>NC_141247.1:6897114-9557114 GCF_054856555.1 Leptonotus elevatus
GATCATCTTTTTTTTTTTGCTGACCTGCAAAACGATCCAATCTGACTCAAATCTGTGAGCCGATCTGAACCATGATTTTTGTCTGAACATTAGCTCTCACTTTATATTTCTGGACTTAAAAATTTTGCCTGATGGAATCAACGTGAGAACGCCAGCCAATCGCTATTGTTTCCTTGTTTGCTAGGTGTGTTTTTTTTTCTTGTAAAGTTGAAGAATTAGTCAAAACAAAATGGCATGGATCAAATGAGAGGAGTATTTGTAGAAATCTTTAAAATGATTCTGACTTTGAAGATGAAGGTTTTGGAGTTTGTAATTAAATGGTTTATTTTAACAGGGATCCATGGCGGTTACACAATTGACGCCTTTGTTGGGGTGTTGTCTTTAACATTGTGTAGGACTATGGATTTCACTGCTGTCCAGCTGTGGCCATTGAGACTCCCGCAGAGCATTGTCTGCAACATGTCAATGTAAAAGAGCTTAATGTCACGTTATGTCTGAAAACTGTGATTAATGGTCGGCAAAATTAATGTGCACATCTCTACTCATGCTCACTTAAACTACTGAATTATTAGAATTATTACTCATGCTAATTTCAAACTATTTTTATTTAGTTTTATTTTAGACTTAATGTTTAAGTTTTTCTCAACAATTAGCACCAATAAGGACGTTTTAAAGTCCATAATCAAAATTTTCCTGAGCAAAAAACACATTAGTGAAAAAAAAAAACATTGCTCCAATTTCCTTCACTAAAGCAGTACTGTATAAATAAATGAATGCAATCCCATTTCTATTATTTACAGTGCGCAACATGTTTAGTAGAAGACCACCAGAGAATGGTTTATGCTAAAGATGCCCCAAATAGAAACAAATCTGGATCAAATTATTTAATTTCACTCCTGACCACAGAAATTGATTTCAGTTGAATATTATGCTTGATTAATTTTGGACTTTTTACAATATAGCCCAGTGAGCTGACTCAAATTTGGTCATAAAAAGTCAATTTAGTGTGAAATTCCTCATTCTTGTTCAAAATTGTACTATGTCATAAAATCTGTGAAATTAAAAGTCTCCAAATTAAACCACTTTATCATGCAGAATGTTTTCTTCTCATTTGTATAACAGGTGGTCTAATAAATGTATTTAACACAATGTACTGGATCACATTTAATGTTATGGCTTGTGACATGTTCTATATGTTCGGCACCTGTGGATTCACCTATTCGATTTTTTAATTGTATTTCTTGAGCTACGCAAAGCCCCTAACAAACTGCCTCAATGAAAGCAGAGAATGCAGCCCTCTGGTCGTGGTCTGAGCCGCTAATGTTTTGGATTTGACACCAGTTGAAGCTCAACCTCAGCTCCTCTGTATGTACTTTTATGGTTGTGAGTGGATTTAGATTGACGAGAGTTTGCACATGAGTGGATGTAGTCGGAGTGAGTTCAACCTCTGTCCGCTCATAGCTGCCGTTTCCCGATTATGGAGGTTAATATGAATAGCATGTATGTGTTATGCACATGTAACCAGCTATGTAACATGAACTGCTTGGACTTTCTGCAGCTACAGATTTGAAATGTGTCTTTGTGCAGTCTGTTGCTTCTTGGCGTTTGGACAATGATGACAACTTCATCCTTTTCCCTCCACAGGAGAAGCGAACATCCTGACGGCCTCCATTTATGTGACCACGATGGCATGGAGAAGACTTGGAGGGATCTCTCGCTGATACGTCAAGTCCACACATATCGGCGCCCTTTCCCGTTTACGACAACTTTCTGGCGTGAGCCCGTTTCTCGGACTCCTCTCCACAGTCACCATGGCGAGTTTGGTGCTCAATGAGACTGGGATGGAGGACTGCGGCATTGACGACTCCTTCAAGTACAACTTGTATTCCGTGGTCTACAGTGTGGTCTTTGTCTTGGGCCTCATCACCAACTGTGCTGCTCTCTTTGTCTTCTGCTTTCGCATGAAGATGCGTAACGAGACCACAATGTTTATGACTAATTTAGCACTATCTGACTTAGTATTTGTTTTTACGTTGCCATTTAAGGTTTTCTACAATGTTAACCGGCACTGGCCATTTGGAGACGGACTGTGTAAGATTTCAGGAACAGCCTTCATCACTAACATCTATGGCAGCATGCTCTTCCTCACCTGCATCAGCGTTGACCGCTTTTTGGCAATAGTCTACCCTTTTCGCTCCCGCTCCATCCGCACGCGCAGGAACGCCACAATGGTGTGTGCAGCTGTGTGGCTGACCATTGTGGGAGGAGGGATATCAGTCACCTTCTTCTCTACCATCAACAGCACAAATAGAGCCACAACTTGTTTTGAAGGCTTCTCCAAGAGTACCTGGAGGACCTACCTTTCCAAAATCACCATCTTTATTGAGGTAGGGCTCTCGCACAAATAAAATAACTTTCTCCATTTTGATAATTTTTATTATTAGATACAATGCCTTAAAGTAGAAGTTAACACAACAATTTTCTTTACATAGGTTCTATGTAAAGACTAGTGTACAAACTGCATTCTAATTCATACTGACTGAGTATGTGGAACAAGATTCCCCCCATTTTAGGGGGCAGCCATTTTGCCACTTGCTGTTTACTGAAAATGACATCACAGTTGCTCAGGTAATGACCAATCTTGACTTGCCTGTCTTCTGAGTTTGGTCATGAGGCGTTCACAAGCTGAGTCGTGATTGGTCAATACCTGAGCACTAAGCAGCTGTGATGTAATTTTCAGTCGACAGCAAGTGTCAAAATGGCCGCCCTGTGATGGATAGAAATGGGTGGATTTTAATTCATATTCCTCAAACGCAATAGTGATCAGAATACCATGTTTATACTGATGAGGCTGCATGAGTGTTGTAAAGAAATGTTTGGGTTGACTTACCCGTTTTCTTTTCTTTTTTTTTTTGACATTTTATGTGACAGACATTAAGACCTGCAGTGTGAACATAGCCAAAGAGACCGCTTTGCGAAGGTCTACACCCTGAGGATCAAGCATTTGTTAAAATGTATAAACTTGCAAAGTGGCAAATTTGCGTTTTTTTCTCAGAATATTGCCCTCACTATCTAAAAAAAACAAAAAACAATTGTATGTGCGTACGTCGTTCTGCCACCTAATTAAAGTGGAATTATAAATGATGCAGTACATAGTTTTCAAAAATTTTGCCAGAAAAATTTGAAATCTGTTGGGATACTTTTTATCTAGCTTTGCACATATAGACACAGAAATGTTTGGCCATTCTTCTTTGCAACAACCTCAAGTTCAGCCACATTGGGTGTATATGTCGAACCATAGATGCTCATATAGAGTTAGGGTGGGGGGTTGTCGCAACAAAAGTCACAGAAAAATCCAAAATAGAAGCAATACACCACAAGTTATTCCTCTCCTAACTGAGATCTGGTCGTATGCCAACAGCAATGTTATTACACCATGCATGATGATCGTTCAAACTCAAAACAATTGTTGTGACTTCAGAAAGACTTTTCGTGCAAGAAAGGGATGGACTGGGAACCAAATTTAGTCTGAGAGAATATTTGTCATTGAATCGTCAATCGTTGTGGGGGGTGCAGTTGGGTAAGCCGACTATCCAGCGATTAGTGCGCTCGGCGGCCGGGGACTGCAACAGACCCAAAAGTGGACCAGCTGTTCGGGAAAATTCCCGATGGCCAGTCTTCCCCTGGTCCCAAATATGGTTAGCAAATTCCATAACTTCCTGGATGTAAAAATTTTCAACTATAGTGGTTCCACTCTAACATTTTATTTATTTATTTTTGTTCTAGATACATAGAAGATGTATATCATGGACGGTCATAAATATTTCAGTGACACATTAATGTAGTCCTAAATGTGTATAACAATGGCAAAATACACTTATACGCTCTCTGCCTTTAAACCACACCATTTTCATGCATGGTTAAGGTCTAAACCAAACCCTATTTTACAGCCGCTCTGAGAGCAGAACGACAATATGTGACGTGCATCACACCAACCACAAGCATCTTGAAACATAGTGAATTATGCTCATGCTTTTTATGCCTGCATGTTGATATATGTTCGATGCCAAGACTAGTAAAAATCATGTACTAAACATAACAAGATTTTTTTTTTTCGCAACAGCAATTTTGATTTCTTAAGTGTGGTGACGTACTCCTTCCTTTTATGAGCCCCCCCCCCCCCCCCCCCAAAAAAAACCCTAAACAAAGTGAAAAAATGCGCTCCATGTTTCTTGTCTTTCTAGATTGTGGGATTCCTACTTCCTCTCCTGGCCAACTTGGTCTGCTCCTCGCTGGTTCTAACAACACTGCGTCGGCCAGTGACTGTTGGCCACGGCTGTGACAGCAAGAGACGCGTCTTGAGGATGATTCTCGTCCATCTCGGCATCTTCATCATCTGCTTCGTCCCTTATAACTCCATTCTCTTTCTGTACGCCCTGGTGAGGACCCAGGCCTTAGCTAACTGCTCCGTGGAGCGTTTTGCTCGAACTTTGTACCCTATCACTCTGTGTCTGGCTAGCCTCAACTGCTGCCTCGACCCCGTGGTCTACTACTTCACTTCTGAGAGCTTCCAAAAAAGTTTGACCTTGGGAAGCAAAGGATCTGGCTCACGGCCTGAGAGCATTCCCCGCAGCGACACAGAGACACAGGACCCAGTGACCACTTTCCCAAGTGACACGCACACAGGAGACACTTTGACAAGGAATGGAAAAGACACCAAAGTATCAGAGAGTCAGTTTTGACTCGATGAAAAGCAAAAGTGGGTGTAAGACACCCGGGATTTCAAAAGTAAAGCATCAGCTGTTTGGTCCTTGAAGTGGCAAATGCATATCTCAGCAGATTAGTCCTGTGGTAAATCCTAAACTATGGTCTGGGATTTACCGGTACCAATTAATCCACCACTTGGGAGCAGAGGAATGTACTTATTACAAGTTAACACCGAGAAGAAGCCAAGGTAGGACTACAGTGATGGTCCTTGGGACACAATGACATTAACACACTGGATTTCCAAATATGATATTAATGACTTTTATAACTCCCTGAGCCCATTTTGTTTGATCGTTTTAAGCACAGGCTTTTGCAGTCAAATATCAGTGTTATGACACAAGTTTAGACCCGCTGTTAGCCAAGCGGGAAAGATAAAAATGTGCCGTGTCAAGTTTGGGGCCATTAAAAATGTTATGAATTGCTCTCATTGCTGCATTTATTATTTTGCTCCCCTGCCTCTTAGTTTGTTAGTTTGGTCAAACCGACTGCGGACAGGCTTCGAACAGCAAGGTTAGATGTTTGAACTCGCATAGCAGTTTGTCCTACTCTGTTTTCAGCAGGCAGCCAGTGTGTTCTAGTCGTAGGTGCGAGAGGCGGTTGGGATCCATTTGAGGACTCTGGCTTGTTTGCTGTGTCACAGGCCAAATGCTTATTATGGCCGAAGCAATGGTTCATTGTTCGCTTGTGAATGAGGTCTCTCTGTCCTAATCTGGCTTTAGACTGTAGAGCTGCCCAAAGTCTCGCAGCAATGTGTACACACTCCAAAGTACGGCTAAACAGTGTTGTCTAAATAATCACCCTAAAGCACATATAATAGGGTACAAAAAAAGTGAACGCATGAGTCAGCAGATCTTGGAGACCGAGGTCGCTATTGTTTAGACACGCAGCATAGGTTGCGGCACCTAAAGGTTATAATGAGGATTATACTACCTTTACTATGATTCATTTCCATTTTGACATTTTTGTGCTCAAAGTGAATTTAAATGGCTAGCTTGCTAACAGATGGGAACCTCCGTGAGGGGGTGAAGTGGTTGTTTTGAAGGTAGAAACAAATACTTTATTGAGTGGAGAACTGTTGGCATAGTAACGGTTGGCAAGCCAACAATAGTGTTTTATTTGAATATATAAAGTCTTACAAAAAGTTACAAGCTCAAACACAGCTTTAACTTTTGTTACAGGCCTAAATAAAGCCTATGTCATACAGTACAGCAGGGATTCCTAACATTTGTGTCACGTCGAGCGTGTCACGAGAAATTATCCAATTCTACTTAATTGGTTTGAAAAAGATTTTTATTTACTACAAATAACTATCTATGCCAGTGACATATAGCTACAGGAAAACAATAATGCTCTCCCGCATGATTGGAGAGGGTACAGTTAACATAAGTACCTGTTGTCATTTATAGAAAAGAATAATAGCTTTGTGTTCAACTAAACAGTCTCACGCTGAATAAATAAATTTGTGAGTAAATTGAGATGGTGTCATTAACATTATTTCAGTATTCATCGATACTTTTTGTGATATTTTTGTTTGGTGATGTCATGAGATTCATTTTAATGTAAAATAGGTGTCATGGCTTAATAAAGGTTGAGAAACTGCAGTATAGGATGTGCACACAAGCTGCACTGTGTTACTTTGAACTCTAGTGTGAGCAGGTTGATAATGATGACACTGCAAAGAGCTACTGTATTTTTGGACAGCTCCAGTGTCTCCGTTTCCTTTTTTATTTTTGGGGTCATAAAGCTACTAAAGACAACTGAATTGTTGGTAGGCTATCCATGGCAATTTTCAAGCGACAGGTTTCACTTACTTTGCTGGTGCAATTATGATTTTGCCAGAGAGATCACTCTGGAACAGCTATAGCACCACCTAGCCACATTTGCTGGCAATTAGCAAGTGCAGTGGGACAGGTTTCTCAAATGCAAAGCCCAACCGAGATATTTGCAAGTGGAGGCCACTACAATTCAACTGAGGACAACAAGTGTGTCAAACAATTCCAAGCAGCTCTTCGGCATGTGGTCGTCATGCTGTCCAATGAGGACCTCTAGAGATTTAATGAGAACAGTACAACGGTTTGGGATCACTCACGCGTACTGTGAGTATTCTGTACCTTTACGGCAATTATGCTGATATTGAATAATAAAACAGTATTAAATAAAATGTTAAATTTTATTATACTTAATAGTCTAAATATGAAAACCCTAGTAAATAGATAGGCCTATAACTGCACGTGTTACATTTATTTCAATGTACTATTTTCCTCTGACATTCACTGATTAAATGCAACTTTATTGTTCAGTAAACGGTTGAATGTGCATTTGCATGAGTGTAAGAGGGCGTGCGCTCACATTTTTTTTCTTCAATGTGAGGTATGTGAGCATATGTTTTGGTGCAAGACATGTAGGCCCTATTTGTGTATTAGTTGTTGACAAAAAAATACTATCAAACATTTATTGAGCGGCAGAATTTGCTGACCTCTAATGTGCTCTGACACTGATCCTGTTTCACAGTTTTGTGCAAGTTCTGAGTGGCGTTGCAATGAGGTAACCACTTCCCCTTCTTGTATCAGGAAAAAAACAAACAAAGCATATTTGAGCCAGAGAGTGGCGAACATTCAAACACAAACTGTATGCCCACGTGACGTGCTTTTACAGCTGCAAGGAGGTTGGCACCTTGAACCCACAGTACTACCGTGTGTCAGTTAACTGTTTACAGGGGAGTGCGAAGCCAAAACAGTCGCATGGAGCACACACTGCTGCTGGTGGTCACACCTTGGTCTGATATGACCTCTTTGTGCCCATAGAGAGAGGACAAACTACAAGGTAATGGCACTGTTGCGGTTTACAGCATTACTGTCTTCAAGTTTGTTTGTTTTTTAGGTCTTGTTCATTGGTCACTCTATACCAATCACAATTGGCATACAGCAAAAACTGTGATTACTTGTTTGAGACACTTCAATCATACTTCAGTTGTTTGTGTCCAGTGTTACCCAGGCATGAAGCAATCTTGACTGGGACACTGTATTAAAGGATAAATGATAAAAATAAGGTCACCATCTCTCATCAATTGTGATCCTCCTTGTTGGGCCTCAAAAGGAAGGGAGGTGTCTCTGCTTGATGGCTGCTGTTTCCTGCATTAACCATTGCTATGCAAACTTGTGATTTAGAAGACTAGGATATTAGTGTTCTTGATATCAAATTCGCAGGTGATGCTTGAAGAAAATATCGGAGCTATACATTCACATTTATTGAAGTATTTATTGATCTCTAATATTTCTTGCACAACAGACCATGAAGTCCCTCATTACAAAAAATACATGTTAGATAAACTGAAGACTCCAATTTGTCCCATGGTTATTTATGTAGCCTACCGATTGCCTGATTTGAGTAATCCAGTTCTTCCTACTTTAAAGAAAATGCATCCATAGTGTGTTTACTGAAGACTCTATATGTAAGAATGTGAATGAGGGAACTTGCGGTTAGGGCAGGCAAGAGGAGGCAGTGTCCCATGTGAAGTGAAAAACACGTAAAAAAATATATATATATTTTTAATTTCCATTTTAAATCTCTGATATGTGTTCTTGTTCATTTATTTTCTTTGTTAAATGTTAAATAATGTCAATGATTTCATTATTAAAATAGCTGAACTTGTGGATTTCCTTTTCAAACACACGGGCTAGAATGTGTGTGGCTCAAGCAATGCCACACACATGTGAGTCGGCACAGGCTATTTAATGGTACATCCTCATACATTAGACATAGTGTTTAGTTTCTCACATATATCGTGCACGCAATGATGTTCAACAGTCTTTCTAATATAATGAATGTGTGCAAGTCACCAACATTTTAGAGATCTTTATATTTTATTATTATTATTATTATTTGCAGTGTTATTTTTTTAGCAATCTAGAAAATTGCAAAGAAGAGTACGTTGAAAGTTGAAACGTTATATTAATATAACCATATTACATATTTGCTCAATACCAACGCATTGTAATCATTACCAGGCAAAATTTTGTGTGCTGCATTTACTGTTCAAACAAGTTGCCAGGTAGGCATGGGCTAAGTTTTTTTTTTTTCAAGCTATGAAACACTACATGTGGTCAAACAGTAGACCTGCCACTTCCCTTTTTTTATCGAAATGAGAGAAATAAGCTCATGCAACGTTTTCTTTAATATTAAAGCCTATATGCTATTGTCTAGCTCAGCCAGTGTGCCGTGGCACATAAGTGTACCATGAGAGATGTTAATTTATCTACGTCAACCACATACATTAAATGGCAGAACAATCATGACTGAATAACCTGTACACCAAGTTTTTGTGAATCATTTTGTAAAGAGATTTTTTTGTGATGTAAATTATACGTCTTGGCTCAATAAAAGTTGGGAAACCCTGGTCTAGTTTGTGCGTGTGTGTGCAGAGTTGGGGAATCCTGGTCCAGAAAGTAAAAAAAACTACCACAGTTTGGCTTTAGCCACAGGTGCTTCTCCCCAACTGTCAAGTAAACGAGTTTATCTCCACCTGTTGAGTAGAAGCACCTGTAGTTAAAGCCAAACTCTTTCAGGGTTTTAATTTTCTGGACCTGGATTCACCAACCCTGCTAATGGGTATAAAACGATGGGGGGGGGGTTGGTCTGTGGGCAACCGAGTGCCATGCTAAGGTAAGCTAAATGTTCTATCCTTTAATGATGTAAGTTGGATTAATGTATCAGTTTCTAAGCATGTCTCAATGCATATAAAACACATTAGTTGACTATCTGTCTTTTGGTTGATGGTACAGTGAGAGCAGGGAGGGGAACTTAGATGCTTTATTAGTATTCAGTTTGTATTTTCTTTTAAATCACTTTATGTCTATCCTTGCATTTAAAACCACACAGACACTTTACATATGTCAGTGGAATTTCTTTTAGCAGAAGTTTTCGTTTTTTGGAGTGGTAATTAGTGCCGAACTAGCCGCCATCTTGAATTTGGAATCCTCGGCAAGATCTTCTATTCAATTGTATTGAGGTAACTGTATTTGGCCCCAATAAATTAATCATAATTTGTCCCCCAAAAAATCTGATTATTCAAATTATGACCGTTTCTGGGAAAACAAAACATTAAAATATACACATACAAGTGACATACTGTATCTCTTTTGCTGAATATGTCTACTAATACCAGGGTAAAAGCTTAGACTCCAGGCAATAACTGTTGGATTGCTTTGTTGTTTTCTATGACAGTGGGAATGACCTTGAATACATCCCAATCAGTGCACGGGTCCCAAGTTAACTCATCATGTGGCCACAACATGACTGAATGGGAGGAGCACATGGACAAGCTGTACACATACTTCTACCTGTTGCTCTTCTTCCCAGGGCTGCTGCTCAACACCATGGCTCTGTGGGTCCTCTGTAGACACATTAGGTACACACACACACACACACACGCACACACTACAAGTTGGACAATACACTTCTCTCATGTTTGTTCTTCTGCATGACAGGAGGAAGACCAAAACGGTGATCTTCATGATAAATCTTGCCTTAGCAGATCTGATTCACATCCTCTCTCTGCCATTAAGGATTTATTATTATTTGACACATACATGGCCATTTGGACACAGTATCTGCTTGCTCTGCTTCTACCTTAAATATCTCAACATGTATGCAGCCATCGGATTCTTGGTAAGCAGCAAATTACACTCCTACACCTATATAGTGCATTAGGTACTGTCCGATGGATTTTCGTTGCTGTTTGTAAACACAACATTCAAAACTGAGCTCGAGGGAGCCGAAGAAAGCAGCCAAACGGGAGCGAGCGTGAAACCAGTCCACCAATTAGCCAAATTTGCATATGCAAACAAGACACAGGAATCAAACTCCTAACACGTCCGTGGTACCAGTCCACCAATCAGGAGCGGGGGATTTAGCACAGCGAAATTTGCATATGCCAATGATAGCAGCTTGCCTCCATGGCTCCATACACGTCCCAAACAGGCCAAAACAAATCCGTCAAACAGTACCTTTAACTTTCTTTGAATGACTGGCTGGATTAAATCACAGAATTCTATTATTGCTATATGGAGTGAGTGTGTTGTATTTCCCAACCTTTTTTTTTTTTAAACCAAGGCAAATATTCTATATTAAAAAATAATCTTACGGCACAGCTCCACAAAAACAGATTCCAACAAAACAGGAATAATGATGGTCTTGTCTCAAAATTTCAAGGTCTGCTTAGTTGAACACAGAGATACCATTCTGTTGTATGAGGGAAACATACGTACACGGCTTAATTGTACTTTCTGCCATCGAGCGGAAGAGTGTTCACTTATTATGCATATCACTAAAAGTTGCTGGCATATAGGTAGATGAACAAAGATACAAATCTGGATAAGTCAACGGGTGGCAGTTATTATGTATTGTAAGTTGGGTTCCTCCCATTGTTATGTAACAGTGTGTCAGAAGTAGAGAACGGCTTGCTCACAGACACATTTTTAGAAAAAGGCGGGTTCCACAATTTCTTGTGAACAAGCACTCAAATATTACATGTACCCTAAAAATAGCTTCTAAAAAGCTTATCTATGCCACGCACGCCTGATTTACTAGTTGTTACCTATTCCGTAGAGCAGGGGTGCTCAAGTTCGGTCCTCGAGAGCCCCTATCCAGCCTGTTTTCCATGTTTCTCTGCTGCAGCACAGCTGAATCTAATGATCAGCTAATCAGCAAGCTTTGCAGAAGCCTGATAACGATCCTGATCATGAACCAGGTGTGTTAGTGGAGAGAAACATGGAAAACAGGCCGGATAGGGGCTCTCGAGGACCAAAAAATACTACATCAATAAGTCAGCTACAAAAGCTGCTTTGATGGTGGCATATTCTTGGGTAACCTCCTCACATTTTCAGTTCACATCCAACGATAAACTGTATTCCAACTCCCCATGATTGCTTCATAGTCTAGTAGTACCCTCTACTGGGGGAAAATTGGTAATGCAGTCAAGCTTTGAGGACTGTGTCTTGCCTTCTTGCATGAGCTGCGGTAAGTTTAATGAGCCAGTGCAACCATCATATGTTACAATGTGTTATCTCTCCTCGCTGCTCAAATTAAAGTATTATCTGCATTGTAATTTGTATTTTATTATTGTATTTATTTATTTATTTAGAAGTACAGAAAACTGGAAATGCCTACCTTGCACTGCTGCACATGTGCTGAGCCTAATGATAAACATATTTCTACTTCTACATTTATCTGTACTTGCTATGATTCACAGTGAGTTGTGAAAATTGTTTTTTAGTGTTACTTTTCAAAACTACACAGGGCTCTGACATAAACAGGGAGGCTGTACCTACCTGCAATCTCGGCACACTGAAAGCACATGTGTGGAACATACTTATAATGTAACTATCGGCCCGATATTTATCGCACCGATATTGGGGTGGGGGGGATGACGCAGCCGAGGCTCCCTCTGCGGTCACCTGGCCCGATGGCCGTGGCACCGCCGCAGGTGGAGGGTAATGACAAACGGGCTTGGGCCTTTTCCTTTTTATCTGTACTTTTACCTTTGTTGCTGGATACTATAATCATGACGACTTAATCAACAATGGAGTACAGTGCAAACTGGCGATTTCCAGTGACTTTCACCACACTTTCAACCTCCCGGACGAGATGGCTCGCCCAGCGGGATCGCCGTGTATTGCTGTTGGCTCTGGCAATTATGTGAAAACAACCATATTTTATAGATTTGCAACAATAGGCATTAAATATGACATTGAAAGGAAAGTACATCTTTTTCGAGAGTCTTTTTCACAATCTCAAGGTACAGGTAAATGTCTATACAATACATTTTCGTTTTTCCTCTTAACCTATATGTATAATACCCCAGGCACTCCAAACACACAACTATTTGTATACAAACAATTAAAAGCATTTTTTGCCCTCTGATAAATCCCCTTAAAAATCAATCGTCAAATGCATTTTTCGAGTTGTCTTTTTAACCCTATAAAATCTTGAACCATGAAATCTATTAGAGAAAATTCAGATTCTTGGTAAATAGAGTATTTATTGGTCCTTTTGAACAGACAAACTTTTTTTTTTAATCAACTTCCACATGACTTTTGATTTGTGTCATATTTCATACATCCAGTCATACTGCTTTAAATTCATACATTTATAACAGTCACAAATATATGAATAAACAGACATATAAAACATATAGGTATTTCCCAAAATCCTAAAAAAAAATTCCCACTATTAATAACTATAGGTGTCTCTCCTTTCTCAATTGGGGCGATCTTGCAAGGTCACTGGAAAAGCCATCAGATGGGTGATACTGCCCTCTACTGGATTATCCGTGCAATGCATGTGTCAGATCATATACGTCAGGGTTTTAATGGGGGAAAAAATATTATACTCATGAAATAGTCAAAATGTCTTGTATTTATTATGATACATTTGGCTTTATAAGATTAATTTGCCTGTTTGTTTGTTTTTTTTAATCTCAGATGTGCATCAGTGTACAGAGATGTGTCTTCCTGCTTGACCCTTTCTCGACTCGAAGGTGGAGGAGCCGCTACGACCTCGTGATCAGTATGTTGGTGTGGTTGCTTGTCGCGCTGGCTTGCTCGCCCTTCATCCTCATGCGTGCCAGCACCTCTGACTCACCTCTCCTATTAAACAAGTCATCCTTTCTGAATGTCACCTTAACCCAGCAGCCCACAACTTACTTAACGCTCAGCGTGACATCTCCGACCTCCAGCGTCAGTGGATTCAGGGAGTCGTCCAAAACGAACACAACTCAAGTCCGCTGTTTTAAAGACTTGCCCATACGTCATGTTCCCCTCCCTCTGGCTGTCACCTTAATGGTGCTCGCTGAGCTGTTTGGTTTCTTGATTCCTCTGGCTTGCATCAGTTCGAGCTCCATCTGCATCAGCCGCTCCCTCTACCAGAAGAAAGACCAGGTTTCGAGCAATTTGACTCTGAGTCCCACCACGCGGAGTCGACTCCCCTCGTCCACCCGCGCAGAAAAGAACCAAGAGAAGCAGCAGGCCAATGGGGAGAAGCGGCGCGCCCTGAGGATGGTGCTGAGTTGCTCCTTGGTCTTCCTGCTGTGTTTTGCCCCGTACCACATCAATTTCCTGCTCTATCTGATGGTGCAGCAGGACTTAGTGTCTGAGTGTGCCACCAGGGTGGCCGTGCGCCAGTTCCACCCCGTGTCCTTGTGTCTGGCCAGCCTGAGCTGCTGCCTTAATCCACTGCTCTACTACTTCCTAACAGCAGAGTTCAGGTTGCACCTGAGTAGGCGTTCCTCTTTCACATCCTCTTTGGTCAGCTCGCAGCATCCTGCAATGCACAGATTGTTGAGCTTTGAGAGTAGCTCTTCCAAATGAGAGAAGTAGTGACCTAGCTAAACTAAAACATCTTGTGAGGGTAAAAGATCAACATCAAGACGAACAAACTGACCCGAACATTCTCCGACCTTAAATCCACCCGGCTGAGAGAATGTTCTATCAGCAAAAGTTTCACAAGACATGGTTGCACATTACAAGCAGATGTTTGAGTCTTATGTCAATCTCTCATTGCCTAAATGGAAATGTATGTTTATAGTAATGACTTTTTTAAATTTGTAAATAAAGCTCTTGCTTAGCTACAATTTCTGGCCAAAACATTTGGTTACGCAATCTAAGCTCTATCACAAACGTACTTTTACAAAGATTAACTTTGGAATCTTTGTGTGTTTGTGTGTGTATTGATATATATATTTAAAAAAAGGGCTAGCAGTGATGGCAAACTGTAGAATGTCTAAAAGAACCCCACGGCCCATGACATATGCTGATAGTAGTGGGGATGGGTAACTCATTCGCTCCCAGTCAATTTTACTGAAGTAATCCCCTTAGCTCCCCGCTGTTTTACTGGATTTTGACAGATTTTGCAAGGCCCACAGAATATTGTTATATTGCTATAAAAACATGGAACCTATCTCTTATACTCTGCTGCCACCTGCTAGCCCTTTTTTTTTGTAATAACTACCATTGCTTTAAGCGACCTATCCAGGTCAAAAGCAGCATCAAACCTTCTCTGTGCTCTAACATAAAAACAAACAAACATATATATATATGTTTTTGGGAGTGAAGGAAAAAGTATTAAAAACTTATTTATACGTTTTGGGATATGATTGAGGTAATCAAAAAAAGCCAACTTGCCTTCCAATGAAGTGCAATCCTAATAGCCGAGGAGTTCCAGCACCAGAAGCAGAACAGCTGACGATAATCATAATCACAGACTTTTTTGACAGCACAAAATAGGAGAGACGAGAACCTGTTGGCTGCTGGTATACCTGCATGGCCAGAGAGCTTCTCTTCCGCGTGATCACCAGAACCTTCAACCAGTAGACACTCCAAACATTCTGTTTGGAATACCAACAACAAGCACAGCACTTGCAAGCAGTCCTAGTCTAAATCTGCCAATGGGGTAGATGCCACGGACTTCCGACTTCCATAAGTCACACACCCACGCCGTTTCCAGCTACTGCTGCGACACACAGGCATCCCAACACTCGCACCTCCACCCCTGCGTCCCCAAACGTGTCTCAGCTCTCTGAAATGCTCCGGAGAACTGAGACAGACACACTACACCCATCGATGGGAACGCGCAATCTCGGGGCACAAGGGCGGAAGCGCAAGAAATGGGACGTGGCCCACAAACAGCACCCGGAAACAGCAACCGGAAACAGCGCAGTTGTGTGACACACGGAAGTCGGAAGTCCCATACAAGCGCCTTAGTGCAGTGGTCCCCAACCACCGGGCCACGGACCAGTACTGCACAGTTGAAAGAATAAAAAACTTACAATACTTAGGGTTAATTGATTAGCCAGGCTTAAAAATAATTTATTTTGAAAAGTGACCGGATTGTCTTTGTTTACGACGGACTCTTGACGCATGTCAAGATGCTAATTGTCTCAGTCAGCTGATGCTAATAGACATGTTATCAAAATGAGTAAAAAACTGACAAATTTAGAAAGTTCCTTTGCAACGGAGAAACGCCCAGTGATGAGACAACACAGGAGCCTATGACCAAGAAGAAAAAGAAAGGTGCATGGACTTACAGCTCCAGGTGATTCCCACGTATGATGGGCTCTGCGGCGAGTGGCTCTTAATTTAGCGTTATGGTGAGTGAGTTACTCATGGACTTTAGATTTGTTCTGTGGTGCCTTGTTATGTTGGCGGCACCAACATATCATGCCCTCCTTAAATCTATCTATCTCTTAAATGGACCAACTTGGCGCATTTAAGGAGGGCGCTGCTAATATAGTTACATCAAAATGTGGCTTCACATTTATTGTTATATCTACAAAATACCCCAGTTTTTGTGTTATTGCACAAACTTTATTGAACAGAGAACAGAAATTTAACAGTAAATACTAATAAAATTGTCTGCGCTGACCAGAAGCAAATCTTGTGTCTGCCTCTTAGAATTTGAATATGAATTATAATAGAAACTAGTACAAAAGATTAGTTTCACACTACACAGACCGCAGAAGTTGTGTTTGCACACCACTGCAAACTGCAAACACAAAGATAAACTTATTTTAAATAATATCACTCTTCGCTCTTGCCCTCCTTTCACAGTCCAGGTTGCTATAATGTTATGGCCATTCATTATGTGTAGATTGTATTAAATTGATCTCAAACGTCCACTTCCTCTTATCAAAGCTGTTGACAGTTGGTAGCAGCTGTGCAAAACCAAAAACGCCTTTATCTGATCTACCCACTTTTGAGCACTCACAGTGTTGCTCAAGTTAAAGGCTGGAACCAATTGAATACGCTCAAGATGCAACACATTGTACAGGAATTTCTGATTTTACCAGAAATGCCCCCCCCCCCCTTCAACTTGAAGCACATCATAGTTTAATGATTTCTATTTAAAAACAAAAATGTGATAGAACTGTAATCAGAAAATATCAAGTCATCTTTAGTTTCCATTTCCCCTGGTTTTATAGACGTCAATAAAAAAATTTTTTTAAGTGCCCTTGAAGAGACAATGTGTTACAAATTCTTATGAAGCACACCCACTTCACGTACAGGAAGCTCCGTGTGGGCCGAAAAGCTTTTGGGGCACATAGACAAGTGAGACAAAGGCAGAGAGAGATAAAGAGGACATTGTTAGACCATAGCAACAGGAAATGGTGATATCTGAACAAAATCAAACTTCAGACCAAAGTATGAACAATCGAAACAAACATGGAAAGTGAATGATAGAATGACGAAAGGATGCAGTTGATGGTTAGACCTTCTGTTTCCTCTTCTCGCAACATGGCGTCAAAATGGAAGACAGAGAGAGGTGAGGGGCTCAAATTGCTAATTATATATATTACTTCTGAAGAGAAAGTGTGAGGTTTGGAGTTAACAACAGCTGTTTGCTTGGTGTGTGGCACAATGCCTCGTGGGAAAAGCATTGTTTCGCAAGTGTGAGGAATGTGAGTTATGTCAAGCGGCGGTGTGTGTGTGCGTAAATAAATGTGCATGTGTATTTTTTCCCCCGCACTCATTTTGTGACCGTAAAAGTAATGTCACAGTCATACATACATATTTCCACTAAACACTGATGCTGTGTTGGTACAGTCCATGCGGAAGGATATAAGTGTTGTGTACACTTAATTTACCCAGAGAAAATTATTGACATTTGACTCAGCATTATGGATGTAATAGTATGTAGATAGACAGATATTAGCATCCAAGCTAATCAAATTTGTCAACGCATTCATTCAGTTTCTCATTTACAGAATGTGGCATCGTCTGTATATATGTATGCACAGCATGTCATTTTGTATGTAAATTTAATAGAAGACAAAAAAATGAAGAGATCTGAACCTCACATTGCCCAGTTGGTTCAATACTCTAAGTGAGTCATCTTTCCACGTGATATCCAAATGTCCACCAAGATGCAATAAGGTAAACAAATTTCACCCTTATGGATATTTAATTAGGCAGCCCCTATTAAGGAATATGTTTTTAAGTGATGGCCATTGAACCCTTTCCGCTTCCTATTTGATGATTATTGACTGTTTTGTTTTTTACCATTAAGGAAAACTGTTTTGAAATTACAGAGAATTATAAAGCTACTATAAAGAAATATAGCATTTTCAGCATGCTCCACTTGTCTGTGGTCTATGTTCTGCTGGGAACCACCAATATTTCCGAAGTGCATCACCGTGGAAGTTTCCACATATTCAAATAGCTCAGGCAGGTGCGGTGACATTTGTGCTGCTGTGAAATACTCCAATTAGAATCAGTAAAGAGCTATACATTTTGTATACAATGATCAAGATTGAAATGAAACATCCACGTAGCCACTGTGAACTCTTTAGGTACATTTAAGTCAATGGAATTATCATCAAGCCAATTCACAAATACAGATAAGACGAAGTCATGACTGAATGTATCGAGCCACTTGGAGGAGGGACTGAAGAGTGTCATCTATACAAAGTGATCTCTTGGGAATAAACTTGGGTGCCTATGGGCAGGTATAGTTTGATTTTATAGATCTTTATCAATCCTATAATTTTTCTGACATGACTCATAAACAATAAGCAGTTTTTTGGTGCCAGGAGTTGCTCATATGACAGTCTGATAGGTCCACCGCACATCTGAATACATTTGCCTAGTCTATAGATTGGCTAATGCTTTTTACTGAGATGTTTGTAACAGGCATGCATGCGCTCATGGACTTTGTTGTAGGTGCAGTGTGAAAGCGTCTGTGGCTTTGCATATGTGTTGAAAATAACCATGCTGTTATCAGATCTGTTTTGCACATAGACTGGGGCGGGTGTGAATGTGCTTGTGTGTTGGCTGCGATCAAGTAAGTTTCGTTTTTTCTTCAACAGGGTGTCTTCAGTGCAACACAAACTCTCATTAGAGGCTGACAGATAGACACACGCAGCGCGCTTTAAAGCTTTCATATGTAAGTAATTGAACACACACATACACTGCAAAAGGGACTGGAGAAAATTTAAGAAAAAAATGTAAAATAAGAAAATTATTACTTCAAATAAGCTAAATTATCCGCCAACAGAAAAAGAAAATTTAACTTAAATTTACCTGTAAGATTTTGAAAAATAATAAAATAATACTAGGCTTATATCAACCACTGCGGTCTTGAAAATAGTATTTTCAGACTAAAAACAAGTAATGTTGACTTGTTTCAAGCTGTAATAAATGGAACTATTTTCTTAAAATTGTTTTTACACGTGGATAACTTAGCCTGAGTGTCAAGCAGGGAGGTAACAAGTCCCATTTTCTTTGTCATGACCTAGCCAGGAATTGAACCCACAACCTTCTAGTCTGAGGGTAGGCACTCTACCACTAGACCACTGAGCTGATAGTGAAAGCAAAAATGAGCTTAGTAAATATAACGAATGAACCATAGTGCATTCGTCTTTTTTCATACTAGTATTTTTTTCCATTTATATTATTACTAGATTATGCAAAATCTTAAAATAAGAAAACTCATGAAACCCCAGGTCAGGGCCTTTGATGTCGGTTAGTTGTCATCTTAAAATGTGGGAAATGCTTGTTTTAATCCTCACAGTACTTAAAACTGTCTTTTAACACTCAATGCCAAGCCTGCTTGATCAAATAAGATAATTAAGTAATAAGTATCTTAAAATAAGCACAATGATCTTGCCTGACAATTTTATTTTAAGTAAAAATAACTTGTCAAATCAAAATAAACAAATTCAGGTTAAATTTAAGAAATTATATCTTACTTAAGATGTTAGTTTTTGCAGTGTAAATACATGACACTGATGTCGATGTTTTGTCTTAACGATGTCGGAGTAATCCGGGTTGACTAGAAATGTGCCTTCTTGATGTGTGGCGCCATCATCACATAGTTAAATCCAATTGAAGGTGATCCACTTTTCTTTTTCTTCCATCAGGACTGACCTGGATTGCATTTGGAACGCGGACATTTTCTCTTTGCTGATATTGAAGTTTTTGTTGCTTTTGATGACTGCCATGGACATGCATACATACCCACCAATGGACTATGGTCAGCATTCCTGATACAAACTCAAAATTTACCCTCGGTGTATCCCTGTTTACGCCACATGATATATGATCATAATAACAATGAATGGGAGTTGCCAAAACGCAGGGGAGCTGCGGATGTATCAGCACAATATGTATGCAGTGGTGTACAGTGTCATCCTTGTCCCGGGCTTTGTGGGGAACATAGTGGCGCTATGGGTGTTCAGGGTTTACATCCGAGAAACCAAGAAGGCGGTGGTGTTCATGATGAATCTGGCCGTGGCTGATCTGATGCAGGTACAGTTACTTTTCTTATTTTTTACCCCTTGAGTAGACCATCTTTTAAGCCATAAAAAGACTGACTTGAATGACAAATTAGCTCCATGTGATTTATTTGGTTGTTGATTCTTTTAAAATAGTTCAATACATTTTGTGGAAACTTGATTTGCGCTGTACGTACACCACAATTGTTGTTTACGTCACAACACATTCAGTGCATAGTGAAGTAGAATAGCAGCAATGCGAAAAGGCTGAGTGTTTGTATATCACATTTTTTGTTGTTTCTTATTTGTTGTTACATTGACAAGATTTGTTAACAAATTGTCAATTTGCCTTTTGACAATAACAATTAAAAACAACGGAAAAAACCCAATGCAAAACGGGTAAAGAAAGGCAGTACGCCTCCGTAGCGTTCCTAAAGGGACGATCGAAACTCTTGAATGCGTCTGGTGAATGATGAGAGCACGACGTGGGGGAGGGTGACTCTCCCGAACGTTGTTTCTTTAGGAATGCTACGAGGCTCCTCGCTTTCTTTATATCAGTTTTGCATTAAGCCGCATTCTACGTCACTTCGCACTGAATGTGTTGCAACGTAAATAACAATGGCAGCGTACGTACAAACAAAGTTTCTACAAAATGTATTAAACTGGAAATGATTTTTGAAAAATGTATCTCATTGTTATTAGTAACATCCAAATAAATCATATAGAGCAAACTTGTCATTACAGTCAGGGTTTCTTTTAATGTCTGTATTAAAGATGTAAAACCAAAAGAAATTTCACTAAGCAAAGACATTAAAATTGCATCTCAGGCCTGATACACGCGTAAGGATTTTTCAAATCTTCAAAGATGTTTTATCTGTGACAAATCCCACACAAATATTTAAAATCAGGCATTTCACAGTTTTGGTCGTAATGTGTGAGGTCTGCTGTGATACTCTCAACACAGAGCACCACATACAAAGATTCTGTTCCGCCACCGGTCTAGAATCATGTCCTGTTTACATGTAGATTTTTGATCGTAAATATTGAACAGGCCTTTATTCAATATTTAAGATTGTTGGCCCTATCACAGATCACTGTAGTGGCCCTTGGAGAATGCCTTCCAAACTCGTTGTTTTGTTTTGTTTTGCGTAGTTTTTATGCCTGAGTGCACATATTGCACAAAAATAGAGTCCATTAAAATAACTGAGTTTTTAATCTCCCCATTTTGCCCTTTCCCGAGCAAGGACATCAAATGTCCGGCTGTCTAGTCTTATATGTAGTGATGTGTACTAACCCATAGGTGGCAGTGTAGCCTAAAGGGACAGGATTGGAAGAGAGTATTACTGAAGCTAGCATAAAAAGGCATGATATAAGTTTGTCCTATCCATTAGTCTTATGTACGTTAGGAGTGGATTTATCCAAAATGGGTCGGTCAGACTATATTACACGTGCTCAATATTTATCACGACCAAAAATCTTCATGTGTGAAGAAAGCTCGGAGCCCCATTGGACTCCATGGACTGTGACATGACCGATAATCAACAAAAAACGTATAAGATTTGAAACAAACTTATGTGTGTACAAGGCCTTGCCATATACACAACAGTGCAAATACCTTTCTAAAATGTAATATATCCAAAATATAATAATGACAAAGAATGATAACACCTTTTGCGTGCTATACGTGACTATTCAAACCTCTCCTACCCCTACTTGTCAGGTTCTTTCCCTGCCTCTGAGGATCTACTACTACCTGAACAACAGATGGCCATTTGGCCATGCTCTCTGTATGATCTGTTTCTATCTAAAGTACGTCAACATGTACGCTTCCATCTACTTCCTGGTGTGTGTGAGCGTGCGCCGCTGCGAACTCATCATGCGACCGCTGAGGTACAACGCCTCCAGGCGAAAAGTGGACATGGTCATATGCGCCCTGGGTTGGCTCTTGGTCTGCCTTACCTGTCTGGCCTTCCCTCTACTGAGAAACGCGGACCCTGATGATGACCTTGTGACCTCGGGGATCAGCACCGCCCCTCCTGAAGCTGACATGGTCTGTTTCTCAGAGCTGCCCATGCAAATGGTCAGTACTTCCGCAGCCTGGGTTATCTTGATCATTGCGGAACTCCTCGGTTTCATCATCCCTTTTACTCTGGTGCTAGCTTGCACCTGCTTAACCGCCGGGAGCCTTCGGATGAAGACAACCGGGGCCATTCATGATCAGGGGGAGAAGCGAAGGGCTTTGAGGATGGTGCTAGGCTGCACCATTGTCTTCTTAGTGTGCTTTGCGCCTTATCACATCACTATGCCGCTGGACTTCTTGGCAAAGGCAAACACGTTGAGCAGCTGCACCCTACGGGAACTGATCTCAATATGCCACCCTGTCACACTGTGCTTGGCTAGCCTAAACTGCAGCCTGGATCCCATCATGTATTACTTCACAACAAAAGAATTCTGGAGGCGACTGAGCAAGCCAGAAATACCAGAGCGCGTGATTTCAAGCAGGTGAATCAAGTGGAGGACTTTGTGTTCATGACTTTTTGTTGATGGACCACTTGCTGAAACCACTAACCACGATTTTTGCACTTTGAAGAGGAAAAGGTTATGTAATTTACATGCAAAATCCAATGTGAATTTTTTTTAAATAAATATACTGTATGTAACGGAGATGTGTGTACTGCTTTTAAATTGCCTGTTGTAATGACAGATCCATTGTAATTTTGAATAAGACTATACTGGCTTCTCTTTTAATATTGTCGCTGCTACGTGAAACACACATGTCCATTTTGTTATTTTAAGGTTTTTGGGAACAAATTTAATGCAGACATCCCAAACACCTAAAAAAAAAAAAAAAGACATACCGGTAAGTGTTTTTCACATAGCAGCGACCATATGCCATATAATATTTGCAATATAATATACATTTTTTAAAAATCTATTATTTACATAATGACGAGCAAACACATGAAATGAATGTTAAATTCATCTTTAATCAGCAAAAAAAGTGAGATCCGTTAAGGGCTGTACATGTGGATCGAATAATTGTGTATTCTGTTAAAAACCATTTACAAGCACACTTCATGTTCGATTGTCTTTCTCGACAGGCATCGTGTAAGGACGCCACTGAAAATAGCTGGAACCTCTGACTCTCACAAACGAGGGCAATTGTAATAAGCATACTTGATCCAACCCAAAACGAATTATATTTTTGGAAAAACTGGCTCAAATCTAACTTGCACTCTAAAAACAGTTGGGTCAAAAGTAACAAAAAAATGGACCGATCCACTTTATAGTTCAATTTAACCCAACTTTCTGGGTTGTTTTGCAGAAGAAAAAAAAAGAAGAAGAAAAGAAAAGTTACTTTTGTTTAACTAATTTGGGTGAGATCTTCTACTTGGGTCAATTTGATCCAACTTTCTGTTTTGTTTTTGCTTTGTTTTGTTCGTTTCCAGCCAACTTTTTTGGGGGGGGTTTTGTTTTTAATAGAAAATGACCCAATTTTTTACCCAAAGGTAAGTCGAACTGACAAAAGTAGATGATCTGGCCCAACTTTCTGGGTTGCTTTATACATTATGACCATTTTTTAACCCATAATTGGTTTATTTTTGACCCAACTGTTTTTAGCGTGTACAATTTCTTTCCACTATTTTACGACAGATAATTCAAATGATCACCTAACCAAAAATATATGCTCTAACATTCACGGCTTCAAACACAAATTAGGTTAAACACAGGTCACACTGTATAGGACGCTACACTGTTCTCAGGTATGTCATCATGAAATATTATTTTACAGCAGGACAGAAGAGACTTCTGGGAAGGGCTTCTGGATTTTTGCTTCTATAGTTTACACTGCAACTGTAACATTTCCAAAGTGATGTGTGCTATCATACTACAACATAACATAACCCACAATAACTATACTGTACATGTCATGAGTATACAAAGCTGCTCTACCACTCTCTGAATGTGTGCAACAGTGGAGCTGGAGGCCAACACAAACAGGTCTGCTGTAATACAGGAGCATAACAAAGAGTTAGAGGAAGTTACAGACGAAAAAGATGAAACTCATGTTTTGCAAATCCTCAGTTACTGTAATTGGACACAAGACTGCAAGTTAATAGTTGAAATCTAAAACCAGTGAATGTTTAAGGGAATGTAGCAGAGGAGACAAAAACACATCACTGAGGGTTAAAGCAGGGAATGCAAACCAAATCTGGAGATGCACTTAAATACAACTAACTTCATCTGAAGCTCGTTTCCTCTGCCACCTACTCCCACCGACTCTCTGCATCCGCCGCTCCGGTTATCGCCTTCACACTTGCGCCCCCGCTCCCTTCAAGCCTTGCAGATCCGAGTCTCGGTTACAAACTTGTTTTCAAAGTGATGGAAGGTGAAGCACTCCTCTGCAGAGCGCTTCTGGATACCTCCGCCTGGCGGACACAAAGAAGTTAATCCCATCTTTTTCCTTGCGTTACAATCACCAATATTAACAACACATTTGTTATCACGTCCCCATTGTCCCATGAAGAATGCATCATTGCATTCACTAATGTTTTCTTATATTTTAGAGCCCTGCTTATACCAACAACAAATATTATCAACAGCATACCAACATGTAAGCAAAATTATGCCAATATCAAACATGGAATGAGGTCAAGCGCCTGATTAAGGTTTGCTTGTTTGTCCCACCACTGGACTTAGCTGTAGGGATAGAAGGTACCGATATTCGGCATTTTGACTAATATCGGTATGGGCCTTTTTAACTCTTTCACTGCCAAACGTTGATCCAAAAAACAACCTGCCAGCCGATTTTGAGCATTTTCACTCATCTTTCAATATAAATGAGTATTGTGTGCTATGACTACATAAACATGGTGGCTACCATAGCAAAGACTGGATTTCATAATAGGTAATTTGAGTGACATCAAGCGAAAATGGAAAAAAATAAGGAGAACACAAGCTTTTTGTAAAAAGATACATTTTTTGCACAACAGTGACTTTGACACTAATATTTTTCTATTTAGTGACGCTCTGAAAATTTGATTTAATGTGACAAACCCTTTGATCATTCACGCCATCCTTGAAAACGTTTTATTTCCTAAGATCCGCCATGTTTTCATATCATTTGATACACGGCAGCCCCTTGAAAAGAGATACAATGCTGCCATCTGCTGGCCATAGTTAGTGGGTGTTTTTGGATTTTCCACCCCACTCACAAACCAGCGCTGCACAAGTAAAAAACATAGTTGATGTCAATTGACATTATTGGCGGTATACAGTGGGCGTGTCCTTAACGTCAATTGACGTTTTGGGCTGTAAAAGAGTTAGAAATTGTGACGCTCAATAAAAAAATCTATTTAAAACTGTTAACCTCACGGAGCTAAATTTTCAGTTAACTTTGTAAGAGATGCTGCTGACCTGGGAAACGCTCTGTATCTTTTGCGATTGTTTGAAATTATAACAAGGATAAGTAAAAATTTTACATTTCAGATATTTTGGAAAACTTTACTTACTGGAAATATTAATAAAGAGCAATTTACTTAAGTTTTCATTTAGGTTTTTAAAGACACGCTGATGACCCTGGGAACTCCCTGAACTTTATGTTAGAATTTTAAAATGTGTATTTTCTAATTAAAGAATTTAAAAAACTCAAACATTTTGAAATCTGAAAAGTTGTTCAATAAATTCAAGTTAAAGCAACATTAAGGAACTTTCCGTTTACGCTGATTATGAAAACGCCACATAGACAAAAGCGGTATTGTTATGTCTGAAGGAAGACCACATTTCCTATGAGGACAAGCGCATTGCGTCGTTTTGTTAGCTCACTCCTGCAAGTGAAATCCGGGCCAATGTTGATTGACTGTCCTTTCATCCGGGGTAGCTTTTGACATATGCGATAAAAAAGTAAGCACAGTTGTAGTTTTTTGTGTGGCAGTGTTCTTTCCATCCTCCTCAAAGTTGCTTAGTGCCAGTAAAAATGAGAAAGACCCCCTCAGGCCATGGCGAAGGCACCATTCAACTAGTTTTAAGTCAATGTTTCATCAGAAGAGTTATGAAAATATTTTATTAAGGTTCCTTAGTGCTACTTTAAGAATTGGAATTTGTATTTTTTTAATGTTCACCCCAGTATTTGTTTCCATTTTACTGAAAATTTTTATCGGCTCCAAATATCGGTTATGGGCCTCCTTTGCTACTTATAATCGGTATTGGCCTTGAAAAAAAACAAAAAAACATCCATCTATCTCTACTTAGCTGCATAATGAGCAACATCAACACTATTACGACTCTTCTACAATCGACAAAGCAGCATGGATAAATGGAAGACTAATGGGAATTAAAAACTAAGTAACCTTATGAAATTAATAGACATCACTGTCGAATGAAATGAGTGCATGCAGACCTGGTAGGCTGGCACGGCGCTCCATTCGGTAGGTTTCCTTCCCAGTGCACAGCCTGCGGATGTAGAAGCCGAGAGGCTTGATGTCATCGATGCGCTCGGTCACCACGAGGTCCTCTTGCACCAAGTAGCTGCGGTACGAGCCAGACTGGATAGGATCACAGGAAATTGGATTAACTGCTCATACATACCACACAATCAAAATTTAGTCAGCGCACTACTTAAAAAAATTTTTTTATACTAATTATTCCACTGAATGGCATGGATCTGGATGTATTTTAGATGTAAATGTATTTTTTGTAATGTGGGGCAGTCCGTTCAGTTGACTGTCATTTGTTCACCATTGAACTCACCATCAGCTGTGAGAAGAGGTCAATGAGGTCTTGAGGAGGCAGCACCACCGATGTGTTTAGTGGAATCACAAAGCAAGTCCTCAGAGTCAAGTCCAGATATGCGGTAAGTTTCTGCTCACACAAAAACACACTCGCATAACAGGAAAAATTTCAAAATGCACTTTCTGCGTACGAGTTGTACAGCTGCTTCACCCTGTTGAAGTCATGGAGGATGTAAGCGGGGTCTCCGGGCCTGAAACGGGGAGGTGGGACGCTGATGACAGCCATGCTGTCGGTAATCTCCACCTCTTCTTCCACCCGTGGGAGATAATACGGCTGTCTCTCTGCATCGCCAACAGTTGACATGTCGCCGAACTGCATGGAGCCGTGATACAGCCTCTGAACGACACAGGCATGGGCATTAAGGGTGGGAATCTTTGAATGTCTCACGTTTTAATTCGATTCCGATTTTTGGGGTTGCGATTAGATTCAGAATCGATTTTCGATTAAGAACTTTTTTTTATTCAAAATGTTTTGATTGACAATGATTTTTGCTTCAATTTATAGATGTTTAAGAAATCGTAATGATCTACTCCAGTCTAAGTTGCTAATGCTAATTAGTGCTCTACTCGCAGCACTTTTATCACTCAAAAGAATGGCTCCACGCTGCAAAAAACAACTTTTATTGTAATAACTTGATTGTGACTTTTTCCTTCTACTCTCTAATGTGGCTACAACTTAACAGTGTATCAGACCGCGTGGAACCACACTGCCCGTAAGTGGCCAAATCGGGTACAACATGAACAGCGCTCCCAAAAAAGGCAGACACAAACAGAGGGAAGACAGTATAAAATAATTTACATAAAATCGATTCTGAATCTTACTAAATGAGAATCGCGATTCTTATGAGAATCTATTTTTGGGCACACCCCTAATGGGCATAAATCCTTATGATGCACAAAACTTCATTAGATTTGTTCAAGCTAACTATAGTTAATACTACATAATGATGTTTACAGAGTGTCATCAACTAGTCGCTAATTAATCAATGTTTTTGCCATTAAAATCATGGACTGCTTGCAGCTGTAGGTAATTATGCTGAAGGAAATTAGTTTGTTGCCTTATTTTACTTTAATTGTTGTCTACTGCATTTGTGAATGTTCAGCTTTGGTGAGTGAGGGAGAACGAGTTAAGGACATAAAAAGCAGGCTCCAGCGGGACTTTCAAAATTATAGTACCGTACTGAAAATCATCAGTGACTGGTCAACGTTGACTCGGACTTTTGTAACAATTGTGCTGACCTAAAAATTCTGAAGTTGTGCAACCCCTAAACCGCGGGGTCTGTAAATATCACAGAGCACAGTACTGTCAAAATGCACAGTAACAGGAATTAGACGCTTACACATACATGTAGAGATGCAATGTTATTTTTAAACTGGGTAGAAGCAAATGCAAATGGTCTGTATCAATGAAATACAGTTAAGTAGGAGTATTAAGGCGATACTATAATAACAAAAAAAGATAGATTAAAACTATCATCTTAAAAGCTCATATAATTTATTTTCAGATGGTTACATATTTTAAAGATTAAGGTGGATTGATATATTTTTCATATTTTTGAGGGCATAGTTTGAAATTAAATCATAATTAAACAAATTCTTTTTTTTAAGGTAAATTTACCCTTGTAAAACGTAAAATTTGGATTTTTGTAATATTACAACTTTAATCTAAAAAATACACTACTTTAGTCTTAAATATATACAACTTAATTCTAGTAAAATTGCAATTTTTAAATTATGTGCCCCAATAATGTGTTCCCTTTGTAATATGCAACCAGGGGGAGCCAAAGCACATTTAATCAGTTCAACTTCATGTATGTTTCCCAACCTTTAATGTATGGAGGACCAAAAGTGCCAACATTAAATAAATGAATACTTCGATCACTCTGTATCAGCAAAAAAAAAAAAAAGACAAATCCATCACGTTAGCTGCCATGTTTCTCACCTCTTCAGGCGGAAACAGTCGATTAGACAAGATTTGAGTGAATCAGCCCCGCCCACTAACTTTGAGGGGCGAGTTTGACAAATAAAATAAATTAATGAAACGCTGCAACACAGGAAAATGAAATAAATAAATACAGAAATAATTATATATATATGTATATATGTAGGTAATTTAATTAATAACACATTTATTTAATTATTGGTTTATTTAATTCCATATTTAATTAATAAATGACACATTTAATTATTTCATGACACATTTATTTAATTATTGGTTTATTTAATTCCATATTTAATTAATACATGACACATTTAATTATTTCGTGACACATTTATTTAATTATTTAATCGTGTATTCATTTATTTAATTTTGGCACTTTTGGTCCTCCATATTAATGAGCCTAGATTGCATTTTATATTAGAAACACTTGACGGCACACCAGACAAAAACGAGCACGTGCGCGCACACAATAAATAAAATTACTGAAATAATAAAGACCTAGTCTTCCAAATATACTTTAGAGCACAGTGGCTCTAATACAGTACACACATTTGATCAGCACGCAGTGATAGATAGATAGATAGATAGATAGATAGATAGATAGATAGATAGATAGATAGATAGATAGATAGATAGATAGATAGATAGATAGATAGATAGATAGATAGATAGATAGATAGATAGATAGATAGATAATCAGACAGACCTTCGGAGTGAAATATCGATAAAGACATGCTCCCCCGACGATGAGTCCACTGAGGATGAATGCGATGCCCAGTAGTGTGACCAAACAACGACCTGTGGAGCCTGTGATGCCCACCGGAGCGGTGCCGAGCTCGGGGTCCTGCACACAACGGAAATGAAGGACGTTACTCGTTGTGCATGAATACATGCCTCTGAAACCATAACCCTACTCTCCCCTTTTTGTTTTTTGTTGTTGTTGCCATTTGTACAGTTCACAAAAAAAAGCTCTTCTTGCAAGCAATGCCACAAGTACAACACAACGAACGGACATATTAATAGGAACATTGCACTCTAATCGTCACAGTATTCGGCGTCATCACGTAAAATGCACGATGTACCGGCTGCAAATTTGTGTTTGCAGCTTGCACAGGGCAGAAATGCAACGGACCGAGTATGTGCAGCGGCCGGTGCAGGCCTGCTAACAGTTATTTTACTACGCAGGCATTGTCGCTCACCTTCACGACAGGCTCCTTGACCAGAGCTTTCTGCGCCAGAGCCGGATTGAAAGCGATCTTCACCATTGTGCCACAAATACGTTGGATTTCAAAAAGAAGAAATAAATAAGAGTTGCGCTGTCTGTGCCGGCCGGTTGGGTTGTAGTGTTAATTTTCAGCAGCTCTGCTCTGTGTCGCACTTTGTAGCCTCAGACTGGGTTTATCCAGCACTTCCGGTGGCTGTGGCTGACTGGGATTAAAAATGGCAGCCGAAACAATTCCCTTTGGTTCCACAACGCACATGTACATGCAAGCACGATGCTGCTAATTTGAACAATATTTGCAATGTTGATAGTTCAACAGCAAAGTGTTTCAAATTGCCACGTCCATTGCGTTGCATTTTTTGTAGTATTTATTGGTTGTGATTGTGTAGCGTTGCATTTGGCGCCATCTTGTGGCTCCCAGTTTAAACGTTTAATCCAATCCACAAAATGACGGTTGTGTTGTGTTAGACTCATATTTTATATTTGGAAAAATGTCACATCTCACCAACGAACAAAAATGTCACAATACGCAGATTAGTTGTGCACCTTCTGCCAACTAGTGGAAGAGCAATAATTTTTTTCTGGTGAAAAAAAAATGACATAATGCAGACTTGGTACAGTAAAATCCCATCTGTAGCAATGAGTCACTATTTGAACGGTTATATATTAAAATTGCACAGGAGGAGTCAATCAAATCAGCAAGATTTACTTTTGCTGTTGTACAATGAATAGTCATGTCTTTGTATTTGGATTGGATACACGCAACATCTCTAAAATGTAAATGTTATATTCTACTAGTTAAATTCAAAGTCACGGATACGGTAGTGGTTAATTTGCCTGACTTTTTGTGCAGGCAGCATATTTAAATTGCCAGTAAGTGATAGTGTAAATGCGTGTTTGAATGGTTGTCTTGTCTCTATTTTTGCCCTAAATTGGTGGATGAAATGTTAAATTCTTAAAATAGCACAGAAAATGTTTTTCTTCATTTATTTGTTCTACTGGCAGACTGCATTCATTTCTAAGTTTTCATAAAATGTATGACAAAAGTATTAACATGCTGACAACAAACTCAATATAGCCTATATATGTGTATATATATATATATATATAATTTATTTATTTATTTATTATTTTTGCCGTGTGTCTTTTTCTCAACTGTGATTGGATTTTTTTTTTATCTGAGCATGCCCTTTCCCTAACATAATAATAATAACAAAAAAAAAAATATATAATAATAATAATGATAATGTTAATAATAATAATAATAATAATAATAATAATAATAATAATAATAATAATAATAATAATAATAATAATAACGGAGGACGTGAGATCGAGTCCGGGCTTCGGCCTTCCTGGGTGGAGTTTGCATGTTCTCCCCGTGCTTGCGTGGGTTTTCTCCGGGTACTCCGGGTGCTCCGGGTGCTCCGGTTTCCTCCCACATTCCAAAGACATGCATGTCAAGTTAATTGTACACTCCAAATTGTCCATAGGTGTAATTGTGAGTGTGGATGGTTGTTTGTCTCTGTGTGCCCTGCGATTAGCTGGCAACCAGTTCAGGGTGTACCCCGCCTACTGCCCGAAGCCAGCTGGGATAGGCTCCAGCACGACCCTTGTGAGGACAAGCGGTTAAGAAAATGGATGGATGGATTCTTATCATTATCAACATCTTTTTTTTAACAATTCCGCACAGCGGGTAGGATTTGCTGTTGCAGCCATTGAAACTAAACAGAAATTACACAGTTACTTATTTTAGAAGGTAAAACTGTAGATACACAGATATTGAAAAACATTCAGGGTGACACCAGCATCCACACCTGCCATTGTTTCCTCTACTATACTCCTAATGATTAAACCTTCTGTTTCCCAGAAGCAGCAATGCACATGACAAAAAAAAGTTAATCTTGCACTGTAATGAATTTAAACAACCCCTTAGCGAGCATAATACTGCCTATTCATCTCTATGAATACGCCACTCTGTAAACTGACCTGGTTAAAGTGCTGTCTCCAAAAGGCTGGCCACTACTTGTCAGTGTGCCTGCTGCCCAAAGAAACATCTTTCACTGCACTGTGTGGAACCGCTGGCGCGAGTCATGGCACTACAGTATGTCTGACACATATCCTCAATCGCCTGGTCTGTGGTGGTCCTCTCTCTGCTTTCACTCTCTTGGCTTAGTTAAGCTCGTTCATATGAAGAAATAAACACTTAATGCTGCACCGGCGCTATAATTCCATGCAAAATTGTGGCATCTCTCCAGTTCTTATAGAAAATGCAACCATAAGAATCTCCCACTCCCACCAACCCACGCACTTCGCCAGACTATGATATTTCCTCCGTTAAACAGACAGATTGGACCGGTAATCACCACTGAAAGGTACATAAACAGAGCAGCTGATTTCTGTACCTAACTCCCTCTCCTCCTAGCCTCCACCACTCACTCCAATAATCCTAAATGGTCCCGAAGGCTTGTTTATGGGCTCGTCTTACGCTGTGTTTGATCTGAGAACTTGCCCACACATACATGCATGGACACACGCACACACATACACACACGCACACACACGTACACACTGCACGACAACTAGCCAACATTTAACAGTAATTGTGTAAGCAGCCTACACATAAAGATAATCTTGTTGATTTTGAGCTAGACTCCCGCCTTCCAACAAACTCAGCAAAAGGCTGATTATCGGATGTCTCTCAAAATTATTATGACCCCTCATCCTGAAAACAGTTGTGGACAATTATTGCAAATGAACAGTTTCAACATTTAAATAAAAATCTAACAGTGTGGCAGACACCAAATATGTCAGATGTTAAAAAATATTTTTGTGTGTGCCAGACTTGAGTTAGCTTCTTAGCAATCTCAAAGTCCAAACTGTAGTTCAGATATGATTCATAATAACTCCAAATAACAGAAGCTTTCTTTGAAAATATTTAACATTAACAACTGTCGTCCCAATCTTTTCCCAAGCAGCTTGAGGAAGGTTAAACCTCACACCACAGGATAATCGTTAGACCAAATCAGATAATTGGGGCTTTGCTGACTTTGGTCTGAGCAGGTAGCGATTGCGATCAAAATCAGACAGATTATCTTTACGTGCATATCCTCTTACAATTTAATGCTGATGGCTTGTCAGCACCCCACACAACAGATGAAGGTGAGGGGGGAAGGTGGTGCACTTGATGAGAACATGGAAACATGCTGGAAGGGGAGTGACAAAGTGGCCAGAACACAGACAGTCTGATGCTTGGGGTAGTTTTCTGCTAATTAATAGCAGATTAAACTCTCCATCCATATAGCTGACATCTCAGGTAGAATTTCCTCCTTTTACCATACCACTTTATTTGCATGCAGCTCTGCATGTCAAAGTTTGAATCTAGCCGTGCTTTGACACCTTCCAGGCATGCAAAAAAAGGTTTTGAGTAGTCAGGATTGTTTCACTGCAAAGGCAGGTACCCTGTACAAAAAATAAAAAGTAAAATAAAAAGGAAAACAAAACAAATCCTAAAATAGCAGAGTTTCGATGTTTATTTTATTTTATTTGACATATTTTTCCTATATTTTTAAAATATCATTTAATTTTCAAAAATAGACTGATCTTATGTACTGAATGTAAAATAACATGAAATCACAGTAACTGTGAAACCACGCAATATTTCTGTTCTTTTACCAAGAAACACATTACAAATACAAATATTTATGGTTAAAATATGTTCACAATTTAATCTTAATTTCACAAATATTGTCTGTTATTTTAAGGAATGTACTGTAAAATGCAACTTTAAAACGCTAAAAAAAATACTAATAATAAAAGGAGAAAAACATTTAAAATTACTGAGAAATTAAGAGTAAAATTTTGTAATTATGCGATAAGTTAATTGAGTAGTTTTTTTATTTTTTTTATTGAAAATAACTACAGTTACTGTAATGTCCTAGACGGTAACATTCATTGACATTGTATTAACATTGATTTTGAAAGGACATCTAAAGAGAAATAGGGAAAGGGGAAACCTTAAGAGGGTAAATAATATGCAAAGCAAAGAATTGGACTTGAACTTACAGGGATGCTGCAGTGCCTCTGCTGCAGCACTACCAACTAAGTACACATTTCATGTGATCTAAAATTACTAGTACTGTCAGGCGATTAAAAAAATGTATCTCAGTAATTACAGGAATTTTTAAAATTAATTAATCTAATTAATCTATTTTAATCTCATATCTGCTAAAGGTACGTAAAGAGATTTGAGGGCCTTGTAACTGGTGGGTAACTGCTATATAAATGAATTACCATAACGGTTAATTGTTGCCATTTTAAACCCCATAGTTTTTCTTTGTCATTAACAACTATCAGCGCATTTCTGAAATTTTAAGCATTACTACTGGTAATACAATGTTTACTTATTATATTTCTAGGTAATTTAATTGCTTTAAAGTGTGATGATGATGTTTCTAATTAAACATTAAAAACAACCTGAAAATAAGTCAAAATCTTGTTGAAATTACAAACTGTATTTTAATAACGAAAAAAATATTTTGCTGAGAAGTAAGTTTCTGTTATTTCACTGTATTTTTTTGGCACCCCTGCACTGCTGAAAAATTATAATAAAAAACAAACAAACATGTTATTTGTAATTTTTTTTACAGTGTAGATTTAACTCTTATCTGCATAAAAGTAGAAGGAGACACTATGTTTCCTTGAAGTAGATCCAAGGGGGAGCAAATACAGCATAAAGAAAATTGGTCAAAGCATTGAGCCTTGAGGTACTCCACAGTGACACAGTGACTGACACAGACGCTCGTTTCAAACAGTTATGACCAAAAACAGCATGCTCTAAATGAGAAAGCTAAGAACTGTTATCTGCTCTTTCAAACGCTACAGTGAAATCTACCATGCAGTGCAAAAATAAGAGAGTCACCAAAGTCCGTGGCACAAAAAAAAATTCATTAAAAAGTTTAAGGAGTGCAGCCTCAGTACTGTGAATCACTTTTGTATTGGACTGAAACACATAAAAAAATTCAATGTGTGTTCAGAAAGGACAGCAGTTGGACAATCACTTAATTTTTTTCTCAAGTTTTAGAAGCAATGGGAGCATCATCTTAAAATTACATCTCCTTCCAGGAGATGTCGCAGCAAATTTCAAACATGCTTTTTATTTCATTTTTATTTATTTTTTTATTTTTTTACAGTGAAGGGTTTCATATGGGAAATAATTTCCTCTAATTGAGAGACAAAAGCTCATAATGGCTAAAAGTGGCAGTGCGGATGACCTTAGTAATGGAGAGGGGTTGGTATTACTTTGTCAATAAATTGTTCAGACCGAAGTGGACATTACAATTGTGTACTGAATGCCAGTATTTCCCTGCAACCTGTAGTACTAGTAACTGTCCAGTAAAAACAATCAAATTCAAATCATCGTACACACATCTGCTAATTCATGTGTTTACACCAGCACACACACAAACACCATGCCTGCTTTGTCAGAAAACCACAAAAGTCGCTCACTGTGTAGCTGGCAGCTTAAAATGTGAAAAAAAGATGATATTGCGCATGACATCACTCACCATGTACATACTCACTCAGTACACACATCCATCACATTAAAAGACGAGCACAGGCCAAATTGTTCAGTCCTGCGTTGCGCTTCATAACATCGCTGCCATTTCTTCATGTGGAACCACTATGAGCTCCATGTGTTTTAGTGGAGGAGATGCTGTGGTTTCAGGAAGCAGGAGACTGGAAACGGATCTTTGTGCACATGTGGTGGTGAATAGTGATGCTGCTTCAAAGACAAACCTCCCTGTATCACACTCGCATGATCCATGCCCCGCGTACACCGTCTTGGTCATCACACATGGCTCTCAGACAACGGTGACAAATGAGTCTTTCCTGTAAGTATCAGCTTCTAAAGCTACATTCGCTTTTGCGGAGCCCTGCGTGTCTTCTACTTTTCTTTTTATCCTCAGTGCTTGACACCCCTCAGGGAAACGTGAGGAGAACTGGTGCTGGTGGCCGGGAGGGCAGGATGTCAGCATGTAGATCGGGGTTCAGTTGCAACAGCTTTCGGGACATTTGTGTGAAGTCGTTCCTAAATTAGTCTCAAATGAGTGAATTGCCAGCAAACGTGGCGCACCACCAAAAACTGATATATGTCTATAAGCCAGTTGAGACTTAGGAAATGAGCAACTCAGTATGGGAAACACGTGTTGACCTATCCAGTTTAAAGCCATCAAGCACGTGAAAAGTCAAACTTTTGGCCACATGTCACATGAGTTCAGTTAATTACTTGACAATACATACAATAAATGTAATCACAAGTGGGTGTTCTGATATTAACTAATTTACTGCCATTGACAGCTATAGACGTCAAAAATTAATTTGAAATATTTCTATTAGTTTAACTTTTTTTTTTAATTTTTAACATTTTAACAAGAATATGAAAACCTAGAATTTTTTTTGTACATTTAGAACAGATATAAAATCTGTGATTAATCGTGAGTTAACTAGTGAAGTCATGCAATTAATTACGATTACAAATTGTAATCGCCTGATGCCCCTAATTTTTAATAATCTTTTCTTTAAAAAAAAAAATATATATATATTTTTTTAATAATCTTTTTATTTCTTAAAAAAAAAGATTATTAACAATTAATTAACTAATTAATCGTAATTAATCGCATGACTTCACTAGTTAACTCAGGATTAATCAAAAATGTTATATCTGTTCTAATACAATAAAAAAAATCTAGGTTTTCATACTCTTGTTAACAAAAGTAGGAAAAAATGTTATACTAATAAAAAATAGTTCAAATGAATTTTTGACGTCTATAGCCGTCAATGGCAGTGAATGAGTTCATATGATGTATTTTTATTCAACTTCAATAGAAAATAAAAGACACACATCACACGCGAGAAAGCATGGCTGCAGTGATTGTAAGGGCCGCATACGCTCTAGCTCAGTGGTGGGCAAACTCAGTCCTCGAGGGCCGGAGTCCTGCAGGTTTTGGATGTTTCCCTTCTCCAATACAGCTGATACATGATCAGTTCATCAGCAAGCTCTACATAATGGGCTCTGCACACGGAAGGCGACGTCGCTCGCTCTCAATTCATTTCCTATGGAAGCAGGGCAACAAGGCGAAAATCGCCTTCCCCCCTCCCCGTCAGCGACACGCGACATTCGTGAAAAATCGCGTGCATACACGTAGTCGTGCACGCGTAGGACCGCAACGCGATACTAGAAAGTTGAAACACGTTCAACTTTTGTCGCCGTTGCCGGGGCTTCAACCAATCAGCAGGTTTCATTGATGAGCCAATGAACGCAGGGCAGGGCATGCTACACAGTGGGCCATCCAGCAAAATGGATGAGATAATTTTAGCAGTGTCTGACTAGCATTTTGTGAAACAACACTAACAAAAAATTATCAATTTGTATTATACTTCAACAAAAAGGCCGGTGCATGAGAGTTTGTTAGTACTAGGTTAATTTGCCCAGTACGTTTTCTTTACCGTTTTTGTAACAGTTAATAATAATGATGATAATAATAATTATGATAATAATAATGATAATAATAATAATAATAATAATAATAATAATAATAATAATAATAATAATAATAATAATAATAATAATAATAATAATAATAATAATAATAATAAATATATACTGTAGTGAAACATTTGTGTTTACAATGAAAATGTTTAAATTCCCTCCAATTTAATAAACAATCTAATTTGTTGTAACAAGAGAGCGACGTCTGCTGCCGCCGTCGCGGCTGCCGCGTCCCGTGTGTTGAAGACCTGGGAGGTGACGAGGTACGTATTTTGCTGTCGCTTGTCACCTCCCGTGTGTGGGTACCTCCAAAACCTGCAGGACTAAAACCCTGCAAACACACAAAACATGATTTACTCACACCCAGCAATTCGCAAACAGAATCAGTGTGTTTTTCAAATGCAAAACATCATTCACAAAGTAATGCATTTTGTTCTACACATACAAAGAAACATCTTCAATTACAAAAAATATTTTTCAAGTATGCAACAAAAATCTTTCGAGTACAAAAAAATATTTTTCAAGTGCAAACTAAAATATTTCAAGTATGAAAAAATATCTTTCAAGTGCAAAAACAATCCTTCACGTACAAAAAAAGCAATTCTGCAACTACGGCTAACAGTCATGTGACTTTTGGCACTAATATTCTGCCGAGCAGATCTACGTGCATAAGCCCCAAGATCCACAGGAGCAATGCCAGTAAACTTTCCAGCAGGAGGCTTTAAAATATTTTATTTTGAAAAGGAACTGGATTCTCTCTGTTACAACAACGGGCCCTTTACGTATTGTCAAGATGCTAATGATTTGGGTCGCGTAGCGCTGATGCTAAATCGATAAGTTAACAAAATGAGTAATTGGAAAGATTCTTTGCAAAGGGGAAAAGGTTTGTGCTACATAAAATACACAGTGGATTCGCGTTTGTTGTTGTTGTAGCCTTTTATTAATCAGCACCCCCTAAAAATCATTTATATTACACCTGCCTTAGGACCGTAACTTCTCACTGGTCAGACTATCGGTTTGATTTCTCGAACGATCTAAATGGCTAAAATGGACTTTGTTGTATTCATTCTTTTTTTATTTTCTTTTAGCTTGCGTATGGCTGACGCATGTGTTATTAGCCCATACAGGATGAGTCGCAGTTACAGTATAAGATCTGGCACAGTTATGGTGCAAAAGAACAAGCATGGACCTGGAGAGATTAAAATGGCCGGTCATACTCTTACAACTAGCTTAAATGCTACAGAAATGACCATTTTGAGACTGGTGCAAAGAGCTACTTGGTTGTGTTGACTTTGACTTTGCATGGATAAAACTCTCTCCCTCTCTCTGTCTCGTCTCTCTTACTCTCTGTCTCTGTCTCTGTCTCTCTCTCTCAATAAATGTAACAATATGTGCTTTCTGAGGTAGTCAAAAGTTTTGATTTGTAATTTACAACACAAACGTAAAAAACACATACACAAATTTCTCTCGCTTTAGTGTGCTGTAACGTTTTAACATAACATGAAATGTACGATATCTGGCCAGCTCCAGTGTTAGCATAGCCTAAGTAGTAACCCACAATAATAAAAAACACATGAAGATAGGATCTCGATACTAATAATACTAAAACATATTTATTCTATAACACTACTACTACTACTACTACCACTACGATTAATAAAAAAAATAAAAAATAATAATAATAATAATAAATACATTCTTTTTTTTATTAACAAAGGATGTTAGTATTGTGAGAAATATTACTATTAAAAGAGCACACAACATACAGCACAAGTGGCTCAAAACAACTTAAAAAAATATTTTGTACTGTACGTAGCATTACAATGCATGTGGGCCTGCGTTTCACGTGACATCCTTAACACCATGTTTCTCACCATGTCAAAGTTCACCACGATACAAAAGAGGACAAATGTGACGAGATGAAAGAAAGTGATAGCTTACTTGTGCATGTGTGCTCGATTGTCTGTGAGGGCTTTCCTGCCTTTCAGAAGTCTAAGCCCTGCTCAGGATGTAGTTATGGAGCGCTAATTTACCAGCAGTTTGATTACAGACTTTCGGTGGACCCCCGCTAAACACATGGACACTCTCTCTCTCTCTCTGTCTCTCTCTCTCTCTAGCTCCTTCTCTCTCTCTCCTTCACTCTCTCCCTCTCTCTCTCTCTCTCTCTAGCTCCTTCTCTCTCTCTCTCCTTCACTCTCTCCCTCTCCCTCTCTCTCTCTCTCTCTCCCTCTCTCTCTCTCTAGTCATTGATCTATCAGCTGCCATTAGTGGTGGGAGGACGGCCTGATTGGAACCAGAAGGAGACAAAATGATGTCACATAACCTCATTTTACTGCCAGAGTGCTCATCTTCAACACCCCCCCCCCACACACACACACACACACACATGTAGACATGCATGAAAGCACACGCTCACTTACATTGGACCTTGCCTACATGACTGACACATTCATTGAAAAAGAAACGAAGGCTTATAGATATTTTTTTTTAAAGTAAATTCCTTCACATTGCCCACATTTTATGAAATGTGAATAATGGCGAGGCTTAAGAGTTTGACACAAGATTTAATACAATGATATCCTATTATCTTACAATTTACATTTCTTTAATTCAATATAACAGAACACAAACGCTACCCGGCCATCTTTAGAGGATGTACTACAGTTTACCATTGACAGTAATCCATTAGTGTGTGCAGCGTTTCCAGACTGAAAGTGGATCTCTTTATTACCACTGACAGTTGCTCATTTTCTTTAAATAAAGGCCCGAGTCACTCATAAATCATTTTTTAAAGTCCAGATAGAGCGCAAGCCACCAGGCATCATGGATACAAACCACACGCTGGCAGGCAAAATGTGTGTGCGCGTGCGTGTGCCAGAGTAAAAGAGACACAGTCTCGATGAAACTGTGCTTTGGCAAACAAAGAGGGCAACAGCCGTGCTTTTGATTGAAATAGCATGCTTTTGTTCAAGTCACCTTTTCTGTAACATTTCATTGACATTTTAATTCTGGGCTATAGAGAGTCAGAATTGCATTCATCTGTATGTGCAGAGAACATGCATGCAACAACAAAAAGCAAATGTCATTATTAATTTCTTAACATTTGATAACTATTTCAACAGTGTCTAGTTGGAAGATTTTTATGCTGACAGTGATGATCTTGAGTCAATGCACAAATGTTTTTGTTTGTTTCTGGCACTGTAGCAACACAGTGGTATAGTGGTTAGACTGCTGCCTCACAGTCATGAGGGCCTGAGTTTGAATCTCAGCTCAGACTGTTTTGTGTGAAGTTTGCATGTACTCACCTGTGCTGTACTGTAGAGTAAATGGCTGGATGTTTCTGGTGCCTTCTGGAATTCTCTATAATTAGTAATTATTTTTCATGTTTAGTGGTTAGTTGAAAATTCCGCATTGAAGTATATTAGATACATTTTTTGTGAGTAGACTGTAGACTTAACCGGCAACTTTTATTTCTCTGGTTGGAATTTGTGGGGATATGTGTACCGTCATGATTTATTTGAATATTCAATATTGTCACCATCCTGTCCTAAATTACTTTTTTTACAAAAAATATTTTAATGCCTAAATCATCTCCTCATGATGAAAATGGTTAAATTGTTCTCTGTTTCCTGAAAATCTGAAAAAATTATATAGGCGATTACTTTAAGAAGGCTTTGAATACAAAGTTTTACCCTTTACAGGCTGCTCATTAAAATTATGTTCAGTAACACTTTTTTTTCAGTCCAATACCAGCTTGAGTACTCAAGTCTTTAGTAGTCACCGATGCCAATATTAATACCATAAGTACTTTGGATACGTAAAAATTATCCAAATAATGAATGACAGATGATTTTAAAGAAAGACCTACGTACTCCAACGTAGCATTTTTCCTTAAGATTTCTAATGTGTATTTCCTGACTGTAAAATGGAAGTAAGTACTGATACCGTGAAATAAGGCCAGGTTTTGGCCCAATAGTGCTACCTGGTATCGGTACTCGCCCATCCCTAATTACATTTAAAAACAAATCTTAGACAAGACCTTTTAAGTTAATCTCAAAGATAATAAAAATAATATTCACAATTATGATGTTTCTGATCATATTTTCCTGATTAACTGGGGGAGAGAGAGAGAGAGAGAGGGAGAGAGAGAAAAAAATCATATTTCTATTACCATAATTTGAAGTTACCAGATATGGCTCCCTGAAAATTGATACTGCTGGCTCCAAAACAAAAATTCTTGCTATATGGTTGGTATTTCCCGATTCCCATTCTATGCTCAGTCGGCACCGTCTAAATTGTAACCCATGGCCAGACTTTCCGCATTTTGACAGTTGAACCTTTCCTGAGAGGTCACTCTTACTTGAACAACATTCAGTCCAGCTCAAACTCAACTGGTATCAAACAAATCATACCCTGTAATCCCATTTTACAGAGACACAGCAATGAACATTTTGATTAGGGCCTGCTGGAAGTATTCAGAGGGCAGCCCCTGCCCCTCCCAGCTCTTCACTTCAGACAGTGGCCCCTTCTAAGCAGCTCATCTCGCCCCGGCTCTGCTTAGCTCCCAGCTATGATTGACATGTGAATTACAGTGTGTGGTGATGATGATAATAAGTGTGCTAACCGGGGCCAGGCCTGCGTCTTGCTGCCAAAAGCCAATCCAAGCAGGGCTGGCCTGAAAGACAACCGCTGTGACCATTTGAAGAGTCAAATAAAAATGACAAGCTAACTGTTAAAGAACTGCTGATTTTTCACATGTTGTTTTGAAAGAGTTTGCGGCTCCACTGGCTTTCTATTCTCCGAAATTTTCACTTCTCCGCCCAGCCACATCCAGATATATGAAACCCATCATTTATAAGAGCAATCTAAAAATAATTTCCCTCCACAATAGAAAAAAAAGTGTTCAGAATGATTGCCCTCAGTGGGAGCAAAACATACCGAGACGTGTGTGACAGTACGCTTGACAACAACTTCCTACCGCACACACGCACAAAAGCAATGGATTTCCTCCTAAATTATCACTTTGCCTGCTAAGCGTGCATGCAAAATAGCTCTTCAAAATTCTGCTAACAACTTGAAAGTATGTTTGCGTTTCAGGGCCAGCATTGTTAGGAATTATTCCATCCAAACAGCACGATATATTATACTAGCTTTTCATTGTGGTATTAGGAAATTACAGTGTAACACCCTGTGGATTTCTTTTCCACCCACTCACAGAGAACTACGGGTATCCCCGTTCCCAGGGATCTAAAGTATTCCCAATTTGCCAAAGCCCTGTGGATCCTCGTGCCCTTTTGCATTAGAGTCTGCATTGGCAGCGCAGACCGTCTTAGCCTTCACTAACAGAAGCCTCTCCACCGAGATGGCGAGTCTGACTTTCATTACCAATTACGTCTGTTTTTGTTTCTTTGAACCACAATCGTTTACCACACAGTTACTGCCAGGGACAGAAAGGAAAGGAGAGAAAAAGCAGTTTTCTTCAAAAAAATAATTAGCAATCAAAACAAAAAAGATAAACATGTATTCAGGATTAGGATGAGAAAGTGTTGCGAACGGACTTAGATCTATACGTGTCCAAATAGGAGAGGCTTAGGAAAAAGGAGACAAAAGAGGGTTAAAATAATTCACAACACATTTGTGGTGAGCGAAGCGGCTGTGTCTTGGCTTGGCAGAAAGACTCTTCTCATCTTTTCCTCTTACCCTCAACGCTCCTTATTCTCTTGGCCAAGGTGAGGCGCACACAACCAGCAAAGGCTGGTTGCCCTGGCATATGAGCCATTAAATCTCCCCAAACTGTGGGAAGGCAGTACAAGGCTCCACGAACGCTGCCAGCCCACAGGCCTGAAGTTGGAGCACAGAGGTTATACATTAAAAGTATAGACAACACATGCTCAGTCTCTAGAGAGGATGACCACTGCAATTCTTGGTCATTCTCCAAAAATTAAACTAAACCATAAATCTTAAGAGTCTTCAAAGAGCTAAAAAGTCAACACAGTGTAGTCATATCAAAGGACTATGGCAGGCATTTAATATTTCCGTGTGGTTGAAAAGACAGGAAAAAAATGATTGCTCAATTGAAGTAACGGAAACCTTATGATATTTTTTTTCATGGGTCCCCGGATTTTGAACTACACACTATGATGTGGTTTGAAAACATTTGTCATTTTGACAAGAAATCATATTTATGCCAATATGATCATAAAAATCCAGCAACAATAAATGTATTGATCACCCTGAACTCAAGCAAACAAGCAATTATGTGGTTTATAATTTCTTGGTAAAGGAGGTGTTCATTTTATAGTAAAGTGACCTTTTTTCTTTTTTAACAGTGTAATTGAGGATCATTAATGTTCATAAACTGAACCTTGACACAAAGCAGAAAGGGGAAGAAACCATTTTTGATTGTAAAATTGAATTATCTTTATTCAGAAAATGAGTTATTATTTTAATCATGTATAGTTGGTTTTGGGTGTAAGGTACTTTTTTTAAATCGTAATTAATCGCATGATTTCAAATGTGAACTCGTAATTTTTTTTGCAAATGTTATATCTCTTCTAAATGTACAATAAAATTTACAATAAAATAAATTGTTAAACTAATACAAATATGGCGGCATATTTTAGTCATTGATACAATAATTATCATCATAAGAAGGATGTGCTGTGCCGTAAAAAATGAGTGTGATATTAATTTGTGTTGAGTTAATTTATCTGCCACTAGATGGCATAATTGCATTTATAAGACATTGGTGATAGCTAAGTGCATTTTTCTTATCATATTAAGAGCTATTTAATCTTAAACATGAAATAAATTGGGAAATTCTGCACATTTTTAAAATTGTAACATACAATTTGACCCCAGTCTAAAAAATGTGCGATGATCAACCGAGAAAGAGCGGGAAGCCTAGCGGTTCGCTAATTAGTGCCCCGAGTTTCTTAATTGGAAAGAAGAAAAAATGCCTTTGCAGGTAAGTACATGGTCAGGCAGGTGCAACTCTAACTGGAAGGCCATTTTAGCCAATCAAAAACCAGAATATTTTCCTGGCTGAGATTATTGTGAATCAAGGAAAAGTGGAACAATTCTCTATACACTAAAGTACGCAAACTATCAAACAACATCGTCTCATGTGTCAGTCAGCTTTTTCTCAGATCCACCATCGACATCCACATACTGGACATGGAAAAACATTTTTACAGACGCACTCCAAAATATTCTAAAAAATCTTCAAGGCAATTTTTTTAATTTTTAGTTCCTGTTGGTGTCTTTATCATTCAGCCGTGTAAAGCCAAGTTAAGATGTTTTTTTCTCTCCCCATCAAGGAGTTTCAGAGTTTCTTAGGTGTGAGAATTTGATGATTTTTAACAGAAAATCAAAGGTCAGTGAACCAATGTGTGCACCAAACATCAACAGCTCCCACTAACGCTCCCATTAAGAGCTGCAGAAGCTGCTGCATTGTGTCAAGAAATTGTGCAGACAGCTGCACCAGCAAGGACGGGACAAGAGGGAGCTTATGAGTTACAGATGGGACATTACACACATGCATGCAACTGATGAAATGTCAAGGTCAGAAGAATTTGTCGCCCTAATCAGTCATGTAGGATTTTACTGCGTGCGTTCTACTCTTGACTTCATCATTCTTCCACATCGACGCTGGAGGTTTTGGCACACTCACTTTACATGACTGAGTGCCAGAGTGAATAACAAACATCCAATTTGTTGACTGAAGGAACAACTGTTGAAAACAATGAGAACAGCATATAAAGTGTGCACCAGATGAGCTTTCAATAATTGCTTGATTGATTGCATTATTTGACCAAACACAAAAAGAAAAGAAAGAAAGGGACTCGTATGTCATTACTGCTACAATGCACTAAGTGTTTACAGCATTTCATACTCAAACACTCCACATATTTCACAGCTGACGGCTGCTGGAAGTTTGACACTTGGCAGCGAGTGGGCATCCGCTCCCGCAGCCCGTGCCCAGAATAACCCTCACACTCCACGACACACAAACACATACTAACTGCTCAGCATCAGGACCTAAGTTAAAACAAACCATCAGGAGGTCCCGTCACATCCACTCAGCACTTAGCAGCGGACAGACAGCCCTGTTTATACACTCGCATTCACATATTATTTTGGTGCGCATGTGCTCGCTAAAAGTGCAGAAAGACGCCCGCCGTGGGTGCCAGCTTGCTTGCGATTACTGCTGGGCACCAGCTTTTGCACATAAGCAGGCACGCAAGTGTGCTATAGACACGCCAAGTGAATCGAGCTTGTAATGTTGTCAAAATGACACCCATTTATTGACTTGATGTGTGCATAAAGGTCAAAGTACATCATACAGTGTAGACAAAACTGACACCACTCATTAATCCAAGATTTCAGGGGTGGGTAAAAACTTAATTTAGTGATTTTTCACATTATGAATTTAATAAATTGCACAATTTTATTATAAAATGATCTTTGAAACTTTTTTTTACACATTATAGTTGTTGGATATTTTATTAACTACTGACTTTTCATAAATGCCCAGTGAGCCTGCTCAAATATGAATATAAAAAAGTGAAATTAGCTTTAGTCATTCCTGGTCAAAATGGTAAAATGTCGAGCGCGCACTAAAAAAGGAAAGAGTCTGCATTAAAGCAATTTACTATGCAAAATTTAACGTTTTAAGGGGGTCGTCAAGTGGAAAATCTACAATAATTTGAACATGTCCTACAATTGAATGGCCATCTGTGGTGTCCAAAACTTTTTCCTTTGAGGGCCGCATACAGATTAATCGAAGGGTGCCAGCACCACCTTAGTTTTGTTTTTTTGTTTTTAAAGATTTTTTGCTATTTTTAAACAAGACAGTTAGTGATTTTTCATGATTTTGGGGTGGCCCACAGCCCTGTATCACACTATATATCCGCCCCAGCCCTGAGTAAAGTGGAAGTCAACTTGAAACATTTCTTGACAATAATATGTGACCTCACTAGTCTAAACATGACATTCTGATTAATATAACAATTTTGGAATATGAGTTATGAAGCAAAATCCAGCCGTTTTTATCCATCTCAGGGGGCGGCCATTTTGCCACTTGTTGTCAACTGAGGATAACATCGATGTTGCTCAGGGCTCAGGAACAACCAATCAGAGCTCACCTGTTTTCAGAAGCTGCGCGGTGATTGGTTGTTACCTGAGACCTAAGCAACATTGACGTAATCTTCAATCGACAGCGAGTGGCAAAATGGCCGTCTCATGAGATGGATAAAAATGGCCGGATTTTGTTGCTTAACTCATATTCCACTTATGCAATATTAACCGGAATACCGTATTTAGACTAGTGGGGCTGCCTAGAACAAATTATTGTCAAAAAAAATGGGGTTGACTTGATTCACTGCAATACATTTAATTTGTAACCTTTCAGATGACACATGTTTAAAAGTCAACAACCCTTTTGGCATGTTGAATCATACACAGACAATAACTGGGTTATTATCGGTTTGATGACGCAAAACAAGTCACACAACTTCCGCATTAATGGCAACCTGAGTGATGCCCGTGTCAAATAGAATTTGAGCCTCATGCTTCCCCACGCTGTTTATTGCACGTAATAAAAGGAAACCAGCATCTCTTGCATGGGACAAAGGCAGATTGGTGCTGGTTTGAGAATCAGACATCACTTGAACGCACTTCATCATTCAACTGACACCACATACTCTCATGATGGTGATTTATAGCCTGTTTACGATGACAGTAGCATCTCCCAAAAATATAAGGAAGGCAAGAAAATCTCTGACGTACGTTCGTTCATGAATAAGGCCTGTGCTTAGTTATGTTTTCTCTGTAGGCCACACGTTTATTGGGATGCACTTTGAAAGCAAATGACAAACTGGGAGAGAATAAACATAAATCCAAACTGCGGTCCGAAACAGGGTTATGATGACAGAGAACATGTGATTTCTGTTGGTCATAGTTCTCCATTTCCCGGCTGTTGTCAGAGATTTCCATCACTAACCAAACCAACCGTGCTGTAAACACAGCGCTCATTTGTTTTCTCCTCAGAGCAATTATATCATGTGATTTAAAACATTTTAAATAGAGCCCGCGCCGACTTTTATTTGTGTAAAGCGGATCTATTTCATGTCGAGCAGTAATGTAATAATCCCGAGCTGTCATTACGGCCCAGTTTCCTCAGTGCGCCAAACTCCATCTGATCTCCGCATTTATGAGAAACAGACTATGGCGCACAAAATCACCGGTCACCACGAAAGAGAGAGAAAAAAAGAAACCGACTTTTACACGACAGAAACGCGGGACAAGGAAAGACTTCAAATTAATATAGGAAATGTTTGCTTCAAAAGAAATGTGGTGATATTTCACCTTCCAGATGGTCTGAATAAACAGACGAAAATATTTGTACCGCTAATTAACCATTAGTGCTCTTAAATGTCCTCTCTATTTATGCATATCCCCTAAAAGCAACAGAAAAGCATTTAATATGGTTTAAGCAAAGCAAAGCACTTTGGACATTTAATTCAATCAAACACACTCAAGAGGTTCCATCGTCTGTTAGACAATTTTTATTGTACTGGATTTGCAGTTCTAGTTTTTTTTTTTGGGGGGGGGGGGACGTATACTATTCATAATTGCGAATTTGCCCACACCTCCACCGACTACTGAGAATAAAATGATGCAGGCCTACGAATGAATAATTTAATTTTGCCTTCAAATAAAAGGAGTGGTTTGGGTGGGGTTATCAACCAGATCAACGTGAGAGTCTGCGGACTTGGGAAACGGTTCTAAAATGTAGGCTATCGATACAATTTAGAAGATGTGATTCACCATTTAAATCTCTAATTAAACTGAGAAATAATAAATAAATAAACAAATAAATAGAGGCAAAGGGGAGGAATGCGCGCTGGATCTCCCCTCCCACTTTCTCCTGTGACGCACAGCCGACCGAGGCAGAGAAATTATGGAAGACCTCTGAAACGAATGAAGTGGAGAGGGGGATAATAGTGAGCAAGGGGAGGCGTGTCAACAATCAAGGACTTGGATGCAGGGGAACATCTAGGAGAACACATGGAATGGAATCGGATTAATTACGAAGCGCCAAGGACCCGAAGCGAGAGGGGGATTGCAGCTCCCTGCTGTGCTGAGGTTCGGCTGCGGCTCCTGAATGAGCCGGGATACGAAAAGGTGCAAAGTCAAGTTTTGGGATGTCGTCGGGCAAAATGCAAGGTCTCAGTTCCAAGGCGCACGCCTTCTCCGTCGAAGCGCTGGTTGGGAAACCCTGCAAGAGGATGAAAGTGTCAGAGGAACTTGTCTTAAATTCACGTGGAAACACTGACACTGACGCGAGCATCTTCACCGGTGAGGAACATATAAGAATGGATTTTTTTTAAATAATTTTTTTATTTTAGGCCTAATTTAAGAATAATTGACACAAATCCGCAGTATTTTTTGAAGTTTTCGAAATTTCAAATCAACGTTCAAATAATCCACAATTTTATCGAAATATTGATGTTTACCACTATTTAAAAAAAAAAAACTATCTAAAGTAATTAAGCAATTAAGGAGTAAAAGGTTTCGCTTTCAGGATCAGCCGAGTGCCGGCTCACCCATGAGACAACTAAAGAGGATTTTCAGGTGACGGAGGCCGAACCGGCCGGGTTATCCAGCAAACTCGAAGAGAGTGAATGCACTCCGGAGAGAGAGGTTCGTGTTGAGCTGCAGGGCTCAGAGCTCTGGAAGAGATTCTTTGAGATCGGCACGGAAATGATCATCACCAAAGCTGGAAGGTAAGATGCCATTTTGATGATTAAATAAATAAAATAAAAATAACAAAATTACAAATAATAAAAAAAATATAATAATAATAATAATAAATAAATACATTAATAAATAAAAACCATACAGTATTTGGCAGATTAATTGACGAACATGCCAGACACAGACCCACCACAAAATAATAGGAAATATAATATTTTCTCAATAAACAAATTTGAACTGTCTGCTTGAAAAAAAGACATGACGTGAAATATTTTGTATGTTACACAATTAGTGTACATCGAGTTTGAAACAGAATTGAATGTGCGTGACGAAAAACTGAGATTTTTGTCGTCATTTAAAGTAACAGTGGCTTTTTTCAATTTACAATATGAGCTAAGAGCTAAAGGTAAAGTTTTCACATCAAATTAATGATTTCTCTCTCTGTCCTTTTTTTTTTTTAAACTTAATTTTACCAAATGCATGTGGAACCGGCCTATAACGGCATCTGAAGTCGAAAATAAACCCATATGTTTTTATTTGCACTACAATGAGTTAGTGGGCTTTAACTGAAATCTGGGTTCCGTTAATTTAATTACCGAGAAAACAGGTCATAAATCTCGGGAGTGCTGATGTCCCACACAGGTCCCCCGACCTGAACCTTTGATCTGAATTTGGCCGTTACAGAGAGGCACAGAGAGTGATAGGAGCGCGATATAAACCACTTAAGAATTGCATTGAAATTAATTATTTTTTTCTTCCCATAGGAGAATGTTCCCATCCGTTCGTGTCAAGGTGCGGAATCTGGATCCATGCCAGCAGTATTACATCGCAATGGACGTCATGCCAGTAGATTCGAAACGTTATAGGTGTGTTTAATTGTATTTGATAACGTATATCTTAGGCTACTCCTACAAATGTTCTATTATAAATGTAAGGCAGCTACAGAACACCGAAGTCGATTTATGCCAAAAGTTGCCAACGTTTAACAACAAAAGTAAAGGCATTCATTTGAAAACTAAACTAAAGCTATACACCCCATATAGGTACGTTTACCACAGTTCTCAGTGGATGGTAGCAGGAAACACAGACCATTCGTGCATCTCACCCAGGCTCTACGTGCACGCGGACTCACCGTGCGCGGGAGAGACGTGGATGCGTCAGGTGATCAGCTTTGACAGAGTTAAACTCACCAACAACGAGATGGACGACAAGGGCCATGTAAGTAAACAGTGATTTAACGAGAGAGCCAGGTTGCAGTCAAATCTTGTTCTTTTTTCGTTGTCCTGCAGGCCTATATGTGCAGAAACGGAAAATTGCGATAGTTAAGATCTCTCAGTATTAGTTGAATTTAATCCACAGCATTTTGGAGTAAAAATAAACACTCCAAAAAAAATATTGATCCCAATTAATAGAAATATAATCTTGAAATTGTGCTGCAGGAGAATCATAAACACACAGCATCACGATGCTTAATTTCCGACACAAAAGCGTTGTGTTTCATTTGGCTTAGCCTATGCATTTTATTCTGACAAATTTGTACTGTGTTAATTTTCATGTCGGTGACCCAAATAACCAGTAGGTTTTTTTTCTATCATTAAGAAAGACTTTGGTCTTCTTTTATTTATTTATTTAATTTATTTTTTTATTCTTACACCTTTAATGTAGGGATGCGAAAAGAAAACATGTTCATTGACATTTGCATTTTAACATATAATTACATCCCTAAATTACAATAAATGAGGAAAGACGGAATTATAAAACTGGGACAATCATACAAGTGCACAATAATCAAACAAATGCAATTAGGGGTGTTAATATGTAAGGATTCAAGCCAATGACTTGTTACAGTAAAAGCTGCATTAAAAAAATACGTTCATGAATAAGTTTATTATAAACCATAAAGAAAAAATATATACATCTAAAAAGATCATGACCATGCATGAATAAGATCCATGTTTACTATTTTCTTTGGTAGGACTGCAGTTTTGGGAATTTACCAACTAGAATGACAGAAGACAATTAATAATAGTTAATAAAACTGTTTAGCTCAGAGGAGTTTTTATTTATTTATTTGCAGCATACATAGATACATTTCGTATAATATAGGAAATGTGCTCTTGACCTGTTTTGTATAATTTTTCTATTTGCAGCTTTCCTTTTTTCTAAAATGACATGTTTAGACTATTGGTTAAGATGGCTGATGACATCACTTTAACTTTTAGGAAAGTTTGATGGGTGTTTTTTTCCACAATTTTTTGAAACATGGTTACAGCCAAGTTTGGTGTGTTATTTGCATGTTATGTTTAAGTTACAGAAAAAAAGAGCTGCTACTATACTGTATAACAGCGCCTTCTCTTGATGCAGATAATTCTCCAGTCCATGCACAAGTACAAGCCACGCGTGCATATTATCCAACATGACCCTCGGATGGACTTGTCCCAGATCCAGTCGCTGCCTGCTGAGGGAGTGTTCAGCTTCTCCTTCCCAGAAACTGAGTTCACCACCGTCACAGCCTATCAGAATCAACAGGTAGCACTTGCTGAAACAGCATGATTCTATTGCCTGCTGCAATGCTCTGCGCGGTAATTAAATAGAAAAGTTTTGAGCAACCTAGTTTGATTAACAATTTGAAAACAACAAATGCAATAAAATCTCATGTTCCCATGCCAAATATATTCCAAAAGCAGATGTGCATTTATTATGCTGATTCAGTCAGCAGTTCTGCCCTGACCTCACAAAATTTTAATCTCAACATCTCGAAGGCGATGAGGCTCACGTTCGTGTCGTAACATGGCGCCGGTGTGTGTTTGTATGTGTGTCCCTACTGTTGGTTACTTTCCTTCACTAACAGACGTCCACCACCAGGACTGCCAGACATTTTCATCAGTGGTCACTTTTACAATTTATGATGGTATTATTACAGAAAAGAAATAGCACACTATGACTGGGTTGCCTGTTCGGGTCCAATGCCTTTTAAGACAGTGAAAAAAAATTCTCCCTGAGAACCATGCATGACACAAAGGAGTAGCAGTCCATCCGCTGGAGAACTCTGCCACTTTGTGTGTTATTGTAATCATTTATCCTACCTAAACACCTCTCCTCCTCATGTCTGGGCAAGATCACAAAATTGAAGATCGACAGGAACCCATTTGCCAAGGGCTTCAGGGACCCGGGAAGGAATAGGTACGGAAACCCTCGCATAACATCAACACGTGTTACAACTGCAGAAAACACTCCATAACTGGGCCCAAGAGAGACTTTAAGTTGAACCACCCAAACGAGATACTACATATTACCCTGAAATAAAATTGGCATAGGCAGCCAATATTGAAATACCTTGTATTAGGATTTTCCGTATTTCTGTATCATTATGTGTTTGTTTTTGGACAGGGGAGTGTTGGATGGTTTACTGGAGTCTTACCCTTGGAGGTCTCCTCTCAGCTTGGACTTCAAGCCTTTTGCCATACAGCTTCAAGGTATCCGTTGCTTGCATTATTTCTTCTGTCCAGTTCTTCAAGGCTGTCTTCCAGAGGTGGGCTATTCCGTCTCTTCGTTGGCCCATCATTGACGGATGCACGCAATTTCGGCAAGTGCTTTATGACACGAAGCCTCGTAAAAATACACGGAACGAGAAGGATCGTCTGTACTCACCCTTAATGAGGTTTCACATCAGAAAGCACTCACCAAAAATGTGGGCACTTTGCCGAAAAGGTGGGCACACAGTAAATTCCGTAGAGTAAATAAGACTCTATTTAGAGTGGGACCAAATATATTCAGTTTTAGAGTGGTATTTACACTTGGAAGAGAATAAAAAGTCAATCAAGGGTTGCTGAACAAACTCATGAACTTTCGCATGGGATATAGGAGATCTACTTTGTCAGCCACGCAGCTCCTGTGGTGTGTTAGTATATCACTTGTGTCAGCTGGAATCTTCATAAAACAATGTTTTTGGTCTCTTTGAGATAAGCAAACAGTCGGAGGAGTACTGCTCAGGTGATAGAAGTCTCCAAAATTGAAGGTCATGAGTTAATTCCTTAACCCTTCAGTCCCCCCCCCCCCCCCCACAATTCTTTATTTTACTTTCTTCCAATTGTAAATATTAGCCTACTCTAAAACTGAATCTATTTGGTCCCACACTCTAAAAACAGTTGGATCAAAAGTAACACAATGGATAGCAAAAAATGGACTAATTCACTTTATGGGTCAATTTGACCTAACTTTCTTGAATGTTTTATACAAAATGACATGATTTTTTCACCCAAGTAAAGGATCTGACCAATATTTATTAGTTGTTTTACACTAAAAGACCCAGTTACTATGGGTAAAAAATTAACCGATGTCCAACTGTCCGGCTGTTTTTAGAGTGCACACCCTAAAAATAGTTGAGTTAAGTCAAATTGACTCATAAAGTGAATTGGTCCATTTTTTATCCACAATTGGGTTACTTTTGACCCAACTGTTTTTTAGAGTGCTCTCTAAATTAGAGTCAAATTTATTCTACAGAATTTACTGTGCATCCGTCAATGATGGGCCGACAGAGAGACAAAAGTGCCCACCTCTGTTGTTTTCATTCATGTTTCTGGCATCTGCCAACAGGGAGCTTGGGGTCCCCAACCAGCATCGCGTGTCCGCTGAAGAGTCTCCTGCCCCTCTCATCTTCTTCGCCCTTTCTTTCACTCTCTACGCTCTCCTGCCAGGACAGTGCTCTTCACACTCTTGCACTTCCATTCTACGGAAAGACTTCGCCCAGCCCCGCATTCCCCAGCAGAAGCTTCTCGGCCGTGGGAGCAGACAGACTCAGAGGCCTGTCACCAGTGTCGCCACTAACAAACCCCTCGCTCTTCTCGATGCTGCAGGGAAAGAAAGCTCACAACTGCCGTGATCCAAGTTTGTCTCGATCAAGCCCCCCATGCTTGATCCCGCTCCCCAGCCATCTCAGTCCTCAAGGATCTACTTCCTCTTTAATGCCTCATCTCTCAGAAAGTGCTGGCCCTTATTGCCTTTACCGCTATAGCCTCCCCTTGAACCCTCAACTTACAACTATTTCCCAAACAACCAAACCAGCTGAAGACAACCTGCGGCAACCTTCATGGCATCTGGCCGCCAACCACCGTCTCTGACTGTATCCAGCCCAAGGAGAGTAGCAAGCCAAAGCTAAGTGTGCTACAGCTCTCTGGGTGAAAAGCAGGAGGAGTCAAGACAGAGCTGCCACTGAAGGAATTATCTGTATTTAAAAAAAAAAAATTGAGCACTGTGTCTGTAATACCGACCTTAACGAAACATCAAATCCTAAAGAAAGCTCTTCTCACTGTACTCACTCAAAACTAAAACCTTGCACCTACCCAATAATAATTATGTAACCAAAGAAATCATCTGATATTCAGTTGTCTATGTTAAATTAAATTATAAATACTCAATGTACATTAGAAACATCATTCAAAAAATCTACATTTTAATTCAGTGAATTATTGCAAAATACAGTTCAGATATATTTTTTTAACATGTTATAAAATTAAATGCCCTAGTATTAAATTCTTAGAGTGGAAAACAACTAGCTTTCTCATGTGAATATGTTCTGTAACGGGGTTTGGCGTTTTACAGTGCTGTGAAAAGATTATTACCAGAGATGGGCATACTTCCAGTATACTGACGACCGCCTGTTTTGCTGACGAATGACGAATAATGAGAACACTTTTTTATTGAGTATTGAAGTGTAATCTTTTCACTAACCGAGTCAAGTACAAACGGACCTCTCAGTCCATCACTTACCAATGCCCATTTTGTTGATGATTGACGAATGACAGACTGACGGAATGCCCACCTCTGTCTGTCGGTCCAAAAACGGCCTAGTGGCAACGGTGACAGAAGTGTGATGAAAATAAAAAAAAACGGACTGATGATGACAGAAGGGTGCTGACGAATGACGGACCACCAGCATTTTGTAAATTGCCCAGCTCAGGTTGTTACCCCTCTTTTGAATTATATACAATATATATATATATATACTTTAATTTTTAAGATCATCACACAAATGTAAATATCTGACAAAGATAAAATAGACTTAAAATGCAGTTTTGAAATTGTGTGTGTGGGTGTGTGTGTGTGTGTGTGTGTGTGTGTGTGTGTGTGTGTGTGTGTGTGTGTGTGTGTGTGTGTGTGTGTGTGTGTATATATATATATATATATATATATATATATTACAACTATTAAAAGCTATCTGGATCCATGTGAAAAACTAATTGACTCCTTGTTAAATCTTGAATTAACTGTGTCTAATCACATGCAAAAAAAAAAAAAAAGACAGCTGAGTTCATTTTCACCAACCACACACACATCTGATTACCTCCAGACCCGTTCAATCAAGAAATCACTGAAATGGAACAAAAAAACTACAATAAAATGCCATGATTCAAAGAAATTCAAGAACAGATGACAAATCAAGCAATATACATCTATCAATCTGAAAAGGGCTTGTAAGTCATTGCTCGAGGGCTCCAGCAAACCGCGGTGAGAGCCATTAACCACAAATTAAGAAAACATGGTACAGTGGTGAACCTTCCCAGAAGTGGCCGGCCTACTGAGATTATTCCAAGAGCACAGCGACAATTCAGCCAAGAGGTCAGAAAGGAATTCAGGACAACATCTAAAGAACGTGCAGGCCTGCCTCAGGGTCAGAGTTCATAACTTAACAATGAGGAAGAGACAGGGCGAAATGACATCCATGGCAGAGTTTCAAGGCGAAAATCACTGTTTACCTAAAAAGAAAAAAAAGGCTCCTATTAATTTGGAAAAAACAAACAAACAAAAACAACAACTGAATGATTCCCAAGACTTTTGGACAAATTTTCTATGGTCTGCCGAAACAAAAGTTGAACTTTTGGAAGGTGTGTGTCTCGTTACATCTGGCATACTTACACAGCATTTCAGAAAAATAACATTATGCCAACAGTCAAATATGGTGGTGATAGTGTAATGGTCTGGGACTAATTTGCTTCTTCATGACCTGGACAACCTGTTGTGAATAATGGAACCATGAATACACTTTCCCAGGAAATCCTGAAGGAGAATTTGTGGACATAAGTTTTTGATCTCTAACTGAAGCGAACTTTAGATTCTTCAGCAGGAGAAGGATCAAAAAGAGAACACGCAAGTCAACTTCTGAATGGCTTAAAGCACCAAATGAAAGTTTAAGAGCGGCCTCGTCAAAGTCTGGACTTGAATCCAATTGGCATGACCTTAGAAAAATCAACAATTCTGCAAAATATCTCCACAGAGATGTGAAAGACTCATTGCCAGTTGTAGAAAATCTAAACTTGTTTTGTTGCTGCTGTTACTTTTCCACACAAGCCCAGGCAGCTTTGAATAGTTGTTTTCTCTTCACCATTTAAAAACGACATTATGTTTACTTAGGTTATCTTTGTCTGATATTTCCATTTGCATGACAATCTTAAACATTAAAGTGGGCAACTTGAGCAAATAAGAAAAAAAAATGAAAATAATTTGAGACGAGGGCACTCCTCTAAAATAGCCGTGCCATCATTGTTGTAATGACTAAAACTGTTGCCGCATGGCCAGTAAAGGAATACTTCTGCCTTTTTTGAAATACTTTCAGAACAAGATATGAAGAAAAGTCTGAGCTGGCCAGATCGGTCGCTGATGTGACCATTCCCTGATTGGTCTCATGACTCACACCCCTCCCTCCCTCTGGGAATCTCGATTTGTGCAAAGCAGGGGAAATGACCTGTTTCCCGACAAATGCTCGTAGCCAAACAGCAATTACCTTGTCATGGCCAAGCATGACAGTGAGCTAATGCTCGCTGGACGTGGAAATAGCAGGAAGACGTTAATTGAAGAACTAAGGCAGGGGATTGCCTGTGTTTGAGTGAATGGTCAGGTGCGTTGCTATCAAACAGCGTGCCCTTTGTCTGCACACGCATGTAATCTGGGCTGATATTTGATACCGTCTGTCATTTCCACGTTTGCCTACGCAGGACAATCAGTTTTAACTCCCAACTAATTCCTGATTTTTCAATTAGACAAATTGCTTTCATACTGGGAGAGCTGAACTTTGCACCTGCCTCCAAAACATGCAGTAATAACACACATAGACACGTGCGCGCGCACACACTCATAAATTGTGAGCACCTGCTTAGTCGTCAGTACTGAAGGTCTTTTTTCATCATATTTGGGACATTTTCTTTCACAACAAGGTGTCATTTCTTGACACTTCAATGGTGCTTATAGATATTAAGACTGAGTAACATAGCCAAAGATCTTCTCTTCTGTTATTTAATGAAACTCAATACACTCCGTTAATAAAGGGAATGAACGTGAATATCGCATCTAGGTATTTTAAACTATTCCCTTGTTTACTTTTACTTTTCTTCTTCCTGCTAAACTAAGATACCTAGGCAACTAGCTGCTAACCTCAGTTGCGTATTCTGGCATTGATTTTCTTTTATTTCAACGTTCCACAATCATTATAATCTGTCAAATAAACTCAATTTGCTTTTGAAAGATGTCTAAGTTATTGTGGGAAGACTGTTGAAATGTTTTACCTCTTTGATGAATTTGCTTGCTATCATATGATATTCTTGAAGATGGCAACTAAAACAATAAGGAAACTGCTGATTCAACTTAGTAACAACACAGGCTCGGAGCTTCCTGGACTGGGCTCGTCTGATTGACAAGGAGTGAAGGGAGAGAAATTTGACCCAGAAGTAATTTGCTTCCAATCATGTGAAATGGCATCCTGAAACGGGAGAAGCCAGTCTGGAAGTGTAAATATACTCTGCCTTCATTAGATTAACATACACTTCGCTCACACACACGCCACATACATGCAAGTTATCGTCTAATAATAGCTGCTGTGTAGTGTCTCGCAAGCTCATAGATTTACACATGCACTTCAGTCTGCCTTATATTTGGCTCTCTAAATCTTGTTTACACTTGATGCTATTTTCTCTACAAACTTAATCAAATCTGGTTATTTATTGGCTCAGATTATTGAACGTGACTGACCTCAGCTGTAAAGTTTGGAGTGAAAACAGCTGTGGCTGAAATTGAATTACACTAAGTGAGTAATGTGAAAAGCAAGGGCAGTTTAACAGATATTAAGTGCTCTTCAACAGACAAATCAAACGGAGGTGCTCCTCCAGGATAGTGAGATTGATGCTATCTTTTCAGATGTTACAGCGCTCACCATGGACGCTCAACATAGCATTAGCAGGGGTAGAACGCAGCATGTTGCATGAGAAGGGCTTACGCATGCTCCTAGTAGAAAATCAGCAAGTATGGTGTGTGTGCGTTTGTGTGGAGAGAAGCGCATTGGCATGTGCTCCCTGACAGACCCCCGTCTTACAGGAGCAAAGGTTAAATGATTGTAGGACAAACAGTTTAAACACGTGGCCCTGCACCTGGCTTGCATATGTGTATTTGTGTGTATGTGCATGTGCCTGTTTAGCTAACCCAGCACTGAGTCCAAAAGGGACTGAGCCTGTGCTGGGTAATTTATACAATGGGTTGAGGAATTGACGCTGTTGGTACAAAAATGTTCATCCAACAAGGACTAAACATGACCCGTAGTAATGAGTTAGTTACAACACGCTGCGCGTTGTTGACAATGATGATGTGTACCCTAACCGGAATTCTAACGCCAATTCCCATGTCTAAAGTTAGCAATGTTTTCAAAGATTGCTTTTCAATACACAACACAAAACTGTCTAAAATGACGGCCAGCTTCAGCAATTCAGGCCACTTAAAAACAAATTTCAACCCAAAAGAATTAACTCAACCTTGGGTAATAGTAACCCATTCATCCATCCATCTTCTACTGCTTATCCAGGGTTGGGTCGCGGGGGCAGCAGCTTTAGCAGGGAAGTCCAGACTTCCCTCTCCCCAGCCACTTCAGCCAGCTCCTCCGACAGGATCCCAAGGCGTTCCCAGGCCAGCCGAGAGACGTAGTCGCTAAAGCGTGTCCTGGGTCGTCCCCGGGGCCTCCCGCCGGTGGGACATACCCGGAACACCTCCCCAGGGAGGCGTCCAGGAGGCATCCGAACCAGATGCCCGAGCCACCTCAACTGGTTCCTCTCACCGCGGAGGAGTAGCGGCTCAACACTGAGTCGCTCCCGGATAACCTAGCGTCTCACCCTATCGCTAAGGGAGAGCCCGGATACCCTGCGGAGGAAACTCATTTCGGCCGCTTGTAGCCGGGATCTTGTTCTTTCGGTCACGACCCACAGCTCGTGACCATAGGTGAGTGTAGGAACGTAGATCGACCGGTGCACCATCCGAACAGCCCGTATCAGGGGGCCTGGTATCCCGTACTCCCGAAGCACCCCCCACAGGACTCCCCGAGGGACACGGTCAAACGCCTTCTCCAAGTCCACAAAGCACATGTGGACTGGTTGGGCGAACTCCCATGCACCCTCGCGGGCCATGCCGAGGGTGTAGAGCTGGTCCACTGTTCCACGGCCGGGACGAAAACCACACTGCTCCTCCTGAATCCGAGATTCGAGTTCCCGACGGTAATAGTAACCCAATCTTCTCAAAATCCACAGGAAACCACTGAGTGGTTTATGAAACAACCAGTTTGTTTTTAGTGTGCACAAACTAGAAAAGCCCAAAAAATTATAGATGCGGTAACGTTTTGAATCGATGAGCCCAAGATTACCAACATGATGGGAAGGCTTGAATTTGGAAAAAGAAAGATTCTGCTTATGACCCCTCTTCTGGAATGGGATTATTAATATTCAATGATGCACTACATCATATCATCATTTTGTCCCAAAACAAACCAAACTCAGCTGTGACTGGCAAAATGGCCGCCTTCTGAAATTGATAAAAACTGCTGGATTTTGCTGCTTAGCAATATGGACCAGAATACCATATTTAGACTAGTGAGGCTGCATATAACATATTGTTAAGAATTTTTTTCTGGGGTTGACTTCCTCTTTAATTCATTCATTCATTCACTCCCAGCCATTTTCACTGAAGCAACCCCCTTCGCTCCTGGCTGTTTTACTGGATTTTAACTGATTTTGCAAGGCCCACACAATATTGTGTTCTATTGCCATAAAAACATGGAACCTACCAAAAGAAAGATTTTATTCTCTTCTTTCATCAGGAAAAAAATTATATTTTTATCTGTTTCCATTTTGCAGCAATTAGCATTAGAATATAGCTAAGTTTCATCATTACTCACAAATCCGCTTAGAACTGTGGGGAAATCAGCTTGTTTGCAACATGGCCCTGGTTGATCTCTTATACTCTGCTGCCACCAGCTGGCCGTTTTTGTAACTACTAACATTGCTTCACCCGTTTTCTGCAGTTCAGAGGCTGCGTCAAAGCCTTCTGTATGCTCTAGCATAAAAACAACAACAACCATAAAACATATAAATACGTCTTTGGGACACCTAAATCATTTGAAATAGAACATATTTATATGTTTTTGGGAGCAAATGAGTTAATGGCTCATGGGCTTAATGTTGTCATTGAAGTAAAGGTTTTGTTACTTTTTGTTAAGTCTTATTCGCAGTCCATTTGAAATTTATCAGTTACAATTACTTTAAGTCATGTGTCAGATCCAGGTGTATATATCAAGCAGTAAAAACAAAAACTTGATTCATTATTGCACATTTGTCTTGCAACGTCAAACTCAAATGTTTTCAGTCTACAAAAAAATAAAACAGGTGACAAATAAAACTCAATAACTGAAAGAGGGTGACACGGTTCAGAGGTTGTGTGTTCAAATCCGGGTTTAGGCCTTCTTTTATGGAGTTTGTGTGTTTTCCCCATGCCTGTAGGGGTTTTCTCCAGGTACTTTGGTTTCCTCTAACATTCCAGAAAACTTCATGGTAGGTAGCTTCATTGAGTACTCTAGATCAATGGTAGTCAGTAGACCATTTTGGTACCAGACCTTACAGATTGATTGAAAAAAAAAAAATGTAGCCGAATGTTTACATTTAACTACTGCCTGGATGGGCCGGCACATGAACAACAAAAATTAACATATAGTTGCATGACACCCATTGAAATGCATTTGGGGGGGATGATCAATACAGTATCTACAAACGTACACATCTTTCTTATGAGTGAGGACCATTTATGTGTGACATGGCGCAGTTTATGTGTGAAGCAGAGAAGGACGCTCTCTGGCATGACTTTGATTGAATCCAAACTCCATATATCAAGTCTTGTGGAAGACCAGATGTATTTCTTTAGCCTATCATGGATAAATCATTGGGCCCTTTTTTTGCTTCCTGTGTATGACAGGTTAGCACTCGGGGAAGCGATACTGAAAGGTACAGCGGAAGACTGAACGAGAATGGTTCATTCTGGGTGACATATCAGATGGCAGGTTAGGGGATGGGGTGAAGTATATGTGGTGGCAAGAAAAGCATGATTTAATGTTGGTGGGGATTCCTCTCCTTTTTCTACTGCCGTGGCTCTTTCATGTAAACCCAGGGTCGACCTGCCTGCTACCCCAGATGGTGCTGTCTGTCTGCGCTGCCCTCTACAGGATGTGCCCATCACACACCCACGACTATCGTCACTCACTAATTGATTTCAGGGGGAAGATCTCCTCTCTCGCTCTCTTCTGTTTCATGCTAAGACAGACAGCCTGCCAACAGCTAGTCACCCCCCCCCCCTCCACACTGACGCTGTGTGCTGTCAACGCTAATTCAATTTGAGACGCAGGAGTGTGACTAACAGCAGACCTTCTGAGTGTTTTACCATATGCATCACACCAACACACACACACGCACACACACACGCGCACACCATTCCACCGGTGTTAGAATGCCATTCATGTCAACATGTCAATTCAGCTCCACTTGGGTCCATCAAATTTTGGAAGACCACATGAAGGCATTAAGATGAAGATGAATATTTACACTACAAAGTGTGTAAATTAAAAATTCTCTGATAGTGTTATATATATATATATATATATATATATATATATATATATATATATATATATATATATATATATATATATATATATGTAGTGCTCAGCGTAAATGAGTACACCCCCTTTGAAAAGTAACATTTTAAATAATATCTCAATGAACACAAAAACAATTTCCAAAATGTTGGCAAGACCAAGTTTAATATACTGTATATATATAATTGAATTGTAATCCCACTGAGTTGAACCGAATTGAATCATTCCACTTTCAAAGCAAACTATTCTTAAATTGTTTCGCAACCCACGTACTGAAAACTGTATCGAATCGTCTTTTGTGGAGAGATGCATACTCCTGCTATATGCGTGTGTGTGCGTGTGTGTGTGTGTGTGTGTGTACATATAATGGCATAGTACAAAACATACATTCAATTCAACGTGTGTTTGCACTCAATTTGGTACTTCACCGCAATGAGCCATGTGTTTGATTTAACTTGATGCCACGTTCCCCTGTAACCTGATGATAATACAATACAGATCAAGGAAATGTCCAGCAAATGCCATTATGCTCATTCTGACGCTACCAGAACTTCTATGAAGAGTAAAAAGTTCACGTGGGCCTTTTTCGTGGCAAGAGATATCTGAGCAGGTGAAGGGGTGAGGTGACGGTCAAGTGGGGGATTAGAAGGGTGAGTAAATGGAAAGGGTGGCACCGTGGCAGGATCAGGTGCGTGTTAGCGCAAGCGTGCGTGTGTGACAGTGTCCAAGGTTTTGAGCAGAAGAGGTGTTGAGTCTTAATGAAGCATGAGCTGGAGAACATCGACGGATGGGGCCAGCTGTCTTGGCGCGTGTGTGCACGAGACAGTAAAACTAATTAAAAGCAGACTTAACACTTCTGACAGGAAGCAGTGGTCAAGAGGTGAGTGGAAACAGGGGAAACCCTTGAGCTGAAACGATTAGACACACTCTTAGAATGAGCGGCGATAGCAGACGATTTGTCACACATGCCCATCAATACCTGAGTCAAACCAATCAGCTCAGCTTCCTGTGTTTGACCTGACCCTTCACGTATAATTAAATATTTCAAATTGGAGGTTGGGCAGACAAAAGGTGACAAAGAGAGGAGGAAATAAGAGCCTTGATGCAGGAAATATGTATCATAACTCATAAAACTCATAACTCGCATAGTGTATAAACAAACAACTTAATTTGTATGATTCTTTATGACTTCTTTTCACTACTTTATTTTTGTTTTAATGTCATACAAAAGGAGATAATCCCATGTTCACTGTTTTGTGCTATGCAGTGCTGTCTTTTTCTTTCTGTAGAACAAGATTGATCCTCAAAAATAACAGTTCAAAAAGAAAAAAATGAAAACGGAATCTTGCCCAGTCTCTTGCAATCATTCCACATGCACTAACCTACAATTTAGATTAATTGTCATTAAAACCATAGCCGCAGTTTACATCAGAACACCCCTCAAAGGAGAATGAATTGTTTTAAAGTACCACTGATTGTCACACCCACCTAAGAGAGGCAAAATTCTTTCTCCGCATTTGACCCATCCCCTGAAGGAACAGTGAGCAGCAGCAGGAGCCGCGCTCAGGAATCATTTGGTGATCTAACCCCCATTCCAACCCTTAATGTTGAGTGTCAAGCAGGGCAGCAACAGGTCCCATTTTTATAGTCTTGGGTATGACCCAGCCAGGGATTGAACCCACAACCTCCCAGTCTCATGGCGGACACTCTACCACTATCCCACTGAGCTGGTTTGGCTGCTTGCCGTTTTGCAAATTTCAATTTTGATATGAGAAATGTACCAAAGCAACCATATGATTCAGTTAGCATTCTGTGTACTGTTTAACAAAGACATATTTAGGCAATGTTTTCATGTCAGTTCATAATGACAGAGTGGACATGTTGTCAACCTTCAACTACCCAGAACATAAGATGAAAATTAGTGTGAATATTCTGCAACTTGCTAATGTTTCAGCTTCAAAATGCTGGTCGCAATGCCATGAAAATCAACTGAGGGCTTCATAAATGTATGGACATTTATGCCATTATGTCTGGATGGACAATCATTTCAGGAAGACACACAAAATGTTCAATACCATGAAAATGAAATATTTGATCAAAATGACTTGTGTTACAGAAGTTGATTTAGTTATTGCTAATTAGCTATAGCTAGCAGGATAGATAGATAGATAGATAGATAGATAGATAGATAGATAGATAGATAGATAGATAGATAGATAGATAGATAGATAGATAGATAGATAGATAGATAGATAGATAGATAGATAGATAGATAGATAGATAGATAGATAGATAGATAGAACCACTTGGTAACAGGCACCACGTCAGCCCCCGAGAGTGAAGCTTGAAGAGCAGCTGTCTCAAGCACGACGATGCATACGTGTGTCGACAAAACTAAACGCAAGGTCACAATCAACAGAGTGTCAGGAAATTGGGTGCCTACAATTTCTGAAAGCAATTTTCAAATACAACACATTAAATTATTTTTATTTTCTTTAACTATGAACGGACGCAGAGTTTTAACTCTAGGTAATCCAAATCCGGTCAAGAAATTGATTGACAGCTGCTGGATCATATGGGTCAGTGGAAAATAGGTGTAACTCTCGAAGACTGAAAGAATCATGTGTGTGCGTGTGTGCGTGTGTGTGTGCGTGTGTGTGTGTGTGTGTGTGCGTGCGTGCGTGCGTGCGTGCGTGCGTGCGTGCGTGCGTGCGTGCGTGCGTGCGTGTGCAAATTCACCACAGTCACCTCTCGCATCAAAGTGCCTAAAAGGCAAAATGGAGATTTGCTTCAGTTTGGGGCCACTGATGATGATTGTGGATGCAGTTAAGTGTGAGCTGATGATAATTAGGAAGGACAAAAAAAGGGTCAAAGGTGGCTGAGTGTCACTCCAGAGGACTCGCATCAACCACGAGGCTGCGGCTGTGTTCATGCATTGATATTTGTGCCTGCTTTGATAGCACCTGTAATGGCTCCCATCTGAGTCTCGCCTCCCCCCTGAGATGTAGCGAATTACGTATGTGTGTAATAAGGCAATGGCATGCGAGCAGCAGAAGGCCGCTTCCTCTACAGGTGACACCTTTGACCTCTCATCTGTTCCCTGTTGGCAGAGGAGGGGAGGAGGGGTTCTTTGGGAAAAGGAAGACTCATTCCATCTGCATTCTTTAGAAATACAGCTGTAGAATGAGTGCCAAGCAAAACCCTTCACAAAACTTTGGATTGGTCAAATGTGGTTACTGCTGAAAGAAAAGAAAAGAATAATCAGACATTCATCCAAGCATAATAAATGGTCAGCATGTCACTTAGACTTGCATGTCGTACCCTATGATGTAAAAAAAAAAAAAATCCCGAAAATGTAATACAAATTTCACTTAATTAACTCGATCAAAAAGGAATAAAACCCAATAATGTAACAATTTCACCAATAATATAACAAAAATTCATGACTGATATATTTTTTACCAATAGTGCAATACTGGGATATGTTATATCATATCAACAGGTGGGCGGAGCTTACATTGATTAACTCTATGCAGAATTAGTTTCATTAAATCAACTCTGTCAAATAAATCCAACACTGACCTCCATTTAAATCAGAGAGTGTCAATTTAAAAAGACACTTTGGGATGTTAAATGAACTCTCAAACATTTAACATCAAAATTTGAACATTCCAATTTTTGCTGTGGATATAGCAGTATATAACAGTCTTAGATTCACAAAACAAAAACATTTCGAACTTTGGACTGAACATGACATCTCTTAAGTTTTACAGCATCAGTTTTCAGAAGAAGAAAAAGACCAACCAGAAAATGTAATAAATCCCCAATTATGTAACAAGGTATTACATTATCAGCAAAAAATTACAATATAAGTCAGGATTTTTTATTATTACAATATTGGTAAAATTATTACAGTATTGGGTTTTATTACATTTTTGATCGAGTTAAGTGCAAATTTGATGACATTTTCAGGAAATGGTTAAATTATAGGGTGCTCACTCTCGGACAAAGAAAGCCAGTGGATGGATTTTAGAGATGACGGAAAGCACACATTGATCTACTGTAAATGAGGAAGGTGACACCAATAGTTTCAGCTAAATTCTCTTACAAATATTGTTGTACCTTTGTACTTTTTACCAATTCCATATAATCCAAGGCTAGAAATAAATTTCAACTGTGTGAAGATATATATATATATATTTTTTATATCGTCACTACATTCTGTCTGATTAGTACAGAATTGACTTCTAGCAGAACATAACAATGCAGAAGTCAGTTTTCTCCAGGTTCTCCCGCTTTTTCCCACACTCCAAACATGCACGGTAGAAAATTGTTAAATTGCCCATAGGTGTGAATATGAGCGAGAATGGTCATCTGTGATTGACTGGCGACCAATCCAAGGTGTTTCGGCGCTACCTTGAAGTAGTCAAGATGGACATTTACCATCTATCCAACAATTAGTTGCAATTTGTCCTTTGCCCCTAACACATAATATTTCACGTGATAATGATGATTATAATATAAAATGGTTATGCTTAGTTACTGAACACTTCAAATTGTCAATAGGTGTAAACGTGAGTGAGTGGTTGTTCGTGACGGCCAGTCCAGGGTGTATTATGCCTTTACACCCTGTCAGCTGGGATAGGCTCCAGCTCAAAAGACAAGACAAAAAGGAAAACAAAATAGATGGAGGACGTTATAATAACAATATGTTATGTTGTCATTCGTCCACTGGGTGTCACTTTTTACCATGTCTTGCTTCCATTGCTTTTGGCATCCAACATTTTTGAACATAGTTTCTTACTGAGCTTTTAGAAGGTAAATTCAACTTCTACCTATAACCTACACCATTGTTCTTTATTCTGCCATAAGTATACTTAATCATTAAAACTGTTCTAAGGCCCCGTCCAGACGGAATCAAAGTCGAATTTGTTCCTCAAACAAATCTCGTACACACAGAAGCAATTCAAGACTTGCGTGTGTCCAAAAGAAGACACTGAGAATGTTTAATGGCTGTAATGTATATGCCAAGTCTGGAGTGGTGCTGTAGCGCTGCCGCAGGGAGTTAACGGAAAGTGTAGAAGAAGAATCACTTTTTTACTTTATTGCAATCTACAGAACAAACATGGCTTTTCATGTATCAAAACAACATGAAAAAGACGAACACAGGAGAAGTGAGAATGTCGGGTGATTCAACAACGCCGCTTGTTGAACGTGGGAATAAAGAAGCAAAAATATTTAGCTGCAAAATCATAAGCAAGCTAAGGAGGCTGCGCAAAACGACTACGACACGGCTAGCCGCCATTGTTGTTGACAGACTGACGGTTCGCGTGCAGTCACGCGAGAATTGGCGCATACGTCATCAATCTGCGACAATGCGTCATCATCGAGCTGCGATCATTACGTCATCACTGGAGAAGTATCCTGCATATGGTGTCCAGACGGAAGCGTACGGAGCACGTTTTGAAATTGTTTCACTATAGAGCCCGGTTTCAAAAGTGATCGGTTTCAATCTCCGAAACCACGCCGTCATGTGGACGAACGGCTTAAACGGTAAGAAACTTGTGAGGATACATCGAAACTGCCTTTCGTGTGGACGGGGCCTAAATGTTACTGACCTGATATAGGCCCCCCTCACAGCAAAAAAAACAAACAACAACAACAAAAACAGATCAAATAAAGAACTGAACGAAAGCAGGGAACTATACACACAAATTGACGAGCCAACAAAAGAAACCTGGACAAAACACATGTGGCTGAGGAAGCTGATTGGATGACCCAAGAGACCAGGATGACAAGCACAGGTGGACATAATAAAACTTGTAGAGACACACAATGACAACAGGGACACAAGGAACACATGACAACTAAAATGTGACTAAAACCAAAATCAACAAACACAAATCTGTTTCTTCATGCATCGATTTTAAATGGAATGACAGGAGTTGTTTCAATTGGCGGTGAATCAAGTCGGCTCTGTTCAAGCCCACAACGGTGCAAAACGCCCACTGTTAAATGTGTCGAGCTGTGTGTGTCTGTGAAAATGCAAAAACTCAGTCCAGTCCGCCTTTGTGCAAATGTAGGCCGCAACAAACACTATCCACTGGGCATGAAAATAGAGCCCTTTGTGATGAAATGAATATGCAAATGGAACTTGTCAAGCAAACAAACAGCAAAAGCCACGTTAATTTGTACATTTTCATTGAGTTAGGCTTTTATTCTTTTGTTTGAAACTCAAATTTTGTTTTTGTTCTTTGATGATTTTAAGTGCAACTGATAAATAGTTCATTATTTGCACTAATATATACATACTTTGAATTAAAAAAACAGGCTATATATTGTTGCAATTACAAAGGGTTGCTGAATCTGCGGAATAAACTTGCAGGGTTTATAACCTCCAACAAGATTAAGAACCACTGACTTAAGACAATTGTTTGATGTCGGCCCCATGAATGATTTGTAGTGAACGTGTTGTGTCTTGTACTATAGTCTGAAAACCACAAGATAATGGCAATCAAAAATTATCGGTTTAATCTGAAAACATTTGCAGGTAAGGTGTATTTATTCAGTTGGCATTAGATTTTTTTAAAATTATTATTATTATTCAGTTTACAATGTTATCAAAGTTGAGGAAGGGATGGCATAAAATCCTGAGCGAATGCTATAAAATGCTGTCTTTTTTTCTTATATGAGCACTATGAAAGTTAATTGAGGTAGACCTGAACTACATTTTGTCTGCAGAGATGATTTTTTTCTCCCCTCCTTTAATTTTTAATTTTTAATTTTTTTGTTTTTTTGTTTTTTTAATGTTGCTTGTTTTAGAGACCAAACTATTCTCTTTACTGCTAAACACGCAAGTTGAATCAGTATACTTTATTTATTTATTCATCCATTCATTCATTCATTCATTCATTTATTTTTATTTTTTATTTTTTTATACCAAACAAATAAGTCATTTTTATTTATGTGTTTAACACTTTAGTAACACGTTTGCCACCTGTGCCCCACTCTTTCAGAAGTCACTATTGTTGCATTGGCTAAACAAAACTGCGGCTTTTATCTTACACTGGCTGCTATCTGCTGGGAAAACTGCTAATGAAAACTATACAAACATTACCCACCATTTGCTGCAAAGTGAACGCTTTTTTTTATATTATACAAACGGGGCAATTCAGCACTGACAATTGCCTCCAAAACTGAGTCAATACGCTCATACGTGTTTCGAGAGGTTAGACTTGTTGCTGTGGGAGCCAAGAGCATACATTTGATTCAGCATGTGTATTTTTATACCCAAAGTTAGGGAAATGACGTAGGGTCTAGCCAGTCGCTCTTATAACGTGCAAGCAAAGAGTAGCCTACATAATTATGTGTCATTTTACTTACGGGAATAATGAATGAAACATAATAGCAATTCAAAGCGCCGAACGTAAGTTCGCCTTGTAATGAGGGAGGAACTGCCCTGAAGCCTGAAGCTGCTCGATGACTCCGCTTCCTCTCTTCCTCATCAAATCGGTCACGATTTTGCATCGCGTGACCGCGCCTCCTACGTCACGAATGTTCTTGAAGTAGACAGGCGCGTGTCCGAAGCAAACAAGTTCAGTCCAGGCTAAAAATAGTTTGTGCGCGGAATCGCTAGGTTGTGGGGCAGGTCTAGTGACGTAATTTATGCTCTGTGCTCTTGTGAAGGAGTAATTTGACATTTTTCACAAATGTCCGCGCCATTCATCTTAATGTTTTCCCTTGTGTGTGTTGTCACTCGTTTGTGACGCACCCATGAAAACATATTCCCCACGGTTTCCTGACACACTAATTGTTTTTAATGCGCATTCACACAAACGAAAACACCGAGAACGCCCTGCATGGGCGCTTTTGGCCAATATCATGCTAGGGTAGACAATTGCTATGCGATTTAAAAAACGAAAAATAATTTCTGTGAATGGTCCGTATACTGCGTTTACGTGCAGTGGCCGAGTTGGGTGGGATTAACGGATGGGTCAAAGACGCTTGAGCAGCTCGGATGACTCATAGCTGTATACTCAGCGTGGACACCAGATATCATTCTGACTGTGGGCGGGGGAGGGAAATGTTTTAAACTCTTTTTAAATCACTAGTTCAGCTGCCCTTTCGGTGGAGAAAAGCTGAGCCACTTGCGCGGTGCAAACTCAGCGACCTTAAATACGGCATACTGCAGTTGTAATGCTGTTACCAGAAATCATCACATTGCTTATACATCTGAACTTTAGCCCAATATCCCGTTCTTTCTAAATAAAATTCAATTCAGAAATTGTTGGTGATGCCTGCCACTGTTGTGACGTGCAGTTAATGCAAGTAACTCGCTCAGCTCCGTCGAGCGCGCACACACACACATGCATATACACGCGCACGACACACACATACTCCCCAGCCATAAGTGAATGACGGCAGGTCGCCATGGAAACTGCGTTACGCTCCGGGCACCCGGAGAGGAAAACAAGAGCGCGAGGACCGTGTGGAGTCTTCATTTCAGCACCAAGCGCCTCGTGGACAGCACCCGGAAGAAGCGGAGCATCCTCACATGTCTGGACAGGGACAGAGCCGCTTGCAACAGCAGCAGCAACAGCAGCGAGCCTCGCCAACGTGGGTCGAGACTTCCAAATAAAAAAAAACAAGACTTTCAGACCATCCAGACGTGAATCGCGGTGGTACCACAAGGCTTGATCCCCGCTGTGAGAACAGGAGCCAGCCGCTCTGCCTCAGCAACAGGTAAGACCAGTCACCACTATGAGGTTGGTTCATTCACTACATGCTGCATGCATAATTGATAGGAAGTCAACCTGAACCTCGGAAAGTGCCAATGATACTTATCTTTAATTACATTTCCCTGGCATCTCACTTTTAATTAGTGGTAAGGCTAACACGATCAAATGGAACAAGGAGAACTCAAGCTCACTTTGAGTGTTAGTGATTGACTATGAAACTGTATAATGGTGTTAATCCGTGAGTAAACGGCCTGCACTATAGTTACAAAAACAACAAGTCACCTGAATCAGTCAAGTTCCACAAATAATGTACCCTTATTATAAACATCAACAGCTGGGTGCTTTGCACTGACCACTTGCGTTTCAGTAAAAGCTAAGTGGAGAGGACACGGTTTCTCCGTGTTTTATTTTAAATTGAGTTTTGTGTACCAAGCCTGAGCATTATGGGTGAGCTGAGCTGATACGCCTGCATGAGTCACTCGGGCTGCAAGTTTGCAGAAGAGTGTGACAGGGGAGAGAGAGAGAAAGAGAGAGGGAAAGGGGCCAGCTGTATAGCGATCTTGCAATGGCTCTTTTCATTCCAAAGATGTGGTTTTATTGTTTTTATGGTCAGTGCCTACATCAAGGGCCGTGTTTATTGCCTCTCTGTGTACGATTTTTACAGACTGAAGTTGTTTTTTTTTTTGTAGGCGTACACATTTCTCCCTAATAAGCACTTCCAGTGTATTTTGGGTATGTCACTTAACAGTAGGAGTAGAATGAAGTATTGTTTCTAAAGAAAACTGGTGATCCATGTTTACTGAATCTGTCAGATGGATTGCAGGGTTTATAAAGACTGTCTACTGTCGATTGTTTGTGGTTGTTACAGAATTTGAAGGCTGACAAATGACAGAGTGCAACCCATTATTGTTCATTAGCATCCCAGTGTTTGCCTTCGAGTATTGACAAATCACAGCAATCAGTCGTATTCAGCCGTAACAATAACTGACAAGTACTGGTTAAAGCAAACAGCAAACAATATAGCTTGTAACATATCACATTTTTCACAGTCAAACTCACGCACTTGTTCCCCTGAAACACTTGACATGTGCCCTCAAGCACACGCTGCGATTCGTGACACACACTTGTGACAGATGTAATTTGGCTTTGTTGAAAAATGTGGGTAGTTTGCCAAGACTGACCGATAAGTGCTTATGTTGAGGTTGCATGCTGTGCAACTGCCTGTATTGCCAAACAAAACGAGCAATCTGATCTCAAACCTTCAACTAATTTTCCAGAGGGATAATAGAAAGGCTTAGTTTTGGTCAGACACATGCAGGAATGGTTGTTGCTGCTCACAGACATGAAAACAGATGTGTGTCCTTAATTTGTGACGTTGGTGTGATTAATGAAGTCTGCTGGCGATGACTCATTCAGCTTAACCCTTGCACTGCTCATGGAAACAATAAAACGATAAATACTTCAGCTGTCAGAACCAATACGCATGATTCGTTTTTCTGTTTGCGTTCATTATCATGTATGCTAAGCATGGATATCAAATAAACGTGGTTCATACCTTTATTCATATACTGTTTCAGACTTAGAGGGACTGTTAATAAAGTCTCAGTTTCATTGGATACCGGCAAAGTGCATTATGCTTTTCAGATTCAATTATCCCAGTGAAACACTTCTCCCTAATTTGTTGCGATCAGATTGCTGCAGAGGGATATTTATTTACGCAAGGCAAAGTGTCACGAATGGCCACATGTGTCAGTTTGTCAACACAACAGTTACATTAGCATTGTGGAAAAGCTGTCAGCCAAGCTGTGACGAGCAGACATCAGACTGGCAGGGACGCTCTCTCGCTCTCTCTGTGTGAGAGAGCGAGTTAAACATGTGTTGGTTTAAATATGAATGAACTCTTATATTGGCTGTTTTTCCTCCCTTTAAGGCAGCAGCATGTCTGAAATCAAATCCAGTCAGCGCTTCCACAGCCTGAAGCCTGAGCAAGTGGCGGTTCTCCATCAGGTTTTGTCAGACATTGTTCCTATCCATGGCCGTGGGAACTTTCCAACTCTGGAGCTCCGCCCTCGAGACATCATCATTGCCGTACGGGCAAGTTTGCGGAAGCAAGGCATCATAGTGAGGGATGTGCGCCTAAATGGCTCCACGGCAAGCCATGTCCTGGTCCAAGACAACAGGATGAGCTACAAAGACCTGGATATTATTTTTGGGGTGGAGCTGCCCAGTCAGGAGGAGTTCCAGGTATGTCTTCACAGAAAAGAAGCAGCCAGTGAAATAATGTGTGCTGCAGAGTGCTCAATGGTTCTTAACCTGGGTTCGATCGAACCCCAGGTGTTAGGTGAGTCAGTCTCAGGGGTTCGTCGGAGATCAAGACACACACCCGACTCGCATTATTTGTGATGATACACCCCGCTTGGCCATCATTGGCTGCAGTTGATCACGCTATATTACTCGGCCCATCTGTGCTGCACGGAATTTGGAGCGCTCAATAGACAACTTGTGACTGTTACGTCATGTGATTTATTTTATATTGTAAAACTTTAATACTAACTATGTCGAGCAAATAAGCAAAAAAATAGTAGCTGGATCACATGATTAACGGAACGTATGGTGTTCCACAGAGGTGGGCACATCCGTCAGTCGTCAATGACTGTGTCCACCTTTCGCCAGGCGCTTCCGCATTTTCAGTTAATGTTTTATGACACGAAGCCTCGCAAAAATACACGGTATGAGAAGGACAATCTGTACTCATCTTGATCGAGTATCGACAGATGTAAAATTGCTTCAGCCGGTGCTCAGTCTGTATATTTTTTTGTGGCTTCGCCTAACTGTGCACTTGCCAAAAGCTGGCTCTGGTGTTCTACAGGGTTCACTTCTGGGGCTTCTGTTGTTTTCACTAAATCTGCTGCCCCTCGGTTCCACCTTAACAAAACAGTGGTGGTTGTTTTAAAGAGCTCTATAAATATAGAGTTGGTTTGTAATGCCAAGATGAGCATCTATAGTCCAGCACAACTAGCTATAAAAACAAAAGAAAAAACTAAAGAAACACTTCCTTAAGCTCCATGGAGATGGGGAATACAAGAACAACACTTTCTGAATTCAAAGTAAAGAGAGCCACGTTCTATGAAAAGGCTACACTCTGTTCATTTTGTTCACCAGTAAACCCTATACATATGTCTTACTTAAAAACATTTTTTTAATAAAGAAGGGTTTGGTGAATGTGCGTAGGAAACTGGTGAGGTTCAGTACATACAACAAGGTTAAGAGCCACTTCTCTAGCTACAGTCTGTGTCGGACTGCAGTATTGATCCTTGTGCTTTTCATTTTGACAGAAATGATTTAAATCTAAACTAATTCCATTGCAATTTATTTCACAAGCAGGTTATTATATTTGTAATTGAATTACACCTGAAGCCAAAGTCTAATATTGCAAGCAATATTGCAGTCATTATTTATAATCCTTGTCGTATTGTTTCCCTTTTTCCACAGGTGATCAAAGAGTCAGTACTTGGTTGCTTGCTGGACTGCCTGCCATCAGGGGTCAATAGAGAGAGGATCAGCAGTGCAACAATGAAAGAGGCCTACGTCCAGAAGATGGTCAAAGTCTTTAATGACCAGGACCGCTGGAGTCTCATCTCATTGTCAAACAACAGCGGGAAAAACTTGGAGCTCAAATTTGTTAGCATGCTGAGGAGGCAGTTTGAGTTCAGCATTGATTCCTTCCAAATCATTTTGGATCGTCTTCTTGAATCTTACCTGCAGGAGTCGCAGCACAAGCGTAATGTTACACCGAAGGACCAAGAGGTAGAGAATAAAGATGTTAAAAGTACTGCAGGGACTGAAAAATCAAAATGGGAAAATTCTTCCCTTTTAGAGAAAGGGGCTCACATTACCGACACTGACCAGAAAGATGAAATGCATGTAAAACAAGATTTAATGCAATCGACAAAACACGTCACACAGGAAGGAGGTAGCAAAGACAAAACAACCACAGAGCTCAAAGAGAACCAAGAAAACCTTAATGAAGCCAAACTCCCTGGGCACGCATCTTTAGACGTGATCGCAGGAGAGAAACCAACCACTGAAACCAACGAGGCTCAGTATAAACTCAAAGATGAGGAGGCACAGCCCTCTGACTCAAATGAATGCTCAGAACACTCGGGACTAGTATTGTTAAATCACACTGCACCGAGTGATAAACAGGAAATACTCACCGAAGAAACAGGACTGACAAAAACCACACAGCCAACGCAGACGGAATCCGCAAGATTGACAGAGAACTGTGACAGCAATGAATCATCCGAGAACATTAAGACCTCTAAGAGTTTAGAAGAGTGCGTAGAAGATGAAACACCATGTTTGTATAACCCAGATGTTGACTCATCTTCTCAAATAGGGGCAGACATGACTTTAGAGAATGAAAAAAAAGTTCAAATCAATGAACTGATAGATACGGAGATTAAAGGAGAAATAGAGCAAAGTCAGATATCAAAAGAATGTTTAACACCAGACCCCTCACAGGCTGATGAGTGCGTCTCTTCCATCTCTGTCACACCGCTCTCACACAACAGCACTCTGGAAACACACAACACACCACAGATTGAAACATCACCTGACAGACCTGACAGCACAGCAGATACTCAGGACACACTCACACCAAAAAAGGCATCCAGTCCTGCTTGTAAGGTCTCAGAAAGACTCTCTCATATGGTTGTGCTAAAGCACTCCTCATCTCCTAAACCCCCACGTAGGATGTGTAGGAAGGTTACCTCTATTCCTTACCAAGGCTCATTCTTTGAAAGTGACTCAGTAATGGATTCCTGCTTAGATCCAAACTCTTCCTCAAGTCCTGAACCTGATCTTAATGGAAAGCTAAGACTTGAGCCTAGTCTCGTTACGGTTACTGGTTCAGAACTCACAAGAGTCACTCTCTCGATTACAACAGTCCCTAGACCTGAAAGCAACCCAGACGGTGGCCTTTTGGCAAATCTGGTCTATTCCACCACTCCTGATCCTGTCCTTGATTCCACTTCTATTCTACCTCCGGATCCGGAATCTTCTCAGTTAATTACAGAGTGTTTGCCCGTGACAGACATTCAAAGTCAGGAAGTGAGACCACAATTGGCTGAGCAAACGCAGCCTTCCACTGAAAATACTGCTTTGCAACTGAAACAAACAGAATCTCCCGATAGCCTGGACTCACTAATTTCACACATTGAAGAATCTTGCTTAAATGCCCAAGAGGCCGCACATACCTCAGGGGATGAAACCAATGAGGAAGAGGAGAACAATATGGATGAGCCAAAAGGCAGCAATGACACGACCTCACCACTACAAAAGACCCCTTCCCCCCAATCACCTTCTTCCTCCCACTGTAGCACCCCACTTATTTCATGTCTTCCGCCTCCTTTATTCAGTTTCACCCCTTCGCCCCCAAGCCTCAGCCCTCCGCCATGTGTGACTCCTCCCTCGCACTGCCTCTCGTCTTCGATGCTGCACACTGCCAGTTCTACGACTAGTTACAGCTCTCCGTCCCGAGGCTTCAGCCCGACATCGTCCTGCATCAGCTCACCGCCTTACCTCACCCCTCCTATGCTCAGCTTCAGCCCTCCCCCTGTCTGTCAAACTCCTCCTTCTCCATGCCTCAGCCCTCCCCTCCTCTGCTTCACCCCTCCAGTGGAATTAGAGGATCCCATATTTCAGATATCCTCAACCTCAGACAGTGATGAACAGATTGTCGAGCCCTCTACCCTACACCGAGTCCCTGTCCTGCAACTGGAGAATAAAATAGAGCAGACTTATGTTTCTTTGTTGACTCAGGTTCCAGAACCTGTCTCTTTTCCAATCACTCTCCCAAGTGCAACCTCAAATGCACTGCCCCACACTCAGCATGGAGACCCAAGTGAACCTGCCCCTCCAAACACAGATGAAGCGTTTAGCCCTGTGTCTGAGAACAAAGAAACCCAGAAAGCAGCTGCAGACATGTCTGAAGAGATCACAGCTCCGCAGGCAGCGAGCTGCGTCCCCGCTGTCGAAGTCCTGGCTGAGAGCATGTATGGTGACTTTGAGGCCGCCATGGACCACCTGCGCTACCGCTTAATCGCTACGAGGAATCCTGAGGAGATTCGAGGTGGCGGTTTGCTGAAATACAGCAACCTCCTGGTCAGGGACTATCGACCGGCAAGCGAAACTCAAATAAAAACACTGGAGCGTTACATGTGTTCACGCTTTTTCATTGATTTCCCTGACGTGCAGGAGCAGCAGAGGAAGATCCTGTCCTACTTGAAGAATCACTTCATTGGTGAGGAGAGAAGCAAGTACCAGTACCTAATGACACTACGTCGCGTGGTTGATGACAGCACAGTGTGTCTGATGGGCCACGAAAGGCGCCAGACTCTCAACATGATCACAGTGTTAGCACTGAAAGTTCTCGGGGAGCAGAATATTATCCCCAACACAGATCATGTCACATGCTTCTATCAGCCTGCTCCATACCTTGCGGAGCACAACCCCCCCTATCTAACGGAACCCAGTTACTGCAGCTACTACATACCCCAAGGGGGATCAACAGTCCTTTACCAACCATACCCCTTGCACATGCACACACAAATGGGACTAGTTTAACTACAAAGGAAACAAGCATGAATAGTTATACAAAACACACAGCAAAGGAAAAACCTGCCCGCCATGAGCTAAGAGTTGGAGAATGAAAATACGGTTTCGTCTCTAATACACTTTTCGGTGAGTGGGGGGTTGTACTAAGGATATTAGTATTGATTTGAAAAAAAGAAAAAGAAAAAAATTATTGTATTGTTTCTGAAAACCCATGACTCATAACACTTTGGCATACCTGGGACCAAAGATGAGTTTCTGACCTTCACGGACATGCAAATGTACTTCCAGGTTCTTGGATTCTGATGTGTTCTTCTCCTGTTCTTATTGTGGTGTTCTTACTGGGTTTGTTAAGAATGTGGACCTTACCTGTGATGAATATTGTGCATGGACTACATGGGACTGTTCTCTCCACTGCCAAATACTGTGTGACTATGTTCCTCAGACGGTTTAATGTCATTTTTGTTTTCATTTACTCAAGAGTAAATTTGGAAGATGTATACAAAGATGGATTTATCAGTTTGTGAAGTGCTATATTCAAATTACGTGCATGCACACATATGAACACACATATTGAAAGATTCATGGGAAGTAAGATAATGCATGAGCAACTAGATATACCGTACTTATATGACACAATGCAAAGGCTTTTCAACTCATAGAAATTTATATATTTTTGCAAGACTTTCCAAGATAATACCCAACAGTCATCCTACTGGTTGTTCACAACGCCTTTGTAATAGACTGTACAGCATATTAGTTACAGTATGTTGTGTGTGAATACAATCCATCATTTTCAGGTAAACTGTGAGAAAACGTGCTGATACTCTTTTTCGTGGAGTCCTTTATGTAGTCACGTGATGTGCTTCACCATTTAATTTTCACAGGTGGTCAGATTATAACATCTTTGGGTCATTTCTAACATGGCTGGGCAAAATTCAGAATTTAATTCAATGAATGAATTTGAATTAAAAATGGCTTCACCCCACAGGATGTTGAATATAATTTGTAATTGAATTACAGGAAGTAGAATTGAATTCAATGTAATTCAGAGAAACTCCATCTCATCACATATCAGTGTATGGCACTGTGCTTCAAACAAAATGGCTAAAATGTTTGGGCAGCCATTTTAGATAGCTAGAGAGTACAAACAAGGATACAACAAGTAATTGAAGTACTGTTCTATCATCATATAAAACAATTTATAAGTTGATAAGTTTTTTGATTCAGGGACCTACTGGGAGCAAAATTCGGCTCGGGAAAATATTTACTATAATTGTGTACTTAAAGTTCTTCATGTTGTATATAGACTTCTTCCTTGTTAAATACACTTTAATTTTGCATCATGAATTTCTTTGACTTTCATGGAATTTCAATTCTACTTCCTTCACCTTGATTCAATTTCAATAATTTAATTGGAATTCAGGGTTCATTCTCAGTTGAATGCTGAATTTTGCCCAGCTCTGATTTCTAAGTATGGTGGAGGTAGAAATTACCTTTGAAATACTGACTCTTCTCAGAATGAATCAGCACTCACAATTTACATGATATAAATCCATAATAAATTGAACTCAGCTCGCATTTAATTTAAAGTAAAACAAACTATGACCAAAGATGGTTGGGCAGGGAAATCAAGTGCCTAATTGAAAGAAATAAGAGTCTTTATCTTGCTGTATTACGGGTGTTAATGGGCTGGATGTGGACCTGGGTTGTTGTTGTTTTCATATTTAATTGTTGACCCCTGTCACGGCTGCCTGTTTTGATGTCTTCTTTAATGTATTCATTTGTTGTAGTTTATTCATGTACATTTTAATAAATAAAGGGAAACTAAAAAAAGACTTTAAATATGGTGAGAGATTATTTCAGAAGTAGCGCAGCCTAACTGAAAAAGTAAATTTTCCCCCCACAAGGCAATGTAGCCTATATCTCATGCATCTTTATAGGCATGATTTGGCGGGTGCTGCAATGATCCACTTAAGCATAACAGTCACATCACTTTGGTGCCTGGCAGAAGAACCCAAAGCTGTGAAGCTGTGCCTGTTAGACGCCTCTTATCATAAATCATCTGTTCTTCGGAAGCTGCTGGCACACATCAAATACAGTACAGCAGTGGTGTCCAAACTATGGCCCCGGGGCCATGTGTGGCCTGTCATCCATTTATAAATATTATGTGGCATGTACTACAAATGGCAATTCCTTCTAATAAATTTGTTTTGAGTATTGTTACAGCGTTTCTAAATATGCAAAGATGCAAAATAAATATTGACAACTAAATTAGTAACAACAATTTTCATAACACTGTGGTGAATAAAGATTTTTGGTTTCCACATTCTGCTCTGTGTCAAGGTCCAAATTGCAAACATATCACATGCCTGATTCCCTAGTAACTGCTTTAAAACTTAACAGCTTCCGACTGATTGCTCCTGTTTTGTTTCGGAATTATTTAGTTCAACCAATTAGTTGCTGTTTTTGTTTTGAATGCAGAAATGGGATTCCACTGCTTGTCAGTGCAAGAGCAGACATTTTATGGTGGGTTACAGGGTTTTGACCAACTCAAAATCTTGTAAAATCCCAAACTATTTGCCTTTTAGAAAGTTGTGCAGGTACCATAAAAAAAAAAAAACAGCGTAATAGATAACAATATGCAATTGCTTGATTAGCTGAATTTGGTGTGCTTGATCATTTAAAGCAACAACAAAAATAATATTAATCAAAGTGACTCTTGCATCCTTCAATTTTTTGGCATGTGGCCCTCGCAGGAAAAAGTTTGGACACCCCTACAATACAGCTTGTTTAAAAATATGTAAATGTGAGGAAGAGGCTACGGCTTCTGACCAGGAGGTGCTGCTTTACACACAGTAATCAAAAATATCAACAATGTATTGAAACAAGGAAACTCCCTCCCAGCTGACTCCCTTCTGTGTCACAATGCTAATTATACAGTGGGCACAGAGCAAGAATGCCTTCAGGGACTCGTATGTGATCACAGGTTGGTATTTTCACACATCATCTATTTACTCCCAACGTTGGCTTACACTAGGTTGTGTGACACTCTGGGAGAGAGAAAACATGTGTGATCTTTAAGGCTCTGTATCAGCATCTCGCAGACCTCTGAGCCACTCTTGTCCACTCGGGGTTTCCATAGAGACAAGGACAGACAGCCTGTTGGGCACAGGAGAGCATGACGTCGGACAGGGAAGACCCACACAGTAAACGGAGGGGAGGGTGGATGTTAAAAGAAACAAAAGAAAAAAAGGCTGGTGAAATAAATGGCTCAAGATAGTAGACGGATGACTAAAAGGGAAAATAGAGTTGAGAAGGTAACAATGAGACAAGGACAGTGAGTGGAGAGGGGGCGATAAAGCAAGATGTGGGTGGAACAGAGGAGTTGATGAGAAAGCGTGGGAGGCTGTCAGGCCTTCAGTCACAAGGGAGTCACCATGAAGTGGCTGCAGTGACGGCAGCAGTGATGTCAGAGCAGTATACACATACACACACACACAAGCATGTGCAGACACACAGCTGTATGTGCATCACTTTTCCTAATGGGCAGCCCACTTGTGCACCATCAACAGGCATTTTCAAAAATTACACAGACACCTCATCCACATGTCTCCATAACTCATTCGGGTTTGACGGCCGGGCGCGTTACTCAGACGTCTAAGTCCCTTTAGATCATGGAGTTAAATTTAGCATCGTAGGGTGTGAACATGCAAGTCTGACAGTGCAAATGGTTATCTCAATTGATTGAAAGTACAAATGCCAGACTATTTATTACTTTTGGTTGACCTTTACAGTTTCATGTTAGTGCAATGTTTTTAAATGTCATTCTCAAATGAACTTGCTATTCAAAATCAACTGAAATTATAGCTGCTGGATGCTGGCTTATGGTTAGAGTGCCTGATAATGTTACAGTCACGGAGTGGAGGACCCAAATGCAGGAAGGTAGGAGAGCCACGGCAGGGATGCTGATAACTTAGTTTTAATCAAAAACAAGGAAACACAAGATCACGCCCGAGGGCGGATAAAACAGCGAGTAGTGTGGGATATGGAGTAGCTCCACGGAGAAACGCTACTAGTCAAAGCACTCGTGGTGTCCACAGCACCTGGAAAGATTGCACCTAGAACAGTATCAGAGAATCAGAACGTCAGGCCTGGTGAGTAGCGTCACGAAGTAATAACCCGACACTCCGCTTTTATCTTGGCCTGATAAACTAATGGGCAGCAGGTGTGTTTGGCGGGATCCGCCCACCAGCTGTTTCCCCAGCAACTGCAAGGGAAAACAGAAACAGCTGACCCCAATCATGACAGTACTCCCCCACTAACGAACGCCCCCAGGCGGACCTCCTGGCAGAGAAGGGTGCGACGAATGGAAGTCACGGACAAGTGACTGGTCCAGAATCCAGGAGCGGGGGATCCACTGGCGGTCCTCGGGACTGTACCCCTCCCAGTCGACCAGATACTGCATCCCCCTGCCGCGCTTTCGAGAGTCCAGTATGGCCCTAACCGTGTAGACAGGCTGCCTGCTGACGACCCGGGAGGCGGTGGGGGCGCGGCCGGCGGGCACAATGGACTGGCAGAGACAGGCTTGAGCAAGGACGTGTGGGAGACTGGGTGCACCTTGAGTGTGGGTGGCAGGTTGAGCCGAACTGCCACCGGGTTGATCACGTTGAAACGGGCCGACAAACCGAGGCCCCAGCTTCTTGGAACTCCCCGCTAACTGCAGGTCCCGAGTGGAGAGCCATACCTTCTGTCCCGGTCGGTAGGATGGTGCTGGGATCTGGTGCCTGTCCGCGAGTCGCCTGTTGCGGGCCATTGTGCGGCTCAGGGCCTTCCTGGCGTCCCGCCAAACCCTGCGAGCCCGGCGGAGGTGGATATGGACCGAGGGAATGGCAACCTTGCCCTCCTGGGAAGGGAACAAAGGGGGTTGATAGCCATAGGCAGCGTTGAACGGGGACAAACCTGTGGCAGAGCACACGAGGGTGTTGTGGGCGTATTCGATCCATGGAAGGTGGGACGCCCACGAGGAAAGATGCTGATGGCACACGCCTCCAAGTCCTGGTTAGCTCTCTCCGTCTTGATTGGGGGTGATAGCCCGAAGACAGGCTAGCCGTAGCTCCCAAAGACTTGCAGAAAGCCTTCCACACCCGGGACACAAACTGAGGCCCCCTATCGGAGACGAGGTCGGATGGGATCCCGTGGATCCTGAATATGTCCCTTATCAGGATATCCGCTGTTTGCAACGAGGTGGGCATTCTGGGCAGGGCGATAAAGTGTGCCATCTTGGAGAACCGATCCACCACCGTAAGGATCACCTACTGCCCGTTGGAAGGCGGTAGCCCGGTAACGAAATCCAGCGGCAAGTGCGCCCAAGGACGGTGGGGAATGGGCAGGGGGCGGAGCTGACCGGCTGGCATACGGCGAGAGGGCTTATTACGAGCACACACCGTACAGGACGTGGCATATTCTTTTATTTTCCTTGTGTGGCCCTGGCCACCAAAACCTCTGTGCTATTAGGGACAGCGTTCGACCCACCCCAGGATGACATGCCACCTTTGACGCATGCCCCCACTGCAGCACCTCTTGACGAAGGTGTGTGGGTACAAACAACTTATTCTCAGGGCACGCTACCGGGGTCTGCGTGTCGCCAGTTGCTTCCACCACCTTCCCCTCTACCTCCCACTGGAGGGCTCCCAACACTCTGTTCTCCGGCACGATCGTTTCGGGTGGAGACCCCTCGGCGGCGGGACCGTGCATGCGGGACAAGGCATCCGGCTTAGCATTCCGGGATCCTGGTCGGTAAGTGATGATATAATTAAAACGTGTCCGGAACAGGGCCCAGCGTGCTTGACGGGGATTTAGTCTCTGAGCGGACCGGAGGTACGACAAGTTTTTGTGGTCCGTGAAGATCTGGAAGGGTTCCGCCGCGCCCTCCAGCCAGTGCCGCCACTCCTGCAACGCAAAAATTATGGCCAGCAGCTCACGGTTGCCCACATCGTAGTTGCGCTCCGCCTGGTTGAGCCGACGAGAGAAGAAGGCACAGGGATGCAGCCTCTGGTCAACCGGGGACCGTTGGGACAACACCGCCCCCACTCCCGTCTCTGAAGCATCAACCTCGACCACAAATGGAAGAGCCTCGTTAGGGTGTGTCAAAACCGGTGAACGTGAAAATAATCATTTTAATTTAACAAAAGTGGCCTCAGCCTGCTGAGTCCAAATAAACGGAATCTTGGTAGACGTAAGCCTCGTCAGAGGTTCCGCTTTCATGCTATAGTTGCGGATGAACCGACGGTAGAAATTAGCTAACCCCAGGAACCTCTGCAAGTGCTTTCTTGACGTGGGTGTTGGCCACTCGACCACGGCCTGGATCTTGGCCGGGTCGGCTCTGAATTGACCCCTCTCCACAATATATCCGAGGAACTGGACCGAACTGGTGTGAAACGCACACTTTTCTGCCTTCACGTATAGCCGGTTTTCCAGCAGTCGCTCCAAAACCAGCCGAACGTGTTGCCGATGTTCTGCTAGATTTCTAGAGAAAATCAAAATGTCGTCAAGGTAAGCAAAACAAAAGTGATTAAGCATGTCACGCAAGACGTCATTAATGAAACACTGAAACACTGCGGGAGCATTTGAGAGGCCAAACAGCATAACCAAATACTCAAAATGCCCAATGGGTGTTTTAAACGCTGTTTTCCATTCGTCGCCCTCCCTTATCCTAACCAGATGGTAGGCACTGCAAAGGTCTAATTTGGTAAACACCGCAGCAGAATGTAATGGAGCAAATGCTGACTCCATTAGCGGCAATGGGTATTTGTTTTTAATTGTTATGTCATTCAGACCACGGAAATTGATGCAAGGGCGTAGAGTCTTGTCTTTTTTCTCAACGAAAAAAAATCCTATCCCTAGCGGCGACTTGGAAGGCCAAATAAGCCCGGCAGCCAGCGACGTTGTGACATATTCCTTAAGGGCTTGGAGTTCCCGCTTGGCTATTTGGTACAGGCGTGTACTAGGCAGCGGTGCGCCAGGAACCAATTCTATCGCGCAATCATAAGGTCGATGCGGAGGGAGAGATAAGGCCCGGTCTTTACTAAAAACTTCCCGCAAGTCGTGGTATTCTTCTGGCACATTTTCCAGGTTAATCGGTTCCATTGTTGCTTTAGCTGGGCCACAATGGTAGTTTACTGCTGACTGCAGGCAATGTGAGTGACAAAACAAGCTCCATCTCTCTAACCTAGGCATGCCCCAGTTTATGTCAGGGTTGTGCCTGGCCAGCCAAGTCAGACCGAGGACCACTGGGGCTGACCGGGAGGGCATAATGAAAAACTGTCTAGTCTCCACGGGATTTCCCGATAAACGCATGTGTAGACTCTCTGTTCTATGCGTAATCACCCCCAAGATGCGCCCGTTGAGGTCATACATCTCCTTGGTTTTCTCGAGTCTAACCACCGGACATTTCAAGATGTTAACAATTTTCGGGTCGACAATACAATCATCTGCCCCAGAGTCCACCAAAGCCGTCATCTTTACATTCACCCCACCCCATGTCATTTCTCCTGACAATTGTAGCCTTTTAGTGTCCAAATGGCCATTTGGGTCACATGATCCCGTGGACTGGGAGTACTCACACTGGTTGTTGCGTTGGGGTTGAATGGTTGTGGCTGGAACGGGTGCGACGTCCCGACGTCTATCAGGCCGCCTCCAACGCGTGGTCGATTGGTGTCCGGGCCGACCACAATATTGGCACGCCTGATTTCTCAATCAGTTCCTGCGTTCCGCCGCAGAGAGCCGTCCTCCCCCCAGCTGCATAGGCTCGATGCCATCTCCAGCAGGAGGGCGTTGCCACGAAGCGTCGGGAGGCGAGGCGCCGAAGAAGCGCCCCGCGGACGTGGTTGAAACCGGCTGAGCAGCAGTGTCTGCTGCCTTAGGTCGTCGCTCCTCCTCCCTTTCCCGCTGCCGCTCCCGCAACCTGTTGTCCAAGCGGATGGCCAGGTTGATGAGTTCCTCCAGACCGGACGTCTCGTCCCGTGCCGCCAGCTCGTCCTTGATTCGCGGGCTGAGTCCCCGCCGGAAGATCCCACACAGCGCCGCTTCGTCGTAACGGCTCTCGGCGGCCAAAACCCGGAAGGAGATGGAGTATTCCGCAACGGACAAGTTGGCCTGCTGGAGGTCCAGCAAGCGGCTGCCCGCTTCCTTCCCTTTTACTGGGTGGTCGAAGACGTTTCTAAATTCCGCCAGGAAGGCAGGAAATGAAGCTCGGAGCTCCGGATTGGCTTTACTGACCGCCATCGCCCATAATGCCGCCTGGCCGGAAAGTAGGCTCATTACGACGGCGACCTTGGCGCCATCGTTCGGGAAGGTGTGCGGCTGTTGATCGAGAACCAGGCTACACTGGTGAATGAATTGATCACACCCACCAATTTCGCCAGAGTAGCGGGGAGGGTGGGGAATATTGGGTTCCCGAAGAACATAGTTGCCAGCTGATCGGGACGCGGAGGAGACAGGTGACGCCCCGGCTGGTCGTAAGTCTTCCGCGGCCGTGGATTCCGGCCTCCGCTCCACCTTCAAGGTGAGCGACCCGATCTGGGCGGTTAGCGACGACATTGCCTCCTTCAGCTCGCGGAAGTATTGCTCGTGCTGTCTGAGTAAGCGCCCATGGCTGGCCATGGCCTGGCACAGGCTGTTGGGGTCTGCGGGGTCCATTCTGGTCGGGTTATTCTGTTACGGTCACGGAGTGGAGGACCCAAATGCAGGAAGGTAGGAGAGCCTCGGCAGGGATGCTGATAACTTAGTTTTAATCAAAAACAAGGAAACACAAGATCACGCCCGAGGGCGGATAAAACAGCGAGTAGTGTGGGATATGGAGTAGCTCCACGGAGAAACGCTACTAGTCAAAGCACTCGTGGTGTCCACAGCACCTGGAAAGATTGCACCTAGAACAGTAGCAGTAGCAGAATCAGAATCAGAATCAGAATCAGAATCAGAATCAGAATCAGAATCAGAATCAGAATCAGAATCAGAATCAGAATCAGAATCAGAATCAGAACGTCAGGTCTGGTGAGTAGCGTCACGGAGTAATAACCCGACACTCCTTGCTGTTTCTGCCAGGCTTTTATCTTGGCCTGATGAGCTAATGGGCAGCAGGTGTGTTTGGCGGGATGCGCCCTCCAGCTGTTTCCCCAGCAACTGCAAGGGAAAACAGAAACAGCTGACCCCAATCATGACAGTTAAAGGATGGATACTCTTTTGATGGCACAATTCATATTTTATATTCACCATTTACTGTATATATATATATATATATATATATATATATTCATTTATAAAAATGACTGCAGCCTCACCCAACCTAACCTTTACCTCTACCCTTTTCTCTCACTCCACTACTCCACCGTGTGCCTCCCACACATAAGCCTCCTGTGACTCAGTGCCATTCAGCATGGATAGAAAAAGCTTTATAAAAAATCAATCTTTATGAATAACAGTGAGGATAAGCAAGTGTTCATTGTATAATTTGTTTTTATACAAACCATCAAACACACTCATCCAGCAGATACACGTGCAGTATATCATATACAGTGTTGGGAACATTACTTTATAAAAGTAATTAGTTATAATTACTTATTACTTATTACTTGAAAATCTATGGTATTACTTTTTTATTATTATTATTAATACAAGGAATTCAAATTATGTCCATACTGTAAAGGGTGTTTTCAATTATTTATGTATGTCACACAAATGTCTCACTCCATAATGACAGATACAGTACCATGCTATGTTGGACCACTGCCAATTGGGTATAAGCCACGGAGATGGCCGGACTTACAACTTACATATGTCACGTACCTACGCTGCTTCCGGTTACTGTTTGCGCCTTTTAGGCCGTGTTCCACCCTTGTGTCCCTCAATTGCGCGTTTCCGTCGATGGGTGCGAGTGTGTAGCGTGTTTGTGTCAGTTGTCCGAAGCATTTGAGAGGACTGAGACACCCTACACACTCGTAACCATCAACGGGAGCGCACAATTGAGGGGCACAAGAGTGGAAGTGCGAGTATTGGGACACAGCCTATATTGCTTTTTTTTAGAGATGTCATGGTGCTTGTGGAGTCCCCTAATTGTTAGTAAATCGCTTCTCGTGGCCGCCATGTTTGGGCAGATCTCTAACAATGTTATTTTGACCAGCGTGATTCTTGTCAAACAAACCCCGAATGAGTTCCAGGCGAAGGTTAAATAATAAGATTACAGTGGAACCTCGGAGTTTGAACGTCTCGGAAATCGTACAAATCGGACTTCAACCCAAAAAATCTGAGCAAAAAATGCCTTGGAGTTTGAACTCATTTTCAGAGAACACCCAAGCAAAGATAGCCAAGCCGAACGTACCTTGAAAACGGGTAGCCGAGTGAAGCCAAGCGAAGCCGAGCGAAGCCGAGCGAAGCCGAGCGAAGCCGAGCGAAGCCGAGCGAAGCCGAGCGAAGCCAAGCGAAGCCGAGCAATGCCGAATACTCACGTCGCGGTAGTTGAGACGCTGCACTGCTCATTTCCAGTCAGATCATGAATGCCCCCAGAGGTGCTCCATACTCACCAGTGCATTTTGATTTTTCCACGACAATTTTCTTCGCCATGGGCCCAAAGAAAGTCAACAGTGCCAGTGGCAGCAAAGAAAAACATACAGTGCTACGAACCACAGTCGAATTAGGAAGGAGATTATCGCGCCGTTGTAACTAACGTGACTACTTCCGTAAATACTGGCATGGGGACCCCCTTAGCTGTTCAACAACATGCCTGATGTTAAACAACGCACGCAAGGACCGCTTAGTAGTCAATATGCCCAATGTAAAATACACAAACTCAGCACTGAACTAGAGCAAGCATTAACATAGCATTTATCATCCACTGATGCCATCACACCACAACAAAAAAGGTAAGGTATTTTTTTATGTTTGAATACTGTACAAGGTGTGAATGTAAAAAACATAAATAGAAATTTAAATATGAATTTTCTGTTTTTGGAGCTTGGGAAATTGCATTTACATTATTTCCTATGGGGGGAAAAATTCAGTTTCGGAGGTTTAACAATTCGGACTTTGAAAACTTTGCAGGAACAAATTACGTTCAAACTCCGAGGTACCACTGTACTCTGTTTATGAAAAAAAAAGGACGGCGTTACCAACGCCGTTATTCCCAACACAGATCATACACTATTATTCTTCCTCCATTTTCCATACAACTTTTCTTCAATGCTCATGTGAGCAATGACAGTGAGACCTGGAGTGGGAAGAATGGCAGCCCCTGATTAGAACTCGAGCAGCGTTCTGTAACTGGACTTCCATATGTGCACTTGGCACCAAGACACCTAGGGCCGCAGTTGATCGGCTTTGTGGTTGTGTTGGATTTGCGCCCCATATTTTGGACCCATGGGTGAAGTGAGGGGTGGAGCTGTCCGCTGATTACCACCTGGTGGTGTGTTGGCTCCGATAGTGGGGGAAGAGGCCGGTCCTACCTCGTAGACCCAAACGTGTTGTAAGGGTTTGCTGGGTGCATCTGGCAGAATGCCCTATCAGAAGGAGTTTCAATTTCCACCGGCAAAACTTCCATATCCTGTGGGAGGCAAGGGACATTGAGTCAGAGTGGACCATGTGCCACGGCTCCATTGCTCAGTCAGCCGATCGGAACTGTGGCCGTACAGTGGCACCAACCCCTGAATCCACTGGTGGACACCGGTGGTAAGTGTTGCCATCAAGCTGAAGAGAGCCTATTGGGCCTTTTTGGCCTGTGGATCCCAAAAGGCAGCTGACGGGTACCGTCTGGCCAAGCTGAACGCAGCATCGGTTGGCGCCGAGGCAAAAACTTGCGCATGAGAGTACTTCGGCGAGGCCAGGGAAATTACTTCTTCAAAGAAAACTCTGGTACATCCACCATTACAGGTTGTATACGAAACGCACAATTAACACTGTTTATTAGAGACTCGACTCGGGATGTTGTGAGTCAGTGGTGAGAATACTTTGAAGACCTCCTCAATTTCACCAAAATGCCTTCCTTTGAGGAAACAGTCTGTGGACTCTGAGGTGGGCTCTCCTATCTCTGGGGTTGAAGTCATTGAGATGGTGAAAAAGCTTCTCGGTGGCAGAGCCTTGGGGGTGTATGTGATCTGCCCAGAATTCCTAAAGGTTTTAGATGTTGTGTGGCTGTGGTTGACATGCCTCTAAAAGATCGATTGCATGGGCATCTGGGATAGTGCCTCTGGATTTGCAGACCGAGGTGGTGGTCTCTCTTTTTAGTGGGTCAAATCACACTTCTCAGCCTTCTTGTTAAGGTCTAATCAGGAGTGCTGGAGAGAAGGGTCAGTCAAGAAGTTGAATCTCAAGGCAGTCCTCCAAGTAATACGACCACAAAGGCCGTTTTGAATGTGCCAAATTACGACCAAGTGTTGCATATTGTAGTTTAGCGACCCCTATTGGCCATGTAAATAGCAACAACAACAAAAAGTAAACTGAACCATAACGGGAGGCACTGGGACTCGAACCCTGCTCGACTGGTCGAAAAACACACATACATCTATCTTAACTGAGCTAACCAGCAAGTAATGGTTTTAGTGTTGACAACATGTTTTGTAACGTCAACCATACTACAACCTCAACCGCTTCCTAACCTCAACCATTAGTGTCCCATTTGAAGACATAACATGTAGGCCCTACAACCTCACTGAAAGCCTAATACTAACCCCAACCATTAGTATCCCATCCCAGAAGTGATGATGAATTTCCAAAAGTGATGATGCATTGACGTCAAGAAGAAGAATGCCCAGAACGTACCAGCGTCTTGTTCGTCTTGTGATGTTGGGGTCCTGTCGTGTAATACGCTCTATTTGGTCATATTTTCGTGCATGGTAAAATGACCAATATGGTTGTGTTAATTGGACGTCTGGTTCCTCTTGGGGGAGCAGTCGTGGAATACATTCTATTTGGTCTTATTTTCGTGAATGGTAAAATGACCAATATGGTAATTTTTGTTGGAGAATTCGTTGGGAATATCAGATCCAGGAAGAGCAGGGTCATTTACGTCCTGGCCATGGAACAGTGGACCGGCTCTACACCCTTGCCAAGGTCTTCGAGAGTGCATGGTAGTTCGCTCAACTAGTCTACATGTGTTTGATGGGGGGTGCTTCGTTGGTACAGGGTACTGTTGGAAGATAAGCTTTTTCTTCCGCACTTTCGTTTTTTTTTTCGGGTAGTGAGAATGTTGGTTATCTGAATACAGGCTGGAGATCGATGAACAGTTCCTTCAAAGCTTTAATTTCTACAGAATATTCCGGGCACAAGTGAGTTACAGACAATGGCTGTAGCTTCTCACAAGTGCGAAGATTACAGAGGATTTACAATATTCTTATACTATCTTGAAGGGCGGTACCACACAGTTTCCATTAAACAGTTCAACAGAGTTGACCGGACATGAGATAATACTCAAGGACACCATTCAAACACAGAACAAAGCCCATTTGAGGAATAGAGGAAGTTATTCAGTCATGACTACACCTGGCAGAAATTGCGATATCACTCATGGCGAGGATATATCCGTAGAACAAAGATCTACTGAGGAAATGAGGAAATTAAAACAATTATGACTAAATCTGGGCAGAAGACACACTTCAGTACCAAACCCCCTAATACGGGCTATTTGTTTCCTGTACCATTGTCAGAGTTTGGTTCGCATTGCAGATGTTCTTGTTCTAGATGTCGCATTGCACCACGTCATATTTGTTGCCAGTGAGAGTTGGACTTCAAGGCAGCCCTTTGACACCCATTCTGTTCATAACCTTTTTGGACAGAATTTCCAGACACAGCCGAGGTGTTGAGGGGGACCGGTTTGGTGTCCTTAGTCGGTCTCTTTTTCAAGCTGAGATCTCCAACTCTCTCTGTAGCGGTTTGCAGCAGAGTATGAAACAGTTGGGATGAGAATCAGCACCTCCAAATCCGAGACCATGGTCCTCAGTCAGGAAAGGGTGGAATATCCTCTCCAGGTCAGGGATGAGAGCCTGTCCCAAGGGGAGTAGTTCAACGTTCTTGTGGAGAAAGTCTGGGCTTCCCTGCGAAAGCTGCTGCCCCGGCGACCTGACCCTGGATAAGCCGTACAAAATGCATGGATGGAGCATTTTTTATACCACTTAGCTCATTCAGGGATACTGTCATGACCTCTTTTTTATGTTTTTGAATTATTTTTTTTTTAATGTTTTCCCTGTGTCGCTTTCTTGTCTGTTGGGTTTTTCTCATGACTGGACTAGTCCAGGCTGAAACTGTCGTGCATCAGCCCCGGTTGCTCCTCCCCACCCCCCGAAGTTTTGTAGCACGTCAGCCGCCGTCCGGCACCCCGTCAACGAATAGGTTGCGGTGCATATGTGGTGTGGACCTCTGAATGAGCAGTAGTGATCTTGTCAACCCGTTCTCATGTGTCTACCAATCAGCTCCCTCAGCCGGCACTCCTGCGCCCGCCACCCACTCCTGCAGTGCACGCCCTGGCATTACCACCGCTCCTGCTCCAAATGTTTGATGGCGGCCACCTGACCCTGCTCCAGCAGCCCAAGTCCTGTGGCCACCATTGAAACCATGGACCCAGCCCATAAAACTGTTGTAATTAGGGATCACTTATATCACTGCATACCGCAAGCATTCGCAACATTTGCAACACAAGTTTCATACAGTCTTTGAAATCTGATATTGACTTCTCAAAGTGTGTACGAGAATTCTTACTGAAATTGAAGTGTCTTTGAGTGCTTTGAAAAGCGCTATGCAAAATAAATGTATTATTATTATTATTAATATTATTATTATTATTATTATTATTATTATTATTATTATTATTATTATTATTATTATTATTATTATTATTAGTGGTAGTAGTAGTCCCCCATTTGTGCTTCTTTTGGTCTCTAAAAGCATGCTAAGTGGAACATGGGAGAACTCTCCTGTGGGTGGTGTCCAAAACACAGCCCTGGTTATGTCAGCAGTGTTAACAACACAATAGAAATGGTGGGGCTATTATGGCAACAGGCGGAATTTTCTCCCTGTTAGTATTTATTTATTTATTCATAGTGCATGTAAGCATCAACCTACAGACAACAGTAAAATCCATAAAGAGCTAAATGTGTTTGCGAAATTGCATGGCTCTGCAATCAACAGCAAAACACATCAAGTCAGCCCAGCAATTTTGGACTAAACCGCCAACTAATGTATTTTACCAGTTTTGGCCAATACACTTTATATAGTGTAAATAAAGGGTAAACATATTATTGTTTATTTCTCCCACCCAGTGTGGGTAGCCTTTTTTGTAAAGGGATTTCTAATGTTGGATGAACCATATGTCAAAGTTTTGACAAGAGACAGCTTTACTCATACTGCATGTAATAATTATCCTGCTCATATAAAAATAGAGATCCATATATTTCCAAATATTTTATTATTATTATTATTATTATTAGTAGTAGTAGTAGTAGTAGTAGTATTAGTACTAGTAGTATTTATTGTTTAAGGCACTATTGGCCAGACACCACTGGTATTGGCATTTTCTGTATAAGTAGGTTACATCACGTTAAATCCTTTATGAGAGATAGAGAAGAAAAAAAACCTGTTTAAAGCATTATTTATGACCATATTACCGTCCAAATGGCATGAAATAAAGAAAGACCTGCTGTACTACACACATGTTATTTCTACTTCTGTGACTGAGAGCGTAAGAGCTTAAAAGATGAAACTACATCAGTGTTTGCATTGCATTGGCCTCTTTGGGATGATGTTCCAATAGTCTGTGACGTGGAACACTTTTGCTGTTTGGATTGATGAGACATTTAGCATGGGACTCGATGACAAGGGGCGTTTCAGTGTGTGTGCGTGTGCGTGTGTGTGTGTGTGTGTTTGTTTATGCCTACACTGATTGACGTCACAGACTCCCACTCATTTCCATCTTGCCTGCATGCGCAGAGAATAGATTCCCATCTGCATCCAGCTTTTCTCCCCTGGAACATTTTTTGTACCCCTTTTTTTTTCTCCCGCCCTTAATGCTCACCTCCTGTTTCTTTCTATCATCCTTCCTCCCCTTGCCTTCCTATATTCACTTACTCGTTTGCATCCATGGGGCGCAGAGAGCTTGGCAGATAAACAAGACAGTTAAGCATAAACATTTGAAGACAGTAAGACAACATCCTCTTTAGAAAAGCACATTAAAGACCCCTGCCATAAATGTCTGTTAATTTCAAGCATCACTAAGGTTCTGCATGGAGGGAGGGTGCATTGACTCCTGCACCTGATGGCTTCTTGTGTGTGCGTGTGTATACTGTCCTCTTTTCTATTGTGTGTGCTTCTGTCTCCATGTGTGCTAAATTGTGACGTTGTTTCCACAGTAGATGTTCATCCACACTCAGTCGTCGGTATCCCTGGTGATGACAGGACATCATTTAAATCGCTTCCTCATGAAAGGTCATCCTCATGTTTTACGCAGAAGAAGGTGTGTGCAAACTCTCTCACCCTCCCCTCCCCTTCGCGTGCAAAGCCATGACCATAATTAAGTGCACAGTAGGGCTGGGGAAGACAGAGGCTGAAAATGCGTGGGATGACAGGGTAGGACATCTACATGTTTGAAAAAAATAACATGAAAGCTATTTTAGTCACCATTCCGAGACTTAGACAGGACATGGGTGCATAAGCAAGACTTGGTGACCAAATATCCCCTGTGATTACCCTGAATTTGGGGAAAGAATCCCACAGACAAACCTAAGCAAGTGGAACAGAGACAAGAGGGTGTGCGTGTGTTTGTGTGTGTGATTTTCAAGTAAAGCCATTAACAAGTCAAAGGGCTGATCACAGGAGACAGAGTGAACGGACTGATCGATGCATGTGTTGGAACTGTGAAATATCACAAGGGCTTTGCGGATGTAAGAAAGCATACGGGTGCGATAGAAAAAGGCATGGCACCTCTGTATGATCAATGCACATTTTTTTTCTGCTAATGATAAAGGCAGTGGAGAATTCATGACACAAACAGCCTCAGCATGAGTATCTCTCAATCGAACTGTCTGAGGTTAATGCAGAAGTATCATCAAATATAAATACATCAAAATAAAATCTGCAGTTAGTTTCCCTGTTTCAAGTTTCCTTATTCAATTCTCTCTTTTTGGGCTGTGCCTGGGCAGGTGCCATGGTTTTAGTCCAGGTGCTTGCCATCAAGCCCCAGACCCAGTGACCTATGCCCCGGCTAGTGATTCAAATTTTCATTATAAGGGGTCATTTGAGCCGTTTTGTCTGATCTGCTCACACCGCCATAAAGCCCCACCAACACTGTAGCTCTTAGAATCATTGAGACACACAAACCCATCCACCACTATAAGGTGACAATTCTTCCTTCCCAACCCAGGAAAGTTGGAGGACATAATTTAGACATGATCTAACTGTACTGTTCACGTTTTGGCCAAAATTGGCCCAGTTCTGAGTTTCTAATAAAACTACAGGTTGCATAGTCAGATAAACTTATCAAAATGCTAACCTTGCTCTCGCAAGATGTATTCTCGCGGTATTTGTGAGTTTACAAACTCCCGAGAATCCATCTTGTACCGCTCCCATTTCCACCGATACGAACCACTGGTGGTTCGGACCAATCACAGAGCGACATTGTATTTGGGGGCTGGATATGCAGCTGTGACGAAAACAAGAAACGCTGAAGCCGTGGGAAGAAACAAACCAAACATGGCGACACCAGTGGACGAATGCGTGGACGCTGCAATAATCCTGTTCTCGTCGAATTAGTCTCTTGTATCCGCATATCAACATTGCAAAACCGACAACATAAACTCAACGCCATGATATCAGCTAGTCACAACAGTTGCATGCCGGTGACAACATTTTCATCCTTTGCCATGATTGGTCGAAACTAAAGTTAGTTTGTTGTGCACACGATTCCGCTTCGTCCAATCAGCTCGAAGTGTTGTACACCATGCCCCGCCTTTCCCGAGCAAATCAACGCGGAGCAGTCCCAGACTGATATTGTGGAGAACTCCCTCGAGTGAAGCACAAATCAATCTGGCTATTGCCAGGCCATCAAAACGCCTTTGCCTCTGCAAAAATACATGTGTATCAACCAGCAAAAAGTTATAAAAATTCAACAAAAAATTAGCAAGAAGCATTTGTCTTTGAGATGGGTGTCCACCATAAGACGCGAATGTATGGCACAGTGCTTTGCACACCACTGCTCGTATTGGACAGAAGAGAATTATAATATCCCTCGTTTGATGAACCAATCATTGGCCTCCAAAATAATTACGTCACATTTTGGAACTGGGCTACTTTTTTTTTAGAACCGCAAAGGAGGAGGTACCAGAAAAAGCGAGTAGAGTAGAGCAGGGTTGATTTGTTGGTGCAGACGGGGCAGAGTAGAGTAGAGTAGATACCAGCTTTATAGAACATTAGCCACAGTCTCTTATATCTATTGTCGAACAGGCAACCCCCTCAACCACTCTTGTCCCGGTGTAGCGTGATGTCTTGTCAATTTTCTTGTATGAAGTTTCTTGCTTTCTTTCAGTGTTTGTTTACTGTTGTTGTTTCTGTCATCGTCAGTCACGATTCCCTGAGTTGAATTTTGTTCAGTGTTCCCTCTCTTTTGATGGCAATATGTTCCAAAGCCCTCCCCCTGCAATAGGTGAATTTCCATGAAGTAGAAGCTGACTTTATTTTATTTTATGTATTTCTTTATTTTGTTTGGGGGGGGGGGGGGGGTTACACCTTCATAAAGAGATTAAGGTGCAAATGTTTGGATGGTGCAAATGTTTGGTGGTGGTTGGAGGTAACCTGGCAATAGCCAGATTGATAATTGTGATTCGCTCAAGGGAATTCTCCACAATATCAATCTGGGACTGCTCCACTGTGATTTGCTCGGGAAGGCGGGACAGTCTGAACAATACTTCCACCTGATTGGATGATACCCAAACTTTTGCACCTCTACCAAACTTTTGTTTTGACCAATCACGGCAACGTATGTGAATGTCGTTGTCGTAGGGGGAAAACAAGCACAAACATCTTTACCAGATAAAAGTACATGACGCGCCTCTCGCTGTTCTTCATCAGAAAGGAAACTGTGAGTAATTCTGTAAGAATACAATTAATTGCAGCGTCTAAGCATTCATTCACCCAAGTCGCCATGTTAGGTTTGTTTCTGACGGCTTCGGCACTTCCGTCACAGTTGCATATTCCGCCCCCAAACACATTGTTGTTTTGTGATTGGTCCGAACCACCAATGGTTCAGATCGGTGAAAATCAGCGGGCTCGGTACAATTTACAAGGTGTTTGTGAACTCAGAAATACCGCAAGAAGGCCGTAGGCGCACACTGGCAGCCACATTTCATGTCTACAGATGTTGTTTATCAGCACCAAAGTGTGAATGTGTGAGTGCATTGTGAAGCATCTTTGAGTGTCCTGAAAAGTGTGATATAAATCAGCAGCTTTATAAATATTCAAAATAATTTCAAGAAGGAGAGGGTGATGAATTAAGACAGAAACATAACTTTAAAATGCATTTCCAAAAACATGAATTATGCCTAAAACTGTACAAATATCAATCAGAACAACATACAAAAAAACAAAACATACAGTACTTTCACAGCATACAGAGGTAATGGTCACTAGATGTTCACTGGATTTCTGTTAATATTTTTTTTCTAAGTATTTTAAACATAATGGAGATATTCAAATCCAATAGAAGCAATTATTCTTAAGCATGTGTAAGATGAATACATAAATCGGTCATTGTTTATTCCAACATTGCAATTAGATTGATAAACAGTAATATAGAATGATAAAACATAATACAACCCACATATACAGTGTATGAAACATCTGTGTTTCCACATATGTCAACATTTCAATTTTATTGAATAAATAAAGAAGTGAGTGCAATTTGAACTGTATGATGTGATAGTTATAAGGCATGCCGTGTCCAACTCCGGAGTTGGTGACCCTGGTCTAGACTATAGTCTACAGAGCAGGTTCAGGTTGTTTATTTCCTGCCCAAAGAAGTGGTTTCCTCTTCTTTGACAAAGCAGAATAAGGGGTATTATTATCGCTACCAAGTGTTTATTCATCAAACTGACAACTGACTTAAACCGAGTAAATTAATTTGAACAATAGCAATTCTATGACTGAGAGCTACTATTAATTTTCACAACACTTAACCACTGATAGCATAAACTCAAAATGTTGGCTAAAATGAAGTAAACTTACTTCATTTCGGGAAAGGTTGCATGCATAATTTATACAACATTTAAAGCCACAGATTGTTAAATGTTGTATAAATTATGTTTTCCCACCACTGCTTTAGCGCCATCTAGTGATCAACTAATAATTCATTCAATTTAAAAACCCATTATTGATTTCAATAATATGCCAAAAATATACAATAGTAGGTCTAGTCATCACTATAGTAATCATATTCATCAATGCCCACTGCTGCGAGATGTGGTCAAAGTTATTTCAGGGTGTGTAAATTTAAACTACTTCTGACAGGGGAAACTGTGCGTCAGATGTTCCAAGCAGACCCTCACAATACATTTAGGTCTGCCAGCCCGGTGGTGGTTGACAATAAGTCGATCACCAGACTGCTGCATGAGGGTGTCTTGGTGCTGATCCATTGGCCTCTTCCACAGGTGGTGACCCCTTGGGAAGGGCCACATGGCAATCAGATCTGACTCCAAATGGTGATTCGTGCCGAGGCAATGGAAAACAGGGTCCACATTTTGGTTTTATCATAGGGAGGTGTTCACCAATACTTTGCCTAAGAACTGTTTGCCCAGGGTAACGAAAGAAAGAAAGAAAGAAAGAAAGAAAGAAAGAAAGAAAGAAAGAAAAGGTAAAAAAAAATTGTTGTTTTTTTAAAAGGAATGAAAGTAATTTTAAAAAAGCAAGGCCAATTTAATTTGAATATTAAAAGCCTCTGTTTGTTGAGCCAGAGCTCTGTGTTGAGCGTGGCATGGTCGCCACCTAGTGGCAGATACTTGCAACAACACCCACCTCTCGGGAGACATAATATCGACAAAATGGAGCCCAGTGCTCGGCCATGACGATTGTGGCTAGCTCAGAGAAGCCGCATCTGCTCCACAATAGACAACGAGCAGGAAACTAAAGCGATTATGACGTATTTGCTGTGGTGCATGCTGGCCGCGAATCATGGATGGATTTGCGGCCTGCGAAAGAGAAAAACAGTGGGGGAGGGAGAGAGAGAGAGAGAGAGAGAGAGAGAGAGAGAGAGAGAGAGAGAGAGAGAGAGAGAGAGAGAGAGAGAGAGAGAGAGTAAATCCCACTTTAACATATCCTATTTAGGTGTGAGCACAAGCAAATGTGCACCATATAATGACAACACTCTGCTCTGAAAAGGTTTATGTACACTAAACATGCACAAAGGACTCATGCGTTTTGGTGTAGGTAAAAAAAACAAATCCACTGAACCAAGAGAATGGGTTAGCTTAACAACACCATGTATCTTTCATGATTCTGCTTGCATGTAGGTCTCAATAGAGACTGAGCTAAATGTGGAGGAAGATTGTATAGAAATAATATAATAGTGCATCTGGGTCATGGTACTCACATAGGGACTCATGCAGAGTTGTATGTGAACATGTGAAGACTAAGGGGGAGATGCTGACTTTCAGATGACAGAAGCGTGCCAGAATGAACGACCTTGATCAGGCCAGACTCATTATTAATTAGGCATCATTATTTTTGTGATTGTTTATTTCGGTGTAGCTGTAAACACATCTTAATATTTTGATGTGTTACGTTGATGCATTTGACATTTTTCATTCACACGATTTGTATGTTATATATGCAATAAAAAAAATCAGTCTTCGGACACATGCTTCGAGGAAAATTCCCAGGACTTGTTTTTATTAAGAGAATTTCAGAACATAGGGGAGGGACCCGACACCTGCGTTTGTGAGTGATTTCCAAATTCAAATTATTTAAAAACACAACCGTTTAAAAAATAAGCTGACATGACAGCGTGGATGGCGGAGGAGCTGTTTTTTTCATCTTGCTCAAAACGCAGGGTCGTCTCGGACACAGGTCGGAGGCATCACTGTTCCAGGAATGTTTCGCACGTTCGTCTTCCTCTTTCTTATGGGCAATGCGCTTAATTACTTTGAAAAACACATTTTCAATGAGGAAAAAAAGATCATGTGACACAAGCAAAAGGGAACTCACTGCACATTAAGAGATCTAAAAGAAACAGCCATGACGACATGGCTGAACCGTTAATAAAACATGGATAGGAAGCTGAACTGCGGGAGAGGAGGGTCTAATCTGCAGAGGAGGTGGAGGGAGGAAAAGCACAGGAATACACAAGTCACGACAGAACCAATCCGGCAGGGGACACTTTCTACACCAAACAAGGCTTTAACAATCACGAAATGCCATTTAAAAAAGATTTTAGTGTGTTTGTCTTGCTTGCAGACACTTGATATGACCACTGCAAATCTGCAAGGTGCTCCATAATCAGCTTTGCTTTTTGTGCTAAAAATCTGTACGGATACTTATAAAATCATTGATAAAAATATTCCTCTGTTAACAATACGCCTTGGAGGGAAACCATGTGAGAGACTTGAGAAGGGAGATTCAAGGGGAGGGGTTGTAGAGGAGGAACGCTAGGGCAGTGGTGCTACTCTGACTTGGCCTCCTCCTTGGCCTCCTCGGGTGCTTCCTCCACCTGAGGGACACAACACAGCAAGTAAGGTCAACGCCATCATTTCGGCTTTCCAAATCCACAGCCGGGGCATCCGCTCACCTCATTGGTCTTGGCCTCTCCATTCTCAGAGTGGTTTTCTTCATTGGCCTCTGCCTCGGCGTTCTCCTTTGTCTTCTTGGTCTTCTTGTCTTCCTTCTTATCATTCACAGCCTTCTCTTTCTGAGAAAGGCAGCAAGATAAGCACTTAAGTGGATTCATATTCAAATGGTGGATGGCGGTGTGCACTTTCCTACCTTTGCTGCCTTCTTAACCTTTGGTTCCACTTTAGATGTGGCCGGCTTCAGCTGACACGAACAGAAATAAAAATAACTCAAACAGGTGTTTTTTGGTCATTTTCCAGATTATTTTTGCATGGGCACACTAGGTCCCAGGATACAACTTTTAAAAGCAATTGCTATCTCAGTTTCACGTTCCTTTATTATATTGTAACAGTTCATTCAGTAAGAAGGATTTTAGAAATGTTTATAATATGCAAAACTAAGATGTTAAGAGTATTGGGTTACTTTAAGGCAAGCTGCCAAATATGTTGAGCCCTTTTGTGTGCTGCTCTTATCAAATCATGCGATAGGGCTCCAAATTACTGTCCCACGGAGGTTTGTAAAATAAATAAGTCGATTAAAAAACAACAACATTGTTTTGCCTTTGATTACTTTTTTAAAACTCACCAAAATCTAAAAGCAGCAAATTAAATAAATATCCATTATAAAGATACGCGAGTAGGGTTTAGTATCAAATTTCTACAACCACGGTTGGTTTTGCGCTCCTAATTGTTGTCTGAGCTTTTGAATGTAATGTGAAAGTATTCTATTATGAACATTAGATGACTTCTTTTTCTTTTTTTTTTTTAAAAGAAGCATACTTATCTAAAACAATGCTGGCTAATGCCACAACCCCATTTATGCTCAGGTTTCATATTATTCTGTAGTTAAAGAATATGAACCACTAACCTTTGTTGGAAACTTTTTTTAAACTTCTGAATGTAAAAGTGTATAATATTTGATAAAAATGCATTTTTTTAGCTTTGAGATGACAGCCTGTGCTTCTACAAGCTATTGTGGTTCAAATAAATTGTTAATTTTGTTAAAATTATTTAATTATAACTTTTTAAGCTTAATGTAAATTACTCTTAAAACTGCTGCGTTAAAAAATAAAGTTTTAACTCACATTGAACTGTTTTCAACCCATATTGGGTTATTTTTAACCCAGCAGTTTGAACGGTTTATATTTACCGTTTCGACTACAATGGTATTTATGAACGATTAATGTACACTCAAATTAATTAGAAAAATAAAAGTTTTGCCTGTAAAACTGCCTGTTTTCATCGAATTAGATGTTTGCCTGTATTTATTTAAGTGTCGTTTATCTCAAGTTAATTAGCCATATTATTTAATGAAAACATTATTTCTACTTTGGTTCTCTTACCTCTGATAACCGTGCTGATCTCCTCTTGGGCTGTAACAGAACACAGGTTATTTTAATCATGCTGCTTTATAATCTTGGGACAGTGTGCAGATGACAAATATAAAATTACATTTAAAGTGCATTATTTGTATACATTTGCATATAAAGTACAATTTAACATTTTAAACACTTACCTCCTCCTTGTCCTCTGTTTCTTGTCTCTGCAAAACAGAAAAACAACAGTTAAACACAGAAGCATGAAAATGACATTATTAAAAGCTTAATTTGTGATTATAAGTACAATAAAGTTCCACCAAACGACTTGTGCACTTAATATGATTAACAACAGAGGTGTTGAAAAAACTTTTTCATATCATCCAAAAACATGAAAGTGTGACAAATAGAGCTGCTTTAAACCGTTTGGGGCTAGGAAATATGGCGGCAAAGCGTGGTGGGCGAGAGGGGCTACGAGAAGTTGAGCATGCGGGCCTCTGGGGACACATTTGGAGGGCCCCGGCCTCGCTTGTCCCTTTCACTCCCCCATGTCTGCCTCCCATTCAATGCATGCAGCTCAGATTTGAAAGCTGGCGCGGGAGTCTCAGAGAGGGGGGGAGGGACCTCGCTTAGCCTCACAGGCGCCACCCGCAGGCACAGCGCCGCCACCGCAGCCATTTGGGACTACGAACAAAGAGAGAAAATATAAAATTGTATTCAAACGCGACGGCGAATGTCGGATTTTGCGGCCAAAACGCAAAGTAAAGTCACCGTAGTATTTTCTGGCGCTACTTTGGAGCGGTTTGGCGGGCAAACGACGATAAGCTGGCCGTTTGTTCTCGGCTGGCTCGCCGACGAAGGTGGACAAGAGCTGCAAAGCATGGCTGCTGCTGCTTGTGCTTTAACTGCATGGAGAGCCACAGACTTCGAGCTACATAACGGACCGCGGCGGCTTGCACCATTACAGACCGTATCAGCGCGGGAAAATGTTCATTCCAACACACAAAAAATCCACATTATTTTTAGAAAACTGGGAAAAATTGCCGATTACATCCGAACACTATACATTGCGTTATAATTAAGTAATGTCTCAGAGGAATGTCTCGCGCACGTTTGCATTGCATTCGCGCTCCCTGTATCCCTCTAAGTATTTTTACGTGTTTTAGATCACTCACCTTTCTCCTGGGCATGTTGATCTCTTGGATGTTTTAATGCAAACACAACTCAAAAAAAACAGTTGTTCTCAGTGCATGTGAAGACGAGTGTCTCTCCTATGCTCGCCAGTGTAGTAAACACACAGAAACAGAGAGGCGAGTGGTTGAATGGGGGGAGGGGTGCGGCTAAGCGCTGGATTGACAGCTTGGCCAGCCAATTGCGTGTCGCCATTCATGGCTGCGGAACACTTGGAATTTTGGAGCCGGTGATGGTTAGGGGCTCTGCACGAATGGCTTCTTCTTACAGGGGGAGATGGGAGGACGCCTGTGAGAATGAAAGGATTCGAGGACATGTTGGCCGAATACATGTGTAGTGATTGTTCAAGGGGAGGGAGGGATTCACGGGAAAGCCGCCGTGTTCGAGCCCCCCACCGGTGGAAACATGCAACGTAAAAGCCGCGCTTTCTTGTTGATTTTTCTAAATAAAACAAATCAAACCGACATCCACCGACAAAGGGCGATTTTTGTCGTGAACTGTATTCGTGATTGAGTCCAATATGGCGCCCACTCTTCTCCTCGTGGACACATTTTTTTTGTTTCGGCTTTCCTAAATTCATTTGAGTGGAAAGGAGTGCGTCGTCTGCTCCAGACGCCTGCAGGGGGCCCACTGAGCACGTCTCTTGAACATGGCTGCCCTCGCTTCTCACTGCTGTCTAGTGCACAACCACACGCAGACAAAAAAGACAAAAAAAACTCATTAGCGGCGGGTTCTATGCATGGCAACTCATTCGTTCGCTTTATTTTCTGTTTGACACATGTGCGCGTTGTAACGCAAAGAGAACAATGAGGTGAAGACGGTTCAGCCAGGCAGTCAAGCACAGTCTCGCCACCTTTTATTATTTGCCTTTCTGCGGTTACGTGTCTCTCTGCGACTCGAGCTGTGCACTTCTCACTAACCAGAATCTCTCGAGAGGGACTAAAAGGGGCGGGGAGGCCAGGAGAGGCGGAGAAGGAATGCAAAGCTCCATCCAGTGCAGTAGAGTAGGAGTGTTTGTGCAGGCAGTCTGTTTGTACCAGAGGATCAAACCTGAGAACTTAGTCGGTTTTCTCTCGCTCTCTCAACAATTCCTGCACACCAACCTGCCTCCAAAAGAGCCAGAGCAGCAAACGCTTGCATCCGGGATTGACCATGGTGATCAAAGTGTACATAGCGTCCTCCTCTGGGTCCACTTCGGTAAGGGATGAGAGAATGTTACATCTTTGTTGTGATATGTGGCTATTTGCAGCATCCCCTGCTCTCAAAAACCAATAGGAGGGCAGCTGAACTTTGCTTGAACTCGGAATGTGTATTAGTATGGAAATGTCTGGCCCTGTTACATGACCTGTCATGTTTTGGATATTCTGTACACTTCTTTAGCTGTGCTACAGGAGAGTTGTTAGAGTACAACGTACAACATGCTGCTGTGGTTTTGGTTATTGTGTTTACTGACAAGTGATGTTGATGGCAGCTAAAACCAGGCTAGAAAACAGGAAATGCTAGCGATTACCAAACATTTGCTGCACATTCTCTGCTTGCTTGGAATGGTTCGGATTTGCTTAGGAACCGAGGGTGTTTAGTTTCAGGCATGCCAATTTTGCAGAGTGGAAAGGAATGATGGTGATGCAACTCTCCAGGGCCTTTATAAAAGTGCAGCTGCAGAAAGTTTAAGGCATTTTAGACATCTAGGAGTGACACCTTATTTTGTACATTAAAAATTTATCTTGGGTAGTACCTCTGATTAAAGTGAACACACATCCACGGGTGCAATCACACAAGAGCTGTGTCTCAAACCCCGACTTTCACAAATGTTTATGTTTGATTAACATTACCACCGAGGTCTTTCTACAACTACACTATATGTTTATTATTGTAATGCAGAGAGTTGAACTGCGCTTCATCATATTGAGACACGTTGGCAATGTTTTTATTTCCTAATTTAGTTACATGAAGTGCCATAACATAAGATAACATACCCCGCACAGTGATACAGGGCACTTTACTTCCATCACAAACTACAAGTAGAGTCACAGTGTTGTTAAATTATTTCTACTTTTCTGCAGTGTCATAAAACAGGACATTCCTGTAATATTAGCATTCAAAAAGGATCCAATCGGATGTCCTAATGTGGCCAATGAGTGTCATTCATTGTTGTAATCTTTTCAGTTTACTAAACTAACATGCCTTTGTTATGAGGTTAACATCACCTTAAGATTGTGTACTTTCATTCAACACTCACAGTGACATAGAGTCCCTTTCTTTTCAGCCGGCAGTGCTTAAATGGCTTTATTACCATTACAGTAAATGATTGGTGAAGACTTCGGTGGTCTAAAAGGACAGAGCCAGTCAACAACTCAGAGACACGCTTGCTATATCAGCCTTGATTCTGATCTGTTTTAGCAATCGGGAGCAACGGAGCCTGATGAATGTGCCATTACAAGCCTGGTCTGGTATATCAGCTCACATTACAGCTTAATTGACTTTCCCTAGACATTTTCGACTGTTTGATGGGAAATTGTCCTTGTTTAGAGTATACGTGATATGAAAGTATCTGAATGGCTGACTTCATTTGTCACCAAGTATTGTGACCAGTTTTGGGCTATTTGATGGTTCTGAGTTGACCAAGCCATTTCAAAATGATACACTGCCCACGGGTTAATGCAATAAAAATGTCATTCCATGTGGCATAGTTGACATTTGCTAATAGAGATAGAGAGAACAGCTCAAATACAAGGACAACTCTTGTTCGTGTGTGAGTTACGGAGTTTTCAAATTATTTGTCTGCATAAATCGGATGGTTGTCGGGCATTTTCCAAGGCCACAAAGTATATTTTGTCTTTAGATTGTGTATTTTAGCTTATATCATTTAATGATAGCCTAATCAGTACTACCATACTTAGAACCACTTCATTAGACACATCTGTAGAGTCTAACAAGATTTAAATATAGTGCTGTAGCATAAATATGAAGAAAAATGCATTTTCATCCGTGGCCGTGATTGGTCAAAAACAAACGTGCGCAATGCCGCATCGTCCAATCAGCTCAAAGTATTATACAGAATGTCCCGCCTTTCCCGAGCAAATCACTGTGGAGAAGTCCCAGATTGATATTGTGGAGAACTCCCTTGAGTGATTCACAATATCAATCTGGCTATGGCCAGGTTATGAAATTGCATGTTTTTATATTGGAATTAGACCTCTTCTAAAAAAAAAATTTTTTTTAAATCTGATACGTTGCAGTTACTTGCCAATTTGAGTCCAGCCTAAATGTGTATGTTTTTCGATGACGTCAATGCAATCTTGACGTCATCGAAAAACATACACACACAAGTATACACACCCATGTCTACTGAAACAACACAAATGAAACGTTAAAAAAAACAAAAAAACACCTATGTTAATTATTACATAAGCAAACTACACTAAATCCCCGCTATTTGTGAAAAGTAAAAAATAAAATAAAATAAACCGTGAGTAATGAAACGCTGCCCTGCTCCAAATGTTTAGAATTGACTATATTTCTACATATTTTTCGGAGTTGCTCTTAAGTATAAGTTGCACCAGTCCAAAAATGAATCATGAAGAAGACAAAACGTAAAAAGTCCCTTGATGGTCGTTTTGCACCCCAAAAGAATAATACCATTCTTGGTGGTGGGGTGTGCCTCCAAATTGGAGCTTAAGTAGTTTTCCTCACCAACTCAGGCTGGTCAGTTCGAACCAAGCCTTGCTGCATGAACTGATGAAGCCTTTCAGATAAGAGGTGCAATGTCTTCTAAGACAACTGGATCAGTCAATGCCATGTGAAAGAAATAACCTGAATGAATGAGAAAATCCACAAACATGCAAACAAAACAAAAGTACAGCTTCATAAAGACTGCATAGGTTGGTCAGAGACAGAAGATGGGCCAGATGTGGCCCGCAGACCATACTTTGTCTATGTCAGGTTGCTGGTGTGTTTTGGATCATTGTCCTGCTGCAGAACCCAAGTGCCCTTCAGATTGAAGTCAATTTTTCCTCCGGCTGTTCTGGTAAACAGCAGGATACATGGTTCCGTCACTCACAGTAAATCATCCAGGTTCTGTAGAAGCAAAGCAGCCCCAGACCATCACACTTCCCCCACAATGTTTGATTGCTGGTATGATGTTCTTTTTTCTGGAACTCTGTTACATTTATGTCAGATGTAACGAGACACAGCTTTCAAAAATTTATATTTTCAAAAGTAAGATGAGTCTTGTGGTTTATATGTTTTTTTTTTGTTTCATGGCACTGCACTGCCCGTGTCAGAAGTAATGCGCCTACATAGACTTTTAACCCACCTTTGGTGACTATTGTAGATTTCATCAAATAAGCTAACAAACATGACCACAGGCTTGTGTAGTTTGGCTGTTACCTTTATGTATGTATTGGGGAACAACTTATATTACCCCTGAACCCAGACAAAAGGTGGCCTCTCTATAAAGTGACATCATTTTTCTACCACAGTATGTTTGTGGCTCAAAAGACTTGTTGGAGAAGATGAGGTCATCCTAGTCCTTAGAATTAGTTTTTTTTTTATTATATACTGTATCATAAACACTCATAACACATGTCATTGTTTGATAGAGATTTTAAGTAATTTCCTGCTATCTTTACTGCCTAGTCCCTAGTACAAACTACTGTAGCCACACACGTTTTCCTTATTGCCAGCGAGATAAGGTTGTAACGGTGAATGCGGTAACATATTTAGTACATCTAGTTTGTCTTCCTACCTCTTGTTTTCTTCCCAGACTTTGTAGGTCAGACAACGTGCAATAGGTCAGTTGTAGGCTTCTGAGGGAGCCTAGCCAAAGCTGTTCTTTTGTAAGTGTGTTGCAATGCTGACGGAGCTCAGGCTTGGGTGGAGGCTACTGTTGCTGTCAAACCTCCAGCAAGCCTCTGTTTTCAGCACAAATCACATTTCCTTTAATCAAGGCCAAACTATTATCACTGTAATACTCACATACATATATATCCAGTGGCTTGACTTGGGGGTTTCCTGCCTTCTGAAAACAAACATCTGTGTCTGTTTGTTTCATAAGTATTTGCATTTTTTTGTGTGAAGAATTTTTAGATTTCTGTTTAGTATTTGAACTAAATGTAAGTTGACACTCAGCCTCATTGCATTGTGGGCTATTGACGCTTGTACTGGATACAGTTAATGTAATCAATCCCTGCTCTTGTCTGGCTGCAGTTAATGACTGACCTTTTTTTAGGGATTGATCGGACCTGAATCTAATTTCACTTCCTTGACAACACAGCACTCAAATGCTGGTGATGATAACAATGATTATGATGATGTCATTTGTAACCCAAAGAGGATTATTTTCACAAGGCTATACTGTATATAAAAAATAAGACCTGGAGAGCTGTACAAAATCGTATTATTGTATTACATTGTAGTTAAGTATGAACTGTTTTGAGATGTAAAAAAACAACAACATAAACAACTGACCTTATTGTTCAGTTCTATCCTATTCTACTCTTTTCCCAATGCTTAGTCCTTATGCTAAATGAGAAATTTTATGAACTAGAGGAGTTCACAGGCAGCCTAGTGGTTCTCAGTCTCCCTCACAGTTCTGAATATACTAAATTCCATATTCCAAAAAGATGCATGTTAGGTTAATTGAAGACTATAAGTTCGACTAAACAGTACATATTAGTGTAGCACCAAATACCGAATTGAAGTTGAGTACTGTGAAAGGGCCTTAACTGTGCATATAAATGCTTCATAAGTCCAAAGTGTTTTCGGTGATTATTTTCAGGGGTGCACATAAGTGTTGCACAGGTGTGCATGTATACTAAAAATGGCCATGTGCGCACCAGATTGGATTGCCTCAGTGTGCATTTGCATTTCAAGCATATCTCAGTTCAGTCAGTCAGCATGTCTGTCGGCAGGCCGGCGTACAGCTGTGTCCAAATTTGCAAGATGGGTCTTTCAAAGGCCCCTCCTCATGCAGCCTCCATGGAAAGCATAAACCGTGGCGAATTTGGTTAGGCGCAAATAATTGCCCTGCAATGAGAGCAGAGTCGTCCGATGGAAACACATAAAACTAGTAAAAGTTCCGTCTTCAAGGTTTTTAGAGCTTCGCTACACAAAAAATAATTAATTAATTAATAATCAAAGCAGAATGCTCCACTGGAAACAGGGAACACATGCACAGAAGAAGAGCGGCGTAGAAGATCGGAGCAATGCAGGCTACAAAAATGTGCTCCAAAGTATTGTTAATTTTATCAGCCATATTTAAATTTAGTCTCAGCTTTAGTCCAGTTTCAATCACGCTTGTTAGTTTTTAACATAGTTAGTCAACCTCATCCCATTTTTAGTCGACTAGAAATCTAGCATTTTAGGTCTTCATTTTAGTCCGGGAAAACATAGTTTTATTTACCTAGTTCTAGTCAACAAAAACTGTCAACGTTTTAGTCTAGTTTTAGTCAAGACAATCATTTCACCCCTGTATATTTTTTGTCAGCAGATAATGTTGAACATTTCAGATCTAAAACTATTTCACATAAAATTTTCTCTCATCTTTTTGATGCAAAACAACTTGACACTCAATTTCAGTAGATCAACAAGTGGCTACGATGGTTTCATCCTATGAGCTAGTAAATTAGCCAGCATTAGTTAGCAGTCGGATTAACATTATTGTTGGAACGTTATAGTTGTTGGATTATTGTTACATTATAACTATAATTTACTTCACTGTTCACTGTGAATCCATCTCCTGTCTGCCCCATTTTGCATGTTGCACTGGCTAACTGCAGATTTGAAAAGGGGTTTGTAGTGACAGATTAGCAGAGACAAGATTTGACAAAATCATAAAATTTTCGTCTTGTTTTTGTTCATGAACTAAAATGCCCATAGATTTTAGTCAAATTTTTCTTAAGTACATTTTTGTCTCGTCTTCATTAGTCGCTGAAATTATATACTGATTTAGTCCCAGTTATTAATGAGCGTTTTAGTCTAGTCTAGTTTTAGTCTGGTGAAAAATGTGTGTTGACGAAAGTATTCTTTTTTTAGTTTTTGTTGACGAAATTAGCACTACTTTGAAGCAGCCTTTGCTCAGGGCCCATCTATATGGGAATGAAGGCCAGATTTGAAGGCTTTGTGAAGTTAGACAGGCGGCATACGGTTGAGGCAGTTACGGTACATCATGTGGCCTTCAAATTTGGCTTTTGGAGGACACAGCCCATGAATCTGGACACACGTCAATAGTATACCAATCACAGCTCAGCCTTATAAAACAGATGATTGGTTGCTACCTGAGGCCTGAGCAACTGTGATGTCATTTAAGTTGACAGCAAGTTGCAAAATGGCCGGCCCCTGAGATGGATAAAAATGGTTAGATTTTTTTCCTTAATTCAAATACAAATAATAATCATAATACCGTGTTTAGACTAATGGGGCTTCAATTTTTGTGGGTCGACTTCTCCATGAATAACATATTAAAGATGCAGCAGGTGGTAATCAGTGGTACTTTAACCTTTTTATTACTCATTGTTGTTATTGATTTGCTTAGGATACCAAACATGAATGTATAATTGTTGTTCACTAAATCCAGGCACTTTCCCTTAAAAATGTAGAAGGCTTTATACAAAAATGTGTTTGGCATGAGCGGAATGACCTGCATCAGCAGTCTTCATTCTCTGGGTATTAGAAACACATGATCCATTTCTAGACAAACAATACAATGTGGGTGCTACTTTTCCATGGGCCCATTCTCAGTGCTATTTGCAGAGCTATCTAGCTATATTGTGCAAGGCAACATCGTTTATGGAAATTAATTATTTAAAACAGCAGACTAGACACTGAGTCAGGACTCTCACTTTAACATTCTCAGCATTATATACTCCCGTCTAAAAGTATTGGAACACTGAGGCCATTTAAAAAAAAAATTCTGACCCCTGAAAGCATTTGGGTACGTCAACAAGAGGAATATGACCCAAGAGATCAACATTTCCGTTTTTTTCTCATCTGGAACTGGTACACACAGCTTAAACCACTGTTTCTCAGCCCCGGTCCTCGAGAACCCCTATCCAGCCTCTCCCCAGCCAACACAGCTGAAGGATCGTTATCAGGCTTCATGCAGAGCTTGCTGATTAGCTGATCGTGTTGCTTGTGGGAGACATGGAAAATAGGCTGGATAGGGGTACTAGAGGACCGCGGTTGAGAACCACTGGCTTAAACGATACAAAACTACGCAACACCACATTTTTAGGTTAGCAAAGATGTAGTAGTAAAGAAGTAGAAACTGTTGAGACAAAGTAGATTTTTTTTTTGTAACGAACTGCAAGCAGACCTCCTTGGACGGATGATATAAAGTTGGCCAGGAGATTAAAGATCTGTGAATTAGGCACTTGGAGACTTCAACCCCAATCTTTCATGTCCATTTGTGACCCCCTCACCCTTCCCGTAGCTGTGCCGCGGCCAGGATGGTGATTTTACACTCTAAAAACCGATCCACTTTATGGGTCAATTTGACCCAACTTTCTGGGTTGTTTTATACAAAATGACCCAATTTTTTACCCAAGTAAAGGATCTAACCAATATTTATGAGTTGTTTTACACTAAAAGACCCATTTCTTGACTCAAAGTTGGGTCAAAATGACCCAAGTAGAGGATCGGTCCATTTTTTACCCATAGTTGGGTTATTTTTACTCAACTGTTTTTAGAGTGTAAAAATATGCATAAAAATGATATTTTGTAATAATAATTGATTTATGATTGAAATACAATAACTCCACCACACATGTCCGCTGAGCACAGAATCTGCCTGTGCCCTGATCAAACTGTTATACTACCTGCGCCACTAGGTAGACATTGTCCCAGCAGCCGGCAGGCATAACATTTGTTTGACTTTCAGCCACCAAATTGTTTAGTGCGCTAGGCAAATATTAAAGGAAAGCACGATACTATCTCCCCCATTATCACTCATACAATCCTGTAGTCCTTTGCCATGATACTGGTTAGCATTGCGCAGCTGAGGGTGAGTGAGTGTGTGTGCGTGTGTGTATGTGTCAACTTGCTGCAGGCCTTATTTGGTTCTTGTTTGACTGGTTACCTCCTCTCAAGACCCAGAGGAGCGTTTGTTTCCGTCTGGCCTTGTAGGGCCATCCGCACTCTTACATGCACCCATCAAGGCCCTATTGGACAATGCGCTCAAACACACATCCATGTAAGAGGCAGGGCTAAAATACACTCTCCAATTCAACAGAATGCTTCTTTCGTTTTCAGCTTGTCCCGTTTTGGGTCACCACAGCATGTCATCCTTTTCCATTGAAGTCTATCTTCTGCATCCTCCTCTCTAACTCCAAGGGCCTGCTTATTCTCTTAAAACATTTCTTGCATCTAGTATAATAAAAATATTCATACAAATCAGTGGTATAGGTTTTGTTAAATCGGGTGTGTGATACACTTTTGTATGCTTCTAGAGACACACCCATTTTATGTTAAATCATAAGAAATTGATTTAAGATGCATATAGCTATATTCATTTCCTTTAAACGTTAAATGCATGCAAAATTAGGGATGTTCGATACCACTTTTTTTTTAAACGATACTGATACTCAAATCTTCAGTACCCAGCGATACTGATACCAAGTGCCGATACCATTAGTACTTATGATACATAAAATTTCCCCCCAAAAACAATGACAGATAAATTAAAAAAAAAAAGAAAGCAGACTATAGCAAATTTCCTTAAAATTGCATGAAATTAATGGCATTTTTTTTAATTTGCTCATAAAAGTAATTTGCATAGAGCACACAATCAAATAAATTTAAAAACATAGATAAATAAAATGAAACAAATAATCCAGTGGCCAGCAAAAAAGTCCCAATCAAAATATGTGGTTGTACAAATTCCATTTAAGGAATACAGTGAAGTGCAAAGAATTTAATTCAATGCAAAGTGCTTCAAGTAATTTAGTAATATCTACCATGTGAAGAATTCCTCAAGCTGTTTAGTGTGTGATGTTTAATTATATCTTGTTTTGAAATCCATGCTATTCATTTGGAAGGCTGCTCTGTATTTCCGTTTCCTGTTTCACGTTCTCCGTTCGTCATTCATCTCATAGCAGTCAATGACGATATACTATATAATATACAATGTTCTGTCTGCACTTCAGAGCTAATTCAATTGTTGCATGCAACTGAATACTTATGTGCTCTCTTACCGACATCCCCTGTGGCGGTCAATAAATGCAAAATAACTAATTCAGCCTTTAGTTCCTGCCCGAAAAACGGCTACAAGAGCGGGGGCCGATACCAGTATTGATATCCGTCATGAGTAGTGTTGTTCCAGTACCGATGCCAGTATCGGGAGAGGCCCCCGATAATGCATTAAAACAGCGGTATCGTCATCAACTATTAACAAGTAACATGCCGATACCATTATTTCCGACGCTGATATAGGACTTTGGAGGCAGCATCTTGTGTCTTTGTGCACAACATTCACTAGAGTGTGACGTGTTTGCTGCAAGCCGAGCCAAGATATCTTATTGGCCCTTGAATGCTGTGAACCAATGGTAGGGCAGCTTTTTCATGTTGAAACCCCCCCAAAACAAACTAGATATCGGCATCGGCCGATACTGCAAAACTGGGTGTCGGAATCGGTATCGGGGGCCAAAAAACAGAACAACACTAGTCGCGAGTACCGATACCGTGAAATGTGTCCTGGCATCGGCCCGATATCGATACCCGGTATTGGTACTCGCCCATCACTATGCAAAATGTATTGCTACTGAGACTTTCTTGATTTTTCAGTGCATTTCAATATGCAGGCAGATAAAATCAAAACTAAAATGTCACTCAGTGTAGCACACTGAGTGACATTCTAGATCAGGGGTGGGCATACACGGCCCTCAAGGGCTGGAGTCTTGCAGGTTTTGGATGATTCCCTTCTCCAACACAGCTAATACATGGTCAGCTCATCAACAAGCCCTGCATAAGCCTGATAACGATCTTGCTGTTTGGAATCAGCTTGTGTTGGAAGGGAAACCTCCAAAACCTGCAGGACTCGGGCCCTCGAGGCCCGAGTTTGCCCACCCCTGTTCTACATCTATTTCTATATCTAGATCTATTTGCTAGCAAGCTCCCTCCTGGTGTGAATTGGAACGCTATGGACATTTTTAATGAAGGCATGTAAATGTTAAAAAAATGAATTACTTTATCTACGCCAGGGGTGTCCAAAGATTTTTCTTCGAGGGCCACAAACCGAAAAATCTGCGGATGCCAAGGCTACGTTGACATTTTTTACTTTAATTTATCAAGCACATCAAACATCAGTCAATCAAGCAATTGCGTATTGTTTAGATATTAGAATGTTTTTGGAAAAACTGATACCTTAACAGCTTTCGAAAAGTAAAATAGTTAATAGGAGGAACCAATTCTTGCTTGTAAAAATGTTCTTTCTTTAGCACAGTAAGATATGTTACCTGTTTAAATGTAAATAGTTAATTTGCATATTTGCATATTTAAAAATGCAAAAACATTTATTAGTAGCAGATGGCATTTTTAGTATATGCTGCGGGTTGCTTAAAAAGGGGTGGCAGGCCACAGTTGGGCCGCGGGCCATAGTTTGGACACCACTGTTATACGCCAATATCAGGATCATCACTAATATATAATGGGATATTCCCTGACCTTTTTTTTTCTTAAGTGTAATTTAGAAGTGAGTAATTTAGTAATTTAGTTTCATCAATCCTCTGATAAAAACAAAAAAACACCATAATTAAAGAGAGAGAAGAGATTTGTATTTTATTTTTTCAAATATTGAGCTCTCAAGTAAGACGGCGTATTAGGGCCACGTACAAACATATATTTTTAAGAGGGCGGGGGCAATATTCCGAGAAAAAAAACTTGCAAATTTGCCACTTTAGAAAGTGGCAAAATTGCGAGAAAAAAACTCAGAAACTTACGAGAAATACACGTAGCGTAGCTATAGTCTAATCATGTGAAGATTTGTTGGTGGTTAATGGAACGCTGTTTATAAAATGAAAAGGCAGGATGGAGACATTCATTCTTAAATGAAAACTTTACTCGTCATTCACCGCAGCTAGAGCGACAACACACTTCCTGATCCCCTATCAGCTGACTAACACTAACCAATCAAATGCTAGCATATTTAAGGTAAATGCTAGTGAATGACAGAGAACAACAGATTCGACATATCAACTTAGATACTTGTACAAAAAAAATACCCAAAAGTATGAATGTGTAAATAATTATTCTAGAAACGTAAATATACATTTTAACAAATTACCTTGTTTATCGTCCGGGTGTAGACCTTCGCAAAGTGAGGCGTCTTTGTCACTGGCCAGTGGCCGTACACAACGCTTCAAAAAGCGAATGCTCAACATGATATGGTTAATCTCTGCTAAAGCAATTACTATCTCCTTATTTGGAAACCCGACCGAAAAGTATAGGCACAAACAGTCGAGTAGTACGCTACGTGTAGTTTTTGAGTTTTTTTCTCTCACAATATTTTAAATATGTTAGCGTTCCTTACCACACAGTGAACGTTTTTCATGTGTGTTTTGTGTATCACAGCAAGGAGGAAGTGTGGATCTTTTTTTGTTTTGTTTTGTTTTTTTGCAGCTCCATGACGGTTGTGTGAAACCAAGCTGTGTTTCCTCAAATGGCTCCTCACAGTTGACACATGACTAACTGACAACTTCCTCTTCACCACCCACCCACCCACAGATTAAAAAGCAGCAGCAGGATGTGATGGGCTTCCTGGCAGCCAATAAGATCGGGTTTGAGGAGTGTGACATCGCAGCCAACGAGGCCAACCGGAAGTGGATGCGAGAAAACGTTCCCGAGGAGTCACGGCCGGCCACAGGGCACCCTCTTCCGCCACAGATATTTAATGAAAGCAAATATTGTGGGGTGAGATAGAAGCAAATGATTCGAATTATTAGCATGATGGGAACTAGTACACTGTGGTACACGTCTGTCTGTCTGTCTATCTACTGTATTAACAGCATGCTCTTTTATAAATGCATTTATTTTCTATATATTTTACTTTTTTACTTTTAAGTTATCATTCTTTGGAGGAGAGTTAGTTTTTTTGGGGGAGCACACGTCTCTAAAGTTGTCTTTCCTTCTCTTTCCTGGCTTCTCAGAACTACGAGGCTTTCTTCGATGCCAGAGAGGACAACGCTGTGTATGCATTCCTCGGTCTGACTGCTCCCCCGGGCTCAAAGGTAACATTTTAGCAACCCATCATAACTGCCTTGTTTTCTTACCGCCCACAATAATTTAATTCCACATTTTTCTGTCATGCCACACAAACATGGCTCATGTGCTTCTCTCTGCTGCACAATGGCGCCTCCCTTCTGTCTTAATAGCCAATGACGGAATGTCTGTTTTACCATAGAAACATAGAAGGGGTTTCCTCTTTTGTGTAGCAGGGGATATTTAATACATAACCAGTTTTAATATCACACTCTATCTAACACCACATCCTTCCTTACTTTCCATTTGTGTTACTTTGCAGGAGGCTGAGGCTCAGCTGAAGAAAGCACAACAGTAGCATTCACCTTTTCTGTTTGAGGACCACACTCAGACTGAGAGGAATACGTTAAAAAAATATATGTGAAAAATGTTACTCTTCATTTTTCAAGTTTTTACAGTTCTGTCATTAACTGTGCCTTGTCAGTTATTGTGAAATGAAGTACAACAAAAGAAACCCAAATTCCGCTTAACAAGACTCTGCAAGTGCTTCCTCAACCTACCTTAACCTCAGCCTGCTAGCCTATTAGTCCAATCTCAAGTCAGTCATCCATTTAGCATGATTAAAAGATGTGCAAAGTAGCCTCAAGACATCCTTGTGCACAATATAATGTGCATGCCAGACTCATCGTGACGTTGATTATTAAAAGGTCTTAAATCTTCTTGAATTACAGAAACATTTCCATTTTGTGCTCCTGTCTGTTCTGTTATTGCCAAAAGTGCAGCACCTTCTTCAGGAGCATTTCAGTCCCATTTTTTTTTTATGTGTATGTATCCTTCCTTCAAACTGTCTTAAAGCTTTTTTAACAGCAACCTTTTTCTACAAGAGAATATATGTTTAACAATGAGACTTGAGACAGCGACAGATGTGACATTGTGATGTGCTGTTTGATTTTTTGTGATTTTTTTATTTTTTTTTTATGAGTAGAACAGATGTTATGTAAACCTCCTGTTTTATATTGTGTTGGAGAATGTTAGTTAACTTCCCGAAACAAAAATAAAATGCTGAACTAAAAATGTGTCTTCCTAGTCTTTTTTTTGCTTAAAGTTTGATAAAGGACAAGACACTTATCATTATTGAGTTTAACCGTTAAAAATGTGGACAATCTTTTGCTTAGGTCTTATATTTCAAATGAAAACATCTAGGCTTCATTTTCACGTGGATGCTTACAACTGGAATGGTTCAGCAGCAATTTCAGTTCAAATTTAAAAAAAAGTAAAAAGCTTACCATACTTGGCATACTGCAACGAGGGACTCTCATAAGGTAATACGGATATTTAACTTATTTTGTATTTGCATTCGAACTCCACCTTTCTCACAGCACTTTCTCTGGAATCACCAGATCACACCAAACTCATGAAATGACGTCCTGGTGGACTTGCTTTATGCACTACGCTACAGTCATGCTGGAACAGAAAAGTCTTTACACAAAATCGGAAGCATAGAATTTTCCAAAATATCTCACTAAAATGAAAATAGACTATTAAAATGAAGAATAATGAATGTATTTTGATGAACAACACAATGCCTATGTCTCAGTGGTGTCAAACTTAAGGCCCGAGGGCTAGAAGCGGCCTGTCACAATGTCCTATCCGGCCAGTAGGGCTAAAACACATTGCCATATCTGTAATTTTTCAATTGAAGTAACTGTTGGTGCTGATTTTATCCACCGGAGGACAAACTGTCAACCATTTCAATGACACAGCAAAATTGGCTCCTGCTCAAAATTTGACACCTGATGATTCAGATTCAGACAACTTTATTTGTCTCACAAGCAGTGTTGTATCTGAACGAGTTCAATGAACGTTCATGAGCTTGTTCATATTTTGGGCAAACGTGAACTGAGCGTAGTGCATTTTTGCTTCGTGAATGTTTCTGTGAATGAGCTCATTCTGGGACAAATGAACGGCTTTGAACGCAGTTAATTTTGTATCCAGGTTGCCAGGTTTTCTCTTCTTAAGAAAACCAGAGATAAAGACACCGTAAATGTGCTTTAATTTGGCGTGAAATGCCATTATCTGGCAACCCCAGCGGCGACGAGCATCGCAAGGCACATACGTCTTCAAAATGCGACGCATGCTTGCCCGATATAATTCACAGCCGAGCTGTGTGTTGTTTGTGTAGCAAACGCGGAGTGCGCGTGGTTCTGCCGTCCCTAAGCGTAAATGTGCAACAAGAAGAAATACACACATTGTATATTGAAATACAAAACATGCTTCGTTTATAGTATCTAATGCTAAAGTCAATGGAGGATACCATTCAAATGCTAACAGGAAATGAGCATCAACTTCGGGAGTGATACTCTTTTCAATTAACAGATATTCACAAACACTTTGGACAAAGGTAAGATAAGACTACTCAAAGGCAAATGTTTTCCCTAATCTGTGAAAAATGAGTTATATTAACCGAGCTCAAATGTGACCTTCTATCGCATTGTAAGGTGTGTACCACACTGCCCCAAAGACGCCAATGCACAGGAACCGTCTGTATTTGTTTTCTATAATTTTATTTTAAAATGCTCACATCATGCTTTCAGTGTGCAATACAGTGTTCCCTCGTTTTCCGCTGGGGTTAGGTTCCAAAAAATAAACGCAATGAATGAACTCCGCCAAGTAATTAGATTTATGTTTTACATTTATTATAAATGTTTTAAGGCTCTAAAACCCCTCACCACACAGTTTATATACATTTTTCTCATCGAGGCATTTACATTTTCTCACATTTCTCTCTTGTTTAAACATTTTCAATGTTCAAACCTATATAGATTGTATTAAATAGGTACACTACTGTAAAAAAATAAAATAAAAATGCATGCGAAATGGTACTAAAAAAAAGATATTTCGATTTTTAAAGATTTATTTAAAGTACTGTATAAGTAAAAAAAAAAAAAGAAGAAAAAAATAGAAAGAAGAACTATGAACTCATTCATTTGTAAACCGATGAACTTAGTTAAAAAAAAAATGTAAATATGAACTGAACTAGTTCATTTTAAGCTTCCCAGTTTGCATTCATAGTTAGTCCAGGAATTAATGAATGGATAGTATAATATAATGTAGGTAATATATATAGTAATATCAAGAAACACAATGAACACAGAGAGACTAACCTCACAAGCCAGATTGATAATTGTGATTTATTCACATTATCAATCTGGAACTTTACTCGGCAGATCTGTTCGGGAAAGGAGGGACTTGCTGACTGGACAATACGGCATCCTTGCACCTTTGTTTTGACCAATCAAGACAACGGATGAAAATGCCGTCTTCCGTCTCGTCTTAGGGGGGGGGGGGGGGGGGGGGGGCACGAATATCTTTACCAGATAAAAATGTTCAAATTCAACAAGGCAACGGTGAGTAATTCTGCGAGAACAGAATTAATTGCAGCGTCCATTCGTCTGTTAGGTTTGTTTGTTTCCCCCGCGCTATCAACACTTATTGGTTTCGTCCCGCCCTAAACAACGCCTGATTGGTCCGACCTAAAAAAGGTCGGCTGCAAACGTATTAGCGGGAACGGTACAAGATGTATTCTCCCGAGTTTGTGAACTCACAAATACCGCGAGAATTCAGCTTGCTGGCAAGGTTACAGAGAGACGTCTGGGCCTAAGAAGTTTACAAACTGAAAGTTAAACAAGATATGATAAGATAAATGCAAATAAGGTAATACCAAGATTGTTCCCCCAAAAAACAATAATAATAAAAAACAGTAATGAGAGAAATAAGTCATGCATATGTGAAGGCTAAACGATGGTAAGGTAAGTCTACTGTACTTCATATAAAATGCTGCTGGAGAATACAGATCTGTGTACATGTGGATACCTCCTGTCGAATTATTTGCAGACGGAATAGCAGCTTCAGTTCAAAAGAGATTGCTTTGACAGAAGCCTTTTATGTTTTTATTCAAGTACTGCCACAACTTCTGTGTATTTTTTTGTCTTCATTTACAAGGCAGGGGGACAAGTTCACCCTTTTTCTGAGAAGTCAATTGAGTATTTATGGTGTCAGTTGAGGTTGTTAGGATTTCCAGATGGATGTGTAAATTTATGTCAATTCAAAATAATTTCTAGATCTTAGCAAGTCGTTTTAGGAATGGTAAAGCCACTCTGATGTGTACGCTGCACGTGTAAATGAAAGCACCGACTCATATTGTTGTATTTGCAATTATTTTTGTGAAGAAATTTCAGATTATTCATCTGATTTGCAACAAGATAATAGCCACTACAAGTATATATCAGGTCACAAATGTAGTGTTGTGGTCAACAAGAGATCAAATTCGTGTGAATGTTGCCATTGAACACTCGAGCTGTGTGTCATTTACCCTCAAGAGTGTTTTTCATTGCTCATTATGAAATGGAATTTACCTTCTTCTCTTTTCTTATTTTCTTTTTCATTCTTAATAAGGGAAGTAAGTTGAGTGGGTGGAGGGGTCACTTCTCTGTTGGAGAAGTGACACAGGCCAGTAGAGCTCCACATTTACATCCGCAGTCACATTTCACCTAGAAGAGCTCCTCCAAGAGCTAACGACTGGCAACAAAACAAGACTCAGATTAAAAAGCGAAAACGGCAAGATTAATTGTGAGTCATGCTAGGAGAAGGTTTTTTGAGTTTGTTGCATTACAAGGAGGACTACAAAAAGGATGCTGCGGTTTCCATGGGACACGAGTTGCAGACAAGCTCGATGACTCCTCAGACAGATATTCAACAAAGAGGTGAGTGGCATTTCCAACGCTCAACGAGCGGCTGCAATGTGAAATAGACCTTGTTGTGGACTGATCCCACAGCCTGACACAAACTAAAAACTGTCTTATTGTATGTGTATCGTGTGTGTGGTCCAGGTCTAGACCAGGAAGATCCTGGCTCCAGACTCTCTCAAGGATTGCGAGAAGCACCTCTAGCTGCCGCAGGCCTTTCTATCCCCAGGTCTTCACCTGTTCAAACCCTGGAAACAGACCAGACACTCTACTCAGGCGCTTGCAGCCTCTTGGAACATTATCCTGATCTGCAGGTGGCCGACTCTGGCTTCATCTCCTCAAACCTTCTCAGAACCAGCGCCACTCAGCAAGATCTTTACACTGAGTCTTGTTCTCTGACGCGATCAGAGAGTGCAGAACAACAGCAGTTACTTCACCAGCCTCTCCTGTCACTTCCAGACCAGGGCCATCTAGTTATGTGTGACGGGGGAAACACTAGCTTGGGTCTGCCGGCTTCACAGTTAGAGCCCATGTCTAACTCATTGCTGAATGGACTTCTGGAGAAAAAGCTCGATGAGGTATATCTGCAGCACCTGACTGATAACCTGGCTCGATGCAACTCCAACCTGGGGAACAGCCTCCTGCATGGCCTGGTGCCTCCTCTGCAACCGAACAACCTTCAGCACGGCCCAGATTCACTAGAGTCCAGTCTGGAAAAGGGACCTGGAGGAGAAGGTGGCAAGAAGATAAGTCAGCTTACTACCCAAAATTTAGCTCCATGTTCATCCAACTTTAGCACACCCATCCTTCGTATTTCTGAGGATCCATAATGAAAGCATTTGGCATGCTAGTTGTTGCATGCATTAAAAACAGAGCTGTTGTTTGATTTTTTCATCCATCAATAAAATCAAGGAGTACAATGTGTTTTGTTGAAATGAAATTAGAAATTTTGCTCACTGTTGGTAACGTGAATTAACTTCAGCTGCTTGCATATGACACCTGCTGGTAGATTTTTGCACGACATCACTAGCTCTAATCGATGACTAAACCTGTCATTACAAATCGGACATTTAATAATAATAATAAATTTCATAGCGTAGGGATAAATAATGTTTTTGTTTGTTTGTATGTTTTTTGAAGGAGCCTAGACAAATCTGAGATTGATTCCTGAGTGTTAGGACCAAACATGTACATAAGAAAGTCAGATTTATGTTAAAAATCAGTACATTCATCAAAATCAACATGCTTTAAAAAGTTACATCTAAAGGAATTGTGTATATGAATGTAATTTGTTATAATCCATTTTAAAACTTTTTTTTTTGCTCATTGGTTTTATTGTGTGGTCTGCAGTTAGGAGGTCTATGTTACTCAAACTGTTTGGAAGTTTGCAAGTTTGGCAATATATACTGTATATGTTTGAATATAAAGGAGTGTTTATGAATTTATAAAACAATGTACAAAGTGAACTTCAAACAATGTCCCCCACCTATCAATTTTACCTATCAAAGGTTTGTCCTGCAGTTTCTGTCAACTCCATCAGATCTGTTCACCATCCTCAGTAAATTGGACAATAGCATGATATCCCACTACCTCAAAAACCTGCCTGATCGGACTCCAATGCCTCCGGGAGAGTGACCCACCTCCGAACTCAAAATCTTAGGCCTTTTTTTTTTTAAATCATGTAACCATGCTATAAAAACATTATCCCTGACCTTCCTGCTGAGCTCTTGATGCTGTTGTTTACTTGTGTTCCGGAACAACCCTTCACCTAACTCGTGTATTTACATTGAGATTAAATTACATACAAGGGTTACTTACGGGAGGTAGATACAGTATATGGTGCTCTGCAAAACTGCCCTTTATTAAAATGCGGGCTTGTGATTGTCCACAAAATTACCAACACCCAGGCTAACATGCTACCACAAAGATTTACACTGCAGTCATGAACATTTAGCCCGTAATGATTAGTAAATATGTTCTTTATTTTTATTGAAAGGTGTGCCTTTGACCTGTAAATGAGTTAGTTTTTAGTTTTAAAGTATTAGGTGTTTTTTTTTTTTCATTTTTGCTGCCGCAACCAAGTCCAAGCATTCCCGAATGCTGCTGTTAAAATCGTCGACCACAAAATCCCAGTGGGCAGGAAAAATGGGAAAAGGAAATTTATTTAATACATTTGTGAAGTTTGCAGCGACTTGAGGGGTAAGCTAGTGTTTTGTCACAGTTAGAGGCCTCCTGCTGAATAAAACTGGTGATATTATAACACTCAATGGTGGTCAGAGACAATGGGCACACTAGTGGTCTAAATCAACATTCAACTTGGCTACTGATTTGTTTTTACATGATCCATTTTCATCAATGGTGTCAAATTACAGTTTTTCTCAATTGCCAAAACAAATTTCTTGAAACCTGAACCCACTTTCTCATAACCTTAAACACAAATGCAAACATTCTAACAATTTTCACAAAACCCCTGACTTCTCATTTCAAAACCTTTTATCTGGTATTCAAATCCAAACAAGAGCATTTGTTAGACACTACATAAAATTATATAAGACACAGCATCCAGGGCATGTAGTCAACAGAAAGAGTGGAAACACCTGAGGCTAAATGCAAACTGTAGCAGGGTTTTTACATTCTGGACCTGGATGTAATACTTCTGATTTTAATTAGAATTTATTTTCATATGTGTGTAGGTGTGTGTACCTCTCCTGCCTTTGTGATTTTTATTGGTGATCATGTCGAAACACAAATCATTTGTATGTCATCTATTTCAAGATATTGGGTATGTTTTATGTGGGAGACATTTGTTTCCAGTAGATGGCAACAAATACCACATTTTAAAGTTCTACACCCAGGCCATATGGGAATGCCAGTTGTTCGTTGTTTGAGAAATAATGGTGGATATATTTTGACTTTTAAATTCTTTGTCAAGTCAAGTCAAGTTTATTTTTAACTTATTTTAACTCTTAATCACAAAACAGTTTCAAAGTGCTTCACATGTCCACAGTTGACAAATGTTAACAACATCCCCTGATGGAACCACAAGAGGGCAAGGAAAAACTAAAAAAACTAAAATAAAAACATATTTTTTGGGGAAAGATTCTGTTCAGAAAAAATTAAAACACATTCTGTTCTGTTACATTCACATTCTTCCCCTACATTATTTAAACATAATGTCTTATTTTAACCTTTTTTTTTATAGGCAAAATCAAATTATAAATGTAGGCTACGTGATACTGTACAATATCTTCACATATCCAGGAGTAGATGAAGTGGTAATTAGAGAACATACTGGTTTAGTCAGAAAATACAAATTATTATGAAAATTTAACTTTTATATTGTGTGGTAACGCTTTTTAATTCATTTTTCAAGGATTGTACTCATAACAGATGGCATGGGCACTGCTCATAATGTGTCACCACTGGAAAGGAGACAAGTACACATTGTGACATCATACAGAAAAAAAATATCCCATTGATGTCTTCCATGCCATACTAAGCACTCATCAGATAATAAAATCACATCCCACAAGATGGTCTCTGATAGTCAACAATCAAACAAAAAAAGATCAACAAAGACAAAAAAAAGAGATGAACAGGAAACAACTGACTGCTACAAGGAATGCTTACAACTTTAAAACCTTCCTTGACTTGAACTCCGACACGTTAAAGTTTCAAAGGTCATTTGCATCGGCAGTCTAATTCATTTCCAAAGAGCTCCTCAAAGAGTAACACCAAGCTAACAAATACCTTGCGTTCCTTAATACACACACACTTGCCGTCTTCATTCTACATAAACAACCGCTCCACAAATGCTCGGCACACCAAGGGTAATTTGACGAGGACAGACATGCTTCCTAAAATAACTCTGGCGTACCCCCGCCTGCCCTCCTTAGTCACTGGAGCTTCTTTTCCCCAAACAACACCCCACATGCCAGGGAGTGGTCCAGAAACAGTTGGGCAGAGGGCTGCAGAGTGGACAGTGTCGAGCTGTCACTGATCTCAAAGTCTGAAAAGAAGATTCAGTTGTTGTCGAGAGGATTCGCGATTGGAGATATGAGGGTGGGAGCTGCAGCCTTAGCTGGGGGGATATTTGGAGCATTGGGGACCATATGTTTCTTTCTGGCCTTTGGAACAGACTACTGGTTTGTGGCCAGTGACAACTGCGGACCTTACACATGGCCCACCACAGAAACAATTGAAAAAGATGCCAATGGGACCGAGGTAAGACATGTATGAAGACTGATTGTCAAAAAAAAATGTATTTAGTATACATATCAAAAGTATAGATTTTTTGGGGGGGGGTTGTTTTTCCCCCACAAAATGGCCATTTATATACAAATGTCCAGTATTGTTATTTATTATTTTTTTTATATTTTATTTTATTTTTTAACTATAGTCACTTCCATTGAGGGTCAGCGGATTGTGTCCAGTGCGTTCCACAACATTCCACAGATAATCATCAGATTTCAATATCCAATTGGTGTAAATATGTTGGACTTCAAGTGAAATAGTGTACAACTGCTACTATACACATATCATATTTTGTTTACGTGGGATTGTAATACTCTAAACAAGCTACTTTTTTTCATTATAAAACCTAATCAAAGGAGTGTAATTTTTATAGAATAAGACAAGTCACGATTATTCAGTGTTCTGTGCACTTATTTTATGAAATACATATTTTGAATTGTAGCCTCACATGGAGTAGAATCAATTACGCATACAAAAATAAATACTGTGTGTATTGTGTTATAAGACTAACATAAAGTCCATTTGTTTGACAGTTACCGTTACTGTTGTGCCTAAATTGTGGAATGCATTCCTCCTCTGTTGACATTTTCTGCTAACTGGACGTCTTACTAGTTGTTTACAATACCATAAAGACAGCTGTTATAATGGTAATTGTTTACAGCAACGCTAGTCATGGTCCGAGACGTATCATTTTTAGGACATGAGTTCTTCAGGGTTCTTGGTTGCCTTTAACTAGCCATATTTGGTTTCATTTACAAGTAATCTCCCATCAAGATTTCTGACACAGCCAGCATGTGCAAATTGGGAAAGAACGTGGCCATACCAAAGAGCCTTGCATGATTCATTAGCAATGATGGCTGCTTGGAAATCATGGAACATTCTTTTTTCCTGAAACTTGTGAATGTCCAGCAAAACTTACAATTTGTGTGTTTTTGTTTAAAAATTAGTGTGAAAAAATACAGGTAAAGTACAGAACATTGTGCTTATGACTGAATACATATTTGGTGGCCCATTAAAATGGAAGAAGTCAACCCAGACATTTTTTTTTACAATAATATGTTCTATGTATGCCCACTAGTCAAAGCACTGTATTCTGATTAGTATTACATTTGTAAAATCTTAGTTAAAGGTGAAGTCAACCTTAAACATTTCTTGAGAATAATATGTTATATGTGAATTTTGTATTTGTATTTATATTTGTGGAATATAAGTTATAAAGCAAAATCCATCTCACGGGGCCGTCATTTTGCCACTTGCTGTCGACTTAAGATGTCATCACAATTGCTCAGGTCTCAGGTAACAACCAATCATAGCTCATCTTCAGAAAACAATGGAGCTGTGATTGGTAGTTGCCTGATGCCTGAGCAGGGACAAGTAGCAAAATGGCCGCCTTCTGATATTTATAAACACTGGTGCAACAACCAATCAGAGCTCACCTGTTTTCTGAAGCTGCGCTGTGATTGGTTGTTACCTGAGACCTGAGCAACATTGATGTCATCTTCAGTCGACAGCACGTGGCAAAATGGCCGCTCCCTGAGCTGGATAATAACGGCTGGATTTTCCTGCTTAACTCATATTCCACTAACACAATATTAACCAGAATACCATATTTAGACCAGTAGGGCTGCATAGAACATATTATTGTAAAAAAATTTAAAATAAAAAAAGGTTGACTTTCCTTTTAAGCAGCAAAATCCATTCATTTTTATCCATCTCAGGGGGCAGCCATTTTGACACTTGCTGTAGACTGAAAATGACATCACTGTTGCTCAGGTAACAAGTTACAACCAACCACAGCTCACCTGTTTTCAGAAGCTGAGCCGTGATGTAATTTTCAGTTGACAGCAAGTGGCAAAATGGCCGCCCCAGGGATGGAGAAGAACGGGTGGATTTTGCTGTCTTTGTTCTTCTGGTCTGTAGGCCTACATGTGGCATGTTTTGAAATTGGATCCAAACTTCATGTGTAATATGAGGTTGCACCTTGTTACAGCTTCAGAAGCATTGTCGTGTTGATCCACTCAGAATGCGTATCTAGCATGAAGGTGCGTAAATGGCAGAGTTCAGTCAACGCACAGCTGCAAATGTATGCAATTGCAAGCATTTTCCCCTCTTACGCACACACGAAAGAATATGGCCCCTAAGTGGATAGGCTCACATTAATGAAAGCAAGTAGTGTTGAAAAGTCCAATCTGCTGTAAGTCTTTCATTTTCCATAAGAGGTTGATTAAAGTTTCTGTGTCATCAATCATATTTTTGACAAGTCGGCGGAATGTATGAGCATGCATGTTTCATAAGTTCCTGTTGAAAGCTGCACAAACCTCCCGATCAGAACCACATTGGAGGCCTTGGAACCGTTCAGTTAGCGATGTGCGCCCTCGCAGCAGCAGCGCAGCCACATGTTACTGACTGACAGATATTTCAGGTGTGTGTCTTTATTTGACAACTGATGTCAGCTTGTCTGTTTTTATTCTTCAGCTGCAGTTTGTGAAAGCAGTCACCATCTCTCCTGCGTCTCTCACCCTCCAACATGAAGGCTTTTTTTGGCGCTGTTTGTTCCATGTGGAACCCACCGCAAATGAAGTCTTGGCAACGTTTTTCAGTATGTGAAAGACTTTTATAATGAGGCTCGTTTTGCTCCGGATAGTTCACCGCATAGAGTAATATAACAAAACACACGCACTAAATACATTAAACTTTGGGCATGTAGTTTATGTTCATTTTCTTAAATAGTCAATCCAATTATTTTCTGCCAAAAGTATTTTTTTTTTATTTTTTCAATTTGCTCAAACTCCAATATATCAAATTCTGCACTGCCATTCAGAAAGACAAATTTCCATTTTAATTTTAATGAAAATGTATTGTCAGAGCAACAAAATTCACTTATACAGTCATAACCCATCCAAGAACATGAAGCCTGGTGCGTTGCCAATCAGCGCCCCAAGAAATCATTCTTATCAACACAAATTTATTTTTCAAAAGTTTAAGTCAAAATCCTTAATGAAATGATCAGCATTCATCAGCAGACAGATCCTTCTTGTTTACATTGTGCATACAAATTTTGACTTGCTTCATACTGTGGAACACATCTGAGATAACGATGATTTAAATAGACAGAAAAAAAGAATATAGCATCTTCTTGTACCTTTGTCCAGAATGACAGCATTTTCTCTCATGTCTAATTCGCCATCCATTAACAACCTTTTGTGGGCATTTGTAAGTGACGTTTTTTTTGCATGATCATGCAAAATGTGTCTGTCCTACTTAATTTACATGTCAAAATAATTGCACTGAAAAAAATACCTTTTAAAAAAAGAGCTAATGGTGGTATAAGACTTCTGCACTACATAGAATACTTGACAAATTCATAATTTATTAGACCACATTGCAATGTAATACACCAATATTTAGAATCTCTTCAATTGAAATAACTTTTTTAACTATTTATTTATCATTAAGCATATTTATCACTGTAGGACAATAGTAATCTGTTGTCCATGAATAAAAAAAAAAAGAACAAATGGTGAAGAACAATATCTTTTAATTAACAAAATTAGAGTTATTTCCTCATTTCAATCAGCTGAATAGCTTTTGTGGGTGAATGCTATATTTAATTTATTTCTCTCAGAAAAACTTTTCTAAAATGTGGGTTTCAGAAGATGTATTCTGTTTGAAATTCTTCATTCCTTTACAAATATAATTATACAAAAAAAGGTGTTTTGATTGGGACCTTTTTTCTTTCTTTTTTTAACTTGGTTTTCCTTTTTTTTTCTGCAGCAAACCAACCAAAATCCAAAGTGTGTGTCCATGGCTACCTCTTCCCATTACCAGTTGCACTTGGACGAGTACCTCACCCCAGTTATGATGCCACAGCAGGTGTTGAAAACTTCAGTCATGACTCTACCATACTTACAGTTGCTCACTTTAGTGCTATGATGAACAAAACATTTCCAGTCAAAAGCACCAGATACACTTTACAGATTCGATTGTCTCTAACTGCGATGTGCTTGTATTTGTTTCAGTGTTTCGAGGTTTCTGGACCGTGATTATAATTCTCGCGCTGGCCTCAGCCCTGACTGGAAGCTTCCTACTTGTCTGTGGGGTTCCCTTTATCAGCCATAAACTCTACAAACTGGGTGGAGCCTTTCTCATCATTGCTGGTAAGATAGCTCTGCAAATAACACAATTGGCCTGAAATATATAGTAGATAATCAAAAGTATTGGGACAATTGGTCATTATTAGGGGTGTGCCCAAAAAAACGATTCTCATAAGAATCGCAATTCTCATTTAGTATGATTCAGAATTGATTTTAAATGTCCCAAAATCGATTTTATTTAAATTATTTTATACTGTCTTCCCTTTGTTTGTGTGTGCCTTTATTGGGAGCGCTGTTCATGTTGTACCCGATTTGGCCACTTAGGGGCAGTGTGGTTCCATGAGGTCTGATGCACTGTTAAGTTGTAGCCACATTAGAGAAGAAGGAAAAAGTCACCATCAAGTTATTCCAATAAAAGTTTTTTTTTTGCAGCGTGGAGCCGTTCTTTCGAGTGATAAAAGTGTCGCGAGTAGCGCACTAATTAACATTAGCAAGTCAGACTGGAGTAGATCATTACGATTCCTTGAACATCTATAAATTGAAGCAAAAATCAGTGTCAATCAAATCATTGCGAATCAAAAATAGTTTCTAATTGAAAATCGATTCCGAATCAAATCGCACACTCAAAAATCTGAATCAAATCGAATCGTGAGACATTCAAAGATTCCCACCCATAGTCATTATACTGTACATTTCTGGAGAAAATGAGGAGTTGCCCCTTTTGTAGCTTTAACAATTCTTGCTCTTCTGGGCAATCTGTGTATCTGAGGGACCTTTGCTAATTAATCAAGAAGAACGTTTATGAGGTCAGATAGTGACGTTGGATGTAAATATTTCATAATTTCTACTGTAATCCTAACGGTGTTTAGTGGAGTTGATATCAGGGCCAGGAATGTTTGGCTCACCAAACTCACCCAACCATGTATTTATGCACCTTGTTTGTTGCACTGGAAAATATAATGGCCATGCTGGAGCACTACTTAAGCAAACATCAAAGAAAATTATTCAAAAAGGCTAGAGAATGTTTATTTTAGTGTATCTTGCAACGGAAACACAGGTCTCACTCACCGTTGTTATAATTATTGTGGGTGTAAACATCACTACCATGGTAATGGTAAAAACAGGAAGGGTCATACAGTATGCATAGCATTAGTCCACTAATGTATATTTCTCCACAGCTTGCTTGTTTCTCCTTGTGCTGCTGCTCTTCGTACTTTGGATGGAGGTGGTGGATGTGAAGCGTTACATCCTCCAGGAGAGAGGGGAGGCTTGTAGCGATCTCCAGGTCTCGGTGCTCTATGGCCTGTCGTTCATGGTGGCTGCCGCTGGCGTGCCGCTGGAGCTGGTTGCTGGGTTGATCTTCATGCTTGTGGGACGAGCGCTGCTTGCCAACAAGTGAGCCAGGCCATCTGGCGTAGAAGAGGAGACAACTGACCTTTTTATGGCCTGCACGGGAAGTGAGCAAAAATTTGCTCAAAATCCCATCATTGTCCTTCAAAGGCATTGCTGCAGACGCTTTTATTTTTTTTAAATAGACAGCATGTAAAAAGTTTCTGTGCCATCCCTCCCCTAGGTTCTTAGACATTTGTCACTGTAAGGATGTCGAAAAGAAATTACAACCTAATTTGATACAAGCAGCTGAACAGATGTGTTTGTTTGACAATGGGATCAAATTGAACAGAGTCACTGTATTTTGTAAAGTTTCTTTTCACCCATTAAATATCGATTGAGACTTTTCTCACATTTTTTCCTTTTTTTTCCAACACCACAAATGTAAAAAAAACTTGATTTAATGTAAAACATTATCTATCTATCTATCTATCTATCTATCTATCTATCTATCTATCTATCTATCTATCTATCTATCTATCTATCTATCTATCTATCTATCTATCTATCTATCTATCTATCTATCTATCTATCTATCTATCTATCTATCTATCTATCTATCTATCTATCTATCTATCTATCTATCTATCTATCTATCTATCTATCTATCTTTCTATCTATCCAGCTAACTAGCTAGCTAACCAATCAAGGTATACAGTATAAGAAGTAAAGGACAAATAAAATAAAATTTTAAAAAGTAGCCTCCAGTTAATCAATAATGAGATAACAGATAGCAGATCATTGTTAAGCATCTTAACAAAGCTTTATTGTTAACATACATTAATGAAGCTTTGTTGATATTTAATTAAAACTACCTGATGCTAGACAGACAGTGTTTAATGATTCGGTTCATGAATTTCTGTATGTATCAATGCTGCAAGTGACAAAGGCAGCACGCAGCTGTGTTTCCTGTCCTTTGGCAAGGGATCAAACCAAATGGAGTGGAGCAAGACCAGGGTGAGTGGCTGGATGGTCCAGAAACTGGAATATGGACGGGGAGGTGGATGAAGGTTTGGATGGATGGCAATGAGTTTGCTTGGGAGAAGAACTAATGCATTTTGAGTGACTGGTTAATATATGCAGCATACAATCACCCAGCTCTCCTAACTAGCAAAACCAAGCTCTAACTAACAATCAGGGACCCCATTTTAACCAACATCATCCAGCCATCCATTTTCTATGGCACCTGCCCTTATTAGGATCATTTATGAGCTGGAGCCTATCCCATCTGACTTCAAACGAGAGGCGGAGTAGGCCTATGTCCTGGACTGGTCATCAGTTAATCATTCACAGAGCACTAAACAACCAACACTCACAATTACATCTATAGACAATTTGCCCACCAACACTATATTCATCATTTTAATCTAACATGGCAGCATAATTGTTGCCTATATTGATACCAATTAATGAAGTCAAAATCCCTTTAAAAAAAAAGAAAAATAAAGAAGTTAAAAAGTTCCACCAAAGTCAACATAAAAAATTCTGTCTGAAAAGTAATTGTAGAGGAGACACTGACCCTCCATGAACAGTAAATTCATTTATCACCTCAATAAACATTTTCCAACAGGCTTAATGGTCTAAATCAGGGACGGGCAACTGGAATTTTTGTTGTTGTTTTATTTCCCAAGTGCAAACAAATATCATTCAAGGATGGCACAAAACTGCTGGACTGTAAACCAACATTAAGTGCAAGAGCTCCTCAATGCAGAAAATTCCATTTAGAATCACTACTGCCACCTTTGGCCAAAAAATTAAATGCACACTTCTTCACGAACACAATGCGCACATAACGTTACATCCGCAGACAGAGGGTGGGAAATTCAAACCCAAATCCAGTCTGAAAACTACTAGCCATAGGCTTGTAGGAGTACCCACTGTGAACAGCTAAGGTGTTAATCTACTAATTAGAAGATGTTCCAGTCATAAATGATCAAATAAAAAGGCTATTGTAAAGATATTTTTGGGGCAAATAGCAGCTTTGATTTTGTTCATTATTTATCCACAAAAAATAACTCACTCATTTTAAAAATAATTTTTATATTGTCCTTCATGTCATTCCAAATCCGCAAAACATTTTTTAGGCCTACTCATGTTGTAGAATAGGGCAGTATAAGACCAAGTGTAAGCACAACCAAGCCATGTCTGCCATCGAGTGGTGAATGGTGATATTACAACTTAAAACTATGATTGGTGCAAATTCTACACCCACAAATTTGCATATATGCAGATTATCAATACAAAATATAACTTTAATCTGTGTGATGCATTGTGTCCTGACGGTAAACCCAAAGTAATACAGTCAGTTATTGATACACAAGTGATCTGTGCAACTAATTCTCTAATAATATGGCATGCAACTGGGACAGAAGCACCTGCAAAATAACAAAAATCACATAAAAGCGCTTTATTCTAGCACTATTGAAAAGCAGCCCATGTTAAAAGAATTTCCACAAGTGGCCAGCAGAGGTCTCTGCAGCTCTCCTCTTCCGAAGGAACGTTTTGCATTCATGCTTGGACACAAGGAAGAATTATGGTGGAAAAAGCACCGGAAAGGAAGGGAAAACATAAGAAGTAATGCCAAACAGAAATTTAAACTTCAACTAACTGTATTTTTTTTCAGGATTTTCCCCCCTGACCCCCTTATCAATAATAGAATGGAGACATTTTCACTTCCTTGCCAAAAAGTCTTTGTTAATTTTGTACATGAAACACAGGGGATGGACACAAACACTTACATTCCACTTCATTAGGTACCCCTACAACAAAAATAAAAATGGGCTTGACCAGTTTTTGGCCCACAAATATTATGCATTATTCTATAATTTTGACTTGTATGAGTTAAACAGTTTTTTATTTTTTTTATTTTTTAAATAAATTGATATTGTGGTCAATCATTACATAATTTATTAAAATGTTAAAATATCCCATAAAAATAGTATTCCGTCATGAACATATTGTCAGTAGTTAACACTGTCATTCAAAATTAAGCATTATATATATATTATAATATATAAGATAAAATAAGTACTGCATGCAATATAAATTTCTAATATAGTGATTATTATTTTTTTGCTCCCCTGAGCACTGTTGAGAACCCTTCACAGCCCTCAGTCCTCTTTGGAGCACCAGGACCCAAATGCAAGTGAGCTCTAATCCAGTCAAAGACAGGATACACTTGGTGAGAACACTTTTCTTCCATACTCTAACCCTTTAACCATGCTGAGCCGATTACCTGCTGTGTGTGCGTGTGTGTGCGTGCGTGTGTGTGTGTGTGTGTGGGGGGGGGGGGGTGCGTGTGCGTGTGCGTGTGCGTGCCCTCTGAGTGTGTTTGTATGTGTGTTGGTTATTTCCTCATGTTGTGAGGACATAAGTATATTGACATAGATACATGTTTGGGTGTTAGCCTCTCTATTGGAGGTCGTTACTGTCGCTTAGCTTAAGGGAAGCGTTGTGAGTGGGACAGCAAAATGTCCTCAAAAATGATGCAAACACAATTTTAAGTGTTTATGTATGTATGCCTGCGTGTGTTTGTGTGTGTGGCAGCACACAGTTCCTCAGATAAAAGCTTTTCTCCTGTCAAAAATGACTGCCGAGATAAGCGCTGATACGAGAGAAAAGCAAGCCTTATGGCATCACTCCTTGCTTTTTTTTGGTACACCCTAAATCCCCAGGAACGGACCCACCTCCTCCAAATTCACTTGTGCGCGCGCGCGCACTCACTCACACGCACTGCTAATCTGTTTTGAGGGTTTAAGGTAGAAAGGCAGCAGGTGGAGGGATAAAGAAGAGTTGCTGTGTGCATTTCTTTCCCCAGTTTTGTATAAATAACAAGAGTGGACTTATGAAAGACATCCCTCCCCTTGACACACGTGTGCACGCACACACGCGCGCACACGGAAGTGTAAATGCAGGCAGATTATGTCTGAGACAGTCACTGCTCCTGCCTTCAATTAACCTCACAAAGACCGGATCACTTTCACACAGATGATGATAGCAGAAGGCAGTAAAAAGGTTGAACTAATGGAGAAGGGTATCGCGTTATAAGTGATTCCCATTTTGAGAAATAATATGCAACTGTGCATCTGAGTAAGAGCAATTAGGCTGCTCTCGCTCTCTCTTTTTTGACTAAACATGGTTAGGAATGCAAAAACATGACTACTGTTTCATTATTCATCTGTCACATACGGTGGACAAACTGTTTAAAAAAGTATACTTAATATCCGGACGCGTTCCATTTTGGCATCATATTAAGGTTAAGGGGAGAAATATACTTTATCGAGCATCAAAAGCGTCACTCTGCGTGTGTTTGGCTTTTTCTTGGCCAATGGACTTTTTTTGTTAAGAAAAAATAACATGAGAAGTCGGGAAGAATATGCTTTACATCGGAAATAAGTGGGCTGCCATTCAAAACGATAAGAATGCAGACCAAGCAAAAATAGTTGCTGTGTGTTTTATTTTTACTTTCACTTTGAACAGTGAAAAAAGAAAGGGATCATTGACTCATTTAGCCATTTTCAGCAGTAAGTATTTTATCTAGAATTAATGTGATAACTTCATTGTTTCTTTATGTACAATTAATACCTTTAAAAAACACATTTTGCCACTTGCTGTCGACTGAAAATGGCTTCATGTGTACTCAGGACTCTAACGACCAATCATGACTCAGTTTGTGCAAGTCACATGACCAAACCCAGAAAACAGGTGCGTTTTGATTGGCCATTACCTGAGCTCTGAGCAGCTGTGATGTCATTTTCAGTCAACAGCAACTGGCAAAATGTGTTCTTAAAGGTAATAATTGTACATGAATAAAAGCGAAGTTATCAAATGAATTCTAGATAAAATAATAACTTTTTATTTCTGAAAATAGTATGTCTTTAAGAATGTGAGATGCACATGCAACATTGTTCACCAATAAATTATACCTTTTGACACAATCTATCATTTAAAGTTCAAATTGATTGCTTGCTTGTTTTTCTGTTTTGTTTTTTTAAAGTACAAATGTAGACGAAATGTTGAAATGTTAATCAAAGGCTTTGCGTTTGCCATTGTTGACATTTTTTTCCTTATTTTTCTTTTTAATTTGCATGTAGTTTGACTTTTTTCTTCCACCCCAAAATCCAGCCTGCTTGACAGTCGCAGTGTTGCTTTAGCCGCAAAGCTTTTGAGCCAAAATGAATACCACAGCTCATTTTCTCTGTTTTCTCGGTTGGTGTTACTCCCAATATTTGTGCCAGAGGAAAAGCAAGGCCGATTTTATAAAGACAGCAACTCCAGTTGGGATTTTTTTTCCTTTCTTTTTGTATATTTTGGATTAACTGATGATGGATAGACAGTTGTTCTAAAGTAAATATTATCTTTATTGCGTAAATGTAAATTTTTATGTTATTCTATTTTTTTTATAATAATGACTCACAATTGGACTGTAAATGAAATAAACTAAGAATGCTCAATTCCTTTTTTTTCAGGCAGATACTAATATGAGTAATCAACTCTTGAGTAGTCACCGATACCAACTACCGATACCACTAATATCCCCCCAAAAGTGGCAGATAACTTTAAAGAAAGACCTACATGTATATGTTCCAATATAGCATTTCCCCTTAAAATTGCATGAAATTAATGGGATTTTTCTAAGCTTCTAATTAATAATTTCTAATGGCAAAAGGACCACAAGAGGGCGGCCGATAAATCATTTGTGGCGGCTCGAGCACTGATACCTTAAAATCCGTGTTGTGCTTGTTACAAAAAAATAGTAACTAGTTAGTTCATTTTAAAAGTAACTTAATTACTCTGATGATTACTTAAACAGAAATGTAATGTGTCACTATTAAAAGTAACTCTTTAGTCACTTTTTTATCAAAAGAACATACACTGTAACTTTATGCTCATCTAAAGTAAAGTAATGAGCGTATTTCCATGTCGAAAAACTCGTCTTGCACTCGCCTTGACTCTCCAAAACTGCCAAATCCGATACCCGCCCGCAATGCGTCTTCGTCGTTAGTACGGCAGCGGCAATCCATTGTAAACAGGAAGTAGTACAGTCCACAGCAGCCATCCATTCATTATTTGATTCTGGACCGCTTATCCTCACGAGTGTTGCACATTTCAATTATTCAATTAAATAATTTATCAAGTAACTGACTAACGCACCATATTTTAACTGTAACTGAGTTACTGTATTTAAAAAAGTAATGCTTTAGAGTATTAGTTATTGTAAAAAGTAAGTAAGTTACAGTATCGCGTTACTAGTAACTAGTTACTGCCCAACACTGCTTAAAATAAAGCTCGATATCAGCCGCATATGATATCTGGCATCAATACTTGCCCGACCCTAACATAAAGAAACACGCAGCTGAACTGAATTTGAAGTTAATCAAGAGTATTTTAAATGGTGGCAGATGTGTACTAGCTCCATTTAACATGAATTTGGAACCACAAAGAAATGTAAAGTGCATTACAAACACAAATTATTATTATTGTTATTATTATTATTATTTATTATTATTATTATTATTTATTATTATTATTATTTATTATTATTATTATTATTATTTATTATTATTATTATTATTATTATTACTATTATTATTATTATATCCCCCAATTGAGTTGGATGTGTTATACGTCACATTCATGGTGAAAAGGGTTACCATTTCAACCGGGGTGTGCAGACTTTTTATATCCACTACATGGGTGACCTCCACTTGAATAACTCACCACAGCGCTTTCCAGATTTTTGTGTTTGTGTTTCAGCAAGCACAATACACAAATCAATATGCACACGTACTTACTGCACACTCTCAAAGTTCTCTAGCAAACAAAACAAGCGTGTGACTGATGTTGTGGAATCCCCTTACATCCTGTACATAGAACAAGGGAAAATAAAACAAAGAGTTATGCTCATAGACAGACAGGAAGAGGTCTGCATGGACAGGAGAGGCTCGTTAGCGTGCCAACAATTCCTTTTTTTCTTCTCGACAGTACGTCTGTATTTTCCTTTAATATCTCCTTAACGCACAGGCACACTCACGTTTCTCCAAATTCTTTCATTTCTCCTTAAGAAGCGAAAGAGAAGGAGGGAGGAGAAGGAGGGCATTACGAATAGTTCCAGGACTGGAGCGCGGTTGATTGGCAGATGGCAGCATCTGGAGCTGTGAGGCAGGTTAGCACACACTCACCTTGGAGGAAACAAATATTTGCCTAAAGGAGAGAGTGGGGAAGAGAATAAGGAAGAAAAAAAATAATTAGTTTGCAAACGCAGTGAGAGATAAAAAGCAGCAAGACACATCCATCAAAAGGCGGCAGAGTTGCTTACAAAATTGAAATCTTCTCCAGGCTGACAGATCCGGTGGGTGGTTGGGAGAGTTGAACACATGCGCGCTGGATAAGCACGCAGGAAGCCAACGTGCAGTGTACATTAACATCTGTGCACAGCGAATTAACACTTGGGCATGAATCTTCCACGCTTCAGCAACATGTCTCAAGTCCTACCAATTATTTCTTAATTACCATCTCCACATTAAAACACACTTGTGTGGTGACAACACATACGCAACACGCCAGATATGTTTAAGGTGAAAGAAAGCACATCTTTTAGGAGATGTGTTCTTTGAGAATTAAAAGAGGATTTGCTTTTTTTGCTTTTTTCAACATAATTTTATTATTCCCAGTAAATAATAGTAGCAGTCTACAATAAAATGGTAATGTCTTTAAATAAAAATGGAATATTTCAGAATGAAATTTTAGGAGAAAATGTTGAAGATCACTCTTCATACTTAATACTGTTATTTATTTATTTTTAGCACATTTCGACAAAATGGGCAATGATAAGTTGTGCTTGTGATTCAATCAGAAAAAAACAAATGAAAAAGTAAATATTATTGCAGTAGTTAAACTAAGATGATCATTACTGAATTGTGGGATATACTGTATTAGCCAACATTAGCATCCATCTCAAAATTTTCTGTCCCGCTTCTCCTGGTCAGTGTCGCAGGGACCAGGTGAAAGACAGACTGCACCCTGGACTCATCACCACTCAGGCTCAGGTCACACATAGACACACACAAGCATTCACACTCGCATTCACACCATCACCGAGTGAGAAGTATACCAATGCTGCCTGAACAGAAATAGGGCAAGTGAACCACTACACCATCTGTGACTGTAGTACTGACTGTAAACATATCTTTATATGCATATAATGGTAAAGGTAGGCACTACAGGAGATGTTATGCAGCACCATGAGCACCACTCACTATTGTTATCAGTTCAAAGAAGTCATTGGTAATCATTTTCCAACAAGTAGTTTTAAAGGACATCCATTATACACCACCAAACCCTAGACAATTGTTCGGACAGCAGGTTCGGGGTCGGGACCACAAAAACCACATGTCGTACGTGTTTTGGTTGAGTCAGCATACGTATATCGAGGCTGGCCAACAGCACACAGACAGACTGTTACTGGGTTCACTGCTGCTAGTGTAAGTTTTAACTTTCACTTTTGTTTTTGGAGCAGTGCGCAAACTGTGCATGTTGTTGACACTTTGCAGCCGCAAGAGACTATATTATAAAAAGATGGCGTGTTCCAAGTTTCCTGCAGAAAGTGAAGTGGACAAAAGTATGGACAGAAAAGACTGCATTTATTGAAACAGCATGTGTCAAATATCCTTAACTCATTCACTGACTTTGACGGCTATAGATGTAAAAAAATCATTTGAACTATTTCTATTAGTTTAACACCCTTTTGTTAACAAGAGTGTGAAAACCTAGAATTTTTTTATTTTACATTTAGAACATATATAAAATTTGTGATTAATCGTGAGTTAGCTAGTGAAGTCATGCTATTAATTACAATTCAAAAATGTAATCGCCTAACGCCCCTAATTTTTGATAATCTTTTCTCTTTCTTTTTTTTTTAAATCGCAAGGCGATTACATTTTTTAAAATTATAATTAATCACATGACTTCAATAATTAACTCACGATTAATCAAACATTTTATATATTTTCTAAATGTACAATATTTTTTTGGGGGGGGGGGGTCATACTCTTATTAACAAAAGTATAAAACTAATAGAAATAGTTCAAATGAATTTTTGACGTCTATAGCAATGGCAGTGAATGAGTTAACATGACAGTAGACGGTAGCTATGATGAAAATGTTATTTTTTTATTCAGATGTAAGAACAACAAAAATAAACGCACGAAAATCTTCCATCAGAAATGTTGCCACATCCATGACTAAACAACAAAAAACAACAACGAGCTCACTTGGCGTGGCGTTGATTTTGGGTAAGCACAGGAATCCATTGGCAAATGCAGGAATAATCAAATAATGCATGACTGAAGTGATGGACACACTATTTGAAGGCAACAAAATGAGGAAATGACAGTTAAATGAAACAAATCCCTAATTTAATTTGTCACATTGGTAATGGCATTTTGTTCTGAAATAAATTGACATTCTCATTTAAAGTTGAAGTCAACCTTAAACATTTCTATGTGACCTCACTAGTCTAAACAAAAGCATTCTGATTAATATTACATTTGTGGAATATGAGTTATGAAGCAAAATCCAGTCGTTTTTTTATCCATCTCAAAGGGCGGCCATTTTGCCACTTGCTGTCGACTTAAGGTGACATCACAGTTGCTCAGGTCTCAGGTAACAACCAATCAGAGCTCATTGGTCGTTCCCTGATCCGAGCAGAGACAAGTGGCAAAATGGCCGCCTTCTGATATTGATAAAAGCTGGTGCTTAACTCATATTCCACTAATGCAATATTAACCAGTTATACTGCATTTAGACTAGTGGGGCCGCATAGAACATATTATTGTCAGGAGGGTGTTGACAAAATAACTTTGTGGCCTGTTAAGATTTATATTTGAACACCCCTGGTTTAGATGCATTTATTTTGTTGTGGTTTCTGGTTTGTTTTGTATCTGATGATTACACTCAATTGAATTATTGCAGTGTTAATGTCATGACCTTTTAATTTTTGTATTTTTTAAGATCACATTTTGTTTGGTTTCATGTTATGTCTTATTTCCTTGAGCCATTTTCATGTCTTGTTTGTTAGGTTTTGTTTACAGCTGTTCTCGTCAGACCGGTCCCTTGTGTTGACCAATCAGCTCCCTCCAACCACTTGCATCGTGTCCAGGTGTTCTTCGCTGTCTCGTTAGTTTGCATGTATTTAGTTCTCTGGGTTTTCTCAGTTCAATTTGGACAAAATACACATCTAGAAATAGTTCATATTTTGTCATTTTGTTCCATATGAATCTTAATGATCAAATTCAGGCATATGAAGTAGGTGTCTATCGAGTTATGTAATTTGGGGCCGATCCAAATTAGCATTGTTCAGCCTTGGTGGTCCATTTTAGATCTGTCTTTCTTTCATTATTGCCATAAAAATAACCAATTAATTCCCTTACGCCAAACACAAAAAGCCAAACATGAAAAAGAGCTGCTCTGCCTTGATACGTTCAAACACTGACCATGGGATTATTCAGCACTGATAAGGTAATTAAGACACTATGATAGTGTAATTAAGCAACATCTGAGAAGAAAGGCTGCTGGAGTGGCGTATTGCTGTGACTGCATCAAAGCCGGTTGGCTGTGTTAGAAAGGGGGGGGGGGGGGGGCTGGCGATGCAAGAGCATTTGGGATTCACACAGATCCCCTCGACAGTGAGACCCACGAGGGCAGAGAGAGGGATTGAGGGAGGTAAGAATTTTTCATATACAGAATGATTGTGAAATTAAATGACACAATTCAGCCACTTGAAATGGACAAAGATCATCCGGGGGAAAACAGTGGCAACATGTGATACGCTTCTCTCTATCAGCACTCCACTGGAGCCGAATAAATGGGAATTGCGTGATTTCACTGAGGTGTTTACCTCGCTTGCCTTTATTTGTTGTCATCAGGCAGTCTGCAATGTTCTCGCACTTCTCCCCCGTGTGCTCTGAATCAGCAGAAATTACATTTTATTCTATTTATTTGCTTATTTACTCTTATCTGTTTTCCATTCCAGAGTACTCCTATCAGAGACCTGCAAGCCTCAGAAGGCGAATGGCAGGGGAGCTGTGGGCTGTGTGTTTGTGTGTGTAACGGTGCATTAGTGTCTGTGTGTTTCAAGAGATGGGTATGAAATTAAAATAGGAATAGAAAAAAAAGCATTGGATTCATCACTTTTGTTATCACCAGCCATACAGTTTACAGCTTCCGCAGTTACTACATTTCTCTCGGGTGATGAAAAAGAAATATTTTTGCATCCTGAACCACATAATATATTTGAGCAAAACTTGCTCTGTTCACCCAATGACTAAAAATCACAGTTCTCACTCTAAATGTGTTTGTTACCAACCATTTCTGTCACATACCCAGAAAGAAATAACATGTTCAACATCATGAATAAAAGATGTCTACATTCATTACCCCATATTGGAGACAGAATGTTAAATGTAAGAACTTTTCTCTGAACAAACATATTTTCCACTAGTTTTGATGTTCTATTTCTCACTTCTGTATTTCTATTCAAGATGATTATACACGGAGAAGTCTTATTTCCCTTCCATCTGAGTGTAATGGCTGCATGTGAAGATTTGTGTTATTTGCATATAGATAAATCGAATATACAGTTCCGTACAAGTGATCCATACAAATTCCAAGAAAACAACACAATTTGTTGTTGCCTAGTTACACCACCACATTTGGCTTGTAAAATACAAACCCTAATCTCAATGAAGATAGGACGTTGTAAATTGATAATGTAGATAATAAAATATATTGTTTTGCAAATAATTTTCAACTAATGTTCAATTACTGTTCATACCACAAAGACAAGATTTTTAATGCTCAGGCTGATGATTTGGATTTTTGTTGTTGTTTTTGTTGAGACAGACTGTTATTGGGTTCACTGCTGCTAGTGTGAGTTTTAACTTTTGTTTTTGGAGCAGTGCGCAAACTGTGCATGTTGTTGACGCTTTGCAGCCGTAAGAGACTATATTATAAAAAGATGGCGTGTTCCAAGTTTCCTGCTGAAAGTGAAGTGGACAAAAGTATGGACAGAAAAGACTGCATTTATTCAAACAGCATGTGTCAAATATCCTTAACTCATTCACTGACTTTGACGGCTATAGATGTACAAAATTTATTTGAACAATTTCTATTAGTTTAAACATTTTCCCACTTTTGTTAACAAGAGTATGAAAAGCTAGAATTTTTTTATTGTACATTTAGAACAGATATAACATTTATGATTAATCGTGAGTTAACTATTGAAGTCATGCGATTAATTACAATTTAAAAAAATTAATCGCCTGACATGATTAAAGAAAAGAAAAGATTATTAAAAAATTTGGAGCGTCAGGCGATTATATTTTTTAATCGTAATTAATTGCATGAATTCACGAGTTAACTCACGATTAATCAAAATTTTTATATCTGTTCTAAATGTACAATCAAAAATTCTAAGTTTTCATACACTTGTTAACAAAAATGGAAAAAAAACGTTAAACTAATAGAAATAGTTTAAATGAATATTTGACGTCTATAACCGTCCATGGCAGTGAATGAGTTAATTTGGAAAGGTACATATAGGTTCTGGAGCACTATATACACTACTCACAAAAAGGTAGGGATACTTGGCTTTCTGATGAAATTTATGGAAAATGGAAAAAGTTCACACTACAGTGATATGATATCATTGAAGTAGGACATTTAAGTCGAAGGATGCACTGGTGATTTCCTCATCTCAAACAATTCATTGAAAGAAAACTTAACAACAATGGTGGGTACACCACAACAAAAAAATTCAACGTCTCAATAACGCGGCATGTGCCTTTGAGCATGAATTACAGCTTGGCAACGACTTCTCATGCTGTTCACAAGTCGACTCATTGTCGGCTGAGGCATGGCGTCCCATTCTTCTTGAAGGGCAGCCCTCAGGTCATTAAGGTTTTGGGGTGCAGAGTTTCAGGCCTCTACACGGCGACTCAGCTGATCCTACAGGTTTTCAAAAGGATTCAGGTCTGGAGAAAGTGCAGGCCATTCAATTTTAGGTACACCAGTCTCCAACAGCCATTCCCTAATGATGCCACCTCCATGAGCTGGAGCATTGTCGTCCATGAAGATAAAATTAATGTTGTTCATGTCGGGGCACAATCACTGGATTAATGATGTTATTCACTTATTATGGGCTTGTCACTGTATCATTTACCAATGGCGCTTTTCCACCTGACCGGTTCCACACCGAAGAGGCACTTTTGTCCCCGGATGTTTGCGTCTCCATGGGACTTTTTCGGGGCTGAGTGGTTACAACAGAACCGCTGTTGAGAACCATCTCGGAGGTGATTCTGCAGCGCCGGTGTCGGTACCAGATGTGATCGGCCTGCCAGAACAAATCGAGGTCGCCTAACGAACACGTCACGCTACAGGATTGGCTAGAAATTATCCAATTGATGACAACCATAGGAAAGAAAATATTAAATATGTAATTTAAATAACAAAATGTATGGGCTGAAATTGTAAAAACGTAAATAAACCTAAGAATATAAAAGCAAGATATATTGAATAAATAATAAAATTGATTGAAGAAATGAAACACAAATGAATTGCCTGAGATGTGACAAATATTGTCAGTTGAGATTGCTAATGTGGTCCTATTATCATTAAGACAATTTTTGTGATGTATTGTGATTTATGAACTGCTAAAAAAGAAACCAAACCGGAGTGAACACGTCTGAATCGCGCATTTCGTTAGCGCTGCTGTACTGACGTCATCGGCAAGCTCAACGGCGCGTCAATCTATTTTTTTTTTTAAGTATCCTGCTTTTATATTCTTAGGTTTATTTACGTTTTGACAATTTCAGTCCATACATTTTGTTATTTAAATGACATATTTAATATTTTATTTCCAATCCAAATAACTTTATTGATCAATCCTTTAGCGTGACGCCATCGGTAGGCGACCCCGATACAATCTGGTAGCCCGATCACATCTGGTACCGACACTGGTCGCTTGGGAGCGGGGCCGTGTCCTCACCTGTCATCTGATTGGCCGAAAGCAACGCAGCAAGCAATGCCGTGGCACACGCCCATTTCCTGCTTTTATGCCAGAGAGGCAGAGGCGCCCGCCGGTCTAAATATAATAATGTTTTACAACAACGCTGAATTATTTTTACAATTTACAAGGTACTTGTGGATGGATTTGTAATGATTGTGGTTTAAAAAAAAATCGCAAGTGCACAACGCTCGCCTGGTCGTGTATTCTCATTCACTTGAATGAGAGCTCGGGCCACAGTTAAATGAATGAGGCTGATTTCTCCATTCAGAAATAGCGACGGCAGCGAGCTTTGCAAGCCGGTCCTGAAATCAAGATCGCAATATTTCATCCATGGTGGTCCATATGAAATTGTAAATACGGTTCAATGTTGGCGCGACTTGTCACTCGTGAAATGTTATGGCAGAGCCGCACGCATTACGGGAGTGCAACCTTGGCTTGGACAGATCAAATGATCCCGCCCCCTTCCCGCCGCGCACCTGTTATAATGGAAATGCAATGGCGGCCGTGTAGTGTCGTTCCGTGAGGTGCGGTGTGGGTGGTAGAGTGCCGTGCGGGGCTAATGGAAAAGCGGCAAAAGTGTAGGGCAGTTCTGTACCGACCAGAAGACTGTACTTAGACTAGTGGGGCTGCATGAAACATATTATTGTCAATAAAAAAAAATGGGGGGGGGGGGTTGTCTTCCCTTTAAGTCACTGTCACCTGCTTGAAAGATTCAAGGTCTATTGTTGAAGATATCTCCCTGCCATGTTTTTCCTCATCTTAAACTCACCATTTAACTGTCCTTTCCAGTATTAAATTAATAGGAATTTAATATTGCCTACTGATTGTGTTGTCATTTATTATTGACCCCAAACCACCGTTTGTTATGCACTATATGCATCACTTCCTAAATGATGAAGCTTTTGAGCATGTCAGCAAAAATTCATTAGTTTCTTAAATAAATAAGACAAGTATAACAAGTACAAATACACCATGTGGTACTCATTGTGAATTATAAAGTTTCCATTTAGACCCATAAAAGTGTCAATATAGTTTATACTGAGGGTGTAAGACAGCTTAAGATCTATAAATCACTGCCTCATTAACAACAGCATCCTCACCAGTCCACCCAAGTCTTGAAGTGTGTGTGCGTGTGTGCGTGTGTGCGCGTGTGCGCGTGTGCTGTGTGCGTGTGTGCGTGTGTGCATGCGCATGTCCACTCAGGAGGAGTGAGTGAGTGATCTGGCCAGGATCTGAACTGCCGCTTTGATCCGCCAGAATCTAAACAGAGCAAAAGAGACGCTTGCCCCTCACTGTGAGGATTAAATATCCCTGAGTCGGGACATCACAACCCCCCACCACTCCCCCACCCCCACCGCTTCTGTACCCACACCCATCCCTCCTTCCTCCGCTCCTTTCCTCCTCCCGTCAGCCCTGGTTATCACTGTGTCTCCTGAGGGCTGAGGCGCAAAGGAGACGGAGAGAGGAAGAGGAGAAAATAAATTAAAGGAGCGATTTTATGATTCTAAAATGCCAAAGAGGACATCTGAGTCCATAAGGAGCGATTTACCCACACAGGTCAAATTCTGGATGGTTTGTGGTTTTCCATGCAGCTGCATTCAGAGGCGACTCTCAACCTGGACAGGATGTATTAAAGCGTTAGTGTCTAAGTGTGGTGTGAAAGGTGTGCAGAGATGGAGGGATGTTAAAATATCCAGAGTACAAGAGGAATTGTTGTACATATAATCCAAATACAATTCAATCGGCAAACTGTGAGAATGTCAAAAAGAAGCAAATGTAGACACAAAATAATCATTCAGGTGTATTCTGAAGTCCAATACTATCAAATTAAGGAAGAAATACATAACACTGGAAAACACAATTTTTGTTGAGTTGGGTCTGAGAGCGGTTTTTAAATCATTTTTGGGTGCATAATTCAAAACAACAAATCTCAGTTTTACTCTACCACATCAATTTTTTTTAGCTTTAAAAAAAAAAAATTAAATAAATGTGCACCAGATATTTTAGTTAACGGAAACTAACGAAATAACAAAAATTAAAATTAAAATTAAAATTAAAATTAAAATTAAAATTAAAATTAAAATTAAAATTAAAATTAAAATTAAAATTAAAATTAAAATTAAAATTAAAATTTAAAATTTAAAATTTAAAATTAAAATTAAAATTAAAATTAAAATTAAAATTAAAATTTAAAATTAAAATTAAAATTAAAATTAAAATTTAAATTAAAATTAAAATTAAAATTAAAATTTAAAATTAAAATTAAAATTAAAATTTAAAATTTAAAAAAGTAAAATTTAAAAATTAAAATTAAAATTAAAATTAAAATTAAAATTAAAATTAAAATTAAAATTAAAATTAAAATTAAAATTAAAATTAAAATTAAAATTAAAATTTAAAATTAAAATTAAAATTAAAATTATTTTTCAAAAGCACAAAAATAACTGAAACTGCATTTTACGTTTACAAAACTAAATAAAACTAACATAATAATTATAGCGAAAATCATTTTAGTCTTTGGTAATTAATTTAATATATTATCTTTTGGGGTTGACTTTGTGATTTTAAGTATATTTATTTTGATATTAACCAGAATAAGGATGAAGTGCATGTGCCACACAGAACTGATGTCATCAAGCAGCAACCAATAGAAAATCCCCTTCAGATGATGTCTCTCCTAGGCGACAATTTTGCATCCGTGATTTTTGGCTCCAATGGCTCAGCTTGCCTACTTTTTCATTTAGCTCAGCCAAAATGCAAAGCTAAGTAAGAAATTTGTTACTTTTTTCATTTTACCATCGTGTTTATTAAACATTGCATAAAAGTAAACATAGGTAAATAAAACACTAAGACCCCCCCCCCCCCCCACACACACAGACACAAACTTCAAAAATGCTTCTATGCTAGTTTTCTGTTATATATGCAGTAGTGACGTATTGGGAGCTGCACACACCTCTCACTGACTGCACAAACAAGTTGCCATAGCTGAAAATCAGTCCAAAAGTATATCAGCTATTCTTACTACAGTCTTACTACAGCTATTCAGTGGAATTTTGCTCATCTGGAGGGTAAACTGTGGAGAAAAAAAACCTTGACTGGCTAGATAAAAAAAAAAAATAATAATATATATATATATATATATATATATATACCCTGCAATTTTGGAAATCATCATGTCAATTTTAACTTTAATCAAGATAAAAATCTAGATCAAAGGATTTTTTTTTTCGTCCCCAGTATAATTATTCCTGTGAAGAGTAAGAGACAGTGTTGTGTTCTTCCTTGTTGAATTGTCAGGTTCTGGTCTGTAATGCTGCTAGGGTAGCAAAATTAAAGTACAGCTCACTTGTAATAACCTAACCCAACCTAACCGAACGTAAAATAAAGTTTTTTTGTTTTATGGATGTATCAAACCCATCTGAAATGATAGATCACCTTTTTGGCATGCAACGATGGCTCTCTTCATCCCGCACCATTCTGAGTAGAAAGAGATCAATTGTATGTTACTTGAATGATAATAATGCATCAGATAGCAGTTTTCGTGCACTCACACATTCACACTCTGGCAATAAACTACTTACGTAGCCACAGCAGCCCTGGGGAAGGCTGACGGAAGCATGGCTGCCAGTTGTGCCTACAGCCCCTCCAACCACCACCACCACACATTCACACCATTCATACACCAGTGTGAGTAGCACTGGAGGAAACGCGTGTGAAGTGTCGACAGCGGGGATCGAACAGCCAACCTTCTGGTTACTGGACGACCGTCTCTACCCGTGAGCCACGGCCGCCACAAAAAAAAAAGTGTTATTATTTTTGGTGTGTGTGTGTGTCACTGACAGGATTAAAGTGGGTGCCCGGAGTACCTCGTGGTGGAGTAGTTCTCCAGAATTCAGGTTAAAAGGGAAAAAAACTAAGTTCTTATGAGAACACTAAAAGTGTATCTTACTAAGCTAATATAAAAAAAAATGATAATGATTTTTTTTTAAAAAGCAAATATTTGACTGCAATAAAAATGCTCCAACATTTAGCTGTGCTCATACAAAAAATTAAAGCTCTTTATATTTTTTTAACAGGATTAGATTGAATTAACTGGATTATAGAGCATAGTGTACGGACTACACATCAGCGCACAAAAGGAGTGTAATGAAATGTCAGACTTACAAATACCAACGTAAACTGTGTGACTTAGTCCCTTGAAGACATGGCCCATGTAACTTTTTGGGGACTTCGGCGCAAAGTCATTCTTTCCAAATTACCCACCAAAAAGTGCGATTTGAGCCAAAAGTGTGTTCCTGCTCTAATACCTCCAGCTGAACAGAAGCAAAGGTCAGCGCTCTCCACAAGGGGTTAATACAATCATCATTACTGCTTCCTGCTGGGGTGCCTGAGGAAGCAGGGTGTGGAGGAGGGCTTGTGGGTGGGGCGGAGGATGAGAGAGTGAGAGGATGAGGGCAGGCAACAGAAAGGGGCAATTCTGACATGACAGTGACAAATTGCCTTGTATTTATTCAAATTGTGTAAAGTGATCTTTTGGCTGTGTCATAATGTGTGTTTTCATAGTGTTTGACCCCACTGATGAGTTAACACTAACAGGCTCGTAACGACAGGAAGGCAATGGGAGCCGTAGACAATGAACTTATTTGCTTGACTGACCTAAAACATGAAAAACAAATAAAACGTGGATATGACAATAATACTGGATGATTCTCATCAAGATACTGGGGGACTTGCATTGGCCAAAGTTGTTGTTGTTTTTTTAGCTCAATTTATGCACATTAAATAAAAAGTTGTACACCAATGCTAGTTTTATTGTTTTATTTATTTATTTAATTTTATTTATTGCAACAATCACTTTTGACAAAGTAAAATTGTATGATAGAAACATTTATAAGCATTCTTCAAAAAGCATAAACTCAATAATTGCCTTTATACAGAGGTGGTACAGATTACATTTAGAAGGTGACTATTCGACATATAAAGGTGCAGATACATTAATTTATTTTCACCATTAGAGTCAATATAGCATCCAGGGACATTCTCCCGTGAGGGATGTGGGCGTTTCAAACCCCACACTTGATATCAGTGTTATCAATAATGTCCCCTGGTCCGCAAGTCAAAAAAGTTATTGTGCATCCACCTCACTCACATCTTGCTTGTCAACAGAAATCTCAGTGAACCATGAGAGCATCCCCATCATTTCACCATCCTCCGTGCATCAGGAAATAATCTGCTAATCAACAACCAGATGGAAAAACAAACTGGGAAGCTCTGTGAATTATGTATTTTTGTATGTACTTTTGTTAGCATTTCAGGTCGAGACAGGTATATGGTAATTATAACAAACAACAAAGATACATCCTAGACTTTTGCACAGTCCTCTATGTTTATACAGATCCACAGATGGCTTATTTGATTCCAGTTCCATCTAAAATAATTGCAGTGTCTCTATTAACAAAAAACACAAAACTGAGACACATTATGTGTTGTCACAAGCAAATTAAAAGGAATCCGTCTGTGATCCCCCCTTTTATTTTGATATCAACTTCTCCTTATATAATAATATTTTATATATTTCATATTGCATCCGTACAACCCCTCCGCTATATTGTCATATTTTTATTTCTTCTTGTTTCAGGTCAACAGGATTAACCTGCAAAAAAATCTTACAAAGTTGCTCCTCATATGATGTCATTGATTAGAAAATATGCTCGTATTGAACTGCAGAATTCTACTGTGGCAACATTAAATCCTCTGTACAAAACTTTCCGGTAACACAACACAACATAACACAACACATAGAGTTCGTGACTTGACAGACACTTTAAGGAACATTAAGTTAGATATTTAATTTGTCGAAGCCTTCTCAAAAGTCAAGTAAGTACTAGTTTCTGTGTAAAATGCATCATGTGTTCAAAAACCTCCACTATAAACATCATTTTGGCAATATGTGAACATTAGAGCAAGTGTGATTGTGATTAATCAAAATTTGGACTTGTCCTAATCCAAAACCTGATACCTTTACAGTGAAGCAGAAAAAAAGCTTCATGAACTCAGAAAATAGCAAATTCTGAAATCAAAAGCCCAACTGGCCTCACTGGTTGTCTTCTGGTTTATTGACCCAGTCACCAGCAGCGATCCGGGAAGTCGACACACACCGATGAACATAGCCAACACACACATAGTTTCACAGAGCCAGTAAGTACACAGCGGGGATGAGTCATGGAGAGCTGAGGTCAGTGCAGAGATCTAAAGATATTAGTAAGAAGAGAGGGGAAGCACCTGCTCCAGCGGGCCTCGAGACGCCAATGCAGGAGTCCGGAATGTGACGTTTTTGGTGACTTTATCATAAAACTGCATTACAAAATTGAAGTACTGAAATTGTAAAAGTTGCTAAAGTATGTACTGGTATATGGGCAGTGCACGTCGTGTGAGAAAGCGCGTTTAAATGAGCATTAAATTCTGATCAGCAGTCACTCAATAAACCTTGCTAGGCAGTCTATGTATAGGCAATGAGGAAGGAAGTCTTGGATGACAAGTTGCTTTTGAATCATGTCCGACTTTAACTCCTCATGACATAACATTATTGGAACAAACAGCTTTACAAAATCTGAATCAGGGCAACAAAATAAAAAAGTGTCAGTAACAGGGCCCAACATGCCTGATGAAAGAGTTAAGTCTCTTGCCAGTCCAAATGTATAAAGGGAGTCCGTAAGTTATGGCAGAGTTCCGAGCCCACGTGTATGTATCCCAAATTTCGACTTAAGTCGTATTTCCCCGTTAAAGTCGATATTTCCATCAAAATACTTTCTACAATAATTTTTAAGAAACATTAGCGTGACCTGGAAGACGCCAGAACCAATATTGTCATTCATTGCTGATGGACGGCAGAGCGGAGCTATAAACACGGAAAATGTGACGTGCCTGATGGTGAGCCGACCTGCTGATGGACGTCCGTTGCTGGCGATAACAACAACACAACTTTAAATAATTTCAAAATGGCGTGATTACTGTGGGAAATTAACGAAAAAGGATGTGCTACCCACGAGGCACGAGTGCCCTAAAGTCGAAACGACGTAGGTTGCGTACGACGTAGGTCGCGTACGACGTAACTCAAGGACTCCCTGTACTTTGTTTTTGTGAAATGAAGTAGGTTTGCTAAGTTTAGTTAACGACTTTGACAACTTAGTCAAAATCACACAGATGACCACAAATCAATGACCTGCCGCGATCGATTAAAGTGGTGACTTTTACTCTACAACTAAAACCAGAGACCTCACCCGGTTTCTTAACCATTTGAACAATTTCTCAGTTCAGTCAGTTCACGTCCCGAGCCAGAACTGGTTTCCTTCACAAAGATGGCGAGCTGCCATCACCACATCAAGGCTGCCCAACTGTGGAGAAGAATGCCTCTCGCCATACAAGTTGGTTTGGATACCTTGTCTTCGGGTTGGCCGCAATAGAAACACGCCCAGTCTCTTGCGTCACTGTCGGAATCAGAATAAGATGGCTTCATATAATTATAAACATGTCACACCAAAATTAGGAGTACTTCTCCATCAAATGCAATCGTCAGCCACCAAGTTACATCGTCTCCTCCACATCAGCGGATGATTTTGTCAACAACACGATGGGTGGCAGGTCACTGGTGGTTTCATCCCTGGTTGCTCTTGTGATTCCACTGCTCACTCTTTGTTGTTCCCTCAATCTGTTATCCAGCCTAATTGGTAGCACATTCCTCCAAATTGGAGGTCTCGCCCCAAGCAGATAACTTGTGCTTGATCAATGCGTTAGGCTGCATTTGTCAACAGAGACTTTTGTCATCCATTTTCTGTCAACAAGTTGATGAATTTAATAGAGTAGTCTGCGACAAAATGCCCACATTCGACACAGTGACTGCTGGTAACGATGATTGACGCGTTGGTAGGTGCCACCAAAGAAGAGCTGTTTGTCCTTACAAGCACCTCTGGTCCACATGAGAACTTACTGTGCCAACGTGGTTTGGATAGTCACCGCTGCCATAAACTCGGTTAACGACTGCTCATGTTTACAAACTAGCAGTGTTGGGAATAACGGCGTTTAAACAAACGGCGTTAGGTAACTCCATTTCTTTTTCCATAAACGGACTAATCTAACTAATTATTCTCCCCATATTTGAAACGCCGTTGTATGAGATGCGTTTACAATTTATTTATTAGATTCAAGGCTCGAAGTAAGCTTACAAGACATTGTGCGGTTACTAGCTCTGAAAATTTCATTTGCGCATAGTTAGAGGCACTTGTTGTCGAACCTCGTCACAATAAATGTGTCTTGACAGCTGAAATGTAGAGTGACTTTTATTTTGGAGGTGCCGCAGGAAGCGTATCACGACCTTGCTGCTCACAAATGTTCACCTCTGCCAAATGTACTACTCTTTCCCATAACTTCATTGTGTGGCTCATTAGCTTTATTCCTCTGTAGTTGCCACAACTCTGCACGTCTCCCTTGTTCTTAAAAATGGGCACTTCTCCTCCATTCATAAGGCATCTTCTCACTATCTAAGATCATGTTGAACAACCGAGTCAGAAATTCTACTGCTACTTCTCCTAGACACTTCCATACCTCCACAGGTATATCATCAGGACCAAGTGCCTTTCCACACTTCATCCTCTTCAATGCCCTTCTCACCTTACTAATCTTTGCTACTTCCTGGTTCACAACATCCACCTCTTCTACCCTTCGTTCTCTCTCATTTTCCTCATTCATCAACTCTTCAAAGTACTCTTTCCATCTTCCCATCACACTACTGGCATCTGTCAACACACTTCCATCCCTATCCTTTATTACCCTAACTTGTTGCACATCCTTCCCATCTCGGTCTCTTTTCCTAGCCAACCTGTATAGATCAGTCTCTCCCTCCTTACTATCCAACCTAGCAAACAAGTCATCATAAGCCCCTTGTTTGGCCTTTGCCACTTCTACTTTCACCTTACGCTGCATTTCCCTGTACTCCTGTCTACTCTCTTCAGTCCTCTCAGTGTCCCACTTTTTCTTAGCTAACCTCTTTCTCTGGATCCACTTCTGCACCTCCTCATTCCACCACCAAGTCTCCTTATCCCCTTTCCTTCCAGATGACACACCAAAGACTGTCCTACCTGTCTCCCTGATCACATTTGCTGTAGTTGTCCAGTCACCTGGAAGCACTTCCTGACCATCCAGAGCCTGTCTCAACTCCTTCCTGAAAGTCATACAACACTCTTCCTTTTACAGCTTCCACCATTTTGTCCTCCGCTCTGCCTTTGCCGTCGTTGTCTTCCTCACCACCAGAGTCATCCTACACACTACCATCCTATGCTGTCTGGCTACACTCTCACTTACCACTACTTTGCAGTCGCTGATCACCTTCAGATTACACCGTCTACACAAGATGTAGTCTACCTGTGTACTCCGACCTCCACTCTTATAGGTCACCCTATGTTCCTGCCTCTTCTGGAAGAAACTATTCACGGCAGCCATTTACATTCTTTTTGCAAAGTCAACCACCATCTGTCCTTCTGCGTTCCTCTCCTTGATACCAAACTTGCCCATCAACTCCTCATCACCTGTTTCCTGCACCAACGTGTCCATTGAAGTCTGCGCCAATGACAACTCTCTCACTTCTGGGGATAATCTGCATCATTTCATCAAGGTCCAACCAAAAGTTTTCCTTCTCCTCCAGCTCACATCCTACCTGTGGCGCATACCTACTAACAACATTGATTATCACACCTTCGATTCCTAGCTTCAGGCTCATCACTCTATCTGACACTCTTTTTACCTCCAAGACGTTCCTAACAAACTCCTCTTTCATGATAACTTCTACTCAATTTCTCTTCCTATCTACACAATGATAGAATAACTTGTACCCTGCTCCTAAACTTCTAGCTTTACTCCCTTTCCAACTGGTCTCCTGATCACACAATATGTCCACCTTCCTCCTCTGCATCATTCCAACATTTAAAGTCCCTACTCTAAGACCTAGACTCTTGGTGTTCCTCTTCTTTTTCCTCCTACGAACACACCTTCCTCCTGTAGGTCAACAGCAGCGATGGCGGTCGTTGTTATCCCGGGCCTCGACCAATCCGGTATGGAAGTCATATATTTGATTGGCATGTTTGATTTGGCCAAAGTTTTTACGTCGGATGCCCTTCCTGACACAACCCTCTGTATTTATCCGGGCTTGGGACCGGCACAAGAAGACATTGGCCTGTACCCCCTTGTGGCTACATTCCCCAATCCTGCTCACAACTATGGGAATTATAGAGTCTTTCATCAACCATTGCAACCTCCAAACAGAAAATCCTAATACGAGATTCCAACTCGTATGACGCTGTTGGCTGTGAGGCAGACAAGATAAAATCGTTCTTAAAATACTGAGTGTGCAAAAACTAAAAAAAACAACAACAAATGGACAAACCCATGCTTCTATAAACTCATGAACACATAAACATAATCATTAGATATATTAAATCAAATCCCCCCCCCCCCCCCTCCACACACACACACACACATACAGGCAAAGCAGTCCAACATTGAGCACACTATTTGCCCTTCAGCTTCCTTCCTCCCTCATCGCTCTTCCTGGTGAAGCCTTATCAGTGCTCCAGGAACTAACTGACATTCACACAGACTCTAATAACACCGCAGCGTTTGAGATACTTTGCTCTCGCCTCTCTCTCGCCCTATGTCTCGCAATCTGGCTACTTTTCCTCTTGTTCTCTCTTCCTGGTCAATTAGACAGAGGCAGAAGTCCCAGTTGGCTCCCGGTGGTAATCAAACATCTTTTTCTTGTCCATTTAACACTGGGATTAATTTCCTACAAGGTTAATTAAAGAGGCCCGTCAGACAGAGCTGATTATTGTAAAGGTTACTGTTTTGCTGCCTGCGTCTGTGAGTACACGTACGCACACACACACACACCCTCATGCAGTTATACACAGACATTCTTCTTACATGTGCACTCAGAGGAACGAAACAGAGACAAGATTATGCTGCTGCCCGTGGAGAAATAATAAGTTCAGAAATGCTATCGCTGAGTGTCAGGTGAGAGCTTTAAGAGGTATGTTGCGCATTAATGAGAAGAATGCACCAGAAGGGGCTGTGAGCGCTGGTGAAAAGAGAACATTACATTTAAGTCTGTCTTTACAAAGTTCAAAGTTGCCACATACTATAGATACAATTAGAATATAACATGGGTTCTATTCAATCCAAACTACTAGATAGTCGGTCCACTAGTAGTAATCATATTTGCCTCACAGTTCCGAGGTTCAGGGTTTAAATCTTGGTTTCAGTTTCCCAATGTGTATATTACATTCATTGATGATTGTCAATAGGTGCGAAAGTGAGAGAGGATAAATGTTTGTCTACACCATAAAGGGCAACTGGTGGCCTCTCAGTGGATGATTAATTCACCAAACACCAAACACAGAGTTTACAAATTAAAAAAAATGAATGCATGTCAATGATTGTCAATTATATGCGGATTTTCGCTATTCATGGGCCGGCCCGGTCCCTACCCCACACGGTAAGCGAGGGTCCACTGTATAGTTTTCAGTTGTAATATCACCATTTGCTAATGATGGGGCGGCATGGCTCAGTGGTAGAGTGGCTGTCTCCCGTCCGTGAGGTTGTGTGTTCGATCCTCACTCTTGGTGACCATCTTGAAGTGTCCTTGTGCAAGACTTTGAACCCAGATTTACTCCCAGTGGACCTCGCATGGCAATAGCTGACCGCTGGTGTTTGAAAAGGGGAATGTGAGGCATTGTAAAGCACTTTGGGCACTATTTGGTGTTGATAAAGCGCTTTATAAAAAGCAGTCCATTTACGAGATGGCAGACAGGGCATACTTGCACTTATGTATATATATATATATATATATATATATATATATACTGTGTGTGGTTATATTTTGATTGTTCAAACCCTTCGTTGTGTATCTTTTATACATACATTGACCATGAAATATATTAAGATACTGCAATGTATATTGGTTAAATAAAAACAGATATTCACAAATTGTGTCATTGTTTAAAATGGCAATTTTGGCATACATCTGATTAGGAAGTGTGTGGTCCTATCATGTGCCCCCCAAGCAGCGCTGATGAAACATTGTGGTCCCTTAATCATTTAAGTTGCCCTAAAAAGGAGTGAGATGTAATAGAATTCACGTCCTTTTTTTTACCACGTTGAGTATGCAATCTCCTCTGCTGGTCCATGAAGTTGAGACATTAACATCCTGTGAATCCTCTTTCAAAGCGGCTGACAAACGTGCACACACTCCTGCTGGAGTGACACTTCAAACCTGGCCAGTATGCATGGCCAGTAGTCTCCACAGTCTAGTGGAGGAGAGACTGCCTCGGAAAGAGCAAAATAGAATCATTGTTCTGTCTTACTGCTGCATCTCCTTTGTCATTGTGCACTTGAGTCCTCCCTCACTGTGATCCATGACACATTTCATCGAAATTATTTTCTTCTGTGCACAATCCCGGCGATCTAAACGGGGACTGCTGAAGTGTCAATCTACAATTGTATTTATATATATGCATTATTTGTTCTATCCTACCAATAAGCGCTACAGCTTATCACTTGGGGCAAAACATATGGGGTATTTTGTCCAAAATGTAGACAGTCTTTGTAATTGTGATAACTAAGTCATTTATGATTGTTTTTTAAACTTTCGACCACTCCAAATGTTCAATGGCATCAGACCTATGTCTATTATGTATTTTTTTTTTAATGCCCTCTATGGACAATAAAATCAATAGTGTGCAATCAGCAAAACTACCTATAAGGTTGTATATATGCATTCTTTGTTGGTATCCTACAAATAAGTGCTACATCTTCCATGGAGGATTTGTTATTCATGTTTGTGACCCATGCACACGTCTAATGCTCAGCAATCATAGGGCACAAAGGTCACCATGACATTTCTAATGAGACTGAGAAAACATTCCTATTTAGCTGGTTACCATAACACCAGTGAGTAAACGGAGGGTCACAGTCCACAACACGTTCGCACAAATGCGGACACACACTCAATTACCAGAGCAGCAGCCATTTCTGTTTTCTTCTAAAGTGGGATGGAGCCCTCAGGTGACACACAGACACACACACACACACGCCACACAGTTGCACGTGTGTGGCTTCATTAGCATGCTAATTGGAGGTGAGGACAGTGTGGTGTGGAGGTGGCACAGAGTGTTATTCACAGGCTTTGGGAGGAGGGGGGATCCAGCTGACTCCCCCAATTTGGTCTTTTAGCTCCCTCATGCATCCCTCCACCCCATGTCCCCTCACAAGTCACCCCTGACTCTCCCTCCACCCAATCTGGCTGTCTCCTCCCCTCCCACTGAAGCCTGCCTCTGTCACTGCAGGCTCAGCTGCTGAGGGGAGCCTCAGTGCACAAAGCGATCTGTGTTCAACACTTCTCAGGGGTTATTGAGACCAAACATTGAGGGGGGTTTTTCAAAATGTTGCCTTTTGGGCCAAAATAAAAAATAAATATCAATCATGTACACACACATAGGCTAAATTGATTGGTACCCTTTCATTAAAAAAGAAACAACAACAACACAAGAGTTACTAAAATATACATTTAATAAAAAAACTAAAATATAACATTGACGAATGAAAATTAGGCATTTGTTGTTGTCTTTGTAGTTCAAAGGAATCAGAAAAAACCCCAAAGATACGGACCTGGACAAAAATAAGGTCTCGTAACATTTTGCTGCACAACCTTGAGGCAATCACTGCAATGAAACAATTTCCTTAATAACCACTGAGACTTGCACCTGTTTGCAGGTTTTTTAGTTTGTTTTTTGCTTGCCTCTCCTCATAGCAAACTGCTCCAACTGTCCAGGTTTGATTCTGCAGACTGAATGTTTCAGCTTAGGCTTCCCCAGTCCTGGTCCTTCAGGGCCAGAGTCATGCAGGTTTTAGATTTTTTCCATCTTCCAACCCACCTGTATCCACCAGGATCGTTATTGGGCTTCTGCAGAGCTTGCTGATGAACTGATCATAGGAATCTGGTGTGCTGGAGTACGGAAACATCTCAAACGTGCAGGACTCTGGCCCTCGAGGACGAGGATTGGGGAAGCCTGTTTCAGCTGTTTGTACAGATGTTCCATAGAACGCTTCAGATGCCAATGTTTAGTTTTGTTTTGTTTTTGGGGAGATTTTAGCCCTGTGCTATCTGTTTGGAGGACCCATTACCATCTGAGTGGGTGGAGGACTTGGGATCACACACAGGTACACGAACCATGCGCGGACTCCAGCGAGTCAATGCCAAGTACTGTGTGCTTCCATCACTCTGATTTTAATGAGATTGAGGGGAGCCGCTTCAATTGTCTGGGAGTCAGCTGCGTTCCATCCCACAATGATGCACAGCAGAGCAAATGCCCCATTTTACCTGTGAAAAGTCTAGGAATTACCATACTGATATGCACGGTTTGACTATGCTTTATGCTAGAGTTGCGCTGGGCACAAAAATAGGGCCCCGAGTGTTTATTAACAGAAACCATCTTTTCAACATTGGCGTTCTGGAGCATTTGTAACTTATACAGACTGAACAAAAGGGGTCCAAAGATTGACCCTTGAGGGACCCCACATCTCATGGCATTCAACATCTTTGGTGATAATGAGGTTGAGAATGTGACCTTGAATGGGTGTCGGACTTTTTACATGTTGTTTGAGACCAAAAGTGTCAAGTATAGTCACGCATAGTACATAATGAGATGGGCAATTTAGTAGAAACGCCTGTCAGAATGACATAGAGGACGCTACAAAGTATTTTGCATCTCTGACGAAGTTGATCAAAATTGAATATTTTTATCTGAAAATGCTTGATACCTTTTTGTAACTAGTTTGTGCTGGTGTAATTGATTGAGTGAATCTATTTTTTCCCACGCTAATAATTTGGCCTCATATTGTCAGAGGAATACAAAACAAAAAAATGGGGCACAGTGTTCCGGGTGCATGCTAAGGATTGATTTTTGACACCGCCACAACAGGTATTTAGAAGTCCTTGAGTGCCACACAGGCTGAGCGTTAATGGGGAAAAGGAGCCAATGAGGCAGCCAAAAGTAACCTGCTGTTACTGTAACGAGGGACCCTGATAACGCAGTAATAACAGGCTAATCGTATTTGGGTTCAGAAACCACAACATGCTAATTCAATTAGCTTAATAAGCCCCTGTAGATAAAGAGCTTGTTTCGGCTGTCGTGATTGGCTGGCTCCTCTGGGGCCATGCAGCTCTTCATTGGTTACTATGAGTGGATGGAAAACATCAGGATGTAGTGTATTGGGGTTTTATGCTGGAATATTATATTATACATATTATCGATTATTGCCATCACACCAAATGAATGGCGCATTACTGCAGGCCTTGCAAAATTCAGACCGTCCAAAATATCAAAGTTTGCCTCCATATGGGAAAGTGCTACTCAGTTGCAAGGACATATTCAACCAACTTCTGCCCAACTCCTATTTCGATGCAATGAGCATCTTCTTAAAGTGACAACAATGAGGAATAAGTCACTCATCCCTCCAAAATGTCTTTATACTTTGTCTCCACAAACACCCAACACAATGCCACATAAAACCACTCTGGGTCTATTGTCCTGCCGCTGTGTCTCAGTTGACGCTTAGCGTCTATCTCGGAGCCGCCGTCTTTGTGCGAAGGAGCACAGGAAGGATGGCGCCATTGTTTCACCAGCTGAGGAGGAGAATGGAAGTGTTACAGTGGAGAGAATTGGCAGCTGAGCCCAGCAAGGAGATTCTCCACACAATATTAGGGAGCGGGATCACCATCCTCAACCGCCGTGCTGGCCTCTGCTCGCCCCCTCTCTCTCTCTCTCTCTCTCTCTCTCTCTCTCTCTCTCTCTCTCTCTCTCTCTCTCTCTCTCTCTCTCTCTCTCTCTCTCTCTCTCTCTCTCTCACACACACACACATGCACGCACACACATACACTCCAAATGGAGACACACAACCTCAGCTCCTTCCCCTTCTCTGTGAAATCTGCATTCACTCTTAACCCTTTGTTTTTCAGCTGACGAGCTAATCTGTTTACGGGTGTTTGCAAGGGCGCTATTGTTTGCACCATGCACATATGCGCACACATGCACACGCGTACGTACGCGCACACACGCACACGTACGTACGCACGCTCACACACTGGCCCAGAGCCAGCTGACACCAGCAGAATATTGCGAAAATCTCTACAGACTCACTCCAGTTCTTCTTCCTTTCTTTTGAGCTCTTTGAAAAATTGTGTTTACGTACTTTGCCAATATTTGCCCATCTCAAATTAATATAGAAAGTTAAGAACTATCTTGGCTTTAAAGTGAACAAGTTTTCATTGTCACTGTACCTCACAAAGCTCCATGCCACATTGATAATATCATAATTTTGACATAAACGCAACATTTTGATCTACAATCATTTTGAGTAAGGTTTCCAGTTTCTTTGGAATGCAATAATTAAATCTGAAATATGTTTCATTTTAGCCATTGACACATAAATCAATGATAAAGGACATTAAAAAAATATATACTATTGCCGCAAAAACAAATTAACCAATCATTTGTTCAGACAATAAATTGATTACATCAGTTTATTTGTACCTAATAAAAGCTGATCCTGTTCGGAAAAGGCAGTTTCATGGGCAAGGCTCAAGTTCTATGATAAAATAAGGTATTGCATATTTTATAACATGTATTTCAAAAAGGGATGGGGGTTTTTTTCAATTAGTAAAAACAAAACAAAACCTATTTGTAGCCCGAGAACAGATTGATGGTGTTTTGTTTTTCACTTGCATCTAGGTTTTTGCATTGTGTAAACTGGACTACTTTACGATGTTACTTTTACTTAATTAAAAAAAAAACGTTTTTATTTTGTAGAAATAATATTGTTTATTATTATAATGGATGCCTTTTATGTTTCTGATCATTTGTTTTAAAAAAAAATGTTAGTAATATCTGATTTGAAGTTTTAGTACAACAGGTTAGGATTCTCATAACCGTATATTTGCGTATATAAGGTATGTTTTGTTATTGATTATTTCAGTGTTTGCTAAACTTTATCAAGCCAAAACTTATTTTATAGGGATGGGCGAGTTAGCCAACTTATTTCAAAGTATCGGTACTCACGACTTGTGGCTATTTTACTATTAGGAACCAGAAATTAGAATAATAGAAATTTATTTCATATAATTTTAAGGAAAAAATGCTGTATTGGGAAATATAGGGCTTTGTTTAAAATGATCTGTCATTATTTTTTTGGGGGAAATTGTACGTGTCAAACGTACTAGTGCCATTGATACTTTGTATCTGTATCGGTGACTAATCAATAGTTGAGAACTCGTACTGGTATCAGTCTGACAAAAAAAAAGGGATATTAAACATTCCTAATATTTTACAGTAAAAAGAAAATCAAAAGATCATCTGAAAATCATATATTAATGATGTACCTTCTGTCATTCGGTGTAAGAGCATTTCATTGTTCTTTCTGTTACTATATGTCGCTGGCATAGATAGTTGAACAAAGATGCATAATTTGTAGTGAATAAAAAACTTTCGGACCAATTAAGTGAAGTTAGATTGTCTTTGTCAACACTTTCTCACCATCATATACTGAGTATTGCTTCTAAACTTGACAACATAACTCCATTAAGAAAATTGACGAGTCCTGCCATAACATACTAGTAACATAAGTAACATTAGATTTGGTCAAAAACACATTTTACAGGTTAGTGTAGGCTATTTTCATTGAAAATGACATTTGCTGTGCTTTACATTTGCTATGAAATCCCACCAAGCAGGTTTCCTTTCTGTGGCTCATGAAAGATTTATTTAGCTCGTGATCCAACGTATATATGCGCATGTGCATCCGGCATGCAAGTGTGTGCATATTGGAGACACAAAGTGGGGGATGGTCTACGTGATCAGCAGCACACTAAGCAGATAAGAGAAAAAGCAAGTGTTGAATTGACAGCCGCGGCGTAGGAAGAGGTAGGACTGAAAACTGGTGTAAACAACACAGCTCAAATTTAAAGAAGGATTTGTTCGGAGGCGAAGGGCACGGATGGAGCTGTACTGTACAAATAAGCAAAAATCAAAATACAAACACAAGGCCTACTGTGGCCCGTTTCTCTGCACACGCCAGCTCAATCCTCCTCATCAGCGTCACACTCATTTGAGAGATTAGACAGCACGGATTAGACATCGCAAGCTTGCCTCTCTGAAGCGTCGCTTCTCTTTGTGCGCCTTTCTTTCCACTTCTTTCACTTCATAAAAACATTATTATATGGAGTGCTGGTAAGACTCTCACTTTCACAATAACCGCGTCGCACTTGATTCTCTCGCTATGGGATATGCTCAAGTAATTATGTAAGAAGTAAACACTCACAATCGCTGGCTGCTCCGCCACCTTGTGCCGCCATATGCGTTTATTGGTCGGCCTTATTAGATTCCTGATGCCTCTACCACTGCTCTGATTAATGTGCATAAACACACACGAATACACACTCACGCATACACCAGGCACGTGCTCGGAACACCGTCTTCCCTCTCACCAACTTAGCAGCGCTATTAGTAATGATTGAACCCTATCCAGTGGATGTAATATATTAGCAGGGAGATTATTCTGACGTTAAAACATGTTCCCTGTGCTGACAGCATCATCAATCACCCTCACCCTGCCTGTAGAAGACTCACTGGACATAATTGCTTCAGCATGGGGCTGGGGAAGGAAGGCATGAGTTGGGGGGAAGGGATGGGGGGTAGGGGGGCAAAGGGAAATGTGTGAGATTGAGTTTGGATTTCCTTGTCAGTGCACGGCTGACAATAAAGGAAGATGCAATGAACTTGACCATCCAGAAACTAAGTAAGAATAGGAATAAATGCGGAAAATGTCATTATTATTATTATTATTATTATTATTATTATTATTATTATTATTATTATTATTATTATCATTATTATTATTATTATTATTATTGTTGTTGTTGTTGTTGTTGTTGTTTTTACAAAAAACTTATTTAATACATATTTAAAGCTACTCTCCCTGTTCATTTTGTTCACCATTAAACCCTATGCCTATGTCTTGAATTTAGGAGGGGGGGAAATGCACATAGGCAACTTCTACGGTGGGCCGGTGTGTTTTTGGGGTCAATATTGTGCTATTTATTTATTATTTTCATCCATTTTTACCCCAAGAGACCAGCTCACAATTTAGAGGAGGAAGCACATTAATACACTTGCCGTACAGACAGCAAACTGAACCAATATACCTCAGTGGCACACAGGATGTGTTAGCAGGGATTTGATTTTGTGTGTGTGCGTGTGTGTGCGTGCGTGCATGCGTGCGTGCGTGTGTGTGTGTGTGTTTGCCAGCCCAGCCCTGCTGTATAGTTCATGCAATGTGAATTTAATGCACAATATTTTATCTAATTTAAACACTCACAAGTACTTTATGAATACATGCATGAAAGGAACTGAGCAAAGCCCTGAAATGCACAGTCAGGGCATTATGATTTGTTTGGGGCGGCAGTAGCTCATCCATACCTTTAGAACCAGAGGGTCAAGGTTTGACTGCCGCTGCAGACAAAAGGCTTTGCAACTCGAAAAGCTCATCTGCCATGTCGAGGTTCCCTTGAGCAAGGACTGTGTCAATGGGTCAAGGAAGTGAACATTACAGTTTAACATTGACAACACTATGTTGCGCCAGCAGTAACTTGGCTGTCAGCCAAAAAGAGATCCCTGTCTTTTGCATATGTGTGTGGCTTCACAATAAACACTATGCCATTTACTGCCTCGTTCTTTTAAATCTGATTACAGAACCTAACTTTTTTTTTTAAGGCACTCGGATCAAGCGTGAAAAGCATGCATGATAAACTATCACAGTAAAAGTTTTTTTTTTTTTCCATGACTGTTGCTGGCTGAGGTCAAGCTCATTGACACGATCAGGTTAATTACTGGACTACTTAACTTGGCCAGGACCCAAAGAGCACAGGTGTATTTTCAAGTTGTTAAAAAAAAAGGGTACCAAACCACCTCTACACTCTCACTGATAAACCGGCAAATAACTAAAAACAAAGGCATATTTAAAAACATGACAAAAAACTATATACACCCACAAATTAAAAAACACAATAGCCTACTGGAAGAGGTCTGTAGGGGAGACCGGGTAAGTTGTCACATTGCAATTTTCTTCTTCACCAGAGGGTGCAACGAAAAAGTGGAATACTAGTTTTAATCATATAAATAGTCAGGGGTTGTGTACTGTTTGAGAAAATAATATTAGATTGTGAGCTGAGATTAGTGGCAGTTATCTGTTTTGCACAACCCAAAGTAGAAATTTTCAACTTCGTATATTTTTAAAAAGGCGACGTACATAGACAAATTCTAGCAGCAAATCATGTGGACTCGTTAGAGGAGAGATTCAGGCATCTTGTCATGCCTCAGTCACTGCTCTGTTTTAAGCTAGCCTTAAACTAGAGCAAGTATTAGTCAACATGGTATTTTGGGGCAACTTGTCTTAGTCTTTTTGGGGTTTGTTGTCACATATGCAAAGAATGGCCCAATAAAAAAATGCACCTTCATCAACTCTGTTTACGTATGCCAGAATTGTTCTTCAGATGATGAGTCTGAATAGTGAGAAAATTAGTTTGCCAGGTTTTATTTTATTGTTTAAAAATTTATTTTTTAGTTGTTGGAACTACAGTATGCCCACATGTCAGGACTGGTTTAAGTTTCATTATAAACCATCCATCCATTAACTGAAATGCTTTATTTTTTGAAGTTCAATTTAATCTCAAATTTCCAGTTTAAGGGAAGCAAATCAGACATTTGAGTCTGAGAGCTATGACCTACATGCCAGCAGTTCCTAATCTATTTCATAATATTTTATGTTAATGTTTGCTCAATGGCTATGGTAAATGTTCACCATCGACATAAAAAAAAACAGGATAACAAGGATCATTTTGTCCTTGTTCTATTAGTTGCAAAATCCAGTATGACATCTTACCCCATATAGTGTGACAACTTACCCATTGTCACATGTTCACTCCCTCTAATTGCTGGCTAAGTTATAACTCTGCACTGACACAAAGTATGGAAATTATATGAATACAAAAAAATATACCTAAGACTTTGGTCTTTCATCTGGTATACATTTTTATTTATATATGATGTATTGATTCCAAGAAATGTATAAAAGTATAAAAAGTGATAGCCACGGTCTCCCCTACTGGTGGGGGAGATCAGACTCATCACTTATTGGACGAGAGAGAGGACTGTCCCTCACGTCCACTCAGCGATGCGTCTGATCTCCTGCAACAGTACCTTTTGGTACCAGTAGGTTTGCAATTCAGGGCCACCACAAAACAGCATATAGTGAGGTACATAGATATAAATGACCACAAGAGGGAGCCTTGGCTGGTTATGGATGTGCAGACCATCCCCGGCCAGATTGCTGACGTTTCTTGCATTAATTTGTATTGAGGTCACTTTGTTTGTCTCCAATAAATGAATCATAACTCATTGAATTCTTTAACAATTTTGATATTGATTGGTTTGTTGCAACTAACAATTTTACAATGTTGCAATTGAAGCGCATAAACTAGCCGGAAATAACACAGATTAGGGCTGCACAATTAATTGAAATTCAATTACAATTTCCATTATTACAATTCACAAGTACAAAATCAGCATAATCGTCAAAAAAGATTATTATTACAAATTTTTTGTTGTTTGAGTTGTTTTAAATGTATATGTATTTATATATTTTTATTTGCACTTAAAAAAAGTTACATCCAAAATGAAGTTTTTTATTTGCATTAATGATTTTTACGTTTAACATTTTCTTGTTATGTACCAAAAAATAAATGATAGTCCTAATCATGATTTCAATTACAAAAATAATCGTGATTAATATTGTCTTCAGAATTGAGCAGCCCTAACACAGATGATGTTAAACAAGCTATCTTCTGGAGATGCTGAAAAAAAATATGCCTCGCATCTAAAGAGCAAGTGACTTGAAGTCACTTCAAGTGGCCAAGACATGCATACGCTCGGGTTTTAAAAGGGTCTGAGAGTGCCCATGCAGACATCTTTGAAAACTGTAGCAACCCAGCTATGTGCTAACCAGCAACCGACCTAGTGTGTCAGGGTAAGACATGATTGTGCTTCACACTCCAATTGTCTCCTCCACTCAAACTTTAATTCTTCTCTTTATTTTTTGCGTATATTGGTTGCAGTGCATATATAGAGGGTAGTTCATATGTGGGCGTGTCTGCTGCGCTTGCGACTGTAATTTAGAAAGAACAGGGCTTTCCAAATAAGGGACGTGTGTAAATTGGCATTAAAATACTTTTATAAATATATATATATATATAAACATGTTATATCTGCCCCTGATCAACACAAAAAAAACACGCACAAAATAAATGACAGTGAGCGATAAAGATGCTTTCAATGTAGTAATACTATATATATATTTTGTGCTTTTATATTTAAAAAATACAGATACACTGAGAAAATGTTGTTTTATTATCCAGATTGTTCCACAAACTGACATCTTGAGTTGACATACATTGTTCTTTTTGTTTTGTTCTATATTTAGGTTTGGAAAAAAGGTCACTTAAATTTGATTTGTATATTGACTGGTGAAATTGCATGATGGGCTTTATACATCATCTTAAGGCGCTTAAACTCCATCAATTCATTGAATTTTTAAGTTTTTAGTTGTAGAAATAATGGATTAGTGTGGTCTCTGTATCCACAACCAAAAACAACACGAATAGCACGTTTCTGTAGAAGAACGATGGCTTCGATGTAGGTTTTGCCAGCACACCCCCACACTTCAATGCAATAGGTCAGGTATGGAACAATCAATGAAATATATAATAATAACAAAGCATTCTTGTTCACTGATTCTTTAACCTTGTGTAAAACGGCTACAGTTTGGGATACCTTAGACTTAACATATTCTATATGCAATTTCCATGTTTCAAATGTCCATATAGCAACCAGTATCTTGAGAAAGATATACCGACCCCCAATTTTCAGGAACTGTTAAAAGATCACTGGAAAGTAAATTCCAATAGCAGATAAGGACATCATCCATTTTATTTTTATTTGACTTTTTTTAATGGAATATTTTTTAACGTACTAGAAATCATTTGAACGATATTGTGTTATTTGCTGTTGTGCTGCACTTCGGAGCCACCATACATTGGGCATGAACAAACCCACAACCACAAATCACATGGGCTGTGCTGAAAACACTCTTCTCCGAAAAGAGATTGTGTTTCGTTAATTAAGAGTCACATTTCAAAATATGTTTCTGATTACATCGCATTACTTTTTGTACCCTGTGTCATGTCTTAATTTGAATCATTTTCGCTACTCAGAATTTGTGCTGTGCTGCTTCCAAAAAGGTGAAAGAAACACTGCCTTGAAACCCCACTCTAATTGTTCCGTTATTTAATAGAATATAAGCTATTCTGCGTTGTGTCTTCTTTTTGCAGAGCAGTGACCATCGCCCTCTCGTCCCTCCCTCCCTGGCTGTAATGTTATCCAGTGATTAGTATTCTGCTCAGGCATTAGGATGGAAAGCAGAGTGGCTGCCGAGAGGTGTCCTGAATCACATCACTCATATTCCGCTAAGTGTGTGCGTGTGCATGCGTGTGTGTCCCTATGTGTGAGCGCACAGGGTTTCAAAGAGTGAGTAGGGATTGAACCAAATCAATCTCATATCAGCAGCCAGTCCCTAAGTGTTATGTGTGTGTAAGCGTCACTGTGCATTGTTTAAACACACATTTGCCACCTAACAGAGCTGCTGTACTGCCATTTGTCAGTTTCCCCCTGCAGGGAGTGTGTGTGTGTGTGTGTTGCATTTGTGTGCTTGTGTTTGCACACACATGTCAAGGTCACCCGCGCCATTCTCTCTATAGGCTGGTAGACAGAGGCTGTGCATGCTCATACCTGAAATGCATCTCTTATTTACTTCTGGTGAGCAAATGAAGAGAAATCATCTGAAGTTCTTCCTACCAAAACATCATCTGAACACTGAGTTTGGTATTGGAAATGGAGTGTTTTGTTCACAATATTCCAATAGAGTGTTAATATTGAATCAGTGCCATCCATCGATTCTGTTCCGCTCGCAGCTTCGCAGGCAAACCCAGACTTCTCTTTCCCAAGCCACTTCGTCCAGCTCTTCTGGGAGAATTCCAAAACGTTCCCAAGTCAACCGGGAGACACAGTCTGTCCGGCGAGTCCTGGGTTGTCCCCGGGTCCTCCTCCCAGTGGGACAATCAAAACAAGATGCCCAATCCCTCTTTCCTGAGCAAATCGCAGTGGAGCAGTGCCAGATTGATATTGTGGAGAACTCCCTTGAATACAATCCCAAACCGCCACGATCCATCCTCTTGAGTCACTCTTGAGACTGACCGCGCTAAAACCAGCACGTATCCAGATCCAGGCAGTGACCTGTCTCATTTCATTGTTGGCCAACAACAACAACAACAACAAAAAACTATACATGGGACGATCATTGAGCTATAATGTAAGCAGTTATTCGCTTAACTCCGGGAACTGTTGTTTGGCCAATTAGTTTGACAGCGACCAGGACTCGACTGCGCCGTCTCTAAAAGATTATTAAAAATTAGGGGAGTCAGGTGATTAAAATTAATTGTAATTAATCGCGTGACTTCACTCGTTAACTTACGATTTAAAAAAACAACAAAAGATTATTAAAAATTAAGCGTCAATGGCAGTGAATGAGTCAATGGCAGCTGTTTTCCCGGGGTGGTGGTTTGCGCAGCTGCACATTGATGACGACATGTCTCAAACCAATCGTTGGCCTCCAAAATAATTACATCACTTTTTGGAACTGGGCTACTTTTTTTTAGAACCGCAAAGGAGCAGGTACCAGAAAAAGCGAGTAGGGTAGAGTAGAGTAGATACCGTCGGTGGAAACGAGGCTTTAGAAAACAAACCGAACCCCGCATTAGCAAAAACTTGAAGATAGAAGCAGTGAATAAGGCCCAGCACACACAAGATTTTTTTTTTTTTTTAAAGATTGTTTATATCTACACAACCGACACAAAAATAGTTTGGGTTCTTCTTTGGTGGGTGGTCTCGAACTGGGGTCCCCACAGTGGCAGACAATCTTCGCCACTTGACCACAGCTTGTTGAAATAAAACCTCTGTGAACAGTATCAACTCTGTAATTCCTTTTTTATTTTGATTAAGATAATGGGTTTGTATTGTTTATTGTTATCCACTGGTTTGATTGGTTAATATGTCAGAGAATGTACTGTACATATTGGCGGTAAACACCCTGCAGCAACTGTACAACTGAGCTAACTGAGCTGAAACACAGCAGCTCACAGTGCACATTTTCTAATTAGCCTTTGCAAAAAGGTTTGAACTTGACACTGTTTAGTCGGCATATTACCCTGCTAAATGGGACCATCAGTGAATTCAATATGTGGGGAAGTGAATGATTCACTATAGTAAATTCTGTAGAGTCTATTAGGCCACACTCCAAATCTAAAGAATTTACACTTTGAAGAGAGTAAAATATTCAGAGCAAATTTTACTCAAAGTATTTTTAGTGTGTACGAGCGAATTTGTCTATCCCATGAAAAAAACAAAATGTTCACTCAGAAATTCTCAGTAAATTTTGCAAGGGGAGATTTTGACTTAATTTTATGAACTTTTTTTTTTTTTTAACATTACGCAAGGGTTGAGTAACGAACTCACAACCTTTAGCTTGGGAGGCGGCTACTCTGCCACCTGAGCTATGCCACTCCTACTGTTTGCTTTTATCCAGTTATGATTCCAGCTGACACGAGCGCTATACCATCAGTAGGACCTGCATGACTCAGACAGTAGATCTCCCAACCTGAAGTTGTGCGTTTGTTCCTCAACCCTCAAGTGCCTTTTTTCTTTCCTATTTTAACTCTCTTCCATGTGTAAATTTTACTCCGCTTAGAGTGGGACCAAATAGACTCCTCTGTTTAGAGTAAACTTTAATTCAGTATTCATTTCAGGAACTGAAGGATGCTGTGCACAGGTACACACAGCAAATATGTAAGAAAAGGTAATGTGCGTGCAAACGTGGGGTGGGGGGTGGTCGTGTGTGAGACGGAGTGTGTGTGCATGCATTAAAATAGGGGATTTTCTTGTCAGAGTGGCAGGGGTGGGGATTAGTTTAGGATCTGACTGAGACAGAGGAGAGGAGGCCTGATGACTTTAGCCACATAAAGAGATGACGGAGCAAATATGGGCGCATATACATCAATATCAGCACCAAGCACATTATAGCTGCACCCAGCAGAGCAAAACACACACAGGAAAAAGCTATGCTAGATTTTCTTTGTTTAATACATGCCTGAGAGGAGGAAATTAATATCAGTGGATTGAATCCGCTCCTATGGAAGATCTTCATGCTTGCCCAAACCTCAGGCTAACATGCCCAAATAGATGCACGCGCACACACACACACACACGCACACACACAAACACAATGCTGACAGACAGGCACTAAAATAACCTCTGTTCCAGCTGGTGGACTGCTGAGGCTCCTGCTGGGCTCTTTTAATAGGGAAAATTAGCCAAGCAGAAAGGTGGATCCTGTTTGTTATGCTCCAGTGTCCCCCTTCCACACAGTGGGCCAAGGAGGCATCCTCTGTTGTCTCTCTCTCTCTCTCTCTCTCTCTCTCTCTCTCTCTCTCTCTCTCTCTCTCTCTCTCTCTCTCTCTCTCTCAGCTCTCTTGACATTGTGTCTCCACCAGCTGCTCTTGCCTCCTTGCATCCTTCTTCTGCTCTTATGCCAGGTATACAGACACATGTGCAACTGCTTTGTCAATGCACTTCCTTGTTTGAGAACTCTCCGTTATTTACACCACAAGCTCCAGAAACGAGAGGAGATGCTCCTAAACTGAGAGAATGTCAAAGCGTGAGAGTGAGTGAAGGTAGGCACAAACAAGCCTGAGACAGCAGTCAGGATGAGGTGAAAAGAGTGAAGGATGGGAGAGGATGCAGAAGAGTGAAAAGCATCTTTGTTCTGGATGCCCCTGAGACAGCTGACATCGCCAAAATAAGACCTTCTTTCAGGGGGAATGAGCGAGAGGAAGACAGCAGGATTTGGCATACCAACTAATAGGAATGTTAGAGATCCGTGTGTGTGCGTGTGTGTGTGTTCAAACAGTTGAAAAATAAATAAAATATATTTTTTTAAAGGAGAAGTCAACCTCCAAAACATTTGTGGGCAATAATATGTTCTATGCAGCTTCTCTAGCCTAAATATGGTATTCTGGTTAACATTGCGTTTGTGGAATATGAATGAAGCAGCAAAATCTTTATTTTTTATTTTATTAATATCATAAGGAAGCCATTTTGCCACCTGCTGTCGAGTTACAGTTGGTCAGGTCTCAGGTAACAACCAATCACAGCTCAGCTTCAGAAAACAGGTGCGCTGTAATTGGTTGTTGCCTGAGCCCTGAGTAACTGTGATGTCATCATTTTCAGTCGACAGCAAGTGGCAAAATGGCCGCCCCCTTACAGGATAAAAAGGCTGGATTTTGCTTCATAACTCATACTCCACAAATGTAATATTAATCAGAATTTCCTGTTTAGACTAAATAAACCACGGATAAATGATGATCCGTTGCACAACTAGTGCCAACGCAAGCCAAGATATGCTTGTTTGGAAATGTGTTTTATCTGGCAAACTGCGGGAGTTCACGCTTGCTGGAACCACGTCTAAGTATTGGCACAGGGAGTATAATGCGATTTTGACATGTATGGTATGTCATTGTTTTTTTCATTCATAAATATGACGACAGCATGCATCGAACCCGCTGAATCATTGCAGAGCTGAATTCATTAAACACATTATTATTGATATCATCTATATTATATATTTTTAGAATCAGCAAAATGGCCGTGGCACAGCTATGGAAGGCGAGGTGGAGACGTGAGGGGCGCACACAGAGATCCGCTATTGGGGAGGAAGGCACAAAGTGCCCACTTCACAGAACTCCCTGGCCAAATTGACATCATCCGCCCGCGGAAGTCTGCTTGCAGTTCCTTACCAACTTACTTCAACTTCCTGCATGGACTCCAGCAAATCAGTTTTTCCTTACGCCGTGTCAAGGACTGTGCGCCTCTCGCATATATTGTCTCTGAATCAAGTTGTTCACGCCCACAAGGGCGCAAAATGCCTGTTTTAAACTGCATGGGGCAAGTCTAGTCCGCCCTGTGCAGATCTAGACCGTGTTGTATGCCAGACTTGTGCTGATCACAAAATTAGAAACCTTAGTTGTTCTGTAAAGTCCAGAAAAACGTCCTCTTTTACAAACAGTGACATGTAAGAAAATCTCTCATTTGTACTTCCTCATAATAATAATAAATTTAGTTAAGAGCAGATTGTAGTTATTACAAGAAACACAAGCAGCCCAAATAAATAAATAAAAATATTTATCATGAGACATGTATATATATAGTCCTGGTCCTAGGGGGCACACGATCCGGCAGTTTTCCATGTCTCCCAACGCAGGTGAGGATCGTTATCAAGCTTCTCCAGAGCTTGCTGATGAGCTGTCATTGGAATCACCTGCGTTGGGAATTGGGAGACATGGAAAACACGCCCCGAGGACCAGGGTTGAGAAACACTGCTATAAGCAAAATACAACCAAACTGTTTTTCCAAGGCGAACAAGTCAAATGTTAAGAAATGGCCAAGTCAACCACCTGACCGGAATCTGATTGAACATGCACTTCACTTGCTGAAGACAAAACTGATGGAAAAATAGCCCAAGAACAAGCAGGAACTGAAGACAGTTGCAGTCGAAGGCAGCATCTGGTGCGTTCCAAACTTCAGGCTGTAACTGACTGAAAATGAATGGCAAGCAACGACTAAAATGTAAAAGTTTGATTTATGATTGTTAATTAGTTCCATTACTTTTGGCGCATTTAAAAATGCAAGGCATATTTGCAAATTGTTGCAATTCCCGCTACTGTTGAGTCCATTTGTATGTAAACACACTCACATCTGACAGTTTGCAGTTAAAGCACATCTTGATTGCTTCATTTCAAGTCCATGGTGATGGTGTTTCCAACCAAAAGCATCAGGATTGCATCGATGTCTTTCTCTGACCTTCATATTTTAGTATTCTCAGACCCACGCAGATGCATGAAGACTGTTGAACTTAATATTTCATTGCTGCACAGATCCGTATAGGCGGCAGCAGACAGATGAGCCGAATGTCCTCTGTTAAATGGCTGATTGGGAAATGATACGCCAAAGCACATGATTAGCAATTAGTCGATGCGGAGTCGACTCATCGGTTCAACAAATGTCAAAAACTTGTGGACGTTTCTTTATTTTTTCGCTCCATCTAACAGACAACTGTAGTAGCAAAATATTACAAATAGACAGACTGGCCTACACCATTTGCATTTGAAATTCAAAACGAGTGTAAGATCCTCATCCAATTTTTTTGCAAAAGGTTGTAGATGTAAAAATCTCACACACATCTGAAGTACAGTTATCAGAGTCCGGTCCTCGAGGGCAAGAGTCCTGCTTGTTTTCAAGGTTTCTTTACTCCAGCACACCTGATCCAATGATCAAGATCATTATCAGGCTCCTACAGAGCTTGCTGAAGAGCTTAAATATGAATCAGCTGTGTTGAACGTGGGAAACCATGAAAACATGCAGTACTCGGGCCCTCAAGGGCCGGACTTTGACACCACTGTCGTAAGCCATGTATACACGTAGCCGGGTTTTTTGCAAACGGGAGATATTTTTCTGCTATGTGTGGAAGTGGCATCATCAGACGGAGGCGTACACTGATTGGATAGGATTTTGGGGAACTGTTGCCACCTTAAGGTCTGGAATTGTTATGAACGTACTTAAAAATGCAATAATGCGCTTAGCTGTGATTGTTTTCTTTTCTACAAATGTGGTGGTATGGACACTATTTTTTTCTACACCCAGAGGAGGAAAATATCAATTTTTAAAAATACCCTGCTACGTGTGTACATGGTCTTAAAGTAAGACAGATAAATAAATTTTCAACTAATGTTTTTACAAAATCATTACACAAACGTATTAATGGTTGACATGAACTGTTGAAAGTCCTTTGAAAATTACCCTTCAACACGTCAAGACAATATGCCAAAAATATGCCATTAGCCAACTTCCAAAGTCAACTAGTCGACTAGTTCCGGGGTCTGCAACCTGCGGCTCTGGAGCCACAAGTGGCTCTTTAGTCCCTCTCCTGTGGCTGCCTGTGGATCTCAAAAAAATATATATAATTGTAGTATATTTTTAAACATATTTTTTAGATTACATATTCTTTAAAATAATGATTTAAATTAAAAAAATTAATAATAAAATATTCCCAAAAAAAATCGGAAAAGTTTTTTTTAATTACCTAAAAATGTCCAAAAAGTGACTATAAAAATGTCAACAACAAAAAAATAGATAAATCCTGAAAATTACCATAAAATTTCCACCTAACTACTAAAAATGGCAAAATGGCAGTAATTTGACATAAAATAGACAGAAAATTTGTATTTAAAAATACGTCTAAAATTTTTACAAAATAAATTAAAAAAGAGAAAACAAAAGGTAGAAGAAAATGAATCTCTACATATTGAATGCTGCTGTCATATTTTTCTGTTCTTGTGCAGCTCTAATTAGCTTTTGGGCCCTCAAAACATTAGACTAACATTAACACACTGTTTCCTTTATCACAATGTTCAAACGTTTTGCAGCTCCAGATAGATTTTTGCTTTTTTATTTGGCCTAAAATGGCTCTTTTGGCAGAAAAGGTTGCTGACCCCTGGACGAGTCGACTACTTGGTCCAATCCTAGTAGGGTTAGGCAGGAAGACAATGTTTCCTTTAGAACATTGGAAATGACAGACTTTTTGGAGATTTGCTGAGTAATTCAGTGTGCTCACCTTCCATTTTGAGACTTCAATAAAAACACATGAATATGTATTATTATTATAGGTATTATATTCAAGATAAAGTTATGTGGGGGGGAAAACCCCAACTGTTCCCCTGAACGCAGGTAATGGAATTTAACTCCCCTTGCAGATACCGAGAAGAAGGTTAAGAACATTAAATTCCAGTTTTGTAAGCACTGAGTTTGTCACATCCTGCACCAAGCGCACACACTCGCACTAACACACATAAACACAAATGTCACATGTAATGAGAAATGTGAGTGTTGGACCTGTCTCCTGCTCTAGCCCGAGTTCCTGTCCACAGGGGGTAGAGGGTCTCTCCACCCGTCTCATACATCCAACCCAAACACAAGCCAAGCTACACATCACAACGCGCATGGCCGCAAAAAGCTCACACGCTGGCAGCGCAGCACATCAGAGGGGGTCCAACGTCTCTGAATAAACAGATTCTTCTGGATGAAATGTTTCCGATATTTGTTATTCTTCCCCTTTGCAGAGCCCAGGTGGAATTCCTATGAAACCAAAAATGGTGTATGCGTTCCTTTGAACGATAGAGCGGACTGAGGAAACGTCTCGAACGGGGAACGAGAATTCCCTTTCGAAAGTTGTAACAACATTTCTGCGGATTCTTCGCTCGGCCTCTTCATTTAACAAAGAGCGCGCTGTGCTGGAGAGAAGTGGTCTTTTTCCCCCCGGTGCAAATGCCACCGCTACCCAGCATGCCTTGCAACATCAGGAAGCGCACGTGCTCGGCGGAGGTCCACGGCTGGCACGGGATGGCCAGAGACGGACGAGGACATCTGACCGGCAGACTGCGCCTGCATGTGGAAGGCCTGAAGGTGAAGCTGCCGATGCTCCGTTCCTGCTCAATTATGCAATTCCATCCAGACTTTGTCACGCGATCACACTCCAGATTATGGCCTGGAGCTAGCCAACCATGTGAGAAGTGTTATGTGCAGTGAAGAGGCCATTTTAGTAACATCATCTGAGCCATAAAGGATGCAGGTGGAACTTTACCTGGCATCACAAATTAACTCATTTACTGCCAATGTCGGCTATAAACGTCACTATTTCTGTTTCTATATCTATTTTTTAACAAGAATATGAAAACCTAGAATGTTTTTATTGTACATTTAGAACAGATATGAAATTTGTGATTAATCGCGAGTTAACTACTGAAGTAATGAGATTAATTACGATTAAAAACTTTAATTACCTGACGCCCCAAATTTTTAATAATATTTTCTTTCCTTTTTAAAAAAAAAAAATCATTCACTGCCGTTGAGGGCTATAAACGTCAAAAATTAATTTTAACTATTTCTATTAGTTAAAAAAAAATCCACTTTTGTTAACAAGGATATGAAAACCTAGAATTTTTTTTATTGCACATTTAGAACAGATCTAAAATGTGTGATTAATCGTGAGTTAACTAGTGAAGTCATGCGATTAATTACAATTTAAATAACCGCCTCTTGCCCCTAATTTTTAACAATCTTTTTTTATAAATGAATTTATGGCAGTGAATGAGTTAATGACCTAACACACTTGAAGAGCTTGAGAAGCCGCAATCGAAATATTAGCAGTCAACACGGCATCATGTCTGAGAATCCTGCGCAATCTGATACTACTCTTTGAGCTCGACGTCGGGCCCTTTGCATGCTAATGCAGAACCGCACAATATGATATCGCAGGGTGTTTATTTTAGTCAATTTTGTGCAGCAGTGGGACATAGGTTGTGGACAGTTGTTTTCACTGCTGCGTATTTGACTCTATTTTTTCCTCTCTCTCTCTCCCCTCCCACACCCGCCTCCCATGTTAGTGTGTGTGCGTGTGGACCCAGGAGACGTTGCTCATGCATAATCACTGTATGTCTTTCTGATCTGCCTGTACCGCTGGCGCACACAGAAACACACAATTAAGCAATTGTAAGGCAAAGCACAACAGTGTGATTGCAGCGACTCGAGCAAACAAAGGCCACGGAGGTGTTCACTTGTCTTTATTAGTGGAAAACCAAAATAGATTGTTTTCATCTCACACAGGTTGAGTTACATTCACATTCAGGCGGTTGCCCGAATGGTGCAATGAGTCATCTATTAATCGATAACTCATCAATTATCAATATAATCAATAATTATTTTTGATGAGCAATGAATCGTGTAGTTATCTTTTTTAATTGTATATTGTTCAAATGCTTAGAATTTCAGCTCCTTAAAAGTAAATATTCTAAAAAATAAAATAAAAAAGGAGGGGGGGGCTGAAGATCTGTTCGTGTGGGATAGCTGTGAATTTGATTAATTATAGTAAAGAATTGATTAAAAAGGATGCGTCTGTTCTGTTCAATGAACCAAATACAAACTGAGCAACTTAGAGTTTGTTGATTTGATAGATATTAAGTATGCCAAGTTTGTGGAATAGTGGTAAAGAATGGCTTCTGCGTTTGTGGAATAGTGGTAAAGAATGGCTTCTCCGTGCAGAGCAAGTAATAATTCTCACTGTACTCTTTTGCAGGCCGAGAATTGGTTTGAGTTTAGTTGGCTGAGTACTGGCAATAACTAAAGAAGGGGTGAATAATTGAATAATAAAAACGTAGTGAAACTGAATTGAGAAGATAGCGAATCTTTACCAATATTCCAATATTTTTGGCAATTTTTGATGTAATATGTGAAATTTGAGGTTTCCAAATCATGTTTTCATCTTTAAGTACACCAAGAAAGCGAGCTGATTTGATTCTAGTTACTGGCATACTATCAAAAAGTACAGGTATATTTGCAAGATTCTTTTTTTATATATAATTTTGACCAAATAAAATAAAATGTGTTTTCTTAATATTGAGTGAAAGTTTGATTTTGAACCATTTTGCAATATCTTCCAGTTCTTTATAGTTATAGGGTTTTGACACGAATAAAACTAAAACTAACATCATCTGCAAACAAGATTTTTGATGTCTGATGGGATGCATATGACAAATCATTAATGTATATAAGAAATAATAGTGCCCCCAAGACAGATCCCTGAGGAACAACACATTGTGTCACAAGGGGAGAAGAATGTACTCAAATGCAATGCAGCAAACTGTAGTCTCTTCTCCAAATAGCTAAAGAACAACAATAAAGATGTGTTTCCTTAAAATAAATCAATGTGTTTCCTTAAAACTGCATGAAATAATGGTGACTTTCTCTTCTTCTAATTTTTAGTTCCTGATGATAATACAACCACAAGAGGACGGACGATACTGATATCCGCCAATACCTTAAAATCAGGTCAGGTATCGGCCCGATACGATACTTGCTATTTCTATAATTGTATCCCTAATATATATACGATCGGTAAAGTATACATCTTGTCCATTTATTCACAATTCTTTATCATTCACTCCAAAAGAGATTGCATGATTGGATGTTGCAATGCAAAACTTCAGTGTGTAAGTGTGTGTGTGCGTGTGTGTGTGTGTGTGTGTGCGTGTGTGCGTGCGTGTGTACTTGTACATACTACATTGTGAGGACCAAAATACATCTTTAACCAACAGATTGAGGACATTTTTGTGAAGTGACGACATTTTGGCCGGTCCTCACAACTCAAGACCTCTTTTTGAGGGTCAAGACTTGGTTTTAGAGTTTAAGTTTGAATTGGGTCAGGGTTGAGGTTAGGGTAGGGAATGGGGGTAGGCAATCATTTTTGATGGTTGGGGTTAGGTGAAGGGGCTAGGAAATGCATTATGTCTATGGATGTCCTCACAATTATATAAGTACAAGTGTGTGTGTGTGTGTGTGTGTGTGTGTGTGTGTGCGTGCGTGCGTGCGTGCGTGCGTGCGTGGGTGTGTGTGTGTGTGGGGGGGGGGGGGGGTGTGCGTGTGTCCAGCCCTCCAGGGCTCAGTGGGCTAATTAATAATGAATCCCAGAGAGTCTGTGTTTGAAATGCAGATGTGCAACTGTCGGCTCCGCCTGCTCCTTCAGAGGGACCTGTGTGTGTATGTGTGCATTTGAGGAGGGGGGTTGTTTTGTGGGGGGGTTGAAAGAAGTACCGGTAGGTAGGTATCCTGCAGTATAGCAGTAAACTAGCAGGTTTTGTTTTGTTTTATTATTGAATGTAATCTGTTTTTACAATGTTTTTGATTTTCAAGGTACTTTTTTTTTCTTCTTCCTCATTGGTCCAAGCTCAGGCCTGTGCTCTTTTCAGCTCTTTAGAGTGGATATATGCAAAAGGAGTTGGAGAGCAACTGAAGAGCAGACATTATATGATTATATAGACTCTCTACTCTTCGTCATTGCCGTGTGTGTGAATGGAGCCATTTGAGGTTTAACAGTTGTTATGTCGATTTTAACCAACAGAGGCTCCTTCACTCACACTGTAACAAAATAAAGCCATTTTGCAAACAGCACCTGTAACACACACACACACACACACACAAACAGAATAATTACTGTGACAAACATTGACTTCGAGGGAAAGCGGTTTCAATTTAATTCCATGTTTCAAATCCTCACAGATAATAAAGAATAATTTTGTAACGTGCTCATTTAAGTAAAAGAAATACTTAAAAAGTGTCCCTGACCTGAGGCTCGTCTATTGTTTTCACTCAATTCAATTTCTAATTAACCACAAAGTCAAATAATGTTCTGGTCGACTTTGCATCATATTGGAATCCTAATGTGGAACACACATGCAGGTTGAAGGCCTTGACGCTCTCTTTGAAGCTCCTCTTTGCACAAAATATAATTACATTTGCTGAGAACTTAAATTATTCCAAACAACATTATCTAATGATTGCTTCTATTTACTGTCACAACAATGCCACAAAATGTCACTTTGTTGACATGCACCTGCATCCAGCACCTTCATTTCAATATCGCCACAATCCGAACCCTTGCCTCTGTTTTTATGTTTAACCTTTTAAATGTGTAACAACAGAATGGAACATCCAATGATCGGACATTTGGAACGAACAGTTCCTGGGACATTTGGTGTGAGAATGAGTGTTAAATTTTCAGTGTTAAATTTGTGGGAATTTATTTTAACTCCTGAAATGTAATTTGAACATGTGCAGAGTTAAATCGTGTGCAGATGTGTTATTATACAACAGTGTGGACCAATATAGACACTTTTGAAGTGTCAAATTTGACTCTGTATGTGTTGAATTAACACTGCCAATTTGGAGAAGTAAAAAATACAAAAGGTGATGTACTATTGCTATAATTCTCATTTGAAAATTTGATTTGGGGAAAAAAAAAGGAAAGAAATATCTAAGCAGACCAAACACAAGCATGCAAAACTTGAACGTCAAACATGCACTTCAGTTGTTCTTGTCAAGTAAAGAAATACAAACAAAAACATTTGGGTTCCAAATTCGTGATGAAAACAAACATGGTGTCAGCAGCGTCATGGTGGGATTAGTTTGTATTTAGGGCTGCACCGTTTAAACACCATGCCACTGTCCTTGACGTCACGCGCTGATGGGGGATATCGATTCTTAGGACACACCTGTGCGTGCGTGTGTGTAAACGTGTTATTATTAGACGATGCCACTTTACTAAAACACACACATGGCGCACATATTTTGTTTATGCCTCCCAGTGTTCATTAGCATAAAAAAATTAATAATTCACATAATTATAAGATACAATCTTTTAATTTAGTGAAGTGCACGTGTATGAGATATTTCTCGTTGAACGCATAAACAAACATTTACGGGTTCGACTCAAATTATCGAGGTCAACGCTGCGTGGGGAAAGTTTGCAGAGGTCATGACACCCAGTGGCAGGGCGCACCCTGAGGCCCACTGCTGTCTCAATAGCAGTCGAAAACCTATTCATCTTGTCGCAGTGAGAACATTGAGAGAGAAAAAGATTAATACAGCAATTAGAATATTTTAATAATACCGGGAGCACCAATCATGCTGTTAGTATTCTTGTATGGTGACACTTAAGTGTGGAAAATTATTGATTAAAATAAAATGTTGATACCGCTCAACATAAACTGGGCATTCCAATTCCGACACTCTTATTAATACAGCACACATCGTTCTGTTTTGAAAACACAAATTGTTTTGTGTATTTGTTTTATTAACAAAATAATCGTGCATGGCGGTATAAATTCAACCAAACGTCGCTTCAAACCGCAAAACAAACAAAACAGCAAACTCCAAACAAACCATTAATTCCCAAAAAGACAAAATGAGAGAAATTATGAGTCATTAGCTTGTCTTATTGAGCAGTAATGTGCACCTCGGTAGGAGAGAGGCAGTCAGTGTTGCAGGGCTGTCTCGGGTTATCTGTGAATGGGCTCTTTATTGGAGGCGCGGAGCGGGGATTTGCCTTTTATTCGCCTCACTATGGAAACCAGCTCGACGGCACAAAAATGTTGATGGGAATAAAAGGAATCAGCACGCGGAGCGTTTCTAGAGAAGCATCTGTTACACTTAGAAACTTAGACTATCGAGAGCAATACAACCCCCTCTCGAAGCAGCACTCTTGTCCACTTTAAATGCGTAATTTAAAATCATGGAGGCAGGTGTTACACGATTTATAAAACATTTTGATATTTAAAACAAAAGATTTAAATAGGCTACTACTTTTTTCTTTATGATAAATATCGATAGCCTATGCGTGCGGGGAAAAATGCACGTCCTATTTTTTTTTTTTTTTATTATACCATTATTGTCATTGGTTGTCCAATTTCCTAAATTCACATTAATTGTTCATTTAATTTAGTTGAATTTATCTCCAACTCAATTGATTATACAAGAAGAAAAAACAAAAAAAGGGAAAAGAAAAGCTTACTACACCAGCTCGGTTTCTCTCGTTTCAAGCAAAAAAAATAATAATCCAACATTAAAATAAAATAAAATACATTTCACATTATTCCGAGTATTCTTCTTATTCCAGTTGCGCTGCAACGCATCTTACTCGGCGCCCGAAGCAAAGATCACTCATCAGTCCCTCGTGCAAGCGATGATGCGAGTCTCCGGTGGTCACCGAGGCCGGTCGACGTCCAGCGGTCGGTCAGCGGTTCTATCCTGCCCGCCATCCGCTCACCTGCTCCGGCCTCCTGCTTGTCTCCTCCACGGCTCGGCGCTCTTTAATGACTTTCTGCTGGATCCAGCCTTCTTTTTATTTCTCCTAAATGTATGAAAATGTATGCAAATTTAAATCAAGCTTAACCTGGGAGCCCCGGCAATATATTTAATGGAATTGCAAAGCAATAAGGATGCTGGCACACACTCTTCAAATGGAAATTATAGTGTAGCTAAGTTAGCTTTGTGCAGAAATATCTTGCTGAGTTCTAACGAGAATGTTATGAGTGGAAATAAATGTAGGGCATGCCACTCAGGCGTTTTATGTGAGGAATTGATTTATTCCCACGGTGTTTTGGACTAATTTTAGCATTTTTGACTGAATTATTATTATTTTTTAATGTGTTGTATGACATGCCCTCATGGCCCGTTCGCAAACGTGCAAAATCTTGAGACGTGCCACCTTAGAAACGTCCTGCAGGACGTGTTTACTGCAAGTTAATGATTATCAGTTAGATTTGGACCAGGTTTGATCGCATCCTTCTAAAATTAAGTGCTGGCACGTCTGACAAATGCCACTGGAGCTTATACGCGCTCAAGGGTGACAGCAGCGCGTAAAGCAGTTGGAAACTTCGATTAATAAACAGGAAGTGCGCTCCACGCGCACATTATTCCACAAACAGACTCAGCGGACCAGCACTCGGACTCACTTCCGGTTCGACCGTCTTAACCCTTTCCTCACTGCGGTTCTGCGCCCGCAGGCGGAGGTTGCGAGTGTGGCGTGCGCTGCGCCGCCATTGGTGGAGAAGTGTCGTCGCCGCGGCTTCCTCGGCCTGTGAGTGGCGGTTCTTGGCGTCCGTCAACGCCTGACTGGTGCCGACACTCCAGAGAGAGGGAGATGTCAGAGGCTGAGCCGAGGCTCACTTTAGTATCGCCAGTGGGGTTCAGCAGCCAGCATGGCCACAGCTGCCTCCAGCCCCTACACTTTGCTCGGCTCCAGTCCCATGATCCACCCGGACAGCCAGGCCATGCAGCCTGCTAGCCCCTACAGAGGACACCAGAAACTGCTGCATGGTGACTACCTGCAAAACGTCCAGAGCAACGGGCACCCCCTCGGGCACCAGTGGGGGAGCACTCTGTCGGATAGCAGCCCGTGGTCGTCCTCCATGGAGCAGCAGGACGTCAAACCGGGGAGGGAGGACCTGCAGCTGGGGATCATACACCACCGCTCGCCTCACGTCGCTCATCACTCGCCGCACCACAACAACCATGGCAACCACCCGGTAGCGTGGGGGACTTCGGTGTCCCACAACTCGTCCATCAGTAGCGGGCAGCAGATCAACATCTACTCCCAGACTGGCTTCACCGTCAACGGCATGCTGGAACACGGCGGGCTCACCCCGCCGCCCAACATGCACCCGGGCCTCAGGGACACGCTCAGCCCCGAGCACGGCGACGTGGGCGGCCACCACTGCCACGACCACTCCGACGAGGAGACGCCGACGTCGGACGAGCTGGAGCACTTTGCCAAGCAGTTCAAGCAGCGGAGGATCAAGCTGGGCTTCACGCAGGCCGACGTGGGCTTGGCCCTGGGTACTCTCTACGGTAACGTCTTTTCCCAAACCACCATCTGCAGGTTCGAGGCTCTACAGCTGAGCTTTAAAAACATGTGCAAACTCAAGCCGCTGTTGAACAAGTGGTTGGAAGAGGCAGACTCGTCCACGGGCAGCTCGAGCAGTATAGACAAGATCGCAGCTCAGGGGAGGAAGAGGAAGAAGAGGACGTCCATCGAGGTCAGCGTCAAGGGGGTCCTGGAGACGCACTTTCTCAAGTGTCCCAAACCCGCCGCGCAGGAAATCACGTCGCTGGCGGACTCGCTGCAGCTGGAGAAGGAGGTGGTGCGCGTCTGGTTCTGCAACCGGAGGCAGAAAGAGAAGCGCATGACGCCGCCTGGGGAGCCGCCGCCACCGCCCCACGAGGCGCCCTATTCCCACGGCGGCAGCGCGGGGGACGCGACCTCCTGCCACGACCTCTGACCGCCGCAGCGCTGCGGGAGGGATCGGACACAAGTCGGACTCTCGCGGTGCAGGTCCCGCCGATACAGACTCCTCCGGACCTCCCTCCAGCAGCACCGGAGATACCCGCGCAGCCTTGGCCTCTTTCGAAGCGCCACGAGGGCATTAATCCATCGTTTCACGTCACTCCGTGGAGACGGTCAAAAAGTTTGGATATAAATACAAAAATGTGCCTATAATCTACCAGCGCCTTTAGTTTTTGTCACCATAAATGGGACTGCTGTTTCGTTTTCTATTTTTTCCTCTCTTTTTTGTTGTTGTGGAGTGACACAAATTATTTTCTTTTTTGAACTGATTTGATATTTCAGTGTTTGGGCGCCACGTGTAATTTTACTCGAGCTCACAATCCTTTCATGTCATTATTTTGTAACATACTCGTAGAACATCTGTAATTGCTGTTATTATTTTTGCATATGCAAAATAGGCCCTAAGTCCAGTGGTACACTACCAACACAATAGCACTTGAATCTTGTTTTTGCCCCTCCGTTGTGGCCTGTAGTTTATCTAGCCACTCACAAAAACAGTTATTTATAAATGTATTTGTTGCTTTCATTCATTTTTGACCATTTAAACTGTGTAGACTCTGAAAAAGAGCCGTATAGAAAAAGAAATGGTTTGACGCTATACACCTGCCTATAATTTTATTGTACGTTCAACTATCCAAATTTTATAATATTAAATACTCCTTTGGTTTATTTCACAAGTATTTTTTCGAATATTGTACAGTTTTATATATTACCCTTTTGAAGTCATTAATTTAAAAAAATGCTCTTAGTTATTCCTGCACTTAATTAGCAATGTAAAAAAAAATATTTTCAGTATAAGATTGAACTGTTTCGGCGGTTTTATTCCAAATTTCGATGACAGCTCAAGTAATTATTTATTTTCAGTATAAAGCTTGTATTATGTTTTGAAATAAACTATGTATGTTGTAATAAACAATTTCTTGTAACAATTGTTGACTGTCCAAAAATAATTAAAGTTCAGCAATAAATTATTATTATTATTATTATTATTAATGCAGTTCTAATTAAACCCCTCAAACATTATTGATTTATAGGTAAACCAATCCAGGCGAACAATTTAAATAAATGGTTCGTAATACGGGTTTTGTTTTTTTGTTTTTTAAACATGAACAACAGCGTCTCTTTTTACTTGTCATGTCCAAATTGTGTTTCCTCGCCCCCCGTAGGTTTGGTGTCCCTAACAGCTGTAAAATATCCAAGTGGCTCGATGGAGTCTTGGCTGCAGGCTGATCACTGGGAAAAAAGAAAAAAAAAGACAGAGAGAGAGAGAGAGAGAGAGACGCATTCTGCACAGTTCCTCTGAAATTTTATTGTCAGGGCCCTATGACCTCCTTGATCAGACATGCGTGATGTATCGCCGGGGCCAGTGGGCCTGACAGCGTGCGCGTACTCATGCGTTGACACGCACGAGCACACACACACACGCAGAAGCAGATGAATCTCATTTCAAAGACTACAGCTCCGTATAATTGGCGATGCAAAAGCAAAATAGAGCTATATTCCTGAAAAAAAAACTGCATGTGGAGCTTGAAAATAAATTAGGGAGGGTTTTGAAAAAAAAAAAGAAGTAAATGCAGCACTGTTTAAATGATTCAAAAATAGAGCTGGAGAGGGAGAGTGAAGGAGGGGAAGTGGGGGTGGGGAGGGGTGGGGGTGTGCTAGGCCTTGCCTTGAAAACAGAGAGCCTGACTGGAATACTAATGTATCTTGAATTTATGCATCTCCTCAGTCTGCGGCCCAGGGAGGGGGTTGGGGTAGACAGCAAGCGAGGGTGAGGATGGAGGTAAAAGGGGACGTCGATGACAATATGGAAGGGGAGAAAAGTAAAACAAAATAGCAGCACTTAATTAGCAATGATGAGTGTTGAATTCGTCTATAGGAGAGCAAGTATGGACAAAAAAAAATGTCATGTTCTGATTAACAAACAAATTGGAAAACTTTGCTATACTTTGAAGGCCTAAAACAGCTGAATTCTGAGAGGAAGCACTTTTTTTTTTTTAAAGGTTAACTGATACTTAAATAACTCACTAGTGCAGAAATGATTGACTGGAAACACGTTAAGGGCGAAAAAGAAACAGGTGCACAGCAAAAAAAAAAAAAGAAAGAAAGAAAGAAAGAAAAAGAATGAAAAAAAGAGGCCTATTTGTGTCCTCCAAAATGTTTGAATTTGATAACTCTTTCAAGTAACTGCATCAGACCATGAGTCAGAGACGAGTGGTGACTTCATGGTGACATTGAATGACTCAGTGCTTCTTGATTTTATCATCACGTTACTTTCTCACAGAACCGTTTTGGTTTGTTTTTAAGGTTTTGTAAGTAGTGAAAACTCACTTCAAATACATTGTTGTATTCTGGTTTAAAACAACAAATATATAATAACTACAATAACTTATAATTAGTATAATAACAGTCCCTATGTCACTTCCGCCGTCGGTCGCGTGATCACGTGACGTCGGTGCAAACGTCTATACCGCTATATACTATATAGTCCCCCCACTTTAATGTTTAAGATAATCAAATAAATGTAATAATCAGACAGATTGATGTTGATTAATGAAAAAAAAAACTATTCAAAGCTGTCAGGGTGAGTGAAAAAGACGCCTACTTGCCCCCTAAACCTAATAACACCCTCAGCAGCAACAACCAAAACCAAACGTTTTCTATAACTGGCAATGAGTCTCTGTGGAGATATTTCGAGCACTCTTCCTTGCAGAAATGCTTTCATTCAGCAACAGTGGCGGGTTTTCGAGCATGAACGGCCTTTCCAATGTCGTGCCATAGCATTTCAATCAGATTCAAGTCCGGACTTTGACCGGGCCACGTCAAAGCCTCCATTTTGTATTTTTAAGTCATTCAGGAAGTTGACTTGCTGGTGTGTTTTGGATCCTTGTCCTGCTGCAGGAACCAAATGTGCTTCAACTTTAGGTCACAAGCTGATTGCCCAAAATTCTCCCTCAGGATTTTCTGGTAAAGGGCAGAATTCATGGTTTCGTCAATCACAGCAAGTTGTCCAGGTCCTGAAGTATCAAAGCTGCCCCAGACCATCCACACTACCACTATGTGTTTGATACATTACATGCTGTACAACTTGTATAACATAATTTTTTTCTGTTTCTATGGAATGGAACATTTGAAGTGATGCTTTGGGATGTTTCCCACTTGTTGCACATGAATTATTGAACCATTCAGACCCTAGAGGGTATATTCTCACTGTGGTGTGTGAGGCAGGCACACATTGTTATTTGCTCAATTAGGGAGCATCAAGAAGAAGCTTGAGTGCAAGAATGTGCAACATACATCGGAAATCAGTTTTAAATGGCACCAAATTGTTCCCTGTATATCTTTAAAAATCTTAATCACCCTGAATAGACAATTTGGGAGGAATATTCTGCTGCTACTAAAGTAAAATGAAGAGGTGGCCCTCCCCCCCACCCGTTAATTACTTCCTCTTCTGTACCTACTTGGATCAGTGCCAGCTCTTCACAAGGAAGTCCCATAGCAGCCTTTTATTATTCTTTTTTTTCTCTCCTTCAGATCAACTTCATTCCAATGACCAGGCCCAGCCTTGGGCATAGGCGAACTAGGTGGTCGGCCAGGTCGCCATCTAGTGGAGGGGGCGCCAAATTGCAGGACAAAAAAAAAGATTACAATTACCCCCCCCCCCCCCCCCCCAAAAAAAACCTTTTACAATGAAAAGGTCCAAGCCCTCAGGTGCTGCATTAAGAAAGCGGCGTAGGGAGGAGGAGAGAAAACGGGCCAAGGGTGGAGGCATGATATGTCGGTCGGTCGGTTGGTCGGTCATCATTGTCTATAAAAATAAACATGAAAATAGCGTAAGCTTCTTAGCTTGCTTGTAACTTGTTTATTCCACCATTACATCCATGCTACTCTGTGAACCAAAGCGAGGAACAGCTTAATGGTTTTAATATAAAGCAGTCAGTCCAGTCCAGGTAGTTGCAAATAGGTTTCCATAAATCATTGTTTCACATAACCACGCTAATTTATACAAGATAAGAATTGGGTGCTGGTTCAATGTAAACAAATATATAGAAAAAGCATTTTTTTTTTTTTGAAATTTGGTATTTATTGTGTGGTGTTCTATTAAATATTATATTTATGTATTTAACTATTTATTTATTTATTTCCGGAGGTGGGGTCGGGGGCAATCTGCACGTTCGCCTAGGGCACCAAATCACTTAGGGCTGGCCCTGCCGAAGACAGCACATTGCTCCAGTTTTTCATTATGAATCTGGTGAGCTTGCAAACTTGAATGTGACTTTTCAGTCACGTCACAGCAGAGTGGCAATTACGGGGTCTTATTTCAAAACCTACAGTCAAGCAACATCTCTGCACTTTGGGGGAGTTTTTAGCCTAACAACATGTCTAATGAACACACGCGCGCGCACACACACAGATAAGTAAGGCTAGGAAAGCTTGTTTAGAGCTGGGGGAGAGTAAATCACAGATATCTTCATTTGAGACAAGAGGGTTGATCACTGCTTGTCCTGCTTGTTCCACATTAACTCATTATCACACACGCTCGCTCCATTAATTCTCTTGCTTTTATTAGCAGCTAGAATGAATGCAGCCGCACGCACACGTACACACTCACAGTGGACCAATGACATGTACTGCTTCTACCTCATGTGACAGCTAATGGCTTCATTTGGAGCAGCGTGCTAATTGGCTGACTTTGGGGAGATTCTTGTTAATGAGGATAAATAGATTCACACCTGAATGGGGCGCTACCCAGCCACAGCGGCACTGTGGGAAATGTGGTTGACGTTTACAAATGTGGGCTGCAACAGCAGATCATGGAGACGAATTGATATAGCCGTGTCCCTTTTTTACTTCCTACCAGCCTCAACGCAGTGATGTTTCCTTTGCCAGGCAGACTTATTAGCAACGTGCTTGATTAGCACCAGGAGGCCAAAACAAAGAGCAGGATGTCAAAGCAATTAGCCTCACTGTTTACCTCTCAGCTCCCAGGCTGCAGATGCATTATCCAGGAGAGAGAGAGGGGGGACATGGAGTCAACTCAGACGGCCACAGAGAGAGAGGACAACAGCTGTTCCATAGGCTAGTCAGTGTGTGTGTGTGTATAATGATGGTAGCATTTCCTCATACCTCTATCCATCTGCTTTCCAGCCAAAATCCCAATCTCTCTGCTGTCTCACCCCCCCCCCCCCCACACACACACACAACTGGTAAAACAAAAGAAGATCAGGAGAAAGCGGCCATTTACATAACCTACTGGATGCAGAGTAAAATATGAAGGGCAGTCAGGAACATAATATAGGATTACCTCTCTCACATTACTGAGACGCTCACCTACACACACTACCAAACTCTTTTCACTCACATGTATGACTAAATAAATACTACAGCTGTAACACTCACACACTACTGAAATGTTCATTTTTCACACACTACCAAAACACTTTTATAGTAATCTGAGAAAACAGACTAGAAAATTGAGGAGATAGATTAATAAACTAGGGGAAGTTTGTCAATGAATATAATTTTTCTTTTACTACCTTGGCACATCTGCAGCATGAAATAAATAAATATGAGAGCAGAGCCTTTGCATTTATTTATTGATATTTAAATCAATTTTTATAAAATATTCATTTATTAAGTATATATATATATATATATATATATATATATAGTAGTATTTAAGTTTTTAATTGTATTGTATTGTATTTTTTATATCGTTTTATCCCCCCTTTTTTTTTTTTTTGCATTGTTGGTCCTCCATAGTAGAAACGCTCTCACACACCTCATAATGAAATAAACTGATATAATTGTTATTTTATCCTTACTGGCCCCGCATAGTAGGTAGTCATGTACTGAACAGTGTCACCACCTAGTGGTTTCTTTAACTCTGTGCGCCATTTGAAGAAACGACAGCAAATGGCAGCTGTTCAGCAGCATTGTATTCTTCCATTTTCTATACCACTCAGTGCACCCAGCTAGCGTTCTATCTGAGCCACCGGAGTGCATGCAATCATTGCATTCAATTAGTTCTCCAGTAGATGGCGCTGAATCCTACAGTCCCTTTAAATTGAACAATTAAAGGTGTAATAAAAGTAATTACAATTTGTATAAAAAAAGGAGGCAAGTTCAATATGAATGCATGTCAATAATGATCTTTAATGTCAATATATACAGAACTCGAAAGAAAAATAGAATCTTAAAAATCAAATGAAATAAATACAATATCATACAATTTCCACAATGTCTTTAAAAGAGATATCTATGGAATTTTTGTTTTTTGATTCAGCTTCTCTGGTTTGACGGGGTGCATTTAATTCCCCCCAGAGAATTCCCTACGGCTCCCACACATGCTCTTCATCTTCAGAATCTTCACTGTATATATTAAGATACAATGTATACAATCATTTGCAAATGTACTAGGTACACACAGATCAAACAAATGTCAATAAATATTATATATGGGGACTATTTTGATTAGTTTTTGTTCTATTTTTAAATATAGAGAGGTTTATTTAGTTAAATCTGGTGGTGATGTTTTGTCCGTAGTTCCATCATTGAGCTTTAAAAAAAAATCAGATGCAGTAAAAGCCTCGTTAGCAGAGGCCACTGCATTAGCTTAATCCAGGCGTACCAAATAAATTAGCAAGTAATATGTATATGTGCAATTTAGAACTTCTGTTGTCACCACACCGTTTCACATTCATTTCAAGACATTTTGTCCATCTGCAGCCATTTTTAACCTCTTTAGATACATCATTAGTATCACAAACATGAATTAAAGGTTAAGGAAATACAGCATCTGTCCACACATGCATTACACTGCCAAAAGTGCTAGAAGATGGTTTTGATCCTTAAGGTTTAGCAATATGTCAAAAAGAAGCATTCGTTTGCGGCTATCCCTCAGTCAACATCATCTTGCCAGCAGTCTCACACATAAACCTTTTACTGCATATTGTGGAGAAAAGGAGAAAGCAAACACAATGAAGGAAGGAGAAAGAACTGAGGCAGAGAGGATAACAGAACATAGATGAAGAGCAGTGGGAGGCAGGGGGTGGGCACAGTTTACCGAAGCAGCATTGTATCAGCCAATCACAGTGAAGGAGAACATCAGCTGGTGCGTTTCTTCCCGGGGAAGAAAGAATGAAAGGCGAGGAGGGCAAGTGCATATGAAAGCTGTGGAAATAAATACAAGTCTGTCTCCCCAGCAGTAACAGATACGAGTTTCTAGTCTTGCTTTTGAGCAGATGCCTTCGCATAGGAGCCTCATCAAGTGGCCATGTGCATGGAGCCGTGTGCGTTTGTGTGTTGCTTTCGTCAAATAAATATGCTGAAAATGGAGATGGTAGCTTTGACAGGCCAGGAGTTCAGTCTGTATGAGTGAGGTCAAAATGGTAGCACGGGCTCCCTGTATGTTTGTGTGTGCGTAGTTCTACATGTCTGTTGAGGTGAGTTTCTTCATGCTGCGTCGCTGGGCTAAACTGGATGCGGCCACAGGTTCTAGCACGGGCTGGCTTGTCTTCTGACTCAGCGCTGAATAAGTGGCAGCCATGGCTCCCTATAAGGAAAAGAGATGAGATATTAGCGTTAACGTTAATATACTACACTACTCAAAAAAGTTAGCGATATTGGTCGTGAAATTTCATGACAAACCTAAAATGAATCTAAAATCCTTTAGATTAACTTAACCTTCTGTCTGTATAAAGTTGAAAATAAAGGATTTGACCTCCACAAATGCATTTTTATGTCTACTAATAATTAATTTGGCAGAGCTGAGTTTGTGCTGTATTGAATGAGGTTGAGTTACATATGGTCATTATTGCAAACAACATATCTAATTGTGCTTAGTTTTCACACTACAATACTGTACCTAATCAATTTACCTTGGAAATAAATTTTTAGCCTTAGCTACGCTACCTCAGACATATTTCTAGGATGTGCTGTTGATCTTCTCGAACCCTCGCAAGCATTTGCTCAAGGTTCCATCCAGAGCTACAGTACACAAGTAGTGTTCTTTCTGCTTAGGAATCATACGATTGTCTTTCCATTGCTTGACTGCTTAAAAGCAAACACAACAATGTTTAGTTGGCTTGATGTATTCCCCCTCACCTTGACGAGGTGTGGTGCATCATGGCGTGTAAGCTGGAAGTGTGGCAGTGCATCTCTGCAGGAAATCCAGGAATGCTTTAGAACCTGCTGTGCCCTGTATCGCTGGTGAGGATCCACATGGAGCATGTGGGACAGGAGGTCCTGTAAAAACGTAGATAAGGAAAGGGTAATATCCTTCGACAAAATCAGCTTTTAGATCAGCGGTTCTTAACCTGAGTTAAGTCAGTCTCAGGCTGAAGGGTTAGGTGAAGGTCAAGGTCAGGCCACATGATTGCATGCCCATGTTCATGATTTGTGATAACACTCCAGAGCCCTTAGGAACTCTGGGCGGATCTCATCCATCCCGGATGTGATCCGCCCGGAGTTCCTAAGGGCTCTGGATATTGTGGGGCTGTCGTGGTTGACACGCCTCTAGAACATCGCATAGACATCTGGGACAGTGCCTCTGGATTGGCAGACCGGGGTGGTGGTCCCCCTTTTTAAGAAGGGGGACCGGAGGGTGTGTTCCAACTATAGAGGGTTCACACTCCTCAGCCTCCCTGGTAAGGTCTATTCAGGGGTGCTGGAGAGGAGGGTCCGTCGGGAAGTCGAATCACAGATTCAGGAGGAGCAGTGTGTTTTTTGTCGCAGCTGTGGAACAGTGGACCAGCTCTACACCCTCGGCAGGATCCTCGAGGGTGCATGGGAGTTCGCCCAACCAGTCCACATGTGCTTTGTGGACTTGGAGAAGGCGTTTGACCGTGTCCCTCGGGGAGTCCGGTGGGGGGTGCTTCGGGAGTACGGGGTACCGAGCCCCGATACGGGCTGTTCGGTCCCTGTGCGACCGATGTCAGAGTTTGGTCCGCATTGCCGGCAATAAGTCAAATTCGTTTCCAGTGAGGGTTGGACTCCGCCAAGGTTGCCCTTTGTCACAGATTCTGTTCATAACTTTTAAGGACAATATTTCTATGCGCAGCCGAGGAATTGATGGGGTCCGGTTTGGTGGCCTCAACATTGCAGCTTTGCTTTTTGCAGATGATGTGATGCTGTTGGCTTCTACAAGCCGTGATCTCCAACTCTCACTGGAGCGGTTCGCAGCAGAGTGTGAAGCGTTTGGGATGAAAATCAGCACCTCCAAATCCGAGACCATGGTCATCAGTCGGAAAAGGGTGGAGTGCCCACTCCGGGTCGGGGATGAGATCCTGCCCTAAGTGGAGGAGTTCAAGTATCTTGGGGTCTTGTTCAAGAGTGAGGTTGGGTTGGAGCGGAAGATCGACAGGCAGATCGGTGCAGCGTCTGCAGTGATGCGGACTTTGTATCGGTCCGTTGTGGTAAAGAAGGAGCTGAGCCGAAAGGCAAAGCTCTCCATTTACCGGTCGAGCTACGTTCCTGCCCTCACCTATGGTCACGAGCTGTGGGTCGTGACCGAAAGAACAACATCCCGGATACAAGCGGCCGAAATGAGTTTCCCCCGCAGGGTAGTCAGGCTCTCCCTTAGAGATAGGGTGAGAAGCTCGGTTATCCGGGAGGGAATCAGTGTCAAGCTGCTACTACTCTGCATTGAGAGGAACCAGTTTAGGTGGTTCTGGTTCGGATGCCTCATGGGCGCCTCCCTGGAGAGGTGTTCCGGGCATGTCCCACCGGTGGGAGGCCCCGGGGACGACCCAGGACACGCTGGAGAGACTATGTCTCTTGGGTGGCCTGGGAACGCCTTGTGATCCCGCTAGAGGAGCTGGTTGAAGTGGCTGGGGAAAGGGAAGTCTGGGCTTCCCTGCTAAAGCTGCTGCCCCGGCGAACCGACCCCGGATAAGCGATAGATGATGGATGGATGAATTGACATGTATAACGGAATGTATGGTGTTCAACAGTGTTCAATTCTGGGGCCTCTGCTATTTTTAATATATCCGTTACCCCTGGTTCCATCTTAAGAAAACAGAGGTGGTTGTTTTAAAGTCCTCTATAAATATAGAGTTGAGTGATGGGAGTCAGCATACTAACTGCATGATTTACAATGCCAAGATGAGCAATTCTAGTCCAGCATAACTATAGCCATATATAGCAAAACTAAAGGAAAAACTTCCTTAACTCATTAAGTCCCAGCCATTTTCACTGAAGCAACTCCCTTCGCTGTTTTACTGGATTTTGACTGATTTTTCAAGGCCCACAGAATATTGTGTTCTATTGCTATTAAAAAAAAAAAAAAAGAAAGATTAGTTTCTCTTCTTTTATCAGGAAAAAAGTACATTTGAATATTTTTCTATTTTGAAGCAATTAGCATTACAATATGGTTAGGTTTCGTCATTATTCACATTCCTGGTGAAAACACTGACAAATAGAGCTTGTTGTAACATGGCCCTCGCTTATCTCTTATACTCTGCTGCCACCTGCTGGACGTTTTTTTTGTAATAACTATCATTGCTTAAAGCCACCTCTTCATGTCAGAAGCTGCACCAAAGCCTTCTGTATGCTCTTGCATAAAAAACATACAACGTGTAAATACGTTTTTGGGAGTGAAGGACAAAGCATTGAAAATGTGTTTACACTTTTTTGGGTTTGAATGAGTAAAACTGCATGGAGATAGTGAATACAAGAACACAACACTCTCTGAATTCAAGGTGAAGAGAGCCACATTCGATGGAAAGGTAAAAAAAAAGAATCTTATTTTTCAATATAGAAGGGTTCAGTGAATGCACATAGGAAACTGACTAGGTTCACTACCTCCAACAAGGGTAAGAACCACTGTTTTAGATATATTAACAAACAAAAAAATACATTGCATTCCTTTAGCACTAAAACTAGTCAACATCTGACTCCATATTTTAACTTGACCCTTAAATTACAGTAAGTGACATATTTTCAAATGTAGATGTCAGTTACTTTTGAGTCCATTTTACCTTTGAGGTGTCTGACACAGTATCCCAGTTACCGCCTGTCAAAGAAAACTTTCCAGAGCCTATTCGAAGAAGAATCTCCTCTGGTGTGTCATTTGGCCCATTTGCAAATGGTGTGTACCTGCCAAAAGGATTAATAAGGCGTTAAGAACGTCCCAAAAAAATTCTATATTTAGAAGCACAACTATCATGTTAATAAAAACCCAGAATGTTCTATGTTCGAGGGTCTTCAAAAGGAATCTGTTTTGAAAAAGGTAGAGAAAACACAACATGTCCTGTTTTGGTCTTACTTACCCAGCCAACATTGTATATAATAGAACTCCAAGACTCCATATATCACAGGCTGCATCGTAACCTTGCCGCATTAGTACCTGAACACAAACACATTTAAAGACCGTCAAAGATAGAAGTACTGCAGATGTAAATTCCGAACAGCTCAAGTGATTTCTCCTTTCTGGCTCACCTCTGGTGCAACAAAGTTAGCGGTATAACAAGGTGTGAGGAGCAGACCGTTGCCCCCTCGAAGCTGCTTTGCAAAACCAAAGTCGCAGATCCTGATTGAGTCCGGATTCCCAGAGTCGTCCATATACAGAATGTTGCTGGGCTTCAGGTCTCGATGAACTACCTGACAAAGATCATTTGAAAAGATGGGATGATTGATTGTCGAGAGTGTGTGTGTGTGTGTGTGTGTGTGTGCGTGTGTGTGTGTGGGGGGGGGGGGGGGGGGGGGGGGGTGCGTGTGTGTGTGTGTGCGTGTGCGTGCGTATGTTTTCTCACCCCTTGACAGTGGAGGTAGTCAACAGTCTTAGTGATGGTGTAAAGCACAGCACTGGCCTCTCGCTCAGAGAAAAACTTTTGCCTGAGGATCTTGTCTAGCAGTTCTCCCCCCTTCATCAGCTCCGTCACCAGGTAAACATACCTGCCCTCATCATACACCTGATATATTCACACGCAACAATTGTCTGTCAGCATGTTTGTATTACACACTTGAGTATGTGATGAGTATGAAATACCAATAAAACAAATACTGTACTGACATCTTTGAGTGTAATGATGTTAGGATGTTGGCCATATCTCATCAGGATTTCAATTTCCTCTGAGGGGTCCCTCTTACTTTTGTCTATAATCTGCAACATAAAAAAACAACAATCAAGTAGTTTGCATCCTATCACTGTTTTGCCTCATTATTTGCAGTTGATGTGAACAGTCGCGCTGCCCTCTGCTGGATAGACCTCACTCAGCAGAATTTATGGATTTACAAGAATGTTAAGGTAACTGACGAGTGACGACTACTACTAACTGAAGACTAGATTGCAGAAGGAAAGCAAATTAAATACACCATATAGACACAATTGTTAAGCAATATGACATTGCATCACTGGTTACTATGCAACGTTCATTTAATACTAGAAGACGACGTCAAGAAAGCACCATAAATTATTGGCAAGCCTATCCTTAGGACAGATAAGACAAAGCTGGATCTTTTGACAAGTTGATTTCTTTTTCACTGAAACCAAAGTGAAGTACAGTGTTCCCTCGCTATAACACGGTTCACTTTTCATAGCCTCGCTGTTTGGCAGATTTTTTTGTGTGTGCAATTTTGCATGCATTTTTTAATTACAGTAATGTACCTATTTTATAAAATTTATGAAGGTTTGAACATTGAAAAGGTTTAAACGAGAGAGAAATGTGAGAAAATGTAAATGCCTCGATGAGAAAAGTGTATAAACTGTGTGGTGAGGGGTTTTAGAGCCTTAAAATATTTATAATATATGTAAAACATAAAGCTACTTCACGGATTTCATTTATTGCGGTATTTTTTCAGAACCTAACCCCAGTGGAAAACGGAACACTGTAAAGTAACACTGATCCTCCAACAGGATAATGACCACAATACAGAGCTAACAACAAAACATTGGACTATTTTGCGCCATAGTCTTTTGAGCCATACATAGTCTATCCAATAGAAATCCTGACGTTAACGTCACATGTCCCAAAATGGCCGTTAGTGCAGCCATTTTGGCAGCACAGAAAACACGTCGGCCACTTTGAGTAAGCAGCAAACACCACACTTTAACAATGATTGACAATTGTTGTGGACCACCTGCCACAACGAGAAGAAGCAAAAAAAAAAAAGGATCGACCATTCTCCAGGCTACCAAAAGAGGAATCAATGCGTAGCCAATGGATCACAGCAGCCATAAAAAGGGTGAACAAGACGACGGAGGATTTGGGATCCTCCTCATTGCTTGTGTAGAGATCACTTTATATCAGGCGAGTCACTTACTGAATCAGTCGTGTAGATGTAGCTCGATTGTAGTTATTAAACGAAGGCGAAAGACATGATCGAGCCACGCAGTGGCCTAAATGTGCACATTTGTGTTATTCATAACCGCTTGTAAATGTCTACAAGTATTCAGAGCAAATCGGAGACATTCACAGCAAAATAACGTTCATGGGAGATTTGCCGGTTACGGCAAAATAACCATTGCCTAAACAATCACAAATTAACGCTAGCAACGTTATGCTACTTATTCTTATGGTAAAACGTTATGCCACTTTTCCACATATAAAATAGTTAATAATTTTTATTTTTTTCTGCTCCCATAGCCAGTTGTTATCATTCACAACATTTAGGGACAGCAAAAATGTTGACGAATGCATGTCACAGACATGTCTTTTACACATTTGAGAACTATTTTAGTATGTTGAAAAGTCTAATATGAGACCTTTAATATTAAGTAGTAAGTTTTTATTTACTGTTACTCTTGTCAGGTTAAAGATATTTTAGTGACGACTGAAAGATTCTGTCTTTTTTTAAGTGTACTAATGATTTTTAGCCATGTGTGTATTTTATTTTTTACGGTTGATCTTAGAAAATGGGTAAGCATATAGCAGAAAAGAACACATCAGATGGAGTCTGGAATAAGATAAATACCGTTTTAGTTGCCAATCTATCACGTGCTACCACAGCCATACCCTTTAGCACCCTTTAGTTATGAAACATGACAGGTGCCAGATCAAACTATGGTATTAATGAAAACATCACATACAGATGTACATGGCTACAAGGCAGTGAAATCTCCCTACTACTTAGAAGCGCAAAACACGCAACAGAAAAAGATACACATGCATCTAAACATCTTAACCCTTTATCATAAAGTTGTTTAAATGTCAGTGACTGGTCACCTTCACAGCATAGTCCATGGCAGAGACTCGGTGTACACAGCGTTTACAAATGGAATAGGAGCCGACTCCTATGTCCTCCTGCAGTTCGTATAGATCCAAAAACTTGGACCCCGCATGCATCTGAAAGGAAGAAAAAAAAACTCATTACATCTCATTGCAAAATAGATATTTTAATGTCTTGTATACAAACAATTGCGTGTATGGAGCGCATGACCACCCATGAAGTGTAAAAATTAAGCAACCGAATTAATCTAAAAAATGTGCCTACTTCTGAAATTTCGTTTATTGCTCATCTGTCCATGTGCCATAAACAAATTGATTTAAATGTTTTTATTCCACACTGTGGGCTCTGCTTTAACTAGTGGTAGAAAGCAGCCGAACACCGTGACCACACAAAGCTGCGCAAGGCAGAAGCGACGGCAAGATGCAGCCCATTGGTTGTCATTGTAACAAAATTCAGTTTTGTCATTGGCCCAGCAGTATTATTTATCCATCCCTCCATTATGCGTACCGCTTATCGTCACTGGGGTCGTGGGTGTGCTGGAGCCCAGCTGACTTTGGAAGAGAGTCATCAGAGTGACACCCTGAACAGTTTGGTGGTGCCTCCCGGCTGTAGCAAATGTAATGCACGTGAAAATAATGTGTCCATGCAGTATAATTCTCAACACCATATATCACTGTTTGAGCTAATCTGATTCTGCTTATACATATAATTACTTCCGTTAGAGTCATAAATGATATAACTATGTTAGTGAAAATGTTTGGCATGACTTGAACTGCAACTGATGTCCCTGACATCACTTAAAAGCTTTTAGATGATTGAGTTTTGCACTCCACTCCATTTAACAATTTAGTTTCTGCTTCCGAAACTTTCAGTTGAACAACATTTTTTTGATGACATTCTCAAATTATTTGTTTCACTTTGTGCTCATACCACATGTCACCTACAATGCTTGCTTGTTGTGCAGCAGGTTAAGAGACTAACACTGATTAGCGGCTCAAATTGATATAAGCTTTCATCTAAACAATGGAAGGGAGTTTATCTAAGGGGATGACAATCCAACTGATAATCCACGTACAAACTGATAGCACACATATGTTTGAAATGAATCGCTGCCCTATAAATAGCAAAGAATGAGATGAATGAATGATGTGGCGTCTAAGCATATATGCCATAGGACCCTTTTACACAGACGTAGAAGCGCCGTTGAGCATGTACAGAAGAGAGAAACTGAGTAAGTTTACCTGAACTATGGGGATTCTACTAAGGAGTTGGGAACTCTTGTTTTCATCCATCGGCGTTGGAGCAACAAAACTGAAGCCTTTGAAGAGCTGGTGGGCGTTCGCACTGGGAGGGATACCTGGGGAGTCTAAATAAACAAAACACGCTGCATAATACAAGACTATGAATATACAAACTCCCAATAAATTATGTAGTGACAGGTGTGAACACAGCAGGATGGTTTTCAAGCTAACAAGCTTGCACTGAGTGTGAGTGTACGTGTATATTTATTTACCTTTAGGTGTCTTAGCAGTGAACTCTGGGTCGAAACAGAACGTGTCATCTGGTTTACCTGCCGCCGGCTTGAATGGGGGCTGTAGCTCTCTCCTGTACAGTTTCTGATGGCCACATTTTATATTTTAGATATTAGCAATCAAACCCTCCCATAAGCTGTCTGGAATGTGCGAACATATGTGCGTCAATAAAGTTCCAGGACTACAGGTTTTCCCCTTCAAATTACTCTCCCCATAGTTATACACAATGGTTCCTTTTTTGTGTATCCTCAGTTTTTTTTTGCCATACGAGGACCCCCTCACCCATAGGTGTTGATAATTATCTAAAAGTAGAATGTAACAAAAACGATTCTGAAATGAAAGTAATTTTATTTCATCTCCTTAATTTGAACATGTTGCAGTGAAAATAAATATATTTAAAAAAAAGAAATCAATTAACCTGCATTTTAAACAGGCATTAAATGTTAAGTATGAGGAACAAAACACTTAACAAGAACTAGAGTATATTCAGACCTACTATAGTAGTTTGCAGCAGTCGTGATTTTGCCGAGACTGTGCCACAGGTTATTGTCTCCCCGAGAAACAAGTTGTAGCACACATATATCACCTCATTGATGGGTTTATGAAATGACTGAAAATGTACTGAGCATCTTAATGTGTCCACGTATCGACTGCAATATGCTCACGTACCCTACCCTGGTTGGGAAACACTGGTCATTATAATGCACTATCCTAAGTTCCTAACTCTGTCTAGCAAGACTTCATGCAATTCTGGAAGGATTTTTAAGGGATGCGTCGTTGCTCTGTCATCATGGCGGTCTTGATCGTCATTCACATCTTCAAAAATGGGTCCCGTGGATAACACCTTAGAGCTTGGGAAAGGAAAAAGGGGGTAGGGGGGAGGGGTGGGGATCACGCAGAGCCAGGTCAGGTAGGTTGGGAGGTTGCTCCAGTATAGCGATGTTCTCCACATCCAGGAACTGTCGGATGCTGTTGTCATGGTGAAAGGCAGCCTTCTCCTCTCACAACTCTCTCCTCGCCTTGCCCACCAAACAAAGCAAATGCCACAAAATCTCTTTGTAGATGTCCTGGTTTATCATCTGGCCCACATCAAAAGGGAAATCTCGTAGCTTGGGTTTAAAATATGTATTTTGTGACGCCAGTCCTGGAACCATTCTGACATCTCATATATGAAAAAAAGGCCAATACCCCTCACTGAACTCAATCCCATTCCTCTACAATGGTGTCCAGCCAATAGCGGCCTGCTGGCTGATGAACACTCATGCAGAGCTATTAGTTCACACACAGCCAGAACTGGCCATCTGCCCAGATGCACACAGTGTGCTGGCACAGCTAAAATGAATGGCGAAGCTGAACGTTTGTGAAGTGTGAATTTGCTGGAGTTACATGCGTGTTCGTGTGGATACATGAGGAATGAGAAATGATTGTGTGTGCATGTGTACCCACATTCCAGTCAATGGTGGAGAAGAAAGCGTGGCGTTTGATCTCCTCCACACCATCGGGTCCGGCCCCTTAAGACACAGATCACAACACTTCAGTAAACCTGGCATAATGAATTTGTACCTCTTTAAAAAGTACCGTCACTTTCATACATGGTTCTTTTTGTGGTATTCTGCACCTGATTGAAGTAAATGCCACCAATTATTAAGTTCATACTTGAAAAGAAAAAAAAATCCCATATACGGTTTCCTAGGTTGATTCACCATGAAACTGCAACACTACTCACCTAGTCTGTTTGTTGGGTTACGTTTGAACAGCATCCTCAGCAAACTCTGAGCTTCCAAACTAAGGAACTGAGGCATTCCTAATTTTGCTCTAAAGGGAAAAAAGAAACAAACATAAATATGCACCATAGCACCACTGTTCAATGAAAACTGTCACCTTTGTGGTCTCGTAAATTTGCCTCACTGGATAAATAAATAACAGCTACTTATAATCAAAAGCAAAAAACAAAACAAAAAAACAACAACTGTATTAATGTTATATTTGATAAAATGCACTAAAAATAATGCTGACCAATTAATAGAATTCAAATAGACATCACAATGTAGTAGAATGCGACTTTCAAATTTCAAAGACTGCAATTTATATATTTATATTTTATTTATTGATTGCTTGCTTGTATCGCATCTAGCTAAATTCAATGCTTAAAAAACATCGCAATGCTTTTATTTAGTTTATTTTTATTTTTTATATATCTGTTCTAAATGTACAATAAGTTTTCATACTCTTTTAACATAAGAGTGGGAAAATGTTCAATGGAAATATGCTGCATCTTTTAGTCATGATACAGTAATTTCATAATAGATAATAAAATTGAGTTAAATTAATAAGATGTACAGCACTGTACTTTAATTTAAAAAATGAGTGTGATATTGATTTGTGTTGGTCATTTTCCTGCCACTAGATGGCATAACTGCATTTGTAAAACGTTGGTGACAGCTCAGTGCATTTTTCTAATCTTTAACATCAAGTAACCTGTAAAATTCAGCAGTTTTTTAAAATACAACTTGAACCCAGTCTCCACAAATATATGCATTATTATTAAATTTATTACTGCTAATTTTTGACAGGGACGGGTCTGCTGCGTTGCGACTGGAATTTCCCCAGTACAGGTTTTCCAAGTAAGGGGCAGTCATTAATCGCGCGTCAAAAAAAACTTAGTGGCATTAGAGGAACTTTAAATTAACTCAAAATGAATGCAATAATTTTGTCACCCCTACTTTTATTATATGGAGCAATAATTAAATGTATATGCATTTTATATAGGTACAGTTGTTTTTAGGTGTTGTCACTCTCTTTTGTTGTTGTTGTATTTTCCTCTTTTCATAAGACATTTTTTTGTATTAACTCATTCATTCTCAGCCATTTTCACTGAAGCAACCCCCTTCGCTCCCGGCTGGTTTACTGGATTTTGACTGATTTTGCACGGCACACAGAATAGTGTTCTATTACTTTAAAAACATGGGGAAGTATATTCTATCTGTTTCCATTTTACAACAATTAGCATTGGAATATAGCTAAATTTCATCATTATTCACAAATCTGCAACATGCCCTGGTTGATCTCTAATACGTTGCTGCCACCTGCTGGCCGTTTTTGTAATTACTACCATTGCTCCACCCATTCTCTGCAGCTCAGAGGCTGCATCAAAGCCTTCTGTATGCTCTAGCATAAAAAAAACAATAAAAAAACATAAATTTGACAAGTCAATTGTTTTGTTTGTTTTTAAGAGTGGTCCCTAAGTCTGGAACAAACAAACAAATTAATTGGATTGAATTTGAATTGAAATACGTCATTGGGACACTGAAAACATTTAAAATAGAACATATTTATACGTTTTTGAGAGCAAATGAGTTAAGAACTACAGGTCACATGTTTACATATCATTGCTTCATGGAACATGAAAAGTGAGAAAGCCACATATGTGCTGTTTGAATTATTGTTGTGGCCTGACCAGTCACTACATCCAGGATCAATTTCTGTTCATTTGTTCATAAATTAATACCTGGTAGAAAACTTGCGTTGGGAACACCAATTAGAACTCACTTGTCATCTATCATTTTTAGAGTTCTATTACAGCAATTACATTACGGTGTAACTCACTTGAGAATCATGTTCATGGTCTCATTGCGGTCTTTCCCTTGGAATGGTAACGTCCCCGTTAGCATCTCAAACTGAATGAGAAAGCAAAATTAATACAATGGATATATAATATCCCAATGAGTGAAACTAATATAACCAGTAAGTCTGCAAAGAGGTAGAAAGGTGATTTCATAATTTGTTAGTTTTTTCATGACAAAGGGCATTTTGATACATGTTATATGAGATGATCTTCTGTTGTGTTCTTTATCACCGATCGTGGATATGTTAATGCTACGGCAATAACTTACATGTTCTTGGACCCTGAGAAGGAACTCAATTTTAAACTCTAAAATGTCTGAGAAACCTTGGTCTATTAAAAGATTATCTTGAGCTAATGTTCAAGTATTGAGAGAACCCACATACCATTAGTACTCCCAGCGACCACCAGTCTGCACTCTGTGTGTGTCCTCTCCTGTTGACCACCTCAGGGGCCATATACTCCACCGTACCACAGAAAGAATAAGCCTTCTTATCAGCATCCACTGACTCTTTGCTCAGGCCAAAGTCTGTACACAATGACATCCGATTATGTCTCATCTGGACAAACAAAAACATGACAGTCCCCAGATAAAAGTGGACAAGTTGTGATTGTTTCCTTAACCAAACACAAATGATTACTTTTTGTGTGACATCCTACTAAATTCACAGGGGAACATGCTGATATACGGTTACACAGTGTCAAAACATACCTGTTAACTTTACATGTCCAGCTTCATCGAGTAAGATACTGGGGGGAAAGGAGCACATTTTCTGTGATGTACAGCTTCAACATATTATTGTAACACAATGAAAATTGTTAATTCAAAATGATCAGTTTTAGTGAAGTTGAAGGTTTTGTGCAAATTTTGAGATTAGAGGTTACGAACGAACAAAATACACAGACGTTTTGTGGACTAAGGTTTATGGTCAGTGTTTGTAGTTTTGGTTTGCAAGTTCAAAGATGAAGGTGAGGTCTTACTTCTCTGGCTTGAGATCTCTGTAAACTATGCCCAAGCTGTGCAGGTGGTCAAGGGCCAGAGCCAGCTCTGCAAGGTAGAATTTCACATCTTCCTCTGTAAACATAACCTGTTAAGAACTAGACAGATTTACTCTCTGAACTCAGATGAGGACAATTCAGTGGCATGAAAGAATGTTATTGTCACAAACCAAACGATTCAAGAAAGTAACTTGATTCTGTATGCTGTTGATTTGACACTGCTGGCAGCTTTGGCTTTGTTTCTGAGACCTGCTTTTAACAAAAGTTCTATCATGGTAGCAACCGCACAATACCTAAGTTCCCATAGTGAAAACCCTTGAAAAGAGTTGATCAGGGCCACAACCTGACAACCAATTAATACTCGAAAAGCTGAAAGCACATTTGTTTCCATGAGGAATTCCAGTCATAATATGATTACATGTGAACACAAACAGAGAAGACATGACTTAGCAGTAACGATGCTTGCAAGAAATCATTCAAACACTGATGAATACAAAAATGTACACCAGTCTCACATGTAACTTTCATCTTAACAATTCCTTAAGGTTTAAAGAATGTTCATATTTTCGTTTGTTGTTTTTCAAACTGAGAAATACAAACACCTGATAGTAGGGCTTAAAGTACAAAGAGATGTAGAGCAACAGAACATACGTTTACCTCTTTGGATAAGCGAGTGAATACATCTCCTCCCCTGAGAAAGTCCAGTATTAAATACAGTTTCCCTTCTGTCTGAAAGGCTGCAGAAACAAGGAAAAACACATGCACACATAATTATATCAACCTAAGCAGGACTATGAGAATATAGGCTGCAATATATTGTACTATAACATTTTAAGAGTCCGAAGAGACACGGAATTTGGAAACAGCAAACACTTCTATTCAATGTTTTAAGTGGCTTACAAAACTTCGGGAGTTAGGGTAGAGGTTAGGGTTAGAGTAACTTTGTCACATTTAGTCATGAAACAACTACAAACAAATATATTTTATTTGATAGACCATCACAAAGTGGCACATAATTATGAAGTGGTAATCTACATGTAGCAACGTGCCAAGATTTTTTTGTCAAAATGTGAAGTCTGCTTGGAAAGGCCACTTAACACACCAAGAATATTGAAAGTCGGATGATGTGTTCTGGAAAAAAAATTAGCTATTTTTTTTGCATGCATGCATACAAGACAAATACAATGCAAAACTTAGCCAAAAATACCTTAAAATTGGAGTAAAACACTACAGCTTCATTATGTCTCAACATATCTCCCCAACCTGTTTGTTTACTCTGCTACTCAGAGAGACCCTCAGTAGAATAGGTAATGCACTTTAGTCATCATTTGTTTTTTCCAATATTTTTGTTATAGACACTTTTAAAGGCGTATGAAGTGCACATTACATGTTTTTTATTTTAAAAAGATAGCGGCCACTTGCGACGTTGCTACTATATGTTTTATAGTTTTTTTGCAAGCATATGCCACAGACTTTAACATCGATGTCCAAGTAGTGTCGCCAGTAAGGTACCGGTATGTTTCTTTTTCAAACTTGAGCTACTGTATGTAAAAAGTTGCCTAAAATATCTTTACAATAGCCTTTTCATTTGACCATTTATGACGGAAACATCATCTAATTAGTAGATTACAACCTTAGCTGTTCACAGTAGGTACCCCTGCAAGCCCCTGGCTAATAAGTTCCAGACTGGATTTGGGTTTGAATTTCCCGCCCTCTGTCTGCAATGTGACGTCATGTGCGCATTGTGTACGTGAAGAAGGGAGTGTGTAGTTTAATTTTTCGGCTACATGTGGCAGTAGTGATTTGAAATTCAATTTTCTGCATTTAGCACCTTTAAGCATTTAGTTATGATGGGTGGATAGTTCAGACATTGGCTGTGAGGGAGTTTCACACTGTTCAGGACATATTTGTATGTACTGTTAAGTGTTAATTATGTTATTATTTAATAGTAGTTTTTATAATACCTTATGTGCCCCTTATTACATGTTTAATTTTAGTTTTTTGGGGGGGAATAATAGTGAAATTTGATTATTATTTTTTTATTGTTAAGTACAATGTGTGTTCATTATTTAGGATTATCCAAAAATATCCAAGGATTAAAAAAATAATCAGAAAATGTACTGGTCACACATGCACAAAAAGAGTTTAATAATATAAGATTTTATTTGTACCGCCTTAAATTTTAGGAGCAAAATGTCAACACTTACGAGGGCTCCAGACTGGAGGCATGCAACTGATTTTCAAACTTGAATAAAGTTCTACATACAAATAATTTTGGTTATATGTCCTTTTTATCTTATTGCATAGATAAAGGAACAAAATGTTTCTATTTATGCTTGAATCGGACAGCCTTCAAAAATTCCTCACCTTCCACATCTTATCTAACCATTAAATTTACCGGACATTTCCTGGAAATTATTATATTTTAAATCCATCCCTTCCCTTTGCATCCAGTTGATACTTTGGAGAACCACATTTTTTCTGTAATTACAGCTGCAAGTCTTTGGTGTATGTCTTAGCTTTGCAATCTCAAGACTGAAACGTTAGCCCATTCTTTGCAAAATAGTCCATACTCTGATTTGATGAAGAGAATCAGTGAACAGCAATTTTCAAAGCTTGCCACAGAATGCCAGTAGGATTTTGGTTTTGCGACAGATTCTCCCACCTGAGCTGTACATCTCTTTAGCTGTTTCTCTGATTACCACTCTTTTCATCCAAACTGTCAGTCCCGGTGGATGGTAATTTATGGTACGTTTGCCAGTGTACTGTGCGCAGTGTACTGTGCGCTTCCCATTTTTGGATGATGGGTTGAACAGTGCTCACTGAAATGTTCTTTTTAAATAACGCAACTTTGCTTTAAACGTCTCCATGTTTTATTCCTGACCTGTCATTATTGTTATATTGTGCTTATAAGGTGCAATTTGTTTACTAATGTTCACTAACAAACCTGTGCAGTCTACACAATAGTTGTATTCATACAGTCGTGAAATTACACACAAGTGCACTCCATTTAATAATTAAATGACTTTTCAAGGCAACTTGTTACACTACATGGATTTTTCAGATTTGTATTTTTACCAAAAATGGATCATGAATCATTTTCTGTCCATTTCTCAATGTGCCACTTTGTGCCGGCATATAAAATATAAATAAACGATATTTATGTTTGTAGTTGTAACAAAGGGTGGGCGACATAGATTCAAAAGTATATCACAAATGTTCTTAGAAATTTGCAGTGACAATATTTCTGGCGATAAGGAAAAAATTTGACTTCCAATATATTTGTGATGGCAGCTTCGGAACAACCGTATTTATATTGCGCACAATATTTAGTCCACCATTATTCGCCAATTGTAATGTAAAGAAAGTGCAATTGTATAAGTGACAGAGGTTGAAATGGACACAAAAACTGTCCGGGTAGTGTTTTCCACAAGGTCTAAATGTAACATACTGTACCTGCTTACAAAAAAAAAAAAAAGCTAAAAAATCGTTGGCTTGGCCTCGTTGTCTTGTTACACACACACCTGCTTGCACTTTTGCAGATGCCAAACCACTTGCAATATTTTCTCCTTTGTGATTCTCGGGAAAGTAGCTTGTTTTAAAGCAGAGGTTTTGTAGAGTCCGATCGCTGCCTATGTAATGAACCGTCAGTCTGATGTAGGTTCTGAGGTTTGTGTCAAACATATGTTGGTGGTAGTGGCAAAAAAAACTCCACTGGTGATATGATAGCAGCCACTTTGCAACGGCATGCATCTTGGACACGACCGTTTCAGTATTACCCTACCACTGTCTGCTTTTTTTGTCACTAAGGAGTGCATCTAATCAGTGCTCCAGTAATGCTCGGTTTAAATATTTGCTAATTTTAACTCTGAACAGGAGCTGCTTTCATTCATAATGTGTCTTCATATTCAGCCGTGTGTTTCAACTCTAGGTTGTGTTTCCTCTTAATTTTAGCGGCAACAGTGTTCCTGTATAATTTGCAAATAATTGGGGACATTTTGCAATAAATCTGGCCTCTTGTAGCCAAATCACCACCACACGACAGAGGGAGCTCGAAATTTAGGCACTAAATCCTCCTTTTAGGACAAAGTCAAAGTTGCAGAGCTGTTCACGCTCTTCAACTTTGTTGTTATGCTGTAGGGAACAACACGTGGCCATGTGTATGTCCAAATGGACTTGATGACGTGTGAGATTACGAAATACGTCATCACATCCTTACAGTGTCATTTTTGTGATATTTATTTATTTATTTTAAAATCACAAAAAATACAATGGTCATAGTGTAGAAGATAGAAGATATGGTATGTCAAACCACGAGTGTGAACACCTCTGTGATGTGTGAACTGAAGATACTTTGTTGTTCTCCATTTTCTTACCGTAGTGCAATTTCACTATGAAGGGATGATTGACCTCCACTAAGATGTCTCTCTCCATCTTGGTGCGAACTCTGTCCCTGACTAAACAAAGAACACAAGAGTGCAGTAACGGTTTAAATGACAGAACACACTCATTGTGCAGTGGGCTTTATGAAAAAAGTCACCTTACCTTTCAATGATGCCTTTTTTAGAACTTTCATTGCATATAACTGACTAGCATCTGGACCCACGATTTTTCTTACCAAAAATACCTGGTGGGGAAACAACAATTTAGGATGACAAACAGATCGATTTGATTTGGTATGTTCTCACCTTGCCAAAACTGCCCTGACCCAGGACCTTGAGGAGTTCAAATTGTGATGGATCTGCTTTCTCACAGCCCTCTTTCACGAGGTGAGTGATGGGAATCTCCTTGTATGTTTCTTCATCCTGCGCACACAGGAACAAATGAGCAAGACCCAGAGCACATATGCCAGTCTACATGCATTGAGACCCCTGACCTTACTTACACAGTGCGTGTAACACTCTCCCTCCTCCATGGGCTCATCCATGATCTGATGTCCATTGACCTGCAGCCACAAAAACAAATTACATCATAGGAGTCGGAAAAAGCAAAACTCAAGGAAAGCTAGTGCATGCGAGCTTTCAACTGAACAGGACTGCAGCTCCTGCACGCCCACATGAATGATGAACAAATCAACAGATTAAAAAACGATGAGTCACATGCAATAACAGAGCATTTTCACCAACATGTAGTCCTTTTTGTTGACAAACAGTATGGAATTCATACTCTAACAGTGCACATGCTGTACAGCAGAACCCCTGTTGTATCCCTTGTTATTAGCAGTCGCCGACCAGAACGTACATAGCACGTCTGACGGGCTCTTGTGATGCCTTTGGCATTTACGTAGCCTCTTTATGATGATGTCACTCTGATACTTGGTAGTAACAACAAGCTTATTCTCTGACAAATAAAAATTAATGCAATGTTAATAACTGAAAGACCAGTCAAATGCACAAAAAAATACAAATATATGCATTAGCATAGTCCAGTGCTGCAGAGATTTGCAGGTTTCACTTGTGAAGTGAATCTTACTGCATGATGTATTCAGTCTAGTGTGTTTGTGTGTGTTGAATTCCATCAAGGCTCTGAAGAGAGTGGATGAGTCATAGCACTACGCAAGCCCACTCAGTGGGTGGAGCCACTGACATACACTCACATCCACAGAACAAAGGCCAACAAATCACTTTCCAATGTGATTGAACTACAGAAAGCTGCAAAAGGTATTAGCCTTTAAAAAAAAGATATCTATGAAAAATGAAAGATAGCAAGATACAACTCAAGAGATATCAAAATGCAAGCCTTTGAGCATCTGTGACGTCTGAAGTGTGACATGCTGGCTACAGCTAAAGCCAGGACATCATTCACACATGCATCTTCACTCCCACCTCTGCTGTGGCTCATCACAGCTTGTAACAAGACTGCAGCCTACACTTGTAGCATGGCAGGCCTCTTTATGCCATTCTCAAACATGCAATGAGATCATATGGAATAGACCTAACTCTCTTTGAACATGTTTTTGTTTAAGGTCTTCCATTGTCCGAAACTGACGCAAAGTGGATTAAAAGGTTACTCCAGTTGAAGTGGCTAATCCAGATATTTACTTTCAGTACTTTAGTCAGCTGTCAATGTGCCTCATCCAGAATACATTAGATCATAGTGTCATTTGTAGAAGATAGGTACAACTAACATTCAGTTAGTCCAAACATTATACAGGCTTTGTAAGAAAAGACTGCAACAGACACAAAATACTTAGATCTGTGAATCTAAATTGGTGAGTCAGGAATCAAAAATAGGTCGCGGACAGCTTGTATTTTTTTTTTTGCATGTACAGTATTTGTGTTGTGATTCCCCCCAACCCACAGAACAGTACTGAGACGTACTAAGTTCACACATATAACACACAATACTGGGTAATCTTAGGAAAATGTTGCCTACTTGTGCTCTAGTCATTTGCTACTCTGTAAACAAATACAGTGCAGCTCAGTCTTTGGCTAGCAGACGTCATAGCAACATGCTTTTGGCGGAATGTCAAGCTCTTTTGAAACTGAGTTTATAAAGCTTGTGTATTTTCAGATGCTATTATAAAACGTTTCGTTGTTCTTAATTTCAAGTGGGTCCCAGGGTGACATGTTGACAACAGTTTCTGGTGTTATTACTTGCTAGCCGCACGTGTCTGCACCTCTTTTTATCCGATTGAATTGCTCTAGTTTCCAAAGCACCTTGAAACTGGTTGAAAGAACACCACGGAGGATTTTAATGACACCTACTTAGCTCATTATGTTAACAAAGAACATCATACGTAAAAGATAGTGTGAAATATTACGTGCATTTACACCGGTAAGTTTATATGCAACAGCAGCATCACTCTTTTCACTTAGAGGCGACCCTGTACCCGGCAGGTCATTAACTCGGAAAACTTGGAAATACATGAGAACACAACCATGTCTCTTTAATCGATAATGGGAAAGAAAAAGTTACCTGATAGCGAGCTGTCACTTGGCACACTAACTACATGCGCTAATGCTACAAGCGCTAAGCTAGCAAAGCAGCAAACTCCTCGAGAAGTATAAATGACAACAAACGGCACAAGGAAACTGCGCGTCATTGTGCAACGAGTCTCACATTATACCGGAATGCTAGGTTTCAACGGGCGGGGGGTACAGTTTTGAAAACGATAAACCCAGGCGCTGCAACAAAAATAAACATGTAACCAGCTGTTAGCATTAGCTAGCGTGTTAGCATGCATCGCGATGCGCTGCAGATCGTGACGCGAAATGGACGTAACCTTTAACCAGGGCAAGATACCGCAACTCGGCAACAAAGCCGAAACAATCCAGAGCAAGTAAAAATACAAAAACCCACCTCACTACTAACGTTGCTTATCTCCATGTTGTGCCAGGATTCCTCTCTAAATCTAAGGCATCGTAGTCCACCTAGACCCCTGCTCCAAAGTACATGTTCCCCCCCACTGTAAAATCCCGGCTGCTCAGCTCGGTCGTTCGGGGGGGAAGATGCGTGGCTGACCGTGGACCACTATCAGGGTGGGATTTGGGTGTGAGTGCGTGGGTATTTGATGTCAATGATGGGACCATGCGCTCTGCAAAGACACCGTTACCCTGCCATAGCTGCGAATATGGCGGCTACTGAGGTAACTGGTCAGTGAATGAGTTTATTGACGTATTTGTGACGCAACTCGGTTAAGGATTTCCCCTAGCACCGCAAAGCACCGGGACGACGTGAATAGGGACAGGCTACGAAAACAAGGTATTTAATGATCGACGCAAAAATAAACGAACGTATCACATTAGCTTTCTGTTTACATCAGTCCAGGTTTCCGATCCTAGAGTTAAAGCTGAATGTTGAAACCTGACCATCTCATGTGCTGACGGACATAAGAGGCTTAAAGCTCATCCACTTTCACTCCAGCTGTTTTCCCTCCCACCAACAGTCAAAGGATATAAAGATACGTCTCTTTACGATTATTCAAAGAAAGATCATTCTCATTTTCCCGGATGCTCGTAATTTGATGATTTTTACGGTTCAGACATCAATATAGTGTAATGCTGTTTCTTGTGCTACAGACATGATATGAATAAATAATATAGGCCTAGTACTAAATAAACGATTGCATATTTAGTTATTGGTGAATAAGAATCAGTCACATGTCAGTTGGAAGTTATTTAATATTTTCCCCAGACTTGACCAGAGCAAGGCAAATGATGTGCAATAAAAATGAATTGAGAGAGCCAAGCTTCAATCCACAGGCACTGGGCACAGAGCAAGTGTTTATGGTGAACAGCTAGCAACTCCTGTTTTAAATAACTTTCTGTGTACTGGAAACGTGTTTGTGCGGAAGCTTGGCACATATGAAATACCATAGCTAGTCATTTTCTTGCACTCCTTGCATTTGCTCCTCTGATGCAGAGGGCTCAGTAACATTAATGTATTTCATCCTCATCAATGAGGAGCCTTCATTTTCTAGATCCTGTGTATGTTCAACACCACTTGTCGTCATGGTGATGTGGTAGTTGGAGTACTCTTCGGACACAACATCAGGAAGAGCTCTGTCCTTGTCCCACAACTGGTCCAAAGGCTGAGGTAGACTGGCAAGGAGTTCCTGAACATTCGTTGATAAAACAATCAATAAAAAAAAACACTTGGCAAGTTCAGGTTAGTATTCAAACTAAACATGCCTTGAATGTACCTGCTGTTTTTCCACATCTTTATTTCTCATCGCGTTAAGCAGGCTCTTTGTGAAGCGTGCCAGATCCAGGTATTTTTGCTTTTGGTTCTCTAGCTCCTTTTCTAAGAACTGCACTTCTTCATGCTGAGAGGTTAGAAACAAAAATACTTAATTTCAGTTGAAGTTATGTCAGTTAGCAACAAGGATTCGAGACACTTTCATCGGCCTGAATGTCAAGATACATTAATGCAACGTCTTGGTGTGTCCTCACCTTGAATTCAAGTAGGCTTTGCATCTGTTCTAGATCTAAGGGCCCCATTAAACCCTCGTCGTCATCTTCCACTTCATCCCCATCAATCACTTCGACTTTCTACATACAGTAGTATATAAAAAAAAGAAGTCATGTTATTTGTACAACATTATCGTGCAAAACATGTCCCTATGGTCAAATTAACTGTTATTTTTTAAAAATATTTTCTAGGGGTACCGTTATTTTTGTCCAGGCCTGTTTGTGTTTTAAAATAATTCTGTTGATGTTGAACCACAATTCCAAAGCAATGTCTGATTTTCTTATTACAATTCAATATTAGGCCCAAAAGCATGCTTAAAATATTATTTCAGTTAAAATAAAAAGTCCAAAAAGTGAAACTGACTGACTAAGCATACCTAGACCACACATGAAGACCGAAGCTCTATAATGTTATAATAACAGTATTTGTAAAGAGTCTAGCAAGGCTGAACTATTGAAGTAGACATATTTACGCACCACATTATTAGCCAGTGGCGTACCACCAGATGCATTTGTTCCATTTTCGTCTCTCTGGTGTGAGTCAATGGTGCTATCTGGAGGTGAGAGCTTTTAATTAACACCGAGTTCCACAGTTCAAAGAGAGGTAAACGATGATGAGAGTGTTGCATCAGAGGCCCCACCTTCAGAGAGGCAGAGAGATATCCCATCATTCAAGTCATCTCCGAGTTCGGGTGATCCGAGACGATCTTCTTCAGGGCTCAATGCCACTGGAGATTCAACTCTGGGGGAGCTCGTGTTTGTGAATACAGCAGGTCCACCTTTAGGCAGGGGTATTTCAATACCCATGAGACGGTACTTCCTTCGTCTGTTGCTGATCCACGTCTGCCAGCCAGGGACAAAAGAAAGGCATAGTGGTATGTGACAAAGATGTGCACAAGGTGAGAATGCCAATTTTCAATAGAATAAAAGGTTAATATATACGTTGAATTTAATATCTCACATTTCTCTTAAAATGTACATGTTGTATTAATATATACAGTATCCCACAACACAATGTTATCCAGAGAATTGCAATTTTGTAGACTTGAACACCTGTGTCCTGTAGGTGGCGTTAAAGTCCAGTGTTCGTGAGTAATAGATTGATCTCAAATAATACAAAGAGACTCAAAAAGAATATGCCAAAATCATCATGTGATATTTCAAAAATGAAAACAATAGAAAACTCTTGTTTGGGCACGTGTATTACATACCTGGCTTAAACTTTTATTTCATTTTTTACAAGTGCTCAGTGTGGCCACCACTGGCAATTTGGACACCATCAAGCCGAGTGAACTACAGTTTTCTATTGTTTCTTATTTTTTAAATGTAACAATATCAGAAATGGATAAATCACCAGGGCGGAAAAAGACACCGTACATTTAGTTTTACCCTGAGGAGTTTTTACCTTAACTATTTCAGTATCTACATCGAGCTGGTTTGCTGCAGCAGTGATCTTGTCCCTGCACACGACGCCCAGGCTGGTCATGCCTCTGTCCCAGTAGCGTTTCAGTTGAATGATATCCCCATCACTGAATTGGGTTCGATCCTGCAACTAAACACAAAATGTAAACAAAATGCTGAGTAACATCTATTTTTAGACACCAGACAAGAACAAGTGTCATTACAGGCAGTTGTTATATAAAGAATATAACAAAGAAGCATGAAATTATGTGAGAAACCTGACGTACAATAGACAATTAAAAATATCTCCGTAAAGATAAAATTAGTAAATACACTAGGGCTACAAAAAGGTTTTTCTCCATTGGACATACTGCACAAAAAAATAATTTGACACATCTCTCTGCAAAAAGCGTATAACAAAAAAGCCAGACTAAATATGTAGCTCTTCAATTGTTTCTTGATCAGAGTAGGGAAATGCTTAAAAATGTCACTTTTTGGTACATTCGAATACACACATCACTGGTCATGTTAATTAAACCTGCACAGCAGAACTGTATGACCAACAAATAATCTGCCTTTACAAAACAAATGCTAGTAAGGGTCAGTTTGCTTGACACAGTAAATGCGGTAGGACTTCTTACCAACAGATAATCCAATTATGTATTTTGTCCCCCAGAACCAAAATAAGAAACTGATTTTTCAGATAATACAGACAGTATCTCTCTGACAGTGACAATCAAACGTGAGCATTATTGTTTTTGTTAAAGGGATACTTGACTCACTGAACTATTTTCAACAGTAAGAAAATAATAGTTTGTCAATAATTGATGTGAACAATTAATACCTTTAAAAACGAATTTTGCCACTTGCTGTCGATTGAAGAGGACAGCACCTGTTGCTGAGGAAGCAGGTAACAACCAATCATGGCTCAGTTTGCTGATCAAACCTGGAAAACAGGTGAGCCGTGATTGGTTGTTGCCTGAGTAACATTGATGTCATCTTCAGTCGACCGCAAGTGGCAAAATGGCCGCTCCCTGAGACAAATAAAAACAGCTGGATTTTGCTTCATAACTCATATTCCAAAAATGTAATATTAATCAGAATGTCATGTTTAGAAAAGTGAGGTCACATTTAACATATTGTCAAGAAATGTTTAAGGTTGACTTCCACTTTAAGTGTATGTTGCACTCTTTGCACAATGGAACTCACTGTTCTTTTTCTGGAATTGCTGATAACCCAAGTGGCATCACTGACTGAAGTCTGTAAACAAAGAAAAAACCCAATTAAACTCTGGCTTTCAATTCACTCAGCTGTACGACATCATAAAAGCCGTCCTACCTGTGAGCAGTTATCCACAGAAAGTGAGGTTTGTGTGAAGGAGTAGCTGCCCTGATGAGTTGTGTTGCTATTAAGCAGCAGATTTTGGAAGCGGGTCGTGGTCAATGAGTGGCTCCCTTTTACCAAAGACATTGTCTGCTTCTGAGGGATGTTATCCTGAGCAGCCATATTTGCCAGTTCTTCTTCCCTTTGCCACTCATCTTCTTCATCTGCGGTTTCCATGGCAATGGAGAAGTTATGACTGGTGTCCAAAGTGCGTGAAACTGGCCTCTGCATTTCCCGGGCTTTTAAAGTAGAACCTAGTTCAGACTTAATTCTGCTGCCTTCACCTCGTTCTGCTAAGGTCAACATCTGCTGGATGCAGGTTGTCTGCTCTGAGGTAGGACTCGAGTTTTGGAGTGGGAGGGAGAGACGGGTCTTCTGTGGAGCAGGGGGTTGTGGTTGCGGATTGGTCTCAGATTTGGCCTGAAGCTGAGCCGGGGGCTGAGGTGTAGAAGACCATGGCTGAGTCTGTGCAGTACCAAATGGTCGAGTCCAGCCGGGAGGTAGGCGTCCTACCCCTGCAGTCAATCCTACATCACTGATGGATTTCATGTCCCTTCCAGCAGTGTAGACCACAGATGCAGAGGCAGACGTGAGGGTTGGCAGGTACTGAGAGAGTGGCACAAGTTTGGAGTGATGAGACGAGGAGCTCGCATTGGTTTTGCTCTGCATAACCTGGCTGATTAAGGAGCAGGGTGGGAGTGCTGATAGCTCAGACTCTGACTGTAGGGGGCCTGTGGGTTTTGGCTGGGAGCGAGTGATGGAGTTCTGAGAGTAGATACCGTTTTGTATGACGTCATTATTATTTTTGTTGTTCCCACTGCTGAGATGAGAGGGAGAAGAAGCGGAGGAAGATGATGCAGGGAGAAGGTGCACACGATTATGGATATTCCGTACGGCAGCAACTTCAGCTGGGAGCAATGCTACTGCAGACAGCCCATGATTGGATAGAGCTCCTTGAGCTAGAGTGTGATTGGACAACAGTCCCCCAGCAAGTCCATGACTAGTCAAGGGATGAGACTTGCCTCCATTCTGGTCTCCCATAGAAGCAAGTTTCCGTCGTTTGTTACCGACCCATGTCTGTAGGGAGAAGTACAATTCAATCAGTAATACTAAAAACAGAACACTGCAGAGACTAACTGAGTTAAATGAAGGCACCAGAAACAAACAAACAAACAAACAAACTCGTTGCTATTTCATTATCCTTACCCGGACAACACTAAAGTCCAGTTTGGCCTCCTGAGCACATTGGAGTATTAGCTGGAAGCAAGCCTTGCTCTGATTGGTCATCCCATTATCATAGTAACGCTCCAGGATCATTTGCTGTTCCATTGTGAATACCGACCGCAGGTTCATCTAGAAAGCACCCAATAAACAGTGATGTTACAAAGTACCCAGGATCTTACTTATTGGTAATTCCCTTTCACTGCTTTGTGTACTGCATTACTTTTGTAGCCAACAAGCCACTTTTACAGCTGCCATTCTGACATGGACGTTTAAAGACATGGCTTTTGCCATTAAGCTAAAAAAAATAATAAAAATTATACGTGTTGTTATTAGCATTATTCAGATATCAAAGACAGTCTAAATACAGTGTGACAGCATACATAACAGGAGCCCAAAACCACAGCAGCTGAATAAATTTGACTAATTTAAGGTTGGCTACTCATACTTTTATCCACCTTATTCCCGAGGGCTCTGATGTAGAAACAATTCTGCTCCCAACTTCTGTAATTAAGCTATGTGTAAGGTTTTATGTCACAGATCGGTTATTTGAATGTTTGTATTTCCTGCTTTTTCTAAATCATCCTAAGCCCCTGTTGTATTTAAAAATGACTTGTACAACTTGGGAACTTGTTGTGCTGTTAAGAGTTTGTATGCACACGCAGAAGAAGTTTAATCTGTGACTACAAAAGCAATGTTTTGAACTGGCACCCCTGACGAAGAAGACGGACTGTTGTGGAAAAACGCTAGTTTCCAGCACCTACCCAGAATGAGGATCACAGAAGAATACGTCTGAGAATCTTCATTTGAAAAGTACACATCAATCGCCTATGGTCGAGTTGTTTCATTTTGTGGATAAAGAGCACACACGACGTGCACATTGAACCTGCTTGCTTTGCGACAATTACCACAGGTGCCAACATCAACATTAGGTATGATTTTAGTGTACGGGAGACACGGCAGTTTGGTATTAAACCTCTGAAATTATTGCAATGTAAGTAGAGATGTTCGCATAAACTTTGGTGAAGCTTGATTGCACTGAATGAAATCAAGTGGAATGTAGCTTGCTTACAACAAGCGTTAAGACTGCCCTGCCCGGAAATGTAGTTAACATACAGTGGGAAGTAATGGGTTTGAGCTGGCTCCTATGTCTGCTTTAATCTAAAAAAAAAAATTAAAAAAAAGAGACTGTCTAACCTCTTTTAACAAAACACAGTGAACTTTATTACTGTGTAGGTACTGATTTGCCTCAGAGATTTTGAGATTGCTCATTGCCTCACATTTGCAGAGCTGGGAAAGTAAACATGCAACTGTACATTGACGCTAACCTAGCCTCTTTTTTATGTCATCCAACTACCCTGCTAATATCAGCAGGAAGCTAAAGCTACAACAATTGACTTTCCCACATTGGACTCGTGCAAACAGTTTGCATGCAAAGAAAACGCCGGTTTCAATTTATTCCGGAAGTCGGGAGCATAATGCATAATTCACGCAAAGGCTCATGGGGCGTAGGAATAGGAGGGATGGGTCCTAGTGATTTATGTAAAATGGGTCTATGCAAAAAGGAAAAAGAAAATAATTTCGTTTTTAATTTTTGCATGATAAAAGCAGAAAATGTTTTTCCTAAAAGCATGGATATACTCACAGTTTGGAGGCCACGCCTCTGTGGCCATGAATCCATGCTGCTACTGGAGGGGCTGAACCGTATATACGGCTCTGTAGAGGAGAATGGAGCTGCCATGTCGATCACAGCAAAACATCCACGGATTTATGTTGTCACCATCTCGCTTCTCCACATCCTGTCTCAGTGCACCTGACCAACTGTTGAGCAATGGAGCCAAAGCAGACAACTTAAAAGTTGAGTTTTAACGCTAAACATTACACGGAACAAAATCAAGCAGTTGTCTTCATGTGATTGTTACAGCACAATAACAACAAAAAGTAGTGACCAAGTTAGTAAACACATGTGAGGAGGTTAAAAACGAACCCAAACAAAAATCACATGGACCGTTGTACGACCAATAAGCATCCAGCGGCTTTATTTTGGCAGACTACTGCGCATGGCCAAAGTCGGCATAGGTAAACGTAACAGAGGTAATTAGAAACGCCACTTACACGAGGATGCACGGCGATTGAGAAATAAACCTCCTATTCACGAAGCGTGTGCCTCCAGTTTGCTTGGTACACGCACACAGAAAACAACCCCGGTAAGCGGCACGTCTGCACCCTCGCTCTAAACGAATCTTGCAGGCCCGAGCGGCCATGTCTGTAACAGCCGACGCCAGTTAGCATTAGCAAAGCTTTCCTAAAAGGACAGCTGCAGCTAAACTTTTCCTTTAAACCCGAGATTTCCCGAGTCCCGCCGCTGCCATTTCGCTGACCCCGGCTTCGAGCGAATAGCAACAAAAAGCTGGCGGGAAAGAACTGAAGCGAAGAGTGAAAATACGTCCATACTTGCTGTGTCCAATTCAGACGAAGCTTCTAAATTCAAGCAGATTTCTTTCCCACAGTCCCCGTTGCTAGACAATGAAATCAGACCGTCCGATCATCAATTCTAATCATGATTGTGACGTGTCAACAGACGGGAGCCAATAGGAGCGCGAGATCATCGTGACATCCGGAGAAGGCTGAAAACTGAGCCGCGAGGCCCCGCCCCTCCTTGACTTTGTGGAGAAGGGAGCCTTGCAGTGGAAGGAGGACGAGGAACACTGGGCTTATGTTTTGTTTCCATGTCAACATAAGCATTTTGTTTTTGAAGAAAGTGTAGGTCGAAATTTGTTACAGGCTGAAATCATTAATGTATTACTGACTTTTGTTGTTACGTCTCACCTATTTGGTATTTGGTATTGCTTTTCTTTTGTAAGTAATTTGCAAATAATAAAATTAACATACATACATATTCAGACTTTTCTTGAAGAGTAGCCATTTTTAGGCAGGGATTAATTTAACACAATGTAATAATTCATCAGCAGGGGACCATTACCTGAACACAAATACATTCCATATTTGGGCACCCTATATATTATTTTACAAATATGGCCATACATTTCAAGGCTATATATATATATCTTTGGGGAGCCGTTTTGAAATTATTTATTTGCATGCTAATCCCATAGACCTGAAGGACAATATAACGAATGAATAATTGGTTTCTTTTTTTTTATAGAATTATTTTTTTTCTTAAAGGTGCATTGTGCAGTTCAAAAGGTAACAAAGCTTTTTCTACATCATACATGTTCCAGTAATGCCCAGATGAGTACAAAAAGCCCTGACTTTTTAACAAAGAGGACGCCTATTAGCTTCTATCTTCCCATTAGTGTGCAGTGTTTGCCCTGAACACGCCACATTTTATCGAGGGGGGAGGAGTACAGTGGCGCGGCTGGCGCCATGCCCAAGCGTTACACAGAGGCGGCAGTTACGCGTTAAGCCACAGGTGGCAGCCGTAAGTAAAAAAAAAAAAAAAAAAGAAGAGCAACAATGCTTTTTTAAATTCACTTTGTGTATATTCTTAAATTTACATTGACTATAACAGCAAACTGTATATTCATGGTTAGAAGCAAAGGTAAAATGATTTAACAAAAAAAACATTCATTATGCAGATCTCAAAAGTAAAAATCCTAACTAATGACTATATTGTGAAAACAAACTATCAATACTATTATTATTTTTATAATACTTGTATATTATAAGAGGTGGGTAGTAACGAGTTACATTTACTCTGTTACATTTACTTGAGTAACTTTTTTGGGGAAAAGTACTTTTTGGAAAAAAAAAGTACTTCTAAGAGTAGTTTTACCACACACAACTTTTAACATTTACTCGAGTAGATGTGTGAAGAAGTAACGCTACTCTTACTCCGCTATATTGGGCTACATCAGAGTCGTTACCCGCCGCCCCGTTCATACATTAGATTTACCGTATTTTCAAGTAAGTGCTCCGCTTGACTGACTGTGTGGGAGCATTTCCGCGGACACTCGTGATGTGACGTTCATGAACGAATCGAGTCTTTTGAACGGCTTTTCAATGTGACGATGGGAACCGAGTCTTTATAGAGACCCAATCAGACTAAATCAGTTACTCAGGACTTGAGTATTCTTTTCAGCGAATACTTTTTTACTTGTACTTGAGTGATTTTTTATGACTTTTTTTTTACTTTTATTCGAGTAACATTATTTTTAAGTAACATTACTCTTACTTGAGTAATTTTTTTGGCTACTCTACCCACCTCTGTAAATTATTCATTCATTAATTCATTCATTAGTTTTCCAAACTGCTTATTAATATATTTTTAAGCTTAGGCCACTTCTCTTGACTGATATTGTGTAGCGTAGCAGAATCCTTTTCCGTTTCTGTTTAGCAAGTCAAATTTCTGTCTGAAATCTAAATTTGCCTGCTTTTTGTTGCTTAAAGTTTGATGTTCTCGGCTTTAACGCAGTTCTAGCAAGATTTCTGTGAAAAGTGGACTCAAGTACCCCAAGCACTTAATTTTGGTGTGATAGTTGTGTCAGTCTTAGGTTAGCTTAGCAATTAGTATGGCTTCTCCATCTTTTCTTATCCCTTCGTGAGAACGATACTTGTCGTCAGCTGGTAGCTTATACACCCCTATGGAGGTGATGATTACTGACTCTGGAGTGAGTCGACACACTAGTAGGCTGCAAAGCTTGTTGCTAGACAGCTGGTTGTGGCTTAAGTAGCACCGACCTTGCCTCGATTGTTCACCGCCTACATGCGTAGGTGATGTTGTCAATGCATGATTTGCGGTCACTGCACGAACTGCACTCACATGTGCAGCTGGTCGGCCATCTTGGATCACTAACCTATAGCAACAACACTAGGACAAAACACCTACATAACGCCTGTAAAGTCTGCGGTATATCTTAGGTATAATGTCAATGGAAACAAAACTTTCAGATCATCTTGCTCATATATATAGAGAAAGAAAGATAGATAATAGATACGGTAGACAGCGAGCCTTTTTGGGAAAATCACAGCAGTTCAGAAAAACTGTGATTCTCAGTTTTGCTATTTAGTGTGTTTTGATGAAGTGCAAAATCCACTTTTGACCGACAATCTGTGATGCAAAAAAGCTGACTTTGAGCCTTGCATTAGATCGCAGCTTACTCGAGGTGCGGCACCTGCATTGTTTCCCCCAATACACTACAGCAGGGGTGGCCAAGTTCGTTCCTCGAGAGCCGCTATCCAGCCTGTTTTCCATGTTTCTCTCCACTAACTGCTAAGCTTGCTGATGAACTGATTATTAAATTCAGCTGCGCTGAAGGAGGGAGACATGGAAAATGGGCTGGATAGTGGCTCTCGAGGACCAAACTTGGCCACCCCTGCACTAAAGTATTTAAAAACAAAAAAACAGTTTTGGGGGTGGGGTGGGGGCAACCCCAGTTTTTCATGGAAAATGTTCATTGCCGGGATCTCCCTGCTTATTCAAGAACTTTTGGGAGGTTAAAAAGTAAGTATAAATATGCAAATATGCCAATCCACTAGTGCTGAACCGCCAGTATGCAGAGGTCGACTGATATTACCTTTTCTTTTTATTTGCAACTGATCATCTGCTTCCTATACCAGGTCTTAGTGTGTGACAATTTGAAAAGCTATTCCTGTCCTGAAGTAAAAAGTGATATTGTAAAATATTTGAAAAACGTTTTAATATAAGAAAAGAAGGAACATGCATTAAATAACTTTACTGATTGAACTGAAGTGTACTGGTGAGTAACACAAGTTAAAAAGAAGGAATTGGACAGCCCTTGGGCCAAATAAAGGGGTAAATAGAGGTATGCAATGGTGATTTCCTATGACAGCTGGATCACTGAGCATGGAAAACCGCCGCCAGTATTAATGTCTGCAATATAGAAGTAACAGCAGCAAAAAAGTGAATGATTTAGCTCTCAAATGAGTGCAAAGTGCAGCCACAGCAAGCTCTAAATGAAAACAGGTTCCCAGTGTGAGTGACGGCCGTCAGTCGTGCCAGGATCCACTCGGCTATTATTAATATTTTATGAATCATCCATCATATAATCAGATAAACATTGGTTTTGCATGGAAACGTATTGCAAACTAAATTGTTCAGATTACTATTGTTGTCCATTTGATATGGTTTAATTAATGACACTGCTACATTCAGTGATTGTATCTCAAGTTTGTGCTCTTTAGCCCCCTTTGAACGTGTGCGTGTATGAGTTTGTGTGGGGAGGGTGACGCGTAATTCCATGACGTCACCCATGTCTCAGGTGCACAACAGGGGGCGCTGTCCCTCACAGCTGATCGCTCAGTCTCGAGTTGCAGATGCATACGACTGCTGCGGATATCCCCGTGCGTAGATAGTGTTGCTTGATCATTAGTCATGCACATTTCACCTTTCTGGTTGAGTCAGACTCAACAAGAAGGCATAAACTGTTCTCTCACCTAGCACGATTCACACATATTAGCAGGCTATTACAGGTATTGCCTTCTATGTTTTATATTCAATATTTTAAATGATTTTCAACCCATCCCCTAAACGCTCTTTGACCCCGTATTCTGAAAAGTGTGGATGGAAAGAGGAGGGGGCGCTGAACGAGATCCTCTCTGTATGATGTGCGTTGCACCATTTCCCGGTCTCTTTTGTGAGAGGTGGCCCTTATGATGCTGCAGCGAGGTGGGTTGGGGGAGAGGAGAGGGGAGGGGTCCCTCCCATCGAATCCCCTTCTCACGGCGCGCGAGCTGCTGGCGGGAAGGCACGAGAAAGAGAGGTAGAGGGGAGGTAAGCTGGGAGCGCGTGTGCGCGCGTGTCTGTGCGTGCACGTAGATTGCACCACCGCATCCCGTTCACCGTTTCTGCAGGCGGCCATGCTCTGATGGAGGGAATAAAACCGACAACCGTCTCTTTACACTCCGAATTATCCAGCGCCACGTCACTCCAGATGTGACTGACAAGACGTTATATCATATGTCGCCTGCTTTCACTCCTGTGCTGTTTAACGCAGAGAGGCTGTGACATCATGGCTTTGGTTATGGAACCTATAAGTAAATGGACACCAAAGCAAGTGCTGGACTGGATGAAAGGTGAGTTAGGATCCCTTCTCTGCATCACGTCAACGTCCGGGCTTGTATGTGATCTGACTGAGGATTATGGGGTGGTGGTGAAGTGAGCAGCAGCGGCCACACGCTGCATGCGTGGAGCTTCTCCTGCCTGAATGAGTGAGTGGTTTTAAACGCAAAACCAGATGTGTTGGAGGTGGTGCAGTGAGATGGGTTTCCTATTAAAAAAAAAGAAATGAAAAGAAGTGAGGACACAGCATTCATCGTGTCATATGGTTTGTTTGAGAATGCGCTTTGCAAGGCAAACCTACAGGCTGATGTTGCTGATGCGGTCGGAGTAAGCACCATGCAGTGGTCTCATCAATGAATGTGGAGGATCTGTCATCAGCTCCTTTCACTGACACATGCTTGAAGCTCATATCACCACTCAATGTGTGTGTGCTATACAGTACCTGTGTGTTTGATTAATGCTGTTAGCTGCATCACCCCCCCCCCCCCAACACACATGCATGCACACACGCCTCAAATCAAACCATACCTGAATGTCAGCCTGTTCAGTAAGATTCACTAAGAATTATGTTTCCTCATTCGGTGAGCCCTTTCAAAAGTCAGTATCAATAAGTGGCCATTAATAATATGTCTGTCTGCATGAGAGATGTTTAAGCTGATGAGGATAAGGGGAGAGAGAGGGGGGGTGGGGGTACGGATACTCACACACTGATCAGCTAGGGAGCAGTGTGACACTAACTGTGGCAGCCCGATTGACAGACATGAGAGATAGAGAAGGGGGAAATGGGGGTGTCCGCAATCGTGTGTGATCAGCCATTTTAATGGTGTATTTGTGCAGGCAGTATACTGGCATTGTTTTTAATGGTGGATCACGATTCGATGCTGAGGTAGTTCAGAGAACCCCAGAGGACAAGGCAGCGAGCAAACATGGACGCCTTAGGTCCTTGACTTAATTGTCCTCATCAACCGGCTTCATCCCCTACTTAGGTGAATATTCAGTATGAACAACAGGAAATAGGAATAGAAGTAGTTCTGAACAGAATTTGTTCCAATCCAAACACAGTGGAGAAAACCTGAAATACAATGAAGTTGTCACGTGAAGTGTAGAATTAGGACCCAAACACAGACAAGGCATGGAAGTTGGGAAACAGAGTCTTAAGAGCCACGTTTCCACCGCAGGAACTTCGGAGTAAATTTACGGGGCCAGCCCCGTATGTGCGTGTCTCCACTGCAAGAGCCTTCCCAACCGGGCCACATTTACAGGAACTTACGGGGACGTGCGGAGGTCCTACTCGAGGGTAGTTACTCCGCCGGCCCGATAAACTCCCAATCGAGCTTTCGTGCTGATTGGCTAACAATTATTTAGTATAAAAAATTATCTTACCTTCATGCGCAACGATGATGCATTCTTGGCTTAAGTCTATTCCACCAAAACAATTATTTTTATAATCTTTTGCCTATTTTCGTTCCACTCTACTGTTAGCCTTTTCAAATTCTTCATCTAGATGCTGTCTCCTCTCACTCAAACCGTCATCCATGCCCAGTACATTTTACAAAAAAGTAGAAAAAAACGGCAACCGCCACAAATTTTTTCTCTTTCCCCGTTGTTGTTCAGATTTTTGTGGCTCCGTGCAAACCGTTGCAAGGCAATTACGTGTCAATCGGAACAGGTGAATTGCGAGTCAGCCTTTTCAAATTCTTCATCTAAACGCCATCTCCTCTCACTCAAACCATCCATCCACGCAAAGTACATAAAATAAAAAGCAGAGAAAAACAGCAACCACCTAAAGTGTTTCTCTTTCCTCGTGATTTTCACCGCGCGGTGCTTGGGTGACGTCACGAAAGAAACCGTCGCACGGCATTTATGTGTTGATCGAAACTTGTGACGTCGCGAAATGGGTCGTACTCCGCAGTGGAGACACAGCTACAAGCGGGCCGACTGAAAGGACGGTTCCTGTGAAAGTCCATCCCCCTCACCCCATACCCGAACGTCCCGCGGTGGAAACGTGCCTGCTAATACCAAGTAACAACAGAGAGCAGGTCTGGATTCAGAAAAACTCGACATTAAAAACCTGGACAAGAAACTTGACAGGGCTGGATGCAAAGAAGCCTCGACTGAAAGAGCAGCGCTGGATGCATGTAAGCAACCTCAAACATGGAAGTACACCTTGCATGGAAGAAAGCTAGTGACGGGAAACCTCGGCTAAGGAACCTTGACGTACTGACAAAAGTGTCATTCAGTAACTCTTGCTAGGGCAATGCACAATTCTATATAACAGTCTAACCTATATAATAAGAGTGACATCACTGGACAAACTAAGAGTTACTAATATAGGCACATAGCCACTGCATAGCAACTGACTGCATTATCACATTATCATCATAATGACCATAATAACTGCATAAGCAACTGACAACATCAGCATTATAACACAATGGCTCCATGATCCAACCCAAAGCACAGTCATAACAGAAGTACAGTTTATGCAACACCTTTTTCTTCTTCTTTTTTTTTTTTTTAGATATATTTGTCACATTTTGAAAGAGTACCTTATGAAGTAGTAAGTGTTGTCTCAGGCCTTTCCATGTGGGTGTTCTCCCTGTCATTGTGTGGGACCTCTCTGGATTTTAGGACTTCCAAAGATGTTCCCAAATGTCAAGAGTGGTAGACCTCAGCAATGGACACGGAGTGAAGTAGCCTCTTCTCATCCATACATTCATGTGCATCTCAAAAGAAAGTGCATCAGATTCCATACCGGAGTCCTGTTCCAGTCATTTAAAAAGTAGGCGTGTTGTCATTCTGAACACTCCTGGTCTCAGAGATTGATTTTCATCATAACATGTCCCATGAAATTCATTCTCAGGCACAGAATCCTACTTCGGTCTTTCATTTCCTGGATGCCCATCAGCCCTCTTTTTCTGCACGTTGTCACTTTATGGCAGTGACATTGAGGCCAATTTCAAAAGTGCTTAAGCAATTTGTGTCCCTTAAAAAAGTGACAACTCAATCTTTAGAAATATAACTTTTTTTTTGGAAGCAGGGAAACAAGTTGGCAAACACAGTTGTTTCTTCATTTTCTTATCTCTTCTGTGGCTGATAATCTAAAGGGTGACTTTTTAATCACTATTATTTTTGGGAAATTGTTGAGAGGAAGCAATAAAGAACATTTGACCTTGTCCAATTCAAACTCTCACGGCATAAAATGGCTGACGTGCAATAGCCACAGAATTCTCAAACATTTGCTATGAAAATTGCAGGCTATGCAACATTTCACAATTTCTCCAAAATAAATAGGGGTACAACATACATTTATAGGTAAATTATGGTTTGCCTTGGATCCTTTTCCTTATGTAGGCTTAAAAATCATTTTCAGCATTCAATATCAATTACAAGTTCCAATATTATATTCATAAGGCCGACTGAGTGACTTCATGGACCAAATCAAAGTGATTTACCCTTAAACAAAATAATGTAAATGTTCTTCAGGAATGATACAATTTTTGGTTATTTCTTACATTTATGTGATACAAAAATTAAATGACCTTTCATTCAGACCTCTGAAGTAGTTTCCCCCCGTAAATTACTTTAGTTGATTTAAATCAATATCAGACAGCATACATATTCCTGTGCCATTGTTGAGGCAAATTCTTAGCAGTGCACTTTTTAGGAATCTTTTCACTGCAAGGTTAATCTATTTAAGCAGAAGACTAGACTGTGTGCTGCTGAACGACTTCAAGCAGCACAACACCGGCAAGGCTCATAGAAAGATGACTCATCAGCATTTATTTTGAACACCCACACTGGAGGACTTTCCTCTATGTGCGTATTTGTGTTTGACAGAAACTGAATGTGGCAGGGTGTGTTCCAAAGACACTCAATGTACCAAAGATGTTCATTGCTCTTTAAAAAAAAATCTTAAAATTCATTTTTAAATAAGAAATGAGCATTATTATACACCAAATTTTTTTTTTAATGGAAAGTGTGTGAAAACATTGTTTAGATAAGTACCGTAGTTGATGTGTTGATCATTTATTTTTGCTTAAATGACAGCTTTCATCTGAAATATGAAAAATAATCAATTTTGAGCCTTAGACATTGGACCTATTGTGTACGCAACGAAAATGCAAGCTGTACACGTGCTCTAAAGTGTCCAATACACTAATGCAAAACAAAACACCAATTGAATGACCATAGGACTGTTTTTTGCTTGTAACACATAATACACACACACTCATTTGTACTTTTGTGTGATGGCAGGGTTAACATTTTAGCTGACCTGTACTTTGTAGACTCGATTATTATATCAATATTACACAGTAGCCCCTTTCACATTCACTGTTAACCCGAATAAGTTAGCAGAACTAAAAAAAGTGAGGTCATCTGTTGCCTCATTTGATCAACTCAAAAGTTAAAGTTTTGCAGAACTTGATTGCTTTGATTAAACCAAATTATTTTTTGGGGATACATAGTTACTTAGAAGCTTACTGTTACAGCAACTCAATTATTCTCAGTTACTAACTTATAAATGTTATAAAACCACTGGATTAAGTTAACAGAAGTCCAAACCATAAGTACACTGTGTGTCCTCACGAAAATCCCGGGAATGCTGGAGCCTATCCCAGCTGTCTTTGGGAAGTAGGCGGGGTACACCCTGAACTGGTTGCCAGCCAGTCGCAAGGCACACACAGACAATCTAGGGACAATTCAGTGTTCAATTAACATACCATGCATATTTTTCGGGAATGTGGGAGGAAACTGGTGTGCCCGGAGAAAACCCACGCAGGAACGTAGAGAACATGCAACCAAGCCAGGAAAGCCAGAGGGCCGGATTCTATCTCACAACCTCTGGACTAGGAGGCAGACAAGTTAACCAGTTGGCCACCATGCCACCTGCTATGAGAATATGTTAATAATCGAATATAAATTATAATTAATTTATTTAAACCAGATAGGAAACTGAGAACAAATTATCATTTACAATGTCAACTATAGGGCTAAAATTATGAATTTATTTATGTTTTTAAGATACCCAAAAACTAGTATAGTTCAATTTAATCAAAACTTTTTAGTACAAATTACTCATAAAAGCATACAAAGTTACACCAACTTAAAAAAGTTTAGTTAGTAGTAGTTTTCATAAAACTTTGAGTATTGTGTACTTAATCTATTTGATTATTTTGAACGTTCGAGTTTACAGTGACTTGGCTTCCTGGTAAATCTGCATTAGAGGCGTTTATTCGCTGCTGTTTCCATATTGCACATTCATACAGCTGTTGCAGCTTCACGCCTTCAGATAGTGACACTTCACCTCTCTCAATTCCTTTATGTTTTGCCGCAGACTGAACAAACTGGGGTTTGACTCTTGTTTGAAGCTGGGTTTAGATGTAACCTTGTATTCCAATTAGAAATAAACTAAAATGGCCAAACGAATGAAAATGCTCAATATAAACACTTCAATCGGAATAAACTGGGGTGATATATTCCTTTTGTCTGTCCGATTTGATGTCATGCATACACTTCAGTCGGAATATCCAGGCTGCGTCCTGTGTGCGCATGCTCTGTCTTGACCTAAATGTGCAGTGACATCGTCTTTTTTGGACTTTAAAATGGCGGCTTCCAACTGGAGCTGGTCTACGACAAGAGAGCTTGTTTTAAACTATCGTTAGTTTGCGTTTATAAAGCTGTTGCTTTAATATAAGTGTAGAAACAGGTATAACTACTGTGCTACTGTTGTTGATAAATTATTTGATGTAATCATCAATCTGCTTTTGTCACCGGAAGTGTCCAGAAAGTAAAAATTCTGCTCCGGGAGCTCGTTTACCTGCTGGTTGATTAGAAGCACCTGTGGCTAGAGCCAAACCGTGGCACAGTTTTTACTTTATGAACCTGGATTTGACACCGGGGGCGGCGTGGCTCCGTGATAGAGTGGTCTTCTCCCAACCCAGAGGTTGTGGGTTCGATGCCTTTGTTTTCCACGTCGAAGTATCGTTGAGCAAAACACTGAACCTCCAGTTGCTCCTGATGCTGCGTCATCAGTAGGTGAATGAATAGTTGAATGTAAAGCCTTGTAGGGCTGTGTACAGTAAGGTGGAAAAGTAAATGAAGTACCATTTATTTCTGTGTGTCACACTACTGTAAAACGGTTCTGATTAATGTAGTGGAGCATGTATAAAACAGATCGAAAGAGACTCATGTACGGTTGACCAGAGCTCTTCAATGAATTCAAATCATAATGATGAAGAAGTCTAGATCTAAACAAGAAATCAACATTTGAGTTATTATATCCTGGTACGGAAGATAGCACCTTTAAAGTAAGACACAACCAAACTCATTGGGAGAATTTTCATCATATAGTAAGAGAATGACCAAAAAAACCCTGATGTCAAAGGTATTCATCGGGGGAAAGAAGTGAGAGTTTCATTTGACGGAGTAAATTGTATAGCGCATGCATATCTGCCGAAGAGAAGAACACCCCCAAATTAACAACACCTAAAAGAGGTGTTTTGACAATATCATAGTATGAGTAAGAAGGCAGACCATGTGCAAGAAGTGAAGTAGTGCACAAAGTATTTAATTAACTCGTATCTTGCCAATCTTGACTTTTGATTGGCAGGATAATTACAAGAACTAGTAATGTCAAAACTCGACACTCCAAGGGTATTTTTTTTCTTTTTCTTTGCCTTCAAGTGGTATAATAATCACAAGTCAAGGTAAATCTCTTTTGTGCAAAAATTAAAATGCGTACAAAAAATAATAAAATGCATGTACAATTTATAGAGAGCTGCGAAGATAATGTCTCATACCGCTCGACCTGTACTATTTTCCTTAATGAAGACCCATTGCTAAACAAGCTAAAAGGAGCATAATCATCACCTGGCATACTACAAACCATGGCAATAACTTGATTAATATGTGCATGTCAACGTGAGCACTTGTGTGAAAACGAGGTATCTCTGTAAAATGATTTGTGTGCCCAAACTACATACCATCATCATCATCATCATCATCATCATCATCATCATTGAAGCCGATTTACAATTTCACCATTTTTCTACCCTGTATACTTTATAATCTAAATACTATATGTGCAGCAACATTTTTGGTCAACCATGTTGATACTATTTTTTTGACTCAGAACAAAATGTGCACATTGCATTGAAAAACTTTTTTGGGGTTAAAGAGCAACACAACATCAAATCAACTTTTCTTTTTCTTTTTCCCCCTGATAAACTGTATAAAAGGGTGTCTACTTAAGCTGTTTACATGTTCTGGTCATTACTTTGACATTTTAGTGCATGTTTGTTGAAAGTTGCTTGAATTAAAACACAATTTGGCTGTTTGTCCACCTTGGATGAGCACAGACTACCCACGTCACTTCCGTGAAACTGACGTAGTCGCTTGGGTGCCCACTGGCTCAGTCTCGTACACGCCTCCTTAGCGAGTTACAGTTTGAAAAGAAGCGTTTGCGAACATCTCTATATCAATTTTCAGGTTAGTGATTTATTAGCATAGCATTGGGTTAGTTTATTTCTTCTTCTTTTTTTTTATTATCAGAACTTGTCGTCGTATAGAAATTCTTTAGATCGTAGTTTTCTGCTGTCAGTCACAGCCAGACCCCGCCCAACCCGCTCCCCCTTGCAAACCCAACAGTCCTTCAGGCAACCCCCCCTCTGAGCGCCGCTTTCAAATATTAGTGAGGAGTGGAGCAAGAGTCCAGTTGCTGTTAAAGTTGTTAAATTGTACTTTAAGGTTGTTGGTAAAACAAACAAACAAAACAAAACAATGTTGAACGAAGCCTTTTACCCCCCCCCCCCCCCCCCTTCTGCTTGTAATTAGAATGTAACCTAACCTGGCAGTCCACCTACAGTATGAACCTTTTGACCTAGAATCTATTTCTGATCAACTGCCAACTAATAGCATATGGGTGGTTCTTTTCGCAGCTGCTTGATCCTTCTACCGGAAGAATCTTCCTTCTTTGTTTGTTTGAATCTACTAGCAAGTGGGTGAAATACCACTTTTACTACCAGTCCATATTCCTTTATTATTTCTCAGTGGTTTAAATTGGAAGACATATTGGTTATGTTATGTGTAGACTTCTCATGGCTGTGATTCCATCCTGTGTATTCTCGTCTTTAAGCCCAAGCCTGTTTACACTGTGTTCCACATTTTTAGACATATAGAGTACATTTTACTCTAAAAAGACTATTCAGTCCCACTCTAAACAGAGTAAAGTTTACACTTGGAGTAAAATACTAAAACAACAACAACACTGAAGTGTTGAGGAACGATCCCACAATCTTCAGCATGGAAGACGGCCACTCTACCACTTGAGCTATGCCAGACTTACTCTTAGTTAATATATTGCTGGTGAGTCCAAAAGAGCAAAAATTGAGGTACGAGGATTCCACCTGAAATCTGCGATATATTGACACAGAGCAGGAGTGGCATGGGTCAGGGGTTAGGTTGGCTGTCTCCCAACGTGAAGGTTCTGTGATTGTTCCTCAACTGTTTTTTTAATTTTATTTATATTTTACTCTCTTCAGAGCATAAAGTTGACTATGTTTAGACTGGGAAAGAATATAGTCTTTTTCAGAGTAAAATTTACTCTACAAATCTGTAGACTACAAACATTTGAAATCTCACTTTTTGGTGGGAACATATTGCACATTTTGTTGCTCCTATTTATTTAGTCTATTTAGTTCATGGCAATGTTTCTGTCAGGCAAATGCATCGTATGGTAAGAAAGCAGTTGTTACAAGAATTTGAAATTGTTTAGCTGTGAGCTGTTTTTGCGGTAATCGTTTTAGTATGAGGCACTTCATACAGATGTAGTGTTAAGTAAAACATTTTTTTAGTGAGATGATTTAATTTGTTAGTTTGGAATCCTTGGATATATATTTTTGTAAACGCTATGCGAGATCGGCATAATTGCATAATAATAACTGTTTGTACAGTATTTTTGTGCTATCATTTGCGCTTGCTCTCTCAATATATGTGTTTGCGTTATTTTAAAATTGTTTTCTATATTTAAAAAATGAAGTGCCATATATGCCATAGAAAGATGCCCATAAAGTATTCAAATAGGGAATTTCTATAATGCAGATTAAATTTACTGCGGGAGTGATGGACTTGTAAAGGTGATAATATCAGAGGTTCCTATGTTAATTCAAAATGATCAGGAAAAATAATAATAATTTTGAAACCTAGTCAAGAAATGTGTTGGTCAAAATAACTGTTTTAATGATCAGTATGTAATGACAAATATGACAGTGTCCTTGACAAGCCTTTTTTGAGGGTGGTTTTGTCCAACAAAATCCTAATTATTTAAGAAGCTGATACAACTGGTTATGATCCCAAAATGCTATCCACTGTAAATGATATTGACTATTTTGGAAAACCAACATAAACATGCATCCCTCTATTTTCTACACAACTTAAAGCGAAAGCTGGAGCTGAAACTTTGGTTGAGAGGCAGGTTACATTCTAGACTGGTCCCCAGCCAATAAAATAGCATTAACATACACAGTGTAGTTTTAATTATCTGGAATAATGTACGCACATATCCATAGAACGTTTAAAAAATCCCTTTCACTTATTTACACAGTAATAAGCTAAATAAATCCAGAAATGTTTTTATAATGCATTTTTATCGACTCAGATACAAAGCATTCACCTGTTTCTATGTGTGCAACCACAAGCAAGAAACACACAGTTCCTACATGGCAACAGGGGTAAACAATACAACAAAAACATGCAGTTTGTATGAAGTCATAACAATTATAAAATGGGTTTGATTCATCATGTTGATATTTTTGCATGCATATTTGCAATCCATTTCAACAGGAGATTTTGTCGGTTTCGGTGAACTTCATGTACGCATTTATGGACACACGCACACGCATATACACACAAACTTGGGAGCATGAGCTTTAAGTGGGGCATTGGTAACCATGGAAACCAGATCTGATCGTGTTGGAGTCACAACACATGTCATAAGATGGGGAGGCATGAACTACACACAGATGCCCGCTACACATGCTTGGATAACCTATAGGCTCAGAGCGAGGCACATATGCATGCAGCATCACACACACACACCCCCATACACACACAAACACACACACACACACACACACACACACACACACAGTCCTTCGTGTGCAATGACTCGAACGATGAGGGAGCAGGAAATTTAGGAATGGGAAAACGTGCTGCAAAATGAACAAAAAGCTTCCCTAAGATGGGGGAGGAAATGAGGCCATGATGGAGAAACGGGGAGAGCACAGTTTATGGCTGAGCTGTGCATAGAATGAGAGATGCAGTGGGCATCATATCAAAGTACCAGCTCTAGCCCGGCGGACACTTAGACAGAGGGTCCTGTGTGTCTTTTTGCACCTGTTGTTCCAGGAGCAACACTTTTATTAGGGTGTTTTGATCTCAAAAGAGGAAAAACACACAAAAAGGGCATTTTCCTCCCTGTTTGTGGTTTGTTTAGTCAGGTGTTAAAGGGGAATTTAACCCACAATTTTTTTTTGGTCTATAATGTTCTATGCAGCCCCACTAGTTTAAATATGGCATTTCTGGTTAATATTGTGTTAGTGGAATATGAGTTAAGCAGCAAAATCCAGCTGTTTTTATCCATCTCATGGGGCGGCCATTTTGCCAGTTGCTGTTGACTGAAGATGACATCAATGTTGCTCAGGTCTCAGGTAACAACCAATCACAGTGCAGCTTCAGAAAACAGGTGAGCTCTGATTTGTTGTTGCCTGTCCCCTGAGCAACATTGATGTCATTGATGCTTCATAATTAATATTCCACAAATGTAATATTAATCAGAATGTCATGTTTAGACTAATGAGGTCACATATAACATATTTTTGTCAAGAAATGTTTAAGGTTGACTTTCAGTTTAAGTAACACAGAAACCAAAATCAGGTGAGGACCAAACCAACCAAAACAGATGTGGGGTTCTCAGAACATTTCTGTTGTGGTGAGAAAGCAATTAAACCTTTAGCAGCTCCAACTGGGAAATGAACCATTCAGGTTCAATGTGACTTCACCGAGCTGGAGATTGACATGAAGATAGCAGCTGTCTTTAATTATAATTGATCATTTATGGGGTTGTAGGGCTGTGCAATTAATAGAAATTCAATTACAATTTCAATTATTACACTCCATCAATACAAAATCGGCATAATCGTAAACAAAAATAAAAGATTATTCATACTAATTTTGAGATGTTAAAATTGATAGATTTGACCTTTTTTTATTTTAAAATGACTAATTTAATATATCTTGTTTGGTCCAAAGGAAACTTTCATAATTATAGTGTTTCAAAGAAATGAATTTGTCTTAATATTGTTTTACAAGTTGAAACATTTTCTTGTTTTGTACCAAAAAATAAAGGATTGTCCTAATCGTGATTGCAGTTATTACCAAATGAATCGTGATGAATATTTTCTTCATAATCAAGCAGCCTAGTATGTTGTCCAAGCAACATATTTTCTTAAATCATGTGAAGGAGAATAATATGCTTCCCTGAGTAAGCTCTACTTGCTGGTTTACTGTAGCACGGTAGACCATTTTGTGTTTATTTGCCTTTCACTCACCAATAATAATAAAAGAAAACACTGCTACCTGATGTGTTTGTTTGTTGTCTGGAACCACATCAATGGGAAATGCACTAAGTTTACTAAACCAACAAAGGATTCACTGCAGAGTGTGTGTATTTTGTTTTGGCCACCAAGTTGCAGGACAGCAAGCAGTATATTACGCAATTAAGTCTTATGTGATGTGATTGTTTCCCGCAGGGAACTTTGAATTGGATTCCAAATTGTCCATCTGCTTTTCTTTGTGCTCAGAACATGGGTCACCGTTTTATTTGGATCATGTTCAAATTTTGCGTGTTTATAAAATATTTTCAATGTAAACATAATCGTTAATGGCAACTCTAACATCTTGGGGAAAAGTGTTCTCATAAACATTATGCAGGATTCGTTTATTGCAGTTAATTAGGATAAAGATGCGAACACTGACAGGGAAAGTACAGATATATCAGGCATTGGTATCATTATTCCGGATTCACCCTCTTGTGGCCATTTGATGATCAGGAACTAGAAATTAGAAGAATAGAAAATTGCCAATAATTTCATGGATATATATCCAAAGGTCTTTCTTTCTTTACTATTTCTTTAATTTTTTTTTTTAATTTTCAACAATTACTAGTGTCGGTGACTACTTAAGAGTTGAGTATTTGCACAGGTTAAAAATATAATAATATACATACAGTGGTATCAAACATCCCTATCTGACAACTTTAAAATCATGACAAAATAGATAATTTTCCAGATAAAATGTGCAATTTTGGGAGATAAAATATCACATTTCACATCACAAACATAATATAGTGTTTATTTTACACATGGCAGGCCATTACATTTTTTAAAAGCATTGTACATGATTTTTTAAATAAAAATAGTAACATAATAATATTTGCTCATTGCTATGACTTTCTGACTCCTTATTCAATACAGCGGCAGGAATTAGTTACTCTCTCAATTGGAGATTGCGTTGAATGTCAATATTCACTTCTAGCATGTACATTTGTATGAAGATGAATATTTCCAGTAGAAGTGCCATCAGTTGAGATTGCCTGCGCATCCAGCAAGCTGCGTTTCAGTGAGGAGGCTGGGGTGCACTTGAAAGCTCACATACGGGAGAGCTAAAATGCCACCTTCTTAAGAATATTCTGTCATGATGTGATGAATATTTCACAGTAGGAATATTTCAGTGACTTTTGAGTCTTTTTTTTACCGTGCACTTTTTCCATCTCGAAACTCAAAGATAGGAAGCAAGGCAATAAGACAGCGGTCTGCGCTGCCTGTCAGTGCTCTTTGCACGAGTTCCACTCTGACCCAAGCATGGTCTTGACGGAAAAACTAAAAACAGATTTGACTGTCTGATTTCAGTTGATGTTAATGGGCAAGCTGGAAAATCGCTGCTGAGAAACTTTTTCATCTAAAGTCATATTAAGCAGTAAAATCAGATTTTATTGTGGCCTTCAACAATGTTTTTTTGAATACGGGTAAGTATTGTGTTTGTATGTGCGCGGGCCTTAGCCTTGCATCAGTGCTGAGTCCTGAGGGCCAGCAAATGCTGATCCCTTACTTCTACTCTGAGGCTTCCCATGCTGTTGGTTGCTTGGCAACCCTCATCGTAATAAATATCAGCTTCTTCTGCTTAAAAGACAGTGTGTAGAATATTAAGATTTTTTTTCAATGTTCATTCATTAAAAACCAAAACAAAACTATTAATTTCAATAATATGAAAAATATAACTATCACATTAACGTACATAAAAACAAAACAATCTTAGATCGAGTAATCACTAATTATCTTACATATGCCGGGCCGCATCTTACAGGAGGCTGACATGTTTTACCACCATCTTTCTGCTACGGATACCCGAAGGTGAATGACTTAGCAAATGTTGTATTTGGTGGGAGGCTTATGAAGTGTGGTCTTTCTGAGGTGTCGTAGTCCTTTGAAATGCACATGCCTATAGGTTTGATGCATTCTATTAGTTCACCACTAGATGCCTTTACATTCTACACACTGTCACTTTAGAGCAGTCCTTCTCTCTGTGTAAGAAAAAAAAATCATTGAGAAGCACTAATTTAAGGGAAGATGTATTGATTCAACACAGGCTAATGTGTACGTTTCCATGTGTAGGTTTTTGTACATCCATGTGTATTTAGAGGTACCGATTTGCATTTGTAACTACAGTATCATCTGTCTAAATGTGTTGCTGCTCTGTTTGTGTTGAAATATCTGTCGTTTAAAAGGTAGAAACCGCCACCTTGATGCTAATTGTTATCCTGTTTTCCTATGGGGTTCCCCATTGTATATTAGAATTAAGCTAGCAGAGGCAAGATTTAAATACACAATGTGTAATTGTATTTTTTTTATATGTTTAGTTTTACAGTAACCTGCATAGAAAAGCAATAAATGGCTTGAAGATTATTTTAGAAAAAAATGTATTGTTAGGCCTATCTGGCAAACTGCTGCTTGTTGTGAATTGAGTTGAGACACTTAACACAACTAATCAGATCTACAGTTCCCAAATAAATAGATGTATTTGCCCCAAACCGACTTCATAATGTGGCACATTGTATAAACATGGCCACGATTCATAAATGCCTCCTTGCCTCGGAAGCTGAGGTACAAATGAGAAGAGCAAATGTGTCTCTCTCATATGGTAATGTCATGAATTCATATTCCTCGCTACTTGCTGCAGGGTCTGCTCTGCCGCCATCATTTCAGCATGGCTGTATCTGCTATTGTTGCTGCTGGCTGCATGAAGAAATCTGCTCATGCACTCAACTTGCAGATATCTCTGTCAATACTGGACATAATTTTTTTTTTTATACATTGCACATTCTCTTTCTATATATGTTGATCATTTCTATTAATTTAAACTTTTAGGCCTAATACATTTCTGAGTATTGTGTACTTGGGTATTTTCAATTTATTGGAACTGCCAGTTCAAATGTCTCTATTAAAAATGTTCTTTCTGCTTTTCATTTTGTTACTGTATTATGCTACATACAACTGTAGATATAAGAACATCTCCACATATTGATAGTTATGTGCTTATGGAAAATGTTTGGAATGTATCGGCATTTTGAGCAAAACAAAGTCAAATGTTGTCTAGTTAGATAGATAAAACTGCCATGCTTTATACTAGACCAGTGGTTCTCAAATGGGGGTACATGAAGGCACTCCAGGGGGTACGCAAGATTTTAAAATAACTTTAAAAAGCACCATCCATGCAAAAACCTTTTGAAAATACTTATTACATTATGTAAATATTTCAGTAAAATCAAAGTTGATAAAATAAAATGTATATTCAGTAGGCTGTTCAATTTCATTGTTCTAAAACCCCCGTCTCCTGAAACCAGAATGGTTCGACCCAAACTGTCATATGCTATCTAGGATCACCTGTCAATCATCTGAAAATTTGATTTAAAATAAATGATTCATTTTTTAGAACAAATCTTTACTACAGCGTGACACAAAAAAAAACAGTCATCACCTAAACTTGAATAACTTTAAAAATAAGTAATCAATTCTTATTATTTTTCAGATTTACCAAGAAGAACTAATGTTCTAAAAGTCTACCAAATTTGACCTTCGAGATGCCATGGAGTACTGAGGAAAATACATTTATAGTTGAGGCATATTTTCGGCTCTCCCTTAGAGATAGACTCAGTGCTTCGCTGTTACTCCTCCGCACTGAGAGGAACCAGTTGAGGTGGCTCGGGCATCTGGTTCGTCGTCCAGAGTGTGATTGTCTGTTAGTGTCTTTACCATTGCTGTTATGCACAGTCCCATGGGTTCTGAACTTGTTGACCCATCTGTAGAACCCTGACTGGACAGGAAATTCAGGACATCCGAACTGTTCTTTGAATTGCAATTGAGTTGCGTCGATAGACTTCAGCCGGAAATATGCCTCAAGTATAAATGTCTTTTCCTCAGTAGTTCATGGCATCTCGAAGGTCAAATTTGGTAGACTCTTAGAACATTAAATATAGATTTGAATGCCCCTGTATCGATATGTAAAGAAGCCCACAATAATAATCCCATATCATTTTTTTCAGCACGTCCCTAGTTACATTATTGTTTACCCTATATATTTGTAGTCACTTAAGTCCCTCTGAATCGAAATCTATGTGCTTACAGTCACCCCCCCCCCCCCCCTCACCTAAGGATAATGCTTGATAATGTCTGAAGCTTGGAAAATGAATCTGTGGGATTCCATGGATGTAATATTGTCAAGATGAAGGAGCAATGTCATCCCCTTTCCAGGCATTATTAAAAACGGTGTTGACATTTGTTATTTTGCAATTACCATAATCTCAAGCCTGTAAAATGCTGTTATTTCATTTTGAAAGCGCCGGTAGCAGTTTCACTACATAAAATGTATTTTCGTGCATCTTGCAGGAGACAATGCCAGATTGGCACATCTGAAGCAAACACAATGAGCCATTGTGATTTATTTATTTTTATCCCCGAGTAACAGTACATATAAATGTGTTGGATGGAAATTTGGTCTGCTATATCGTATGTAACACGATTGTGTGTTTCTCAGAATAACGCTGAGATGATATTTTGCCTTCTGTGTCCCATGACATACTGAGTGCCAGATTTCTCTCATTCCCGCTTTGCTATTAGTGTGTGTGTGTGTGTGTGGGGGGGGGGGGGGGGGGGTGTGTTGACTGTGTTAAGGTGCTACTACACAGTCTGCCTGCCATCCTCGCTTCCCTCGGGCATCAGTGTTTACCTCACGGCTTCACTCAGCTTTATCAACGGCAATCGTAATTGTTTTGTAAGTGTGATGCGTTTGAAACAAACATTGAAACAAACATTCACAGGCAGACTTTAGTGCACTGTTATTCTCCTCTCTGATGGGTGCTCTCATGCTTTCTGCCTCATGCGTTCTCATTTTCTAACAGGCTTGTTCATTAGGTGTGCTTTTTGCTGACTTTGTTTATCCAAAGCCTGAAGCTCTTAACTGATCAATAGTTTCCCCGACCACCACATCTATATACTGCATGGCAGGTTAAAAGTCAATATTACTTCTGTCTCTGAGGTATGCTGTATGTTAGACACAATTTTAATTGGGGAATGTAGCTACCTGTATTGCAAAAGTGCAAAATAAACATGCACAAATTCATAGGCAAACAAACTTCTGATCCCTGCATGTAATGCCGTCTACAATTTCAAATAGTATTCCACTTATTTTGTAGATTTTAACCTATTGCCTATAATTATATTATATAAACCTATAATTTAAAAAAACACACTGGACAATTCCCAATGAATCTTTGTTGATTTCTGTGTTTTTTAACCATCACCAAAAATACCATAGTAGTTTGTCAGCTACGGAATTTTGATGCAGGTTGACCTCGCCCAAATGTCTTTTATTATCTAGTTTTACATGCTGATTTTTTTTTTAGGTTCATACTGTGCCCCATTTTAAAGGGTCAGCGCCTGAGCCTTATGTTTTCTTTTGATTTTTCTTTCCATCTAAGAAACTCGGGGCGCTGAAAGGCAACCCACCAGGCTTCCTGTTCTGTCTCCCTCTGTATTACTCATTGTTGTTTTTGTTTTTTTTGACAAGTTGTGACTGGGGGATTGCCCTTTTAGGGATCAATAAAGTAATGTGAATTTGAATATGACCTGAATCTCATCCTATTTTCTCTCAGGTCTGGATGACTGTCTCCAGCAATATGTGAAAAGTTTCGAGCGGGAGCAAATGGGTGGCGAGCAACTTCTGCACATCACCCATCAGGAGTTGGAGGAGTTGGGGGTTACGAGGATAGGACACCAGGAGCTCATTCTCGAAGCAGTTGATCTTCTCTGTGCCCTGGTCAGTCACTCTCTTCACTCCTTCTCTATATGATGCGTGCAGAGGGATGTTACAATTTGCATTTTAGACAATCAGCTCACTTCATGGGGCACAATTCATACTTCTTTTTTTATAACATGATTGTAAATGTGTTGAACCAGAGAGGCTAAGGTATGGGTACACAAAGGCTTAATTGCTTTATGTCACTAAAAGATTTTCTTAACCTATTATAGAAGTGTTTAGTGTGTGTAGAGTGATTTTTTTTGCTCCCCCATCTGCTCAAAAAACAAACGGGGCCAACAATTTTAAATGGGCTGGGTCAACACCAAGTTCGGCCAAGCCATGGACTCAGTGAAACAGAATAGCCAGTTAAGCCCGTATCCCACCGTAAATTGTACTCAAGTAAGAGTAGTGTTACTTCAAAATAATATTACTCAAGTAAAAGTAAACAGTAGTCATCAAATAAATCACTCAAAGTATTCACTGAAAAGAATACTCAAGTACTGAGTAACTCCTTGAACATGAAGTCTGATTTATTTTTTGAAAAACAATGTCATCAGATAGACAAAAACAAAATTATGTGCAAATGCTGGCATCTTCAAATCATAAAATAAAAAATAACTTTTTGAGCTCGTTGTGTTCTAACTTCTGCCAGGGTGCTAAAGCAGGCATGCGCAGAGAGCATCGTCCTCTTTTTTTCTTGTTTTAGAGCTTAACGACCCACTTAGAAGTTAATTGTTTGATTGACACTAATATACGAAGATGACGCTCCCTCCAAAAGCGAGCGGTGGAGCACGGGGGAAGGGGAGGTGGGGGTTACGGGGTTGAACGGGTCTCCGTTCCCATCGTCACATTGAAGAGCCGTTCAAAAGACTTGATTCGTTCGTGAACGTCACATCACTAGTGACCGCGGAAATGCTCCCACACAGTCAGTCAAGCGGGGCGGCGGGTAACGACTTTAGTGTAACCCATTATAGCGGAGTAAGAGTAGCATTACTTCTTCACTCATCTACTCAAGTAAAAGTAAAAAGTGTTGTGTGGTAAAACTACTCTTAAAAGTATTTTTTTTCCAAAAAGTTATTCAAGTAAATTTAACTCGTTACTACCCACCTCTGCGTGGGGGTGAATGCTTGCGAATGTTTGCGAAAGTAGTGAATAATGATTTCTCGTCAGGGTTCGTTCAAAGCTGCAACATTCGCTGAATATTTACTTAACGTTTGCTAAACACTCACCAGACGTTTGCCAAAAGAGAAATCTCATTGCGAGACTGACCACTTTGATTGGCGTTGAATCAAGACAGCTACGTTCATGCTCACTGCGGCACGAACCGCCATTTTAAAAAAAATACGTAAAAAATTATATGCTTGCAGGCATCTGTGAAATTACCAACACCCGGTCAATGCAGAGTCATGCCAAACGCAGTGCAGGTCATGAAAACAGAGCCTATCGTTATGTATAGTATGTGGTGCACTTTCTTAAAGGGGAAGTCAACCCTCCACTGAGCATTTTTCGGTCTAAAAGACATCTAATAGACGTCTAAATGGTAAATAGACGTCTAGGTTAAAAACGGTCTCCGGTTGGTCTCAAAATGAAAGATTTTTTAGACGTCTCAGCTTAGACGTCTATATCTAGACCCCTGGTTTATTCTTAGACGTTTAAATAACCGCTAATAGACATCTATTTATAGACGTTTTCTAGACATTTCTTTTTATTCCAATTGTATACACCTCGCCTAATCTTAGACGTTTAAATAACCGCTAATAGACGTCTATTTATAGACGTCTAAATTTAGACGTTTGCTAAACTATACCAAATTTAAACTTTACTAGATATCCGTATAGATGTCTGTTAAACATATAATATTCACAGCAAACCAATATTAAATGAAATTAAAGTTGACAAAATGTTATGTTAAATCAGGTTGTCTAAAAAAGATTTTATTACACATTTTATTTTATTTTATTTATTTTTATATATATATTTTTTTGTGTGTGTTTATTACACATTTTAATTACATGATCAGATCATTGTTACAGCAAATAAAAAAATACTTTTAGGCGTCCCACTTCTTCAAATCACACTGGAGCCAGGGTTCACTATTGGGTAAAACCAATACCATCAGAAAATCTCAACTTTGATATCTACATTTACTGTTTGATTTTATTAATTTTTTTTAGAATAGCCACAGCTATTTCCAAAAGCCGGCTGCTGACATCTGCAAAAATACTGCCATCATTTATATCACAGCTTTTGGTTTCAGATCGTCGATATACATTGTAAAAAAATATTAAATTCTCTGCACTGGAGTGCAAATATTTGTTGATGAAGAATTACACACTTCTGAATCACTCTTGTGATCACCGCTGCACAATTATTACCTTGTGGACTCCTGGCTGCGCACGAGGTGTCTTGCCACCAATATTCACTGTCGGGGATTTTGAATTTAATATTTTTACTCACAGTGTAGCCATTGTGAACATTGTGATACTTAACAAATACAGTACCTTGTGTCCTGCCTGTCACGTTGACAGGTGCTGATGTGTGTGTGTGTGCATGTGTGCCATTGATTACCTGCTGGGAGACAAAATGGAAATCATACTTGCAATATTAGTCACGTTTGACATAGTACAGTATGCTGAAATAGGTGGTTTAGCCAATAACTTGTGTAATTTGTCCTCCTACTGCACGTCAGAGTGTTGTGGAAGGTAGAAATGATACGTACATTAATAGTTAGAAAGGCTGGGATTTACATGTGCATTAACTAATCACTAATTTGGCTAAAGATGAATGGTTTGAAATCAGAGAAGATAGTATATCAATTCATTATGTGCAATATTTCTAAAACTGAATAGTAGCATCTTAAACAGCTGATGTACAAGCCATCATCATTACATACATTTAAAAAATTGTAGCAAGCATAAAAGAAATAAAAAGCTAAGAAGCACTTCTCTCTTAAATTATTTAAAAAATAAAACAACACCATGATTGCTGGAAACACCACCCCTGGCCACCACATGCCTCCGCCATTGCATTGATGATCCAGTTGTGCTTTGCATTTATTTACTCGTTTTTGTCAATAAACATTATTCAATGTATTTAATTAAATCGTCTGGATTTAGTCTAAAGAGAGTTGAAATTAGAACTCGATTTAGACGTCTAAATCAAGTCTAAATATAAACTAAACTGTACATTAATCAGTGATTGTTTAAAATGTAGTAATCCTAGTAATCATTTTGCCATCATTTATACAACTTAACATTTAATTTAATATTTAATATTTACTTGATTAAGTGTGTCGTCTAGATTCGGGCTAAAATATAGGCAATTATAGACGGGCTAATTTCAGTCTAAACTTAGACGAGACGTCTAATACACGTCTATGGCTCAGTGGGCCCCACAAAATTCTTGACAAATGACAATAATATGTTCTATGCAGCCCCACTATTCCAAATATTAGGTTTTATGGCTAATATTGCATTAGTGGAATATGAGTTAAGCAGCAAAATCCAGCAGTTTTTATCACTATCAGAAGGCGGCCATTTTGCCATTTGCTGTAAAGTGAAAATAACATCACAGTTGCTCAGGTCTCAGGTAACCAATCACAGCTCAGCTTCAGAAAACAGGTGAGCTGCGATTGGTTGTTGCCTGAGCCCTGAGCAACTGTGATGTCATCTTCAGTTGACAGCAAGTGGCAAAATGGCTGCCCACTGAGATGGATGAAACTGGCTGGATTTTGCTGCAGAACTCATATTCCACAAACATAATATTAATCAGAATGTCATGTTTAGACTAGTGAGGTCACATATGACATATTATTGTCAAGAAATGTTTCAGGTTACTCCCTTTAATCTCGCGCACACCACACCACACGCTATAAAAGCAATAAGCACACACACATATTTCTTTCCCTTGTCAACTGTCTTACATTTAAAAAATCCACACAAGAAGGGAAAGGCAATGTGCTACAAGTGGAACACATGAGAAAGGATATGCTTAACAAGGGGAAGAGCATACAGGAGGGCCAGAGCAAAGCACCTGATTTGTGGAAGTTTTGCTCGACAGTGACATCTCAATATAACCTCAGGGTTTTCTGGACTGAAAAGTTTGGTAGAATAATTCAATATTGTATGACCTCAATAACATTTGGCCTTGAGGGGTCCACTTTATTGAAATCCATCATCTAGATTAGGGATGTCAAACTCATTTTTGTGCCAGGCCACATTGTACTTAGGGCTTCCCTCAGAGGGCCTTTATGTGCTGTTTGTTACTTGAAACCAAATGAATGTTTAATCATCTACAACAAATTGATAGATTACTAGTTCTGAAACCAAACGTTATGCTAAGTAGTTTATTCAAGTAAAAAGGGTAAGAAAAAAATTAAAGCACAATCTCAACATTAATATTTATTACACATGACAATTTGAAATGTTGGTGCAGATTTGGGCAAGAATCATGGAAGTTGACACACATCATTTGCTTTTTGCGAGCCACATAAAAGGATGTGGCGGGCTGGAGCTTGACACTATGTTCTAGATGTTTGTTTTGATGTGTTGTATGTGGGTGTTTGTGTAGTACTCATTCTATTAATGGAAACACTTCAAATATATAATTATCTCATTAAGTCACGGCTTTGATTGAAATGTTTCCCTATTAACATTTGTTAGGGGGTGGTCGGTGTTAATTACACTGTTTGTGAACATTGCATATTAAAACCTGCCATGTCCCGAAAGCTGACATCTAAGAGTTAAATTGCAGGATTTAAAGTGGAGGAAATTGTTTGCATCAATAACATTACTCCAAATTGATCACAAATGCTTTTATTATGGAGGAACCAAGCTGTGCTACACCATCCGTGTTTGTTTAGCTTAGTTTAACCAACAAAAAGAATGCAATTTGCAGAAAGGGTATGAGCATTGCAAATCTTGTAGCATTTCATTACATGTACACTAGTAACTTCATTTGACAATGATAGTTAGTAGAATAAAACAAATGAGCATGTTTCTGTCTTCCTAGCAGACATGCTCACAATGTTAATTCTGATACAATGACACTATCTACTCTGAGAAATACATTACATGTTGTGAAACAAGGGAAGAGGGGAGGTAAAAATAAACAGCTATAGTGGGTGTGTTCAGAATTAACCAATCAGATTCAAACTCCTGCTAATTGGGTGACACCACCCACTCAATATCATTTAAAGTGCCTGATTGACCCCAAAGTAAGTTCAGATGATCGGCTTTTATTGACATTTGTGTTGCCACATCCTAAAGCATAAGAGCTTCCACAGCATCAGAGGGATCTTTCGTTTAAAAACGCGCCTGCCAGAAAAATGATCAATATAATTTCGCATAGATTACATGGAAACCTGGCGGATACATTGTCACGAAAATGTGTTATTGTATATTGCAAGGTTTAACTTTCTAACCAGAATTTCAAAGTGATACAAACATGGGCCAATATTATATTTTGATGTATGAAAACCATGAGAAAAAATATTACGGTATCAAATAATAAAATTTATAGCTCTAAAATGTTTTCTTTTAAATATTTGGGTAAATAAAAACAGTATTTTCCACCATTGAACATTATTGAACAAAATCCATCCATCCATCCATTTTCTTAATCCGCTTATTCCTCACAAGGGTCGCGGGGGTGCTATCCCAGCCGGCTTCGGCGGTGTACACCCTGAACTGTTTGCCAGCCAATCACAGGGCACACAGAGACGAACAACCATTCACATTTTCAATCACACCTAGGGACAATTTAAAGTGTTGAATTTACCTGCCATGCTTGTCTTTGGAATGTCAGAGTAGAACGAAGTACCCGGAGAAAACCCACACAGGCACGGGGAGAACATGCAAACTCCACTCAGGAAGGCCGAAACCCGGAACAAAATCAATGTTATTTGTATTTTTTATATGAAATATTTAGTACAGAAGAAACATTTGTCATATTAAGTTTAAATACATAAATACATGTTAACATTCTTCTCCTTTAATGCTATAAATGTTCGCATTCTAACGCTAACGGGAAATTAGCATCAACTTTGGGAATGATATTCCTTCAAATAACAAATATTCACACATAAATGCTGTGGAAGCACATATACACAGATAAGATAGTCGTACTCAAAGGCACATCTCTTTTCCGTAATCTGTGAAAAACGAGTCATATTCAAATGCTCAAATGGAATTTTTTTTCATCATTTAAGTGTTTACTCCATGCATGCATAAAATAAATATGATAACTTATGTAATGCATAAGAATGAAAATGTTGGTCATTTTGTACTTGAGAAAAAGAGTAGTGTTTAAGAAGAACGTGTTCAGCATGTAGGGGTGAAAATGCATTATTAGGCAGTGATGATAGTTTTGAGTACTTTAGTTTTAGTACTTCAATAAATACTGTTTTGCAATCATTGAATAATGATTTTATTAATTGTGATTTTAATTCCAAATAAAATAGTCATTAGTATTGTTTTTTTCCATAATTGTCCAGCCCTACGAGCTTCCAGCAACACATTGGGTGGGGATTGGGGAATACACCTACGAAACAAATTAATTTTTGGATTTATGAACTTTGTTTGAAAATGTTCAATTATGAACTATTAAGTGAACTAGTTCATTTTAAAATTTGTGAGTTGAACTTTGAACTAGTTTGCGTAGAAAATGAACTTTCCCAACACTGACCACTATCCACAATCTTGTAGACCATTATCTCATCTGCCTATACTTCCCCTCTTACGAAGATGAATGTTTCTTCTTCTTCTATAGAGCCGTACAAGTATTAGGTTTCATTAATGATGGAAAAAGTTTTGAACTGACTCAGCTTGGTCTGGTATATTAACAGAATCATACACCATTACGCCATATATTTTTCATCCAAACACCCACATATAGAATGTGTGTATTTTCTTCTTTTTTAACATTGGCTATGAAATGGTTCGGGCATTTTAGGCCTGCTTTGTATGTCCTGACAGCCAGCCTGTGTAGTGGCCCTGCTCCGGATTAGAGAATTAAGGGGAATTAGGTGCTACCCTCCAAGAGAGAGAATGAGGAAGAGAGGACAGGAGGTGTGAGCGGGGAAGTGAAATAGAGAGAGAATGTGAAAAAATGTATATGCATGATGCACCTTATCTCTCAGGCACACACTGCTGGATTAACTGAGGTTGTTTGAATGTGTGTGCGTGTGTATGTGCGCGCACACACGTTGACATGCTTTTAGCTGTTAATCAGCTTCTCTTTCCATTCAAATTTTACAACATGGAAATAAGAAAAACACAGTGACAGTCTTCATATGTCCTGGGACCGGACATACAATTCATCATCATCATCACATTAATTGTCTCAGTTTAGCCACTCACCATGTTGCCTCATGCCTCAGTAGCCAACAGCTAGCTCTATACAATAGTGAATATTTAACAGGAGTGAAGAGAGAGTTATTGTCCAGCAAGACATAATCACTCATATCTAAAGCGAACCTTCAGCTCTTCTTACACAACTTAATCATTCTTTCCTCCAACTAAAGAAGAAGACGCGACTGAATCGTAAAACGTCAGCTTGACTGTAAAAGTCCCATTTTTTTTTTACCTTACACTGAAGTAATTTTTTGTATGTTCAATGAATACTTTCCAAATTATTAAATTCTTATTTGGCCATACAGTGTGCAATTCGTTGGTAAGAGATACACTGGCAACTTGATAAATATTTCATCATGTTTGGTGGGTGTATGTTTCTGACCTCTCCATTAAGAAATGTAATGCAATGTCATGAATTTACATTTAGAATGCACTTGGTAATGGAAGCCTCCAAATTGGTCCTGTTTTTGTCTTTGCAGTGTCCTTCAAGTGTTTACTTTGAGTGACACTTCCTGTTTATCGGTCCACATAATTTTTCACTGCAGGTTTTTTTATATTCACAAACCCAATTCCCCAAAAGTTGGGACACTATACAAATTGTGAATACAAACTGAATGCAATTATGTGGCAGTGCCAATTTTCAATATTTTGTTCAGAACAGAACATAGATGACAGGTCAAAAGTTTAAGCTGAGAAAATGTATAATTTTAAGGGAAAAATATGTTGATTGCAAATGTCATGGTGCCAACAAATCTCAAAAAAAGTTGGAACAGGTAGCAATAAGAGGCTAAGTCACTTATAAAACAAAAACAGCTGGACGACCAGTTACCCCTAATGAAGTCCATTGGCAACTTGACTGGAGTATAAAAAGAGCTTCTCGGAGTGGCAGTGTATCTCAGAAGCGAAGATGGGTAGAGAATCACCAATTCCTCCAATGTTGCGCAGAAAGATAGTGGAAAAATATCAGAAAGGTAATTACCAGCGAAAATTTCCAAAAAGGTTGAAGTAATCATCATCTACAGTGCATAAAATCATCCAAAGATTCTGAGAATCTGGAACAATCTCTGTGTGTAAGGGTCAAGGCCGAAAAATCATACTGGATGCCCATAATCTTCGGGCCCTTAAACAGCACTGCATCGCAAACATAGAAAGGGCTCAGCAATACTTCCAGAAAACATTGTGGGTGAACACAATCCTCCGTACCAGCCGCCAGATGAAACTCGACAGTACAAAGAAGAAGCCATTTCTAAAGCAGTCCAAGAAGCGCACAGGCGTTTCTCTGGGCCAGGGGTTATTTAAAATTGAGTGTGGCAAAGTGGAAACCTGTTTTGTGGTCAGACCAATCACGATTCCAAGTTCTTTGTGAAAAACTGGGGCGCTATATCATATTGACTAAAGAGGACAAGGACAACCCAAGTTGTTATCAGCACTCAGTTTATAAGCCTGCATCTGTGATGGTATAGGGTTGCATGAGTGTGTGTGGCGCATGGGCAGCTTCCACATCTGGAAAGGCATCGTCAATGCAGTTTTTATTCCCAATTTGTATAATGTCCCAACTTTTGGGCAATTGGGTTTGTAAATTGAAGGCACTTCTTTTTCATTAACTGTGATTCTTTGCGGTATTGTTCATAGAATATAATGAATTGCTGCAGTTCCCTTTTCCAAATGAATTTGCATACAATAGTTTACTATCTGGAGCGTTGTGGCGCATATTGCCCGCCTTTCATTTGAATCTTGGGTTCAAATCTCGACTTGTGTGGAGTTTGCATGTTCTCTCTGCTTGCGTGGGGTTTCTCCATGTACTCCTGCTTCCTCCCACAACAAGACATGAAATTGCCTGTAGGTACGAATGTGCATGTGAATGGTTGTTTGTCTAGATATGTTCTGCTAGTAATGGGTGAGCAGTCCAGAGCGCACCCTTCATCTCAGTCAGATGGTACAGGCTTCAGCTCACTCACGATCCCAATGAGGACAACTGGTCTCGAAAAATTGATGGATGGGTACCACTGGGGAACAATTTGAAAAAAAGTATCTGTTAAGTTCGATTTTTCTGCTGATTAAAATTTGGCATGCTGATTCCAAAATTGTATAATTTTTTCTAGCATGTTATTTTTCTCTCTCCACAGTTTACACTCCAGATAAGCAAAATTCTACTGGCTAACTATAGTAAGACTGTAGTAAGAAGAGCTTATTACATTTGGATTCATTTATAACTGTGTGACAATTTGTTTGTGTAGTCACAATTGAGACAGTGGAGTGACAGGTGTGTGCAGCTTCCAATAGGTCAGTACTATCAATATCTAGAAAACAGGCAGCTAGCATTGTAGGAATTAAGAGGATTTGTCCTGACTTTTCTCTTAACCATGTAACCATGGGCATACCGTTGTAAGTTCTATTTCATTTTATGCTGTTTTTTTTAATGTTGTCAAAGCTTGTAACTATTCCATCTAAGGGCAGAATCCACACAGATTTGCTTATAGCACCATTAATTGCACTTTATTTGCACTGGCACTACTAGAATATTGCGGTAATGATATACCAGCGCAAACACAAATTTGACAGCTGAGTGCAGTTTGCACTTTTTTTCTCCGATTGCCACGCGTGGCAAAGTATAAATGATGGCTTTGCGCCAAGAACACAATGGCAGATAAAGGGCAGGAAAAAACTCTTGGTAACACTTTATAATGATTATTGTTAGTTAATCATTTATGATGCATTAATTAAAGATGAAGTCATGAGAACTCATTTTGAGCTAATAAATTGTAAATTAATGGTGTCGGGTCAAAACCTTATACCTCCAAAATTGTCACTTTTCAGAAGATCCCCAAAATGCCGTTTTTTTTTAACATCTCCGTTAATGACGCAAATACACGTTTATTTAATATTTTTTAAGAAAATTAGGATCCTATAGCGCAAAAAAATTCACGTGATGGAGAAAAACTCTTTTTTTCAAATAGCTCAGACCTAACTCAAGAAAACTTGTGCTCCCCAGCGATTTATTAACATGTCATTGATTAAATATTTTTTTTCTCCAACATTTTTTTTTCTTACTTTATCAACTATTTGCAACATTTTAGCATCCTTTAGTTGATTAGCTATTTATTTAGTGTATATTAGCTCGTGCCGTTTATTCAATTGGAATTGGAGAAATACAGCAATATGTCTAACTTGTGATACAGTATATGGTTGTGAAGTGTTAATGTACAGTACTGAGTGCATGGCAGTTTTATGTTTCAGGGGAGAGAAAAGAAAGTCACGTGGCCGGATTTTTATATTGTAGAAGATGCTAGATTGTGACTATGTGGGTCTGGCAATGGTTGGAATTTCAGCATACAAGAGGTTTTACCCCTCATTGCTACTATGGCAACCGGGTCGACTGAAGGTAGTAGGGGGCTGCTCTAATGGCATCGCCCTTGTACTGTATTGATTGACACACACAGGCACATATGCTAGCTCAAATTATTTTTTTCTCCGTACACTCAAAGATGCAAACATACACACAATAAGCCATGATCAGAAGATAAGGTCTCCTCTTTATTTGTGCATTCCGTTCCCAGGGGGAGACACAAGTGGAGGCCTGATTGTAGCATGTGCAAACATACGTTTCAAGTTCACATGCGCATCCCATACAGTACATTGGATCATAAAGAATATACTGTAACATATGCATGACCCAGTTCCAGCAAGATGCGTTGCTCGTTGCTCCCTGCCCATCTTGTTTTCTGCCTCTTTAGCTTCTCTAATTTGGTCTCTCACTCCTCTTGCTGCCACTGTACACTCCTTTGTAGTCACTGTGGTCGTGACTGTACTAAATAGATCAAGAGGCAGAGGGGGAATAGAGTCTAGATCTGTGTATGTGTGCATGTGCAGTCGTCGTGTCAGCAGGAATCAGCCTCTTTCCGGCGAGAAATTTCCAGAAGTGCCTTGGTTTTCTGTGCACAATGTGGCTCACTGGGTCAGAGTTTTTTTTATTTAATTGTATTTTATTTTATTTTTTTACAAGGGTTACAGGGTTGTGTAGGAATAGGCTTTGCAACCCTGAAGTCCAGAGAGGAGGTTTTTCATTCTAAAACTTTTATACTTTCATTACACCACTATTTCCCACCCATCTAAGGAATACTTGAAAAATACAAAAACAATAAAGCATGTAACATACACACAGCTAAAAGTGACTGAGATGGACAAAAAAAAAAAAAAAACACCGTACATCAGGTGACTGAACTCAGCACAACGTTTCGAAGTGCCATATACACTAGATTACAGTAGATTAGTCCTGACTGTATAAAACCAGTTGCACACTAACATTGTCAAATTAGAAGTGGATTTTCCTGGCTGCTGTATGTAATAATAATAGAAATAAATAAACTGGGTGAGAAATAAAAGAGCGTGTGGATGCTTCAGATTCCTTGATTGTACTCGCCATGCTTCACTGTCTCATCCACAGTTACACTAAGACTAATATTAAATATAGCTAGATATTTATTGTAAAGCAATATATAAAGAGAACTGCCAATGTTCTGTGGGTGAATATGACTTATATATAAAAGTCGATTTTCTTTGTGAAAGCTCGCATGATTTGACATGCAATGCATGTTCATCTGTGATTCAAATTTTGAGTCCCAGCAAAAGCAGTGGCTGACATTTGGGCACTCATGGAAACTAGTTGCTGCTTTGTAATTCATTTTGGTTTAGCTGCGTCGTTTGGTATGTAGTTTTGGGTCGGTTACACGCTGACATGAAATATCTACCTCTACCTGGCAGTTAAAAAATTAATCCTGTTTTCTTCCAGAACTACGGCCTGGAGACAGAAAACCTCCGGACTCTGTCACACAAGCTGAACGCTTCAGCCAAGAACCTCCAGAACTTCATCCTGGGCAGGCGAAGGGGAGGGCACTATGATGGAAGAGCCTCCCGGAGGCTCCCCAATGATTTCCTCACCTCAGTGGTGGATTTGATTGGTGCGGCAAAAAATCTACTAGCCTGGCTCGACAGGTATGAACTACACACACACAATTAAGTTTGACAGCGATTTGATTTTTTTCCCCCCTGTAATGAAACAATGAAATTTGACTAAATAACTTACATAAATGTACAGTACACCCATAAGCTACAACATCTTCACAATGAAGAGATGAATACAGGAGCAGAACCATAATTTAATTAGCTAAAAAAAATCTGTAACTGCTGTTTGTTTCCCGCTTACGCACCGAATCCTGAATCAACCCGAATGGGTTACTAATTGTGCTTTTGCTGAAAACAAATAAAAAATCCAATTTGATCATCATGATAAATGGAGAGCACTTATCTAGTACTTTTATCTATACCATACAGTATGTTGTCCAAAGCTCTTTAACAAGCCTTATACTCACTTTTTTGAAAACATATCGAAGTGAGACTGTATGCCGTCCGTCAACCCGCTAACGTAGCCTCGTCAACCTACGGAAAGGTTTTCCTTACTTAAGACTGGTCAACAACTGGTCAGAACCCAGGGTGCTTTTTCGCTTTTGGTAACGTTTTCATTCCATCCATGTTCCGTTGTACAAACTAACAAGCGCTAAGCTAACCTAGGAGGGTTCATCTCTCCTGTTCAGCGTCCAAGTTTGCATAAATAAATAAATATCAGGATTTTTCATACATTCCAAATTCAGAGGTGGCCTCCTTCCAGGCAATTTGGATATTTTGTTATAGCCATCGTTGTCTTTACAAAATAAATTGTGACTTCTAATGTAAACGTCCATGCATGGGCACAACACATGATGTCACGCGGGTGGCGCAGTATATTTGATCTGAGTTCATTTCTCTATTTGCAACTTCATATGTCCTCGTTCCTCGCTCCTCTGTTTACATGTTATAACCTACCACTAGAAATCACATCAAGAGAGTATGAGGGGGTAGGATTCGATGCGTTTTTTTACTTCTTTCTACTCCCTTTTGAACATGTAAGCTGTGCTTAATTGATGATTATGTATGTAAAAAAACAACCAATTTTCTTTAAAATCTTTTTATTTTAATTGCATTATTTCTGTTGCTGGTTTATATGTTCAATAAACAAACAAACAAGGAGAGTGACAGAGACAGAGAGCTGGGAAGAGGGACAAATATTTGTGGAAATTTCCCGGAGACTGCAACGCCAGATGACATCATGTAAATGACTTGTGTCACAAATCAACAAGAGCCCAAAAAAAGATAAAATGGAAAAGGAAAAAAAAAATGGCGGAAAGTATTCTTACCTATGAAAGGTTATTCCCAGCTCCCGTGTTTTGATTGTACATGATTGTGCATAGTTTTTGGTTCCATTTGCACTAAAAGTTCACAGCTAAAAATGTTAAAGGCCACATGATCGCCTTCATTTGACTTTTCACTATCATATATAAACATCATAAAACATGCCAGGAATGCTGCTAATAGCGGCAAAGTTTATTAAAAGTTGAATGTACTATTATTTTAATCTTTTTTATTTTTAGTTTGCACATACCTTTAACACCTGAAGTTGATTATATAAGCAATAAGCTGCAATTTACATGAACCAATTTGTCAACTAATTAAAAAAAAAATCAACGATGAATTAGCTGGGTAATCTATCACAAACACATTTCAGTATATATGTGTTAGCATTGCCAATTATTTTTGGTGGATCAGTATCAATGTGCTTGTGTCAATTCAATGTCCAAAAGAAAATGTTTCAGTTCTGATAATCATATTTAAAGAAAAATATATGTTTGTCTAAAAATGCTGCTGTAGAATGCTGACCTTGCAGACACAAAAGGTGCCAAAGCATGTAGCTTTAGCCACGGAATTCCGGTTCTGATTCTCAACCAAATGTTGGTTGTGCTTATTGTTTGCTACTGAGCATTAAGGAGAATAATAAAAACATGTACTGCATTCAGCATTCAAAATCACACTGTTCTTTGCCCTTCATTTCAGGTCTCCGTTCGCCAGTGTGACAGAGTATTCATTACTGAAGAACAATATTGTGCAGCTCTGCCTAGAATTAACTACCATTGTTCAGCAGGTGCCTCCCCCCTCCTACATACGCACACATGCTCAGGGTCAAATTATCGATCAGTTACTGTTGGTGGGCGTGTTGCATGTGATCTACTAGAAGAATCTAGAAGAATCATCTTTATTTGTGATGTACATACGCATACACAAAATTAGATACATGCATCACATTAGTGGACACAGCAAACATACACACAGGATCAATTTGGGATATTGGTATCTTGCTGTAGGATGGCACAGCCGCGTGTCCAAGCTACTTGGTGTGGGACCTTTCTAGTGGTACGCAAAGAAATACTGAATTCGCAATTACTCAAAGTCAGTCACAAGAAGGAGTCATGCCATATCACCTTATGACAAAACTGTCTTAATAAATAATCATTTTATTTATGGTATTTAAAAATGTCTTTCATTTCGCCTGTACTACGCTAGCACTGACTAATGTGCCAATTTGCACCTGCCTTACAGATGTGCTATTTAAAGGTGCAAAATCAGCAGTTGTAATCCATCTGAGGTTTGACAACTCACATTGTGCATACAACTATCATTCACAAAATAAACTGTGCGGAAATGGTGCGTGTTTGGCAGATGTAATCATGCACAGCTTTTTAGTGCAATCGATTTTTGGAGGTTGGTTTCAGCTGCACCCAAAAAATGTCTACAGAAAACTCAATATCAGTTCACCGAGCTCAGGTCTACAGTAGATCCCATTATTGTAAATTTGAATTTAGAGCTTGGTATCGATTCTAATTTCCTCAATCGATTCATTTTCGATTCCCCAAAATTCAGTTTGATTTGATTTAAAAAAAATAAATTTGATTTGATTTGATTTACTTCACTCCGTCGGGAAGTCGAATCTCGGATTCAGGAGGAGCAGTGTGGTTTTCGTCCTGGCCGTGGAACAGTGGACCAGCTCTGCACCCTCGGCAGGATCCTCGAGGGTGCATGGGAGTTCGCCCAACCAGTCCACATGTACTTTGTGGACTTGGAGAAGGCGTTTGACCGTGTCCCTTTGGGAAGTCCTATGGGGGGTGCTTTGGGAGTACGGGGTACCGAGCCCCCTGATACAGGCTGTTCGGTCCCTGTACGACTGATGTCAGAGTTTGGTCCGCATTGCCGGCAGTAAGTCGAATTTGTTTCCAGTGAGGGTTGGACTCCGCCAAGGTTTCCCTTTATCACCAATTCTGTTCATAACTTTTTTGGACAGAATTTCTAGGCGCAGCCGAGGCGTGGAGGGGGTCCGGTTTGGTGGCCTCAACATTGCATCTCTGCTTTTTGTGAATGATGTAGTGCTGTCGGCTTCTTCAAGCCGTGATCTCCAACTCTCACTGGAGCGGTTCACAGCCGAGTGTGAAGCGGTTGGGATGAAAATGAGCACCTCCAAATTCGGGACCATGGTCCTCAGTCGGAAAAGGGGGGAGTGCCCTTGCCGGGGATGAGATCCTGCACCAAGTGGAGGAGTTCAAGTATCTTGGGGTCTACTTCACGAGTGAGGGTAGGATGGAGTGGGAGATCGACAGGCGGATCAGTGCAGCGTCTGCAGTGATGCGGACTCTGTATCGGTCCGTTGTGGTAAAGAAGGAGCTGAGCCGAAAGGCAAAGCTCTCAATTTACCGGTCGATCTACGTTCCTGCCCTCACCTATGGTCACGAGCTGTGGGTCGCGACCGAAAGAACAAGATCCCGGATACAAGCGGCCGAAATGAGTTTCCTCCGCAGGGTAGCTGGGCTCTCCCTTAGAGATAGGGTGAGAAGCTCGGTCATCCGGGAGGGACTCAGTGTCGAGCCGCTACACCTCCAGGGTGAGAGGAACCAGTTGAGGTGGCTTGGGCATCTGGTTCGGATGCCTCCTGGACGCCTCCCTGGAGAGGTGTTGCGGGCATGTCCCACCGGCGGGAGGCCCCGTGGATGACCCAGGACACACTGGAGAGACTATGTGTCTCGGCTGGCATGGGAACGCTTTGGGATCCCGTCCGAGGAGCTGGTTGAAGTGGCTGGGGAGAGGGAAGTCTAGGCTTCCCTGCTAAAGCTGCTGCCCCAGCGACCCGACCCCGGAAAAATGGTAGATGATGGTTGGAATGATGGATGGATACTTCACTTTAATTTGATATTGATTAATTATGTAGCATCAAGTCTTCTTAAATATCAAGGACATGATAAAAACTCCACAAACATTGGCATCAGCAACGATAAGATGAAAATATTTTCATAATTCTAATTCAATCATTGTAAATATTAATTAAAACAATTCCGAATTGTCTTAAAATACAATTTGTCAAGTCTTTCATAAATGTAAGAAAATACTTTTTCGATTCGCGTGAACAGAAAGCAAAATACAAGAAAAAAAAAAACTCTAAACGAGATATTAAAATAATTGATTCATGGTTTTATGAATTGATATCAGGCTCGAAAAGAAAAATCTATTCGATATTGATTATTACATTTTTTAAACCCAGCCCTAATTTGAACATGAGTGAAACATCTGCCCACTGCTAACTACCAAAGGCTGTTTGCAGCTGATGGGACCAATGTGCTTTATCACAGCTGCTCCTAACATGTTCATTGACTCGCTGTTAACCACAATCCTCAGCTTCGCTTACCTTTATGGAGAATGAACAACTCGTATCTTTCATTTCCTGTCCTCCTTCTGCTCCCGATAGTGCCTTCATGTAGATTCCCTATATTTACCCTTGCCACTTTTCGAAGAGTGATTGCTACTGGAGCAATCTTATTGAGTCTAAATGCTCTTTACTTCAAGATCCAGTTTAAAGTCAGTGCCCACAGTTAGTCCTGAAGCCTTGCAGATAACACCCATCCAGTCTTACCAGAGCCAGAGTAGAGGTGAAGCATTTGGAACCCCACTGGTGCACAATGGTCCAAATGGACTCATGACTGCCAGGGTGCAGCAAGATACACAATGGGGGTAAAACAGCCTGTACTAATGGATCAAGCAGATGCATTCGCTGCCACCGTGTGCATCTGGTAGGCTCAGTTGGCGACTTTCCAGGAAATAGATTAACAAACAGTAATCGTTAACTGTCAGGTTCGCACAGTAGTGTTGATCGTTTTCTAAAGAGTAAGTAAACTATTATTGAGTAATATGCATAATTTGGATGCATTGCTCACAAGTGAAAAATGCTGGCTGCTAATTTCTAGTGAAATGGCATATCCCATCCAATTGGCCTCTCAGTTATCCTCCTTTTTTAAATGCATTATTATTATTATTATTATTATAATAATTATTATTGTTAGTTAATGTATGTATTTTTTACAGAAGGATAGTCTCAGAGCAGAAGTTTTCATCAATGTTTGTTTTTCTCTTTCCACAGGACTGCACTGTATATGAGACAGAGAATAAGATTCTTCATGTGGTAAGTTTCTTCTCCATCTATATGAAAGTCTGATATTAATTTGAAGTTTGAGCCCTCCAATCAAAATAGACATTTGTTTGTTTTCATATTTATAGCATGATGGTAGTTGTTAATGCAACCAATACACACACTCACCAATCACAATACTTACACAGTACTTACACTATATGAGATCTATCTCCTCTTTCATTTCTTAAAGACCTTTGCCATAACATTAAAACCACTTCCAAGGGGTATGCAGTGCACAGCACACTACAACCACACAAATGAAGCCATCCATTTTATTTTCACAGCTGCAAGGAAGTGAAAGCCGATATCACCTGACTATGCACTGTTTGCCCGTTAATAGCGGGGCGCTCATAGAGACAGTCAACCTTTCACACTCATATTCACACCTATATGGTCACTGAGAGAGAAGCAATCTTACAATGGCTACTACACATGCAGTTACACTATCCGTGGTTTACTGTATTGATAATCATATTGCTGAATGAATAATGCTCTAGCTATACAAAATGCCTTCTCCTATCTCTTACATTTGATATTGTTTCACAGTGCAGATGTACTTGACCTCATGTTTTGGTTGAGTGAGTCTAGGTGTGTGCGTGTGTTTTTGGGCTACAAAAATGCACTCTGTGTGAGCTTGTGGACTTTGTGTGTTTGTGTGTTAAACAGAGTGAGCAGCAAGTGTCTGATGTGGGCTGACAGCGGGATTAGGACACTTTCTGATGTCATTCAAGGTCAGGTGGTGGAAACCATATCAAAGGCTGTTAAGGGGAGATAACAGAAACGTGACTGAGCCAATTAGCGATAGACTTATTGGAATTTTTAGTGTTGTATTAAATTGTCTGTATTGGATGAATGCATATATTTCTACGAGCACTACCAAACAAAATATTATTTTAGATGCTAGTTCTGATGTGGTGTTCAGCGTATTCCCTCCCCGTGATTTTTGATTGGAACCAGGCCATTTACTGTATCTCTTGTAACAGAGCTGTTAATTTCACTTACACACGAGCACGCATGCGCACACATGCACACGCTCGTACACGGGTGTCAGACTCAAGGCTACATTTGACTCTCGGTTTTGTGTGGGAGGTTTGTATGTGAAATTGGGAGACAGCATGAAAGAAGAAAGAGAAAGAAGGTGTATTTAGACGCTGCTTGCTTGCTGATCCCTTTTACTAGAAATGAAATAAAGCGGAGGTGAAGTGACACAACCCACTAAGCTGTTCACATGACATAAACCTACAATAACAATATATGGGATAAAAAAATTGCTAATGTGCAGTTTCATCTACCATACAGTATGTTTGAACTAGTTTAGGAGTGGATCATGGACAAACAGTCTGAAAAATTAATTTATGCAAAACGCTGGCAGCTTCACAAAACGAGCCCAAAAATGTCAAAGTACATTCAAGTTATCTCTTTCTATTAAAGACTTGATTAGCGGCAGAGAAGAAAAGGCATCCATTATTTATACTTCTATTCCACACGCTTTAATAACGACTTTATTTAAATGTCTACATACTCTCAGTAGCTGTAAGATTTATGTTTCTTTGCACTTGTAGAAAGAAAACTGTAACTAATGTTACCAACCGTTATAAGTGAAAGACTGAGTTGGTCTACAGCAGCAGAAGTTAGACTGAGTATTAATATTTTGGCAGACACACGCTTGTATGGCGCAGCTCAAACACACAGATTTGATTTGCTGCCAATCAAAGTGGCTCGTCTCATTCCCTTTAAAATTGCCGCATGAGTGACGCGGTCCTTGAACATGGCAGAAGAAGAAACTGATCTGCTGGAGTCCTTGCAGGACACCAAAGCGCACAACGTGCGTTTCTAAAGGACAGCAACGCAGACCTTCCCGGCTAGCCGGGCGGGCCAGAGAGATGACAGAGGTGTGAAGTAGGTACTTGGAGACTAACTTCCTGTGTCCCACGCAAAGATCAAGATTACAATTACGGTTACTAAAACAGCCTCTAGTGTCACAATTGTCAGTTAAAAACTTGAGACTGAGGTAGCAGTTGGCACAGATGCATACAGATACATTTATTTGTCACATCATACCTGTGACCTCATTACTCATTCAGATAGTCCAGGTCATGTTTGTAAATGAGAATTAGTTCTCAAACATTTTACCTGGTTAAATAAAGGTTAAATAAAAAATAATATTAAAAAAAACAACAGCAAAACATTAGTAACCCAAGATAATAGGCCACATTCATTTTGATTAAATGATTACTCAACTCTATTCACAATGACTTTTCAACAAAGAAAACCATATTGACTTAGACCAGGGGTCAGCAACCTTTCCTGTCAAAAGAGCCGTTTTCGGCTAAATGAATAACGACAAATCTGTCTGGAGCCACAAAACCTTTGGTGATGAACGAAACACTGCGTTAGTCTAATGCCCAAGAGCTAATTAGAGCTGCACCATAGCAGAACATATGCAGCATCAAATAGTTTGATATTTATTTTCTTCTACCTTTCGTCTTGTTTTTGAATTTTTAAAATGTATTTTATCTAATTTTTTGGGGTAATTTATCAGACTTTTCTGCCTTTCTGTAAAATTTCGGACATTTTGGCAATTTTATGCACGCATGGTAATTTTCTGCCTCTCTTCCTCCCTTTTTAAACATTTTATGGCTATTTTTTAAAACTTTTTTTGTTTTTCGCTATCGATTTTCTGCCATTTGTTGGCAATCTTGTGGACATGTTATGGTAATTTTGGGGATTTCTTTTGTTTTTTGGACATTTTATATATTTTTGAGCGTTTTCTTTTCTGCCTTCTTTTAAAAAGAATTTTCTGACCCACCCCCCAATTTTGTATACATTATATGGTAGTTTTCTGCTTTTGTTTTGTTTTTCGACATTTTATGGTTATTTTTTGAACGTTTTCTTTTCTGCCTTACCCTTTTTAAAATAAATGTTCTGACCTTTTTTAGTTTTTTTCTCAATTTTGGGTGTATTATATGGTAATTTAATGTTTTTCTTCTTTGTATTTGGAAATTTTTTGGTCACCTTTTGGACATTTTCAGCTTCTTTTTTTTAAACCTTTTTCATTTACCTTCTGTCTTTTTCTGTCAATTTATACATTTAGAAGTTGACATGTTTTTAATATTTAATTATTAATTTTTAAATCTAAATTGTTAATTAATTCAAATAATTTTTTATCTAAAAATTTAAATAAATATGTAAAAATATTTTTTTTTATTTTGACTTCTTTTTTTTGGGTGGGTTGGGGATGGGGGGCTAAAAAGCCACATGTGGCTCCAGATTCGCAGGTTACAGACCCCTGACTCCTGACTTAGACAGACAAAATACCATTTTAAAAAGTTCAAAATATAATCAGCTGAGCAGTAACACAGTATGTGTTTGCTCTGAAATATCCTCCCCGGCAAAGGTTATAGAAGAATCTGAGCACAACTTCTTACAAATCCTAATTGTCAAACATGTAATTTTAGTGGAACCTAAAGGTCAAATTAATTTTTCCCTGACGGATATTGAACTTTTTCTTTCCAGGGTCAAACTGTCATGATTATAAAATCATTATTCGTGTACAGGCAATGTTTTAGTAACAATTTAACATTCTCAGCTGTTGTTTACACACATCAGTCACCACAGAGATGACCTCACATTATTTGCTTGACAGTTTTTCTGATGGCTGCCCGTTTTAACATAATAAAATCACCTTTTTTTTGTGGGCTCGGTATTGGGCCACTGACCTGGGAAATTAACTTCTGAAGTCTGCATGAAAAACAGCAGTAATTTAACAACTGCACTAAAGCTTCCAACTTCTTATCTGTATTGATGAATGAGGATTGCCTAGCAAACGTTTCTGTGCGCTTGCTATATTGTAACATTAACTGTCACACAAGTGTAAAAGTTGACCAATGTAAGATAAAAATCATTAAAAACAAAGAACAACAAAATCTTTATTTATTTATTTATTTTAAGTGTAATTGCTTGCTAGCCGATGGCTTGTCAACCATTGGGTGGCCCATTTTGAGGTTCTTATGTCAAAACCAATAATCAAATTATCAATGGAAAGTGTGTGATCTACAAATGCAGACTGCAATACAGTATGCGAAAGTGAGCTTCCAGCATGTGCTCCAGTCTTCTGCTCTGGTCATCCCTAGTGTAGTGGGACTTGTACGTTTGTCAGCTTCTGCTCAATAATGCAAAACTCCCTGCTACTTTGCTCTGCTCTAGACTACAGTTTGCAGCAATCAGATGGACAGGGATATGGGGTGTGTGTGTTTGTGTGTGTGTGTGTGTGTGTGAGGGAGAGCGTAGTGCACAAGTCTGTGTGCCTGATGGAGCGTGAAGTGTGTATAAGTGTATGTGTTTTTATGTGCATTCATGCATAAGGATGAGCACTATTACATAACGCTGTCCTAGTTGTGTGTGTCCCTCCCCCTTGAGTTTTGCACTGGACTCTCACTTACCTATTGCCCTTTCTGCTCCTCTCGTCTGCCGTTCTCAATCCTTTTTTTAGAAAGTTGTCGTGGCGAAGCAAAGAGTCATGCATACACAGATAATAGTGGTGGCTGTGTATGTTTGACGCAAGGAGGAAAAGGGGAAAGAGGGTGAGGGAGGAGGGTGGAAGCATGAAGCCAGATCTTAATCCATTTGGCAGCGTTACTACGTCTGGCTTTCTGTTTGACTGCTCTTAAATCTCACGCCAGCCAACCACATAAGTGAATTTCTCCATAATCTGCGCTCTGATTGTCCAGAGGCGTGTCAGATCAAGGCTGGGTGTGTCAGTGGAAGAAAAGTAGCAACTCTACTCTGGTGACTACTTGCCTTTTTGTGTCTTGTTCCGTGTTAATCCCAGGTCAGAACTGTTAGTCCGATGATTAGAGAGGAGGACAAGTAGAGCCGTGACATCAGACTTCGCTGCAGCTTGGAATTGGAGGCTATTTATGGCTTTACAAGGATAAAATCATCTTTGTACACTTTTCTGCTGTATTTTCAAATTGAAAGTTAAAGTTCCCTCATTAGGTTATATTGTCATTTACCTCCTGTGTTATGGAGAAAACATTCAGAATAATTGACATATAACTGACACAAATAAAGGGATAGACACAAGTCAATCCAACACAAAGTTAGCCTGAGTATGACAATGAATAGCCTCCACCTTTTCTATTGCACATGATTCACAGACTCAGCTATCAAATGTGTATGAGTGCTGAAGCGCTCTGTGTATGTTTGTGCAATTGTGCCTTTGTGTGTGCGTGTGTGAGTGTGTGTGTGTGTATCTGAGACCTGCTGTCTTCGTTCCAGAACTATAATCCTGTAATTGCCCATTAAGATTGAGATCAGAAGATTATTTTATATAGGGGTTATCAGTGTGTGCACTGTAAGGCATCATGCCACATCACATAATGTGAATATCAATAACATTGAGAGATGTTTTTATTTTTATGTCATTTGGATCATGGTATGTGTGTTTGTATTATGTGCACATGGTTGTTACTAATCTTATAAGGAAGGATAACGGCATGTGTAAACCTGTGATCCAAGATTAGAAGGCAGAGATGCTGCTGATAATTTAACGATGCATGACCTAGCGCATTAATAGACGGCAAAACAGTCGATGTTTATTTAGAACAGAGGCAAGGTAAAGCTAAACTTCCTTATTTTATTTTATTTTTAACACATTATGCTTGTTATATGAATTCACAGAAATTGTTTTTGCTGTTTGACTGCCTATTACTTCTTGTTTAGACCACAGGTGTCGAAGTCCGGAGTCCTGCATGTTTTAGAGCCTAGCTCCGCAATTAGCGAACCGCGGTCCAGATTGTGGACCTAGGAGTGGGGACGGGGGATGTGGGTGAGGGCACGCCACTAACTGGCCGAGAGAGAGAGAGTGCGGGTGAATGTGCACGCGCTCACGCTTGCATTATGGGCTGTCATTCCCATGATAACGATCTACTAATTGGCTGATAACTGCGCAAACCTGGAAGTGACGGCGGTAAGGTCTTTGCAGCAGGAGAGTTGCTGGCACACAACATCAAGATGGAAAGCCAGAGAAAGATGGACATTGTGTGTTCACGGTGGCTGCGATAAAAAGTGAAAACAAAACGCCATTATGAGAAGCCCCACAAAATCAGCTACAAACAGATAAAAAAAAAAAAGATGAAAAAGTCATATGTGGCTTCTCGCAAGAAAATGACCTCATGAATGACAGAAAAGCAAAAGGCAACGGAGTGCTCACTCAAAATGGACTGGATCATCAGTAAGCACAAGAAACTATTTCATAATGCATGATAACTTTGCTAAAAGGAAAATTATATTTTGTTTGACTTTTGAGATGTACGTGAACATTTGAACTCCCGAAACACTTGATTCACCTTTAATGAAAGTTGATTATTTTTATTTTATTGGGTACTATTAAGCAAGAAAAAAATCTGTGTGATACTGAAAATAAATGTGTTTGTTTCTTCCACTAACTCCTGATTATTACTGTACACTACAACAGTAAAAAAGAAAAAGAAAAAAAAAGCCAACATTTTTTGCCACCACGCATGTGCTGTGAACCTATGACTTCCTCAAAAAAAAAAATTCTGGACCTTTTACATTTCTAATTGAAAACGGCCTGTTTTAGAGGATTCCTCTTCTCCAACACACCTGAATCAAATAATCGGCTCATCAGCAAATTGTGCAGAATTCCTGATAAGGATCCTGATCATTCAATCAGGTGTGTTGGAGGAGAGAAACCTCGGAAAACATGCAGCACTCCGGCTCTCAAGGACTGGACTTTGACACCTGTCGTTTAGACTAATGTTTTATTTTATGTCATCAAAGTGTCTATGATACTATATTCATTAGTATTAACTCATTAGACTTGCATACATGTCAATAAACACCTAAATATAGTCAATAAGCGAGTATTTTTTTTTAGGGACACCCTGTAGTCGCAGTGTTTGATAACATACAGTGATGTGATGTGTTAGATTTTTATTTTTAATGTAAAAAATCAGGAAAGCAATGATGCAAATCAGTATTAGTTTAATTGTGAGTAATAAATTGTTGTTAGGGTACCTCAGGTTGGTTGGTAGAAATGATATGTTGCTCAGAATGTGACAAAAATCTTTCAGGAAGTACTTTGTGTCAAAGTGGTGAAAGTGGTGATGTGCAACAATCTCATGAATTGATTTTGTTTTCCAGCAAGGTCACTACTGTAGCGCTCTTAGATAAAAAGCAATCACAATAACCTCATCCCTCTGTCATTCTCTCTCCACTCTCTCCCACTTCCTCCAGTGTAAGACCTTAGCAGGGATATGTGACCACATCATCTCCCTGTCATCAGACTCTCTGGTTTCTCAGTCAGCCCATCTGGAAGTTGTCCACCTGACAAGCATCATGCCAAGCGAAGGACTGGTAAAGAAAAACACACAAACATCCACACATGTTAAAACGAAGACAAATAATTACAAAGAAAGTGAAGTCAGAAAACATGGCAGATCTTTAAACAGCTAGATTGTTTGTCTAGTCTGACAAAACTTCCTAAAATTGAGCTGCCTCCACTGATTAAAAAGTAATTAAAAAGGTAGATAAAGTAAAACACATTGTGATAATAAAGTACGCAGTAGTGTAAAGTGCACAATAAAATGAGTCATTTAAATGATCAGGATGAGTATGAGTTGAGCGCTGCAACAGCTCTTGGATAATACAAAGACAAGATATTTTACTGATAAATTTATGTATTCTATTTTTTTTCTTTACATATTCACAAATATTAACACTCATTAAGCATTTGAGAACTGAGGGCTAGTTGTTTAAAGCTTTGTACTTTCTCATTCTTGCTCGATGTACAACTTTAGTTGCTCAACAGTTTGGGGTCTCTGTTATCGTATTTTATACTTCATAATGTGCCACACATTTTCAATGGGAGACAGGTCTGGACTGCTGGCCGGCCAGTCTAGTACTCAACGCTGTTGTAACACATGCAGAATTTGGCTTGCTGAAATAAGATGCTCCTTTCTTTTAATACTCACCTGTTTCCAGTTAAAGCTGTCCACCTGTGCAATGTTCCAAACTTTTTTTTTTTAACATTCCTCAACTTACCAGTATTTTTGTTGCCCCTGTCTAAGCATTTTTTTTATGTGTTGCAGTCATCAAATTCAAACTGTGTAAATATTTGGAAAAATAAATAAATAAATCCCAGAATATGCGTATCAGTTTCAACATTAAATATTTTGTCTTTGTAGTGTAATCGATTGAATATATATGTTGAAAAGGATTTGCAAACAATTGCATTTTTTTTTATTGATGTTTTACACAACATCCCAACTTTATTGGAATTGAGTTTGTGCATCTTGCACTAGCCAGAACGTAACTTTTGGAAGGACAACACTTTAGTAAAGACAGCTGGTTCACTATCAGGGAAAAATACTTTATCATGGCTGTAATTTATTACTTTGAAGGCTTCTTGGACAGATATTTATAGTCAAGGCAGTGAAGCAGCCTTTCAAGAAAAATGGTAATGAGTCAGAAGGACTTATATTATTGGCATTGGGACTGAGTCAAACTTTGAGATTTGAATGTTTCTCTTTTCTGTTCAAGCCAGTCTTAGATAAATGGATGGCAATTTAAAGAACAACAAATAACAAATGCAAATTATACCCAGTAGAGACAAAGTAATATTTTAGGACAGTATTTTCAGAAGAAATGTACTGTAATGTGGATTGCATTGACTTCTGTCGTGCTTGTCTTTCAGGGGATGTACATCAAATCAACATATGATGGACTTCATGTTATTACTGGGACCACAGAGAACGTAAGCTTAATTGACACTGAAACGCATCACTATGCCTATCATATTATTATTTCATCTATATTGTGATTGTTTATCCTTTTTCTTGCCCACAAAGTCTCCAGCAGATCAGTGCAAAAAGATTCATGCAGGTGACGAGGTCATCCAAGTCAACCATCAGACGGTGGTAAGAAGAAGAATGAGTCCACAATCCATGAAATGCAAACTGTACTTTCCAGTGTGTTTTTTCCGTGTGAATTCATATTGGACATAAGTTTGTGTTCTCCATCCAGAGCGACAGAAACCATGGCGCTTCATGCCCTCCTGCATTGCTAAGTAGGCTAATTAGTTTAGCTAATGGAGAAGATTGCTGGGTACATTCTCTAAGACTTTTATTTGTGCCAGTTTGATTGTCAGTCATCTCTCTCACAAGAAATCCATGATTTCTCAGGATTTGAAATGGGAACTCATGTTCCTCTTTCACAACCAAATTTTCTGGTCGTCACATTAAATGGAGGCACACAATTGGGCAGCCATTTTAAAAATGAAAGGAGCCTGTGATTTATTGCAGTATGTTGTTAGCTCTGCTACAAAATATCTGCTCAAAGATTTAATTGATATTTCTAGAGGGGAGGGATTTCAAAAAATGTAAAGTCTGTGTTGTGCCGTTTTGCTACTGTTCTCCTCCGTGAAGTTTTCCTTTAGTTTCTGGTGCTTTCTTCTGCTTCTGGTTGACTTGTGAGGGAGTTACGTACTACGGCTGCTCCTCACTTGCAGACTGTTCCCTGCCGGGCGCTTAGTTTCAACTGCTCGTTACTCCCTCTGTGAGACCCTCATCCCTCTGATCTCTCACCCCGGGGGGAGGAGATAAGCGCAGGGAGGCGCAGGTGTGGTGAACGCTGTGATGAGGCAATCGGGGCTACTGGTGTGAGGCAAAGCTGGTGTGGTGTAAAGATGTAGAGGAAGCAGGAGATAACGAGGAACTCGAGGAAAGAAAAGGAAAAAGAAGAAGGAAGGGGAATTTTGAAAACCTTACTACTGTTGACTTTGTCACTATGTTCCTTATGTGTAATAAATTTAATTTGAATGATGAACTTATTTCATGATAAGATAAGTTGTGTATATAGTAGCCCATACATTTAGAATCGTTGTTGTGTGAAATCTGCTACAAAACAAGATGGGTTGTTTTATGAGGTGAAATTTAGAAGTTGCTCAGATAAGAAACGGATTGTTTGAAGAGGCAACATAATTATGTGTTGGTAATAGCATTTGGGAAAATAATGAAGACTCCTGGGATTAGAAAAAAAAAACACTCCAGCAGCAGTTTATGTGATGCTGTTATTTTGGTGAGTCTCTCCTTGTATCCATCTGTTCTGTGCATATTTGCAAAGTGAACACTTTCTAACTGGCCTGGTTAACATGCTTTGTGTGTTTTGCGAGTGTCTGCGTTGTTGTGTATATGTGCTGTCCACCAGGGGCGTCACTAGTTTTTTTTTTAAACAGGTGGGGCTCTGCCCACAGCATATGGGACGCAAAGTTACTATCAAGTAATACTGCTTTAGTGGTTCTGAATATTATTCTTATAGTGTTTTGTTCCTGCTCTTTAAAGTTGGTTATTAAAAGGAACTCCAGTTTTTTTGTGGTTTCATTTGTGGCATTTCAAAAGCCTAAGAACTAAATGTTCAAATTAAGGAGATGAAATAAAATATTTTCATTTGAAAATCAGTCAATTATGTTCTAATTTTAGAGAGTCGTCAGCATGTATGTGACCTTCAAAATGTATTTCAGACTAAGTAGCTAGCAAAGTAGCATCAAACTTTCTGCTCTTAGCTGGGAACTGAAGCTAACTTATTACTAGCAGTAGTGGCGCGAGTACAGTAGTTACTTTGTTGAAAAAACTTGAATAAGTCCATCATCGCTTTCGCAATTCTGATGTGTAAAAGATGTACAAATTTGGTGTGGAAGATCTTGACAACCTTGGCCTAAACCTCATCGGTAGGCAGGGTGAGAAAGTAGTCCATGCATGGGAGACCCTATAAATACATTTTGTTTATATTAACCAAATATTTTTGGTTATATTTTCATCTGGGACTTTATTATTTTAGGATATTGCTGCTTTCCTTGCTAATCACCGCCATTATTTTGTGTCTGTGAGACATTTAAAAGGTCCGGAGTCTTGTAAAATGTACTTGTTAGGTTGAGGAAATGTATCATTTGGACAATAAAGTTTCTTGTTAGAATGAGAATGTTTCTTGTCATAATGAGAAACATATTTCACCTTTTCTATCCATGTCACTTGAGGGTCTAAATTTAGCGCTGGATTAAGAGAGAGAGAGAGAGAGAGAGAGAGAGGGAGAGAGAGAGAGACAGACAGAGAGAGAGAGAGAGAGAGAGAGAGAGAGAGAGAGAGAGAGAGAGAGACAGAGACAGAGACAGAGACAGAGAGAGAGAGAGAGAGAGATACATCCAACTACATCTTTTCAAAAGTCTCTGTAGAAAATAATTATTGTTAGATTTATTCATTTTTGACCCATTGTGTGTTGTATGCCTCCCAGGTGGGCTGGCAGTTGAAGAACCTGGTCAACGCTTTAAGAGAAGATCCATGTGGAGTCATCCTAACATTAAAGAAAAGGCCACAGAATACCTTGAGTTCCACTCCGGCTCTGCTAAGGAATGTCCGCTGGAAACCACTGGGCTTGCAGGTACATACCATCAGTGTAGTGGTTCACACTGCTGACTTTGGTGAAGCCAACATGGGATCGATTTCTGAAGTGTGAATGTGAGTGTTAATGGTTGTGTGTTCGATGTTACCTGTGATTGACTGGCGACCAATACAGATTGTCCGTCGTCAGTCAGCTGGGAAATGCTCCACCTTATCAGAGACACTAAAAATGATAAAAATAAAAATGGATGGATGGATGAGCTGTATTATAATCTTTCTGTAATTATTTTCCCCTACAGTAGCCTACATGCTTAAATGGAGATGTTCTGTGCTTTGTTTTTTTTTCTCTTTGGTCCTTTTATTCATATCTGTTCCGTCCTTCAGTGTCTCTGTCCTTGGTTCTTTTTTTAGCAATTGCTAGTATTTATGCTTAATGACCGCGAGCAATGATGCAATAAGATTATACTGTATCTTGCCTTGGTGGTGAGGCTGGAGCACTTATTAGTCCATCACTCTTTAGCTTGCAACTTGTGTTTATTGTTGTATAAAAACAGCAGTTAAGGAGCACCACACGCGATGTCTGATGGAGTGGTTTGATATAAACACACCATAAGGGGAACGTACCAGAACACAAATGTCTGTGGGGAAAATAATGTGGTGTGCAGGATTTGTTTGGCCTTAAAAAGGTGAAGCTCTTAATTATTCATAAGGAACTACAGGATCTGAAACAAGATCTTCTACTCAGCAGTTTCTGGAGATAATTTACTGAATCCAGAATATCTTACTGTGTCTTCACATATTTCTTAGCGTTGCATGCTTGTCCGTATGGCGAGGTAAAACTGTACATACTACTTACAGTATAATTCACGTGTGTACTGTATCAGTGCAAAACAGTGTTTTCTCTAATCAGACCTTTTGCTCTCATTTTACTTTGTAAAACAAGCGTTTGAGTACAAACTGTATATCCATGTTTCACATCCAACACATAAACCTGGTTTTGTAGGATGAGTCATGCGGCTTTATAGTCTCTAATCTCAGATGTGGCAAATATTCCGATGGATTATGACTAAATCCAAAAAGGAAACAATTTGTCTCTGAATGATCATGTGATTCTAGACCCAAATCCCTCCATGGCTGTCTTTTCCATTCCTCTGTCTAACTCGCTCTTTTTTTGTGTGTTTTTTCCTGTGCCTGCGTTGTGTAGCAAGAACAGCGCTATCATCTACTTGTATTACCCAAAAGCAATGTTTTACTTGCCAACATTGTGCACATTTGACACATTCCTCACATGTGCCACTGATTGTCAGAGAGCCCTTTTCCATAAATCTGTAATATGTGTAGGTGTATAAATAATTACTGGTTGTAAATGCCTGCTATTTTGGGTCACATGTATCTGTGAGTTATGTATTGTTAATAAGAAGGCTGAATAGGTAAAGAGTTATGGCTTCTTTAACATCTTGGTCAAAGCTTCTTTTTTTTTATCTATTTCCGTGCCATTGGACAAAATGACAGTTACACCCTTTTTAAATCTTTGACAGCTTTTTAATAATTCATAACTCTATTTTGGCAGGGTAGTAGAATGGAAGAAAATGAAAAGTTCACATTCTTGGTAATTACTGTGTATGTATGCTCCTTTTCCTCTGCACTGAACTCAGCACGACTTGCTCTTTATATTTTTTCATTGTCAAAAGAAGGTACTACGAGAGTAGTAGTTCTTGTTGCTGGTCAGCCGAGATTGATAAACACATAGAGTATGCTAATGTTAGCTTCCTTTTTAGCTGTGGACGCTCCAGTATTGTACTGCAACTCCACAGTCTGCACTTTAATGCAATGGCTGCTTTTCTTGCCTCCGTCTTCTCTTGAAAAAAAAATGGCGAAAAGGACTCTCCCCTCTGTATTGGAATAGTTAAGTCAGTTCATTGGGTTTGACAGATGTACAAACCCAATTCCCAAAAAGTTGGGACACTATACAAATTGTGAATAAAAACTGAATGCAATTATGTGGAAGTGCCAAATTGTAATATTTTTTTCAGAATAGAACATAGAGAACAGGTCAAAAGTTTAAACTGAGAAAATGTATCATTTTAAGGAAAAACTATGGTGATTTTAAATTCCATGGTGTCAACAAATCTCCCAAAAGTTGGGACAAGGCCATTTTCACCACTGAGGCATCCCCTCTTCTTCTTACAAGAGTCTGCAAACGTCTGGGGATTGAGGAGACAAGTTTCTCAAGTTTAGAAATAGGAATGCTGTCCCATTCTTGTCTAACACGCATCTCTCTAACTGTTCAACTGTCTTGGCCTTTCTTTGTTGCACCTTCCCCTTTATGATGCGTCAAGTGTGCTCTATAAGTAAAATAAGTGGACTGCAGGCTGGCCATTTCAATACCCGGATCCTTTTCCTACGCAGCCATGATGTTGTAATTGGTGCTGCATGTGGTCTGGCATTATCGTGTTGAGAAATGCAAGATCTTCTCTGAAAGTGATGATGCCTGGATGGGAGCATATGTTGTTCTCCAATCTGAATATACCTTTCTGCATTGACGATGCCTTTCCAGATGTGGAAGCTGCCCATGCCACACCCACTCATGCAACCCTATACCATCACAGATGCAGGCTTATAAACTGAGTGCTGAAAACAACTTGGGTTGTCCTTGTCCTCTTTAGTCAGTATGATATAGCGCCCCAGTTTTTCACAAAGAACTTGGAATCGTGATTGGTCTGACCACAAAACAGGTTTCCACTTTGCCACACTCAATTTTAAATAACCCCTGGCCCAGAGAAACGCCTGCGCTTCTTGGTCTGCTTCTTCTTTGTACTGTGGACTTTCATCTGGCAATGGCGGCTGGCACGGTGGATTGTGTTCAACCCACAATGTTTTCTGGAAGTATTGCTGAGCCCTTTCTGTGATTTCCCTTACAGTAAGCATTCCTGTTAACGGTGCAGTGCCGTTTAAGGGCCCGAAGATTATGGGCATCCAGTATGATTTTTCGGCCTTGACCTTTACACACAGAGATTGTTCCAGATTCTCTGAATCTTTGGATGATGTTATGCACTGTAGATGATGATTACTTCAACCTTTTTGCAATTTTTCGCTGGTAAATACCTTTCTGATATTTTTCCATTATCTTTCTGCGCAACATTGGAGGAATTGGTGATTCTCTACCCATCTTCGCTTCTGAGATACACTGCCACTCCGAGAAGCTCTTTTTATACTCCAGTCAAGTTGCCAATGGACCTCATTAGTGGTAACTGGTCTTCCAGCTGTTTTTTATAAGTGCAATTTACTTTTCCATTCTCTTATTGCTACCAGTCCCAACTTATTTGAGATTTGTTGGGACCATGACATTTACATATTTTTCCCTTAAAATTATACATTTTCTCACTTAATTTTTTTTTACCTGTTATCTATGTTCTATTCTGAACAAAATATTTAAATTTGGCACTTCCACATAATTGCATTCAGTTTTTGTTCTCAATTTGTATAGTGTCCCAACTTTTTGGGAATTGGGTTTGTATTTATATCATGATCAGATACATAGCTTAGATCAGAAGATGCACCTTGTGTTTAAACACACCCATTTTTAATGTGAGTAAAAGTAAGGAAACATGATTGACAGGTGTGGTTTATTTTTGCTTGATGACTCTGCAACATTTGCATAGCTGACACTGTTAGGTACTACCCACTGATCTGTATATATTACTGGATAGCCGATAGGCCAAGACTTTTGAAGCCGCGAGGCCACCATGTTACCACTCCCAACAAACGTTTCTCGGCATACGATCCTATACATTTACAGTATTAAGATTGGAGAATTTATTAAAGAATCATACCTGTAATTCAACAAAAGATGCCAAATCTAATATTGGGGTCTAAGGAACTGAGCGATAAAAGAAAAAGGGGGTGTTCAAAGCAGCACATACTGTCCACTTGTTAAAAAATAGTGACCACCCTGACAGCCCCCCCCCCCCCCCCCACACACACACACCACTGCAGTATATGTCTAATCTGCACGTCTATTATACAGTAGTCTGCTGGCGAGAAGGGAGGGGTAAGATGGCCGCCCTGTGGCTTCAACGACTTGCATGGGTGTGTATGGGCAATTGGCTATCCAGTAATATATACAGATCAGTGGTACTACCGCACTAATGGTATCCTTACATTTCTTAACGGCTGTCTGCATTTATGTGTTATGTACTAGCGGGGAAATGTTTGACAGTGAACCAAATTTTTTTCCCCAGAAATTATACTGATTTCAACTTATTTTAGTTTATGGTTGGCAAAGTGTGACACTATTCAAAAGGAGGTGTTTTATTGGAACCCTACAGTGAAATACAATTTTAGTCCTATAATGCATGGAAATATGTTAACATTGTGATATGTGACTATGCGAAGGTGTTGTGAATGGGGTTTGTCAAGTTTCTAGTGAATGCAACAGAACATAAATGGTTTAAGTAATGTTTTAACATGCTGGATTGATTGTGACCTGCTGTGAAAGTCCCATCCTGCTCAGTGTGCACGTCCAGCACCACTTCCCCTTTTCCTAAGGCTGGACTGTAATCACTAAATTACTATTTTCACTCTCACAGCACAGCTCCCTGCCTCACTCTCCTCTCCACCACTCTCCCCCTCTTTTTCTTTCTCTTTTTGACCTATTTCCTTGTTTCCGCTTCATCGCATCCCTCGTTTTTTCCCAACCAGTTTTTGTCATTCTTTTGAAAAACGGTTTGACTATAAACAGAGGAAGATTGAAAATGAAAGTACAAAGACATGGCCTACAGATGAGGGAGGTGGGAGGCTTAAAAATGAGAATGAATGCTCCTAAAGAGCACTGGTTACATGCATATAACCCTTGTTATGGCCGTATAGTTCATCAAAATGTACATGCCAGCTACCATGACATTAGCAAGGCATCCTTGTTCACATGGCGGACCCAATGACAAATGACGTGTCCTTGAGTCATGCCGAGATACTAGGCCATGCTAGCTTTCCTCTGCCCTCAGTGAGAGCAGCGGTTGTCATAGAAACAGACACGGAGAACCCTGCGCGTAAAGAGGCTTGAAACAAAATGACAGCATAGTGAATGTGGGAGAGGCTGCACAATCAGAGCCTATACAACATGGCAGCTACTGTATGTGGAAATATGTCTCTTCTTTTTGATCCACTGATCGATAAGGACCCTTCTAAAGTTCAGGGATCTTTTCTGTCATTATTGTATGTTACAAAGTTGGGGGAAATATCTAACACTTACTTGTTACAGCTTGTGCCCCAAGAGATTCAATGACATCAGTCTTTAATTTCCTTCCTATCAGCCGATCCCCACCAGTCCTACCAGCACCTCGCCTACACCAGGTGGAACCTTAGGCATGTCTAAAATGGATGCCCAAGATGTCTACATCCTTTCGCCTGTCTCTGGACTCTACAGCCCCAGGTAAGGATCTGGGATCCTACAGATCTGTGTGCTGACCTACATGCTGGCTAAGATTAAATTGCTTTCTGTGTTGTCAGGGAGGAGTTGGGTTTGATTTCATGTGATGACATCACCCGCTACAATGTGACCTCTCAGTCTGGTTCCAAAGGGTCAGAGGCGGTCAGCTACTACTTGGACCAGGACAGTGGTCAGTATTTCTCTCTTTTGGAGGGAGACGGACCACCAGGCTCTGAATATGACAGAGGCCGTAATACGGGTGTGCGCAGGCGGGACAAGACCCCCACGCACGGTAAGAAAGTCATTTGATGTTGTGGTTCCAAACCTGTTTCTTCAGTAGAAAAGCATGATGTCTTTACCACAAATGTTCTCACCTTTTTGTTATTAACATTTCCTCATTATGTGTTCATCCTTTGCTATAATGGCTGTTTATCACCTCTGCCAGCAAGGCTTCTGATGCTGTTTGCCTGTCAGCATTATGCAGCATTACACAGAAAAGTCTGGGTCGATTTCCTTGAACTCTTTAGAAGGGTGTTGCATGGACCAAATAAATAACAATTTATCCTGAAGCAATAAGGATAACATTCTCTTTCTGGCATATTTCTTGGGAAATATCCCAACGCAGAACTGTCATGCCCTAAAATCAAACACAAATCCATGAGCACAGTTTCAAGCCCTCGCTCTCCCTTGCCACCTCGGGCCCTCTCCCACTGTCCCAGACAGCTTTCACCTCGGGCCCTCTTCCTCTGTCCCAGACAGTTTTCAAGACATCCTCTTCCTTCATGGTAGACTCTCAAGCGGCCGTTGTGATGTGAAAGGCCAGCCGGGGTCACACGACAAACAACTGTATTAGCATTCACATGAATTGTGAGTCTGGACTATGTCTGGACTATCAATGAAAGCAGGGGTTTGTTTGGGATTCTGCTATGCAGAGATAAATTGTCCAAATACAACGGTCAACAACAAAAATGACGCAGATGCTATTACTGGGGATGAAAGAAACGGCAACAAGTGTCACAAGAAATATATAATGTAAAAGTAATAGTAATAGTTTTATTTCTAACAAACTATTTCCTGGCATTATAATATTCAATCTTTTTTGTTGTTTTTTTGTGTTTTTTTCCCCAAATAAAATACTCTATACGTACTACATTCTGTTTCGCATGTCAGAACTCCAGGGTCATACTCTTTTTATCTTAAATTAGCAGATTAGCTTTCTGACCTGCTGCTGTGCTGGACTTTTCCAGCGGTACCAGACTGCTGAATCTTATCGTTGCAATGATGCTGAGCCCTGAAAATCACCAAAGTGCTGAGCTCATTGGTTTTCTTGGCAAGAGAAACCAAGTCTAAAGGAATGTGCTGTATAAAAAGGAAGGATATTTAAAATCATAGCAGTGGGTTGTTTTGATGATGACTTAACTGCTGAATTGTACTGTATTCAGACTCGACGACAGCACGTAGAGAATTTCTTCCGGATGCAAGGGAGGAAAATGTAGTAAGCAAACTATACTAGGAAATGGGTATTGATATTTTTTCTGCACATGTTAAAGGTAATTTACGTTTACCAGTTTTACAGTTTCAGTAGAAAAACTATAATATATGTATCTTGTTTTATTTTAATCCATTGATAAAACCTATTGACGTTTTTAAATAATTCTGAGTCTTTGATGTCCTTTTAACAGATTTGCAAGATAATTTGGATTTGAAATGCACAGGGTGGCCTTTGTCAAGTTAAGTGTAACAAACTTTGTAGTTAGTCTTAAACACCTGGCATCTCGAATGACTAGATTTCTCATTAACATTCGATATTTAATAGGGATTCGGTTTTGGCCCCAAAAATTTATTTCGGTGCATTCCTAATAATCCTTGGTGAGAGCCCACGTAAGAACAGAGAGAACATGGAATATCTACACAGAAAGGCTAACTAAAATGTGGGTCATATGGCCCTCATCTTGCATGTCATCCCAGTCCCTCACCTGCACACACCTTGTCTACCTCTCCCTTGTCCACCCGCCAGCTGTCTCTTAGTCACTCTCTCGACCGCTGCTTTCCAAACACCCCGAATACCTACGTCCCCACTTTAGCCGACTTTCTGATCGCTGGTTGGATTGTTCCAGGTGACCTCAGACCTGTTTCCATGCCTCCCGAATATAACTGGATGGCCGAGGCCAAGGAACCCAGCATGGGCAAAAGAGGGAGCCGAGGTACACGCATACTAACACATATACATGCAAACACTGCCCTTCACTCTGTGAAAACAAACAAGATGGGACCAGTGCTGCTTGCTTTGCTTTCTACTTTGCTCAACGCATCCCATCCTCAGGTTGTTCATGGTGGTGTAGTTGTGTACGGATACATATCTGAAAGTTATGTATCTGACATGGTAACAAACAAGCATAAATGCAAGAGGATTGCATTTATACAACTGCTGAAGAAATGAAGGTATTTCAATGTGACTAACAGTTTGCACGACAATTGATCTGTATTCACCTCAACTCCACTGCCAGAAAGTCTATGAATAACATTAAAATACAATAATACGGTCTGGGTCAGGTGCATTTTTTCCCTTCTATTTCTCATTATTTTGTCAGATTTAGGTTTTCGTTTTTAAATGTATGAACAATGAACAAATCAGATTCAAACTCTCTGTGACAGTCTAAAGTTTAGCAGTGGCTTCCTCTAAATCTGCATAATCATTGTATCAGATAAGCAGGATTTCCCTAGCTGTGGCTTCAGTCTAGCAGATAATGCAGCTTTGGAGAACTTTTATCAGTTTCTGTTGTTGTTTTTATCTCAGGGTCTTTCCACCATGCAGTTCTCCCTCAGTTCTCTCCTATCTGCAGGCCTTTTACATTTTTCTCCCTCTTTCATCCATTCTTGTTGAGCCTGTCTTATCATCTAACTGCTGCATTTCTCCTCTACACAGATTCAGACAACTCCCTACTGCGTTACCTCAGTGATGACAAGATCTTGGTCATTGAGGAGGAGCCCGAAGGTCCGGGTAGAGAGAGCCGGAGGGACTCCACCAGGCGCTCTCGACGCAAGAGCCGCAATCCCAGCAGCCCTAGCTTTCCCCTCAGCCCATCCATGCTGTCCTCTACACTGCGCTTAGACCAGCCGCCAGAGCCGTTGCCTGTATGTACACATTTATATATTGCGTATATATTTATGTAACCAATTTAAAATACATTAATAATCAATTTCACATGGTGCTCTACTAAAATTGACACCCTTAAAAGGAACCCTGACTGTAATGACAAGTTTGCTCCATAAGTTTTATTTGGTTGTTACTAAATATCTATGAGATTAGTTTTTCAAAAATCATTTCCAGTTGAATACATTTTGTAGAAACTTTATTTGTACGTATGCCGCCATTGTTGTTTAAGTCGCAATGCATTCAGTGAATAGCGACGTAAAATGGCGGCTGGCTCTCTGCCGAGCAATGAGAAACGGGTATGAAGAAAGCAAGGTAACCCTGCGTAGCGTTCCTAAAGGGACGATCAAAACTCTTGAATGCGTCTAGTGAATGACAAGAGTACGGCGTGGGGGAGGGTGACTCTCTCGATCGCATGTTGATTCTTTAGGAACGCTACGAGACTTGCCTCGCTTTCTTTATATCCGTTTTGCATTGTTCGGCAGAAAGCCAGCCGCCAATCTATGTCACTACTTACTGAATGCTTTGTGACATATGTACAAATAAAGTATCTACAAAATGTATTAAACTGGAAAAGATTTTTGAAAAATGAATCTCATAGTTATGTTAATAACAACTAAATAAATCATAAAGAACAAACTTGTCATTACAGTCAGGGTTTCTTTTAATTTAATATAGATATAACATACGGTTGTGTAATGTAAATAATAATATAATAATAATAAGTAAATCTCAGTCTGTTAATATTCTAAGAATGATTCATGAAATACATGTTATTTATGTACAATTGTGTGTTACTATAGCCCTGAAGTAATATTTTATTCCTTTATTATATCCATCCATCCATCCATCCATTCATTTACTACCGCTTATCCGGGGTTGGGTCGCGGGGGCAGCAGCTTTAGGAGGGAAGCCCAGACTTCCCTCTCCCAGCCACTTCGACCAGTTACTCCGACGGGATCCCAAGGCGTTCCCAGGCCAGCCGGGAGACATAGTCTCTCCAGCATGTCCTGGGTCGTCCCCGGGGCCTCCCGCCGGTGGGACATGCCCGGAACACCTCTCTAGGGCGGCGTCCAGGAGGCATCCGAACCAGATGTCCTTTATTATGTCCTCAGAATATTTAATTTTTACATTTAGAGGTTAAAGGTGTTAAAATCAACTCCGTCAGTCCTAAAAACCGACGGGCGGGTAGATGAATTCAGTGCTGCTTTAAAAAAAATATATTAAGGAAAGACGGAGGTGACATGTTCCAGCTGTGACCGCAGTAATATCAACTTTTTATCTGAAATAGCAAAAAAATTCATACTTGCCAGGGCATCACTGGTGGTGCATTCAAGTCCAGCATAACCAGGAAGAGGAAGCGGGTTTGTCAGGCTTATAGCTTACCATTCTATCGTCTAATTTAGATTCCTAACCATTCTTTTTATTTAATGTATATATTACCAAACTTGTCGTGTTTGTTTAAAGTTTTTAGGGTGTTTCAATATTATGATCTCTTGCAGAGGACAGGTTGAATTGCATACACTTCCTGACTGCAGACCAGACAATCAAACAAATTCACACCAAAAAAAAACAAATTCCTTCAACTTTAACATTTTAAGCATATTCATTTTGATGATTCAATTTCTTTATTTTTAAATATGAATTCGATTTTCAAATGTTGAACATGTTTTGTGCCAACTCTCAAGAATCTGATACAATAACACGACTTGCACAGGTAAAAAACAAAAACATGACACCGGAGAAAAATTCAAAGCGCCGTTATTACTTTACTGGTTCTTTCAGCACACTTAATGCTGCACCGTGTCGCATATTTTCTTTGTTTAATTAATTGCTGAGAGATGTTGTGTTCTTGGAACGGTGTGATGTCACACTGTGTCTGATCAAGTGTTTGGTCACTTGCAGTTTCTTACCAATCAAAACAGTATTCCAGTTAACTTCTCAAAGTTGTTTGTTTTCCCTTTGGTAAGTGTTTGGTATATATCAGGTTATAAAATCCATCTGAATATTGGAGTACCTGTGCATGCAGAATTTGTTTAGAAACTACAAGTACTTATTTTGGCATCATATGATAGGTGGCAGGTAGCAGATGGCTGACTTTGTTTTATGGAAGCTCTAAGCAAGCAAGAAAAGTGAGGAAAGTTAGAATGTGTTGTTTTTATGTTTATTATAGAAACAAAGTAAGATGCATTTCAGATTTCACATTTTCAGATGCATTAGATTTATTAAATGTTTTACTTTTTTAGAAGCATTTGATTTTCTCATATAATTATTATGCACATTTATTGGTTATCATTAATGTGAGACTGTAGAGTCCAGTACTCGCATGGTGATTAGTGCAGGAACAGACAATATTTAATTGTTCATTTCCATTCACATATCATACTATTTAGCAGTTATATAGTAGTTAAATATGGTTAGTTAAATTATAAATATTTAATCTGTCAATAAATAATGCATTCTCAATAGATGCATAATCAAAGAGAAAAAAAGTGTGTTTGCTTGAGAACTGTTTGGCTTTAAAACCAAAATATTTGACTTTTTCTTTCAAGAAGATCCAAAGATAAGATCATATAATAAGATTTATATTCCCAAGCACTCTGTTCGCTGATCATATTTTTTGATTTGACATTTCAGCTCAGCATTATGAAGCATTCACAAACAATTTCTGGAGGAATTATTATATGTCTTCTCATCATGCAGCTTCTGTATGTCTCTCCAGTGAAAGTGTCATCGCGTTCACCTCAGATTCACCCTCAGTTGCGTGTATTGTCTCAAGAGGACGGAGTGAGTTTGATCTCCTGGCAGCTTTCTGGATTATAAGAACAACAGGGACAAATTCACATTGGCCCCTCATACACATGCATGCGCATAGACAGATTCACACAAATGAATCTGTATGCAGGGAAACAATCTCACAATTCATCCTAACATCCCCATCACCTGATTCTAAATAGGAATTTATTCTGGGCAAACACATTTGATTACACACATGCACACGCACACACACAGAAGCGTGTATCATTGTCAGTAAGGACGGTGTATGACTCAGCATCAGCTCGACCAATTAAGAATGTGCTTTGAATTCAATACAGACACACCAGACTCCCAACATGTTAGTACACGCTGTCCTCTCTCTCTACCCTTCGAAGTGGTGCGTTTTTGTTTTGATGACTCAAATCCAAGCACAAGCACATGTACACGTACAGATCCCGCACTAATAAATATGTCACGATTCTGTCGATGTTAATATTTGGTATTGCAAAATAAACAATCTCATCAAGGCTTTCAGCTGATCTTTTAAGACGTTTCCTTCTCTATCTTTTAGCGAGGTGCGGACACACTGCGTGCAGACACAACAGACAGGTAAGTTGATCGTTTTTGTCAAGATACATTATATACATGTATCGAATTATAGACAGTAGTATTGTGATTGTTTTATCAGTCACAATCAATCTTTTTACAGATACTCTGGTTCTGGAAGCTCAGGAGCAGCCTCCATGAAAAAAGTAAAGAGACTTTTACTGCCTGACTTTTGTATTTTATGAATACTGCACTTCCTCCTCTTAATCTCTTTTTAAACAATAAACAATGACTCACATTCATTTTCAACAAGCCATAGATGCTTCAAAGTTACGTCAGCTGTCTCTTAGCAACCACATCCGCTATGGTAACAAGCTTCCTTGTGACTCAACATACACATGAAGTCATTTCGGCCATTTTCCACACCAACAATTGGATTCTAAATAAAAGTTAATTGAGATAAAACGGCCTTCCACCTAAGGGTCATTGTCACACCGGCAGCATTAGTCATCAATGCTTGTTTGTTGTCGCATACAGTGAGTCAGCCCAATTCTCCCAAAATCAAATGTTCATTAATTAGTTTTCATTAAAATAGCAAGCTTGCTGTGTAAATGTGCTACATTATTAGCCACTCAGTACCATTTTACTCAAATGTTTAAGAGACCTCACATGTATTTACTATTTATTTATGTCGATATAACAAGATAATAATGGTGTATCACTATTTCCATTTTCATGATAGCGATATATAAGCCCCCTTTTACTACAAGGTATTGCTTCACTTAATGCTGTTATCAAATCATACGAGTAGAAATGTTACAGTAGAATTATTACACTGAACACTTTTAACATCCACTGTACATAGTTACGTCGACACTCCTTCTCCTTAAAGGCGTTTGCAGTACTGTGTTGTTTGAGTTACGGGACAGAAAATGAATGATTAAGTTGTTGCGTTGTGTCCTGTGCTCTCTGTGAAATAATGAGCTCATTCTAATTATTTTCCTTTCTCGCTGTCTTGCAGTCTTTCCATTACACCTCATTGAGACCGAAAACCAAAAAGAGAAGTAAAGGTAGGTAGATGATATGCATATATTTTTTTAAATACTTTTGTGATATATTAAGGAGGCTACTTGTGTAATTTGTTTAGAAGGTTGGTATTTTTATTTTTGCCATTACTGTGGGAGGTAATTGTGTTGATTCAGAATTGACTAGAAAAACTGCTTCTTACACTGCAGCTGATACATACAGTGTGCTTGATTGAAAAAAAAAAGCTTCATATTTGCGTGGTCTAAACCAATAAAACGCATAATTTGGATGATGTCAACACTTCTGGTTCAAGATTGGATCTTAACTAACCAATCACAATCACAAGTTAATTTGCATGATGTTCATGTTAAAAATGTTGCATATAAGCTTGGTAACACGTTACAGCCATATTATATTATCCTGGCACCCACTATAACAACCAAAAACATAAGATACCCCCCCCCCCCCCCAAAAAAAAAATATCCATGTTGTTCTTAGGTGAAAAAAGAGTCAAAATCAGCAAAAATCAATCAATTTTGCCCAGCACAAAAAATACGGGTCTGAAGGGGCTATGCCTTATTGGCTTATTGATTGTCTATGATTGTGTCTGAAAGAAAAGAGTTGTGTATAAAAATATAGTTGAAAAGACTCCTCAATTGTAATATAGCTAAGTTTCATCAATATTCACATTCCTGGTGAAAACACTGGGGGAAAAAGCCTTTTGCAACATGGCGCGGGTTGATCTCTTGATACTCTGCTGCCACCTGATGGCCGTTGTTTGTAATAACTACCATTGCTTTAAGCCACTTCTTCATGTCAGAGGCTGCATCAAAGCTTTCTATATACTCTTGCATAAAAAAAAAACCATAAAAATGTGTAAATACAATTTTATGAGTGAAGGACAAAGTATTAAAAAACGTGTTCACACATTTTGGGGTTTGAATGAGTTAAGAAAAAACTGAGCCTGGCACTGGGTTCCAAAAGCACTGTAATATTGTTTTTTTCTCACTTCAGGTTCACTCACGAGTGCCAGTCGAAGGAGGATTTCCTGTAAGGATCTCGGCCACGGTGATTGTGAAGGCTGGCTGTGGAAGAAGAAGGACGCTAAAGGATACTTTACGCAGAAATGGCGGAAGTATTGGTTTATCCTGAAAGAATCGTGCCTCTATTGGTACACCAATCAGAATGTAAGTCCATGTCAGAATGTCAACCTCACAGGGCTCTCTCTCTCTGTCTCTCCCTTTCTCTTTCTCTTTCTCTTTCCCTCTCTCTTTCTCTTTCCCTTTCCCTCTCCCTCTCTCTCTCCCTCCCTCTCTCTCTCTCTATCTCTCTCTCTCTTTCTCTCTCTCCCTCTCTGTCTCTCCCTCTGTCTCTCCCTCTCTCTCTCCCTCTCTCTCTCCCTCTCTCTCTCTCTCTCTCCCTCAAAGGGCTCTCTATCCCTCTCTTTTCCCTCTCTCTCTTTCCCTTCCTCTCTCTCTCCCTCACAGGGCTCTCTCTCTCTTTCCCTCTCTCTCTCTCACTCTCTCTCTCCCGCCCTCGCTCTCTCTCTCTCTCCCCCTCTCTTTTCCTCTCCCTCTCTCTCCCTATCTTTTTACCTCTCTCTCTCTCTCTCTCTCCCCCCTCTCTTTGCCCCTCCCCCCCTCTCTCCCTCTCTCTCCCTCTCTCTCTCTTTCCCTTCTCTTTGTCCCTCCCTCTCTCTCTCACCCTCACAGGGCTCTCTCTCTTTCCCTCTCTTTCTCCCTCACAGGGCTCTCTCTCTCCCCCCTCTCTATGCCCCTCCCCCCCTCTCTCCCTCTCTCTCTCTTTCCCTTCTCTTTGTCCCTCCCTCTCTCTCTCACCCTCACAGGGCTCTCTCTCTTTCCCTCTCTTTCTCCCTCACAGGGCTCTCTCTCTCCCTCCCTCTCTCTCCCTCCCTCTCTCTCACTCCCTCTTTTTCTCTCTCCCTCTCTCTCTCTCTTTGTCTCTCTCCCTCTCTCTCTCTCTTTGTCTCTCTCTCTCTGTCTCTCAGTGTAATTCATGCAGGATACAAATTTTCACAAAATCATATTTTTGTTCAATTTTACTAACATTTATTAGCTGGGACAGAAGGTGCAATGTCAAGCAAAGTTCATGATCCGAACCGTACGTTTGGCAGCCATTTGCATGTCGGCTGTAATGTGTTGCGTTTATAAGATTGTATTACATTCTGCTCCCTTGATTAAACTTCACTTCTTTTGAGCCAAAAGCTGAGGTTGTGGCTGTTCTCCCATTGATTTTGCAGGTGACAAATATTGCAGCCTTGGCAGAACATGCCGCCAAGTGCTTTTGTTTAATGTAAAGTGGTGAAAGGCTTGACCCAGCCAATGTAAACAACACATTTAGTTTGCAGAACAGTTCCAGAGTGAATTTGGTGTATCAGTTTGTGTGACTGTTTGTTCCCTGATGGTGATGATGATAATAATGTACCACCACTCTCCATCTGTCTCTGCCTGCAGGATGAGAAGGCTGAGGGCTTCATCAGCCTCCCTGAGTTCAGAATAGACCGAGCCATAGAGTGCAGACGGAAATTGTGAGTGCTGAAATTATTAATCAAGCACATTTGCTCTCGCCTGAACAACATGGGTTCGCACAAAACTCCTGTGCGCACACAGAAGCACTAATCAGCTTTCTTCTTCTCTCTGGCTAACTGCAGTGCCTTCAAAGCCTGCCATCCCAAAATCAAGAGCTTCTTCTTCGCCACAGACTGTCTTGAGGAAATGAATAGGTGAGTGTTTTAACTGTGTCAACCAACTTTACACAAGGAGAGTGTCCACTACGACAGCAGGCTGTGTTAATAAAGCATGAGCTCCAGCTGGGTTCTTGAGTGTAGATTTTGAGCATGAGGGTGTTGTCTCATCACATGTGCATTGAGGAATATTTGCATCAGTGCTATCTGATTGGAGTCAATTATGCTCACCTCCTAGCGATGACATTGGAGGATAACTGGGAAAGAGTCATTAATGAGCTACTCTATATTAGACATACAATACAGTATGTACATGCTTTGTCTAAATGTGCGTGTGTGGAAACACCTTTGTTCATATTATTTGGCTAATAGTTTTGTAATGTTACAAACAACAAAACATTTGCAAATTGCTCTGCTTTTTGAGGATTTAACATTCATTTACAGTATATTCCTTACCATCTTTTTACACTAAATCAATTTCTACCATTTGTAGCTTATTTGCTTTGCACATTCACAATTAGTAGCTGACAATTTAGAGCAATGTAAACAGACAATACTCACCAGGCATTAAAATGTTTTATGACAACTAGGGCCCACCCAATTAATCGGCCAGACAATTTTAACAGCGAATATAAGCCATTTTCCAAATAATCATAACCGGCCTGAGTTTTGCAAATTAGATTCAGATATGTTCTTCCTTCCTCAAGAAACAATTAATGCAGTTCAGTGTTGGAGCCCCATTTTGATTTGCTTGCGCAGTTCGTCCATTAGGTGGAGACCGACTCCATTCAGTCCAATAGACAGCAACTTCACTCATTACGTTGCTTGTAGGCTACTTGATACCACATAGATTTATGGCCTAAATCTAACGATAAATTAATCAGTTTATGCTTTTTTTTTCGTGCATGTTTTGGAAAATGTCTCTCAGTTGTCATAAATACTAAAGGACTGGCCTGTAATTCACATCTGTAAGCATTAAACCAAAATATAAGTTGTTTTATGCATTATAAATGTAGAAACTTAATCGGTTAATTAATCGGTTATCTGAATCTTTTTTCTACCAATTATTAGAATTGGCATCGGATACAACTCAATATTAAAATTGTAGGCATAGTAATAAAGAAAAAACAATACTAGAAAAAATATATAAAGCCTGAGTGCATCACTACTTCTACAGTGTGCAATGTTTAGCCACTACTACAGTGTGCATTTTTCAACTATGCTTACATCAAAAAATAAATATTGCCTTGTTTTTATCTCTGGGTTTTATACATGTTCCAGACCATCTTCTCGATAGACAAAATCTGCAAAGTGCCGTCCAAGTATTTATTATATTATTTATATGTTTATGTTTCATGCATATACTGCAGTACCACTATACAGTACATGCATGTGAGGTGCAGGTATTATTTTTGTCCACTTGGTATCTGTGACACTGAATGTGTATCTGCCTTTAAAAAACAGAATGATGTGGAAGAGAGCAAATAAGGTTGTTAGACCAGCCAATAGAGGCGGTGCAGTGTGGAGGCAGAATCCAGTATGCCTCAGCTCACGCTTTATCTGCGGTTTTATGCAATCAGCTAAACTAAATGTCTAACAAAGATACAGTATTTAAATACAGTAGCCTGACTACAGAAAATTTAAATGCATATTAGATGGAAACATTATAATGAAGACGAGAAGGGGCATAACCACTTCACAATTGGCTCTTTTGTTGTCATACAGCAATTTAACTAATAGTCTGGCCAATTTATTTGAACAGGAATTACACAAATTCAGCACTTATGATTATATAGTCAACATATTATATGGATTTTAAAAGTTAATAAAAAGCACAGAGCATAGAAATTAAATTGAAAATAAACACACGGGATCCCCCAACATGTTTGGGGCCCCCACAAAGTCTTCACCCCCATATCGATGCCCCTGCCAGCTATACGTACATTTGCTTACAGGTTTCTTTAAATGAATGTATTTTTCCCTTGAATTTATTGACATCAATACCGCAATGGCAAAATGATGAGTTTCCCGGTCCTGCAATTCAGATGAGTTTTCTATTCTTAGTTGCAGCCTGATTATTCAGAGTCTGCAGGGACACGGGACAAGCTTGAATTTGCGGTGGAGACAGACAGGCAGAAAGGAGAGACAGGCAGGGGATCTAGATGAGGACAGGATGTGTGGCTGATAGATAAAAAGCCATCTGAGAATCATAGTTCAGAGACTGGGAAAGGAAACAGTGAATACTGTCTTTCTGCATCCATCGCTCTCATCGCTCTAGTTTACTCTCTGCTTTTGTCTCCTCATCAAGGGGATGAAGTCAGTTAGAAAAATCTGAACTGTTAAGAGACATGACTTTAATTATTTAAAGTGAATCCTTTTTTATTCATCACCTTCCAGTTACCCAGTATAACCCAACGTTTCCACCCTTTCCTTTTTTTTTTAACCCACGGTTTCCTTTTGACGTAATCTGCCGCTTGTTTCTCATTTTAAATGATGAATTCATGTTCCATTATTGTAAAGGTGGATGAACCGGCTTGGGTTGGCTGCTATTGGCTACACACCGGATGACAAAGTGCCACGTCCAGATGAAGGTGAGACAGGCTGACTCTCATTTAAAGCGTTTGATTTTCTTCTAAACTTCAAATGTTCCTTCCTGCTTTTCTCAATTTAGACTACTGGAGTGAGAGTGATCAAGATGAGGTTGATGGCTCCATGACACTCAAACAAGAGGGACCGTCCTCTCTCTGCGATACTTACCACCGCACACCATCAGTGAGTACAAACTTAACAACATCTTTGCCATGTTCCATTCTGATTAAATATTTTATTCAAAAGACAGCCACGCTTTTAAGTGCTCTCGACATCAATAAATCACAAGATTATCTGGTTCGGGAAACAGCCGAGTCCGTGCCTTGTGTTACGCTGCCAAGTCACAGTATGTCCAATAGATGGCAACAACTAGCCTGCATTAGTGGCTGTACTATTTTAGACCAGGGTTTTGGAGTAAATCATAAGCAAGTGTCGCGTCGCAACCCTCAAGTCTCAGCAAGTCCCAAATTACTGTGGGGGAAAAAATGTCACAAGCCAATTTGCTCAGTCACAACAAATATTAGTGATAATAAAAAAACACCAAAAAAATCACTCATCATAAAACTAAATAGTATATGGTACCTTTAAAATGTAAATAAACAACAGCTAAGATTATGATTCATTAAATTTTTTGCACTGAATTGTTTTAAAGTTGATGATGTTCAAATGATACGATGCATGCACCATTTTTTAACACCCAGCAGTGGTATTGTGCGGTATTGCTTCCTAAAAAGGGTGGAGCCTGTTCATTTGTAATTCTTTGGTCATTACAAAACCATTACCTTATGTGTGACATTGAAAAGGGATGGGGAGAACACAAAGCATGCCTCTACTTAAACAATGTCTTAATAACTACATGCTAGGAAAAATGAACAAAAAGTGCTGAATATAGTCCATTGCTGTTATTCCTTGTGTTTCTCTTCTTTGCCGTCACAGTCTACATTTATAGTCGCCAACATAGCTATTGTCATTTGTTCTAACACTCACTGGTGAAAACAAGCCAGATCAGGGTTTATCTTTTAAAACTGGGTCGCAGTAAGCTGACCTAAACTGTACCACTTGGTGAAATATGTCCCGAGAGAGTGGTTCTTAACCGCGGTCCTCGAGTACCCCGATCCAACCTGTTTTCCATGTCTCCCACAGCCAACACAGGTGTTTCAAACGACCAGCTAATTAGCAAGCTCTGCATGAAGCCTGTTAACCATCCTCAGCTGTGCTGGCTATGGAAGACTTGGAAAACAGGATGGATGGGGTACTCGAAGACCGGGGTTCAAAACCAGTGCTCTAGAGGATGTTTGGACATTGAGTTGAAATGTTAAGCTCACATCCCACTACGGGGAAAATGTTTGTGATGCGAGCAAATGCTGATTTTACGTCAGGGTGCACTTAAGGTGGCAACATTTCCTAAACGTTTTTAATGATACCTAAACAGTTTTAATGGTTCTCTAAACAGTTTTGACAAAAATGTCCTTGCGACAAGAAAAAAAACATTGAAACTCTAGGTGAACTTCCGTGAACTAGGTGAATGTTTGCAAGCCTTGAAGAAACCCTGATGTGAGAACGCATTCACCTCTTTCGCCAGCTTTCGTAAACATTTACCCCTCAGTGGGATATTGTCCTTAAGCCTGTATCCCACTGAGATGCGAAGCTTTGCAGCGCTAACGAATGTTGATTTGATTTCACGTCAGGGTTCATTCAAGGTCAGTCATAATGGTTCTCTAAACAGTTTTAATGTTTTTTCTTGTTGCAAGGAAATTTGTCCAAAATTTATCTGAAACATGAAAACTGTTAAAGCCCGTATTGAACGTTCGAGATCCTAGAGAATGTTGATTTCACGTCAGGGTTTGTCAGGATTTTTCACTGTCACATTTCCTCAACATTCTCTAACGTTCCCTCAACAGTTTTAACTCATTCACTGCCATTGACGCCAATAGACGTCAAAAAATCATTTGAACTATTTCTATTAGTTTCACTTTTTTTCCCCACTTTTGTTAACAAGAGTATGAAAACCTAGATTTTTTATTGTACATTTAGAACAGATATAACATTTGTGATTAATCGATTAACAACAACAATAAAATTTAATCGTCTGACGCCCCTATTTTTAATAATCTTATTTTTATTAGGGGCATCAGGCGATTACATTTTTTAATTGTAATTAATCACATGACTTCACTAGTTAACTCATTTTACATCTGTTCTAAATGTGTAATACATTTTTTTCTAGGTTTTCATACGCTTGTTAACAAAAGTGGAACAAAAAGTGAAACAAATAGAAATAGTTCAAATGAATTTTTGACGCCTATAGCCTTCAATGGCAGTGAATGAGTTAATGGTTCTCTAAATGGTTTTACTTGCGACAAGAAAACTGTTAAGAGAACCATTAAGTGACACGTTTAGAGAGGGCTTAGGAAACGCTGCGACCTTGAAGGAACCCTGCTGAACCCTGACATGAACTCAACATTCGCTAATGTCGCAAAAGTTCATCTCACAGTGGGATACGGGCGGTAACATTCTCAGCTGAGCCACATAACAGCCATGTCCATCTTTTTTGGAGTTATTCATCTGACAACTCATTGCTTTTTCGCTCTCATCTTTTGGTCTCTTTACGCTCTGCTTTTTTCTGTTCCCTCCTTTCACTCCCCAACTTTATATCCTTCTTGTTTAAACACCCGCTTTTCCTATTGTAACCCACCTGTCCTATCCTACTTACCCATGTCTACAAAGTCGAACCTCCTGCACACTTATGACCAATTGCCCCGTTCTGTCAGCTCCATGAGCCTCATGCGCTCCACTCCGTCTCCCCTTCCTCTACCAATGAGTGCCTCCACCTCCCCCATCCCTCCACAGATGGTCTCTTCCACCTCCCCTCTTCCCCTGCAGGTGAATTCTTCTAGCCCCTTCCCAGAGCCAAAGCATGGGCGGCATTTTTCCAGCGAGTCCACCCACTCCCACTCATCTGCAGAAGACCAACGTGGAGAGGGATTAGGCATGGGCACAGGAACAGGCAGCACCAGTACCCACTCCTCAGGTTGCCGGTCTTCACATCGTGAGCGTCGCTCCTGGCAGGACCTCATCGAGACGCCCCTAACCAGCGCAGGGCTGCATTTCCTCCAGACAGCACCGGGAGAAAGTGATTATGGTGGCCTAATGGGGGGCATGCCTGGTGAGATGGGGCTGTATGGAGGACTTGGCAGACAGGGCATGTCCCCGGAGAGACGCAGGCAGGCTACCCTGCCGGTACGCCGGCATCACGCCGCAGAGAGAGACAGGGATCGAGATGGGCCTTTTCCTCTGGAGCGTGGTCCGCATACACACAGCTACACACATCGACGCTCCCATAAGCAGCGCAGCCAGAGTCTACCCAGGAATAGGGACCCATTTGGAGGAAAGCTGATACACTCGTCACCTCACATGGAGGAGAGAAGTGAAGATGAGGAGGCAGAGAGGCAGACTGCAGATATACTCGAGGGTGAGGAGGGTAAGAAAGTTGGACCTTGTCTTTTTTTTTTTTAAGATTGGATAATGAGTCTGATACAGTATATCCATAAAAAATAGTCATATAGTACTGATTAAATCATTTGTACGAATAAAAAGATGGAATTTTATTTGTTCCCTCCCCAGACAATTGGGTTTCTGTTAATGTTTAAACAGAGACCTAATTGTGTTCTAATGATATTCAATATTGTGTCGGAAGAGTGGCATTTGTTACCAAAGTATTTATTTACATATGAATATTTATAAAGTATTGTAAAGACAAGTACAGGAGGACAAGCAACTGTACAAAGTGACATCACCAACTAACACTGTTAGCACAAATATGTCAGCAAATAAAGTGAGGTAATCAATTGCCTCACTCTTTGTTGTTGATTACAAAATAAATTAATACAATTTTTTAAAATGGTTATTTCCATAATCTAACATAAATTATTATTAATTTATTTAAACTAAGAGCAGATTGTTATTTGCAATGTCAACTGTAGACAGAGTAAAATAAGGCTTAAATAAAATGACAAAATAACAAGTAAAATAAATTATGAAACATATACACAAAACATCAAACAAAGCATAAAATAATACATTGAATACATTAAGTTTTGCTTTTAATATGTACTATATACAATACATTTTATTTGTTAAATATTACCTTTTTTGAAATAAGCTTATTTGGTAATCAATTTTATTAAGTTGCCGCTATGTTTTTACCTAGTATAGTTCAATTTAATCCAAAATTATTAGTACAAAATAGCCTACTCATAAAACCATACATAGTTACACCAACTTAAAAAAGTTAAGTAAGTAGTAATTTTTTATAAAACTTTGAGTATTGTGTACTTAATCCATTTTGAATGTTCGGGTTTACAGCGTTACTGGCTTGACACACTATTGCAATAAATTTGAACATGCCCCAAAGGGGGTAAAAAAAATCAACTATTAACTCAATATCTCTTTTGTGCTTCCTCCTCTTGCTACCTCAGACTTGCGAGAGTTGAGAGTTGAGAGCAGAGAGAGGAGGGTCTCAGAGGGAAGGGAGCGACGGGTGTCAGATGGACGTGAACCTGAGCCATTGGATGGCCTAGAGCAGCTGTACCGGGCCCTGGAGCAAGCCAACGTTACAGCGCTAGGTGACCCAAGACCCTGTAGCAGGCAGGAACTTCGACGAGGTTTCAATCAGAGAGTCAGGGACCCCCTTCTGAACGACAGACTGCACCGCGTCAGAGCACTACGCAGCACCTTGAAGGTAGCTAAAAGACAGATGTTTATTTCCAGAAAAAAATTTAATCATAGTAGAATATAGATTGTCACTAAGGAGAAGGAATTTTCATTTGGAACAGCACCAAAAATGTAATCATCTTTTTAATGTTAAACAGATGTGGGGAGGGTTTGGCTGGATCTGCACCAAAATGAAATGGGTTCTTACTTGGCTGATCAAGTCATTTTTGCATAATCCTACTCACGAACAAACTACAATGGCCATCATCAGAGTGCAAGGCCAAACAATCCTAATTTAGATGACCACCAAATTACCCTCATCAAGTGGCACCTCCCGAGTTGTCTATTCTGGCACACAGTACAGGTTGACGTCAGATTTTCCCTATCGGACATACAGGAAAGGAATTCATCCTAATACAGTAAATCTTTATTGCTACATCCTTAACATTCATTCACTCTAAAAGGAAGATAAGCACTGTCACTGTATATTAAAACTAATGATACAGCCTGCACATGGAGGATTATTGCTTATGATTTTTTTCTCTTTTATTATTGATGTCAACTTTTTGTTGCTTGAGCCATATCGCACTGGCAAGTGCTTCAGATAAATGATCATATTCAGGTCAATTTGCTATTGTATGGTCATCATACTTTTTACCACCATTGTCTGGTATTCTTTAGTGGTTGCACAAAAATAAAATCATGGCAGCATAGCTCAGTGGTAGAGTAGTTGTCTCCCAAACCTGAGGTTGTGGGTTTGATCCCGCGTCCTTGTGACCATATTGAAGTTCCCATAAGAAAGATATGTATATAGAATGTGAAGTCAGTGTGAAGCGCTTGAAGTTCCTTACTAGGTGCAAAAGTGCTATACAAGTGAAAGACCATTCAATCTACACGCCTTTATCCAGAACCATCCAATACTTTCATTTGTTCTTTCATGGCCCATAGTTGGCCCCTCATTGTGGTCTCCTGTCTCCCCCAGGCCAAAGAGTCTGAGCTGGCGATAATCTGCGCCCTCTTGGAGGACCCAGGCCTGTGCTCCCAGACCTTCAGAGAATGGAAACAGTGGCACAGCGAGCTCTATTCCGACATCTGTCAACTCAGCCCTGGCACCAACGGCCAGGACGATCTCTCCCCGCTGAGTGCTCCCATCATGACCCACACACATTCCTTTATCGAGACCCATGTGTGAGATTGAGGACAGGACTGGACTCTCTATCGATCAATTGCAATCTCACATTCAGCATACACACACATACAATAAGACACTTTGTTACGTGTAAATATAGAGGGAACAGTCTGAGACATGTGTATGAGTATACTTTTGATAACTGAGGACCCCACAGGGTGCCTGTTGCATGCCTGAACAGAAACCATTAATCTTCTTTTGTCTGTGGAACTCAGCATAAAGTCCACATGCCTGTCAAGAACGAAATGGGGATAATGGATATGTTTGGACATGTTACTGTACATGTCCTTTGTATACTCTATTTTATTTTTGCTCTACTTCTGGTTGATTTTCGGGTGGAGGGGCATCTATGTAGCAGCAATACAGAGGAATTATTTCACCACAACACTGTACTTTTGTACTAATGAACTTGCACCCAGAGCCACCAATCCGCCCCCTTCACTGTTTCTCTTTTATTTTCTCCTTGCATATCATGCTGGTAAGTCTTATTCTATGTTGATCTGAGAAGTGAATTGTGGGGAAAGTAAGCTCAGAGACTCTGTTTAAAGACTGTGAAAGGTTTGCCATTAGTGTTGGTTAATCTCTCTTTACCAATGAAAAACAACCACTGCAGTCCACAAGAACCATTTTTCTATACACACAACTTCAAACTGTGAAAAAGTTAGACTCCTCTGTTTGTGTGCAAAGCTACAGTTTAAACTTTGTTTTCTTAACACCACTCCAGTCTTTTTTCTCCGTCGTCATCTTTTTATTTTTGGTCTGTTCTCTTTCTAAGATTGTGTATATGTGTATACTACTGTAAATGTTCCGTTCCACTACCACTGTGATTTGCTTTTAGAGAGGAACACTGAGAATATGTATTTGAATGTGTGCATTTTTTTCATTTTTATTTGTATTATTTTTTTTGTTAAACTGTGATAGCAAGAGTCCGTCACTGCAAAGAATGCACTTTCTACGTATTTTCATCTCATTGGTCTGTCTTATTGGCCTCTACCATTGCTGTTCAAAATATCAGGTAAAAGCATCTCATTTTCTGAAGATTTATGTACAGTCGACTAATATATTTAAACATAGACAAATATATAACTATATTTACGTTTTGTGTCATAAATATAATGTAAAGTATGATGTATTCTATGCCAAGGTTTTGCATTGTACCCCTCTTTACACTGTTGCTGAGATGCAGTTTAACTCAGAGCAAACCCCGCCATTGATCTGAGGGACATTTTTTTATTGGCTGACACATAGATATTCTCCTGGTTATGCGTTGCATGAGAAAAGGCCTGGGAGAGATTTAATTGGACAGGGTAAAATATTCTGGATCATTTTTCTCAATTCTTTTAAACTCCACATGATTGCAGGATTGAGCGACTTGTAGTGCATGATACACACAGGTATACCATTGAAGAGTGATTTTTGAGAGACTTTTATGTTTAGAGATTTGAGGGGTTCTTCCTTCTATGTATCTGTGTTAAGACATGCGCTGTAAAACAACTGGAAGATTGGTAGTGGACAGACTAAAATCAACATTGGATGCATTGCCTCCGTCAACAATCTACTGTAACACAAATTTTGTTTATGTACCACAGAGTGAGCCTGAGTCACAAACATACTGTCACTTTACAAACAAAAGCTTGTTCTTGACTTAATGAGATGATATCCGTCATGTCTGGCCTACACCTTGCTAAAGACTCAACAGTGCCCCCTGGAGTGAACGACTCAGATGTGTAGCACCTACCGCATCAAGCACTGTAGTATATTTAGGTATGCTTCACCTTCTACTGTTATTCTTTTAGTATAGCTTTGGTTTGTATCATCATGTTACACGCTTGACAAATATGAAACACAACCCAGAGCTCTGTTTTTTGAACTGTTCATTTGAGAGTACCACAAAGAAACTAAATGATGCAAGCACTTTCCCTGTGCCTCTCAACCCTCTCTTTGGCAACGTCAAACTGACTATACTGATGGACTTCCTACATACACATAGCTGCAGACGATTGGGAATGCAGTCTGGTCTGCAGAGTTCTATATGGTACTCATCGTTTGGTTGGTTGTCTTTTCTTTTTCTCTTTCCCACCTTCTGCTCAGTAAAACAGGAACTTGACTGTATACAGGGGGCAAGTTCTGATTTGTGGCCACAGACTTTGTTATCACGCCCTCGTCTTTGTGTGTGTAGATCTGCAGAACCAGGCCGAAAAGGGAGATTCACTGTGTGTCCTTTCAGGGGTGTACACCTCATGGTACATTGCACAGGTGTGTAAGATGTAAGTTGCACTGCGACATAAAAAAGGAACATATTGCTCTTTTTCAAGGATGATACTAGCTTACTGTAATTCTGTACAATAAATGGACTAAAGATGATATTAAAAAAAGAGAGTACATTTATTCTTCCTAAAGTAGCCTTTTTTGGTTTCATATATATGAATATATATTACAAAAAAAAATACAGATTGTAAGTTGTTAAATTTTGACTCCAATAAACTGAATCCTCTGCACTATATGAGCTCGCTTTTGCCTATATGCCTCAATTTTCTGGGAGTAATGAATAACGTTACACATTCAATTCTTCAATAGTGCATAATTTTTTTTCTATACAATTTTTTTTAGATCACCCACTTCTATTTTGCAAATGCATGAGTCTCCTCCCTCTCACCGTTTAAATATTATTCAGCATTATATTTGCAATACATTGGATACATAATATATGTATTTGCAATACATTTGACCGTAATAATCATCATTCACAGAGACACAAGGCAATATAAAGCAACTCGATGCATAAGTAAAAACAAACAAACAATGGTGTCAGAATACTACAGTGGGACAAAAAAAAGCATTTGGCCAGTTTCCCATAGACTTCCTATTGCATTTTGGCCAAATACTTTCTTTTTAACCCACTGAATATTTAGATTAGAACGCATGGATAATGATCTCATGATTACAATAAACTGCAGTACAATTTTTTTACGGATAGATGGCAGTAGCGAATCCTGATTTGGAGATTTCGAAGCTGCAGAGTGGAGGAGTCCCAGAAGAAGAAGAAAGAGGAGCGGTGTCATGGCGGCCAAGGTGAATAGTATAGCTATATTCAATTCGGCAAACTTTCTATGTAGTAAAATGTTTATTTATTTTTAATATATAAACGATGTGTTCATGCCTGACATTTTGGTGTCGTTTGTAATCAGCTATATCTTATACTCAGGCATTCATCCCGTATGACGAAACATCTGGGAATGCCTGGCAGAATGAAAACAAGGCTAACGATTCAATATTACATGCAGTTGACAGCAGTTAGCCCTCGTCTACCTATCCACCAGTGGTTTAATCTTCAAGAACTGCACTGGCCACGCTTTTTCAAAAGGACTTATTTGTACCTTCATTCGGTTGCAGGTAGTAGAATTTGCAATAATGTAATGTGGCGAAAAGTAGAAAATGCAGTCAAGGTTCTGTATGTCATACCTCCTGTGCAAAGTGCGTTAACTTGAACTTACACTGATAAGTGTTATTAGTCATAGGAAAACCACGCATATTATATTAGAGTAGAGCCAAAATAGCCAAATTGACAGAAAAGTATGCGAATCTTCTGGAAATGCAACTGTATTTCTGCATACATACATATGTTATAAAATGTGCTCTGATCGTCTTCTACAACAAAAGACAAATGCAGCCTGTTTAAACAAATTCCACACAAACAATTATGTATCTTATTGTTTTTTCCCCTATTATTTTTGAACGTTTTAGATTTAAACTCATCTGGCAGCAAACATGTTCTCTCAGTTAGCCTACATTAAAGACATGTACATGATTCACATGTTAGATTATCCTCAATAAAAAAATTTAAGCACTTCATATAATTCAGGAGGAAATAGAAACATTTTCTCAATTTCACACTTTTCAGTTGACAATGATGTTAAAATTCAAAACATTTGGTGGTAAAAATTCATAGGTTAGCTTAAGATATTAAAATATCAGATTATTATAACTGATTTCAAGAGCAGGACAAAGTGGTCTAAATGACCTATTTCACCTTTTGTTAAGATTGAACTGATGTAGTGTGATTAGCAGCTGGTGCGTTGATGAAGATGGCAGTTAGTAGATGCGAGAATCAGTGTTGTGAATTGCACACATTAACCAGTGACTACCAACACTTCATACGTACTTCGCAGTAATATGCTTCACACACAGTCACGTCTCTTTTCCCCAATTAATTAGGAGGGACGCATTGATGCCGCTTTGCTTCCTGCCTCCTGAGTGCCTCACTTTTTGCCGAAATGAAGCATTTTTACAAAGCAGAGGGAAAACTGCAGCCCTTGGTAGTTATGATCACTGTTGAGGATTTTTTGGGGGGAATCCACAAAAATCGGTGATACATTCTAGGGCTGGGCGATATGGCCAAAAAATAAAACATTCAGGGACGATTACGATTTTAATCAATTTTAATCTAATAAACCCAACAAAGATTTATTTAAAGGTTTCATTTGTTCAAAAATAATTCCTGTGCAAAATGTTCAGACAACAATAATGTACACTGATTCTAAATCAGTTTTGACATAAACTTAACATTCATAGTTTTTTCTTAAATGCCACAATTAAGTAGTTGGTAGCTATTGTAAACATGTCTTGTAAAGCACCCATCCAGCATTCTGCCACAAAAACATAGCAACAACAGCTTTTAATAATCCAAAAGAAAAAATTCGGGACCACTGGTTTATCGTTGGAGTTATAAGACACCTGTAAAATCTGCTACTTGATGGTGCAATGTAAAAGAAAAAACATTCATCGAAAGCCAACTTAAATATTTTAATGTTGCATGCATACTAATAGTGTTTTTGGCACGTGAGGAAATGAATGTTTATATTTACTTCCTCACTCTATATTAAACAGTTTAGAAAATATTTCGATTTGTAATGTTTTATTTTAGAAAGTCAGACTCAACACTGTGTTGTCTATTTTCCTAGGTGGCTATGGTGGCCATCCCGGCAGTGCTGGGCATTGCCTCTATTAGAGTGTACACCATTAGTGAAATGCCCACCGAAGGCCTCATTACGCGAGAGAAGGTACCCCTATTTGTCTTGAAGGAGGCCAGTCCACTGTGTTTTGTATGTGACAGTTTCACCATAATAATGTTATACCTTTGTCCCTAGCTGAACATCTACACCCCAATGACAAAGTCTGCTCAGGTCCAGAGTGTTCATGATCAGCCGGGGCAGATTGAGAATGGCCTAGCTACAGCGAGAGAAGGCCTGCTACCCTTTGTCCATACAGTGAAGGTACTCGGATCTATTTAGACTTTGTGAAGTTAGTGACCATTATGTTTTGGCACAATCCCACATTCTGCAAACAGCTTTGCTGGCAGAAGAGTTCAAAAGTCCCACAAGAAATAGTGTTTGTTGTTGCAGTGACATAACACACTGTCATAATATTTGACAGTCTGCTATAGTGCTGTATAAGGTGGTGGAGAACCACCTAGAGTTCCATTGTCCATGCGTGCATGTCACTTAGTTCAGTGAAGTTGCTTTTCTTGATGGCTGTGTCCCATTGTACCCACAGGGAGCTTGTGTGTCTGTGAAAAGAGGAAGTGTAAATCTATACCATGCTGGAGAGGGTGAGTTCACTGTAGGTACCGGCAACTTTCACAATCTGTATTTTCATGAATGTGTTTAGATGTACAGGGCATTGTTGTTGCACTGGTGTAGAACAGTAAGAGAGCTGTATACATGTCCGTGTGCACACGGACATGCATGTACTCAGAAACTGCAAATGGCTCATTAAATCGCTTTGCAGTTATTTGCTTAACTGGAGCAATTAGAAAGGTAAAACGTAATTTGCGGTCCCTTCCAGGAGGCAGCGCGTATACTTTGAAGAGTTTTATGCTCTTATTGTTATCACTATGCATTAGTCTGGCGACCGGAAGTTATCACGCAACCGTATGCTAAGTAGTGTGCGCATAGTGTCCATTGTTTATCCTCCATTTTTTATCCTCCATTTATGTTGGTGACCTATTTTCCAATTGGCGTCGGAGACAGATGGACATTAAGACACAAGGCTGTGCTCAGCTATATTTGCATTATACGTCAGGGTTCAAATATCAGAAAGAGAAAATGCTGTATCACCTGATTTATTCAAATTTGCACCCAAATGTATTGAGCTATTGCTTGGCATATGATGTCAGCCACCTTTCCGCAAAGTTTTATCCAAGTCGGTTGTATATTTTTTGCTTAATCCTGCTAACGAAACAATAATCAAACCAACCAACCAATATGGGTAAAAGCAATATCTTGCACAAAGTTAATTAATTACCAGTAACATGCAGCCACAGTATCAATCAAAAGTTTTAGTGTCATGAGAATTATCTGTTGAAAAGAGAGGGACATTTTATTTACTGTGCGTCTTTTTCTTAGATGTGTATTATTACTTGAAAGATCCTCCCCCGGGTTTCCTACCCAGGTTTGGCACCATCACCATGGCTGGCCTACTTGGCATGTTCTTGGCACGCAAAGGTAACACCATCCCCAGTCACGCATGCACACACAGCCTGTAGGGTCGGCTGATATGCACATTCACAAGATCATATTCGGGAATTCATTTGCATTCATTGTCAATTTTTTGTGCGACTGTTTTATTCAATTGTTTTCCACTATTTTATTGTTATTTGAACACCTGTGCATTTAGGGAATCATCAGACACACTCTCCCAAGAATGGAAAGCATTTAGTAACACATTAAAATTCCTCCCCCTTTGAAAATGTTTTTTGTTAGTTTCAATTGTAGTTTAATTTAAAATTGAGCTTTTATAGACTTTCATTGGTGTGTACACATTGCAGAATAGCATGGATTTTTAGACACATTACATTTTTCTGTGTGCATATTTGCATATCTTGTATTATGTGTAATAGAAAATGTGAAGGAAGGAATTTGCTGGCTTTCCAACAAATCTGCCACTGTCGATATGGTGCTTGCTTGTACAAACTTTGCCAGTGGTTACTTGACACAGCTAACTGAAACACAAGATCTACTTTAACGATTAAAATGTTGAAATTCTTACTTTCCCTCTTGATTGTGAAATGGTGTTTTAGGTTCTCGTTTGAAGAGGATCTCAATCCCACTAGGTCTTATGAGTGCCGGGGCATCAGTGTGCTACCCAGCGCAGGCAGTTGCTGTCCTTAAGGTGAGGACTTTGTCAGGCTAACCTTGCAACCAGCCATCTATAACACAGTATTCATGCGGCAAAACACTTATTTTCTCTTGTTACCAAGGTAACAGGTAAGAAGATGTATGCTGCAGGCCAGTGGAGCCGCGCTGCTGTTTCTTCACTGCTCACCTCTAAGCCCCCAGAGCCTGATGCTGCTCCACAGCCACAGGTTATCTATGCCCTTAAGCATTCAAACAGATGCATTATGGTCATGATTATGAATGGATGCAAATTTGCAGTGTTGACAGAGAGTACCAGGGAGTTTATTATTATAACGTGTGTTTGTGAGCAAATGTGAAACACCTCTTATCTTATTTAAGCAGCACTAGCTATTTCATTGTTTCTCTCTAAATATTTAGTTTCTTCTTTTGCATTTGCATTTTGTAAAGGCTAACGATACCGTAGATCAGGGTTCACCAATTCCGGTCCTCGAGGTCAGGAGTCCTGCAGGTTTTAGATGATTCCACCCACTAGCACACCTGATTCATATAATCAGCTCATCAGCATGCGTGATAATGATCCTGATCTTTAGTATCAGGTGTGTTGGTAGGCCAGGACTTCGAGGACCGGAATTGGTGAACTATGCCGTAGATCTTCAAAGTACACAAGTAATGGGATTTTGAATTCATTTCTTCTGTCGAAGGAGAATATTAGCAATCGTTTCATTGGTTAATTTCTGTAGTTAATGACAGTCACGCTTTAGGGACAACTCCTCACTTTATATGTACAGTATGCATTATACCTCCCAAAGGAGGATACTGAAAGGAGAAACCCTGTAAAGCTGAGTCCATTTTGATCATTTTAATCAATAGCTGTATTTTACAGGAGAAGAATTCTGTTCAAGGATCAAAGCAAGCTATTACAACAGCATTGGATTCAAAATACACTTTCTAGTTGATGATTTTACATTAATTTGTCTCAAGTAAATGCAGTATCTGTTGCAAGCTTTGTAGAAGCAGAAGTAGAAAAATGTGATTAATTTATATTGATTATGGAAAATTGTGCAATTAAATAATTTAAAGTATTTTAATCACTTGGCAGCACTAGTTTTTTCCCCCAATCCCTATGGGTAACCAGTAGTGTAATAAGCTTAGTGTGAATGATTCTGTAATACAGCTAAAATATTGGCGTTGACATTAGGGCATGGGCTGATTACCTATTTGACAGTTTACTATGGTTTGAAAAAGTCAAGGTTCCAATCACTGCTAATACTAGCTGTCACCGGTAATGAGCTCTTCTTCTCTTTGTTGAGGGGATCGAGCCGAGAACAGTTAAGCTGGTATCTTACTGAGCGGTGAAGTCTTGTGAGTGTTTGCGAACATAGCACAGAATGTTTTCAGTAGGTTCTTTGAAGTTTGCAAATGGTTGCAAAGACATTCACAAACAGTTTTAATGGTCGCAAAAAAAAATCTTGTTCAAATGTTCAGACCCTTTAATGAACCCTAACGAAAAAACAACAAACCATTGCAGGCCTCCGCCGCTCACACATCTACTTGAGTAAAAGTAAAAAGTATAGTGGGGTAAAACTACTCTTAGAAGTAAATTTTTTCCCCCAAAAAAGTTACTCAAGTGAATGTAACTCGTCACTACCCACCTCTGCTCATCAGTGATGGTACACTGTGACTTACTAAGAATAATTAAAACAGCAGAATATTAACATGTATTTATTTATTGCAACTTAACATGGTACACATTTTTTCTGTCCTAAATATTCTATATTTTTGTTCCGGCAATATTTTCTCTCATGGTTAATTTGTCATAACGTGGCGTCAATCTAATATTGGCCCGTTGATATTGTAAAAAATGTTTCATTTTGTAAGTTTGATGTCGTTATTTCTGGCGTTTTGAATAGGGGAGAGTGGTTAGTGCAACAGATGATATTCTCCTTTTGATTGCATTCCTTTCACGTGCTGCTCACAGGCAACTCCTGTGCCACCTCCAGAGGCTGCAGTCGTTGATGAGCCTCGTCACGCTTCAGAGCCGGGCTCAGCGCAGTGTGTTGCCATCTCAGACACTGAGGCGGGATCAGTGGAGTGTGTTCCAGCCGCTGATAAACTCATCATTGCTATCGCAGCAGAAGAGGCGTCAGTCACACTCGCCGAGATTTCAGCCGAGCAGGCGCCTGCAGAGATAGACTCAGGTACAAAAGATATTGATCTGTCTTCCTATTTCTCTGTCTCTATTTCTCGATGTCACATCAGTCACATGAGGCGTCTACTCTTATTCACGCTTGTGTTTTAATGTTGTGATCTGTCCACCCTGGCTGGTAAAGAATCACTCGACTCTGTTCAAAGTGAGGCGCCTCAAGCCTCCAAAGAAACACCAGAGGGCGCTCTTGCTATATCTGTAGATGCCGTCACTTCATCAGAGGTCATCTCTCCGGCTTCTGATGGCACCCCGGTTGAGACCCTGCCTGATAAGCCCACGCTAAGTTCAGAAGCAGCGACCAAAGAGTCTGCTCAAGTTGAATCGGCTCCAGCTGAGGTTCTCGCTTCCTCAGAGGACCTGCTAAAGACCTCAGATGAACCAGCAGGTAGAACTAATATTCTTCATGTCAGTATATATCCTCATCACAGTTGATCTAAAAACAGCCAATTAATGCTGGATGTCTGCATAATATTGTAAATGACATCCAGTACAAATAGGGGTAAAGCAAAGTAAGTCCCTGTCACTGTTTCAACTATTTCATAGTTAAGGGGGTTGGACTTTCCCCAAAATAATCACAGGGGGAAAAAATTCCCATGACGTATAATGTGGAATGTATCGCAAAAAAATACTTGACATTTACATTGTAAATCACATTGTGTATTCATACAGATACGTTAGAGGGATGAAAAACTTTAATGAGTAAACTGTAAGGGGAGAGACTCTTTGACAGCTTTCATCAAACCATTAATTCTTCTTACATCGGGCAACTCGATCAAGAATAACAGCTGCGGCCATTCAATTGTGAAGTCTGGCTAGCGAAGCATTCATGCTTTGCTTGTGGAAGTTGATTGCTCATTTGGGGATGTCTCAGAGGAGACTTCAGGGTCTCTCAGGCTTTTCTTTGTGTCTTTAAAAAATTTTTTTTTTACATTCTTAGTAAAATTTTAATAGATCCTATTTCCTTTACTGCAGTTAACTCACATTATTATTAAAAGTATTATTCTTTTGTCATACTTGGCCATTCAAGGGGACGTTCATTGGTCCACTACACCCCGCACCCACCCACGTCGCTCATTTGACAATCTATCTTTTCAGGAATATGTCTGATAGCACGCTTCTACAAACAAAACACATTATCAACTTTTATGTTGATGAAAATCCAAGTATAATTGACGTGTTGTCCCCCCCCCCCCCCCCAAATTATTGGAAAGACAGGGGTAAATTGCCAATAAGCGTTTTTCGTGAAAACCTCCCACAAAAATAAGTGGATAGGTGCAAGTCGGCGCATTCTTCAGCAAATCGTTTGTTCTGCAAAAAAACTATGCATGAATACAAGTCTGTGACTGGTGATTTGCAATTCGGTAGGATGTTACTTTAGAAAGCTTTATTTAAATAAATTGACCAACTTTTGTAGTAGTTCAACCATGCTTTATACATCAGACACAATACAAGTGACAATGGAGTTGTTGACCTTGTTTTTTGTGCGTATTGTCGCAACTAGTACCGGATAAGGAGTCCACAGAAACGACGCCTGCTGGATTGGTAGAGGAAGGCTTACAGGCAAGCACACCTGCTGAACAGCCTGCTGCAAATGGCAAAGGTACTGTATCATTAGGTAGACGTGGTAGAACTTGATTTGAGTGAGAGGGCTTGCAGCAATCACAACTTTGTACAACTAAAGCAGACAAGATGACATGCTCACTCATAAGGCAAGTCATGTGACTGACACTTGAAGCCTTCTAGCAAAACATGTCTGAGTTAAATCTGCTTTGTGCTTGTTATTAGACTTAATCTTTTTTCTCAAACTATCGTAGTTAAAAATGAGTGTCAACACTAGATTTACCACTGCAAGAGTATTGGTTACGGCAAGAAAATGTTTCTAAATCCAGAATGTATTATTCTTTGTCTGTCGTTGCATTTCTCCTGCTGGCCACCAGAAGGCGCTGGTTTTAAACCAGATCCGGCACTCTTGGACTTTGGCCAGTCCAGTCCTGAGGATGAAGACTTGTACAGCACTCACTGATAAAAGTGGCTATCACACATCTCATCCAGAATGACACACACTGTTGTCCTGTTGTCAACTTGTCACAAAGCATAAAAGGTGCATTTTGGGGTTTTTCGTCTGAAAACAGTGTAATTCCTGCCACAACATTTTACTTTGAGTAAAAAAAACAAAAAACATTGGGTTTAGATATTTTTTGTGGAATAACAGATGTGTGTGCATGTGTGCTACAGATGGCCGACTGTAACTCTCACATTCTGTGTTGTGATGTTTAGCAACTGTTTGCTGATATGTTGCAGTCCCCGCTCTCCTGAATGCACGATGCGGTGGGTCACCGCGTTGAACATTTGGAACCACTATATGCCGTCTATAAAAATCAGGGGGGAAAAATTGATGTAAACTTGTGCAATTTTGTTATCACCCAAAAATGATTTTGCATATTGATTAAAGAAGTCAAATAAAGCTATATTTTTCATGGATTCAGGTTCAATTGTGTTATCTTTTAAACAACAATTACTTAACCATGCATCATGTTCACGAAGTGTAACCATTGTCGGTTGTTCATTTTAAATTGTATAAAACTCAACAATGCTGAGGTAGGCTGTGGGTACCCAAGCAAAGCCAGTTTGACAGATCTTGTATATTTTTATGCATTTGCATATCCATCCATTTTCTTAACCGCTTGTCCACACAATAATAAAACATAAATACAAGGTAACAAGACAAAGACAAAATTATTGTTCAGGAGTAGAAAATAAGCCCGAGGGCTTATGTGAAATCCTCCCCTTAAAAATAAAAACACAAAAGCTCATCTACTGTAAAGGGGAAACAATTATCATACATAAAACACTAGCATAAGACAAGAAATGGCAATAACATACAACAAATATGAATAACTTTGTCTTAATTTCACTTTGTGTAATTAATTGCATTGCCTGGACAGAAGAAACCTCATCAAACTACACCAAACATTTTGTAGGTGGGTGTCTAAGGAGTTCTAGATCTTGGGACCACACATTTTGTTAAATCATTTGTGGTATGAGGACTGGTGGTAGGGCAACAAGGTAATTGAAAGTCCATCTGGTTTCTTAGTAAGTAGGGATGAGTATCAAATGATAACACAGTTATTCATCCCTTATCAACAGTTGCATGCCTGGAATTTCTTGGTTGTGATGAATGTATTCAAACATGAAAAGACATGGTTGCAGCATTTTAATAGATTAAAGTTTAAATTTATTGAATCAGTGTGCGGATGGTGCTGAACTGGTTGAGTTGGAGATCATTGTGCTGTATTATAAATCAAGATTAATATAAAGCACCCCGGACAATGTTATACTATGTTAAATATGGATACATTCAGCTGTAGTATAATGTCATAAAGCAAGATCAAGTTCATAAGAGACTCTCCTGATAATACCATAAGACTTCATAATTGTTTTTGCATACATTCTCAATACATTACTCCACCACGATCTTTCATCAACTAATATAGCAAGATGTTTGGTTTATCTATTTGATTTCAATGTTATTTATTAGGAGCTTATGTTGGCATTTCTAATTACCGGTACACTTCCAAGGTCCGGGTGACAAATGGCAATATTTTTGTCTGCAAATATAATGGGTACAAACAACGCAAATATCACAGCAAAATCATATATTTTTTGGGGGAAACAATTGGGGGCCCAGAATTGACCCTTGAGGCACACCAAATTTTAGTTTTGCTATCTTAAGCCGCTTCTCCATTGTACGTAATGGTTCTACACCGAAATTGTAAAATCTTTATAATCATTAGAATGATTATTGTTCTTTGTCACATCAACAGTCCTTAAGGCCTTAAAGACTGACCCATTATGGTTGAGTTAGCAAAAGTTAAAGGTCAAGTACAAAATACAATACATAACATGTATTATGTCATCTCTCTTCTGGGCTATTTTTCATGATATTATTACAAAGTTGTTTTCTTTAGTTGAATAACTATTGACAGGATTTTCTGCTTCCAAACCCATTCCTGTTAAGTGATATCGTTAAACTCATTCCATTTACCATTACACATGTGCACAAAATTGTTGGTACTCTTAGAAAACGTTGGAAATAATTTGACCATAGGGACACATCAAATGGAGATGTGTCCTCTAATTAGCATTACAGGTGCTTTTAACTTGTATTCAGTCACTCTGCCTATGTAAATGGTGGTATGCAGTTACTGTGCTGTTGGGTGACGAAATCAGTGGCATATTATTTTTTCTTCCTAATGTTACACTGTTCAATATAGTTTATTGGATTTTTTTTTCTTCTGTCCTCATGGACTGATAGTAATAACTATAATGTCGAAGCACAATTCTTTCCTCATATCCAAAATTATGCCATTGCAAATAATACCCCTTAGGACACTTAAAGAAAGAGTTGATGGAACTAATATTAGCTCCATCAATCAGCATCTTCATCTCCGTGACTGAAACGACGAGCGTTGCTACCAGTCTCGTTCCGTGCCGCTCCCGTCCCAGCTGTCAGTCACATCAATCTCAAACGTCACTTATAAGCAACGGAGGCAGTGTTAAGCTGCGACATTGACGCAGAGCCTTCACTAGCATTGGAAATCTTTCATTCTTCACATCAGGCTCTCTGCTATGTTTCTCATTCTGTGATTATGAGTTTGTAATTTGTCATCAATGCATTTTTCCTTGCACTCAACATATCTGTGTCAAGCATGAACGTGGTACAATAATCTGCTACTGTGAAAAGCTTACACTAAAGAGCGGCCTTTTTGGTCATTTTTTTTACTTTCTTACTGACGAAGTAGACAAATGTAACAAATCTTTGACTCTTGTTGTGTGTTGAAAAAAGGCTGATGCTAATACATTGTTCTGAGTGTATTTAATGCTATAAATGGATATGATACGAGACTGTAAGCTTCCACTTTTGTTTTGTCAAGAAACTGACCCAAACACTATGGCTCATCAGGTAACTGGATCCAGAATTAGATGCCAAGTCACACAGTTGTTGTGGCTTTTCATGACTTCAACATGCATGCAACACAAATGGAATGTTCATATTTTTTTGATAACCTAGGGATATGGAAATTGTGCAAGAAGTTGTGCACCATCTATGCTTTGGGAAACATTGTTGGTGCCACACATGCAATCTGTTAAGCAACTTTACGGCTCCTCAGAGGAATTGAACCTCCGAAAATCAGTTTGAGGTTAACCAGCGTAGTGACCCTTAGTTACTCTGTGCTTGCTCACTTGTGTGACCCCGTGGAAAATGAGTGAAAAAGATGCCAGATGAAGACATCTTGTGATCAAATTTTCGCATCCTTTGGATAAACAAGCATCTGGGAACCGGGCAGCTTGTGGCATCACTTTGTGCTGTTGGCTTTAACTGTGGAAATGTTTTGGTGCCTTTTTATTTTAAACTGCCAGATGTCACAAACAAGTGGGCATGATTATCCACCAACTGAATGAATTAAATGAAAGCACATGCAACAAATTAGTCATAGCTCAACCAACCAATCAGCAACTGAATGGGAGTGTTCTGATCCGGCCTGTGTATCCACTGCGTCAGCAAAATAAATAGTTTGAGTCGCATGGTGGGAAAAAAAAATATCAAAATTTTGTGATATATCAGATCTTTATCTTTTGCAATATTATTGTATCAGTTTACAGTACTGTCCAAATTCTTAGCAAGGACTTGAAATTAGCATTGAAATTTAATGTGAATCACACTAATGAATGAATGAAAACACGTTTTACTGCATTTTTGTCAACACAGCCAGCACTGCAGACAATTGACATTTGACATGATTTTGTTTTACCGGTATTTGGATAGTTATCATAATGTTTTCAAAATAACATCAACATTTTTGCTGGGTTTAATTACTGTGAATGGCCTGGCAACCAGTCCAAGGTAGACCCCATCATTCAATAGTCAGTTGGGATCCTGAACATGCAGTAGAAAAACATGGATGGATGGATAATTAGTAAAATGTGCTGTTTTTTTGTGCTAGTTTGCACAAATAGGAAACAAACACGTAGTCAGGACTTTTGGTTCACTTCTAAGAAACAGACAAACTGACAAACAAAAACTCACAATGGTCACTGGAATGACCTGAAACTGATGAGAGGTGAATTTTCAAAAATGGCATATTTACAAGCCGCAAATCTGTAAAAATTCAATTTGGACAATGGAAACGGAACTGGAACTTTTTAGCAAGTCATATTAGGTCTATGTTTTCACCGTCAAAAATGAAGCCTCCCAAAAAAAAAATAATGTATCGACTGCGAGTCATCAGTTGTGTTCTGATGGTCTGCTACATCTGGGACAGGGCACCTCAGGATAAATACCTAAAACAGCTGAAATCATCCAATGGTTGAAACAAAAACATAGCACTCTTTTGATTTGTATTTCTATGAGCCTGCGGACATAAATCCTCTGACATCAGCCAGTTGGAGAAATTTGCTCACAAGGAGTGGGCCAAAAGTCACATTGAGTGTTGCAGATAGCATTTGCAGAGGTTGCTTCAAAAGGTTGTGCAACAGAATATTAAGGATCCCATTGTTTTTGTGTAGGCCAGCGGACTTAAAAAAAAATAATTCTATAGGACCACAAATAATAAAGAAAATGCTGATTTACTTTATTTATTATAACTTTTTTTTGTGTTGTGTGTTAAATGTTTTTCTTTCTTTGTTTAGAGTTACCAACAAAGTTAACAAACAGTAAAGACTGAGAAAAGGGCAGAGGTGCTAAATCCAAGTCCAGGAAAACAAAAAACAAAACACACACACATAAACCTTCAACAGTTTGGCTTTAGTCACCAGTGCCTAATTAACGAGGCAGGTAAAGAACCTGCCAGGGAGCTAGCTGGTGAGCTGACTAGCATGTGAGCTAGGTAGCTAGCTAGCATCTAGGGCTAAAGCCAAAATATGGTAGGGTTTATACTTTATGGACCTGGATTTGTCACCTCTAGAAAAGGGAGATTTACAAGACAAACAGTAATTCTATTGAATAATTTGTGTAACTTTTTATGCAATACTTAATGTCGGGAAGTTGAATCTCGGATTCAGGAGGAGCAGTGTGGTTTTTGTCCCGGCCGTGGAACAGTGGACCAGCTCTACACCCTCAGCAGGATCCTTGAGGGTGCGTGGGAGTTCGCCCAACCAGTCCACATGTGCTTTGTGGACTTGGAGAAGGCATTTGACCGTGTCCCTCGGGGAGTCCTGTGGGGGGTGCTTCGGGAGTATGGGGTACCGGGCCCCCTGATACGGGCTATTCGGTCCCTGTACGACCGATGTCAGAGTTTGGTCCGCATTGCCGGCAGTAAGTCGAATTTGTTTCCTGTGAGGGTCGGACTCCGCCAAGGTTGCCCTTTGTCACCAATTCTGTTCGTAATTTATATGGACAGAATTTCTAGGCGCAGCCGGAGTGTCGAGGGGGTCCGGTTTGGTGGCCTCAACATTGCATCTCTGCTTTTTGCAGATGATGTGGTGCTGTTGGCTTCTACAAGCCGTGATCTCCAGCTCTCGCTGGAGCGGTTTGCAGCCGAGTGTGAAGCGGTTGGGATGAGGATCAGCACCTCCAAATCCGAGACCATAGTCCTCAGTCGGAAAAGGGTGGAGTGCCCTCTGCGGGTCGGGGATGAGGTCCTGCCCCAAGTGGAGGAGTTCAAGTATCTTGGGGTCTTGTTCACGAGTGAGGGTAGGTTAGAGCGGGAGATCGACAGACGGATCGGTGCAGCGTCTGCAGTGATGCGGACGCTGTATCGGTCCGTTGTGGTGAAGAAGGAGCTGAGCCGAAAGGCAAAGCTCTCGATTTACCGGTCGAGCTACGTTCCTAACCTCACCTATGGTCACGAGCTGTGGGTCGTGACCGAAAGAACAAGATCCCGGATACAAGCGGCCAAACTGAGTTTCCTCCGCAGGGTAGCCGGGCTCTCCCTTAGAGATAGGGTGAGAAGCTCGGTCATTCGGGAGGGACTCAGCGTCAAGCCGCTACTCCTCCACGTTGCGAGGAACCAGTTGAGGTGGCTCGGGCATCTGGTTCGGATGCCTCCTGGGCGCCTCCCTGGGGAGGTGTTCCGGGCATGTCCTACCGGCAGGAGGCCCCGGGGACGACCCAGGACACGCTGCAGAGACTACGTCTCACGGCTGGCTTGGGAACGCCTTGGGATCCCATCGGAGGAGCTGGCTGAAGTGGCTGGGGAGAGGGAAGTCTGGGCTTCCCTGCTAAAGCTGCTGCCCCCGCGACCCGACCCCGGATAAGCGGAATTGAAGACGGAACGGAACGGAACGGAACGGAACGGAACGGAACGGAACAGAACGGAACTTAATGTAGCTGTAAGCCAGTAGGCTATTTGTTATTGTTCATAAAAATAAACATTAATTGTACAATGTTTCATCACAGTGTTAATTCGTAAAAATGAAGAGAAACCCACATTTGAAAAACAATAAGCACTAAGATATAAAGTTCTGTTATCTGTCATCCTAATATTGGAGAATATTGTATTACAGCTCTGATTGTCACCCCAAAAAGAGGGTGCCGAAAACAGGTTTCATCTTTAAGTTTTTGGTTTGACATTCATTTAAAACAAAAAGTTTCATTGCAAACTGTAAAGCTTGAAGGAATCTGGGCTATCGACTGAATTTGTAAGTCTCTCAACATCTTTTATCCTTGACAGAGACGGTGCTGGATGTTTCAGAGCCCCCAAGCAAGATGGGATGTTAAGCGTAACCTTCTCTCGCCTCTCTAGCCCCCCCCCCCCCCCTCTGCTTGTACATGCACCCCCACCATCCCCTTGCCCCTTGGCCTTCACCACCACACAAACAGTAGCTTTAATAATGTTCCGGGAACTTTATGTTCTGCTGGACATCGTCATGTTGTCCGCTGTGCTCTTGGATGTTTCTTGTGCACAGAGGAAGTGGATTTTACAATCCTGACCTCCCACCTCTCACCCCAAGAGCCACATTTTCCACAGGGAGACAGCATAAGGGGTCCAGTTTGTGGTCGCTGTCTTCCCAGGGTCTGACCAGCAAGGAAGGACCTCAACATAAAATAAACACAGAGTACACTTATCAGCAAGACTTACAGTATAAACATGTGAGTGTAAGCAATTTAAGGCTGTTTGAAAAATGGTGAATGTTTTATTAGTGTACACGATTTCTCTGTTGATCCTTGACAAATGAAATCAGACTTTAATACAAACAAACATGTAAATTAAGTAAATAACAATTGCTGCAACAACAATGAACTTTAATGAGTGCAAAGAGTGAAAACAAAATTCAGATAAGCTGCAAAAATGATAATGGAATGAGAAAAAACAGTAATTGCCTGTTATGATAAATGCTCACAAGTTTGTTGCTCTCTGCTCTGTTGCCCTCCGTATCTGCAGCCAGTTCCAGTGTGTGTACAACTACAACTGGAACGTCTGGTGAACAAACGGCAACACAGTTACACCGCACTATTCATCACTGAGCCTCACAGTTGGAGCCCAAGTGGAGCAAAAGGCCAATTACGATGTGTTTGCAGGGGTAAACAATGGTCAAATTCCTTGAATTCCGCAAAAGTTAAGTGTCTACTACTACTACTAGTGCACTGATTTGCACAGACTGATTGTCTGCAGATAGGAGAAAGTCAGATTGGCCCTGCAAATGTGGACAAAGGTCAAAGGGGCACTTTAAGTTAAAAACAAGTGAAAGGAAAACAAAGGAATGAGAACATTCGATAAAGCACTTTAATTGGGAGAACACACACAAGCCAACTAAATCATTATGACATCCTGCACAAAATAAGGACATCCAATACATAAACTGTATGAAATAATACGATTTTACAAAGACAAAAAAAAAAAACGTTTTGAGTGACATACTGTCAAGGGAGGTAATTCTCACCCAGTGGTGTCGACTGAGTATCGTTATATTGTCCAAATGGTTATAAGGTTATGGTGCCCTAAACGAGATTTTATTTTTCGCAACGATTTACATACGCTTACAAAAGAAGTTGACATTTTAATATTGCCTTTAATTCATAAGACATGTCTATACTTTAAAAAATATATAAATCCAACATATTCTTTTTGCACGATATTATCATTTGTAGTAATATTTATTGGGCAATGCTTTGAATTTAACTCTATGTTGACCGTTCCAAATTCAGGGTTAGTTGTCAAGTTATTGTAAATATGCGCAGCTTCCCCACTTGAAAGAATACATTCATCCACTGTAGATTTTATGCAGATTTTATTGAATGACAAAGCAACGTTTTTCTTTTGTCCTTTTTTTAATTTTTTATATCTGACTCTTCATTAGTTTGACAGTCCATCAAGAAGTTTCATTCTTTAAATTAGTCACTCTCACTGGCAATGTAATGAGGAGCATTATCTATATTTGTATTTGAATTAGATAAGGACTTTGACAAAAAAATCTAAAAAAATAACGACAAAATGTGTTTTTGTAAATAAATGAAAGTAGTAACAGAAGCGCATACACATTTAAAACATGTTTTTTACTGTATACGAGAGTCTCCGATTTACTCATGTTTCACCACAACAGATGAGGCTGTCATTTAAACGTTTTAATTTTAATAATTGAGTGTAATTGTTAATGTATTCACATATTCTTATTGCACTATAATATGACATATTGTTACTAAAATGTGATTATTTCACATTTTGTTATTTAACCATGGAATCCTTTTATTTTCATTTACCATTTAGAGTGCAACTACCAACATCATAAATTCAGAGATGGGCACACAAAATAGAATTCAATGCAGGATCACCAATTTCATATTAATTCACCATGCTCCACTTCGCTTATTTTTTATATTGATTTCAATTTACTCCTCTTTTCTTTTAAAATTAAAAGTTATTCGTAATAATTTCTTTATTATAATTATATTCAAAGTGAATTTTCAGCCGATTTTTGGCGCACCCTTAGAGTCCATGGCACCTTAACATCTGCCTATCTCGCCTAATGGGTGAGCCGGCCCTGGCTGGTAAGTGCTTAAAACTCAATCACTGCCATTGACGGCTGTCGACATCAAAGATCAATTTTAACTGGGCTGGCAGTGAATGAGTGTGCAAAAGCACTAGTATACACTCTAGTAAAAAAAAAGAAAGAAAGTATTTACAAAAAAACGAAAAAGAATAGGACGGATTGAGCAGAATTGGGCAAGTAAGAAAGAAATAACTTTGTACAAGGGTAAAGGTTTCTCCCCTTGACTAACTATGGCATCAATGGAACTCCCCAAGAATCATAATTGCATCATTGGCCATCTGTTCATCCTCCTTCATGAGCCAGAAAGTAGCCTGCCATCTGACGAGCAGATGGACAAACGTACACAAATCCTGTACCAATATCTTATATTTACAGTAGTGCATATACATTTGAAAAATGTGGTACCATAATAACTTTAACTTTAGCTTTAAACTTTAACATAATAACTTTAACTTAAAACATGGATAAAAGATACATTTTATAATATATATATATATATATACTAATAGTGAAGTCAATATATATTAGATGACCATTATGAAAGGCGGAATTCTGTTGGATTGTGCCATGCCTTTATCTGTCCTCAGTGTCAGCTTTCTCCCAGCTATTAGGGCACGTCACGTTCTGATAGATGGTCAATGGAGCAGAGTGCCCACACATCTGAGCAGGCGCGTAAACAGAGGCGTGCATGGCAGGGTTAGATTAAGTGTATCAGCTTGAACAGGTACTGCATTGAAGCAGACACACGCTCGCTCATGCCATTGATCATAGGAGCTGTGATGTAATCAGTCATAGAGCTTTGCGTGCATCCCTCATTAACTTGCACCCGAAGCTCTAATGAAAAACCACTGGAGAGAATCTGCGCTTTCACTGTTTTTGTGCCTCTTTCTCCTTCCCATTCGGACTTTCACGCCCTGCGATATCTGCTGGTCCTCCTCCTCGTTCATCTGACGCCCACCCTCCCCCAAATGCCCCAGCGGCTGGCTTGACTTCCGCTAAGACAAAGTAAATATTTCCCATGGCTTATCTGACCGCTGGCAGAGTAAGACAGTGCGAGGATAATTAACAAGTGGCCAAGTCACAGGCCTTGGTGAGGTTAAGGTCATTTCGCTACCTTAAAGACGATCAGCACTTCATCAACTCAGACCCAACTTGGAAATTCAGTTTCTTCCTGGTTCAATTTTCACCACATAGTTTGGTTTGACAAAAAAAGAAGAAGATATTTGAGGAGAAAAAAATAAATCATAATTTCCCCAAAAGTTTGTGTGTGCTTTAATGATGAACATTTAGAATTTTTGGTCAGTGGGAATTTTGGGAACGTTAAATATTGTTCCCAGTGTGAATTGAATGAGCGGATTGATTTAAATTAAAAATATATAGGAACCATTTGAAACTGTTGAATGTGCCATTGGGAATTAATTGTGATCTTTCTGGGGGATGGAACATTTTTGCCCTGAATAGCCAGATTTTTTTCCCAGCGTGTGTTAAAATTGGAATGGTATGAAACAGTGAATGCCTGTGAAAAAATGAGTAAAAAATGTAGAATAAGTGATTTTTTTTCTTTTCTGACAACTAGACAAATTATTGTGAAAAATGTAAAAAATAAAATAGTATATGTGAATTTTTGGAAAGTTGAAAATTCTTCCCAAGGTGAATTAAATGAAGTGAATATTTTGAATTTCCAATGGGAAATTAACTTGTTTTGATGAATGTCTCATCGGGAATGCAGGTTTTTGTTTGTTTGTTTGTTATGTTTGGGTTTTTTTTGGGGGGGGGGGGGGGTATCTGAAATAGTGAAACGTGAAAATTGCGAAACAAAAAAAATATCGTACCTCAGAAGGCATGAATTTTCTCAATATTTTGAAATCGGAATGGAGTAAATAGGATGCAAAATGTGACAGTAGACGCAGTACAGAAAAAGTGATTGGAATTATAATATTAAACATAATATTAAAGAATATGAATGATGTAAGAAACACAACGTATAGGAATTAAATGTAATAAGTAATCAATTGTGTCACTCTTTGATGATCAGTAAAATTGTGTAATAATAATGTGATAATCCCAATAAAAGGCAAGCGTGCGAAACTCCCATCTTGACTCGATTATCTCATTGTTCGTCCTTTTCCTGGAGGCCAAAACCGAGGGGTAGAATGAAAATACATTTGTGCAAGACTGGCTTGTGTCCAGGTACAGCCCCGCCCCTTTGATGATGACAATATGACGTGCGTGCACCTTCCCCTGTTGTGCAATCATCATGGGGGCTATAAAACCCCCACACCGCAGCCTCATCTGGTTTCTCAGAGGCTGTCCCGCGCTCACACACTCTGAGGCATGACATGCTTCAGGATTCTTTACACAGAGGGGGCCACCGCTCAGACGTTATGGACTTTAGTCAAATGAGGCATTAATACAGCTCGACCAATCAGACTGGACAAACAAACAGTTGAGGTAAAGTATATTATTATATATATTTATGAAATGTTTGTTTTATAAGTCAGTTGATTTAATGAAGTTGAGAAACTTTGGTGATGGTGATGTAATCCCTCGTGTTTGTATCCCTGCCAGGCTTCTTTGAATGTGATTATTTCTCTATTAATAATGTATTCTTCCAATGCGACCAAACCAGCTGCTTCCTCTAGATTCCCCTTTAAATTTCAAATTTAACTTGACACCCTGTTCATATATGGTATGAATTTTTCAGAACTTAATTTCCAATATTAATATGGCATGCGAGTTTCCGAGAAATCCAATAAGCAGCCAACATGTCTTGGTTTGGGGTCATTATAGGGTGACTGCAAGAGTTGTTTTAACTCGTATTGAGGATCCAGTAGAATACTTGCTAAGTTTATCACATAGAAAAACAAATTGTTATCCATAAAAGGAGGCTAAATTTCCTTTTTGTTTCCTTCCAGTTGAGCTCGGAGCACTGAAAGAAGGGAAGTGAAATTGTTCCACGATGACAGTCCCAAATGACAGCTTCACTTTTAACTCCACCTTCGCTCCTTATACGAGCAAAATCGGTGAGACGGCTTCTGTTTGCCCAGACTGGCCACCGGTTCCTATGACCACCATCATCCCCTCCATCTACAGCATTATCTGCATCCTGGGCATCATTGCCAACTTGCTGGCCATATGTGTGTTGGCTCACACCAGCGCCTCAAGGAGAACCGTGGCCAACACGTTCATGCTGAACCTCTGCGTGTCGGACCTTTTGTTCCTGCTGTCTCTCCCGCTGTGGGCCGTCTACTATTCGCGAGGTTACAGCTGGCCCTTCGGCCGAATCGCCTGCAAGATCTCCGGAAGTCTTCATAACCTCAACCTGTACGCCTCCATATTCTTCATCACTTGCATGAGCATGGATCGCTATCTGGCTCTGGTGCACCCGCTGCGCTCTCAGAGCCTCCGAGACCTGAAGCGTGCAAAGCTCATGTGCGTCCTGGTGTGGGTTCTGGCATTGGCTTGCACGGCGCCAACCATGGCCGTGAGAGACACGCACTACATCGAGACGCTTGACGTGGAAGCTTGCGTGATTATCTACCCCGATCACACCTGGTATCGAACCCTGGCTTGGATGAAAGTACTCGTGGGTTTTTTGCTGCCAATGATCATCATCTCTTGTTGCTACTGCGCAATCGGCAGACACTTCTTGGCTGGTTCTGGACTGGCAAGCCTGCGGAAAGCATCACACTCATGTAAATCTTCAGCGTCGCAGGATAGTTGCAGTAAACCAGAGCGACCTCCGACCCCATGTGTGAACCCCAGCTCCAGTGGAGGCAGACCCAAGGAGGGACGAGGGCTGGAACGGGTTTTGTGGACTGTGGCGGCTGTTGTCCTGGCCTTCTTCCTTTGCTGGTTCCCCTTCCATTGCGTGACATTTATTGACATACTGAAGAGTGACGAGTGGTTGGACAGTTGCTGGGCGCATTGGGCCGTCCATAATCTCACCCCGCTCACCCTATGCTTGGGCTTCTCAAACTCTGCCATCAACCCTGTGCTGTACTGCTTCATCGGGAACCATTTCCGGGGCCGACTGGCCGCCCTGAGTAAGGGTCTGTGTGTGCGTTTGAAGGCCCGTGAGGAGGATCACAGTCAGAAGAGGGGCTCCTTCAGCACCCGGCTCAGTTCGTTCTCACGAAAACTCAGTGACTTAAAAGATCTGGCGATTGTTGACGCCTCTGCGCATGCTTAGGTGACTGGGCGATGAGGTAACTTCACATTGGGCAGAGAACACATTGGCGAGAACAGTGAGGGGAGAAAAAGAGATGGGAAAAGTACTGACATTCTCTACTTGAGTAAAAGTACAATAACTTATACTATACTACTATAATACAACTTTGGTAAAAGTAAAAACTCAAATGATTACTCAAGTCAAAGTACAAAAGTACAGGCTCTGAAATGTACTTGATGAGTAAAAGTAAAAAGTATTTTTACCATATGTTCCTCCTACGTCAATTTGAAAGATATTAGCAATTAATGGGGCAAAAATGGGGATACATCGGCAAATTGACTCTCCGACTTGCTATCAAATTCAAATTATTCTCTGTAGTGGCGGCGTGCATTGCCCTCATATTTACGGGTTGTTCTAATCTAGCCAATTGCATGTCACGTGATCGCGTGTCATAGAGCCAATCACAAACTGGGATGTCGGAAACGCTTCATATGATTGGCGAAGGCATCAGACATTGAGGGCTGTTTTTTCTTACAGGTCAAGTATGTTTTCATGCATTCAAAACAAACGCAATGACCTTGTTTTGAAAATGTATCAAGTAAAAAGTACAGATACTCATATTCAAATGTAACAGATAAAAGCAAAAAGTAGTCTAAAAAATAAATACTCAGGAAAGTACAAAGTACTGAAAAAACTACTCAAGTAAAGTAATGAAGTATTTGTACTTCGTTACTTGCCATCTATGAGAAAAACACATGTAATCTGAAGATTGAGGCTGCTTTTGCAAAACTCATATGAGTAATAGGATTAAAAAAAATCTAAAGCAAAAGAGGAGGGAACAGTTTGCTGTTTTTCAAGATGATTCATGAAGTACAACTGCAGAGTTGTTACTGCACAATAACTTTCAAATAATGTACTTTTTCTTTAACCTACCTGAGTCACCTTGCTTGCCATTGTGGAGCATGATGATGTGTTGATGCAGTACCTTTTTTCACAATGTGACATTTCTTGCACATCCTTGACAATAAGAAAGATGAAGAAAAATGTTTTTTTCAGTGGCACAAAAGCACCACCTTTGGAATGTCATACTCAGCTGTGTTAGGTTGTTTTTCAGGGTTAAGTTAATCCACATAAATTTGACGACTACTGTGTCTACCATACATGTTGTCCAACTATACAATTATAGCAGCCTCCAGTAAGATCAACAACAATTTCAATCGATTTCAATGTTTGATTTATCTTTTGTATTACGTATAACCGAGCAATTTTTCACATCTGCCTCACAGTCAAAAGGATTCATGATGAATGTTCAGTTTTTATTGACACTGTCAGAGAGGTATTAATGTAACAATTTGTTTATTTTGTACAACTGCTTTTCAACATACTGCGGGTTGTGTCAATCTTCTTTACATTTCTATATCCACTGTAGCTAATGCCATTTCACAAGCTATTAAAAGGTGAGGCTTGAAATGTTTGGCTTTGGTTTGCTATTGCTTAATGTTACGGTGCCAATCAGGTCATACTGTCACAATAATGTTATACAATGGTAGACGATGATGCCATGAAACCGCAAATTATGCTTAAGTTTTGAGTGTCTTGATTTTAGCTAGAAATGACACCAAGAAGTGGCAAAATACAATAACATTGTGTTTTCAAATATACCGATAACCATCTAAAATACTTTTTTTTTAAGGTATTAATTGTTCATGTTCAATTTTGACAACAGATCCATGTCCAAAATAAAGCACGTAGTATATTTTCTCTTATGTCTTATGATCTACGTATAGTTGATTGTGACTTTCTAATCATGTTTAAGTCATTTTGAATGATGCACACGATTGCATTTCCTCCAATTTGTTAGTGCTGATTTGAATTAAAAATACATTTTCTTGTGTAATTTCCCGTCAAAATATATCCATTCAATACATACAAACCCACTTGAAATCAGAATTTGACCGGTGTATATACAAGTATATTTGGGAAGTTCGTCACCAAGTGTGATTAAAATGTATTTTTTCACTTTTTTTTTTCCAAATGTACGGTGGTTAACAAATGTATTACACCACGAGCCAGATCAAGGTTTATGCCACAGGTGTCCTAAATTAACCACAACATACTCATATAACATTTTCATCATGGTATGTGTATCTATAATTGTTAATACAATTGTACACTACAGTATAGCAGATCTAAATTATATTTAAAATACCAAAACATAATGAGTAATAAACATAAGATACACCTAATTATTAATAAGTTAATTTCTTTCTTCACAGAGAAAGCGATTGAGCCCAAATTTGGGTATTCCTTCAAAAATGGGGAAATGTTGAGAGCTCACAGAAGGGTCCAAATTAGAGCACTTGATGAGGTCGGGTATTCTCTTTATGAGAGGTGGTCTAATACATTTGTCATGAGCTGTATTATACATAGCAAAATATGCATATATTAAGCTATTTTATTGGTCTAACAGTTAGGAATACCAATCTACAGTATGCATAATTGTATATGTTGTAACATATATATATATATATATATATAAAATATACTGAGTAAATCTGTTTCTTTGCCTGAATTTTAAAATAAAATAAAAAATGACCGCAATATGTTTAGTCCCTCCTCCTCCTAGGAATGACCTTGCAAATGGATTGCACATATCAAGGCTGCCCATCATAATCTCATACAGATGCTCTGATGATGCATTCCAGTCCAAACGCTCGTGTTGTGCCAATCAATGGACTATCTCAGTCTGCTACTTGTGTCTATAGATCCTCCACAGAGCACACTGACCCTGGCCTGTCCCTATGTGAGCTGGGAGCTTATAGAGTGTACCCATGTGTTTTCCCTGCTGAAGGCCACCCAACAAAAAATACTGCTAAGTTTATTTTGTTAATGATAAATGGTGTGGAAGAAGAAGTAAACCATTTTTCATTAGTGTACTTAAATCGATTTTTCTGTTCACTTGAATCTTTATTTTTCTGAAGTTTACTTTTAATACCTACAATTGAAAACAAATGTTTTTACTTTCTGCTCCTTACTTTGTCAAAAATAGGCAGGGTACAGTTTTTCAACCTCTGCAGATGATGACACAACATGAACAGAGGGCGCTAAAGTCAACCATGATTGCAATTTCATTGACTGATAGTGATCTTGGGGACAAACAGGGACAGCGGCAACATTGTACGAACGTGCAAAAAGGAGCAATAATGATGATAATGCAACAAATGTGGAGAAGCAAGATATTCCCAAATTGTTTGCTGGTGTCAGTTCTTAAGAATGATTTGTGGTGAATTTGTTCTATTTTGTGGGAGGCAAGAAACCATTGGCTGTGCTTCTGTTGTAAGAAAAAAAAAGTATAATCTGAAAAAAAGAAAAGGAAGGAAAGAAGGAAGGAAGGAAAAAGAAAGAAACACTTATGCCCTGTAGGCCTATAAACTATTTGTGTGTGTGTGTGTGTGTGTGTGTGTGTGTGTGTGTGTGTGTGGGTGTGTGTTTGTGTGTGTGTGTGTGTGTCATCATCATTAGGCAGGCTTATAGTGCATTTCGTACAGAAGGTAACTCAATGTGTTTCACTTAATTAAAAGTACAACATTTATAAACAATTACAAACAAAAGAGTTAAAGATATAAAGCTAAGTAAATTAACAAAAAGTAGTTTACAAAAATAACTGGGGGGGGGAGGTACAGTTCATACACAACATTTTGTAGAAAATTTATTAAAAATAAATAAATTACAAAAACCTAGATTTAAAAGCATATTTTTTTAATGTAGCATGTTTCTGTTGGTCAGTTATCAAAGCTACGGGAACAACACTAGCTAGCTTTTTTCTTTCATTCCCAGTACAATCCCTATGCAAGTTAAAATAGGGTAGCTATTTTAGCTAACGCTAGGTAGCTTTTTTCTTTTTTCATTCTCAGTACAAACACTAGCCTATATGAACTTTGATAAGGGAAAGTTGAATGAGTGCTTCTGCTTTACTATATACATTTTCGTTTTCACACAAATATCTGTAGTTTTACTTAAGTACAGTGCGAGTAAGAATTTTGCCTGGGCTTTTTCCTATCGTGATATCCACTACTACCCAAGCAAGAGTGATAAATGCTTCTCAATACTGTAGAGTAAATGTTTGGAATTGACCACTGGGTGGCGCTAACATGCTGCAGATGCATGCGGAAGACAGCCAGGACCTTTCTGGCTGTTTACCCGCACAGTCAGCCCAGAAGCCCCATGCTCATGATCTTTACAAGCTGAGGGAAAGAGAGCCATGATACAGACTGATGATTCGGATGTTACACTTGTGAGTGTAGAAACCTTTAAACTAATCCACACTGAAAATTCTCAAAGTCACAAAAATGTCTTCTGTAAGAGCATGTGGTCATTGCGTGAAGGACACCATGTCGGCACGTGTGGCCTCATAGCCGCTAATGATATACATCTCAGTGTGACACACCAGATGCTATAGCACACACTTAACAAAATGTGCGCACGACATTCAATATTTTAATCAGCAGCTCTTGTTTACAGCAACATTGACACAACAGCAACTCTGCAACTGACAGGACAGATTGCAAGCGGAGTTTGGATCAGCGCTGCAGTGTGTTGAGACACACACGGCTTCATTAGCCGCTTCCTTGCTGCTTCTGTGGATGAGGTGTATACGTCCTTGACGCACAATCAATAGAAGACACTTGTGAACGAGAAATGAGAAAATAAAGTGGAGGCGAATCTTTTGGATGGCACGTTTTTTTTTTTGGTGGTCTACTTGCAAATGTGTACAATTGAATATCACTCTTTCTGTTCTTCATTTGATGGATTTAGTCAGGGTTTCAATGTTCAAGGACACGACAGCCAAGGTCGGAAGGCGGTTGAGGGTGCACCGTCTATCGCCGTATCCTCTCTTTCCACACTAGCCGAAATGCGGACTTTTTGATGTACACATTATTTTTTCCACGTTGGTCGGTCTGGACGTGAATAAGCCCATTTAGAATTTTAAAGACTACCTTCTTATCTTCATGAATGAAGACCTTTATAACGTATTTGTATGTTCAACACAATGGTGGATTAATCTAGAAAAATGCTATCTTTGGAACAGCTTGACGTAAAAATTCTGTATGTCATTTGTTTCCTGCAGCACAATTTTATCAATTTAATTTTATGAGCTGTTTACACTTTAATAGCAACAAGTGGTAATCTTGTAGAATCTGTGACATGTTTATTAACCTTCGAAGAAAATTAGATACAATGAACATAAAGTTATTTTATGTGATGCAGCCAGACTGCCGCTTGATTCATCCGGAACCAAATTTTGCTGCTTTTTATTCTGCTGACGTGCCCCATTATGCAAATGGCATAACGTACTTTGGTTTCTTATGTTGTTGAATGCTATTTTGGTGGTTCCCGAACTGCTGCACTTTAAGTAACAGGAAGTCTGAGGTACGAGCGGTGTGGCTCAAAGTGCGCTTGCTGCCGTCAGTGCCGAAAAGCAGGAAGAGACCGCTAGAGCGAGAAGGAATTGTAGAAAAATAGATGCAGCCTCACTTCCTTCAAGTTTGGGTCCTACAAGCCACTGACCAAAAGTCTTATCGTTAAAAAGCTGAAGGTGAGAAGGGTAACAAAACAACGACAAAGGCATTTATGGTATGCTAAGTCGCCTCGAAAAAGGTAAGATGGAAAATATGCCTGTCTACCACGGACCCATTGGTAAGAGGGAGGGCGAGAGGCGACTGGCTCTGGATGGAAGAGATGGATGCTACTTGGTCCGAAACAGTGACTCTGCGCCCGATACCTACTGTCTCTGTGTGCTGTGAGTACAAGAGTGACTTTTACTTCTCTTCAGTCGGCATCCAGTAATCACATAAACATAATATCTGCTTGCACATATTATTGATCATGTCGCCTTGAAGGAACTCAAGAGGTAAAAGAATAAGCAAAGTGAAACCAGTGCAAACAAACGGCGTGTTTGTGTGCAGGTGCAAAGGAATTGTGTTTACATACAGACTTCACAAGCATGATGGAGGATTATGGGCTGCCGAGGTAAGATTTATACACCACAATTAATTGATTGACCTCAGTTGGGTGTTGGAAAATACCATTTTAGTGATGCCTGAACCTTATTTATTGATAGTGAGACACTTTTTCCGTCTTTGCGGGGAAAAGCTTTATGAAGGCCCTATTTAATCTCAGCATTCATTTTAGTATACAAAGCAAGGTCCATAAATACTGTACATTGGTTGTTTGTGAATGAATGACCTTTGGGATAACCCCTTCGGACCCGTAGACATATTTGCGTAACTATAAGCAATAAAACGCATAATTTGGATGATGTCAACACTTCTGGTTCATGTTTGGATCCTAGCTAACCAATCGCAATCGCAAGCTGATTTGCATGATGCTCATGTTAACAATGTTACATTAAAGTTTGGTTAGTTTACGACACGTTACAGTCATATTATCCTGGCGTCCACACTCACAAATAAAACATGAGATAACCCCCAATTTTTTTCCCCATGTTATGTGGGAAAAGAGTCAAAATCAGTAAAAAAAAGAAAAGAAAAAAGAAAAAAATATATATATATTTTTTTAAACAATAATAATTGCCCAGCAGAAATTTTTTTTTGGGTCTGAAGGGGACAAACTATAGCAATCGTAAACCATTATAGTGTACGGAAAAACCTCAAAAAAGGAATACCCCGAGGTGTTGAATTCAGCTTGAGAATTTGTTGACCAACTTAATTGAATTGTTTCAAGTGGTAACACACGATTGAATTAAGTTGATCCAATATTAATATACAAAGTTTATTGAATTAAATTAATTATTCTTAATGACCTCATAATTAATTAAACTTAATATATTAACCTGGATAAACTTATTTCAATTATGTGCTACCACTTGAATCGCTTCAATTCAAGTTAATCAACAATTCTCTTTTTAGAACGTGTCCATTATTGTTAGTGTCCATTGCATTAAGTTTCATAGTCCGATAGGCACCTCTCTACTTACTATATACCATGCCATGCATAAAAAATATTGCATTAAAGGGTAAATAATTTATTGCGTCTGCATTAGTAGCATTGGTGTACTGATACAGTATAATCTACTGTATGACATTTTAAAATAATACAAAATAATGGTTAATCCATTTGACACTCGTGCAAAATAATTACATTTCTGCATTTCATGGGAAGATTTGATTTTTAAAATATTGATTATAATTATTATCAATATTATTATTATTATATTTTATACTGACCCTTGGGAGGACAAGCGGTTAAGAACATGGATGGATATTTTATACTGTAATTATATTACAATGCAGGGTTCGGAGTCCTGCAGGTTTTAGATGTTTGCGCCCACTAGCACACCTGTTTTATACGATCCTGATCTTTATTATCAGGTGTGTTGGTAAGCGGAAATATCTCAAACCTGCAGGACTCCGGACCTCGAGGACCGGAATTGGTGAACCCTGTTATAATGTATAATATTAATCTGTTCCTTATGGAATAGGCTTAAATGTCAGAGATTGTAGCCATTAGGCCACCTAACCCGGGCATCACCTGACGGGTCATCCAAATTATTCGGTGGGTCATCGGCATTACAGAATGAGTATTAAGCTTAACAGACGGTGCCAAGTTATCGTCGACATTATCCTTTAAAGTTGTCCGTCTCCTAAAATTTGTTAGGGGCATCATAGGCATCCACTTTGCTTTGCATGCCACCGATTGTGGCCCTTCAATGTGGAATGCAGGATTGCACCTGACACAATTTGAGATGAGCTTCACGATTAAGGCCGCAAACATATTCTGTGAACATATTGCGACGTCTTAATATTGTCTTTTTGTTGCCTGTTGTGACACAAATGCTGCATAGTCACATAGCAATGCCTGGTGTTGTAAACTGACACGTTCAATCAAACAATATTGACGAAGACAAACATGGATGGCACCACAACTTTAATAATCATTTACATTATTCATAGGTTCAACCAATATCACTTTAATAAAATATTTTTCAAGGTAATACTTGCAGTCAGAGAGAGAATTGAACGATTTGAAAAAAAGCAATCTGTGTTTGGTTGAATGATTGTAAAATGCATGAACGTTATTCTTTTCAGTGTGACTGATAGTAAAGAATAGAATGCAAATAACAGCTGAATAAAGCCTCCTACATGACAAAGGCAGACTATTTTCAAATGTTCAATCTCGCTCCCGCAAGTGGGCTTCGATTTTGCCAGGTGGAGAGGATGACTTCCAAACATTTTCGGTTATTTTGAAGCCACATATGTTTGTGTTGTTTCAGTTTTAATTGGCCACAATGGAAGCTCCGGAGACAATGGCACATATTTCAAAAATGTACTCGTGATCAACACGAATAATTGTTTTTTGTTGTTGTTGACAAACAACATGTGAAAGAAGCCTAAGGGGAGTGAAGAAATCTCAGTGTGCATTTTCCTAATTTAGCCTCCAATACCCCAGTGTTTTATTTTCCCATCTGCTATCATTAGTTAGTCTCTCTTCTATTCATTTGCTGTCTTTAATGACAGTGCTGCCAAATTGATTGGGCCATATATGAAACAGATTGTTATTTTACATTTTTATATAAATAATTTTTTTCATTTTCATTGCAACAGCCTATTTGTATCCTGGTCAGTCTTTGATGTATTTTCTTAAGTGCAGCTGGCTCATTCCAAACTAACCATGTCTCATCCTAAGATGAAGTATGTGAATTCTCCCCTGCCTCCTGCTTTACTTTCTTTCTTTCTTATCCCCCAGACTATTCCTGGTGTGCCCAAACGATATTTCCGTAAAATCAAGAACTTGATCGCGGCTTTCCAGCAGCCGGGACAAGGAATTGCCATTCCCCTGCTTTACCCTGTCACTGGCCAGAGACGGGCGCAAACACCCCCGGCGGTGCAGATGCCCAGTAATAGCCTGTCACCATCTCACAGCAGCTCGAGTACTCTTCTCCAGTAGTCGTGCGCTGCTCGGGGACAGACAAATGAGAGGAAAATGTGATGAGAAAAAAACTAAATGTAAAGTACATTAAAAAAATTTAAATCTCAAACACAACCTCTTATTGTCATTTTTTCAATAAATAAACCCAATACAATACATCTTTGCAATATGTTGTATGTTCCCCCACTCGTCTAAATACTGCGTTCTGATTAATACTGCATTTGCGGGATATGGATTAAGCAGCAAAATCCACCTGTTTTTATCCATCTCAAAATGGAGCGGCAATTTTGACACTTGCTGTCAACTGAAAATTACATAACAGTTGTTCAGGTAACTACTAATCACAACTCACCTTAAAAAAAAACAGATGAGTCGTGATTGGTCGTCGACTAGTGGACAGCAAGTGGCAAAACATATTATTGTAAAGAACATTTTGGGGTTGACTTCCCTTTAATGTCTATACCAGGGGTCAGCAACCTTACCTGTCAAAAGAGCCTTTTTAGGCCAAAAAATAAATAAAAAATCTGTCTGGAGCCGCAAAACGTTTGAACATTGTGATGAAGGAAACAGTGTGTTAGTGTTAGTCTCATGTACCGAGGGTTCAAGAGCTAATTAGAGCTGCACCAGAACAGAAAAATATGACAGCGACATCCAATGTGTAGATTCATTTTCTTCTACCTTTTGTCTTTTCTTTTTGGATTGATTGATTTATTTTTGTTGATTTCAGGCTTTTTTTTATTAATACATTTGTAGACTTATCTGGTTTTCTGTAAAATTTCTGACATTTTGGCAATTTTTTTCCCCTCCTTCCTTTTTTGACCTTTCATCGCTATTTTTTTGCCTTTTTTTGTTGCCTTTTTGCTATTTATTTTCTGACATTTTTGGCAGTTGGGTGGACATTTTATGGTAATTTTCAGGATTTCTTGTTTTGTTTTTGGACATTTTAAGGTCACTTTATGGTTCGTCTTTCTTCTTCTGACAACTTAAAAATTTGGACTCTGACTTTTTTGGGGGGAATATTTAAGTATTCATTTTAAAAAATCTAAATATTTAATTTAAAGATTATGTGATCTAAAAATATGTTTAAAACCAAAATGCAACTTTTTTTTTTTTTAGAGATCTTAAGGGAGAGGGACTAAAGAGCCACATGTCAGTGACTGCAGAAACGCAGGTCGCAGAACCCTGGTCTATACTGTTCCTATTTAAACTTAACTAAAATTTTTACTAAATGTGTGTGTAATTAAAAGTCGATTAATTAGAAACTTTTTGTATTCACACAAGGTGTAGGCAATTAAAATGTCCAGCTACAAGATACGGATTCACCTTTTGCGAGCCATTTTACAAAGAGAAGCTTTTTACTTTCACTTAGGCAAAAATGTCATTTGCATTGTTGGTGTTGCACAGTCACAATGGACTATATGCCACGGAGGAGGCGACGTGTGGGCCGCGTCCCAGTACTTGCGCTTCCGCCTTTGTGCCCCTTCGGTTGCGCGTTCCCGTCGACGGGTGCGAGGCTGCGAGTGTGTAGTGTCTGTCTCAGTGTCAGAAGCATTTCAGATAGCCGAGACGCCCTCCCGCCGATCTCGGCGGTTGGGGGGCGCAGGGGTGGGGGTGCGAGTGTTGAAACGAGGCCAGCAGTGGCCGGAAATGGCGCTGATGTGTAAAACCTGGAAGTTGTACTTGACTCATTTAACCATTTTTTGCAGTTGGAAAGTAATATTTGGTCAATAATTATTGTGATAACGTTAATATTTTCCCAAGTACAATAAATACCTTTAAAAATACAATTTGCCACTTGCTGTCTACTGAAGATGACAACACACCTGCTCAAGAAACCGTTAAAAAACAATCATGGCTCCGTTTTCTAGCGTCACATGACCAATCCCAGAAAACAGATGCGCTGTGATTGGTCTTTACCTGTCTCCTGATCACCTGTGATGCCATTTTCAGTCGATAGCAAGTGGCAAAATGTGTTTTTAAAGGTATAAATTGTACATGGAAAATAATGAACAGATCAAAATACTAATAGACACAAACTTGTTACTGCTGAAAATGGCTAAATGAGTCAAGTAGCCCTTTAAAATTCAGTTTACACGCTCACATTATCGAACGATCTGTGAAAAGATTGTGGCTGCATTTGTTGTCACTCCAAATGTAACAGCGCTAACAGCTGTATTCCTCTACCATCTGTGTTAAACTGCCTTTCATTCTGATTGCTGTTGTAGTTAGCAATGTGAGACGAGTATTTACTGCAGCTCAAAATGTCACAATATCTCACATTATGGAGTAATGGGAGACATTCATGTGACATAAATATTTACGAAAATCAATGAAAACACCTCATATAGCCTGGATATTGCAATCTAACCTACTTTAATATGTCACTTGCTAAAATGCTCGCTACTCAAGTGAAGTTGCAATAAGGCAGTTAGTGCCTTTGTTTTTAATGATTTATGCTTTTGATTCAAGAAATGCTAAGCTTAAACCGAAATGGTATATTTGTGTTTGAAATTGCCCAAAACAATTTTTTTCTACATAAGAAAACAGAAAATATAAGAAATAAGGACTGCATTTTTTTAAAGGGAACCAATTGGTCATTAATTATTAAGTAAAATGCTTTATTTTTATTTTTTGTATTTATAATGGCTCTTTAATCATGTAAAAACATATTAGCCAAATAGCTAATTATTTGATAGAATTTCCAGTAGCATACTCAAATACTAAAATATTCAATAGCTGCATCCCTACAATTCCACCGTTATATTGTCATATTTCTATTAATTAAAACCTTGTTTCAGGTCACTGGGATTAACCCACCCAAAAAATAATCTCAATATTACAAAGTTGCTCATCTAATTATGTCATTGATGATCAAATATGCTCCTAAAAAAAAGAAAGAAGATATTTTCGAGCCTTTTACCTAATAAAAATGTAACTATGGGCCCAACTGTATTCTTGCAGTCTGTTCTCATTTTTGTGCCACACAAAATGTCTCATGACTTCCTCGGAAGTGTGGCGTAAAATATTCATCCGCTGAAACATTCATATCCATTACTGCATACATGAATTGAAAACAAATGTATTTTTGTGAGTGACAAGGAAAATAAAGTATTTGGGTGAAGCAAACGGTATAAAATGAGTTCTCATTCGCTCTTTGACACACCCACACGTGTGCGCACATGCACACCCACATGACACATAATATGGAACAAAATTCAATTTGACATATTGAAGTGCCGATCTCCGTGGAGAGAGCGCTGCCTGCTGGGTTAGGATGGGGAGGGTGTGTGCTACTGTCATTTTGGTGATTGACATTACTGGCTACTCTATAAGAAAAAAAGAAAGAAGTGTGAGACAGAAAGAGGGAGAGAGTGCGATGCGAGTATCCATTCAGCCGGGACAGCGGTCTCCTAGCAACCTCCCTTTCCTTCTTTTCAGCACTGAAATGAGGCTGGACAGTATCTAACGAAGCATATGCTTTCGTAACGGCATCGCAAAGAGCTTATCAGGAAGGTATATCACCTGCTTGCAGTCACAACATATGCAGCGTGCGGCTCTGTCATCCGCAGCACACCAGAGAAACACAAACAATTAATGGTGGGCAGATGGTGGAGTGACGCAGGGAGGGGAGGCAGATGGAAGAGGAGGTGGATTAGTGAAAGCTCGCTTAAAAAAATCTTTGCATAAACTTTTTATTCGGGGGGAGCTTGGAAGTGGTTCACATGTACCCTGATTGGCATTTCCTAATGAGACGAGACAAGCTGTAGAGTACGCTGTAGCCAACTCCAAGGTCTTGCCCCTTCTGTGCTCGCCACCCACTCGCTGAGCCTCAGCTGTCACATTTCTTCCTCTCGGCCGAGGGGCCTTTCTCTTCCCTCCTCTTCTTCTTTGCTTGTGACAGATGCAGGTTTCTCATGCAAGGCTCAGTTTGAACCGTAATGACGGGCGATAATGACAGCACAGATTTGAGAGCGACAATCTCCCCGAGAACAAAGAGCGCACGACAAATGTTGTGCAAGGGAGGCGAGTGAGCACACACACGAGTTGCCGAGCCCAAATAACAAGCCAGAATGCCATCCCAGGGAGCACTGGGAGTATTCACACATAATAACTTTTTTTTTTTTTTTCTCGCCCCCACAGGAAGGTTGGAACACTGTGGGAGGGAAGGAGAGGAGGGAACACCAGAAACGGCCGGCAACCCAGAACACCAGGCCCGGCAGGGAAAGGTCCCGGTTGTCACGCCAGCTTACCTAGTAAGAACTAACCCCGTTACTGAGTTCGCCAACTCGTCAACTCTGTCCCTACACCGTGGATGTGACTCCACCCAGTGTATATACAAGTGTGTGTGTGGTGCATTAAAATTGGGAGCAGGTGAGATGGAGGAGAGGGAAATTATATCCCCTACTCAACAAAGAACAAAGAGCGCACGACAAATGTTGTGCAAGTGAGTGCGGGCGAATGAGCACACACAAGTTGCCGAGCCAAATAACAAGCCAGAATGCCATCCCAGGGAGCACTGGGAGTATTCACACATAATAACTTTAATCAGCATTGGAACCCCATAAAGTCAGATTTTTTTTTTCCAGCGAGAATATTTACTATAGCCATGTATAATTATTTGCAAAAATGTAACTGCTCTTTCTATTGATTAACAATACTGACACCTATTTATGAACAACAGAACTTCCAGTTGAGCACATTTTTTTTCCTCAGTGTGAAAGCACTGGCTATGTACATTCTTGATTGGAGTATACACACTCGTACAAACTACTGTTGGAGTACAGCAGAGGCAGCAACCCAGAAGAGGTTCGCTCCACTTTTCGGGAAGTGTCAGAGTCGACAAGGCCTCTCTTACACATTATGTAAACGGGAGTATATCCGGAGTAATTGGCAACTAGAGAGCTCTTGATTTGACTCATGAAGGAGATAATTCAATGGCAACCGTAGAAGTCTCCAGCTTGGGTGAATTCAAACAAAATCCAAAGTGAAGAAGAGTGCTTAGGACAGCAGAAGAGTCCGTTAGCTCCCAGGCTAGCCGGGATACAAAAAGCAAAGCCACAACCAAACCACACTTGCTTGTGCCACTGTTAGAAACCAGACAATAATAATAAAATACCATCATTCTGTCACAGTTAAAGGCATTTTGGAAATCTTTTTCCTCTTATCTCTCTTCTTGTTCTTTTTTTGATGATGTCACCTTTTTTGATACAGTATAGAAAGGGTAGAACAAATTGGAGTAGAGTAGAAACAGGCAGTCTTTGGTGGGCTGGGGCGGGAGAGCCGCTTGAGTGTTACCTGCCCCCCACCTCGCTTAGAGTCATGAAGTGGATGTTGTAGGGGCAGTCGGACAGCTCCGACTGCTGCTCTATAGGCAGGGAGTAGTAGCCGTCGTAACCCTGCACACGTCCGGCAGACAGCAGCTGCTGCTTCTCTACGTCGCTCCACGTTCGGCTCCCCGTGTCGCCTAACTCCACCCGCCTCCTCTCGTGCTCCCACGCCCCCTCGACTGCTCTCCGCCTCGCCTCCTCCCTCACCCTCGCTCGCTCCTCCTCCTCGCTGCCGCCGTAACGGATGCACAAGCACAGCGCCCCCTGCTGGAGAGTGATGTCAGCGAACCGACGAGTTCTGCCATTGACCATGGCGCTCATTTGCGATACGCTCACGTTGACGCCGCTCTCTAGGACGCGCCCGCCGACCCCTAACCCCAAAGCGAGATCTTCCTCGATAGGCCGGGACTGGAGGAAGTGGTGGGTGTCGCAGCCGTGCACGGTGAAACTCAGGCCATCCAGGTGGACGGCGCCGTTCAAAATGGCGGCCACTCGCCGGCTGTCCTCACTTGCCACGCCGATGACTTCAGCGCTGACATGGCCGTGGGAGACGGCAAAACGGATGCTGGGGCCGAGAAGGAAGGGCCGGGAACCAAAGGGAGGGGGTCGCGCTGGTCGGTGGCAGGTTGAGCCTACGGGCGCTGAGACGAGAGGTAAACGTTCCAAGGAGATGAAACGCCTCAGCTGCCTGCGGAGCTCACACTGGATTCCCAAAACCACCTAAATGGAAGAAGCACAATTATTATTCCAGACTTGGAAGTGCAGATTCACATTGCTGATTTTTTTTTTTAATAAATTTTTGTTGTTGTTTTTAATTTAAAAAAAAATATTTTTCTCTATTGTCCAATTTTTCCCTTTAAAAACACACAAATTATAAATTGATCAAAAATAGAAGAGCGATGGGGTATTCACCTTGCTCGAGTCCCAGTCTTGCGTCTTGGTTTGGGTCTTCATCAGTTCATATGTTTGTTCCATGCGGCTGATCTCAGGCTTTGGGAAACCCGGAACAACATTATGAAGTTGGAAGCCAAATAGCTGCAGCCAGCTGCCAATGTCTGCACACAAATACAGAAATGAATTGCAGAAATTAAACAAACAGGATAAATAACACGTCAACGCAAAGCCCCTTTAATGCAACTAAATAACGCGGGATTAGCGTACACCCCTTATTTTGGCCGGTCCCGTGCATTGTTTATGAATTCCAGTCACGACGCCGTTCTTTTGCAAACTGAGGAGGAATGAAAACGGGAATATTGTGTCGGTTTCTGCTCCAAAACGTAACTATATTGACCCGCATAAAACAACTTTGAATTACCCCCTGGGCTCGCTCAAAAGTTGCGGGGGGAACGAAAGATGACAGGACGTCCAGGACGCGGACTCTTGTCAGATCTTGTCCACTGACTTTGACACGACTAGGAATGTCGTATTAATGGTATTACAGTTGCAACTGCAGTTGTACTGCAGTAATCATGACAAAACGTTATTATTATTATATGTAATATATTAAAAATTGTATGAGGAAAATACAGGGTTAACTACCTGTATGCAAACACAAAAATAAATAAATAAAAATGTCACTGTACCACCATTTAGACGAGCATCATAATACAATAAAATAGTGGAGCTGATTGTTCTTAAAAAATTAGGTAGAGGATTTATTCCTTAAATAAACTAGTATTTATTATTGTAGGCCACTGCAACAAACATTAACACTGTGCTTGAATTTAGGAAAATAAAAATGTTATGTGTGATGATTCCATTCGAATGTATTGAAAAATATTGAATAAAAATCATACTCAAATAAATGAAACAAAAAACAACATTACCTAAACATTAAATAACTTTAAAATAAGGCTGGTATTGGCACTGATATCTGGTACTCGCCCATCAATACTTACAAGTGTTGCATTTTATTAGGCAGATGCATGTTAAAATAGCATTTTAAAAGACTGATATTTACTAATTTGGTCTGTAACATGTCGGAGCATTACATATGCAAAAATAAAATGCAAAATAAAAGCAGATGTTTGCAAATGTGCAAATTATGAGATTTAGATAATTTAAAATTAAACAAGATATTCAAACGATTAATGGAGTATCAAAATAATTATAAATTAGTTTGGCAGTTGGCTAGTTGTCAAGTAATCAAATAATCGTTGCACCAAATTGAACCGAATCGTAATCCTACTCAATCGTTCCGTTTTAAATATATATATATATATATATATATATATATTTGGAAGCAAAAGCAAAACAGTAAAAAGGCCATGGAGCTGCAGGGGTTCAGTTGCATGACACAAATTCTCTCTTTAATAAACAATAATATTGCAGTAGATCATGACGGTCCAAATGAATGTTTCCCTGTCGTGAAAGACAGATGACCCGACTAACATCCTACATTCGCTCTGATACTCTGCTATTCCATTTCCTTCTCTTGTTCAAGCTTTTGTTTCACCCTTCGGGGAAACAGTGTGTTCTTGACAGACAAAAGAGGACAAAGCATAAAAGCTTGTGTTAAAAAAAAGGAAAAAAAAAACAGAAAAACAAGATGATCACATGCTGTCCTGTTTTTTGCCGGCATGTTCTTCAGTCTATTGCATTTTCCCTGTCTGACACATTGCCTCACCTGTATCATCTCATTCACAGCAGCAGATGTTTTCTACGTACGTGTAGGTGTGTATGTGTGTATGTGTGAGAGACGGTGAGTGGGCGACTGTTTGCAATATCTCCGCTTTTTGTGCTCTAGTTGTCATATAGCACTTCCCACATGTCTCCAAGTAGTATAGTGCACTACTGTATGCTTTGGAGGAGTCAATTCGAAATCGGCTCATGTTTTCCTCTGCAGGGCAAGTAGGCGGGATGGCAAATTGGCAATGTAAAACATGTTAAAAATTGTAAACACAACACCATACAGTGTTGTGTGCTTATCTGGAAACCATTAATCAACTGCATGCCATTATTTTTTAATTTACTGCTCTTCCTAATGGACTTTCACTTGTAAGGCACTTTTCTACCCGTAAGATACTCAAAATGCTTTACAACCGTCTCCTCATTAATATACTGATGACACAGCATCAGCACCCCAGTTTGATTGACCACTTTTTTCAGACCGATATCACCATGATATCACTCAACGCGAGTAGTCACCAATACCGATACCACTACTACTTGTGATACATAAAATCCCCCCACCACCCAAAAAAAATAATATGACAGATAATTTTAAAGAAATACCTATACATCCCAATGTAGCATTTTTCCGCAACATGGCATGAAATTCATGTCAATTTTCTATTCTTCTAACTTCTATTTCCTAAAAAAGTTGAAAGGAGACTGAGGGCAGGAATATAGACCAATGATTCACAACCAGGGTGCCGTGTAAACCTAGTATGATGTGACATTATTTCACACTAAGTCAATTTGTGAGTAAATGAGACAAAGTCACTGGGTATTGCCAGCAACCTCGCGATACAATGCGTATCAAGATACATGGTTCACCATACGATACATAAAGCGATATATAAGTATCCCGATACATGGTCTTCAAGCCTATACATATCGCGATATTTTACATTACATGCATTTTTATTATAACAGCCATATGTATACCTAAATTATATGTTTATTATGCTGAATGGCAACAATTTTTTTGTTCGCAGCTCTTCTGGTTTACCACCAAGTGGCATGCCTGGTCTAAATAAGTAAGAAGCACCGGGAAACTTCACAAATAGGCATGGGCCGATATGAGCAAAAATATCTAAGTATTAAAATTACAGCTCTAAAATGTGTTTATTTAAAATTTTTAGGGAAATAAAAACAACATTTTTCATTCAACACATTCTATTACGTTTTTAAACAAATTATAGGAAAATTAGTACATTAAGAAATATGTACCATGTTAAGTTTAAGTAAATAAGTTAGTCTTCCTCTGTTTTATTTTTTCTTAGCAAGACACAGTGTCCAATCATTGGTGATTTATTTTTAGAACAGACTCGAGTTCGTGGGACGCTGGCACCTACACTTTTGTTTAATTAAGTAAACTGTGAAGGCACCTGTGTTTCTTCGCTCCCCCCACTCCCTCCTCCTCTTCCTGTTACTTGCATGTGCACTTAATTGAGGCAATTAATTTCAAAGAGGCTGCTGTAGCACAGCCCTGCGCAAGCAACGCATCTTTAACTGCCTATTTACAAACTAATGTGCAATATCAATTCAGACGCCTACGTATACGTGTATTGTAAAGAGGCCCGCAACGATATATTGCCGTATCGATTTTTTGAGCACACCCCTAGTCATCATTATTACAGTATTCATATTACCAGTGATGTTTTTGTTTGGTGGAGCGTCGTGAGAGTCATCGTTATGATCTATGTAAAATGAGTGCTGATATAGACAACTGTAAAATAATGCAGTGTCTCGGCACAGGGTAACATTTTTGTCATTACTTGCAATGTCTCCACAAAGGTTGACCGCTGTGCTGCTTGACCACTGAGCCACCAGCAGTGGTTTACATAATGCATATACAGTGTTCCCTCACTTTTTGCGTGTGTTATGTTCCATGCCCACCCACAAGGATGTAATAAAAAAAAACTTTTGGGGGGCGAGTTACACTTCTACTGAGCCATAATGAAGTCACCACACAGTTCCCACCCTGTGAAACACTTGTTAACTTTGTAAATATAAGAAGAAAACTACAATCATAAATAAAGCATACAGTCAATCCGTGAGCTGTGGACAGGGGGGTGGGGTAATAATCTCAGAAAAGTCAGCGATATACCAAGGTACAACCCAAGATAATATAGGAATTTTGGACCCAAATACAATATATAGATATAGTGAATCCGCAATAAGTGAACCGTGAAGTAGTGAGTAGAAGTACTAGATCAATGTGTTTCAAACCCTGGCTGACCAAATACAAGATTAGCTGGTTTTGACGGACACGTGCCATAGAAATGAAGACTTTGGTGTTTTGTCATACAGAAGTTACAATTTTACATCAACCAGCCAACAGACAGTAGTAGGTTTACTTCCACACTACTGCAACTATGAAAGTAGGACAGTAGAGGATATTTTGAGAACACTGAAAACTGAACCAAAACATAGCCCTTGGCATAAATAGCTCTCACGTGTGCCTTAGTAAATCAGCATTTCATAATATCTCACCTGTTGTAAATTGTGTCACCTCTTCCACTCTCCCTACGGGGCAGTTGTTTTTGAAGGTGTACAAGTTAAAAGGTCTTGGCTCCTTGCTCAGCTCCGTCCATAGTTCATGGTTGGGTGAAGTCCAGCGACCAGCCAGAGTGTCATAATCCCGCCTTCCCAAGTGGACAAGCCGTGTGAGAGGATCATACAACCCTCCGTGGAATCCGATGATGAGCTGAAAGTCGGGGTTGGTGTCCTGGTAGACTTCTCCGTAGGGGGTGTAGAGGATCTCCTTGACAAGTCGGCCCTTGCTGGAGAAAACGGCCCTTGGGGTCCCCACGCTGTCACAGGCGACGTAGTACTCCTCCCCGCTGCTCAACTCCATTGCGATGAGGTGACCCTGAAGGTCGTAGTACAGCGACGTGATCAAGCTGCTGCTGTGGTTGTACAAGTGGCTAACCCTGGTGGGGTGCGAAAGGTCAGCGTAAAAGAACTGCAGCTGCTCGCCCTTGCTCGTCTTAGTGGCCACGCGCCGGCCCAGCCCGTCGTATCGGTACCACACCGAGCGCTCGCTTGCCCGGTTGAAGACTCGCATCAGGAGCCCGTTGGAGTTGTAGTCAAACAGGTCGCTGGCTCGCTGACGGAGGAATCCGTCTTCATCCACACTGTATTGTATCTCGCCGAGGTGCGTGATGCGGTCTCGCTGGTCGTAACGCAGCGGAACCAACCTGGAGTCAAGCAGACCAGTAATTAAGCTTTCGATGCAGTGAAGGAAACGAGTCTGCAACATGCAAAAATTCTACAAATGTGACTTTAAATGCGTGGTTAGAGAAACAACGTCACAGCCTATTTCAGTTTAATGTTGTAGGAGTTACAATTGTTTTCTTTATAGCATAATAAATCATCCTTAGGGTAGCAATAATGTTCAAAGGAATATGGCAATCTTAATTTCCTGCAAAACAACTACTAATATCATGTTGGTGCCTGAGGAAAGGTTAGATGCGCGCGGATTTCAGGTTGTAAATCTCAACCATAAAAGCATTGCCAGTGTATCTATGTTGTAAAATTGACCTGCTGGGAACCTGAATGTCAAATTTCACGAGACTGCTAAAAAGCTCATGACGTAGTTTGGACCAAACCAATGGCTGGCTACAAGAGCTAAACGGTTTAGGTCTGTGTAATACACTAGAAGAAATATCACAAATTCTATTAACTCATTCACTCTCAGCCATTTTCACTGAAGCAACCCCCTTCGCTCTCGGCTGTTTTACTGGATTTTGACTAATTTTGCAAGGCCCACAGAATATTGTGTTCTATTGCTATAAAAACATGGAACCTACCAAAAGAAAGATTAGAGTCTCTTCTTTCATCGGGAAAAAAAAGTACATTTGTATCTGTTTCCGTTTTTCAGCAATTAGCATTAGAATATAGCTAAGTTTCATCATATTCACAAATCTGTTTAAAACAGTAAAGGAAAAGAGCTTGTTGCGACATGGCCCTGGTTGATCTCTTATACTCTGCTGCCACCTGCTGGCTAATGACTACCATTGCTTTAAACAACCTTTTCAGGTCAGAGGCTGCATCAAAGCCTTCTGTATGCTTTAGCATAAACAAAAACATTTAAAAATGTATTTTGGAACCATGGCAATATTCTAATATAATATAACCTGGGTGTAATCGAAACCCAGTGGTTTGGTGAGTCAGTGTTAGGGGTTCAGTGGAGGTCAAGACACAAACCTGACTCATTTGATTTGTGATGACACGTCCTGCATGGCCATTATTGGTTGCAGGTAATCACGCTGCATTGCTTGGCTTATCTGTGTTGTAGGGAATTTAGTCCACTCAGTAGTCGATTTGTGGTTGTTGTGATGATACGTTGTGTGATTTCTTTATTGTAATCCCTTCGTAATAATGTTGTCAAAAAAAAAAGTTGTATATTGGTAATATGGATTCACATAACGGAATGCATGGTGTTCCACAGGGTTCAGTTCTGGGGCCTCTGCTCTTTTTATCATATCCGCTGCCCTTGGGTTGCATCTTAAGAAAACAGCAGTGGTTGTTTTAAAGTGCTCTATCAATATTTGAGCTGAGCTGAGTTGAGTGATGGGAGTCCTAACTGCATGTTTTGCAATGCCAAGTTGAGCAATTCTTGTCTAGCTACTGTATTTAGCAAAAGAAAATAAACAATTTCTTAAGCTGTATGGAGATGGGGAATACAAGAAAACAGCACTTTTTTAATTCAATGTGAAGACAACCAGATTTGTAAAAAAAAAAAAAAAGCCTACTCTCATTTTGTTCACCAGTAAACCTGCCTATACTGTACCTATGTCTTGAATTTGAAAGAAAGAAAGACAAAAAAAAAGACATTACAAGGGTTCGGTGAATGGAAACTGGTGGGGATCATAACCTCCAACAAGGTTGCGAACCAGTGGTTTATACAGTTGTGCTTGAAAGTTTCCACACAGGGGTGGGCAAACTCGGTCCGGAGTCCTGCAGTATTTGGATGTTTCCCTTCTCCAACACACCTGATTCCTATGATCTGCTCATCAGCAAGCTCTGCATTAGCCTGATAACAGTCCTGTTCATTGGAATAAGGAGAGAAAAAAAAACTAAAACTTGCAGGACTCCGGCCCTTGAGGACCGGAATTGCCCACCTCTGCTTATGAGCACACTGTATGGTGAGAAAAAAAAGCTTAATGACCATAAAATCCAAAATACTGCGGCAGTTTTGATATTTTCGGAAGTTGAAATTGACATGAGTTGCATGTGAATTTTGTGACAATTCATAGCATTTTTCTGTCATTAAGTGACATTTAGCGTTTACATATTTACAATTCCTGCTCATAATACATACATCAAGGGTATGTAAACTTCCAAGCACAACTGTAATGAGGAGAACAGAACCTAAAACACATCTATATCTCTCACCCCCAATACAGCCTTACCTTGCACTGGTGCCGTGGCTAAGAAGGTTGATGTTCCCATTGAGGTCATAGCTGTAGCGCCACTGAGGCCGCTCATTTACAGCGGCACTTTGCAGTTGGCTGTCCGCGTCATACTCGTATGTGTATCGCGTCACATTGCTGTCCACGCCCACCCTAATGTCACAGGTGGTTGTACGTCCTGCAGAGTCATACTGGATGGTCATCCAGTAGGCGATAGATTTGAGGATCTCGTATTGGACCTCCACTACTTGGCCATAGGAATTAAACACCTTGGTGTGCTTCATCAGATGCGTCGTGATCACCTAGGCAACATCAGATTGTTCAACAGGCATACACATAGTAGCCAGCAAAGTAAGTAGTACAGAGAATGGATGGATAAAATCCATTTGAGAGTCTATGCCAAAGCAACGTCCAAATGTGTGGACAGTTCAGCCCATCAGAAACCAAAAGGTTTATGGAAAAGGCAGCTGTTATCAAAGTAAAAGAGACTGTGTGTAGAATTTAGTGTCATCTCTGAGTGACCTAATAGAATGCAACGACGAAAAAAAAAAAAAAAGTAACATAACATTGTGTTTAACCTTAAAAGTGCTACTGTATAATGCAAAAAACAAAAACACCAAAAAAACAAAAAACAATCCTCCCCAAAACATACTAGTTTGTAAAAGGACATTGGTGAACAAAATTGGCAGTTGCACCCAAAAATATTTTGGAAAGTTCTCACTGTGTTCAGAAATAATAATTTAAAAAAAGTTTTCAGCAATCAAAACCACCAAGAAACCAAAATTAAAAAAAAAACTGAAGCAAATAAGGTGTGTACTGTATATGGCTTTAACGTAATTTACCTGGTTAAGGTCATAAAAGATGACGCTGAACTTGCCAAACTGTTCCACCCGGCCCGATACGTCAACATAGCGGTACAGGTCGATGGGCAGGGGGGTCTCGTTGATGACGGCCTGCATGCTGGTCACTCGAAAGTTATTATAACTGTAGTCGAACCTGGCGTTGACCAGTCCCTCTTCACTGAAGCGGAAGATCTGCCGGCTGGTCAGTGGACCTAAGCAGAGAAAATCACAAGCGCATACACAAAAGTTCCCTGGTTAGCCATCACCCACGCAGCTGAGCCTACCTAATCAATTCAATTGATGGAGAGAGTAGAAGATCATAAACGGCGACACGCTCAGCGCAATCCATTCATTTTTAACTACCCGCACACCTCTCTGGCATTTCCAGTGTTGACCTTTAATGCGGACAGATAATGAAGTCTAAAGACAATAGTCATGATGGCCCAATGTGCTCCTTAATGTCAGAACATCAATTTCAACATTGTTCGTCTAATCTCTTGCAAGTGACTACCACTTGTCCTCCAATGGGGGGAAAAAAGAAGCCTGTTAATGAAACGGCATTATAGCACCATTTGAAATGACTCCGATTGCACTTAAAATGACGAAGCGCCTGGCTTAACAGAGTGCACATCTATTTTTATTTTCTGTGGAATGTGGAATCTGCACCTCCACAAATGGGGAAATGGCAGGTTCGCCCCGAGTGAATAACAGGCTTTTCGACAACCCATGGGAACTCATATATGCTCCTTTCGTTTCTAAAACTGTCATCTTTCCACTCCTTTTTTTCTCATTTTCTCCTCTCGCATATACCCCCTTTTTCAGACTCAACTCTTTGCTGTCTCCTCTCAAGTTGACAATTACCGCTATCTCCCCTCTCTCCGAACATCCGTTTGTTCTGCTGAAATGAGATCAGTTAAAGGAAGGTGAAAGTCTTTTCACAGTCAGGGCAAAGTGATAGAACACACAAACACACGCACTGCCCTGCACATTGCTGACACCTGGTTTACCTAGTGACTGTTTATCACACGTTTTCATGTCAGGCACTGCAGCAAATGAATATTAAATAGAAAGTAACAGGAAGTGTTCTGCGGCAATCATCAACATCTACCGTATTTTCCACACTATAAGTCGCACTAGGCCAAAAATGCATAATTAGGTAGAAAACACATAAGTCGCACTGGAATATAAATAGCATTAAGTATATCGTCATCCTCTTAAAATTACTGCTTAAGTCATTTTTTTTGCACATTTTATTTTTATTTTTTGCCTAAATCATCTCATGATACTATTGGTTCCATTTTTTGTGTTTCCTGGAAAATCGGAAAATTGACTTAGGCAAATATTTTGCTGTCAAAAGATAGTATACTAAAGATAGTATACTATAGTTTAAGTCTAAAGTGCCCTCTTGTGGCATATGTTCCTCCTAGTATATTATTTTCATGTATAAGTTGCTGGAAAAAAAGTGTGACTTATAGACTGGAAAATACGGTACATGTTTAAGGCAAACCCCCCCCCCCCCAAAAAATAAAAATAAAAATAAAAAACAATCAAATTGATGTCCTATGATGAGATGGGAGATGTTCTGCCGAGAGCTGAAAACTACAGAAAATATAATCCATAAAATCAATTGTGAATCAGGAACGAAAGATTTTCCTACAGTGTTGAAATGGTAAGATAAAGAAGCAGCATGTGGACAGAAATTGAATATGTGGTGTCACAACCCACTCTGTCTTGTTACTTTTTTTTTTTTATCATACTTAACTCATTCACTGCCAGCCCAGTCAAAATGGATCTTTGACGTCTATAGTCGTCAATGGCAGTCAATGAGTTAAAAGAGAGGCGTAAGACTGAAATCTCCAACAACCAGCATGAGGACACCAGGATCGCAGATGTTGTTAAAATTGTAATCTTGTGACGTCACTTGTGTTAGCTTTGAATGTAAACAAACAAATTAAAGACATGATGACTGATGCGCCAATCAGAGAAGGAGTTGGGCGGGTCATGCCGAGGACTTTATTGCTAACACGTGAGGTGCCAATGCCATTTCAGTTGATTGACAGGTCATTCCGTCTCCTGCGCAATGATAGTAAATGTGAGCGAGGCGAAAATAAATAAACGTCTTTCCATTGAGTGACGGCATGCATCCAAACAACATACTGTACGTACTACGAAAACATCATTCACAGGTAAGTTTTAAAATCGTTTCCAAATAAATTGTTTTAAATCACTGGCAGCAATACGACTGACTGACTGACTGAGGATTTTGTCGCCATTGCAGTACACTCTTCGATTAGGCTAGGCTATCGTTATGAAATGTAATGTTATCCTAACGTTAGCAACTTAAGTTATCTAATTAGACCTAAACTAGCTGTATTAGGATAATGTAGGGAACGTGTGTAATTGTTTCAGTAATTGTATAATTAACCCAGTTTGCAAAGATTTTCAAGATAGACTGTAATGTTTGATGAATGAAACAACAAATGTTCAGTGTTGATGAAGCTTTCTCCGTCCCCCTTATTTTGAGGTCTAAATAACTTTAGCCAAGTTATTGTATAGCCTACTGTATATAGAGTAAATTAAAGTATTATAGTACAGCTAGTACATAACCCTAACTTACATTATGTAGTTAAATTTTATAGTAGATAACATATTATTCATGTTTGCCTCATAATAAATACACTTATCATTATAAACTGCTTCTAATTCATTCATAATAATTATATTATTTTATTATTATTATTAAATTACATCATTTTCTTACAAGTCACCGTTTTTAAAACAGGGCGTTTTTCTAGAAGCAAAAAAATAAATAAAAAATAAATAAATACCGGTACCAGTAAGTACAATTTTGAGTATAACCACTTCTCCAGGGACCACTTCACCACTGGCTGCAACAGTGCCAGTGGCCCAGAACTATGCAAAAAGAATAGGAATTTTAAAGGGAGAAGTAATGGACCTGTTATAAACAGGCACACAACAGCAAGCACTGACTCGCCACCAAAGTTTGTGATAGCCAAAACACTAAAAATGGTCCTAAACAGGCAAAGCGATGGAAAATGGGTTCACAAAAAGTATGAAATATGTTAGCTGAGCTGTAAACATTTTCCAACCCACAACTCACTCTTTGAACCACAATGTCAAGTGTCAACTTCTTGTTCTGATATGAACCTGAACTCAAAGACTAAAATGATTTAGAGGACACTTCATCAACTCTAAGACCATTAGTTTTCTTCCTATTTTAACTATTTACAGGTTGTCTAACTCAGGTTTATTATTATTATTAATAATAATAATATCATTATAATAATAATTATTATTATTATTGTTACGCATTGTTAATGCCATGGGTGTAAAGCAAGGGTTTTACTAAACAATAAAAAATAAAATAACAATGTAGTGAATGAAGAATTGTTTTTATTTTTTAAATAATCAAATACATTTACGTTGTGTAAAGCAGCAAAGTCTTTTTTTGTCTAGAAGCATTTTGACTGACAAACAAGTGGAAGCAAAGCACATTTCAGTTCATACTCTTTATACTCCCCAACTACTTTTTGAGGTTTATGACTGTACGAGGGTGGCCTGCCGCTGAAATCTGGGTTGAATTTCCAAAATTTGCACACACGCTCGACCATATTCACTTCATGATTCATTTGTGCTTTTTCCCTCCTGAACGTTTGATCCTACGTCACATTGCAGATGGTGTGATTGACACTCCGAAGATGACTGTACGTTGTAAATATTTCGAAGTGGGGCCAAGTGTTGCTTGAAGTGCACATGTACCTGTCTGCCGGTATCGTATCGAGCTTATGAAGCCGTTGTGGGTGAGATGGATGGTTTTGACACTGCCAGAGGCCTCATCATAAGTGAAGGTCACCAGGGTGGAATCATATGTCACCTCAGACAGACGCGCTGCTGGCGTATACCTTGAAAAAACAGAACATTGAAAACCATGAGTTATTTATAATGTATTATATACTAATCATGTGCAGCATACATGGACATGTCGTCTTCAATGAACTTTCTGGTAAGTATGCTCAAAATGTTTTACACCCCAGTGGTCCTTCATTTTATCCAACATGTGTATTTGCTTCTACACTCTAAAAAGGGATTGAATTGAATGAATCCAAGTGAATATATTAATTTAAATGGTCATTAAACTTCACTTTGGATTAATTTACCAACTGAAGCGTTTTTTTTAATTTTTTTTTTTTTTATAAATGGTCAACAATTCTCTTTTTAAACTTAAGTTGGTTCAACAATTCTCTTTTTAGAGTGTACAAATGTACAAATACCTTACAAAAACGGAGATGATTAAAAACAAGTCGCACCATTTTATTTATTTGTGTTTCAAAATAAGAGCAAATCAGGGTTGGGAAAGTCATGCCCTTTCAAATCTTTGCAAAAGTGATCATTTTATTAAAGTGTCCCTATCAAGCAAATGAGTGTTAGGAAAAAAAGTGTAAATGTCAGACCATTACTACAATCAGTCCTCCAGTTATCATTAAAATTAGATCAGTGGTGGAGGCTTCTGCTGCTGCTGATGACAATGATGATGATGATGATAAAGCGGCCCTTTAATCAGTTTCCCTATCAGTCCAATCACTATCATCTGTAGGGACATCTGACTTGGATACGGATGCAAATTGTAGATGATGTGACAGCTTATCACCTATTTGTATACTAAACTTCTGGCACATCAAAGCTCTTTTTGAAAATGGGAAATTACACCCAGCCCACCTTGGTATCACCAATGTTGTGTGTTCTCATATCTAAGATGTGTTTAAGTACCTGTAGATGACGCTGCGTCCCGTCCCCAAGTACTGTGTCCTGAGCAGCCTCCCATCCAGGGTGTAGTCCTGCAGGAAGGACGCCAGGCTGTCTGGAGGAGTGTACATATTCCGGTAGTAACCAATGGACAGCAGCGAGTGCAGGTTGTGTTTGGCCATGCTGGGCATGGTGACTGCTATCAATCGGTCTGTCTGATCGTATTCAAAGACGTATCTCCGCTGGCTGTGCAGAAGAAGCATGACCGACTGCAAGAACACAACAAGACAAATGTGCAGCATAGTGAGTCACTTTCTATTTGAACTGGCCTGCTTCTATATTAGCCTTTGGTTTTATTAGCAGTCCTAACCATTGTTCAGGAGATATATTGTACAAGTCTACACACCCCTGTTTAAATGCCTCCCCCCCTCAACAGTTAACTTTGACAGCACTAATATATATATATATATATATTAGGGGTGTCAGGCAATTAATCGTACTGACTTCAATGGCTAACTCACGATTAATCACACATTTTATATCTGTTCTAAATCTACAATAAAATACACAATAACATATTTTCCCCCCAAAGTTTTCATACTCGTGTTAACATAAAGGTGGGAAAAATGCAAACTAAAAGAACTATGGCTGCATCTTTTAGTCATTGATTCAGTAATTTCACAATAATTCATAAAATTGTGTTAAAATTAAAAAGATTACTGTACTGTAAAAAAAGAGTGATATCGATTTGTGTTGAGGTAATTTTTCTGCCACTAGATGGCATAATTACATTTGTAAGACGGTGACAGCTGAGTGCATTTTTCTTTTCATATTAAGAGCTATCTAATCTTTAACATGAAGTGACTTGAAGTAATTTTTAATATTGTAAAATACAACTTGACCTCAGTCTCCATTGCAAAATTTTAAAGTGCTGCGTTGCAACTGGAATTCCCCCAGTAAAGGTTAATCGTGTGTTAAAAATGAAATGAAATTAAGTAGCATTAAATTACCTCAGCTTAATGACATCGTAGAATTTAGTTTTTGGGAACATGGCAATATTTAAAATAGAACGTTTTTATACGTTTTGGGGAGCAAATTAGTTAAGTGTGATTTTTTTTAATATAGGATATATGGTCCGGCCTATGAAGAAAACAGTCAGGCGAATGCTGCCAAATGTAGTATAGTAGTTCTTCGGCACTACCAGAAATTTCTGCAGCTCCATCAGTGTTGCTGTTGGCCTCTTCACAGCCTCCTTCACCATTTTTTTCATCTTTTGATCAATTTTGGATGGACGTCTCGTTCTTGGTAATATGACTAGTGTGTTATATTTTCTCCACTTCATGCCTGTCTTCACTGTGTTCCTTGGAAATTATTTTGTACTCTTTTCCTGATTAACACTTTGAAACAATGATATTCCTCTGATGAAGTGGGAACTTAGTGTGAACCAGGGTTTGTCTTTTAGGACGTGACTACAAAAATGTCAGGAAACAGTCTACAGTCTACTAAAACATCAGAACTTTATTTGGGGTTAATCAGAGGCCTTGTTTAAAATGGTGGCAGGTTTCTGATGACTCACATTTAATATGAGTTTAATGTAATTGGTTCATTCTGAACACAGCCACAGATAAGGTTAGAACAGGGTGTGCACACCTATGCAATCACATTGTTTAGTTTTAATGCCCCTCACTGATTTTTTTTAAATAGAGTTGTACATTCATTTATTTTTATCACAAAGACACCTGGCAATTGGAAAAAGGGTGTGTAGACTTATTCTACCCATTGTCTTAATGGCTTATTCCTACAATAAAGTTAAAGCAAAACAAAACACATACAACTCTTGGTATTCTTCTCCATGTTTTACATAGTAGATAAATTTTATTGCAGCCATAAGTTTATACACACTGGTTGGTAACTAATGATCTATCTATATAAAAAAAACTGCCCTATTTAAGTCTTTGGTGAAATAATGGCATATGAATATTAAAATGTGATCTTATCAATTTAAAAAGGTAGTGTAATTTATATTAATTAAACTCTCATTTTTAAAGCAAAAACCTGGCACTGATTATATTTCAGGATGAATGCTCTTTCATTAAAATTGATTTTAAGGACGGAAATTAAACCTTAATTTGTCACACTTGTAAAGAAACATGCCGGTATTCACTGTGTCCTCATTGCCAATTAGTTTCATGTAGCACACACATTTCCAATTCTATTAACTGTAAACCTGATTTCACTCAACACTCTTATACGTCCAGTAAAACGGAACGTTCAAAGCCTTAACATTGTACTGGTATGCAATACAACAACAAAAAACAAGTTCTTACACACTTTTACTGTGACAACATTGTCTTGTGATGTACGCTCGAGTTAAATTCAACATAACAAAATGAAAGCTTACAAACATTGAAAGCACATTTTGAAACTCATCATCAAAGTTTTGTTTTCAGGTAACGGGAATATCTGAGAACATTGTGTTGTGCTTTTGAAAACGCGCACTCGTGTCTTACTCTGTCTATGTACGAGTAGCTCCATATCTTGCCGTTGACCCACGCTCGCGACACCACCTTGTCGTTCTCGTACTTCAGACGTTCAAACCAATCTCCACGATGGATGGATGACAGGAGTCCACCTCCGGAGTAGCTGACATTTACTTCCGTGTATTTGCTACTCGGGGACCAGACCACAGGCCGGCCGAGAATATCATACTGGATGTGGAGGGTGAACTTTCTGTGGTCATCGTAGATTTTCCCCACTCTCGTGCTCTGATCAAAATCTATGGACAGCAAGTTCCGGTTATGTGCCTGAAAAGAGAAATTGCATACGCTTGAGGCAAGAGATCCATGAGGATAATAGAATAGAATAAAATAAAATACAATGCAATTAAATAATCAGGCAACATTTGAACTTAACTGCTGTATAATCAAAAAGCAAAGGTCACGAGATACGGGGATATATAAATCTCGACTATAACTTTCATGACACGAGATTAATCAGTAAAATGACATTTACAGTAAACCGCGTGCAAATGAAGCAATTATTACGCCTGAAGTTTCATTTTCTCCAGAAACTATTATTATTACATTCATTATGTGACGACTGTTAAACTGAAGAAGAAAGGTGTCAGTGTGGGATTAGTGAACGTAACGGTTTGTGACCGTTTGTGACTCATTTGTTGAGTAGACATCGCAAGTGATAGCAATAATCACTCAGAAAGAAAACGTTTCATTTGCTCAAAATCCAGTTTGTCACGACTGAAAATAATGATCACGCGTGCCCTTCTCTGTTTGCACTAGCTTTTTTTTTTTTTTGTGCCACCTCTTGTTGTCATAGCAACCAAAGACATACCTGGCATTAGCCCTGCAGAGAGATGATGGGGCGAGCAGTGGCTCGTTGCAGGACATGGGACCCGCCCACCTGGGATCCGCCCACCTGGGATCCGCCCACCCCACATCCCTTAAATTGTGTTGTCAAATTATTATTTTTTTTAGTCAGATTAATCACATTTTATAATTTTGATTAATCATGATTAAGCACTTAATTAAAAAGGCTTTTTATCATTTTTTTGCCCAACAAATTTGAAGATCACCTGTTATGTTAATTATTTCTACATTTTATGTTATGAGGGCGTCTTCAACATTTTTTGATCCACCGCACGCTCTCATCCCCCTCTTTTTCTACTTAATTACTTGCATAATTTAAAATAAAATAAAAAGACCCCAGTAGTTTGAAATGAGCAACTATTCTAAATGTCATACGCAAACATTTATTAAATGCTTTACTTTAATGCATGTAGTTATGTTTATTGCTCAAACACATTCTGTGCTACCTTTAACGTAACCATCTGCTCTCAAACTAAGGGATCATCTGCTGTCAAAATTAATAGTGTGATTAATCTGCGCTAATACATGATTAATGCGATCATTTTTCGTGATTAATCAATGAGTTAATGCTTTAACTTTGACAGCACTATTACATGATACAGTCTATAATGATGTCTCATTTCACATTTACACCAATTGTGTAAATACTTTCGAGTCCCCTAAAATGATGGCAGCACAAAATGGCTGTAATTCCTAACCGGTAAAAGCCCTGTCTTTGTAACACTTCTTCAATGAAAGCTAAAAGTACTTCAATAATGTTAAACGTTTAAGCCTTTTTCACACTGCATTTAGCAGGGTGCAGCACGTAGCTATGTGGAAAGAAGACTTCTGCAAGGCATCTCGAATTGGCAGAATCTGGCACAGTTATTAGTGTTATTTTGGCGGACTTATTGAAATGAGCACAATCAGGGCTTTATTTTGCAACAATAAAATATACAAAATACAGTAATAAATAATCTTGTCGCTGCCATCGCGCAAATCTTCCACACTGTGCAAGTGCAGTGTAAAAAGGTCTTTATCATAAATACTTTTTATTGGTTTATAGAGGTAAAACAACATACAATTACAAATACTTCTGTGCCTATTTGTATGTATGTCTTGTGAACTTTTTTTTTGCGGTGATCTAGCAGTTTACCCTCAGTCTGCGTTCATAAGTGGTGTAGTTAGTCTTGCTCTGCTCCTTCCTCTGCCTCCATTCAATGAGGCTGGGGGCATGGTCACCGGGCAGGCTGATGTTACAGCGGCTGGCGGTTGGGCTGACTCCGCCCCCAACACCTCCGGGGAGGAAGGGCTCTGTGCTCAGGGACAGCTCCATCCCGCTGGCCAGCGACACAAAGAAGGAGCCGTCGGCGTTGACTTTGTATGAACTCTGTGCATGGTCTAGGTGTTGATTTATGGATGTGACACACACGCACACACACACACACGCACACGCACACGCACACACACACACACACACACACATTGCAGGAAGTCGCACACAGACCCCCAAACCACGCATGCACGTAATGGAAATGTGCAGCAACAAGTGAGAAAAAGTTCACAAATTTCAATAAACAACCTTGATAAAAAAAAAAAATTGTTAAAGCTACTGTCAGTATAATGAGTATAGAAAGTGCTAAAAAAAAAATTGTGCCGCAAAAGAAAGCAAAAGCAAAAGAGTGATACAAATCACAAACTATGGTCAATGTGTGATTGATGGCTTGACACATTTGAAGTTTCTCACAAAGCAATCTTATCCATGTACTCTGTTAAGAGCTGATGTTGAGTTTGAGATCTCATTGCGCAAATGCCTTCATGCATGTATAAGAACCGATTTCTATCATTATGATGAGTGCTGGGGAGCAATTAAAGGGATGACATGGGAAGAAAGTGACTACATGATCTACCGCTCTCATTTTCTCCCATTTTTACTTATTAATTTTTTACCCTGGAATCATAAAAACATTCCACTAGTATCTACGCTATATGAAACAAATATATAAATGTGTGTTTTTCTTTAACCCAAAATATGTTCTCTTAATATGTCAATCTCAATAATACATTTACCAATACATGTATAAAAGATCCCAACTAGGGGTGTTAAAAAAAATTTGATTCAGCGATATATTGCGATATTACAGCGCACAATTATTGTATCGTTTAAACATCAGTTTTGATGGAAATTTTCAATAAAACGTCTTATAAGGGTTAGGGTTCACACCTTAAGCATGGAAGAATGCTATATTAATGGAACATTAAGCCTTAATATTTTATTTCAATGCTGTTCAAACAGATTGCAACCTATTTGTTTAATACAGAGGACCACAGTTATAAGCCTGAAGTTTCAGATTAATAAATACAATTTCATACAAATCTTACAGTGTACATGTACAGGTTTACTGATTATTTTCTAAAATTGAGTAAAAAAAAGAAGCAATTCTTATGGATTCGGGATTAATCGGGATTAATGGGTATCAAATCTAATTATGACCTATGAATCGTGAAACAGATCGAATCGTTAGGTACTAGGTAGTACACACTCCTAATTTAAGGACAGCACAAAAGTGCTGTACAAGAAATAAACATTAAGTGCAAAAGTTTTGAAGAATTTCATTTTGTACCCCTGCATAAATCAACTAATTCAACATTTTAATATTAATATAAATTAATTATGTTTGTCCTGCATATCATATCACTTAAAACTACAGTCGACCCATATTTGCAGTTTGGCACCTGTAGATTTACATTTTCTATTTTAACAATTAATTTATTTGGTGATTTCCCCAATTTCTCCCTGTTTTTCATGGAAAAAGTACAATTCAATGTTTTGCAGCATTTTAATTTTTTTTTTTGGGTTTGCTAAAAAAAAACATGACTTTAAATTGTTTTAACTTATTTTTCTTCATTTATTGTTTAGTATGAATGACCATACTCTTTTATTGTTTCAGGATTCCCTCATGACTCTTCAAAGTCCACCAGGTGAACGCTTCTGCAAATGTTATAATGAAACAAACATTTCTCAGGACTGTTTTAAGTTTCCTCTTAAACAATGTCAACACTGTCCTACAAAAAAACAGCAACACTTTCTCAAGATTGTGTACACAAACTTTGTGGAACCTGCATAAAAATAATAATACTTTGTGAGAACAATTTCTTAATCTTTTCTTTTTTTGTGTATTTTGGGTCACTTTAGAGAAAATCATCAAATTGTATGGTGAAAGAATGACATAAAGAGCATTTTTATTGCTGTCAAAATCGGACCCAAACAGTTTGTAAGAGTGAAAGAGCTCCTCTTAAACGGCACATTCATAGAGAATGATAAATCATCTTTGAGTATTGCGGCACCCAACACAGTCAGCCCGAAAAAGTGAGCAAAAACAGAGGTCATATCATCTAACCCCGAAACAAATAAAGCCGCTTTCTTACCATTTGCCAGTCATAAATGTTTAAACATCATTTATAGCTTCACAGCCTCTCTTTCTTACAGAGCTATGAATGTTTGGCCGAGCCCCCGATGACTCATAAACGCCTTTGCAGCATATTGGGGGAGAAGAAGACGGGGGCAGATGCACGAGGACGATTTTATGATCTTTCATATGTCAGCCATATACAGTTAAGTCAATGGGAACATTACATCTGGACCACCATATTTGCTTTCATGTCAGCTACTCGCTTTTCTTACATTTCAGCAATATTTGAAGATCATTCTAGCAAGCCCGTGGGCACAAAACGCAATGACGCTATACCTCGTTTGAATGTGTAGATGGTGTCACTGGCAGACACGTTCGTGCTGGTCACAAAGTTCTCTCGGTTGGATGCTTCAACCTCAACCCTCGACCAGCGCTCCAGGTTGCCTTGGAAACCGCGCACATCACCCGTCGGGAGGGTGATGTTGGTCACGCGGCCTTCGTTGTTGTACCTGCAAAATTAAACACAGAGGCGATGATGGACAACCGTGCACACACAGATATGACTCTGCCGGTTGGACAAATGAAGCACACACGTGCAGACGCACAATAGCACCCCTCTTACACACATACGTGTGACAGCTTTGATTTATGCAGGCAATTATCCAGCTGTGACATTGTAAATAATTCAGACTGATGTGTGTGCGTACTTTATCGCTTAAACTGAACATATGCACAATCAAAGCATTGGAAAGAGAAATCTTCCAGGTCAACTGCCGCCAGGCTTGTAAAGTAACAATAGGAAAAGTTGGAAAGCATGTTTTCTTGCTTTTTCTATTTGCATTATTATTATTTATTGTTAGAAAAAGTGCGTGCCCTACACTTGTTCTTTTCAACAAAGCAGGTCCAATAAAAAAAAAAAAAAAAACGTAACATGTTTGAATCAGAATCGCTCCTCATAGTTATAGATCGTAAACAAACTGTGAAAAGTAGTCTGCCAGCGCTGATATTTTCCACCAATAAATACTGCAACTAAAACTCTGTAATTGCCAATGCACAGCGCCCTCAATAAGGTAATTTTGAGTTCAATCTCTGTGAGGCCACGCACAGTGGTGGGTCTACAGTTGATTATTGAAATCAGACGCAACAGTCAGGGGGTGATTAGTCTGGCTTCAGAACTCACAGCCTTCAATGTCAAAATAGTTCTATGCCGATGTTAGCACACTGCATAAATATGCAGCTAGGAAAAAAGAAAATACAAATAAAGATCTGACAGTGGCAGTTTGAATAACATTTGATATATTTATGGAAGCCAAACTTCAAGTGCAATATGATGCTGCACCTTCCCAAAGGACTTGACTTACTGCAGCCTCTGACAGGTGGAAGAGTGCTAAAGTTGACGATTGAATAAGTTGCTCTATTCACATAAATGACACACTTAGAATCTTCAACTACTGTACACTGACTTACAACTTACTTTCAATACTTAAAGAATAACATTTGCTGATAAACTGTATAAACTAGTGTCTACATGTCCTTGTCATTATTTTTACATTTTAGTACATGTTTGTTGAAAGCTTGAATTTGGGGCAAAAAAACATGTGTTTGGTGCCATCTTAAGGTTAAACACTGAGATAAACACAATTTGGCTGTTTGTCCTCTCATTACACAAGATGATACGTACTACGTCACGTGTTCCGCATGGCGTCGTCGCCCCCGCCAAACACCGACACCTTCTCGTACATGCCTCTTTAAACGGCTTCTTAGTGAGTTGCTGCTGTCAATCACAGCCAGACCACGCCCAACCCTCTTCCCATTCGCAACCCAACAGTCCTCCAGGCAACACCCCTTTTTTTTTTACAAATTTTAGTGAGGGGTGGAGCAAGAGTCTGTTGAGTAATCCTTTAAAGGATCTTTGTGCAGTTTGTCACTTTTTTACTCGCGATGGCCACCTCTGGCCCAAAGCGTAACTGCAGCATCTGTGTCAGGCTCGTTCATGGTGCGCGTGCGAGTACGTGCACGATCTTAAAGCGACAGCCACAGTTGACTTGAATGAGGTCAGAAAAACTCCGCCCCTCCCCAAAGAAACTGTGGAGTGAGCAGGGTCCGCACACTCTACTATAAAGGGAAGATAAAAGCTGATAGGTGCAGTCAGAGTAAAACAGTCAGGGCTCTTCGTACTCATCTGGGCATTGGTGAAGCATGCGTGATTTAGAAAAAGCTTTAACATTACCTTTTCAAATGGCACAATGCATCTTTAAGTACAAAAAACGTCCGCTACTTCAAGACACAAGTAATATTCTACTGCAGGGTGACTTAAACTTGTTGGGACGTTTAAATAAACAAAGAATACAATGATTTGCAAATTATTTTCAACCTCTATCTACAAAGACGGATACACTTAATTGTTTTTACCAGAAAAGGAACCCTTACAACGTGAATAGAACAACAAATATTATGAATTTCATTCTAATATTGTCAGACTATGATCAGCACATGCTTGCAAATGTCCACAAAAATTTCGGTAAGAATCCATCATAGTTTTCATACATATGCCACCAGAATGCACAACACTGTATAGCAGACATGTTGACTGCGTTTGCCAGTCACTTCCGCAGTAAGTGTTTGTTTGTTTTTTCTTGAAGGAAGAATATGAAACCTGAGTTGGTGAGTGCCATCTTAATGACAGCAATACTTGGCAATGCCATACAGCATTATTATGGAACAATAGCCCAGGAAACTGTGATTTATTTATTTATTTATTTTTAAGAGCTCAGTATTGTTCATTCGGTAATGTCATCATCATTGCTCTTTTTATATATATATATATATATATATATATATATATATATATATATATATATATATATATAATTTTATTTTTTTTGTATGTGGGTGAGTATGTGTATGTGCGTGCGTGCGTGGAAACTGTGATTTTGTATTGCGTGAACTCATCCAAAATGACCAATATGGCAGCATACAGGCTATGTCTAAAATAGTGCTGACAAAATGTAATGAAACATGGTTAAATAACATTGACGGATTGGCGGATAGGCGCCTGTTGAGTTGTATGTGGTCCTAAAAAAAAGAAAAAAAGAAAAGGGCAATGACAGAAATGCGGTGAATATAACATTGATGGACTGACGATTACAGTTTGGTTAAGGTTGAAATATTGCCGTATTAACAGCGATAGACTGGTGTCCCGATCCTGAAATTTCATTGAAGCGATCACCTCTACAAAATAATTCCCAACAGATGATGCGGACATTCAATCCAATATATCACCATAAAGCACGATCAGTAACATTTCTATGGCTGCACAGCACACACATTCAGTCAAATGGTTAATAAAAAAATAAAAAATAAAAAAATGAAGTGAGAGGACAATGGGCCTCATTCACTCATAAATGTGTCAGTAATCAATGATCAATATTTGCTACCTTTGTTTGCAGAATATCCACAAATTCGAAGATATCATTGAATCGCACATGAATGCGTCATTAGTGAATGATGTCTAATGATTGCAGAACTTACTCATACACAGTGGTCCAACTGTTCTCATCGCTCTTGGTTGCTAGGAGACCGGTGTTCCCGTGGTAAATGATATGGGCGACGTCGTGACCTTGTGCGGAAACCTTCCTCAGTGTTCCACTGTTACTAAGAGACAACCGGTACACCTGTCCACCAGGTAGTGCCAGCCAGAGTGGCACACCGTGAGCATCTCTCTTCACCTGGAGTCCATGAGCATCACGACCTGTCACTGTCGACAGCAGGCCGTCTCTTCCATAAGAGAAGTTGTACAGGTAGTGGCCGGTGATCAGGTGCTTAGTGTATAGGTGGGAGCCATTCTGTTGAAGAAAAAGAGCCACATGTTTTGATCACAATAACATTTCCATCTACTATTGTGCATAAATTAGCTACCACCCTTTTTCAAGTAGCAACTTTAAAGGGGAAGTCAACCTTAAACATTTCTTGACAATAATACGTTATATGTGACCTCACTAGTCTAAACTTGACATTCTGATTAATATTACATTTGTGGAATATGAGTTAAGCAGCAAAATCCACCCGTTTTTCTCCATCTCATGGGCGGTCATTTTGCCACTTGCTGTCGATTTAAGATGACATCAAAGTTGGTCAGGGCTCAGGCAACGGCCAATCACAGCTCACCTATATATATATATATATATATATATATATATATATATATATATATATATATATATATATATATATATATAACCAATTCAGGATGTATATATATATATATATATGGGACCACATGCATGAGAATGAGCTAATCACACTAATTTACAATCCATTCTATCAGGGTTGCATCATAAAAAAATAAAAAATAAAAAAAATATATATATATATATATATATATGCATATAGATAACTTCTAACAATTGTAGCTTACACAGTAGCTTGACTGAGAATAGTTGATTATATTTCTCATAGAGTTTCTTCTGGAGCTCTGTGTGTACACATTTTAACAGCTCAATAAAAATGAATGCAGTGAATAATTAAAATCCATTTAATGTTTTACAGTATGTAAGCGTTAAACATGTTATTGTAACTAAATTACAGTTGAGTTATCTTTATTATATCTCCTGGTCAATGGGAAAAGTACTGTCATCAATTGCATTTAACTACTCATTTATTTCATACATTTTATTTACCTCATAAATATAGCACTCAGGAGGCTAAAATCCAAGTCCTTTAATGCAGCTGTATAACTACATACAATAAATGTCTAAAATGTTTCCTGATAAAGAAGCTCTTGCTATTGCTTTTGCCTGAGAATCGGTCAGGGTTGCTAAGCAACAGAGCAGAGCTCTCTGACACGGGTTTGACAGCAGCAATGGGTGGCGCAAACAGGAAATCAACAATTGAACAATACTGACTCACCACATTATCACACTGTGCTTGCAGTCTGCTGGGTTCTCAGAATAATTAATGTCTGTGGTGACAATCACGATCACTTCCTCACTATGACCTTTGAACCCAAAGAGACTGGCTGAACAAAGGCACCGACCATTTTTTACATTTCCAATTTTAATGCAGTTACCACTAGAACAAGCTCTCTTCCTTGTAACGACCTTTAACCCTGGAGAGACCAGCACTATAATATGAATCTTCCCAGGCCACATTCCATTTGGCAAATGTGCATTTTTATGTCTTATGTTTTGTTGTTGTTGTTGTTTTAAGACTGATTTTTAACAAACTTAGACCTTAATAGTGTATTCAAACCTGAGATTACGGAGCCTTTTCAGTCAGTCCTTGTATGGACTATCTACAAATCTGCAGATCACCTAAATTTGACACAAATTTGACTTACAATTGGAAAGAGATATTGAATGTATAGTCTTAGTCTTGTAATATATTCACATTATTTCAAACATCTGTGCTATTTAAAACATTTGGAATGAAACACTGTTTGTGATCAATAACATTAACATGATGTTAAGAGTCAGTTTGGCCCCAGGGGAAAATAAAAAACACAATTTGAAAAGGATTTTACTATACATGTAAAATCAAACATAATCCTCATTAGAACATCAGGAAAGTACATTTGAACATTTTAACAGAGATTGCTCTATGCAATTCCAAGTGTGTCTTATGTGTAAATATTTTTTTCTGGTTTAGTTTGCCTGTCATCAAAGCGTATGACCGGAACATGTTTACAAGCCACAGAGGCTTACCAAGAGCAAGGTCAAGCAACATGTTAACTATCAGTGGTTCTACTACAGTTTTTATGGTTGTTAGGTAAGAAGCGCAAAGCTCTTTGAATATTTTAAAATTGTATATTATAGCAGTGCTTCTCAATTATTTTTTTGTTACGCCATCTCCTCCCTTCACCCCCCCATCCCCAACTCTCCGCCAATAAGTATAAATACTATAATTTGTCTACGAAAATGTTTTTAGTACTCCTCTTCAGAGGAAGTAATACTCCTTGCACACTCTCTGACAAAAACAGCACCACTGCCACCTACTGTAGTGAATGTGCAATTACACTTTATTCTAGTATGAAAAAAAAAAAAACACAGACAAAATATTGGCATTAGCGATTCTGTTAAATACAACTAAAAAAGCTTAGGGTCAAAATGACCCCTAGCAACACTCATGTGTACAACATGAACCCCATTTATACAATAGGAGGGTTAAGCGCCATAAAATAAGTTACGCAATAGTAAATATATTAGTGATAGGAAAATGAAGCTTCATGAAGTTTCATGAAGCACTCTTCTAGATGGTGCAATTAAAGGCTAGTGCAATGGAAAGTGATTTGATTTCCACTGCTTCTTCATACCAAGAGGAGTCAAAAAATCCCACAATTAGGGACCATGTACCTGGCTGAAGAGATAGAGCTCCTGGTCGAGTGGCGAGCTGATCTCCACCAGTCCAGCTGGGCCAGGCTGAGGCTGGTTGGGGCTGACAGCTCGGATCCGAATGTTCCCCAGATCAGCGATATACAGTGTCCCATTTGGACCCACGGCCAGAGAAGAGGGAGCTTTGAGACGAGCATCACGAGCGTAGCCGCTGTCACCTTATAATTGACACAAAATTGTGAGTTAGCACCACCGTGCCATGACGCCACACCGAGTTAAAAAACATCCTGATAAACACAAATTCTTCTTTCGAGAAGTAAATATGAATCCGAGTTACATTTCATGGTGCGCGCAAAACAGGACTTGGACTCCAGTTGCTACTCAATGGTCTGGATCAGATCAGCATGATACTGACTCAATACATTCACATGTTGTGGTAGCACAGCAGTAGAAGCACTTGGTGAAGCCTTTTAAATGTAGCCAGCGGGAAGCACAGAGTTCTGGCGGGTCAGTGCAGCCACTGGGATGCTGGTTTACCTTTCAACAGCATACAGTACATATACAGCTTTCTTGTCGGAATTTTGTGGATGCATACTGACGTTCAGAGACAGAGACTGCGTGAGTGTTTGCGGTGAGGACATGGAAACGGAAAGCCTCTGAAGAGCGTAATCATCAGTTAACAGCAAGACATGATTGAAAATATGCAAAGCAAAGCTCAAGAAAAAAGGAACCGTTACAGCCAATTGGCTTGTGTGGCAAGGGAGAGACTTCCCTTTGCTTTGAAATAGGAAGGGGGGGAAAATGACAGCTTTTTATGAGCTGAATTAAATGATAAAATCACATCCTCTGACACTTACAATGGAAAGCATGGCCTAACTGACAAAAAAAACATCTGCTTATTTGTTTGGTCCCTTTCTCAACCTTTTATTAGATTTCCGTTGCCCTGCAATGATGTGCCAACCGGTTTAAAACCTTCATCTGTTATAGCGGAAGAGCTTTTCATTCGCCAGCTATAAAATGATTGGATTGGAAAGGCGTTTTCTCGTGCGGGTTTCAACTGAGTTTCAGGTGAAGGTCTTTGCAAAGGAGAGACAGTCAAGTGAATACAAATACAAGTGATGCACATATGTACACTTGTGCACCCAAGACATGTTCACACAACCTTAAATCTTCCATTTCAATCACTTTCACACATTCAAGTCATTGTCATTGGTTGATGCTCAACTTGCACTTGAATTAATTCATTTAGCCCTATACAGTCCGAACCATGAAATATATGAGAGAAAATTCGGATTCTTCGTAAATAGAGTATTTTTTTAAATTATTATTGTTTATTATTTTTAAATGAACTTTCACATATGACTTTTGATTTGTACATTTATAACTGTCAAAAATATAATACTAAACAAACCTTTTAGTATTTCCCAAAAACAAAAATAACATTTCCCACCATTAATAAGTATCGTATAACTGCTATCATGCACTATTGGGATCCACCAAAGTAACTAAAAACAGATTTTTTTTTAAACTAACTTTGTGGGTCACAATTTTTTCTTTTGAATAGTGATACACCTCAAAACTGTTTCTGTTCTTGTCCAGGCAAAGATGTACTTTGCATTTCTTACAGTAGACATAAGCAAAGTGGCATGTGCAGAACTTCTCTGTCGTGTTTGTCATTTTGACAAATTATCAACTATGTATGAACAAAGATCAATTATGCAATTTAAACATTTTATTAGTTTGGTTTAAAAATCAAGCTTTGATTGCATGGCAAATGCAAAAATTTACCAAAAAATAACAGTTGACTGATTTAGCGTAAAATGACTTAATACACTTACTGTACTTTTAACACGGTTTTACTCAAACATTTAGAGTACTTTCACACTATATCCACCCATTAAATTATTATACTGTTGTCTAAGTAACATTTTCAACTTTTTCTTACCTTAATCACTATATTTGACAAAGAAAATTTACTAAATCAGGTGTCGCTCGTTTCTCAATTGTGGCGATCTTGCAAGGTCGCTGGAAAAGCCATCAGCTGGGTAATTACTGCCCTCTAATGGATTATCCGTGCAATGCATGTGTCAGATCATATACGTCAGGGTTTTTATGCAAAAAAAATATTATACTCATGAAATAGAGGGCTCAAAATGTTTTGTAGTTAATATGATATATTTGGTGTTATAGGGTTAGAAAGTCTAAACCTAGACAAACAAAAAAGATATAAAAAGGAATGAAAGTTTCAATTACTTGATGGCTTCAATTACCAAGCATTATCTACTTCTAAACCAGGCCAAGAGCGAATTTCAAGTGCGATGCATGTTGTTCTTAGCACTGGAATCCTATTAGGCATGATCTAATATGCTCACCTTATAAAAGCGACATTCACACAACATAAGCATGTGGCTGTGTTTGGAGGTGTTTTTGTGCACACGTGCAAAACGCCAGATAACCTACCGGCGAAGCAGTCACAGTTGGGGTCTATCTTGCAGTCACAGTCCGTAGGAGCGCCAGAGATAACCGATATCTCCCCATTGGTTGACACCTGTGTTGTGTTCAAAAATCCATGTCACACAAGGCAACAACGCTGATGATAATGTTTATAATCTTGCTCGATAATGCTGAGTTTTTGGAACAAATGGCTCGAGGCATACATGTAAATCACACAAACCATTAAACATTTGTAATGCTCAACAGCACCCTGTTCAAGAACAGTAAAAATACAAGCATAATAACTTATTTTCCTAAAAATCAACATCATTCCAGTTAACTGTATATAATATATCCTGACAACATTAGAGTGCTTTTTGTTGTTGTTGTTGTACTGATATATTAGCGCAGTATACGCTTCATTTGCATAGGCCTATATTGCAAACAGGGCTGTATTTATCTGACAGTACAAATCCAATACACTGATCCAAATTAAACAGGCGCATTCACTACTACGCGCATTTGGTGCTCGATTTAGACTTTGCACTAAAAAGAGTTTCAGCAGGTGTCATATTCAAAGAGACACCGCTGATTTCAAATGTCTTGTGACTTGACTCTGATCAAGGCTTCAAAACTCTGCCCTCTACATGGAACAAGAGCTCGCAATTGATGCTTGTCACGGTTTGCTCGCTGTCTGTTCTGTGAGTGCGCTGAGAAGAAACATCCTGTGATCGTGCAGAGTCTGTGTGGGAGACAAACGAAGTGGTTTGAGGAAGCTGCGTAAATGGCTTCCACCAGCAGGGGGTATTAGCGGTTGCATGTCGCATACAATTCCTTCTGGCATCACCAGACTGTCAAATGAAAGAAATAACAGACTCCATGTGCTCTGTGATTGGCTGGTGATCAGTCCAGGGTGTAACCTGCCTCCTGTCAAAACATTTGCTGCAACCCTAATGAGGACAAGTGGCATAGAAAATGGGTGTATATATTTTTGTTGTCACCTGTGATGATGTAGAACTGTGTTTTTAATATTTTTTCAGCTCCCATGTAGGTAATAAAGATAAACTTGTTGATGATTTTTGTTTCATTACTCATATTGGCTCTAATGAGAGGACCCTGATGAATTGGTCAATGAGTATATAGGCCTATTAGATCACTTGATCAAATTTGTATTGCTGTTTCACTCAGGAGGTCCCATTTCCCATGGTTTATTTCATATTATATGCATTTATTTGAGAAAAGCCACAATGGCATCACTTCATTCTATATTGCCCATTAAGAATCAAGCAGACTTGACTGTTAGACTTATTATCAGAAGAGGCAAGTGTATTGATAGACTCAATCACTTCATACAGTAGATTGTAAACAAACATTTCTGACAGTGGTTAAAAATGCCAATAAACATTCAATAAATGTTCACTATTTATATTTCTATTATTTTCAATGAGGGAAAACATTCGCATTGGACTGAAAAGATCGATTTAAGGAATCGGTAAAGTAACGTTGACTTTTTCAAGGTTACTGTGGCAACGCCGCTCACAAATTTCCGAATCCGATTCCACCGAATGATGTCACTCTGTCAAAACTGGCCCGAACTCTGGAATTTTGGAGGTCCTGAGTATGGGCGGGGCCAATGCATTTGAAGTATGTTCGAGCTTAAACATATAATTACAATTAGATGGGCAAATATAAAGTAGTTTATTCAACATTTGACAGTAATATTTGGGAATTTGTAATACAAACTCAGTTTGTTTGAGTATAAACTATTGATTGGACTTCAGAGCACAATTACAAGTAAGAAATATGAAAAAGTTCATCAGTATGAACGACTAATGTCAACAAAGCCTTCCATTTACCTGAGATGTTTTTGGAATCAGGAAGGGAAATATACCTTTGACGCTTATGCTGGCTTACTGCATGCTCCACCATGCCGCTACTATTATATTTTATTGTACATCAAATTTGCAGGAAACACTTGCTCACTTGGTACTATGATATAGTACTAGGAGTGCTTGTAAGCCATTACAAATGAAATGTACCAAATAATTAATGCACCATTATATTTTGTCTCTTCATTGTCACATTTAGCTCTGAACAGCTCATTTGCCTTAGAACAATTTCCTCACTTAATTTATTTTTGCCAGATCCAATCATTTCTACATCATCCTGCCACTTTTTTTGTTTTCAAATCAGTGCCAGTTTGAAAGAGTGCATCACATTACTCATCACACCATTTCAAAACTCAGAGAACTTCAAAATGCTACATGCATGGTTAGCACATCAACCTCACAAAGGTTGGAGGTTTAACCTTTGTGTGGAATTTTTATGTTCTCTCCATATTTGAACGAGTTTTCTACGAATACTCCAGCTTCCTCTCGCCTGCATGTCAGGTTCATCGGAGACTCTAAATTGTCCTTAGGTGGGAATGCAAGTGCAAAAAACAGTGAAAATCCACTATGTCCAAATATGATCAAAATCATATTTTTTCCCACTTAGTCTGTTATTTTTGCTCAATATTAGCCAATTTAAAGTGGCAAAGATTGGTTGTGAACAAATACAGTACGTTGCCGCTGTTAAACACAACTCATGTCTGAGAATTGTTGCAAAATACAGTACTATCTACCGAGTAGTTCCTTGTTCTGCAAAATATGTGTGGAAAAAGAAATTGTCGCTTATTTTCAATGTCTGTATTGTTTATTAGACAAAAACGAGTGAAAATAGTCACATCAGATCAATTTAAACTGGCTTGCTTTGTTCAAATTGATCTCTTACTTTCAGAAAGACATTCGTGTGCCATGGAAGAAATTCTGCACATTAATATCTGCTCAGGGTTAGTTTGGGTCATTGTTTGATTTTTTTTGCATCATTCAAGAGCTTTAAAAAGGAGTTTGTGAAGACGACATGGAACAGGTGTTTGCTTTTCATGGCGTATTAAAAGGATTCTTGATGACTGTGGACTTTGACATACCGATATAGAAAATGGATGGATTTTGCATGTAAAAAGAGCTGCAAAACAAGATCTGCGGTGCGTGGTATTTGTTGGCTGAAAAAAGGAAGAGAGTCAACTAACAACTCTATTTATTGTGTGATCTATACAGGAAGATGTTTTCCACCGCAAATATACCTGAAGCCTTTTCACTGCTTGACTGGGACTATTGATTGAGGCCAGGGGCCCGTATCTTTGTTGGTGCTGGTGCTTAACTTTTAGGAAGTGTTAAGATTTCGGAAAACTGAATTAGAGCAGAAAGCTTTTTCCAATCAAATGCTGGATTTAGTTTGAGCTTTATGACTACTCAGTATTATAGCAATACTTTGGATTTGAAACTGGACTGTAAAATAAATTAGTGAGTACTCCATCAAAGCATCATGAATGGAAATGCATTGAGTGTTTTATTGATGATATGACCTGCTGAATGCGGTTGATGCGCCTCTCGTCAGTCTCGGCGATGTAAAGGGTACCCAAGTGTGACACAGCGATGGCTTTGGCGGCTTCCAAAGTGGCCCGAACCGCAGCTCGGCTCATAAGATGGTGGTCAATACCTGGCACCTGGCAGTGGATGGGCCGGCCGGCGACAATACGCACCTGAAGAGTCTCTGAGACCTGAAAACATACACCTTCATATGTTAGACATTTAAAGGAAGAGTAGGAAGTCGATCTTTCAGCTGCTATCTAGAAATGTTAGTGACACCCGACTTAACCTTACATACTATTCTATTTCCATTCACATATATTATGTTGTGGGTTAATTTTTGACCAAAGTTTAGAATATCCTTACCAATCAACAATAGCCTGTCTGCTATTCATAAATGTATGATGAACCCTTAATCAAAAGGGAAAGTGCATTTTTATTTGCTACTGTTGAGGTACTGTACTTGTTTTTTGCAGGTGCAAATCTCTTGCCTGTGTCAAGGGACCATCTGACCTTTATATGACTTCTCTTCCTTATAAATATTCCTATGCTTTTCTCATTTTTTCCCTTTTGAGTTTCCTCCATGACCCTTCAAAGACAAGCATGTGCATGCTACCATTGTCCCATAAAATTACACACACTTATGGCTTGAAGTATCACTGTTTAAAGCTTCGCACCACTTGCACAATTTCTTGATTTAACACACATTGCATAAAAGTAAAAGATACAAATTAAAATTTGTGTTTTGGAAAAGTCATAAAATTTCAGGGTGGGGGGGATTTTTTTTTTTTATGGCTGTCAAATGTTAAAATGTTACATTATTCGACCCAAACAGAATGAAAGCGTTTTTACTAAATGCTATAGTTGTTCTGCCACTTTCAACACCCCCCCCCTTATAAAATAATCAACTGCACCTCTTTTCTTCCAAAAGTGCATTTGGCAGGTTCATTTCGACCCTAATTGTGTAAACAATTGAACATAACTGGTGCCAGTGGATTCTAGTTAGCCCCAAGGAGGCCATGGGTCTGTTATAAAAATAGCTCACCAGTGATGGGACACTGTGACTTAGTTCACTAAGAAGGATTAAAACAAAAACAGAATGTCAACATTTATTCAGTTATTTAAGCATAACATGGTATTTCTTCTGTACCAAATGTTCTATATTTTGTTTACAAATAAAACAGATTGTGTTCATTTTATTTACCCAAATATTTAAAAAAAGGTAATTTTAGAGATATCATTTAAATACCATAACACCGTGATATTTTTGCTCACGGTTGTCATCTTGTCAGAATCTAACATAGGCCCATGCCTAGATGTTTTAAAAAATAGATTATTTTATTTCACATTATAAGTATTTTGTTCATGTTTGTGTCGTTACAGATGTATTATACAAATCGAGACAAAATGAGACAACCAAGTGCATTGAAATAATGGGTTTGATGACTTTCAAAACCAGAATCTTGTTGACATTTTACCATGGCAATGTTGCATGATATTTATTTCCAGATCGTCTTGTCTGACACAATTTATGTTTTTACAAGAAAGGCAATCTCCTTTTGGCTGACATGTTTTTATATCAAAGTGAGTGACAAACAAAAGAACAGCTTCTGGAACGACATCTCGTCTATAGCAGGGAGCAGGATTTTCTCTTCACTTTACGTTACTTGTAACATTCACTGAATGCTGATATAGTGACAACAAGGTTGTTTGCAAGAAATAATTCCTTTTTTTTTTTTTGCCTCTGCAGCAAACAGAATCAGATGCAGAGGAATGAGGTGTAGAATACAATCACTGGCTGTGAATACTATGTATGCATATGTGTGTGTACCTGTAAGACAATGTTGTTGTCCAGGATGTAGAGTGAGTTGTCTAGAGGGTTAATAGCCAAGTCTGTTGGCCACTCCAGACGCACCTGCAAAATAATGCACAGAACATACAATCTATATGTATATTTATACATGAATACAACACCCTTGGCAGTGGAGTGACCCTCAAGCGTCAGTTGCAAGTGATAGGAATAATATCTGCTTAATAACATAGCATTTGGCCGCCTGGCCCTTCCCGCCCATGCAAAGGTCAGCGTCAGGCAGGGAGCATTCCCCGTGTTTATTCAACAGCCACAACTGCTCGTTTCGGCGGTGAGCCAAATGTCAGCCAATAACCATGATCGCCGCGTTCTGAAATAGCGCACCCTGCTTGCTAACACTGCGGGGGTCAAAGCCAGACACAGCGACATCGGCGCCACCGACTTTGCGCACAAACACAATAAAACACCAACTGGGGTGTTTGTCTGAGGATATTTGTCGAAGGGTATGAGAGCTGATTGATGACTGTGGAGTGGGATTGGTAAATAAATGGATCATGTTAAATTGCCACTGACATGTCCAATTATAGGCTCTGTCAAATAGGAAAGAAGAGGTTTCAGTCTGAAATCCCATTTTAATGGGTAGAGAAATTAATCAAGCAGGGCTCATCCTGTCTTGAGACGACACACACCAGATCTCCGCTCATGATACTGAACTTTTCAGTAATGGCAGGCAAATGCCGCTGCATGCTGCATACAAAGAGTCTGGCATCAAACGTTTCTGTCAAAAAGACCTACAAACTTGCTCAACGCATTTGAGTGTTATTATGAAAAGTCAGTGTCAGTTTCTGTTGAACTTATTTGTTCAGAACAAACATTTGACCACTTAACAAGCCAGACATGCAAATTTCTTTAAACATATAATGTGACTGACTTAAGATGAACCACATTCAAACTGCAGGCAACTGGAACGTTGAAAAACATCAAACTCTGTTTCTTTTTATCAATGTTTGTAGAAGTGTCCTGTGTTGAATAAGAATCCATACAATTTTGATGCAAATAATGTACAGCCAAAAATTCAGATAAAAAAAAAAGATTTGATAGAACATGCATAATTTTCTCTTTATACTTAAATTCAATTTAACTGTTCTTTCATCCCACAATATAAATCCAGACAACCAACTAAATAAAGAGTTTTTACAAAAGTATTTTTTCACTTTGCCTTTTGAATCATGTTAGCAGTTGTTGTTTCGCACACTGAACAGTGTGTGGGTTGTCTGCAGATATTCTTTTCACAGTTTTGCTGATGCAAACATGATTGTGAGAAATCTATCTCAAACATGTGGCTTTTGATGAAGTCAGATGACTGCAACCAGAGCGACCATACTGCAGTCGCTGCAGATATATATCCAATTTATGTCCACATATAAAAGAGAACAGGTCAGATATGGAAAAATCGGAATTGTACTGTTCACGTAACATGAACAAAAAAAAAATCTGATACATGACATACATGGGCAAAAATAATTGACCTGGTGTGTGAACAAAATTGGCCACATGAAGGTGAATTGTTGTGGCGATGTGATTCAGTGATGAAGTGGACGTCTCCTAACACGATGGGTGTGGGTTTGATTCTCAACCTTGACCATGTTGAAGCGTCCAAGAGCAATTTGCTCAGTGGACATAGTAGCAGAGTCCCATTGGTGTATGACTGTGTGTGAATGTGAGCTTTTGTAAAGCACTTGGAGCACCATATGGTGAAAAGAAAAGTGTTACATAGTACACTATAGTTACCATTTACCAATGGCTGATTGTCTATTTTATGGACCATCTCTCTCTTTGCAGTCAACTGGAAATTAAATAATGTTTAGATATCAATTTAACAAATTTGGGTGTCAAAATTAGTGTGTTAATTTTGAGTTAATTTTAAGTCCCTTCAACGCCACCATTTTTTTTTTCACCACCCCTTACTTGGAAAGCCTGTAATGGGGGAATTCCAATTGCAACACAGCAGACACGTCCACATCAAAAATGTTGCAGTAGTAACTTTAATAATAATGCATATATTTGTGGAGACTTGGGTGAAATAAAAATGTGCAGAGTTTCACAAGTTACTTCATATTAAAGATTAGATAGCTCTTAATATGAAAAGGAAAATGCACTGAGCTGTCACCAATGTCTTACGAATGCAGTATGCCATCTAGTGGCAGAAAAATGACCAACGCAAATCAATATCACACTCGTTTTTTACAGTACAGTACATCTTTTTAATTTTAACATAATTTTATGAATTATTATGAAGGCTTTTACAAGGTCAGCAGGCATAATGCTCTTGCTCATTGCTCCTCAGAGCAATACAATACATTTGATTATTTTATTATAAATACAGCTGTTGCTTGGATTGTTTCCATTTGTGGTATTGTTTAAGTATATACTGTATGCTCCAAGTGTTTTCACCCCCAAGAAGCTTCATCCATCCTTTCTTCTGTCAACATGCCTTTCGCTTTATTATGAGACCATTTTTAAGATACTCATTCCAATTCAAACCTTGTCAAATATGATCAGGCAGGGTTCAAATTGATCCTCCATGTTGTGCCATAAAATATCCTTCTAAACATCTCATTCTCATACTGATGAATAGGGCGCATGAAAGCCACTAAACATTCACACGTGCTCTCGAGCCGGCAACTGTGGACGAAATGATTGTATCAATGACTAAAAGATGCAGCCATATTTATATTCGTTAAAATGTTTTTCCACTTTTAATTTAACAAGAATATGAAAACTAAAAAAAAAGAAAACATTTTATTGTACATTTTATTGTACATTAAGAATAGATGTAAAATTTACTATTGAAGTTATGCGATTAATTACGATTAAAAACTTTAATCGCCTGACATCCTGATTAGTAATACTAACTTTCAATTTTAATCAAAAAAAAATAATCGAAATATATATTTTTCACCCTGATCAAGAAGATCAACAAGAGCAATGTCTTAAAATAATGACAACATAGTAAGTAGCACAGATTCCAATACTACTGAATTACTGCAAAGCAAAATACAACTCTTTAAAGAAATACAATATATCCAGAGCTGTGTTGTATGCACTCTTAAGTACGATAAAACTGCACTTCTATTGCAGCAAAAAGCCACATAATTTTTTATCCGACGCTTCACAAAATATAAAGTGTTCTAATTCAAAAGTCAGTTTGACTTTGCCCAAAACCCGTGCCAACAATCTGCTGTTTATTTGGCATAAATTAGCGTGCTCGTGTTTGTCAAGTCAAACAGCTACAGAAGTTTTGATCAATATTGCTGCCAGTTTGAGGTCAGTGCAGTTTACAAGAGCAAACACAGATGGGGTATGATGATGGTCAGATGTGCTGCAGAGGATGATGTCTAACAGGGGGATTGAACTGGCCTCTTTAAAGACATGCTATTGCGCCTCTGGAGAATCACCTGGCCTGAACAGTCATACCGAGAGTCATGCACACACTCAAGCACTTACAACTCACTGTGTGTGTGCGCGTGTGTGTTTGTGCCGAGATCGCACTTCATCTATAATTTATCCGCAGCTCTAATAGGCCTGACATAAGTCAGCAGTGTGATCTGAAGGCTAGCTGATCAAATTAGTTGCCTTTGGTCTTCACCAGACTGTCACGTGCATGCACACACACACATGCACTACACACAAAAAAAAAACATATTGTGCAATTTAAAATGATGGAGGAAAATCAAGTGGAAATTTTTTTTTTTCCAAAATTGTCCTTCCTATTAAAATATTTAAAATATATATAAATATTTGTCGTAACATAAATATAAAAATATTTCTTTCAAAAATTGTCTTTCCTATTGATATATTATTTTTGTAACATTTCTTCATACCCAAAACAGCAAAAAATCCTGTAGCATGTGTTAAAGACTTATCTACAAGCATATACAAGCCACCCTAAACAGCAAACATAAAACAAGACGGTTGCATCGCAGTTTTCACATCAACATGTGTATTTTGCGGGCCAAATGGACAATGTGAGTGGGCATACGACATTTACGCAGGGATTAAAAACCAAGACGACATTCAGTCACAAAAAAAAAAAGAGTTTAGTTTGGAATCACTTAGGCGAAAATATCAATTGCGCACAGTTAAATCGATTGTTGCACCTAATCACAATAAAGGTGTATTGACAGCTGGAATGCTTTATTTTGTACGTGCTGTGGGAAGTGAATCTTTACGATGCGTCTTCCAAGCAATTCCCAAAAGCAATTCGCAAACGCTTCTGATCCACCAAGAAAGAACCATTCGAAAGATGAATAAAGCTTAAACACACTCATTAAAATGGCCAAGTTAACAAACACACATTCTACCATTGACAAAGCCAGTAAATGTTGACGGGACATCACTAAGGCAGATTCGCAATCATTAGTGTACTTGATGCGAGCGGCTAAAAGTTAGCTGTATGTTTGATATTTGTTTAGCATTCAATTTACATGCTTAAACTATCTTCCAAGCAAGCTATCTGTCAAAAAGATCGCGGGTCACTCCAAATTTAACGGCACCAACAACTGTTTTCCTATACCATCTGTGTTCAGGACTGACCAGCAGTCATTTAAAATGTGATATTTGTCAATATGGAGTAATGGAAGACATTTAGGTGGCATAAATAAATATCTGCAAAAATAATGAAAATGCCCTATGTAGCCTGCACTGGAATTTCTTGTTTTTTTTTTATATTTCTGTAGAATATTGTATGATGTTTTGTGGAAAGATGTATGAAGCAATTTGACCTGAGCTCAAGTTATGTTGCATAGTGTTGTTAATGTCTTTTTTTATGTAATGAATGCCTGTTTTTGGTATAATAAATGCTAGGCACATTCAACTGAAATGTATATTTGTGTTTGAAATTGCCCCAGCCATACACACGTGCATATTGTACAGCAAAACAGATAGATAACCTACCTGGTTGATGTCCATTCGTGCATCACAGCTCAGTGGTTGTGTTGACATCAGTCCATTGGAGCCAATCACAGTAGACAGCAAACCCCTTTCATTTATCTTCTGAATGGTGGTGCCATCAACAAAGTAGACAACACCCTTTTTGTCCACCGCAATACCTGGTGGGTGAGAGAGAGAGGCCAAATTAGCTTTAAAGATGAGAAGAGGAGAGAATGGGCAAAAATGAGAAAAGGTGAGAGGGAGCGACAGGCAGGAGTGAGTGAGGCAAGATGGGTAAAGTCAAGAGATGATGGGACTTTCGGAGCAGCATCCAATTCAGTTAGACATTCAGCTCAGCTAGTGACTGTCTTATCAAACGCGCTGCACTGCAGAAATGTAATTATATTTCCATCCCAGAGACCACTAAAGGGATTAGAACAATACGACTGCAGGAAGAGCTTATTTGTCACATTAGATGCAAGCAGGGTGCTTCACTGAACTTTTGACATTTGATGCCTGCAAATTTACATGATAAATGTTCACCCACCAAGTATGCACACATGCTTTTCTCACAACACCTATACAAACTAACGTGTGTGTGTGTGTGTGGGTGCGCCTTGGCTATGACCACTGTACACTTGAACTCTCCTTGCAGTCAGACACTGCAGCAGGAAGCGAGAGCGAGGTAAGTCACGGTATTAAAGGTCAGGGCAGACTATGAATCATCCGTAATGGATGAGGAGCGACCTCCCCGCAAGCACCCCCCCGCCCCAATCTCATCTTCATACACAAAATGGGCCCTTTGACTCAACTCCTCAGCAATATTCCACGCCTCAACCCTCACCTCTCATTCCGCGGCTTCGCCATGATGCCTTTCGCTCTACATCTGCAACAATCAGCCATTTTTCAGACTTCCTTGGCGTCTCCAATGTACACTGCCCTATGCTAAGCTACTTAAAAATACTTCATTAAGTTATGGCAAGTGTTTATCCATATCCCTTTATCACATTAACACCTCAAAGGGTTTCCAAGTTATAGTCAATTACAGAATTAAGTGTTTTGTAAAAAGGATGTATTAGGCACCACACTAAAATCGGCTGGCCGAGCATTAAGGACCAACAAATAGAACATTGATATTTGTTTTCAAAAGCCGTTTAAACAAAGATCAATCATTTTATAAGGGATTTAAAAAAAAGGTTGTCATCCATTTTGTCCAACTCCAATCCTATTAGTGGAGATAATACCATAATGCACTCCAGTGGTGTCACCATTTTTGAAAGGACATATTTTTATTCCTTCTATCTCAGTTTACCACAGTGATGGAAAATAAATTCCATATATTTATCTAGATCATCCCTTTATCTTCCCTGTTCCTTTACTGCAGAAAATGCATATTGATAAGTTGTTGTTACTAACATCCATTAATAAAGGTTTTAAATATTTTTGGGTTGTTAAAGTGGTTAGCATTATTGCCTCATAGCACAAAGGTATAAAATAGAGGATGGCATTTCAGGATGGGACTTAACTTTACCTTTAATCATGGGATTGGGACAGTAAAGGTTAAAAAGTTCATGGGTGCAGACAGGAGCAGGTTAATCCAGAAGAAAAAAAAAAACCTTGGACAAAAGCACAGCCATTTGTATTTTTCTTTCCATAAGAGTACACATTAACGTTAGCCAAATGAACTACACAACCCACAAGGCAATGGTGCATTCGGTCACACTGTATTTCTTGAAATAGCGATGGAGGGACGGCACAGGACGGGACGGGAGTCATGGACGGAACATAATTTTTTCTGTGAGAGTGCGATGAAATGCTAGTGAAAATCCACTCCCGTATCACCCTCTAGTATGTAAAGGTTGATTTCCAGTAGGACTGCAACTAACCATTATTTAAATGATTGATTGATAACTCGACAAATCCATGAAACGGACAAAAAAACAAAAAACAAAAAAACAATAAAAACATTTCCGTCCCGAGATTAAAAAACAGGACATGATTTCAAATGTACGGTGTAGATAATGCATACATTAATTAACATTCAGTTACTGGTTTGGTCTATAACATGTCATGTCACTGTAAAAGTAGATGTTAAGAAATGTTTTATTTTGATTTGACAAAAAGATAAGTGTACAAAAATCTGAGACTATTTGCTGTTGAGAGAGTGAAATTGGACAATTTTAAATTGAACATGGTCTCTAAATGATTAATCAACAATAAAAAACAATGAACAATGAATTAGTTATTGATTAATTGTTGCACCTATAATTTCTAGTCATATATCTTGAACAAGTCTTTTACAAGGTCGGAAGGCATAATGCTCTTGCTCATTGCTCCTCAGAGCAATAAAATACATTTGATTATTTTATTATAAATACAGCTGTTGCTTGGATTGTTTCCATTTGTGGTATTGTTTAAGTCTATACTGTATGCTCCAAGTGTTTTCACCTCCAAGAAGCTTCATCCATCCTTTCTTCTGTCAACATGCCTTTCGCTTTATTATGAGACCATTTTTAAGATACTCATTCCAATTCAAACCTTGTCAAATATGATCAGGCAGGGTTCAAATTGATCCTCCGTGTTGTGCTGTAAAATATCATTCTAAACATCTCATTCTCACACTGATGAATAGGGCGCATGGCCGCCACTAAACATTCACACGTGCTCTCGAGCTAGCAACTGTGGACTGATCCGGTTGCTCGTAAATTGTGCAGGTTGAGAGAGGGCGCGGGCATGCAGGGCCAGGGTCAGTGTGTTGCCTCCAGAGGCCACGAGATGAACTGCAGAGCTGTCCCTGCTGGCCCTTTCCTCTTCCCTCTGACATAGACAGATTAAACTACCCACACGGCCTCATACCTGCATCCCCACCCTTTCATCGCCTCAACTCAACAAAGCACCCTAACCCAATCTGCTTTCATGCACATCTTCGAAACTTACTTTTGTCTTTTGTTTTTCTGTATTTCACAAGTGTTTCAAATCAGTGGCCTCTGACCATCCAATAATGTCAAGGCGGTACTTTTTCTTCTCCTCCTTTCATTCTCAGCAACTTTGCTATTTCTCCTCTTGTCACCTGGCATTATGTAAGAGAAACATCTCAACCTATAGTGTGCGGCCTGAGCCTGCTCACATCTACGTGTCTGCACATTTCATTTTATTTTCACCACATTCCTCTATATAGATCTTCTTCTTAAAACTGTCTTAGAGCTCATAAATCCTGCACAAGGACATGACAAGGAAGGCAGGACATTGTCTCAGTATCTCACTCCACTCTTCCTTGCACGCATGAAATACAATAAATTCCTTCTCATGTCTTTTTGTGTATATTCTGATAGATCTGTTCACTAATTAATTCATGTCATTTTTTACCATTATTTACGGTGGCCTTGAAGTGCAAAACGCTAAAAAAGTGAACACATCTGCAAATCAAAAAGCACAAACCAAATAAAAATCACAAAAACAAAATGTAATCGCAAACACAAAAACGTAATCGCAAACACAAAAAAAACGTAATCACAAATACAAATAAAAAACACAAACACAAAAAAAACGAAACAAAAAAGGAATTACAAACACAGATAAAAAAACACAAACACAAAAATGAAAACAACGAAAAAGTAATCACAAACACAAATAAATAAAAAACACAAAATACGGACCAAAACAACAAAACGTAATCGCAAACACACAAAAAAACCATGCTAAAAGCTCCCAAAAGTTGATTTTTCCCATTACTGTCCCTTTAATATGATACGTTTGGCTTTATAGGGTTCAAATGGCCACAGATTAGTTCATATTCATATTCATTCCTTCTATAGTAAATACAACTATGTGAAAGGAATTTACAGCCACTCTGTACAGCCGATGGATTATTACAAAACATCAAAATAATTGCCACGTGTTCTACGGTTGACCTGGCAGACCCGATACTGATGTTTAGAAGCTGGCAGCAGGAATAATTGAGATATATCTCAACTCAAGAGAGAGATGGAAATTTGGCAAACATGAAGATTGAACTGGATTCCATCATCAAAGAAAAGCAGAACGGGATGGGTTGAACCGACCTTGGTAAAACAGCTCAGATTGAGGTGGGGAAATGCAGCCAAAGCGAAAGAGAGAGGAGAAATCTTCAAACGAGGCAGAGATGGCGGTGAGACAAAAGGACGTGATGAGGAATTGCTTCAATTAAGCATTACGGGCCAATCACCCTCAATCAAAACATTTCTTTTTTCAAAAGTCCTTGTCAAAAGAATTTAACACCCCCTGTGGCATGGCAATACAATCTAATCTGATGAATGCCACCGAGAGGGGTTTTAGGAAGACATCAGTGTTGATTACAGCTATTTGCAGAGAGTGAGCCACAGGAGATTACTGGGCAAACAGACGGAAAGTGTGGATGGTGAAAAATAAAATGAAACGAGACAGTTACAGTAATTATAAAATATGCTATATTATATATTTTACAACACAGTAATAGTTCAGCCTGTTACAGCATATAGTAAAATAAAGATGGGGTGATGTGTGGTGAATACTGAGCACACTTTCAAAACAGCAGGATCAATGATGTCACCGGGATGTTTCCTTTGTACTTTGAGCTTGTGCATTTTGATGAAAAAGAAAAAGAACTGCAATCACACTGCGACAGCACTTCTAAAAATCCTTTGTCAGGCTACCTCCCAAAAACAATGACCTGCGTGCAACATATTCACAAAGGAGGTCTATCTAAATGACATAATAATGAAGGCAAGATACATTTATAGACGAAATTTCATCCATCTGGCTTACATGAACCCTTGAGTTCTACAAAAGCATTAACAACCAATAAAACATATATACAACCAATAAAACGTTTCTCTCGTTTGTACCTGGGACTGGCATAAAGTGTACTGGGTGTCACATTAAATGAGGAAAATGTTTTATTGTTCAACCAGTATTGTGCACATTCAGTTACAACTTGAAAGAATTAATGTCAAAAATCACAGGCTTGACAAGTATTATATACTTACAATGAGCTACATTCTTGATGATTGGGTAACACTGTTGCTTCACAGCAAGAAGAAAACGACTTTCCACGGGATATGCAGACTACAGAATGAGTGGTGCTTTTTGATAATGATGTGGCATAGTCTTGCTTTGTAAAAAGAGAAGATGATAGGTTTGAGACGCACTTAAAAAACGCTACAATTTGGAAAATGGAACCTTTGATCCTTGGGCAAGGCATCCAACCCCCAAAACATTGTGGTAGTCAGATCTAATCAGAAAATGTCCGTAGCATCTTGCTAGGATATCTTTTACTCATATGTTACAAACTATTACTACCACCGCTACGCTAGGTGGCCCTAAGGTTCCTTTCTACGAATTTAGTGATCAGGATGGAGCAAGTTATTGCTAATTTTAAGTTATATTCTTCTAAAACACAGATGGGCAGCTTTTGATCACAGTACAGGAGGTCCCAGAGTTACAAACATCCGACTTCCAAACATTTTTAGATACGAACAAAAGCTGACTGATCCATAAACGTCATAAATATTTGTAAAATGCCATATTGCATTCGCAAGTATGTATCCTTAACCGCACGCCACGTCATACTCTACAGTACTGTAGTTCCTCTTTCTGCCACAAGCCTCGCCGAGCGGCACTGCTCTATTTGCGCATCTCCAATACTCATCTACCATGAGAAGAGAAAGACCACTCAGTCCGTTTGCCAGCCACTGTAAAAACCACAAAGAAGAAGAAGGCATATCAACTTTGTTAAAGGTAGCTCCAGCATGATACTACTGTGGTGCTTTTTGATATAATCACATCTTGTTGACATATCTACTGTGCCTGTTTTTCTTTGGCACCATACTAGATCATTTTTTTAAATGACCTAAAATAATGTTGAATTAGAGATTGCAATTTAATATGAAATGCCTTGTGAACAATTCGGCTTTAACAAGCTCTCGGAACATGTGTTCGTACCTTACGGATCTTTGTCGTTATTTTCCGACTGTTTAAAACCTTTGTTGTTCAAGTCTGGATATTTTATACATGCAAGATACTGGGACGTACATTGCTTTAATAAAAACCAGACATATGCACATATTTTGTGCACATTTTGTGTTCTAAGTCAAACACAGCAGTAGAGTTTTTATCGATTCAATGCCCTAAGCAAGGAAGGACCTGGATCAATGAGAATATCAACATGCATGTTGTCATACATCTGGTTAGGAAGTACACAGTCCTATGTGGCTGTCTGGTTGCGCTAATTTAAAAAAGGTGGCCCCCACCATCATTTAAGTTGCCCATCCCTGTAAATATTCGTCTAACACTGTACATGCCTAAAAATTCAGTTTCCAAAAGCATCCTGACATCACTACCACAGATTGGAAACAGCGGTAACAGAACATAAAATTGCAAATAATACAACATCTAAATGGCCCATAATTGCAAGTACTGCTTTTTTTTTTTTGCAATTGCAATATTTCACAACATTGTGAAACAGCAGGTGCACTATAATTTCACAGTGCCGCGCTGCCACTGCAATAGTTCGTCATTCCGCCCGCCTTCCCATATTCCTCTTCTCAGTGGGTGTTAATTACATGGATTGAAATATTATTACAGCATCTAAATGAAGCTAGCTATTGTTGATTAGGACCCACGACACTTTTGTACAAAGTGTGACTGACAAGTGAATGTTGACAGATGGACAACACCACCTGCACTACCCTCATTTTATCCAAACAATATGCTTGGAATTGGAAAACCTGCATCTTGTTTTAAATATTTATTATGTTTTGATTATTTATTATACCCATAGCAGACATCATGTTGTTCTTTAGATCACAAACGAGTTGAGAATAATTCAGCAGTGCTTTTGCTGGTGGTAGCTGAATAGTACACAAAACCGTCATCCCCAATTCAATGCGGCATTTTTGACGAATCAGAGTCATCTTCACAACTCTCAGAGTCAATACTGACGGAAGGTCCTTCAATCCGTCACTGGCAGCGCCCGTTTGCTGACAGATGAGACGCGACAGACGAGGTGCTGTACGCGTATTTAAGTATTCTCCCGCTGTAGGAAAGCCGGGTCATGTTATATCCTTTCCGATTAAATAAACACAAAAAAATAAATGTCCAAGTCTGATTTACATCCAGCGATCTGGCGTCTCACTCAAATTGTAAATGGTACTTCATTTATATAGCGCTTTTTCACCTTAAAAGGCCTTCAAAATACTTAATAATAACATTTGACTACTCATTCACCTTTTGATGACGCAGCATTAGGAGCAACTGGGCATTCAGTATCTTGCTCAAGGATACTTCGACATGGTCAAAATGGCATGGGATTGAACCCAGCACCTCTGGATTGGGAGATGACCACCATACCACTGAGCCGCGCCACCCCCGCACTCAAAGGGAGTTTAACAAAACAAAAAGGAAATAACATAAGTACAGGTAGTGAGGTAGCTTCAGATGGCACAGGTTTTGTCAACCACAAAACTTCATGCTGTCTGTTGGTTGAGATACAGTATACTGTAAGCGCTTAGCTGAATGAATAACCTCACACGTTGAATAATCTGATCAAACATTTGATGCTTCTAGCAAATGTGTGCATCACTATAAAACAGCAGGTTGCCGGTATACAGCAACGGATATTTGCGAGTGAGGATATTCATGAAGGTTCGAAATTCATTTCAGCCTTATATTTTCCAAATCAACCCTTGCCAAAATGTATTTGCGGGTCACTGCAGAGAAGCTACAACGTCCCCTATGGCCATGTTGACTCCATAGCAGCTGCTCACTATTATTATGTGCTAATGCTTTTATATCATTGTTATTCTACTGCTTGCTCTCGTAGGGTTTGGTGTGGTGATTGTCTCACACGCCAGAGAAAGATAGAGGGAGTGGGTGAGTGGATTCGATTAATAGAGTGAAAGGGAAGAAAAAAAAAGATTAAATGCAATCAAGAATCTAAATAATGTGAAGTCTATGGTGAATGAAAAAAGTAAAAGTAGATAGAGAGAGAGCTCAACATCATTGTTTTTGTTCTATTCAAAATAAGTGCATCTGATCATGCTAGCTCTATTTTGCTCAAGGATACTTTGATGTGGTCACAATGGCATGGGATCAAACCCACAACCTCTGAGTTGGAAAACAACCACTGAGTCACGCCTCATAAATCAATAATCAATAGTAACTATAGGTGCGAATGGCGGTCTGTCAACGCGGTGACGTCACATCTGCTCCAAACATGGCGAATACCTCAAAATGGGGCACCAGAGGTAAGCCTACACTTTGATGGTTTATCATGTCCGTCCTGAGTCACAGTTACATATGAGCGTGCAAATGGGCCCATCTGATCTATCTCATGTATATACTGCTGAACTATTTCAAAACTACTGCAGGTACTTTCATACATACTCATCTGTGTACATGTTCTTGTGTGTATAGGTGTAATTACTTCCAAAGTCATATAGTATACCATGTAACAAATCACATTAACTGATGCAATCCAATGTCAAGAACAATGACTTACATAACATATTTATGAACCACAGCACGTTAATGCAAGCCTTGATGCTAATGCCTCATCATTTTTCAAGTCAACATTTTTTTTCACCAATCAATAGAAGTTCACCACATGGGTGGCTGTTTATCTTTGGCGGGTCTTTGGAGAGCAATCATAATTCATGCTACTTCTCATTACTTATTCATCAAAGCTCCCCAGAACAGACACATACTTTGTAATTAAGTCTGAATCAAGCACTGTAGCTTATCTAATTATCACCCACTAAAAGATTGTCGTCAATGTAATAACCTGCATTAATTAATTATCGAAAGCTGCCATTTTCTAATGAGTAGTTACCGCAGACATATATGTGTGGTGACACCACAAATGGTAGGGAGGGTTTGAAATAATTGCATGCAATATTTTTGCATTCAAGTAAGAATTTTTCGTGTGTGTGAAACATATGTCTTGGCAGGAATTCTCGTCTTTCATAATAATAAAAAGGAGATTCAGCAATCACAAAGGCAGCAGACAAACTCAATTATAAAAGCAATTGAAATGCTTTGGACTATAGAATGCTCCATGAAAAGCTGAGGGGGTTGGATCAGTGCAGTGTCTGCAGATTATGTTGCACTGTTTGGAACATCAAACAAACACAGGGAGGTCTCACAAAAGAGGCTCTTCACCAAACACGTCATCACAACAAGAGATGCTCAGCAATGGAAGAGGAGAGGATATTATCAGTTCGGGGGAAACAAATGTTGTCATAACCAAAACGGTGGGATAAAAATGCCAGCAGATTATAGAAAGCTTTAAAAAAAAAAGCTTCCACTGAGAGTCAGAGGCAACTAGAAAAGCTTTCTTTGCTACGTTTTAAGACTTTGTGTCCACATTTTGACACTGAAGGTGCTCCTTTAGAGCTCTCCAATTGATAATGGCACCCAAGTGACATTTACTGTTTCTCTCGACCCATTCCTGTCGCCACATTTGACCTCAATGCAAAGTTACATCTAGCACCCTCCTTCCCCAGCTCACGCAGGTGAAATTGGACTTCCAAGTAAACCTTGTCTGCCACCATCACGCTACTTATTTATCGTCCTGTCAGTTTGTTTAAAGAATCAAGATAGCTTTCGACCTGCATGGGCACAAGCTCACTATCGCCTTAATCACAGCATCACCCGTTTACTGTGTGTGTGTGTGTGTGTGAGCATGTGTGGCAGTGTTGGGCACCCACCTCGAGAAAATGTAATTTATTTCCCGCCACATTGGCAAAGATCCCCTCCTCCTGTCAGCTTGCCAGGCTCCCAGTGGAGGTTGACAGGCCAGCTGCCAGCACTGGCCATTTCAAATAGTTAAAGGGACACATGTGTCACATTCCCCATGATCATGCTGACATTGTCAAACTGACATTCCTTTAACAAGACTCCCCTAACTAACTCAGTGTCCTATCGGGGGAGTGGAGTTGAGTGCGGAGACTTAAAAGCTGGAGACTGTCAGTCACAAAAAGTGGAAGCACACACAGAGTGGCATGGACGTAACACCTTTGCTGCAACTGACTCAGCCACTGGCCTACAGCCATCTCATATTGACTATGGGCTTCATTAGACACACAGTGTGCTTTTGTAATCTCTCACTGCCTTACTCTAGCTACAAAGTAGCTGTTGGTTTATATGCAGTTCGTAAATTTTAAGTGTGAACGTGACATTGTTTTAACCCTCAGTGCACAGCAGTGCATACTTTAATAGATTACACTGGGAAACACAAACAACGTTGGAAAAAAACAAACAAAAAAATCTGTTGTGTTACAATTTTATGCTGATTAAAACTAAATGGGCATGCTGATTCCAAAATCGCAGTCAGTTTTTTTTCTAGCACGTCAAGATTTTTCTCCAGATAAGCAAAATTCAACTAATTGGCTGTAGTCAAATTATTGTAGTACGAAGAGCTGATTACGATTGGACTCTACAACTTCTAACAACTTAGTTGCGTGTGTCACAATTGAGACAGTGAGAGGTGTGTCAGTACTATCAGTGACTGCAAACAGAAAGCTAGCATCGCAATAATTAAGATAATTAGTGCTTTTCGCTTAAAAGGAACCCTGACTGTCATGACAAATTTGCTCTATGTTATTTATTTGGTAGTTACTAACAACTACTACATTTTGTAGAAACGTTGTTATTTACATCGCAACACACTCAGTGCGTAGTGATGTAGAATGGTGGTAGGTTCTCTGCCGAGCAATGTGAAACGCCTATAAAGAAAGCAAGTTAAGCCTCGTAGCGTTCCTAAAGAAACAACACACAATCGGGAGAGACATCCTCCCCCACGCCGTGCTCTTGTCATTCACCAGACACATTCAACTGTTTTGATAGTCCCTTTAGCAGAAGGATTACCTCACTTTCTTTATACCCATTTCTCATTGCTCGGCAGAGAGCCAGCTGCCATTTTACGTCACTACGCACTGAATGCATTGCGATGTAAACAACAATGGCGGCATACGTACAAATAAAGTTTCTACAAAATGTATTAAACTGGAAATTCTTTTTGAAAAATGAATCTCATAATTATGTTAGTAAGAACCAAATAAATAATATAGAGCAAACTTGACAATCGGGGTTCCTTTTAACATTGTAACCATGGTACACAGTAAATTTCATAGAGTAACTATATTCGGTCACAGTCTAAACTAGAGTAAACTTTACACTTGCATGGAAGACAGTAAAATATAAAAAATAAAAAAAAACGGTTGAGAATCAATTACAGAACCTTCAGGTTGGGAGATGGCCAATCAACCCGCTGAGCCATGCCGGGCTATTGTGTGTCAGTATATCGCTGGCGTCAGGTGGAATCTATACCTCCGACCATTTTTGGTCTCCTTTTGAACACACCGGCAATGTTATCCAACAGTAGGCATGGCATAGATCAAGTGATAGAGTGGCTGTCTCCCATGCTGATGGTTGTGGGATTGTGAATATACAGTATATATATATATATATATATTATATATATATATATATATATATATATATATATATATATATATATATATATATATATATATATATATATGAATATAGTCTTTTTCAGGGTCAATTTTAGTCTATGAAATTTACTGGGTAATATTGTTGTAAGTTCTATTTCATTTTCAAAGCTTGTAACTATTCCATCTTAGTGTTTTATTGACATACATACACATTTATTTCAACGTGATCAGCAAAAATTTGACGCGATACAGTAAATGATATCAGTTTAGGATTCTGCCTCCACTCATTTGGTAAAAACAGCTGCCAGTGTCATTGCTAGCATTGTGACAAGTGACTAATGTGAGTCAAGCATGTCATTTGGAAATATAATTAAACCTGCATATAATATATTTTTACATTTTTATGCTGATACACATACTGTAGGTACATGCACATGCAGTGGAAAAGCTTAGGAACCTGACAGCCAAAATATAAAAAAATACATTCACCCATCCATTTTGTATACTACTTATCCTGTTCGTGGTTGTGGGAAGCTGGAGCCTATCCCAACTGACTTTAGGTGAAAGGCAAACTACACCGTCAGACTGATTGTCAGTCAATTGCAGGGCACAATCCCCGCCCCCAAAAATAAATACAATAAATAAATAAATAAAATAAACACAAGCAATGGAAAAAGTTCACTCATGCTGGTTTCTTCGTGTAAGCCATTTGTGGTCCATTCAAGGGTAATGAATGAATTGATAAATGTTATCACGGTGAGTGCACGTCAATTTTCCCATTTGCATGAATGAACACTATTCACTTTCTCTCACAGCACATGACCTGTATGATGGAATGAAGGTCCAACCTGACTCTCTTACGACTAATTTCACGTCCGATGTTCAAGGTCATTTGGGAATTCCCATTGAGAACATGCGCTCTAAAGTGAGAGAGCATGGATTATTTACAGAAACGTTCTTGCTCTAGGATCACAATGCACTACACTTAAAAGGAGTATACTGTATGTTTTTTTGGGGGGGGAGTGAGTGAATCGCTTTAATATTCCACCACTTCTGTCAGAAATGCTCACGTCAGCCATTGCACACTGTCTGGCTGAGAAAAATTCAGCATTAATATACAAACACAATGCGAACCACATCCTTGCAATTCGTTTTCCTGTCATACAAAAACTGCACACTGGCTTGACAGGTCCTCAGTGGATTACAATGTGGAGCGGGCTTGGCTGGACGCTGTTTGCTTGGCCCTGCTTTTGCCGCTGGTAAATTCTTCTTATTCTCAGCATAGGTTTTCTAAGAAACACGTCGTGGGCAATGCTTCCTGCTGTAGCACAAAACAACATGCTTTTTTATAATAATATAATAATAAATATCAAGAGGAAAAAACACTGTAGTATAACTAGTATGACCTAATGGTGTCATTATTATCAGAAGGTATGCAGTTGTTTTCCTTAATGGTGTGATTAATTCATGAATGCATCATTAATGCAAGAATGTCTGGGGGCAATGGCAAAAGCTCGGTCAATGTGAAATGAAATACAAGAGGAGGTTGTTAAAAAATTGCGCTCTATCTTACACACAAAGAGAATCCCGGAGCTAAAACATAGAGCTCGCATGATCAGATGCACTTATTTTGAAAGGAACAAAAACAATGATGTTGACCTCTCTTTCTCTCACTCTATCAACTTCATTCACTATTTTCATTCACCATAGACTTCACATTATTTTAATTCTTGATTGCATTTAATCTCCTTTTTTCGTCCCTTTCACTCTATTATTCGAATCCACTCACCCACTCTATCTTTCTCTGGCATGTGAAACAATCACCACACTAAACCTTACGAGAGCAAGCAGTAGAATAACAATGGTATAAAAGCATTAGCACATTATAATAGCGAGCAGCTGCTATGAAGTCAACATGGCCATGGGGGACGTTGTAGCTTCTCTGCAGTGACCCGCAAATACATTTTGGCAAGGGTTGATTTGGAAAATATAAGGCTGAAATGAATTGCGTACCTTCATGAATATCCTCAATCCCACACATCCGCTGCTGTATACCGGCACCCTGCTGTTTTATAGTGATGCACACATTTGCAAGAAGCATTAAATGTTTAATCAGATTATTCAACGTGTGAGGTTATTCATTCAGCTAAGCGCTTTCAGTATACTGTATCTCAACCCCCAGATGAGGTAGGTGCTGAACAGCATGATGTTTTGTGTTTGACAAAACATGTGCCATCTGAAGCATTTATGACTAACTGTACTTATGTTATTTCCTTTTTTTCTCGTTAAACTCCCTTCAGTGGTATGGTGGTCATCTCTCAATCCAGAGGTGCTGGGTTTGATCCCATGCCATTGTGACCATGTCAAAGTATCCTTGAGCAAGATACTGAACCCATAGTTGCTCCTGATGCTGCGTCGTCAGTAGGTGAATGGGTAGTTGAATGTAAAGCGCTTTGAGTGCCTTGCAAGGTGGAAAAGCAATATACAAGTGAAGTACCATTTACCATTTGAACATATTGAAAACCATGTGCACTTTTTTCATTCATACTCAGTATACTCTTGTCGAGAGCCTAGCAGCTGCAGATCTGAGCGAGATGAGGCCCAGTTTGTGCGTTTGTTTGTTTAGAGAAAAGCAAGACTCAGAGAATGAAGACGAAAAGAAACAACACAGGAGAAAAGGGTCAGTGTGCATGAGGGAGAATTGAGGAGGCAGCATGTCAGCCGCTGATAAGGGCATTAGTCTGCCCCCTGTGGGTCACTGGGGGTGACTGACACTGCAGTTGCACTACTTTGCAAATGCGCATGTGCACACGCCAACACACACACAGTGTCTGCCTTATTTTCTCAATTCAATTAGAAGAATATTTATGCAGCACAGAAGTCACTGAAGTCAGACGAGGGCCTGGCTCTTGGGTTGAAGTCAAGGCACTTGCCATGCCTTCACAGACCTTGCGGGAATAGAAAGTCACCTTCCCCAACAAGTTGTCAACATAAAACTGTTGAAGGGGAAGTCAACCCAAAGATTTGACTTGTTCTATGGAGCACCAATAGTCTAAACAAGGTATTCGGATTAATAATGCATATGTGGAGTAGAACATAAATTAAGCAGTCAAATCCACCTGTTTTTAGCTATCCTTTTATCAATTTTGCAACTTGCTGTCGACTGAAAAGGACATCAAAGTAGTTCAGGGCTCAGGTAATGACAAATCATTGTGAATGTCACATGACCAAGCTAAGAAAACAGAGAGTGTAAGGTGTGCTTAGAAAGGTGTGCTGTGATTGGTCATTACCTGAGCCTTTAGGAACTGTGATGTCAGTTTCAGTTGACAGCAAGTGGCAAAATGGCTGCCACCTAAGACGGATAAAAATGGGCGGATTTTGAAGCTTAACTCATTGGCTCCCAGCAACGTATAAATAGGTTATATTTTAAATGGTGTGTCCCAAAGACGTATTTATATGTTTGTTTGTTTTTTTATGCTAGCGCATACAGTAGGCTTTGATGCAGCCTCGCAACTGTAAAGAACGGTTGAAGAAATGGTAGTTATTACACAAACGGCCAGCAGGTGGCAGCAGAGCAAAAAAAGATAAACCAGAGCCATGTTGAAAAAAACCATCTCTTTTCCTCACATTTCCAAATTGATTTGTGAATAATGATGAAACTTGGCTATATTCTAATGCAAATTGCTGCAAAACTGAAACTGATTAAACAAATTAAAAAAAAAATCCTGATGAAAGAAGAGACTCTAATCTTTCTTTTGGTAGGTTCCATGTTTTATAGCAATAGAACACAGTATTCTGTGGGCCTTGCGAAATCAGTCAAAATCCAGTAAAACAGCTGGGAGTGAAGGGGGTTGCTTTAGTGAAAATGGCTAAGAGTGAATGAGTTAAACCATATTCCACAAACACAGTATTAAACAGAATAACGTGTTAAGATTAGTGGGGCTGCATAGAACATAAAGAAAAAATTGGTTTGGCTTCCTTTTAAAATAAACAAAAACAAAACTGTGCACACATGGGTTTACTGCGTACTGTCTGTCATTTAGTAAAATAATTTTTATTTGTTCTGTTTGTCACTATATGTTACTGGCGTAAATAGTTAAACAAAAAGACATTACTTGCAATAAAGAATTTCCGGAATGAGTGAATGAAAATTTCTCATTGCGCACCTGATGATCTCAGATGGCACACTAAAATCACTGGTCTACATATTAATCACTGATGTGTTTAATTTTACATGCACACAGCTCTTATTTACAACAAATGAATCATCCTCTCATGTTGTGAACTGAAAGAGTGCAAAGATGTGTGCCAAGGCTGTTGCATCTCAAGGGAATTTTTTTCTTTCATGTCAGACATGGGATCCATCTTAAATGGAACGAGGCCTTTTATTTGCCGAGCTAATTGACAGCGGGGGCACAAATGAAGCCAACTCTAAACAATGCTCCAGATCTTGTATTCATAAGTGAGTGTCTGAAGGACATCTAATCTGTGCGTTTCATGCTTATAATATTGCACAGCAGCAGTGCTCTCAATCGGGCTGCATCTTGTTGGCCAAATCTAAATTATGGATTACTGTAACAACTGTTTGCAATGTTGTCACACGTGCCACAGCAATCCTACTGCAGCTATGTCAACAAACGGATGATCCATTGATGGCACATGGAAAAGGTTTGAAAGAGGAGCAAGGAAGCACACCAGGGGACATCAGACAAGATCAATGCCAGAGAATTACAGAGAGCCATCTTGGGAAAGAACGGACAGATATATCTCCGTGATTCTAACACTTATTATCATTGGTTAGAGGCTGAAGGAATGAAGAGGAGCGTGAGCGTGGGCTGTGGCAGATGGATGACGAGGTACCAGGAGGCTTCGGGCGGAAACCTCCAGAGCCTTACTAAGCTGGTTAGTCAGAGTGCAACGGCCACACAAGACTCCGTGAAGCGCAACGAGTTAAAGAGTATAAAATACCTGACCATGAGGGAACAGGAGGAGTCTTGGGAGGCAATGTTCTATATTGCTGCATAAAAGAAGGAAAACAGAATGTTCTGCAGCAACATATAATGAGCATCATAGGTTTTGGATCAGCTGTCAAATTAGAGAAGGAATCTGCTCCAATATTTTATCTCTTGTTCTCTCGCATAAGTATGTTATCAAAATATAAACTATACTTCGTGATCCTGTGACAATTGAAGCACAGACACATTGTTTAACGCACCATACATAGACTGGCTGTCTGCCTCACTCTGCATTGCATGCACAAGCTGAGAGTGACTGACATAGGAGGATGATGGCTGACAGGGCCGTGCCTCAATCTCATGTGCCGTATGGGAAGCCACAAAAGTGGCCGAGTGTGTGGGTGTGACTGAGGAGGACAGTTATGATTTCTTCTTGGTAGCATATACTTTCTTCAAAATTACAGTCCCCACTGGCCCAACCAAGTTAGTCCTGTTTGGGCCCTCCTCTCATCTGATAGTTGCTGGATAATGACCTTATTATGGTCGCGCTTCCTCGGCTTGTCAGTCCTGGCCTGCAAATGTTGTTCTAGTTTGGGGCAAAATGAGGAAACAAAAATACATTATACTCAAAAGCTGTCACATAAGTCATTCTTTCTTATCAAGCACACCACTATGGGCTTATTTTCTGCCATATATGCACACTGCAAATTTCCCCATAGTGGGGCTAACAAAGGTTACCGTATTAGATTAGGTAGGATGAACAAGAATAGAGCTAAATTGATGATGGTGAATCTGCCTTTTTTTCCTTCTTTGAGCCAACACAAAACCTTGCTTCCACTCAAGTGTCACAAATGTAATTTTCAAGAAAAAAACTCTCCATGTGAACTAATTCTCATTTCGCTCCACTTGAAGTTGTGTAATACCCAAAAGCGTACATTAGCTCAACACCTACTGTGAACTCTCTTAGTAACTACATTTACATGCAGTCAATAAATCTTTCAAAAAACAATATTTGGCTATATTTCCGGTTTTGAAAGGCCATGTTAATGCACAAAAACCCAAATATGCTCAAATAACACCCTTGGGTTACCTTTTTTCTAACCTGAATATTTGGTCATGTAAACACGGCTGGAATACTTCCTTTGATCGAAAAATTGGTTTGTGTTCTGCGCATGCTATATTTGCATGGAATCTTGGTCTTTTGTGTACACTTGTATGTGCGGCGGCCATCTTTCATTGCCACTCGTTAAGCAAGACTAACTCGAATACAGTGATTTCTCCGTGGTGATTTCATGTTATTTTCTGTCTCTACAGCAAAAATGCCACAGTGTATACATATTAGGTTTCTCAGGGGATTACAATTTTAATTGATCACATAACTTCAATAGACTTCACGAGTTATCAAAAATTTTTGGTTTGGTAACATAAAAGTTGAAACAAATGTTAAACTAATAAAAATATGGATCTTTTAGTCATTGATACAGTAATTTCATAATAATTCATAACATTTAGTTAAAATTAAAACAATGTACTGTACTGTAGAAAACGAGTGTGATATTGATTTGTGTTGAGGTCATTTTTCTGCCACTAGATGGCATAATTGCATTTGTAAAACAACTCAGTGCATTTTTATTTTCATACTAAGAGCTATCTAATGTTTAACATGAAGTAATTTGTGAAATTATGCACATTTTTAAAATTGCAAAATAGAACTTGACCACAGTCTCCACAAATATATGCATTATTATAAAATGTATTACCTTTCTGCTGCATTGTGACTGGAATTCCCCCAGTACAGGCTTTCCAAGTAAGGGGTGGTCATTATTATTAAAAAAATAGGTAGCATTTAAGGAACTTTAAATTAATTCAAATTAAAACACAAATTTTCGCACCCCTAATATATATATATATATATATATATATATATATATATATATATATACATACACACAAGTGTGTATATAACAGGGTTCTTGCAGAAATCACCAAGTTACATTTTAGACCTTTAGAAGATTTTAGACTTTTTTAGAACAGAACAAATTTAGACTAACTTCAAGTCATAGCAGGCTGGTGCTTTATGGCTTTCACGTGTGACTCGAGGGCCTTCACGCCCAAAGTCCCCAATTTTTTTTTTTTTTGGGGCATACTTTGCCACATGCCATCGCCACAAACAGAATGGGAATTAACTTGACTACGAACCTGAACAACCTGGAAATGATTGCTCGTCGGAACGCAGCGATGAACAGAAATCGAGACAAGGAGGAAACCCACTGAAGGGTGTGGCTGCCATTTATCCTTAGCTATCCAATGCTACTGGACCAAACTGATCAACAAGAGAACAAATCAACGTTTTGATCAACAAAAACTATTGAGAAGATGGACTTTTGCATTAATCAATAACTTGACAATCCACACAAGTAGATATGTGACGAATTACCACTTTGATTATCTGCAGTCTGGGAACGGGAAATAATAAGCTTCGGCTTCATCCCATCAGCCCTTTTTCTCTTCGGGTATAATTGTATGTGAAAAGGGAATGTTGTAAATTGTCTCTATGATTGTTCGAAAGGAAAAATTAACCCCAAAAAAAATAAATAAAAAAAAAATAAAAAATTTCAACATTGCAATCAAGTTCTATAATGTTTTAGCAAGTGCAGGGTTCTATGTTAAGCCTTTTCGGGTGGTGGCCCTGCCAGAACCAGCACTGACCCTGTATATCGCTAGCCTTGGGCCGATACCTCACATCAGAATTTGGTCAATTTAACATTTTTCAATTCACCATGTGTGTATTTTTTATTAAAAACAATTGTTTTACAATGATTCACCAATCTCGAGTGTGGAAAATCGCTTGCTTTCTTTAAAGATACAGTGTCAATGATTAAACAAAATTCCGTTTTTGAGGATGACGACAACACTTGGCAAAACAAAAAACAAAAGAAAAAGAAAAAATAGCTGTAATAGTAAGAGAAAAAAAGGATGTCATCACATTTATTGATCAAATTTCTAGGGCCATTTGTATTTTTACTGGTGTCCAGACACCCTGTAAAATACACAATAAAAATACATTTTAAAAACTCAAGACATAAATAAAATAAAAGTATATCTAGTGGCCATGAAAGTCACATTCAAAATATGTGGTTGTACAAGTTTTTTTTCAAGGCAAGCGCAAATAATTAAAATTCAATACAATTAAGTAGCTCCCATTTAACTGGTTTCCACACAACATGTAGTGTCTCCGTCTCTCTGAACACTTGGTGGCACACTGGGTCGCACCGACATAATGATGTACTTCATAGACCGCCAAAGAAGAGAGCCACAAAGGGATAGCGTCATGTGCTAACTTTGAATCAAAGTTGTTAATAAAATGAATAAAGACAAATACAAGACAAATTGCTGAGAATGCTGCACAGATCATCAAACTCCATGTCCGACAGCGACCCCCACCCGATTTTGAACTATTTGTGGCGATCGAAGGGTTTTAACTGCTGTTATCCGAATTCAACAAGCTAAATGCCATGCTAACCGCCACAAACTAATTGCCCACCCGAACTACATTGACTACATTACAAACGCACCCCTCCCCTCAAAACCCCTTTGCTTTTGGTATGGACGTTTTCCCGCATGCAGTAGAAACAACAACGCAACAGGCAAATGTTTTTTTTCTACAGACAGACAGATATAAGAATTTAAGACTTGGGTAAATTAAATTTTAGACCTGGGTTGAAAATATGGGTGTTTTTTAAGACGTTAAAATGTACATTTCTGAATTTGAGACTTTTTAAGACTTTTTTACAACACGCAAGAACCCTGATATAAGTTTGTGTGTTTGGCGCGCAACCCACTGAAAAAACACAAGCAGAAGTAAAGAAATACAGCGATACAGCAGAAAAGCACATTTTTTTCAGCGAGGAGGAAACCGACTACTTTATTAGTGTGGTGAGTGACATGAATATAATGCTTTTTATTGACCGTAGAACATTAAAAGTGGAAATCACATGTATGTGCGTAATGACTTTGTCCTTGCTTTGCGGTTTATATCGGGATATGTATATGGGAGTAAACTGCTCATGTATATGGCTTATTGCATATGTTTCAGAAACCTTAACCTGAATATTGACTGCGTGCAAATGTAGCCAATGTGAAGAAATGTTTTTATGTTTTATTTATTTTTTACACTTTTATTACCTTTACTGTCTTTCTATAGTAAGGTTAATAATACAAGTACCCGGTACATTTATGCAAATAAGTGAGCTCACAGCTGCTGATGCTCTTTTTCTAGTATGTAAAGTGCCAATAAGCAGGAATTACATTAAAGCATGAATTGAAATGTTAGGCTTGTCTAATTGTGGCAAAACTATTAACATGCATTTCTATAAAATACTGGGGATAATTGCCATTCAAAAGCATGGACTTTCAAAATTTAAAGATTAGAAGGACTTTCACAACAAAGTCAAGGATAATTTTGGTTCAATAATTGGTAGAGGAATGAACTTTATCCGAATATAACATCACAATATACTGTATTTACATTTAATTTAGTGTGTATGAAATCTTTCTCAAATCTATTTTTTGTTATTAACTTATTTTTTATTGTAAGGGAGCAAGCTAAACTACAGTATGTACACATACAGGCTGTTTTTTTTCCCGGATTCGGCAAAAGTCAGTGCCTCACCAGCCACAGAATGTACCGCATGCCACTGGTACCACCTTTTGGCAACCTTCTAATGCACTGCTGTGCCACAACATAATTAGTTAAATAAAGTATCTAAATGGTTGGGCTGGTCACACATTTGTTCATTGATTTGCCCACAGAAAATGTCTTGTTAATAACAGGAATGCAATGGAAATAACTTTTTTTTTCTCAAACAATACGTTCCTATTCCAAGAAAAAAAAAACACATACTCCTAGATGTTCTCCACTGTTGTCCTTTGTTTAGGCTATGTTTACACTATTCTGGGGGTCACGGCAGCAAATGGGTTAGTTGTGAGACAACGCGGTGAAACGGGATGGGCAAACATGACAGCCTATGATTTCCGTGAATGTCTGGTAAGAGTTTTAATCTGAAAACATTTACTGTAGCAGTCACGGTGTGAATGAGAAACCTAATTGGTTGGAGCAAAACGGGTGCACACAACTAAACCAGACAGTATGAGAGATTTTCTGGCAACACACACATGCACTGTGCAGTGTGTGTGTGAATAATGGGCTTTCTTACATGTTTTGGAATTTAGGATTACAATCTTTACTGTATTTGAATTAGTTGTTGATAGAAAACAAATTATTTAATTAATGGTCACATATTTATTGAGGAGCTAATACACCTAATTTGACTCTGCCAGGGATTGTAACGTGCACTGAAGCTTCCTGATATCCACGAACAATCCAAAGAAAGCCTTGAAAGAACATGAGAAACATGATGGACCCTATCAGAACGTGACGGGTGAGATACTGTATCTTGTGGACGGATATGGTATGAAAGTGGCAGTCACACTTTATGTTGCAAATATACAGAACTACACATGTAGTACATCAAATATGTCACTGATGATAAATATGATTCAGTAAAGCTAAGCTAAACTAGAGGTTACATTAGTGGAACAACAATATACTGTACTGTACCATGTCCACATATTTATTTACAAAGATTGTTAAAACAGCAACGTGAAGAGTGTTAAGATGATATAAAAGAAGCATAGTTGCAAGTATAGTTGCAACAAATCCAATTATTGATTTTCTAATTCCTGACTCCCATTACATAAAATATTTTATTTTTCAGAATAGCACTGCCCCATCAATGAAAAGTCTTTAGCCCTCCACTGAGAGAACCGTTTCTTATAATAAAAATAGTATTTTCCGAGTAAGTATTGACAATATGTGAATTATGTGCACCCCAGAATGCATGCCTCACACTTTTTTTTTTGCTTGAGTCAACGGGGCAGACTGCTGGGGATAATTGATATTTTTGGCAGCACACAGTACGATCTTTAAACCAGTAATGCATTATACTATACGCATGAGAGCATCCATTCAAAGTGCCGTTTGAATAAGCAATGAAGATAATCACTATTGTAAACGATTGCGTGTCGTCAAAACATAACCAGCCATTACATTAATACTTTAGCTGAGAGAATTACAGTACATCCAAATATTATTACAAACCACACTATGATTCATAAACAAAGATGTAATCTTTATACTTGATTGCTACAGTAATCATCACAGTCAGTTAACGAAAATGCACTGCAATAAGGTTTAACTTTAAAGAGCACCATCATGAAACAAAATATTGCTCTGTCATATGTGAAACAACTCAGGATCTTCTTTCTACAAATGTAAGTGACAATTTGTTTTTGTAAAATTATTACATTCAAGGTTGTAGTCTGCCTTTCGCCGTAGTCAGCTGGGATAGATTCCAGCTGCCTGCAACCCTCAATAGGATGACCGGTATAGAAAATGAATGGGTGAATGGACATCATGACTCTTTATAGACAGCATAGCTCTTCCACACTAAACTTATACAACTATGCCATTATGCACATTGTTTTATCAGTCATGCTGGGGTAGAAAATACATTTCCCCAAACTTTATACATTTAGAAATGCTTGGACTTTTGTTAGTTTTCAGTCAGCTTCGCTGACCAAGATGCTAATAAAAGATCTAGATTCAGTCCCCGGGTACAGTTCCTCCAAAAAGGGTTCCATGCAGAAAACAAACCTTTAATCTTGACTCCTACATACAGTATATGTGTCCATACAGTGCAACAAGAATAACCTTGGCAACAATGGGTGGAACCAGTCAATTAGTAAGAACATTGTCAGTGACAAGATCTTACCTCGGGGGTTATTGAGTGCAGCTTCAGTGGCCTTCCTCCCCTCTCCACAGTGGCTCTGGTCAAAGGGCAAACACTGCTCCCCAGTCCCAGCTACCACCTCCAGGTTGCGTGACGGATCTTTCGGCTGACCAAGGTTCCTCACCCTGTACACTCTGCGACTGCTGGTGTCCGACACATAAAGAACTTCTCCCATTGGGTCCATGGCTAAGTAGTATTTATGGGCCGGGCTGGTGCTATTGAGGACAGGTCAGCGGAGAGCAAAGTTAGAAAAGTGCAACACTTTTACAGAGTACATTCAAGTCTACAATTACTCATGGCCTGAGTACATTTTGATTTTGTAGTGTATTTTTTAGGCAGGAAATGATATGTGAAAGTGGCAAGTCTGTGAGACATTGTGCTAAGACCATTTTTTTCCCCATAAATACATTTTGACAAAATACTGTTGATCTGTCAAAATGTAATTAATGTAATTGTAAATGTATTGTTGGTTATGATTATATACAATTTCAATATGATTATATTATTTATATAATATAAATCACGCGCAAATCAGGTCCAACAAGCTCAGCAGCTGCTCCTCCCCCGCCCCCACAGCCTAACAGGCATGAGTAACTGGGTGGGATTCATCCATTCGGCAGAGCAGTATGCATTCTGCCGAGGCGTACGTCGGCACTGTGCGTGGGTGGGCTGGTCAGATGGGGCAGCTGTGCACAGTGGTGAGAATGACCTGAGCACCAAATCACCACTGCACACTCAACTCTACTTGCGCCTGTCTACAGGCAAAGCAAAGGAAAGAACATTTGTCCAAAATAACCCTTGCTTTCAGTCACGACTGGACACTCACTTTGAAATGTTTCTTATTGGCAAATAAGGCATATAACCAAGAGCAGGCAAATTTATTAAATTCACTCACCTCAGAACAAGCAGCCAGCTATAGCATACTGAGATGTAAATCGTGGTCTTAACGCTATGTAACAGATTGGTTATAATTGTACCCTATTACAGTATATTTAAGTAGTTAGGTGATCATACTTGTGTTAACAAAGCGTGGCATCCACATATTTAAAATATTACCCTTTACACTCTTTACAATATTACTCTTGATTTACATAAACACACGATAACAAGTAATTAACACCATTTTTCATTTTCCATTTCAATTTGAACAAAGGATAACTGTTATGTCAGCTATACTGCAGATGAATGAAAACACTGACTATACCCATCATGACTTAAAGTGTACGCATTTTTTATTTACACTGGTTGTATTAAAGCAAGCTTGTTTAGCTCCCGTAACATATTTGTCGAGATGCCGTAACATCTAATGTTTGCAGCAATGTTCACCGGCGAGGAGCAAAGTCGTGAATGCTGTCTCAGTTCAACCGATTCCCCTGATGAAATGCAGCATTTTTTGAAGAATCCGAGTCATTCACGCAACTCTTCAGAGTCAATACTCATGGAAAGTCTATCAATCCGTGATTGGCGATGCCCGTTTGCTGACGAATGAGATGAGACAGGAGGAGGTGCTGTCATGTATGCAAATATGAAAGCCGGGGCAGGTTATATCATTTCCTTTTAAATAAATACTAATGAATAAATAATCGGGCGGCACAGTGGCTGACTGGTTAGCACGTCCACCTCCCAGTGCAGAGGACGTAAGATCGAGTCCGGGCTTTCAGCCTTCCTGGGTGGAGTTTGCATGTTCTCCCCGTGCTTGCGTGGATTTCCTCCGGGTGCTCCGGTTTCCTCCCACATTCCAAAGACATGCATGGCAGGTTAATTGAACATTCCAAATTGTCCATAGGTGTGATTGTGAGTGTGGATGGTTGTTTGTCTCTGTGTGCCCTGTGATTGGCTGCCAACCAGTTCAGGGTGTACCCCGCCTACTGCCCAAAGCCAGCTGGGATTGCCCCCCCGTGACCCTTGTGAGGACAAGCGGCTAAGGAAATTAATGGATGGATGGAAATAAATAATCGAGTCAGGAGGAAAGATTTAAATCCATAAGCAAGCGATCTGGCATTTCACTCAATAGTAACTAATGGGTGCATATGATGTCCTGTCAATGTGGTGATGTCACATATGCCCTAAACATGGCAACAAGCCACATTATTTTGGCAAATCCATGACTAGACACAGAAATGGGAACACCTAATATTTATTTATTTTTCCCCATCAATACTTCAAAGTTTTTTACACTGGAGATAAACTTCAATGTAATTTCTGTCTGTGAGCACTATAAACACCCAGCCATAGTATTGATGTGATCATGATACATTTTTCATATTACTTCAAATAAGAAGGCATTAGATATTTTCATGCGTTAGCAAGGTGGTCCTCCAGTATAGTCATTAGCATTGATACATATCAAGCAATGTGTTAAAAAACATTTCATTCTTAGCACACAGACCATGAACACTTCTCACAAAGAAAATGTTGACTTGTTTGTCAGGGAGAGTTAATTATTCTCTTTTAGCCATGTACAGTATGGATGGAAAGGTGAACGTCAGCTCAGTTTGGAGAAAGAAAGTTTTTTTTTTAAATAACGTAAAATTATATCCATCCATTCATTTTCTGAACCACTTATTCCTCACAAGGGTCGCGGGGCTGCTTATCCTAGCTGTCTTGAGGCAGTAGGCGGGGTACACCCTGAACTGGTTGCCAGCCAATCACAGGGCACACATAGACAAACAACCATTCACACTCACAATCACACCAAGGGACAATTTAGACTCTCCAATTAACCTACCATGCATGTTTTTCGGAATGTGGGAGCAAACCAGAGTACCTGGAGAAAACCCACGCAGGCACGGGAGGAACATGCAAACTCCACCCAGGAAGGCCGCAGCCTAGATTCAAACGCACGACCTATACATTAAGAGGCGGACGTGCTAACCAGTCATCCACAAAATAAATAAATAAATATATATTAATTTATTTTTTTGCTGGAATATAGGACTGTACAGTTTTTGACCGTTTGTCCCTTTAATTGAATAACCTTGATATAATCAAACCACTTGAAGCATACAAGTGCATCTTGATATTAACCTAAACATTCTTAGCTCATACAGAAAACTAATGCAGCCCAGACCAGGGCTGTCAGTCATTGGAGTCCATTAAGCGTAAAACTGTTTACAGAACTCTGCACTGAATCACACATGCATAATTTAAACTTGATCCAAGGAGAGTTTTTCACTGAGTTTCAAAGTGTGTCACTGTTCGTTGCAGCATAAAATATTTGTTGGGCCTCTTAAAGTTTCAGCAAGCATTGCCGGTGCACAGAGCTGATTACAAATCACTTGACTGTCTTTTTTCTAAATTAGATGCTCATCTCAAAAGGCATGTAGCCAATTAAAGAGGTATGAACACAACAACCAAATAAGAAATAATGTCACTGTAGCCTCTCCTGCTCCATGAACATGTTAAAAAAGAAAAAGCTATCCAAGCTGATCGACTCGGTCATCTGGACTGTCTTATTCTCAGACTATATTGCAGAGGACATCTTCCCCTTGTGTGTTCCTTTTGAAGGCAAAGAACAGACAATGGTTTTACACTGAGTACATCCCATATTGTCTCCCCATGAGGGCACCTTGCTTTAAAAACCCCGCTTGCTGATAGACACTTTGCAGGGAAAAACGTGGAGAGGAAAGCTTTGAGAGCTGAATGTGGATGAATAATTAATGCATTTGACTTGGGAGAACAATAGTATAGCATAAAAACGAAATATGCTCCAAACAGTAAAAAGCAGCCATGGAAGCAGGAAGTAAAGGAGAACCCCCGAGGGTGAGGAAAGGGTATCTTAAGTGCCTCCAGAAGAATACACTCCATGCATTAGGGTTTACAACATTACTTTTCTTGGTCTGACATTTGCAGACAACTGCCTGTCAGATGATCTGACGGCCTGGTATACCGACACCATGTATAGTTTTAAAGGTTTATCATCCATTAATAGAAATATGTATTTTACCAGTTTTGCCGTATTCGCAGAAGTATTTACTTCTCAGGTTTAAGTAACTTAGAACATTTGTCAGTTTTGTAATATATGTACTTTGTATTACTTTTCTTTAAAATTGCACAAAATTAAAGAATGACACTCATTTTCTGTTCTGATCATAAGACGGCCACAAGAAGGTGGTCGATACTGGATTCAGCCACCGTCCTCAGTACCGATAACTTACCAGCCTGATACCGATACCTGGTACTCGACCATCTCTAATTATTAGATAACAATCTTCAATAACAATATGCATCAAGAGAGCTACCGGTACTCAACCTTTCCATGTAGCTGCCTGGCTATGGACAGCTAAACAAAATTAACTATTTTCCTGTCGTCAACGTTAATTAATGTCAACTACGTTTTTTAATTTTCTTTTAATGGGCAGAGCAACGTCTTGGTTTGTTCGCTCTGGTTTCATGAATGAGCTGAAAAACAAACAAACACCCACTTACTATGGCCAGCAGATGGAAGCATAGTATCTCTTTTCAATGGAATCCCGTGGATCAAAGCGATTTAAATGACATGATAATATGGATGGCGGATCTTAGGAAGTACAACATTTTCAAGGATTTTGTGAATGATCAAAGCATTTGACATATTAAGTCTAATTCACAGAGCGTCACTAAACAAAAAAATATTAGTGTCAAAGTCACTGTTGTGCAAAAAAATTATATTTTTACATACAGCTTGTTTTCTCCTATTATTTTCCATAAGGCTTGCAGCTTGGTCCATAAATCCATCCATTTTCTTAAGCGCTTTTCCTCACAAGGGCCGTGGGGGGCACTGGAGCCTATCCCACCTGGCTTCGGGCAGTAGGCGGGGTACACCCTGAACTGGTTGCCAGCCAATCACAGGGCACACAGAGACAAACAACCATCCACACTCACAATCACACCTATGGACAACTTGGATAATTCAATTAACCTGACATGCATGTCTTTGGAATGTGGGAGGAAACCGGAGTACCTGGAGAAAACCCACGCAAGCACGGGGAGAACATGCAAACTCCACCCAGGAAGGCCGAAGCCCGGACTCGATCTTACGTCCTCTTGTACTGGGAGGCGGACGTGCTAACCAGTCAGCCACCGTGCCGCCCTTGTAGCTTGGTGTCACTCAAATTACTTATTTTCAAATCGTGATTACTAAAGAATGGAATAAGGTACAATCATACTTTTTTTCTAATGAGAGTATGGAATTCAATCGTTCATATGGTATGCACCATGTTTACGATTTAAATGACATGATAATATGGATGGCGGATCTTAGGAAGTACAACATTTTCAAGGTTAGCACACAACATTTTGCCTTGAAAGATGAGTGAGTTAATTACAGGTTAAGCATTACCCGTATTCTAACATTTTCACACTTGCCAACATATCATGTACTGCATTAATGTTACCCCTTGGCCTATGCCATTTTAAAACTCTCACTGTCACAAGCAGACATGTTCAGCTTGAAATTCACTGACCATCGATAAAGGTGATCATACAGAAAGGTTCAGGTAATAAGACGCTCTGTGTCACGTCTAATTTTCTGTGGACATGGTGGAAAGAGCTCACACTATCAAGGCTCAGAGCCAGCAAAAACTGCATGGCAAAACCAGGCCGTAGGCTTTCTTCATATCATGATCAGAAATAATCCAAAGTCTTGATTTGGGCCATTTTGCCATTTGCAATATTAACATACATCCTGAGTATAGTGTGTGTATCAAAGGGAATTCAATGCAATTGGCAGACAAACCCTTCTTACCTGTGTCTGGTGTCCCGGTTCCTGATAAAAAGCCACGATGAAGCATTTAAGAAAAAGCAGAAAAGAAGGCAAATATGTAACTCACAATTCTAGTGAGAACTGAAAACATTTGACAAGCTACAGAAAGTGAGTTTTATTTCCATAAAGAATGATCAGGGTTGATTTAAATGGCTGCATTGTTTCATATTAAATATTAATCCAAGCATGAAGCTGTTTTCTGTTTCTTCTCACAGGAACATGAAGTATTGAATATAGTCACCATGAAAGTCTGAAGCAGAAGTATTAGTAAGAAATGCAATAATACCAGTGAATATGAGTTGAGTTACATAAGAAGAACATTTTACAGGACAAATGACAGTGAAATTCCATTGAGGTACTATACTTGAGAAAATCGAGCAATAGAGATTGTAGTGCCTCCAGCACAGCGTGATGTTGTCATAATCCACCACAAAAACATCATTCCGTAGTAAAGACTCTCTGCTCAAAGAAGTAGATTAGAGTGTGTGAGTCGGAAATGTACATACACTACTTCTGCATAAAGACAAACAAAATAAAAATGAAATGAAATAAAAGGTATCACAAACACATATTCTCATGAGAACTAAAGCCACAACTAACTCATAGTGCATGTCTCCATAACTCCTTAACTATAATAACTATATCTCAATTAATTGTAATGCAATTATGTTCAAACTGCATACTAAAATTGCAACTCACTTTAGTTCCAAAATGGTTCTGGTGTATCCATCTGGATGAACTCTGCGAACTAAGTTGAAGTCCCCAACATAAAGAGAACCATCAGGGCCACTGGACAGTGCCACAGGGGCATAAAGCATCACATCACGGGCTGCACCACTGCAGCTTGGCCCACAGGAGACACTCCGGTAGAATCCGTTTCCCATAACTGTGGCGATAACAGCGGGCTGCTGGGAGAGGTAGACATTTTCCCCATTTCCCTTGTGGAGGATTCCTGTGGATAAAAAACAAAACAAAAAACAAATGTGTTAATTATGTCCTTATTTATAATATACACTTTTTAAATTGGAACACAAAAAGTGGAATTGAGATAGACCCCAGTGGTTTTCCAGGGTGTTCAACAGACAAGGCTTCTAAGTCCCTGACAAATTTGATTACACATTTCTAAAACTAACAAACAATTGCAATAGCTATTAGATGTAACCTACTGTATGTAAAAACAACAACATAATGGAAAAACATCAATTTTGTGAAATGTTACCGAGTGTTCAGTAGAGTTGCACATGTAGGCTAAATGTTAGATCTGGGGCAGCTTAGGAAAGACTTTGTTTTATTGAGAAGGTTGCATTTGATTTTGTAGATCCCATTACTGTTGTTTCCTTTGTTCCTGTGTGTGTGATTAGCTAACTTGTGCTTATTTGCTACATCTGTGTCCGGTTGTCACCCCCTCCTTTCTGTCCTTTAATTCCACTGTTTTTGTGATTTGCAGTGTTTCATTGACAGTTTGTTTTGTGCCCTGTGTTGTGTATTCTACACTACAAGCATGTTTGGTGTGCTTTCACAATATTTGAATAGGTTTTTTTTTGTGTTTAAGTACTGCCAGTAATTCGGGTTGCTGATACACCAAGAAACAATCCAGTTGCCTTCAAAAGTCATTTAACAGTTGTAACAAATATTCCCCACAGTTTGGACAGTCACATTGCACCACACCCACACCATGCAGGATGACTCCCACCAATTTTAAACCAATCTCACAGCCCTGCTGTTGTCTACCAGGCTGGAAGCCCAACCACATTTTTAGGCCATGTGTGCCTCCTATCATTGTCACAGGCCACAGTGGAAGAGGTATGACCCACAAGTCCAGGACAAGAGTGAGAGTGAGAGCCCATTTACGATTTTCAGTAAGTTTTTTCTTGTCAACCTTTTCTCTGAAACGCCCCCTCTCCACCTGACCGAGCCATGAATCTTCGCATCAAACCTCTATGCTAGTTGTTTCATTCATTGAGCTTTATCGTAGTATATAATCCTTTGTTGTCTTTTGTGACTCCAAACAGAAGTAGATATTAAACAATATCCATATAAAAAACTTGTTTGTGTCTGTGTGTACTTGAATTAAAGTCAGAAACCTCTATTCTCGAAAACACAAAGTTATTTACAGATTTATAGAGGTTTTTCTTCCTTTTTCCTGATAAATAAGGATTTGTTTACCTTAAAGAATATTCATGTTATAATGACCTTGTCATAGTCCAGAACTAAATCCTATTGAGAGTCTGTACCAAGACTTGAAAATTCTCAGCGTCTAAATGTGCAACTATGGAAGTCACATATGTCAAAATACTTTGCAGCTGTTATTGCAGAGAAAGGTGGCTCTACAAAGTATTGATACAGCAGGGCTGAATAAAAAATAATAAAAAAAATCTGATTTTTATCTGGCTAAAATTTTGAAAACTAAATAGTTGAAATTTCAATTCCACTTCACAATAATGTCTTGGTCGATCATATACAAATTTTCAACAACAACAACAAAAAGGTGAGTGAGCGTGCTTGTGTTTGGATGTGTGTACAGTGAATTGCCAACTTAAAAAAAAAAAGCATAAATGACATCAATTATTCGACTGTGACTCAACTATCATCACCTTAGCATTGACTACATCAAATATGAAGTCGTTCAACAGCTTATAAGCGCACACTTGCAAATTATTTTCCCCATCGTGCAAAGGTTCTCACATTAACAAAATGCAAAAATGACCTAAAGATATCACAGTGTAATGTCAAAGCATTATTTCTACTGAACAAAGATGTAGCCTGACTAAATGGCACTCCCTTCAGTTCAACGTAGTTGCTAGGCACCACAACACTAACAAACAATATTTTCATAAATAATAGAACCTGGCACAACAACAGCAAATATGTGTTTTTCAGTGGATAACACAGGATAGGTCTCCCCCACACTAAAAAAGAAAAAGAAAATATAGGCAAATTTACGAATACCAGACCGCACCAGTGCAAGAGCTCACCAATCACCCCCCCTGTTGTGGCATTATAGGAGAATGACAGCAGCTCAGCATTTGTTATTGAAATAATAGGAATCATCCACAATAGTTATTATTTCAGTCAGTCAGCCACTTTTATGACTGATGCTGCAGGAATCATATCAGACAGCCTAACAAATCACTATTTTATTATATCAGTAGCAAATAAAAAGACAAACATACGTACCAGGTGATGAAATAAAAAACATGATTTTGGTGTTGGAAAATCTGTTAGAAAATGTCTTTTGGACGGCCCAGTCCAGTGACCTGCTGCCGCCACACGCTGATGCACAGCTGAACTTTTACACAGCCCCTGCTCTCTGTAATTACTACTCATGCGTTTTAATGTAGCCAAATTCATTATACAGTTGGTTGCATTTGCATTTTATTGTGTTTCTATTGTCAGACAATGGTGTGAGCACGCTGCATTTATTTATTTAGTTTCACAGTCCATTTGCTAACTACCAATGCTGGTGCAGTGCAGTGATAAACTGATTATACAATCACAAAGACCTTTACCAAAACCAACATGGACTCAAGTGATCTGCCGGTACTGCTGACATTTAAAATGAGGAATTACAGAAAAAGTAAAACGCAACCTTACACTTACTTAGTTTATTAAGTCTTCTTTTAGCATTTTTAAGTAATGCCAAAAAGCTGCTTTTTGAAGCTCAACATTTTACTGAAATACATATATACTGGCATGTAAGATTAAATTGCTCTTTGCCTGCTCTTTCTTCAGACTTTGTAATTATTGAGGAATCTGGTTGAAAAGTTTTACAACATACATTTCAGGACTTGAGACTGCGACCAAATTGGTCGCATTTTGTGAGCTATTTTTCAGCGTGTGCAAGTAGGAATTTCATCTGGTCGCCTTGGTGCGATTGCATATGTTATAATGCTCCCACCAACATGGGCACTGTATTAGACATTGTGGTTAAAAGTCACCCCCTACTTCAGTGTTTTCTGCATATTGCGTATTGTGCAGTAGCATTACAGCTAGATAACAGTTTCCTAGAATATAAATATAGAAAATGTCAAGTTTGACTCAATATGTATTTGGGACATACTCACCACTATGAATGTTGAGGGAATGATGTTTGTCCAAGGACCAACCTCCGAGGTGAGAGGGCACCAGCTCAAAACCCTGCATCAGAGCTGTTCTCCTCTCCCACTGAATAACTCCAGGGCACGATTCATACTCATAGCCGACTGACACTAAAAGCAAACATATGCACACAGATGCAGGCATTAGATTAAAGTTGAGTTCAGTTTAAACAATATTTAAACAATGTAAAATTTAACCACTGAGAACTAGAGCAGGCTAATTTGACATTTTTGTCTGCTTTTTAAAAAAAAATATATATATATATATATTTTTTTACATTTTATTTTGTTTTTGTGAAAGTGACATACAACATATAATAACATACAGTATGTACTGGCACAAAAGCTGAAGCACAACTTTTTTTTTTGTCTTCTATTAATCTCCTAACCTCACATTAGTGTGACGTTTTTTGTGTGAGGTGAAGCCGAGCTTGGAAATGGGAAATGGCCCAGTGTTGCACAGATGCATCCATGAGTGCAATGATGGACTTTCCCCTACATATCAAGAAATTGGAACTATATGTCTGCATTCATCAGAAAGATACACATAAGGAGTTAGCTCACCCTAGTTGTCAGTGGCTCAATTTTATCTTTAAATAACGGAAAACTATCACATCTAACATCAACTAATTTTCACAAGAATGTGAAAAACACATGTATAGTTCAACATTTAATGTTAGTTATACATCTCTCTCATCTACAAATACAGTTCAAAATTTTGCAAAAACACATGTGGGAAAACATGTTCTGGTCTGATGAAACCAATTTTGAAATATTGGGCTGGAATTCCAAAAGGTACATTTGGTGCAAACGCAGCACTGCTCAACACCAAAAGAACACCACACTGGCTGTGTAGTATAGTGATGGCATTGCACAGACCAAGTTATAGACCATTTTGGTGCCCTAAGCATAAATACTTTGTGGTGCCCCACCCACCACCCACCCCTGACAGAAATAAAAAATATCTGAGTATTTGTCAATTTTGCTTAATATTTACAAAATAACTTGTCAATATCATCACACAAAATTGGTGATATAACTATTGCAAATGGGCAAACCTTTCCACCTATTGGTGGAGTCATGAGTAGTCCCTCACTTTATTGCTTTGTGTGAATAAAGGAGAGAAAAAAAAAAAGAGTAGTCCTTCACTCTTGTGTGTTGATTCTACAAAAGTAGAATGGAGCAGATTATGATGGAACATTTTATCACATTTCATGTTTGGGCATTGTCTTATTTGTTAATCAAATTAATATGCTATATGAGTAGAATAATAATCAAAATAAAGAATAAATCTGCATTTGTAATATATAATTCTCATAACATTCACCACAAAAACTCTGGAGCTCCTTTGAATAAGTTCCCTGTAAACAGCAGGTATTAACAGCATGTACAGAACACTAAAGAGAAAAATAATCAGACCTAATGTAGCATTTTTATTTTTATTTTCATTAGTCATCTGTGATGATAGGGCAAATAAATAATAGAATGTTTCCACGTACCCCTTGTAATGTGCTCACGTAGGACTAGTCATCGCGGTTTGGTGCACTGAATGAGTTTTTCTATGGAAATATTAGATGTCCTACTGTGTGAGTGGTCAATGAACGCACCTTGAGTCTGCTGACAAACACGAGTTTGAGTAGGGCCTACTTGCTTTTCTTTTGCTTCTCCACGCAGCTACCGGTCGTTAAATACAAGCATGATAAAACTGAAATATAAGTATGTTGTTCGTGTCTTTAAATGAAAAGACTTGCCGTAGCAATCGCACGTAGTAGTGTGACGTCATTGAGTGCGCGTTCTCGCGGCAGGGGGTAAAACAATTTTTAGGGGTAAGTACATTGGCACAACACCTGTTACGCACAGGGCTCTCTCAGCCCCGCTTTGTGGGGCCTCGACTTGCCTTTACATCCGCGTACGTGAAAGAATGTATTTAATTTCACTCAATATCGGCTCAGGAGAGGACCGCAAATTTACTCGGGGGACGAATCAGCGACAAAGTGCTCTCGCATGCCCCTCCAGGCACTCTCGGCCTTTGCCTTTAGCTCCGCATGCGTCCAAGAAATGTATTCAATTTCACTCAATACGGGCAATAGAGGAACACAAAATCTATGCTTTACACATTTTAATTTTAAATATTACATACTGATAATATTATAATTACTATTATTATTATTTTTTACGAGTTTTTTTTTTTTTTTTGCCACCCCCAGGGAGTTGTTGCCCACCGTGCAGTGCGTGCTAAGCATATGCCGAGCACCGTGTCTGTATAGGCCCCTTAATGTTTGAGGTTATTTATCCTGGTGTCATTTTATACATCACAAAAACTTGGCATTTGATCAGGGTTGTGTACATTTTCTACTTAGTACATCAACTGGAACATTGTGGTCGCGTCACAGAAACTACAACACTCGTATCTTATTCAGATTCTTGTGTGAAATGGCATGCCCTATTTTGGTATGAAAGGCTGCATGTACTATATCTGTTAGTTTTATATATAATGCATTTTTTGGTGGGTTACGTCACAAACATTTCAAAAGCAGATCCTTCAATGAGGATGTCTTTTCAGTGAGACGCTTGACCATGTTGCATGATGCACATGTTGCTCTCAAGTGCAGTATAATCCAGTGCATAGTGATGGATTATTTTGGGGCCAGGGTTAGGATGCCTGGGTTCAACCCCTATATAGAAACATCTTTATTTCATTGATGATGTGCCTGCAGTAACAGTGAAGTTGAATTTAATCTCTCTCAAAGCTATATTGCATGTTGGGCTGAACCAGATGAAAGGCCTGTACAGCAAAACCTCATCAGTGAGTCTGTCTGCAAAGATCAGTATGAAGTAGCAGTGTAATCAAAAGGAGTCATTCTTGTATGAAAGAGCTCTAGAATTTGGTGTCTGGCCTCTTTGTTGTATTGATACACTGTGCAGCTTCCCACTGCAGCTTGACAGCAAATTAGACTGAATCAGATGACAAAAATCCAACCATATTGCTACAAAAAAAATCCTGCCTTACAAAAAAAGATAAATACAAATCAAATGACATATTTTTTTCAGCAGATATAAAATAAACTTTTTATTTACAAGGGTTTATTATACAGGCACAATGGGGAAAAACATCTCAGATTTTTGATGAATGAAGATGTGGAGGCTAAAAGTGTGTATTAATGCTTTGCTTACTTGAATACAATCAGTAAGAAAAATGAAAGATAACATCATTTTTTGTCACAGCCCGTTCAGAATGTGTGCATTGTATAATATTCTACACTTTTGCTGTGTTTAATATTTAATGCTAACAATAGTCACTGCAACCATCTTTAAGTGTTATTATGCAAAGGAAGAAAACAGCACTTCATATTCAAATCAGTAGGCGATGAGTGTGGTTCATGCAGAGGAATAATATATATATATATATATACATACACACACACTCACAACAAAGACATTTATGAAGTGGGGATAAAAAGACAACTTGACATCTCTGACACAAATGTGGCGGATTAGGACCTGCCACTGTAAAACACTGTAGGCACTGATCTAGCTAACTTTCTTCGTTGCAGACCCATATGAATGTGAATTGACATGTGCTCAAGGGATTTGAGAAGCTAAGTCAGCAGAAATATCGGTAGAGACAGTGGAATACATAAGTGGGGCATTCAGATTATGTACCAAGCCAAAAACATTCACCTCAAAAAGAAAGAAAATTCCAAAAGGCAGGAAAGGTAAAACCAGTGACTCCAATCAATAGAGATGTGGCTAAAACAATTATATTCAGAACCTCGAAGCCTAGCTACAAATATTGCTACTATATTGCCAAATATTACTACTAAAGAAAAATGAAATACCTTTCCAAGTGGTATTGTCTTAAATGAAGCACTTTAAAATTCTGTATATAACACAACTAAAGAGCTGGAAAATAGAACAATACTACCATGAACCGGACTACAGAAGCTTGGCATCAGTCTGGATCCGTCTTCATAGTTAAACTTTCAAATCCCACCTCTCATAGAACTATTTTGGTTAAGATTTGGTTAAGATCGTCACCTGCCACAACGGGGACTGCGGTTTAAGATCATTGCGAGACACATGGCTGAAGTGTCCTTGAGCAAGACTGAAATGCTCCCAGCTGTTTGTAGCCTCCTACAGTGTGTGCCACTAGACACTTGGCTAATTTGCATAGGACCAAGCTGAATTGTTCTACCTTCTTATTTTTCTTATTCAATATTGTTATGCATATAGGATTTAAGTTAAATAAAAAGATTTTTGGTTTTAGTGACAACATTTTTGCATTCAAGTTGTCTTTGTTATCTGTTCAGATCACAGAAAGGTCTGATAGCTAGTGTTGTTCTGATACTGTTTTTTGTCCCCCAATACCGATTCCGATACCCAGTTTTGCAGTATCGGCCGATGCTGATACCGTACCGATACCTAGTTGTTGTTGCTTTATTTTTCCATGTGAAAAAGCTGCCCTGCCATTGGTTCAGAGCATTCGCCAATACTTGACTTGGCATGAAGTGAACACGTCACACATCAGTGAATGTCGTGCTCAAGCAAGACACAAGATGCTGCATCCAAAGTCCTATATTAGTGTTGGAAACAATGGTATTGGCATGTTACTTGTTAGTACTTGCCGATACCAATACCACTGTTTTAATGCAGTATCGGACTAAGACCGAGACAAGACCAAGACTATCAAAGGAAAATCACCAAAACAACATGGACAGAGTTTTTCTGCTTTACATTTCTCTTTACAAATTAATTATTTGGTTTTCAAAGCCAAACTTCATTAGTATTTACTGCTGACATTTGTCTATTTTTGGGGGGGGCCGTGCGCCTCCCATGTTCATCCACTCTCTGGGTGGAGGGGGTGTGGCACTCTTGGCGCCAACGGCAAGTCAGCGCGTGAGCACTTGCATTGTACGTTTATCACGGACCACAGTAGTACTGGCATGGTCTTTTGACCGTTTTTGATAAATAATCCTGAGACCGCCCTGTCCGAGACTGAGTAAAAATGCTCTTGATTCTGAGACGAGACCTTTAAAAAGTGGTCTCGAGACCAATGACAATCTCCAGAGCCACAACACTAGAACAATTGTCCTCAAACAGCACAACTGGACTGCTTTGTTTTTCTTGAAAGACATTTTGCCAGCCTGGTCTGAGCTAATCAAGTCTTGTTGCATGAACTGATGAAGCCTTCTCGGATGAGTGGTGAAACGTCTTCTAAGACAAACATGCAGTCCAGTGGCCATCAATTTGATGTCCTGAGAAAAAAATAACCTGGATAAATGAGAATATCCACAAGCGTCCTCAAAGCAGTCGTTCTATAATTACTAGGCAGGTCACAGTATTTATGCACAATGAGGAAAAAGATGTATCGTTCTACTAATGAAAATCACAAAATAGTCAAGGGAAGGAAAACACATTTCCAGAAAACTTAAACAAGATTGTCATACTGTTAAAATAAATTTGTGTCAATCAGAAAACAAAGGGGTTCCTTCCAATAAAGGCATATTAAGGATTTTTCTGTCAGGCAAATCACATTTAGAGGGCAGCAAGCAGATATCTGAATCTGCTGATGTCTCCGGAATCCCACAAACCTCAATCCGGAAACATTACCGCAAATCTCAATAAGAAGAGCAAAGTGCAAAGGGAAAGTGTGTTCTCACAACCCAATATCACTACTGATATATTACACACAAATGCACACTCCCTTACAAACAATATCCACATGCACTATAGCACAAAGGTGAAAGCTTTCATTCCCCTCTGTTGAAGCCTCAGGCATGTGTTCACCCCAGCAAACAGAGCATGATCTCCCTTTCTTGCAGACTCTTTTGCTGTGTGTGTGTGTGTATGTGGACATACAATCTGTGTTTACGTGGGTCGCTGTGCCAGCAAAGCACCAGAATGTCTCGAGAGGGAATGTTAAGGGGAGAACAAGTGTTCAGACGAAAGAACAAGAGGACAACGTGAGACAAGGAAGACAACAGGGGAGATGAGAATGAATGGAGAAAATAACCATACCATAAAGTACGGAGGATAAAAAATAACCATAGAGAAAGAAAAACAACACAAGAGGAAGGGAAGCAGGAAGGGCAAAGATGAGAGCGATATCTGTTTGGAGAAGGAGGTAAATAGAACAAGTACAAATCTGACATAACAAAAAGTGACAGATGAGAAAGGGATGAGTGGAAAAGAATAAATACAAAAGAAAACATTTTGATTTGTCTGTGCAAAGTTTCAAAGTAGTATAAGATGAGACTTATATCTGGTAGTTTAACGTCATAAAGCAAAGTGAGCTTATATATATATATATATATATATATATATATATATATATATATATATATAAAGCCTTCATAGAACATATGTCAAGAGCCCTCCATGTTATTTTATGTGGCCTGTTCAAGCTCGAAAACAGTATAAGGACTTCTAGCCCTTTATAGCTTACAGTGCCCACAGACTAAATTACAGTATATGTCCCAAAATGCATCTTACATTTTTGATTTGCGCAATGCCTGCAGCTAGTTTCTATAAGCCGGAATTATTTCCAAGTTGAGTTATGTTGTTTAAAAATAGTAGAGATGTGCATGAGTTTGTGTTGAAAAGAGAGGAGGAAGGATTTAATGGTCTAAGGTTTATTGCCCCAGCTTTTATAAACCAGAACATTGAACAAAGTTTTACCAAACTTCAGAGACGTAATGACTTTAGAAATCTCATGAGACTTCATTTGAGTCAGTGTAAATGATTATTTTCATGTTGTTGATGTTTTGCCTTTTTGTGAAGTCACATCAAAACAGGACTTTAAAAATCACTACAGGTAACCAAGTGGACAGACAATTGACACTGATTTGATGAACCATAATACAATAATTTAAGTAATTGTGTTTTCTACTGTATTAATTTACTAATTTAAATTAAAAATTGTTTTTTATATTTTTAGAAATAGTCAATAAGCAGTGTGCACGTGTCAATGTGCAAAGGTGTTCCATATTGTTGTTTACAGTATGTATTCTCTTTCCTTTTTGTAAGTTACACAAATGTTTGTTTATAATGCATATCAAAATGTGCATTAAAAACACATTACAAATTGTAACATGTTTTTAATTCCCTGGCATGATATGGTATATTTACAGGAGAGATAATATGCTACATTATCATATCATCTTTAGTCTGCTGTTTATGAATGTCTTAATAAATACTATACAAGTAACTATTAGCTAGCTTTCTCCCTAGTTCAAGTTCCTCAGCGGTAGTCTTATTGAGTAGAGACATGATGGTCATTCACATGACGTCTTCTAATCAGAATACTCGATACAGCTACCATATACTCATGCACAGCAATTAAAACATCTTGAGTCATTAAACATAAGTGGCTTACTCCAAATGACAAAATGAAACTCACTTAATTGAATCACTCAGTCTATGCTAATATAATTAAGCTAAAAACAAAACAAAACAAAACAGGAGTCACTGGAAACCTGACCTTGAGTTGCTCAAAAGGGAAGTTTATATTACAAAGGTTAGACCAATACTGGGATGTCACACTAATGCCGATAAAACTGTGTGATCAGGAGAAGATTTATAAACTTGAACTTGGACTATTCTTTTGGAACTCATGAACATTACGAGTCTCTATGGTGTAGCTTACATTTTCTCTACAGGCCTATATGCTAACTCCAAATGACTATTTGTCTATGTGTAGCTCATAAATTCTCTCTCTTTGTCTCCCTACATTTCCATGCGCCCAAACAACGTCCAATATTAATGACGTACAGTAGACACATGCGACAACAACACACAAACAATTACATGCATTGCAAACTCGGAGTTTGTTATATTTTTTGCTTTCAAAGACTTCATCCAGCGACACAACAAAAGATGTGTGTGACGTTCAAATTACAGATGCAAAGAGTCATGGTCAGGAACTTGGACTTGACTTAGAACCTAAAGATTTGGACTTGACTTGGACTTGAGACCTGACTTAGCCCTATAGAGACTTGTGCCCATCTCTTTTTGCCATAGAACATCATCTTTTTCCATCTGAACCTTCTTCTGCATTCTCCTCTCAAACACCAACTCCTAGCTATCAACCTCTTCTTAAGTCAAAAAAAAAATCAAAATGGCGGACTTCCTGTTAGGTTTAGCATATGGCTACAGAATACTTTTTTGTAAGTCTTAGGCTGATAGGTTTGCCTTCCAATTTTCACAAATCTAGCTGATCGCAAATGCTTCATAAAACTGTGTAGAGGGCACTATTGAGTCATTTATTGGAAATTGCACAAGACATTTAAAAAAATATTCATGTTCATGACAGGTCTGATGTGCGTGTAAAGTTTCATGAGTTTTCGCACATGTTTAGACTCAGGAAAAGGAGCATTTTTCTTTGCAAACAATGTATCGTTACAGCAACGGAGTGCGACAAAATAAAAAGCTTTCGATACATTTTCATCTTCAGTATCTCAAGTTTGAAGATGATCTGAAAAATTTGGAAGGAGAAGTTCGTTAAAATATGACCCCTAAAAAGGCCCCCAAAAAATCGAGACTAATTCCAAAGTAAATCAAAATGGCGGACTTCCTGTTGGGTTTAGCATATAGCTCCAAAATACTTTTTCTGTGCGTCGTGGGCTGTTACATATGCCTCCAAATTTTCTTGGCGATACAGTTACATGAAACGTACTACCGGGAATGCATCGTTAAAGAGGAATTTTGGAACGCAAAATGCGATGTCCCGGCCCTGGGGGACTTCCTTTTAGGTTTAGCCTATGGCTCCAAAATACTTTTTTGTACGTTGTAGGCTGTTATATAAACTTCCAAATTTTCGTGCCTCTGGGTTATTCGTACAATCGGGAATGCTTCGCTAAGGAGTATTTTCCCCCCCGTTGCAAACAGTGCATGCCACGGCAACAGCGTGCGACGAAATAGAAAGCTTTCAATAACTTTTTATCTTCAACATCTTAAAATAAAATACACCAAGTTTAAGACGATCAGATACATTTTGTAGGAGGAGTTCGTTAAAATATGACCCCTATGAAACAACCCATAAAAATGGCAACATATTCCAAAGCAAATCAAAATAGCGGACTTCCTGTTATGTTTAGCATATGGCACCAAAATATTTTTTTGTAGATCGTTGGCTGTTACATATGCCTCCAATTTCCCGTGCCTCTGGGTGCTTTATACAACCGGGAATCCTTCATTAAGAAGGAATTTTTTCCTTTGCAAACACTGAATGCCACGGCAACAGCGTGCAACAAAATAAAAAGCTCTCAATAACTTTTCATCTTCAATATCTTAAGATGAAACACACCAAGTTTGAAGACGATCCAATAAATTCTGTAGGAGGAGTTCGTTAAAATAAGACCCCTATGAAATGGCCAATAAAACGGCAACAAGTTCCAAAGTAAATCGAAATGGCAGACATCCTGTTAGGTTTAGCATATTGCTCAAAATAGTTTTTTGTACCTTGAGTGCTGTTACATATGCCTCCAAATTTCCGTAGCTCTAGGTAAAACGTACAACCGGGAATGCTTCATTAAGTGAGAATTTTGAAACACAAAATTTGATGCCCCACCTTTGGGGGACTTCCTGTTAGGTATATATAGCATATGGCACCAATATACTTTTTTTGTAGGTCATAGGCTATAACATTTTCTCCATTGATTTCATTGTTTGAAGCAGTTACAGATGAAAGAGGAGAATTTCAAAGTCTCTTTTCACAAGTGGATAAGAGAGGTGATGATCACAGCATGCACAACGCCAATTACGCCTGCTACAAGCTACAGTAAGTTGGAAAATAAACAAGCAATTGTGGCGTTGGTTGGTGAGTAACATACCCACATACAGAAAGAATGCTTCAATTCTCCAGTCCCAATTAGATTCGCTTCACTTTACTTTTCAAATGCTAACTCCTTGACACATCTCCTCCTGGCCCCATTTTGATGACACACTTCATCCTCAGCTCCTCCAGCCATCCATCCATGCAGCCATACTATCACAGACAGTCCAACAGCGCCAACATTTCCACTGACCAACATGGGGCTGTTGCAAAAATTTTGCTCACTTAGGCCACTTTGTCTATAATTAATTTGATAATTTCATAAATTTTCATGCACATTTAATACCTTTAAAAAACATTTTACCATGTTAATGACATCGCGTGTGCTTTGGGCTCAAGTAATGATCAATCGTGCCTCAGTTTGTGGACGTCACTTTACCAAACCCAGAAAAAAGGTGAGTAGGTGAGCCGTGATTGGTCGTTACCTGAGTTCCTAGCATCCGTGATGTCATTTTCAGTCGACCGCGAGTGGCAAAATGTGTTTTCCAAGGTATTAATTTTACATGAAAAATAACTGATTATAGACACAATATTCCCTTTTTATTGCTGGAAATGGCTAAATGAGTCAAGTATACTTTTAACAACGGATCCACATGACGTACATTAAACATTAAATGACAAAAAAAAGGTGGAAGAACACAAATGAAAGTGAACATTTATCAGGGCTGCCTCCTCACAGGCCTGTTGTTTTTTGTTACTTTGTTAATGTCGTTCACCACCTGTTGGGTGATTTTAGATTGCACTTCTTTTACTTTGCCACTTCGGCGTTCCACCCATCTGCTTCTGTGTCCAAATTATACTCCTTGTGTCACAACAGGTTTTTACAATATATGGTGCAATACGGCCTCACAATCAAATACACTATATAAACAATTCAAGGCCTGTTATTTTATCGTATTCAGACCACGTTCATTTAATTTTTTGTCTTCTATTTTGATGATGAGGTATAATTTGTCGAACACACAGCAAATTAATTAGCTTTGTGTCCAATTTGGGGGTGGGGGTGCGTGGAGGTGAAGATCAATGTTGGTTTCAGTCTTTTTTCAGTGCTTTCCTGTTCGAGCGAGTTGCCGTCTACACCCACTAAACATACCCACTCAGTGCACTTGGGGAAAAAAACCCTGCAAAAACACTGCACAGTTGTCTGTTTGAATGTGCTATATAAAAAAGATGACTTGAATTGACTAAAGACAACAATGAAAGTAATAATGAAAGTTTGATTTCTCAACCTACCAGTTGAATGAGTGAGTCCCCACACCTCCTGGCCATAAACATCAGTTTTGTTCCAGACCAGCCTGTGGACCAGACCAGGGCCAGCAGGGTACCAGCGTTGGTACAACCTTCCCTGGACTGAAGCTCTAACATGCACCTTAGACAGACCGCCCAGAGGGGAGATCGGCGAGGACGCGGATGGAGGTGTGAGGAGGATACGCAGCAAGGAGAGGTAACCTGCAGCTCGGGTACTCAAATAATTCAGCTTCATGAAGGCTCCTGGAATCGCAACTTCTTCCTGCACTGCCTGCAGGAGAGCGACAGACAAAAAGAACGTTTTTGGGGGGATGGAAAATAGTTTTGATCACTGTGTTATATGCAAATTGGTGCGACTGGAAAGGGCATCACAAATCAGCTTCTGTTGAGATTCCTCATTGACTGCAACAACATGATTCCATCATTGTTTCTTAAATGGCATGTTTTAAGGTTTCAATTAACTTTGAAAAAATTATATTGACAGAATTCCCACCTCTGGTAAAATGCATGTTCTATTGGGTTAAGGTCTGGTGACCGACTTGTCCAGTCTAAGAGCTTCCACTTGTTCACCCCCATTAAGTCCTGTGTTCTTGTGTGTCTAAATGTAAATGCCGTGAAATAAAAGCTGGAATTCTGAACTTTTGTCTTGTATTCATCGTTTGATCTGAAACCCAAGTGTCTTCAATAGACAACAAAAACAAAGGAATTTATCTTGCTGTTCCAATACTTTTGGAGGAGACTGTATAATAGATAAGGTACAAAATGACCATGCTTGTTTTCTTCCCATCTAGTCGTTTGTTAACATAAAACTTGCAGAAACAGTTTACAATGTGAAGTTAACTGCACAACAAAACCATTAATGCTTTTTTTGTAACAGATTAGATATGATTTTCTGTGGGATCCTTTTGTATGTGAATTGTGCTATGCCTTCTTGGCAGGAGCAGACCTCGGTCCCAATGAGTTTTTATTTTCGCGTTAAATAAAGGTTTTGATCATGATAACCATGACATGGCTAACTTTAATATTAATGTTATTGCTGTATTTAATGCTGAAGTAAAAAAACAACAACTGTACTTAAGTAGGCGTACCTGAAGCTCTGGTACAGCAGGACCCTTCTCTGCACATGTCCCTGTATATCTAGGTAGTGGGTATGGCAGGACCAGAGGATAAGGACTCAAAATAGTCCTAATATCACATGTTGGAGGCTGCACTTCTTCCCTGGACATAATGACCTGATCCAGAACCAGGAAATTGTTGTTTGGGGTCCAGACAGTGCGTGTTTGCGGCAGGAAAGGCGGGCGGTGGAACATAAGAGTCACTGACATTGCACCCAAAGTCACCAGGTCATAACTAAAGTGTCGGAAAAGTGAATTTAAAAAACAAGATTAGGAGAGGAAAAGGAAACAAGCTTTTGCATGTGTGTGAGTGTGTCCATTTTTGCACCTTCCATCCTGTCGACTGATGGTGTACCCGTACTCAGGATGCTGAGGGAAGGTGATGTTGACGCCAACCAAAGAAGAGCCATCTTGCAAAGCAACATTGCCTCGAATCACAGCAACACGACTGGCATAACAACGACAGAAAGCAGTTGGAGAAAATTATAAAAGGACACACAAGAGGTTAAGATGATAGCTTTGCAACGACAATGATTGTCTGAGAAGGGATGCATGTTGTGATGCGCTTGCCAAATGACAATGTGCTTTAGCAAAACGATTTGTGTAATTCTCAGTAAGTTTGATCAAACTTGTCATTGTGGACATGTAAGTCATTTTTGAATGATTATATTACATATATTGCATGTGTGCCATAAACTGCTCTCTACCCTCTCATGGGGTAAAAAACGACCTATTTTAGAAACCCTCTGATATTTTCAGTGTCATTACGACCAACGTTGTGTCTTTCTTTAATGGAGGCTGAGGCAGTGGCTAGTTGCACAGCAACGATGTCATGTAGGCCTACACAAATGCTTAATGATTTGTCATCATAATGTGTGTAACTGGAGGTTGTCAAGATTAACATATCCACTCAGTCATATATATACAAGATTAACATATCCACTCAGTCATATATATATATATATATATATATATATATATATATATACATATGCATATATATATATATGCATATATATACATATATGACAATTTAGACACTTCAGTTAACCTACTATGTATGGTTTTTGGACTGTGGGAGGAAACCGGAGAACCCGGAGAAAACCCACGCAGGCACGGGGAGAACATGCAAACTCCACCCATAGGCCAAAGCCCGGACTCGATGTCCCGTCCTAAGCGCTGTGAGGCGGATGTGCTAACCAGACAGTCACTGGTGAGACTGCCTCTTTAAATCTGTGCTGGCCAGTCCTCATCACATGCATGCATTTAACCGATAATTTAAGACCAGTACACTTAATTATCTTCTGCTCTTGTATTTTAACAATTGACGATCCAAGGACACAGTCATACAAAACAAATAAGGGAAGGACTTTGCATGCACATGGTGACCCAGACTCGCAAAGAGTAAACAAGCACATACCTGGTATCAAAGGGCACGTCTCCAGGGAGAGTGTGTGTGGCTGCTTTGCCAAGAAGAAAGTGTATGCGGTGGTAGAAACTGTGAGTGTGTGTATTAACTGGGGAAGGGGGTGCAGTTGGGGGCAATGGGCTCCGTTGCAACAGGGCCATGGGGTCAGCCGAGCCGCGGCACAGGGGGTCAGAGCCACAGCTTAGCTGCTCGCAACAGTCTGGATCCACACAGTCAATCAGACCATCTGATGTACACAGAAGCAATATCAAGAGATCACATTAAAATATATATACAGTATAATAATGAGATACCGTTTAACAACAATTTTTAAGACCAGCACTTACATTTGTGTTATTATATGACTATATTATTTTTGTAATTTGTCACTGGAGGTTAAAGCTAGTTAAAGCTACAATAACACTTTTGCATACAGTTTTCAAGAGGTATTTACTGTATATTGCACTTTATTAGAAGGGAAAAGATAGAAAGAGGATACCATAAAACCTCTGCCAGAAAAACTTCTGCACCTCCAGCCAATGAGGAGTTCAACAAAGAAGATGTAATCTGAGACAATGAACGTGCATCACCATTATCACAAAGATAAATCAAATTAGATTCTTTCATCAAGCCCGTTTTATATTGCTATAAATCAGGCATTTGTCGGCACAATTATTTGAATGTGAGCCATAAAAGTCCAGCGTAAACAATGGGCTGCTGATAAAAGCCAAAGCAGCAGGTAACAGGAGCCAGGCTGGCATTTGTGCTTCCTATTTCAGGCTTGTCTCTCAAAAGGCAGGAAGCAGTGCTGACATTTAAATGCATCTGACCACAGAGCAGAGAGCTAAAGGCCAACAATATTCTATTATAACCTCCTCCTACAAAGGTGGCCGAGTACAATAATTCATTTCCATACCATTCAACACTCCGGCTTGAAAGAACACAATTAATTGAATTTGCTACATCGTTGCCATTAAAAGGACAACGTTTGTAATTACTATGCATAGGTGGCAATTGAAATACACAAAGGAGCAAAGTATAGATTATAGTGCAATGCATATGAAGTGTAAATGTTTGAGTATGTCAGTCGGCTGCACTTCGTATGCAATGTTTTGTTTTTTTCTTCCAAATGGAAGAACCCTGTTCTCACTTCTGGTATTTTTTCATCTCTGTATAGCTTCAGAAACAAAACAATTGCTTCAAAAGACAGATATGTAAGCATTAGCAGTAAGAGCTATATCAGGGTTAGGGGAACCCTGGCCCTAGAGAGCCGCTGTCCTGCCTGATTTCCATGTCTTCCTCCATCAATACACCTGATTGATGAACAAGATCGTTATCAGGCTTCTACAGAGCTTGCTGATTAGCTGATCAGTTGAGTCAGTTGTGTTTGAGGAGAGAGACATGGAAAACAGGCAGGACAGTGGCTCTCGAGGACCAGGGTTCCCTATCCCTGAGCTATATTATGATATTTGAAAAGCCAGAGAGTGAAGTGGCTCGAGTGAAAAACTGGTAGCCTGAATGAGATCCGTGATACAGTATATTGCATGAGTTCTTTCTTTGCAATGTTCTCTCTGCAATAAGAGTAAAGGAATTTGATTATATTAAATTAAGTTCTTTAATTGATAGAAAGTTGAACAGGCATTGTACGGTTAGTATTTTTCATTGACTAGCTTCTGAAAAAAAAAAAAAATATATATATATATAAATATACAGTAGGGCAGACAGTCTATCACTAACCACTATGTGTATGAAAAGCACTTTTAAGACAATTCATATACTATACTATATCGTATTAAATATGGATGGGCGAGTACTATGGGGCCGATACCTGAGCCATATTTCAAGGTATCGGTACTCGTGTCGGCCAATAACAGTATTGGCCTCTCCCTTTTATGGTCGTTTTACAATCAGGAACTAGAAATTAGAAGAATAGAAAATTTCCATTAATTAATGATCTAATCACCACTTTCCCCTACTCTCCTATTCACCATGATCGCCGATCAGCCGATCATCATTTGCCCGTGATGCATTAACACTCCATTGCGCTGATTTCTACGTACGCCCACATCAATATCTGAAAATATAAAAATTTAGCGCACCAATGTTTTGTATTTTACTTTATAAAACCTTGATCCAAGGTCACTTTCTGATAATTTCAACTTTCTCTTACCGGCTATTGTTCTGCATTTGCCATGGTGTTTTTGGTGCAAAGTTAGCATTGCCATAAGTGGTAAATCAGATGCAAATTGCATTCAGCTGTCAAACTTTGTGGGTGTGTTTGCACTTGTATATAATTGGAGCAATATTCTTTAAGAGGGAGAAAACTGATGCAGTGTTGATGGATGCAGTGTATTTTTAGTCGACTTGGCCCTGAATAGATCTAGTGTGGCGGCCGTGGTTCAGGGTGTAGAGACGGTCGTTCAGTAACCAGAAGGTCAACTGTTCGATCCCCGCTCTCCTCAAGTCGTGTGTCGTTGTGTCCTTGGGCAAGGCACTTCACACACATTGCCTCCAGTGCTAATCACACTGGTGTATGGAAGGTGCGAATGTTTGGTGGTGGTCGGAGGGGCCGTGGGCGCACACTGGCAGCCACGCTTCCATCAGCCTGCCCCAGGGCAGCTGTGGCTATTTAAGTAGCTTCCCGCCACCACAGTGTGAATGTGTGAGCGCATGAATAATGCAACCACTGTGAAGTGTCTTTGAGTGTCCAAAAAAGCGCTATATAAATCTAATGCATTATTATTATTATTTAAAAAAATAATTTACCATTCAAATAAAGTTGTCCAGTAAATTTATTACATACCGCTTTCATTGGTACATTTTAAGTGTGAAATTCCTTTATACGTACCTTTACAACATTGATAATAAAAAATAAAATAAAATGTGTAAGTGTTTTGTTGTTTTTTTAACCTATGGCTCTCTGGGCAGGGTGTGGAGAGGATGTTAAATGTATTTATATATTTTATCCCAGCAGGTGTTATGCATATCAGATATTTAGCTGCGAGAAGACAAAACATTTAAATGCACACCCACACACAAACTCTTAAGCAATGACCAATAGGACTCCACAGGCTTCGCAGCAGGACTGGGACAACGCAGAGAGGAAGTGAAGGAAGGACAATGAAGCGGATTCTTTTTGGCTATTGAATTAAAGGAAAGGAGTGCAAGGAAGACAGAAATAAAAGAGGTAACAAAGACAGAATAGAGATAGAAAATGATAGATGGTGATAGAATGTCACCTCCGTCGTTGTCTGTTCCATCACTGCAGTCAGTTTCCATGACAACACTGCATCCAGGCCCGCTCCATCCAGCCTGGCAGACGCAGCGCCAGCCACTCTGCTCCAGGGTACAGCGCCCGTGCCCGCTGCACAACCCTGGGCAGCCATCTGAAGATGACACACATACACACACACACACACAGTCATTGGAATGTGTTCAAAATTTGGAATACTTGTTATGAATAAAAATAATTAAAAACTACCTTTCACAACAATGTCCAAATCATGAGCAACTGCGGAGGAAAGAAGTGACAATGACACCATTTCCCAATCCAAATATCACAACGAATAATTAAAATCTCCCACGTGCGCTCACCAATGTTGCAGTGTTCTCCCTCCCAGCCGGGTTGGCAGATGCAAGTCCCATCGTGGCACTGGCCGTGTTCTTCGCAACGAGGATGGCACGCTCTCTGGTCACACAACACGCCGAGCCAACCCTCCTCACACTGGCACTGGCCCTCTGAGCAAACACCATGACTGCCACACGGCACTGGGCACAGCTCTGCCAGCGAGGTAGGTGGGGGTGCGGGGGCGAGACAAGCGTGTTAGTGTGAGAGGAGAAAATAATGGGCCAAGCAGATGGAGACAATTACGAATTGACAGAAAAAGTCAGAGTTGCATTGAATATGGAGGGAAAACAAAGTTTATTGTAATTCAGATTTCAGGCAGAAGCTTCACTTAATGGTAGGAGGAATAATGTTTTTTTTCCCCACAATTTTCTGTTCTCTAAAACAGTGGTTCTTACTTAACCTGGGTTTGATCAAATCCCAGGGGTTCGATGAGTCAGGCTCAAGGGTTTGGTGGAGGTCAAGACATATGCCTGACTCAAATGTTTCGTAATGATACACCCCACTTGGCCATCTTTGGCTGCAGGTGATCATGCTACATTGTGGCCTATACTGTATGTGCTGTAGGGAATTTGGTGTGCCCAGCTGTGATGGTACATTGTGTGATTTCCTTATTATTGTAATCCCTTCATACTAACTATGTCAAGCAAAAAAAGAAAGTGGTGAGATATACGATAGAAATTCACATGTATAACGGAATGTATGGTGTTCCACAGGGTTAAATTCTGGGCCCTCTGCTGTTTTGGTTAATTCTTAATATAAAATAGGGGTGGTTGTTTTAAAGTGCTCTAAACATAGTTGAGTTGAGTAACAGGACTTGGCGTCCTAACTGCGTGATTTGCTATGTCAAGTTGAGCAACTTTAGTCTAGCACAGCTATATTGCAAAACTAGGATTCGATGTAAAGGCTACTCTCCCCGTTCGTTTTATTCACCAGTAAGCCCTATGGCTTGAATTTTTTGGGGGGGATCATATTTTATTTTTCAATAAAGAAGAGTTCGATGAATGCACATAGGAAACTGGTGGGGTTCAGTACCTCCGACAAGGTTAATAACTACTAGAAGAGTGAATAGAGCCATAACAAACAAATGACTCATATTTGCACTGCATTTCAAAACCCAAAGGCCTGAAATCCAGCTCTTGGCAGACATGTTAAAACATTTTCTTCCTGTCCTCTGTTTGATTTTCTGTATCCAATTTCTCAACAATCGTTTTATTCCTTACCTCGTCTTGCTTGTCTATTTTACTTTTCCACTCTCTACAGAGGAAAAAAATGTCATCTGTGAGTAAAGCGAGCAAAGTGCTAGAGGCTCACAAAGACCACTTTACCTAGCCGCACTAAGAAGTAATTTTAATTTAAATATACATTGCACAGAGAGGGTGGGAAAAGAGGATTAAATTAGTTTTCAACTCTCTATTAGAGTTACATTTAGATATGCTTGGGCACGAATGGAGAATTGTAGTGTTCTTTTTCATAAAGACATCATAGAGAGTGGATTCGTGCTTGCATCATAGATAGATATTCAGATATTCAGCCATGGTCTGTCATTGTGACGGCGTACGGTATATCACAGTAATAAGGCGTCCACACTCTTCAGGGCAAGTGCTAATGCCAATTGCCCATAAATCATCTTTGCCAAGACCAGTATTAACTTTATGTGGTGGAAAGCCTTAAAACGGACATTTGCCATCTGTCAAAGGACACTGTAACGAGGACAAAGATGAGGTGTGTACCACACGCTATAATTTCAACATTGTTGAATACCCTGTTACTGTGTTTGTCTTTTGATGGTGAATGTTATGCGCAGGCAGAGCATTGAAGGCATTTCAGTTTGAAAAAAATCTCAAACAACTTTATTGGAAAAAAAAATCATGAAAGTATTTATTTGGCACGATTAAATGCCAAGTTTCTCCAATTTACATTCTTGGAGCAGCCTTGATTGAAAAATAGCTTCCTTTTTTCCATCTCTTACATCTTTGTTCTTCCATCATCTAAAGTAGCTGAAAGAAATTTGTGTGATTGCACTTTCAGCGTACTATCCACTATAAAGTGGTTGCACTGCCTCAATCATGAGCATACACATTGGCCACAAGATACAACGGCACAATAGAGCAGCATCAAATGTTTTACATTTACAAAGATAATAATTATTTTGATAGGAACTAATCAGTTTCTTGTCAACCAATATCAATCACCATGTTCGTTATAGAGAACATTTAGATGAATTCATCCCCTTTACTTGCTCACTGTAGCCTGAGAAGCCACACCCATTATTTTTTAAAGAAACTGTGTCTAGGTCTTGGTTCAAAACGAACTGTGCAATCAAGTTTGTTTATTTGCAGTGACATATTTTCCAAGAGCAACATCATCTTCAGCGGCGGAAGTCCATCCTCATAACGTTCAAAATGGCGTGCACGAGAGATACAATAGTTTTCACATTGCATCATTAAAACTCCAGCACTGCAAGCATTTATTCCAAAAGAAAAAAAAGTGTCCCAATCACAGATATATATGAATGGACTAACAATGCGGCTTACGCTGCCACTCACTAAGGCTGCCTAACTTGAATATGCTATTTCTCTCTGGTGTTTTCACATGATATTTTCTGTCTCTGGCAAAAACGTCACTGTGAATGCCATACAGTTTTACTAATATGATGGGGAGAAGCTCTTCGTGCACATTTCATGCGATTACACAATCTGTTGCGCCATTTTGTAAGGGTGTCTGAATGTCCAAAATAAAAAAAGTGGTACATTCAAACTTACCCACAATGCACTTGGAAAAATACCGAACATCAGACGCATATTTAGCCCATTTTTGGGGGTGCTTCATCATATATATAGATAGATAATATATATACATATAAACAATAGAGTTTAAAAGTAATATTTAAACAACAAAAATACAGTACACCCCCCCATTTGACTCAAAATGGTTTGATCCACCTGGACCCCTTCACCCTCTGCTTTTGCAGAGAAACGGAGCACGTTGTCCTCCAAGAGTCCAGTGAGTCACGGCATGTCTGTCTAGTTGAGTGAAAGTGTTCCTTAATTTCACCAGGATATGTGAAAAGTTCCTTACCTCCTACCACTCAACACCAACACATTATTTTCATTACTAATCTGCTTTTTTTGCTCCTCAATCATATTGCTATTTGCTAATGAGGGAAACAAGTGTTAATATTCATGTCTACATGTCGTGCTGCTATTGGTTATCTTACATGTGTGGCGTGCGTGCGTGGTGTGTGTTTGTGTCTGCACAGAAAAAAGTAGCCTAATGAAGTAGGTCTTGGACACAAGATTGTTTTTCAGCAAACAAAAACTCCATTTTGAGGTATTTGTATTAAAGACAAGATGTGAAAAGGCAGACACAAACAGTACTTAAGTCAATTTGTTTTGTTAAATATGTTTTATATGATGGGTCTACACCATACACATACTTGTACATGCGTTATTAATATTATTTTGTAGATTCTAGCATATTTTTTTTTTGAAGTGTATGTTAATGTATATGTTTTTTTATAACAGTACAGACAAGTATAGTCAAACAATAAACATTCTGTATTAAGTTAATGTCTGTTAATATATTTTATATATCAAGAGTTTCATTTAAAAGAAAAATTCAAAAACAAGTCCAATGTCCATTTTTGTTAATTCTCACTCTAAACTGTGTGGAGCTGGTTTACGCCAGAGACATGCATACGGTTAATGCGGCGTATGTTGAGGAGCTGTTATATTAAAAAATAAATTAGTGTTGGGGAATGTTTATATTTTAAGTCCTTTTTGCCTTTGCATAATTTTTATTCGATTCGGTTTACTCATTGACTTCCCATGCAATTTTTGAAGTGGAAAGTACAGTGCCCCCAAACCACGGCAAGCTACTTATCATTATTGTCTGTTTGGTTAGGTTGATGGCGACTGTGACTGGTGGTTTCCAGGCTAGGATCACAGTTGATTGTATTGCTAAATCAAATGTATCTGTGAGCATGCAGTGGATATAAAAAGTCTAAATACTGCCTGTTTAAATGCCACTTTTTTTTTAACTGATTACAAATATTTTCTCTCATCCTTAATGTGACCCTATAACCAGTACAGTCAATTGAATACAATTTAATATTTCAGAGTGGAAGTAAAATTAAACTACTGAGATAATATGGTTGGGTGCACACCCTGGCAATGATGACCAATTACAAACACTTGTTAACCCTATAAAGCCAAGCGTATAATAACAAGACATTTTGAGCCCTCTATTTCACGAGTATAATGTTTTTTTCCTCATTAAAACTCTGACGTGCATTGCACGGACAATCCATTAGAGGGCAGCGCCACCCAGCTAATGGCTTTTTCAGCGATCTTGCAAGATCGCCCCAATTGAGAAAAGAGAGACCGATACTTAAATGTTCTTTCTGATTTTGGGAAATACTAATATGTTTGATATGCCTGTTTATTATTATATTTTTGACTGTTATAAATGTACAAATTTAAAGCATTGTGACCAAATGTATCAAATATGACCCAAAACAAAAGTCTTATGTAGAAGTTGGTTTTCTTTTCTTTTCTTTTCGTTTGTTTCTTCAAAAGGACCAACACATTTACAAAGACTGAATTTTCTCTCATATATTTCATGGTTCAGTCTTTATAGGGTTAATTAAATGACAGTTGCCACTATTTAAACTACTATACCTCTGATTAACCCCAAATAATGTTGCAACACCAGTAAAGACAGTCACATCCCTAGCTATATGAGGGTGTGCATACTTGTGCAACCACACTATCACAGTTTTCTGGAAATATTTCTGTCAATTGAATTGTACAAGTTAGAGGTCACATTTATGGTGAAAAAAAAGTTTTACAATCTGATGTATCTAAGTTTTCTCATATCACAAAAACCTTGACTTTTCATCTCATCTGTATGTGCACACAACACAAACCAGTATCATAAAATGGCTGCTATCCAAATTCTCTTCAAGGCTAGAAATTGAATCTGGAAAGAGCACCCGTGCCACTTGACCACTGATAAATGCGTGTACAATTGCATATTTCTGTTCTGCCTGAAAATCCAATTGATGTTTTACCGATGTAGCAGTCGGGTCCTGTCCAGTTGGGCTGGCAAGCGCAGGTGTCTGACTCAGGGAGGTAGGTGCCATGTCCCGAACACTGCTCCTGACAGGCTGGCAACGGGTCATCACAGCTCACTCCTGCCCAGCCTGGAGAGCACACACACTCCCCGCGGACACACACGCCATGTCCACCACACTGAGGGTCTACGCAGTCCACTGCAGACAAAGAGAGGACAAATGTCCGAGTTTGGGGGGAAGGGGAGTCGTTAAGTGTCCGAGTGTGCCTGTCTAATTATAATCATCAGTTCACTGAGTATGAAAGCAGTGTTCTTTGCATCCCATCCAGGAGTTAACCGCCCTAGCTACAATCCCTGTATCTGTTCCACAACATTACATTTCATAGGACACTTAAAACCCGGGCTTTGATAAGGGGTGAAATGGCCTGGTTGAAATCTGCATGTGCGGGTGGTCAGTGTTAGTGTGTGTAATTACAGCTCCGAGCGCCGAGCCAAAGCTCAGCACAACGCCTCAGCACAGCTTAGCTCGGCTCTGTTGTTCAAGGTCAAACACGTGATTCAGTCTTCAGTCTCTGCAGGCGATGTGTTACAGTACGCGGCTGCTTTGGAACATTGTGCTGAGAGGTTACAATTAAGTATAGCATTAAGCTACGAATAATGCCGCTTTGCTATTCTTAGAATTGTTGGTTATACAATGGAGACATGCAAAATTATACATGACTGTACACACAATGAGAATCACTATCACAAAAAGAGCAACTCATAATACACTATAACGTTTTATTATTTTTAGCCCAACCTTGCTTAGACAAGGAATGCCACAGCTTTGAATCAATAATGATTCTTCAAATAAGGAATGATTGATATCCTTGGTGCACTGAGCAAACCCCCCCCCCCCCCCCAAAAAAACCCAACAACATTCTCCTCAAATTTTTTTGCTTACCGTATTTTTCACACTATAAAGGGCACTACATTATAAGGCGTATAGAATAGTAGTGGCTGGGGTTGCGTTGGAGCTTACTTAACCAATATTGATCCACATATAAGGCATATTATAAGGCGCACTGCTGTTTTTGGAGAAAAATTATAGGCTTCTAGGTGAGAAAATTATAGGCTTCTAGGTGAGAAAATTATAGGCTTTTAGGTGCGCCTTATAGTGCGGAAAATACAATATTGTTTTTACACGCACTTTGCATGCAAACCAAACCAATGTACTTGTATAAGAGAATGCCAGTAAAGCGTATTGTTTAGCAGGGAGTATGGTTCAGGACAATAAATGATTGTCACACATTTACTGTATATAATTGTTCGTGTAACACAATGTTAGCATGATGAAGCATTGCAGCATGTTGTGTTTGTCACACTATTTACCATTCTGCCTATTTTCGTAGCCTGGACTCGACAAGAAAAAAACATGTCATGGTTGTGTCACACATTTTTGACAAGCTATATAAAAGCACACTTACAAACATGTTTTTAGGAAATGGCATTTCTACAAGTGTGGATTACTGCCTGTTAACCAGTTTTAAGTAGGTGTTGTGACAGTAATTTACCTAGAAATGAATGTGGTGCCTTTTTTTCATTTATATTAAGTTTGAAATATCGACATGGCCTTTAAAAATGGTTTCTATGGTTACCATAGTGAAAGCAGACGTTTATTCATGGTGCTCGCCTTCCGGCGTATTCACAAGAGAATTGTACATCCGGGCAAGTAAGTACATAGTGTCAGCCTCTATGTGACAATTACGTTGCATTAACAACACACCATTTATATTTGCCCTATACCTACTGGAGACAACTGTGTCAGTGAAGGGGAGGTTTAAGGAATGCACTTTTGCTTGATTTGGAAACGGCAGCAATAACTGGAGCAAACTGGCTTGCATAGTTTTGTGTTATAGATTATTTTAAAATGTGCATGTATCAATTTTTTTACTTCTGACATCACAAATAGAAAGTCATCACAAGTACTGTTTGATGTAGGACTGGCTGTAAATGGCTGCCAGCTGGGGCAGGAAATTGGGTTGATGACAGCAGTTTACCAAAAAAAAAACACATACACAACATAACCTCATTCCTCCTTCAACCCCCCCCCCCCCCATGCTGTGAGGATAATTACAATCATACACACATTCAATTTGTGTTTATATCCTCCAGTTAATATAAAACTCATCCACATGCTAGTAACTTCATGGGCCAGTTCCTTACACTTACCCTAAAGTCAAATGCCTATCCAACTCATTAACACAATTTCGATAATCATAAATAAACCACCTATAAAGTGCACATCTGTTTATTTATTATTTGGGGACTGTGGAATCTTTGGCTGAGGAAAGTTAATGGTTTGGGGTATTTGCAGCAAACTCAATCTTAACTTTTTTATTTTATTTACACAATTCTAAATAAATAATAATCGTTTTTCAGCCATTTATCTTGCCATTTATCTTGCCATAACAAGTTCCAACAAATAAACCTAATCTTCACGCAAACGCCGAAACACACATAAACCTCATATCATACATTTACTATATACATTTTAAACTGACACAAAAAGAAATATTGCAGGCATAAAATGTATAGAATAATGTACTTATTTTAGTTTCTGTGCACCTTTAAGGGGCGGGGCCTGGTGGGGTGGAACGTGACATTGATGAGTGTCTTGGCATAAATTGTGGTAAGTGCTTAAATATGTGTTTTACTGTTCTTCCAGCATTCAAAACCTTGCTGAGAAGTGCATCGGCAAGTGTGACTGCTTTTCCATTTGAAACCTCCTATGTCAAACTTTGGTCAATTAAGTATTTTTTTTCCACAAATCAATACTATAACCATGGTACACTACAGGGTACAGCACTACCCGTTTGTGTTATTTGTTTATTTTTATTTGATCAACAATTTTTCTATTATTATTATTATTATTATGATTATTATTAATATTATTATTACATGTTTTAGAAGGGAGATAATGGCTTGAATTTCTAGATTTTGAAGTCTCATTTAATAGATTTGGCAATGAGTTTACTTTTATTTTTTAACACAAATTTTGCAGGGTTGTTATTAACTACATTTTTTGCTGTGCTGTGTCAAAACAACAAGGCATTTATTTTCACTGTACTGGGACTCAAAGCAACCCGAGTCACTCATACTTGGTTGCGTTACCGATAAGGACCAGTGACGTGTTTTCGCAACGTGTTCTGTAATAATCAACAGTGAAAATGGGCAATGTCATCAAAGTCATAACAAGGCTGAAAATGTGTATTCGGTGTAAATGTTTAGTTGTCACTGTCTTACCTAGTTCACAGTTGACTCCCTTGTAGGCTGGGCTGCATATGCAGATGCCGTGTATGCAGGAGCCATGATTGGAGCAGGTGGGGTCGATACACTGACCTTCCTCCACATTACACTCTGCTCCCTTCCAACCAGTCAGGCACACACACCTTCCCTTCTCATACACGCCGTTACCGCTGCACAACACAGGGCACGAATCTGTAACAGGACAAACACAGATTACAGCCACGTGAAAAGACACACATGGTACTGCAGTATATTAGCTGGGAGACCGCAGTAACCCAGTGTGAGAGGGACCACACACTCTTATCTCAGCCGCTGCACGGATTCAGCAAATCCTCAAACAGTCTTAGTCTCATACACACTCATACGTAGACACACACAAAATAACACACCTACACGCGCACACACACGCATCCAGCTTATCACTCACGCTGTTTCAATTTACTCAAGCACCACCTGAGCCCGGCTACCACGGCAACACAAGAATTGGAGAAAATCCCCCCAACGTCACCTCACTTGCTTTGAACAGGCCGTGAAAACAATTGTGAAAACGAAAAGATTAGGAACGAGAGCATTAGGCTTTTATAAAATGAGGAGCTCTCTTCATGCAGAGATGGAGAGCTGTGCGGCAACCAGCCACGTAGGCACTGACAGGTACCCTCTAACCCCCCACCCCCCCCACCCCCACGCACACCCACACACACACCATCACCTCAATGTTGCTAAAAGAGAGGCATGACAGGTAGACACTTCAAATTGTTTTCAATGAAGATTTACAACTAACGCTTTTTTTTTTTCTGGGCTTATTTGAACTGAAAACCTTTTGCACATTATATATGTGGGCCTATGTTGTCTTGTTTGATCCTTTTGTAAATATAACCCACTGCTCTCTGCAGCAATAAACGCGCATTTCACTTTTTACAACTCTTGTCATAACTTTTTGAACAACAACAAATATCACAATGCAACCAAATGAGCAACAATGAGAGGAGCATATGAATAAATGATGCATGTAAATAAATCATCATGGGAGACAATATCAGAGCACCTGTTTCAATACAATGAGGCAGACACACGTTTTACAATTTAGAAAACAATATGGGGAGGGGCAGAGGAAGAAGATTGGAAGCAAAGGCAGAGAAAACCAGAGGAGAAGATTACATTTCACAACAGGGAGTGAGAAAAAGAAACACAGACAACCAAGTAAAAGTCTGAATAAAAAAGGATGATATACTTATTTAATACAGTTACAATACTTGGTTGCTTGGTTTATTTAACTATATTTCATGAGGTGGCTTGTTTTTAGGTTATTAAAATATTCTTTACTTGACACCATAGGACACAACCAAACTGGCGACTCCTAGCTGCGAACGCTCATTAAGCAACATTGTAGATGCTGTCCAATGAGTACCCAGCACTTTTTAGTAATCCTGAGGTCGGGTAAAAAAAAAAAAAAAAAAAAAAAAAAGAATAATATATATAATAGTAATTTCCTCTAATCTAGATGTAGAAGTAGTGGACGGGCAGAGTGAGAGCCCATTAATTTGCGCAGCAGATTCTTTGTCATGCTGTGATTATAGAAAATATTGCACAGACCTTGGCGGCTTGGCTTTGTACTCATTTCACTTCATTTCTCTTTGCCAATTCCGCATAGACATTTTGAAGCAAATGCGAGTCAGAGGTGGCTGGCATTTAAGTCACCATATTGCTTAATGTGAAAAATGTGATGGAAGGAATCCTCAAAGAACTGCTGACAGACAGACAGACAGGGTAAAAGTCATACACTCTTTAAAATTACTATTTTAAATAACCTCCGCAGATGGAATTTTCAGTCTCTAGAGCAGTTCTTTTTCAAAACACATTGACCCGTTGTAAGAAAATAAACTGAATTGAGTAATGCGTAATGTAAATAGATGCCCTTAGAATCAAAATACTTAACAGATTAGAAGTGTTATTATTTGTTGTTTTGTTTATATTAATACCTAGTACAAAGCGTACGGCATGTTTGAACATTTTGGTTATTTTCCGTTATAAACAGTATCATTGACATTTCTAGCCCATTTTTGTGGGTGCTCAAGGACCTCTAAATTGAATCCCAGCTCCCCTAAAATGTAAGAGATTATTTGTTTATTTCTATAATGTGTCCTTTGTAGACAAACTAGGGAAGTGTATAAACATGGAGTACTTTGTTGAAACGAAATACAGCGGTTCTTAACCAGGTTTGATCGAACCCCAGGGCTTCAGTGAGTCAGTCTCAGCGGTTCGGCGGAGGTGTACCCGAATCAAAAATGATTTGTTAATATACTCCCCGCTTGGCCTATCTGTGCTGCAGGGAATTTGGTGGGCTCAGTAGTCGACTTGTGATGGTACATCATATGATTTGTTTATTATTGTAATCCCTTCTTACCATGACGAGCAAAAAAAGAAAGTGGTCGGATGGATATGTGCAATATGAATGTATGGTGTTCCACAGGGTTCAATTCTGGGCCTCTGCTGTTTTCATTGTATCTGTTGCCCCTGGGTTACAATCTTAAGAAAACAGCAGTGGATGTTGAGTTGAGTTGAGTGATGTGAGTCATCGTTCTTACTGCATGATTTGCAATGCCAAGATGAGCAATTAGCAAACAGCACAAGCTATCTTGCAAAACTAAAAGAAGAATACAAGAATACACTGTTTTCTGAATTCAAGGTGAAGAGAGCCAGAATCCACAAAAAGGTTTCAGGTGGTCAGGTAGATGTTTGAGAACTAATTCTCATTTACAAACATGACCTGGACATTGTCCTCTGTTTGAATTGGAATAAGAGAAGCTAGCTAGCTGTTATGTCCTGTTAAAATAAAATATATAAATTATATTCAAATGATATGTACAAAATGATTAATTTGATCTTACCTGGCCAGGAGCTCATCACTCCTAAATCTCTGGCTCAAGAGCCACCCCTGTACAGTATGTAGCATTGTTTGTATATGTGTTTACAAGCTTGTAACATTCACGGTGACATACACCATTAAGACAATTTTATTTAGGCATCAATCTGAATAACACATACAATTTTTGTTTATGTTTCATTGTAAACCCCTGAATTCAGAGGGCTTGAATTTTTGTTTGGCTATATGACAGTTTTTTTTTTTTTTTAACAGCAGAATTACAAATGGCCATTCACTCACCTATTCATTTGAAACTACCATTGTCAGACAATTGGGAGTCTCAACCGATAATGCAAACGATAGTCACACGTTACACAACATTTTCAAATGTGTTTGCTGACCTTTGGCACAGTTAGGACCCATGAATCCAGCAAAGCAGTGGCAGCGTCCAGCAACACATTCTCCATTTCCGTTACATCCTTTGGTGCAGCCGTCTATTGTGTCTATGCAACAACATACACAGACATCATTCATGTTTTCATTTATTCAAGACAATCAAGGCAGAAAAGAAGAAAATAATCCACATGCAACTCCATCAACTGGCATACAGTAGCATTTTGTTATTGAATGAAATATGTGATAAGCAATGGATGGCTCCCCAGACACAGAAGCTGTATTAGATTAGCCTGATCCAGCTGCTATCACTCTCTGGAGACTGGCCAAGCACTCACTTACTCTGTGTTGCACTAAGCACATTATGTTGCATTACTGGTTGCAAACACGCTGCACCGCACATTTACATACATCCGCGCTTCATCATCAAACTGTTTACAAGAACACAATTTGGAACGAGATTGAAGAACACAGAATGTGACGTTGTGAATGACCTAGTTAGTCAACAACAGATTATTGTTGAATGTTACTGCTGGAACACATGTATGCAGAGGACAGTAAATTGACTTTGTTGCTAAGAAGATTGTAATGTCCAGAATGTGTTTAGGTAACGATGCAGCCAGTATGGGTTCAGTTCCCATTCGGTGACAGTGAGTGTGAATGATTGTCAGCGGCCTGGCAGCTAATACAGGGTTACTTTTCCGGCCTCAATGCAAATTCCATAACATTAATTATTTATCTGAACATCTCTAAACTGGTGGGGATAGTAGATAGCAGTCTTTGTTCAGGTTGAAATGCTTCCTTCTCCTCAAGAAAAACGGTGGGCACATGCATCTATTAATCGGCACGAATGAGAAATTACTTGTTGACAAGCCCATTTGCAAAAGTCACAATCAAACTGCTCAAAAACATAATACAATCTGTGTAGTGGTCTTACATCATTTTGCATGAAGCAACAAGTGGCTGGCTAACAGATGGGGGGAAAAAAACAGTGAAATGCTACTATTTCTTACGAGATACTTTTGTTAAAGGTTGAACCGTTTTAGAGGTTACTCAACTGGTGCTCTTCTAGTTAAATTGGCTAAAGGAATATCCCAGAGGACCATAACGGATTAGCTGATGTAACACCCTATTCATATAGCTGATATTTGTATTTGTGCTGCTGGATTTTGTACCCTAAATCAGGACACATACTGTACCTGCATTTGTTGTGTAGGTGCATGCGCACTGAAAATATAACATAAAAAAAGATCATATTCAAGTCTGTCTGTAACAGACTGTTATTATGCATTGATTTGTGTACCAAACATTTTGCAGTACATAATATGAGTTACTGCTCTGTTTATAGCCAAGGATATAAAGATCAAATTTCTTTAGGTTAATTAATCTGGGGGCAAATTGAACAGTGCAGGGCATAGTCGATGGACTTGTGCAACAGAGTGGAAAACAACATTGGTGTTGGTATACAGTGAGTGTCAAAGTTTACACACGGCAAGCAGATTCATCCAGTGAGCTGGAAATATTGTGGAAAAAAACTAAAATAAGACTAGTGTCGGCACCGATACCGATAACTTGTATCGGTACTCAACCATCCCTATTAAACATATGTCGGCTTGTGAGGCACCACAGACAGTCAGGGTGATCCAATCAGCCATATTGTATCAAGGGGGAGGGCAAATCTGTTTAAAACTTCATCGTAATCAAGTTTATGTATTATGACTGAAACAGAAGATGCTTTTGCTAACATCTAGTTTTGGAATGTTTTCCTTCTCCTCTGCCTATTTGCACCATTTGCACTGACTGTGGCTGCCTAAAATATTCTTTACTGATGCTCATTAACAAACATGTGGCACACGTAAGCCTGACCAATTAAATATTGAAATCAAACTCCATCCTGTGTCCCTTTTGGCAATTTTGTATTTTTGGATTCAAGCTGAAAGTGAAAATTGCATAATCAGGCAAGTTTTTGCTGGATAAAATTGTATTATTCTTTTTTTTTAAGTCACTTTTGTTTTCCTTTTTTTTTTGAGACAGCTCAGTATTGTTCATTCGGTAATCTTACCGATTCGACATGTCATCATCATTGCTTTCTCTCTTTTTCTTTTTTTTTGTATGTGCGTGAGAATGTGCGTCAGTATGTGCTTGTGCGGGTGTGTGTGTGTGCATGTGTGCGTGTGAGTGTGTACTCATTAATTCACCTAAAACCTATTCAAAATCCCATACCGTTCACCTAAACCGAATACTTCAGAAGACCCGAGGAAGGATCAAAGAAAAGAAAGGAAAGTGAAATTGAAACCTTTTTGTTTTTAATTGCCTGTTGAAAAGAAAAAGAAAAAAAAATATTCAAGAACAAATAATACACAGGTTAGAACCCAGTGTTGTCCTGCTTTGCTCCTTCTCTGCACATCTACTTAGGAGTCAATCCACCGCTGTCCGCTGCTTTCTTTTATTGAGGTTGCATGAATGACAAATCCTTCATTGGCATGGACCACACACACGTGCAGGCACGCACACACATTTTACAAACAAACACACACAGCGATATAGTGTGACTCTCGCCTTGAGGCACGTGTGACACATGCTAATGAGACAGGCGGCGCAGTTCCTCCACGGCAGCGCATCACTATAGAAACCAAAGTCATTTTCACCTCCATCACCTGTCATCGTCACACTGATGGAGAGGAGTGCCAATCATCTCCCACACAGTCAGGAAAACTCCTCATGTGAGTCTTCTATCCTCTTGGAAGAAAAATAAACTCACACGCGTAAATTCTAATATTGGATGTGGCACTTGACAAATGCAATGAGCAAGAATTCATCTGCAAGGTCAGGGAGGAGCTTTTATTTCTGAGAAGACGCAATGATCTCTCAGAAAGAAGGAGGTCGGGATGGCTGTAACCGCATTAAGCGCCGTATTTTCAGGTCAATATCTTAGCTGTAAAATTCTCCGGGCAATTAACAAGTAACGCATGAAGACCAGTGCATTTGACTATACGGCATGTGTGTGTGCATGCATAATCTGTTCTTTCCACTGACTAAACCCTTTTCCGTTGGAAATCATTCATCCCATAAGTTATTGCAGCTAAGTGCGATTATAAAATAGGTACTTCCACCCAAGTGGTCTGATTGGTCAAATAAGCATTCCAATTGTAGTTTATGAGCCTTTTAAAGTTCCAGCCATGCTTTATGACCCTCGGGTTTAATGTGAAATGAATTGACTACTCAGCTGACGAGAAATACTCGTGCATTTTCTAACCGTGATTTCATCAGTTTCATAGAAAATGTGTATGCGTGATGATAATGATCATTAACTCGTTTTTTATTTTTTGCTACTTCTTCAAAGATGAAAAGTAGCTGAGAGTATGTGTGAGGAAAGCAGCATATTTGAAATATGCACAATTAGCCCAGTTTGTACAGGCTAGTGTTAATTTTATCAGCCATTTTTAGTTAGTTTTTAACACAGTTAGTCAACCTCATCCCATTTTTATTTATTCCATTTTAAGTCGACTATAAATCTAGCATTTTAGTCTTTATTTTAGTCCAAGAAAACATAATTTTATTCTATAACTGTCAACATTTTTAGTCTAGTTTTAGTCAGGACAATCATTTTACCCCTGTATATATTTTTTAATTATGAGATAATGTTGACCATTTCAGATCTAAAACTATTTCACATAAAATTTTCCCTCACCTTTTTGATGAAAACAACTTCACACACAATTACAGTATATCAACAAGTGGCTACTTTTCCTATGAGCTACTAAATTAGCCAGCATTAGTAAGCGGTCAGATTAACATTATTGTTGGAACGTTATAGCCGTTGGATTAATGTTACATTATAACTATAATTTCCTCTTTTTTTTTAAACCGTTCACCGTGAAATCCACCTACTGTCTGTCCCTTGTGTTTTTGCATGTTGCACTTGCTAGCTGCAGATTTGAAAAGGGGTGTGTCACTGTGTCACATGGCAGTGTCACAGTGCCAGATGAGCAGAGACAAGATTTTACAAAATCATATAATTTTCGCCTCACTTTTGTTCATGAACTAAAATGTCCATAGATTTTAGATTTTAGTCCAGTTTTTATTAAGGGAAGTATATTTTCGTCTCGTCTTCATTAGTCGGCAAAAATGCATACTGATTTAGTCCCAGTTATTGTTTATTATTGAACAATTTAGTCCAGTCTCGTTATAGTCCGGTGAAAAATGTGTGTTGACGAAATTATTTTTGTTAAGCTTTCGTTGACTAAATTACACTAGTACAGGCACAGGTGAATAATTTAATATATATATATATATATATATATATATATATATATATATATATATATATATATATATATATATATATATATATATATATATATATATATATTTAGTTTATTTCAACTGATACTGTATGACGTAACATTTTTTAGATGACATTGTCACAATTGTTTATATATCGCATTTTAAGTCTTTTTTTCATGTCCAAATCAGCAGCAATTATATTTTCACTGTTGGTAGTCTAAAAATAAACTAAATAATGTTTGACTGAAGCAACACAAGCCTGTGGTCAGCTAACCAAACACTTGCAGCTTTAAATGTCCTATTTATACTGTCTGAGGAAATTAATGATCATTATGATGACCCATGACAGCATTGCAGTACACGTAATCACATACCTCATTGCTTTTGCAACCATGCTTTATGGCCACCCATGTGCTTTTATGACAACAACGCGGCATATCTGGGTAAATCAGCATTGACTTCACGTATTGTTTTCATATTTTTCATGTTCTCGAATGTTCCCTCTGTCAAACTGAGGAGGGTTTATTGATCTTATTTATTTATTTTTTCCTAAATAGCATTCCTATGCCGCTCTCTTATTTATTGTCAATATTCGTTTCTGTATCCAGTTACTATTTGCTGCACGAAAGCTCAATTTCCCGACAATGATCATCTGGTATCTTATCTTCCTCTCAGGCTCCAGTCGGAGCTCCTGCACGCAGGGTCTCTCTCATATTAGAATGCACGACTTCACGACTCAGTGGGTTAGATTTCCTTCATCCAAAACAAAGCGGGACAGTTCGTAGCCATTGTTTGAATTGGTAGTAAAATCAACTTTGTGATCAATCGTTTGTATTTCTCCTGTAAGCCAAGCCCTTTCCCATTCAAAGCCCATCTCTTTGTCTATATTTACATTTTTGAAGGGAGTCCCATTCCAATTCAATTCAGAATATACAAACAAAACAAGTGCCTGTTATAAATCAGCCTTCAAACACAACATGTCAGTTGCATGACAACACTGGAATAAAATAAAATAAATATTGGTTGCATGCTATCAGTCATTACATAAAAGACACAAACTAAATCACAATTTCAGAACAATGTTTTGTTGCAATGTGGCAGTTCAGCTAGCACTCTGTTCTTTCAAGACATTCTTAATTTTGAAGTCGTATAACATCCATGCAGGGTTATTATAGTTTTGGAAATTTCATTATAGTTAGTTTTTATTTGGTTTTGAGTTTTGTTTTTTAAATTACATTTTTGTTTGTCGGAGAGACTTCTGCCTAGCGCACTGTCAACAACAACCAACATAACCGCTAGTGGCGTTTGATTTTCACATTCCCATTTGATATTTTCGTCAAGCTGACATTCATGTTTTGAAACAAACAAAAATAATAATAATCGGAAGTGAGTCACCAGTTCCTCAGTAAAGTAGTAGTCTTCTTACTTGATAATTACATAATCTTACTCACGGAATTATTTGGAGTAATATTACTTGAGTCATGTTATTTAACAATACCATTACTTGAGTACAATGCTACTCTATTCACAACTGTTTGTGAATAACTTGTTGTTAATAAGTCCAATTGCAAACTGAATACAACAAACTAAACTCAGTAAGTAAATATTTGTTCTGAGTAGTTCCGTTCCGTTCCGTCTTCAATTCTGCTTATCCGGGTCGGGTCGCGGGGGCAGCAGCTTTAGCAGGGAAGCCCAGACGTCCCTCTCCCCAGCCACTTCAGCCAGCTCCTCCGACGGGATCCCAAGGCGTTCCCAAGCCAGCCGTGAGACGTAGTCTCTCCAGCGTGTCCTGGGTCGTCCCCGGGGCCTCCCGCTGGTAGGACATGCCCGGAACACCTCCCCTGAGAGGCGCCCAGGAGGCATCCGAACCAGATGCCCGAGCCACCTCAACTGGTTCCTCTCAACGTGGAGGAGTAGCGGCTCGAAGCTGAGTCCCTCCCGGATGACCGAGCTTCTCACCCTATCTCTAAGGGAGAGCCCGGCTACCCTGCGGAGGAAACTCATTTCGGCCGCTTGTATCCGGGATCTTGTTCTTTCGGTCACAACCCACAGCTCGTGACCATAGGTGAGGGTAGGAACGTAGATCGACCGGTAAATCGAGAGCTTTGCCTTTCGGCTCAGCTCCTTCTTCACCACAACGGACCGATACAGCGTCCGCATCACTGCAGACGCTGCACCGATCCGTCTGTCGATCTCCCGCTCTAACCTACCCTCACTCGTGTTCTGAGTAGTGTCCTTTTTAATTCGTACGTCCATTATGTCTCATCTGCTTCAACATGAACACTTATTGTGTTATTTGTGTTAATTATGGCTGATTAAACGCACTTGAGTCATGCTTTGCCCCTTGTGTTTTGAGAACAGCACAAAGAATAACTCTTTTGGATGCAATGATGTGCTTAATATATATAAGTTGAAACAAAACCACTACTTATGACTGTCAAATTCTAGATGAATAAGCCACATCTATAAGTTTACTAACATTCCATTCATGTCCTTGGAGTCTTGACATGCTGGAGGTTACAGTCGGAAATACCTGAAATATTGATTCCTGTCACCAGAATTCAGTTTAAAGCAAGTACCTTGCCTTACAGCCAGAGAAGCCAAACACAATTCTTGACACAGTTAACACTGAGCTTCCAAAAAAAAGGTTTGTTTTCAATTTATATTTGTGGACAGTATACTGCATACTATACGTGTCCAAGTCTTGTCAGTCTTCAGTGTTGTACCAACTTCAAATGAAAGACCTGACATCACTGCTGTGCAGTTAAGTTTTGCACTCCTGCCCTATGCACAGAAACACCTGCAGATCATGTTAAGTCTTTACTTGTACTTATATTAATATTCAATCTAAATCCTTCTTTTCTTTCTATGAATGATTTTTTTAAAATACAAATCCAATGGAGGATAACATGATCCCTACCATGGCCATATTTGGAGTGATTCTTTCTTTATTTGTTAAGTGGGTATCATCAGTTGTCAAAACCCAAATGAGTGGAAGCTAGGCTGATGTGCCCTTGAGAAAAAGGCACCTGTAAGAATTCCCCTTTAGCTGCTCCCCCTCACATCTCCATCGTATCACAGTTCTCACTATTGTACCACAATATCTGTTTTCTTCCATTGTCAGCCCGTGTTGGTGTAATAGGTAGTTTTTGCCATGTTTTTAAATTCTGAAATGCATTTTATGTCACATGTACTTGTTACAGCAATGAAAAATATATTTGTCCATATTGGCTCTTGTAACCTCTCAAAGTTTCGACTGTGTCAGTACATTCATTGAATGTAATCCCAAGTGAAAACGCCGCTGGTAAATATCCACTTGTCAGTATTCAACCATGTAGTCCTGCATTATTCAGACTCCAAATTACGCCGGGATCCGTGTGTGTCATAGGAATCAGCTCTGTAGCAGGTTTTGCCATTACTGGAAGCAGTCGTTATCATTCTCTTTCAAATGACTGTCTCTCTCCACACCAAGCTTACTTGACTTGAATAATGTGGAAAGTTCTCTACAAAAGTACATGACTTGACACTTCAATGTCATCCTGTTATTATATAGAAACATATAAAAGCTGAAAGAGGGCAAGGCAGTGAAGAGCTCTGAGACAAGTAGTCATGCAGTGGAAACGTGTTGTGACTCAAATGAGGCAGAATATAGCAACTTGTGAAAAAGCAAGTCTTCTTCTCACCTATGGGAGTGCTGTGGAGTAAAACTTGCTCGAGGTTGCGTCCATCATTGTAGAGCGCCAGATGCCAGGTGCCAGGGTCCATGTACTCAATAAAGCGTGTTTCTTGGAGGCCGCTCAGCAGCAGACCTTTCGGTGCTTTGCCAGCTGAAACAGGATCACTCAAAGATCTGGGCAGCGCCTTCCCATCCAGCAGTTTCACAAAGTCAAACTGAACACATAAGGAAAAATAATCAGACAAGAATGAATGCATATGCAATTTCAATGGGAGACCTTGGACAAGTCGTGTTTTTTTTATTTATGTAGCGGGAACAGCCAATTGCATTTTTGAAAATATATATTTTTTCTTCCTACCTAGCCTTCACACAATGTATAAAATAGCCTTAATCATATAGCCTCATAACCAGCCAGGTTTTCAAATAAAGGTAAAGTTAACGTATCACTGATTGTCACACCCAAGAATACAGTGTTCCCTCGTTTTCCGATTGTCTTAGGTTCCAAAAAATACCCGCAATAAATGAAAAAGTAGTTACCTTTACGTTTTACATTTATTATAAATGTTTTAAGGCTCTAAAACCCCTCACCGCACAGTTTATACACTTTTCTCATTGAGGCATTTACATTTTCTCACATTTCTCTAATTTAAACATTCCCAATGTTTAAACCTTCATAAATTTTAGAAAATAGGTACATTGCTGTAAGTAAAAAAAAAAAAAGCATGCAAAATTGCCCTAAAAAAAGAGCAAAACTTCTCTTTATAACGAAGTAATAGTATATGTATATAATTATAGCTTAATTACTAAAGTTTTGCACATATAAAAATGGGCATGTGAAATATGTGGAAGCTGATCTATTAACCAGGAGCAATAGGCAGAGCATCTGTGCCAAACAGGTAAAATTGCTGTGCTGTTCAGTTGTCTTATTCCGAGACAATATGCAAATTCAGGTTGTATTATAAATTGCCATACATAGGAAAATTCAACATCAATCAACACATTTGAAAACTATTTTAGTATGTGGATAAGTTGAATAATATGAGACCTTTAAAAAAATAGTAGCCAGTGCCACTTTTAATGCTGAACTGCACTTATTTTATAGTACCGGCAAGCACCTCTGCATAGTGTGTCATTGGTACAGCAGATGCTCAAATACGAAGTAGATAAACTAGCATTGAATTAACCGCTAGTATGTGATGTTCCACTGTTGTCGTTGTGAACTGGTATCGCTCAGGGCGGGCTGCTTTAAAACCACAATGCAGATGAAGAATTATGGCCTTCAATTTAGAGATTGACTGAAAACTGGCACACTGGCAGCTTAATCAGTGACACTGCTTTTCTATGTACAAAAGGGCAAAAAGACAGGGCACATTTTATTTTCTAGCCAAAAGCATATGCATGATTTTTGTAATGTTATTATATATATATATATATATATATATATATATATATATATATATATATATATTAGTGGTGTCAGTCGATTACAATTTGTAATCGTAGTTAATCGCATGACTTCAATAATTAACTAATTATTAATCACAAATTAATTGCACATTTTATATCTAAATTTATATCTAAATTTATAATAAAGTACAATATTTTTTCTAATTTTTTATACATTTGTTAACATAAAACTGTGAAGAAATGTGAATCTACTAAACATATGGTTGCATTTTTTAGTCATAATACAGTAATTTCATAACAATTCATATATTTGCATTTTTAAAATTGTAAAATGTCAGTCAACACAAATATATGCATTATTATTTAACTTATTACTGCGAAACTGTGTTATAGTTAGTACTTTTCACATGACATTGAACGCTTTGATTTTGTTTGGATGAGCATTGATTGTAAAGTGATGTCGCTTTACTGCAAGCCAGAGAGAGCCGCTCTGCTGCAAGCGACAGCGAGTCAAGAGTACGACTATGTGTTACACAAGCTATTTTCTGGAGTTTCTGAATAAAATACGCCTCAGATCTAAAGATCAAGTGGCTTGGGGTCACTCCAATTGACAAGACGACTCTCACAGGATTTGAGAGTGCCACGGACACCTCTTGCTGAGCAAACCTAGCTCGTTGCTAACGGCTAACTGAGTGCGTTCTTTCAAAGCAAGGAAACCGGCGGTAGTGCTACACAGTCCAAATGGCTCCTCCACGCTAACATTCTGCCCCTTGAACATTCTGTGTTTTAGCTCCAGTGTAGTAAAGTGCATTTCTATTGGGTAAGTTTGATATAGACGTTTCTGCTGCGTCATGCGGCCCTTCAGTAGAGGCTTTCCAAATAGGGGCGGTCGTTTTGTCGTTAAGTTAATGCGATATTAACACGATAATTTTGACATTATATATATATGGCTTTGGGCAGTAGGCGAGGTACACCCTGAACTGGTTGCCAGCCAATCGCAGGGCACACAGAGACAAACAACCATCCACACTCACAAACACACCTATGGACAATTTGAAGTGTTCAATTAACCTGCTGTGCATGTCTTTGGAATGTGGGAGGAAGTCAGAGTATCCAGAGTATCCGGAGAAAACCCACGCAAGCACGGAAAGAACATGCAAACTCCACCCAGGAAGGCCGAAGCCCGGACTTGATCTCACGTCCTCTGCACTGGGAGGCGGACGTGCTAATCAGTCAGCCACCGTGCCCCATATATATATATATATATATATATATATATATATATATATATATATATATATATATATATATATATATATATAAATTACCGTGTTAATCTGATTTTTGGAGCTTGCATATAAGCGTCATGACATGTTGCTAGTTGAGAGTATGTCTGCCAAAATAATGTCTTACCTGTGTGTGTGTAGGTGGTATATTCCTGCGACCATAGACCCCCAGCAGTGCATTATGGGAGAGAGAGAGATTGAACTTGATGTGGGTTGGATGGTGCACAGTCATATGTAGCCTCCAAAAGATTCCTGGTGGGATGGCCTGATTCTGTTGTGTTCCGATGTCGACCTCGCCACGGTCGATGACCCGTCCACGCGCCCACTTTTCTGTAGATTCAAACAACAGATTTCTAATGTAAAGGTCATATAATGTGGATTTATCAAAGAGAAAGGGGGCTCTCTTCACAATCAACGGACCAATTACATACCAGCTCATTGTCCTTAAACATCATTGGGATCAACAGCGCTACTAATGAAATGAGACTGAAGAGACATCAGGAATGACTCATTGCTTTACAAATCCTGCTATTCAAGAGACTCTCTATTGGCAGTCCTTTGGATAGACCCTGCATTGAAGATGAACTGCTTTAAAAGCAAGTGTTTTGTCTGAGTGCTATCTCCACGGGCTACTGACACGTGCTATTTTAGCATCTTTTAACAAAAAATATAGTGTGCACAAGAAAAAAGAGAGTTTGAGTTGGAAAAAAGAGTTGCCCACATGTATGCATGCAATCACAAATAGAATCATGGCAGACAGATAGCGTCTTGAGTGAGTGTGTGTCTGTGTAAGGAGAATGGGTATTTCCAAAAGGGTTTTGGCCATTAGCTCTTTGCCTCTCCATAAGCCTTTATCAACATCCAGGCCTCAGTCTTTTGTGTTGGTGGAGCAGGAGAACCTCCTCAGCCCTCTTTGTGCCTGCTTTTATGGAGAGATATATCTGTGCTTCTAAAAGAAGATGGAGGAAATACGGTGACAGAGGGGAGCCCTCCGATCGTTACGGCCACAAAGGCAGATGAACAGTTAGGGACAGATTCATGGATGAGTCTGCATGCTGTCTATCTATAATGGCTGCAGCTTTACCACTCCATTATGGCAACATCATGCACACCCACAGGCCAGCTGTCATATATATTGTGTGTCGTCAAATGACAGTGAGCAAGAGAGCACGAAGATACCACTGTTTATACCATAAGTGCTGTTTATTACTGTTGACTTGCGTTAGAAATGGCAATACTGCAATTAATCTGATTAGTCTCGCAAGAAGTCTTACACTGACAGTTCCGGGAAATAGTGACTTCATGACTTCCCATTATGAAAATCAGGATATCGACTTGGTGAGATTTCTTGTCGGTTGGATGTGGCTGCGGCTGACTTGGGAATAGTTCCCGCTAAGTAATTGTAAATGTGCATGTGACTTAATCGTTGTGTTTCTTTATGCCCTGTGAATCACGTTATTGCCACCGCCATTTTTTATGTGGTCTACGTCTTCAAAACGGGTCCCCTTCTAGACACACTCGAGCTTAGAAAAGATGCACTGTTCTCAGCAGTGGCGGATCGTGGCACGTGCAACGTGTATAACCCGTGATTAATACAACCCCCCCCACCCCAAAAAGCACTTTAAAAACGGAAATAAATAAGGTCCACTGCGATGTCTTTTCATTGGTATGTTTGTGTGATGGTAGAGAGTGGGTGGGGTGGGTGCAAAGTAGGTCTCCCACAGGTCACCATTTAAGTGAAATTCCACCGCTGCTTCACGGCCAGTTGCTGCCATGCTCAGGGCATTGAGCAAGTATGTTGTCATGGTAAACCAGCCTCGAGTTATTCAAGTATTAAACAAAAAACAAGTATTCTAAAGAAAGATTGAAGTTGGGAGGAAAGAGAGTCAGTGATTAATATTTACAGATTGAATATTAACTAGTGGAGGGGAAAAGTTCATATTCTGGAAAGAGAATAAGTGAGGAATCCCCGATGTGTGTCGGCTTTCCTCAAGGATTGATTTGTTTTATTCCGATTACATTCATTCGGTAAATTCATTCACCACTTTTTTATATCCGTATGGGGTTTGTAACAGATAAGCAAGATATGAAAATCGTGTATGTTTGTACCAGGCCTAAATGGTGCAGCAGACAGATGGCAATGAATCCAGTCTGTCCCCTGAGTTACTCTTCTCCAAGGAAACATAAGTTAACAAACAAAACAAAACAAAAACAAAGTGAGTAATTGTTTTACTGGCACATAGGTACACCCTAAAAATGAAATAAAATGGTAGGTGTTTTCAACCAATATATATTGGTGATTGGGCCAACCGATACAAATTGGTCATTCTGACCAAGATATTGGTTAACCTGTGTTAGATGCTTACATTTTTCAGGAATCCTTTGACACGCGGGATTCCCCCCCAAAAAAGGCACCACTGATTCTCACACCCACCTAAGTGGGTGAAACTGGTTCTCTGCATTTGACCCAACCCCTGAGGGAGCGGTGAGTAGCAGCAGGGTCTGTGCCTGGGAATAATTTGATGATCTAATTGCAACCCATACTGCTGAGTGTCAAGCAGGGAGGTAAATGGGTCCCATTTTTATAGTCTTTGGTATGACCCGGCCAGGGATTGAATCCTAACCTCCCAGTTTCAGGGTAGACACTCTACCACTAGGCCACCAGTGATCTATCTAGACACACATTTCCATTTTTATTTATAATGTATCATATTATAATCACATAATAATTAATAAATAAAGTTAGAATACAATAAATATATTTCCAGTTTATCTATATCAGGGATGGTGAGATCCGGTCCTCGAGGGCCGGTGTCCTGCAGGTCTTGGATATTTCCCTTCTTCAACACAGCTGAGTCACAATCAGCTCATCAGTAAGCTCTGCATAAACCTGATAACAATCCTGTTAATTGGAATCAGCTGCAGTTCAAGTAGGGAAACCTCTAAAACCTGCAGGACTCCAGTCCTCGAGGACCGCAGTTTGCCATCCCTGATCTATATAGACTTACTTTCTATTGTAACCAATTTCATTGGTTGTTTGTCTAACCAATAAAATTGGTATGCCCGTAACCACCCGGAATGGTCAGTGTCTGACCAATCTATTGGTTAATCAAGACAATATGAGCGTGACCTACTAGATTGATAGTTTTCTTATTATGTATAGATTTTTTAACCAATCCATTTTTGTGTAACATAAGTGGGATAGACAGTAAAACATACAAAATTAATAACATTTTGAACAATTGGGGGATTTTGTATTTATTTATTCTAAACTCACATCTACATGTATATTGTAATGTGTAAGTATGAAAATGAAAAAAAACTATATTTTAATAGACATATAAACAGACTATTTGTGCATTGTGGATTGTGCTAACCACAAATAGAAAAGGGACGCATACGGAGCTGACAAATCAAAGTTTTGGATTTCCAAATAAAGTGATTTAAAAATCACTGGGAGAAAGGAATTCAACCGGGAAATGTATTTTTTTTTTTTTACAACCTCAGAGGTCTACCACACAAAGTCTGTTTTAAAACCAGAGGCAATTTGAGTATCCATGCAAAACAATCCCTGCCCAAAAGCTCAGGGGCCTTTGGTTCGAATGTGATTGGACAGAGAGAAAAACATACAAAATGCTCTCCAATTATAGTAGTAGGATGTAAGCAGCTTGGCAGAACTAAAGTATGCTTTTATGCATTCCTGCTGAGTATACCTCCTCAGTCTATTCCCTTTAATGCTAATCCTAACTCCTGTGCCTCACCACAAAAATAAAGGCCAGCAGAGGGATGGATGTCCCGAGGAAAGCAGCCTTTTATTCAACTCTAGATGAATAGGACATGAAACGGGCATGGCAGTTGGCACAGCACAGGCAGGCAGACACGAGCACAGGCAGCACGGCAGGCCAGCTGACTGGCAGGGAGATGAGCACCAGGTCCTTCTGATGCTAATTACTGTACTGTAGCCCTTCATGTCTGATGCAATATGAGGACAGACACCAGAGCTCAGGGCATATGAAAGTACGGGTATTGGGTAAAGCGGGGGTGGAGAGGAAGATCTGTAGGAGGAGGAAGAAAAAGGATGGGCGGGGGAATGAGCCAAGAAAAGAGTAGCATGTCCAAAAGAGAAGCTGGCAGCGTCAACTTTCTGCTGCTGATGCAAGAAAGAGGAAAAACCCTTCTTGCATCTCTCTCAGCTAGAAAGTAGACACAGGGGAGGATGGAAACGATACGTAGGTCCAGCATAAAACAGACAGATTGAATGGTTTACGCTGACACCTCAAGGTCTTTGCGATTGTGCCTGTCAATCAATGCTTAAAAGATAATCAGGTTGATTTTGAACCTACCCCAAATCAGACCTGATTAGCAGATCGTTCCTAATGTTCTAAATATATTCTCTTGTTGGGTCAGATATTAGATATGCCCAATAATTACTACCAACATCCTTATGTAACATAACAATAATAAATCAGGAAGCAACATAAAGCTAGCACTGTTAAATAACTTCAGAAATGGAGGAACAGCTGTTTGAATTAAAGGTTTATATAGATTAGGGATGTAACAATATCCAAACATCATGATACAGTATTATCACGGTATGAAGGTCACAATACGATAATTGTCACATTGTGGGGAGGTTGGCGATATAAAAAAAGGTCACAATATTGTAAAATAAATAAAGAAATTGCTTATACTAAAAAAAATTATATATTGTGCTTTTGTACATTACAAAATTACATAATCTCTAATAACACTTAATATTGAGGCACTTACTTGCTAATGCACGCACACATTGAGTTCCTCCACATAGTGGCTCGGTTCACAAACATATTACCTTCCCCTTCATCTGACCACTAGAGTGGATTGTAAACGTAGAAAGGCCAAAACATGCCTTGTGAAATTAAATAAAACTAGCCACGAGAGGGCGCTAGAACTGTACAAATGGAAATAACTTTTTTTAAACAGATGAGCTGCTTTTGATATTGTGGCATGACAACGACAATATTGTGGCAGTATTAATATTACAATATTGCCGTTATCATTAAATCCCTAATATAGAGTGTCATTAGCCACAATAGATATGAAAATAAATGTTAGCATGAAATTAACTTACCAGATAACAGCTAGCAATATTTTTGTACTTCTATTATTTCAGAAATAGATGACCCATATCTGAATGGTGCCATTTGGGAGCACCAAAGTTTAAATGGTGTCATGAGAACCATTTGCTATAAATAAAGCCTAAGATCTGCCTTCTCCATCTTTGTGTTGTACACCTGGCCAGCTAATGACTGTGAGCTACTTTAGGACTTGGAGCACAAGGTCTAATTATTTTTTTCTTGCCTCAGGGTTTTTTAGGTAAAACAATTATACTTTACCTAATACTTTTTCAAAGGAACTAATATGTCTTTGGCAGGAATGTTATTAGCCCTGAGATTCTGATGAAGCAAAGAACAGAGTAACAGTGCAGCCGCCAATAACAGGACATGTCTAGAGGGACAGACCCTGTATGTGTGTTAGTCCATATTAGTGTTTGATGTCAATCTCACCCACATTGGTATATACAACATTAATAGTGTTCCAGATGCAAGCACTAGTGCTGCAGGATGGATACAATTATCACAATGGGTAAGGTCGCTATAATTACTTTGATTTGACTGAGGTCTTTTTGAGCAGGTGGCTTAATAAGCTTTCTGCCACCTCTTTTTACTCTGCAGCCTAATGAGTGTCAGTCAGTCAGGAGACGATAATGCTCTTGGCCTTCAGGCCCTCCATTAGTCTCTCGTCCTCACCGTCCACCATCAAAGCCGCAGGCTACGTCTGTGACTGACAAGATTGCCCGTCTACCAACGTACTTATCCCAGAATACTGTGAGATTTCTACTGGCACACATAAAATGTCATCAACTGTTTTATTTTTTACTGAGCCCCCTGCTGCCATGGTATGATAAAACAAAATGCTAATATGTTCCCTTAGATTACAAATCTGTTTCCTCAATTTACAATTGTGTACGCTCAGTTTAATAATCTGTTCCCTGAATTTACTAAATTTCGTGCAGTTTTGCACGTCAATAACTGAGAACACACACAAAGAAGAAAAGGTAGTGTAATGTCATGTTGAATGGATACTGTTTAATAGCTACATGTGCTAAACTGTCAATAAAGTGAATTCAAAAAAAATAAACACAACATTGATTCTTGAGTATACCACACCAAGCCCAGTGGCAGCCGGAACACTGTGAAACCGTGACAATTCTTAGCGGTGATTGCTCGAGCAACAAAGCTAGCTGCTAATGCTAATGTGCAGCGCACACCACCTGTGTAGCGCTCTGGATCTCGCCAGAGATTGGCATACCTGTAGAGTATTCTGTTTAGCTTCCACAAGCGCTTCAGCTGACAGAATAACTGACCAAATGTACTGTGAGGGCTACTTATGTTCTACTAAAAGGTTGATGACTTAGTTTTACAAATCTCTGGGGCATTGTAGTATACAACTGTTTATCTGACAAGTACTGCTGATCCCCACTGTGACTTGACCGCAACAGGTGTTCTGGGCTATGCAAAGACAATTTTAGAAATTCATATTTGAAAGTACATTTTTTCTTTACGATGCTAGGCATACACAGTTGTTACAAGGATCTCACAGAGCTATGTGGAGAAGAGCAGTATGGGACTGAATGCAATGCAAAGTAAGTAAGTAAGTAAGTAAGCTCAGTAAAGTCAGAATGGCTAACTGAATTTCACTGAACTATCACAAATACTGGTAATTTACATTATACCCCTGCATACTCCTGGTTCGGCACTCACTAATATGTATACTCACTTTTTTCCCCCGCAGTGGTTATTTTGCCAACTCGCCACCTAGTATTTTGCTGTAACTCAATCAAGATCTAAAAATATAGATTATGTGCAGGTGAATGTGTGCCAGCTTGTGAGTAAGTGGGTGCTACGTCACGGGTTCAAATACTGCTCTGAACATATTATTTTATTTTTGTATTTGTATTTTTTACAATTTCTTGCAGCCAGTCTGGAGTTGTAAACGGGCCGTTTTGTTTCACATATGAATTGAATAACTGAACAGTTATTCTGAGGTTTATGGTTAGGGTTAGAGTACTATTGCTGATAGGCTACTTTTGGTGGCAAAACAAAATGAAAACTTTGTGAAACGAAACGGAAGAGGGTGAGGCAAGGCGTTAACCATGCACAGTGTTTGACTCATTGCAAATAACCGTTTCCCAGCAGCCTACACAATACAATAACTGATTCACGGCCAACCTACTGTAATCACGGTAAAATATCAGTTTACGGCAAGGCAAGAATATTTCACTCAGAGCCATTCACGGCAAAATACCAGTAACGCTAGCAGCAGAGTTGCTGGTCACGGCAAAATAAAACATATTTTCCCCAAAAAGTATTTCAATTATCCTTGTTTTTATTATTTTTCCCCCGACTCCATTTCTGACTGTTCATTGTGGAAAACACATACTGAATGTTTATCACCATTTGTTGATATTTTTTTTTTTGCAGCGCATTTCATTTTTGCTATTCACAGGTCAGCATGGTCCCTATCCCCACAAACAGCAGAGACCCACTGAACTGCCCCAACACAGAAATTTGCACCCATTAATTGACAGCTACAGTTATGCTGGGGAAAAAATCATGAAAATAATAATAGCATCCACACTTCACTGAATCCTGCCTGCCTGCTATGAAATCCAGTATAGCTGCATCTGTCCTCTCTATCAAGCAATTGCTCTTCGGTATTTCACTCTATCAAACAAGACAGAGAGGGAAGGGGGTGAATTGGAGACCTCAAAAATATTGAAGCATTGCATAATTTATTTGTTAATTTTTCTCATCTTTAAAAGCAGTGAGGGGTACCATAATATTCTACACTAAAATGAATGGATAAGCATAATATATATATATTTTTTATGATGTGATCTTGAAACAAACGTGAGGGGTAGTAATTATTTTCCTTTTTTCTTCAAGACTCGAGACAGTAACTTTAGTTCAATGCAACTGACACAAAGTGGTCCAGGTTCACTTTGTGGCAATGATGATCAGCCATATGATGTTAAAAAGGATATTTCAAAAGCAACCTAAAATATAGTGTATGCATAGATACAGTTTGTGTATTGCAAATCTGTTCCATGTGTACTGTAAACACAGTTTGAATTGATTAATTATTATTTATTACTACATTAGGCAGAGTGATTTGAATGCAGGATGAGTAGCAAATCGACAAGTTGCTGCTCTAAAGCTTTTTCAGTTTTAGCCTGGGGTTCACTAAATGATTATTGTGTATGTATGGACTTGCGTGTGTGTGTGTGTGTGTGTGCGCTCACATCCTGAGAATGTATCCCAGCGTGAGAAAATCAATGAGACTAGTGTAACATGGACTAGTCCATCAGCATTTACTCTCTCTCTCTCTCGCTCTCTTTCTCTCACTCTTTCTCGCTCTCTCTGTCACACACATTCTTACACACTGGTCCCACTTCCCTTAACTTTCTCTCAGTGCAGAATATTGATGTGCTTTTTAAGAGCCCTCTGTCACATTCTAGCAGTCTACACTCCATTTCCAACCAAAAGCGAGAGTGAAAAGAATTTGGCATTGACTCCCATTTCAGCTATAAATGCTACCATGGCAATGGCTCAAGTGCCATTCCTCAAGCCTCCCAATCTTCACTTCATAATGAGGCAATATGCTCCCATTGAATGTCACTTTACATAAATTGATATAATAAATGTATCTGATACTTCCTAGTGAGTCAAATGGTATTCTAAAACTCCAATTTATTCAATAATGTACAGTAGAAATTTTATTTTCAGAACATGTTGGGTAATGCTTTCTATGGCACTATTTCTCAGTCGGCATGTCAAACAAAGAACAATTTAATTGTGCACTCACAAACACTCAGAAGTGTTTGATTATCATTGGGTGAGTGGCAATTACTTTAGTGCTAATTAAAAAAAAACGAAACAAATTTACTTGTAAAGGACTATGAAGGGCGCCTGATAATTTGGGGAAACTGCAGGAGAGATCATGCACAGGACCATAAAAACTGTGTGTATGCACACGAAAGACACAGCATGTCAATTACAACATCCTGCTGCAGAAATAATGAAGCAATGAAAAAGCCTTCTGTTGCTCATACTGTTTTCAATGTTTGCAATAAGTCAACACTTTTAAGTGTATGTGTGCCATGGAAAGAACATTGGTCATGTATTGTAACAGTAGGGTTCGAGAAGAAACTAATACATTCTACTTTTAAGGTGATACACATATTTTATGTATTTATTTATGTAACAAGGTAACTATATAATATTGAAACATTGAAAGGCAACATTTGTGTGTTTTCAAACCCTGTGAATCAGCATCACCAATAAAACTAAAACAGTGTACTAAATCATTGTGCTATTGTGTTTGATCTATCTCTCAATGTGAATAATTTATCACAAAATAAGAAGACCCTGACAACTGTTCTCCATTAGCATTAATAACTGCTATTAGCACAGACATTCAAAATGAATACATTTCAAACATGGGAGCAAATCTACATTTACCTTTGGCCAAATTTGCAGACAAATACGAATTTATTTCAAATTGAGTAATTATTCAGGTTTATCACTTCTGTGAAAATGCACCTTCAAAATCCTTCAAACAAATTGCTACCCATCAATCATTCATGCACCACCTCCCTTCTCTTGCTCATCTCTCTCTACTGTCATGTATTTATCCTTTCGCTATCCTGCAGCCTCCACTCACCAGGCCTTGCAGTGTAATCTGGGGGATTGTGCGGTTTGTAGGTGTGAGAGTTGATGGGTACAGCAGGATGAGCGTGATAATCTGGCGCACTGGATTACAGCCCGATCTCTAATCTCTCAAGCCATCCTCCATGTAGGGAATACCTCAGAGGGTAGTGAATTAATCTCAACCCACATCTTAACTTTGCCCATTTCTATGGCCCCGTTTTTATCCAGCACCTAAATCAATAGATGTTGAAACAATAGATTGTGATGCAACAGTCAGAAGTAAATTCAATGACCTCCGTGCGCTCTATTATCTAGGATTTAACTCCCGATTTGAACGTTAATCCTCTGAATGTGAGGATTCATCAAGAACGGTTGCTTTAGGGATGTCGCAGGTTGCCTAAAATGCAGTGGGTTGCAGTTTAGCTTAAACCTTCTCCCTCTAAGTGCTGAACACGACCACTGACAACTACGCAATATCCATCAGCCAACCATGAAGGTTGCCGTGTCCTGCCTGACATCATGACCTGCAACACTTACAATTAATGTACCGTATCATGGGGTTAAAATGGTGTTAGTAATTCCTCCGGCTAGTTGAGAAGTGAATGGCGAGTGTCAATTCAAGTCACGTAGCGGCTAAAAGGGAACATGATTAACCAATTATCTTGCCTTTCTTTTAAATGACTAATAAGTTCAAAACTAATTTGTGGAGTGAGGTCTATTATCTGAACATGCGTCACACATAGCATATTGTGTATGCAAGCCACGGTTCAAATAAAAAACGGTCTTGTCAGGAGGGTTTGGTGGAGGACCCAAATGCAAGGAGCAAAAGCAACCAGGCAAGGATGCAGTCAAAAGGGGGATTTAATTTAAAAAAAAGGCTAACAAGGTACTTGGCGAAAATAACAAAATCAACAATATCCAAAAACACAAGTCAACGCAACAAACCAAACAAAATGATGTCGCCGCAACATGGCATGGATGTGACAGCGACACTGACTCAACAAGGACTGAAAGAAAGCAGGGAACTAAATACACATAGTAACGAGACAACGAGAGACACCTGGACAAGACACACGTGGCTTTGAGAGCTGATTGGGTAACACCAGGGACCGGAATAACAAGCACAGGAGGACATGATAAAACTTGATGAGACATTGATAAAGGGAGACACACAAGGAAAACATGACCCAGAACACAGACCATGACAGGTCTGGTTGATAGTCACATCTTTGGACAGCCGTTTTCAACATGTACTGACTGTTCAAATGTGCTTTGGTTGATGTCAGGAGGAACATTACGTATGTTAAGACACATTATTGTACTGATAAAGAAGCCAATGCATGTACTGCGTATACAGAAAATCTGAAAAAATATTTACAATACCCAGAGTGCTGCTCGCTGGTCCCTGCCCGCTTTAAAGCAGCTCCAATTGTTCCTTTTCCAAAACAGTCCAATGTCACATGTCTTAATGACTACAGACCAGTGGCTCTCACCTCCATCCCGCCAAATACCTGGAGAGACTGGTCATCAAACACAAAGCTGCCCTACCGCCATCACTGGACACCATTGCCACGGTGCTGCACATACTCTTAGAGCACCTGGAGCATAAAAACATGCTAACTATGCACGGCTCCTCTTTGTGGACTACAGCTTGGCCTTTAACACCATCCGGCCATTCAAACTCCGGTCCAAGCTCCACCAAATGAGGCTCAACACCACCCTGTGCAATTGGATTGCGGACTTTTTAACCAACCGCACGCAGAGCGTCAGAGTGGGCAAAAACACCTCCTCCACCCTTGTCATCAATACCGTGGCGTGGTGTGTTCTGAGCCCTCTGCTCTACACACTCATACACTACACTCATGACTGCTCTGCCTCCTCCCCGTACAACCTCATCATCAAGTTTGCCGATGACACCACCGTGCTCTGACTCATCTCCAACGACGACGAGACAAACTACAGGAGAGAGGTGCAACATCTGGATTAATGGTGCCACAACAACAACTTGGCTCTCAACACCAAAAAGACCCAAGGTGATTGTGGTGGATTTCCGTAAGAAAAAACAAATCAACCATCAACCTCTCTCTATAGGCAACGATGGGGTGGAGAGGGTGAGAAGCTTCAAATTCCTGGGGGTAACAGTGACTGAGGACCTGTCCTGGGGTGATCACATTTCTACAGCGGTGGGCAAGGCACAACAACACCTCTACTATTTGAGGAAGCTGAGGAAAGCTCACATTCCTAGATCTCTGATGGTGAACTTTTACAACTGTGCCATCAGAAGCATTCTAACATATGGATTCTTAGTGTGGCTCTCTAGCTGCACTAAGGCTGACATGCAGGCTCTCCAGTGGGTGGTGAAAGCTGCTGGGAGAATGATTAGAACAACTCTCGTTGAGATCAGCACCATCTACTCCACTCACTGTTTGAGTAGAGTGCGCAACGTCCTACGTGACCAGCACCATCCAGCTCACCACCTTTTCCACCTGCTGCCCTCAGGGATAAGGTACAGGTTCATACGGGCCAGAACATCAAGACTGGCCAACAGTCTGTATACACAGGCTGTGAGGTTACTGAACTCTGCTCCTCTTCCCTCTCTGCTTCCCCTTTATGGACAATAACAACATCCAACAACAATAACTTTGCATTGTTGCAGAATGTCACTACTCCCTTTTTCCATTTATCCTTCTTACTCAACGTTTGATGACCATAATAATTAATTAAATGATCCGGTTTTGCACTGAGGCACGATGTAATCTCAGGTATCTGAATATTTCTTGTTTACATTAGGACTGTAAATTGCTGAGTATGTAATATACAGTATCTTTCATTACTTGTTTTTTTTTTTATGCTCACCTCTATCACTGGCATGTGTGTTGTCAGGGTTGAGTGTGTCAAGCAGGTGGATGGAGCTAGTAGGTCTAGTTTTGCGGTCTTCCTGTTGATGATCTGCCGAGCTCACACCATTCTCATACAGCTGGCTCTCGCCATGCCGCAGATGCCAGGTCAGACCTAACAGGTGGACTGCTGCACACAAACACACATAAGCACGCAATGAGTGCCAAAGGGAGAGAAAAGATTAGAATTCAGCGTGTTTATATGGGCTTGCCTGGCTCTCCTTTAATGTCTATATCATTCAATTTATTTGCTTATTAGAGTCCATCATGACAGCACACAATTAGCAGATGCACAAAGAACACAGGCAAACATATACACACATGCATGGACAAACACACGCTCACATAAACTTTCTCATAGATTGTGTCAGAGGTGGGCAATTACGAGAGATCTTCAGAACTTGAGCCCAAGGCTGATATTAAAGTGCTCACACAGTCTTTTGTGCATAACTAATGATGCTTTGAAAGCCGCTGCCAATTCACAATCCATATGGGCCTTTTAAACAACAAAGACTATGGGAGGATACTGGATTCCAGCCTCCTGCTCATCAAACTGTTTACTGGGAAAACAATCCGACACACTGTTAAATAGAAACAAGCAACACCTGCCCATTAAGGAAATTAATTGTCTTGCAAGACTGTCAATAAAACGTTCCATAAAATATTCACCGCGCTCAAACAAATCTTAATGTCCCATGTATCCAAAGTTGCAGTCCTAGGTTGCTTTCCTATTTTTTATTTTTTTTAATATATCTTTAAAGGAAGCATTGCTTCACTGAACTAAAGTAGAAATAAATGAAATAAATCACAGCCAAGTTTTCTTCTGCGACACCTTCAGAACATCAAACAAAAGCAGAGTCGAACCACAAAGCAACTAAGCAATGGTGGCAGTCAGAGGCTGTCTGCAAGCATTGTAGATCAAATAACTTCTAAAGACTTCAAACATCTTCACTGTCTATCTTCCTTCAGTTGATTGGTGGCGCCTACAGAAAACACTTGACACAAACTTGCTAACCCTTACACAAAATGGCTGCTCAGAAACAGATAACCAACACAATTGTAAAAGCTCATGTCAAAACATTAATGTATCTGCTGTTTCACACATGGTTCTACTCCCACACCAACCTGCTTGCAAACCACTTGCACTTTCGATCCCAAACCAATTGATGAGGGATACCTAATTGACATTAATTTATTTATTTTTGATACAATGCTGTACACTCTCAATTGAAACAGGAAACTATGAAAATTAGGATCATCATGATTGGCCAAGCACAGTGTATTGAAGAACACAAGCAGTTTGCCTCTGAAGTATGAACTTTAAGTGAATTGCAGTAACAAGCAATTATGACAACGTGACACATAACTACAGAGAATCTTTACGTAATGCAAGGGTAACATGAGTGCTGTAGTACAGACCAATGACATCTGTGCAAACAATGCAGTCATCAAGCAAAGATAAAATGACCAGTAGTGTGATAATTACCATACAACACGTTTGACAGATAATCGTCGCAAAAAGTGACCAGTAGCGTAGTAATTTTCATACAACATTTTAATGTACAATGATGCAGAAAGTCATTGAGTACTTCAAAGTGTCTTTTGAGCTTGAAAATTGATTAATAATCAATGAATATACAAATATGTTAAGAGCAGGGATGCACGATAATATCGGTGGCCAATAATTATCGGCAATTATGGACCAATTTGACGTCATACAGACAAACCAGATAATAAAGAAATCCATCAATAATAATAGACATGCCACATTGGTCCATCTGTTGTGGTTCAAGTTGTGGACAAGTCCTTGACCCCTCCCCTCTCTTATGGTAGTGTCACATATTTGTGACATCATAATGCGCGCGACCTCGAGTTCACAGAAGATGCATCATGGTGAAATGGCAGTCGCCAGTGTGGGCTTTCTTTATTGCGTCTCCCCAAAATGTTACCTTCGCAGTTTTTTGTTGCATTTTTAATTAGTTACTGGTTGTCTTTGAAGCAAAGATATCAATAAAATGCAGCTTCATGGTGCTTTAAACAATGTTTCAATGTATTCGTAAATGTTAGATTTATAGTAGGGCTTCGAAAGTATATTTGTATTCAAGTCAATTTTGCAAACAATTATCTGCTTAGTTATCGGTTATCGACATTGGCACTTTCAAAATTATAGGTTTATCGGTAGTGGTTGAAAATAGCATTATTGTGCATCCCTAGTTAAGAGTTGAAGCAACAATAATCAATGCAGTAATACTGTCTGGTTATGGTGTTATGGAATTTTGATGGCAACAGCAATAAGCAATTGGACTGTCTACTGGTTTTACTGTGGATAGTTCCATATCGGCTACTTGAAGGAGCTGGAAGGTCTGAGGGGATTTTGCCTGCCCTTAGTAAATGGTACTTCATTTATATAGCCCTTTTCCCCCTTGCAAGGCCTTCAAAGCGCTTTACATTTGACTACTCATTTGCCTACTGATGACGCAGCATCAGTAGCAACTGGGTGCTTAGTATCTTGCTCAAAGATACTTCAACATGTTTACAATGGCATAGGATCAAACCAATAACCTCTTGGTTGGGAGACGGACAATCTACCACTGAGCCACGCCGCCCTTGTCTTGGTTCTTGCAGTGTGCAAGACCTTTTTCGGCAGCCCAAACTGTCCCTTGCAGTGGGATTTTTGCCTCTTTTTGTTGCAGCACCAACTAGACTGTGTTGGAAGAACATAAATAAGACTGTTTTAGCTCCTGTGGCAGGCCATGCTTCCTGAGTGCTGCAGTAATTACATTATCTGCATGGCCTTTTACAAGATGGAGTTGATATTGGTCTTGCACTTTTAGAAAAAGTCCCGACAGTTGACACAGGTCAGTTGGACAGTGTAAGGTTAAGCTGTGACGGAGGATGTTTTCCACAATCATCTCAAAAGTCTTGAGTATGTTTAGCTCCAAGTAGTGTTGGCCACAACAGAGCACCAGCTGCTCCGTTATCTGTCGATATGCAGACTCGTCACTGTCATTGATGAGGCCAATGACGGTGGTGTCATCTGAAAACGTCAAGAGTTTGACAGCTGGGTCCGTTGAGGTGTAGTCATTTGTGTAGAGGGAGAAGAGCAGCAGAGAGAGGATGCATCCTAGGAGGGCCCCAGTGCTGATGGTGCGTGTTGATGATGTTGTCCCCCTAGGCCTCGCCTACTGTGTGCTGCCCATCAGGAAGATGTACATCAGATGACAGGAGGCATGCTGAGCTAGAGGAGCTTGGAGGAGATGATGGTTGGAACGCAGCGCTGAAGTCCACATTCAGGATCCTTGATTAAGTCACTGTGCCATTGAGGTGTTTCAGGATGAAGTGAAATCCCATGCTGATTGAGTTATCCACCAACCTGCTTGCTCGGTAGGCAAATTGCAGGAGTCCATCAGTGGTCCATTGATGGTCTTTAGCTGGTTCAGGACAAGGTGTTCAAGGGACTTCATAGCCACAGATGTCAGAGTGACAGTCCCGATATTGCAGGTTTTTTGGGGACTGGGATGAGAGTGCAGCGTTGGAAACAGGATGGGACCTCACACAGTTCCAAGGATCTTTAGAGGATCTGTGGGAAGACTGGAGCTGGTCAGCACAGATTTTCAGACAGGACGGAGACATCACATCCAGTCCTGAAGCCGTCTTGATCTTCTGTTTCTTCAAGAGCAGTCTCATATTGTGTCCATGAATAGTCAAGGTAGAGGAGGGACTGAGGTCGGTGGTGGTGGGTGTGGGCAGCTTGGAGCTGTGAAAGTCTCCTTTTCAAATCTGCAGTAGTGCATTTGATCAACATTTTACCAGCTCGAGCCAACGTTGGTTTAGCCCTCATCTCATGCATAATATGAGTTCTTCAAAGCAAAACAGTGATGATTACAAGGGCCACGAGGGAAACGCCATGTGACATTTAGTCCACATTAATTGAACTGTCATCCTGTGACGAGGGTAGACATGGACATGCACAGACTCTGCACATCTATATGGCTATAAGCCATTCATATGAGATGTATTTTTTCTTTCAACTCTAACTCTTGGTCTTGGGGGATTTTGTCATTAACAAACGTGTGAAAAGTCAGTACGGCTACTGGCATAAAAGTGATGCAAATAGCCTGGTTTTTACCGGGTTTTGTGCAGTTGGAATTTTCTCTCATTTATTAGATCCCATTAATTATCAGCATCTGCCACTAAAAGACATAGATGTGCTTGACTTTAAACATATTGACCAAAGATTTGACTGTTTTTCAATCATTGTATATGTTATGTGTATATGTAAAATTTCTGTAGCGTTTAAAGTCAAGTGTTAAAGTACACGATCTTCTGACGGCCATGCCAAGCTTTATGTGAGCTGACTGTTTTCAAACTTGGTCTAATATTTGGTTACCATGGCTATATGCAACAATTCATTCCTCACTCTAAGAAAATGTTTTCAGACTGCAAGTCCACAATGCTCCATAGAAAAAAGCCCAGACAAATATGAATGTTACATACAATTAGAATGCTGTTCAGATATGAAGCATAGTTTGCAACAAATGCCTATGTATTATTTTGCAGTGGAATGGAACAACCTTTCATAGTTTCATGAATGAGTGTTCCGAGAGGGATGACACGGCCTTCACCAGTCAGCATTTTCACCATTAAGCTCCTGTATTTAGTTTGTTTCTCTATTTTTGCTAATCTGAAATGTTTTTATTTTTCCTCTTTGTAAGTCCTTGTGTCCAGTGATGACTCTGTGGCAACAATCCTTAACAATTCTCCTGCCCTCGTCTCTTCAACACAAGATCCCTAAAAAGGCCCTCTTGGAATACTTGCCCTTCATGCTCATCAGTCTCTCTCTCTTTTTTGTCTTGCACATTCTTTGTTTTATACTCGTTGACCTTAAGCTTACGACACTTACCATTTAGTCACAGTGCTGTGATGAGGAGGCATGATGAGGAGATGATGGTTGTGTGGAGTATGTGTACAGACTGTGCACTCTACAATTCTAAGTACGGGTGAGAGATTCCCTCACAGCAAAATTAATGAAAATACTCTTCCCTCTCTGTAAAGATGCACATAATATTTTTTTCTTGTCTGATCTTCAATTTTAACAACATCAACAACAAAAAAGTCACACAAACAAATGACAAATGTATGTATCACAGAAAAGCTATACGTTTCATGTCATCATGATTCATGCAAATATGATTAGTTCAAATACCTTTTGTATTATTTAATAATATAGCTCACGAGGCTATGAGCAATAGCAAATCTCAGTCTCAGTCAATCTCTGATTTTCGATAAACAGTAAAATAATTTCACAGCCTTATAACATTTGCAACATTTGAAGACAAGGCCATGGCTTTATAATAGAATAATATAACAAGTACCGTAGCTTCCTGGCATAATTAAACAATGTTTTGACGAAACAAACTCAAAGCCTTCATTGCCCAAAAAAACAAGCGTAATCCTTAAAGGCAACGTGCTTGACACCTACATGCAAAAATAAATCCATCAGAATATGCTGTGGTGTTATATTACACAAGAAAATGTTCTGAATCTCACCACTGCATATATATATATATATATATATATATGGTGATTCGATCCGTATCACTATTCATAGGTCACAATTCGATTCAATATGATTAATCCTGATACGAATCTGTAAGTGCAGTTTAAACAGCACTGAAATAAAACATTAGGGCTTAATGTTCCATTAATATAACATTCTTCCATGCTTAATGTGTGAATCCTAACCCTAAGTAAGACGTTTTGTTGAATATTCCCATAATTTTTTTTTAATAAAAATTGATTTGGCCGCATATCGAATCGATTCGAGAATTGCGCGCTATAATATTGCGATATATTGCCGAATTGATTTTTTCTAACACCCCTAATATATATATATATATATATATATATATATATATACATACATAAAAAATTGATTACACAATATATCGCAATATTACAGCGCACAATTCTCGTATTGATTCAATATGCAGCCGAATACATTTTTAAAGATCAATTTTTAATGGAAATATTCAACGAAATGTCTTAATTACAGTTAGGGTTCACACTTTAAGCATGGAAGAATGTTATTTTAATGGAACATTAAGCCTTGAAATTTAATTTGTTTGTTTGGTAAATACGGTGGACCACAGTTTATAAGCCTGAAGTTAATTTTCATACAAATCTTACAGTGTACATGTACAAGTTTATTGATTAGTATTTTTTAAATTTGAGTAAAAAAAAAAATCACAATAATTGACTTATAGATTTGTATCGGGATTAATCGATATTGAATCGAATCGTGACCTATAAATCGTATATATATATATATATATATATATATTTCCACAAATGACCATCAAAAAACTGGCACACGTCGCGACTGGCTTGCTTGTGATCTGATGACATTTCTTCAATATATAATATACTTATCGCTTACTATTTATTTTAACATTTTTAACTATTTGTGCAAGGTTTGTTTGTTGATTGCCTCGTAATTTATTTGTTGTATTGTGTGTTTTGCATACAACATCTTCAAATTTGTGTCTCCACTTCCCCAGTGGGCCAGCTGTATACAAAATTTTGACAGGCAGTGGTTTAAGTGGAACTATTACGTTAAAACTAGTTATTAAAATGTGAGTGTTGGGAATGGAACACCCATGTGCTAAACTGTATATAGGACTATGTTACAACATACATGCCGGAAAAGTTAAGAATAAAAAAATCCTCAGTTATGACACTTTATGTGTGTGGATTTTAGAAAAAGCCACAGATCCACACACACTCTCTCTTTCAACAACATGAAGTCAGTTATGTGAACAGCGTGTGCTCTGCATGAACCTTTCCCTGTGCTCTTTTTCTCCCTGGCTGTCTATCCATCTTTTCTTCTGTTTCCATCTTCTCAGCATTCGTACCAAAAGATGTCTAACGGTTGGAGAAATACTCAGAGAAAGTCCAGTCATTATTTCCTGAAGAGGCAGCAGCACAGTGGAGCCATCGAGCTGAGAGCTGAAGCGCAGCAAGCTAGCAGGCCAAGGTCCTCCTGCGCATGAATCATTGATCAGCATGACAGTGAGATGACTGCTGCAGGTAATAGGACGGTAGTGCACTGAGGGGGTTCTGTGCTGTCACTTACCCCCTGAGATTGACTTGAAGGATATGGGTGAAGTGAGACTACAACTCATAGAAAAAGGGCTGCCTCTAATATGTCTATATGAAGGACAGTAAGGAACCAATGGCTTCTATTTTCGCAGAAATGCCCACGTGCGCTTGGCGTAAAAATGTGTGCATCTCAATTTCCGTGGTAGCGCAACACAATTTTGCGCTATTCCTGGCCATCTTGCTCCTTTCTGGACGCATCCGCAAGGGGAGATCTTGAAGTTTATCTGCCGATGGCATGCACGGACACCAGCGAGTTTGTTTCTTTTTTCGCAATGTCAAGCCTGGTGTACTCAGGTTGACTGTGCTCCGAGTCATTTTCCTCCTGCAAATGAGGAAGGCTGCTACGATTGGCCAGAAAAACACTTCACTAAAGGTTTGCGTAGCTTTTGCGTGGCGCTAACCGGTATAAATGGAGCAATCAGGGAGCGTGTAATACACAAAGCACGCGGAGATAGGGAAATTCAGTACTAACTGCACTGCCAACCAGATTGTGCCTTGGTGTTTTTTGCGCGTACGTAAATGAGGTCATTTGCATACATTTGGCAGAGAAATTGCCCACCTCTATGCAAATGAGACTCATTGATAAAAAGTGTCTAATTCACTAATGCCAGCGCTCATAGCCACACGAAGTTTGAGTGACGCAAACAGCGTATAAGGATAAACTTGGCGCTTCCTCGATCCTGTGGAAGGCTTTCATGCCGAATTTCCACAGGATCATGGCAGGAGTGGCACGGAGAAGGCCAGGCAAAGTTGCCCGCCCCCATCACGCACTGTGCGTAGGGTACCATTCGCCAGGGTTAGCCAGTTAAGAATTCTTCAAGTTGTTTTGTTTGTAATGTTTACTCATGTCTTATTTTGAAACGTAGGCTTTTAATTTGAAAGGCCACACTGTATTTCCGCTTCCTGTTTTTCCATCCTCTGTTTGTCAGTCAGCTCGCAGCGTGCAGTATTGAATGACGCGAGTGTCCATTCTGACTCGTTCCAATTTGAATTCATGCTGATAAGTTCTTATCTGTGCTTAGTCAAAAACGATGAGGGTTAATGTCTCTGATATGCTCGTTTTTTGTCTAATGTTTGCACTTCGTATCAGGAGTTGATTACTCACAACTACAAATACGAAGGGGCATTTTGCTAAACCAGGGCTGATCGGCGATCTTGGTGGGGGGGCATTTTGCGATAATTTTCACAATGCCCACCTCGACTTCTGAAAATATAAAAAATGATTGCACCAATAATTTGTATTTTATGCACATTAAATGAATGAACGAATGACGTTGTCGTCATCCTCTCCGTTCACTACAGCTTAATGGCACTAAGTGAGGAAAATGCTTTTCCACCTCGTCGGTCCAACCTCGCTTTCTGATCATTTCATCTTTCTAACAACTCTAAACATACTGCCGTGTTCTTGGCGCAAATCCATTGCCATGTGTGGTAAATCGGGCGCAAATTTGTTGCCCGCTCTCAAACTGTGTGGGCGTGTTTGCGCTCGTATATCATTAAAGCAATATCCTTAGTGAATAGGACAGTAAGAGGCAGCAAGGTGCGGATGCATATGCACTGTCAGTGGACGCAACACATTCTTATTGGATTTGGCCCTTTGTCTCATCCCACAAAAGTGCAAACGAGTATTACAGACAGTTCTAATGGTGCAAAGTCTGCGAAAATGCCAAAACGAAGAAAACTCCACCCATGCACACAGTTAGACTGCACTTTGCTCTTGACTTGCTCTGGGAACAAAAAGAGAGCCCAATGTATTGAAATAACGGCTCCTATATTTTGCACGTTGAGGACTGAAATAGGATGTCATTTGTAACATTTAGTTAGTTTGCTGTTAATTATTTAGCTAACAGACTTGAGTGAATCCAGCATAACCAATTTCCTTGAAATATTTATAGAAGAGTGAGGCAAAGACCAAAGAAGTGCCTCTGTTATGTTATGTTATGTTATATGTCTAAATGTTGATGCTGATTTAGATAAAGGTAAAGATTGTGAAATGTTGAATGATATATCGTTTTGAGACCGAAATTGCGATCTCAGACAGTGCGGTTTTAAGATTTGTCATGTCTGGGAAGATCTGGTTTTGGTTGAGGGTCCCGATTGGTCCTAAGTGGGTTCCAGCCCTTCCGCGGGTTGACCAATCCTGGCCCTCAGCCACTTGTGCCTGGCCCCAGGTGTGGCTAGTTACCCAATTAGTGTGGGTGTATTTAGTTCCCGGGTGGTGATCAGTCAGCGTGGGATCATTGCCGCTTGTCACAGTCACCACCGGAGTTCTGTCTGTCATTTGGATTTTGTATCTTTTCAGTTTGTTGTTTAGTTAGCATTAACCAGTACCTGGTTAGTGTTTTCTGTAAAATAAAGCACGCCAGTATCGCCCGCACTACTGCTGTGGTTCTCCTGCCTCCCTGCATTTTAGGTCCTCCACTTCACACGCCAGCAGACACCACGCCGCTCTGTGACCACACCGTAACAAGATTGACAAAGCTGTGGTTTTATTTAAAGGGCTGTTAATCCCCCAAGTTCGCCAATCAGCGGCATACCCTAGTGCACACACACACACACTAGCCTGCTCCGAAATGGTAAAAAATAATAATAAATGCCGCATCTATGTAACGCTGTCACCGAGTCACCCGGAGGTACTGTACTTTGTTCCGCGGCTGCTTGACAAGTTAACTGTGATAACACAGTCTGTGATTGACAACGCGAGGCGCTAAGCTAACTTGCTCCGCCACAGAACAGACACACTTAATAATAAGTCTGCATGCAATCGCAGCAAAGAGCTGCGTGGTGCAGATCCTCTCCTCTGTGGTGACAAATAAACTACCCTACTAAAAGTAGTGCTTTCACTAAGGCAAACGGGAGTCGCTAAGCATGCTAATCGCTCAAGTGAAATGCAGAGATGAAGGAATGACCCAAAATAAGTGCTTGGGCGTACATAGACTTTTCACAGAAGTCTGGTTAGAACCACATTAAAGCGGAGAGCCAATAGCTATGAACAGAACATTAGTACTACAATTAATAAGTAATTTAGGCTGAAAATAAGATGTCAGATACATTAGCCTTTACAGTTGGACTGAGCACGCTAACGGCTGACGTCAGCCATGACGTCAAGCTCCAGGTCAGCATGTTATTGAAAATGTTATATATATAAATGTACATTTCTAAACTTGAAACCTTTATTCAAATTATTTTTGATTGAAATTTATAATTGTTTTAAGTCTCTTAAATGTGTAACGAACAAGAAATGTCATTTGATAATAATATCCATACAGAAATATTTACCTTTTCACAATTGCGCTGATCAGAGATACTCCTATTATGATTTTTATACTTTTACACTCACCATTACAGTAAAATGACCAAAAGAGTTAATACCATGATATGAATTTCACGCTATATCACAAAGCCCTCAGTCTCTGTTTGAAGCAGTTAAGTCTGGAGCAAAAATATGGGAGTATGGGAATTTTTTTAATTTACATATGATATTACACTTATTTTCAAAGAACATGTACATTGTATAAAATGTAAAACATTTTTGGTTACATAGACTATTATGGCGCCAAGTAGTACTGTAGATCTTGCCTCAACTTGAACCATTTTAAAGGATTACCTCTCTCATAAAACCCCTCTTGTATTCTTGCATTATTCGAGTAATAGCTTTTAATATTTTTATTGTATGTCATTTTCAGTCATGTTTGGAAATGTTATTGTTCATTGTGAATAAAAAGCTGAATGTGAACAAAATCGCAAATTAAATTGAAATCGTAATATTTGTAAAAAAAAAAAAATGCAATTAAATTTTTTTCCTTAAATCGTTTAGCTCTACATTTTAAAGAAATAATCAATATCTGCATTCATGCATCAATCATTCCTTTTAGCGTGTAGGTTAACATATATAGTAAAAACAATTGCTCATCCAAGTTCAATTGTGTGGCTGCGTCAGCCTCTAGCAAAGCCATGACTTCAGAGGGATTGCGGTGGTGGCGACGGTGGTGGTGGAGGGAATGCAGGCAGAGATAAAAGTCACACTCGAGAGGGAGCGAATAGAGTAACAGAGGAGAGAGACAAATGGGCAAAACAAGTGTGAAGGAGAGTGAAGGGGAGTGAGGGATGGGAATTCCTGAGCCAATAAAACAAATTTCTGTCTGAGACTGACTGAGCGCCTTGGGTGTGTGCATGTTGGTATGTGTTTTGGGGGTCGATTCATTCTGACAGACATGAGATGGAAAAATGTTTTTTTTACTAGCCCCAACCGACTTGACTGTTTAAGTCTGCATGTTTGTGAAAATGATTGTGTGCGTACTGACATTCATTTCTGTGTTTACAGTTTACAGTTTATGGAATATATGTTATATGGATTAAATGAGCATTAGACATCCATGTTTGAAGAAGTTGATGAATCATAGTGGTCTTGGAGTAATCTTTTATTTGTTAAACTCAGTGTTGGAGAGTTAGTCACGATAACCAGTGTATTTGTTACATGTTTTGCCGCTATTCACTGTTTTACATTTCTTGTCACATCCGCCACCCACTCTCTCTGTTTACCTCCCACTTTCTGTCGAACTAATCTGGCCGTTTGCTGAAGATGAGTCATGTTACAGACATACAGGATTAACTGAACAGGGACAGGTGCCATATTACAATCCCCTCTGGCAGTCATCAACCACCACGATAAAGAAGAGAACCAGAAACACACACTTACATTATATGGGCAATGGTATTACCAGTAATGTCAATTGATGAAATGTTAATTTTTCTCGCTCGACTCTTCTGGAAAACTAAAAAAAATAAAAATAAAACGTTTTATTTTGCAGTTAAAATAGGACAAAAAGGAAGAACAAAAATCTCCTATCAAATATTTCCCAGCTCCAATGAAATAAAAAACATACATGAAACACATAAAAAGTAAATTCTGTAGAGTCAATTTGACACTATTTAGAGTGGGACCAAATATACTTAGTTTTAGAGTACTATTTACACTTGGAAGAGAGTAAAAAAAAGAATTGAAAGAAAAAATAAAAACCACTCAAGGGTTGAGGAACAAACTCACAACCTTAAGCTTGAGAGACAGTCGATCTACACTCTGAGCCGCAGAGCTCCTGATGTGTGTTAGTATAACACTCTTGTCAGCTGGGAAAAGCAAACAGTAGGAGGGGCATAGCTCAGGTGGTAGTGTGGCACTCTCCCAAGCTAAAGGTTGTGAGTTCATTCCTCCATCCTGGAGTGACTTTTTTATTTCAATTCTTTATTTTACTCTCTTCCAAGTGCAAATATTAGCCTACTCTAAAACTGAATCTCTTTGGTCCCACTTTAAATAGTCAAGTCAAGAGTCAAGTTATTAAATTGAGTAAAATTAACTATACAGAATGTAGTGTGTACTAAACTTGCAATAATGTTTTTTAAATATTTCTGGCCATTATTGTTCATTCATTCAGAAAAAAACAGTGAGATAAGAGGAGGGTTGGGAGTTGTTTGTTGACACTTTTAGTTAATTCCAAAGGTACAAAGTTATTCCAACTCATTTTGGATTATGAACCTCTCAAACTGGAACACAAACTCGTCCAACCAAGTTAGAAGTCATATTGTCTTGGTAAGATTTACATTAGTATCAAGGTGGAAATAATAAACTGAGTGATTAATGGAAGGGTTTGATTCTGACTATCCATATGATGCAGCTCAGGATTTAGGAAACACCTCAGACAGACACAAATGAAAAACAATAGGAAAACCCATGTGAGTGCACGTGCCCATATGCTTGTCCAGTTAACTTTGGACTGATGGAATTGCATTGCAATGTCTGTACCCTTCTGGAGACATTTTTTTCTATAAGCTTCTCTTTCCATTCAAAGCCTTCTCTGACCACAGCTTGTCTAGTCTTTTAAAAGCAATTTTATCTGAGGCTCCTGTAGCAGTTAGAGCAGTTTTAGCAAAGGCCAGTGGGTTCTTAGAGCTGCATCAGTCGACCAAAATAGAAGAGTGAAAACAAAGAGAAACTGGACCAATCAATATGAACCCCAATGAGGCATGAAGCTGCTGGCTGAAAGAAGCTGCGGGTGAGGAACACACAAGCACACACACACACACATGCACACACAGGCAAACAAATACACGTGATCTCAAACATTCAGAAAGCCATGCACACCAACAAACAATTGGCCTCACAACCTAACAAGTTCGTTTTCTCAAAGCTGTAGCACATGCATTCATCCAGCGTCCGGCTACATTCTGCTCATTTAACTGTACATATATATATATATATATATATATATATATATATATATATATATATATATTAGAGGTGTTTTAAAACATTTATTTGGCAATGTTTCGCAATATTACAGCACGCAATTCTCGAATCGATTCAATATGCGTCCGAATCGATTTTTAAACATCATTTTTTTATGAAAATATTCAACACAACGTCTTACTTAGGGTCAGGATTCTCACATTAAGCATGGAAGAATGTTATATTAATGGTACATTAAGCCTTTTTTTTCCCAGTGCTGTTCAAACATGAAACAGACTGCAACCTGTTTGTTAAATGCAGTGGCTCAGTTATAAGCCTGAATTTTCAGATAAATAAATACATTTTCATACAAATCTTACAGTGTACATGTACAAGTTTACTGATTTGTGTTTTCTAAATTAGAGTTTTTAAAAAAGTCGCAATAATCAATTTATAGATTTGTATCGGGATTAATCGGTATTGAATTGAATCGTGACCTATGAATCGTGATACAAATCGAATCGCCAGGTACTAGGCAATTCACACCCCTAATATATATATATATATATATATATTTATATATATACAGATTGAAAATTTAAAGACCTTTTCTATTTGCACATTTTTCATTCATTAACTTTATGTATTTTTTCATCAGGAAAATTATATTGCCATGCATTTTCAATTTCATCCATTTGGTTTGGAGAAATTAGTATGCGATGTGTTTTCACAAAATCAGGCGTATGTATATAGCCAAAGTTTATGAAAATGAGTGATTAGTAGACATATGTCATAAACTAGCGTGTTTTTAGCCGACTGTTAGTTGGCGCATTTCGGGATCTGCTCCAAAATAATCCTTGCCTCTTACATGATTCACAAATGATTTATATAAATGGACATAGCAACCAATACATGTCAAAATACACTATATCAGGGGTGGAAAACTGTGGTCCTCGAGGGCCGGAGTCCTGCAGGTTTTAGAGGTTTTCCCCAGTCAAACTGCAGCTGATTCCAATTAACAGGATCGTTATCAGGCTTTTGCAGAACTTGCTGATGAGCTGATCATGAATCAGCTGTGTTGAAGAAGGGAAATCTCCAAAACCTGCAGGACCCGACCGGATCTCGGCATCTCTGCACTATATTGTGACCCTCCAGTACGAAATCGAACAGAAAGACAGACGTACAGCTGTTGAATAACAACATCCATCCATCCATTTTCTTAACCGCTTTTCCTCACAAGGGCCGCAGGGGTGCTGGAGCCTATCCCAGCTGGCTTCGGGCAGTAGGCGGGGTACACCCTGAACTGGTTGCCAGTTTTTAGCCAAAGCGATTGATATCTCGTCATCCTGACATCGGGAAATGTTTGTAATCCAAATATAGTTAATTGTCAGTTCTAGGATGTCTGCCTTTAATGAGTCTATTTCAAATTTTAATTGAATGTATTTATTCATTAAAGCAAGTCTGTCACAGTCGAATATGTTAAACAGCTTATTTGTTCATATGTGAGCGCCTCCAGGATAGCGAGTCAGGATTTAGTGGAAAACTTTTTAAACGCCTTGTATGTAATAATGCAAATAACGCAATGTTTTAATCACATGTCATCATTTCAAATGTAATATTGCTGGGGAACAGTTAAAGTGACAGGTAAAAAACATAAATAATGACAACCCCACAGTGACACTTGGCTCTGCTGTTGTTATTACTTTACAGTATAATGTTGCCACAATCTAATGAATGTGCTCAGTAGATTAATTGCTTTGAGGTTTTGAGCCATCCTGGTGTGAGCGGTATATTCATACCTTCAATCTCACTCGTACTTCATCGGGACCTCCACAAAACAAACCCAATATATATCTAGAGTTTGAAGTAATTTATGCATGCACACACATTTATGTATTCATGTTCGACAGACAGTTACAGATGACAATTGGTCTACTTCATCCTCCCACACACTCAAATGCGCATTAGTTTAGCCATAAATAAATCAAAGCAGATTTTTTTATTCTTTTAAGTTCCACAACCTACGATGTTGCATGCACACCATTCGATTGTGTTCTAATATTTACCAGAACATGCAGCAGCAGTATCAAACAGGACCAAACCAGTGTTTACTACCTATCAAGCTGTCAAAATATGTCCATCTGGAGTGACAGATTATTCTCACAAAAATAAGATTCAGTACCAATTAGTTAACATTTGTTATAACTACTTTTTCATTTGATTTCATTTGTACTCTCTCCACACCATTGTCTTGTGTGAGCATGTAGTTAGAGGAAACTTATGACATGATATTGTAAGTTAAAAGTCTGTTTCAGAGTAATTGTGTATGAGGGAATTACTAATACTTATATATCTGATGTTGACTTGCGCGTCTAGAACCTGCTGCAATTTTTAACTCGTTCAGTAACAAAAAGGGCTTCAATTCAAGCTAGTAGGAAGTAACAATCTTGGAAATTTGAGAAAGACAAGACGTACTTATACTATATGGTGGTATTTTCACTTGCGAGTGCCCCAAAAGTTTATCACAATACGAGCTGTCCAGTCGATTTTTTGGCAATAACTAGAGTTACGAGTGGGCTTCTGCTCTAGTAAAGTGAAGAAAAAAATGGAGCAATCATGGTAGAACTGCTTGTTATGTGGATTAATGAACTTCTTGTTTTCTGTTATCCACGCAGAACATTCACTTGAGTTGTTTTTTTGTTTTTTTTATCTTACGCAGCGTAACCGCGTAACATTCGCAAAATACTGGAAATCACATGTAAATTGTGGTATCAATGAGCAAATGTGTATTTGGTCACCTACAAACAAGCAAGGGCTAGTTTGGAGCTCCACGCAAGATCTCATCCCATAAAGTGAAAATAATCATGAGAACGGTGAGCAAAAATCAGAGGTAGGGACCTGCTGAAAAACCTGCAGAGAGTTGGGATCAAAGTAATAAATGTTACCATCAGTACCACACTACGCCGACCTGGATTCGGATCTAGCAGTGCCAGACGTGTCACCCTGCTTGAGCAGTTCATGTCCAGTGCCACTTGAAGTTTGCCAGAGATGATTGGGAGGATATCATGTGTTGAGATTAGATGAAGCCAAAATACAACTTTTTGTCCAAACTCAACTTGGAGGAAGAAGAATACTGAGTTGCATGCCACACAAACATGCTTTGGGGCTGTTCTTCTGCAAAGGGGACATGGTGACTACCTGTGACAAACACACACCTTATAAAATTAGAGATTGAATGTTGATGTTTAAATTTGAAGGCTCCACACACATTTTACATTGCCATGAAACAAAATAGATTATGTGAAATAATTGTGTTGATGTAATTAATTTAAAGCAACAAAGGGGGTACTTTTTCCTTTAAATGCAATAAACAAATGCTTTGATCCACAATGGCCCATTCAACACAACAATGTACCCAACACAATCTAAAAGTCATGTTCTAATGTGAATGACTGGAAAGTGATTGGAGATTATTTGATTACAGTGAGCTGTTGTGTAACAAATGTATCAATGATCCTCTCTTTTTTTCTTTTTCTTTTTTTTTATCACATCACCGCCGCTGGTCATATTTGATTCATTGTAATATATAATAGCAAATTATTCAATTGTGAAATGAGATGTGTGAAATTAATTGATGCACAGGATACCATAATGAGCTTTTGTGACACAAAAAGGCATCCAGGTTTTACAGAAGCACAACTCAAATGAGGCTTAAACAATAAAATGAGTGACTGGTGGTGGTGTCATCACATCTATCCTTCAAGATTATAGATGCAATCTGAACCTGTCCTCTGGCTCTCCTTAAATGCCCCATCATAATGCCCGCTCCTCATATCTGATGGTCGTGCTGTGCTTAATAACAAGTTAAGTCTGCAAGACGGAGGTGCACTGGGAAATGAACAAATTAGCAAAGCAATTCACAGCCTCTGCAGCACTGTGAGGGTCTGCGAGCGGAAACGTAGGGTAGTAAAGAAAGAGGGGAATACTGTGTCACCTGCTGAAAACCGGCTATGTGCTGCAATAATTTAAAAACAGCAATATCTGTATTCGTATATTGCCCTATTTACCCTCTAATTGGACACCTCAATCAGAGACATAATAATACTCCTTCGTTTTTAGCTGGGTTATTTTTCTCCAAATGAATTAAGTCACATATTATAACTTCACACACAAGGCTTCAATGACTCATATGAGGTTAGTCATAAGAATAGTTTTATCTCACTTGTGTCTAATCCATTATTTAAATTCTGAGAATTTCCAACAAGGCACGGTGACCAAGTGCAAGTGGTTAGCAAGTCATGCACGCGCACTTCACAGTTATGAGGTTCAAGTTTGCATGTTCTCCGCGTATTTGCGTGGGTTTCTCCTGGGTACTCTGGCTTCCCACCACATTCCAAAAAAAATGGTTCTTGGATTAATCTAAGACTCTAAAATTGTGCTTAGATGTAAATGGTTGTTTGTCTATATGTACGCTACATTGGCTGGCAAACCAGTCCCCATGTATATCACCTCTCTTTCAACGTCAACTCGCATAGGCTCCAGCTCACACGAGACCGCGGGCTTTAGAACATGGATGGCTTCCATTAATTTCCTGAGGCTGAATTTATACCACAGGACCAAGTGCCCAATTCCACTCTAATACCGGCATCCAATATGTGTTGACTATCTCTTTGATGTCTACATTTCACGAATCAATAACACAAACAGTATGGCTGTGTTAACATTCACAAAACATATAAAATAGCCCACATGCATAAGTGGCAAAATTGCACGTAAGTAACTCCACATTGTCAATAAACAATCACACATAAATAATATATTGCTATATGGACCAGAAGAGTGGAGTCATAAGCTCCAGCCTTGCAGATTTTGAACAGGACTCTGATCCATAACTTCCATCGTGCTCACCCTGGTCACCTGGATTGTGTGCTGAGTAGCACCAGTGGGAGGTGCGGTCAGATCTGCGAGTGTGTGTGCTTCCTATTATTTGCAGGTATGACATGCTGGAATTGCTCAGCAGCTGTTTCCCATCTCAAGCAGCTGCCCTTCTTAGTTGGTCTGGACTCTACTGCACCACCACAATTGTCAATATTCCACAGTGAGCCATACATTTGATACATATCTTGTATTTTAAAGTGGAGCAATTTGATTCAGTTTGATTAAATGCACTCAGATTTTTTAAATCAAAACCAATTTTCATTTTTTTATGAAACCATATTGACTGCAATTGTACTTTGTGTGCCAAGCCAGGAGTTGAAAATGTAGTATTTGTGTTGGATTTTGTGGAGAAATGGAGGACTAAAATGTTGGGAAAGAAAGCAGGGAGGCAATACCGGGGAGGAAGATTAAAATGTATTAATTATCCTAAACACACACACACAGACAAAAGGCCAACAAGAAATTGGGCTGTATTAGAATACTAATTCTCCTTTGTGATCCAGCACATTACCGTGGTGGAGGAGTTTGTGTGTCCCAATGACCCTAGGAGCTATGTTGTCTGGGGCTTTATGCCCCTGGCAGGGTCACCCATAGCAAACAGGTCCTATGGGGCCAGATAAAGCATGGCTCATTGATCCCTTATGATGAGTGCAATAAACGGACAGATGTTTTCCTTGCCTGGACGCGAGTCACCGGGGCCCCCCTCTGGAGCCAGGCCTGGAGGTGGGGCTCGTTGGCGAGCGCCTGGTGGCCGGGCCTGCACCCATGGGGCCTGGCCGGGCACATCCCGAAGAGGAAACGTCCCACCGGTGGGAGGGGCCAAAGGGTTCGGGTGCATAGTGGGCTGGGCGGCAGCCAAGGGCGGGGACCTTGGCTGCCGCCCAGCCCACTATGAAGAGAGGAGCGAAGCTGTCAACTGATAGACTGTTGGTGTGCAGGCTCCGATGGCGGGGGTCAGTCCTGGTAAACCCAAATGTATTGTGAGGGTTTGCTGGGAATGTCAGAAAGAGTTTCAACGTCCATCTCCGACAGAACTTCTCCCTTGTCCCGGGGGAGGTGGGGGACATTAAGTCCGAGTGGACCATTTTCCGCGCCTCCATTGTTGAGGCGGCCGATCGGAGCTGTGGCCGTAAGGTGGTCGATGCCTGTCGTGGCGGCAATCCTCGAACCCGCTGGTGGACACCAGCAGTAAGGGATTGCCCGCCAAGCTGAAGAAAGAGTCCTATCGAGCCTTTTTGGCCTGTGATACGCTGACAGGTACCGGCTTGCCAAGCGGAATGCAGCACACCATCTATTCAGGGGTGCTGGAGAGGAGGGTCGGATTCAGGAGGAGCAGTGAGGTTTTCGCCCCGGCCGTGGAATAATGGACCAGCTCTACACCCTCGGCAGGATCCTCGGGGTTGCATGGGATTTCGCCAAACCAGTCTACATGTGCTTCTGGGTTCCTATACAGAATATTTGTCACATGCCCTTGCCCTACATTCTCAGCATTTATACATACATTTAATAGTGTTATTTTTAAATATACCTCCAATTTGAGTCCTATGTTTTTGTTGACATGATCCATGGCACAGTTTAGTATGGGGTGTTTTGTAATCTTGCATTCATGTTGAACAAAGCACATGTGCAATTTGAGCTACAACAACTGTATATATGGAGAAATCATATCCCATCTCAACTGGCATATAAGCTCTCTGCGTAAATGACAGACTTTTTTTTCAAAAGTGCACCATTGTCAGTCAAAGTGATGCTTGTCTCTTGTTTGCCTGTATGAAAAAAAAGGAAACCATGTTTCCCCAGGAGAATTTCCCTTTGTGCTGTCAAGTTTAAACATTTAGTTTTCCTGCCTCTTAGACTTTTGTTCGATATTTGTGGCAAAGATGAAACTCCAAAAAGTGTAATACTGTACTGTAATTACAGATTTGTAATCTTAAAGTAAAATGAATTCAAAAGTACCGTAAATGTTAAATTGTTGCATTACATAAATGCAGTAGATCACTAGAGAATGTCTTATTGGTTGACATCACGAAGCAGTGGTTTAACTGAAGGATGAATCCCATTTAATTTGATCATAATCTTTTCTTTCAACACTTTGAACTTTGAAATATGTAATGTACTATTGAAATGGGTTTATAAAAATGAATTGATCAATAGAGGTCAAATAACAGAGTATTAATGATTTATTAATTGAAACTCTTTAAAAAAAAAAAGTAGATAGTAACATCCAATAAGTGCTGCAGGATATTTATTTTATTTTTTTACAAAAGAAAGTCATTGTCATATATTCATGAAATTATCTTATTAAATGTCATTAAAATTGACTGTACTCGAGTATCACATTCAGGTATTTTATACAAGACTGGGAATTGGGTAATCATAATACTACTGGTGACTTTTTTTCTCTTCCTGTCAAAAGTCATTAATTAATTGAGTCAAATGACTGAATCATTATGTAATGAGAAAAGCTAATCATGTGGTAGCCTGTGTCTGAACCTCTCACCCTTAACAAAGACATTAAATCCATGACCAGTGTAATCTTGGATTTAAAAATCTTTGATGTACAGGCAGACATATCAACATATCATCTTTTCTCATGTCACATCCATCTAAATGTAGTTTCCATGGTAATGGCAACATGGAGATCAATCATTGCCAAGCAGGAGTGGAGCATGACACCAATTAAAAGGTTATGTTGTCTCCTAGTCATCACTCACACTCCTCACTAATGCACTAATTACCAGGTCCGGGACATTAATGGGATAGCATGGTTCAGCCAGGGGATTAATCTGCATGGCTTTGCTACGTGAACGTGTGTGTGTGTGCGCGCGTGTGTGTGCCTGCATGTGATTAATGTGAACCCCCACAATCCCCCCAATGAATGACTTTGAGCGACACCAAATGAAGAGAATGAACCGGCCGAGCAGAGGGTTAGGATATCTGCTCATGGAGACCATCTGCTGAGGTCAAGGCTGGGATCAACGGTGCATTTTAGTGCTGTTTCACTCACTAAGATACATATTGATTATATTATTGACAGTGATCTCACGTGGTTGCTGTGTACTATTTAGTACACTTGATTTTTTTATGGTTTCCTCCTTGAACGGTTACCCAAGGAAAACATGGTTCAGGTGAGGGACCAGTCAAAGCACGGCTCATAACTCCCTATGCTGACAAACAATATTGAATCAAGTTTTCCCTTGCCCAGACGTCAGGCTTGGCAGTGGGGCTTGATGGTCTGCCTTAGGGAGCCAAAGACCAAGTCCAAAGAGGCAATATGGGACCCCCTTTCCATGGATTTACTACAAGAGGAAAGGGCCAATGTGAGCTGGATGGCCGAAGGCAGGGACCCAGCTTCAGAAGTTAGCTCTAAGGACATGAAACATCACTTCTCTGGCAGTAAAGGATGCTAAGATGTATGAGATTGAGACATTCAACTTAGAATTGATGCTGGACTTGAGTTTAAGAACTAGTCATCTTAAGAGAGGTTGGACTGTTTTCCAACCCTAGAGTTGCCCCAAGTGAGAGTTGCCGAGATGGTGTGGGCATACTTATCTCCCTCCGGTACAGTGAAGGCACCATTGACTGTTGTCCGTGCCAAGTACCCACTTTATTTGGAATCCTTAGAGAGAGTGATAGAGTGCACTACTGCTGGGGACTCCCTTATTCTTGGGGGGCAATGGCAATGATCAAATCGATCAATCAATCAATCATCCATCCACCCATCCATTTCCTAAACTGCTTATTCCTCACTAGGGTCGCAGGGGTGCTGGAGCCTATACCAGCTGGCTTTGGGCAGTAGGCGGGGTACACCCTGAACTGGTTGCCAGCCAATCCAGGGCACACAAAGACAAACAACCATTCACAGTCTCAATCACACTAGGGAGGATTTAGAGTGTTCAATTAACCTGCCGTCTTTGGGTTAGGAATACCCAGAGAAAACCCACAAAGGCACGGGGAGAACATGCAAAGTCCACTCAGGAGGGCCGAAGCCCGAACTCGAGCTCATGTCCTCTGTACTAGGAGGCGGACCAGTCATTCATCATGCCACCATCAATCAATCAATCCATCAATCAATCAAAGTTAAAGTACACAATCACCATTGAACACAAAACACTTCACAACAAACTCAGGTACAAAAAAAGAAAAACTTAAAAATAACCACAGACTAAAGCGTACTAAAGTACTCGGTAAAAAGGTATGTTTTAAGACAGGATTTAAAATGTGCAGTGGTGGTGGGAGACGATTCCATAAATAAAGGGCACGGTAGAAGAAAGCCCTACTATGAACTGACTTTTTATTGACTAAAGGGATGACAAAAAGGTGTGAATTTAAAGAGCGAAGGGAGGCGTAGTGGAATATATGGAGTGAGTTCCGACAGATATGATGGGGCCAGACCATTTAATGCTTTTAAAGGTTAAAAGAATGACCTTAAAATCAGCTCTATCCCGAATAGGCAACCAGTGCAGGAGACAGGAGTTGAAACCTGAGACCTGGTTGGCCTGACTGGGAGGCCCACTGATCTGAACCCGAATGGTGCTTTTTTTTTTTTTTTTGGACTGTGCTCATCACAGTCACATATAATCATAAACTAACACCATGTTCAAGCATGGGGTGTCCACAATTGCACTTGGCAACTGACACCTTAGGCTACAGTTTGATAATTATTTTTGCTGTGGTATTATCAGACTTGCAGCCACATGTCTTGGAAGGGTTGGGTGAAGAAAGAGGGGCTGTTGATGGTGGTGAGAATGTCGGGAGAGGAAGTCCATTCAGGTAGTCAAACCTCAGATTCAAGCTATGGAACAGTGGACCAGCACAATACATTTATTCGCCTACATAGAGTATATATGCAGACTTGGAGAAGGCTTTCAACCAGTCCCTTGAGAAGTCTTGTTAAACCGGTATAAGAAATTGATCCGCATTGCCAGGAGTAAATACAATTATTTTCCAGTGAGGGTTAGGCTCCACCAAAGGCTGCCCTTTGTCACCGATTTTACTCATAACGCCATGCCATGAGATTCCTCCAGAGGAGCCAGATGAGGTGGCTCAGACATATCCAGGACGCCCCACTTGGTGAGGTCTTCAGAGCATGTTCTACCAGCAAGAGGCTCCATGGAAGACCCAGGACATATGGGGAGACTACGTCTCCCGGCTGGCCTGGGAACACCTTTGGATACACCCGGGAGAAATTGTATGAAATGGCTGAGAAGAAAGTATGTGTTTCTCTGCTTGGACTGCTGCCCCCACGACCCCGGATAAGTGGAAGAAAATGGATGGATGAATTGATGGTTTGACATTTTACAGTGTGAAAAGGAGGGGAACTGTATAAAGCAGATTAGGAATAGAAACTAGGAAAAAAGTGTACTTTAGTTGTGAAAGCACCCTTAAAAAGTTCAGACCAAAATCACTTCAGAAACATGCACAGAAACAGAGAGGGAGAAAGAGAGAGACAGAGAGAAAGAGAGAGATATTTTACAACTGAATTTATGTGTCTATTCATCATAGAATAATTAGTTTTGTGTGCTTTGGTCCAGTGACTCAGATGCAATTCAGAATTTCCCACAGATTTGGAATACATTATTTTCTGTGTTTAAAGCCTTTTTGCACATCTTATTACTACAACATTCGGCTTGTATAATTGCTTTTTAGCAGTTTGCATTGACTATATTTCAAATTTATTTTGTATTGAAATGGCTCCTTTGGCAATTTGCTTTGGAATTATTGGCAAAAATAAAATAAAACACAACAACAACACCAAGATAACCTCTTCCTCTCAACCTTACAAGTGGTAACATTCAAAAAAACACATGCACTATAATTGTGTTACTAAATTTTTTAGGCAGTAATAAGTTGGGTCACAACAACCATCCTATCATCCGCATGATCATCATCTTCATCATCATCATCATCATCATCATCATCATCATCATCATCATCATCATCATCATCTCTTAAGCAGATTGAACTAACAAAATGTAGGGATAAAAAATTGACAATATATTCTTTGTTTTTTGTTCGATTAAAAGGTGAGAAGTTTAGTATTTATTTTGTCGAATAAGTTACAAACATGTGGTTAATATGAATCTGGATAGAGCTCAATATTAAAACAAATCATTCATTGGTTCAAATTATACATATGCACAGTGAAATTGAAAAAGGCTTTCAACAGACCCAAGGCATTGCTTGGTAGAGCTAAAGTAACAATTGTACACAGCTATTTGGGAATGTCATGCAGCAAGAGTAACTCACCAATGACGTATGTGAGCAGCAGAGCCAGGGTAAGAGTGAGAAGTGACGCAGATAATGCTGTGCACTTCCAGTTGCAGCAGCGATGAGGCTTGTTGAAGGTAAACAGTGGTCTGGTCACACTGCTGCGAGGCAAGGGCCTGGGCGGAGGCGAGTACACTGTCCCAGAGGTCAAGGGGTAACCCTGCCCTGCACCTGAAAGCAGGGCTGAGGAGCCCGAGCCTTGCTTGAATAGGAAATGTCTAGAATGGAGAAACAAAATGTTGCATTTATTTCAAATGATTGAACGTTAATATTTGTATACACTAATTATAGCTCTGCTAAGATGAAACTTTCAAAGGTAAGTACTGTGTGTGTTTACACAATACATAATGCAATGCTCTATTGTTGAATAAGTTGTTCATTAAAGGGTTTTTATCTTGGATACAGATGAAGTTGTAGCACAAAGCTCTTCTTAACTATCTCAATGGCATCTGTCCCTCAAAGATTTTTATCAGATCTACCTTGACTGCTAATTAAGATAGCTGCGTGAGTGGGCTGAAGATGTACATTCTACTCAAATGTTTTCCCTTGCGGAACATTTGTAAATAATACGCGTGGAAGACATATACAGATAGAACAATGGGTTTTTTTCAGGGCCGATGCCAATGCCAATTATTAGTAGTCAAGGAGGCCGATAACCGATATTTGGAGGTTTTTTTTCTTTTTTTAATCTTAGACAATAGACATCTTATTAAATTTGTAATACAATGTTCAGGGAGCTCCCAAGGTTGTCAGTACTTCTTAAAAATGTATTTAAACAATACCATAACTCTCTATTTTTTCTACAGTAAACATTTTTTTCCCAAGATTTAAAAATACCTGAATTCACTTTTTTTTCTTCACATTTCTAGTTTTAATGTCGAACAAAAACAAATGGTTCAGAAGGTTCCCAGGGTCAGCAGCATCTCTTATAAATTTAGCTGAAATTTTAAATAAATGGTTTCCTGAGATTAAAATGGTTTTAGATTAATCTTTTATAAAAATGCAGATATCGATAGTCGTCAAAATGCCCAATATCAGCAATATCGGTATATCCCTAAAGACTCAAAATTATTAAACACAAGATACATTTCTGTTACTCTACAGCAGGAGTGTCAAACTCATATTAGATCAGGAGCCACATGGAGGGAAATATATTACCAAGTGGGCCGAACCGGTAAAATCCTGGTATATAACTTAAAAACAATTGCCGTAAGTTATACACAGACTTTCGCTATTTGCAGGACAGCGCTAAATAGCGGGGCTCAACTGTAAATATATTGTTCCAAAAAATAACACGAATGTGAGTGTGAATAATTGGTAGTGAATGTGACCTGCGGATGGCTGGTGACGAGTCTCGCTCACCCACAATGCTAAAGATGATATAGAAAAAATTAACAAATGAACAATTTTGGCTACACTGTATGGTAAAATACTGTTTAATATTGAGACCTTATATATGAGTTGCTGTTGGTTTGAGATGTAAAATCTGCTTTATGTCCCAGAAACTCCCTGCCACCTCTGGGACCAAAATGTTTGCTTTCCTCCAAATGGGATTGTAACATGAAACTGGAAATAACCTGGTTACTGTGCAGGCCTATGTAGGACAGCAGCTGAGGACTTCATAAATGAAAATCAAATGCAATATATTTTCTCAGGTAGCAAGTATATGAGTCACAGTTTAATTATGCAAATCTCCTTTTGGTTGGATTCTAGCTCTTGACTGGAGGTTTGACTGAAACTCCTTTAAAGGATTTACGTCCATGGCAGTGGCCTTTTTTTAAAATATATATATAAAATACAGTACAGCTACAAATGGAGACCTCCATTACAGATCTTTAAATCCCTTATAACCCACAACTTTGGTTGCCTGCATATGTACATATGTGTGCTTTAAATGCAAAGATGTCTCTTAAATTAACAAGTAATCCTCCATCAGTTTCATCCGAAAAACAGACATTAAGAAATAAACATAGTCCCTGGGATTCCCCTTGTAGTCTATATTTAGATCCACAAGAGCAAATAATGAGTAACTTCTAATTCAAGTCGGTATTAAATAGTTTATGATTAACCACAATACAATTTTGAGCCGTTTGTTTTATCATTATTATTATTATTGAAAATATTTGATTTGTTTCTGAGTAGAGTAGATGTAATTTGGCTTCCCCCATTCGAGGCTCACAGATGTGAACAATAGAAATAGAAGAGGATGAAGAAGAAGAGGAAATTAGGAAACTAGAGTAAAGGCAGCTCAGATGATCTACAAAGATTATGTGGGAGTATTTCACTTTTTATAAAATCTGATTGGAAATGAATCCAAGATAATTACCCTCTACAGAGAATGCAGGAAAAGGACAGTGACAACAGTCATGTGATCGCCACCTAAAACTGTACAACAATGCTTTAAGCAAATCATATCACTGCTGTCTGAACTGTAGATTTGTTTAAGTAAGTAGAAATTATTTTTTGTTCTTTTTTGGTACACATTTTCACAGTATCTTGAAAATACTGCTAAATGTTGATTGTTTATTTTTTTTAGGCTAAGAACAACTTTTTTTTAATTACGAACAAATTCAGGTTATGAATGAACTAAGGACGCCCTACGTAACTCATGTGACATTTCCATAGAGTTTTGTCTCTAAATTAAACTCCCAAAGAATGAAGAAATTTCTTTGTGGAATCAAAATGACTGCTTATGTAATCACTGTCTTAGTTAGACCCAGATAAGCTTTGATTTTACATATATGAGAACAATTTAGATGGCTTTTGAAGATAAAAATTAAATGTAATACAATGAATTTTTCCACTAATTCTTATTGTGTTTAGATAATTGAGGGGAGGACTGCAAGGTGTGAGCTGAGGAAGCATGAATACATGGGCAGCAGAGCTATCCAATTTGAAAAAGTGGATATTGGCAGGCAAAGAGAAAGTGTAAGCAGCATTTGCCGTATTCTGTCCTCTTTCTAGATTGACTCAAACTTGAAAGTGAATTAAGTCTGTTGTTGATGGGGCCACTATTCACAAGGATGTGACACCGTTATTTTTTCAGCGAAATGTGTGCATTTTCTTTTTGCTGGAAAATATCCTCACCCATTGCCCTGGGTTACGGCATGCTCTATTGACATTAATACTGGTCGACGGTGTGCAATGCACAGCTTTGCCTGACTGTGTTTCGCTTGCAGCAACAGAGGGTGTGAGGTCACAAGCTGCTGGTGGCTCTCTCCGAAAGGCCCTCGGAGGACAGGTCATTAATGTCGAGCCAGACAGCAGAATGATTGCGTTGAAGGAAACCAGGCTGGAAGGCCACACTCCTCCTTCATTTGCAACCGTATGCTGCCAAATATGTCGGTTTTGCAAGAAACGTCATGTTGAATTTAGTAAAAAATTGAATTATAAAGTCACCCTCTGAAAATGAGAGGGTTGCAAAGCTTAGAAATGTTCTGCATAAAGGATTTGTGCCATGAAAGAAAAAAATGACTGTCAACCCAATTATGGAATTTTTTTAAATGAAATACAATTGCTTGAGAAATAATAAAAAAGAAAAACAGATGTGTTTATTTTTTATTCACGCTGATGAGATTTAAAAAAAAAAAAATGCTGTCACATAGTACTTATTTTTTTAAAAGCCTGGTATCACCAGATTTGTTTCAATGATGATCATTATCTTGTTTATTGTATCAGTCTTTATTTGTGTTTCTCACGCTCGGTTTGTCTAACTCATGTGGCCCCATGGCAGCTTAACACGAGACAGATGACATCTATCCTTCACTGTCGCCCTCCTTTGCTCTGCTCATCCACCCATTCAACATCAGCTGAAGGGTAGGAGTCAGATGGGGGACACAGAGGCTACACATGAAGATTCCACACCCAAAGGGTTCAATGCTAGTTCAGGTCTAAAAGCAGATAAACTTGTAGGAATTACGACAACACGCAGTCGGCAGGAAACAAGCATACACAAAAAGATGACTAATGCAGGCGGGCATTTCACAGCAGGTCATACTTCACAACTTCGGTTTAGAAGAAAGGATTTACTCAAAACCAGGATCCATCTTGTATGTTTCGCAAAACCTCACGGAGCTCAAATCTTCATATGTGTTACTTTTCAAGTGTTTCCCGATCTTCCCAGCTCACTGCGCATGATCGTCTCAGACAACATCTACGGGCGATGCTCAGGAAGCTGGAAATTCATATTGGGGAGCAAATTTCCCCTGAGACAGGAAGTAAATGAGAGTCCTGGCTCTTTGGGAGGTTTCAGCCTACTGCCCTGGGGCTGTTCACAACGTAGACTCATACAAATACAGTATAGAAGAAGACGGGAATATCATGTTGTGGTGATAAGAAGAAGGGGAAGAGGCAAGGGTATCAGTCAATGTATGGAAGTCTTAACAAGCTTGACAAGCCATATCTGTTTACCTAAAGATGTCCACTCCTTGCATCTTTTCAACCGAAAAGGAAATCTATGCACACTTCAATTCAATTCAAAATATCTTCTGACATATGATCAATATATTCCAATACAACTCAACAATTCATCACATATGCATCAAAGAAAATGCTGCTGTTCTTGACAAGACATGCAATTTCTTGCAATTTCCATCATAGTAATATAATCTTTTAAAATTCTAACGGCATGCGCTCTCATGGAATGTTTGCTAATCCTTTTATCTCAATTGGAAAATGATCTAACAGCAAGATTAGGCCAAAAAAAGAGACAATAAAAAAAATAATTTCATAACTCGGGTCTCTGTCAATGTGAGGGAACATCAATAGACTAGTAATAAATCAACTCAAAGACAAAAATAGTAATAGTCACTATCCTCTGTGAATAATATGATTATTATTACATTTTATTCTGTAATATATACTCTTCTCGTGTTGCCTCACATGTCATATTGTGCTGAAGTTTGGGGAAAGTATTAAATTGCAGAAAAAGTGATATAATTAATAAGTTTGGCTAAAGAGAATCAACTAATCAATAATTTATACTGCATTTGGTATTTTAAAATTGATGGATATTGTGTATTTGAAGACACTGCTTAATTGTGTAGTGAACAATAACCTACCTGTTTGCATTCAGAATTTCTTTTAAATTAGGAGAAGGAAACTATTATTTAAGGGATTTATTTTAATTACTATTTCAAGTGAGGAACAACATCAAATATACATGTGCTTCAGTTTTCGGTGTAAAATTGTGAAATGGACTTAATGTGTTGAAGCTCTGTACTTCTCTATTGGGGTTAAAGAAAAATTTAAATGTAAAATAATGAATGCTTATAGTGCCATTTAAACAATGTAAAACATTTAAAAATGATCATGTGTGTAGTATTTACTATTTACTTATTTTGCTCCGTTTCACAGTTATTCTAGTTGATTCAAGTGACTGTATGGCATATGCAATAATAGGCTTCGTGCTTCAGCGTATTCCTTTTTAAATAATCAATTGATTTGTTTGAAAGGATGATTGTGTTTTCTTTATTAATTAATTAAAAAAATATATAAAATGCAGTCACAACACTAAGGTTGAAACAGACTATGGGCTCATTGATGACTAACTTTAAATTTGTGGTTAGGACATCATACATTGAAAATGTCATACTAATTTGAAATTGTTTTGCTAAATTTGATTCATCAGTGTGATGATGAGTCATCCTTCACCACAGCAAAGTCCAACCACAATAATACAAAAATAAATGGTTCCAGGCTTTTACCTAGCATTTCATTAGCCCGGCAGCCCACCAGGCATTCCTTGCCCCTCCACCAGGCTAAAAATATTAATAATTGTGAACTTGTGCGCACTGACTACACGACGAATAGTAAGCACTGGAAGTTTGTTGCCACTCCCTCCAAACATGAGACATGATTTGGGCATGTAACATCTCTAATACATATACTGTATACAAATAGTAATAGAAAATAAACAATAATGCATTCAAATCATAAGTCTCTTATTGTGACTAGTGAATATTACATTATGGTGCACTTTCTTCAAGTCAGTATGCTGCCATGTCAGAAGAGATTAGTAATTATTACAATGTCATCAGGCTGATGATTAATTTAAATTGTCACATAGTTCTATTTTTTTTTTTATCTCTTTACTTTAAATGAGATGAAATCTAATTATGGTCTGATGCATAACTTATTAAAAACACTTCTTCTGGCATGGCAGCCTGCCAAACTCATCTCCATAATGCCAGAACTCATTAAACATGCAAACATATTCTTTTGCACCTTTCTGCTTCTTCTCAAAATCAGCCTCACAAATGAGAATCTGCGAAATAATTCTCTGATCAATTATTACTTATGCAGCTGGGAAATACTTAATTCCGTTTGATGGGATGAAATTCCACTGGCTCGTCTCTGAGCATTAGACGGTACAGTATATGTTCAGATGCCACAACTGGAGGTGGAATTTCAATATGTTCCCAAAAAGAGGATTTGTGCTTGATGGCGGATTTTGTTTTGTGACGTTTTAACTCACAATGGTCCCCTGACGGATCTTCAGAGGTGTGGTGAGAGAATCCAGTGAAAAACCTGAGAGATTCACGATGGCTTTGATGGTGTGCAAAGACATGTAATATCTCCCATGAGGCTTGTGAGCTGCTCCAATTGTGTGTGCACGTTCAAAACATCCAAATAAAGTTCTAGTTTTGTCCTTAAAGGGGAAGTCAACCCAAATTTTTGGGGACAATAATATGTTCTATGCAGCCCCACTTGTCGGTATTTAGGTTAATACGCATTAGTGGAATTTGAGTTAAGCAGCAAAATAAAGCAGTTTTTATCAATATCAGAAGGCGACCATTTTGCCACTTTGCTGTCGAGTGAAAATGACATCACAGTTGCTCAGGACTCAGTTAATAACCAATCACAGCTCAGCTTCAGAAAACAGGTGAGCTGTGATTGGTCGTTGCCTGTGCCCTGAGCAAATGTCATGTTTAGACTAGTGAGGTCACATAAAACATATTATTGTCAAGAAAGGTTGAAAGGGATACTTGACTCTTTTAACCATTTTCAGCAGTAAAAAGTTAATATTTTGTCCAGAATGGTTCTTTTGGTTCTTTATTGAACATATAAACACAAAGAAAACACATTACAAGTCTAAAATATAAATTGAAGCAAAAAAAGAAAACAAAAATAGGAAGAAAGAAAATAATTTATATGTTCAAAAGGGGTAGAAGGAAGTTAAAAATGTATCTAGTCCTACCCCTTATTCGTTTTATGTTAATAAAATAATAAGATCATGTATTTCAACAAAAGGAAATGTATAAACCTAATCATATATACAAGTGCACTTTAACATATGCACATTTGCCAGCGACATATGTACATGAAATTAATAGACATATACCATAATACATTTATATACAATTTCCATTACACTTGTACCGATACGTCCCAAAAATTACAATTAATTTTTAACAGCTCATGTCTGATGTAAGTATTTTTTTTAAACTTTGCTTTTAAACAAGTTTTTAAATTCAGCAAGTGACTGACATATTTTCAAGTCAGTTCCTAAATCATTTCACAAATTAACACCTTTTACAGAAACACACCTTTGCTTAATATTTGTTCTTGTTTGATTTTTTTTGTAGACACTTGTACCCATTATGTTATAAGGACTCTCTCTAATTTCAAACAGCTTCTGAGTACTGTGGCAGAGTAGATTGTTGTGTACTTTATACATTATTTGTGCTAATTTAAATTTAATTAAGTCATATAATTTCATTGTATTTGATTTAATAAATAGAGAATGAGTTGGTTCTGTATATTTTTATCGATTTATAATTCTTATGGCTCTTTATTGCAGTTTGAAAACAGGATCGGCATTTGTTTTATATGCGTTTCCCCAGATTTCCACACAATAGGTCAGATATGGTAATAATAATGAACAATATAATGTGTATAATGATTTCTTATTCAGGACATCCTTAGTTTTAAAGAGTATCCCTATAATTTTTGACATTTTCCTTTTGACATTATCTATGTGTGACTTCCAACATAATTTTTCATCAATAACTACTCCAAGAAATGTATTTTCATACACTACCATAATTCTGACCTGTTGTGTGGTTTGTCTAGTTGTACCAACAACTATAAACTTGGATTTGTTTAAGTTTAATGATAATTTGTTTGAGTCAAACCATTTTTTTAATGTGTTTAGTTCATTCTCCACAGTAGTCAGAAGCTTCTTCAGGTTCTCTCCTTAACAGTAGAGAGTTGTCTCATTGGCGAATAAGACACTTTTGAATATTTTTGAGACACAACAGATATCATTTATATACAATATAAATAATTTGGGGCCTAGCACAGACCCTTGGGTGACTCCATGAGTAATCTTCAAGTGTTTTGATTTTATATTGTTAAACTGTAAGTACTGATAACTATTATCCAAATAACTGTTCATCCATTTATATGCCAAACCTATTTTGCCATATCTTTCTAATGTATTCGTTAGTATAGAATGGTCGATAGTATCAAATGCTTTTTTTAAATCTATAACAATTCCAACTGTATTTTTTTTATTATCTATGTTAGTAGATATTGCTTCTGAGTTACATGACTGCGATTGAGGTGGTCCGTTTTTCTCTAAACCCAAATTGATTTTCACTTAAAAGCTTATGTTTTTCAATAAAATTGTCCAGTCTATATGAAAATATTTTTTTCTAGAATTTTTGACAACTGTGGTAGCAGTGATATTGGTCTACAATGTATTTCTCCATTTTTATGAATAGGAATAACTTTTGCTATTTTCATTTTTGATGGAAATATACCGGCTTTAAACGACAAATTACATATAGATGTGAAAGGTTGCACAACATATTCTATAATACTTTTTACTAATGTCATATCAATGTTGAAGCAGTCAGTGTACTTTTATTTTTTTTTAATTTTAACAACATTTAATATTTCTGTCTCACTAACAGCATTAAGTCACATACTGGATGGATTTTTTTATGTACTTTATGTATCTATTTGTTTGTTTCTTGGCTCAGGGATTTCTTTTGCCAAATTACTACCAGCATTAACAAAATACTCATTAAAATCATAAGCGATGTCTGAATTTTTTTCAATAACAATATTTTTATCTTTTATCAAATATTCTGGATAATCAATTTTTTTAGCTTTTTTTAATTATATGACTTAGTATTTTCCATATTTTATGTGTGCTGCTTTTATTCTGCTCTAGTAATGCATGGTAATAATCTTTCTTACTTGTTCGTATAATATTTAATATTTACAAAATGTGTTTTTTGTAGGTCTTGTACTTTATTTCAGCTTCCATAGTTCTCAATTTAATAAATCTTTTGTATAAAATGTTTTTCTTTTTACATGCATTCTATATTCCCTTCGTCATCCATGCCTTATTTAGACCTTTATATTTTCTTGTGACTTTTATCAATGGACAATGTTTATTGTATAGAGAAATAATGGTAGACTGAAATGCACCGTATGCGATATTAGGATCATCATTTGAATATGGAGCGTTGTGTTCTTAGTCTTGTTTCTGATGTGTAAGTTATTGTTGTTTTTATTTTTTCATCAAAATAGTCTTGGAAAATTGCAAAGACCGGAAGATGATCACTTATATCATTAATAAGAAGTCCACTTTCTATTTTATGGTCAATTTTATTTATAAATATGTTATCTATTAGCATAGCTGTATCAATTGTTATTCTGCTAGGTTTCATAATTACAGGGAATAGATTATTACTATACATTGTATTTATAAAATCAGTTGTTTTCTGATGCGCATTCGGATTTAACAAATCAATGTTAAAATCACCACTCATTATTTGCGTTTTGTTAAGTTTTGGTGTACTGGTGCGAGCATGAGTAATCAACTTGTCATGTCGTAAGTATGCAATTGCTCCCCTCTCTCTTACAGTTCTCAGTTCAGGCGTCAGTTATTTTCTTTTCCTTTTAGAAGATGAATTTGATAACGTCATTTTTTTTTCATGTACAATTAACTCATTCACTCCCAGCCATTTTCACTGAAGCAATCCCCTTTGCTCCCGGCTGTTTTACTGGTTTTTGACTAATTTTGCTATAAAACATATAACCTACCAAAAGAAAGATTAGAGTCTATGTCTATTTGTTTCCGTTTTGCAGCAACTAGCATTAGAATAACACAAATATGTTGAAAACACTGGGGGAAAAAAGCCTTTTGCAACATGGCCCTGGTTGATCTCTTATACTCTGCTGCCACCTGCTGGGCCGTTTTTGTAGTAACTACCATTGCTTTAAGGTTTCTCTTCAGTTCAGAGGCTGAATCAAAGCCTTTTGTATGCTCTAGCATAAAAAAAAAGATAAAATGTATAAATATGTTTTTGGAGCCATGGTAATATTTAAAATAGAAAGCATTTATACATTTTTAAGAGAAAACGAGTTAATACCTTTACAAATTAGGGATTGGCACATTTTCATTCTGTGGAGAACAAATAAAGGGTAAGTCAACCTTAAAGGGATACTTGACTCATTGAGCCATTTTCAGCAGTAAAAAGTTCATATTTTGTCTATAATTAATGTGATAACTTTATTATTTTTCATGAACAATTAATTCCTTTAAAAACTAATTTAGTCACTTTCTGTCGACTGAAGATGACATCACCTGTCCAGAGGAAGTAGGTAACAACCAATCATGGCTCAGTTTGCTGACCAAACCCAGAAAACAGGTGAGCTATGATTGGTCGTTAACTACTTCCTCAGCAAAGGTCATCTTCAGTCGACAATAAGTGACTAAATTAGTTTTTAAAGGAATTAATTGTTCATGAAAAATAAATGTTATCACATTAATTATAGACAAAATATTATATTTTTACTGCTGAAAATGGCTCAATGAGTCAAGTATCCCTTTAAGGTTGACTTACCCTTTATTTGTTCTCCACAGAATGAAAATGTGCCAATCCCTAATTAAACACTTTAATGTAATGATGTTTATTTGTGGGATTGAATAAATGGCTTAATATGATTTGCCTGGAAAATTCACTTATTTTAAGAGTTTCATTGCAATTAATAAATCCACAGATTCGGACTAAATGCCTTTTGGAAGAAAGTCTTCAACACGTAACTCGTTTTTTATATTATTTTCAGGTCAAAGCAAAAGGTTATTCCAATTAGTTGTATTTCCCTACCTGGTCTCGAGGGGAATGTTGCTGTTCAGCACCCAGCTGTCATGAAGCTGTGCCTGGTCCGTGCTTGAACTGGTGTCTGCCCCCTGCACGCCCTGGCTGGCCTGACATCGCGTCGGCATGGTCTTCCTCTGCAGACTGACTTGGGCGTAAGGAGTCGGGCGGGCGCAGGTGCAGGCATGGGGGGGCGGAGGGGGTGGCGGCAATGGGCGAAATGTGAACTGACCACCTGGACTGCTGGGTAGCTCTGGAGAAAAGAGACATATAAACAAGGTTTTATCAGCAACAAGCTCCAAAAATTGCAATTGCGAAAAGTGACATAATGTAAGTTGAAAGTGTATTGTCATCGTTTTGACTGACGTAAATCAACTTCATAACTTTCAATGCCTTCTTTCATGCCTGCTTTGATGCATTCCCAGCTTCCCTATAAATAGATACTTGGCTGTCCGCAGCACTGAGTCTTTTAAGAACGCTGACTTAATCCTCACCCGCCAGCCCAAACTACCCATATGATGTTTATTATGAGATATGTAGCTCGGCGGAATGAGCTAGCCAGCTGTAACCCGCTCACACTGCTAACCTCGAGGTCTGGCTGGAGCTCTTTCAATCCATCATTTAACATTCTCGTATGCTATAATTCCTTCATGCACACCCTCCTCCCTGCTGCCTCTTCTTCCTTTCAGGCTTCCTTCTCACACTGATGACAGATTTTGCCTAATTGAATGTTTTGTTTCTTGTGTGTCCATGCTAAAATGATTCAGATAGAAAGCTGTACTGTGCATGTGTTTGTATTTATTCATGAATGCACATCAACTGTCCAGAGACTTTCTTTTTCAGTGTTTAGGGGGACAGCTCCTACCATATGTTTGCATTATGGTTCCGTGAACACGGCAGCTAAACAGTGAGCATTTTTCCCTAAACACCAACTATGTGCAGGAACATGGGGGAAACAAATAAAAGATGTGTCGCAAACCAGCTAAAACGTTTTAAGCGAATAGATAGTTGTGACAAAAACATCTGATATCTGAGTGCTCTGTCTTTTTTATACTCTGCTGTGCAAATAATACATTAACACCATCAGAGAACAATTGTATGAATATTGGCAGATGCAAGTGAGAAATAGATAAACAATAATCGTGTTCTTATAGCAAGCAGAAAAATGTGAATATTACGAAAATCTTGATCTCACTTTGCTTTAAAATGTTAAAGGTGGAGCTTACAACAAGTAAAAAGAAACAACAACATATTTTCCAGACATATTAAAACTGTCTGTATGGCTTGACAGTAGAATATTATTAAAATGTTTTGTTTGGGAAAATTAACCATCTCTGGCCCATCTAATGCCTCTTATTTAATTCTTAATTATTGTTCATTAACCAATTGGGGGATGTGAATACAACTAACCATATGCAGGGTTTATCCCAATGCTTTATAGGCCTAGGCGAGCCGCCATGCTTTTCTTGCCCACCCTCCAGGCTAAGCATCGGACTGTTCACAATTACAAGGAAATCTGCATCCTTTGAAAAAATAAGGGCAAGTGCCTATAAGGAAAAAAAATACACACAGAGCAACTTTTTTTCCACAACTAGCGTACAATATTTCTTCTTAAAGAAAAGGAAACGAAGGAGCAATAACACTTTTAAATGCCCACAATGGATGCAACTAGCAAAATAATCATCAAATCACCCTGCAAGATTGTGTTTTTCTTTTGTTTTTTTATTACAGCACTAGGAAAAAGTCTCAGGTAACAATATGTTGTTTTATTGCCATTTTAATTGATTTTGACAAATTTGACAAGAGAAAAAGTAAGTAGTGGGTCAAATTCCATTCTCAGGATTATGCAGAAAATGCAATGAAGAGTTTTCAACAAAATAGTGATAGGGGGCCGGTGCATGGACCAAAGAAAATGTTGAATGTAATTTGGTGAGGCTCAGGACAAAGTTGTGCACTAGTCACTGGAACCATGTTGTTCACCCCTTAGAATCAAAACGGCATCACCAAGCGGTTCATCCTGCGCCATGAACCAAGCAGTAGACTGCTTAAATAGAAAATAATTAATTAAATAAACACAAATTGTCAATCACCGTTCTTAGTTTTAATTTAGTTCCAGTATACATTAGAAGCTCTGGAAGTGTGTTGAAGAGATTAAAAAAGAAAAAAGAAAAATAAATACATATTGTATTCACAAATTGGCCTTAGGGAATTAAACTGCACATTCACATCAGGTTTTATTGGTCTTGGAAAGACACATCCTCGAAGTTAAAGGGTTCTATATTAATAGTGCAGGTGCATCTTAATTTCCTTGCCAGTGCAAGCCGCGTTTAAGCGCGTTTGGGAATTTGGCAGATGGCGCTGTGCCATGCTGGGCATTTTGACATTTTCTGTGACACACCTACGGGCCATCTTTTAGTTTGGCGGCTGAAAGTAGACTAAACTTTACACCTGATGGAACCACATCTAAGTATTGGTACAGGGTGTGTACCTCGATTTTGAATGTGAATATGATCGAGGTGCAGACAAACCTATTCTGAACTTTGCAGACGTAGTGTATCATGTCATTGCATTTTAAATCATAAATATGACAACAGCGTGCAAAAATCAAATCAATTAATTGGACACATTTTTATTGTTTCCATCATTACGATATGTTTAAAATCACTTGCTGGCTAACTTTAACCTGTTGCATGGCTAACTTTAACCTGTTGCATATACTCCTGGATTCTTACTGCGCTAAGCCTTGCAAATTTCAGAAAATATCAGTACTTTCTGTAACCGGCCCCTTTGCACAGTGAGACTGTGCTACGTGTTCACAGTGACAAAAATGCTCAGCATAGCAACAGGACTGACTGTCAATGGTCTATAAACATTGTTTGACACAGACTGTGATGAGGCCATCTGTCTGGCTTTTTCAACAATGATACAGAGAACAGTTATGATGACGTTTACTATGCGTGTATACATGCGTATTTCACATTAATGTGTCCAAAATGTCTTTGTGATTTCTGCCATCATACTGTTGACTAAACTATCAGTTTTGTCATCTTTCAAAGACCACTGTTGCTTATTGATCCTTCATCATGGCTGATTTGTCTTTGCTGCATTCATGCCTCCATTCTGTGCACACTGACACAATCAAATGGCCCTTTCATTAGTTGTGACACACCATTACTCATTTCACATATTATTTTTATGGTTTCACTGACACATGCAGTGCAGTTTCACTAAACAGCCCTCCTCCATAGTATTGCCCGTGGCCATCTGCAGTGATGCACGTTGCACACCCGCACGTGATTTAGTATTTTTAGTACGCCTAACAGGTTTGTGTTGAATTATAAGCGTATGCCAACTTGTAGTTTGCGGTCCTATTTTCTCACACTCCGGTAGCTCTTCTTTACACCGAATCAAATTAGTCGATTAAAAAAAAGAATCAGTATGAGCTGAAGCTTATTTCTTTCGATTGGTAAAATGAGAGATAAATGCATTTGTTTTATCATCTTGGGGTGCTGTTTCATCAAAAGTAATAAATGTGGAGAACAAAGGTTATTTTTTTCTGAACCATCTTAAAATAATAAACGTGGCCTGCTTGGGGGAAACCAACAGAGCATTTTTAGACTACACTATATTATGTGTGTCAGTCTTATACATCAGGTGCTTTATTTCTCTCTTATTCATCAACAACTGGGAGTCATTCGAGCCCTGATGCAATTCTCCTGCTGCCATATTTTGCTTCTTCTATACACTGAATGATATGTTGATATAGTACACTAATCAAATGCATACTGTACCTACATCAATTTGATTTCTTTGTACAGCAGATCATTGATATGATGTTTTATGACTTGTCATTTACATTTAATTCTGCAGTCTGACATTAAATACAATATGAACTGGCCTGATGCAGACACATTGTGCAACTTTGTAGCATGCGATGGTCAAATGAAACTAAGCTGCCATAAGCTGCCGTTATTTAAAATAATAACAATAATAATAATAATGCAATTGTTATCATGGTTTTCTGTTGCTCAGCTCTAAATACATTTTATAAATGCGATGTGATTAATTGTATCATGACTATTGGAAACTATACTAATCATTAGAGGTGTGCCATTTACTATGATTCAGAATCTATTTAAAATGTCCCAAAATCTCTCTCTCGCTCTAGCTGGATTCTGACTCTAGCTGGATTCTGAAGTATTCTGTTTAGGTGAACGGTATGGGATTTTTAATAGGTTTTAGGTTAACTAATGAGTACACACTCACACGCACGCACACATGCACACACACATTCACACGCACATGGACATACTCACGCACATACAAAACTGTGTGTCCTTGTGCTATATATATTTTTGCAGTAGTTGTGCTTTTATAAAAAAAAAATACAAATAGACTGAGAAGATTTTGTTTTACAATCCAGATTGTTCAACAGACTGACACCTTGAGTTAAAATACATATTTATTTCTATTTTTGTTCTATATTTAGGTTTAGAAAAAATATACGTTCCTTTTAATTTGAACTCACTTTCCCTTTTTATAAATTTGGTTTGTATATTGACTGGTAAAATGTCACAATATTTTAAGGTGGTTAAACGCCATCAATTCATTAATTTTTAAAGTTTTTAGTATAAATAATGGAACCAACAAATACAATGTGTGGGTAAGACCGACCTAATTTAGATAATTTTAAGAAAAACATGCCTATCTGCAATACAGTGCAACAATAAAATAAAATGTGACATAAAGTCTATTCATGGAGTTTTTAAGAGGAGGATAGCAAGAGCAGTAACAGAGCCTGTTAGATGTTCCCTCAAATTAAACAAGTTGTTTTGTAGTACAGTAAAGGCTGGGGTACACGAGCAAAAGAAAGTACTCTACTTAAGCACATCAATATGTGAATTTTAGTAAATTCATGTATTTGGAAATATATATCTATGCTGTATCACCTATCCTCATTAGGGTTATGGTTAGATGGTGCAAATCCTAGCTGTCTTTGGGCAAGTGGAAGGGTACAACCTGGACTGGTCGCCAGCCAATTTCACATTCACGCTCACACCTGTCGAGAATGTAGAGTGTGTCCAGTGTCATGCTTCAAGACAAAGAGACACCAACCACAAGCTGTGCTGCTCCAGATGTAACCCGTATAAGTCAGTCAATGTAGGCCAGGGGGGCACACAACATTTCTTCAGTTAGCCTGGAGTTCAGAAACATCAAGTCAACTCTGTGGGTAGCAGATAGAGGCTGGGGGAGGGCCCATTATAGCTTCAGAAGACATCCGTGATAGTGTGGAGCATCTTTTGCCCTAAGGTTCCTCTGGGATTTAGCCCTCCATAAGCAGGACTATGGAAAGTCTCTTATGAGATATTTCCCAGCAATCATCAGCTTTTGGTTATATAAGGGACACATATGAAGGAAAAAAAAATAAGACCTGGTGATTTAGTGGGGGGGAAAGGAACGGGTAACAGCAGGTATTTAGGCACATTAGGCATGCATCACAGTAGGTGGACCTGAAATTGCACTCAAACTGCATTTTTATAAAAATGGTGTTATTTAAAATTAAGCCATTTCTGCCACGGAACACACAGAGTCACATTTGCTGTTAAAGCTAAGTGCAAGTACAGCAAACAAATCACATTGGGCAAGGAAAAGAACAATGGTCATGCCCTCCAGCATGATTAGGTACATCTCTCTCTCTCTCTCTCTCTCTCTCTCTCTCTCTCTCTCTCTCTCTCTCTCTCTCTCTCTCTCTCTCTCTCTCTCGCCAACCATCTGCAAAGCATTGGACTTTGGATCGTAGTAATTTGATCTGTGATGCTTATTTTGATTTCAAAATGTGATGAAACGTTGTTTGACCTCTATAGAGCAAGAGCAATACAATCCGTTGTTGTCAGCGTGTAAAGGACATATTTACATTGTGTTGCATTGAGGAAATACCAGAAATGCCCGGATTTTGGGAATTGTCAATACTTGGCCATCCAAGTCACCCAAACAAACACCCTGCTCTCTTCTTCATACCATTTGGTCAGTGCAAAGGCAACTAAGAAACATTACTGTCACATATCACAGTACAGTAAAGTGTAGACTATTTACATGAAACAATCATCCCTTCCTGTCTAACAAGCAATCTTAGTATTAAAAAATAAATAAATCAACATTAATGTTGAACTATCCAAGCAAAAACCACATCACCCACCCAACTCTAAAAATAAAAGCTTTAGAATTCCCTTATAATCTATCTAACTTCTTAACTGACTCACATTAAATTGCCACACTTTATTCCACTGCGTGTTAGGACAAAATAAATATAACCACAAAAAGGTCAAACAACTAGAATTAGATGTTGCTGTCTTTTGTCTTCCCTTTACGTCTTGAGGAATCATCTTACTTTCACTGACCCGTTGTATGTATGTTATCATTTGTCTTTGTTATCTCATCAGACATTGTAATTTCTAGAATGGCTCAGTTTATTGTCGCTGATGAAGATGGCACGAACAATAACGATATCGATAAAAATAATAATGTTTGCAAGATAACGGGGAGTAATATTGCTAATGATCATGGTGAAAAAGGCATTGCAGAAGATGATTTCCCTGACAACAGCGGCGGTGATAACAATAACAACAATGAAGATGAAAACATTAGTAATAACAGTGCTGGCAGAAACACTGATAATTCTATTGATGACATGGGGCTTAGAGGGAGCAATTAGAATAAAAACAGCCATTGATTCATCTCTGCAGACATGGGGATAAACGGCTGGATCTCCATTTACCAAAGTGACACAATCATATAGTCCAATTAAAACCTGAAAATTCAAATGAAGAAACTGAGGATGCACAGCTCCCTCCTCTCTCCCCCAATCAATTTTCATACAGAGCATGATAATTAGGAGCCATGCGTCATCTGGCTTTTCCATATCAAATTCTACTGTGTGCACGACTGTGTGTGAGTGTGTGTGCATTTGAGTAATTGCTTGTTTGTAACCCCATCTTCAAAAACAACTCCACCATCATGTTTAGGCTTCAGGTGATTCTGAAAGTAGCTTTTCCCCGGAGAAGGCGTTGAACCCTCTAGAGTGGAGCACCAAAGTTCTAAAGCAAGAAGCTTAGCATCACTCAAACTGCAGGGGCCCACATTCTCCAAATTAGTTTTTCGGAAACACACTTGCACTCACGGACTATTTTAATCATCACCAAAATACAATTAAAAATCCATATTTCACAAAAAGGAAATTGACAATGTTTATTTTTATTATTACTACTTTAAGTTGCCTCTTTTTCACAATAAATCATTTACATAGATGCAGTAGATAGATAGATTTTTTTAAATCTGCAAATATACATACTGTATGCATGGCTGAACGATGAATTGCTTAATCTAAAAAAAAAATGAAAGAAAAAAAAATGCGACCAATCACGTGAATTTTGATTGGCGAGTGTTGGTGGCGATTGCTTGTAGTTTTCTAACATTAAGCCACGTTAAGCTTTTTCTCTACAGTGAACGTCTATGGGGAGGAAAAAGCTTAATACAATACACATAAAATCCAAAACTATTTGAGCCATGACAAATTAAAACACATCCGTACAAATTTATCAAGCGGTCAAATATTAAAAAGATTAACTCAGCCGTATATTTTGAACCAAAAGACAGACAGGGGAAATCGCAAATCAAATCGCAATGGCATTTTTTTTAAGAAAAAAGGCACAATTCGATTATTTTCAAAAATCGTTCAGACACACACACACACACACACATTATATATATATATATATATACATATACATTTCCACAAATTTACAGGTGACAAATGACCATCAAAAAACCGGCACACGTCGCCACTGGCTTGCTTGTGAGCTGATGACATGCATTTATTCAATATACTGTATAATACACTTATCCCTTACTATCTATTTTAACATTTTTGCCTCATAATTTATTTGTTCATTGCGTGTTTGTCACGGAGGACCCAAATGCATGTTAAACTGAACACGATTTATTTAACAGAAACACTAACAGGGGTACTGGGTAACTCTAAATAAACAAAACTAACAAAGTTGTGAAAAGACCAAAAATCAAAGTAACAACAAAACACCAGTGGTGACAGCGACAATGATCCAACCCAGACAGAGGGGAGACAGGAGACGATATACACACACACACACACTAACGACACAACAAGACACACCTGGGGCAAGACACAAGTGGCTGAGGGCACGGATTGGTTGACACGAGGAAGGGCAGGATTACACTCAAGACCAAGGGAGACACACAACCAAAAACAGAAACCAAACATGACAGTGTTTTGCATACAGCATCCTCGAATTTAGTTTTGGGATTCATTAAAAATGCTTGACATCAATATCATGTTTTTAGGTGTTTCAGCAATCTGTTGTTACAAACTTTTTGATACAAACCTTTTGAAAAAAGGATAAAGACTGAGAAAGAACGTCTCTCGCAAATGTTTTTTTAACCTCTGCATATTGGCTAAGATCCGTCAAACGGATGCCTTTTTGGTAGGGAAATGGGTGCGGGTTATGCAAATTAGGGGACAGGCCCGCACACTTCTATTTAGAATGAATTTTGATTTATCAACATACGCACAGTCGAGCGAACAACGGGCTGGTACGCATGTGTCGTGAATAATGACTTGTGAGTACGAGCATTCCCCCACATTTGTTAGCGATGAGGTTCATTGTGAGGAAAACCTGTTTGACAAGGTGCAGTTGTTCACCAAATAACCGCAATAATAAAAACATTGTAAAAAAAAAAATTCTCTCCCTGCATGTCAATCAAAATGCACATTTATTTTCGCATTTAGGTTGTGCAAGTGTGCCGAATGAAGTATCCCATGAATAGTCTTGTATATTTATACACACATGAGCTTAAGTGCCATTGGTGGCATTTGATTTAGTTGCATCGATGCTTATTTGCATCGAAAGTAAGAGGATAATGCAAATTGTTTGAAACTGCAAATTGTTAAGACTCAAGAAGTGAAAAATCACCACGGCCATTGGAGTATTGAGATTTTCTACGCTTCACAATGGTCTCCTCTTTCCCTCTTGCTCTTGCTCTCCGATGAACACACGCTACATCTCCCTCAACCCCAAAGCAATCACAACCAGCACACAAAGAGTATGAAGGATTATTGCTTTCACTCAGATGCACACACAAAAATGTGTGTGACTCCCAACACTAAAACTGTAGAAAGTAAGCTAGGCTTGACAGCAAACAAACCAATATGAAGAGATTCCTTGCAGGCTAAAAAGAGAGAAAGGAATCTTGACAGATGCTTCACCAACAAGAGAGAGAGAGAGAGAGAGAGAGAGAGAGAGAGAGAGAGAGAGAGAGAGAGAGAGAGAGATGGTAATTAGAATGGGCTCTGAGGAGAGACAAGCAGTGAAATGAATGCAAATGAATTCAGTGGTCTGGCAGTGCGCTACACAACCACACATTTCATACAGCATGCCTTTTAGACATGAAGCTACTGGCACAAACAGAGCAGGACTACACAGTAAACAGTGAGTGACATGACTGTTGGCACGCACATGCCAACATCGCACACGAGTAAACACTGACGCGCACGAGTGTGTGGATGCAAGGCAAATCATCGGGTCTGAAACAAATACTAGCCCCACAGTGCATAAGGAAGCATGCAGATGGAAAGACACAAAACCACAGAGGCACAGTGTGCTAATCCATGTAAATACCAAAGTGTCGCTTGCGAAAAGAGAAAGGGGTGAGCATGTTTGTTCCAAGCGAACAGCCACAGCATGTCCCAGAGCAGAATAAACAAAACCTTCTTAATTGGTGTCGATTTGGAATGGAGTGATGATTCATCATGCGGAGCTCGCCAGTAGAGTATTGGAAACCCAATCATTTCTAATCCATATGACCTTGACAAAGGGCCAGAGTTGGACTATAACTCCTTCTGCGCGCATTCTCTGACAAAGTCACGCCATTGAAACTGACGTTGCAGCTCGTTGGAAATGTAATCCACCAAAGTCAGATCACTTCACTGATTACTCAATCTCAGGCGGCGGCAAATCTTTATGAAGCACTCAATTCTCCACAGTAGTCATAAATCAGAGCACTATAAGCTTTCTGTGTCAATGATGGCACACAAGAGACGCTATCTCCATATGATGCTACTCTAGTCAATAGTTCCAATCAAATCAACAGCACTGCATTCAACATCAGGACGCACGCCCGTATTTCACCTCAAATCACCTGCAGATCGCCGTCAGTTGCCCTCAGCGACCGTGTTAAACTTGGATCAGTAAGTCTCCACTGAAGGAGAAAAAGGTCATCTGTGACGGGGTCCTGCTCTTCACTGCTATAAATGAGTCTGATGAACACATTCTTCTTCCTATCTTAACCAGGCATCGGAGGCTTACTTCAGGCTTATTACAGCATACATTATGCATGTTATGACCCCACTGAGATTGCAGTATGTAAATTGAAGCATTTAGAGAACCAGGCATGTGATTTGACCAAAGTGAAATTATCTGAAAATTTAGCCGGTGGTCTGGGGGCCGCAGGTACCCAGCTAGGTCCAGGGCAGCGCCCTGGTGGGGGGGCCAGGGGGGCGAAGCCCCCCTTTAGCTCATGGGTTTTCCGTGATTTTAAGTACTTTCAATGCACTCAGATGACAAAGAAATAGACAAAACAACAGCATAAATTTCCAATGTATATTGAACTATCCCATATAAAATTGCAGTTTTAGTCAACTCAAAATCAGTCACATTCAAAAATTATTTATGTCATAAATAATGTTTTTCTATTTTTTGCTCATTAAAACATTCAACATATTTACAGGAATATACAAGTGTTCATTCTTGAGCACAATCCATTCACATGACACAAACACTACTTCCTCCTAGACTTCATTGCTTTGGAATGGGTCTTTCTAGCCTGCTTCTGTGCAGCTTTGATGGTTCTTCTTGAGGCAGCCTTGCTCATTTGAGTGTCCTGTTAATAAAAAAGTAAGTAAATAAAGTAAAGGATTTAGTCTAAACTTGCATGCACATTCACATGTCAGAGTATTTATTATGGTAACAAAAAACGTTGCAAATTAGCTACAAAATAATAAATTATCTTTAACCATTGGAAATAATATTTACCATGCAATAAATCATTTAATCAATCATTCTTAATTTAATACATAATGCATAACAAAAACATAAAATACCTCATGCAGCAAGCTCTGGTAAAAACACAATCATTTCGATCATCTCTGTACTAACTGCATACTGTAGACAGTCAACATATTGAAAACTGAAAGTGCTAACATGCAGCATTCATTTGAGTTTGTGGATTAACCATGTTAAATAGTTAAGGCCATTTTTATTACGTTATAATATTTTCGAAAATTTGATTCCGATTAATTTGAAAAGTTTACCACCTACCTCAAAATTCACGACTCTATCAGCAACTGGTGCAGGTTGTTGGGGTGGATCACGTCTCTCCATTACCGCTCCCGATTGTGATGTCAATAAGGGATGGAGGCCATAAAGTTTTGGAGTTTTCGTTTGGGCACCAAAACTTCCAGCGATGGAATAATTTGTTGTTCTTGACTGGAGTTCTTTTACGTGTTTTTTGCTCTTTGCGTGACTTTCAAGAGCTTTGAAACCTCTCCCGCCATAGTCAATGGTATCACGGCACCAAATGCAAAGCGCTTTCCCGGCACGATCGATCTTCCGAATGAAGTCACTGAACAAATTCGTCACAGTCTTCTTTCCAACATTTGTCGATATATCCTTCTCTAACCAGTCCCAGCGAAACTTGTTTTTTACGAGTTTGTCAATTTCCTTAACTCGCGGAGCATCTTTGCGTTCGATCACGGACATCTTTCTTTAAACACTCGGCAAAAACGTGTGCGAAATGAACAACGGCATACTCTTATACCTTTATAACAAGCGCGTTTATTGGTCAACAAACAATGGCATACTCTATGCCTTTATAACAAGCGCGTTTATTGCTCAACAAACAATGGCATACTCTATGCCTTTATAACAAGCGCGTTTATTGGTCTACAAACAATGGCATACTCCTATGCCTTTATAACAAGCGCTCTTATTGGTCAACACGGAGACTTCCGCCAATCGCAAGATCGGTTTCATTTCAGTTGCGGAAACACTAAAACGGAATGCTGTAGAGAGACGAAATCGGATTTTTTTTTTGGGGGGGAGATAAAAAAAGCGGAATTCCGCGAATTAGCGGAAAAATCACATGCCTGGAGAACACGCACATTGTGGTTAAAAAGGCAGGACTGTTTGAATGCGGGAAGATGTGAGGAACGGCCAAAAACAGATTGGACATTAATAGAAACTGATGATAGCAGAGAGAAAACAGAAAGAGTTGTATCTTTAGTACCACCTGCAGACTCGCCTGGTAGCCATCTTGTGGTCAATGAGGTGAACGCAGGCAACGCCCTGGGTCAACTTTAACACAGTCCAATGACAAGTCTGCACTTGCCCTCTATTGCAACAACACCTTGCCGTTCCACTCCACCAACTGCACCTATCACAACGCCAGCCCGCACACACTTTAGCACACCGTCGGCCCGCTTTCTCTACCCTGCTCGCCATCTTTAAATCACACACACCAGGCGAAGCTTAACAAATGTGGGAACAGATGCCCCACATCAGACCGCAGTTGCCCTCTGCTCCTTGTGTCTCCCGGGAGACAGAGGAATACCGTTAGCAAAGTCCTTTGCTGTCTCAATACAGGTCTACGTTTTTACACACACGCTTGAATAATGTTATTTTTCTGTCAGTAGGCTACTGCAGAAATCTATTCAGACGTTACATCCTGCCTGATATAACTATGATTATCGCAATTACCTCCTGCTGCTTGCACTCAACACAAAACATACTCTCCAATTTATGTAAGCATAATATTTGTTGTCTTATTTTCCTATAGGTGGAAATGAGAAAATCAGTTAGTGAAGTCACTCAAACAAGCATGAATTCATACTGTATGATGGCCCATGATTAAAAAAAAATAAAACATGGATGTTGATTAATACGATACAATATTCCATTATTGGAAAAAAAAAATAAAACTGCTTATGGCTTAAATTAGTTTAATGAATTAGGCTGCTTGTTGCAGTTAAAAAATATAGCACTACAGTATAAAATATAGCATGTATTTCTACTGTGAAAATGTAGGGTTCAAGAAACAACTGAAAACACATTTTATTTTTATTCAAATAATTTTATATCCATCTGTCACTGCGTGCAGTGACTTTCTGATGTACTATTACACTATATTAAAGTTGTGCATTGTTCTTTTAAATACATTTGACTTGACATTAAGCTTCAAATAATGTGATTTCAAACAAAATGATTATTTTAAAGGTCGGCGACATTTCAAGCATTACTATATATAGTGCTGGCCATTGAGTAACTCGCTTGCCAGAAGGGAAACCAAGAGGTCAGACCAAATAAACATCAGCAACTCTTGGCAGACCACAAAGTAGCAGTGCTGGCGAAGGTGCATGTGGCACAACAAAGAGTGTTTATTTTCTTGAAGCATCGTACACACGCACGCATATTTATATTTTTGGCACTAGTGATGCAGTGTAACATGCGGCTGCCTTTCATGCAAATGGTGGGGGTTTGATTCCCAGACGGTGCTCCTATACCAGCCACAGTCGGTCCCAAGCCCAGATGAAAATAAACAAATAAATAAAAATATGCAAGTGACTGAATGTGGCCCCAACAAAATTCTGTATTTTTAATTATGCATTTTTTTTTCTTTTACAGTATAGTGGTGATCTTTTTTAAACATGGACAACATTCATAATGTTGCCTTGTCCATGTAAAAGTTACAACATGCTGATGTTAATGAGTTATTTACATCATAGTTAGGCATGGGTTAGGCATGTAAAACGGACTTTACCATCATGGGTTCCACATTTGAACAGACAATTTGGTCTACTAGGTCATCTTAACAGTTTTTTTTTCAAGGTGAGGGTCCTATGTGTGCGAGTGCATGTGTGTGTTTTTGTATGGTTGTGATCATGGTGTGCAGGCGCGATGCAAAAGTCAGATTATATCTCAAATCCGGATCAAAGAGTGTTGTTTGTGCTGAATTGTCTTTGTTGTTGTGCTAACTTATGTTTGGAAGAGACCTAATACTAGTTTCGGTTTGTACGCTTGATTTAATAAGATTATGCATGAGCATAGGGAGAGGTTAAAAGTTGACACATTCTTGTGTCAAACCATCTGCCAGCAATCTAATTGGCTCTACTTTACCTCATATGTGTTAAGTTTTACTGTTAGAAAATGTAAAAAATGTAATAAAAAATAAGCCTCGCAATTACATAAGAGGAAATCCTGTTGATGTTAATGACTGAAGTCTCATTACAGAGAACAAAATTAAACATATAGTTCCATACAGTGACCTAACCATGCAAACATCAAAATTTGCACACGCCACAGTCTATTATGCAAATGAAAGATGAGACCTTATCTAGCAAACTCAAAATTAAAGGACAGGTCAATACACAGAGACAGTCAAGTCTGCACTTATAGATCCAGGTAAAATAATGTTTAGACAGCGACTAAATGAAAACACAACTGCTGTATATGGCCGTTTAACAGCCATTAATACATTCCAGTAGATTTTAGTAATCTTTAACACGCAAGAAAGAAGTTCTGGAAATTCTGAGGACATTAAAATCATACATCTTCCATCTAAAACATTTTTACTAATGGATTCAACAGCCCCAAAAAAAATGTTTATACATTTTTCAATTCCTTGAAAACATAACTATAGTACACTTTTATAGCACTCTATCTTTGTCATACATTAACAAAGCCATATTCTCTTATCTCACTCAAACGCATCGAAGTCCAACATACACCGGTGTGTTGACGCAGCGTATCAACCCACAGAAAGGTTTTTCTTTTTAGTTTAATATAACTTACTCAAAGCTCCATGATCCCGCGCTGTACCCTGGACAACAGCAGAGCACAGGATGGTTTGGTTAGTTTTTTGTCTTTAGTCCCATTTTAAATCCATCCCTTGTTGTGTTGTACTATCCTCCTTGCTAGTGATAAACTAGTTCATATATGTCAGGTCTGGCAAGTTTGCAAACTCCCTTTCGTTTGTTGCTAGGATGGCGCGAGAGGCCAACAGCAAAGTGACGACAAAGAAAAAACACTGCCTCGCTGGGAGTTATTGATTGGATGCTTAAAGCTGTCTTTGTAACAATTAACCCCAAAATATCTTTACAATACCCTTTTTATTTAACAATTTATGACTGAAACATCTTCTAATTAGTAGATTAAGACCATAGCTGGTCACACTGGATACTAATGCAGGTGGGAGTAGCAATTCAACATGTAATTTTCTGCATTCAGTAGCTTTAAAAGGGAAGTCAACCTCAAACATTTCTTGACAATAATATGTTACATTTGATCTAAACATGACATGAAACATGACATAAACATGAAACATGACAAAATCCAGCCATTTTTATCCATCTCACGGGGCGGCCATTTTGCCACTAAATGTCGACTGAAGATGGCATCACAGTTGCTCAGGTCTCAGGCAACAACCAATCACCACTCAGCTTCAAAAAAATAGGTGAGCTGTGATTGGTCATTTCCTTGCAACTGTGATGCCATCTTCAGTCGACAGGCAAAATGGCCGCCTTCTAATAATAATAAAAACTGCTGGATTTTGCTGCTTGAATCATATTCCACTAACGCAATATTAACCAGAATATCATTTTTAGACTAGTGAGGCTTGCATAGAAGATATTATTGTCAAGATTTTGAGGGTTTGAACTTTAAGCTTAATTTAATTTGTTGAATTAAATGCTCGTTCACTGACCAAATATTATTCCCGTACACATGCAAATACTTCAGGGCAAGACACACACACACACACACACCTGACACTATTAATTAAGAGCAGAGGGGAAAACTAACAACCTTCATTTTCATACCAGCCGCCCACAGAGAAAATGTGATACTGTCCTCCACCTCACCCGTTCCTTTCTGTGACTTTAACAGGGAGTAAAACGACCACTAACCCTTGACAGAACAGTGTGAGAGAAAAAAAAAGATCGAAAACCTACAAAAAGATCATCAGTGACCCTTTTTAAATTGATCAGTTGGCTAAAGGCAATAAATCCCTTCTAAAAGAAAAAATATATAGCTAGCCTTAGCGAGGACTGGAGAGACGGGAGTCGGGGACAGAATACAGGAGAGGAGGATGAGACAAGACCCCGGCCTTAATGTAGTTTGTAATTGTAAGTGTTGGTCTTTAATAAAAGCCCAGAGTATTTGGTCAGGCTAATAGACTGGGCTCTCTAAATCCTGCCTGCTATGCATTATTCAACAGCCATTAGCTATCACCTCATCTGGGAGGCTTTATGAGTTCCATCATCGGTCGGGGCCTAGGCTAGTCACACTGGAGGTGAGCGGGGAGGCTAGGGAGGAGATTAGCTATGGAGGGAGGGAGCGAGTTTTGCAAATACAGGTATGAGGTGAAGCGAGATTCAGACAGCAGAATCAAAGAGGAAAGCTGACGACAGTTGGGTGTGATGTGGCATAGGTGAAGGTCTGTGATATGGAAATGAATACAAGCAGGGGACGAGATGGCTGAATGAAAGCCAGAGGTCATATGGCAGACATATGAAAATGGGAAGGCTGATGCAGGGAAATGAGAACAAGAGTGACCAAAGGAAGGTTGCGTGAGGTGTCAGATGTAAGCTTTGGGTCAAGGCAAGGCTGGAGAGAGCAGCACACTATGAAAAAAGATGCCAGGCTGAAGTGGCATTTTCTCCTGGCCAGGCACATAAATGTCAGATTCTGCCTCTCTCTCCCCTCTCAACCTTTTCTCCTTTCAATCCCCCAAACCTTATTCTCAAATGGCTCTTTCCACTCCACCTCTCCCTTTCTTCATCTCCCCAGAGCAGTGCCAGCTGTAATTTTGCTTTCAGCGATGAGAGATGGCCTCGGAACACATGGAGATGCTTACCATGGTATCAGCGGCCAACAGGAAGAGAGCCAAAACGTGCGTGCATGGGTGTGAAGGTGCGTGTGCACTATTAAGTGCAACTACACATCTGAGTAATGGGTGTTTAGCAGGCTTGCCAGCCTTGTCCCAGGACTCACAGGTTCTCCTGACCCTATGCGCCAGCCCAAGGACACACTCCTGTCTCTCTAATTAAAACACAACCCTGACACGCACACATCCTACACTCACACACCGACACAACCTGCAGGTCTTCATCTTAAAATAGCCTTAAAAGGAACACGCAGCGCCATCATTCCCAAAGCTAAACACCCCTTTAAAATCGACTCTGTGTTTTCAATGCAAGCAGCTGCAAGGCAAACTCGGCCTGTACTTGCAGGCAGATTCACAGCAACAAACAAAAGCAACATTTTTTATTAGATGCATTATTATTGCACACCCTAACATTGTTACTCAGAGCTTTAAAATCCTTTGCTATTTTCGAAATGAAAAACCTAGAATCAAGACTACTAAAATATTCATATCAATAAATTTAAGCATGGCTTCGGACATGTCCCCAAGTTCATCCGCTTTGATAGCCATTGAAGACAAGCAAAGCATTTAAAATGATTTGTGTTTACGAGTGGTTGCCATCTACAGGATCTATGCTAACGCAAAACCCAAAAAACAATAAATATTTCCCAAATCGCCAACTCAAATTAACCTGCGGGAAATTATCAACCAAAACCAAGAGGATGTTTTATTGGTACTTGAAAATCACTTTTGTGGTGTAAATTTCTAAACATAAATAAATCAAGTTTAAAATTATATTACTGGAGTTTTGCACAAAATCTCCACTGTTTATGTGGCAAATCACTTATAGACAAAACGTGCATTCACAATCCAGGTTTACATGGAGATTTTTTGGTCATTACAATTGAAATCATTCTAAGTGGAGATTTCTCATCACCTGTTTACATGTGACATGATCTACTCCGATCTGCCTGTTACATGCTCCACTACGTTAATCAGAAATAGACGTAAACATCATGTGGTTCATCTAGATGGAGTTCATTCATATACTTAGCACAGTAGTTGTGATAGTTTTGAAACTTTTATTAAAGCAACATTTGGGTTTTTATCAAGTTATAAGTATTTCATAAGTACTTACTCTTGGTAACGCTGCTACAGTGACATCACAATGCATTTACCTCACAACACAGCATGTGCATACTTGACACAGCCTGGCTATTCCGATTGAACTGTTTACATGACGCTCGTTCGGATCGGCAAAAGGAATATACTAACCCTGTAAATCCAAATTTGTCCTTGTCATTCCAATTTATGTACAGAGCATTTTCGTGACAAATTACTCAGCTCCTGAATATTCACACAGAATAGGTCATCAATATCTCACATACTGTACATAGAATGTTATGTGTCGAGATCTTCGACTGTATTACAATGGGGAAAAATATATCGTGTTTAATGTTGACCAAAGGCAGGCACAGTTTCTTTTGATGGAAGAAAAAAAGAACACGGTGTTCCACCTTGTGTTTAACAAACTCCAGTGGACATCACTCATGACATGCTGAATTGAGACAGCCTCTTCGTTTCTCCTCCAACAGACAATTTAGCGTGTTTACTTCCTCGTTAATCGCATGAGAGACTCTGATTGAGGAATTCCAAGGAGGCAATGGCGTCCTGTCACGGCAGGTTACCACTGCGGCATGATTTAATGAATCCGTCTGTCAGAAGAGCGAACAACCGACTATCAACTATACAGGAAAATGTGGCCTGCGCACACAAGCTCACACTGAGGATTTGTCAGGATTCAAGTTATTGCTTGTGCACACACACACACATGGAGACCTCAATCAGAAATATGATCTTTAACATGTATCGCCTGAAATTCCACAGTACTATACATTAGGGATGGGCGAGAACTGATACTAGGTATCGGGTATTCTGGCCCATACCGGCTTTATTTGAAGATATTATCGAGTATTCTGGCCCATACCGGCTTTATTTGAAGATATCGGTACTCGCAATGGCGACCGATACCAGTATCAGTTGATCAGGAACTAGAAAATTGACATTGATTTCATGCTATTTTAAAGGGTATGTATCACGATATTTTAAGCCCTTCCACAATTAACTATGGGAATATAATGATTCAATATTATCTTTGACACCATGGTGATTCATTTCTTTATGAAATATTAGGTATTTTGCTGGCTATTTTTCTAACGTGGACGTAAAACACCAGGTTCAGTGAAACCCCGCTTCTCCTCGTGTTTTTGCCCACAAAACTCTGGAGCGCTGCGTTCGAGCACTCCTCTGAGTGGCCATGCAAGACTGGCAAGCCCTTGCAGTACAACCGCATCTTCTTTAAATGTGGAAATTGGATGGATGTTCAATTATTCAATAAACATTTGAAACAAAACGGCTCCTTTGCCGCAGTAAATTGTAGTGGAGGAGAGAATGAAAAAAAAAACCTGAGCGGGTCGCAAACCCAGCACCTTCTGCTTCCAGGGTGAGCGCTGTAACCACTACACCATTCAGTTAGGCTAAACAGCGCAGATATTTTACTTGTAGTTTACACAAGTGTCAGCAATTACAGAACCTAGGAATTTAAGACGGACAATTGTCATTGCTCTTTGGCATTGCAAATGTGTAGGATAATTGGTTGCTTTGAATTCATTTGGACAGAATGTTTACTGATAAAGGCTACTTTTATCACTATCAAGCGAGCATGGAGGTCTCAGAGAAAGTGGACGTGTGTTTATTCCGCAGAGGCGGTGCTGGGGTGAGTCCGCACCTGATGACATCATAGAGTCAGTATGCACTGGTTTTTTCGGGTTGGGAGGGGCTGGTGATTGGAGAGCAGAATGACCTAGAATTTCTCATAGAGGGGAAAATGAAAGAAAACACCACTTTGGTGATGTTTTTTGTGAGGAATTTGAACATGGCTAAAAGCTCCAAAAAGTAGATTTTTCACGTTACTGTCCCTTTAAGGAAAAATGCCATATAGAGATATATATCTCTTTTTTTAAAATGTTCTCATTGTTTTTTTCCCTAATAAATTGTGCATGTAAATGTATTGTGGGGATGTTTGATACCACTTTTTTTTTAATTGATGATACCCGTACGATTTCTCAACTTTTGTTAGTCATCAATACCAGCTACCGATACCACTAGTTATTTTAATATATAAAATTTCCCCTTAAAAAACTGACATGTATTTTTTTTTTTAAATAACTATATATCCCAATATAACACATTTCCTTAAATTGCATGAAATTAATGGCAATTTTATATTCTTCTAATTTATCATTTCTTCTTCTTGATTCTGTTATCGGTTGCATTCACGAGGACCGATACATTGAAAGAAGGCCGATACAATACCTGGTATCAGTCACCCATCCCTACAATTTAGTTGAGTTGAATCTATGTACTGTAATCCATTCAGTGAGTCCCTTATGTCTTGCCAAACAAACCAATGAATCCACATCGATGAAAATATAGCCTTGGTGGCAGTGGTCATTAACGAACATTTTTCTTTCTCGTGATGAAGACACAAATCCAAAGTTTATTTGATGAGGTTTCTCCATTGCTCCCTCAAACCAATATCAAAGGTCCCAAAAGTCCTTCCAGTTAGCTCAGGGCTGATTTCTATCCTCTGCTCCCTTGTGAATAAAGGCAGCAATCACATCAGTCAGGCAGCGGGCACCATCTAAAGCTTTATATATCGTATATTGCAATCATTTCACTATACTGGCAGGCCTGAGCGCTATTAGCATCAGAGCGTTTGATTGTCCCACTCAACAATCAGTCATTCCCTCTTTTTTGCCAATTTGCCAACTTAAAAAGAAAAACAAAACTTGGGTGCCTATGTTCACATATTTAACCATGCACTTTAGACCACAATGTTTTCCGATTAACCTGAATGGTCATCTATTACAGTTTGGCTTTGCGAACCATTATTAAAGATTGCAGTACCATTTTCCAAGAATGGCCATTCACACTTGCCCTGAAAATAGGTTGCTTCTTTACAAATACCGCTCTTTGTGGCCATAATATGATAAGCTGCAGAGGACATTGTAGCTCTCTCCACTGCTAATACATTTTGTATGGATTGTCTGAGGGGTAAGGATACAGCGAGCGCAGGGATCGATAATCACAGTCTGTCTGGAGAAGAGGAACCATGCTGGGAGATGGTTAAATGTTCTAAAGCGGCAAATGCTATCTGGAAGCTCCAAATGCCAGGAATCCCACAGTATTGAGTACTTCTTCAATGCTTAATGCTCAAGCTGGGCGATGGTTTATGTTGAGTGTCTGTATCCGAAAGGAGCTTGTTGAAGATTTGCTGTAGAAATCTTAAAGGATGTGGGATATTATATAAGGCAAATCTTATGGTGCATAGTGCGCCACTCAAGACGAAAGCCCTACTGGGCTTTGCCTCCATCCAGCTGATGTCAAAGTGTTGCTCTAAATAGAGAATAGGGTGTCCTTTGAGATAGAGGGGAAAAAGGGTCCCAGATTTAAGTGGCTTCATTTGCATGTGAGAATCCTTCACTTAAGCCCATTTGAATCACACACATGAGCAGCCACACACACTATCGGACATGTGCACGACTTCCAACCACACAACTACACACAGACACATTCTGCCCCCTATTTCTAGAGTCAGAGGACATTAGCACTGCATCTATTTCTGGAGGCCCATTAAGGCGGTAAAACATTTAAGAAGTGCCCGGACTGATTCCTACTGTCAGAATTATCCGTTCTTTCCCCATTTTCCTTGTGCATGTAAAAAAAAAAAAAAGAAAAGCTGACACGCAGCTTGTGACAGAAACGTGTATTTGGTGGCGTTTCAGACTCGCCTAAGTGAGCAGACCCAGGCATACCAACTGGATAAGTGGAGTGGAAAAAAGTTGAAGGGTGGGGTTTATTTTCAAATGCGACAGATTTAATCAAATGTGACTGTTTTTGTTTTGTTTTGTTTTTCTTGACAGAGTATAATAAAGCTATCAATTCCATGGGTGTTTATTTGTATTTGTATTGTCTGCATGTTTGTGTGCCATGCATGGAGAGGAAATTGTAAAAAAAAAAAAATCCCCTTCATCACCAGGTCATAGAAACAGTTTGGTTGACAAGAGTGGCACATGCCAGATAATGGAAATGCATTGTTAGAAATTTAATACAGCCCGACTACAGGTATAATGTCAGGTGAACCGACAAGCAAGTCTGGCTCCCATCACTGTTCTATACATAAATATATAATTTTCTGTCCAGGGAGGACTGGAACCATGAAAGCAGCAATGCTAGGCTACTTAATGTGAAATGACAGACTGCTCGCAGCTCTTGGAGGCCAAACAAGCCTGAACGTTCTCTATTTTCACAGCATTCTCGTAGAGTGATTGCATTCTTACAACTGATTATGGCACACAACCTTGACCGTCCCCCCGCATGCGTCTACCTAAATTTCAGGAAATGCAAACTTCAGAGGTCTGAGGCAAGATTTGAACCGACAATGAGGCAGATACACTCACCACTTCCCAACCATGCTGCCCAATTAAAATATGTGCATTATTTTTAGTAGTTTAGGTATAGGTTTTAAGTATTAGGTAATAGGTAGTTTTAATAACCATTCATCCATTTTCTGAACCGCTTATTCCTCACAAGGGGGTGCTGGAGCCTATCCAAGCTGTCTTCGGACAATAGGAGGGGTACACGTTGAACTGGTTGCCAGCCAATCCAGGATATTATTATTATTTTTAACAACATTTTTTTTATTTCCACAACGATTAAATAAATTAATAAGACTAACTGTGATCAAATGAACCAACAGTGACCTTGTGATATTTAACTTTGCAAAAAAACACATTTTCATTTATTTTAATGTAGTCGCGGTTTTAGGTCACATGCTTTTGTTGATGACATACAGTGCTCTGTGAAAACCATAGGTTACCATTCAACTTTGTTGTTGTTTTTGCCATAATGATTACATACAGTATAAGTAGAAGGCCACTAAGTAGAGCACAGATGGGTTTGGGCAATTCTGCTGTTACTATGTTGACCCTTATAGTAAAAAAAAATAATGCACCTATTTCCAGATCATCACCAAAATGGATTGAAATATAATTGGTTGCTGAAATGTAATAGGTTTTTCCTTCATGCACCATTCCCCTACAAAGTTATGTGGCCATTGATTTTGTATTCATTTGTGTAAACCTGCAGTGCAAAGGTTGAACAGTTAAGGTTTTACAAGTCATACTGACTGCTGTAAAAAGGCTCGTTTGCTTTTATTTATTTATTTAATATACTCATGATATGTCCTTAAGGTATTCACACACTGATATATACTTTGTATTGCACACTATGCATACTGTATAGGAGAGGTTCAGAGCAAAAGTGGTGCACTAAGAGTGCTGCACCATTTCAGCTGGTGCCTTGCTCAAGGGCAATTCAACGGTAGCACAACTACTACTAATTAGCTATTGCCACCCCAATATATGTTTTTACAAATTTACTTGTGGTGGCTATAATTTGTCAATTATTTTATATCAAATTGGTGCTGTGCATAGTATTAGTGACATACGTTCCTCAAAACGTTTTGCCCAAGCAATCTATACAATTCTGAAGTATTCTGATTAGCCACGGTGCATCCTTTTTTGGTGTGAAATCCTACTCAAGTCCTGTCTTGATAGGATCCTTTTTTCTTTTTTTTACAAGTGATGAGTCCTCTTTAAATATCAGGGCACTCTTTAAACCTTTATGACTCCATTTTGAAAGTGTTCCGCGTATTCATATTGACTGAGAATGAATTTCCACTCAAAGGGTAATAAAGTGACGGCATTAGTGGAGGAATGGTTAGTACACAGCTCTGAGGTACTGCAGCTTCTTTACACATTCCAAAAACATACATGGTACTGAAGACTCAAAATGTTCCATATGTGTGTGAGTGTGAATGTGTTTCTGTCTATATGTGCCCAGTGACCAGTTGAACCCGTCTCTTGTCTGATGCTAGCTGGAATAGGATCCAGCTCACCTGTGACCCTAATGAGAAGGAGCGGTATAGAAAATGATTGAATGACGAATAATAAAGTTTCTGTCCACATCACTGGACTTCAAAGTTTGTCCTGACTTGTCAATAACATGCTTTTAGATGTGTTTTCTCAATGTGCCTTTCTTAAAGGGAAAAGTCAATACCCCACAATTCACCCCTGACCTGTGGGCTAACCTGGCCCATTCTTCTTTTCATCTTCAAACATACATTGATTTCCGAGCATCCCACTCAGCTCTCTCATATCTGTACAAGTGGCAATTGGGCAGATTTGAACAAGAAGATGATAAAAAAATAAGAGGTATGTTCACACATGAAGCTTTGTAACAACATGGCTGGATAGGTGATATGTTTGGTGCTATTGTCTTTTGAAAGTGTGAGATGTACATGCAATCTGTTTATTCACATTCACTCCAGGTGGCTGGAGTACTTTGCTGACGATACTTGGAAGTGTTGCGTGACGCGAGAGGACCGAGAAATACAAAAATACCAAGAAAACGATTTGCTGCGGACAAATTCACCTATTAGCAAAATGTATAAATATATGAAATAATTGCCTTGGAGGTTAAACAGAGGCGCTTGAACAGTAATAATGTATGACGTCACACAAGACCTCAGCAAACCTTGTGGCGTTCCAGCTCACTGAGCATCTAAAAGATTTAAGTGAGCTTTGCTTTTTTTTTTTTTTTTTTTTTTTTTGCGATGGTGAAGAGGAAACGTTTGATGATGAAATAGGTTCAGCCAACAATCTAATGTTATGTATTATTGTACTTATGCACATTTCCCCAATGTGGGACTAATAAAGATTTTTTTTTTTATGTTAAAAATGATACAGTAGATGTTTTGGAACGCTTGATACTTAATGCATTTATTGAGCGTCTATATACAGGTATTTCAAGAGCGCCAATTAAAATGACATGCATTCCCCAACTTTGACTGCTATTTTGCCATTATGTTTTAAATGAGCCAGACTCACCGGCAGCAAGTCCGACACATTTTTGTGGCCGCTAGTTTGTTCAAGCTCGATCAGAGAGAAAATGTGTGATGCCGAAAAATCGTGCTTCCTTTGTTTTGTTTGTGGCGTATCGTCTCCTGTCGCTTACATCTCTTTCAGCGTTAATGGCCACTCATTTCGTAGAAGAGTGTGCCGCACACCCACACACACACGCACACAGCCCCTAAGCCTATGTTTGTTTCAGCCATGATTACAGCCCTTGTAGCATCCATAAAAATCAAATACACATTTGCTAATAAATTAGCCCACAGAAAGATGCCCCGCTTGGCCTTGCACTGGTCATTAGAGCACTTTAATTTATAGGTCTGTGTAGATTCTCAGTCATTGAGGACATTGTAATTTGCAAATCGAGGTGAGGTAAGTGGAGTCGTCTTGTTTTCTGAAGATGGTTCACTTTTAATTAAAAGGCTCCTTCAGTTCTATTTTTTACATGGAGTGTGGAGTCACTTTACAGCATGGAGGGCGTGCCCTCTGGGATTGGTCAGAATGGAGTTGTTGCTGTTGTCCGACATGGCTGGTGAGCGACCGTCATGCATACCCAACCGTTCGTTCATCTGCCTTTTGGTTTAAAGGTGAAACTTCTTCCACAAATTAGTCCACTTCCTCAATTCAACCTTTGCAAATGTATAGATTTCTCTCCATTTCTTTCTCTACCTTTCAGATGATCATGCTTACATGCTTTTGTTTCAATAACATGCCTGCATATACTTAACTGTACATATTTTATATCTCAGCCATGGGCAACCACTGCCTTTTCTTTAATATCCCCGGAGATCTATTCAACTTTGAAAGCCCAGTTGTAAATAACTCTTGAATACGCACTGGAAATCACACCAGAAACAAAAGACATAAAACAGCCTTTGGCCACGTTCGGAATAAATGTATTGTTGGTCCAAACGGAGACATTTAAAATGTATGGCATCTATGGGCCTTATTATTCATAACGAAACCAAATAGCAGAGGTGGGAGGAAGTCACATGCTGTATGTGCACATTGTGAGGGCAGGTGTTATAATTAATTGATTAATTGACAACTAATCAACAGTTAACAATTATTTTGATAACCAATCATTTAAAGCGACTTTGGAAATTGTTCAAATCCTCTGATGTCAGCGTCGCAAAAGTAATAATCTGTACTTGTTATAGTCCTTCACGAAAGCAGGCTGATTATCTTTTATGTTTAATCACAATTTGACATTATCAAATGTCTGCTTTTACGTTGGAAAACAATGACCAATATTTTTGCCAATTGTCTGACAATTTTCGGACCAAACTAGTAACTGAATCATAATCACTTTATTAAAAAACATATAGTCAGTTTATTATCCATCCATTATTAAAAAATAATAATAATTGTTTCTGCAGCCGCAGTATGAAAAACCTGCATGCGACATGTAATTGAACCTGAAGCAGCCCAAGAAACGTATGGGAAACATGCAGTCTTCCCATTTGCTCAAGAAGTACACTAGCTCTCAGTTTCTAAAACATTGGTAAGCACAAAATTGCTCCCTCTTGTGTGATATTGGTTAAATTACCTGTTGTTGATTTGGTTTAGTTTAATTATTAAACAATACCAAATAAACAACAATAATTGGCCAATAAGCAGTAATAAAGGTGAAATGTGCAGTTCAAAAAGGTAATATTAAAGCTTTTTCTACATCACGCATGCTCTGCCAATCCCCAAATGAGTGCAAAGTGCCCTGACTTTTTCACACCAACTGTGCTCAACAGCTTCTTCCCTTTAGTGTGGAGTGTTCGGGGCGAACACGCCACAGTTTCTTGGGTGGGGAAGGAGTTGAGTGGCGCCATGCACGAGTATAACACACAGGCTGCAGTGACGCTTTAGGCCAAAGGTGGCAGTCGCGAGTAAAAAAAAAAAAAAAGAGTGAACAACTCCACAATGATTCTTTAAAAAACTTTTGCAATACACTTCAAATGAAAAAATATTTTGTATCCCATTATTCAGTTAATTGATGAAATAATCAATAGAATAATATTTCTAAAAAATATATGAGGTGACAGCCGCATCCGCATGCACTCTAAGTCTCAAGTAATGACCTTCAAGTCTCAAACGTCATAGTTGTATCTCTTATCTTCTAGTTTCAAACATTGCATGTTTTATCATTGTTTCCCAATTTTAACAATATGATCTATAAATCCAACTGTATTAATCTTTGGTGCTTCCCCTGTCACACTTGCTCAACGAGTCAGCTATCAGCCCTTGTTTGTCGTCAAGGCATACTGGTACCCGTTGTTGCTGAAAAAAGAAAAAATTGGTGCTGTCAAATATAAAAGGCACACTAAATAAATAAATTAATACATTCAAGCGGCACGGTGGATGACTGGTTAGCACGTCTGCCTCCCAGTGCAGAGGACGAGAGATCGAGCCTGGGCTTCGGCCTTCCTGGGTGGAGTTTGCATGTTCTCCCCGTGCTCGCGTGGGTTTTCTCCGGGTGCTCCAGTTTCCTCCCACATTCCAAAGACATGAATGTCAGGTTAATTGAACACTCTAAATTGTCCCTGGGTGTGCATGGTTGTTTGTCTCTCTGTGCCCTGGATTGGCTGGCAACCAGTTCAGGGTGTACCCTGCCAACTGCCCGAAGCCAGCTGGAATAGGCTCCAGCGCCCCCTCGACCCTTGTGAGGACTAAGCGGTTAAGAAAATAAATGGATGGATGGATAAATACATTCAAATGTAAACAAAATGACTTGTCAAGGCGTTGTTACAAGAGAAGTCAAGTTAAAGAATTAGTGACTTAAAACAAAGCAATTTGCCCAACAATATCTTTACAATTGTAAAGGAGTGTGCAGTTTCATTTTCCGTAGCGATTCGAAATTCAATTTGCTGCATTGAGCAGTTCAAGTACCAGTTCAAGTCATGTGACCTGTAGTGACTACAGCCCTTGGTTTCATGTCTCCTTGAGTACAGTAAATAAATAAAAAAGTATACTGCTACATCATCGACATCGCATAAATCAGGGATGAAAGCAAAGTGGTGAGGAGTTGACGGAGGGCAACTGAGGGCAAGGACAGCCATTTGAGATACTGCCCTCTTTCATTCATCCTCCCTTTGCTTCCTGGATCTTGTGTAGTGCTGACGAAATTCCAATGCCAACCCAAAACGACTAGAAATGCACGCATATTGCCAACCACAAACCCCATTATCTCGTCGTTCCGCTATGAGGTGGCTGAAACACAGACTTCCCCAAGGTGCTCGTCTCTCCACCCATCTCACAGGCTAGACAAGATTTGCTCATTCATGAATCATACAGGGGATCTTCTTCCTCTGCTCACTCATGGCTCTTGCCATTCCATTTGTTCCATCACAGTTACAAAAACAATAAGAATAAGGATAAGAGTACCTTGGATAAGCCGCTGGCGGAGAGGTAATGTTCATAATAGATGGAGCATATGCACTCAAAACTTATGAAGCTATAGTCCCTTCAACACACCCAGGGGTAAAAACAACAACATTTTGACTCTTTTTTTTTTTTTCTTGATAAAGACTATTGGAACTTGTCTACTAGCCAATGCACACCAAGCTTGCATTAAGCTCTATTTTTTCGTCAGGTGTAAAGTCAGGCTGAATGATGAATTATGTAATTAAAACTGCTAAAATGCAATTTTTCTAATTGTAACATACTCTTTTATTAGGTGGTCACATAATAATGATAATAATAATAAAATATTATATTATTATTATTGTTGTTGTTGTTGTTGTTGTTGTTGTTGTTGTTGTTGTTATTATTATTATCAATCCAGTAGGTATGGGTTATTATTAATGTTTAAATTCGATTTTGGGGTTATTCATTTTTAGACCATTGTGAGTGTTCTATATTAGTTCTACAATTTTGTACTCCTGAACCAAATATATTGATCTTGCCAGAACAATTATGCTTCCAACTTTTTGTGAACACTTTAGAGTGGTCCCTATTTTTCCAAAATGAATGTTGTCATTGAAATATCAATCAAGTAGCAGCAGTTTATTAATTAATATAAATGGGGAAATACTGACACATCCTGCCCTTCCCAGAACATTCCTTACAGTGACTCTGATGTTATGTAATAAAATGGCACCTAGAACAAAGGAATGGTCTACTTAAACAAGTGTAAAACTGTGTGCTGTGGCATGATATTTCTCGCCAAACCTTAAAGGTGTATTCAAGGACCTTCTCGAAAAGTAGAAGCCAAACGCCCACTTTTTTTAAAAATGCACATGCGGAAGACCATCCTACGAGTTATCTTGCTAGTCCGGTGGAAACACCTATCAAATATCAGAAACGTGCAAGCTCATCTTCATTATCTTCTTTATCAGTCTCTGCAGCTGGCCTCACTTCATAGACAAATGTCCTCTTGCGGATCTCAGTCATTTTCAAAGTATGCGGTGGAATCGGTGGAGCTACAACGATGAATGGCTGAATCCAAAGCTCAGCGGCTACATGCAACAAGCACTTGAAGTGTGCATGCGCAGCTAGGAATGAACACGCACAACGTCGTTAAGGCAGATTGATTGAAGAGATCGAGAACCAATCATCAAGATGATCCACCCGGAAGACACAGCGACAAAAGATCCTTGAATGCACCTTTAAAACTGAAAATGAAGGGGGGGCGGAGCAGGAGCAAAAGGCAGAATATTTCTTCCAACTATATGTTCTGGAAAGTGCATTAAAACAAGTGACTGTTCTACCTGTCTCAATTTTTGTGAAGCATGTCCACACACTTGAGGTGCCACTGTTGTTTTGCTTCATCAACCAACCACCTGTTGATTTCAGTGAGGCATTCGTGTTAATGCCCCCCAAAAAAAAAAGAACTTCAAGCTATAACTGTCATTGCGCAGTGGTCGACTAGTCGGTTCAACCCGTTATTTTAAGTACTGCTTCACTCAAGGTAAACATGAGCCACAGCTGCATCGGGCTCATGCAATTTCAATCATGAAATCCTATTTATTAGATGGCTTGACTGAATACTTAATGGATGTGCATCCATGACCATCAAGTAGAAATCATAGATCTATTGTTTTTATCAGACAAGAGTTAACACAAAACACTACTTTAAAGCAAAACATATGATCACTATCTTATACAGGCAATCATTTATATATATATATTTTTAAATCAATTACTGAATAAGCAAACATTTGGTTTTACTTTTACCCTATCCATCTTTTTGAGAGGAAGAAATGTTGCAGGATAATGCCTGGTGTGCAAGCTAATCACAAGCTGAAGAGCAGCACTGTTAACAGGCACCCATTTAGGTGACAGTAGAACAGCTTCTATCAGACTCAGAGAACAAAAGATGATCGCTTTGATCTTCTTGAAATGTCAGTTGTGTCTTATTTTTCCCCTCTGTCTTTGAACAGAGAATAATTAATGTTGATCTGCTTTCACATAGCAATATAAAGTAGTCACAAATGAGTAAGCAGGGTGAGAATTGGATTTCCAAATCCCTAAGATCAATTCCCCTCACTTCATAAAGTAGGTGAGCAGCGTGTCCATATGTGTCTGTGCAGCAATAGAACCAGGCACAATCTATTAGCAATGCACTGAACTCAAATATTTGTTCAACTACCTTGAACTGCTTTCATACTTGAATGTACTGTACCAGTCTTGGGAGACGCTTTCGCCATTTAATGTATGTACTTAACCTGTTTGAATTGAACTGACATATTTTCTTATTGCCTTGCGTGTTTTGACAATTTGCATTTGTCTTTTTCATTTCCACAGTTTGTGGTGCTAATGTCACTAATGTTGTGTGTGGTCGTATAATGAGAATGCACAAACTATATTGCTTGTAAGTCATGAATAGGCCATTTGGTAAGATACATAAATGCTGACTGCTGATTATAATTACTAATGTTGTTTTGTGCCTTTGTTTAGCTATTAAGCTGCTCAAACGGATAATTGATGTCCATAGCATAAAGAGAAAAAGTCAGAGAAAGGTGTCATCACATCTGTTCCTAAGTTAGGGGGATTGACATGGTTTATCTTTACCTTAAATACAGCAAAAATGCACTTTCATATTTGTGTCATAATTGTTTGAAACACTTAACTATGTAATTTATATTACAACTACTATTACTACCAAGACAGTGTGAAGAGCTATTTACATAAGAGACAATAGTTTATGAAGCTTGGTGATGTTTCTTCATCCTACTTAGATATAAATTGTATGTGGTGTGCCCCAAGGGTCTGTTTTCGGCCCCAAATTATTTATTTTGTCTATCAATGATTTGTAAGGTATTGGATGCTTTGAAACTGGTCTTGCTTGCGGATGACACACTCTCTCTCTCTCTCTCTCTCTCTCTCTCTCTCTCTTGCACATGCACACATCGTGGGGACATCTCATTGACATGATGCATTTCCTAGCCCCTTCCCCAGCCCCAACCATCAAAAATGATTGCCTACCCCCATTCCTTACCCCAACTCCAACCTCAACCATAACCCAATTCAAACCTAAACTCTAAAACCAAGTATTGACCCTCAAAAAGAAGTCTGAACTTGTGGGCACCACCAAAATGTCCCCACAATTTCAAAGTTAAACCTGGAAAAACACGTGTGTATGGGCCCCACAATGTGGCAAAGACCAAAGCACACATACACATGTACACACACACCCCCACACACACGTACACACGGTCTGGGAATGGGGTTGAGCATCTGTTGGTATGGATGCAGCAGCACATTCGGTGATCTGAAACTTTGGCAAGCAGCCCTACATTGGCCATAAGAAGTTTGACTGCAGACGTCCGGCACCCACTTACTGCATATACTTCAGTACACACATGCACAACTTGATGCTAGCACTATCTTTTCTCAAGACACTCATAAATAGCTCATTCTTTTAGCAGCGTTGTGAAGTCTGTAAGAAGCTTTTTATTGTACAGCATGATCATCTATCTGGGCAATCTATCTTGTAAAGTGTTTGGGTGGATGCACTAGGAATGGCCTCTGCTCGGGCAGAAATGGTTCATAGTGGATTCCTAAAAATAAAATCTTGAATGTATTGCATATTTGTGATATTTTACAACTGTGCAGCTTCCCCAGTACAAATGAATCTTTACCAAAGGGGTAATTTAGTCAAACACGTAGATATGCATATACATTGCACCTGCTTTCAAATATAAACCGGGAAATTGCCTGTAGGGATCTTTTGGGGGCTCTCCATATAAGTCCAAATACATCAAATGTAAAGGTGATGTCTTACACTAAGCTTCCAAGCCTCATATTAACAAATGCATATCTTCAGGGAGTGGCGGTTTTGCATTTAGCACATGCATACATCACATCAATGTCACTGGATAAAAGCAGCCCATTTATTTTGCTGACAGCTTGGCTGAGGCCAAATTGTGCAAGTTGGAGTGTTTTTTGTATACTCCTGCATGCATGGACACATGGTTGTGTGTGCAGACGGAGAGAGTGAGAGGAAGAGATGCAGCGAGGAAAATAAACATTATAGAGAGAGACAGGGTGCTCTGAGGCAGCGTTAAAGCCAGACCTAGAGGAATTTTCATTTATTTACATATGCAGATTCCAGTGATCCCAGATCCCTTCCCTCATCATGAGAAACCAATTAAAACTCCCCTCATTTAATGTTTACTTTAATTAACCCGAACGATTAATGGGTTTACAAAGTCCTATTGCTGCATTTTCAATTAAGCATTCCATGTGACAAAGGTTGTTGAAACAAAGTCTCAGGTGAGTAAAAGAAGTCCGTCACAGAGCAAAGTAGTAGAAAACAATTGCTGTATGTGTTATGTTTCATCTGATGTGTTCCTTAGTTTGGGTTGTTTCTAGATGTAAAGTACATTATTTTCCTATTTTTTTAATATATTAACATGGCATCTGTATGAGTATGTTGGTGTCCAGCAATGCAAACAGCAGCGCTCTTACTGGTCGGCAGATTGTTGGGTGAGACCCAGTGGGCCATTATCTGTCTATAGCTGCCAGAGTACCGGCTGATAATGGCAGGTGGTGCAATACCGTGTAGGTGTGACAGGTCAGGGCATTGTGCCATGTAACAACAGTCTTTACTCCTGAAACAAAGGCTGTGATATGATAACAGCAATGCTACAATGTCTGGTCTGAGCCCACATCAAATAAGCTTTAAGGAGCGTCTCTTTCACATATAAATGTATATTCAGATTGCATTCATGATAAATGCCAGTTGTGGTATTTCAACACGAGAATGAATTGAATTGAAATTGAAAAATTGAATTGCAGTTATTGCACAACCTATTACTTGGTAGAATATCATCTCCATCTAGAGTCTTATAAAAGCTAAACTCAAATTCACCAGCGTTTCTGCCCTAGTCCTCTTTTTTGGTTAAATAACTAAATAAATAAATCAATAAATGTCACTTTCATCTGGGCTGCCTATGCACCATGTCCATCTGAGTTGCATCCTCTTCTATGGTTCACGTCTTCTTCTTTTTCCTTTTATTAGCTTTAGCGGTGTGCACCAGGTGGGAGAAGCTGAAAGACACCTACTGCTCTCAGAGATGTTGACTAAGGTTGTAACAATAATTACAACTTTAAAAAGTAAATCTAACAGTCTAAAATATTATAGGTTTATTAAATGTTTGTTTTTGAACATGAAAACAATAAAAACAGCACAAAAAAACTAGCAAAAATAGACAATGATCACTTAACACAAGCTTTCTTAGATCAAACTTTAGTTTAAAAGGTTTAGCATGATTAAATTCCACCTCTTCTCTGTATTCTGACCATTCAATCTCAATGGCACCACAGCTATAAAAACTCTTTACAAAAAAAACAAAAAACGGGAATATAGTTGCCACACAGACTAGTAATCTAATATCATCCGAATTATTGGATTTTGTAAAATAATAGCTGTACCACACACAATTTGCGGCATAGGCCACAAGATGAAATATAACCGACTACAACTCTACAACATAAAACATTAAATCAAACCAAAACTGAATTTATTGACTGTTATCGAGTTTATGTGTGTCATTCCATAAGTCTTTTTCCAGCAATATGAAATCTGCAGAAAGTAGCATGTCCTTTTTTGGGAGGTTTTGTGTCAGATTTCATTGTCTAAAGTCCTGGCAATGTCCACTAAAAAGTGCAGTGGACAGGAGCATCTTAGCCTAAATTAATCCACATTCAATACTCATTCATTCTTCAAGGTTGAAAACTAATAATAAATATTGATTGGAAATATGATTGGATAACTGCCATTCCAAAGTTGCATTTTAACATTTTGATTGGAGGGCAAGGATGGGGGGGGGGGGGGGGGTCATACCCCTTGTCCTGAAAGGCAGGAACTCATTTTTGTTGTGGGCCCTATTGTACTTACAGTACGTTTTCACTCAGACGGCCACCAAAACATATACATATACAATCAACTAATCATATTATTCTATTGATGCAGCAAATTGATGGATGGATAATTTTGAAATCAAAAGTCAAGGAAAAATAATCAACTGTCGTTGAATATATTTAAAAACAAAAATTTGTGAACAAAAATGCTAATTTGTAGTACAGATTTTAGCATGAAATGTTAAGCATAAGATTTGCTTTAGTAGGTAACATAAAGTGATGTAGTGGGCCAGGTTTGGTCCCGGGGTCTTGTGTTTGACATCTGCTCTGTAGAGGAATTAATTTCCTATTACACACACCTGACAATGTGGAGACAGAAAGGAGACTAGACTTTGAAGTAAACCAGATGAAACCAGGTTTAAGTTGTGTCGCAGGTGGTGTAACACAATTTAGCTGGATTTGATCAAGTCGCAGGCAGGCAGATTCTGAGCTATGCGGACGTGCGTGGTGTATGCCATTGTATTTCATTCATTCAATTTGATGTCATATTTTATATGAAAACATCATCTTGGAATGATGTGTTCTCTCCCACAACGGTGCAAATACTGATTTCTAGCTGCACATGTCTATGAAAATGCCAGAAGAAATAAAACCACCCATGTGCACGCAAATGGGGCTCATAAAGTTAATCTGGATGTTTTTGTCCTTATTGTGCCTGATCCCAACAAAGGATGGCAAATACCAGATTATTTTACGTTTAATATGACGATCCTATAACATTTCCGGTCAAGGTCTAAGGCGTGTTAAGAGAGAATTTGTCCTGATAATAGGGTCCGAAACAGCTCAGGAGTGACAATCTCAAAGTCATAAATGTTCTTTACAATAATATCTTCTATACCCTCCCACTAGCCTAAACACAGCATTCTGATTCATATTGTGTTTGTGGAATATGAACTAAGCAGCCAAATCTACCAGTCTTTATCCATCTCTCAGGGAGCTGCCATTTTCAAAGTGTGGACTCGGTTATGTTGGTTTGCATTTATGTAAGTCAGTAAATGTCACACAGTAACATAACTTTAGTGGAAATATTGTGTGAATCACCTTCAATATATCCACCCAGATATCTAGCCATGGTGGACCACTTTCTGACAACTGTGATTATCAGAATAAGCAGGTCGCTTATGGATGACAACCTTTTTCTCAACAAAAGTTTCCACCAGATGAAAACAAGTCCTAGGATTTGTTTGTTATTATATCATCAGTCTTTTCGCAGAAACCGCTAAGTTTTCTCAAAACATCTCAGGTGAACAAAAATAGAAGATGGAAATGCTCTATTTACTTTCCTTTTTTTCCCATCCTGAATGTCATTTCCTTATCAATCCAGTTAGGTCGTCATAACATTTTTAAAGCCTCTTCAAAACACACTCCTCCAACACAATTACACCCCTCAGCAAAGAGTGTGTGTGCGTGGGCTTCTGAGAGCATGTGTGCATGTGACCATACATGCACCTTCGTGTCCTCCGCCCCCAGCCAGGCTCTCCCGTTCACTGTAAACCACTCTGGTTTTCACTAATCTCTCAGTACACTGACAGAGCTATTGTTCCTTTTGGCTTTCGGCATTTTCATGTGCCACTCACCCTGCTCTCCGCTCATATTAATATGCTAAAAGCGCTTCAAGCTAAAAACAGTTCAAGGCCCGCTTATGCCATTGTTTATTTAAAAACAGCTCGGCTGTCACCTCCTCCACTGTGTAGGTGATTGTAGAGCTAGAGCTATACGTCCGCTTAGTAAACTGGCGAGTAGTGGCTGAGCTCTGAGATGTTTCTATCACACAGTTTATGTATACAGGCAGCCCGTAGGCAGCCGGTGGATAGCATGAAATGAAAGCTGCGACTGATGTTCTGATTCAATGACTGTTGCCATGGCAGTAAGATGATAACGGAGTAGGGTGTTTGAATTCACACACACACACGAAGGGATAGCAAGAGGGGGGTAAACAATACCACACAAAAAAAAGGCTCTCCTCTTCTCAATGCCCATCAAGGAGCAGTGCAGTCTAGTTACCCTCCCTTTGGACCAGTGGACTGTAAAGGTCCATCATTAGGACAATGGGGGTTTGTCCATGTTTCTGACAGCATCCCTAACAATGTGATGAGACCATGTCAAGAGTCAAACCTCTGCTAGAATCCAACAAATGGCTGATTCACGGAAGCTCTGCAGCTTTTCCTGGATGCCCGATCGGCAGGTTCAATAAAACCGGTTTCTGGCTCCAGTGGACGGGTTTATAGTGTTTCCTCTGGCCAAGCATGGCACCGGGGTTAAGTTGATCATCTCTCACTCTAGTAAAATAGCCAGGGGAGTCTGTGTACCACTAGATCAACTCTACAACTTAAAGACCCTAAACGTTACAGCTCAGATGATCGATATGGCACTGAGCAATGTTCTTTACGAGCTAATAGACAAATCCATTACTGCAAACCCCCCACCCCCCACCCCCCCAGGGCCTTGGGAAGGCAAAAAGGGAGTTTGAGCATGTGGCCGTTTGTCTGCTGTTGCCACTTAGACTGCCACTCACACAAGCACAGATGCACACAATCACACCAGGGAAGTTAAAAGATATACCGGATGGAACAGGAGCACGTCTGCATGCATACTTGTATGGTTTGATTGGCACATCTGCGGATGTCTTTATCTCTAAGGGCATTGCAGATTCACAACGCAAGAAGGTTATCACGAGCGCAGTAATGCCAAAAGAAGATTTGTGTCTTCAAACATCAGAAGAAGGAGAAACACATGAAATCCTTCTCATTCACACTGCTTAACGAGACTTATCTGACATTTCCGGATAAGAGCGCTTACATGAAATATTTGTAATTCCCTCTCTGTCTAATTAGAAGTCTGTCGTCAGAATAATTCTCAGAACTGTGCCATAAAGAAGTGAAATCGGGAACATCAGATTCCCAACTGGCATACTGTGTATTCTTCTTGTCTTTTTTCACCAAATAGTATCATGTAATCTGACTACTAACTAATGAATTAATTAATTGGTAATGCTTGTCTGACATTTGCTCACCAAAAAGCCTTCTTTGTGTTGTCTGTTTAAGCCGTATGTGGTCTCATTATAACTGTAAGGTCAGTTTAGTTTTTAGTTTTCCCTCCACTTCGACACGTTTTGTTTCTTTGTCTTCTTGTGTCTAATATTATGCAACTCATAGGCAGTATGGCTAAAAAATAAAAAATAAAGAACTCTAGGAGATCATTATAAAAAAACAATTTGCCAGGGTGACATATGTAGGACATATCACCATAAATCAAATATATATTTTTTTTCATTCTGACTTCTGTAATAGCAGTAAATGGTAGGACTGCATACCACACATGAAAAATGTGCTGATATCTCTCATTATGGAGAAACTGAATGAAATAAATTGCCTTTTCTCATTTTGATTTCAACACTAGTTACTAAAACTTAAAATTCCATCATAAATATTATTATGAAGAAATAAAATACATTTTACAAGTGACAAAAAAAAATCAATCAAAAATAATGAGATAAGAATGTGAGGGGGAAAATTACTCAATCAAGAAAACATGTTTTCATTAATTTCTGGTGAATACCTGACTATCTATTTCATTCAGTTTCTCTATAATGAGAGATATCAGTACATTTTGATGTGTAGTATGCAAAGGTGTACCATTGCAACAAATGCTGTTATGATTTTATTTTATTTTTTTCTTGAGGCTTGGTTCATGTCTCTTGTTATGGTTTTGTGTCCACCTGTTCTTGTCAATCCCCATCCCTTGTGTCTTTCAATCTCAAATTGGTTCTCAAATTGGGGGTACGTGTACCCTTGCGGGTACATGAAAACACATCAGGGGGCACATGGAATTTAAAAATATATTTAAAAAGTAGCATACATGCAAGAAACCATCTTGGGTTTTTTTCAGTTTCTGCTTTTATTTAAAGTTAACTGAATTATTTGTTTTGAAAACCAACCTGTACCATGATCCAAAAGGAGGACTAATGTTGATAATTATTGCACAATTATGTATTTACCATTAAGACAATTACTTCTTTGCTTCTTTTTTTTTGGGACTGTGGCCAAAGTTAAAACCAGTTCCCAAATTAAAACTAGACATAAGATGGTACAGCACTGTTTCGTTTTGTTCATCCAAAATGCTTTGCGCTGGTTGGGGGTACTAAGCTGAAAAAATATTTTGCAGGGTGTACATCACTGAAAAAAGGTTGAGAACCACTGCCCTACATGATCCTAATCTAGCTAGTTTAGGGCTAAATTGCTAACTTTAGGATAATGTTACATTTTATAACATTAGCCTAGCCGAAACGCACAGTTTAACTATAATGTATTGGTGACAAAAACTTCCTCTGTGCAGTGATATTGCCAGTAGTTTAAAAGTTAACAATGATTTACTTGGAAACAAATTTAAAACGTACCTGTGCATGATGTTTTCATTGTATGTACAGTATGTTCGGATAGCCTGCATGCCGTCACTCACTGGAAAGATGTTTATTTATTTCTTTCTTTTCTTTTCTTTGAGAGCTCAGTATTGTTCATTTGGTAATTTTCATCATTGCTCTTTTTTATTATTATTATTTTTTTATTTTGTATGTGCGTGAGTATGTGCATGTGCGTGTGTAAGTGTGTGTGCATGTGTGCGTGCATGTGAGTGTGTACTCATTAGTTCACCAAAACCTATTCAAAATCCCATACCGTTCACCTAAACCGAATACTTCAGAATCCAGCTTGAGTCGTGAGGTTGTTAGGAGACCCGAGGAAGGATCAAAGAAAAGAAAGGAAAGGAAAATCCAGCACCGACCAGACATTACCTACTACCGGGTTACCAACCAGAGACTTTCACCAACCCCAGAAACATCTAAATTCCAACAAATTAGGGAGACCTCAAGAGACCAAAGGAGAGACTGAGGAAAGGAAGGAAGGATAGATGAAGCAGAGTGAGATCCACAGACATCAGCCTCCACCGATTCAACGACCAGAGGAAGAAGCAGATTGTGTCTGAATTTCGATAGATGCTGGTGTGGTGGATCTGGCATGCATGAAAACCTCCACCAAAGAGGGGAGCCGTCGACCCCGGCCAGGACAGAGCAAGCACAACCCCCCAGGCCACGGCAGCGCCAAGGGACAACCCCCGGGCCCCGCAGGGGCCACCGGCCAGAGAGCAAACCCAGGAGCCAGGAGCGCCCCCCCACCCCAACACGGCCCGCGCCCCCAACCCAACGCAGCAGGACGGGGCACGGCAGGCCCGCCAGGCACCCTACCGGCCCACAGCCCCCACTCCCCCCACAAACCACCGCCCCCCATTCACCCCCGCCACCCACTACAACCCAGCCCCAGCCGCCCCCAAACCTCCAGACACCTGGTCTCACTCACATTTATGATCATCGCGCAGGAGACGGAGCGACCTGTCAATCAACTAGAGTGGCGTTGGCACCTTCGTGCAAGCAATAGATTCTTCTTCATGACCCGCCCTACTCATTCTCTGATATGCGCATCTGTTTTAGTGATTTTAATTAACCAATAAGAGTGCAGGCCAGCCAGTTAGAGGCAGCAGAAGGTGGGTCATGGCCACTGATCTATATATTACTGGATAGCTGATAGCAGAGCCCGGCTCTGGCAGAGACAATCCAGTAATATATACAGATCAGTGGTCATGACTGAATGGTGCGCTAAAACTGCACATCCAGGAGGATGGAAAGAGGAAAGAAGTGGGTATACGTCGTATACCCGCGTATACCCTGGACTACACCACTGGTCGTGACCGAAAGAACAAGATCCTGGATAGAAGCGGACGAAATAAGTTTCCTCCGTAGGGTGTCCACGCTCTCCGTTAGAGATAAGGTGAGACGCTCGGTCATCCGGGAGGGACTCAGAGTCTCCGCGTTGAGAGGAGCCAGCTGAAGTGGCTCGGGCATCTGGTCTGGATGCCTCCTGGACGCCTCCCTGGAGAAGTGTTCCGGGCATGTCCCATCGGCGGGAGGCCCCGGGGACGACCCAGGACACGCTGGAGAGACTGTCTCTCGGCTGGCCTTGGAGCGCCTTGGGATACCGCCGGTGGAGCTGGTTGAAGTAGTTGGGGAGAGGGAAGTCTGGGCTTCCCTCCTAAAGCTGCTGCTCCCGTGACCCGACCTCGGATAAGCGGCAGAAGATGGATGGACATCATTTTTACATACAGACCTGATATAAAACTGCCAATGTTCAGCGCATTCTTCCTAGTCTACCTTGTTTTGACCAACCCTTAAGTATTTTTTCTTTGAGTAAAATGTGCATTTGCCTTCACCCTTGACAAGGACAAAAGATCCATTATGAACAGAAAAATACCAGTTTAACAGACAATGTTTTCTTGGTTTCAAGATAGGAAACAAAGTGCTTAATTGAATAATGTATTTCCACTCTGGCATATTTGAAAATCAGTTGAGGCAATAGATTTATTTTGTTTTCAGTGGATATAAAATGTCTACAAAATATTTGAGAGGGAAAGTAAAAATAAACAACTGAGGTGAGAACACAATGACTAAGTGTGCACACCTTGTTATACAGTAATTGGGGCTGCGGCTGTCTATTGACAAAATCAGATTCAAACTCATGTTCAATGCAAATTGAATGCAATTTAACCCTAATTTAATTATTTTTTTAAATGTTAAAATGTTCTACTACGCTTTTGTGCAGTTACATCTAATAGAACACACCATGGTCTGCAGAGAGCTTCCACAACATCACAGTGATCTCATTGTTCAAATGTATCAGTCAGGAGAAGCATACAAAATAATTTTCAAAGCATTTAATTTTTCATGGAACATAGTAAAGACAGCAACCATCAAGTGGAAAAAATAAGTGTGACATGACCAAGAACTGGATGTCCCTCCAAAATTGATGAAAAAACAAGAAGAAAACTGGTCTGCGTGGCTGCCAAGAGGCTGACAGCAACATTGAAGGAGAGGCAGGAATGCTTAGTAAATGTGGCAGCACTCTCTCAACTTCCTAATATGTCTGGGCAACGGGGAAGTTCTTTGTTGTACAAAGAAAACAATCCAAGTCCAGCTGTATGTTGCAAAAAATAAAATCTCCAAAACATATGTGAGAAAATGTGCTAAAGTTTGATGATTTTGGCCTTGGTCAAAGCGGAAATAATTAAAAATAGTTCTGAATGACAATCAGTGTTTGTAATAAACCTTCAAGCTTCCGCAGGGATAAACTAAATAGTCAACTAGAAAATAGAAACTTTATTTGGGGTTAATCCCAGGGCTAGGCACTTTATATGGTGGCAGGTGTGCTGACTCTCATTTAACATGAGTTTGAATGTGACGGGTTAATTCTGAACACAGCCACATCCCAAGTTATAAAACTTGTGCAAACACATCTCATTTGCTTTGTCGGTAGATAACCTCAAGCCTTTTTCAGGGGTGGAATGACAACATGCATTGTTTGTTTGTTTGTTTGTTTTAACAAAAATTGGGTGCTTAATAAATTCCGAGTATATTCCACACAATATATTTGGGGATTATCTGTGCCGAATAAAATGAGAGGATTAATAGATTGCACATGTGCAGGAGTGCTGCTGATGTGTGAAGTCTTTTTTTCCCTTCTTTTTTTCTTTTTTGATCCCATTTTAGTATATTTGTTTTGATGGACGCATGCATCATGGACTTGTCAAAACTTGTGGATGGATATTTCGGTGAGAACTTTCTCTTTCTGATTGCCACTTCCAATTTCCTCAGCACTTTTCCTCAGGGGGAAAAAAACAACAGCGCAGGTTGCACTTCATTGTCCATCCACATCTGTGGTAGCTTTTTGTCTGGCAGTCATCCAGCATTATGAAAAAAATGTCAAATTAAAACTGTAGTCACAACAAGAACAGCTGTGGACTCTTCCAGCAGGGAGGCTGATAAAATATTATTGGTCAACCGACCCCATATTTTCAGCTTTGCATCTTGAAAGTACTACTCAAACTACAGTGTCAAGGTATCCTTAAACACCTAAAAAATTACCACGTGCTTTATTGTCAAACAGTTTATGGGGTGTGAACATGGCAATATTCTGAAAAATGGTCCAAGTTCCAGGGTAAAATTTCTGTACGGTGAAAGGATCTATAAAAGCTCAAATATATTCAGTATATGCATCCAATAATATTTGGTGAATTGCCCTTTGCAAGTTTCACCTCGACCGCACACTGTTTTTTTTATAGCCATCGATCATTATCAACCCTTCTTACAATTCCAGTATAACTTTTCAGTATTAGTATGATCATTCTATTTTCCCTTGCCTTAGCTGTCTTTTTCAGATTGCTTTCTTTTGTGAATATTATTGATAGCTTTCTGCAATAAACAGTCTCATGTTTGTGAGGTATGAACATACTTACAGTGTTTATGTGTCTGCCGGACTAAGATCTATAGCTTTAAGAACCGGGGGATATAGATCAACACTTGTTCATGGACTGTATATATATCATTATGTGTAGTAACGCTCACATTTAACTGTTTTTAAATGTTGAGATAGTGTTCGTTAATTCATTGATGGTCTACTGGACATTTTCTGTGAATGTGAGTGTGAAAAGTCGTCTGTTGCTAATGTTATACTTGTCCTGTGAGTGACTGGCAACCAGCACAGGGTGAAGTCCACCTTTTGACCAAAGTCAGTCAAGATAGGCTTCAGCTGCCCATAATTTGATGAGTGGTATAAAACAAGGTTGGCTGCATGGCTAACTGCACTGTTTCTAACACATATAGTATCTGTATTTTATATTGAAGTTAGTTATAGGTTGTTGTTAGTTGTTGTAGTTGTTGTTGTTGTTGATGAACATGGTTTGAGAAACCACTATGTTCAATAAGAACATGTGGTAAACAATTCTCTAAAGTGCAATTAAAATAAATTCATATATGTTAACATTGTTGACTCCTGTGAGTAAGCCAATAAATGAAATTATTCTGTATTTTTGCAGAAAATCTATTTTGTCCATTTTCATTTGTCGTCTTTGTATTGAGCGACACAAACAATATGACATGAAATGTATCAATATAAGCCATGCTTTTGAGTGCTACTGCCTTCATTTGATGTGATTGCTAACCTGGGAATGGTAAATAGCTGAAGCAATTTCAAAACCAATTTTACTCCGACCATTATCTGCAATCTATGTCTGAAGTGGAACACTAAAATATATCAAGTATATTAATTTGGCAGGATCAAGCAAATATGAGGGAGAAGTCAAGTTTGAAAAGAAAAATAATAGAGGCGGAAGCCAATCTGAATTAAATTACTTGCTTACTCGAACCAAGGTAATTGCGTTGATATTTGAGAGATCCTTTAAATTGAGGTGTTTTATAATCTCACTGCTCGACGGAAGAAACATACAAAGAACAGGGTGTTAATGCCAGGAGGTAGTCTGCAGCATGCCAAAGTGTCAGTGCAAAAATATGAGAACAAAGGCGAGTCCATAAAGATAGACATTGGCCTTGAGGGAATGAATAATGAAAAACTGGTCACTTAATTAGCATTTCATTTTGGGAGTGCTGTAACCCACATTCCAGACTCATGTTTTTCAATCCACTAGCATCATACCATCAAACTATCTCTATTGATATGCATTTCAGTGACAACGTGTAGCAAGTACTGCAGTCATTTGTCTTTTACAGATTCAAGGAATGTCTTGGGTTTTCTTTCCCAAATTTACCTCACTTTGGTGTTAAGTGTGCTATTTTTATTTTCATAGCATCCTGCAGACACTGTAGTTACAGTTATGTCTATTCAAGGATTTTAATAATAGTTGCTGTCTGCTGCAGTGAGTGACTGTGGATGAAGGCACAGCCAAATTACGCTGGAGTCTGATGTGAGATTGGCTAGTTACTAATGCATGCCATTTAAAAATATATACATGTACATTAAGCTACATTATGAAAATTTTTGTGAACCTTTTATTTTGTTGTCACCCAATGTACGTGTAAGTCAAATACAATTGATTATTTTTTTTATTTTTATTTTTATGTTTTTTTTATTTATTTATTTTTTACTGTAGCCAGTTGGGGACTGGGAATTAATCCATCTCTTATTTAGTGTACTACAGTGACTACATCACATTTGCTTTACTGCATTGCAATATTGTCTACGAATACAGTGTTTCTCAACTCTGGTCCTTGGGGCACATTATCCAGCCTGTTTTCCATGTCTCTCACATCCCAACGCAGGTGATTCCAATGACAGCTCCTCAGCAAGCTCTGGAGAAGCTTGATAACGATCCTCACCTGCGTTGATATCGGGAGACATGGAAAACAGGCTGGATAGTGTGCCCCGAGGACCAGGGCTGAGAAAAACTGCACTAATATATGGTACGCACATGGCATGATTTGTCTTTTTGTCGATATTAACTCATTCAAACCCCAAAACGTATAGATACGTCTTTTAATACTTTGTCCTGCACTCCCAAAAACGTATACAGAAGGCTTTGATACAGCTTCTGATATGAAGAAGTCGCTTAAAGCAATGGTAGTTATTACAGCAGAGTATCAAACAGGGCCATGTTGCAACAAGCTTTTTTCCCAGTGTTTTCAACGGGTTTGTGAATAATGATGAAACTTAGCTATATTCTAATGATAATTGCTGCAAAACGAAACAGATACAAATATGCTTTTTTTTCCTGATAAAAGAAGAGACTCTAATCTTTCGTTTTTTTATAGCAATAGAACAGAATATTCTGTGGACCTTGCAAAATCAGTCAAAATCCACTAAAACAGCCGGGTGCGAAGGGGGTTGCTTCAGTGAAAATGGCTGGGAGTGAATAAGTTCAACATAGTTTTGTTTCATGCTTCACTGTATTGTTTTCTTGTAGTTTGTTTTATGTTTGTCTCGTTAGGGTTTTGTGTCCCCTTGTTCTTGTCAGCCCTGTCCCTTGTGTCTACCAATCAGCTCACTTAGCCACTCGTCTCTTGTCCAGGTGTTCCTGGTTGCCTTGTCAGTTTTAGTATTTAGTTCCCTGCTTCCTTTCAGTCTTTGTTAGATCATTGCTTTTGCTTAGAGTGCCTGTCAGTTGTCACGTCCAATCTAAAAGAAACAAAATAACACTCCAAGTCAGGTACATAGACATACTTGTGCTTGACAAACAGATAAACGGATGGTCAACAGAAAAAAAACCTTGTTGGAGGCACAGGACCCCACCAGTTTTCTATGTGCTTTAACCAAACCCATCTTTATGGAAAAGTATTAGTTTGTTGTTTCTTTTTCTTTTTCTTTTTTATTTAAAACATATGTATAGTGTTTTCTGGTGAACAAAACCAAGAGTATAGCCTTTTCATTGAATCTGAATCGAATGAATAGAATCTTCACCTTGAATTCAGAAAGTGTTGTGTTCTTGTATTCTCCATCTCCATGCAGCTTAAAGAAGTGTTCTATTAGTTTTGCTAGATAGGTAGTTGTGCTGGACTACAATTGCTCAACTTGGCATTGCAAATCAACTCAACTCTTTATATAGGGCACCTTAAACAACTACCGCTGTTTTTGTAAGATGGAACCGAGGGACAGCAGATACAGTGAAAACAGAAGAAGACCCAAAATTGAACCCTGCGGAACACCCTACGTTACGTTATACATGTGAATTCATATTGCACATATTAGACCGACCACATTATTATTTTTTGCTTGACATAGTATGAAGGAATTATAATGATAAAGAAATCACACGACGTACCATCACAACAGCCACAAGTCGACGACATATATACCAGGCAATGTAGCATCATCATGTAATAATTTGAGTCGGGAGTATGTCTTGACCTCCGCCAAATCGCTGAGACCGACTCACCGAACCCCTGGGGTTTGATCGAATCCAGGTTAAAACCCATAACTGGTATAGAATAAAGATGTTTCATCTAGCATTGATCAAAATGAGGTACAATTCAAGAATGTGCCTTTCCTGTAGTGTGTGCACGATGTGTATACTTCAGTCATAAATGTACTCAACTGTGACTGAAGAAAAACTTCCTCTTCCATGTAATCAATGCAACCTAAATATTCATGTATTTCTTTATTGAGCATGGGACCCCATTTGATTGTGTTAGTAAAGAATGGTGTCATTATATAATGAATACCATTGATTAAATAAACGTAAAATTTTAACTTCAAATGTTCCAGGAATTAAATTGTGTATGTAAACTATTCTTCTGGCGTAGCAATTTTGAATTTGGAAATATTTAAATGAGTGCCTAAAGGTTTCATTGTAAAGTGAACGGATGCGGTAGTTGAATTGCCGAACCCAAATTAATCCCGATCCAACCCAAATCTGATGGTTCAACAATACGGCTTGTGGGCTTTCCTCTGGTCATAACAATGTGCGTCCCTGCATGTGCCAGCGAGAGTGTCGGTGATAAACTCCAGCTGAACCTTATTTTGTCTTTTGTACTGCCAATCTCCTCAACTCTAACATTGCACTCTTTGTCATCAATACGGAGAGGTTGATATTTTCACGAGTTTGCCAGCAGGCTTGACTGATGCTCTGGAATGCCTACAGCCATCCTCAAGGGAGGTGTCACACTTGGACATAGAAACCCCCAAAGCCCGCACACACATGCAGTCTGCCTTATCTTTTTTTTTTTTTTTTTTTTATCACATATACATAAAAGAATGCAGGCAGGCATGTAATGAATTTTAAAACGAAATATTTCCCTTTGTCTCTCTATTTTCCTCATAACACATGCACCGACAACACATTCACTGAAAAAATTGACTTGCCACTTTCAATCAGACGACGACCAAATGGATTTCTGCCAGTTTTAAGCTGACATCATTAATGGATTTGGGAGGGGTGTGTGTTTTGAAGACAAAGGGAGAGAAAGGTCTGTCTGACTTAAAATGCACTTTCGTTTAGGAAGCAATGTAAGCTTTTGATTTGAGCCCCTTTACACCAAAATCTTTACTTTTTTAGCAAGTGGCTCTTACTTTTATTATCGATGCGAACAGGGGAGAGTATTAGACTTTGCTGTGGAGAGAAGTGTGACATCCATAATGTATTTCCTATTAGAGGATTCCACGCATGGACACACCTGGCCACGTGTCACAGTGGGATGGACAGGAAGTGGATGAGAATAAATGAGAGCAGAGGAATAAAGGTTGCCAAGTAACAGATAGCAATTCAAGAGAGGGGTGAAGTATGAGTCAAAAGAAACAGAAGGGAGTGAATGTGTCAGGTTCACGAAGCCACTGGACATTTAGTCCTTCATGTGACACATGAAATCCACACATAAACCAGCTTTCATGGTGCATCGCAGCACTTAAGCCAATTGCTTTGAACATTTAAATCCTCTCCTCTCACCTGCGCCACTTATTATTTATTTGTTTGCGCCTCTCTTCTGCATGTCTATCTATCATTCTCCTTTTTTTGACCCCGGATAAAGATGGAGGGCCTCATCTTAAATGATAATTATTTTGGTCCATATGCACACAGCCATCACAAATTGATTACCGTGTAATGCTGCAAGCACTTCCACTCCCTCCCTCTCATTCGCTCCTCTTCCGCTGTGTGATTTTGCATTAGGCGGACTCCATTTCCAATCAGGCTGTCATTAAAGTGCACCCCTGGGTGCATCCCAAACAACAACAAGCACACCCTAAAACCCTTCCTGCATATTTTTTGTCTTATTCCACTCCACTTCAGCCCTCTTTGCTTAACATAGTTTCCCCTTTACCTTTTTTTCCCATCAACCCCTCATTCATTTTATTCACATTCTAATTATACCATTACATTACCATTTGTATGATCTCATTAGCATTTTTGTTCACACTGTCTCTACATTTTTTCACCCCTCTTCATCATTTTCAGCCGCTTGCTTTATGTTATCCTCAGCCTCTGAATACGTTCCACTTTTTCGCAGCACATAAACAGACATTGCCCTTGGGGAGGAGTTGGAGAGCTCTGTCTTTGTTTGTGCGCACCTCTAACTAACTCTCCATCTGCAGGGAGCCAAGACCGCCAGTGCAAGACAGATAGTTGGCTCAATCCCAAGCTCCTTTCCAGTTGGACTCATTTCTTTACCTTAACCTCACAACGTCTCTCTCCTTCCCGGATAAAGCCCTCCCTAGGAGACAAATGTCAGCTGCTGACAGTCGCCAGTTACTCAAGACGCCTGACCCGATGATTAATAGTCCTGAAAAAAAAAAACTTAAGCCAAATTAGTTTCAGCTTTCAGTGGATAGCCGATCCTCTCCAAATCATATGAAGTGGTTGTTCATAATTAGACTTTCCTAAAAAAATACAAAATAAAAAATCACCACTATTCCCACCTTTAGGGAGCAAGCTGAGGCTGAATGACCAATAGCAAATACTCGTTATTTCACCACATAAAAGAGCCTTCAAAGAAAGACAAATTTAAGCAATAGCAAGACTCTGGAAACAGAGTTTCAGTCTTATAATTGCTTAAGGCTGTAACTCAAGCCATGAAAAGTGTTTGATGTTTTTATATTGTTTCAAAATGGATTTATATTCTATTCAATATGAAATGTGAAGGTGTATTGAAAATGCAGTTATGTAGAAAATTACAGAAGTTGCTAGGTTTCAGAATGTGCTGCACGGTACTTACATGCACAGTAATGCACCATCAAATGTGCACTATGCTGTGCTAAATTTTCTATCTCCTCTGGCTTTGATGGACAATCTCCTTATAGAGTGTGAAAAGAGGTTTTATCACTCACCATTATCGGGCTCAGATTTCCTGTCATGCTCGGTGTCTGTGAGAGACAGGGCAGAGTTGGCGCGGCTTGACAGGCAAGAGCTCTGCTCAGACTTCAAACCACGCATCCACATGTGCTGCAGGCCGTGAGCGGGCGAAGGTTCCACTTCCGGCTCGGTGTCCACATCTGAACCTACGCCCAGGGAGTAGCCGCGGCTGCGGATGTGAGCGGTCGTTCCGGCGCATAACGCTTCCTCTTCCTCTTCTTGATGCTGCAGTTGTTGCTGTTGATGGACGAAGTCTGGACTCCTCATCTGACTGACCTTGCAGAAATCTAAATCTACAGAAGGGGAGATGCGGAGACAGATTGAAAGCCTGAAGACAGCAAATCCTCTAATAATGCAGTTTGTTTGTTGTTTGCTTCAGCAGCTTTGGTGACCAGGTGTTGATCGATAGACAAACCAAACACTGGGGAACATACATGCCTTATAATATTAAAAGATTTAGATAGTACTCAGAAAAATATTGGGTAGGGTGCATAAAAAAAAAAAAATATATATATATATATATATATATATATATATATATATATATAGCTGAGAACCAAAAGTGTTCCAATGTATCAAGAAATTACACATGCAAAATATTTCTGCAATATATGATGGTTTAGGGGTGCCACCATGTATTTGTTTTTTTACTATTAGTATATTGTGGTCAATGGGTGCAAAAGCGATGTGAGGTAAAACAAAAGACTGCTTCTCAAGAAACTGAAGTGACCTTCATTGTTTCAGTTGGGTATGTATAGTTTACAAACCACAGTTAGCGAACAACCCAATTTTAAAAATGGTTACTTCATAACGTGTTAAGCTGGACCAATAGGTTTTTCTATTTATATAATGAACACTGTTGGATATTAAATGAAAAAAAAACATTTTGAAGGCTGAAATGGCACCAAAGCTAATAGAAACGACCCAATTATTGTTAGTAATCATGATTAAAAAGTGAGATCAATGTACGTGCAGTCAATGTGGTCAATGACTGTGCCGAGTGTGGCATTAAGCTCACATCTGATTTTGTTGGAGTGGCCAGGGAGGAGCAGCATCTGCAGAAGGTGCTGCAATCAATTCAACTTTATATGTGTCTAATTTCCATCACTACTTCAAAAAATCAGGCTAAGTCCACACAGGCATGCGCCATTGAACTCCATTCATTATGTCTACAGGACGAATGAATTTGAATTTTTTTAAGGTTGAGTTCTGAGAAATGTCCAAGTTCCCTCTAGGGGAAACAAACTAAATGAACTTTAATGACCCAAGAGAATATACTACTGTTAAAAATTGTACTGGATTCAGCATTTCCCAGTGAACTTTGGACAATTACTCTAAAAATATCACATTTTTACAAAATTTGCAAAAGTTTGTGTGCTTGGTGTCACCCCTACATTTCAATAGATTTCCTCAAAATTTTGTTAAAGTCATTTTTTTGATAATTGGAACAAAATGCCAAATTCATATTATCACATTAAAAATTCCCATTCAAATTTGATGCACCCTTGTACAGGGGCACACCTTTAAATGAGACTCAATAAATCAAGGGCAGGATCAGACCCATTAGTGCCCCCTGCCATAAGGAAGCTATTACAAATGGGAAACTAACTCTATATTTCCTTTCATTTTCTTTTTCTGAAGGCTTTTGTCAAAAGCTCAGCATAATACTATACATCGATTTCACTGATGTTCTTTCAAAATTGTGTGTGGTCAACAAAGGTTGACATTAACACTACATTGATTCTGTCACAATTACGCAACTTTTTGGATAAATTGTACTTACAGGGTAGTTTTAACCCCTTATCATTCTAGCATTTATAAGAAGAAAAATAAATCTGGTCAACAAAACAGCATGTCATTTGAAGTTTGGTTACTTCTGAGCACATCCACAATCCAGTTATCAGCAATTCAACCAATTTTTTCTTTACCTTGCCTGACAAAAAGATGTTTAAAAATGATGTTGAGTTGTACAGGTTAAACGTCACATTAATGGTGGAAAATGTTTAAAAATTATTTATCTTGGTTTCATATTTTTTCATCACAAAAGTCTGGCATTTGAAGATGGGTGTGCAGACTTTTTATAACTGTCCTTTTGGTGAGCCTTTTGTGCTGTTTAACAAGTGGAAACAAAATAGTAAAACATTGTTTCTTAGGGCTGAATTTGATGATGATTTGATTGATTGAATGATTTGTTATTTTTATAAATATTTTCTTTTATGATTTTATTTACCGGTATCATTGAATGGAGTAAGTTTTTTTTTTGTCTTTTTTTTTTTTTTGTCTTTTTTTTTTTTTTTGCATTTTTTTTTTTTTTTTGCATTTTTTACTCTTATTCAAGTAATTATTTGGAGGACTACTTTTTACTTTTACTACAGTAACAGTACTCTTACTTGAGTAAATTTTTGGGCTACCGCTCACTCATTTTTTGAAAAAAAAAAAATGTTTTGATGAACTGCCCCAAAATTACTATGGATTCACAAAAGAAAATTCTCATCACATAATACTTTTGCCCAAATACCGTTCTAGAATTCTTAAGGCTCATTTGAGATTGATAGGTCAAAATGACAGCCTTAATTTTCCTTGCACATTTGCAATGCAGCCATATCCTGTTCTGACTACCTGATGTGTGTTATTGAACTTGAGATGTATTGAACTGCTGCTCAAACAGAGCACTGATCTCATCTATATTCTCCTTGGTGGGGTGAAGAGATCAGATAAAGATCAAACCTTATTAATATTGACTCAGACTGAGGGAAAAATGGAGCCTTGCATGCTTTCAGGTATTAGAACGCCCTGCAATCCCAAGAATCAAGCCGTTATCTGAGAACATCAGATAAACTGTGTTAGTTCTCCGGTTACACCTCAATTCAATTCAATTCAATTCAATAGAGATTTTTTTCTTTTTTTTCTTTTTAAGAATAATAATAATATAGATGCAGCTGAGTAAATTGTCTTTCTTAGCTGCTTTGGCAGTTGTTTAGAATGTACATGTTAAAGAAATGGAGTTGATGTAATTTAAAAGAAATTGTGGCATGAATTCAAATCCAAACGGATTCTACTGAAGACATGTAGACTGCAGATGAAAGGATGATTTTGTACTTCTGTTTTTAGCCTATTTGTTCCTAGATTGACATAATGTATCCTACCTTCTGGATTTCCTCACGTATTCCTCTAAGCAACTGCACAATAAATAACAAATCATACAAAACAAATCACTGTAACTAGTGTGCCAGCAATCTGTCACTACTGCAAGAGGAAATAAAAAATGTGGCCCACATTGAGATCTCAGGTTCTGTGAACAAAATAAACTGTTATGCATACACAAAAATATCTCCTGGTGGATACAATGACAGAGAAGTGTCTGACAAAACCCAGCAGTTTAGACCTGTTGGCCACTGGGATGAACATTAGTGTGTCCTGGTGTCTGTGTTATATTCTGAGCACAAAAAAAAAGTGTCAAAGTGTAGATTACTATTAGACTGAAAGTGCCTGCAGTTGGACAAGAGCAAACAAGCCAACCCCTTTTGATTTTTTAAATCAATTGTAACACAAAAAAGTTGCCATAATTATGTATTTGCAGTCATTTCCTTCTGAAATTGGAAAAAAAGTTGTATAGAATTTGGTTATAACCCCCCCCCCCCCCAAAAAAAAAAAAACACTCATTCCATTAATGTTCAGTTCAGTCCTTGATCTAACTCATTTACACATTTACATTTTGTTTGTTCAAGAGTGCAATTTCCACAATGATTGTGTGGAGGGCTTGTTCCACTTGATTATGTTTGATTCACTCACTTAAACCTCTCTAAATAGCACCATCTTGCTGTCCAGCTGCCATAATTCAAATGAAGGAAGCTGAAGTAGGTTTAAGTATGACACATTCATCTGCTTAGGCCTCATTTAACACACGTAGCAATAAGCACAAGAGCAATATTTGTGTTTATGTTGTCCTCCAGCCAATCAGTGAACAAAGTTAATGGCACAAATGAAAAAGTTATGATGAAATATAGTGAAAGATGAACATAGTTTACATGATGCATTTCAGTGTCCTATAAAGGGTACAATGGACCCGACTCGAGTCATAAACATATTACTTTTGTCCACATTAAAGTCTAAAAAAGGAGAAAAAAACAGAAGTTAATGGAGTGCACTTATGTAGCACTTTTATTTTACCAAATGGTGTTCAAAGCGCTTAATAAAGGCTCACATTCAACCATTCACGCATGCATACATACATACATACACCAATAGGACGCTGCAAGGCACCGCCAGGCCCACTGGGAGTAAATTGGGATTCAGTATCTTGCTCAAGGACACTTCTACATGGTAAAGTTCGGGTATCAAACCCACAACTTTCAGGTTGGGAGACAACCACTCTACCACTAAGCCATGCCACGAAGTAAAATTAAAGTGCCGTAAAAGTAGGTGACACCCTTCAAATTTTTTTTCATAACTTCCCCACTTTAATATCATCAGACAAATGTAACTTTCAAAGAAAACAGAAGTAAGTATTATTCAATAGTGGTTGTATTTTAAGGGAAAAACTATTCAATGCTACCTGACACTGTGAATAACCACTTGCCCCGAGACCTAATGACCGATTAGGCCATTCTCAGCAGCAACAACTCAATTCAAGCATTTTCTATAACAGGCAATGAGTCTCTTATATTTATGTGGCGATATTTGGGCTCAGTCTTTCCTGTTTTAATTCAGCAACAATGGAGTGTTACCGGCTTCGGCTAATGGCCACTCCAAAACTTTGATTTTATTTATTATTATTTATTTATTTATTTATTTATTTATTATAGTTATTCAGAAATTGGTTTGCTGGTGTGTTTTGCTATATAAATTTGATGCATTATTCGTATTATTTCTCATCTGTTCTTGAATTTCTTTGAATGGCGGCGTTTTGTTGTAACTGGCCGACTTCCTTTGATCAGACAGGTTAGATTATTTCTAAACATAATTTGAGCAGGTCTGGAGGTAATCTGTCTTGGGTGTGCTCCGTGGAAATGAATTCCAAAAGGATGTGGTTAAAAGGGAGTTAATTGAGGTTCTAACAATTTCGTTTTTCACACATGGCCAGGAATCGTATTTGCATGGATTATCTTTGTCTGATATTTTAATTTCTTTAATGATGTCAGACTAAATTGCGGAGAAACGAGTGAAATATTTTTTTAAAGGCTCTACAGAAGTTACACTTCTAGTTATTATTTATAACAGATATATTTGTAATCCTATATTATCCCGCAGTAGAATAATATAAATGCAATAAAACAATTGTTTCACATAATGATGGCACTTAAATATGTTAATCATCCAGTAGGAGTGTTCACATTGAATGAGACTGGCTAATAATAAAAAGGGTGCATTTCATCAACTATTGAGTGTACAGAGCAATTGCTCCCTTCCCCTTTATTCCAAAAACTAATCAGATTTATTTGGACAGTGATGATTTTCTGTTACGCTGACATGACACAAAGGAAATTATTATGGTCAGCAGCCCTATCTACTGGCAAAGAATCCGATATAGCTTTGTGCCTGACCTCAGCATCTCATACGTAGAGCTTCTTCAGTTGCTGGACTGGGTGGGATGTACCATTAAATTTACCAAAAATAAAATAAAATCCCATCTACTGTATGTGACATCAGGAAATAGAAAAAGGAACAGCAAAGAAAGGCAGACTCATATATGACAGGAAATGTGAATAATATGCTTTGGGAATTAGATGAATTTGCTGATCTTTGTCATCCATTAAAAATGTCACTGGAGGCGATGCCCCTCTTAACAGTTGGTTACTTAGTGTTAGGCAGGCTATACTTTATATAACTCTGTTGCCCAAAGTTGAACAGATGTGCTTCATATTACCAGCTATCATTGACATTTGAAAGGCTGCTTTGGGGGATCGTTTGCACCTGACCGTATGATGTGAATGCACGTCATCAGTATCATATGGTACGCTAATAACGTTATTTTTCTATTTTTTTTCATATAATGGAAAGACTGCGAAACTTGAATAGACAAATGCTGGCACACAACGGCGATGACTGATGGTCACCGTGGGTGGTTACACGCAACAGGACAAAATCCATAGTAGGCGGTATTTAAAATATGAAATCGCAGGAATGGCTTGTCCAAATGGCTGCAACGGTCATGGATGGATAATGTTGCTTGTTAGCATGCTGTGATGGTCTTGCCGAAAAGCAGGACGTTAGGGTGGCAGAAAGTGCATCCATTGATCACGGTGAACCCTGCACAGCAGCACAGTCCTGATGAGGTACAGCTTCTCTCTTAACACCATACATGACCTGCATAAAGGCCATCCATCACAGCACGCTCTGGCCCATTTCTCTTCCTGTCACCGGCAGGGAAGAATTTCTTAGTGTGTATACGTCAGCGTTACCTCATGTGTGTCTGTGTCTGTGTGTGTAATGAAGGGCGGTGTTCCACCCCAGGTGAGGCCAAAGAGGTTTGGGGCTGACCCAGTTTAGCTGTGGGAGGGAAATATCACCTCCGTGGAGGAGAGGTAATTGGCTGCCTCCAACTGTCCTTCTGGCTCATTGTAGACTGTAATAGGTAATTCACATAGGCCCTTTTATATAAACCTGTGTGTGTGGGCATATGTGTGTCTTTGTCCGCCTTTTGAGCCGTTTCTGTGAAGCTTTGAGGGAACACTTATAGGTAAATAAATATGGAGGACCAAAACTGACAAAATTAAAAATAAATACATGAATAAATACATAAATAATAATAATTTAATAATAATAATAATTTTATAATAATAATAATTTAATAATAATTCAAAAAGTAAATAAAAAATATATATATAAATGGAAATAAAAACAACAAAATGTGTATATATCCATAGGGGGAGCGCTTTTTTTCTTTACAGCAATGTACGTATTTTATAAAAATGTATGAAGGTTTGAACATTGAGAATGTTTAAACAAGAAAGAAACATGAGAAAATGTAAATGTCTCGATAAGAAAAGTGTATAAACTGTGTGGTGAGGGGTTTTAGAGCCTTAAAACATTTATAATAAATGTAAAACATAAAGCTTACTATTTTACGGATTTCATTTATTGCAAGTATTTTTGGGAACCTAACCCCAGCGGAAAACGAGGCAACACTGTATTTTATTTAAATTTTTGTATTTAATTTTTTAATTAAATTTTATATCCATATTTATTTATTTATTTATGTATTTATTTATTTAAAACGTTGGCAGTTTTCCATAAATAAATGAATGCCTTGAGCATATGGGATACCTGGCTGAGCTTGGCTGTAGTTGTTCTGTCTTTCACGGTGCGAGCCAAGCGTGAGGCGTAGCTCGTGTGTGTAGTCAGGCAGGGTTTCACGTGAGGTGTAAGAGCGGTGGTGAGCGTGACCGTCCTCGCTCTCATCAGACGAACTGGTATAGGACATCTCCATTTCATGGCGGCCCTTAGACAGCGGCTGGTAGGGTTTACTGTCCATCTCCTCCATGGCTTGAAGGGCATCCACTTAATCACTCAGCACAGCCACAATGCAGAATACGGAGTCTGGAAAGGGGGGGATAGGGTAGGGGTGGGGGCGGGTAAAGGTGAAAGAATGGCGAGGACAATGGAAAGGAAAAGTGATGAACCGGTGCAGGAAAATGAAAGGAAGCAGGGGATTGAATGGGCAAGGTAGAAGAAAAATAGCACAAGAAGTGTGTTATTGAACACAGTGGAACAATACTGAAGCATCTGCTCATTCCTATTACACTAGACATTCATAAACAGTATTTGGCCTCTTTGATATTTCACACCAAAGGTTAGCTCCAAATCAATATGCTTAGAATGGACTGCAAGTTGGCCTGAATAAGGGCCTATGGTTTTCCTTCACGTGCTGCGATTTTGCTATTAATCTCCTACAGACAACTCTGGACAGGTTTCCGATCAATCAAAAAATGTGTTGCTGAGTCTCTTTTATTAATAAACACAGTGAGTCAGTCACCATTTCATTACATAATGGTGAAACACTTACAAACCACACAGTCACTGCCCTTCTAATTTGAGTCATCTTAAGTGACTTCTTTCAGCTCCATTCAATTAGTCTTGTTCCTCCTCCCACGATATTGAACTCTTCCTGCAATGTGCTTTTAACGCCAAAACTAATGATTTAAATGATCGGGACAATGATTCGCAATGTAGAACATGTAATTAGATATTACTTCATTCATTATCATCAGTTTCAGTGGCATGTTATATGGGAAAAAAATTGACGGGATGTAACACTCTGTAGCATATTTTTAAATATAGCAATGTTATGAACTGCACGAACAACAAAAAAGATTCATTAGGCCTTATAAAAGATTCAAAAGGAATTATAGAGGTGCAACAATTAATTTATTAATCAAAACTAATCAATTATTTAAAAAATCAAGGATTTTATTTTTTTTAATCTATGAATTATTTAGATGGCTTGTTATGAATAAAATAAATAGTCCAAATCCTTGGAATTTCAGCCTTTCAACAGTATTCTGAGATGTATGTAGTCCTACTTGAAAGCAGATTATCTTTGTACTGAATCAAAATAAAAACATTTTACGAATCATCTTCCTTTACTTTGGAAAGCAATGATCAACATTTTTGTGTATTTTCTGACATTTTACAAATTGAGTAGCTAAACTAGAGATGGGCGAGTATTGATACCAGGTATCAGTATCGAGCCGATACCAGGCTTTATTTCATTCAAGGTATTTGGTACTAGTGATGGCGACTGTTTTACAATCACAAACTAGAAATTAGAACAATAGAAAATTGGCATGCATTTCAAGCATTATGAAGGAAAAATGCTATAATGGAATATATAGGTCATTCTTTAAAAGTATCTGTCATTTTTTTACAGGGAGCTTTTGTGTATCAGAGGTGCTCGTGATATCAGTACTTGGTATCTGTATTGTTGATTCCTCAAAAGTTGGATACTAGTACTGGTATCGGTCTGAAAGTGATATTGAACATCCCAACTAGTAATTGAATTATAATTAATTTATGTTTGTGGATTTTCTGCACTGTTAATTTGAAATAGGATCCTTCATAAATGAATTGCCAAAATTATTATTATTATTATTATTATTATTAATAATAAAATTATTATTATTATTATTATTATTATTATTAATACTGTGTACTTAGAGTTCTTATTGCTCTATCATACGTGTCTCTAAGGCTGCGTTCACACTGCAGCTCAATTCAGATTTTTTCACAAGTATCAGTTTTTTTCATGCAGTGTGAACGGTACAATTCCGATGTTTTCACACCCGACCTGGGCCTCTTTCGTATGTGGATATAAATCGGATATGTATGCGATGCATCTGCACCGTGAACGCTCATCCGCACGCATCCGATTCATACGTCATCAAAAGCCTGATATGCGCTCTGCGTGGGCGGTAGCGAGTGCTTGGAAGGGAGGCGACTGATACGTCTGTGAATATATAAAGCTGTTTTGAGTAACAGTGTTGATTTAATCCCACTTGAAACATGAAGCATGAAGTTGGCATTTGTGGCGACCGTAGAAATTTAGCCCTGCAGATGGTTCATCACACACGTCAAATATTTCTACCTCTTCCAACCTCGCTACTCTGGCGTTAGGAGATGGGAAAAAATGAGTTTGACGAGTTTCTGCTCTGATTGTAAACACTGACGCTCGAGGAAGCCGAGGACAGCAGCCAAACATGAGCGAGCGTGAAAACAGTCCACCAATTGGGAGCGGGTGTACATCCTGATTTGCATAATTTATGTAGGCAAGAAACATGAACTTTTAACACGTCCGCGAAAGGAGTCCACCAGCCCACCAATCAATAGCGCGCGTTGGCGCGTTGGCAGCTAAATTTGCGTATGGCACTGATAAAGGTCGCTTGCCTCGGCGGCTTGACTGGCAGTAAGGCATTGCGAGTCTGTTAATTCCATGAACACTACAACGTGATGTAAACAAAATATCTGAATTGGGCATCACGCACTGCAGTGTCAACGTAGCCATAGTCTCGTGTTTGAATGACAAAATGGCAGCATGCCCAATGCACACTACCAAATAAATTATTCCTCAAAAGTCTCTATAAGTATTGATGTATTTATTTACGAATGAATCAATATTGCATTTTCAATGTAATCCCTACTCTAAAAGAAAACTCTCTAACAAAGTGCCTGGATGTGGTGATGACTGGCGCCCCTTGTCCCTAATGCAAAGTCACCACTGATTAGCTTTCAGGTACTACGCCCGGCCTGAAGTATTTCCGGCAGATATAAAGCTTCTAAATGGAGCTTGAGAGGGTCATTCCTCATAGAGACAAAGTGCTGTGGTATTGACCTCTTCAGGGAGTCCTGTAGTCCATATATCAAAGCCATTAGAGTGTGCCTGCTCAATACCTCAGAGATATGCAGCAAAGGGTCATCACCACCAGTCTGATACCATCCAAGTTTACAGCTGACCTTTTCTACCAATACAATAATGTTTTTTATTCCACCTGAAAAGCTCTCTTGGCCCCCTGCTTACCCTTCTCATTTTGGAGACAATCTTGTAACTTTGGGTGAATGTTCTCTGCACTGGCTTGTTTGTACCCCCAAAAGCACATAACGACTTTAGCATAGATGACCAAATTTGAATGCACATGCAAATGAATGTGTTAGCCAAACAGGCTAAATCAGAAAAGTGTGTGCCTGAAGCGCAGTCTGGGTGGAGCAACCTCGAAACGCGGTCGTCCCCGCCAAATCCGGATTTCCGCACATTTTCTCGTCAAGCAAAGCAACTCCCTTTTTACGCGTTTCAGAGTCTGTAGTAAATCCAGCGCCCCATGATGGTGAAACATCATATTGCACTTGATGTTTGCGGTGCTCTCCCAAAATGTCCTCGGTGAATATCATCAAAGTTAGCTAAAACAAACCTTTATTTACACATGTTGCTAATCATCACAAGCAAAAAACCCACCAACAATGTGCGTATTCTGTTTGAGTGAACGGAAAATTTTGCACCTGCAATTTGGGATCTAAGCAAACCAGGCCCACAGCATCATAATTATCTTTGTCTCACAGAACTGTACAATAAACTGTAACCCTGAGCCCCTTTCCTTTTTATTGGCAAGACATATTGTGGGAAATCAAAGCCCACTATTATCTCTGCTGCTTTGTCAGGATACGATTGACTGGTGTCACCTTCTCTTTGGTACAGCAAGGAGTGAGTATACATTACCCGTGAGCTGTGAGCTTGCTGCAGGCACTGCCTGCCGTTTGTCTCCGCAGAGGCCCTCTGTCCTGTTTCATGTCTGTCACACACTTACATGCACGAATGAAGGCATGCAATCATGCACCCTGTGAACTGCCTTGTTCGCCGTCATGTGTTGTATGCACACAGAAGCAGCACATATAGATTGACACGCTCGATCAGGTTTGTTTGTTTTCTTCTCTTTTCTTTCAGACAAACTTACTTCTGACCTGGGCAAAGTCCGCACGGTACATCGAGCCCATCTACAGCTTGTGACCGGTTGTTAAAGTCATAATAAAATGTAAAATAGGTGGTACTTTAATTATAAAAGTAGTGCTTTTGTTTTAATATGTAAGGGTGTGGACTGGGCAAGAAAGCAAGAGTTATGACGTGTCTTCAGTGTTTCCAACTTAATACTAGTCCTCGTGTTAGCAACATTTTTAATTTATGTATGGTGGAGTGAAGAGGATTTGCTCTGATATTATGCATAGCAACAGTTTCATAAACCGTAGATGTTAGGTGTACTGTATTACAAATCATTATTTTATCAATATAGGTGAGGCAGAACCTCACATGCTTCATTCAGAATGAAAAGTAAACAAATAATGTTTAAATGCTTGTTTGCATGTTTAAATGTTTGGGTAGACGCAACACTAGCTTTCACATTGAATATTTTTCAAACAAAGTGAATTTTGGCTTGGGAGGTTTGTTTGGTTTGAGGCATTGTTTTACATTTAATGTTACGAATAAAAACGGATTGTTTAAATTATTTTGCCCATTATTGATTATGCTGATATTGTTTGTCAGATCGCGTCAAAAACTGTTTTACAGTCCCTTAATGTGTTTTATAATAAACTATGTAGGTTGATTTAAGGTTGTTCTTTTTTTACTCATCATTGTTTAATGATGAGTAAAAAATAATGGTGGCTTTCTTTAGATCATAGCAATTTTATTGGTTTCAGTTTATTTTTAAATGTATTCATTTTAATTTTCCTCATTGTTTGAAACAATATTTTGTTCCACAGTCAGCCAACTATACATTATGAAGTTCAAAGTTCTTTTTTTTTTCATAGTCCTCTCTGTCACTAAAGAAATAGGAAAGAAAGCTTTTAAGTTACTTGCCCCATCTAATTGGAATAGTTTACCTGTTAATATTTGTTTGTTGTCTTTGCTACATATTTTTTTTTAAATATCTTGTTTAATTATTTAAAAACAGATGGTCAATGTTTTCAATAATGTGTTGTCACGCTGTATTTTCATTTTTTTCATTTTTTAAATTATGAAATAATTAGAACTTTGTTTTGTTAGATTAAGGTTGTCTGTTAAGTGTTATTGTATTCTATATGTTTGTCTTTTGTTTTTCTTTTCTTATTTTTTTCCCGTCTTTTATGTCTGGTGTGTCATTATGATTGCCTTGTATTTTTTTTGTGTGGGACCCCCTCGTAAGCGAGTTGTGGATCTCAAGGGACTTATCCCATGATAATAAAATTTTCAACAACAAATGCAATACTGATATATTCTTCTTCGTCTTAGTCCCTTTTAATTATCCCTAAAATTAGAATAAAATGCATAAATAGATGAGACCTTTAGTTAGTAGAGCCTACCTAAAGACCTAAGAGCAGTTGAGAGTTATGATCATTTTTAATAGCTAACTTAAGACACATTTTTTAGCCTAGCTTTTAATTAAACTGTTATGTTTTAGTACATTTTTTAATTGACATTTTCTAGCATATTTATTGATCTTAACTTGATATTCCATTTACTACTTTTACTGTTTAAATTATTTTATTTTATATGATTTAGAATTTAATGTCTCACTCATATGTGTGCATGTATGCACTTGTTTTGTTTTGTTCCTGTTATATATATAATTTACATCACCTTATGCTGCATTTCTCATGCATGAAAAGTGCAATATAAATAAAGTTTGTTTGCTTGCTTGCTTGATTGATTGATTGATTGATTCATTCATTCATTGATTGATTGATTCTGATAATACTGTTCAAATACATGAGCGAGACACAAAGTGAGGCATTGTAGCAGCCAGGTTTAGGCTGCATGACATATGCTTGTTAAATAAATATGAATGTGCTCTTCATTTCTTTTTGCATTATTAAATGGATTACTAAAAAAGGTTTGCAAAATTGTATTGATGTCAGTGCACATGGATGAATAGTATCATCATACATGATCTAACAACAGAGGTCACCAACAGAGTGCTTGCAGACACCAGGTCACCCCGAGAACCAGACAAGTCCATGATAGGTTATTTTCTATGAATGTTGTTAGAGCAAATGTGTTTTTCAGAAGTAGGTAGCCTTTACATTTATCAACACAGAAGAAGTAGCTCGCTCTAAGTATCTAAACAGTTGGCGACCCCTGTACTCCCAAATAACACCAAGCTGTAATATTTTAGTTTGTTTTGTAACATGGAATCTATGTTGTCAATGTAAACACACATGAACACATAATGACATTTATCACTGTGTTTGTGTGTTGCATGTGTTTAGTGCATTAAAGGCAATTGTAATCCATCTGATTGTGATGCATAGAAGCAACAGTAGTGCAGTGTGCATACTGTACAGTTGTGGCCTATCACACAGAGACCTAGCTCGTTGTGAAATCAAGTGTGTAGCTAGAGTCCAATCATTCTAAACTTTTGCTCTTAATGAAAGCCAAACATGGAAGACATTACAGCTAACATTAACTAATCAATGCAATTCAAAACAAGTTAAAAAATAACTTGCAAATAATTGTATTATTTTTAAGTATGTTGAAGACAAAAACACTATAAAACTCAAATATCCAGAGGAAAAATGCCGTTCAAAATATGTGGTAGTACAACCTGTTTTCAAGAAATGCACACTGTGAAGTACAGTGAAATGTAGTCTAATGTACAATGTTGTTTACATTTGTGATCCTCTAGCAGTGCCGGAAATAAAAATTAGCAGTAGGGCTGGACGATTAATAGAAATTTTATGTGCAGAAAATCTCACAAACTCATACTCTGTTGTAGCACATGCACACTGCATAGACTCTGTTTATTAAACTCAGCACACAAGAGACCGACGTAAAATAACAGTCACCTTTTTAGCATGCCATTCCTGCGGCCCACTTTCCAGGCTTGACCAATCAACACACACTTATTCCAACGGTTACATCAGTGCAAGAGTTGGATTCAGCATAAATCGGTGCGTCGCCTGAAGAGTAAGGATGACGTAATAGAAAGAACACTGTTGTATTAACGTTTCAGAAGCTACATTAGTGTAGCAACAGAGCTAACCCTATTTCATCACATCGAAATAGTGACATAGTCAAAAGAGGGTCACGTCTATACATGTATATGTTTTTGTATCGCACGATACATATGCTTATATCACAATAGCATCTTATTCGAACAAGACATTTTTTTGTATAAATGTATTAAATAAATACGGAACACAGTTGAGGTTAGCATATTGGTGTGGCCCTCGACAATCTTTAGTTTCTCATGTGGCCCTTTTAGAAAATTAATTGCCCACCCCTGGGTTACATGCTCTCTCTCACCTCATTCTCTTTTATGCTGCACTCTCCCCTATTGTATGTGCTCTACAGCCTCTATCGTGTCCTCCAAGGCCTCTGCATTTAGAGACATAAGCCTGCTGGTGGGGGTTATTCCCTCTAATTCTAGCCCACAGTGGGGTGCCCATTAGGGGGCTTGATTCTTGGTTTTGATGTCAAAACCTAGAGGTTGTTTCCTAGAGCCAAGCTCACTTCAAACAAGACGCATTGGGTTTTCTGGAGGACAAGTCAGCGTGTGGCACCTTAGAACAACACCAGACTAGAGGGTTGAAATGAAGCACTTCAGAGTGGTGCAGTTGCTATTCATAGAAAAACACGTGCAGTCCCAGAAATGTCTTGGCAGGTTGAAATAATTAGCTGTCTTACAGGGAATTCCAATACTTTTTCAAAACCTTATTACATCTCTCTAATCACTCTTCACTATACATGTATAGCATGGGAATACTGATGGTTCCCTGAGTGCACATCTATAACTACTGTAAGTGCTTCACTGACTATATTGCTGTTTGTGCATTTTGTGAAGACATTCTGAACAATTTTGGTGTGCATTTTTTTTCTTTCGTGAACATAAATTTGTACATTTTATATAATTGCGACATGAAGCTTTCAATATGCAACATGAAATTCTGGGGATGGATTGTGGTTCTTTAAAATAAAAAATAAGACGTGCATTTGACTCAACATTTACAGCAAACTGAACCCTTTTATGGGCTCACACTAGTCTAGCATTCTGATTAGCGATCTAATGTATTCTTCACATTCTTTACCTTTTAATATTTTTGGCCTGCTCTTTGTGCGACCCAGACGCTCAAGGAGGCTCGTACCACTGCAAGCAAAGTCATAAAGGAAACATGGAGTGTATTTTTTGTAATAAGGACCCTCTCAATATGATTAAGTCGAACGTATTGAACAGAACTGGACTAGCCATCTGACATTAAGGGCAGATGCACGGTGGGCCGTTTTTTTTTTTTGGGTTGATGCAGTGCTTTTTAATGATTATTTTCCTATGTTTTACCCCAAGAGACTGCCCCACAATTCAGAGAGACTAGTCCAGTAATCCAGTTCTAATATAGATCGCAAACTGAAACATCATCAGTAAACATCAGTGGCAGAACTACGTTGGGCAGGAGTCGGGCTGGGCCGGGCCAGCACTGCAAAAACTAAAGTCTTAAGTAAGATATAATCTCTTAAATTTAACCTAAATTTGCTTATTTTGATTTGACAAGTTATTTTGACTTAAAATGAAATTGTCAGGCAAGATCATTGTGCCTATTTTAAGATACTTATTACTTAATTATCTTATTTGATCAAGCAGTCTTGGCATTGAGTGTTAACAGCCAGTTTTAAGTGCTGTGAAGATTAAAACAAGTATTTCCCACATTTTAAGATGACAACTAACCAACATCAAAGGCCCTGAACTGGCGTTTCATGAGTTTTCTTATTTTAAGATTTTGCATAATCTAGTAATAATATAAATGGAAAAGAAAACACAAGTATGAAAACAGACGCATGCAATAAGGTTCATTTGTTATATTTACTAAGTTCATTTTCACTTTCATTAACAGCTCAGTGGTTTAATGGTAGAGTGCCTACCCTCAGACTAGAAGGTTGTGGGTTCAGTTCCTGGCTCGGTAATCGCAAAGAAAATGGGACCTGTTGCCTCCCTGCTTGACACTCAGGCTATGTTATCCAAGCTTAAAAAAAAATACTCATGTAATTTAAGAAAATACTTCTATTTATTACAGCTTGAAACAAGTCGACATTACTTGTTTTGAGTCTGAGAATACTATTTTCAAGACCACAGTGGTTGATATGGGCCTAGTATTATTTTGTAAATTTTTCTTGTTCTGTTGGCAGATAATTTTGCTTATTTGAAGTAATCATTTTCTTTATTTTCTTAAAATTTCTACAGTCCTTTTTGCTGTGAGACCGGGCTAATGCGCCTAAGTCAAAATACCAGGGCCAATTTGTTTGTGCCAGTCCAGCCCTAGTATTGAAAAACAACACATGGCAAGTGCCGTCCTGAAGAAAAGGGGAAACCCACTGATTTATGAGCATATTTTAGTGAATAGCAATACATTTAATTTATTTTAAATTATTTTGTAGCCACTTAATATTGAACTTTGTGGTAGTTGTTTGTAAAAAAAATAATAAATGAATAAATAAAATTCAAACCAAATAATTCGGGGAGGCTTAAAAACATTTCAGGGAGGCTTTAGCGCCCCTAAAATAGGCCTAACGACGCCATTGGTTTGGTCATGTAATGTTTGCAAACTGAGCTGTGATTGGTCGTTACCTGAGCCCGAAGTAACCGTGATTACATTTTCAGTCTACAACAAGCTGGAAAATGGCCACTCCCTGAAATTGATAAAAATGGGTGGATTTTGCTGCTTAATTCAGATTCCAAAAAACTCAAAATTAATCATAATATTGTGCTTAAACTAATGGGGCTGAATAGAACATATTTTGTAAAGATTCTTTTAAATTGACTTCCCCTTTTAGTATTGTCATGTGTTTAAGGATAATCAAATAGTCCACAACCTAAGAGCTTCTATTTAATCCCCTACTGTTTCCTTGGCCCACTCATAGGTGATGTGTATCTAGAGTGTCATGGTTTATAGTCCATTTCATCACTGCAACTAAGGAAGTGATCTTATTCCATGCAAGACAATATGCATTATTCATGAACTTAAATGATTAATGAATCTCAAGCTGCTGTATTAACCGCAAAGCAGTCATATTTGTTTAGCAATGAAATACTACGGTATGGATAGACTAGTGTTACAATTTACAGGAGGAAAAAAAAGAACCATGAAGTTTTCACATTGGAAGCGCATCTCGAGAGTCCACTAATGGACCTGAACTGTATGAGTATATGAATGTCATTTCAGTTCTAATTTACATTAAATCTATAATTCATCTGTGTGTAATGAACTCCTCTGCGCTCAATTTTAAATAACCACACAAAGTGGACTGCATGCATCACATTACAGTCACCCCCCCCCCCCCAATCCCCCACCATTCACTTTTAGCTAGTGTGTTAACTCTTCTTTGTCTTATCAAGCGCACATACACACACATGCGCGCATACACGCTCTCTCTTGACAAATTCATGAGGGACTCTGCAATCAATCACTGCACAGTTGCAACAATATTGGATGCTTCGCAGACTTGATCCTCTCTTGACCATCCAGGGAAATGAAAGGCAAACATGCTGCTTTTGTAAATTTGCTTCAAGGTGTGATCAAGCCTGACAAACACAAGTTTAAATAGATTTACATTGCAAATCAAATGAGGCTGAAAGTCCATAGGAGGTCTAGCAACAATGATGCAGACAGCATGGTAGAGTTAGTCATGTGCAAAGACCGTGAGAAACGTGATTTATACTTCTCTATCTCCAACTAACATCTTGAAATTCTGATGTACGAGAAGGGAGCAGGCAAAATCAAATAGGAGAGGCAGAGACTGAGAAAGAGGCCAGCAGAAGCAGAGGAATGGAGTTTCACATTGCTAAATAAATGAGAAGAATAGGCAGGACAAAGTGGAGCCAACATTGTTAGCTCCTCTGAATGATGCTGTACAGCGGCAGGATTTCAGACACATTTCCACAATGGTGAGAAGGTCTTATTTTCATAACATGTTGGAGACCCTGTGAAAAGGAGCTGCTTTATTTGTTAGCTCTGGCCTTTGCACATTTCAGTGAATCTTGTTTGCACATGCTAATCCTGCTCTCTAAACAGGCCACCAAAATGGCAAAGAGAAACACTGAGAAATCTACTCAAGCAAGACTTGTTTTTACCTCTCTGCCTCAGATGCGTAAAAATAGTTGTGAAGTGCCCATTTTTTGCAGTTATTTTGAAATCAAATGCTCACTTCAGTGAAGCGATTTTACCAAAACACTGAAATTAGCTACGATAAAGCCACACAAAAAAAAAATGCTGGATACTTCCATGTTGGCACAATATAGACCCTATTTGCACAAACAACAAACATACGATAGACAAACCACCCCTTCTTAGCCAAGATTAAGAAAAATATTAAAATTATGAATCAACTCAGCAATTTCTTGAAATTAAATAGGACTCGTCAACCAAATCAGGATTCAGACCTCATTACAGTCTAGAACAGTGGTTCTTAACCTGGGTTCGATCGAACCATAGAGGTTCGGTGAGTCGGTCTCAGGGGTTCGGTGGAGACTCCGCCGCAGAGGTCCACCCCCTCAGTCTAGTCTGCAGTTAGTGGGCACAGTCATTGAAAGCGTCCTGCTCTGAGATTTCCTACCGGTCCGCTTTGAGGTCGCTGGTTTATGCAGCAGAGTGAGACCTCCCTATTAGACTGCTTAGAGAGGGCTGTTAGTGACGCCGACCCCACGTCCACCTCCAACCGCCACAACGTGTGACTGTCTGTGTGTCGTGTGATTTCTTACAGATATATTTTAATCCATGCTAACTATGTCGGGCAAAAAAAGAAAGTGGTCGGACGAATATTTGAGTTCATGCACTGTGTTGGTTTTGTTATTTGAACAAGGTGATATGAATGCACAATTCATTTCGTGCACCAGTAAAACAAATCATATTTTATTTTTTACTAAAGAAGGGTTCGGTGAATGAGCATATGAAACTGGTGGGGTTCGGTGCCTCCAACAAGGTTAAGAACCACTGGTCTAGAAGGTCAGGTCTCAAAGTGCTAGATCAGTGGTTGGAGGTATTGAACCGCATGAGTTTCCGTTGTGCATTCACCGAATACTTCTTTATTGAAAAATAAAATAAAATAAAAAAGGTGTTTTATAATAAATATGTATAGGGTTTACTGGTGAACAAATGAACAGGGAGAGTAGGCTTTTCATCAATTATGGCTCTCCACTTTGAATTCAGAAAGCGTTTGAGTTCTTTCAATTCCCATCTCCATGCAGCTTAAGGAAGTGCTCCTTTATTTTTACTAGATAGTAAGTTGAACTGGACGGGAATTGCTCAACTTGGCATTGCAAATCATGCTCCCATCACTCAACTCAACTCTATTTTTATTTAGCTCTTTGAAAAAACAGAATGAAAATTGCAAAGGTCCCAGAATTGAACCCTGTGGCACACCTTATATTTTGTTACACATGTGAATTCATATTGCACATATTTGCCCGATCACTTTCATCACACAACATACCATGGCCCATCACAACAGCAACAAGTCAACTACAGAGCGCACCAAATTCCCTGCAGCCAAGATACGCAATGTAGCGTGGTCACCTGCAGCTAATTATGGCCAAGCGGGTGTGTGTCTTGACCTCTGCCAAACGCCTGAGACTGACTCACCAAACCCCTGGGGTTTGATTGAACCTAGGTTTAAAACCATTGTGTTAAATGATATAAATTTGAACACTGACTTTGAAAAGCTTTCAAAATTTACTGTTGAACAAGTTGGAAACCTTTCGTTATTTGTAGTCCTATCAAATCAACCACTAAAACAGCCTTCTACAAACAGAAAAACATATCCAGAGCATGCTCCAAGCAGTTCATCTATGATTATATCTCCAGTAGATTTAACTATTGTAATGGTTTTCTGACTGACTTAAAAGACCATTAAACAGCTGCAGCTCATTCAGAACGCTGCAGCTCTCGTTCTGACCACAACAAAGAGATTAGAGCATATTGCACCAGTTCTAAAGTCTTTAACACTAGCGCCAAGTCAGCTAGGGGCATATTATCCTGTTTGTGCTGCATTCAAATCATTGTGTGCCTTTCTTGAGCACTTTTAAGATGCAGCAATTATCCCATCTAGGCTTGTGACACACCCACTATGCGTCACCTGGACGTTCGTGTGCAATCAGCAAAGAGGTGTCAAGTATGAGGGTGGCGCTAATTTCAGCATCATGGTGTTTTTTTTTAGTCATGTGAATTCCACACCGATCCATTTGGAATATGTCAGACTTTAAATGTGAAAGGTGCAAATTCAGAGTTGAAAAGGTAATTAAGCAACGCAATTTGCATCAAATACATTTAAAAAAAATCTATAAATCACAGCTCATAAATACGATGGCTGTATTGTTTGTGACTTTTGACTGTATTGTTTCAACTCCAAGCCCCATCAGCATGTGGAAATGCTCTTCACGTGAAGAAAAAAATTGTTCACCATTTAATATGATTGTCATTATAGGGACACATACACAGTCGTAGGGCAGTCAGTGAGCGTATATGGGCCAGGTGTGCCCCCACCCCACTCTCTCCGCACGACAGCACGAATCAGCCAACTCGGCCGGTGACACTCATCACCCATCATCAGTGAAATGGCTCAAAACGTGCAATATGATGTTTCACCTTCTAGAGGCACTAGACCTTAGTGCAGCCTCCGAAGCACGGCAGACAAAAGATGCTTAAGACTCTGACCAAATATGGGCAATGTGAAATTTGTCAAAGAACACCCTCATTTCAAGGTCGCTCCACCCAGAGTGTGTACATTTCATGAAGGTGCTTAAATGACACACTTAAGTCGATGGTAGAAACTGCATGCCATTTCTGAATAAAACACACAGGAGAATATACACCCTAAAGAATAAACGTTAATGTCCTGCCACTAGTCTATAAATGACACAATGCATTAAAGAAATGTTATTGGAATATAATATCTGAGGCCTGCAGACTCTGGGCAAAAAGTGGAGTCCGAAGTTCAAAGCAAACAGGGTGAAGCATCATTTAGCTGTTATGCTGAACACAAATTGAATAAGCTGCCAACATTTTTTTCCCTCATGCTTACATTTAACCTTGCCAGCAAGATGAAGTCTCGCGGTATTTGTGAGTTCACAAACTCCGGAGAATACATCTTGTACCACTTCCGCTGATACGTTTGCAGCCGACCTTTTTTAGGTAGGACGAAACCAATTAGCGCCGTTGGCGGGGGGAAACAAACAAACCTAACATACAAATGGATGCCGCAATTAATTATGTACTCGCACAATTACTCACTGTTTCCTTGTTGAATGTGAACAGCGAGAGGAGTTTCGTGCATTTTTATCAGGTAAAGATGTTCGTTTTACAGTATCTTTTGGCATCAAAAGAAAGGTGTGATTGTGTCCAATTTTCAGCAAATAAACTCAAAATATATGGTGAGGGTTTACTGTAATGCAGGATTTCAATGCCACTTGATTGCTTATGCACAATGTGTACAATTAGGTCAATCTGTTTTGCAGTGAAAGTGGTGCTGCAGCATTGCTTGGATAAACTAATAGATGCAGATTTAAAGATTTGAAGAAAATGTATTGATATCACTTATATACATTCAAATTATATACATTTGATGCACGTATTTCCAACCCAAGACAGTCGGAAAGGGAAATTGTCTTGACAATTTCTTTAAGGTATCAATTGTAATTATTACAACCTATCATATGTTTGCAATTTCCTGGGAAAAATTAGCTTCTTCTTTTTTTAGGGTCAATTGCTGCAATGCTGAAAAGAAAAATGATGCTTCTGCAAGATGAGAAAATTTGAAGAATTGAAGGATGCCATTGCTAAGTGAAGCATGAAGTGATGGTCTTTTAATTGATGAATACAAGCTAGATATCAATGGGCCTCAGCCCTCCCATCATGTTCTTGCACTTTCATACTTGATCAAGCCTGAAATATCTTGCTGATAATGCTAAGTTTACCAGCCACATGCAAGTCAAGACCTGACACCACACCACTTGCATCCCTGAACACATGCAAATAAATGTGTTTCCAGTCATGGAAATTGGAAACATACAACATACAGAGTATCGCCTATAAAATGTTCACATCTTCTAAAATAACAAGATGGCACCCTGCTCCCAGTCGTCACGTGAGCATGACATTATGAGCAAATACATAACTCTCAAGTGTAAGAAGGAAAGCAGCAAAGACTATCAAGCACTGTTTGCGATCATGACAATCAATAGTTACTAATATGATCACAAGGTGACAAATAAGGATGAGTTTAACACTCGATTAGTCAATTTAATGATCGATGGAATTTTCGACTTTTGTGACTAGGATGCGTACGCTTAGTGCTTGCGTGAGTTTTTGGTTGTTACGCATTTTTTTTGTTTTCTTAATTATTATTTTTTTTAAAGGGGAATAATCCCCCATATAGTTGTGGTTCACTACTCACAAATGTGCCAAATTCAATGCCTGTGACATAATACGTAGGTGGGGGGTGCGCAGCATCGTGTGAAGCGTGCTCGTCATGAGTGACACCTGGAAATGTTCGTGCCTTTATGGGAATATTTAGCCGGCTAATGAGCATTAATCTGTTAAGCAATCAGTATACAGTTTAAAGCCCATCTAGACAGTGTATCAACGTCTTTTTTGTTACTTTGCTGTTGGCTTCTGACGCCGTCCTAGCACGAATGGAGTTTGCAAACTTGTAGACAAGCCCTCTCAGGTAAGCTTAGCACTAGCTAGCTGGTACGCCAGAACACGGATGGATTTAAAACTTGACCAACAGTGAAAAAAAAAACCTCTCTGGGTTCTGCCGTTGGCCAACGTACGCCGAGGGATCCTCGAGGTTAAAGTAAGTTATTTCAAACTAAAAAGCAAGGTTGCTATACCAGCGATTGAGTTTGGTCACAGTTATATCAAGTGCATTTCTGAGTCAGGGCAAAGCTGAGCAAACAGACAGTGGAATGAACTAATCAGCAAAGATTGGATGTGACATCAGAAAAGCGACTTGTGGAAGTCGTGGGAACCAAGGCGAACACGACGATGCTTCCAGTGCCATCAACTGCTGGAGTTTTAATGTGTTTCTGATCATTTAAGACTGAGTTTAATGTCGAATGAAATAAATTATCATCACTCTCAAGCACCATTCTTAATGTTATGAGAATGGACTTCCTCTGCCAAAGAGTGACGTTGCTCACGAAGAATACTTCAGAGCAAACTAATTCAAATCCATGATTCGGTTTGGAACTGGCAGCAGAAGCAGACCCATTTATTTCATGCAGAAAGACAGTGTGTTTGGCTTATAAAGTCTTGGTACACTCCAATATGTTTTTTAAAAAAAAAAGTAAATATGAGTAGTGTAAAGCGCTTTGAGGATACAGTGTAGATAAAGTGCTATACAAGTGCAGTCCATTTATCATTTTCTCTTTTGAGTCTATGACCAAATTTGATTTTTTATTTGCTGCACTATGACATGTTTTTCAGCAAAAGTACAATTAGTAGCCCAACTTAAATGTTAAACAAACAGCGAATGCGGCTTTTGGATGTGAGTCCGAGCTCTAATGAGCATGTTGACGTGTTTGTATTTCTCAACAAGTAAGTTGTAGGCACTTTAATTAGTTTTATGTGTCATGTACATTTAATTTGAAGAGGTTTTGTTTGGCTTCAGCTCAAGTTCAGCTGTCTTTTCATATACTGTTTTGCCAGGTTTTTTTTTAATGTATAATGGGGCTTCTTTTTTTTTTGTGACATCATTGTTTCTTGAAATGAAGCTTCATAAGCATAAATAGGGCTGTCACGATAAGCAATCAATCAATGAATTGCACGATAATAAAAAATGAGCGCGATATAGGTTTGCTGGGCACGATAATTCTCAGCAATGTACATGTGTGTGTGTTTGCATACGTCATCAACATTTGCGCTGGTCCATTGCTTCTCTGTCAGTCACTGGGTAAAACAGCTTCTTTCTTTTTTCTTTCTCACGCCCACACACACAAACATGGTCTCCCGGGCAGGGAAGCGAACCCACTCCACCACCCGGAGCCCGTAAAGCGGCTTTTAAAACCAGTTGAAACATTTTGGTTTGCATGTGTCCCATCGGGTCTTCATAAGCACACGCAATTCTCTTTCTCATTTGTGAGCCGTGGCAGTAGCGCTGCTAATAGCATGTATCTTTATTGCTGTCGTGGGTATGCATGTTTTTCATGAAACGCATGAAGAAGACACGTGTGTTCTTGAATTTCAGAAACAAGGTTTTGTAACAAGAAAAAGAAAAGCAAGAACACGCTCACATTCTGCAATGGACTCTAGGTGCGTTCAGTGACCACTTAGACAATAGGAAATGTCAGCATACACAGAAAAAGCTCAAACGACTGATGAATGTTAATGTTTTTTCAGTTTTCTTCAACATGTTTGAAGTTTAAGGTTATGGTCAGGAACAAGGAACAACAACGAATAATACAACCACTGTGAAGTGTCTTTGAGTGTCCAAAAAAGCGCTATATGAATATAATGCATTATTATTATTATTATTATTATTATTATTATTATTATTATTATTATTATTAACATGGTGTGGGAAACACTGCATACTACTTACAACTAGAAAGCCAAGTTCGCTACGTGATACCCACTTTGACATTCTCACTGGCTTTAAACCATCTGCTAAAAAAAATAACAACAAACAGATGAGATTATGCAACGACACATATGCATTGTGCCACTTTCTCTTGCTGTGCCACAAAGGACTGCGACCACAAATACACCGACGCACACAGAGCAAGAAACACCCCCCAAAACCACTTAATCAATATTCCTGACAAGGCAAAGCCTTATTCAACACAACTGATATTCCTCCTCTCTCGCAAGATAAATACATGTCACTGTCCTCCTCGCAGGCCTAAAAGGCTGTTCACACTAACCCGTTTTGCAAATAAAGCTTTACATCAAGACTGACAAGCGCCTAAGCTCTCTGCATCAGCCACTGCTCGCTAAAAATCCTCTTTCAATAATGCATTTGGCTGCTAAAACCTCCACTTCTCAAAGATAAGCAAAGTGGTGGCATTACAGAAGCAGAATTAATTGATAAATCAATGCCAGAAATTGGATTCAGTTGTTAGCAAGTAAGACAGTACTTCCTGCATAGCTCCTTAATTAAGTCGTTGATTATGGAGAAATAAGTGAGCTGAAGAGGAGTTGCTGAAGAGATCTACTATGACTAGTAAGCAGCAAAAAGAGATTAATTTCTGAATACTCAGGGGAATAGTCTTCCATCATTGCTTTACATCGCGAGGTTTGCCATCTGAAAAATGGAAAAAAATATGATCCAGAAGAAGGATTTTCCTCATGTCCCTAATCTGAAAAGCCTTACTGCTCTCTGTAGATTCTTATCCCTGAACTCTATAGCTTTTACCATGACAGACTGTTAGATGGACAGACAGAATGCAGCAGCCTTGAAGAGGAAAGTGCCTCAGAACAAAGAGTGGAGCGCGGTTCCAGTGGCTACAAGACACATTCAAGTGCTTGTTCTTGTAGATGATAAAGCAGAAACATGTATCAAGGATAAGTTTGTTCATGAAATGTTTTACTCTTTAAACCACCTTTTTGTAACTTTAACCAATAAAAGTGTATCCAATTTACCTGTCTAGTTCCATCACGAACCAATACCAATATATCCAATATCCAAATTTAGCTCCCAAAATGTTCACATTTCTCATTTTGCTGATTGTCAAACTAGGAACGTTTAACAGAACAAACTCACAACATGGAATAACACCCAGCGCCTGCTGTAAAATGTGCAATTTCAGACGCTTAGGCTGGCGTTAGATGAAAAATGATTGTGCAGTCCATCTACGATTTTCTCAGAGTACATTCTGGTTACTTTATTTGCTCAAATGACTTTTCTTTGTGCACTTTGCCTTGACATTTGGGCTGGCAATCAACAGAGAGCTTCTCCCTGTGCAGTTGGAAGTCAATTTGGGCAATGTTTCATATACTTGAAAAAACATCTCAGTTCACGATGGATCAAGACTAAAACTGAAATTAAGCTCAACAACAAAAAACAAACAATTCGAGAAATTAATGAACCTGATTGTACTTTATGTTTGTATACAAGGCCTCCAACAGAGAAACATTAGGCACCATTTTGGTGCTATTCATCTTTTCCATGAGTTAATAATTCATGATAATCAAAGCCATGAATATTACTGGCGATATACACATGAGGCTATTTACCACTCAGCAGTGAATAAATGAACTCGTTTAAAGGAGGCAATGTACAACCTACAATCACTGTTTAATGTTGCAAGTAAGCAACAAGCAAGTAGTTTGCCCAAGTAAATCACTCCATAATCATGTAGCAAAGTCACACATAAATTAGTCACGTTGTTAATAAATTATGCACTGCATTGCAACATTTGATGATTGGTTTGTTCTTTAATTGTTTAAAAAAAAAAAAAAGGTAAACATACTTTCAGTTCAATTTGAAACTGACTTTCTTTTTCAAGGTTAATTTTTAAACAACCAAGACTTAAAGTGCAAGTTTGTTTTGGACGGAAGCCTTCCTTCCTCGATCATTTGTATTAAAACTGAAGGTGAATTCCTGGTCTCTCTGTCAAGGCTTTTTGGAACACACTCAATTTTGTCCTTTGTATCAACAAGACAAATATAATGGATTTTGACTTAATTGTTTTGACAACAATGCCAAGATTTGCAGGCCGGGGTGAAGGACAATTTACGTGGCAATAAATCTGTGAAGAAACAAGCATTGATTTTCTTTCTTCTAAAATTGTCCACTGACTTGATTAATAAAAATTTCACAGTGAGGAATGCGCCCCTGCAGGTGGACATTGGCTTTCTTTGTGTGTGTGCGTGTATTGGGGGATGATAGCATAGCAGTGTTAGCGTGAATTTCTGCCAAACACAAATGTATTACTGCTTCTACACTCCAAAACAAAAGACTACGCCTTGAATAACCCAATCTTTGTATTATGTTCAGGGAGCAATTAAATGGAAAAACTCACAATATGTCACAATCCACAAGAGACAAATTAAGCACTAAGAAATGACCGCAGCCTCGTTCTGACAGCTTTTCCGTCTCAGCCCTCGAGCTAGCCGCGCTCCTTTAGCGCTCCTCTTCGCATGCTAAAGGACGCACACACCACAGTCCTCTTGACAAATTAATCTCATATTTTAAAGAAAGGTGGAGTGGCTTGACCAGTAAGCCTCTTGAGGATCTGATCCTCCTGTCTTTAGACCAGAGAAGCAGGCTGTCCAAGGTACAGCAGTGTGAAGGAAGATTACAATTGCATTTTCTCAACACAATTCTCATATAACGCTTCGCCTTTTGTTAAAGCACATATAGTTCCTGCCTTTTGCCCACAGCCCAATAGAGGAACACAAGAGGGAATAAAGAGCTGGAGATGTCAGTTGAGACAAAGCCAAATACTTAAAAGAAGATTGCCTCCGGCATACATGCTACAACTCAGCCCGTGCGTGTGTGTGAGTGTGTGTATGCGTCTGATCGCGCATGAGTGTGAATTTGTCTGCAACAACACTAAGTGACGGTGAATTTTGTTTTGATACTTTTTTGGGGGGTTTTGTCTTTTTACTTCTACTTTTAGTTTCAGCATAAAAATAACCTTGTTGTATTGTCATGCTTTACTGTATGAAAGAGCATGGTCCAAAAATACAGATGCAAGCACAAGTAAGTTCACATATACTGTAAATCCAATAACATACATTTCTCAATAAAATATAATGATTTTAAAATATTGTCAAAAAATGAGTGCTGTCAAAGTTAAAGCCTTAACTAATGATTTAGTCACCAAAAAATGATCGCATTAATCATGTATTAACGCAGAATAATGACACTAAATTTTGACAACAGAGGATCCTTTAGCTGACAGCGGATGTTTACGTTAAAGGTGGCACAATAAACATAACTACATGTTATGCATATTAAAATAAAGCATTAAATAAATGATTGTATATGACATTCAAAATATTTGTTCATGTCAAAATACTATAGGTCCTTTTTTTCTCCATTTTTAATTATGCAAGTAATTAACTGATTAGAAAAAGAGGAGGATGAGCGTGTGCAGTGGATCAAAAAATGTTGAGATGTCCCCATAACACTAAATGTTGAAAGAATTAACACATAACAGGTGCTCTTCAAATTTTGCTGGCAAAAAAATGTTAATAAAAAAGTATTTTTAATTAAGCGATTAATCGTGATTAATCCAAATTCTAAAATGTGATTAATCTGATTAAAAATGTAATCATTTTACAGCTCTACAAAAAAAATAGAATCATGGGCAGAATGCAATGTTATGTTTTGCTGTATCGTATGCACATAAACAGAGAACAGTACTACTTGACAACACATCACGATTAATTACATTTTATAAATTGCATGGGGATCTAACCTGATGCCAAGTTGGAAGAAATTTAAACTTTTAGGTTATGAACCCCCCAAAACATTTTAAAGGGTGCCATTTTTGGGTTGTCTTAGAATTCTTATTGATGACAGAGCAACAATACATTTCACTTTTCACAATGTTTTAAGTTGTATAATGTTAAAGTGTGTGCTTATGCATCAAAGTCTAATGATCTTGTCATGTCATTTCTGGCAAGGATTCTGTTACTTTAAAATGATCACCAGAGTGACAAACATTTTAGCTTTCTGAGCAATTACATTCTTATCATATATGACGGACATGCTGAGAGAGAAGTGGGTGGTAAGATGTCACACTGGGCTTCAAATTGCTTCTTAGTGCAGCGGTGAGTGTAGTGCTCTGAGCAGTACTATGTGTGTTATGTTATGAGCATCCCCTGTGCCTCTCACATTGTCCTCTCACTAATTCATGACCTCAAATTTATTAAGGAAAAGTCGTTTGGCAGCAACATTGTGGGGCAGAGAGAAACGTCTGAGCAATTCCACAGGAGAGAAGAGCATTACAGTGCCATGGGCAACAGCATTCCTGGAATGAACATTTATTAATAATGCAGGATTGGATAACAAAAAAGAACACCCCCCAGCACCCCCTTCCTGTTTGGTAAAGTGCCGCGCGACACAAAGACAATGCAGTTTCACTCAAATCGCAGGCGCGGAAAGTACCCCAAACGTAATGACTTCTACTTGTACTCCACATGGGACAAAGAGATATGTTGACAGGTCAAACTTAAAAGTTGCACTGCAGTTGTTGCTCTACAATTACGATAGGACTCTTAACACATGGAAATGAGCTTGCATGCTTCTTCACATTTGCACAGCGCCATATGTGTGAGCCCTCTTGCAACAGGAGTGAAAATTAAAAAATGAGAGCGCAACAGCTGAACGAGATCATTAGTATCGCCGCACTGCTGGCCTCAAACGGCTGCCGAGGAGTCAACTGGCTCAAGTTATGATTGAAAGTCAAATGCCGACTGTTGGATGGATTGATTAGCCATGTTGGATAACTGACAGAAATGCCAATGCCTTATCGGTGGTATGGGCAGAGTGTGTAATTGGTCGTGTGACATTTCAATTCAAAGACCCGCCATAATGGGTGTGGCATTTAAGACATGCTCTTAATCACCGGTAATAGGGCCTAAACTAAAAAGCATCCATATGTAGATAACACACATTATGACTCTGTGGGTGTATATTTATGTATGTGTGTGTGTGTGTGTGTGTGTGTGCGCACGTGTGAGTTCCAGGTTGTCTGTGGGAGTGTGTGAGAAAGGGTTTGCAGCTTGTATATGTGTGTATAGTCGCTAACCCCCATGCACAGATGCTCTGTTAATAAAATAAATAAATAAAATAGAGCCAAGACAGACGGTCTTATTTCACTATCAATAAGGCCCGCGATGAAAAAAAAGAATAAAGCACTGTGCTTGACTCACCATGAACCGCTTCAGGTAGGACAGTGTCACACACATCGCATTTATATTTGACTGAGTGGAACAGACTGTAATATTATCTGAAATGCAGTAATTTTACTATTTTCTGCCTAAATTGTAATGGTTGCTACAAGAATAATACTTTGTGATAAATTAAAGTTTCTGATTAATTGCATTTGCATTTACAAATGAAAACTATTTAGTGGTTTTTAGTGCATTGTTGAATAAAGCACGATTAACAAATCCACATTAAAGTTGTTTTTTACGTGCCAATTATTAAGATATATATGTGCTCATTTATTTATATTTGCACAAACTGTCTTCAGTGGTTTACTGGAAGAAATTTTAGTGTGAAGAAAAGAGACGGTATAATTTAAATCTATCCGAGCATATCCATAGTGGTGCGAATTATGGCAGCTTCATAGTAATTATGATTTATCTAACTGTATTTTTGCTGCCCTTAATTATTCACCCTCATTCATTTTAAAGTCATCCAATAGGGAAAAATAAATATGAAGCTCAATAATGAAATCTAGCGTGGGTTTGGCACAGACTTCTCTATTCAGAATGTTACTATTTTACAGGCGCCTTATAAAGATTAACTCTATTTTGCCTTCTGGACCTCCATCTAGCAATGTCCTTTCGTCACAATATTACACTTCTGCGTTGTATAAAATCGGTCAAATATGTGCTTTTTTTCCCAAGCTGGAACAGATAGTGAGCTCTAAACCCTGTGGACCTCATGTGGCCCTGTTGGCATCATTAGGCTACCTTGGTGCTGATGCTGATGGAGTGGCTCCAACTCAAGGCTGCTTATGTGACACTTCGCAAGCATGAAGCAGACCAATTGTCACCATGTGTGGCGTTTCTCTCAATAGCCGTGCTTCTTGTGTGTACAAAATATGCACCGAAAGCTGCTCGGAGCATTAGCACGCGCCCATGTAGCTGTCCGCTGTCCCTTCCACGTACTGCACACTAACAGCACGCAGACTATGAACAGCTGATGATCATTTCCTGTGAACTCACGTTGTCCCAGCAGCCGAGCCGCCTCCAGCCAAGCAACAGTGCTGACAACCGGTCACACGCCATGCGTGAGAGTCCACTAAAGGCCAGAACTGGACGCTTACCTTCCCGACGTGTAGCAGCCATTCCTTTTCGGTCCAAATCCACGCTTAAGATCCAAATGCAGAGCAATCCCCCAGCAGAATCGGAACCCCGTGACGTTGCGCCTCTGCGAAACGTGACCGAGACACCTCGGAGTCTGCCGGTGTGACTTCGATGTTGATGCTGCTCAGACGAGATCTCCGCAGAGAGGAAGGGAGTGTGTTGTTATGAAGTATGCGAGTGCCAGGCAGAGCAGCGCGGCGACAGGAGGGAGCCCGGCAAACTGCGATTAGCTGCACTTGAACCCGACGAGACTCGCTGGTGTTGCTGATGCTGCCGAGGCTCCTTGCCGCTATAACAGCATCCGTGGATCATACCACCGCACCGCGAATAAGGGGGTGTGGCACCGACCGCTTTACTCTTTAGCATGATGCCATATTGTGTCCTGTTACGGCCAGAAATAAAGCCCAGCGTTGCACTTATGGAGCACGGTGGCTTGTCACAGGGGTGATACCCCCAAATATGCTGTTTATATATTTTCTTGACACATTTTTGACCCATAAAAGGATACAAATTTCACTCGCCAACAAGTCTAATAATTAGCCCTATGGGGTATATTAGTGTCAATTATAGAGAAATGGGCTCCCCTGTATCTGACAGAGCAAGACAGTACCTCATTAGTTAGCGTATTTATGACCATGCTGCAGCACAGCCACATTTTTCAGTGATCAAAAGTATTTTCCACATAGCAAAATGTCATCGGGTTTGATATTATAGCAGTTTTTCAAAGTTAATAAATTGAACTTGACACAGCTGAGAGCCCCATAAGATGTGTTTTCCTTCGCTAAATTAAGTGCTTAATGACTTCGACCTATGTGCTCCATATGTGACGCTTCCATGTGGGTATTTAACGCTAAAGGTGGCTTCTACAAACGACTTGTGAATGGCAGGTGTCCTAATGATGCAGTTTATTATTTCCCCTAAGCCCAGCACGCAAGGGGCTACAAACAACCATTCTGACAGCTGCTTCCATCTATCTGTCTTTCAGCCTGTCTCACCATATCCCCAACACACCACAGCAGCATGCATCTTTTATCAAGATAGGTTCTGGCACTTTCCTGCAGTTTCATCACTGATTCTGAAAATTGAGGCTACATTCTGGTGCTATCTTGCAGAGCGCTAAATGGAGCACATGGGCCAGGTAAGAGCAAGTTCTGGTTGAAAAATACAGTAAAAGCTATTTTGTGCCACATTATATATGTGTCATCTGGGTATGAATTGTCAATGTGGCTGTCGGGCCCAGTTGCAGCTGAGACTGAAAAAGATGGTGGAGGATTTTGATCAGAAGCCCAAAGACCTTGTGAGTTTCTGTGCTTGCCTAATGGCAGGAACATTACACCTCAGCAGCTGGGCGAACATCCTTTAAAAGAGCCAAACACTTGCGGCCGACACATCTCACTGAGGCATCTCCTTGACAACCAGCTCATTGCTGAGCTATAAAATGTCACATTGTTTAACTGTGATATTTTTTTTTCCCTCCTCCAACCATTGTGTTTCACTGAAGAGGACCACTAAATCGGCGAGAGAAGTGGACTGGCCTTGTTATGAAAGGAAAAAAACATCTCATGGTGTGTATTATTCCATAAAGCATTTAAATTAGTGATGAAAGTTCTATTTTATGGCTATAGGGTTTGAAAACAACAGCTGGTCACAACTTATATTCGTTTTCATGGCAAAGAAAGCTGACATTTTAGTCAAATTAGTGGTCTACATTGGATGTTCTGAAGGCCTGCTGCTGCTACATTTTATAGACATAATGCCAGTTGTATTATAGCAAATTATACTGTAAATTGCATTGGGCTGTATAAGATAATAAAGGAGTTTCTCATATGGGGAAAAAATGTCAGTGGAAACAAATAGGAGCGGCCCATCTCCATAAGACCATGTTTGCTGAGCCAATTATCTCTGCCCTATTTGGATGACACGGAAGCACAGCTGAGTGGGATGTGGCGCACAGAGGTGGATTTAGAGCTGCTACTCCATGAAAGCGATTTGAGGGCGAAGAGAAAGCTACTGTTGCTGTTGTGAATGCTAAGATGGAGAGAGTCTAGTGAGAATAAGTTTGATGGGAAGTTGTCCACGCCTGTCCTTTCTGATACACCCCCACCACAAAGTAAGCATCTTACGCCATGTGGCACATCTGTGGAAGCTTAAATCCCAAATTATTCATACCCTGGCCAAATTTTTTGTCTCTACTTATAAATACGCAGGCTATCTTTTTGTTGGAATTGATTCAAGAAGAAGGCAAAACACTAATTAAATGTTGATTATTCCAAGGAAAATAGCATTCATTCACCCAAACCTGTAAATTCTACTATAAAAATCAATTTTATGGGCGTCACTCACTCTGCACTGAACATTAACAAATACTACGTCAATCTCAGTGGTTGATTAATGATATAATTTCTTTGTTCAAAACGCTATTGTGCGTGATGGGTATGGTAGTGAGAATACTGTTTATATTTATATCAAATTGGTTGTGTCGCCAACTGTCTGCTTATAAGAATTTAAAGAGATGGTCCGAAGATTTTCACTCAGAAATAAAGACTAGATAAACTCTGGATGTATACACATAAAATCCGACTCAATCAACACCTCTGGGCTTCTGATTATGTCTGTTGGGGTTTTTACCATAAACGTGATGTTTCCGGGTGAAAGTCAATGTTTACCCCTCCAGCCAATCACAGAGCGGAGGGCGTATCACTGTAGGCAGGCGGCAAGTTGCATACGAGCAGAGCGGCTTCAGCTCACTAAAAATGGCAGAAAGCGCGAAAAAAAGGATGTATTCCACTACAAGACGTGCAGTGGATAGTGCACGGTCGAAAACAAGAATGAATATTGGCATGGCATTTACCCGCTTCCAAGCCCTGAAGGAGCAGCTTGAAGAGCCACGCAGAGTTGGCCTGCTTGTAAAGTAAGTGCCAAACACAGAAATTGTTAGCTTGCTAATTTAGCGACATGCTAGGCTGCTAAGTCACACTGGCAAGGGTAACTCGGCAATATAAAACGAGTGTCAAACTTTTCTTATATCATTATATTTACACTGTGCAATAGGTGAAGCTAAGCCAATAGGCGAAGGCCGTTTTCTTTTTTGGGGGGGGAGGCCATGGGAGGAGTCGGTTTTGAGCAGATGGACGACCTGTTGGTATGCGGGATGGTTGTTCACCAGCCACGCCAAGCAACAAAATTAACAACTCTATTTTGACCACCCCCTGGGGTCTAATCCTAAAAAAAAAAAGGCAGGGGGACAAAAAATATCTTTACAAATTTGACCCAATCCAGCGAAAGAAGAGTGTTATTAACAAGCCTGCCTAATTTGAATGAAAAATCATGAAAAACAAAATCCACGTTCTAACTGCAGGACGCTGTGGGCATGTCTGCTGAATCTACTGGAAACAGCTATGCTCAAATTTCACCTGTCAATCAAATATGTCCGCCTGTACTGTAAGTGCTAAAATGTCTGTCATCAGGCACAGGCTAAAAAATGTGTGCCACAGTGTTTAAAAAACTTTTAACGTTGTCTTAAGTCTGTATCGAATGTGTTTGATGCATGCTGATGTTATATTTATGAATGAAATACGATGACATCCACCACATGTCAGCAGAGCTCAGAGCCTGTCTGCCTGCATCTCAATCAAATCACCTAAATCGTGTGACCTCTGCCAATACTTAGACCTACTTACAGCAGGCATGAGGTTTAGTCTACTTTCAGGCCATCAAGTTGTCAGATGTGTCAAAAGAAACACCCTCTTACTGCGGAATGCCCAGCATGGCACATCGCCATCTGCCAAGTTCCCAAACATTTTAAAGAAGGCTTGCAAGATGGTTAAAATGCGCCAGTCCCAATGATCCTAAGTGGCAAGTTTTCTGGCACCTGAATGCACCTTATGTACCTGGCAGGATCACCCATGGCAAAGAGGTTCTAAGGCCGTTTTATTTTGCCTGGTCACTGGGGCCCTCCTTTGGAGCAAGCCTGGAGGTGGGGCTCAATGGCGAGTGTCTGGTGGCCAGGCCTGCACCCATGGGGTTCAGCTGGGCACAGGTTGAAAAGGCAATGGCAGCCCACATTTCTTTGGGCTTACTACCTGTGGGACGGGCCAAGGGTGTTCTGAGTCCTGGGTGGTGGCTGAAAGCAGGAGTCTTGGCTGTCCACCCTGATTACAAAAGCTGACTCTAGGGACATGGAATGTCCCCTCTCTGGAAGGGAAGGAGCCCAAACTAGTGTGCGTGGTTGAGAAGTTCTGACTAGATACAGTTGGGGTCACCTCGACACACTGCTTGGGCTCTAGTACTATCCTCTCGAGAGGGGTTGGACTCTATTTGTGTGGGTGTACGTATTGTCCTCTGGCTCGGTGCCTTTACGTTGGGGTTTACCCTGGTAGACAGGAGAGTAGCATCCCTCAACCTCCGTGTAGGGGGGATGGGCCCTGACTGTTGATTGTGCCTATGCACCAAACAGCAGTTCAGAATACCTACCATTTTTTTAGTTCTTGGAGGGGGTGCGAGAGAGCTCTCCTGCTGGGGACTTCCTCATTCTGCTGTGAGATTTAAATGCTCATATGGGCAATGACAGAGAGACCTAAACGAGAGTGATCTATGTTGATCACAGAGTGTCCATAAAGAACACTGTGTTCAGACATAAGTATGTAAACATTTACATTTGGCATTAGAACACCCTAGGTGTGTTCAATGATGGATTTTGTGCATTTGCCATTGGAATTACAGTCACGTCTTGGACGATTGGATGAATAGAGAGGTGGAGCTGTTAACTGACCACCATCTGTAAGATGACTTGGTAGACCCAAACATATTGTGAGGCACTGCTCAGAACGTCTGGCAAAGTCAACACTGGTATTGTGAGGACGCCGCCGACCTCAACTCGGTACATTTCGAGTCAGTGGGCCGAATGCTTTGAAAACCTCCTCATTTCCATAATACGCCTTCCCATGAGGAAGCAGAGTCTGGGGATTCTTAAGTGGGCGCTTCTATCTCTGTGGCTGAGGTCGTCAAAGTGGTTTAAAAGCTCCTTGGTGACAAATGCCCGGGGGTCAATGAGATCCACCCGGAGTTACTCAAGACTTTGCATGCTGTGAGGGTTCCTGTTGTCACGCCTCTGCAACGTTGCATGGCATCGAGGATATTGTCTCTGGACTGGCAGAGCGCGGTGGTGGAGCCCCTGGTGGATCTGAGGGTGTGTTCCAACTATAGAGGGATCCCACTCTTCAGCCTTACCGGTAAAGTCTATTCAAGGGCTCTGGAGGTGAAAGTACATTCTGAAGTTGAATCTCAAATTCAGGAGTGTGGCGAGCGCAGTATTACATCTCTGTTTCTTGCGAATGATGTGGTTATTTTGGCTTCATCAAACTGTGATATTCAATTCTCTCGTGATGGGTGAGGTTCACAACCGAGTGTAAAGTGATTGGAATGAAAAGCCGCACCTCCAAATCTGCATAATCCGAGACCATCTATTAGACAATATTTCCTATTTTCTTCATTTCGGGTTAGAAAATAGCCATTCAACAAATAAAAACCCACTCTGAATTAAAATTTGACCAGGGCATAAAACATTCTTCGCTTGAAATTATCACATTTAGAAAAACACAATATGAGACACACTATATGTACAAATGAGAGCTTCGGATTTGAGTGGGTTTGGAAAAGGGATTGACAAATCATAGTTTTCAGACTCGGATCAGAACAAATGTTGGGATGTTGGTGCAGTCAGACATAAATTGTTGAACAGTACAGTCAGTAAGCCTATCTCGGCTGGGGATCAACACCATTGTCTCTTGCCTCTTACTCACTTTATCACACCAGTCAACAATTGGGGATTTGGCCACTAAGAGACATCTTCCCAGCTAGTCAGCTAGCCAACGAGGATCTACCTACTGCACCAACAGACGCAAAAACCGACCCGGGTGGCACCTTTGGCCACCACCATGCCTTGCCCAAAGTAAATCATTTGAAACTGAAAATAAATTTTTTTTTGTAGTTAGAAGTGGCAGCCAAAATGTGTCAGTGTCCTCTACGGTTCAATACATAGTTTTTAAACAAGTGAATGTGAGGCTTAGTAAAGCGCTTTGGGTAACTGTGGTATAGATAAAGCGTTATATACAGTAAATTTGATCAAATTAAATTTTTCATTTGCTGGACGATGATTTTTTTTATTTTTTTTCCCCCCACTGGAAAAGCACAATAAGTAATCCATTTAAGTCCATTTAAAAGACATTGCCTGCCGTCAAAAATAATGAATGGTGATTCAGCGAATGAGTCCAAGCTCTTGTATAAACCTATTTCACCTGTCGGAACTGAAATTATGTTTTATAATTATCACTACTGATTCTCGCTCCTTGCAGCTATAACAACTTTGCCTCATTCAGTCTTTGTCTCTGTGGTTAATGTGAACTTAACTCAGTAGAATGTTAGTCAGGTCAGAGGTCACTGATAGTGAATGACAGGGCCTAACTCCCACTCTCTGACCTAATTCATCCCTAAGGCATTTGATGTGTCTTGATACTTTTGTCCATTTGGTGTTTACTGTTGTGCTGCTTAATATCAGATTAAGTATGCCGTACTACATCACTTTACAGCTTGAGGCCCTTTAAATGTTCATTATTTAGTTGTGTGGATGCAAACTGTTTTTCTTCCCTGAACTCCATGTCCCTTGTAGGCTGTAACATATTGGCCATTGATCAGTGTTTGAGCACAGGGTGATTGTAGCTTGCTTTATTAGATACTAACAATTATCCTTTCAGTAATTTGCAGCAATTCCCTCTTGTTAAGTTTAGCTTTATTTCAGGTTTGGTCATACACCACCCTTGGCTTATTGTTGTGAAAATTCTCTTCTTATTACTACCCATTTATATTGCTTTCTCCTCACCTCTGCTGCCCCCTCGCTCTACACTGTACATAGATTTTGTACATATTAACAGTGTGTGTGTGTGTGTGTGTGTGCGTGTGTGTGTGTGTGTGTGTGTGAGATGTGCTATCAAGCACTTTAAAAAGGAACTCTTAAGACACTCAAATATATTTGCATTAGTTTTCAAGGAAAAGGCACATTAAATGGGAGAAAAACACATCCAAAATATACAAAAATATATCCAAAAAATTTAAAAAGCATCTTCAGAAAACATCTCATAAATCATGAAACTTCCTTTGCGACACATAACCATAAGGATTTTTTGATTAAAAGTCAAAAATATATTACTTTAGAAGCTATTTCTTTCTTAGAAGTGGTTTTTACCCTTTGAATGATAATAATTATTGCCAATAATTCAAATGCTCATAAATTTATTTTATTTTCTTTTTAAATTGTTTTTAATTCTCTTTAATTTAGCTTCTTTAGTTCTCCTGGAGACTATCCAGGTCGCATGGGGTCTTGGAGGTCTTGGAGACCTTGTGAAGACTAAGGCTATGTTTACACTGCTGGCAAATGCGACCCAGATCGGATTTTTTTGCAATTCGACCACAGTTTGAGCGGCCAAGTCGCATATATCCGATCTTGACGTCATCAAAAGTCCAATATGCGCTCCTCGCGGACGGGGGCATTAAGCTTGATTTATGCTTGACGCATCCGCGAGGTCCGCACGGCTTAGAAAACGTACGTGAATCGGCAAATTTGTTTCGAGTAACAGTTGTGACTTTATATTTGACTATAGTTTAATCCCACTTGAAACATCAAGTATAAATATGACATTTGTGGTTGTGATATTAGTAATTTAGCGACGCAGACGGCTCACTAATCATGCGGGGCAATGGCGTGACGTCATCGTTAGGGAAAAAAAAAAGGAGAGGTCTCCGTGAGCTGAGGCACTCGAACAGGCTCACCTTATTTTCACAAAATATTATTTCTACCTCCTACCGCATCACTAGATATGAGATGGGAAAAAATATGAGCCCCGACAACAAACTTATAAAGGTCCGTGGCCCTGACACGCTGGACCATACGTATTTACTTCCGGAAACAGTGTTGTGAGTGACGTTGTATCTTTCTGTCACTTTGGGGATGCATTACGTCCGCACAGCAGACCAGAATGAGGTCGCAATTAATAGATAATGTGAACACTTATTAAAAAAAATCGTATTTCACCCAAAAATCAGAATGGAGCATTATGACCCGCAGTGTGAACGTAGCCTAATTCTGTTCACAACTGGGACACGTCTGCAAGGAGACTGGGGATATATTGTAGAGGCACCGCCACAACTTCGCAGAGATGCCGCAGCGAGTTTTGGCCAAATCAGTCTTGCGCCCCACTTAGAGCGCAAGCAACATTTTGGTTTATCGAGTCGCTGCGACAGATCAGTGGTGCAGTCCAGGATATACACGAGTATACCCACTTCCTTTTCAGTCAATATTGAGTATATCCAATTCTAAATCCCCAGATGCGCACCATTCAGCCGTGGCCTACACAACTCTGCTTCCAATTGGCTGGTACCTCCTGCCTTCGCTGATTAGATTGGCTAACTTTTGACATGAAGACTGATAAGTCAATCATAGGCAGCGTATTGTGGGTCATGCCAAGGAAAACAACCCTTCACATTATTTTCCCGAGCCTCAACGGCAACCCAGAAATTTAGCTCATATCATTTGCCCTTATACACGGGACACTTGATCGCGATGGGGGATGTAACAATATCCAAATATTATCACAATATGAAGGTAGCGATACGATAATTATCACCATATTGTGGGGAGGTTGGCGATACAAAAAAGGTCACAATATTGTAAAAAAATGAGCTCATACAAAAAAAACTACAAAAAACAGAATATTGTGCTTTTGTATATTACAGCAATGAAAAATATAAAAATATTATACATTTTATATATATAAAATACATAAATATAATATATATATATATATATATATATATATATTGGCATTTACTTGCTAATGCAAGCACACATTGAGTTCCTCCACATATTGACTCTGTTCACAAGCATATTTTGTTCCCACTAATCTGACCTTTAGCGTGGATTTTAAACATCGAAAGGCCAAAACATGCCTTGTGAAAATTTAACTGCTCTAAAAAATCAGCCACCAGAGGGTGCTAGAACTGCACAAATGGAAAACAACCCGACTTTTTTAACAGGTGTGCTCCTTTTTATATCGTTAAGATAAAGTAAATTCATGAAACGATAAAATAAATTCATGAAACGCCACAATACAGTGACCATGAAATAATTAATTAAATAGAGAGAGAAAAAAATAATATATATATATTTACAAGTAATCATAGGTAATTTCACTAATTAATGACACATTTAATAACACATTGATTGATTTAATTCCATATGTAATCAATAAATAAAACATTTAATTAAACATTTAATTAATTGATGACACATTTATTTAATTATTTAATGTGTATTCATTTATTTAATGTTGGTACTTTTGGTCCTCCATACGACCTTAATGCAGCTGCTGTAATTATATTATCTTTATCCCTCGGCATGGGATGATTTGCAATTGCGTTCGGGTTTTCAAAAGTAAATTATTAGCAAATGAATAAATAAAAATCTCAACAAATATTTGTCAGTCTTTGTTAAATAAAATTTTGGTGAAAGGATTACTTCTTTTGCACTCACGTAACACCTTTGAGCAATTTTGAGTCTTCAGTTCTTTAAAAAATGCATGTTTTTGCCGTGTGGGCGTGGGTGGTTTCACCTGAGTGCCCCGACAAAACCCACGCAAGCATGAATTGAGCTGATATTCGGATCCATCAAAGTCTATCCTTTTGTCCTGTTTGCAGAGAAACAAGAGTGCAGGAAGAGGTAGTGACTGATTAATCACCAACAGAAAGAATCATAATGCAGATATGATGTGAACTGATTTCAAAGTGTCGGCATTCCCCTTCAAGATCTTCTCTCATAATTAGTCATTTCCCTGAAAGGCTATGACATTCATAAATTCAACAATCCGCATGTATAAACTGTGGCAGGTTCGAAAGACAACAATATTTTAGCCGGCAAAGCTGTGACATTCAATAGCTTGTGATGTGTGAGTGTAGATTAAAGCCAGAGAGGACACAATAAGCTGCAGACGAGGACATCATTGCGCCAAAGACAGGCTCCAAGGGTGCCGTACTGCAGTTATTGATTTATAAGGCATATCTTTATCCTTACAGTATGCATGAAAGTGAAGGGAACATCAAGGGAATCAAGTGGAGTGATGGAATCAAGGCTTTGTTCTTGACACATGCGCACACGCTTTGGTCCCAAAATCAGGGCTTTCTACTTCGGACCTCTAAAATCTGGGGACTGTTCTCATACAGATCAAAGTGTGTGTATGTTTTAGGTGGGAGGGCCTTTTGTATCAAGTGCCTGTGGTGCTGAGTGCTTTCCTCAATGCAAGCAGCAAAAAGCCCTCAGAGAGCGAATGCCACCCTAAAGCTTGGGCACTTCGACTTTTATCACGGCACGCTTTTTTTGCTCTTGCTGCCCTGCTTACCTATGACAGGAGCGCTTTTCAAACGCACCTCATTGCATTTCAAACGCCACCAACTCCCACTCCTATCTGCAACGCACCCAAGCTTATGTACGCAGCTGTCAGCTGCCCAAATACAGTACATCCCCCTATCCTTCTCTCCCACTCCTTTCCAAACTGACTCCTTCACAACTTTGAATAGTTAAGAAAATGTTTTATGCAATTCACATCTGCCCACGCACAGGCATGGCTCAGAAAAAGACATACTGACATCATACGGCACGTGTCGCACTTTTTCCATCCATCTACCGCACGTTGTCATCCTCAGCAGATTCGTACTTCTGGTAGATGCGTAATGAAGGCATGCTTAATGATCTTGTAATTCACAATAATAACATCACATCCGATGTTTTGTAATGTCTTCGGGGAACATACTGTATATATGTGCAATATGCAAATACAAAACTCAGTAAAAGTAAGGCATGCCAAAGGCCATGGTGGCTGCAGTATCCCACTCTTCAGTGAATTAATCACATGGTCCGCCTCCTCACCTAAGCATTTGTCAGAGAAAGAGAGGACACAGTGAATGAATTTGCATTTGTTTGAAGATGTATTATTAATTCATGCCAATGAGACTTTGCATAAGGGAGAAGTTTGAAAGGAGTAAAAAGCCCCAGTAAGCACAGCGACTGTTTGATCTTGTTTTGGCTTCATGCTCTTATTCTGCTTGCAGAAACTACAGTACATTGGTGTCCAAGCATCTTTGACTGTAGATGTCCCACATTTGCTGGGCCCGTGACAACAACAGGTCATCGAGCATGGGCCTATCTTATTTAATCAGCATGTGTTGAGCTGAATAACAAGCTATTATTAGTGGCCGCCCAGCGGCTGCTGTTCACATTCACAAACAGCCAGTCCGAAAGGTCAAACACTGATAATGAATAGAGTGAAAGAGCTATTCCTAATTAGACATGAATGTAAAATTTGAATGGGAAATTAGGCTGCTATGTACAAGCAAACGAGCCTAAATGTGCATTTGAAAATTCATGCCAGCAGTACTTAGACCTATCTTTGTTTAGCTCATGTGTTATTCAAGTGTGTGTGTAAAATGTGGCCTGTAAAGATCCCTGTCGGCATGCTACAAGTTGCCACGTAGCTGGAGATGAATCCAGTTGTATAATCAGCTTGTTTTATTACAGTCTTACTAAAGATAATCGGTGGAATTTTGTATAGAGTATAATTTGCGAGCGGGGGGGGGGGGGTGTTGGGTGTTGGGGGCGAGGGGGGCTGTTTGGCATGCTCGAAAAAAAACAGTGCAATTTTGGAATCAACATACCAAATTTAGTTTTAACCGGCATAAAAATCTAACTCAATAGAATTAAAAAAAAATGTTCTCCAGTGTATTTTTTTATTATTTATTATTTTTTTCAACCCCAAAAATATTTTGACAAGAATATGTTCTATGGAGCCCCACTAGTCTAAATATGGTATTCTGGTTAATATTGCGTTAGTGGAATATGAGTTAAGCAGCAAAATCCAGCCGTTTTATCCGTCTCAGGGGGCGGCCATTTTGCCACTTGCCGCCGACTGACGATGACATCAGCGTTGCTCAGGTCTCAGGTAATAACCAATCACAGTGCAGCTTAAGAAAACAGGTGAGCTCTGATTGGTGGTTGTTTGAGCCCTGAGCAACATCAATGACTACATGCAGGCAATAACCCTTTTAAAACCTGAATACTGGCAATATTCGGGTTTTGTAAGGCCATGTAAACATGCGCAAAAAAACAAAAATGCTCTTATTCGGGTTTTTAAAAATCTGAATTTTGAGTTGAAAATGAGTTACTCCTTTCATAACCGGAATTCTTGCTCATTGCATTTAATATTAATAATAATAATGCTTCAGATTTTTATAGCGCTTTTCTTTCTTGAAACTCAAAGACGCTTCACAATGGAGACATTATTCATGCACTCACAAATTCACACTGTGGTGGCGATAAGATACTTAAGTAGCCACAGCTGCCCTGGGGCAGGCTAACGGAAGCGTGGCTGCCAGTTTGCGCCTACGGCCGCTCTGACCACCACCAAACTTTCACACCTTCCATACACCAGTGTGAGTAGCGCTGGAGTCAATGTGTGTCAATTGCCTTGCCCAAGGACACAACGACACATGACTTGGGGAGAGCGAGGATCGAACAGCCAACCTTCTGGTAACTGAACGACGCCATTTATCATTGTCTTCTCAATTTACACACGTTTCTACTGCCATCACTTTCAATCTCACCAAATAGACGATTCCAACTTTCAACTGGCATGTGCACACTTGATTCAGAATGACGGCTGCAAAATAAGCTTGTTACCACTGTTGTGAGTATAAAGTGGAAGATAAAGCAAGTGGAAAATAATCCTTTTGTATCAAAACTGCACAAGGTTTCAAACTCTTTCATGTTGGCATGTGCCTAACCGATACCGACAACAGGAAGAACAGATGTTCTTGCTAGTTTAGTAAAACTAGTGATCTTGGAAGAAGGACTTTTATGACTTTATCGAGATCAGAAAAAGTGTATTTTTTCAAATTCACACTTCAACCGTTACAGCAGTTGTCCACAAGAGAGTGCCGAAGAGGCCTATGGTCCCCTTGACACTGATAAAGCAGAATTTTAGTGTGTGTGCATTCCTCATAAACAATGTTTGGTGTATCTTGTATATACTGTACTTTGGCACCCATATCTCTGTATAGGAGAGTAGGTGGAAAATGTAAATATAATTGTCACACATGATCAGGAACTGCATAAACACTAGCTTGGAATATCTAAGCTCCTGATAGGAGAAAGATGCTTTGTGCTCTGTTTTGGAATCAAAGGGACAAAAGCACTGAGCGGTATTGCGAAGTAGGAAGAACGGGTATGTAGAAGATTAAATGAATTAACGTGTTACTGGTTGCAAAAGAGTGCCCTTGGTGCGTCCTGAAAAAACACACCAAAGATGTCAATGCAATGTTATTGATTCAAATCGCTCCTGTAACAAATATGTACATACAAATTCTATTTGTTATGCATTTCAAAACAATAAAGCATACATTACATGCAAAATAAAGTGGCCATCCTTCAACCACAGGGACAAAGCTCGAGCACCGGTGCAGCAAGCAGTGATGTTGTTTAAGTGTCCTTCAGCACTACACTTAATCTTCACCTGCTCGAAGGGCGGTATTGTTGTGCTAACCCGTGCTTTCCATAGAGGCTAGCGGAGCATGGATTTGCCCTTCTGAAACCGCAGCTCCAAACTGCTCTGAAAACCCTGGTACCTCTGTCCGTGGTGCTGAAATATGTAGGAGAAAGTCCACAACTTTGAGCGGTATGCCACTTCCATATGAATTCACAGATGGTTTTGATTATGCAATGTGGTTAAAAGGAAGGAGTGTTGAAATTAAACACATTCAAAGAAGACCGCATGCATGTGAAAATCACTTTTATCGCCGCATGTGTTGTGCATAGAGACTATTGCCTACTGGTGCAATGCAAAAGTGGATCACCTTATCAATGGAGGACTGTGGAGGAAAAATATTTCTATTTTATGTACACTTTAGTGTTAATTTTGTTGACGATAACTAAATAAAGATATTTTCATCAATACACACTTTTCACCGAACGAAAACTAGACTAAACTAAAATCCCCATTAATAAACAATAATTAATAATAAACTAAATCAGTATGCATTTTTTGTCACTTATGAAGCTCACTTATAAATAATAAAATATAATATAAGACGAGACGAAAATTATGATGTTGTCTCTGCTAACACACAGTGACACACACCCTTTCAAATCCACTAAAAGGTGACTAAATAAAAATGGGATGAGGTTGACTAACTATGATAAAAACTAACAAGTGTGATTGAAATTGGACTAAAACTGAAACTAAATTAAAAAATGGCTGATAAAATCAATATTAGTACACTTGTATTCCTATTTCTTCCATTCTTATTCATATTTGTAGGGATGTTCTACACCCCTTTTTTTCAGACTGAAACTTATACGAGTACTGAATGCTTGAGTAGTCACGGATACTAAGCACCGATACCACTAGTACATTAAATACATAAAATGACCTATATATCCCAATACAACATTTTTCTTTAAAATTGCATCAAATTAATGGTAATTTTCTATTCTTCTAATTTAGAATTTCTAGTTCCTGATCGTAAAACGGCCACGAAATGGCGCTGCTGTCACGAGTGCCGATGCATTGAAATAGCGTTGTCGTCAACCACACCAACCAAGAACAAGACATTATCGAGACCAGAGAGTATCGAGACCGAGACAAGACGAAGATATAAGTATATCTAAACAAAATACGGCCAATTTTTTATTTATTTACTTATTTCATTTTGAATATATACTTTACATTATACAATATGTCGGCTATAATATGACAAAGTGTTATTGACTTTGTACTAGTTAGCATCAAAGTGTAGCTTTTCAGGTTCATTGCTGAACCAAACCGTCTACTTCCTGCAGTCAAAGTAACAACAGAGGACGCTTTAGACTTCAAATATGTCCCGTTGGTCGTGTCTAAAATTTATTCCATTTACCGGTGTAATAAATAACTTTTCCACTCCCAAATAATGCCCTTGGGGACTCGACTAATACCTGACGTGTTCATTGTTTGTTTTTCTGTTACTGTGCTTTCGAGAATGCTACACGAGCTAACTTTAATAATGTGATATTGAGCGCATTCGGAAAGACGCTATGAAGTCCGGGCACTACACTGAGAGGCAAAGTAATTTCCAGTGTGGTAAGCGGCAAGACTACTACTTGTGTTTTGCTTATAACTCGACTAGCCCACACAGATAGCTAACGTCAATGTTAGCCAGCCAACTTGCAGCCACCCGGAAGCCAGCACGCGAACACTTGCGTTATTTCTCGATCACCGTATTACTGGCCTAGTCTCGACCGGACCGAGACAAGACTTTGATTCCGAGACGAGACCAACACACTCACAAGAATAGGTATCGGCCTGATTCCGATATCATGATCAGTACTCGCCCATCTCTAATTATTAATAGGCTACCCCATAGAAAAGGAAAAAAAGGCAAGGTTGGAATATGGTAAATAAGAAAAATAATCTTCAATATAAAATAATACAATATTATGACAATTAATCTATTATCATAATATCATACAATTTCTTTTTTGTAATAATATGATTTCATTATTCTAACATTACAGCTTTACTCTGGTAACATTATGACTTTATTCTCATAATGTTGCAACTTCTGAGGTTGATTTAACTATTTGTTTAATTTTACAAATTTTACATTTGGGTGTTGGTTAATTTTCTTTTAAATGAAAAAGACCATTATTTCGTATCTCTTTTCATTCACCAGCATCCTACCAAATGGAAGTCCACATGTGTAAAGAGAATTTCATGATTGTGACGTTGGCACGTTGCAGCAACATGTGGATTTCATCATTGATTTTCTCTTACATGGCACAATTGCTATGAGGATAAGCACACATCTGCTACTGCAGATAACCATGCTGGTAAAGAATCATCTTTTTATGAATGAACAGCAGCCATAAACTAAATCATGTTTACTGTGTCAATACCGCAGCCCACACTCTTTAAATACAGCACAGCTCTTGTTAGGTGTCAAAGCCACTCATTATGCAAGGATATGTTTTGTCAGCAAAAAGCATGATTTACAAGACTGTACAACACACAGTACCACGGAAATGTATAGATATTATTCAGGTAACACCAAGTTGAATCTAACAGTTACCTTCTCACTTAGTGAAGATAATAATGTTGTTATCTGTTAGAAGGTCAGAGAAAGATTGCCTTCATTCAGCACAGACGCGATTTTATTGAAACCAATTATTGCTCATTGAAAGAGTATTTTAACCAGACCGACTTGAGTTTCATAGATCATACAGTGAAATAGAAACATTCAAGTCAATGTGTTCTATTGACTCCATACATTAAACTGAAACCGTAATAAAGCCATGTAAGACCTTTTTGCAGTTGTATTATTACTGGATGTCATTGCAGGCCACGGTGTATGATTGCATCACTGTGTCAACTCTGCCGTGACTGCCCTCGGCTCCAAATCACAGACTACTATAGTCATTTGCACCCATACCTCAATATTCTTAAAATAAAGAACAATTGTGAATAAGCAATTCATTTCTTTTTTTCTTTTTACATTATGCTCATAAATGTTAAAGCTTTGCTTTTTTTTGGTAGTTTTAAATAGCTATAAAATATTGAAATAAAGCAAAACTTAACAATGGCATTATCCATAATGATTTGTTATTGTTTTCCTGATCCTATAATCTCACTTCTGCAAGAATTAAGTACAATTCTAATTATCTAACCACAACTTTATTCTGCTAAAATTGCACAACGAAAATATATATAATTTTAGATCATTGGTTCAGAAAAGATTGTTACTTGTCTAGAGTTGATTTCACAGAAACATGAATGCGACATACAATCACCTCAAAAAATACATTGTAGGTGCATGACTATTGCTAAAGATAGCTGTCATTTTTCTTTCATTATAATTTGTATTATTTTAAAGTAGAGTTTAACTACTGGCTGGTCAATGTACTACTTTTTTTCCTAGGGATACCAGGTATCGGTATCGGGCCAATACCTGGCCTTATTATATGGTATCAGTACTCGTGACAGCGGACGGTACCAGCATTGTTTGTGGCCACTTTACGATCAGGAACTAGAGAGTAGAAGAATAGATAAAGATATAAATTGCCTTTTATTTCATGCAATTTTAATGAAAATTGTTATATTGGGATCTTTAAAATTATCTGTTTTTTTGGGGGGGTATGTTTTGTGTATTTATCAAAAATACTAGTGGTATTAGTACTCAGTATCGGTGACGACTCAAGAGTTAAGAACTTGTCCTGATATCGGTCTTAAAAAAAAAGATTTTTTATTATTTAAATTTTTTTTACGGGGAGTGTACATTGAAAAAATGAACTATAGCACCTTGATTTTACTCCTGGGTAGTTACGTATAAAAAAATCTATCAAAAGTATATGTTTTATGAAATCCTGGTGCCTGATATTTTAAGATGGTCTGTGTAGAAACACGTGAATGAGAAGAGACCTTCAGGAAATAATCAAATACACGCAAAGACAGGTTCACAAAAATAACGACTTCTGGTGCCACAAGACATTAGCATGTGCCTCAGAGTAACACATGTATTCATTTTCAATCTATTTACATAGGCAAATAATTTGCTTGCCATCTAATTTATTCATTACTGCCTGATCCTGCAATGTAGGGTAGTCGGAATCCAGAACGACCGTCCTGCACCGCACTCATCAAGTTCCATCAAGTTCTTAGTGATCCAATTATATTCGAGCATTTTTGTAAATGGCACTTTCTTCACAGTCTATATTCCACTTACAATCATCGCATTTATGGAAGATAAACACACTATGTGTGTTATTCTTTTTCTGTAACCCAAACGTTGTCAGACCTTTGAAATAATAAGAGAATGATTTATTTGTGGTGCATTCCACGTTCATCCAGCACAAATAAATGATGTACCAAAAAAATAAAAAAATACCCATCCAAGCCAAGTTTAATGAGACGAAGAAGTGTGTGTGCGTGTGTGTGGGTGTGTGTGTGTGTGGGGGGGGGGGGGGGGGTGTGAGTGTGGAGGTTGAGGTGGAGGGGTAAGAGCTTCAAAACACATCAATTGATAATGCTGTGGATTTAAATGATGCATGTGTCAATGTGGGAAGCACAGGCTTGATCCAGGAAGCATCAATGGTCCCGAGGGTGTCAGAGTGCAATGTGCTTCCCATCCCTGATTGGTCATTAGTTGGCAAGGTGTGAAACGCTGCCACATTAACGCTTTCGCACACAGCCTGTTAGAGGCTTAAAAGACTCATGTTCGCACACACACACACACACTGACTGTCATCTCATTTAGCTGTTGGTCAGGTGTTTTGCAGATATATTTATGAGTGAAAACATATGCTCCATCTAACCATCAAGTAAAAAAACAAAAAACTGTCATCGGGGTGTGTGTGTTAATAAACCAGTTGACCTTTTCTGTTTCTGTCATACCCTGGAAACAGGGAAAAAAAACAAATGTATAACAACACAAATGATGCATTATGCATTTATTTTTATTCACATCTATTTCAAAGGGCGGACATGGTAACATCCAAATGCAGCTATTTTGCTGTAAGATGTTTTTACTGTGTGTATCAAATTAAAAACAGAATTTTTAATGATTATGCAAATAGCTATTCGATTAACACAGCCATCAAAGCTGTGTAAATCTCATCTGCTCCATGCACTGCCAATTTGCAGATCTCAAAGCTGTAGTATAAGGTCAATAAAATTATTCATTGATTTCAATGTTTAAAAATACAGCAACAGACAGAGCCTGGAGCAAGCGTCATTCACACCAGCGAGACTCAAAGGGCATCCATGACAAACAATGCTGCTGGGATTTATTCTTCACTCAATTTCATGACTTTGCCTTTAGCCAAAAGTCATGAAATTACATTTTGTTATCAGGTGAGAGTGTGCTAACATTTTGACAGCATATCCCTTAACTAGCGTGAGTATTTTTGTGAGTAGCCTATTTGTTCCAAGTCGAAATTCTAATCCGTCTTTGACTTCAGGTTACAAAAAAAAAAGAAGAAGAAGATATTAGTCAGTGATTTCTGGATTAATTATCTCCATAACAAAGTAACACAAATCTAATTATTCCCTTTTTCTTAACTTGAACCAACATGCAAACAAAATCACAGCCTGCAGAAGAATAAACAAGAAGTGACAAATAACATACAAATATGTTGACGCTTCTGTACAGGTGCCCGGCCCCAAAATATTGCTGCTGGGCTTTCCCCCATTCAAAAGCACTTTAGATGTCACAGCAGAAAAAATTAAAATAAATGTCTCCATTCCTCAGGGTCTGGTTGCTACGCAAATTGTTACAGAAATATCCCCCACGCAAAGATTAAAACATGATCGTTTCTAAAAATAATAAAACTCCCTGCATTGATAATGTTGTTGATGCCATACAGAACAGCAACTGAAATGAATGCGGTGCCGCTCAGATGATATGAAGCCGACTTTGTGTAGAAGCTCAGAGCACCAGAGGTTCCTGAACTCCAGAGACCGTTTTTGCAGGGAACCAAAGGCATATCTGCAGGCTGCCTCATCACAGCCGACTATCTGTCTGGAGCTGGTGAACATCATCATGAGCTCTGTGGCTCTGGGTACAGACAGATTCAAACGCTGAGACTCCCAGCGGAGCGCCACTTTCTCTTTTCCAAAGCCTGAACATATTGCATTACACCGTTGGGAGCTTGAATCAGTGGGGTATCTGTTGGAGCTTTGGATTTTGCCTCGCAGATAAGTTGCATGAATGGAGCTCTACCTGGTGTGGTTGTTTATGCTCGCAGGCGGTCTCCGTCAGTGTGAACGACGAGCGTAAAAGGGGGGAAAAATATCTGTGAACAGCGTCAATCAATGGAGGAGAATAATGTCGTTTGTGGATAATGAGAAAGGGCGCTGAGCATCACACTAACACGCGCGATTACTGACATCTCAGTGACTCGCAATGTAGCAGAACTAATTCGCACGTACAAATGTATGTCTAAAAAATGATGACTTCACTTGAGGCTAATTAATAATCAAACAAGCCAATGAGCAGTGAAATACAGAGATGATGCGATGAGCCTGACGAGGCTTTCAACCGTCACTTCTTGAATTTTGGAGTTCATCTGGGGAAAGTTACATTCAATTATTGCCGCCCTAAGAAGGCTGACATTCCACAACTTTGGCAAACAGGAAGTAAATACTATTTAGAAGTTTTGGAGTTTTAAAGGAGTTTGCCTTTTTACACCGCAACATTTCAGTGTTAATGTTTTTTTATTTTCTTTCATTGAGGTGAAATCAAATGAACTCTCTATTGTCCAAATACTTCTGAACCTAATTGCATGAATTAAAGAAAAAAAAAAGTTTTTTTTTTTTTTGTATGTGGGTGAGTATGTGCGTGTGTGCGTGCGTGCGTGTGTGTATTCGTTAGTTCACCAAAAACCTATAAAAAAAAAAATCCCATACCGTTCACCTAAACCGAACACCGCCGTCAGGAGACCCGAGGAAGGACCAAAGAAAACAAAGGAAGGTGAGGATTGTAATGCTTTTGCCTGTGACTATCATACAAACCACACCGAATGTTATAGTAGTTAAATTACATCTCATCACATTTTGAAATCATAATAATCCTCACAAATCAAATTACAATGATCCAAAGTCCAATAATTTTCACTGAGCACGTTTCTTTTCTTTTGAACTTTTAATTTTTTGTTCTGGGAAAAAAATCCCATGATTATGTTCAACCTTAAACGGGAAATATTATGCAAAGTTAACTTTTTAAGTGCTTTTATACTAATAGTTGGGTCAAATGCTAATTCATTCTTTGTCAAATCAAAAAATAAAGTATGAATTTGTTATCTCTGTTCCGCACTTCCGCCCCCACAGTTACATAAGAGGATATAACAGTGGTAACTTTGTTAAACACTATTATTTTTTAGTGGATGTGGAGGGATGAAAAACTAATGAAGGGCCAAAAAGTAAGCAGAGCTGCAATGAGTTTTGTTCAAAGCACAGATTATCATTAGCTAACAGCTAACTTCAGATAAGCAGCACATACTTGATTGTTTGGTAAGTTATGAGCAAGTTGGGTGTGTTGGAGCGGGGTATTTGTATTTTGTGATATTTTTACTGATCCAGATACACTGTCTGCATCAGTGGCGTCTCTGGCATGAAATGTTGAGTGGGGCACAAAAGTGGGCACTTTACATCCACAAGCAGCAAAGCCTAAACAATAAACTGTAATTCAATTCAAAATCACAATCCGGTGGAAAAGCGCTATATAAATGTAGCCTACCATTTATTCATAGCCTTACTAATTAAGGCTATGAATAAAACCTTTGAATGATTCAAAAAAGGGCTGTGCAATTAAGCAAAATCAAATTACAATTTCAATTATTACCCTCGACAATTACAAAATTGGCATAATCGTAAACAAAAATAAACGATTACTAAAACTCATTTTGAGTTCTTTAAATATATGTATATATATATATACCTTTTTTATTTTAAAATGACAAATTTAATAAATCGTGTTTGCTCCAAAAGGAACTTAATAATTACATAGTGTTCCAAATAATTGTATTTGTCTTAATATTTTTAAATGTTAAAACATTTTCTTGTTTTGTATTAAAAAAATAAATAATCGTTTGAATAACTGTGATTTCAATTATTACCAAAATAATTGGGATTATTATTTTTTCTATAATCGAGCAGCCCTAGTTCAAAATAAAAATGCTACTCACCAGTGCTGTTCATTGAGCTCAGTTTTTTTCTAGCTTAACCTTATCTCCAATTGGCCAGATTGTCTTTGCTGCTTCAAATTCAACACATAGAAACGTTTTGCTGAAATTACTGAAAAGTGTGACGTCCACAACAAGCAGTGCTCCTATAAGGTGGCCACTCTTGCAAAATCTCACCTTCCCTTAAGTTGAGCCACAAGCTTTCTTCATAACGAGACAGCTGCAATGTTTTGCCCCCCGCAGTGCGGCCTCTTTCTCTCTTGAGCGACGTCAACAACGAATCTACTTCATTCATTGTTGGTTTGCTATTATGTAGTCTTTTTGCTCACGATGAAAACCAATTTAGCTTACTGCTGTATGCTGCCATCCGCCAAAACGCCAGTGTGCTGTTTTCAGCACCCACACCTGGCGGTTGATTGGGTCTTGACGTCACGTGACATCAGTCCTGTATTTCAATTGGATGATGGGCCCAGTTAATGTGGCCCCTTGGCTGTCTATGGAGAGCAGCTTGGGACATGCGCACTGTGATTTGAGTGGCTCATCCACTGGCCCTCTCCTGTGTAGAAAGTTAGATCATTAAACTTGGCTTTGTATCATACATATATGTTTATAAAAAAAAAAATCCTTACAAACATAATTGGTACTTATTCGAAAATTCTTCTTCTTGATGAAATATAATTTTATAAATTATTAGTTATAAAGAAGACCAATTATGAGCCTGCATAGTGCTCAACAGCGCCATCTGGTGGGGCCTGGCCATCCTGTCGAGCTCAAGTGTAGGCTATTTCGCGTTTTTAAATCACTGTAGCCATTTAGCTCCCTGGCCATCAATGTAACAATGTAAGCTTGGTGACGTCTGACTCACTTACATGAAACAGCAGCAAAAAAACAAAACAAAACAAAGGACAATCCTTGGGGTGTATTGACGAGAGCTTAGAATATAAATGTTGCTTAGTGACACAAAAATGCTATAGCTGTTATGGATTGTGTATATTACATAGGTTTTTTTGTTTTGGCTTTGTGTCCTGTCTTGCTCGTTAGGTTTTGTTTGCACCTGTACTCGTCATCCTGTTCCCTTGTGTCATCCAATCACCTCCCCCAGCCACTTGTGTGTTGTCCAGGTGTCCTCCGTTGGCCCCGTCCACACAAAAGACAGTTTCAATCCATCCTCACACGTTTCTTACTGTTAAGGTCGTTCGTCTTCATGATGGCGTGTTTTCGGAGCTTGAAACCGATCATTTTTGAAACCGGGCTCCAGAGTGGAAAGATTTCAAAACGCGCCTCGTACGCGTCCGTCTGGACACCATATGCAGGATACTCCTCCAGCGATGACGTAATGGTCGCAGCTCAATGACGACGCATTGTCGCAGATTGATGACGTATGCTCCAATTCTCGCGTCACCGTCAGTCTGTCAACAACAATGGCGGATAGCAGCCTCCTTAGCTTGCTTATGCTTTTGCAGCCAAATATTTTGCTTCTTTATTCCCACGTTCAACAAGCGGTGTTGTATTTGAATCACCCGGCATTGTCACTTCTCCTGTGTTCGTCTTTTTCATGTTTTTTCGATACATGCAAAGCCATGTTTGTTCTGTAGATTGCAATAAAGTTAGAAAAAAAAGTGTTTGTCTTCTTTGCTGATTCTTCTTCTATGCTTTCCATTAACTAGCTACAGCGCTACTCCAGACTAGGCATATACATTACAGCTGTTAAACGTCCTCAGCGTCTTCTTTTGGACACACACAAGTCTTGAATTGCTTCTGTGTGTACGAGATTTGTTTGAGGAACGAAGCCGGCTTTGCTTCCGTCTGGACGTGGCCTTATTTTCCCGGTTTCGTTTGTTGGATCGTTGTCGTTGTCACCACTCTTGTGTTTTATTTGTTCCTTTGATTTTTGTTTTTTTCAGAACTTTGTTGGTTTTGTTTATTTAGAGTTTTACCCATGTTAGTGTTTTTTGTTAAATAAGCTGTTCAGTATCCCATACATCCCTGCCGTGGTTCTCCTGCCTCCCTGCATTTGGGTCCTTCCCCACCAGCTCACCGTGACAATAGCGTTAAAATTCACATGCACATCCCTGTTAATGTCCACTTCAACCTCTAAAAATATAAAAATAATTTCCACAGATATATAATAGATACGATAGGGTTACACTACAATTTCGCTGAAAAGTTAATATATAATAAATTAAGGATGGGCAAGTAGCGATACCAACATCAGTATTGGTCCCGATAGCCAACAATGTCCTCTTCTGCATTAATTTCATGCTTCTTTAAGGAAACATGCTATATTGGGATGTATATTTGTTTTTTTAAAGCTATCCTTTTTTTGGGGAGGGTATCTATCAAAACTAATAGTGGTCTCGGTACTTGGTATCAGTATCGGTGACGACCCAGGAGTTGAGTCCTCATACTGATATTGGTCTGAAAAAAGTTGAACATTGAACATCTCCACGATAAATTCTTACCAGAAACTATTTATAAGAAATGTCATTGCTAGTCAATCTGGTGACCAGTGGTTGTGCTTTAGCTAATGCTAAATGCTATCTTAGTTGATATTTCAACAGCGCTAAACATGCAACGCACTCACCATGACCCAACCTTTTTTGCTTGGTCCCAGCAGCTATTGGAAACTGTCTGTGCCGTTTAACTTGTGTCGGTCCTGCATTGTAACATTGGAAATATGCCACCAGAAAACTCAGCTAGTGTTGCGTCTGACCGGCAACCACAGCATTAGGATAGTAGGACTACGTATTCCATGATTCCTAGGTTACGTTCACACTGCAGGTCTTAATGCTTGATTAAGATTTTTGGGGTGAATTCATATTTTTACCATTTCATATCTACAGAGGAGTGATGCGGCCGGAGGTAGAAATAATATTTTGTGAAAATGAGGTGAGCCTGTTCGAGCTCCTCATCTCACGGAGACCTCTCCTTCCACCCCCAACGATGACATCACGCCATTGCCGCACGTAGTAAACGAACCGTCTGTGGGGCTAAATTACTAATATTACCACAAATGTCAACTTTATGCTTCATGTTTCAGGAAGTAGTTTTAGTTCCAGTATGACGGAAATATGTTAGCGATTACATGTAGTTACATAGGCGTATGAGTCGCTATGACAACCATGTGATTAATATACACATGGCTAAACAATTGTGTTTTCTAGACTAAAAACAGCGCTGCAGGGACTGCGTACATAGCAGGACAAAACATTGGAGCTGGCGAAATCTGCTGGCACACGGTACACAAGGCTCAAATTGAGACTGCGTCAGTAAGCCTTTTTCTCACCATACATACACATACTCGAGCGCCACTGTCGTCTGGCTGTGGATCTTCTGCTATATTTTAGCAAACTGAACAGCTATATATGATCTTTTTCTCTTTGGGTAAGTGAGAGTAATCTCTGTCACAAGTTCATATCTGTGTGGTTATTATACTAAGGCCTTGAAAGGAGATGATGTATAAACTGAATGTACCTTTGGTAAAGGAATGTTGACTTTAATTAATGAACAGTTCACATCAGAATTCATTTACTCCCAAGGCATTTAGCTCACGTTTGCATTCAGCCAAAATGACAATTAGTTTAATCTCTTTGTGGGCTTAGATTCCCCAACTGTCAATACAGCAGACAAGTTAGTGTGCGAGAAGGTCAAGGTTCACAGCTGCTGCATAATTACAAAGGACGACGTGCAATAACTGTGTCTATGCCTACTAGAATATCATTTTGTGTGTGTGTGTGTGCGTGTGTGTGTGCACGCCTGGGACTCAACAAGACAATACACTATTAATTTAGTCACTGTTTAAAGTACAAGCAAACCAACAGTCTTGCCTGCTTTTCCCTGGGTGCTAATAGTCTTGGGTTAGTTCCAGTATTCCTTTGTTGAATAATTGGACACCATGGTGGGCAATCACTAAGTCTCTTGCTCATACCAAGGGAGAGGTGAAAGCAGTATTGATCCATGTCTGAATCTCTGATCAATCATGCCAAATCAGTCCCTTGGGAGGGGGGTGTGGGGGGGGTGAAGGAGCGGAAACAGGTGACAAAGGATATCTCTATGACTGTATATGTATTCATCACAAGCGTGAGATGTGTTCAGCATCACAAGCAAAATCAGGTTTTCTGACCGTTGTACGCGTAAGTGGGCCCCTCTGCTTACTGGCTAGAGACCACCCAGACTCTCCAGGTGACATTGGTGGCAGAAGAGCCGGCTGTGGCTTCTTGTAATTGAATTGAATAAATGATTGCGTTTCCTGCGGCGGCTGCTGCGGCCTTCAGCTTTCTGCCTGGCTAGAATCACCGCCGATTTAATTAATTTTTAATTAGGAGGGGAAATTGCAGGCCTGTTCCACAGGGACCTTTAAGACATCTGTGCATTAGAGATAACATTCTTAAATACCCTGAGCCTCCCAAAAGTGGCACCACAACTCGGCTTGTCTAGGACAGAAAGTGGGTGGTGGGGGTCGTCTGGGAAAATTTCCTGCTTGTGCTTGTTAAGATGGGCACACACAACAATAATCGGGCCAAACTTGACCCCGGCTTCAGCCATCAGCTCAACCTCAGCAAGGACCCAATTATCAGATGCCTCAAAAAGAATATCTTGCAGTGTGGTATGATTTTTTTCCCTTACCATTATTTTTTTCTGTTCAGTATTTTCAGTTGCAAATCCTTACGTGTGTCAGCCAATCAGCAGGCTCCGTTATTGTGAACTGAACATTTTGTTTCCAATAACCAATTAGAAAGTGACTTGAAGCTCGCAATATTACTGATGAAGGTCGCAATGTTACCTCGCTTCCTTAATTTACTTTTCTACTACTACGACTACTGTCTACTAGGGAAGGGTGAGTACCGATCACAAGTATCGGTATCAGGCTGACATACAGCAAAAAGCCCAGTGCTAAATTGACTTCTACAGAGTTTATTTTAACACTGTTTTAGAGTTGATATCGTTCCAGACTTTCCAAAGATAACTAATCACTTTTAAAATAATGAACAATTTCACATTGGGAAAGAGTAAATTTTTCACTAACCAAGCAGGTATAAATTAATTAAATCCCAGTGATAAGCAAGGAGGAAAGAAACACTGACTGTCTTTCAAACTAGTGACGTGTAAGTGCAAGGCGAAGTTCATCTAACACTCCGTTGTGTTAATCTCATTCTAGGTGAGAAAAAAGTGGTGGTTGCTATTTTTATAATATAACGTAAATCATTATAAATGTATTTAACCTTTATTTAACCAGGTGAGGAAACAGATTATCATTTAGAATGTCAACTGCAGACAAGGCAAAAATAAAATTACAAATTAACAAGTAAAATTAATTATGAAACATACATAAAACAAAACATACAAAAATACATTACATACATTAAGTTTTATTATTATTATTTTTTATTTATTTAAGATTGTATCACAAAATAACTACATTCTATTAAGTTACAGCTAATTTGTGTTTTTAAATGATCCATAACCAAAAACTAGTATAGATCAATTTAATCAAAAAATAATAGTACAAATTACTCATAAAAGCATACAAAGTTACACCAACTTAAAAAAGTTAAATTAGTAGTAGTTGATTATTTTGAACATTTGGGTTTACAGTGCACCCCCACAATGTTTTTTGGGGTTGTTCATTGTTTGCTAGAGTGAATGTCACCCAGCAATACTGATCTTCAAGTATGAGACCTTTGAAGATGTGATCCATCCATCAGTCAAACAGATTCTTGTCACTGTCAAAGTCTGCTTTAATTGGGTGATTGATTGTACTTTTACTGCTACACACACAGTGCACACACTTTTATGTCGCATACAGTTTATTTGCACATGCTCTGCACTGATGAATATATATTTTATTTATTTTGCCTCTTGCCATGTAATCCCTCATACACTTAGCTTGTGCACACTGTGGCCCAAGCTTGATGTATGGCAGTCACAGTGTGTAAGAATGTAGCGTGCGGATGTTCAACAGCCTGTTGGAAGATGTTTTACAGCCCCGGGAAGCAGCATGTTGTCACAACGTGTTCAATATCACAACACATCAAAATTTATTACAGGCTTCCAGCACTTTTCATTCATTGTACTTTACTGCTGCGATAAAACACATTGATCTCTGCAAATAATACTTTTTATTATTGAACATTATCTCACGCTCTCTTTAATCAGAATTATTACCTGTCGAGAATGTATGTGCGGGAGGCATCATACAGGCAGATATAGGTGACAATATAAAGAATAAATAATACCCTGTACTTGACTTCATTGTATCAGTGAATGCAACTCTATCAACAAGAGTGATGATATCGTCATGCGTTTTGCCTAAGAACAAGGTGACCTTCTCTTGAAGATGCCAACAGATTTGTTTGTGCAGAAATTCAGCAATTGATGGGAAAATTCAAGATCTCATGTAGTTCCTAAACAATAGCAAAAGAAGATGTGTCAAAGAAGGCGAACATGACCAAATATAATTCTGTGGCTATGATATATTATTGTTCAAACGCCCTGTTGGAGGAGCTGATGTCAACGTTTTGTTTGGAATTACAAAGCACCTCGAGAGTCCCAAAAAGCAATCAGTACGTCTTTGAAATTGCAGAATACAACTAAAAACAGCCGTCCCTCACATCACCCTCCTCCCCTTGCAAAAACAAATCTAAAAAAGGTTCACACATCTAAAGGACAGCTCTTCACTGGGCTTTTGCTTTTGTTGTCTTTCATCATTTGCACACAAAAGCCGAAAAGGAGGGCATCAGAGAAGCATGGCATTGTTACTAGTGTTTAGATATGCTGCTTCTCCAACTATTTACAGCATTTCATAGATGTTGAGAAATACGCCGTGCCTGCTTCTCGTAACAAGCATGAGTAAAATAATTTAAAATTTCCAACCCGTCAAACCTCATGAGTAGCTTGATTATCCTGAATCATTGGATTCGAGTATGTACTGATGTGACCACTGATCCGTACGACTAATTTGGGCAAGATGCACGTCTGTATAATTGAACACATTTAAAAAGGCATTTAACAATTTGCTGTATATTTGTGTTGCACATAATGAAAACCAGATCACACCCATGCCGCTGTGCAAGGATCGATGTGAATCAGTTCTGCGCGTCTTGAGTAGAGGGGTGGCCTTGGCCCTTGCTCATTGACTCTTGACAGTATTCAGGAAGCAGACGAGCTTCAGTATCCTTTTAGACTGTGCCTTTGTCATTTCTCTTCTTGGGTTATCATAACAGTGAAAGGTTACCACATCATAAAAAAACAAAGACAATGCTCAATACACTTTTTAAACTATGGAGTTAGCAATAGTGATGACACTTGATTTTGGTAAGTTCTTCCAATTTCAAACCATTCAGTGTTCACAACACAACCATTTCTGTTAATGGCACAACTACTTATGCTAATGGCAGAGATCCTAGATAAATTGCGGAGTTGATGAGCAAAGTGAAAGGCTAGGAAGCAGCGCTCCGTTTGGGGGTTGGTGAGCAGATAATAGAGTTCAGCACATTGGCGTCGTTAGGTTTATTTTAGAGGTGCCTCAGGCCAACCTAAATTATTCTCTAACCTCTCTAAATAATTCAGTGTTTTTCCTTGAAAAAAAAAAGCCCTCATACCGTCCCCATTGGTTGAGAGTTGAACCGAATAGACAGCATTAGGCGGTAGCAAAGTTAGTGTGGCGGTAGCGTTTGCTCCGACACCCCTTAGCTTTAAACGCATCTCAGCAGTTTGCATCACGTAGCAACCCTCCCAAGGAGCCACACCCAACAGAAGTACCTTTGATGTTTTAAAATACTTCTCTAATCTAATTGTAGCTTAGCGCGCTACATTTCTCTGGTGGGTAGCTTCAATGCCGTAAACCTTTCGTGTAGTGCAAAGCGCAGTCTAACTGTGCGCAAGGTTGGAGTTTCCTTATTTTTGTATTTTCCTAGACGGGTGCAGGTAGATGCGGATGTTTGTGCCAAGTAAAGCAAATGAGAGGACCCGCTTCCATTAGATGGCAACGTTGGCTGCGTTCCATCCCACAACAGTGCACAACAATGCATCAATGCCCCCTTATACCAAAAGAAATAAAACTCCACCAATGCACACAGACTGTGCTTTGCGCTAGACTTTTGTCTCTCTGCCCCCCCCATAAAACCCAGTAACACCCCTGGGTCAGCACTTTTTTTAATAGAAAGCAAGTGACTTACAGTACATCCAACCATGTACAGTATTTTTTTTGTGTAAAATATGAATGTGATTTTGATGACTCTTGTGGAGTTTTAGGGGTTAAATCAATGCCAGAAATATTTTGGATGCAGCATTTTGTTGAAAGGGCCGAAGGCAGAGCACGGAAGTGCCTAATTAGGCTGCTGTCCAGAAGTCTGTCATGTGTGTGAGAAACGCCCAGTCTTTGGCATTTAATCTAAGACTGTCACATCCACTTTGCCTCCCCCGCAGCACCCCAAGAGGTGTGCACGAATGAGGGGACACCTGAATGTATTGCTGTAATTTTCACTTCTCGGAAATCATGCTGATATGCCTCTCATATGACACTGTGGTCTGTTCTACAGGATGAATGAATGTGGCAATGTTGTAACACTTGAGAACGGTCTCGACATTTAACATTGAATGTTTTCCATATATTTAGTATGTTTATCTAGTGCTGTTGATGATTTTGGGGAGCTGCAGCCTATCCCAGATGACTTCGGGTGAAAGGCAGGCTACATTCTGGACTGTCTACTAGTCAATCACACGGACGGACAACCATTCACACTTACATTAACACCATCACTGAGTGGAATCTGAACCCATGTTGCCTGGCAACCACGACACTATCAAGAACGCAAATTCTATTAAAGTTATTTTGATTGAAGGTAACAATGCAGAAAAAAACATCAAATAAAAATATTAGACATTTTATTGTCTCAAATATCATAACTATAGGTGAATATACCAACCAACCTTGAATTTGACAATGTAAGGAAATGTTGCCCCTTTTTGAAAGACTTTTGGCCAATTCACATTTCGGGATTAATTCCCCAAAACATTTGTGTGCCTTCAACCACAATGAAATTGTGGATTAGGTACAGTTGCAGATCGGGTTATGACAGCAATGATGTTCATGTCTACATTCTAAGTGACATCAAGACCAATCAGTGCTGCTGCTATAATGACTGACACATGTGACACATGAAACTGTTAAGTGATTGATGAGCTATGCCTGAAATGTGGGCCAATCCCGGTACAATGATAACGAGCAGGCATGTGGGAAACGGTGCAGCATACAGCTGATTGAAACATCATTTGCAAAATTGTTAGTTCTATGACACTATTCAAGTTTTTTTAATCGGCAACTGAAAATACGATTGAAATTTCAAATAATTAAAATATAAAATATAGGAAACAACAATTTGCAATTTGTTTCATTTAAAAATGTCAATGCCAGCTGGAATAGGCAGGAAAATGAGCTCAAAATGTATTAGTAAAAAGCAATTCTGTTCTTCAATCTTTTAAATGAAGGCGCGGGTAATGTTCAGACTCGAATTTTGTGCTTTTGCCAGATATAAACTGTGATGCCTGACATTTTTGTAGTCTGACTGTTCATGAATCCTCAGATTGACTGAATTAACTGTCATTTTCCCTTTGGCTTGTTATGTTTTACCAAACACTGAAGCTGTAACTCGATCAACAGAGACCTTTCGTGGACAGCCTTGCTGGTCTGTAGCATTGGTTTTAATAGGCAATGAGCGATGGAGCAATGTTGAGATTTTTTTTATTTATTTAAACCAACCTTTAGCATTTTGGACAAAGGTCCTTTAGCCAAATTGGATTAACTTTATGGAAATAAGAGTTTAGGGGTGTGACTTGGGCTGCTGTATTTTAATGCATGCACGCACGCACATGTAGTTATCTTCAAAATATAATACAATTATTTTTTTATGTCCAACACTTAATTAAAATGTATATAAATTTCACTCTGTAGTTGCCTTTACAGTAAGTGGCATTAACATGGTCCACGAATGGTACTATCATCTCATTGTTATTAATTTATTAATATGCCATTTATAGTCCCTGTAACGTTGGTGACTTCTGGATCAATAAAAACAAAAGCATCTGGAGGACTGTAAATCCAATCATCAAATAAATAATAAAAATGTTTTGTTTTTATCCGCTTTGCAATATGTTATCAATCATTGCAATATTTCCTTTGCTTTTGACAGCGATCATCAAATTGAATTGACTCTGTGTTTCAATAAGCGTTCATTATGTTTACATGGTCAGCAATAGAACAGCTATTGTGTATTTAAAAAAAGACCATCGTTTTATAATTATGGTATTTACATGAGTTGGTATAAAGTAGTTTATTCATAAACCTGTGCACGTGGCTGAACATAATCCAAATCTACAGTATGGCTCTGTTTTAGATTCCTCCTTAAATGTCACATTCATGTCCATTGCTCTTAAAAGACATTGACAGATTTGTTGATGATGTATCTAATATTCCCAGTGAGTCCCATGTGTTCACACGTTACAAACCAACTGTGAGCTACCAACCTTTAATACAGCTGCAAATTGCTTCAGTAGGTGTAAAAAGCATTTCTTGTCTTTCTTTTCTTGTGTTGTAACTAAACTCCCCTGAAGTCATCGTGCACCCTCCAGGGCAGGCCAACATCTCACCTTGAAAACTTCTGCTTTATGTTACTAATATTTGCATCCTGTTCTTCCATGTCACAGACATGCAAAAGGGAAATGCTCAGTGTTTAAGAATAAAATAGGGCTCTAAATCATGAAGAGTGCCCTTTGTATGCCTAAATGCCCAGCTTGGCACAGAGAGATTCAGGATATGCTTTACGCTTGAGCACAGTTGTTTATGAATACAGAGCCCCAAGGCTTATCCAAGATCAGAACTCAATGAAATCAAGACAAGACCAAGACCATAGAAATTATTTTTAAAAACCACAATGATGGACAGTTAACTCATTCAAACCTATAAACGTGGAAATACGTTTTTTAATACTTTGTTTGTTTGTCACTCCCAAAAACATATTTATCCGTTTTATTTTTTATTTTTTTTAATGCAAGACCATACAGAAGGCTTTGATGCAGCTTCTGACATGAAGAGGTGGCTTAAAGCAATGGTAGTTATTTATTTATTTTTTAAAGGTGGCAGCAAGCTCTTTTTTGGTCAGTGTTTTCATTGAATATTGATGAAACTTATTCTAATGCTGATTGCTGCAAAACGGAAACACAAATACTTTTCTGATGACAGAAGGGACTCTAATCTTTATTTTGGTAGGTTCCATGTTTTTATAGCAATAGAACACAATATTCTGTGGGCCTTGCAAAATCTGTCAAAATCCAGAAAAACAGCCGGGAGCGAAGGGCGTTGCTTCAGTGAAAATGGCTGGGAGTGAATGAGTTAAAAAGCACTCTCTCTTTCATTTTAATTTTCTTTTAAATACATTTGAGTGTCTGCAACTATTTCAAAGCACAACATGCAAACAAGTCAAATTCAACTTATTTTCTTCTAATAAGAAATACTGTATTTAAAAAATATATTTAAGGAAGAACTTGGTCACATTTAAGAAACATGAGATACTGCAGCGATTTGTGATCTAAATGTGCATGGCGGGTTCTCATAAGAAAATATCCTCTCCCAATATACCCTGTCACAAATACTAAATTGAAGACATTTTTTGTTTTACCAAGTGTATGCCAGAGCAAAAAAAAAAAAAAAGAGTAGTTCAGATCTAGTACTTGAGAAATGTTATAGTGCATCCAGCCTGCATGTAAATGTTATAGTTACAAGTTTGTAACCAGCCTGCAGGTGTCAATTTCTGTGTTGTAAAACCAGAGAACTTTCATAAGTATTTAAGTAACCGGTTGTCATTCTTATGTTGAGGCAGCAAATGGCGGAAATTGGTAAAAAGTAATTCATAAGTTACTTTTTAGGTAACTTAGTTTCTTTGAGAAAGTAATCAGTAAAGTAACTTTTTTGAGGAGTAACCACTAATCACATGACTTTTTCAAGTAATCTGTAACAAAACTGATCATAAGGGGCATAGCAACTGCATAGCAACTGACAACTTCACCATCACATGGGATATAACTGCATAGCAACTACAAATATCACATGGAAAATAGCAACATAAACATCATAACAACACGACTCAATGACCCTACCCAAAAACAGTCATAACACTTCTTTTTTTGTCAGGATCTCGCAGGTGTCAATTGTGTTCGCTCCAACCACATTAACACTTGCAGGCAGTGGCACACAGTAACACGAGCGCTGTTAAGCTCACCAGTGAGAGGCCTCTGTAGCGAATGCTGTCTCAGAGGTGCTGGAAATGAATAGATAACCATTACAGAAGAGCATTGGAGGCCGGACCAGCACGGTTTTAACAGCTTCAGATGGATTTGTCTATATGCGCAGTAGGACGTGGGAAGGCGGCAGCAACATTTGCATCTACTCATTCTGACTTGTTGTGAGTGACCTTCTCCAAAGAGACAGGGAAGTGTCTTCTTAATTAGGCCAATCAAATGCTCACATTCTGTCACATGCTGAGAAATGTTGACAGCTGGATGAAAATAGCGCAAATTGCTCCATTTAAAAAAAAATTTTTTGAAGTTGAATGCACAAATAATTGATTCCAAAGATACATAATGTCATATATCAAACTACACAAAGTGCATAATTGGTTGGTAACACCCCACCATTTATGTCCAGTCTGTCATTAATGCTTGTGGCAACAAGAAATTGACATTTTAACGGTGCCAGTTTTGATAATGTCGAAATAAAATAGCAGTGAAAATTGTATTACATGCAACATCAACCTACAATATTAACCCAGTGTGAGACATTCATTCATTTAAGTGCCTTGTCATGTCATTTCTAATTTTAGCTGCAATCACTGGTCTGATATATCTGCATTGTTAAACAGAAACCTCATATACCTGCTAGGTTGCTCCATTAATCAACTGGTAATCATTTCAATATGAATTTTCCCACTGGCATGTACAGCCTCGCAGGCATTCCGAGTCTCTCACATGGGCACACGTGCACATGGCTTCTGCAAATGTACACGTTCAAATTTAAGACACCCAACTGAGAGTAATGACCTTGGTTCCGCACATTATATGAAATAAGCCAAGCCTTTTTATTTCATTAATGCAGCGTACGTGTAGCCCTTCAAGCCCTCTAGTTTCTGCCTTAACATTTAACCAGTCTTTATTGCTTGCTGACGAGGCTCAAGACAGCAAGGTCAATTACGACGAGTTCCCCTAAGAGGCTACTTTACCTACCTCATAATTTTGCATAAAGTCTTCAAAAGTAACCATAATGATCCTTGTAAATGCCAGGCAGAGGGATTAAAGACAATTTGTTTTGTTTTGATACACTACAGTTGTGCAGCTTAAACCGGAGCAGAGAAATAAAACGAGGCACAAGAACACCATAAAATGGTTTATATTAAATAATATATATACAAATCAGTATGCAGTCTGGGACGAAGGGCGATGAACATGAAAATTGTTACGAATCACGTTATTTAAGATGTAGTAAAGATTTGTCAGTATTGAATGTTTGCAGAATAAGAGGTATTTTGTCAGTCTTGAGAAAACCGAATATTTGAAACAGAAAATGGCTATGAAATAAATTCTAAAGTCAACCATAATATTTCTTTACAATAATATGTTGTAAGAACCCCCTCTAGTGTAAACATGGCATTCTGATTAATACTGCTTTTGTGGAATATGAATTAAAATGTACCGGTGGTGCTCAGGAGAAATATTTTTATCGAGAAAAACTGCACCCAAACGTATTTTTTGTTATACTGGTTGTATTAAAGCAATCTTATAATAGCTCCTGGAAAGTATTTGTCGAGATGCCATGACAACTAGTGTGGTCAGCCATACTTGCCTGCGAGGAGTGAAGCCGTGATGTCACCATTTTGAAAGCCACGTGGGCTCAGCCGACTCCCCAATTCAACACAACATTTTCACAACTCTCCTGAGTCAATACTGACGGAAGGTCCGTCAATCCGTCACTGACGACACACGTTTGCTGACAGATGAGACGCAACTGACGAGGTGCTGTACGCGCATGTAAGTAATCTACCACCGTATGCTAGCCTGTCTGTTGGGTTAGGTTATATCCTTTCAATTTAAATCAATAATAATAAGTAAATATATGAGTCTAGTTGACTGATTTACATCCATACAAATAACAAATGGTTGCCTGTGATGGCCTGTCAACGTGGTGACCTCACATCCAGCCCAAAGTAGTGACGAGCATTTAAAGTAAACTTGAGGAATTATTTTGGTAAATGCAAGACTAGACACAAAAATGGGAACGCCAGATGTTGATCAAACTTTACAAGATTGCTCTGTTTCCCCATTAATACCTCAAAATGAGGAACTGGAGGTAAACTTTAAGCTGCTAAATCCACCCATTTTTATCACCATTTTACTCAGGGGGCGGCCATTTTGCCACTTGCTGCCGACAGCAAGTAGCAAAATGGCGGCCCCATAAAATGAATAACAGGTGCATTTTGCTGCTTAATTTATATTCCACAAACACAATACTTATCAGAATGATGTATTTAGACCAGAGTTATCATAGTTTTTGAATTTTCATTTTAGTTAGTTTTGTTTTTGTTTTGAGTTTAGTTTTTTTTATTAATTAGTTTTAATTAGTTTTCAGGGTGGTTCTGTTAGTTTTTATAAGTTTTAGTTTTTTAATAAATGCTTAGTTTTCATTTAGTTTTAGTTAGTTTCAGTATTAGTTTTAGCTTTAAATAAAATATGTATTACTTGTGCACAATATTTAGAAAACACAAAAAATAAATCCACTTAAAATCACATTTAAAAATCATCCCCAAAGGCTCATGCATTAAATTAATTGCCAAAGACTAATACGAAGGACATTTTCACAATAATCATATTTAATTTTAGTTAGTTTTGTACGTGTAAAATCTAGTTTTAGTAATAAAAACATTTTCATTTTTATTTTACTTCATTAACAAAAAATTTGTTTTTGTTTTTGTTTTTTTCGTTAGTTTTTGTTAACTAAAATAACCTTGATTTAGACTACTGTTGGTGCATAGCACATATTATTGTCAAGCAAATGTTGGTGTTGACTTCCCCTTTAATGGTATCAAGTAACACAACGTTAAACTGCTGCACTTTCACACGCCCTCCACACTCTCGCTTTCCCAACTTACTCTAAATCTATCTCATAAATGTATGCATGTGCACACAAAATTACACACGGCAAACACATTTCCGCTCATGACTTGGAAACCTCGCACAAGCTGTGGTAATCACACTGGGCATGCATGAAGTGCTCTACCACCCACTGGCGACTTTAATAAAAGGTCACACATGAGGAGAAAAAGATGTAATTGTTATACATGGCTAATTTAGTAGAACATTGCATAAGCTTTAGGCTGTTGTCTGCCATCGATTTAGCTTGTTGTGGCCCGATTGGCTTTAATAACAGTAGCCATTCGCCCTCAATGTTTACTACAACGGCCATGTCGATTACATCATTTACAATAAATTAAATGTACTTCACGTACATGATGAACTGTGTTGGTGCTTATTGCCTACGATAAAAATCACCGCAAAATTATCAGCCCCGTCCGTGCCACAGCGTTTGTAATCTAATTATTTCGAGCAGGAACGGTATTAAGAGAATTTTTCATCTATTGCTCTCTGACAAGCACATCTGGCTCCCCTTGAAGATGTGTGCTAGATGAATTTAAAAAGAGGGCTCAGCTGACCTTTTTCTCTCATTTGCCGCTCTCCGTACACGGTGGAAACTAATTAACAGGACATTTAGTTACGTCTGAAGCCAGCAACTGTAAGAGCGCAGTTAAGCTTCCCCCATCTCGAAAAGACATTTGTATGCTGCAGTTAACAAAAGTGATATTTATGAAAATGACAAGTTTAATATGCAACTCTTGCATCCATTTTGGTTCGACTTTGCAAAGCACTCTTCAACTTAATGGACTTGGAGTCAGGAGGACTTCACAGAGTGGAATCCTTTGCATATTTGAATTTGATCTCAAACTGCTCTAAAAATACATGTTTGATGAAAGCTGGCTGTTATTTTGTGCATTTGTATTCAATGTCAACGGGGTGAGAAATCAATTCAGAATTCAGGGCTAATGGAAGTGATAAAAAATAGACGTGAGGATGAATGATGTTGAATATTGACAAAGCAACTTCTGGAATAAAAATTCAGCTCTATTGATTTTCTATTTAAGTTTCCCATCAAACTTGATGCGTCCTACCTTGACACTAAAAAAGGACTTGTAAAATAAATGGGAATCCACTCACGCTGAGGCCTGCCGGTCGCATTATTGAATCCAGCATCTCAAACGCAAATAGCTGCTTTGACATTGATAAACATAACCCTCTCATGCTCGACATCATATTGACAAACAACACTGAAGACAGGCTTATCGGCCCTGGCATCCCCTGCTGCTGCTTTAAGTGTGTTTGATGAGGCCATGTTGGCGGCTCACACGCTTTCGAATCACGTTGCGTAGAGATGACTTTAAGGAGGAAAAGCACTTCCCATGCCTTTACCATGTTTGCTGTTGTAAACTTTAACGTGAATTGAACGAAGCAGGTCTAAAGAAAAAAAACAGCCTCAGCCCCGGTAATTTGCCTCAGGCATCAAGCAGTTTCCGTCATTGTCAATCATCTTGTTAATGCACTTGGAAAAGCAGAAGCGACCCGTGTCACTGCTCAGAGCTGCGCAGTCGCCTATCTCGGCTCCACAAAGGAACAAAAACAATAAACACCCTAAATCACAAACCTCCTCTGAATGTAATTACTATTCTCTTGGTGATTCTGCTGCATTTTTTATTTTTTTGTACACAGCTTTTTTCTTTTTTTCTTTTTAGATGTTCTCATTTGAATAGGATGCAAAAATCATGTTGCTCTAATACATGACGTGTTTGCTTCCTTGGACATTATTATGGAGCCCTTACAGAATGGGTGAAGGAATAAAAATGTCTCTGAACATAAAGCTCCAACATACTGTATAGGGCTGCAGACACTGACTATGCAAATGAATGTTCCACGCTGCCTCATTATGAGCCCTAGAGAGAGGTCGTTTTTCTTAGCTATTTTCCTGAAGAAGCCTTGGAGGTGGAGAATTTGCTCGGCGGTGTGTTTCTTCTGGGGGTTGTAAATACGAAATAAATAAGTTCAGAAAGAGAGCTACGACTTGTTCATGTGATTATATAAATTAAGGGTTTTGATGTGTTTCTTCTGCAGGGTATTTGTGTTTATTTCAACTGTGTTTACCAGTCACTCACAAATGAACAGGAAATGAGTTTAAAACGTGTTGGTATCTTACAGAAATAATTACAACTCGAGTTCTCCTATCACCTCAGGGCCTTAGTGTAGTTCGAACATAATTCCCATCTAACTGAAAAGTGAGAAAAATCTTTTCGACAACATATTAAACAAGTGTGCTATTTCTAATCTCATGTACAAGTTATCCAAAATGTTATTGAGTTAAACTATGCTTCTGCAGCCATTCTGGAGCATGCAAAATGAAACACCCACTCCCAGCGCTCTTATATTTCCTCTGCTGTTCTCTCTTTGCAGCCTCCTCCTCTCTACTGATTATTTCTGCTGTTGCAATTTTCCTGTCCTAACCCCCGTTCGCCATCAACATCAGAGCCTCATAATTAGCCAGCATTAATTAGATGCACTGGCATAATTGTTAATCATTGGTTACGCTGGGAACATCTTGGAGAACGACGAGAATGTCAAGCAAGTCAGGAAGGAAAAAGCGGCATAGTAACAAAATGAGCAAGAATTGAAGGTTGTGCGGACGTGCAAATATAATGAGTACCAATGCCCCTTTTTCCACTGAGAGGGCACACGTTGCACTGAAATAAGGCTGCCTACTTACTAATGACTCTTACTCTTCTCATCACCTGATATTATTACTGCTATTACTCTGGAGGAATGCACGGACTTGCAATGAAACAGTCTGGCTTTCGCGCAATGAAAAGGAGCACATTGTGAAAAAGGCATTAAATATAAAGTCATGGTGAACGTTTGCCTTTGAGTTCCACGGCTTGCTGAAAATGACCATCTCGGATTACCATCTAATGGAATTCAGCCTCATGTTTGGCTGCTCCCGCGAGTCTGATCCGCTCTTCGACTCCTGTGATCAAACATAAAAACAAGACACTGCCATTTCATTGTAGAATGAGCCGAAGGGGACATCGAAAACCTGCATCACCCCCGCTCTCACTTCCTATCCATCTTTATAGCCACTTAATAGGGACAAAAATATTGGGACACCTGTCTATTTCACCAACACTGTCAGAATTAGGCTTAGAGGCGTATAGGAATCTATTTCTGTTCTTCGATGTATACGCTAAGGTACAACTTGGGGTTCATTACTGGACTTCAAAGCATCTTTTCATACAAGTAAGCTCCCAAGATGTAAAGGCCACTTATCAACACAGCAAATCGATCAGTGTTCGATCAAATATGCACTTAGTAGTGTTATTTTAACACGGTTGGAATACAAATTTACACTGTCAGAATACATTTCCTTGAGTGTTGGGGTGGATGTTGGGTGTAACCTGAATAGCACGACCTTGAGTGTTAAATTGACCACACCCTCATTTCCGGTGAAAGAGAAACTTTTCATTTTCCAGCGCACTGTCGACATTTCAATAGCGATACATCCAGTTGTTGTTGTCTATGCGGTGTGGCTCAGTGGTAGAGTGGTCGTCGCATGACCTAAAGAGTGTGGGTCTTGCATTGTTCACTGGGGCACAGTCAAGTCGAAACTGAAAATGGTCTTCCTCTGTTCTGACCGAGATGGAGGCATGCAATTGTGCAAAATGTCAATAGAAGATGAAGAGTTAAGGGAACTTGGGGGCAGCACAGGGAGGGGCCCAGTGGCTGACAACAGTCTGACAGTATTGGAATGAAGTCAGTGTTCACTTTTTGAATGAATGAGTCCAAGATATATTTATAATACGTCTCCTGCCCAAAATATGCTAGGTAAGAAAATGGATGGATAGCAAATAGCTGATTAGTACATTGTTTGGCCCTAATTTAATTGGAGCATTTCCCCACCCGTCTCTCCCCACCCCAAATGTATCATAGGTAAAACCTGAGCATACCACAACAAAGTCATTACCAACAGTTAATAGCAGTAATAAAATAAAATAAATCCAACCTGAAGCCTTAGTTTTTAAAAGATTGAAATAGAGAGAGTTACTGCAATGCATTGGACAATCCAGAGATTTGGATAAACTATAAATATAATCTACAAACCAATACTGTTGCTTTTACACTACTATTACTATTACTATGCTAATATTACTCTACAACTACAGTTAGTACAACAGTAACAATACTGCAAATCAGTTGGTGCACATGGGTAGCCCCCAAAGACCAGAGATGGGAATAGTACTGACATTCTCTACTTGAGTATAAGTACAATTACCCGAGTAAAAAATTACTTTGGTAAAAGTACTCACTCAAATAATTACTCATGTGAATGTAAAATAGTACAGGCTCTGAAATGTACTTGACGAGTAGAAGTAAAAACAATTTTTTTTACCGGTTGTTCCCTCCTACGTCAATTTGAACGATATTAGCTTAATGGAGCAAAAATGGATACAAATCGACCAGTAGACTCTCTGACTTGCCCTGCGTCGAGTCGACAGTGTTGAGTATCACTCGCTCATGTTGCTGGTCCACTCTTCGCTGACATGATTGAACATTCTTTCATATTGTTGACTGGCAGTCTGCAGCATTCTTCTCATCAAGTTAAAATGATCTCCTGTAGTGGCGGCACGCATTGACCTCATATTTATGGGTTGCTCTAATCTAGCCAATCACAAGGAGGGATGTAGGGGACCGTGTGTAAAACTTCATATGATTGGTGGAGCCAGGAGTCATTGAGGGCTGCTTTTTCCTTCCAGGTCAAGTATTTTAAGCGTTTTCATGCATTAATCACAACATTTTCCATAATTAATCACGATTAATTAACGCATCTTTCAACTACTATTTTCTACAAAGATTCTTACAGATATTTATTTGTAAAATCTTGGAATGGATGTGGAATCATCAAATACAAAGTATCGATTCAAAGCCACTTCACAGGCGGACAGTGAAAGCAAAGCAAGTAAACATTTGGTTTGCAATTTCTCAAACCTTAAACTGCATGCTCCATAAATGTGTACAGTATATATGTATTTATTATTTTTAGTTTGCATTCTGTCTGTGCTTGCCCAACCCTGCCTGTTGAAGTCCATCTCTCAGCCTGTTGATGATAATGGCTGTGCCTTCAGTAGTCATCAGGAGTCAAGAAACGTCCTGCATAGGTTACATGGCTCATTCCTCATTCGCCATGTCAACTGCCTGTAAATGTTTATGGCTTTGTGGTAAGACCTCAGCTATTCAAATTATCTTGTCACAATGCATCCCTGAGCAAGAATAAAGTCCTCCTTTATGGGAAACTGTAAACAGTCACTGTGTGGTTCATGGAGAACAATACCCATTTATAAGAGTCCAGCAGAGGCCATGTCCAAAGGGGACCGTAAAGTTTTTTTTTTCCCTTCACCCTTTCTTCTCCCACCTTTCAGTCCTCCTCTGGTTTTTCTAGCCTTGTTCACCCCTCCTTTCCCAGGGCTTGGCTGAGATCAGGGTGTGTTTTAATGAGTGCTGCAGCCTGAGTCTGAGCCCTCCTCTCTATGCAGCTCCATGAGCCTCGTAATCCGCCATCGATCCTGTCATGAGTTGTTGCTGTCAGCTTTCTGAAATAACAGAAAGTAAAACAAAGCGCATTCCAATTAGCCCACTTCATAATTGGCCATTATTATAGTGCTACAACCTGACTTAGTGGAGCATGATGCATTAAAGCTTTATTGGAGTTACGTTGTGACCATAGCCAAACAAAATCCTGCCTTTGTTGCCCAAGCAGTGAGTTCTCACTGTCACAGCTTATAACCAGTAGCCAAATAAGGATTTTCCTCTGTATTTATTTTTTTTGTCTTCAGCCCTAAATGCTAACAGCATTTTGGCTAAGACTTAGATATTGGGGGATATGGATTATGGGAATCAGGCCTATACATTTGCGAATTGTTAGTGGATTACGGTGCTGAATGTCCCATGAACAAGTGTTCAAGAAGAATACAATGACTGACTACTATTTCTCCCCTCCTAAGTCTGTTGTTGTACAAAAAGATGAATATGAATAATATATGGAGCATGCCACAGTTTTTATTATTCTATTTATTTCAGGACAAATTGCAGTGATTCCACTATGAAATGGGAACAGCAATTTGTTTGATCTTCATTTTGACCAAAAGTAAACAATGAAACCTCCTTTTAAATGTCTTTTTCAAGCAACTTTTTCTCAATCAATACCGTACACATCCATAGAGCACGGAACTTAGGCGCCACATGGTCATCGTATATATATATATATATATATATATATATATATATATATATATATGAAATTTTACTCCTTATTGGGGGTTGTATTTTCGCTTACTTTCCTTATGTGTGTGCGCATTTGTGTGTGTTTGCCATATCATTTTAAAAGTTTAGCTTAAATGAATATCTAAGACTCAAGAATTCCGAAAGTATAATTTGTGTTTTCTTTTTGTGTGTGCATGAGATGCTGTAAGTTAGCAGTCATAGCACAGTGGAGAAATATGATGAAAACCATGAGAGTGGAAATCGAGCATGACATGGGAAAGTGATACACACATTGCTGTTTGCTGCTCAGTACAATGCTGCTAAAATAAATGTATAATCTAAAGCGAGATGCTTTTTACCATTAAGGGGAGGATATAAACAGAGTCTGCTTGGTCTCTTGGTAGCCATTACCGTGGCCGGCAGCCACATGAGAGCCCATTGTTTTCTGTTTCTCTTTTTTTCAGTGCTTGTCTTATTCTCTTGAATATGTTTATCTGAGCTTGTTTTTTAAATATAAAATACAAATATGTGGAAGCTATTCTGCTAAATGCGCTTGCCCCTGTGTATTAGGGTGGCCACTTCCATAAGGTCAAAAACGAGGACATATTAAAAAAAAAAGGTGTTCCTTCGCTATAAAGCAGTTTACTTTTCATGGCCTCGCTGTTTTGATAATTTTTTTAGTGCAATTTTGCATGCATTTTATTTTTACAGTAATGTACCTATTTTATAAAATTGATGAAGGTTTGAACATTGAGAATGTTTAAACAAGAGCGAAATGTGAGAAAATGTAAATACCCCGATGAGAAAAGTGTATAAACGATGCGGGTGAGGGGTTTCAGAGCCTTAAAACATTTATAATGAATGTCAAACATAAAAGCTAACTACTTTGCGAATTTCATTTATTGCAAATATTTTTTTTAACCTAACCCTAGCGGAAAACAAAGGAACACTGTATATCAGACTTGCGGTGTATTTTCATCAACATTTTTTGCATGGTTTATAGATTATTTTTGTACACTAATGCGCTCCAGTATTGAAAGTAAATACTGTATATATGGAGTTATGTACCCGCAGATGCGACATTTGTTTGTTAATTAAAAAATATATATATTGAAGGTTTATAATAATAAACTTAGGTTTGCCACAGGTATAAGCTCTGAAATGTTTTTGGAATTATGTTTCTATTTGCTTCAGGAGCTGAGATTTTATAATATTTTTAATATTGTTGAATTTCCAGGAAAACTTCAGCTTTTTGTGGGTGACTCAAAAGCCACCCATAGGTTTTAGAGGCATGCTTTGCCATGTGCTTTGCAAAGGCCTTAGTGGGTTAAACCACTAAGCAGTGACATGCTTCTGTAAAAGTGCAACGTGCCACAAAACAACTTATTTTGAAAAACCAATAACAAGGAAAAAATGTCTTCAATGATGACGCACCTGCTGTTTGCCTCTTGTCTGCTTTGCCCTGACTGCTCACGTCAACATCACACCAGCAAAGCGTGCAGAAACCGTGAAACCAGTCTCGACTGCTTTTACCCAGGAAATTGTTAGCTAATATCCTTATAGATATAGACATATAGTCAAATAGCCACACGTGGAGATTTGTTTACATTTATTGAACCAATGATATATGAAATTTTTAACTGAAGGCACTTTTGGCCATTACAGACCAGTTGTGACAAACAGGGGTGGGGCTGATGTTGGGTCACATAAAATCAAATACGGCTCATTTTCTTTAAAAGGTGGACAAATCAGCAACTTAGGGTTGCGCAGGACGCAGGACACATCACTGAAAAGTAGGACTGTCCAGCCTAAATCCGGACATCTGGCCACCCTACTGTGTATTCAGGTCAGCTAGTTATCACCAGTTGATGCTGCACATGGAAAAAAAGTTGATTATATTTAAACATTGTACCACAGTCAAGACACATCTTACACTGTCATAAGGTACATATTGGCAGATGGATTTCCTTTTTGTGCACAGAGGCCAGTTTTATCAAAATGATGGATGTACTTTAATTCCACAACTTGCTCTCTTATTCCCATCCTGTCACTCCTTTAGGGCAAATGTTGCTGCAGACTTACTGCATTGCCCATGATGGACGAGACATGAACTTCCCAAATGTGGCACCATGACGACTATAGTTGAACCTCTAAAGTTGAACCCAATATGTTAGCTTGTGGAATTTTGGCTTTTTGTTGTTGTTTGTTTTTTGTTTTTGTTTTTATTTTGCATTCCTAAAGACAAACTTCAGTCATCATCATTAAAAAAAAAATGTTTAGGCCTTCTGTACAGATAACATTCATAACTGTTAAAAGCACTATTAATAATGGATGTTGAAAGCAATAAAAGGTGGGGTCAACCTCAACTTTGACATTGACTGACGAATAGTAAAGTCGAGAGGAAGGCTCACTGCTCGGAGGGTCCACTCATAAAGACTTCTACAGTCAGACAATTTCAGCCCTAGAACATGTTGTTATTTAAAAACTGTGTGAGAGTAAGCACACCTACAACAGTTGTAAGTATTGAAGACTGTGATTGTCACATGGCGGTCCCACCCTGCCCAGTCCCTGATTATTAAACATTAAAGGGCCAAGATTTCAAAGGTCTCCCGTCGGTCCAGATTTCTGGTGTAATTTTGTCAACAGCCACATCTATAATTGTCATGGTAACCCAAGGCTCCACTCGTGTTGGCACAATGTGGCTGAATGCTCTAATTGTTAACACTTGGGAACTGTTTAAATTGGGGGGTTAATGTGCCAAGTGGCCTCAAAGTTCTGCTGCTCAGGGTTTGAATCAGAGATCCAGTTTGCGAATGTTCTCCCTGTACATTGTCATGTACCTCCAAATACATGCATGGCAGGTAAATTGAATACTCTTAACTGTCCATGAGTGTGAATGATTGATTGTCTATTGTTTAGTATGTGCTCTGCTATTGGCTGGGGACCGGTCCAGAGTGTAAGCCCCGTATTTGCCCAAAGTCAGCTGGGATAGGCTTTATCTTACCTGTGGATAAGCGGTATAGAAAATAGATGGATAGATATGCCCTGTCCATCCCTTTTGACCCCTCCTGTATAATTTTGCAATAAAAACCAAACTCTGATTTGGGCTTCTATGTTATGTGGTTGCTAGTAATGGACCAAAAATGTTTTGCAAACTGGTTCAAGTTACAGGATGATCTGTGTTAATAATTCTCACCAGTTAAATTACATCTGTGAGTCCATGATCAAATCTAAATATTAGTGGTGGTAATTGGTGGGTTGGTAAAAACTCCAACAAGCCTTCCATGTAAGTAACATTTGGTATGGCAATCCACACGTTAGCTAAGCATTAGGGAGGCTTAAATGAGCCTTCAATCACCCATGGGTTGCATTCAGAGAATCCACTGGAGAGAGACTGGAGTTTGCTTTGGCTCGAGTGTCTAGCAGAGTGAAAACACAGTTTTCTGGCTCTGCAAAAAAACAAACATCAGGACCATCAGCTGTGATGGAACTGAGGCTGGCATCTGACCAGATGTTGCCTTGGCAACGACAAAATCATCATGGTGAGGGTGCCTGATTGTGATAAACGCGGTCAGCGGGACCTGGTTGTCAAGATGCTTGGAGAAAAGCAATCAGAATACTTAAGGGCCTATCTATTTTTTTGTTTGGGTTTCCTACCCAACCTGGCCAACATAGCTTTCTGATGGACAGAAAGGCACAATGCACTACATCTCCAGGTGGAAGCAACCTGTAAAACGTGTGCTCTTCCAAAATTCTCTGGGCTCTTCCATAAGCCTTTAGAAAACACAAATGCGAGTGTTATCATAGTTAAATTGGTTGGTGATTTGAATCTACTACTTATTGTAAAGGTGACCATATTTCCCTTTCCAAAAAAAGAGCACACTCGGCCCAGCCTCGAAATACTTGAATGATATTCAAAGCTTACTCAAAGATGTCATACATTATAACAATTTTAATGTATGCCTTTGTATGAGTAGAAAAAAAACCCATCCACTTCTTTTGAAGTCTTAATTGACAAATGAATAAATAATGACATAATGTTATAAGCTCAACTTTCTGATCAATCTTTGTTTGTTTTTTTAATGGGGGGATGGAACACACACACCCCGGTTTGTGAGTGCAGAGCGCTACCAGTTACCTAAAATTCTAGATAGACAACCAATACAGCTCACGATGGTATTTAAATACTCCATAAACGTTACATTTTTTTCTTTTAGAAAAATAAAACATTTTTATATATAATAATTCTTAATATTTTAGATATAATATTTTTTTTCTTTTAGAAGATAAAATATTTAACAGTGTAAAAAATATGCAACAAATATAATACGCACACACAAAAGCCTTGCTTTTTTCTTTACATCCTTCATGATCGACACACACTGTGCTTTGTCTCCCATTTGTTGCACAAATGAAAACTGGATATTTTCTTGAATTAAGAAAAAAAAAATGATGCCCGGACGTTATGTAATTATACAAAAAGGAAATCCAGGCAAAAGAAGACATTTGGTCACACACATAGGTAATGTGCATCCTGTTTTTTTGTTGTTGTTTTTTTGTCACTAGCTACGGAGCTGCAGACCATGAAGGTGTTTAATAACAAAAGACCAGAGCGGCTCACGATCTTTGCCTCTGTCATCCCGCGGGAGGACGACAATGGCCAGCAGCCACCTGCCACCGGGAGCATTACACTTTACTGGTGCCATGAAAAGACAGAGGCAAATCTCCACAGGCCAATCAAACTACACCAACAGCTGGCTGGCTGCCCTCCTAAGCTTTGCTCTATCTCTATCTCCCTCTCTGTGGCTCAATCCGTCCTCCTATGTGTGCATTTTACCTTGCAACACACACGTGCACACGCAGAGCATTTCCGTCCCCGTACAGCCCCTTACGCCCTCCCCGGCGACAAATATTTACTGTGCTGCCCTGATTTATTCTGGGTTAATTAGTGAAAGTTAAATCGCCATCATAGGCCTGATTCTCCACAACACAAGCAGGGCCGTGGCACAGCACACAAACACGCGTGCTGGCTGACAAGCTGCTGACCCGCCCTTTAACCCCAAAGGCATAATGTGGTTTATTATAGACATGTGAAGACTTAATTAGATGTGTATAATGCATGCCGTCCAGGGACTGCTAGCTCTACTGCTGTATAAAACCGTGCCATGTTTAAAACGGGCTATCCTAACAGCCTGCATTAGTAAATCTCTTTGTGTTGTGCTCATGATGAGAGGCAGCTCATAGTAAAGCACTGCCGGCTCCTCATTATGACAGATATATGCTGCTTTGCTAGCCGGCACAGGAAGATTTCATACACACACAGCATTTCCCGAGCTTTGTGAATAATTGGCTCAGTATAAGGTAAGGAAAAATGGAGCAGTGTGAGCAATGATAAGTAATGAGCATCATCATTAAAGAAATAAAACCTGGCAGACATTATGGTTCATCTTAAGACATTTGACATTGTGACAGCTGGTGCATCTAAATGTGTATGTTTCCCTTTAAAAACGGCTCAAGACACTCTGGAGAATATCTAAATCTCTGGCAAATCATTCGGAGAGGTTCAGTGTCCTGCCCTGGAGAAAGCCATAAAGATTACCGACGAGATTACAATCTTTACTACAAACAGTCCTTCCAAGAGTGGGAGGGTGAAAGAGCAGGCCAAAGCAATGTCGATGAGGCAGATTAGCCTGAGCGGAAACAAGAGGGACTAAACAAATCCACTCAAAGGGAGAGGACGGTCATACAAAAGCAATGGATGGGATGTGGAAAAAAATGGAGAGATGCTGCTGACTGCAGGAAATATTTATGACTTTCACCGCACATAAATCTCAAGTGAGAGCTCCAGTAAACCAAACAGACAAAAGGGAGACAATCAATAAATCCATAAATGTTCACACTAAGCGGATACTGTGGCATTTGTCACATGCATTATTGGAATGCCGTACAAGACCGTGACCCTGTTTGACTTCACTGGTCCTCTCCGTCTTCAAAAACATGCACATTGCACAGCCCATATCAGCACAAAAAATTCCTGGCAAAGACCAGAATGAAAAATATTTGTATTAAAATGATCAGATGTATAAAAGTGAAAGTATATTCATTAAGAGGAATATGAAAGTCCCAAGTAGGTATATGAAATAAGCAATTATTCACACCAAAACCAAGATAGTGCAAATTGAAAATACCAAAAACAGACGTAAGGTGCTTTTGACACTGTGCAGTTTGTGGCAGATGCAACAAGGTAAGTAATGTGATGTTGCCATTGACTGTTGTGAGACTTACCAAAATGGTAGCAGGAAGTCCTATTGCGAAACAATAAAAGGTACAAACAAAAAAAACGTTCTCCTGTGTAAACAACGGGTAGTGATTTGCCTGTCGTCAGTACGTCAAAGTCTAGCGCAAAGTGCAGTCGAACTGTGCATATGGGTGGAGTTTTCTTTCTTTTGGTATCAGGGTTTTTCCTGGCTCAAACTGAGGCAGAGGTATCAGGTATCAGTGTCGATACCAGTCTCATTTCAAGGTATTCGTCGAGTTGTGTATGTAACCGTCGGAAACAAAGTTCTATCAAACATCCCTAATCCTGACCATGCACATGCATGTATTCTGTAAATTCAATGGACTCCCTTTCCTTTAGAGGCAACATACTTTAAGTTAAGAGTTCCAAGAAGAATATGACTATTATGTTGAAGCATTCATTCATTAAAACAGTTCTGACATAACATTTCACGAGTGGCAGTGAAGTGTCGGCCACTGTTTTTGCGAGGATTCAAAATATGAATTACCGTTGCATGACATTGCGAGAATCAACCAGGCGCCCACTCGCCGGTCAGCATCATGACAAAAATAAACAATATATACAGACTACAAAAATTTACAATTTCATATAGACTACAATGGATGAAATATTGCCGTCATGATTTTGCTACGGGCACGTGAAGATCACCGTGAGCGCCTCATTCATTCTGAATGGAGAGCTCAAATGGAACACAATATGAGCCTCAGCGGCGCATAGATGGCACCCACGCCCACCCCACCTCCAGCCGCGTGGAAGGGCGGAACACTGGGGAGGGATGGAGAGGCGGGAGCACCGGGGGAGGGCGGTAGCCCAGAACCCCAGGCCCAAAAGGGAAAGGTCCCGGTCTTCACGCCAGCGTACCTAGTGAAACCTAACCCTGTTACTGAGTTCACCAACTCGACGACTGGCGAACTCTACCCTTACACCGTGAATGTCACCCAACCCAGTGTATATACAAGTGTGTGCGTGTGGTGCATTAAAATTGGGAGCAGGTGAGATGGAGCAGAGGGAAGTGATTTCCCCTACTACGATCCACCCGCATCCCAAAAAATTATTGTGTGTTTGTGTGGTGCATAAAAAAAAATAATAGGGGGACGTAGTGGTGGGACGGGGACACAGATGGGGGACCACAGCACTGCCTAGCACTGCGGTCTGCACCAACTGATACCTTCCCCACCGGCTCACCTGTCCCTCCTGGTTGTGAGGTGCATTAAAATTGGAGGGGAAATGCAGGGTGAAGACGGTGTCTCCACCCTACCCCACCCACAAAGGGAATGTGTTATGTGCCCTATGTGTCTATTTGCAAAGTGCTATTGGGCAAAACTAGTGAAGTGAACTTTCCCAACTGGCACCAAAACGGGCAGATAGGGCCAGCACGGCGGGGCGACCGGACCGCTGCTGATTGCCGGAGCACGCCCGGGGCGCCAGGAGTCTTACTGCAGTGGGTCTGGCCGCAACACCTTCTCTTGCCGCGCCCGGCCCCCGGGGACCCGAAACCTGAGCCAGGGAAGGAGCTCCAGGCCCAAGGAAGAGGGTGAGGGGGGAAGAGGGTGAGGGGGGAAGAGGGGAGAACACAAAGAGGAAAGGGCGGTGGCAGGGCAGGAGGGGGAGGGCGGAGAAGGAGGGAGGGGGTGATGAGTGAGAAGGGACCAGGAGGTGGAAGAGGACGGGCGGGGGGAGGCGATGAGGGGGTGGTGGTATGGGGAACACACCGCTGTTGATATAGGACCTCCATTGTGGCGCAACGCTGCAACTGCAGTTAAAATATGTTGCTGCCGTGCTCAATCAACACAGCTGCACAGCTGCAGAGCTGTGTTGAGCAATATCAGTTGCTCTGGCTGGGGGCGGCGTAATAATTAGCCCCCTCCGAATTTTGACCGCAGGAAAAACCCTGCCATATTTTTCTAGACAAGTGACATTGTCAATTTCATGAAAGAAATACACTTACATCCACCACACGCGTATACAAAGCTCAGAATCTGTCTGCTCCTCAATCAAGTCCACCAAACCCTGCGCTTTAGACCTGCTGTTACCTTGTCTAAAATTGAATCTACTTTTGGTTACCAAAATACCAGATATGCCAAAAGTGTGCAAAAGAATATGTCAAAACGCCTATCGAAGGGTAGTGCTATCTGCCAAATTCCCAAACACGCTAAACTAGATTTGGTCTGGCACGAAAATAAAGATGTGCCCCTTTTTTCCCTGAGCACACGCGCCTGTCAATACAAATAAGAGCCCTAAACTCATTTGACATGCCATCACGTCAGTAAAGCATGAAAAAAAAAACATTAATGCAGCGGAAATGCAATTTCCAGTGGTCTTTAAACACCCTCTCCTGATCCAAAGCAATAACAAACCATAATAATAATCAACCATTGGTGTTTTTATAGCATAATAAATCAGACTGTTCAACCCGTTACTGTCACACTTGTCGGCATCATACATTGTCTTAAATAATAATTAAAAAAATGTGTTATTGACATTTCACTTTCCTTCAAAGGGAGGCTAAAAGTTTTGTTTATATTATTTAATATTCATGATAATTTTATTGTATCAATAATTGTGTTTGCATTTTAAAAGTCATTAATTCTTACCTAAAAGATAATGACTTTTTCCATTTTGTTACTTATTGCTTACAATGTCATCAGTAACCTTAAAACCAACGTTTGTACTACTGAAGCATTTTTCCCCCCTATGATTTTGCTGCTCTCATTCTTGCAATGCACATGAGAAGTATATATACACATCTTGAAGGCTAAAATGGCACCGAAGCTAATAGAAATGAACCAATTATTGTTAGTAATCATGATTAAAAAGTTAGATCAATGTACGTGGTCAATGATTGTGCCGAGTGTGGCATCAAGCTCACATCTGATTTTGTTGGAGTGACCAGGAAGGAGCAGCATCTGCAGAATGTGCTGCAGGTAGTTGAACTTGACCGCAGCCAACAACCCAACCTTCGCAGCTGCAAACGCAAGCTAATCCCTGAATAGCATGGTTAATCTTAGGGAGACATATCTAGTGGGTGAGTGGGTGATGCAATGGTAAAGTGGACGGGACTCTGTCACTGACTGAGCAATTAAGTTTAGAGTTTAGTTCAGGGTTCACCAATTCCGGTCCTTGAGGTCCGGAGTCCTGCAGGTTTTAGATGTTTCCACCCACTAGCCCACCTGATTCATATAATCACCTCATCAGCACGCCTGATAACGATCCTGATCTTTAGTATCAGGGGGTGTTGGTAGGCGAAAACACGTAAAATTTGCAGGACTCCGGACATCGAGGACCGGAATTGGTGAACCCTGGTTTAGTTAATATACCCTTTTAATTAGCCACTAAAGGGAGATTGTTCCTTTATGTGTGTCAGTATTGCTCCTTGTGTGTAACAATGTGTTTTGTGGAAAACACTACTTCACCTTTATATTTTTATGCAGGATCGTGAGTGGTCGGCGGCAACAATGAATACACAGAGACTTGATATACTTTTGCTAGAATAACTGTGTATTTTATTCCCCGCATATAGCAATCAACATTTATACTGTGCTAGGATAATCGTACGTTTTATCCCCCGCAAACAGTAATCAACACCTGCGCTGTGCTAGAATGATTATACCTTTCATTCCCCGCAAACAGCAACAATCACGACTCGATTTGCTAGAATTATTGTACCTTTAATTCCCCGCAAACAGCAATCAATGCACTACAACGTTAAGCAGCATAATATGATCATCATCAGCGCTTACCTTGACACTAGACCGGGGAGCCTATTGTCCGGGTGAAGCGAGCTGCAACAACGGCTGGGCAATTGTACGTGTTCCACAGCTGACTCCGTCCGGACCGTGTGCCGCTCCATCTTTTATTCGTTAGCAAAAAGTTGTGAGCGTGAGAAACCGGGCTGTCCAAGCCCTCTCCCAGACACTCTCGAAAACATGTTGCGAAGCAGGGAAGGCTGTAGTATAAACAAGGAAGAGTTCCCAGGCTGATCTCGCCCTTTATTTACAAATTGTTGGGCACCTGGATTCGTACAACAGTTCAGGACAACAACATATCCTTATATAAGAGGTTACATGACCATGTTTTTTTTTCCCTTCACAATGAAATCAATTCAACTTTATATGTGTCTAATTTCCATCACTACTTCAAAAAAACCAGGCTAAGTCCACACAGGCATGCTCCATTGAACTCCATTCATGATGTCTACAGGACAAATGAATGTGAAGTTTTGAAGGTTGAGTTCTGAGAAATGTCCAAGTTCCCTCTAACGGTAAACAAATTAAATGAACTTTAATGACCCAAGAGAATATACTACTGTTAAAAACTGTACTGAATTCAACATTTCCCAGGGAACTTTGGAAAATTACACTAGAAATATCACATTTTCGAAAAATTCTCAAATGTTTGTGTGCTTGGTGGCACCCCTAAATTTCAATAGATTTCCTCAAAATTTCGTTAAAGTATTTTTTTGGGGGATAATCGGAACAAAATGCAATGCCGGCCAAATTTACATCACATTAAAAATTCCCTTTCAAATTTGATGCACCCTAATATATATATATATATATATATATATATATATATATATATATATATATATATATATATATATATATATATATATATATATATATATATATATATATCAATCGAATATAACTTAAGTGTTTTCCCTAAATCTTTTAGTTCAAAATCAATTCAATCTTTTTGGTTACTTTCTACTTGTGTGTTTTCATGTTGTTTTGAAGCAAGTCGATTATCCCCAAAAATCATTACCATCATTTTTTCAATTCAACCAAACCCAATCACCATCCAGTTCCAGGAAAAGCATTTTTAGAGGAAATGTTAATAATCAACAGCTTCATCAAGTAAAGCCTGAGAGCGGAATCCAAGCAATTACCAAAATCATTTGTTGTCATTTCATCATCATCAACATGTTTAAATGTGTGTGCAGGAATATCCAATGTAGAAATGTGTTTACACTGTTGCTTGAGTCAAAATCATTTCAAAAGAAAAGCAGCAACCCTGCTCAGCATTCATCCCAAAGGTGTGCTGGTGTTCATGCCATAATGACCTAAATGTGACAGTTTTGTTTGTTCATAAAGCTAAACTTAACTTATTCATGAGACGAGTTGATTATTTAACAGTGAGATGACATTTGGAAGGCTAGTGATGAATTAGGATATGCCAAACACAACAGAGTGGGCAGTGCCCTCACCTACGATCATGGTCAGAGGAATAATAAGCATATGGACATTTTATCGCTATTCTTGCACCCATACCATGTGCTGTGTGTGCCGTAGCCGTGGGAACTTGTTGGCTTAAATCTCTCCCATAGGCCCAATTATCTCCCTGCAAAATCTGTTGCATTTGCACGCCGGATGAAATATTGCCTTACGGCTGGGTCCAGCTGTGGTTACCCTGCCTTATTACTGTAGAATTACTCATGAATCAGACATTACAAAAGCCACACGGCTATTAAGAAAACATGCCTTGTTGCATTTATTATTGGTGGTGCAAACCACTCTGATGTTGTTGCAACAGCTAGAATGAAATATTTCTGTCACTCAACGGGTACGTCGGATTTTATTTTCAGATGTTTAGACATTTCGAACATTTAGAAAACGCTCCCCCATCCTGGCACTTCAAAATGATCAGTGTTTAAATTGAATTTATTCACAGTAACATTAGGTCCAGTATTATTTGGATTGTATAGATTCATAATTCGCCTCTCCACCACATCACTTGATTTGAAAAAAAATTATGAAGATGAGTTTGAAGTTGTTCTTAGCTTTAATGCACAAAAAGTAGAATTTATCATTTCAGAGTATTTTAAACAACCAACTCACAGGAGATTAATAGACTGAACTTAACAATTGAAGACAAGAATCAATTTTCAATCACACTTTAATCGATTTACTCAATGCTGTGTAGGGGCAGAACTAAAAAGAAGTTCACATACTTTTGGACCTATCTGCCCAGAATCCCTTTAACCGGAGCGATGAAATGGTTTATGGATTATTGATAAACCTTTCAAAAACAAATGTAATCAACTGTTCATATCACCATTTCAATCATTACAATAAAGCATATTTAGAGAATAGGAGTCGCCTAAACGGCTCTGTAGATGGATCCTTTTTCATTTGCTTATCTTTAGTGTTACAGCACTGGTGATAGTATCGGCAGCTAACAGGATTAACGACATGTCATTTATATGGTCCCATCATGCTCAAAAATCTTTATGGTGACATATGAAGACAGATTCAACTTAACACATCTTTAGCGAGCGTGTTTGCAGCGAGGACGCTCATGCGTGCTCAATACTCTATTTGCTAACTTGACTTGTGAGAGCAACAGCACTTCACTGCTCAAACTAGAACGATGTGCCATTCTTTTGAAATGCACTCTACAAATGCTATTTGGTGATCTGCCACAGACTGCAAGCTTATTAATATTTGAATAAGTCAATTATCTAAGTAATTAAAGCACAGGTTGTACTTTCGCACTTTCACAAGGATTTTAGCAGCTCTGTTTTGAATGTTCTGTTCTCGATGTTCTTGCTAGAAATCCAAATGAGCAGTGTGTGAACAATATTCCAACCTATTAGAGGGAGTGATTGAGGGAGATAGAGATACAGTATGATATCATGTTGTACAATAATTTAAACAGCATGAGAGTATATTTAAATAAATGGGCATGGCGTAGGTCAAGGCATCCGGGCAAGGCTCCTCCTTGGGTTTTGCCTCGATCAGTCAATGAAGAATCCTCCACAGTAATCAAAATCAAAGGGGTGAGGCAGGACGAGAGACTAGTTGCATACTTGGATCAAAGAAGGCACCTTTGGGTTGGCAGCCAGTTACAAGCGCTCAATTAATTGTTCTTGTACTTTTCCAACCGTTTTTGTCTTTTAATGTACATTGTACATCATGTTGACCCAGTGTGCACAGTGTGTGTGTTGTTGTTTTTTAGAGTATCATACTATCTATGTTAGTGACTGTATTATTCCCACTACCTAATATTTTGGCCAATATGGCCGCCCCTTTGGGGATCCACCGACACAAGAATCTGCGGCGTGCCTAATATTTGGGATACAAGATTTTTGGCACCTCATTAGAACCTGAACAGTTTAAAGTTGGACCGGTCAGAGAATGTAAAAATTACACGGGAAAAAAACTAAGCACTACAACTTCTTACAAAGTACTACTGTATGTGCAAAAAACAGGGTTCTTGGTTTTCTATTTTTGTATTCAAAATAAAACATGGTGCAATATTTGAGGTGAGCGGTTGTTTAGTATGATAATTTGGTGACAATCAGCCTGATATGAAATGTTCACACCTTTTCATTTCTATTTGATCGGCATGTGTAATTTGTGTTTTCTAATGTACCCACCGAAAGCACCACAAGAACGGACCTGCACACTATTTGACAAGTGTAATTGGCCGGCTTGGTATGTTACTTCCTTGAGTGAAAATGTCATCATGGTAAAACACAGTCCTTCCCACTTTGGCACGCACCAAAGTAGAGGTGAAGAGGCAGTGGAACATATAGACGAGGTGAGACAAAACACACCCGTAAAAAAAAAAGTTGATTTCAAGAGAGTGATGTAGTACTTCACACTTTGATTGAGGCATGTTACTGACGTTATTAAAACACCTAGGATTTGTTTGTGGGAAAATTGCACAATTTAGCATCCACAGAAGTTCAAAGTCTAGTTTTTTTGTTTTTTGACACTAATTGGGAAAGGAAGTCATCCTCAAAAGTGTTTTGAGTGGACCAGATTGTCTTTGTCGGTTTTGGTTTGTCAGACGTTCAATGATGGCTGTCTCTGAGGAGCGCTCAGTGAGCTGTTGATTGGATTAATAAGGAAACAGATTGAATGTAGTGGTGTGTTTAGTTTACAGGTTATTCCCAATGTCCCTCTCCCGCAATGGTTGTTGTATGGGGCAAAGCACTAAAACCATTTGTCGATGGCTGCAGACCTCATTGGTCCCGTGGGAACTTGGATGGTTGGCTCACTGCACCATGCTACACTCGTCTGATGGTGTTATCTTAAACCCATAAAAGTCTGGTGGGGCAATCTTGAATTTATTGCTGCCACACATGGTGTTGACTTGTAGTTTGATACAACCCAAAATAATTGAACTTAAATCATTTCAACGTGAATTCTTGATGCCCTGGCACTGATGCTGCCTGCAAAACACCTCTCTCTCTCTTTCTCTCTCTCTCCCTCTCTCTCTCTCTAATCCAGACTAATCTATAGATTAAAATGATTAGTTTGCATTTTTGACAAATGTAGCAGTGTTAACGAAATATTGAAACTTGCTGATGAAAAGTATGTTGTTGTTTTTTTACTGAGTTTAAGACCGATAGGTTGGTTTGGCCTGTTGGGGTAAAATTGAGGGAAATTATAATTAAAGAGCTAAACGGGCTCAGTCATATACACGCTTCCTTAGCGATTTGTAGAAAAGGAATTGTAGCGTTTGCGAACATCTTTATATCGATTTTCAGGTTAGTGATTTATTAGCATAGCATTTGCCTAGTTTATTTAGCACATTTTGTGGTAGAATAGAAATTATTTAGATCATAGTTTTCACAGACACTCGCAAGCTCAACGTTTCTCCAGGCTACGCCTCCTTTCAGTGCCGTTTTCAAATATTAGTGAGGGGTAGCGCAAGAGTCTGGTTGGGGTTTAAGACCCCAGGCAATTTTTTATTATTATTTTTTATTTTATTTTTTTTCCCTTTTCCTTTACTCTTCATTGTGAGATTGCTGTATATGACTTGTAAGTTTACTGTGATGATGATTATTGTTTGCTTAATGTTTGCCATTTTGGGGTTCTTGATTTCAATTTGTTAAATAAAGCAATTAGAAAGAAAAAGAGTCTAGAGAAATAGGATCACATCGTCCCTAAAAGAAACTGGACCAACGAGCATCTGCCAGATGGCCAGTCTAGCCTTGGACGAGTCTTTGTTTGAAATAAAACTGTGTTGTGCACCTTTCGGTCACTGTTGTGCAGTTCTCTTTAAGTTTAGCCCCTCCCGCGGGAAATCACATGGTCTGATTAGATATGTATTTATTTTAGCATAGAAGGCATCTGACTCATATTTAGTTCTACCTATACAATTGGTGTTGTTTAATGAAACACGAACTTTCAGTCACTTGACCTTGTAGACTCACGAACAGAGCTTATGTAAATGACGGCAATGTTTGGACTTCCTGGGTCGTGATTCGTTGTGTTGCCAGCAGCTTCTTGACACCAGTGAGTGTATGTGTGTCAATGTATGCGTCAAACAATAGTAAAACACCCTCGGTCGCTCTACTGAAACTGAAAAGGGGGTGGTAACGGTGTGGTGTCCTGTTTGTAGATTTAACTGGGATAGAAATCAAGGGATGAGTGTGGAAATGCAATGTGTGTGCGTGGTGCATGCTCACATTTTATGGATGGAGTTGCTGCGTCACAGTCCTGCAGACCGCAATGACATCATCCCATTGTGCCTACCTTATACATTATACTGTATATACTGTGAGAAAACAAAAAATAGCAGCATGCTACAAACATTTTCAGCAATCCATGTGTCATTCATTCTTTCCATTTCAAATAACCAGTGAAAAAACAAAAAAACGTATAAGTGACTTGTTATTTTGTTATTTTTCTTACAGGTTTAATTGAATTTTGGGGCTTAGATCAAAATCCTTCAAATACAAATCGAAAGAAAATGGTTTTGTGTTAGCCTCCTTCAGTGTGTTTAATGTTTTTGTTCACCTACAGCCAACAGAAGTTCATCTGCGATTTCTGCTGTTAATCAGATTGTGGAATTACATTGTATTATTAATGTTTTATTCTCTTTTCTGATGTGTCCACCTTCATTTGTTCTTTATTACATTCCTAGTTATTTACTCCCGCATTGATCTTTTTCCATTGTTTTCTCATTTCTTTATTAGCTTATGTTATTCATGTTATACTGTATGTGCTCCCTTGGTTTATTAAATTCAGTTTTATTAAACTTCTGGTGTCAAGTCTGCATTTTCTTAGACACGGCTATCGACCAATTCGCTGTTTGTCTGTTTAATCTCACTATTTTCAAACGCATTCATATACACACACGAAAAACCAGCTGTGAACTAGTAGACCTGGCTAAATATCACTTCAACAACAGCATACGCTGGATCAAACTTTGTGGAAGAGCACATGACTAGTTGAATCCCCCCAAAATTACCAGAAAAGTGTCTGCACTAAGGTAATGTTATCCATTGTTTTTAGCCAAAGGCTAATGATAGCTCCGGGTAGCTAACCGTCCACGCGTTTGTTGACTATTTACTATTAATGCCAACAAAACATTAAAACTATGAGGTCATATGAATTCTTTCTTACCGTGCTTGACAGGAACAATGTCCAAAGACTTCAGTTTTGCTGACAATCAGTCAAAGTGAGTGAGGCGTGAGGTGTCTTTCTCTGACTTATGTAGTAGCAGACAGCGATGTGTATTTTCCTTTGTGTTTGGGCAAAATTGCATGGTGAGGGAGTGAAGATAACCTTCACTAAAGAAATTAAAGCCCCCTCTGCTTGCTTCACCGCGAGGGCACCCAATCTAACTCCACCCACCCCACCTCCAGCCGCGTGGAAGGGCGGAACACTGGGGAGGTGTGGAGAGGAGGGAGTACCTGGGGACTGGCGGCACCCCAGAACCCCAGGCCCGCCAGGGAAAGGTCCCGGTCGTCACGCCAGCGTGTCTAGTGAGAACTAACCCTGTTACTGAGTTTGCCAACTGGCGAACTCTACCCCTACACCGTGAATGTAACCCCACCCAGTGTATATACAAGTGTGCGTGTGTGTGTGGTGCATTAAAATTGGGAGCAGGTGAGATGGAGCAGAGGGAGATTATATCTCCTGCTCCAATCCACCCACTTCCCAAAAAATGTGTGTGTGTGTGTGTGTGTGTGTGTGTGTGTGTGTGTGTGTGTGTGTGTGTGTGTTTGCCTTTGTGTATTATGAGGACATGCCACCTGAATACACGCAACACTGCGAGGACATTTTGAATTATGAGGACACAGCCCATGTCCTCATAATTCATTCAATGCAGAAGTGCTTCTAGGGCTGTAGAAGGCTTAAATCCAAAGTTTTAGCCAATGTCCTTGTAAACCATAATTACATGAATTTGTGTATTTTTGTGTATTTGATGACGCCCCCTGTAGGAAGGTCCTCGTAATGCACCACTTCATGAATTATTCACACCAGTGTATATTTCACAGCATTTGATTGGCTGACCGTCACCTGTCCCCACAATTACGCACATGTCCCCATAATTCCGTTTTTTCTCAAAATGCTGTGTATTGTGAATGTTTGTGTGTAGACGCAGAGCCTTTTTTTTTTTTGCAGCCACCAATTCCTAAGTAGATAAATTAAATAATGAAATACACTATGACATTTAATTATATATTTCAGCATTTAATTCTTGCAGTGGTTGTTTATTTGAAAATATACAATGGTTAACAGCTGTTTATCACATCACTTTGAACAGCTGGAGGCAGAGACAGAGAAACTGTCAGTGCCGTATATTGATTCATCATTTAACATCCCACCCTGCCTTTACAATGTAACATCTTTCTGTACACCAGTGGCCAAATGTTTTGAGAATGACATTGATTTTCTAAAAATCTCCAGTGCTGACTTATTATTATTGTTTTTTTATGATGGCAATTTGCATGTACTCCAGAATGTTATAGTGATTAGATGAATTGCAAAGTCCCTATTTGCCATGAAAATTAAAGTAATTTCCTTTAGTGACCTTACAAACTTTAAGTGAAGAAGGCTTCAGGGCACCCAAGAAAATCCAGCAAATGCCAGGACTATCTCCTAAAGTTGATTCAGCTGCGGGATAAGGACATCACCACCAGTGTAGAGCTTGCTCAGGAATGGCAGTAAGCAGGTATGAGTGCATCTACACCCATGGTGAGGGAGTAAGACTTTTGGAGGATGGCCTGGTGTGACCAGTGAAAAGGGGATTCCATAAATACAGACCAAAATAAGAAAAAAAGAGTTGAAGTTATTTTCTCTGATTAACCCCCTTTCCAAATGTTTGGGGCATCCGGAAAAATGCTTGTCTGGAGAAGAAAAGGTGAGCGCGCTACCATCAGTCCTGCTTCATGCCAAAAGGAAAGCATCATGTGACCATTCATTTGCAGGGTTGCTTCTCAGCCAAGGAATTGGGCTCGCTCACAATTTTGCCAAAAAACACATGCATCCATTACTAAAGTATAGTACTAAAACATCCTCGGACAGCAACTGTATGACAGCAGCAAGGTTATTTTATTTACTAAAGCAAAAAAACATTTTCGTTAATGAAAAAAAAAACCTTTTTAAAAAACTGAAACTGAAATCACATTTTATGATTACAAAATGATCTATAATTCTAGCAATAATATCCTTTGTTTTCGTCTGTGGTAATTCATTTAATATATGAGCCTTTGGGGTTCACTTTAAATGTGATCTATTTTTTTTTATTGACACTGTAAATCATAGAACAATAGCCACTCTTATCAACAAAGTTCATAATCCAACGACTGAACCAATTTGTTGATTTGAACGGGATTTATTATATTGCCCTGAGTACGGAAGTGACGTCATCTAGCAGCCCCGATAGAGAACCGCCCCCGGCTCTATTTACTTCACGAGATGTGATGGCGTGTAGCTGTGCTAATGAGGTAGGTTTGAAGCTCGAATTTTTCCTGTTGTTGTTGGTCGCTTGTGTACATTGCTCCCTCTTTCGCGAAAATGATTTATAATGCAAGTCCAGTGTAAGTGCAGCTAAGCTTACGTTAGCATACCTAACCATCTGTTGATTATGATGGATGCAGCTAATTATTTAGAATTGCTACGCTTCTGTTAGCGACGGTTAGCATAGCAGAGCTAACCGTCTGTTGAGTAAGATGAATGCTAATTGCAATTTTTAAGAGGAAAGCAATAACAGGCTGGTTTTTGATGTGAAAATATACAATGGCTTAGTATTACCAGTACAGTATAAATGAAGTATTGGTAAATTGCTGCATTTGTGTTTACTTAAATTTGTTCTTTCAATAGAAATATTTCAGTAAAGTCTGTTAGTGTTCATTACATTTAATTTATGCAAATATTTAGCAGAGCTGTGCTATCCACTGTATTTTTATTTTCGTTGGCACATTTACTGCACACTGCACAGGCTATTATGGTACACTGAAAGTCAACTTCAAGAAATCTGCACCAAGTTACCTATCAAACTGATTGAAACTCATTTTTTTCTATAGCTTTAGATCATTATCTTCAGTGAGACATGTCAGTCATGAGGCCACAGAGGGCAAAAGTTAAACCCAAAGAAGAGGTAGCATACTTTTCATCCTTAGGTAAAGACAAGAATGGCTTCACCATAAAATATATTAATTAATTCAAAGGTGAGTATTGGTAAAATATTCTTTAGTATGGGTCTAGTTTTCATTATTGTTATAATGAAATATTTCTGTTGTATCCTTTTTTCTTTGTAAGGTCGAGGAATGTTCAGTTCCTGCTCCTTTCAGAAGATAGACTTTCCTACTGAATATCGAGGAGAAGTTCTAAGCAAACAGGAACGTGAAAACAGGCTGAGAGTGTATCATGATGCCCGGAAGGTTTTCATGTTTGAATTTCGCTACAATGGAAAAACACTATGGTATGTTTATATGGTGTGTTGTCACACTTAATTTTGTTTTTTTGGGGGGATATCGTGCAAGGTTTGACAAAACATAAAAGATTAATTAAAACTCAAAAGCAAAAGTACATTCTTTTCTCAATATAATTTTTTTATTTTTTTATTTCATTTTTTACAATATTGTGACTTGTTTTTTTATTTTACTTTTACAGTTATCGTGAGTATCGCTAACCTCACAATATCATGTTAATTATCATATCGTGATTTCTTATGACATTTGGATATTGTGTCATACATGTGACATACTAGAATTACTGGTCGCACATTCATGATTACATGAAATTATATTATAGCAGTCTAGTCTTAGTAAGAATTTAATTGTATTGGTATTTTTCTATTCATCTGCCCCAGGTTTCCACTGAAGCACAACCTGATGAAGACACAGCTATCAGACTGCGCCAAAGTTGACCAGGTGACTAGATTTCTTTTTGAATGTTGTTGAAATCAGTTTTCCGAAGCAAGACATTAGTGGAGGGTGGAGATACTAGGGCTGCACAATATGTGGAAAATATCTTGCCGCACGAATGACTCATGCAATATGTGTATTGCAAAGACGTGCAACAAATGAATATTGGATTAATTGTATACTTTAGTCTGAGGCTAAGCGATATGGCCAAAAAATAAAATAAAAAGTATTTTAAACCAACCATCCAGCATTCTGCCACCACTTGTGCAAAATTACAACTCACAATAACATCTGGATGTAACGGAACATAACAACAGCTTTTAATAATCCAGAAGACAAAATACATTTCACGATTTAGCAAATTTTCAACGATTCAATTTAAATTAAATTTATTCAATTAATTAGATTTATTGCCAGGCCCTACTTGAGTCTGAATTTGACCAATCAGAGACAACATTAATTGCGCATCGCCATACAAGAGAATTGTATCGAGGAGCATTACTAACAAAAAATAACTTATTTGGATAAGACTAGATCACAATGAGCATGATTATTTTTCTGCACGTACGTGTATTTCTTTAATTAGATTATATAGATATATATATTAGGTCCATGTTCAATGTCAAAATAATCTCCATCACTGTATAAAACACCCATGTCGCATGTTTTGTCAATACTGTGCAGACCTCACAGGTGCATAGTCCTCACAATGTCGTAGTTGTGAATAACTGACACTCTGAGGACAGTGTATTTACACACTGCGAATGTAAAATAAGTTTTCAGGGGTTTGGAGTTACACATACAGTCCTCATAATTCATACTCTGGTATGGACACTCTGAGGACTGTGTATTTTCTATTAATTGTTTCATTGTGAAAAATAGACGTCACCAATTTACACAAACCACTAGTGCTGACGGATTATTTATTTTTCAAATAGCAAATAAAATGTATTTGCATTCACAATACTTTAACCTATTCATTGTTCTTTATGTACTGTAACTGTGTAAATGCACAGGTACAGTCGTGTTACTAAGAATTTAATTTTATATGTATTTTTCTCTTCATGTGTACCAGGTTTCAAATGAAGCACAACCTGAAGACATAGCTAAAGATGTAGCTGTCACAGACCAAGTTGACCAGGTGACTAGATTTGTTTTTGAATGTTGATGTTGAAATACATTTTTCAGAAGCAAGACGTAGCACAATATATAAAAAAATATTTTGTCGCACGAATGGCTCATGCATATACTGTATGTATGTATACAGTATATGTGTATTGCAAAGACATGCAACAAATGAATATTGGATTGTATACTTTAGTCTGACTTTGACCAATCAGAGACTACCTTAATTGCGCATCGCCATACAAGAGAACCATATTGAGGGGCATTACTAACAAAAAATAACTTATTTGTATAAGACTAGATCACAATAAGCATGCTTATTTTTCCGCATTAACGTGTATTTCTTTCTTTGGATTATAAAGATTTCTCTATTTCTCTATCTTTATCTCTATATCTATCTATCTATATCTATATATCTATCTATCTATATCTATATATCTGTCTCTCTATGTCTCTCTCTCTCTATATACAGTATATATATATATCTATACATCTATATCTGTATGCATGTGTGTGTGTGTGTATATATGTATGTATATATATATATATATATATACATATATATATATATATATATGTATATATATATATATATATATATATATATATATATATATATATATATATATATATGTGTATATATATACATACATATATATATATGTATGTATATATATATATATATGTATGTATATACATATATATATATATATATATATATATATATGTATGTATATATATATACATATATATATATATATATATGTATATATATATATATATATATAGATATGTATGTATATATACATACATATATATATATAGATATAGATATATACTGTATATATAGAGTATGTATGTATACAGTATATGTATAGATCTTTTTTTTAGGTCCGTGTTAAATGTTTAATCTCCATCACTGTATAAAACACCCATGTCGCATGTTTTGTCAATACTGTGTAACCCTTGCAGATACATAGTCCTCACAATGTCGTAGTTGTGAATAACTGACACTCTGAGGACAGTGTATTTACACACTGCGAATGTAAAATAAGTTTTCAGGGGTTTGGAGTTACACATACAGTCCTCATAATTCATACTCTGGTATGGACACTCTGAGGACTGTGTGTTTTCTATTAATTGTTTCATTGTGAAAAATAGACGTCACCAATTTACACAAACCACTAGTGCTGACGGATTATTTATTTTTCAAATAGCAAATAAAATGTGTTTGCATTCACAATACTTTAACCTATTCATTGTTCTTTATGTACTGTAACTGTGTAAATGCACAGGTGGTCGTGTTACTAAGAATTGAATTTTATATGTATTTTTCTCTTCATGTGTACCAGGTTTCAACTGAAGCACAACCTGAAGACATAGCTGAAGACGTAGCTGTCACAGACCAAGTTGACCAGGTGACGAGATTTCTTTTTGAATGTTGATGTTGAAATCCATTTTTCAGAAGCAAGATGTTGCACAATTTATAAAAAAAAATATCTTGTCGCACGAATGGCTCATGCAATATGTGTATTGCAAAGACATGCAACAAATGAATATTGGATTGTATACTTTAGTCTGATTTTGACCAATCAGAGACTACCTTAATTGCGCATCGCCATACAAGAGAATTGTATTGAGGAGCATTACTAACAAAATATAACATTTGGATAAGACTAGATCACAATGAGCATGCTTATTTTTCCGCATTAACGTGCATTTCTTTCTTTGGATTATAAAGATCTCTCTATCTCTATCTTTATCTCTATATCTATCTATCTATATCTATATATCTGTCTCTCTATGTCTCTCTCTCTCTATATACAGTATATATATCTATACATCTATATCTGTATGCATGTGTGTGTGTATGTATGTATGTGTGTATATATATATATATATATATATATAAATATATAGATAGAGATATAGATATATATATATATATATATATATATACTGTATATATAGAGTATGTATATATGTATATGTATGTATGTGTATATATACAGTATATGTATAGATCTTTTTTTTAGGTCCGTGTTAAATGTTTAATCTCCATCACTGTATAAAACACCCATGTCGCATGTTTTGTCAATACTGTGCAGCCATCACAGGTGCATAGTCCTCACAATGTCGTAGTTGTGAATAACTGACACTCTGAGGACAGTGTATTTACACAGTGCGAATGTAAAATAAGTTTTCAGGGGTTTGGAGTTACACATACAGTCCTCATAATTCATACTCTGGTATGGACACTCTGAGGACTGTGTATTTTCTATTGATTGTTTCATTGTGAAAAATAGACGTCACCAATTTACACAAACCACTAGTGCTGACGGATTATTTATTTTTGAAATGGCAAATAAAATGTGTTTGCATTCACAATACTTTAACCTATTCATTGTTCTTTATGTACTGTAACTGTGTAAATGCACAGGTACAGTCGTGTTACTAAGAATTTAATTTTATATGTATTTTTCTCTTCATGTGTACCAGGTTTCAACTGAAGCACAACCTGAAGACATAGCTAAAGACATAGCTGTCACAGACCAAGTTGACCAGGTGACAAGATTTCTTTTTGAATGTTGATGTTGAAATACATTTTTCAGAAGCAAGACGTTGCACAATTTATAAAAAAAAAAAGATCTTGTCGCATGAATGGCTCATGCAATAGGTGAATTGCAAAGACATGCAACAAATGAATATTGGATTGTATACTTTAGTCTGATTTTGACCAATCAGAGACTACCTTAATTGCATATCACCATACGAGAACCGTATCGAGGGGCATTACTAACAAAAAATAACTTAATTGGATAAGATTAGATCACAATGAGCATGCTTATTTTTCCGCATTAACGTGTATTTTTTTTTCATTGGATTATAAAAATATATAGATATAGATAGATCTTTTTTTTTAGGTCCATGTCGAAATAATCTCCATCACTGTATAAAACACCCATGTCGCATGTTTTGTCAATACTGTGCAGCCCTCGCAGGTGCATAGTCCTCACAATGTCGTAGTTGTGAATAACTGACACTCTGAGGACAGTGTATTTACACACTGCGAATGTAAAATAAGTTTTCAGGGCTTGGAGTTACACATACAGTCCTCATAATTCATACTCTGGTCAGGTATGGACACTCTGAGGACTGTGTATTTTCTATTAATTGTTTCATTGTGAAAAATAGACATCACCAATTTACACTAACCATTAGTGCTGACGGATTATTTATTTTTGAAATGGCAAATAAAATGTGTTTGCATTCACAATACTTTAACCTATTCATTGTTCTGTATGTACTGTAACTGTGTAAATGCACAGGTACAGACTTGTGTGTTACTAAGAATTGAATTTTATATGTATTTTTCTCTTCATGTGTACCAGGTTTCAACTGAAGCACAACCTGAAGACATAACTGAAGACGTAGCTGTCACAGACCAAGTTGACCAGGTGACGAGATTTCTTTTTGAATGTTGACGTTGAAATACATTTTTCAGAAGCAAGACGTTGGCACAATATATAAAAAAATATCTTGTCGCACGAATGGCTCATGCAATATGTGTATTGCAAAGACAAGCAACAAATGAATATTGGATTGTATACTTTAGTCTGACTTTGACCAATCAGAGACTACCTTAATTGCGCATCGCCATACGAGAAACGTATCGAGGGGCATTACTAACAAAAAATAACTTAATTGGATAAGATTAGATCACAATGAGCATGTTTATTTTTCCGCATTATCGTGTATTTTTTTTCATTGGATTATAAAAATATATAGCTATAGATAGATCCTTTTTTTTTAGGTCCATGTTCAATGTCGAAATAATCTCCATTACTGTATAAAACACCCATGTCGCATGTTTTGTCAATACAGCCCTCACAGATACTTAGTCCTCACAATGTTATAGTTGTGAATAACTGACACTGAGGACAGTGTATTCATACACCGTGACTGTAAAATAAGTTTTGAGGGCTTGGAGTTATTATACAATTCATACTCTGGTCAGGTATGGATTCTCTAAGGACTGTGTATTTTCTTGTTTTTGTTTCATTGTGAAAAATAGACGTCACCAATTTACACAAACCTGTAGTGCAGAAGGATTTATTTATTTATTTTTGTAATGGCAAATAAAATGAGTTTGCATTTACAATACTTTAACCTATTAATTGTTCTGTATGTACTGTAACTGTGTAAATGCACAGGTACAGTCGTGTTACTAAGAATTGAATTTTATATGTATTTTTCTCTTCATGTGTACCAGGTTTCAACTGAAGCACAACCTGAAGACATAGCTGAAGACGTAGCTGTCACAGACCAAGTTGACCAGGTGACGAGATTTCTTTTTGAATATTGATGTTGAAATCAGTTTTCAGAAGCAAGACGTTAGGAGTGAAGAGTGTAGAGTAGATGCTAGGGCTGAACTATATAACTAACAAATATAATCACAACAATTTTTTATGCAATGTGTATTGCCAAGACGTTCAAAATATTGTATCCAACAATAAGCTTGTATGGGACTAAAATTCCTACAAGTCAACATTAAAAATATCTCAAATTGAAGATTTGTTGGCAGTTTGGTGATTTGGATTATGCACTGTAGTGATCTTTTGTTCCCATTAATTTATTTATGGTGGATTTTAGAGATGAACTCTCTATCAATTTTATTTTATTTTTTTAAACAGAAGTGTAAACATCAGGTAGTTAATTTACTTGTATCAAGCTTGGATAAATGTGCTTTATGTTTTGGACCTTTCGCTGCACTAGAATGGACTGGCATGATGGGTATTTTATCTTCTGTGTTATTTGTATCTGCAATGGATCTTTGTTTCACGCAACCAGAATTAATAGTGCAGGCATTTTCATTGAATGAATATAATTTAGTCAAGAGGATAAATTATGACCCATGTTTATACCTTTATCTTTAGTTGCAAGCAGCTAAATGTTGAGCAATTGTCTCAATCTTAACGACTGTCTGACTCGGTAAAATAGAAAAGTCTACTGTAACTGAAGGACTGTATCACACAATATCTGTTTTAGGGGCAATGCCATAGATTAAGCATATTAACTATCCCTCTTGTTAAATGCTTCATCTCATCTTTCGAATAAATGTGACTAGATTTATAATAATCTTTAGTATGTGCACAAACTTTAGGTTCTAAATGCTTTTCTAGTTTGCTCCAGCATCTGGCACATATCCCGTTTAAAAAAAATGCAAAACTGCTTGATGATGAAGACCTTTGGTAAATTAACTTTAGCACATTAGCCCATCAATGGCGGGAGCTACTTCTGCCGCGAGCGCTCGACACTTTTCTCAAGCTTCTACTTCGAGTGTAACATCACTAAGTAACAGCGAAGTAAAGCTAGTAAATATTTATGACCACCCGCCAAAATGAATTTTAACCCGCATCTGGCAGGTTAATTTTAGAGCCACTGTATATATGCATATGTATGTGTGCATCTACTGTATATATGGATATCATTGCTGTCCTGTGAAAAACACGTTTCCATTTTTAGGTCGCGGGCTGCTCTCCGGTAGCTCCTATGGTGGAAGTGTTTTTCACAGAACAGCGACAATATGTGTATGTATGTATGTATGTAATAATTGTTTTCGTTTAAAAAATTAGGTTGCTGATGTATCCAGTTCAAGTGAGGATTCGTTAGCAGAGGAATATGTTCCAGATTCTCACAGTACTTCGGACACTTCCTACATTGAACCTGTTTCAGAAATTCAGAAATCCGAAGGTATTTCAGGAATGAGCTATGAGAAAACTGCTCATCCTTTAAGATGAGAGGTAGTCATGTTTTAAAGAATAAAATGTTCAATGTTCACTGACTCTTTTGCATCTGGTTTCATGTCGAGCTTATCCATTACAAAGCTGTGTTTGACCTAGATAACCTGTTCACATAAGAAGCAGTTTTATTAACATACCAGTTTCAGTCTGTCCTAAAATTGTAAGTTGTAACATGAGCACCATGTTAAAACTTACAATTTTAGGACAGATCAGGTATGACTTTGCATTTCACAGTATTGTTATGTACAACAATGTGTCCTTATATCAGGTAAGTCATTACACATCAATGCCATTTTAGTTTGTGTAAAGTCAGAATGCCAGAACTTTCAAATCACTTCAGTGACATGGTTGCTGTGTGTTGTGTAAACTTTGTCCTTGTAATGTGAGTTGGTCCTCATAATTACCATTTTTGCAATGGGCGTGGCTTATTTAGGTCATTATCTATGTCCTCACAATTACGGATTTTTTCAGGTTTTTCTTTTTTTCGTGTGTTGAGTTTTTTCAAGTTTTGAAGTGAAATTTTCCTGGACAACCCCAAAAAAAAATTTTGGGTGCAAGTCCCATCTCTCTGGCATTAGCAGAAAGGGGTGTCCCTGTAATACACAATTAAACCGGTTTGGAAAAAATGTCCTCATAATACACAGAGGCAAGTATGTGTGTGTGTGTGTGTGTGTGTGTGTGTGTGTGTGTGTGTGTGTGTGTGTGTGCGTGTGTGTGTGTGTGTGTGTGTGTGTGTGTGTGTGGTGGAAAAAAAAAAGGAGAAAAAATGCTGTTGATCTCCGATATAGCTGATCATGGTTGGGACTGACTGTAAACTGAAAAACGTAATATTCCTAATTCGTGTTACCAGACCAGGTCAGGTAAACATAACTGCTTAAATATTAAAATCAAACTCATTCATGTGGAAACTTTTTAAATGTTATACTTTTCATGTTAGCATAAAATTCAGTTGTGACAAAATAATGAGGCCATTTTTCGGTTTTTGGTTTTCGATTACGGTTGAAAGAACAAATTAGATACGTACGGATTGGAAAGCAGTCACAGTATTTATGTGCAACTGCAAACTATTGATCTGGCAACACTGACTGCTCGAAGAGAGATCTTTTACAAACAAAGCTGTCAATCACCATTCGAGAAGACCACTGGCACCTCCCTTGACAGTAAGCTAACAGTATCGTTTGTGTCTTAAGTCAAAGGAGTCTGAGTGATAAAAAAGGTTAAAGTACCAGGGCATTAACAGTGGAATCTTTTTTTTTAATCACCCTCTCAAGGTGGAGAATTAGAGTAAATGTTTAGGCATAATGTAATTTGAAGTGGAAGTAATATAACACTAAGCTCTGCTTTCCCTTATAATAGCTATTTAAAGCATTCAAACACTCATAAATTTCGGTGGATTTCCACCGGTGTTACACAAGGTGCAATGTGCGTGGTTTGTGAACATCTATTTACATCGATGAATCATGCTGGGTTAACATCTTATCCAAGGTCAAGGTAACAATGCCACCAACAGGAATTCTGATCCAAGTTGCCCACTTGTAACGCTTTGTGGAAAAAAGTATTGACATCCAAAACAACTGAGGAATTCATTGGGAGCTCAAAAAATCTATCCCAAATGATTTGCCCATCAGTAAAAAAAAAAAAAAAAAAAAAAACAGAATGTGGACATTAATAATTCATCGACATTCAAGAGGGAATTGATCCACTGAGTCTTACAGACTGGAGAATTTCTCAACACACATGCAGTGAATTTGCCCATATGCACTTTATTCCGCCTGTTCTCACAAGTTTCCAAGGATGTGTAAAGGAAAAAAAAATCATATTTCTCAGAAATGCATTATGTCTTTGTGTTAATGAATGTTGTGAGAAACTAAACATACAAAAGCAAAAAGTGTGGCACATATGTAGGCGTGTATGCCATAAAGTGTTCGGACTTCTGAGTCAGAACACGAGTGCTAAATCCCCCGTTCTTTATGAAAAGAAAATTGCATGTCAAGTAAATGTAACACATTTATTCTAAAGCAGTGGTTCTTAACAAGATGGTTCGATCGCACCCCAAGGGTTCGGTAAGTCAGTGTCAGGATTTCCGCAGAGGTCAAGACACACACCCGACACAAATGATTTGTGATGATAAGCCCCGCTTGGCCATTATTGGCTGCAGGTTGATCACGCTACATTGCTTGGCCTATCTTTGCTGCAGGAAATTTGGTGCACTCAGTAGTCGACTTGAGGCTGTTGTGATGGTACGTCATGTGAATATGTTTTTTTATTATTGTAATCCCTTCATACTAACAATGTCAAGTTAAAAAAAGGAAAGTAGTAGCAATTTAAATTTGCATGTGTAACAGAACATATAGTGTCCCACAGGGTTAAATTCTGGGACCACTGCTGTTTTCATCAAATCAGCTGCCCCTGGGTTCCATCTTAAGAAAACAGTGGTGTTTGTTTTAAAGTGCTCTGTAAATATAGAGTTGAGTTGAGAAATGTGAATCAGCGTCCTAATCGCTTGATTTGTAATGCCAAGTTGAGCGACTCCAGTCCAGCACAACTAACAATCTAGCACACTGAACACTTCCTTAAGCTGCATGGCGAATGGGAAATACAATAACTTTTTCTGAATTCAAGGTGAAGGGAGCCAGGTTCGATGAAAAGGCTACTCTACCTCTTCATTTTCTTCACCAGTGAAGCCTATACCTATGACTTGGAAAAGAAAAACAGCAATTTTTATTTATTTATTTTACAATAAATTATGGTTTGGTGAATGTGCATAGAAAACTGACGGGGTTCATTCAGTGCCTCCAGCAAGGTAAAGAACCACTGTTCTAAAGGACTAGGCATGATGTCTTGTTAAATATTTTTCAGCCTTTCATTCAGTCTGAAATTATCCTACAATAGCCAGTGATACATCTCTTATCCAATTTTCGCGCAAGTTTGACATCACAGGCACTGAAGAAAGCCTGCGAGGAAAAAAAGGAAGAAGAACACTATCTCAAATAAAGATTCAGCAAATGAAAAAAATGCACAAGGACGGAAGTTCTTTACAATTTTTATGTTGACTGTCTAATTGGTCGCTAGAGAAAATATGCAGATGTGGTGATTTTGCAGCCTTCCACAAAGGTACCCACTGTACAACTCTTACAAAAGCTCTGAGGCGAGCATGTGAACAATACGCAAAAACACATCGGCATCAGCCCCACCTCCCTTGCTATAACAATAGCTTGATGCGAAAGAATTCAAGGTGCATTGTATGTCAAGGAATTTTCTTCTTGTCTTTTGTGTCAGCTCCCTCGCCAGACATCTTTTGTTCAAGCACCCAGAATGTTGAAAGGTAGCAGCAGAGCTAGGTGTGTGTCCTGTTTTCGTCCTTTCCGTGAGGAATTCTCCCTCACCTGCCATTAACCAACACTCTGCCTGCAGCGTTGAGTCACATTTTAGAGAGAGGAGATAAAACCGTTTTTTCCCCCACGCCATTAGAGACGAGAAAAGAGTCTAACTAGCCTGCTAGTTTCTGCACAGCAAATACTAACTCTTACTAAGAGACACATACATAACCATAGTTGGCCACTAAGCAGGCTTGCCTTCAAAATAGTCACCTTTCACTTGATAAAGATGCCATAAAAATAATACCAAAGAAAATGTGCAGGCTTATAATGAGCTGCAGAGGGAGTGGAGGACACCTGTTTGTTTATACAATCTTTCACAAACAGTGTGCGGTTAATCACCTAAGGTGCTGCTGAGGTGACGCTCATCTGCATCAAAACAAAGAGGTCGGCCCACATGAAACACAGAGGACAGATGCCGCTCCATTTTGCTTTGGCTTTTCACTTTTAATGTATTTCTCCTCTCTGGTGAAAACATACGTGCAGATGTTCTCGAATGCTCAGCACCTGCAGCTCCTGCTTGTCCACCATCAAACAACAGCTAGCTTTACGGAGGAAGGGGATCATGCTCTGCTTGAGTATTTCATAACACATGTTGCCGTTCATGTTCCCTCAATAAACTGCAGCCCCAGAAGATGACACACACACACACACACACACACAATGATTGACAAACATGCTCGGCACGACTCATTTGTACTCCTCACCTGCTTGCCACCACACACGCCAAATAAGGTTATCTTGGTCTCATCAAACCACAGGTCATGGTTCCAGTGATTGTTGTCCTTCGTCCGATGCTCTTCAACAAACGGCTTGGAGGCTTTATTGCGGGCTTGCGGAAAAATGACTCACTGCTTAATTTTGACATTTTCATAAAGGGTTGTGCTCACCTTTGTTGCAAGGGGTTTACTAATGGTTTGATTTTGAGGGAACAATACATTTACACTGTTATATAAACTGCACACTGAGTGTCATTTCTTCAGTGTTGTGCCATGAAAAGATAATTACACATATCTGCAGAAATGTGAGGGGGTGCTCATTTTTGTGATACTGCATATAAGGAACTGCAAGCAGATCTCCATGGGCGGATGATGGACAGGGAGATTACAAATCTGTGAACTGGGCACCTTCCACCCCTATTGTACGTGTCCACGTGTGACCCTTGCTATGAGATGGATGACGAACGGAGAACGTGAAACAGGAAACAGAAATACAGAGCAGCCTTCCAAATTAAAAGCATGGATTCCAAAACAAGATATTATTAAACATCACACACTAAACAGCTTGAGGAATTCTTAACATGATAGATATTACTAAATTACTTAAAGCACTTTGTATTGGATTTCATTCTTTGCACTTCACTGTATTGCTTAAAAAGAAATTGTACAACCACATATTTTGATAGGACTTTCTTTTTCCTGATCACTGGATTATTTGTTTCATTTTATTTATCTATTTTTTGAAATTTGTTTTATTGTGTGCTCTATGCAAAATGACTTTTATGAGCAGTAAAAAAATAATAATATCATTGCAATTAATTTCAAGCAATTTTAAGGAAATGTGCTATAATTGGGATATATAGGTCTTTTTTTTAAATTATCTGTCATTTTTGGTGGGAAATTTCACAAGTACTAATGGTATCGGCACTTGGTACGGGTGAGTACTGAAGATTTGAGTATCGTATCGGTATGTGTCAAAAAAAGTGGTATTGAAAATCCCTAATAATAATTGCAGAGGTGGGAGTAAGTCATTGTTTTGCAAGTTACAAGTAAGTCTCAAGTCTTTGCCCTCAAGTCCCGAGTCAAAACTGACAAGTCTCAAGCGATTCACAAGTCCTACACTTTGAATATCAAGTACTTTTGAGTCATTTTAACAACATCGTAGATTATATTTTTTCGAGTGACCATCAAAGTAGGAGTCAGGGATTCAGAGTGGTGCAACAGATTGCCGTGTTTGCAATGTGTTACCTGAGTTTACAGCGGCGTGTGTTTGTGCCTTTGCGAATTCCCTGACATTACTAAATGACGGCACTGTGTCAGACTAGTTCGCACACGTACACACACGTGCAACACACACCGAGAGGAACTTACTCGTTAACATACATTTCAATATTTTAGTTTTGGTGGAAGAAGCAAGTCTTTTCAAGTCAAAGGGTTCAAGTCCGAGCGAAGTCTAATGTCAATGTTGGTAAAGTCCAAGTTGAGATGCAAGTCTTTTAACATTTTGTCAAGTCGAGTCTAAAGTCGTCAAATTCCTGACTCGAGTCTGACTCGAGTCCACACCTCTGATTAATAACAATGATAATAATAATGGTTTAAATAAATTGATTCCTACATTGACTCAGAAGGCCCCAATGTAAGCTGATGTCATATTTATGAATGAAATGTGATTACATCTGTCTGCCTATACCCCGATCAAATTCACCAAAATTGAGTTACACTAGCTGCGCCAATAGCTAGACGTGGTCCCAGCAGATTTAGTCTGGTTTCAGCCACAAAACTGTGAACATGTCACAAGAAGTGGACTTGGAACGCCAGAATACCCACGGCGTCTGCCAAATTCCCAAACAGGCAAAACGAGGCTTACACCAGCACAGAAATCAAGATGCACTTGTCTATGCTCAAGCGCAGTCGCGCCCTCTACAAATAGAGAGCCCGATGACTTAAGTAATATGTTCCTCCTCTGCCAATGATAAGACAGAAATACATGAAAAGCTATTAGGAAGTTTGCCTTGTCTATAAAAAAAAAAGGAGGAGTTGTCAATAAGTAACAAAGAAAATCCAATTACATTTTTCTTATTTTCACAAGCTTTGTTGCCTCTGATGGCCTTTCAAAAGCTGTAGTTACCACTTTATTCAGCGCCTCCATAAAGGTGATTTATACGCTGTTATCGCAAGGCTGGAAAGAAATGTCAATACACAATAAAGAGGTGTGAACAGAGAAAGAGACAGACTTCATTAATGCTAATCTAGCACTGCAAACGCCTATTGATGAGTGACAGATGAGTGCAGTATTTGAGAGGTGGAGGAATAGAATTTTGGTCCCACATTGACACGTTTGGACTCTGATTGATTTGTTGTATGCAGCAGGCTCACAAAAAAAAACTCGCTCAGCTATTTATATGCGATATATAGCACAGATTGTGGTGCTCGTTGGTCATTTAATTCTAATTAGTTTCATGATGCATACATTAAACGTCACATGAATCATTATAACAATAAATAGGTTGACAGTTTTACTAATGTTCAAAGACGGTCTTGACATTGCTACACCTGACGTTTTTACAAATGAAACAATGGTGAATATTACTCCATTCGTGAACATTGTTGTTGTTTTTGTTTTGATCTGTCAAATTTTTGTGATCAAGAGGGCATAGCTAGCGGATGGCCGTGGTGGACGAGCTCATCAGTAGTCTGGGACTTTTTTTGTTTTCTTTTTTTACGTCACTGGCGGCAAAATGGACTCTACATGTACTGCCATCTTTGCTGTACTGAAACTTGACTTAATGAACATATCCTTGATGCTACACTACAGCTGCCCGGCTTCCAAATTCACCAAGCAGACTGCGTCACAGAGCCATCAGGGAAGACCAAATGCGGTGGCATTGGCTTCTACCCGGACGTTAAGAAAGGTCGGCATATGTCCTTGTTACGTTCCACCTCTGGCTAACATGAACGACACCCTGCAAACCCGAGCTGACCAGGTCGCTGGATTTGTGTCATGCTTGTGCTCTCAGACTGTGTCCTTTGTGTTGCAACTGCCTGATGTAATCAGTAGCCTATGAGAGTCATCCAAAGACTATAAAGGCAACAGTGAAAGACACATTCTGTTTGTCGGACGATTCATCTGCTTGCCTTGACAGCCCAATGAATGATAGTTAGCTACCTAGCTCCACGTCTCTTGATCCATGATCCCTTCTCGCTGTTTCTGTTCTAGTTTTTGCTGCCTCGTCTTGTCGTGAGTACGTTTCGCGCAAACCGCTTAGGTAATGACTTTATGGGAATTCCATGTTTAGTGTTTGGCCCTGGCTGATGCGAGAGCCTTTGTTTTCTTTGCCATGTCACTATTAGCGTAGATTATTGCATCACCTTCAGTTGTAGCTTTGCTTTACAAATAAATGTCAAAACTAATATGTGTATCGTTTTTGGGATCCATCTCCTGAACATAACAATTTGAGTACAGTCCATTTACAAAAAAACCTGACAGATGTTAAACATCCTAACTACAGTGTTGACTTGAGATACAAATTTAATTTGTTCACAATACGTACACTTACCATGCTTCTTCACGTCAGCAATGTTGGTCTATTGTTTGTTTGTTAGTTGCTGTTAGTTGCTTTTGCTTTATGTCTTGCCTCTTGATCCTCCACGTTTTGCCATGCCTGTTTTTTTGTTTTGTTTTTAACTTTGTTGTTTTTGTTTCCTTGTACTTTGCCTTGTTTTGCCTCCTTGTTTTTGTTTAGGTAAAGAAACCCTTTTTAGACTCCACCTCTGCCTTCTCGCCTCTGCTTCCCTGCATTTGGTCCTCCACCACCACATTCCTGACAGAACCTGACAGCAGCTATAACCTCACTTGACTGTACTGCCATGTTTGGAAACAGATTATGAATAAATAAATATTTGAAACCTATCCATTTGGTGTAGTTGTCATTGGTGTGGCTGAAAGGTTTTATATTCATTCAGTCCGTTTTGTCACACCAATTGGCCACAGCGTAGTCCGCACGGACACTCACGGATGACAAATATACACAACCTCTGATCATGGCAAGTGAAGATTGGCCCTGGCAAAATCAGGCTGCTTTATGTGGACTCCACTATCGCCACTATCGCCATTCCTGTGGTCGAGAGCGAAGAGACTGATTGTTATTGTCAATAGTGGGGTACAGTGTTCCCCCACACGGTTAGCATTAAGCTAGCAGAGGAATTCACAAGGCAAATTTGTTTGGTTGTTTTAAATACACAAATTGAAATTATTTCTGTTTTATGTTAAGTATTACAGTAAATGTCAATTGAAAGCTGTTAACTGCACTTCATTCTGGAACACCTCAACAGAGCAGGAACTTAGACTATCTTACTTGAATTCCTTTTCCTCCGGGCTCCTCCTGCTCTCTGTTTCCCTTGCCATCAGCCAGTAGATTCACAGCTTTCTGACAGACGAAACACATCAGGGGCCTCATCTATCAAGCGTGCGTACGCACAGACGTGTGTGTCAAGCGTGCATACGAATATTCCCACACAAAGTATGGGATTTATCAGTTTGGATTGATACGTGAGGATCTGTATGAATTTACGCACAGCTCTGACCATGCGTACACACACAACCTCGTGGTAGAACAGCAAAACTACAGATAGAACGATTATACAGACATTACCAACAAGTCAAAAAAGGTTTCCCAAACATAGTTGGAGCCATTAATCATTCCAAACATTTTTTTCACTTCTTGGACACGTACCTCAATGTCTGTCTTGGCAATTCACTCCACCCTCTTTGCCATGGTTTTGGATTTTTGAAAGAGATTGCTGTTGTGTTATACGGTCAATTGGAGGCATTTCTCAATGCAAATGTGCATTCTCTAAATTTCATTCATTTGAACAAATTTAGAACTTGTTCTAGGCACTCTAATGAATGTGGCCCGGGGTGAGGCTGGGGAAAACCACCTCAAGGTAGCACAAGGAGCAGACTTGTTCATAAACAATTCTCTTGCCATCTGGCGAGTTGGTTACCTAACGTAAAAAGGTGCCAAAGCTGCATCAGAAAATGTATGGCAACACTACTTTGGTAAAACATCATGAAAACCTCGACTCGAGCTTTAGAATTGACACCATTAGCCACATAACCACTGAGATTCTATCCATCCATTTTCTATAATTACTTATCCTGTTCAGGGTCACAGGGAGCTGGAGGCATTAAATAACAGACAAATATTTGATACATTTGTGAATGTATTTTAACAATCATTATATGTATTTCTAATGGATTTTTTTTTTATTGTAAAATAACAAAAATATTGTGTGTTTTTACAGTTACAGTGATTCTGTTATATTACCTTTACACATAAAATCTGAGTTAATTTTTCTAAATTAAATGATATTTTTAAAATGTAGAAAAAAACTGTAAAATAAAAAGTAAAATTCTGTTATATTACAGTTTTTTTTTTTTTTATAGTGCACACAATATGAACAGAGATCACCGACTAGTATGTGAACCACTGCACTTGCCACTTTGTGGATAAGTATAATTGTCAAATGAAAAATGTTCAATATTGTATTTGATTGGTAAATCTTGAAAGCCGTATTTTGATCGTAAAAATGCCAGTAAAAATGCATTGAGAGTATAAATTGCATGGGAAAAAAATAATAGAGCACAATAAGAGTGATAATCATTAAAGTGCACTGAATGAGATTCAAGAGAAAAACCGTTAATTCAATTGTTGACAAATGACAATGAATCAACATTTTGTTTTCACCACATTCTCTTTCTTTTAAGCAACCACAAACATTATGCTTTGTCTCTTTTTTTCCTGGGTAAACAAAGATCCTTTTTAGGAGTTCACATAAGCAAATACATAACTTTCCATGACACACACCCATTTCTTTTGTACTGTACGTTGTCATAACAAGCATGGCAAAAATGCATTGCCGGGACAAAAGATGTTGCAGCTGTGTGGGTGATTACGCGTAAATGCTGCTTCACACTGCAGCATGCTGTTTCTGTGCTAGTTTGTTCCTAAATGCTTGACAACAGAGCACAAGCTGTAGCGGGAGTTCATTAGAATAAAAGAAAAGGCTGGGCCCCCACAACAAGCCGCCTCTCCATAGACAACAGCCGTTTTTCCTCCAGCTCCAGCTGTGACCTCTCACATTCAATAGGAGCAAAAAACAACTGGAGACACGGAGTACTCACGCAGAGCCACACTTTAGTTAGGGCAAGGAGTTGAACAAGTATATCTATGTGTCAGTCCAATATTTTATTTCATTTATGAATATTTACAAAGGTCATGACTTTGAAAGTTATAGAACGGTTGGAAGAAATATTAATAGTTAAGGGTGCAGGAAACAAATATTTTACAGCACAAATGCGGATGATTTCTACCATCCATTAACACCTCAAACAGACAATGTTTTGTCTTTGATATGTGATGCTATATGTACAACAGTCTAAAACCAGTAACTCCCAGCAACACCTTAAAAGGAACCCCGACTGTCATGACAAGTTTGCTCTATAATGTATTTGGTTGTTAATAACATAACTATAAGATTCATTTTTCAAAAATCCTTTCCAGTTAAATACATCTTGTAGAAACTTTATTTGGACGTACGCCACCATTGTTTGTTTGTTTTACGTTGCAACGCATTCAGTACGTATAGTGGCGTAGAATGGCGGCAGGCTCTCTGCCGAGCAATGTGAAACACCCATCAAGAAAGCAAGTTAAGACTCGTAACGTTCCTAAAGAAATAACATCAAACAGTTTTGATCGTCCCTTTAGGAACGCTAAGGAGGCTTGCCTTGCTTTCTTTATAAGCGTTTTACATTGCTCGGCAGAAAGCCAGCCGCCATTCTACGTCACTACGCATTGAATGCGTTGCGACGTAAATAACAATGGTGGCGTACGTCCAAATAAAGTTTCTACAAAATGTATTGAACCGGAAATGATTTTTGAAAAAAGAATCTCTAAGTTATGTTAGTAACAACCAAATAAATAATGTAGAGAAAAGCTTCAGGGTTCCTTTTAAAGCACGGGTGTCAAACTGCACATTGAAGTTATGGTTGCCTTCAGGGAGACGGATATACAGGTAAACCCACATAAATGTAGAATCACTAGATATGCAACAGTATGCTTAAAAAACGGCCACAGTTTAGCTCACGTTGGGTTAAGTAAAGGGATAAATAAAATGCAACACAAACGGTTGTTTTGTGTAAACACAAACATGTTGCTATCTTAACAGCGTTCTTTATAGATATCATGTTAGTGTGACGGGGGAATCAATCTGTCTACCTATCCCGGAAGACCGATATGATTAATGCAGAATTTGTTACTTTATGCAGGTCACTCAGTAGGAAGTGGCTTGATTTTTTGAGGAGGATGCCTTTTGGCATCGCTCTTTTGTGACACAGACCAGTTCTGTGAAGATGCTTTAGAGGTGTGCTCAGTGGTTTAAGTCATGGTGAGGCCTGGCCATTTTCAGAGGCTATGACCCACAACTTACAGTAGGTGTCACATGACCCTCAGTTGACCAGTTCACTTGCCCTCCATTTAAAGGCGGAGGGTGTCGTAAGTGACAATTCTGGGCCAGCAGCCGGTTGCTTCGCCCGGGGGCATCTTAGGTTCTGGGCTGCCAGCACAGATACAGTACACTGTAAAACATGTCTGTAGAATTAACAGTGAATTTCTGTAAAATGGTGACATAAAAAAACATGAAATACAAAAACAATGACGCATTGTGTAATTTACATAAATATGTTGTAAAACTCTGAACCAAACACAACTATTGATTTGACAGTAAGCAAATATTAAAAAGATCTATTTTTTGAGAATTCACAAATTACTGTAATTTAAACACAGATAAACTGTAAAACAAAACAAAAACATTTAACAGTTAAAATTACATCATAGCAGTGTTAGAATAACACTTTTTGTCAGTAGGTTCTTTGGTACACTGAAAAAAAATCTGTATTTTTTTACACACAAAAAAAAATCAGGCAGCTGTGTTTGCCAGAATAATTCTGTAAAGTACTGTGCAAATATAAACAACTTTACAGACAAACTTGTATATTATAAACCCTAGAACTTTTTTTAAAACTTGTAGATTCAACAGACCTTTACTGATAACTTAACTACAACAGGGTGTTTAAGCCCAGTGGTAGAATGGTTGTCTTGGAACCCTGAGGTTGTTGGTTCAATCCTAATGCAGTGTGTGTTGAAGGTCTATGCGCAAGATAATGAAACTCAAGTTGTTCCTGATGCTGTGTAATCAGTAGGTGACGGTGTAGTGAAAATGCAAAGCACCTTGAGGGCCTTGTAAGGTATTTTTTTTTCCTGTAAAGTTTACATGTAGATTTTTTTTCATTGTACATTGAATCCCGGCTAACATTTAGAAGCAGTTACTGTTTATTATACATTAAATACTATAGTAAAATGTACATGTTGTTCTGTAAAGCTGTTTATATTTGCACTGTATATTTTTTTCAGAGTTTCTCTATCGATTTACAAGATAAATATTTTCATTGCTTGCCCACACTGAATTTTCTGCATTTTGCTTTTGAAAGTAGACTTTTTCTGTTTCAAAGTCCTCCAACTTGAACTATGTCCCCATGCCCCAGTGTGTTCACTCAGGTTGTGGCCACGTCTCTGTGACCTTATCTCGATGACTGCATGATCTGTGCTCCCAGCAATGAACAGGTTAACCAAGAAATGGATACTGTGCTCTATCATGTCAGGCAGCACTACCGAGCACCGATTCACATGAAATGAAACGGTGCCATGATTTGGTTCTTAAGTGCGTTTTTCTACGTTGTGACTGTGCAGAGATTAGAAGAGTTGGCCATTTTGCATGGCACACTTGAACGCAGCAGTGTACGCACGCCAGCAAACTGATGTCACCCACTTCCGCTTAACATTTACATTAAAAAAAAAAAAATTCCGGTTTTGAAAGCAAGCGAGATTTGACTAATAGTTTATGAAGTATTGTAGCAAGGGTGAAGCCTCGCACTTTCTAGCATGTTTTGGTTGAGTGTGGTGGGCCACCACTGGTGGGTAGACTTCTCGGTGTTGACGCTGAGCGGCGGCTGGGATGTACCCGGGTCCCTGCAATCGGCTCTCCTTATGCAGGGAGCACCCAGTGGGTAAGCTTTTATTTTTCATAATTGACGAAACTGTTAATCAATGAATAATCAATGAATGTCAGTGTCATGTTTGGCAAGTAGCCGTAAATCGCAGATAACTAGAGTCAATGACTGATCTTTTTGACAATTGACTTGTGTCTTATGCACAGAATGTGTGGCAAAAGTAATATTACAATACAATTAGAAGGAAGGTACAGTGTCTATTACAATTTACACAAGAAGCAAAACTTAATAGATCATTAAAATTATATGACTGGCCGTCCAGAATAATACACTCATCCACTTCACTATACTGAAATTATTCTTGATGGATTTTATATCGTTGGTACTTTCACTACTTTGTAAGATTGCATGCTACAACCATTACTGTACAGGAATTATTTTTACTTTATTATATTGTATAGAGAGGGCATTGGAAGGTCAGACTTTGCTATGGGAGAGTTGCAGTATTGTCTCTGGCCTACAGTAATTCATTTTTCTAACTGCTATGTAAAATCTCCATATCAAACCCTACTTTTCTACAAACACTCAATACCTGATTGTTAAATTATTAATAATACAATTTTAATGAAAAGTTGACCTTCAAAATAATATTTTGAGTGGTGAAAGAATGCCAGCCTAGGATGCAATCAAAATGCAAAATCCATGCAAAACAGTCCAAACCAGACTGCAAGCTTGACCCTGGAGCCTTCCTCTATTGATACATCATTTCTATAATCTGTTTAAAAGCTTGATAAATTGCCTGCAAACGCATACCAACTACTTGACAATTTCCAGACAAGGTTTTTGACAGTCATGTACTGTATATGTACCCAAAAGACTTTGCCCTTGATGAGCCGACGGGCGTCGATAAAGGTTGTTTGAGTGCAGTACATAAACAATAGCCATGTCGCACCGTGTAATATCACCATCTCCAAAATGCGTCAACTTTGCTTAATCATCATTCAGACTGCCAGTGAGTTCACTATGAATAAAAAAAAAATCTTCTTTTCATTCTTCTAAGCAAGGGCACAGATTTAAACTTTTCATCACTCAGCAGTAAAGCAATATATTTTTTCATTTTTTATTTTTATTTTGCTGACATTTCAGTGTGCTGTTATGATGTGCTTGGAGTAGAAAGTGTGCAAGTCCACATTGAAACTATGTGGAGGGCACCAAACAGGAAGTATGTATTTTCAGGAGCTTGATTGGGAGACTAACGTCAGACTGTAATGAACTCGGTCATGCTTTTTTGTGAGACGTTGATTTGAATAATGGCGGAACATATACGACGAGCTAACAGTAAGGTTATTGATTATGCTTTCATCAGTGTTTGTGTTTTGTCTTATATTTGTTTTATCATGACACGTTTTAACAATTTGTACCGTAGCGCTTTCAAAGAGCGTTACACAAATGATCCACAAAGTCACAAGCATCCTTTTTTTGCCACGATTGAGCAAACTGAATTTAATATTATTTAATGTTTCAATGTAATTATTCTGGCAAATAAAAACTTCACATGTAAAAAGATAATAGGTTTTAGGTCATCAAGGTTGCACTTAAAGGATAATTCATCGTCCAAGACCTTATAAATAACAGCATAGAAGTAGGCTACACCTATGTGCTGAGTTTTCATGTTCTTCCCATGTTTGCATAGGTTGTTGTTTTTCTCAGTACTTCCTCCCACATCCCAAAGACATCAACTCATTCACTACCATTGAAGGCTATAAACATCAAAAATTCATTTGAACTATTTCTATTAGTATAACATTTTCTTTTTTCTTTGTTAACAAGAGTATGAAAACCTAGAAAAAAATATTTTTATTGGACATTTAGAACAGATATAAAATGTGTAATTAATCGTGAGTTAACTAGTGAAGTCATGCGATTAATTACAATTAAAAAATTTAATCGCCTGACAAGATGATTATTACAAATTCAGGCGATTACATTTTTTTTAATTGTAATTAATCGCATGACTTTAATAGTTACCTCACGATTAATCACACATTTTATATCTGTTCTAAATGTACAATAACAAATTCTAGGTTTGCATACTCTTATGAAAGTAGATTTTTTTTTTAAACTAATAGAAATAGAAATTTATAATCGTCAATGGCACTAAATGAGTTAATGATAACCTCGAAGTGATTGATTGATTGATTTTTATTTGTTGATGACGGAGAACACAATCAAACTTCCAATCACTCAGTCTGGTATCACCGAGGATAAAAACACAAAGAAGCCAGAGGGCTAGAAGACTTGTGCACAGGTGTGAATGTAAGTGTCTATAAGTGCCTTGCGATTGACTGGCGACGATTTCACATTGCTCACAACCCTCGCCTATACATTTGAGATGTGTGTATAGTCTCAAATCCACATATTGAACAAATTAAACTCATATTTAAAAAAATATTACTGAAGATAATATATAAAGAGCATGCTAATAATAATTTATTATGACTGCTGCTGAAGCTGTGCACAAATCAGTGGTGATTCGGATTTGAGTGGGTCTGGAAAAGCATCAGGATTCAGCAAATTAGAATTTTCAGACTTGAATCTGAACGAATCTTACAACTATTGTTACAGAATTGTCAGACTTGAATGTGACAGGGAACTCAGTAAGTGTGGCATATGTACTTTATGTAGGCAGTGTGTATGCGTGGTATAGAGACGTGTTGTTTTGGAGTGGAGTTTTGTGTGTGGGTAAGCGAATAGGTAACCACTAACCAGCTCATGAGTTAATGTAATTGAAGCAGTGCAGTCAATAAAGCCCATCTCGGCTGTATATCAACACCTCTGTCATTACTTTGCTCACTCCTCCACACTCTGTTACGGCATCAAACAAAGGGCGACAAATTTGGCCCTGGAGAGACATCTCCCGACTCCCCAGCAACCTAACTAGCTAGAAATCTTGTCCCAGCCAACAATGCTGGCATTACGGCACCAACAGACGCAAAAACCAAACCTAACTTTGGCCTTACGAGGGATCAACGTAAAAATAAGGAATTTTAAACTAAAAAGGTAAAGTTTTGCGGAGGTAGAAGTGGCAGACAAAATGCACCAGCGGTCAATACTGGGCATAGCTTTCAAATAAGTAAATGAGAGGCTTTGTAAATCTCTTTGGGCGCAGTATGGTGTAGATAAAGCACTACGTGTGCCACCAAATGATACCATTTTGTTCAAATTCGAGTTATCATTTGTTGGACTATGACATGTCTTTCATTTCAGAAAAATGTAACCATTCAAATCCATTCAGAAGTCATTCGTTTCTACCAACACGAATGGTGAATCTGGATTTAGAGAGCGAGTCCAAGATCTAATAGTAATAGACTATATGAATGAGAGGCTGTTACAGTACTGATGTGCAACATTAGCACCATAACAGTTGTAGGTCTTGTTTAACATCCCTTCTTTTCATTAACTCATTCACTCCCAGCCATTTTCACTGAAGCAACCCCCTTCGCTCCCGGCTGTTTTACTGGGTTTTGACCTATTTTGCAAGGCCTACAGAATATTGTGTTCAATTGCTATAAGAACATGGAACCTACCAAAAGAAAGATTAGAATCTCTTTCCGTTTTGCAGCAATTAGCAATAGAATATAGCTACATTTCATGAAAATAGCTTGTTGTAACATTGCCCTGGTTTATCTCTTATACTCTGCTGCCACCTGCTGGCCGTTTTTGTAATAACTACCATTGCTTCAATCATTCTCTTCAGTTCAGAGGCTGCATCAAAGCCTTCTGTAGGTTCTAGCAAAAATAAAATAATAATAAAAACGCATAAATACGTCTTTGGGACACTAATAATATTTAAAATAGAACTTATTCATACGTTTTTGGGAGCAAATGAGCTAAAAGTTAGTTAAGTGATGGTGAATGGAATCCACTTGTGAAAGAATAATGAGCAGGGTAGTGAGGTCAAGTTAAGTGCAATAGTTATGCCTATTAATATGAAAAAAAACGAGAGAATTAGGGTTGACTTGCACCTCTCAAATATATAATATTATACAAATTATTACAACGCTTACCAAAGAACAAAAACATAAAACATGTTTACCTACATTTTCTCTTGCATGGTTGTCACTCCATATCAATGAATTTTGAATACATACACTGTAGTTCTATACCTGCCTGTAGCAAATGTATTCCTGGGTACGATCTTACTTTGATTTTAATCGGTTTGATTGGTTCAAACGATCTAGACAGCAGGTAGTCAGAGAACACCTTCATCTGCGCTTTAGTACGCATGAGTAAAATGTGAATGTGTCACCATTCATTTGTAAGATGTTTACAGTTGCCCTGTGATTAATGTTATTCAAACGATCAATAATGGTGTTGTTTTGTTTTATGTAGAAAACATTCATCTGAGGATAGTGACATTTGAAGCCATATATCATGAATATGTTGTAATAAAAACAAATCTAAAGTTTGAAAAGCAGAATTCTATGAAGGAGCGCTATGGGACTCCATAAAACACATTTGTTGACTGAAAGTATCCGTGCTTGTGATTTTTAATTCTGCTTTTGTAAATGGGATACAAACCATTAGAGAACCATGTTGAAAATCAATCAGTCAGTATAGCATACTTTCCGGACTATAAGCCACTGCTTTATTTCCACGCTTTGAACACTGCTGCTTTAAATTTGGTGCAGTCTTTTCATGGATCTTTACTGACGAGCTTCATGTTGCCAATAGATTAACCGATAGTCTCATCATATCTGACCAATGAAATTACTGAACACGTCACAGTGGACCAATGAAACTGTCCAAGTCCCCCCCTCATACGGAATACATATTCATATACAGTATGTCATTTGCGTAGTGACGTGGGAGGCTTGGATGATGAAATCTTTGACCAAAACTGGCCGCATGCGAAGACTGAAGCTTACAAGATCGACTATTGCTGAGGTTTGCTAGGGGGTCCTAAAAGCATGGAACAGTGTCACAAAAAAAATCTACTATTACTAACGATCTTCAAAATGCTTGGACTACTACTGCGTGATGAAGAGAAAAGCTTAATCTCATCTGCAAATTTGCCATGTGTTACAAGAGAGACTGAGAAGGTTTCTGGGAGTCTGATGTGTAGGCAGTACTAGCCAAGTAGCCTTGGATGCAGAATGCAGTTCGAGGCGTGCCTCAATGTCGGTTGGACTTAAATGTTTGACTCCGCCCACACGGATTTTTCAAAATGGTTGAAACTTTTTTTTTCCAACAAAATTTGCAGATTTAATGAAGCGCTGTCTTACGATGTAATTTTTATTTTATTTTTTTAACACATTATGGGGCATCAAAAATTGCAAACACTCAAGCCTCAGTCAGCGGTGGCGGAGCTAACTAAATGGTTTGAGGAAGAGGCAGAAGTGCAGTACCACATGTCCCCAGCAGATAGCGCATCCCTGAACGGTTGAAGTTAGTATTTGGGTTTCAGTCAGTTTTCAATTTTCGTTGTTCAATACAGTGTTCAAAACATACTGTAATCGTTATGTGGTAGGATTAGGTTCATAGTTATGGTTAGGTTTAACAACAAATAAAGAAAAAGGCACTTCGAGGTAGAAACGAGTCAAACGTTTAGGTCCACCCGACGTTGAGGCACACCTCAAACTGCGCTCTGCATCCAGGGCTTCTGCATTCAGCATTGTTTTCCCAAACAATGCTGAATGGTATGGAGGACCCCAAGTGCCAAAATAAAAAAATAAAAAATGACAAAAAAATAAGTAAAAGTGAAAATAAAAACGGATATAAAAAACATAATAAAAATAAGTAAATACAAAAAAATTAATATAAATGGAACTAAAAACAACCAAAATATGTATAGGCCTAATCCTAAATAAATAAATACAAATAAATATGTACAAATAAATGTTAGAATAAATACAAAAATAAACATATAAATAGAATTAAATATCAATCAATAAATAAAAACTCTCTGCTCTGACATTTATTTATTTCATGCTGCTGTTAGGTTCAAGGGGGTAAGGACCCAAATGCAGGAAACACAAGGCAGGCTTGAAGGATGTTGAAAAAAAAAGGATTTTATTTCCCAAGGAACAAACCAAGAGGCAAACAAGGGACGTGGAAACAACAGCTGCAGACGTTCTGTCAGGTCGAAATGTAATTCAAATGAGGGAGCGGTCCTAACGTGTCTTGGGTTGGACTTTGCCGTTGCAAACTGCCTTTCAATGGTCGAGTGAGCAGGTCGGCGAACAAAGAAGCCTCGCCAGCTTGCATGGAGAGCTCCAGCAATGGACGACTATCTTGTCCACACAAGATAGTCGTCAATTTTGGCAGTTTTGGTCCTCCATAGAATGGGTTTAGATTGGTAGAATATCTTTGATTGACGCATTATCAAATGTACAGTGACACTTGACAAATCTATGGTGACCCTGAAGTGAACAAGAACAAAATGCAAAACACAACATCAAATTAAACGCCAAAAACAAATAACCAGAGCTGGGCAAGACCGTCATTATATCAGCCTGCCATTGGCGGATGTTTCGTCAAGTGCTTCCGCATTTTCGGCGAGTGCTTTATGACGCAAAGCCTTGGAAAAAATACAAACACTCTGTGCTCAGTCCATGTATTATTTTGAGACTTTGCGTCATAAGCAGTCACTGCAAATGTTGAAGTACATACTTGCCGAAAGGTGAACAGCCGTCAATGGTAAAATTGTAATCGCAAACACAACTCAAACACAATCACCAGCGCAAATCAAAAATAAAACAAAACAACAGCAAATCAAAAACCAATATCTAAACAAAAAAAGGTAATCGAAAACACAATAAAAAAAATATAAAAGCAAAAAGTGATGCAGCTGTATGTCAATGGTCTCCTGCTGACAGGATTTTCTTTGCGGTATTCACACCTTGAAATTGTCATGTTGAATGTGCACTTCTACCTTTTGTCTCAAGCTCTTTTGCTGTATTTTACAATCACAGCACTTCTCCTTCAGGCACGAAGCTCTTACAGCTCCTCTTTTAGTGGTTCAGCACTATTGATATTTTCCAACTGCGGGGTATTGAAGTGACGGGTCATCTGAGCTATTATTCGAAGATTAGGGTGACACAGGGGACTCCACACAAGAATGGTTTTAAAAAACCTCATGAGTTTTCATTATTGTGTCATCTTTGACAAAGTCTAAGTGTTCACGAGTATAGAAGAACACAGTCGTGGTCAGACTCTGCAACATAATGTAACACATGGATGTAAGAAATCATCTTGGGATTGACTGTTGCTATCGTTGACCGAAACATCCATCGCTAGATTGTTGACATTTGACTGTGTTCTTATGATGAGGACAGTACAAGGTGTTCTGTATCAAAATATAAAATGTTCCTCCCTGTTTCTTCTAGTAGAAAATGAAATAAAGAAGACTTTCTGATTGGATAGTAACACAGTAACACATAACAAGAGTAAAGAGTGGCAACAAATACAACTATGTGGAGTAGGCCAAAAAATGGAAGCTGATACTATGCCTGTGAAATATGTGACCTAAAACTAAATAATAAAGAGCTTGACCCTTGAGGATCTCCCAAAGGAAATTTGAGTAGTGAGGTTTTCAGTCACTAGTTGCCTGGCCAAAATTCCATCATATAAACAAGAGGTAGAAAAGCAAAAGACCATCTTGACATAACGTCATATGAAGTTTGACACAATTGAGGCCATGTATACACGTAGCTGTTTTTTTTTGCAAACGAACATATTTTTCTGCGGCTTGCCCGGGGATTTTTTTCTTTACAAACGAAGGTTTCTAAAAACTCCAGCCAAGGTAAAGATTTGCGTATTTGTCCGGCTCCGCGGTCGCGTGTGTCCGTTAGTAAACGACGTTTTACGTTGTCCTCTACACACGTCACTCTCAATCACATACCTCAAGTTGTTAAAAAAAGAAGAAAAAAGGATTCGCTTCCCACCGGGGGGGACCATGTTTGTATATGTGTGTGTGGTGAGTTAGAGAGAAAAAAAATTGTTAAAAAAAGAAGTGAAGCTTTTTAAAATTTTGTATTTATCCTCTTTATATTTCTCTATTCTCCGTTTATGATGTACTCAGAGACTGTTTAAAATAATTTTTTTAATGTATTAAAAAAAAAAAGTCTTGTGTGCGCTGACAGCACTGATCCGCATATATACAGATCAGCGGCTGATAGTTCGTGCTTGTGTGACGTACGGTGAAGTGACATCGAGAGATGAGCAGTATTTGGCTAACTACTGCCACCTAGAGGCTTGGCATGCATCTCATTGTAGGCCCAATTTGTGGAAGTGGCGTCGTCAGACGGAGACGCACTCTGATTGGATAGGATTTGGGGAATTAAGGTCTGGAATTGTTATGAACGTACTTAAAAACGCATTAATGCGGTTAGTTGTGAATGTTTTCTTTTCTACAAACGTGGTGGTATGGACACAATTTTTTTTCTACACCCAGAGGAGGGAAATATCCGTTTTTAAAAATACCCTGCTACGTGTGTACATGGCGTGAGTTAGTGACATTACTGTATAAGATAAATGGATGGCAAATTTAAGGCTTTAACTTAACTTTGGCTCAAAAGGTTCCTAAAATAACGTTACAAGAAGAGAAGGCATATCACATATTGCTTGAGACCTCGAAATGGTCAAATGTTGACCTTTAAAATTTAACGTTATGTGCTTTACTGTCACAAAGATAAAAAATAAAAAAAGGTGGCATTTTACAGCGTCAAAGTCATGACAGCATTATGTATTTGCAGAACAAACCCAGTGGAATAAGTTAAACACAATCCATTCATGTTGGTGAACTTGTTTAACTTGTGAATGTGAGCTTCTAAAAGTGTACGTTGCTTTTGTACACCTGTACAACAATATAATAATCATGCCCTGATTACTCTGCAGAGGAAGTGCCCCTAGACGCAATTGTTTCATCTTCCATTACCTTTGACTTCTTGCATTTTTCTACACTTCCCAAAGCTTCTTTCATCCATCTCTTGCTTTCTCACTCCATTTATTCACAAAACTATCCATTCACTGAGCCATCTACTCTTCCTCTGTTCCTCCCAACCAGCCCAGACCCTACAGCAGTGGGATCAGAATGAAGAGGGTTAGCCAAGATAAGCTCCCCCTGCGGGTCGGTGTCTATGTACCAGCTGATATAAATCAGTGGAAACCCCAGGATACAATTGCTTTGTTGTGTTTTGCACAGTTACATGCTCATTTGTTTCACGTTATTATTTAATCACTTATTTTTAAACTGTTACTGTCACTTATTACAATTTTCATAGATGTGTCTGACCCTGGGAACTCTGCACCTTCTGTCTTTGTTTGAAATTAAAACTAGATAAATATTTCAATACTTCAGATATTTTTAAAGTTTTAAAAACTTTATTTACTCTAGCAAACAATAGGGAGCTATTTACTTTAGTTTTCATTTAACGTTTGAAGACATGCTACTGCCCCTGGAAGAATCCTGAACTTTTTGTTAGATTTGTAAAACACAAAAAAATAAAAAATAACTCCAATATTTTACGAACCCTAAACGTTTTTCAATAAATAAATAAATAAATGAAAGCTGTAGTTTGCATTTTTTTATTTTTTAATGCCAATATTTTCCCTTTTAGTGAAAATGAATATTGGCTCCAAATATTGGCTATCGGCATCCTTGACTACTAAAAATCGGTATCGGTCCTGAAAAAAACATATTGGTCTATCTCTACATTCAAATATTATTATTGTTTAAATTAAGACAAATAATACACTGATTAGTATATAAAAAAGTTAGTTTTTTTAAAGTGCTGTACAAGTCTTGCCATAAAGCAAAATGTTATGTGTAAATATAATAACTTTTAAAAACAATTAAAAGAAATATACAGTATACTAGAGACTACAAAAATGACTCGAATACAATAATTCAAGCAAATGTAATGCATTTCCACTTTCCACCTCAGCAGGACATGGTGAAGCCCCATGGTGGTTGATCCAGCATAAAACGAAGGTCACAGGAAAGGTGGATAGGAGTGGACCCTACACCCACTGCCACAAAGAGATTTATAAAGCCAGCTTTGCTCTCCGAAACACATGGTTAATTTAGCAGCCATTACAGGTGACATCTTGATGAATAGGGAGTGCTTTCCACGCATATATAGGCAAAAGGCATAAGCACACAAACACACACGGAGGCACGTTCATAGGAAGAAAAATGGTCATTTTATTGCGGTCTGCAGGAGGACACGAGATAAAAGTTAGTGTTTGTAGAATGATGTGTCAGGATTGTTTCATTAGCTGAGAGATAGAAGACTCTAGCCTGTACCATCACTGACGATTCCAGGGAAAGAAATTATCCCATGGTGCCGGGGATAGGCATGTGCACTAATGCAGTGACAAACCTACGGTTACCTACTGTTAATCCCAACTGCTTATGCACCCAAGTGATTAGGGCGTCTACTAATCAGGATTTAAGGCCTCAGAAATGCTCAAAGGGGAACTACATGATATTAATACTGCAAGTGAAAAGCCTTGGAAAGAATCACAGTTCCATTCCTTTCTTTTATTTTTCATCATTTCCAACCCTGAAACTGACAAGGGAAGTTGCCCTTTACTGCCTAGAGTAGGCGGTTCCACAGAGACTTACAAATATTTGATCACTGACAAGCATGTTGCTACCAACATACACCAAGCTACTTTACAAAGAGATGTCTATTCAAACCAAAAGATGGTATAAAGTTGTTGCACCCACGCAGACAAGATGCAGTCTGCCTACTGTTGAATGGCAGCCCCATAGCCTGGAGCCAGAAGAGAATGTCCTTTATGAGGAAGTGACTATGCTCATGTTTCTATCTCTCTGGCGTCTTGGCACGGACTAGAGGAGATACAAACAACAGACAATAGAAAATGCCTCTAGTCGCTGCATGGGAAATCATCACTCAGCATCATACTACATTTTTGCTTCATGGATGGAGAAAATATGCTTTATTGGAATCAATCATTTGGATTAACTTCTTCTCGAGAAATACACTGCTGAGAAAAAAAATCAATGGGAATACGCAATAAACGGGGTCCCATAAGAGACCATCTATTGTCTCACGAGAAGCATTCACAGAAGGAACGCTATTTGAGCCAGTTTTTTATTGTACCAGTTTTCCCCCGAAACAGCCTGCTTGCACACTGTGTAATCTACTTTTTCGGGGCTATAAGGTTAAAATGGAACAGTTTCTCGGAACCTCTTCCAACCTGGTTCTAGAACGCATGCAGGCTGAAGAAGGGCCGTGACGTCACTGTCATATGATTGGCCAACAGATGTAGGTGTTTCTTTAAATGATACGGCAAGGAACTCCACCGCACGTTACAGCCTGGATGAGGAAGATATCAATGATCACTCAGACACAAATGCGTCTTCTCCAGCGGCTAAAGCGCGAGTTTTTATCTTCTGAATAGTCACAAAAACTACAAATATACTTGAACACAAATTATAAAACATTAGTACAAAACAATATTCATCCATTTACCATGGGATAAAGTTGACGCAATACAGCCTAAAATAATAAACAAAAACTTAAATCTAGTGTTTTAAAGTACACTTCAAATACACATTGACAGATTGTGCATCTAAAGTCAATTAGTGCTACGACAAAAAAAAATTATCTAAATATGTTCATAAAAAGTACTAATAATTCTTAACACAAATAAGCATTTTAACTATGCATCAATAGTCGCAACGTACGACCATGTACACTTCACGTGATCTCTTCATAAACGACGTGCCCGACTATAATGGCCGTGTTTACTGGGGTATCTGACAAGGGAATATACACGACGATACAGCTTTCAAAACATTCAAAATTCAAAATCAAAACAAACTTCCTAGTAACTCTTCCCTTTATGTTCATGCACAAAACATTTACTTCCATACCTGGATGAGGGAGATATCAATGGTCACTTGGACGCAGATGCGTCTTCTCCAGCGGCTAAAGCGAGAATGAGCATTGCGCCGAGAGCTCCCTCTTCCGTCCTTATCAGACATCACTAGTCGAATCACACTTTTCAAAGAGGCAGATCATACATGACATTGCAGTTATATAGAAATGTTCTCAAATAATCTTAATTATGTTGAACATTTTAAACCTGTTTTTAAGCTATTTTCAAAGTCTCCATAAGTTCCTATTAAGTCTGTTTACATTCCAATTTGAATTTTGCCTATCTGTCTCGGAGTTTGACCTCATTTTCGGAGTCTAAACACCCAAGAAAAGCCGAACGTACCTTGAACGGGTAGACGAGTCAAGCCGAGCGATGCCGAATGCTCACTTCACGGTAGTCGAGACGAGGCGCTGCTCATTTTGAGCTTGAGCGTGAACACTCCCGCAGGTGGTATAGAAGTGCATTTAGATTTTTCCACGTCAATTTTCTTCACCATGGCCAAAGAAACACAGTGGCAGCAAAGAAGAACAGAAGGAACCAAAATTGAAGGAAGAAGATAATCACGCCGTTGTTTCTCCAGTGACTACTTCCAAAAAATAATGGTGCGAGGACTCCCCCACCAGCACGCAAGGACCCCTTAGTAGTCTAGCAATATGCCCAATGTTAAATACACAAAGTCAGCACTGAACTAAAGAAAGCATTAACATTTAATTTTCTATTTTTATTATTTCGCCTAACAAGAAATTAAATTAAATTATAAATACATTAAAATAGAAATTTTCTCTTTTTGGATCTTGGGAACGGATTAATTGCATTTACATTATTTCCTATGGGAATTTTTTTTTCGTTTTGTAAGGTTGAACAAATCGGACTTCAAACACCTCACAGGAACGAATTATGTTCAAACTCCGAGGTGCCACAGGTCCTCATGATACAATCAATGGGTTCCCAGAGGCTGTTTGTAAAATGAATTGTTCTTAAATCGTTATGGATTAACATTTCAATCTATAATTACCATTTGAGGTCATTTTAAAAACAAACAAACTGTCATTTACATTGAAAGCAAAGTTAATGTCATATGTAACTGTAGATGGTGGAGGAGGAAGAGGAGGGAGAAGTTATTGTTGTGAGAGACAGAGTTGGAGAAATTGTTGTGGAAATTTGCTGGAGTCCACGAGGAGTGCAAGTTCAGGTGAGGCTGTTGTGTGTGCTGTGAGGTTTAACCGTGAAAGGGCTTAAAATTGTGTGATTTGTGTCCGTTTAACAAATAATATATTTATTGTGTTTACACTTTGCCTGAATGAGTTTAAATCTGTAGAACTGATCTTCATCGATCTGTGAAATTACTTCTAGGCTAATTAATTATCAATCAAATGACTGGAATTACACACTAAAAGTTTTTGTTCACTTGAATTGGTTCAGTAAAAGTGAAATAAGTGACAACTCTGATTGTTTAGCCCAACTGATGGAATGTGAAATAAATGCAACTAAAGACATCTCAGGCTTAAAACATATCAATAAATACATAAATATAAAACATAAATGATAGTATAAAACAGGAAAATCATGAACCGCCACAATTAAGTTTCAAATAGACACCAAAAATATGTTTCATTTATTTATTCATTCTCTTTTAACTGTGTGTGGACGCCGTGGAGTTACAAAGTGCATTTTTTAAGTCATACACATGCTAAAGTTACTTCTAGTTAAGCACCAAACCAGGCAGCATGGTTATACAAAATGAATCATGTGCCATTTTTTATCAAATAATCAAATAATCAAATAATAGTTTTGAAACTGGTCAAAATAAAATCAATTGCATTACACATTTTGCTTCTTCTGTCACATGGACAATTTGTGCCCATGTTGAAGTCTCAAATGCAGTTAGAAAGGTAAAATTTTGAAAGAGTTTTTTTTTTATTGACTGCTCCACTCATTTAAAAAAATATTTTTTTTTAAGGCAGAAGCGGAGCGACGACTATGAATCCACAGAATGACATGTCAGATAACAAAGTTCAAGGTAGCCAATCATTTCCTCTTCCTGCTTACAGGCAACTCAAATCAAACCAAATACAGGTGCAAACTTGAGTTGACAATTTTCTTTCACACACACACACACACACACCGCCGCCCCCACCCCCTTTTGTGTGTTGTAGTCTGTTTTGTCAATAACTTCAGCAGCCTTTGTGAGGCATCCAGAAGGTCAGATGTGATGAATCAGAGATGGAGCTCTGTTATAAAGAGCACCTATCACCCATGATACTGAAAGAGGTTAGTCACTCTACTAAGGGGGGAGGGGATGATAAATGAGGGGAGGGGGAAAGAAGCACACTATACTGTAGACAAAATTATGGAGGAGAAGAAATAAAATTCAAGTAAGGAGAGGGAAGAGGTGCGCTCACAACACCTCGGAGACGAGTCACTGTGAATTGCTGATAGATGATCGGTGACAAAACTCCCTTACCCACTTAAAGTTGACACCTCAGTGCAACCCTCTCTCCCCTGAGCGTGCAGGTGGGGATGATATCAGTGTACCTGAGAGAAGTTTGAATAGTCTCAGCCCAGTTAGAGCTGACACTGGAAAACAGTCTTCACTCCTCCACTCCCCTCCCTCTCAGTTCAATGTGTTTTCTCAGCGGAGATGTCCTCTGACAGAATTCAGTGGCGAGATGATTGTAGGAAGCTGTAAGTCACAGATATTCCCTCAGGCTGGAATTTATGGAGGGAAGTGCCTGCTGGTTTAAGTGAATTAAAATGAAGTTGCTCCATAACCTTATCACAAAGCAATTTGCAAATAACCCTAAAACATGAGGACAATATTTCACGGCATCATTCATGAACTTATATGCAAAAGTGGGCCAAGAAGTGCTGAGCTAAGCCAGCCAGCCTAGGTGATATCCTTTCCTAATTGTGGTCTTCTTGAACCCATAGCCCATCTTCTAGTCTGTCTGCTCCTCTCTACAGGCTCCAGATGAAGTGCTCTGCGCCTGCGGTATACTGCATGGTGTGCCATGCATGATAAAGAGTGTGGGGGAAGCCTGAGGAAGGTAGTGCTACACAGCTGCTGGTACGCTGCAAGGCAGAATGCACATTGTAGGCATACAGAAACTAAATATTTTAAATGACCATAAACAACCAGATGCAAATAGGTTTGTACATAAACAAAGTCACATGCATGAAATTAGATGCATAAACAACCCTAAGTACCTATATATGTAGATCCAAACACAAAGTCAAGGCTAATTAATGCGTTTGTGCACTTGCTTACATGTGTTTGTAGATTTGCATACACCAATTTAAAAAAAAAACTGCATAATTCACAAGGTTGGATAAATAATCATTTTCACTTCCATCTGAAAAATATTTCATCAATATTTCAACAATATTTAAAATAAGGGCCAAAGCCATTTTTGAAATTAAAGTGACAATAAAATTCAAATATAAACCATCTCAGATTAACTTTGTGGAAAATGACAGTAAAATAACTATCCAATCATCTGTATAGGTTTTACAAGCTGAACAAAAGGAGGGAGCTGTGTGTGCTTGGCGTGTCAGTACTTCAGTCTCAATACTCAGAGGATTCAATTAGAGGAGGAGAGAGTTCTTGCTTGTAAAGAGCCGTACTTTCAGACTCCAGCAGTTGACAACTCACTGACACGAAGATCTTGAGTTGGACAAGCTGACCTGAAGTTTCGCCTGGGGAGCTTCTTCTGCACTTCTCATGGGTGTAATTTCGCAACTAGAAATTGGAATTACCACACAGCATATTGATCTGTGTTAAATTTCCAGTGTTTAATCAAATATGGGGCGCGACGGTAACTGACTGGTTAGCACGTCCGCCTCCTTCTGCAGAGGATATAAGATCGAGTCCGAGCTTCGGCCTTCCAGGGTGGAGTTTGCATGTTCTCCCTGTGCCTGTGTGTTTTTTCTCCGGGTACTCCGGTTTCCTCCCACATTGCAAAGACATGCATGGCAGTTTAATTGAACACTCTAAATTGTCCCTAGGTGTGATTGTGAGTGTGGATGGTTGTTCGTCTCTGTGTGCCCTGCAATTGGCTGGCAACCAATTCAGGGTGTACTACTGCCCGAAGCCAGCTGGGATAGGCTCCAGCACCCCTGGGACCCTTGTGAGGAATAAGCGGTTAAGAAAATGGATGGATGATCAAATATGCATGTAAACAGTATTATTTTAACACTGTTATGATAAAGAGTTACTGTCAGAGTAAATTTCCTTGAGCGTTGGGGTGTATGTTTGGTGTAACCTGAATAGCACTACCTCGAGTGTCCCTGAAAGGGTTAAATGGTGCGCATCGTCTGCACAACTGTTGTAATTACCGCACTACTTGTCACGTTTTCTTTGCTTGATGACTCTCCGCATCATTTGCACAGCTCTCATTGATTGTCACTACAGCACTAACAATACCCTTACATTACGGAAATACTCTGTACTTATGTGTCATGTTCTTTTTACGTACCATAGTTTCTTGATACCGCGTAGCTCATATTACTGGTTAAATATTCCTTCCTGTTTTTACATACTACTCGGCCAATGAAAATGATTCTGATCGGATTCTGAGCCATGCTGCTATAATTTTTAGTGAATTTACACCATTGCTCTTATTGTGAAGTCACACACGATTCTCTGAGCCTGGATGGGAAAAACTCCCGGTGAGTTGTGTAATGCATTTGGATAAGCCATACTACAGATTGTATGTACACTACTTTATCACAACCACTACTACCACCATTGAAGTGGATCACTGGATGAATGACAGCTTTTTTAACTTATGAACCGGCCCCATGTCTTTGACAATGTTCAGCACGATCGACTCCATTGATGGCCTACCATTAAGGGCTCCTTTCTTGTCATACATGAAACAGTGTGAAATAATTCTAATAAATTGTCTGTTTCTTTGCAGGAGTTTTTGGTTTCAACAGTCTTTAATCATACTTTGCCGCAGACTCTGTGTTGTTCATTGTCTGAAGCCGCAAACCAACTCAAAATGACTGATGTAACGGTGCTTGGGCTTATCGAACTGTGTTTATTTTACTATTCCAACAGCCTTTTTAAGTATCACTTGTCTGTCTTTGTCCTTTTAAAGATTTTATGCTTCTCACTTATGTAAAATTCCTGCCTTGTGCCCCTTGTTGACTCATCTGCCTGCATTCAAAATAACAATCTTGTCTCTACCATATTATTCTGTCAAAATCCATTGGAGCAAGACTGAAAGAAAAAAAAGATACTCTGGATGAGCATGTAAAGTAAAAGGTAATCCCTCACAATCAATAATTACACTTTGTTTAATTATTAATTAGTGCTCTCAGGTGAGTAAAAATTTTAATCTAATTAATTAAAGGATTTGTTATTAATTAATCTATTTTAATCTCATATCTGCTAAAGGTCCCCAAATAAATAATTAAAATTCTAGGACATTACAAAATTGTACTGCATGACTAATCAGTTGAATACACCAAGAAGAGAAGATTTGAAATCCACATTTTTATTGTTGAAGTGTGCTTCATAAATGAAATTCAAAAGAAAAAGTTGAAACACATCAACAAACCAATTAGGCCAGGTATTATTTTTACAGTTTTCTTTCAACTGCTTACCCACAATTTTGCTATAATTATAGCAAACATGTCCTTCGTTTCTGTCTTTGGTAATCAATTTAATGCATGAGCCTTTGGGGATGATTTTAAATATGATTTTAAGTAGATTTATTTTGATATTAACCGGAATGAGGACATTTGAAAGGGTGTCACACAAAAGTGACGTCATCTAGCAGCAGCCAATAGAAAATGACCTGCAGATGACGTTGCTCCCATGGTGTTTTTTTAAATATAAGTAATAAGTAATACGCACGTTTAAAAATAAATAAAACTAACACTGAAACTAACTCAAACTTAACTAAAACTAAGCATTTATGAAATAACAGAATCACCCTGAAAACTAATTAAAACTAACTAAATTTCAAAAAGAAAACTCAAAACAAAATAAAAATGAACTAAAATGAAAAATTCCCAAACTATAAAAACCCTGCTTTTCAACGCACTAATTTGCGTAATTAATTAATCAAATTAACGCTTTAATCTGTCAGCCCTATTATTAATATATTAATTTGATGTAATCTGAACATTTTACTTTCAAGTACATTTATTTATTTAAGTGAAACAAACCCATTATATTGGTTGTCCTAATTTAAATTAATGAAATAACATAAGAATACAATATAAAGAAACCTCAGTTTAACCTGAATGTGTATATTGGAACAAAGTATTTTAATTGGTCTCAAAGATTTAAAATTGTCATAATGCTGAATTATTATTATTGTTTTAAATACATTCGGAATAATAGTCAGGGGCAAGGCAGCTTTATTTATATAGCACATTTCATACAAAAGTGCTTTACATAATTAAAATTAAAATAATTAAAAACATTTGAACGCACTTTAAAACAAAAGAATAAAAGTATTTTCTAAAAATCACAGAAATGTAAGATAGCTTTTCACCTGTTCAAACTGCTTTACCATCAGCCTCAGCCAGCTCCACCCTCTATCTAATTCCCTCTACCTCCCCTATCTGACCCACACCCCGTACCATCAAACTTGTCCTCTTCACATTTTTCTCCCACAATATACAATATTCGATTATGTATCTGCCCTCAAGTTGGCTGTGCCTGCATTTAGGTGACCAAGTGAAAACAGCACCAACAGCGAATTAAAGGCGTGCCATATGGCACTGTATATGTTTGAATACCCAGGTTTTTTTTTTGTTTTTTTGTTTTTTAAAGTCTTTCAGAATGCAACGACGTACATCATGCATATTTTTCAAAAGCGTGATATGGGCTTGTTTCAGCGGCATATGATACAAAACCACGTTTATAACGGATGCTAGTTTGTGAATGCACTTTTAATCATTTAATAGCTCATACAGGGCACATATTTGCATTTCTGCTCATTTTTAAGCAATGGAATTTGGAAGCACATTCTTAGCACTCTTTTGGCAGGTACATCTATTTGCATTTTTATTAACTTTCTGCACATGTTGAACTTCCCTATAATTTATTCTGTTTTAATTAAGATGTTGTTAGTATTTTGTATTAGCATTGGTTGCACCTATAATACAAAGTCACTTCTTTAATTAAAAAGAAAAGATGTAGAAAAGTTGTGCCCAGAATAGAGAAGCCAAATCTATTTTTCTTATTGGTGTCCTTTGTTCCTTCTTACTTTGCTCTTCAATCCAAATAATACATACTCGAAGCATTTGATAATGTTTTCATTTGAAATATTACACTGGTTGACAAAGGACACGATCCTATCAAGTTTTTATAGTGGCATCATTCTATTTAAACAGTGCGCTATGAAAAACATCTGCTGTATCATAGACATCCTTTTGGACAGCTGTTGATAAAGCAGGGGCTGTCAATCATGTCTTCTGCGTGCCCCCTTCCTCATCATTTCATAGAGATGGAGAGGGATAGAGTTAATCACAGCAGCAGTCTTGCAACTAAGTGAAATCATTTGTTATAGGAATTGTCAACTCAATGGGGACTCTGTTTTTGTAGACAGGCGCACGTGTTCTCTGTGAAAAAATGGCCGTATCTTCATTTTGGTGGTGGTCTATTTTCCAAGTCAATTTTTTCGTGTTTGGGACCTTGTTGCACCTAGCTGAGCATTCCGATTGGACACAGCTGCCGCACCACCAGCACATCTGGCAATTTATTAACAGAAAAAAGACTGTGCTCACCGTAAAATTGGCGCATCTTGATTTTCATGTCGGGGTAGGTCTAGTTTAGTGTGTTTGTGAATTTGGTAGACACGCTACGGCTCACTGGGCCTTCCGACTTAGCCTGGAATGGACTTCTCCACCGAAGAGTGACGTTGATCTTGAAGAATATGTCACAGCAAATAAACACATTTGATTGCATAGTCAATGGCAACCTTTCCAGACCCACTTGTGTGTTATGGTTTGGGTCTGGTTAATTTTGTTGTTTTGTGTTTTGTACGAACTGTGTTTTGTTTGGTTAGGTCTTAGTTGTCATTTCTCTCTGTTGTCATTGTGCTCATCATCCGGGCCCTTTTGTGTCTTCCCTCTGCCCAGGGCAGTGTGCTAACACAAGGGGCAGACTGCTCCTTGTGTCATGTCCAGGTGTTTTTTATTGTCTCATTAGTTTGCTCCTATTTAGGCCCCGTCCAGACAGACGTAAGCAAAGACGGCTTCGTTCCTCAAACAAATCTCGTACCCACTGAAGCATTTCAAGACTTGCGTGTGACCAAAAGAAGACGCTGAGGACGTTTACCGGCTGTAATGTATATGCCAAGTTTGGAGTGGCGCTGTTGCGCAGCCACAGGCAATTAATGGAAAGTGTAGAAGAAGAATCAGCGAAGAAGACGAACACTTTTTTTCCTAACTTTATTGCAATCTACAGAAAAAACATGGCTTTGCATGTATCGACAAAACATGAAAAAGACGAACACAGGACAAGTGACAATGGCGGGTGATTCAAGTGCAACACCGCTTGTTGAACGTGGGAATAAAGAAGCAAAATATTTTGCTGCAAAAGCATAAGCAAGCTAAGGAGGCTGCGCAAAACGACACGGCTATCTGCCATTGTTGGTGACAGACTGACGGTTCGCGCGCAGTCATGTGAGAATCGCCGTCCACATGTAATTCGGGCATTGCTTTGGTGTATAATTGCATGTTTAAGTCTAATATTGATGTCATCCACCAAAGGTTTTGCCCGTAGCTCCCTAGTCATGGATAAACATCATAGGGCTTTAAATCTGCACCAAATCAACCATTATCTTACTCCTGCAGTTTTTTTCACCAAACAGCTACGATTTAGCACACTCCTCCTGATGGGTTTCTGCTCCATCCTACGGCTACAGTTGGACATCTGACCCTCTTGCCAAGGTGCTTCCTCTAATCGCTCTCAATGTTTTATTCATGGCACCTGCAGAACACAGGTAAACTGCCAGACCACGGTCAAAACAAATGGTCTCAGTCCCCTAGGAAGAACCACTTTGCCCGTTGCACACGCCTCACATCTCAACAGTGCTGTGATACCCCATAATAATCAATAGTCATGCTGTGATAGTCTAATCTTTTTCTTACTGTGGATGGTGCATGCTTTATTTAAGCGCTCTGTTTTACTCGGATGGTATTCAAATCTTTATTCAAAGATTGCGCCATAGAATTAAATGTTCATGTCATCCACAATGAGATGCCATCTGATGCATTTTTTCCTTGTTTACTTTAGCCTAAAAAGAGCGACAATTTAATATTCAGCCTGTTACTGAAGTCAACGATTACAATCTCACCATCCTAGCTTAGCAAGAAGATAGGTTTAATTTCCTCATTCGATCATTTATAGATGTTAGTTATATTGTCATTGGAATCTTAAGCCGATGCTACACGGCACAATTTTGGCTGTTTGACACAAAAGATGCATTATCGTGGCAAAAATCTGCCACGTGGGCTTGCTGGATCACACAGTGAAACAGCAACATCTAAACTAGACAGAAGAAATTCACAGACCACTGCCACAAATCTGAGACTTTTACTTCACTTCAATTACTGGTACAATGTTCCATAGCTGTCACACATTGGCCTCTGTTGGTAACTTCATTAAATATAACTAATGCAAGTATTTAAAAAAAAAAATGTTGTAATAAATGAATAAATCACATTTTCACACTGATCAACTAACATACCAACCAACTAACCAATTAGGAGCCTTTTATAGGCAAGTTATACAGATTTTGTAATGCCAATTCTACGGAAGAGGATTAGGGCTAGTGAAAAGAGAAAAAAAATGTCTGGCAGGATTCTGACTTTATTCTCAGAATTCTCTCTTTAAAGTCAGAATTCTGAGAATAACTTTATTTTTAGAAGGGAGGGAAAGTAAGCGGCGGCAGTCACCAGGTACACATCATTCAGCCAAATGCAAGAGTATAGAAATGAGTCTTAAGACGCGGATTAAACGTTTCTACAGAGGTAGTGTCAATGACCTTTGAGGGTAGGGCATTCCAAAGCACTGGAGCCCGAATCGAAAACGCTCTAGAACCCGCGGACTTCTTATTAGCTCTTGTAATCACCAAAAGACCAGCGTGTGGCGAACGAAGGTTTCGTGTCAGAACATACGGTATTATTAAATCAACAAGATAAGAAGGCGCTAAGCCGTGTAATATTTTATATGTAAGTAACAAAACCTTAAAATCGCATCTCAAGTAAACAAGAAGCCATTGCAAATTGGCTAGTATCGGGGTAATATAATCAAACTTTCTCGTCCGCGTCATAAGTCTAGCTGCAGCATTTTGTCCTAACTGCAGACTTTTAAGGCTAGTCATGGAAAGACCAGAGAGTAATACATTACAGTAGTCGAGGCGAGACGTAACAAACACATGAATTATAATTTCTGCATCACCATCAGACAAAATATGACAAATTTCAGCAATATTAGGTGAAAAAAGCAGTTCTAGTAATATTTTTAATATGCATTTGAAAAGAGAGAGAGTTGTTTGAATATAACGGCGAGATTTTTTACTGAGTCATTTTGGCTAATAATAAATTTATTTATCAAGGTTTAAAGAGGTATTCGTAAACAGATGCCGATAACGGACTGGACCGACAATCAACATCTCGGTTTTATCTGGGTTAAGAAGCAAACAATTAAACAACATCCATTGTTTAATGTTGGCGAGGCACACCTCCAGAATACTGCAATTGTGTGGATTTGTTATTTGTAGAGGCAAATATAATTGCGTATCGTCAGCATAACAGTGAAAGTTTATGTTATATGTACGTATAATATCCCCAAACGGAAGCATATAAATATTAAGCAAGAGAGGGCCAAGTACTGACCCTTGTGGGACTCCACACGTAACGTTACATAATTTAGAGGTCGCATTTCCATGGATTACACGGTGCCTGTAAATCAGAATTCTGAGAATAAAGTGAGAATTCTCACTTTATTCTTAGAATTCTCACTTTAAAGTGAGAATTCTGAGAATGATTTTATTTTCAGAATTCTGACTTTAAAGTCAGAATTCGGAGAATAAAGTGAGAATTCTGAGAATAAAGTGAGAATCCTGCCAAACTTTTTTTTCTCTCTTCACTGGCCCTAATCCTCTTCCCTACAATTCAGATGTTATACAAATATTTATTTCTCAATTGAAACTCTATTTGTAACAGTATTTTGATTTGCAGTGGTGTGCTACTGCAGTTTCAGCCCAGTACGAGTACCGGTACTTAAATCTTGAGTAATCACCGATACCAAGTACTAATACCACTAGGTAAGGCAAGGCCAATTCTATTTCTATAGCACATTTCATACACAAGGCAACTCAATGTGCTTTACACAAAGAAAGCAACAAACAGAGCAGTTAACAACATTCAGAAACAAAAGTATCTTACAAAATTGACTAAAAGAACATACAATTATAATGTTAATACATTAGACAGCAAACTTTAAACACATCTAGAGTAAAGAAACGTTCTAACAAAATGTGGAATAAAAAAAAAAATGTGTTTAAAAGACCTTAATCAAAGGTATATGGAAAAAAGCAAAAGTTTTTAACCTGGATTTAAAAGCATTTACACTCGGGGCTGACTTCACTTCTGTTGGCAGCTTATTCCATTTGTGTGCAGCATAACAGCTAAATACAGCTTCACCATTTTTACTTTGAGTAAAGGTTAGTACCGATAACTTGAAATAAAGCCAGATATAAGCCCAATACCGATACTAGGTATCGTTAGTAGTAGTAGTTGTAGTAGTAGAAATAATATCGTCATTAGTTTGTTCCCTTTCTGCTGTGCAGGTGTCGCTCATGACATTGCAGGAATGGGAGAGGAGGAGAGGACCAAACCTGTCTCATCTCCAAAAGGGAACCTTCAAGGCAATCAGTCAATTTGAGCCAGAGACCCTCTTGATCACAAAATGTCTTTTCCCCTCATAAAAAATGCAAGAATTGTCCCTCATGATCAATAAACAGGTACTACAGTGATCACAGTGTGTGAAGCACCTGTGAGGCGACAGCCAATTGTGGAATGACTGAAATTGATAACATGTCGACATTCAGTCGTCACAGAGTCCTCTGTCTCCTCTCTTTGATCGTTCTCAATTAATCAGTGTCAGTCTTTGATCAGTCTGTGGCGCCCCATCCAAGGGCTGAGAAAAAGGGACAGGAAGAAGGACAGAAACTGTTACGTATTTACCCCAGCATTTCAATTCCTCTAATGATTATTCACCTGCAGCTCGGAGGAGGCCAAGAGCCTGCCTAAAGCCTTTATTAGAAAAGATCTGAGTGAACATTATTGCTTTTACTGCATGAAACAAACACTTTGAGCAATTATAATCATTATCATTATCTGCTGAGAGACATGCTCGACGCAAATTGGCTCTACATCAGTAATTATGAGATGCACCCCTTTCACAAAGGAAGCTGCATGAAATTTTGTGATGCTTCTAAAATAAAAAGATGGATACTCTTTTACAGAATTTCAATGGCTTTTTTCCCTAAAGGTTTCACATTTGCGTCATTAGTATTCAAAAAGTCTAATTACATGCTAAAAGGAATGTTAGCAGCTCAATTTGATTTTCTTTTGTTATACAGCCAACTGACAGGGCAAGAAGTGTGCTGACAGAGTCAAGGTGGACTTCGATATCAAAATAATCTGCATTATAACATGTCTGATTATTTATTTGTGTGCAAATTTGTACATACATACACATTTAAGGAATATAGCTGCTACAAAAGCTCAAACAACATTTGTGAGGTATTGATTCGATTTGATTGACATTGATTTTAGATTCAATAAACGATTTCGCACATTACCAATTTTACTTTCATATGGAAGACATTCTCGGACGTACCAATGCTAGAAACAGTAGAAACTTCTTGCCCTAACTCGGAGCATTAGTAATATATGAATACTGTTACTGTACTTACATTAGGAATTTAATCCAATGCACTTACATTAATCATGTGTTTTATTGAGCATGACCTGATCAAAACAATAAATAATTACAGATAGATAGATAGATAGATAGATAGATAGATAGATAGATAGATAGATAGATAGATAGATAGATAGATAGATAGATAGATAGATAGATAGATAGATAGATAGTGAAGTGTGTCTTCTGCCCAGATTTAGTCATAACTACTTTAATTTCCTCATTTCCTCAGTAGGGCTTTGTTCTGCGGATATATCCTTGTGAATGATATCGCTATTTCTGCCAGGTGTAGTCATGACTGAATAACTTCCTCTATTCCTCAAATGGGCTTTGTTCTGTGTTTGAATAGTGCCCTTGAATGTTATCGTGCAGGTCCGGTTAACTTTGTGAGCTGTTTACTGGAAGCTTTGTGGTACCGCCCTTCAAGGTAGTATAAGAATGTTTAAGTCCTCTGTAATCTTTGCACTTGTGAGAAGGTACAGCCATTGTCTGTAACTCACTTGTGCCCGGAATATTCTGTCGAAATAAAAGCTTTGAAGGAACTGTTGATCGATCTCCAGCCTGTATTCAGATAACCAACATTCTCACTACCCGAAAGAAAACGAACATGCGGAAGAAAAAGCTTATCTTCCAACAATATAGATAGATAGATGGATGGATGGACGGATGGATGGATGGATGGATGGATGGATGGATGGATGGATGGATGGATGGATGGATAGATAGATAGATAGATAGATAGATAGATAGATAGATAGATAGATAGATAGATAGATAGATAGATAGATAGATAGATAGATAGTGTGAAATCATAAAAAAAGTTAAGCTTATGCATACAATATTTGCAGCGGTATCTTCACACATGTACACTCATACAAATGCACACACCATAATTATGAAGCGCTAATGATGATGATGATGCGTGATGCCAAGCACACACAAATAAAAGACACATATATCCCAGTGGCAAGTTTAGCCGTTTGTATTGTTAATGTGGTGTTTCAATAATACTTCACCATACAGTAGCAGTTTTCCAAATGACGGAAATCCGTCATGGCGACAGAGAAATTTAATCCTTGAGTATTAATATATGGTTTTTATGAATTGATATTAGGCTATGAAAAGAAAAAACGATTCGATATTGATATATCAAATTTTTTAACCCAGCCCTACAAATTTGTTCTATAAAATGTTTTCATAACTGTTATTAATGGATGCTTCAACCTTTCTGCAGCGCAGAAATAGTTACCCAAGACTCTGTGTCAAGCCAGCATAAATAGCTGAGTTAAAGCATGAGTTAAAGCAGTGTAACCAAGCATGATCAATGGCCTTCGGAATGCAGAACAACCAGTCAATCCATTACCCAAGTGAGAGTTTATACAAAATACTACTTATTAATTTGATGTTTTATCACTTCCCAAAGCTCTCACTGTGATGCTGCTGAGGGAGAAAAGGGGCTTGGAGCAGCAAGACCAAACAAATGTCTGCACTAAAAAAAGCAATATGAGAGCCAAACACCAGATGCTGTCACAGCGACTGTGATGTGTTTGACTTTATTTACTTCTTATACCTTATCCAAAGTTTGCCATCGTCTCACAACTTTTGATGATTGTTTCATGCATGATAGAGTTTTGGCATTCACACACATAGATGCATTGCAATTTGCGTACCATGCCAAAAAAAAAAAAAAGATGAGAATGCTATTCTTGATATGCTTTGAGTGTGATCGCACTGAGAAAATGCCAATAGCACTGTCAGTTTCTTGTTTTGATGTTTCATGTGCTTTTAACGCTATCCAGACCATCACTTCTCTTCTCCAAACTCAAAGTCATGCTATTTTCATATTGCCATGAACAGGTTTGGGGAGTAACGGAATAAATGTACCGCCGTTACGTAATCTGATTACAAAAAAAAGTAACTGTTTTCGTTTACAGTTACAGGAAAAAAACATGTAATCAGATTACAGGTAAATTTATTAAAAATGGGGATTACTTCGAGGGATTACAATTTCTATGAGATGGTAGAGACAGACAGAGAGAGAGAGAGGGAGAGAGAGACAGACAGACAGACAGAGAAAGGGAGAGGGAGAGAGAGACAGACAGACACACAGAAAGGGAGCGAGACAGAGACAGACAGACAGAGCGATTTAGACGGGTGGAGAGAGTGGAAGTCGCTCAATAACGACAGATAGAGACACCAGGAGCGGGGGACTCATTGGCATTCCTCAGGCCCATAGCCTTCCCAGTCAACCAAATTGAAAACTGCACACCTCGCCCTCTTCGCCTAGAATCAAGAATTTCCCTGACTGTATAAACTGGCTCACCATCGATCAGCCAAGGAGGAGAAGGCACTGTTAGCGGGCTCAGTGGACTGGAGACAACTGGCCTGATAAGTGAAACGTGGAATACCGAATGAACTTTGAGAGTCGGTGGAAGCTCGAGCTTGACAGAGACTGGATTGACCACAGACTCGATTTCAAATGGACCGATGAAACGGGGATCGATCTCTGGACACCCCAGCCAGATGCATATTCCTTGTGGAAAAGCACACTTACTAACCCGGGTGGTAGTCGGGAGCAGGTATCCGCCGACGATTAGCGATCTGTTGATTGTGGTCTGTGTGAATATGCCGCTCTGATCTCCCGCCACACCCAATGGGCTCTCCGGAGGTGATGCTATATCGATGAGATGGCCACTTCCCCTTCCTGCGAGGGAAATAAGGGGGGCTGTTATCCATAAGCTGACATGAAGGGGGAGCGGTCTGTGGCAGGGGAGACAACTGAATTATGGGCATATTCCACCCGTGGTAGGTGAGTGGACGAAGGTGGAGGTAGGGTGACAATGACAGACACAGCGAAGAATGGCCTCCAAGTCTTGATTGACCCTTTCTGTCTGTGCAATTGTTTGTGGGTGATAGCCCGAAGAAAGGCTCTCTGTAGCTCACAAAGCTGCACAAAATTTTGTCCATACATGGGATATGAACGGGGCGCCTCGGTCCAAGAAAATGTCCATGGGGATTCAGTGGATTCGGAAAACGTGGCGGCTTAACAAGTTTTTAGTCTCAATGGTGGATGACATCTTTGACAGGGCAATGAAATGAGCCATTTTAGAGAAACGATCTACTACAGTCAGTATTACTGTGTTGCCTTGGGAAGCAGGGAGGCCAGTAATAAAGTCCAATGACACATGTGACCACGGACGTGACGGAAAGTGTAAAGGTCGTAGGAATCCTGCTGGAGGTCAATGGGAAGCCTTACTGCAGTGTCCCTCCGCATTCTTGGACACCAAAACATCTAAGGATGAGGATGAGTGCGTCTCACTCTGGGGTGGCAAGCGACCCGCGAAGCATGTCCCCATTGAAGCACCTCTGTACGCAGATAGTCGGGGACAAACAATCTCCCTTCCGGACCTCCGTCTGGAACTTGAGTGTGGTGGAGGCTTCTTTTCTTTCTATCTCCCACCGTAACGCTCCCACCACCCGGTCACTTGGAACAATGGTCTCATTACTGGTGCCCTCCACGGCAGGATCATGGATGAATCGGGTTTGGTGTTGGAGGAGACATTTCTTTAAGTCACAGTAAAATTTAACCGGGCGAGGATCAGCGCCCAACGAGCCTGTCTGGGGTTAAACCGGCAGCTAGGGACTTAGTTATGTACTCGTGTAACACTTCCTGGTGGTGGTTGGGACACCTGGTACAGTTTGGAATTTGGTAATGGGGCATTCGGTACAAGGTTTATAGCGCATTCATATGGACAACGTGGAGGCAAGGATTGGGCTCTGTATTTGGTGAATACTTTTTTCAAGTCATGATACTTGGAGGGACGTTATTTGATGTTATTATGACCACAGTAGAAGAAGGACCCTGTCTGGATGTGTCGCAGTCGCTCAGACTGGCTGAGACGTCCTCAGCTGAAACTTGGTCCCTCTCACTGCCTCTATGAGAGATGTCGCAAGCCCTGGACCACCTCCAGGATTTATTGGGACCGTCCCGCTGGTATGCGAGGGGTAGCTGGGACGCTCCACGCAGCGTTTTCTCCACCGCTCCCTCAAGCGGTTGTTCAGTCGTATGGCGAGGGCGATGAGTCCTTCCAAATCAGTTGTTTCATCCCTGACAGCTAGCTCGTCCTTTACTCTGGGGTCCAGGCCCCGGCATAAAATACTACACAAAGCAGTGTTATCGAAACCGCTTTCGGCTGCTAGTATGCGGAATTAAATGGAGTAGTCCGCAACAGAATGGTCTCCTTGGGCATCATCAATCAGTCTACTTCCAGCCTCTTGACAGGATGATCAAAGACTTGCTTGAATCCAGCAAGGAAAGCCGGAAGTTCACAATACTGGTTTGACATTGCATACCGCCATAGCCCAAGTTGCTACTTTACCCGTAAGTAAATTCATCATGAATGCGACTTTGGTATTATCTTGAGAATAGGTAAAGGGCTCACCCCCATAGCAAGACGGATGTAGGAGACTCGGTTCACGAGGTGAGCCCCCCGATGTGTCTCTGGACAAAACATGTGCGAATAAAGCATTAAACTGGGTTGCTAATGAATTTAGTGCCTCCCCAAGCTCAGTCGAGGACTGCTCATGACGTCCAACCAACTGTACCTGGTAGGCCAGGGCACTGCACATCTTATTTGAGTGTGGGATCCATATGGTCGGACAATTCTGTTATGTTCAGGAGTTGGATCTCAAAAGCGCAGTGTAACAATGATAGACCAGTCACCCTCATTTTTTTTCTCTCTTCCATTCCTTAACATTTCCCTCTTGGAAATGTGCATTCAGTCAACCTTGGTTGGGTGAGCTGTCTCCGTTCACCCCCTTTCGCCTAAACTAGAGACAATCCAAAAGAGATTACACTATTTTGAAGTCAACCACAGGCCATCTAACCAGGATGTGATTGTTTGTTTGTCTGCAGCCAGAACCACGAGTTTATGGCATCAAAGTACTTTATCAGAAAGCATCATCTTCACCCCTGCTGACATCCCAGACTGGCAGTCTAAAGCGGTCTTATCAAAGTCATACAACAACGTGGGCCAAAAGGTCTGTTGGAACCCTGGTCAGTACATTCCAGCCTTCTTGGAGGTTACACGCAAACAGAGTGCCTCCAAGTGGTCATGATTGGAAGTGCCCTCACATGAAACACGTATACACCACAAAGCACTTTTACACATTTCACATACGAAATTCATCACATACAAGTGAACTTACGCACAACTGAATGTTTCACGTCATGTTGTTATGTCTATGAAGGAGAATGTCATATGTATTTCAACAGCAATAAAGATTGTAAACCCAGAGATTATTTAGTTAGTCAGGAAAGAACAAAATGATCTCATGATGCGTTATTAGTTGAAATATGTAACGATAACATGTTTTGCTTGGAAGAACTTGACTTGCCAGCTGACCAAATTTAATTCTTAATGGTTAATTCTTTAATAATTTGGAGTTTAAAAGTTTCTGACTTGGGTTGAGCCAAAAGAGTGACGGCGCCCGCACCCCCTTGTGACAAACACGCCCCGCAACTTTGAAACAGCCGGCGCGAACCTCGTTCAGCGCTCTTGTTTCGGCCCTCTCATTCGTGCTTCACCTTTTTCCCCCTTTTGCACCTCTGGCCCAGAACCAACAAAAGGACTCTCCGGTGCCGTGCCACGTTTATCAACCACGTGAAATCTCTGGTCCCTGAATGACCAAGTGTCTCGGACTTGGCGATCGCACCGAACCGCCGCCGTGCTCCAAACCACCGGCGTGCACCACCTGCCAGACAGACATTCTGCTTTTCTTTTCTTTTTCTCTTTTTATGTCTCGTCCCACCTCAGTGGCACAAAGTCGCCGACAAATTTTTCTGTGACCCCATGTGTCACCCAGCAACCACAGTTTGGACCCTGGCAGCGCGCACTCCAATGCCCTGTGCATCAACCCATACCTGCTCCATCCTCTGAGCATCCTGTTGCGGCGTGAGCTGGTTCAACGGCTGGTTTTCCTCGGGATGCAGGCACGCAGCGGATCTCGGCCTCAGCGGCTGGATTTGGGCAGCTGAGACGCGGACCTCCTCATGTGCCGAGAGTACAACTCCGGCTGAAGCCCCCCGACCTCGCCTGAAAGCGCCATCCACTTTGAGCCGAGCTGCACCGCCCCTCATCTGCCGGGAGCCCCGAGCTGCGTCGCACCTCATCTAACTGTGGAATATTTTAATTTTTTTCACTTGCCCTTTTGGGAGCAATTTTTTTCTTCAGTCGACCTTCCCTCCGCTAGCTTGATTCAACTTACTCCAGTAAGTTGCACGTCTCATAGCTAATTTGACATATCGCTGGTGCAACTTCCATTTTGAATATCTCACAGATGTGGCAAGTCAAACCTTTCCTTTCTACCTCGTTAAATTGTTCCTTCATTTTATTCATTTTTTCACCGTATGATAGTTAGGTAGGCAGTGTTTTGATTCTGTATGTGTAACCGTAGTGAATAAATGCATGTTTTTCTAAATTTAATTCAGTCTCAATCATGCTCTTTAAATACAAAGAACCACGAACATTGAATGTGGCGACTTGTGTGATGAATGGACTGTAGAAATTTTCATTGGCGCAACACCGGTTAAATTTAAAATTTATACTGGGGCAGATTTAAATGTCATGAAGAAAGAGACATTCAACAAGTTAGACCCTGGGCACAAACTTGTGCAGTCCGATATTCCGCCAATGAGCAGCCCCGGTGGTTAAGTCTCGTAGCGTTCCTACAGAAACAACATGCGATTAGGAGAGTCACCCTCCCCCATGCCGTGCTCTCATCATTCACCAGACGCATTCAAGAGGTTTGATCGTCCCTTTAGGAACGCTACAGAGGCTTACCTTGCTTTGAAGTGGTAAATTGTAACTTTAACTGTAATTGTAGAAAAATACTGTGATATAATGGCTTCATTTGCCTTCATATGGCTTAATTTGATCCTGAAATCTATAATAGATCTGATATTGTTTTATTATAATTAACTTTTTGTTGGATAAAAAAAATCATTAAAAAGGACCTTGAAAAAAATGATTGCATATGATATCGCTATCGCAATTTTTTTTGGGGGGGGGGGGGGGATCGCAATTAGATTATTTCCCATAATCGTTCAGCCCTACTTTTACATTTCACTTTGACAATCAAAAACACAAAGTGCAAAACATCTGACACACATTGCTGATTTCTTTTAATTGTCTGTTAACATTTTACTTTTGATCTGGTTTATTTTGATATTTCTTGGCCTAACTAATGAAGTTCACCAGTGTGGGATCAATAGTTTTCTTCTATTAATTTCTTCTTCTTCAACTGTCAATAGCTAAGTACAATTAATGTATACAGTTAACCTAAGAAGCATGTTTTTGGAATGTGGGAAGAAGTCGTAGCACCAGAAAAAACGATCACAAACATAGGGTGAACTCCACTCAGGAACTGGATTGAAGACCCAGTATGTGCTAACAACTCGTCCACTATGTCCCCAATCCTTGAAAACATTTGGTTGCCAGCAGAATACAAGAATTGTTCTGCAATTGTCTGTCAAAGTAAGAGAGTGGTAAAACATTATTGACTCAACAGTAAACAGAAATTGAACAGTCTTTGACACCTCTCTGCCCTGACCTTCTCCTAGCTTTATGACCACATCATCAGTTCTCCTCATTTACACTGGTAAAAAATGCATTGCTTTTCTAGGGAAATAGTATGGAGAGTGCTTTTTATCATACAGCAATGTTGATGTACCGTTCACATTACAAAAACAAATGTGACATCTAATGTGAACGAAACGCGCCCGTGATGTGACTCACATGTGCAAAGAGCACACGTCGGGTAACGTACACCCAAAACAACCGCGCCACGTTGCAGTGTTCACGGAAGTAGTGTTGTGTCGTTCACATACATCAGCTGTGTGAACGCCCGCGCTCCTGGTTGGTGGACTGTTTTCACGCTCGCTCCTAGTTGGCTGCTGTCCTCGGTTTCCTCGTGCTGTGTACAAACAGCAACAGAAATCCGTCTGACTTATTTTTTCATCTCATGTCGCTAGAGTAGAGAGGTTGGAAGAGGTTATTTGGGGGGAAATGAAGGGACACTCGTCGACCTCCCAATTTCATTGAGAAGTCTACCGAAGATCACGTCGCGTCATCACCGTTTGTGATGTTGTGAACGGTCTGCAGGGCTGAATTTCTACGCCACACTGTCAACTTTATGCTTCATGTTTCAAGTGTGATTATATTAAGTACAAATACAAATGTTATAGCATGAGTTATAGGATATAACTATGCTTACAGTGTGATAGACATGGCAGCAATTACCTCTAAATTAGAAAAAAAAAAGTGTCGTATATCAACTGCATGTACAGTAAAAATTATACATACCTGTTTTAACGTAATTAATGTAAGGCAATGTATCTATAATTTATCAATGACTACGTTTATGTAATATCTATTTTAACGTAGCCTACTTGTCAATCAATTTTATTTGTTTATAACACCCAAAAAATATTATAGGTTTTCCATACATCGCTGACATTTATTGCACATTTCCACATTAACCTTGATCAGAGGGTTAAATAATCATTCTTTACATACCTTATCTATCTCTGGCATTGCCTGGTGGACAACCGTTTTTTTCTCCGGTTCCCAAGTTTTGTTGTACCTTGTACAGTATTCCGTATGTGTCCAACACTGGAAGCATGGGGCTTGAGGATCAGTAAACCCACCATGGGCTAGGGTAAAGGTACGCCAGCAGATGGTATAGTGCATTTGATAGATGTTTTCCCGCACTTTTTCAACCGTGTGTTTTCTGCCCGGCGCGACTCGACAGCACGCACGGGCAGTATGAATGGATTGCCGATGCTTGTCGGTAGCGCATTGACCGACAGTCAATTCATGTGCAAGTTCGTGCGTGCTATTGAGTCGGGCCGGGACCCAGCCTTGTGAATTTGAACACATTGCCTGTGTCCAAATTCACAAGGCTGGGTCCTCCGAAGGCCGAATTTACCGGCTGCATGACATCACTCCTGGCGCGACTCGACAACACGCACAGGCTGGCACATGAATGGAGTGTCGGACAATGCGCTACAGACAAGCAGCATTGACAATCCATTCATATGTAAGTCCGTGTGTGCTGTTGAGTCGTGTTGAGTCGCATCGGGAGTGACGTCATGCAGCCGAGAATTTCGGCCTTCGGCGGACCCAGCCTTGTGAATTTGGACACAAGCAGGGTGTGTTTTTGCAATAGTTTTTGCTCCTGCCGGTCGCAAATGACGCTCTTGCGCTATGTACTTCCGTAAGCAAAACATTACGTCGACGGTCGACCAATAAGATGAGCGGATTCTCTATCGTTATACTTGGAATGAATGTGCTGTCAGCTCATTGGTCACAGAGCAGGAGATCCTTGGAATGTTACTGTAAGTTGTCACATAAAGGGCACTGTTCATTAATTCCATTGACATTTTACGGACTATTTTTTACTCTCACGGTATTACCGGACATAGTGCGTCCCTTGACAACTCAATACGGAATGCGCACTTATAGTCGTAAATACAGGACAATTCCATATTTCAAGGGACGGTTGGCAACCCTAATATCCACATATGAAAGAGGCCCAGGTCGGGTGTGAAAAAATCGGAATTGTACCGTTCACACTGCATGACAAAATCGGAATTGAGCTGCAGTGTGAACGTAGCCCTAGACCTCGTTTGTGACCTCGACCTTGATCTTGCCTGCCCGTCTTGTTTCTTGTAAGTTCTTGGAGATTTTTGTTGTACTTTGCCTTGTTGCCTTTTGGACTGGCTCAAGTGTGTTTTCGGTTCCACGTATTGTTGTGTGCGTTTTTTGTTATCAAATTGTCTCTTGCCATTGCAAGCTCCTTCTGTTGAACTTTTTGCCTGTGTGCTGAGTTTTTGTTGGAAATAAATCCTTTTTGTTGATTTACTTGTCCGCACCTTTGGGATCCACTAATACATTAGAGGTGTGAGTTATATAGTGTGATGCTCACGAAAAGTATTCTGCATTCATTTGAAGGGCAAATATAAGACGAGACAAGTTAGACAGCAAACGTGTCACAGCACAGAGGACGATGAGACAAAAGTTGAGGAACGAAATATTGATGTGAGGTTGGAGTAGAGAAGAACAGGAGTTGGCTGGTTGCATGTGGCCATGGGAGAGAAAGTGTGAATCTATGGGATATTGGATGTCCTGACCAGGCCAGTGTAGGGCACGAGGATGGATTGGCCACTACGGACCGACATAGAAAGCCAGAACAAGAGAGGGAAAGATGGGATGATGGAGGTGTTGGGGAGAACAGGAGAGTAAGGAGAATATCAATGGCCAGACAGCAACGCATATGGATTTCTCTTCAGTCTCTTCAGTGCAGAACTTTACAGCTGCACAGAAGTGGATCGAATTAGAAAGGAGAAAAAGAGGGCTTCCTGATCCTCATCTGAGAAATCAACACTTATGCATGAAAAGCTTCTTTGACGGTTTGACTTAGTCTCTGTTCATTTTTGAATGAAAATCACCGTTTCCTTTTCATGCCCCTAAATTTACAAGTTGACACAATAAAAGAAACATTGCAGTGAGAATAAAGGTACATCGCATAAATTATCTATAACAAAAGAGAAAAGCAAGACCATGTGTAAGATTGATCTCATGATTAAAAAGAAGAAACTTTTGAATAAGTATAATATTGTTATTACAAAGTGCAACCTTGTTACTATTTACATAATTCCAATTATTCCACGTTTCACATTTGCTTCCTGATGTGATTTGTGCTGACTGTTAATACCATCAGCAGAAACAAAAGAATCTCATGTTGATTCTCAGGCCTGAGTCTTTCGATTTATGTGTGCAATATTTTGATGAAATGAATAAATCAGAAAGTTGTAAAACGATTGAACAGTAAAAAAAAAAAAAAAAAAGAACAATAGAGAAGGTTTAGCCAAGGGCTTGTCAATCAAATTAGTCTTGGGCATTCTAATGGACATTAGAGACATTCTAATAGTATTTCCAAATAAACGCTAGCATGATTACTAAGAGCTAACGACTTGTGTGCACGAATGATAATAAATGTGGAACATCTTTGTTCACATTACAAAGTAGAGAAAGTAGCTTGGTAAGGATTTTACACCTTGCCTTTTCGTCTGGTATTATTCCTAATAATGAGAAATTATCAGATGTTAACATGCTAACAGTTATTGTGCTAACATGTAACAAGTTAGCAACCTAGAGAAGATGAAGAAGTTTTTTGCGCCGTTATAAATGGAGCAATCCGGGAGCGTCTAATCTACAAAGCACAAGCAGATGGTGAAATTCAGTACTAACTGCACAGCCAACCAGATTGCGCCCCATCAGTTTCTTATGCACATTCATCTTCTTTGATTTATTATCCCGCCCCCAAACTTCAAGACATAGGTATAGGGTTTACTGGTGAACAAAATGTACAGGGAGTTTAAAGGCTATATCCTTTTAATCTGGCTCTCTTCACCTTGAATTGAGAAAGCGTTGTACTCCTGTATTCCCCATTGATGAAGTGTTCCTTTAGTTTTGCTAGATAACTAATTGTGCTGAACTAGAATTGCTCAACTTGGCATTGTAAATCATGCAGTTAGGACGCTGACTCCCATCACTCAACTCATCACTTTAAAACAACTACCGCTGTTTTCATAATATGGAACCCAGGGGCAGTGGACACAAATGAATGAAAACAGCAAAGCCCCTAGAATTGAACTCTGTGGTACACCATACGTTCCGTTATAAATGTGAATTCATATTGCACATATTCTGACGGCCGCTTTCCTTTTTTGCTCGACATACAATGAAGAGATTACAATAATAAAGAAAACACATGATGTACCACCACAAGAGCAACGAATTGACGACTGAGCGCACTAAATTCCCTGCAGCACAGATAGGTCAAGCTATATGGCGTGAATGCATGATCACCTGCAGCCAAGTGCTGGCCAAGCAGGGCGTATCATCATGAATCATTTGAGTCGGATGTGTGTCTGTCGAACCCCTGAGACTGACTCACCGAACGCCTGGGGTTCGATTGAACCCAGATTAAGAACCACTGAACTAAAAGAATGACATGTGTAGCTCGCATGAACAGACACCCTACTGCTTTTAATGGTGAACCTCATTATATTTGACTATGTTTATCGAAGTGTTGAGGGTGATCAACATGTCAAGTGGTAAAATGTAAATGATCTATCCAGCTCAACTGGACCACTTTGAGTGATGTGATCCTTTGTAAGGTTTACTGTGATCAAGAACTCTTTTGCAACAGAAAAGAACGGAATAAAGTGATGTCCTGTGATTCCCAACAGAAAGATCGCCTGTGAAGAAGTTAATGAGTAAATCAATGAGACTGGTTGTAAGACTCAGGCGAAGTCATGCCTGCTCGGTTGGGGGTAAGCTGTGTCTTACTATCAAGCCTCCAGGATCATCTGAAACTAAATGTCTTCCATGCTTTAGAGTGCAGCACATGGAGTTTCTCATCTTGTGTCGTCGTGTGAATCCAAATGTGTATATTTCCAGCAAGTGAATGCGTTTCCTGCCATATTCTTGCTGGAAAAACATGGCCACTTCTGTGACAGGTACAAAAAGTGGGATTACATTATTGTGTTGTTTGTTTGAGTCATATTCACAATTTTTTTACCAAAATCCTAGGCAGAGTGTGAGCAGATTAACCATTGTGCTTCAGTTTATTTCAGTAAATTATTGTTATATTGACTGACGATAGGCTGCGTTAGCGGCGAGTTTTTCCAGGATGCCGAACAAGCCGGAAATCCCCACAAATTAAAACATTAATATAATAGTTAACACATTGTTAAATTAACAGCATTCTAAGACAACAGTTTGAAAAACACTCAACGTACACTCACATCTTCAGCTATAAAAAAAAAAAAAACACACTATTATTACAAGCACTGATCATTTTAGTCACCTTGGTACAGAGGGATACAGTTGGTAACCATTTGAAGTTGTTTAGTTTACACCAAAAATAATCAATAAAGTTTCTTTGAGGTGACTGCAATTAATCTTTATACATGTATTGCAGACACTGTCTTGCCTTCTTCCTCAACTTGTTTGTCTTTGGACTGTGTTGCCTTTAGGCTTGTCTGATGTGCTCAGGAGAGTTTTTCATTTTGCACGTCAAATACACCACTGAGCCCAGCTGTAGCTCCTGTTTTCATCTGCTTTAGTAGTTGGTGGTGGGTTACGACGAGCTCCCTCCAGAGACTATATTGTAGAATATTAAAGATGGTTGACATGACATATTGTGCTTTGTGTGTGACACATGTGTTCAGTTTCATGACAGTACAAGTATGAGTGAGTGATGTTGCTGTGTTGTCCATACATGGCACAGAGAAAATAATTTCATAGGCGTAGGCATTGGTTTTGTGTTTGCATGCGTGCGTGTAGTAAAGTTTAGGATTTCAGGCTACTATAATTGAGCCTCCCAAACCCCCAGATAATCTAAGTTTGTGCTTGTGTAATGTCTCCCATCAGTTAGCGAGGTGATGGATGTTTCAATCAATAGCTCTCTCAACCTTTTTTTAACCTAGTCTAAATATGGTTGGTGGACATACCCGTGTTTATTAAAGTGGAAGACTAAGAGGTGCTTGAATTACCACAGCTAAATCCTACGGTGTTGCAGTTAACAGTAAGTCAAACATTAGGTTGCCTCAAACCGCTCGGATGTGAAATTAATTTAATTTGAACCTGCCAGTCCGCAAGTAAAATCCATGTAATACCTGATTGAGCTCATTTGAAGCTAGTAGGCTAATTTCTGGAGAATTTGTGTTAAGTGAATAGGTCTGCTTGACATTTTAATCATGCAACTGCCACAAAGTCAGAAGAAAACAAAATCACTTCATATACACAAATGAAAATTTATGTAAATTACAGCCTTGTCTGTCTGAAAAGTGCTAATTTCAAAATCAACAACACTTTTAGGTGTCAAAGAGAGAGTTCATTTGCAAGATTAAGAACATTCTACGTTTTAATTTAATACTTTGTGAGTCTTCTTTTATCCACGCATAAACGTATATGAGATAGCAATTACTAATGAATGAATGAATTTGTAAGCTTAAAGGCACTCCCTTATCACACGTTTTATTATGCAAGCTAAACAAATCTTTGTCCCACAGCACAGTCAACAAGTATCATTCATCATGATTTGTTTGGATTTGAAAATTTTAAAAATAGAAGTAGTCCAAGTAGTAGTAGTACAAGGTGAAACTGTTACCAACTTGCCACCAATATTGAGGCACATGCTAATGCACGTACATGTTGAGTTCATCCACATATTGACTCGGTTCACAAGCATGTTACGGGCTCTTCATCTGTCCATTAGTGTGGATTTTAAACATAGAAGGGCCAAAACATGCCTTGTGAAAATTTAACTACACTAAAAAACTAGCCACCAGACGGTGCTAGAACTGCACAAATGGAAATCAACCAGACTTTTTAAACAGACGTGCTACTTTTAATATTGTGACATGACAGCGACGATATATTGTGGCAGTTTTAATATCGCAACATCACAATATTGCCGTTATAGTTACATCCCTAGTATGCAGACAGATTCTGCACTTGCTCCGTTGGTATGTGTAGTGGGGGGTCATCGTAAATTAATTCAACAATAGCGTGCATCTTCTTCTTCTTCTTTTTATTATTATTATTGTTATTTTTATTATTATTATTATTTTATCACAGATGCACGAACCAAGTGCACACTTCGCAGTGAACAACTTTACATTATCCACAAGTGGGAATCTTTTTGCAGTTCTTCATAAATGTACTTTGTGCATGCCAATCTCCTGCATGGATTCCAGCAAGTCTGTTATGCTTACGCCTTGCATATTTAGGCTAGGTTTCAAATTGCAGCTCAATTCAATTCACCTCGTCTGCCCAAATTTGACATCTGTTTTGTTAGTTTTTTCCATGCAGTGCAAACAGTACAATTGCAATTTTTTCAAATGTGAAACGTCTTTCTTATGTGGATTCAAATGGTATATGTGATGCATCTGCAGTATGAACGTTCATCCGCACATAAGTAGATAAATTAGTGGCGTAGTATATGATCACAATTCTCTCGGTCGCGGTGGGACACACACACACACACACACACACACACTACTAATGACGGTGAAAGGAAGCTCTCTGTGGTCCGTGCATTGAAAAGCATTAGACTTTGGATCATTGTGATGTTTTTTGGGGATTATTTTGACTTCAAAATGTGATGAACATTTTGTGTCTGGTTTGTATTATGCTAGTAGTCACAAGAAAAAGCTATCTAATACGCCGTCGGTGGTCATTTGCATTGAGTTGCATTGTGGAAATATGAGAAATGCCCGGATGTTTGGAATTGTCAATTTCCTGTGAAAAATACCCTTTTGCCTTCTCAGAATGATAAGTCGGTCTTATTCATTCTCATGCCCTTGGTCTGTATGGTTACAATTGGTCTATTTATTTACTAATTGTAACATAATTCCTAGAAAGAAGAGACTGAAAAAGGAAAAAAAAAGGAGTTACAGCAAGCAGCCAAGGGAAGCATCTGCTCTCCTAGATGAAGCCAATGACATATGAAGATGAAAGGTCAGAGTCAAGGCCAAAGGGAGTCATGTTAACTTAGCACCTTTTGAAGCTCCCATATTAATATTGATTTGTTCCTTACAGTTAATTTTATTGAAAAATCTTAAAAGCTGTTTGATTTTTTAGGTGGTTTGTACTAACATCCGGGCATTTCTGACACTTTCCCAATGTAAATGCTTCCTTTATACTGTGAAAACAAACAGCGGATTGTAATGCTTTTTTTTTTTTTTTTTTAAGAGTTCAGTATTGTTCATTCGGTAATTTTACCGATTTGACATGTCATCATCATTGCTCTTTTTTTTAAAATTATTATTATTTTGTATGTGGGTGAGTATGTGTGCGTGTGTGCGTGCGTGTTAGTGTGTGTGTATTCATTAGTTCACCAAAAACCTATTAAAAAATACCATACCGTTCACCTAAACCGAACACCGCCGTCAGGAGACCCGAGGAAGGACCAAAGAAAAGAAAGGAAAGTGAGGATTGTAATGCTTTTGCCTGTGACTATCATACAAACCACACCGAATGTTATAGTAGTTAAATTACATCTCATCACATTTTGAAATCATAATAATCCTCACAAATCAAATTACAACGATCCAAAGTCCAATAATTTTCACTGAGCATAATGTTCACCAAATTGACCGCCATCTTGACTTGTGACGTCATCTCGGAATTGTCAGTAAGATTTTCCATATGCGCAAAAGTGCCCTTGTATCCCCCTGGAGCACTTGCCCTCCCCAAAATGTCTGTGCACACCAATGTGTATTTTGCACCCCCCTCTTAATCTTTTGGGCAATGGACACAATAGTCAACTCTATATTGCAGTATTCGTCATGAGCGCGATTACTCATGTCATCTGGATGTCATCTGGGTTCTCTGTACAGGCAAAGCAATGATTCTCTTTGTTAAGATCCTAATTACCAGCAAACAAGAGGACCTATCACATTAAAATTCATAGCACAAAAAAAAAGGCTGCAAATGATGAGAGACGCTGTGTTATTGCTACATGGCAGAAACTTAAATTGACAGTGCTGGGTACAAATTCACTCTAGCATTATAATAATAACTTTATTCAGTTTGATCAATTTCTCTGTTTGATATAGCAGTCATAATGAATAAATTAAAATATGTGAAATGTGTTTCATGATATTCTTTGTATTAAAGTAGCATTCTCAATTCTCATAATTGAGTGTCCAGAACATTGACGTGTAAATATTCTGCATGCTTTGACAAAAGATAAGATTTTTCATTAAACTCACCACTAAAAAAAATGCAGCAGAGAATACCATTCCCAAATAAACCTTTATTTGTATGTCGAGTACAGGTCTGACGAGAGGTGCGGTGTCAATCTGCGCAGGAGCAGACTAGATTAAGTTTTTATATTTTCACGAACCCCATGCAAGCCAGTGCATCTTATAAAAAGCATTTTGTGCCGTTGTCGGTGAGAACACAGCCGACTTGTTCAGCTGCAAATTGAAGCCGCTACTAGTGCTGTGTGCGACAATGTAGACTGATTCCGATTTGCCTGTCTGTGGGTAGGGCGAGTCACACAAACTGGGCTGGACTGGCACAAAAAAATTGGCCCTGGCATTTTGACTTAGACCAGCGCTGCCTGGCCAACCCCAACTCCTGCCTAACATGTAATTCTGCCACTGATGTTTATTGATGATGTTTCAGTTTGATTTCCATATTCGAACTGGGTTAACGGACTGGTCCCTCAAAATTGTGGGCCAGGTAAAATGTAGGAAAATAATCATTAAAAAGCACTGCATCAGCCGCAAAAGAGGCCGGCCCACTGGGCATCTGCCCTGTATGCCAGATGGCCAGTCCAGCCCTGCACACGAAGTACTTTTATAAGGAGCTGTAAGCAGACCAACCTACTATTTTCGTTAAAGTCACAATTTTTGAGTAAAAAAAATGTCTGCTGTTTAGAACAAAACACTGTGAAAATCGCTTAAAAATCCAGTGAGTTATGATTTTTTTTAAGTGTTCTAATCACAATACAAATCAGTGAATTTCCCGTAATTAAGGTGAAAGTTCTTGTTTGGTTCAAATTTCCTCCCGGTTCACGCAACTTGTGTCAGACAAAAGTATAAATCACCCATTACGTTTTATCCATTTTTCATTTGTGCACAAAGTCAGAATTGGAAAGTGAGTCGTTTTCCTTTTTTTTCATTTTGGTTTTTGTAAGGAATATTTTGAAAAGTATTTAATTTTTTTTAGCTCTGTTTTGAATGCACAGATTTGTCTTCCACCAAGGTTGTACGTATCTATCTATATGGGAATCCATAGCTGTGTCGCAGTCAGTGGGATGATTTTAACATACAATTAATAATAATAATAATAATAATAATAATAATAATAATAATAAGTGTTGGTGCACTTGGTACAGTGAAGAAGGGTATGGTAGAAAACATCGTGAAAGTATCAGAGAGAGCTACTATGACAGAAATTCAAAAGATCTGCAAGCTGGGATCGGCACGAATCCTCAGAAAGATGCTTAAACAGAATAATTGACTTAAGTGACTGAAGCCTTAGATGCATGGTTTGCACCCAGCTGATGCACAAAAGGAACACCAGCAAAGACTGTGATAAAAGAGAATAATAATAATAATAATAATAATAATACAAATAATAATAATAATACAAATAATAATGTGTTCAATGTAGGGATGCTCATTATCGGCTGATAATCATGAAAAAGTATGTGATCGGAATATTTGATCAAAGGCTTTTATTCCCGATCAAAAATCCGATCATCCGCAGGTCATGCTTTGCAACCTGCGTGGTCTGAGAGACCAGACTCGGGGCAGTTGCGGGAACTCTTCTTCCGTCCCCCTCCTCCCTCGCTTCACACAGCAGGCGGCCCACAGCCCCGTACGCACGCAGCAACACAGAGATAAATGTCGTCGGCTTGAGAGCGATGAATACACATTGACTGCGGAGCGGTTTCCGTACGGTATCCGTACGGACTGCAATTCACACCGAGTGCGTTGCAAGAGCTGTAAGTGTTCGGAAATCTGCACCCGTGAGACTACAAGGTTCATGCTGGACAGTTACGTTCACAAATAACAACCGTGTATATAGAGCGCTACCGGTAAACAATAGCCATGCTTGCCTGTGGTCACATCGATATGCTTTTTTGATTTCTGGGACTTCTACCAACGGTAAGTACGTTGTGTGTTTAAAAAGTGTTATTTTGTCATTTTTTATTTATTTTGAGCTCGTTTTTTGTCTTTTAAATGTCCGACTCATGTCAAGCTATGTAGTTAGCTAGGTTATGTCCTAAAAACATGAGTTTGCAAACGGTTTTATTTTGAAATATACCGGAGCTATCTTGATGCCGACGCCTGAGTTCCTGTCCGGCTCATGTAATCCCACCCACCCCCACCCCCCATCACACACACACACATATACACTCGCACACACACACATTGATAAATGCACAATATCGTTTGTCTATGCACGAGAGACTAATCCAAGTTACCGGGTATTGTCAATTTAGGAACTTATTGAATAGTTTATTTGAATAAAGCCTATATGTGATTTTTTTTTTTTTTACCTTACTATATTGTGAATCATGCAATGTTTATGTGGCACAGTTGAGACCGCTGTGTACCACGCCTACTGCCCGAAGCCAGCTGGGATAGACTCCAGCGCCCCCCACGACCCTTGTGAGGACAAGCGGTTAAGAAAATGGATGGATGGAGTTGAGACCGCTGATTATTTCAAGCTGTTAAAGCTTGTGTTACTAAAAACTGGTAAATGTAATTTTTTCTGTTTTGTTTTTTACTGAATACTGTAGTTGATACATTGTGCCAGCAAGTGTTTTGTAGTAACTCTCTTGAATGAGTAAATATTGTTTTTGTCTAAAATTAAGGTGGTTGTTTTTTTCAGATAATATAGCCAATGGCACTCACTCACCATAAATAAATAGGAAAAAAATACAGATAATGTGATCGGAATCGGTATCGGCTGATCTTACTCACAGATGATCAGTATCGGTAGCATAAAACCCTGATCGGAGCGTCCCTAGTTCAATGTGTTGATTTTTGCAAGGATTCAGAGGGTTCGAGGTTGTTTTGACATCCACCACACATATCTGTGGACTTCAGAATCTGTCTGTCTGCACTTTGATCAAATTCACCAAAATCTTGTTACACTCCCTGCGCCAATAGTTAGACGTTGTTGCAGTAGTTGTAATGCTTAGTCAGTCACCAAATTGTCAGGTGCATCGGGTTCATATCACAGGAAATGCCTTCTGTACGCTGGAACGCCCAGCGTTGTGCACAGAGACGTACCAAATAAAATAAAAAAATTAAAAAAGCTTGTGTTGGCACAAAAGTCCGGATACGCCAGTCTTTACGCTCGAGCGCAGCTACGCTGTCTCTGAATATAAAGCCATTAATATCAAGCGAATGTCTATGTATATATTTGAAGATTTTTTCCCAACCCTATTATTTCTTTGGTGCAGAGAAGAAAAGAGAAGAGGACATTGCTTTGGTTATATATTCAGGACGGTGCCTTGGTGTAATCCACATACACTCCAGCTCGGTCCCTCTTGTGTGCCCTGCCCTTAAGAAGGCAAACAATGGATATTCTTCAGTCTCCTTCAGATCACCTCTTTCAACACATTACCTTTCATCAGTTGTGCCACAGTCAATCTCCTTCTCTCTCTCTCCTTTGCTATGTATCTGTGAATTGTAATGTAAAACAAAGAGAACCATCAATACCAAAACATGTACTTTGCAAAAAAAAATCCCATATATAATAGATTTTATGCAAAAATAAATGGATCACGTTGTGTTTGTATCGAAAGGGATTTTTTGTTAAGCCCAATTTAACACTCAGTGAGTTTAAGCAAGGTGCTCCACGCTTTTTATTCTGCAGCATAAACACTCAATATATGCTAAGCCTCATTCTCTTGGTACGCATAATGCTGCCCAGATCTCACCGAGCTCCCATGGACCCGCACACTGGGCTCCGTCCTCCTTACTCCTTCTGCCAATAGCTGCCAAGGAAAATCAATATTGTCAATTCACACCGCAAATGTTGGGTCTTGACTTTGCAAGGTGATGTCTTCTTGTCTCTGCAATGTTGTTTTAAACTCAGATCAATTTTATTTATGTCATCCATTGTCATAAATCACACGCTATTGGGGTTGTACACTCTAAAGAGTATATGACACCCAGAACCTTTTGCAAGAAATGTGATTCCATAATTGAAAATACATTGCAAACCAGAATGTACACTCAACAAAAATATAAACGCAACACTTTTGTTTCTGCTCCCATTTTTTACTAGATTAACTCAAAGATCTAAATAAAATTACCACATAAAAAATATCAGCATTTCTTTCAAATATTGTTCACAAACCAGTCTAAATCTGTGAGAGTGAGCACTTCTCCTTTGCCGATATAATCATATAATCCATCCCACCTCACAGGTGTGCCATATCATGATGCTGATTAGACACCATGAGTGTTTTTTTTTTTTACTAGGGGTGTGGTCTGGGGACTCAGAAAAGCAGTCCCCAGACCCCCCCCCCCCCCGCCCAAAGAAACACAATTATGACTAAAACTTTCAATTAATTTTAGCCAAAAGACTATAACTAAAACTAAATTCAACATTTTTGTCAAAATTAACACTGCACTCTACAGAGTTGAATTGATACTTTCTAAATAACCATTTTACACTTACTCAACAATACTATAACAATACAGTTACTCAACAATACTATTGGAGTTGAGAGGTAACATATTGCTGAGATATATTTAACAACCTGGTTAGTGTTAGTTTCACTCCCAGAAACGTTAAAAATAATTGTATTGATTATATATATATTTTTTTTTTTAATTAACTCCAAGATCACCAATTAGACATCCATCCATCCATTTTCTTAACCACTTGTCCTCACAATGTAGGCGGGGTACACCCTGAACTGGTTGCCCGCCAATCGCAGGGCACACAGAGACGAACAACCATCCACACTCACAATCACACCTATGGACAACTTGGAGTGTTACCAGTTAGACCAATTAGCTTTAATGACCTTGATATTAGCTGATCTGACATGGTGCCCTGTTAGAACAACACTAAAACCCTGATACCAGTGAACTTAACATGCCTTTGATTGTTTAACAGTAAAGCATGAACATAACAGTATTAAATAAAAGAAAGATGAGGTAGATTTAACTGTAACACTTAGCACCCCCAGAAGTCTTTGTAGAAAAGCAGTTCTAATCAAGAGGGCGGAGCTTATTTTTGATTAACTCTCTGCATAGTTGGTTTAACACTAAATAAATCAACTGTCAAATAACTTCAACACTGACCACCATTTAAATCAGACAGTATGAGAAATACACTTTGGGGGTTGAAATCAACTCTGAAGCATTTAACACCAACATTTTAGCTCTCAACTTTATGCTATAGCTAGTGTATATAGTGGAGTGAAGGTTTTTCTGAAAAGGCTTTAAAATTATGTGTACAAGGAGGACTCAATTCATGCAAGAAGGAACACAGGTGATTTGAAGGGTTTTTGTGCAAAAATTATTCTTCACTCTCTCGGTTAGGTTTAGCTTTATGTTTTGCTTGAACATTTCCATGAGTAAGTTGTACGTTTCCCTCTATGCTCTTTGTACCTACTCAAAGTGGTCGACAAGATTTTTTTTCCGTCAGAGCTTGTGACGAGGAAAAGAGGGAAATGCAAGGACATTTGTATCTATTCATCTGATGAAAAGATTGATGTAAAACTTTTTTAAGCAGAGGGTTTGAGATGTCTCTCATTTGGGATAACAACCCAGAAACTTCATTTTCATGTGCAGGTTTGATCTGAAAACACAACAATATTTAAGCATGGTGGAAAAAAAGGAATAAAAGCAAAAGGCAGAGGAAGAAAATAGCGCTCAGGACAAAGTACCTAGAGACCTCTATCTCTCCAAAAGGTTGCTGCTAGTCTAAAAACTCTTGCTTTATCATGTCTCAGAGGGGCACACACCCACATACTGTAGTGCATTCAAATGTATGCACACAAACACGTGCACAGTTACATTATGCACATGTAACCAAAGAGGGAGTATCGCACGTAATGACAGCATCTGCAGCAGCATGCTATTCCCCATGGTAGAATTTGTTCTGATGAGTTCTGATGAGCATTTAAATGTGGAATGATGATCCTTTTCACATTTTCTTAGTATGCTCAAGATCCAACATGTGATCTGCAGCCAAGTGAGGTAAGGAGTCTATTCAATCTCACCATGAAAAGAAGCGTCACATTTATTCCTGTGAAAATGAAAGAGTGATTTCTGCGACACAATGGTATAATATTTTCATGTTCAGGCAACTTTGCTACAAAATTGAAATATGCTTGAATTTTTAAATTATCCCTCATTTGTGCATGGCAAATAGGCACATGCTGCCTCTGCAATTGCCTGTGCTCAAGAATCAGACAATGAACTCCTCACGCAGACTTCCCAGAGCCTTCTCATATTTTATTTAGTTCTAATTTTCGATCATCAAGCAGAGGAAGCGTGAAGACTAGTTTGAGCTGTCATTTCTGAGAGTTTCATGAATAGAGACATACCAAAGAAGACACTAACAAAGTCTGAAACCTATCAAGGTTGCCGTCTCTCCGGGGAATGTGTCTCAGCCACTCTCACCATCTTGTTCTTGTTTGATCCAGGCTGAACAGTAAAGATCAGTAATTTTGCTGCAATAGGTGACTCATGAGGTGGGAGGGGGTGAAAAAAAAAATCTTCAATGCCATATCAGTATGTTAACTTTGAAAAAGCACCATCTACATTACATACAGTATCACATTTGAAAAATGTCATTTTGTCACCTACTAAATGTATTGAAAATGTCAAATTTTTGCTGTGATTATTTAACTTTGAAATTAAAAGATGAACACAAGATGAGAGAGCAGCAGTCCAACATTTGTTTGTGGTTTTCTGGGTATTTGCTGTACATAACATAATATTCTCATACACAACTACAAGAAATATTGCACGTTATGTTTGAAACCAGTATTAGCGTGAGCATTGGAATAATGTGGCATTTCTCAGCTGTGTCCTATTATACTGATTATTCATTCATTATTTGGATGAATGGATAGATAGATAGATAGATAGATAGATAGATAGATAGATAGATAGATAGATAGATAGATAGATAGATAGATAGATAGATAGATAGATAGATAGATAGATAGATAGATAGATAGATAGATAGATAGATAGATAGATAGATAGATAGATAGATAGATAGATAGATAGATAGATAGATAGATAGAATAACTTACTGTGCATTTAAGTTTGTGAAGCAATCAAAAAGCAAATTTTTGATTGACACTGTAAGAAAGCTATTAATTTAATCATATGTTTATTATTGTGTGTGTAGTTTGCAATGGCATAGCTACTAGCTCGGCACTCATATTTCATCACATACGGAATACATGCATGTATACTGTACAAGCCAATGAATGGAAAGTTGCATAAACATGTCAGTCTATGGAGCAGTAGCATGTGACTGTTCGATTTGATAAGGTGTAATAAAGTTTGAAAAGTATTCAGATGGGCTGTCTCAACAAAAAAAAAAGAAAATGTATTTTTGCTACAAATGAATAATTACCATTTGCAAACCTGCCAAGTCGGTCCTACAATACAATATCCTGTTCCTGTCTTTAATTTAGTCTTACCTCTCTCTCATTAGGGCACTTTCGATCTAATTTGACAGCATGGTATGCTGAGGAAATAGAGAGCTGTGAATCGCTAAGCAGTGAAACTGTATGAATATCAAAATCAACAAAGGATGATGCAGGACATAAATGATGAGTCTCAGCGCTTTTCTATCTACTTTCTTAAGCTGAGGTCCAAATCTTCATTTCGAAATAAAATCACTGCCTTGCATATGAAATGGAAACTTTTTGATATACTGTATGTCGTCTTAATGCTGCAATATCAAAAGCAATGAAGTAAAAAAAAACTGAAGATCAATCAAGGGTTATACAATGACACTACTCTCTCTCTCTCTCTCTCTCTCTCTCTCTCTCTCTCTCTCTCTCTCTCTCTCTCTCTCTCTCTCTCTTTCCTTTAGGTTAGGTAGAGAGAAGTTGTTTAAGATTATACTGGTTGTTGATTCTTTTAAATGCGTTGCTTTATTAGTGTGTGATGTTTAAAAAATAATAATAATAATAATCAAACAGAAACAATGAAATAAAGATATTCTACAAGCTACATTACCAATATATATATTAAAAAAATAAAAATAAAAGTGAAGCACTGTATATCAGGGCCGTAATGATGGAGGGGGCCACAATTTTTCATCAGCGCTACCAACCAATGCACACCACTCAACAACAAAGGGTTAGAAGTAATCAAGAAAATAACCACATGCAATGTTTTGTTTTTTGTTTTTCTGGTGAAAGAGCTCTTGTGCATAAAATTGCCATTCAAAAATTGCACAAAACTGCTTAACAGCAAACCAACATTAAGTGTCAGTAGGCTCCCCATGTAATATTATTATCATCATCTTTATTACAATGAAATGACCTTAACACGGTTCCTCTCAAATCACAGCTTTAGCCATCAAAACATACAGAGGATTACGCCAATTCTACACAAACACACACAGGTCTCTGAAATCCAATGGATGGATTCCAGCACTGCTGTCACACTGAGATGAGAATTATAGTATATAATGTCACAGAAGAGAAAAACTGACAACAACAAAAAACATGCCATATGCAGTTTGGCCATTACAGGCCAAGGATAAATCAACATGTAGTGTACACCAACACTGTGGAAATATTTATTTTGGAGAACAATGTGTGTGACAAAGCTGACATACTGGGAGAAGCAAACAAGGCAGATTAACTGTTCTGGTGATGTCCTGTTCCCAGACATGTTCTTTTGGGACAGATGGAGGCAATGAGACATGTAAAACGCATTGTTATTACAGAATGGGCATAAGCACATAAGAATTAATCACACAAAATAAGAGTGAGGATCATTACACTTCATGAACCAATGTTTTGGAAACAAGAGGTTGGATTAGACCCCTTGTTTGACCTTAGATCGTATATGCCTACAATTTATTATTGTGTGAGCAGTCAAAGCAAGGCTTTTTTTTTTATCTGCCAGTATGACTGTGGCGTAGTGCACAAAGTAAGGTATTTAAAGGCATTCTTGTTTGAGTTTGGTGTGGAAGGACATAGGATTAGAGTCCTGACTGAATTCAAACCCATCAATTGTCTTTGGGATGAAATTAAACAATGACTTTGAGCAAGGCATTTTTGTTCATCTTTTCGTTTAGTACCAAATTACAGTGGATTAGCTGGAAAAGGACAATCATCTATTTTCAATTCCTATAACTGTACCGGCGAATTTCTAAATTCTTAAACATAGGTAGGGCAAATCGTAACAGTTAAATTGAACAATAGGATGCTGAACCAAAGAAGATGACCTTTTTAGCATCAGACATTTAATTTCCAACCTGTGCTATGAAAATTTTAATTTATTGTTTCATATATTTTACAACCATCATTTTTAAACATCGTATTTACATCTTTCCGGGAAGGCATGACAAAAAAAGTAATTGATAAGCACTGAATTACGCTTACGTTCCACTGAAGGAACATAGCCACATACCACTAACCGATTTCAACATGTGATTCAGACATTTTCTATCGAACATCCTAATAAGTGACAGCTGTGTAGTTTCCAATCATTGTCGATCGGGTCTCTCTAAGCACCCAAATGAGACTGTTACAGGTGAATGTTTGGTTGGTAAGTACTGAACCGCAGATGGAACATTTTCACATTTAAATTGAATGGAAGCCATTGGCTACTGATGACCAAGGTTGTTAGCACATGACCTACATGCTTCCTTTACAGAAAAAAAAAATATATATATATCACATTATCATCCCAGTAAAAGACCAAAGGGGTGTATGTAGGAAAAAAATATGAGACTATTGTATACAGTGTGTTCTCCAAAACTGTTTTCATCAGCATCCACCATTTTCACTCCATATTCCTTCCTTAGCATCAGTGAGGGAGGCTTTTTTGTTTATATGGGATTGGAATGGTAGAATGCTTTTGATCTTTTGCCCTTTGCCACCCAAGCCATGGAATAGGCCTCTAAGCAAAGTGATGAATTTTCTTTCAACAATGCTGCTTGTGCATCCTGGGAAAGATGACAAAGTCTGGGATGTGTACCGTAAAAAGGCTGTGAGGCTAATATTATAAGCTACTGTTGTGCAGTACGGATCTTGTTGTTTATCAGGGGACAGCAAAACATTGTATGAAATTATTTTACAAAAAAAACAGCATCCGCTCAAAATGTAATAGGCTGAAATAATCAGGAGAATCATTTACTTGTAGTGCTTAATTATGCCAAAGCTCTTTCGTGCATTTAGTATCAGTAGAGTGAGCATCATTCTAGTATTTTTGAAAAACTAAAACTGATTGCAAAGTCATTCAGGTCCACATTACATCTCATCTTGGCATCATTAATGTCCTAGGACTTTATTTGAACCTTCTGCCAACATGTTGTTTTTATTATCTGATTAGGATCTGTATTTCCTGGACAAAACAGATATTCGTGTCTGTCCACCTCAAATGTCTCGCCGAGCGAATGAAATAAAACATTTTCTGTATCCCTTTTCAAAGGCAGCTAAAGCCACCCACATGTGATACTCTGAGCTGCAATATCAAACCTGATGAAAAGCCAGGCAGAGATATTTCATCTGAGAAAATATACTCCCTTTCACCATCCTAGACTATCATGCTGTTTAAGCTTCTGTTCATCAACTCTGTGAGTGTTGCACTGGTTTTAAAGCAATATAAAATAAAATGTTGGAAATAAGGATGATGCGATTTTACTTTTAGGCTTTGAGCATACTGTACTGTATAAAACATTTCCTTAATTGACTCAGGATCTGCTTTATAAAACATGAAACATAAAGCAGCATTTCTTTTTTTTTTCAGGGTAGTAGGTACATATTCTATAATCATATTGAAAAACAATGTATATACAGTACCTGGTCAGATCATTGCCAGTGTTGCAGAATTCATTTCACTCTCAGTAACGGTATGCTGATACTACATATTTACTTTTTCCTGTCATTCTTCAGGCCTTACTTATTTACACTGCATAATCAATGTGAGCAGACCAGGTGATGCTATTGCAATGATATTATTATCATAAAAACAATTCCTGTGTGTAGTCACATACCAGAGGGACCCATTTAATTGAATCCATTTCCTTTGCAAATGATGGATTCACCTCCTGTCATGGTGGATGTTGTCTGATTTCCGTGGTCTCATTTTGTGGCTTATCGCTGCCGTTTTTACTTCATCTGCCGTCGGGTCCCTTCTATCTGCCTGATGCTCCCACTAACATTACCAACACCAGCAGGTAATTGGCCATTTTTGGCTCAGACAGCTGCTAACATGAAGGCGACAGGCTTTGGCTAGGAGTGCTGAAAAATATTCGACAATCTTTCCCCTAATAGTCACACTTTCTCTTTTTTACTCATATCCCCCATGAATGTGTGAATCCGCACTCGGGAAAAATGGATTAAAAGGTGGAAACATGAAGCATAAACTCCATGATTAGACCTTGTCGTGACTGATAGGAAAAGAGAGATGCGGTAGATGTATGTCTCCCATATATACAGATTAAAAGAGGCTCTTATCTTGCCTCTTAAAGCCTTTAGCAGGGATGATATGCTTCACTGAATAATAAATGAAAAAGTTCCACATGCCTTGTATCATATTATTCAGACCAAGTCATTACCTAACTTGTATCAATTAGCTGCTGTCAGATTTTATGAAATTTCCTTACAAATTAGTACTTTTTTTCCTCCCAAAATTTGCCGTTTTTAGCAGATAATATTTACAGTGAAAATCACAAGAATTAATGTAGAACATCCTAAAGATATTAGAACCTCACAGTGGAAATCCAGTAGATGCCTGTGGCTTTCATCACATATGACTTATATGCTCGTCAACCCCCCCCCCCCCCCACACACACACAGTCTTTTTCTTTATTTTTACGTCAAATTACTTCTCAGCCCAGAGTGTGTCATCTACACGCACACAAAATACGTCTCTCGTCACTCACAGCCTATCTTAAATATAATAACCCCAATCCCCTAAATGTCACTAATAGGTCTCAGTGGAGAGCATTCCAGGTATCACATGTGGTCGGCTGCTTGAAATTATTGCACATGTACCCATACAATTGTACCGTCATTACAGGGAGGTGAACCAGAAGCCTCAGGGTACCATTTATGTATGGGAGAATTCAGACACTGAGCAGTGTATAGTGGACAGCCCCGGCACTTTTATTAAGTTTAGGAGCAGTGTCTTATTGGAAAAATCTAATACCAATAATTCAATGAAAGAGTGAACAGAACCTACTCAAGCAGTTAATTAAAATCCTAACAGCAAATTTGGCCTATATCATTTCATCATTTTAGATTAATTCCTCTCGTTTCAGTGTATCGGTGCACATCCCAAGGAAACCTGGATATGCCTGTATTGTGTGGCTTCTGAAAAAAAATAAAAATTCTCATATGTGCACTGTATCTGATTTGTAACAATAAAGGATCTTCTTGTGAACCAGGCCACCGTTTTAAATTTGGAAGACCCACAGTACCATCATGTGGCAAGGAGCTTTCACTACACATTTGTTACACAGTTGCAGTCCTTGGAGAGATTTTTTTTTTTTTTTATTACATTTCATTATTGTAGATAGACATTCAGACAGACAGATTTAAAAATAATAGTAATAATTACGAATATAATGTATACTACATGTATTGTTTATATTACATATTGTATGTATTGATATCCAGCAATATCTTTCCATTATTTTAGACCGCTCCTCATTTTCTGGGTCATCGCAAGGTCTGGAGCCTAAACCATTTGGATTGGTGTGAAAGACGGACTACACCCTGGACAGTTATTGTGAACTGCTACAATAAAGGCTATGATATCTGTCATTTCTGACATCCAGTGAGATTACAAATAAATCAAGACGACACTTTCCGATAGTACCTCTAGATGTCTCTCTTCACTAATGTTTAACTCTGAAGCTGCCTCTGTCGGCCTTTCTATTCAGCAAAGTTGCACCATAACAGTAAGAAAACTGGCCGTGTTAATTATGCAGATTTCGTGATGAGAAAGTGGAGGGATCAACATTGGGGTCGTCAGATGCCAAACTCACTGTCCTTAAGCTAGTTAAGTACAAATTTGATTATCAGGTACTTGTTTTTTGCAACAAAGTCTAAAATAGAGGATACATTGAAGACAATAAATTTAAGAGTGTTTTTCTGTTTTCCATTCCTACATTTATTTTGAAGCTACTGTCAATGACTTAATGTAAACTTGCAGAGGAACATTTAGCCCCTCCCACTTCCGTTTGTGACAAATGCAATAAATTAGTGGGAATGCCCATGACCACATTTTAGGCTATATCTCTAACTGCAGAGCTATTTTTCTCAAATTGTAACTCAGTAAAAGGAACCTTGTACAGGACAGGGGTCGGGATCACATCTCATTGTAGCCTTACTGCCACAATAATGTTGCTTTACCATCTACAATCCTGAGGTGAGAGGTCAGCATTCATCATAGAGATAAAACGGACATCTCTAAACGAACATTCCTAACAAACAATAGCTGACAGGAATGCCAGCCTTCTATCAATCGCACACTAATTGTGTACTAAGTAGCCTCCAATCACCCATGTCGCTAATAAGCCACATACTATGCATCGTGGTGCAGTATTTAGAAAAATATCCTGGCCTCATCTGCTGGATGATTTGGCTCTTTCTCTTGTTTGAGTCAGTGAGACGCTCTGCTCTCCAAAAAGATGGACGCATTCAAAAGACCGGAAACATTTTTTTGTGTGCCAAGCTGCCTTCCTCTCTTTGCTGCTGACCCACAAACGACGCCAAGTCCAGCTCAGCCCAAGGCTTGTGCAGGAAGATAGCACACCAGATAAACAATAAACAGGTTAGCTTGATCATTTCATTCTGACTTCTCCTATACAAGTCCAAAACCATCCAAAGTCAACAAAGGCCAACCATAAGAACTGACAAACAGAAAGGGGGGAAGAAAAACAAACCAAGTATGACTCATGAAAGCTAATTACTAACAAGTACATTTTAAGCGAGGACCGCAAAGTTCAGATTTGAATTCCTTAAAAATCTGCTGTTTCCTTTCTTGCTCTGAAACAGGAAGTAGAACTGCGGTTGTCTTCCGTTCGCCTTGTTTATTGGAACCCGCCTTCCTGTTTTTAGATTCTTCCTGATAAAGGCCAAAAGTCCCCAGCTGAAGTCCCCCAAAGCATCTATACACCATTTTTTTGGTTTACCTGCTGTTGTCATTGGGTTGTATTTTTTTTCTCATTTTTGTTTAGTAGATCTTTACATCACTAATGACTTTCAGACCTGTCCTCTTTAATATTATCCATGTTCATGTATGTCTCATCTGGAAATAAACAAAAATAAGACAAAAGTATCCCTTAAAAGCAGGTGCAGCAACAACAACAAAAGTGAGTTGGTGGGAGACTGACTGGCCAGTGAATGTGTGTAATTGTGTGTGCAATGCGTGCGTATGTGTGTGTGTGTGTCAATGATAGTGCCATGTGCAGCCTGGCCAGGGTAGAATGCAGGTCAGCAGAGAGGGAATGTCTGGAATGTCAGGATAATTCAAACTCTTTTTGACTTCAAGAGAAAACTGCTACCTGGGTTTGTTTAATGTATAACGTCTGAAAAAAATGACAAATAGTGCTAATTTGGCACATATCTTTTAAACACATTGGAAGTGTATTGAATACACACACAAACACAGGAGTTGGACAACATCTCTTTGGAGACCTCGTCAACTCAAACTGTTCCCAAACACCTGTCCTGAAAATAATATAGAACTCCCAGCTGTTGAAAAAAACAAAAAGCACCACTTGAATCCTGTTCCCATGCTAGTAAGCCTCCCATTTGATATCACAACCTATCTACTGCCATACACCCACACCCACTGACCCAGACTGGCCAGCTTTTTTGAAGGCAGCCTGTTTTCACTCAACAACGTTGACAAAGACTGGTGAAATAATTACAGCTGGGCTGAAAGTCTGCAAGTGTTTGTGTACCGTAATCTCCACCAGTGAGGACTGTGTCATAGGAAGAGGAGGAAGAGGTTGATTGTTCTGACAATGAGACGGCAATGACATCATATCAAAGAGCTCTGTTGAGAGTGTTCAACACTTGGGATAAATAAGCAATTGGCGGCAATGTTCACGGCTCAAACGTCAACAAAACTTATCATTTTAGACACAGGCCCATCTGGCCAAAGGTCCATACATACTCTCCATAAATCACTCACATTCTCTTTCCTTCACAATACACTCTGCCTCTCAAAAAAATCTCACTTCATATATATATATATATATATATATATATATATATATATATATATAGAGAGAGAGAGAGAGAGAGAGAGAGAGAGAGAGAGAGAGAGAGAGAGATGTATTTAAGATGTATTCAGAAATGTTTAATGAGTGCATATAGGCCAGAGTGCTGCTTCACAGTTTAGACCAGAATGTCTTGTGATGGGAGGGGACAGCAGGAAGACGGCTTGGGGTCCTGAGGAAGTGACTGAGTATGTAGAGGGAGGGAAGGGAGGGAATGGAAGAGAGTCACGAGGGAAAGCTGACTGCAGAAAGACAAAAGAAGAAGAAGGAAAAAATTAGTCAATAATACTGATGTATTGTATGAGAAGTGAAGGCTTTTATCTGAAAGATTTTGGAGATAATTTTGCTATAATTCTTTGCAACTCCTGTTGGATGAGTTATGTATAGCATGTAAATCACAATGTATAAGTGCTTATAGGACCAGGGAGCAAACTGTGGCTCCATGGGCAGCAAGGGAAGCATGGACACATAGAGATATTTACATACAGTCAGACAGACTTCCTGGCATTGTCAGCCCGAGAGCATTGATGTCAGATCCACTCCTTCCTGTGCAGAAGGGAGAACGCCATGCAATGACAATGGGCCCAAAACAGGACAGAGAGGAAATGTTTAAATTTAGGTCCCTTCTTCCACCATCTCCTCTTTCTATCGGCTCTGGAGCTCTGGAGCTCTGGAGCTGTTTAGGTTTTGTGAATTCCTTCAGTTCCCCGACCCCCCTCTCTCCCTCTCCCCATTGTGTCCTTTCAATGGAAGGATTTTCACATTCAAGGCAAATCCCAAAGGAGGATCAGCCAGTGAGACCAGAGTGCAGTCAATTACTTGTTTTCACTGACAAATGCGCTTTAACGTAAATCTGCCTCACAAATAAGCACACAGACCATCATGGTATAAGAGTTGGCTTTTGTTTTTCAGATGAAAATATTTTTTTAAAGTGCTTTTAACTTAGATTTTACAAAAATTGCAGCTGAAAATACTTACTGTATAAATAAATTGTATAAAGTAGCTTCATACATGCAAAATGTTCAATAGCTTTCCAAAAAATCCCACCTTTATGAAGTTAATAATACTTTCTTTAGTTGAAAAGTAATAACATAGCATGTTTAATATTAAACATTGATCATGATTATACACTATTTCTATCTTCTTACTGTAGTTATGTTAGTTGGGGTTTAGTGTTATACTTTTTATACAGCACGTCATAGTTTTTGCAATACATATGATAGAGTATTAAAGTTTTGTGTTATTGTGTTCTTTTTATCTTTGTATTATACGTTTTATAGACTTAACATTACATCTGCATATTCCCTTATAGTATTGTCACCTATGAATATTTTTAGAATTAATTAATCTATCAATCATTCAACCGATTAATCGACTCATCTGATTCATTTTGATTTTGAATTAAAGTGCATTACAAAAGCATCGGCATGCGTTACCATGATGAATGTGTTGAACGAGCTCTGTGGCCTAGTTGTAGTGTCTGTCCTGAGACTGGGAGGTTGTGGGTTCAATCCCCCGGCCAGATCATACCAAAGACTATGAAAATGGGACCCATTTGCCTTCATGCTTGACACTCAGCATTAAGGATTGGAATTGGGGGGGTTAGATCACCAAATGATTTCCAAGCGCGGCCCCTGCTGCTGCTCGCCGCTCCCTCAGGGGATGGGTCAAATGCAGAGAATGAATTGTGCCCCTCTTAGGTGGGTATGACAATCAGTGGTCACTTTAACTTTAACTATAGAGGGGAGACAGAGATTTGTTTCCCTCTTTGTTTATTTGATATAACTTCAGTGTTTGACAGTCTTATCAGTCCAGCACCCATTGGCAGGTTTGTACCATGCCTCACAGCTGCCCAGAATTAACAGCACTACTGACCAGAATTCTGTTTTTATGTTTTTGTAATTGTTCATAAACCAATAAGTAGTCGGAAATATTAACGGGAACATATGATTATTGAGAACAGTAAAGCACACCAGCTTCTAAATTGTAGTAGGGGCTATATTTGCATTCCTGACAAAAAAGTAAATACTGTACCGTACTGTATTTAAATTGTTGAAAATTATGCTTGATTACTTTCTGACTTCTCATTGAATCATAGACAGCCTGCTGAAATTGCACCTGTTATGTGTTAATTATTTTTACATTTAATGTTATGAGAATGTCTTCCAAATGTTTTTGATCGAATGCACACTCTCATCCTCCTCTTTTTCTAATCAGTTAATTACTTGCATAATCTAAAATGAAAAACAATGACATTAATACTTTGACATGAACAAATATCCTGAATGTCATACGCAAACATTTATTAAATGTATGTATGTATGTATGTATGTATGTATGTATGTATGTATGTATGTATGTATGTATGTATGTATGTATGTATGTATGTATGTATGTATGTATGTATGTATGTAGTCATGTCTATTGCTCAAACACAACCTGTGCTACCTTTAACGTTTGCTTCCATCCGCTGTCAAGCTCAAGGATCATCTTCATTCAAAATTAATACTGTGATTAATCTGCGTTAATACATGATTAATACAATATTTTTTGTGATTAATCAATGAGTTAATGCTTTAACTTTGTCAGCAGTAGCGCATATATTAAATTCAAGTCAGTGTTGTATAGAACTCCTGTAGTTTCATACCGATTTTCTCTTGTTAAAAAACTGTGCAAGTTGTTTGTTGTGGCGGGGTGAGTTGAATTTACCACCAAGTGCCTGTTCGCTCTCGTGTGCGCGTGCACAGACAGCGTGTCGGCGAGCGCGCGTGCACGCAGGCCAATAGTTCACCGGTGTGTGGCTTCACTCACAACTGTTGCTTTGGTCAGACTGGCTCGGGCGAGGTTTTGTTGTGTAAACCGAGCAGGAAAGGATCTTGTGGGGAGTCGCCGCTGTCTGCTGCCCGTCACTGAACTGCTGCTTCGCTCATGGATGTCAGCGAAGCCGCTAACAAACAGCCGGATGAAGTTGAAAGTCGGAGATTTTTTTTTTTAACTTAAGGACTCAAGCGACAACAATGCCATCTTCACCGCCGACTGGGAAGTAAGCGAACAACTTTATCTTAAACTTGCAAACATCAGTGTTGTTTACGTTTTTGTTTGAGATGACTGTTGAAGAACCTGCGATTTTTGAAGTGGACGCCCAGTGTCACCATTAATCCGGGGAGTGTCACTATAAAGTAGCTCGTCTTTCAGGATTGGCTTTATATTTTTGTTTCATGTAACATGAGTCACGATTTGTGTGAAAGAACTGATAACTCACTTTAAAATCCCCAGAATAGCATACCAGTAGTTACTTTTTTCAATAAGATTTCATGTGTACTAAATGCTATTTTTTATGCTAGGAATACAATGTACAGTATTGTCTACATGATTAAATCAGTCACTTAAAAAACAAGCTATTTGAAACAGGCCTGCTTTACACGTGATACACGTAAACGTTGCTGTTAACTTTCTTGGTATCAGTTTTCTGAAGCAGCTTGTTTGATGTCATAACCAGCATCAAATAACAAGACATACCTGACTTGAGGGTTTCCATGACAACACTGCCTCCTACTTTAAATGGATAACATGGCCCAAACATGAGGGGAGAAAAGCAATGGGGGAGATATTATTGTTGTTGACAAAACTGATTTTGTTGTTAATTCTTTTAGGCGTTGATGAGCGAGAAAGAGGACCAAGACATGATGCTCATTGGAGCGAATAGCTGACATTGTGGAATGAGAGATGATGGAGCAACTAGACAATCCTGCCGCTGAGAGTAACAACCCTAATGGGTTTGTGAACCGAGTGTTTAATGTTTCCCTGGATGTGGAGAATGAGACCAGCAGTGTTTATATTAAAGAGACTGGGTCAGGGCATGAAGAGACGCAGGGTGAAGCCCAGGCCCCATCTTTTCAGACCCCTGTCAAGGACAGACAGGAGGTCAACCGGAGACCCCGTGCCACTGGGGGCATCTGGAAGATCTTGAACCGGAAAAAAAATGTCTCCGAGCTGGAGCGAAGACCCCACTCCATGATCTTACTTGGGGAAGCGTCTGTCCCTAAACTCTCATTTGCTGATAAAGTTCGCTCCTTTAAGAAACTAAAATCTCCTTCTGTGTTCCGAGGGAAGGCTGGGAAATTGTCTAGTGCCAAGCTTAGCAGCTCATTGGTGGATGAGGACTCTTTTTGCAGAGACATTGGCACACCACAGCAATCCAGCAGGGGCACACTTAGACATCGCGGCAAGAGGCATTCGTATGCTGGCTACACAGCCGAGTTTGACTGTTCTTTCGAAGACATTGACCTCCCAGCTCTGATGGATGACCAACAACCCGCTGTGGTACCAGAAACTACAGTTCAGAACGGTTGTAAGCCATCAGAAAGAGTTTGCTACTCAAAAAGAAACAACATCAATTCAACTAACTGTAACAAAGCTGCAGGCTGTGAGGAGGCTAGTGTTAAGGCTAGCAAAAGTACCACCCAAGGTGCAGGAAGGCGACACAAAGATGTGTGGAGTTACTTGAGGAGGATCTCTCTTTTGGGAAAGGCAAATCCTGTTTATTCAGAGAGGAGCTTTGATTCTGAGCTTCACTCTCTTGACAAAACTATTGACTACGACTATGGTTCTGTAGACATTGAGAATGTCAAAGACTTCCAAGCACTGCCTCCAAAAAATCCTGACATGAAGGGACATTTTGGTGGACTGTTTAAATTTTTTAATAATGTAGCAGAAACAGCCAGAAAATGGCGGACGACATCCCGCTCCTTCTCCCCTCCTGAGGAAGAGAATACCCCAATAAGCTTGTCTCAGGCTCCTCAGTGCTCAGTACACAAAGTTCACAGTGTGTCCCTAACACCCCACGGCAAAGGACTTCTGCAGCGTCACAATTCTCCATCCTCACCATTGACCACTAAATCCTCAAAATCCAGTAGCTTTGACCATGAGGTCCCAGCACCTGTGACAAGTGAGGGATCTCCTACGGTTGTGTTTAAAGCTTTTCGGACATGCTCGGTGTCTGGAAGTATCAACGGCCTTCAAAGCTCAGCGAGTACAGGCAATCATGTAGACACAACAAACCACAGGTCCACGATTGTACAAAATCATATTCCTCACTCAGTTCCAAACACGGAGAGTCATGCTGAGCATGAAATGAATCCATCAAACTGTCTGCACCTTGGAGAAAAGGTAAAGGAAAACACAGGAAATGATGAGGATTCCAAGGATGCGCCACCTGACCCACAGCAGATACAGGAAGTGAATATTCAATTACAAATGAATAGTAAAGAGAGCACAACCAATAGCATACCATCATCTGATTCCACTGAGGAGATATTTAAGGTAATATACATCATTCATTTAAATGCAGCTATAGTATGTTTTCATTTTACATTTACATCCCATAACAGAATTTCCGTAAATGTGCAGGAAGCCAGTATTTTTCTGTTTAACAATGATGCCATAACCACATCCCAACGCAAACTTTTCCTAATCATTAACACTGCCAGAGGCATGCAATTACTGTCCATGTTCAAAATGTGGTTCATGTAACAATTTTAACCAATACATTCATTTTCCTGTAACAGCAGCAGAGTAGGAAAATGGCATGTCTGTCATCGCCCCATGAGTTCAGTCATCGCATGTGTGGTATAAATATTGATAATGAAAAAAGTATTCATTTCACCAACCTTGTGCTAAAAAAAAAAATATGGCACATATTGAGAGTTTTGAAACGTTATCATTTAGCACCATCTGTTGGCAAGAGGCGGTAGTAATTGCAAGGGCTGATGATATGACTTCAAACCAGAGATGTTTGCTCATTCTTGCATCATGTAGCATGTAACAACAGCCCTGACTTCCCTTGAGCACGGTGATGTCTATGCTTCATGGTGGCAATCCTTTTTTTTTTTGTACACTAGTGAAGGTATTAGTCATGTCCCTGCCAGTCACACTGAGTCAGGACATGGTAGCCCAAATCCTATTGACAAAATGAGAAACGACATTGCAATACTCAGCACAATATCATAAGGGGTTGTTATGCAAGGACATGTGCAGTGAATTTTGTTGTCATTGTTGTTGCACCACTGTAGTTCCCCACAATTCTTCAGTAAAATAGGAGCTTGTGTAAAATATATTTTTTTAATTTAATGGAATTTTCCTCAAAATCTAATAGAACTGTACATAAATCAGTCACAAGATTAGGTACACCTGAGATCTTTTTTTTCTTCTTAACAGTACTTCCTTTGCAAAGACAATACGTGTTGATCGATCACTTTTATCTAGACCAGTGGTTTTCTAATTATTTTTTTATTTTTACCAAATACCACCTAGCTATGCTTTGCGCCACCATCATGACCAATGATACGTAAAATATAGTAGCATAATATAGTTTAAGCTATTGTCATCCACCATACCATTATGCCCAATGAGAACATTGACACTATAAAAAAAATTAATAAAATAATGTACTTAAACAATAAGGAAAATAAAAATTTATTGCACATAAAAGCTAAAAATAAATACTTTTTAAAGATTACATGCAAATTCATGGAGCTAAAAGTTAAATGCAACTTAGTTGTACTAAGTGATTCTTTGGTGTACTAGTGCTATTTTTTATAATCACAGATCTAGATCATCACTAGAATCTAATAGCTTCTTTCTTGGTCCAAGCACCGCCCCTTCCTAGTGCTTCATTTAATGCTTTTTCATAATCCTGATAATTGAATTATGACTATTTATTGTTTAACTATATTTAACTAGTGTGGTCTACACTGTGAAGGATAAATAATTATGCTCTTAATTATTATTACTTAAAACTCAGTTTTGATTTACATGAAATAGAGCCATCCATTTTCCACTGCTTATCTTGCTTAATGTTGCAAATGAGCTTGAGCCTATCCCAGCTGACTGGGACTGTAAAACAGACTACCCCAGAATGGTTACTAGTTGAAGGCGCATAAGGAAAGATCACCACTGACACTCAAATTTACACCGAGTGGGAATCGATCCCACGGTGGCTGCACAAAAGGCAGTCATGTGTACCACTACACCACCAGTGATCTCTAGCAGATAAACCTGTATTTTCCACAGGGTTTTCTAGCATCTAGATTAATGAAAAATATTGACTAATTGGTCCTTAATTCTCCCCATAGTTTATCACGGATAATGTGCAGATTCTCAAAACATTAAAAGAATACATTTCTGATTTTGAATGAAAACAAAACATTGTATTTTAACGGCAAAGTGTTGTAATGGGTCTCGTTCGATTTCAGGTGTACCCAATGTAGTGTCCTGTAAGCATTTATTGTTGCATCTTGTATCTGGGCCAAGCCTCTGAGAACCTTTGCCAATCCCAGCTGTGTGAGCAGATTGCAAGCCAGACCGGCTGCAGTGTAAGACTGCCAGGCCCGGCCTTGCCCCTCTCTAACACAGAGAAGACCTCTGTACCTCAGAAGCTGCTGCACCCTCGTCCTCGCCCGGCATCAGCTGTATTGGATCTGCGGAGGCCTAACCCAGACCAAGATCTGGACAACGCTTATAGTGAGTTTGGCTCACTATGCCGACGGAGGCACAGACCTAATCCCGCCATGCGACACTCACTGGGCCTTAGATGGAGGCCTGCTCGTCCCAGGCCCTGCTCTGTCATTGAAGCAAGTGTTACTAGCACCATGCAGTCCACGGAGTTGCACAACAGAGTAAGATGTTAAATAACCACACAGGCATTTGTGTATCCATTAACTAAATTTGGCATCAATATGCAAATGTACTATAGATATATTCCCCTAAGCACAGTAGAAAGTTAGATGAACATTTTTAAAAAGATGTCTGAGTCCCACTTATAGTCTCCACCCTCTCACTGATAAATAGAGCACAAGGCCAGAATGAATGAACACACTACAGATGCTGAAGGTCAGCCTGTTCCTAACCCAGTATTTATACACTACTCACTGTTAGCTGCAACAATGCCAGCATGCTCTGCCCCATTTATAAAGCAGGGCCTTTATTCCTGGACGCTGCTTTTCCACCAGCTCACATCCCCCTCTCACTCTTCTGTCTTTCTCTTTGTTGCCTCTCTCATTTTTCCCCTATGTCCAATTTTCTGCCTCATTGCTCCCATAAGTTCTCCTTCTCGTTAACCTAACTCAAAGTCAGTTCGTTTGAACCTTAGAGGCTGCCCGGCTGGCTTGATGTACTGTGTAGTCTGACAGTTTGCAGCCAGGCATGCACCACTAACACACCATCACATTTGGCAGGCTGGATGTGAAATATTTTGAATTCACTGGACACAAGCAGAGAGGCAGGATTTTTTTTTTCTAGCGATGTTGTGTACGTTCAACCTGAGAATATATCAACTGTGTCCTAACTTTTGAGTACCCTCTAGGCCTTGTCTCGCCCTCTGAGGGTGTCTCCATTAGAACCACCCCTGAAGGCTTCTCTGCAGCGGTGCCGCTCCCTTCCTCTGCCCCCCAGCACTTTAACTACCTTGGCTCTTCTCCTGCCTCATTCAGGTATTACATCTCACATTTATTTAAATGTTCTATATGTTTGAATAGATGGGATCATCTGTTGCCCAACTTTCTTACTTATACCTGTTCAACAGATGTGGGCCAGTCATCATCGTCATCAGTACGTCTGCGGTCTGAAGGCAGTAGTTGCAGGAGGAAGAGGCTGCTGCGACCTGGGTCAGAACCCTTGCAGGTTAACATTGTAAGTTGAGCACACCCAGCATTAACACTCATAGCTTTGCTGTCTCTGAAGTTTTGAAGAGCCATTAAAAGATGGAACATGGCATCAGGGCTGAGCACACAGTCGTCGCAATTTGTTTCAAATTGTTCATTGCTTGAAAAGTGCTCATTTTACTGTCTCGTGCTTGTAGTTGTTGGTGGTTAACTACTGGAGCAACGACACATTATCTCCAATTGACATTAGTACACGCTTCGAGTGTGACCGTGCGTGCGTGCGTTGTGTTGTACTGTACATTCGTCTCATTTTCTTGACACGCGACTTGTTGAGGCTGGCCCATCTTTTGGAGAAAAATAATAATCTTTAAGTATATACAATTATTTTTATTAAAGAAAAAACAAAACACACATGCACTGCTTTGATGCTGGTTGACTGACTTCTGCAGGGAGGTATACTAAGGTGAGCTCTTGTGTGATATGCTGACATGTCACATGACATCATGCATGATGACTTCCATCGCCAAGCATTTGGGTTCCTTTGAATCACACTTTTTACTGCATTATTTTGTTTAATCACAAACGTTATGAATTTTGACTATACTGTACATCTAGATGTAGAAACGAACTGTGTGGGTGTGCATTGCATTAATGTGGATAAATACTCCTTCACTACATGCTGTAATATGAAGGATGACAAGGGTCGAGTCAATACGTCATCATCAATGTAGGAAATGATGCATGGATGTGATGACCGTCTAGAATGATTTCATCCAATCTTCTCATGCCATTCCTCATCTTAAACTAGGCAAGTGGGGTGATATTAAAGGACGACTTCACACTTGCATCTGTAGCAGTCCTTCAATAGGGGAGCGTGATGCAGGGGTGGAGGATGTTCCATGTGACGCCATGGAACATTCTTTTTTGGTTGTTGTTGCTGTACTACAATAAAGTGTAATAGCACATCCGCTACTGTAGGTGGCAGTGGCACACTTTTTGGCAGTGGGTGCACAAGGAGTATTAGCTCCTCTGCAGAGATGTACTTACAACGATGGGGCGGCAGGGCTCAGTGGTAGAGTGTCTGTCTCCCATCCATGAGGTTTAGGCATCATATGGTTCTTAACATTTTTTACCTTGGGGCCCAAGATTTCCTGTAAAAACTGGCCAGGGGCCCATTCAGATATTATGATTTATGTTGACTTATTCTTGTTTGTATTTAATAACTAAATTAAATCTAGTTAAGGTTTATAAACTCATTATTTTTGAATGAATGAATTCATTAATTACATAAATCAAGTTGTTGAAACAGACAAGTGAAGCTTTTTTAAATATTGTATTTATCGTCTTTGTTTTCCTCTATGCTCCATTTATGATGTAGGCCTACTCACTTGGTTGACTGTTTACATGTATTTTTTTTATCTTGTTTGGGCTGACAGTCCAAGCTTGTGTGACGTATGGTTGAAGGGACGTCAAAGTCGAGCAGTATTTGACTAATTACTGTCGCCTAGAAGTTTCTAAATTAGCTTAAAAACACACTTTTCCGTTTTTGTGTGCGTTTATGTGGATGTTTATTTTTTTTAAACAAACGAGGCAGTGTGGACGGATTTTTTTTCTGCACGGGGAAGGGAGAAATATTCGGGTTTTAAAATGCCCTGCTACATGTGTACAAATCCTCAATTGAAACCTGCCTGCGGGCCTTGTGGCCCAGTTACAAAACTGAAATTAATCTGCGGCCAACTAGATGGCGCTCTTGAGCCGCGGCCCAATGGTTTATCAGGTTTAGATAAAGCGCTATAAAGGGGAAGAAAAGTAATCCATTTACCAACAATTTCATAGACAAATGATGCTATTTATAGTCGCGGCAGAGAGTTGGGGGGTAGGGGGGGCACAAAGTAATTTCTTCTTCTTGGTGGAAGCAAAAAAAATAGAACAAAAAAAAATTATTGAGTAACACTGATCTTTCACATTCATTATTTTCTGTTAATAACCTGCGCTTTAGAACCACTTCAGTTTTTCTTATGGTAAGTATTCATGAACAGTAACTTTGCTTACCGGTATTACTGACATGAAGTGTGGAACGGTTAATAACGATTAATAATGCAGTTTACTGTATCAAGTCAACTTGACTGACTTGATCATAATTATTTATTATTATTATTATTATTATATAAATAGTATTACCTTCTTATTAGTAAAAGTAAACAGCAGAATAGGTGCTTTGATGTGCACGTTGCCTTGGGGAAATTGTTGGTTAGTGCATACAAAGTGGGTGTACTGTAGGTGCGTGGTTGTATGTTGACGGGTGCGGAGAGGCAAGGGCAATGGGGGAGGAAAAAGACAAATGAGTATTCAACATTTTGAACCTACTAGTTTAAGTTGAAACTACTGGTTGACATATCTGTTTACTTAATACAAAATTGGAGAATTGCAATATGATCTACAATATCCCCATTCTAAAAATGGTTTATAAATAATTCTGTTAATTATCATTGATATCATATTACATGACCTCAATATAGAATTAGATTTTTCTAATAAAGTCTCAAATTGAATTAAGCATTTGGAGCACTTGATGTTAAATGGTGTGCAAACCACTGCACAATGTTGCCATGACACTGGCTGTCTTGCGTTCATCTACTTGCTATCTTTAGGCAGCCTTTTTAAGCAAGGGCTAAAAGAAGACAGTGTGTGGGTGACAGAGAGAGAAAAGGGGGCGGTAGAGAAAAAGAGAGGGAGAGGGAACGAAAGATGTTTCCTTTTTCGTGTGCATGTTTGTGTCGTAGCCTGCCCTAGGGTAGGGACACGCACCACTGGAAAGGTCGTTGAATGGTGAGAGACATTTATGTGAAGCATCCGCAGATGTTCCACATTTCCCATGTCTTATTTCACTATACATGGCTTTGACGGATATCTTTTAGGTACACTACAGTGTGTATTACTGTTCCTATTAGGATGACGACTCGCGCTTGGAGGCCGCAGGCGGAAAGAAAGCATTCTCACTGCAGTGGATTAACTGCTAATGCTGACGCCTCTCTTCTTCATTTCATTTAAATGGATTTCTCCTCCAGTCACTGCCCCCTCTCCTCTCCTTGCCTCGGTTAATTCTTCTTCAGATTGAGGGGACAGTTTGCTGTGGTTTGTTGCTGATGCTGTGATAGCATCTGTACTGACTAGTTGGTGAGAGAGGCTCATTTATTAAGGGCTTCATGCTGGTTAAAACTTAAATCAGAAATTTTACATGATTAAGTGTAAGACCAAGCTGGGTATGTTCGGTCATAATCATATTATGCAACCCTGTCTATTAATTATGAACGCATGAGTCAGCAGGCAGTGGTAGTTTGGGCAAAGAGTTGGCCAGTGATGGAACGCGCTACTTGTGCACGCAACGGTACACACATGCTGGGGCACCAGTTCTCATTTGTCGACCTCGCTCTTTCAGCGTAGATTATTTAAATGACTGCGTTTACAATACTTGCCACCTGGTAATACATACTAAGCACAACACACTCAGACAGAGAGTAATTACATTTTACATTTCTTCTGATGTGCTCTATTTCAAATGTATTATTTGGGATGGATGACTCATTCCACTGGCATCACAGTTTTAAGAAGAATAAATAGCAGCAGGTTGTGATTTATTTGTCAAACACCGTGAAGGTTTATCAATGAAGAACTGCAAACATCTGCCCTCCAAGCCACTCGTGCTCTCGAACCTGTCCTTGGTGTTTATTCAGCAACACTGCTCTACCAAGGTGCAAATCCATATGCACTGTGACATCCTGCAGCCACCAGCTGTAACAGTTCTGATAAAGTGCTGCTGATAGAATCTAAGCAGGTAGTTGTGTCACAGCCTCCTGAGGCTGTTTCTCCTTCTGACTGGGTTTGTGCATGTCAGGTGTGTTCATGTGTGTTATTGTTGGTGCATGCACAGTATGTTGTGTATTCATGTGTGTGTGTGTTTGGCAGACAGAGAGGCTCAGGGGCCTTTTTCTTATATAATTGTCAAGAGAGTTTCCTTTGCTCCCTGTAAAAGCCATTCCCACATTTATTTAATGTGGCTTCATGTTCCCAGAGACTATGTGGTAACTCTCTGATCTGACTCACTGGAGTAGCCTGCATTTCTGTAACTCCAATTATTCTCTGTATCTTTCCGTATCTTGTGTGCCTGTGCAAGTGCAGATTTGTTTTGTTGTTGCACATTGGATCATAAACTTCCAGAGGGCTATTTGTTTTTGACAGCATCATCTGTGAAGTGATCATATGTTGATGTCATACTAGGACATTGAGGACATTTAGTAGATGAAAGTGTCAAATGTGTTATGTAATCTTCCTTTTGGGAAAGCTTTAGAACATGCAGTACTTATTATCCAACCTCAATCTAAGTCCTCATTTAGCCTGGCTGCCATTTTGTACGAGTGATATTGGTAATTGATATCAAGAGTGGTGTACTCGTTTTGGTATGGGTCGGGAAAAAAACCAAACATCCCCAGTAGTAACAATTATATTGATATCCTCCGTCTTGACTACTTTTCTGTTCTCGCCCCCATATATCCTCCTTACCAAGTCATTAAGACAATTGATCTTGTTCCAACTGTATGGGAACAAATTGATGAAGGCCCATTTCTGTTCTGACTGTGCCTCAGAGCACAAAGCAAGGTCCATAAAGGCATAAATGGATGTACAGTATTTCGTGTGAAATAATGAGATTAGCTCACAGAGTCTTGACCTCCACTTTGCCACTCCGTTAGGATGAAGGGCAAATATTCCCACAGACTCATTCCAAAATATTGTGGCAAGCCTTCTCATGAGATAAAGGCACCTGGTTTTCACATATTTTGTCCATGTAGTGGCGTCTCTTTTTTCCTCATTTTTCCCACACTGCAGTCTCATTACGTACAAAATGTAGATTTAAGTAGTTCTTATTGTTGAGGGGATATTGTGGCACAGGTCTTGCCAACTTTAAGTGGATATGCAAACGACATCAATAATGTTGTCTTCAGCTGAAAAGTTGTCATTTTATTGACTGTGCACAAGCACTTTGTACTTGACATTTAGGATGCTGCCTCAGCTTTCTCTCTGGTCACCCTCAGGCCAAAATCCTACACACTGGAACTTTACCTTATTGGAAGAATGCCATGTGAGCTTAAAAATGTGACATGAATTAATTACTAATTGTGGAAGTGGGACATAATTAGCAGTTAATAAAATACATGTGATTGATGATTTATTTCATTTTTTTTAACTTAAAAACGCTAGCTTTCAGAATTAAAGTTGGAAGCATATTTAGTCTTTCTTGTGCTCGATATGTGCAATTAGTTTAAATGATCTCCAAGCAACAGTGACAAGTGTAGCTTTTAGGAAAGACAATTGTATGCATCTATGCAAATGCTGACCTCTGGCACACAAAATAATTAGAGACATATAAAGATCACCGTAGTATGTCAAAGGGTTTTTGATATTCCTCACAGCTACTTCAGATGGTTTCATCACTCCTAGCATCCCTGTTGTTCATCAGTTTTATTATAGCATACACAAATATACAATGCAAATGTGTTTCATTCGAGCAGTGATCCCATTAAGGCATGGCAGTATAAGCTAATTTATTATTTAAACCTCCCACACAAGAGATTGCTTAAGCAGGGTCTATAATTGTGACAAACTCTTGTGTAACAGACAAGCTGCTAAGGCCTATCCGAAGAGGACGGTTAACGCTGCCACTAGTCAACGGCTCCAGGGACAATTCTTTTTTTGTGCATTAGGGTTCTGAAAACTGCTTAAACGGACTTATGTAAATCTTATTTGACAAATATACAAGGCCAGCATGCTCTGTGGAATTCAAGCATACATAGTTTGAAGTTTGGCAGATGTCAGCTTTATTTACCCTTCAATGGATTGTGCACATGTGATGGTGGTGAACCTATTCTAAAATAACAAGACAAGTATAATTGGCTGTAAGGTGTTGTAGTTGTGTCCTGTAGGCCCATGTGAAAGATGGGGTAGATTGTCCTGGCAGCTGACAATTCCTGTGTACATTATTTTTTTAATATTTTCTGTGTCTGACCTCCCAGGCTCCCTGCTACACCAATGCGGCATTAGAGAAAGCGCTCCATCACACACACGTACAGTATTATGCAACAACTTCTCTTTTAGTTTTTCTTCTTCACCCTCCCTCTTCCTTTGACTTCTGAGAAGAGAGCTAGACCTCATTCACTGGCATCGCGTCTTTCTCCCTCTCCTCACATCAACTTGATTTTGACTCCCCAATGTTTGTTTTTCACCCGCTCACCTCACTTGCATTCTCCCCATGTGGTCCCCCCTCCGGGCATATGAGACTACCTGCTTCTTGGGGGTGGTCTATGTTCTTGTGGAAACATGGGGGTGTATGCTGCTGGTGGAATCTAAAGCAGGTGGTGAGATTGATTTACAAATTGTAAAAAATAATAATACTGGAAACGAAAAATGTCACATTATCCCATATAGTTTCTCAATGTACAGCCAAAAAGTTTATAAATGTGTTTTGTTGCCAAGAACCTCCACAGCACAGGTTAATCTTTTGAAATGGAAAGCAGTCGTCCAAAACGGCAAATGCCATTAAAATGTACAGGAGTGACGTTTATAGGTCTACCAGCAGCTCTCTTCTTTTTTCGGGTCAGTTGGACTAAAGAGCATCTAAAATGTGAACAAACCCGACTGGTGTCGATGCATAGACCAGTTGAAAGAGCCTCCGATTTGCTTACTCTTTTAGTCAAGTATGTGAGAAGACTGTTTATTATCAACTGTTAAAAAATGGCTCCAGATGTAATAAACATGGGGATCTAACTATACTGCTCTGAAGTAGACATTTTACAAAACTCTAACAGACATTGCATGCAAAAATAGAGCCAGCAACCAGAAAACATAGCCAGGATTCCAATGTATAAGGCCCCAGGTGGCTGCCAGTGCTCTGATGAGTTGTGACACTAGTAAACACACTCATAACTGGCACAATGCAAGTGCAGTGTGCAGTGCTCGCCTGCAACAAATCAAAGCTGAAACAGGTCATGCATTTCCTTTTCCCTCATAAATGCCTCTTTCTGGCGGGTTGGTACAAAAAAAAAACACATGCTATATAAAAGTGTGTGTGTGTTTTTTTATTTTTTATTTTATTAATTATTATTTTTAAGTATAAAATAACATATTTGAAATTTTCTCCCAAATGTTACAAAGGTTCAGAGGGTCTAAATAGGGATTTATGATCAGATTAAATGTATGATAAAAAGGCAGTCTAAAGAGAGGAAAAGCCACCACTGAAAAAATATCTTAATTTTTAACCCTCATTAGACTTTTTTCCCCAAGCAACATAAAAAAAAAGCATCACAGATTAATACTTGCATAACTTTATTTTCAATGACTAATTTCTGAACAATGCTAAAAGACCTAGGTTCAAGAACATGCATATTTTAGGCATTCTGAGGCATAGAAAGAAAGAAAGCAGGAAATCAGTGTGGTTGCCGTGGGGATAGGAGGGAAACAAAAAAACAGGAGCAGACTGGAGTGGAAATGGGTGTGGTGCAGGCCATTGCCTCAATAAACCAAATGCCCTTCGGCCACAAACAGATTTGATCAGACAGAAATTCTTATTCTGAGTGAAACATTCTAAAAATGTTTGTGGTCTCACACAGACTGATTTGAGAAAAATAATCTAGGGTTACGATTATTATGCATTATGTCTTCACCCATTTTGGGCCACTACTTAAAATACTTAAAAAAAAAAAAGTGGAAACAAAGACAACCTGAGATAAATACCCTCCGCCCCCTTGTATTTGGTCACTTAATTTTGTTGGGGCAGCTGTGAACCAATGTTTAACTTGTACTGCTATCTACATATTATCTACTGCAGTTTATGACTATGCAGTTCCACCGCCTCTTGGTGAGGTGTGTGGCATCCATTTTGACCATCCACTTAAGTTCCCAAGTATGGTTTCATTTCTTATAGGGACCTATAGACCCCACTCCATAAGATGAAAGTTGTTAAGTGCATTTGCCCTTATACTGCAGGTAATGTAGGTGGTGATAGATAATATCAATGTAATTTATGAGTACAGTACAATATATTTATCAATGTTTCCCTAAGAAATACCATGTGAGCTAGGGCTTCTCAGCAACAATATAATTACACCAATCTATTGGTAAACATTGATGTGTGCTGCTTAACAGTGTCTGCGTGAAATTCATTGCAAGGATGTTGAGTACAGTCAAGATCTGGAGAAAGTCCAGCTTGATGTCGATTGATTTGCCTCTGTTCCCCTCTTCCAGATCATGTTGACATTGTTGTGGCAGCCTTGTGCACTGGAGTTATGCCTTAATGAATGATTTCTCTTCATGTGTTGTGTGCTCACTTGGGAAAGGGTTCGGGGCATTTGAACAAGAGTGGACAGTAAATAGGATCAGACCAAACAAAAGCCCATTTAATTGGTATTGTTTTTGTTCCTCATTGCAGACTTATTGACACATGTTTTTCTTTATTAAAATACTTTATTTACATTATGAGTCAATGCTTTCATGCTTTGACCTCACAACACTGCTTCTGAAATAGCTGAGAGCAATGAATGTGCCATGCTAGACAGATCGTGTATAGACAAGTCTTGTTCGCGACATGGGCTGTTTTCAGGAAACTATTCATTTTCACTGACAAATTTGTGAATATAAAGTACTATCCTGGTAGCAATCCAATAAAGGCTACAGCCCAGTATCAGGAGCCACTGTTTAGAAAATAACTATTTTGCAAGTTGTCTTATTAACTCTTTGACTGCCATAAACGTTATAAAACGTTTAGCATAAACCTAGGGAAGGGCGCCGAGGACGTTAAAAGACGTCCCCTATGTTTTTTTTTTTTGTTTTCAAAAACGGGTGCAGGAAAGCCTTGGGCAGCTGTGCTGAAAGTATCAGGCAGATATGATTAGTCAAAGACTCGTTTTGGCCCCTAGAGGGCAGCGATGACTCTCTTTGCACAAGGTTGGATGGGCCGCCCACCGTGGGCGTCAGTAGAAGACGTGAGGCGGAGCTAGAGTGTTGAGGAGACAATGGCTGATCCAAGCCACAATGGCTTGACCAAGCAACCGGTTACAAGCAGCTCAGCTTGAGCATTTTTTTCAAAGACGGAAAGCATCAATCAATACTAAAAAGCGCATTGATGTCAACGATGATGACGACTCCGAGCTCTACGCCAAAGTTGGAAGCTTTGGCCTGTTACTATCACGTAGTAAGCCTCACCGGCTAAGCGCGGCTAGCGCTGCTAAGGCCAGAAAACGCGCACAATAGCCGGCCGGGTACTTCTGCACAAGCGGACATTCGATCGGGCGATGGAGAGTTGGCATCGACCAATGCAGATTGATGATGATGATGATGATGACTGCGAGTTTGACGCCAAAGTTGGAAGCCTGGACGTGTTTACGATCACGTAGTAAGCCTCACCGGCTAAGCGCGGCTAGCGCTGCTAAGGCCGGAAAACGCGCACAATAGCCGGCCGGGTACTTCTGCACAAGCGGACATTCGATCGGACGATGGAGAGTAGTCGAAAAGCATCGACCAATGCACATTGATGATGATGATGATGGTCACTCCCGAGGTTGACGCCGGAGTTGGAAGCATTGACGCGGCCGTTCTCTCGTCATAAAGCCTCACCGGCTAGCGCTGCTAACGCCGGAAAACGCGGAGCTGCACAAGCGGACATTCGATCGGACAATGAAGAGTACCCCGAGTCCAATGCATATTCATCGGAGGAGCGGGTACAGTCTGATCACGGAGAAGACACTGTTTCTGGACTACGATGCCACCATGAATGGAGTGGATAAAATGGATCAGAACATCTCCTACCACCCGGTATAGCAACTGAAGGACACGGGGAAGCGAGACGTAACGAAACCGTAGCATGATCCTGATATTAGACTTGATGACACACTGCAGTATATACTTGCTATTCCCCGGAAAAAAAACGGCCTGCAAGAAAGTGGCGCACGCGAAGAGGCAATCTGTTGTGCAAATGCTGTTGCGTCTCTTTGCACGCAGGAGAGTGTTACAAAAAGAAAAACTGTCGTTGAAACATCCACATATTTGTAAATAGCACCACAGTTGCACACATTTGTAAATAGTTTGCCAAATTGTTGTCAAATTGTTACACTGTTGAATGTAAATAAACGTATTTTGCTATCAAAAAACACTTTTTCATTCTTGGTGGTAGTGTTTTATAGAAGTAAAGCACTATTTAGGTGTTTGTGGCATCATTCATGGACAAAAAGAAGTGTCAAATTCACTAGAATGCATGAAATAATATCGTTTCACTAAAAGCTTGATTTCTCCGTATTTTGGTCCAACACAGGCGAAATTGGGTCAAACTAACCATTTTCTATTGTTGATTACTAAAGAACGGAATAAGGTAGAAACAAACTCTTTTTTTCTGATGAAAGATGAAAGTCCAATCTTTCATTTGGTAGTACGTGTGTTTCCATAGTCCAAACAGAACATTTTCTGTGGACCTTGAAAATCAGTCAAAATGCTTAAATCGGCTGGCACTGACTGCATCCCTTTTCTGAAAACGTCTGGCAGTCAAAGAGTTAATATTAAATAAATGAGAAACCGGTCTATTCAGTTTCAAGTGGGATGAAAATGTGTGTCTGAACAAGATGAGGGCTAGGTCAGCCAAGGAGAAGAACATGCCAATGCTTGTTGTTCATGTAAAATAAATTAAACATTTTATCAGATGTAATACTGTGAGGAATTGTACTGTTTTCACAAACGAACTCTTCTGTATATGTATGCGTAAATTAGCATTGGTGTCTGTGCAGATTTAGACTTTCAAATGTGACCTTTGTTGTCTAAATGTCAGGGAGATTGGAGAGTGAGCCCACAGTGGAAGGGCACACTTATGTAATATGCTCCCTCTGCCTTTCACACACACACGCACACGCACACACACATCCAAGCACAGAGCAGGATCTTGTTTGAGAAGGGTTGTCATATCTTAGCTGTGATGCTTTGTACGGCTCTTTGCAATTCACTGAAAGCCTCACTTTCATGAGCCTTTGCTTTTATCTGAATGTATGTGCAGAAAGTGCCCTGGAAATTATTTATGGCTTTAAAAATACTGATGCACTCCGTTTGGTGTTATTCTTTCAAACATATTCTTAGATCTTTGATCCAAACCCGAAGCGCTATGTGAAGTTGTGTTGAGTGGTTGATTTGATAACTGGTGTGGGGATGTGGTGACTGAACTGAACCAAATGCAGCCTATGAAATTATTTATAATCACAGTGTGTACCCATAATCTTCACAACAATGAGGACACAAATACTAGGACAATACCTAATGATCATGCTCAAGAAATCAGCTGACTTGCTATTGATTTTGAAAAACTGTTAGCTCACTTGTTATGATTGATTATGTATGACTATTTATTGTTACTATGAGTACTGTGTTGGGGTCTATTTGTAACAGTTGTGTAATTTACAGTATGTATTTGGCAGGCAATGTGTGCCTTCAACTGTCAAATACAAAAAACAAAACAACAACAACAAAACACGCATGTTATTGCTTGTTAGTGTATCATTCTGGCAGGAGACCAGGACAATCCCCTGTCGAAATATTTCACATCCACAATGTCTTTTGCTTTACCCAAGACCAAGACATCTTCAAGAGCAGTCATTTGTAAGTACTCCAAAATGTGCATGTTTTTCAGTAGCGGCTAATCTTATATGTTACTTTTCCCAGCCAACGAATCAGACTACAGTTACGCATCAAACTCTCGTAACGTTACTACGTCGTTTTTATTTACTTTGATAACAAAATGGCGGCAGAATTTCTGCTGGGGAACACCTTACACCACCAAAGGCAGTTATCATTAGACTATTTCCAATGACATCCAGTCCCACTTGAGACAACTGCAGCTGTCATGTTGGAGATTAACGCCTTGATTTGTTCTGATGCTTATTGAGTGTTTGAATAGATACATTTGATAGCCAACAAAGAAAAATTGTATCCCATGTTAGCTACAATATACAGTAGATGAAAGGGAAAACATTTTATTTCATTGTTTATTGAAATGTTTTCCTTCAATTGTTAAATGTCAATAAAATCCAAGTAAGGGTTAATTATGGTTGAGTAAAAAAAAAGTCTTGCCAGTCTGAATGATGCTTTTATATTTCATTGGTTCACGCTATTCAAAATCTATTCTTATAAACTGAAATTTAAAGATCTTATGCCATAATTTTTATTTATTTTTTATCTTTTATATCATTTTATTAGGTTTGCAAGATTATTTGGGCTGGTAATAGCCATGATGCCTTTTTTCCAAGCTATTTTTGTTGTTCTTAAATGCCTGAGATAAAAAAATCAGTTGGATTTCTTATGAATTAATATTGGATATGTAATAAGTTTTGCTCTGATTGGGTTGCTGTTTTCCTTCATTTCATCTGGAAAACATCTGATTGGTAGTTGTGTTGGATCTGTTGAAATTCAGTGGGCCATCAGTGGAATTGTTTTTTTCCCCTTCCATTCTGATGCCCTATGACATTGCAACCACCCAGCGAGCACACTGAGGTGGACTGACAAGCATGAAGCCATGGTCGTCGGCTGGTTCTCAGTTGTGCACTTTATTATTTTTTATTTTTTTTCTGAAGGGATTTGATGAACATTTTAGGTCTTTGCACTCTCGCTAGAATGTTTTCTGTGTATGGCAGTTCTGGCTTTTTATGCAAATTTATTTACCATAGAGTTAGTAAACATTTAGCAACAAGCTACATATCATTGCCGTCACTCAAAATATTCACACTTCCAAAATGGCTACTTTTCAAGAACTCAAACGACCGGCTTCTTGCTTGCCAAACACCATTTCATTCAAGTTAGTATTACACTTAGTATTATACCTTATATTGTTCACCCTTTTGTGTACTGACATTAACACAATACTACTCCAAAAATCATTTTCAATCGCTAATTTAATATGCTAAAGTCGCTACTTTATTACACTGTTATTGCTTGAAATGGCAGAATACATGGTCGACACCTTCGTCCACATTTGAGCTATATTAAAAGTACATACATGTCAGAAATGTAATATTCTTTGGCTACCTGAATGGTGCCTGACTCCCACCGTTCTAATCTCCTTGAAGGTAGTAATGTTAGGCAGTGCAGCTATTTGGTTATGACCTCCACTATGTCATCTTATCATGTATTCGTCACTGATCCAAAGTTTCTGTACACTTTGTCAACTTTTTGCCCTTCATTTTGGCACATCTGACTGATTAGGGTTACACAGAAAAAACAAACGCAAACAAACGTGAGTCATTCTACTAATCTTTCCATTTCAGGCCTATAGTTTATAATGCTAATCTCAACCTCCAACGTGGTGGACAAACAAATGTGTCTGTTCGGACATATAGGCACCCATACTTTGAGCTTAACATTCAAATTGTATCCAGTAACATATTACTGTAATATATGCATTAATTATTCGTACTAATAACTAATACTGTATATACTGTAGGCCTAAGATTTTTTTTTTAATTCAAAATAAAATTTAATGTGGGACACTGTATAAAGGACTTCTTATATGCCAATTATCTTAACTTGATCTTTAGGGCTATTCATACGAAAAACAAGTATTATCATTTGATTGTTGCACAAGAACGACTTAGGGTTCGAATGATTGTTTTTGTCTCCCCCATGCGAAAATTAACCGTATATGGGATCGATTTGGCATAGTAGCTTCAGACAGAATGGTGGTGGTGGAAATTTGCTGACATCATGCCAATATGCAAGATGTTTAACGCTTTAAATAAGATGGGTCCTTTCTCGTGAAATCCTCCTGTAAAGTGTGACTGATAAATCATACATCGCATTGCATTACACGTACGGCGGTATTGTTCGGGATGTTGGTTGTGATACTGATTTCAGCCTTGGTGGTCAATGAAGTCAGCGAGGGGCTGGCCGTGCCCCTCCCCGCCTGGTGTGATGTCTGATGCCGGTAGTCTAGCAGTGGAGGCTGATGAGTATTAATTCAGGACCGCCTCTCCAACGCTGAGCTGAGCCCTTCTCTGCCTGGTCCCCGCTCACCGGAAGGCAGCTCTGCAGCTGCGAACAGCCTGCCCACCGCCTCTCCCCCGCCTGCTTGAATCTGCAGCCCGGAGTGTGGCTCGTTTGTCGGGGACGAGGCAAAAACACCGTCAGGTGTTGACCAGCAGGGAGAAATCGCGGTGCAGACTGATGACGATGATGATGGTGAGGATGATGCATCCCTTCCTGTGCCATTATGAATTGCAAGACGCAGTGTGAGGAGGCGTATCGGCATCTTTTTTCCACGTTTTGCCCAACCGTAAAGGTGGATTACATGCTTGCCTGGGGTCTTCACGGCTGAATACCGCCCGACTGAGAACGCCTCTCACGGCCCGCAGTGCTGCGCCATGGCCTTGGATGTCCAGACTTGTGCGGTGTTTACGGTGATCGCGTTGCTGGTGCTTGTGAACGTGCTGTTGATGTTCATCCTCGGTACTCGTTAATGGATCTGCGGTCGGGGCCCGGTTCGCAGCGCACCTCACTGTCACACAGGAGGAGAGGAGAGACAGGCGGTGCGCGGTGGTTGAGAGCGGGGACACCCGGCGCTCCATCACGGCTACGCGTTGAAATGAATGACGTTGGTACAACATAATGTATTTGTGTTACCCCCCACCCTCCCCGATCCTTCGTTGTGTATCGTGTCCTCTCACGTTCGTTTAATTGTGATAGATTATGTTGTGTGGTGGTGGTGCGGACACTCGATCTGTGATGCTGTAACATTTTTCTGTGCTCGCTCGAGTTACTGTATCCCCGCATATAAACATGTCCCTTTCGTCGATCTCCTCTCTTTTCTCTCCTCCATGTTGTATTCCATGGCTTATGAGCATGAGAGTATAATTGAATTATCTCAGTACGTTGACTGGGTGATATTTTTTAACATCTTGCTGCTGCATGATTTTTTTTTTTTATTATTCACATCATGGCAGCAAATATGTGATCTCCGTACTGAGGACAACGTGTTATTCCTAGCAAATAGGCCTGCAAGTAAGATGTGTGCTGCAGACGCTGCAGGATGATGGTAACTGAACAGTAATCAGTTGTGGACAAGGCCAGGCCTAATAAAGGAGGGCCTCCACGTTAGGTTTCCCCCATTTTAGATGCTGTTAAAATCGGCTCCCATTTCCAGTCCTGGGTTATTCACACTTCGACAATGCACATGTTGCTGAGGTTTACAGCTCTCTGACCATTGCAAACTGTATTGAAATATCTGCACTTTTTTTTTAATCCGCCAAGTGAAAAGGCATGTCAGAAGAAAAATCATTTCTTCCGCATGCAGTAGCATGAGCCAATAAAGGATGGGAAGCAGGTGTCATAAATGTTTAATGAATGTTATAAATAGATATGCTAAAAGCCCATCTCAGAGTTGTTCATGACATTCCTATTATTAGTGATGGTGGGCAAGCTAGTTTGCTTTGTCTTTTTTTTTAGATTTAAGTGCTTTCTCACCCTGTAGGCTAAGTAATATGTGTTTGTTTAGGGGAGGTGGAAAGGTTTCATTGCATGTGTAGACAAATACTTGGCAACCATTTGTATTAGAAGGGAAGGTATTTCTCTCACTTGTCATGGCATGTGGACCAATGTTCTCTTCAGTGTAGAACAAAGCTAAAACTTGGACTGAAAGCAGAGCATCGTGATGTTGTATATACTGTGCACGTGTTCACGTTAGCATGTCCATGTCTGCAGTGGTTTGTTTCTATACATGTATTCTAGCTTATTTGTATTGACTCGAGTCTTTTATTGAATCAGAATGCTTTTGCACATTTGTAATATCTCCAGGGCAGTTGTCTTCTTAAAGCCTTCTGTTAAATGTTGTGCAAACACAAGTGTCAACGTGCGTATAGTGTGCGTGAGTGACAAAACCATGTGTGCGAGAAATGTGCTGCTATTTCTCACTGTTTTTAGGAAGAGCTATTTCTGATTGGCTCCCAGACTCGGGGTATATGTGTATTACATAACAAGGTTGGCAGACGCAGGGAGGATGGACCGCGAGACTCACAGTGTGCGTCAGAAAGAGAAACCTCTTTCTGGAATATAGCACCCTGTTAATCAGCACGCTCGTGAACAACCTCAATTTTGAACTCTATTGAAAAGGATCATCAATCATGATCATATGAGCCGGACTTCTCCATGCATACGCTCTCCTTACAGCTACATGCTACGAACATGGTAAGGCTTGTTGAAACATATGTATTTGCTTAGGAATGCTGTCGGTGCATCGTTGCAGCTATGCTACAAGTACAAAGAGAGGAAGAATGCAGTGGGGCAGCCAGTGTAGTGAATGCTGATGCTTTGTGGTGCAAAGATAGGACTCAAGCCATAGCATTTTTGTATTTCTTACTTGGTGTTCATTTATGTCACTTGAACATGCCACGTAAGTCCATTCTGTAGACATTTCTCTGCATTAATTTGCTTTGACCTAAATAAAGATTTTGCACTTTTAATGGTGCAAGTTGTCATACTGTATAGGTCATTACAGCTGTCAGATACACTGGTCACGAGTGTTTGTGTGTAAGAGCTTTCTGTTGTTATTTGATCAAGCTGTGGCCGAGCTTAGCTATAGCAGGGGCAATTGTTAAGATTGATTATGTAATGCATTTAATTTATTCCGACATGCAGGGAAAATAATGCAATGTATTGGAGAGTGCTGATCTCATTAAGGAGATGGGATGAGGGAAAGAGAAGAGAATAGGGAGGAACATCGCTATAGTGACTGGATCGCTATCTCCCCCCCTTGTTTCTGATGCCTGTTGCCTGTATTACAGCAGATTGATAGGAACTGTACTGTGGTGATTTGGACAGAAGATGGTGTAGTGCAGTGATGGGAACCTGATAAGTTTTAATAGGGGAGCATCAAAGCTGACCTCTGTATGTTCTGTATGTGCTGGCCCAGTCAGGTCGATCATTCCACAATGCATTTCTGCATTATAATCATTTGAGTCTGAATGATATAAATCCAATTTCTCCTCCTGAATGAACAAAGATTTTTAATCTTTTTGAGCAGCCTCCATCCGTGCTGTTTCCATGGCAGCGTGACACATGTTTTTGCAGTAATCCTCCTCTCTTCCTGAAGTGAAGAGCTTTGAGATATAGGCTGGAGCTATTGTTGCAGCAGCTCACAGCCCTGTGTGATTGCCGATGTAATCAACCGACTCAGTGACATCTTTGAGCGAAAACCTGCATGCAGGAATGGCTGCTTTTGCTTGACACGCAAGGAACAATTGAGCAGATTCTCCAGATCCAAAAGTCCACTATGATGCAGTGGTTAATAATTAAGGGCTGGACTCACTCCTAAAATCTCGAATTGTTAATCGTGCCGACGTCAGCGAACGGATTCCGTTTGGATTTATTACTAATATGACATCTTTCCAAGGAAACAAACATATTTCCTGGAAAATAAATCAAGTTTGACCTAAATAGTAAATTGAGAAGACTTATAGAGCCTATTATCATAGCATTAAGAGTTTTACAAAGTCTGATATTCAATTATTTCAAAACTTATTATAATCAGCATTATTATAATATAATATAATATGATCGGCATTGCTGCCTCATTGTTCTAACTATGGAATAGTTCTTTTAAGTTTCAAATGACTTACCTTAAGTGAATTTCGTGTTGCATTGTGGTCAACGGTCAAATCTGGATCGGTTATTGCACACACTGTTGTTGAAAACCGTAGTAAATTGTCCTTGCGGCAAACATCCTCAATGCTGGATGGGTTACCCTGCATGCTACTAAGTTGGTACAGTTGCTAGCTGCAGAGACCATAGATATATTAGCTATGGAGCAAGCCGTGTATTTGGCTCCAATAAGTACATGAAAACGTATGGAATTCTAAAGCGATTTTGATGTGGATTGGTTCGTTAGAAACTACAAACGTGTCATTTTACAATCGGGGCTCTAACATGGAGACCATAGCGGGACTCCCGGGTTGCACACAGCACCGCTCACAGTGAAGGCTCTATATATAAATATCTATTCCGGCAGCCGCTTGCCTGAAATGTACATGTTTTCTGAATGATCGTGTAGCAGTTCAAAATCTCTTGTGCAGCTTTGCAACTTGTTGCGCTGAAGAAAAGAGCCCCGGGATCGACACACATTTCTGTTTGCTTTATAAATCACCGGAGAAGATTTGCAGGACGCCATGAAAAGATTCAGAGCACTGTCAAAACAACTCCATGTATGATTTCATGTCTCTGGACTCCAAAAACATTCTATTTTAAGAGGTTTCAAAATGAAGTCCGTAACCGTCATAGAAAGTGGAATCGTGCTAAAGTTGCCATGTAAAGAAAATGCTGGTTCCGGTGACATCACACTATATTATCCGCGTCTGCAAAATATGATTCCATATTTAATTTGCCACACCCACACCAGCGAATGACCAAATTACCACTAGGACATTTAAACTTTAATATACAGGCTGTTATGTTCCCATAACAAACGGGTATTATCATACAATGTTCATTTAACTGGTTATGCAGTTTTAAGTAAAGTAACTAACTTAAAATTTAGGGCTGTCACAAATGAATCATTTTTAGAATTGATTATTCCTTTGATTACTTGGGTGATCATCACTATTGATCCCTCTTGCCCCCCACATACTCTAGTTAACAAATGTTTTGTATTTGGTCTTAGTTTTTTTGTTTTGTATAAGGGGTTGGTACCATAGTAATAAACACCCTTCTACAAATTACATTTAAGTTGGCTGAAGTTGATGTATAGGCTATTAACCCTATACTCACTTCAAAGTAAACATGTTTTTTTATTAATGTACATTCAAATTAATGTTTGGCCTCACAGTCTCGTGCTAGCTCAAGTGCCCCTCAGGGGACCTGAGGAGGATTTATTCAAAAATGACTTAGCTCCAACTGTCACGCTCGCCTGGTCTCTATTTCCCACAACAATCATGTCACTTTACACTCAAACAAGATCACTGCTGTGATGTGTTGAGTGGAGATGCAGAGAGCTAGCTATGTTAAGCTAAGTTAGCTGGAGACTCTACAACTTCCACTAAGTCAAGTTTAACGTGCAGGACGATTTAGTGGAAAATGCTTTGCTCCAGTTAGGTAGTCATTAGGGATGTAACGATATCCTAAAATCATGATACGATATTACCACGATATGAAGGTCACGATACAATAATTATCACTATATTGTGTGAAGGTTGGCGATACAAAAAGGTGACAATATTGTAAAAAATAAAATAAAATAGCTCATACTAAAAAAAATATATATATATATATATATATTGTGCTTTTGTACATTACAGCAATGAAAATAGTATTTATAAAAAATATATAAATGTAATGTATATATTGAGGCACTTACTTGCTAATGCAAGCACACATTGAGCTCCTCCACATATTGACTCTGTTCACAAGCATATTATGTTCCCCTTCATCTGCCCATTAGTGTGGATTTTAAACATAGAAGGGCCAAAACATGCCTTTTGAAAATTAAACTGCACTAAAAAACTAGCCACTAGAGGGTACTAGAACTGCAGAAATGGAAATCAACCTGACTTTTTTAACAGATGTACCGCTTGTAATATTGTGACATAACGACGACGATATATTGTGTCAGTTTTAATATCGCAATATTGCCGTTATCGTTACATCCCTAGTAGTCATGGGACGTTCTGTTACGAGGCTTTTGCATGTTCAGCACTAGTTTACCTAAAAAGCACCAAACCGTGAGCTTCTGTGAAAGGTATAAAAGGGTAGGGTGACCAGATTTAAAAAAAATAAAACCGGGATGCTACAACTTTGATGAAAATTAAGTATAAAATAAATGTGACCAGTTGTTTCAATCAGGGTGTGCCAGCAAAAGACGGCCAATATGCGCCAACCGAGAGCAGGGGCGGGTGGGATTGCTAATGCTAAATGCAATCTTGGTTGACATTTTAACTAAACAATCAATGTACTCACCAATATCCAACCTTTTTTTTTCTGTCCCGACAGCTGTTGGAAGCTGGCAGTGCCGTTTACCTCGCGCCGGTTACGCTTTGCAATATTGGAAATATGCCGTTTGAATAGGGTGACCATATTTTCACAATTAAAATCCAGGAATTACAATTTTGCTGAACATCATATATACAATAAATTGTCACCAGGAATTATTCTTAACAGATTTAATTGCGTGTCAATCTGGTGATCAGTGGCTGTGCTCCTATCTAGCTAATGCTAAATGCAATCTTGGTTGACGGTTCAAAAGTGCTAAACCAAACAATGCATTCACCATTATCTAACCTTTTTTACTCTCTCCCAGTGTTGTGGCAATGTAGTTACCCCCCGAAAAAATTTTATGCCCTGGAACTTGAGTTGACATGCGGCTGTTCTGATTTTGATGCGTCAAATAATAAAATGAAATGTTTCCACGTATACTCCCTGAAACAAACAAAAAGGCCGCCACAAATGCTCAGCACGTGTTCGGTCTGAGTATATTTTCCCATGATTCTTAGACATGGACGCAGGAAGTACGTGAATGTGAAATAATTCCCTTTTAAATGGTTTATCATATGAACCACTATTACAACTGTGACTGACATACATACACATTGGTCAAAGAGTTGGCTTGCTGACTGGAAAAACCGGGACGCCTGGATGCTGGATGGGACCTGCATACTAGTGGGACAAAACAATTGGGCTGCCGAAATCCGCCGGGACTTGGGACACAAGGCTCAAAATTAGGATGTCTTTTCACCCAAAGTCACGCATACACACTCCCGTGTTCCCGTCTCTAAGTTTACCACAGCTCCGCTTTGCAGTAATTACATAAAACTTTTATTTTTGTACTTTTTAAGTTTTAAACGACAAAACCTTGAGCATCTATTTTCTTTTAGCGTATTCCTCCATAGCAACGATGAGACAATTGACTGAATGCGTGTGTCTGCAGCATCCATGTAGTAACTTAGACAGTGGTTGGCCAAACATGATTACGGGCAGGCTTGCAGAGTAATGGACTACAAAAATTGTACATTTATTAAGTGTGGGTTGTTTTTGTTTTTGTTTTCCTTGCCCTCAATGGACCGCCGTTGCTCGTCCCATGTAACGTTTTTGTTGGCCAACAAGTAAATTAAAAAAGTCTTAGTGGTCTTAGCGCTGTCAGTTTCAAAAGTGACTCACAGGGAATGGATTGTGACCATTTTGGATCACATTCACTCGAAGATTTATTCACTTATTTTAAATAGCATTTACCACAAAACGTGTGAGCTGTCAAATGCATCTAGATTTCTGGTTTCCATATGGTTGCTGGTGAGCTAGCCCCACTGCTGCATCTTCTAAGTAAAAACTTCACGACTTCCTGTCATGAATCACCCGCAGCTTTACTAATTAAATGTCTTATTACCAATGTCGAGGAGGGAATTGAAGCTAACTCCTTGTTTTTTTTTTTTAATCCTTTCATTGGTTATAACAAACATTGGTCATGTGGAAATGTTTATTTATGAAGCTAGCAAATCTTTATATCTAGCTCCATGATGTATTACCTTCTGGGTCAGTTTGAAAACGGCCTTCTTTATGCAACTGAGCAATTGTTTCAAATTGGTCTAAAATATATATTGCATTGATTGATTGATTTTTTTTTTACATGTTTTGTATCACATGTAATACAAAAGTGCTCAAGGCAAACTTACTGCTTTACACGTTTTAACGCAATGCCCTATGTCTATTTCCAGTCTTCCATCTATTCCATTCCTTCAAGCTTGGTCATTTAACCCTTTTTGTTCAAATGCATACTGGTTCATATTTGTCATTTTTTTGAAAGATGTCATTTTTTTTGTTTTGTTTGCTTAAGGGCTATTAAGAATGGTATGCAATAATTAGCATAATACAAGCACTCTCAACAAATTAGGATTAATTAATTAATTAATTTATTTATTTATTTTACGATAAAGCATATTATTCCACAGTTCCACAAATTCTAGCCAAATTCTAAATCCAAAAACATGGTTGAGACTTCAGCTTTATAGTTCATATAGCTTAGCCATCTCCTTACCTACAGCAAAAGCAGATCTTGACTGGGTAGAACTCGTCGTGTTCCCACAACTTGGTACCTGGTTATGTTTGGGCTGGATAATTCTGGTGAAGAGATCCGGAAAGATGCAAACATGTACAGCATTAATGTGGACATGATGTAGTCTCGAGGTCGCATAGTGATGGATCGCATTTCTGTACGTTTAAATGGATGATTTAAGATCTAGGTCCCACTTAGAAGCAATGTCGCTGTCTCTTGTCGTTTAATGAGAATGACTTTTAGCTGCAGATATCCCTGATAGAATGCCAATCAGCTCACAGGCCATGATCCCCCCGTATTGACTGATGCATGTCTGATTACTGTGTTGTTTCTCCTGTCATAGTTTTGCCCTTTTTGTGTTGGTACACTATGTTGTATTGTGCTGTGGTTTGTGTTAGCAACTGTCTAATGCTTTTTGTCTAATGCTACCAGGGGGCTTTGAGGTTTTAGTAATCTGAGTGGTTACAACTCAAAGGATAAGTGTTGATTGCAATTGCTGAAACACAATTCATAGAGCTTTTTTTTTTTTAAAGAAGCTTTAAAAAAAGATATAAGATATATAACACCTTAAACTTATACACCATACCAAAGCAATGTTATGTCAGTATTGGAGACAATTTTTAATGAGCCATAGATTGAGATATCTTCTCTATTCTTACCTATTCTCTAGTTGATAAGTGGAGGGTCAATCGTCAACGCTGAGGCGGTATGGGACCATGTGACCATGGCAGACCGGGAGTTGGCATTTAAAGCCGGTGACGTCATCAAGGTGCTGGATGCCTCCAACAAGGACTGGTGGTGGGGACAGATTGATGAGGAGGAGGGATGGTTCCCTGCCAGCTTTGTGCGGGTGAGTCTTATGCAGCCGCAGCTGGCCCACATGTACAGACACAACATACACCCACACGCACAACTGGAGACTCATGGACATATGCAAACAAACAAATAAACAAACTGGGTCTACTGGGTCTTCACACGTACAGAATGGTGAACAGTCATTTACTTGAATAATACACATGGCCCAACTAAAAATAAATGCTGAGGGTGTCCCTTCCACGCGGCATCACGTTGATCTTTTTTCTCTCAAATGCACTCACCATATTGCCATTATACATTGTGATTATATAATACCCACATCTGAACAGGACTACCCCAACTCTGTTTGAACTGATGTCCTACTGTTATTACCTTGAGGGCGCCCGAAGGAAGATTTAGCATCCTTGTAGGTGGAGGCTCACAGCAGAACGCCTCCCCCACCTCCAGACCCCCCTCATTGCCATTCCCACCTGTCCACCCTTCCATTGTCACTCCCAAGAGGGCAGGACTGTCTACCAAAAAGTATCTTTCTGTTGTGTCATTCTTTCTCTCCAAGGTGGAACCCCACCCTCCTCAGCCCCAAACAAAACAGGTTTTCTATATCAACCCCATAGCAACTCCACGGTTCCAACACACCACGTCAAAGGTGCGTTTTTTCCCCCCCCCAGCCTCATCCACCCATCCAGCCTGCCCAACCCACCATGCAACGCACCCTCAATATCACCAAACATTAACCTCATCCAGTCACCCTTGACCGGTGTCATATAGATACTAGGTAGTCATGATGAGTCAAAAGTAAAGATCTTAATTTTCTTCCTCGAGATTTGCCCCCCAAATATTTAAGCTTTAAGGGCGTTTGAGTGACAACTCATTTTCATAGAATATTTACATTCATATTTATGCCTATTGCTATTTTTATTTTATTTTTAAATTTCAGTACAGTTCTTTTACTGTTGACTCTATTTGTCAGTTTTAAGGCTGCGCTACTGGTTCTCGTCTCTGCAGTTCAGTGCTCTCCCACCCGTCACTCTGCTTGTCTGTGGCGCTGCATTTCTCATCTTGTGTTTGGCATTCTACCCATCAGTTCTTCAATGTTATATTGGCAAAGCGTGTGTCGTCAGGTGTTGGCTGCTGGGCATTTAAAATCACGCTCACTGTGCCCTTTATATTAGGAGGATGGTATTATGTATGTGAGCCTGTGGGTTTGAATTTTGGGGAGCAAATGTGCATGTTTGCAAAGATCTACAGTGGGCATAGAAAGTGAACACATCACTGTTAAAAATTATAAAATAGATGTAGTGATGAACTGTTTTAACTGACAATGGTTTTCTGGAGTGTTCCTGCACGTGGGTATATCCACAATAATGCCTGTTTTTAATACTGTGCCGCCTGAGAGATCGAAGGTCACAGGCATTCAATGTTGGTTTCGGCCTTGTTGCTTACATGCAGCATTTTCTCCAGATTCTCTCAATCTTTGATATTATGGACCGTAGATGATATAATCCCTACATTCCTTACAATTGTACATTGAGAAAGTTGTTCTTAAACTGTTGGACTATTTGCTCTCACAGTTGTTTTCAAAGAGGTGACTCTCACCCCATCCTTGCTCATGAACAAGTGAGCCTTTTCGATGATGCTCCGCTGTTTCCAATTAACCTGTTTACCAGTGGGATGTTTCAAACAGGTGTTTTTTTGCTTTTGTTGTTGTTGTTTTTTTAGCATTTCTCAACTTTCCCAGCCAGTCCTTTGTTGCCCCTTTCCTGGCTTTTCTGGAACCTGTTGCAGGCATCAAATTGAAAATGAGAGAATATTTGCAAAAAACAAGAACATTCATCAGTTTAAACATGAAATATCCTGTAGTGTCAATTCAATTCAGCTGAATATACTGAGGCTTGAAAAATGTTACACAAAATTGTGTTCTGTTTTTATTTACGTTTTACGCAATGTCCAGACTTAATTGGAATTGGGTTCTGTTCTGTATATTTTATAATATTGCTGTACCCTTAAAGGCACACATTTTTTCTTAGCAAGAATATGTTGTTTGTGCGTCCACTAATCTAAAACACAGTATTATGATTTACATTGTGTTTGTGGAATAAAAATTAAGCAGATCCTTCCATCCATTTTAATTCATCTCAGGTGTTTTAGGCAAAAAAAGCAACAACACATAATTACAGTATCATTCTGTATTGATATATTGCCGCATATTTATTATTTTTATTTGAGATATAGTAAATAATAAAACTGTATCTTAACTATTAAAAATATTAGCATAAAACGATATAAAATATAGAGATATATATCTATCAATATCTATCTCTATATTATCTAGACTGTTTTTGCAAAGTAGGTACATTCATATCGCAAGGGTGGATTCATATCGCAATTTGCATATCAAAATTAGCATTTCACTCTTCATACCTTTACAAACACAATGAAAAGCAGAACTGTGAATGGGCTTTTGGCACAGGAGAACACACCTACGTACATTAAGTAGGAGACAAAGCTATTTGGTTAATGGAGTGAGAAGATGGTGACGACAGAAGAAAAATCTGAGGGAAAAAAATGGTGAAAGTGTCATTTCAGACTAAATGCAAGGCGAGCACATTTACATGTAATCGTAGTAACATAGACCTTGCTCTCCACCAAAGACGGCCAGTATGAAGCTGCATAGGACCCAAGATAAGGTAACATTAACGGAGAGCAAATCAGTAAGATTAACGTTAATGTACCTTACTAACATAACGTTAGCCATGTGGAGTTCTAGGTCTCTTTGAATTAGGGTTACTGTCGAATTTGTGGCTTGTTATATAGTGACAAGCACAGTATATGCCCACTACCATAGTTACATCATATACTGTAGGATGCTTGTAAGTTTTGCTCAGTGTCGGCACTAAACTACGTCACATATGGCCGTTTTGAGTTATATGGGTAAAAAATATTGCAAAGTTGTCCAGAGAGGACTCAAGGCTAAAATGGGGAATGTACACAACCAGAGGAGGTTTTGGTTAACTCAAATGAAGGAAATATTTGTTTCCTCTCGAGGTGGCTTCATTTTACTTGTAACAAGGCTTACATGATCAGGATTTTTGGGACAGATCCCAGATCAGCAAGTTAAAAAACAAAACATAGCCGATCACCGATCCGATCACAAGATGGACCAATACTGTGTGTACTTAAATAACTTATTTATTTACTGTACAGTTATATACTGTACTTTTTTTTATTTATTTTTTTTTTTTACAAAGTCTAGCAATCCCAAGGAAGGAAAAAAAAGGGATTTTAATGTAAAACATCTATCTATTCATTAACAAAAAAGCAGAGCTTGATATGAAACAATTTAGCTGCTTTTCAAAACTTGCAATAGAAATATATAACTATAGTTGACCCGCGCATACTTGCAATTCGGCACTCAAGGCTCTGTATATTGACTGATTTTTTTATTTTTTACCCATCCACCCTCCGGGAAACATACATTGAATGTTTATCAGCATTTAAATTTTATTTTAGATATTATTATTTTATTTTAGATGTTTATTTATTTATTTATTTATTTTGCCAGTACATTTTCATTGGCCGTCAACTTTATGTGTATTTTCACAATTTGTGGGTTGGCCGAGTCCCTATCCCCAGAAAATAGCAGGTGTTGATAGTCAACACTTTAGTTGAAACCTTATCAAATTTATTTTAATGAAAAACTTAACGTGGATTTATGAGTCGCAAATCTTGCAAGGAAGGATGTAGTGAAGTGGGACGATGTTTTATAGTAGTCTTATAGTGTATTGATGGACATGGGACTTTTGCACATCTTTGAAGGCAACGTTATGAAGCGAGGTCAGCACATTTTGTGACAATTGCATATATCTTTATTTGCTTCATAAAGATAATTTATATAACTTTATTACTGTATAACTGTGGACAATTCCATTAACTGAGTTACTTTGAAGCATGGGTAGGGGGGGGGGAGGACTGTCTGTGCTCGTGGTCGGTTCACTTCTTGTAATATTCTTTATGTAGCATAATCCAAAATTCAGAAAATCATGAAATATGTCAGCTTTGCCCAACATGTAGTGGTGTGACCAAGTAAAAATACACACAAAGACAACAAAAACAGCACAGAGGTTGAGGTGACGAGATGGCCATTAATGCCATCTCTGTTTCAGCTGTCGATGCCTTTGATCATTTCTCAAACTTATATAATGATACTTTTGATGCTTCCGGCATTTGAAGCACTGCATTTGCAGTACCATATCAGAAAGGAATGAATGGGTATCGATGAGCATATACACACAAGGATCACCCAAGGAAAGTTAATATCACAGTTACGTATTGACAGGTAATGTCGCACCAAAATCTCGTGGCTGCCAAAATTTATTTTTTAGTGGCCCCCCAACAGGTAAATGCATATTTGAAAAACATTGATTGGTTCAGTGAATTAAGACATAGCTGATCAAAAAATATGCATACAAACATTTTGGCTAATATTGGCTATGCTGATAGCTTTTTATCAACAAAAAAAAAACAGTTCTGTAATTGTAATTGAAGCAAATCAATAAACCACAGTTTCAGAGATATATATATATATATATATATATTTATTTATTTATTTATTTATTTTTCCTCAACTCAGCAGGTTATAGGTCACACCCGTACAGTGGAATTATTTGGAATGGCCTTTTTTTCCCTCAAGGAATGTGTTATTTTAACAGTGGTGTGGTCACTTCTTGTCTATATCCACTGTAAGGGGAGGTCACACACAAGGTCAAATATCCTCAGGGAGCTAATCTTTGAAATGCTATGGCGTTTGTCGTAGTATCAGTGTCTGATGTAGGTGTATGTATGTGGAAGTAAGTCTCATTCAATTTTTGATTAAGGGTCTGTAGCTTGATTTGTTTGTTAATACCTTTTCATCAAATGCAGTTAACACACAACTTACCAAGTCATCACGTGTCCGTGTTTGTGCGTGTAAATGTATTTGTCCTTAGTTGTGGGTGAATCAAGAAGATGGAGGTGGGGAACCAGCCGAAGGGACTAGCGAGGTTCAAAATGGTCACCTGGACCCGGCCAACGATTGTTTGTGTCTTGGCTCGCCTCTCCAGAACCGTGACCAGATGAGAGCTAACGTCATCAATGAGATCATGAGCACGGAGAGACATTACATCAAACACCTCAAGGACATTTGTGAGGTACCAAATGCATTTAAACAAGCTAATAGGTACAGACCAGTTATTATGTCTGTAATGTGTCAACATTATTCGCTATTAGTCAGCACATACTTACAGCTTTAAAGGGGACAAATTATGACAAATTTACACTTTAATACCGGTTCTTATAATATACAAATACAGAAATCTATATTACTCCTTATTATTAAAATCTTGATTTTGAATCACCGCTATTTTCATTTTCAATCAATTACTGGCTCCGAACTGCATTATCATTGAAAGCATGATTGAACAGTTCAATCATTTCACTAATAGTGGCGCAACAAATAAAATAGAAATCGTACAGGTTATTTTTTTTTTTTTTTTTAACAACAAACGACTTCTTTAGCGTTTGTGAAATGAACAGACTATTTTGCTGCTTTATAATTTATATTTTTCTTTACAAAAAGGTATTTATTATTACCGTGTTCATTCTCACAAACTATAAGTATAGCCTCTTTATTCAATGCTACTCTAATTTTGTGTGTAATTTAATTTGTATTTCATATTAATAAAACAAAATTGTGATAAAATCTAAATCGTGATTTAGAAATTTAAAAATGTTTTGATATTCTATTTTTGCAAGATTGCCAACCCCTAATTGAATTTAAAAAATATATATTTTTTTATTTTAAAAATGTTTACAGGGTTACTTGCGCCAGTGCAGGAAGCGTGTGGACATGTTTAATGATGACCAACTAAAAGTTATCTTCGGAAACATTGAGGACATCTACCGCTTCCAGATGGGTTTTGTTAGAGACTTGGAGAAACAGTACAACACAGAGGATCCCCACCTTTCTGAAATTGGACCATGTTTTTTAGAACACGTGAGTTTGTTGTGTAACTACTGGTTTTCCCAATCCTATGAACATTTTAACATGTGTGCTCGCATCCCTCAGCTGTGCCTGACCTGTTCTTCCTCCTTGCTCTTTACAGAATTATGTGTTTTTGTTTGATTAAGCGTTTATTTTGAACATGCAGTGCAAAACATAGAAATTAGAGATGTACAATTTACTGTACTGTACTGTAAATATCATCCCATACTGAACCATTGTGTACTGCCAGTCCAAAAAGGCATCTAAAGAAGTAACCTATTTAAACTCTACACCTTGACCATTACCAAAGTAAAAAAAAAAAAAATGTTATTCTGATTGAGGTATCTTGCCCACGCAGTTTTTTTTTTGTGTGTGTTTTTTGTTTTGTTTAGAAACTGCTTTCATTTTGTCTTTGATGTATGAACCATTGTAGTATTATGACATAAACATTCTATTTTATGACACTTTCAGTAACTAAAATGTTTGGCTCAAGAATCAAGAACATGATTAAGAAAACAATTTATGTACTTACTGTAGCCATTGCCAAACACTCATAGATTTTTTATTTTTTTATTTTTTTTATGGTAAATCATAGTACTGGGCAACTGGTATTCCGCTTCAGTCCTGTAGATAGTAGGACTAACATCCTTTTAAACGTACAGTAAATCATGATTATAAAAACAATATTCTTGAATTGCATGTCTTGGATGACTATTTAATTTGATATTTCTGCTCTTCTGTATTACAGCAAGATGGTTTCTGGATATATTCAGAATACTGTAATAACCACTTGGACGCTTGCATGGAGCTGAGCAAGTTGATGAGGGATGGCAGGTACCAGCACTTCTTTGAGGCCTGTCGACTCCTCCAGCAAATGATTGACATTGCCATAGACGGCTTCTTGCTCACCCCAGTCCAGAAGATCTGCAAATATCCACTCCAGTTGGCTGAGCTTCTCAAATACACTGCACAAGAGCACAGGTGTGACACTTTGTACACAACACAACAGTAGCATAGATAACTGGTGGGTTTCAGTACTTCCAACAAGGCTAAGAACCACTGTATTAAAAGTACCAATAATCTTGAGAATGTTATCAGTTTTTCCATTTTAGTACATGAGTGCACAATCAGCACTTTATGGCTCTCTTCTAAAGTATTTGAAGAGGTTCCCTGATGATAGCATACTGTACAATACATGAAATTTCAGACATGCAGACTTGTGCATGCAAGCCCACAGAAACATAGTGTAAGAGATTTAGCATATACACAGCCAGCTCCAGGTCATTCACAAACCAGGCGCTCTCAGCCAGATCGGGACAGGTGCCAGCTCTGCCGGCAAAGCCTGCCAATTCACAGTGTTTGACTGCAAAGAATCTGCCAAGTATAGGCCATCCCTCTGTCAAACACATACACACTATACTTGGATCTATTGCCATTGGAGCATAGAGGGAAAAATCCTACTCAGATAGCATTGATGCAGTCGTATTTTACAACTGCTAGACCAAGTGGCTAATTAGAATTCAGTAGTTATCTTACTGTTTGGACCTTGTTCCAGCAGACTTACCGCTATTACTTCAGTATACATCCCATGTCTAATAAGGTACACTGTGTCTTTCATTACTGCAACTTCACCAGAATTTTTTTAAAAGAGTGGCCAGTTTTCAAAGAGCTTAACTCGACCCTTTAATTCCCCAAGAGTCATTACGTGTGCACTGTGTCTGTGTCTCTAGCGACTACCGATACGTGGCAGCAGCCTTGGCAGTAATGCGAAACGTCACCCAGCAGATCAATGAGAGGAAGAGAAGGCTGGAAAACATTGACAAAATTGCCCAGTGGCAAGCATCTGTTTTGGACTGGGAGGTACGTACGTACGTGTCCGTGCATGTGTGTGTGTGTGTGTGTGTGTGTGTGCATGCGTACGTGTAGGCGTATGTGCGTGTGTGTGTTCAAAGTACAAATATCTTCTCACTGGGTCTGTACACTCAAAACTACAGATAGTGTCCTGTACCATGAAGTCTTAATTAACACAACAACTGCGCACGTTGGTGTACCTTGAGGGGCAAAATATTCGTACTATAGACCCCTATTTCTGACAGTGTCTTGTTCCTGAATGCTGGTTTTACTTTATGTACAGTATTAAATCTGTTGTGTCTATCTTCACTCTCTTCAGCTACAGTAGTTCCTGGACTCCTTGCTCAGTTTCGTTTTCATGTATATGAACTGGTCATTGTTTCTTGAAGTCGCACAATTCAACAAGAATGAATTGCTTGAGCTTTCACGTTTCCGGATATCAACAGATATTGGCTGTTGGTGTGGGATCTAATCTTAAAATCATTCACATGACTAACTCATTTTAAATGCACAAGAAAAAACATGATGGTCAAATGAATAAGAGCAAGAATAGGAAAATGGTGCATCTAGGATCTTTTGAATAATTAAAGTGGATTCACGTTCCGGGGGGCTACAGTTTATCAACACATGTCTCTTAAAACATTCTGAATTAAAAAGCTAAAGCTAAAAATAAATATATTATTTAGTGATTATTTTACATTGTAAACCTTTGATTTATTGATTTTTGTATCTGTTTTCATGCGTCTAGGGCGATGATATCTTGGACAGAAGCTCGGAGCTCATCTATACTGGGGAGCTGTCATGGATCTATCAGCCATATGGGCGCAGCCAGCAGCGAGTCTTCTTCCTCTTTGATCACCAGCTGGTTCTCTGTAAGAAGGTAGAATGTCTTTCACTTTGTTCATTTTCTTCCTTTCATTTTGATTCTCGTTTGCTTGAAAACAAGCTGATAAGGGAGAGCACAAACAACCGAGTCCGCTGCTTGAAAGTTGTGCATTTCATGCTGATCCCAGAGATGCTCGAAGCCAGTGCAACTTCTTGCTCGGGACGGAAATATGCAGTATTACCCAATGCAAGACACATGAGCCCTCGGTTAAGTTCAAATACTCGGCACATTTCTCCAAATGTAACTGCAGTAGTTTGGGCTCCGATGCACCAAGGCTGTGCTCCCCTGTCAGACGAATGTTCATGCTCGGCTACACCCAACTATGCATGTACACAGAGACACAGGCACGAATGCAGTGAGACACTTGGACACGCTGTCTCATCGAGGCGGAGGAAATGCCTCCTCGCATGCATCCAAATGTGAACCGAAAACAATTATCTCATCATTTACTTACATACACCAAGTGTATAGTTCATGTGCGGCTTACATACTGTTAGTGTTTTCTTCATTAATCATTTATTGACCTCATCCACCCTGTGTCTGTCACTACTGATCATTTCTGGCACCTCAAACAAATTCTAGTATGTGTGCAGAGCTCAGTTTTTGCAGTGCCACTTAAAAAGGTTCTAAGGATACGCTGAATTATGTGTTTTTGTTCTTTTTTTCCCTATGCTTCCTGATTTAGCATTCTCAATCCAGCGACAGGCCTCTAGGGGTGTTAGCCCTCCATCTTCTCCTCTCGTATTGTTCTTATCAGTATAGTGCATAGATGCAGGTTTATCTCTCCATGCTCATTAGCTGTTGTTTCTCATTTTACCCCTGCTGAACTCATCATGCAACTGGATGTTGTTTAGTCCTAGGGCAATTGTGTTGTGGTGATTAGTTTAAGTGTACATAGAAGTAAATACATTTACGTTGACTGGATGCATTGTTGTTGCATGGTCAGATTGTGCCTTTGGCCTTATCTTGAGATTGTGAATGTGTGTGTTATATAATGCTTTATCCATCCATCCATTCATTGTCTTCCGCTTCTCTGAGGTCGGGTCGCATGGGTAGCAGCTTAAGCAGGGAAGCCCAGACTTTGGTATCCCTAGCCACTTCATCCAGCTCTTCTTCCCGAGGTGTTCCCAAGCCAGCTAGGAAACGTAGTCTCTCCAGCGTGGCCTGGGTCGTCTCGGATGTCCCCTACCAGTGGGACGTGCCTGGAACACCTCACCCGGGAGACATCCAGGAGTCATCCTAACAAGATGTCCGAGTTACTGCATCTGACTCATGTCAATGCGGAGGAACAGCGGCTCGACTCAGAGCCAGTCCTGGATGACCAAGCTTAGTTCTTACCTTATCTCTAAGGGAGAGCCCAGACACCCTGCAGAAGAAACTCATTTCGACCGCTTGTATCCTGGAACTTGTTTTTTTGGTCATGACCCACAGCTCGTGACCATGGGTGAGGATAGAAACATTGATCGACCAATAAATGGAGACCTGCCCTTTTCGTCTCAGCTCCTTCTTTACCACAAATGACTGATACAGAGTCGCTGCACCCATCGGCCTGTTGATTTCCCCACTTTATTCTTCCCTCACTCGTGAACAAGACTGCAAGAAAGTTGAACTCCTCCACTTGGGGCAGGATCCTTTTCCCGACCTGAAGAGAGCTATCCACCTTTTTCCGACTGAGGATCATGGTCTCAAAATTGGAGGTGCAGATTTTCATTCCAACCGCTTCACACTCGACTGCGAGCCACTCCATTGAGAGGTTGTAGATCGCAGCTTGGTGAAGCCAACAGCATCACATTAGCTGCAAAAAGTGTAGAGGTAATACTGTGTCCATCAAACCGGATCCCTCAACGCCTTGGCTATGCCTAGAAATTCTGTCCATAAAGGTTATTAACAGAATAGGTGACGAAAGGCAGCCCTCACTGTATCCAAATCTAACTTTCGGCAATGCAGACCCCAAACTCTGACACTGGTCGTGCAAGGACCAAACAGCCTGTACTAGGATGTCCAGTACCCCATACTCCCAGAGCAACCCACACAAGATCTCCCGGGGTATCCGGTCGAACATCTTTTCCAAGTCCACAAAGCACATGTAGACTGGTTGGGCGAATTCCCATGTATCCTCGAGCAAACTGCTAAGGCTACGTTCAGACTGCCAGCCCAAATCCGATTTTTGGCCCATCCAGATTTAAAGTGGATGGCTCTTTTGTAGCCTGAACAGTCACAAAGCAGGTCAAATCCGATTTTTGCGGGAGGTAGTTTTATATCCGATTTGGGCACAATGCGTCTCAGTCTGGTCAGCTCAAATTACTCGGAACGGATTTGACGTCACTCTACCCGTGCAAAAACCAAATGCACCCGCGCTGTCAATATCCAATCGGTTCGCCTTGACGGCTCCACTGCCCCGTCGGCTCCGCTCGTGTTCAACTGGAAATACAGTGACAGTTTACAATACTTGCGCTGAAGCCGGTCTCACTACCCCATCAGTTCTTCATATGCGCAACCGGAAATAGCGAATTAGTGCCAAAGAAACCTGGTCGTTTAAAAAAAGAAAGAAAAAGAAAAAATATGCTTTTACGCGCCTGCAAGGAACGGGCAGTGCGGAGCGGTAAACAGTGTCACATGACGTCAAACACTACACACGCTGGGCGCTGCCTCTGTTCGACGTCGTTGCTACAGCAACCTGTCAGATGGGTCAATAATGTGGCTCAGTCTGAACGGGGCCCGATCGGATTTGGACACTTGCTAAAAATAGTCTGGACAGTCAACACTAAAAATTGGATTTGAGGAGGAATCCGATTTGAGTCAGATACGCCTGCAGTCTAAACGCAGCCTCGTCTCCATGATGTTTGAATTGTGAGATTTATTGATAATTAATTTACTCACAGTATAATGATCAAAAGTAAAGTCTAACTTTTTTTACTTTGTACAAGTGCTGCTACTACTTACTTACTTATGAATGCCAGCGATAAAATCGTGTTGATGAGCTTATTTTCTGGAAAACTGGCATCTCTGTATGTGTGAAGTGGATGTTGGTGTATTTGGGCAGCAAATGGAAAGGGTTTCACAAGACAGACTACCAGGTATCAATGAAAAGGTAGTTTGTTGACAGCTGAGGAGAAATTTAAACACACACTCAACGCATCTCTCTATGCACCTCACCAGGATCTGATACGACGGGACATTCTGTACTATAAGGGTCGCATCGACATGGATCGCTACGAGGTGCGGGACGCCATTGATGGGAGAGACGATGACTTCAATGTAAGTGTGAAGAATGCCTTCAAATTGTGCAACAAAGACAGCGACGAGATCCACATCTTCCTGGCCAAGAAGCCGGAGGAGAAGATCCGCTGGCTCAGGGCTTTCCATGAGGAGAGGAAGATGGTGCTGGAGGATGAGAAAATCGGTTAGTCACGTCTTTGCTTCATTCATCGCTGTTATGTAATACAATTTGTCTGCATAACAAAACTGTTTTAGGTATAAGTTACAACTTCTTTGTGAAATAATGTCTAAACTTCAAAATGTTGTCATTTTTATCAATTGTGTTGTTACTAACAAACAAACATTTATGCTGTTATTCATCAAAATATTATTCCGCTTATCTGTCACGCTTTATAGCAGTACTATTGCTCGACAAATACAGTATATTTACTTGTACTTTGCTGAGCCTAAAAATGTATCAGTTCCAAAACATTATTTTTTTTCGAGATCAGAGGGAGGATCATTGACAAAAAACAATAACATGATAAAGGTGCTGCGGTATCACTGTTTTAAGGCACTTACTAAGCATCTAATCAGATGTCACCCTGCAGCCCCAAACATATCTCCATATTTGTATGATATGATATGATATGATATGATATGATATGATATGATATGATATGATATGATATGATATGATATGATATGATATGAAATTAACTCATCAATTCACTTCTCTTCTTTTTCTGAACTGCAATCTAGTGTCACTGCTCATTTTTCAGAACATTCTGCCTGTGTTGTTTTCTGTTTAGGTTTTGAGATCTCAGAGTACCAGAAACGGCAGGCAGCCATGACAGTGAGAAAGGTGACCAAACAGAAAGGTGAGGCAACAAGAAGATATCAGGTGATTTCCATTTTCTTTTCCTCACTGCTGTGCTCTGTCTTCTCATCGTTGTTTACTGTTTGTTCAATCTGCTTTTTGTATCTTCTTTCATGAACTTTTCTTAAACACACACGCACTGGAAAAGTACCGTAGATTTAGGTTTACTTTTGGTCTTCCATTTGAGTTAAATGTCTGTCTGCTCACATTTAGCTGACTTGCCACGTGTAGTAAATCAGCTGTTAAGCATCAATGAAAAGACAGAGGGACTGTTTGCATGAAGTATTGAGTTTTAAAGATGACACCTATCTTCATGGCATCTGGATCCGGTGTCATAGTTTTCTTGAAGCAATTTCCTACCTCCATCAACTGTATGGGTTAACGTTAGCAACTTGGTTTTAACTTGACTTGGTACCGAGACATTTATTATATAGTTGACAATCACAGCTGTCACTATAGTTTTAGGAATCTTTTAGTAGGTTAGGAGCCCATGTAAGATTAGCTCCTGAGCTTGGGAACGCTGATAAGATCCAACGCAAGATGACAAAGAAAGCTGAAAGTCAAGGTTAAGCTATGAACAGTCAGTCACAATTTTCAACAAACTTTGTTCTTTCTGATTTTTGTTCTGTCACTTAATTGTAAAATATGATGACCCAAGATAGTCAATGTGTCTGAGGTAAAAGTTCAGATCTGTCGCTTTCTTTTCACCTCTCTGCAGCTTGTAATTACCAGCTGTTCTTCAACCATTTAAACATAACAGGTACAGTGCCTTAAAAAAAAGGATTCACAGCCTTTGAGCTTTTCCACATATTGCAACCTCAGAATCAAAATTGGCGAGAAAATTGGCTCCCAGGAGTGCTGAAAATAAATGCGCACCACATTTTTCAGATTTTTTTCCCCCCCTTAATTTTCTCTTTCAACTTATCATTTCCATTTCACTTCACAATTATGTGCTACTTTATGTTGGTCCATTATATAAAATCTCAAAACAAAAATCAGAACTTTGTGGTTGTAAGGTGGCGATATGTAGAAAAAGTTCAAGGGGTGTGAAGACGTTTCCAAGGCACTTAACTCTATATCCTTTACAAGTACCTTAGCCAGAACCTTTTTGTTCTCTTTGTCAGAACTGAGTTTACTACTTTAGTTGGTATAAATGAGTCTGATGGAACAACAGATAAAGTCGCCAATGAAAACCAAGTGTTACAGCAAATTGACAAAAAAAGACATGCCAGATGTGTTTTCTTAGATGCTAGCACAACACAAACACTGGGCCCACATGTCACAACTGCTGGTGTCATCTTATGCATTTTAGCCATTTAGTGTTAGTCTAGTTTGTTTTCCATGAGTGATGTTTTCGCTATGGCCAATTGCACAATAAGCATGATCATCCATTAAAGTATGAATTAACCAATGACCACTTGTGAATGTTCTCTCTGGCGTCAACCCTCGTAGATGTCTTTCCCAAGTAAATGTTGTGTTTGGTGCTGTGTGTGTTACATGGCTGGCACAAGGTGAAGTACTCTCTTGAATTTCAGATTCATTTATAGATTTCATCTTGCGAACGAGGGCCATGTTTTATGGACATGGTTTGAAAATGCTAAAGGTATATGCATACGCGTTCTCTTTAGAGCTAGCACAATAAGATGCCATGGCAACTGTAAAAACAGCATTGGGGGGTGTTGTCATTAACGTTGGCACTGGAGCATGCAGTCACTGTCCAATGTGCTGATAAGCATTATCACATGCAGTATCTCTGAGAAACGGATTTCTCTATCACAAATAGATCAAACCCTTCTCACTGCTGCTGAAACAGTGTTTGGCAAAATACCTGTAACAAAGCACACTGTTTCTCATCATTTTGATGTATTTCTGAGATGCCATGGCAACTTTGGAATCTTTCATCTCCAAATATAGTTGTTTGTAACGACGCCAGCATTCTTGTGGTGCTTGTAGACTAGCTAAATGACTTGGTAGAATCTAGTTAAATGCACATTAAAAGCTTTCTGTTGGGCTCTATTTTCACCACCCTTGTGTTCCTCTCGTGTTGAGGGTGCTATTCAAACAAATATGCTGTCAACAAAAAATGGAGGAACAATGTCTCTTGTCCAAAAGACCGTTGCAGCATTGTATCGGGTGCGATGCGTGGGTTCTCGTTTGCTTGAATAGCATCTTTCGTCTCCCTCGCGTCATCACTAATGCTGAATTCCACTTGTCATCTTCGTCAGCAGTCATCCTCCGATCATTCAGGTTTAACATGCAGGAATGTTACCAATGGAATCTCATTTTGATGCGTGCGCCTGTGTGCCATGGCAGCATGAATAGATGTTGTGTTGTCAAGCAAATGAGTGACAATACTGACGATTGTTTTCTCTTTGCTTTGTGCCTATGCCGCCTCCTTGTCCCCCTGCCCTTGCTTTTCTGCGCCCACTGCTCTTTTAGGTGTAAACAGGTGCACGCCCCCCTCATATCCGCCTCCCCAGGAACCCCTCAGCGCGGGGCAGTATGAGGTTACGGAGGACATGGCACAAGGAGAGGTTTTTGAATTCAGTCAATCCAAAAGAGGCCAGGCTCCTTTCTGGCAAAATTTTAGTAGATTAGCTCCATTTAAGAAATAGAGACTCTTCTGAAGGACCAGCTATTTTTTCTTAGAAGCACTAAACACTGGATGATCGTGTCCCACAATGAAGAAAATACAAAAACACACTGACTTGAGACTTTCAAAGTTAAGGACCAATATTAAGATTGGGTGCGGTTGAAAGCAGCAAGAGGACTGAAGACTTTCACAGAACGCGGGGAATAAAACCTAACAATTCATACATGTTGAAAACCTTCTTAGTTATCATGCTTCTCCAGCTGAGTCAACCCTCACTGCACTCTCACTCCGATTCGGCAAAACTTACCTGTATCAACACACCATCTGAATGTCCTGGAATTCGTAGAGATTGTTGTCTTACTCCTCTTTAAATCCATCGTCTGAAGACACAAAGCGGACAGCGCCCGGCCGTTGTACGATTGTGTCCAAGATCTTGCTGTGCTGCTATGTGAGACTGCGCGTTGCATTCTTGTGAATGTGTGTCCAAGTAACGACAGGCCTATGGCACTCGCCAACGGAAGCTCCACTCTGTTGGACATCACCTCTCCCACCGCCAATTACAGACCATTTACACACATTCGAATCTGCTCTGTAGTCACTCTCTCTTCGTCATCCCGCCATCTTTATCTCTCTGCTCACCTGCTCAGCCTATATGAGTCAGGGGAAGCTTTTCAATCCTTCAGAAACCCGCCACCGGCCATGATATGACGGCTCCAGGAACAAATCAATAGTGGGAATGTCAAACGTAAAGCGTATTAACATTCTTTCACCAAGCAGTTTTGACAGGGTATTCATATCCCATCACGCAGAAGGTCAAGGGCTGTGGGTTGTGGGGAGCTTGCCGCTCAGATGAACCTGCTGGGAGCGGGAGATAGGCAGGCTGCGCTCCAGTCGCCTCGTGCCAGAGCCCCTGCCCTCTCTCCCCAGAGACCACCGCTGTAGCACTGTGCTGGCAGCTCACGGACGAAAGAGCATGGCACACCTCTGGAAATGCATCCGGAGCGGGCAGTGAGGTTGATCTTTAAAATGTCCTTTTTTTTATCAGTTATTTAAAACTATTTTTGACTTATTTTGTTTTGTTCACACTGGAAAATGGCAAAGCACGGCTAAGTACTTTTTGGTGTATGTGCACGCACGGCTGTCGTAAAATAAGGTAGACCCCAAAGCACCACGAGGAGGTCAACAGGCCAACGTTATAAAAGGAGCGAAGAAGAAGTGCAACATGAGGATAGAGGCACAAAGATGGATCAAATGTGTAGCATGCAGGCATTTTCTGATTGTGATTCATGCATCTCCACAGACTGCAGCTTAAAATCTTGGCATTCCCCTCCCTCATCGTGTTGTTTATTCCAATCTGATCCATGTTCTGGCACAGTGCTCCACACTATTAACAGAATTTCTCTCGACTGGCCTGATCAGATGCATTTGCTTAACCCACATTGAACGAGATTCGTCTTCTGCTGAGCAGTTTGAAAAACTGATGTTGAGAAAGCTTGTTTTTGTTGTTCCAGTTGGAATGTAAGCAAAACATCTGGCCACGGGTTATGAGCATATTTTGAGCTCAGACACGTCATGTTGGATTCAGTGTACAGAACATCGGGGTATTTGAGCAATGTGCCATCTAGGGCTGGACGATTAATCCAAATGTAATAGTGATTTCAATTTTGGCTTTTCTCTATCAGCGGTGCGTTTACAAGTTCCTGACGTTGTGAAAGTACCCTGAATGCACCATGTTGTTTGCTCGCCGTCCTTGAGCGTTCTTAAGTTGTTTAATAACACTCCACTTGGAGTTTACTGTAAAACTTAAAGCTGCCGCTAATGCTAAAGTCAATGTAATATCCACTGAAATGCTAACTGGAAATTGGCATCGACTTGGGGAGTAATAACGGATATTTACACATACGCACGGCTACCGCCGCTAATGCTAAAGTCAATGTAATATCCCATTGAAATGCTAACAGGAAATAAGCATAGACTTCAAGAGTGTTATTCCTTCAAATAATGAATCTTTACGCACAAAAGTTGTAGATACACATACACACAGGTAAGATAACACTACTCAAAGGCACAAATTCTTCCCAATAGGTGAAAAACGACTTATATTAATAGAGTTCCATCACAACTTTCTTCTGTTCTCATTCTAAGTGTGTTCTCGATCCACGCACGACACCACACTGCCTTAAGAAGCCAAAATGTGCGGAAACAGCCACCATTTGTTCTTATTGTTTTTCTGATTGCTATTATTATAGTACCAAGACTTGTGAAAATAAAATAAGATGAAATAAATATGATAAAAAGATAAGGGTATTTAAGAATGAAATGAGGAATAAATATGAGGTCTGTCAAAATTAAAGCGTTAACTCTGGAGATTACATTTAATCCTTTAAAGTGTTTTTTTTTTTTTATGACCAACCGTTCTGTGTTGACCTTCAACCTCTGCTCACGTATGCAGCCAAACTTAAAGGAATCACGGACTATACGTAGTTTTACTTCCTGATTTACTTACTTTATTTTACAGGAAAAGCGTTGCATTCAAGGATAAAAAAAAAAAAAAAAGCTATTAGAACAGTCTTTGAATCAAAATGTACTTTCTATTTGATGATTTTACATTATTTCCAAGATTTTACTCAAGAAAATATCTGTTACAAGATTTAATTATTAGCAGAATGTTTTTATTAATCACAATTAATTACGGAATATTGTACGATTAATTAGTTGTTTTTTTTAATAAATCACTTGACAGCACTAATAAAAACATAAAAGGCTTGAATTTCTCATATTTAGAAGGACATTTTGTACTTGTCAAAAAGAATAGTGTTCATGAACAGCATTCAATGTGCAGGGATTAATTAGCATGAAGCTATGATGATATTTTGAGTAGCGTTTTTGAAATCAATGAATAATTATTTTCTTAATCTCAATTATAAAACAAAATGTGATTGCTATTTCCCCCATAAACGTCCAGCCCTAGTTATCATCATTACTTTGTTACTCAGTATGAAAGAGTTATTTAGTGCATTGTTCTATGTCATTATTTTGCCTTCAAACGGGCCTTATAACTTCCTGGGAAAACACCGTAGAATTTATTTGTATGTCGTACAATCTGTGTTTTGTTTCAGTAAAAAACGTTGCGACACGGATGAGTGCCGTCTCTCCCAGTCAGATTGCTCCGGAAGATAATTCCCTTCACCCACAACATACGGTTCCTAGACCATGATAAGCTCAGGTCCAGTGCTGCGCCCACCCCACCTCCTCAGCCCCCGCAGATGCACACGCACACAGAGACACACAATCATGCGCACTTACTGGCCCGTTGTGCTGCGGAGAAGAGAGATGCTATCTAACAGTGCCTTCCAGCATTCCACTAGTGATTATCTATTCAGTTTCGCAGGCAGATTTGAATTTGTCATGTATTTTCCCTTCAGTGTGGGACTTGCAACGGTCTCTTCCTTTCTCTCGCTCGATCGAGATCCACTCGGACAGATCTCTTCCACATGAGTCGTTTCTGTGCACACGGCACACTCAAAACACTTATTTTGTTACTGTGTCACCCTTGCATAACTGCAATGATCTTGCACAAATATAAGTTATTCTGATTTCAGATACAGTATATAGAAATGACGTAGAACTCCTTTATTGTTGAAAGAGCATTTGTTTGGAATATATATTAGAAATCATTAGTTTTGCTTAGTCGAGTTACGCGTATACTGTTTAATGAATATTATAAGCAATGAGTTATGAATTAAATAAGAAAGTGTCATCTATTTTAACGTTATCAGCTACACACTGTAAATAGTGTAAAAAGAACAGATCATATATTTGGATATTGGTATTTTGCGTTGGAGACGAATGTTGTTCCAGTTCTAGCGTATGGTAGAGCTCAGTACCAGGTAAATGCATGCTTGTGGCATCCGATACTTTGCATGAGACTTAAAACAACTCTTTACAGTTTGTTTAGTTTCATTTCACTTCTGATGGCATTTTTCCGCCATCGAGCATTCAGTTGTGAACTCACTGCCATTTCACCAGAGGGAGTTCTGGTCTGTCCAGCTGTCTCCTGCTTGTGTCACGTTTATGCTTGCAGCTTTTGTTCTTCGTCCATGTCAGGAAGAGGAAAGGGACTTCACCTCACGCAGAGTCAAAGTGAGCTCTTGACGGATCAAATGAAAGGCACTGGCGTTGTCTTTGCCAAATATTAGATGTTTCTCTTTTCTATTCCAATCGACACTGGCATAGCTCTAATGGCTGCTAATTTATGGATACCAGTAACGGCTGAGCTTCAGATCTGAGGCAAAACGGGTATCATTTTTCTATGACAACAATATAAGAGTTAGCACTGATCATAGGTGTTGTGTATAGATTTTTAGTCCAGCGGAAGAGCTGAATGCATAGGAACTCTGTGGGGATGTGCTAAAAATAGCCCTAATCCAGAAGACACTCACCGAGTACTTCATTACAACTCATATCATGCTCTTGTTTCCAAATAAAGCTCTGGAGCAATTTGACAGTGACAATTAATTTCTCACTTGTATTTATTTAATTAGAAGCCAGTGTTAAATGTTATAATTTGGGGTCTAAATTTTTCAACCAACGTATATCTTCGTTTTGTTGATCGCATATGGTTAACATTCTGAGCTTCGTCTTTTTTTCAAAGCATAAGAGGATTGACCTCAGTGCTGTTTTATCTTATTTGTTTTAGTTAAGTTAGCCAACAGAACAGAACGCACAGGAGGCTGCTTTCACTCACACTTTTTATTCCAAAGTGTATACAAAGCACTCGCATGGAGCGTGGCGACATCACCACGAGTGATCCCTTGGTTGCATCTAAACAGTCAGGGTATCACAAAGTCCAATGAGCCATATTAGATGTGGTTTTCAATGACAGCAACGTGAGCTGAAGACTGACGTTCCACTTTTACAAACACGCGATCCATTGTATGATACCATATAGTCCAAGGTCTGAGTTTTGCCTCCCGCAGACAGTTAACTACCCGAAATCCTTGTCTCCATATGCAAACATTTGTCATTTTTGTTCTTGCTGGCATTTTGAGTTTATTTGATGTAGAAATGAAAAATAATGCCTATTCAATCCAGAAACTGTGAATGGGAGAGTGGAGATGTCAACTGTATGTACATTATATGTTTTGGTGTATTCAGAAGCACTGGGAATATGTTGTACTTCGCTGTAAAAAAATTAAATAAAAATGAATCCATATCTGATATAGCTGTACTTTTGTTGACAATAAAACTCTACAGAATGGTGTTGGGCCATTTGTGTGTGAGTACACTAATAAATATATTCTGTCTTATGACACTATTAGCACATGAATTAATTCAGAGATTGGGTTTGGGAGTCGATAGCAGGGGCGTAGAATCTGTCGTCTGGAAATACTTCGAGTGCGGACTGTTCAAAAAGTGTGTTGCTCGAAATTGCCAGTGCACTGCGCACAAGACACTCTGACTGGGGACACGGTGTTCCGGTGGTGATGGAAATGGTACTAGCAAGATGCTAGGGTTGTGGCTTGACGGGGGATATCAACGTCATTCACCATTCATGTACCGTTGGTCCCAAGTTGGTTAGAGTTTGTTTGTTTTTTGTTAATGAAAGTTTGCGGAAATTAATACGGGCGGAGCGCACTTTGCCTCTGAACATACATTCTCACTGTAGTGCACGGACTTCATAGCGTATTTCCAAACGCGCCCATAGTGTCAATCAGAGCCCTGATGCGAAGACTTTAGCCTGCTGTACAGTAGTTTGTCACCTTGCTTGGCAGATATTGTAATACTACACACATATACTTAGTAGCCCGTATCCCACTGAGGGGTGAAAGTTTGCGAGTGTTGGCGCGAAGGTAGTAAATACACGCTCCCGTCAGGGATTGTTCAAGCTTCGCAAACGTTGCAAGAACATTTTGAAGATGTTCAAAATGTCGTCATGACAAGAAAAACAGTTAAAAATGTGACAACAAAATTCGCTAGTGTCACAAATGTCCGACCCTCACTGGGTTACCGGCTTATTCATACTGTTTTTCAATATGTTACTTATTGTTGATGGATAAAACACATTTAAAGTTGAAGTTCAGAACAGGTTAACTAGACTGAATTAATGATTTTTATATATTCATGTTTACATACAGTATATTCTCATTATTCTGGTATGTGTTGATCCTACTTTCACATGTTACGATTTTGGTGGGCATCAGAGGATTTTCTGATTTGTTTCCTGCTTCTTCTTTTTTTATGACTGTCATGATAAAATACGATTGGTGTTGATTATTTTTCAGTTCATGCTGATGATCATGATTGTTAGTTTAAAGTCCAGTTTGTCTGCTTTCATGGAGGACTGGGAAAATCAAAAATAGTCGAAATCATAGGATTTAATATATAATAATATAAAAAAATGATTTAAAGCATTTTAACTTCCTTTCCATTTTGTGTCACAATGTTTTAATTTTTTTAATTTTTGTGTTGCCTTTATGGCCATTTAAAGACACAGTATATGATTTAGTGCCATCTAGTGGTGATCTTATAATTCATTCATTTTAAAAACATACTATTAATTTCAATAATATGTAATAAAATGTCATATGTAATGTCAACGTACATTATTTTCATATAACCGTAAGTCTAGTCATCGCTAATAGGTCTTACGGATACCCAAAGGAGAACTTCGCTAACGTAGAAATTGGTGGTAAGCTAGTGTGGTCTCTCTGAGGCACGTTAGTGCGAGTGCTTCAAAATGCACGTGCGTTGAACTTAAGTTGTTGCATTCTAATAGATGACCACTAGATGGCGGTAAATTATACACATTGTCACTTTAGTTGTCTTTCACATTGTCTCTCTTTGGTTATGATTCACAGTTTTTTGTTTTGTTTTGTCAAACACAGTTTGACATTAGGGTTATCTTTGGATACTAAATGCGAGAAGATGAACATTCTACTCGTGAACAATTTCCGCCCTCCTCAAATACCCCCAATTTCTGAAATTATGTCTACGCCCCTGATTTAAAATTACTTCATCAAGGTGATGCTAAAATTAGTCTAGGGGCGGGGAATGCCCACCAAAAATGAGTCTGCAGATTGTAGCTATGCTGCCATCAATAAGTAATGAGATTTATGCAAATACATCTCTCAGCCGAATGCTCCTCTTCCTCCCACAGATGCAAGACTGTTTTTCAGACGAGATGTTGACTCCCTGGCGTGATGTGGCGTGGGTGTCTGTTTTTGAGAGGTTTGCTCCAGTTGTGACTCTTTATAAGAAGGGATTTAACTGTTTATGAGTGAGAACATATCAGAAGATATGGCTCAGGGTGACTGAAGACGAAAATAGATCAGATTAACATCCTTTGGCAAGTCCCACGAGTGAGTCAGAGCAGTGAGTAGCGCAACTGCGCCCTCTAGTGCTCATCAATGGTGTTACACTTCACAAGGACATTGAAACAGCGGGGTCCTTACTAATAAACTGAAAAGACTGACGATAAAATGATTGCTGCTTTTGTCCTGATGCTAACTGCGACATCCCACTTGTTCGGACGTGTTATGCTTCAGGTAGTTCCTCAGGATGAGAGGAATATCCAAACTGTCAATGGCAGGCTCTTTGTTAGCAAAATGAAGGCTTCTGCGGATTGCCAGGCGAGTCTGCGACATCAGAGGTTTGGGACAAACTGGTTGCAGAAAGACACAAAATTAGAGAGACAGTTAAAGTTTGTGTGTAGACAATCATTCGGGTCTTACCTCTTTCTTTGAGCAGCAGAGCCAAGGCTTCATTCTGCTTTGTTGTCTTGTCAATGATGAGTGTAGGCGGATAAACATCTGCGCCAAAGTCTATAAGAAGTTGTATGTACTCCACGCCGCAACCGTAACGCAAACACACCTCCAGCACAGTCTTCGGCTGCTTTAATCGGGCCAGCATCTTCTCATCTGTGCAGTTATAGTTGGGGTTAGTTCCATGGAGAAGGAGGAGTTTGAAGCAGTCCAGATGTCCGTACACTACTGAGATGTAAAGAGGCCCTCTGCATGTTGTAGCATTCGACGCCCACTCTGGTACTTTTGGTCGAACGTCCACTTCTGCACCGAAGCGGAGCAGCTCTTGGAGGATGTCCACATCCCCTTCTCGGGCAGCCGTTAGCACCGGTGAGCAGTTGTTGTGTGGGCTGCCGTTCGGGTCGGCTCCGGCCTTTAGAAGAGCCACCGCGCAATCCAGATGTTTGCCGCTAACAGCTGTGAATAACGGCGTCTGGGCCTTCACGTCCAGGCTGTCTATCTGGACGGGATTACACCAACAAAGAAAACTTGACAGAGGTGAATCATCCCAAAGCTTGAAATACATGTATATTTTTCTTTACAGCTCAATTTTGCAAATGAATGACTTCATTTGAGGAGCAACCTTCTAATTTTGTTGGTTTGTTTTTTCCTTGCAGTTTAATTCCAGTGACCGTAAAGTGGAAGCCAACCTTAAACATTTCTTGACAATAATATGATATATGTGACCTTGTGACCTCACTAGTCCAAACATGACATTCTGATTAATATTACATTTTTGGAATATGAGTTATGAAGTAAAATCCAGTCGTTTTTATCCATCTCAGGGAGCGGCCATTTTGTCACTTGCTGTCGACTGAAGATGACATCACAGTTATTCAGGACTCAGGCAACGACAAATCCCAGCTCAGCTTGTGAACATCACATGACCAAACTCAGAAAATAGATCACCTCTTATTGGTTATTACCTGAGCAGCATTGATGTCATTTTCAGTCGACAGCAAGTGGCAAAATGGCCGCCCCCTTAGATGGATACAAATTGATTTTGCTGTTTAACTCATATTCCACTAACACAACGTTAACCACTAGTAGGGCTGCATAGAACATATTATTGTCCCAAAAAAAGGTTTGGGTTGACTTCCCTTTAAAAGGAAGGGTTTAATGAAGCAAAGCTAAATTGAGTTTATTAAAAAAAATGTAAAAATAAATAAAAGGTATGATCTACTATGTAATTATGTGAACATAGGTTGTGCAGATCTCAAAATCTAAATTCAGGACTTTATGGTGAAAACAAACAACAATTTAATACTAAAGTAAACGGTAGGCCACTCCTCATGGCTGCCGAAGCCTATGCCGCAGTATACAGTAATTCATTTTCCAGTTTTGGCTCTGTTTATCAAGTAGATTTTCTCTCCAGAATCCTTAATTTCCCTGCTGTTTTGCACTTAAAAAATTGGATATTCTCCGCCTTTATAATCCAAACACTTCATTTCGGTGTTAGTTGTGCTAGCCGTGTCTTCTTATCTTAGGTTAGTTTAGCAATTAGCACTTCTTTCATTTCAAGAAATGTAGCTTATTCGACATCACGGAGGCAATGATTACTGACTGGTGATTAACTTTGCAGCGTGTCCAGCCGCATCCGTAGCCCGCTAAAACTCGTTGCTACAGTAGCTAGCTGGTGCAGTGTAAGTAGCATCGAGGTACTGGGTGAAGCTTTTTGAGACATCTCAGCAGTTGATGTATTTTAGACATTTTAAACATTTTTTAATACATGCATCAAAAATGACCAAGTCAACAGATCAATAAGTTTCAGTAAAAAAGAACAAAAATCCATTTTAATTTACAATATGAGAACAATATGTGACCATCAAGCTAGCACAATCGCCTCACAGTTCTGTGTGGAGTTTACATGCTGTCCATGTGCTTGCATGGGTTTTCAACTGATACTTGGGCTTCCTCCCACATTAGGTTAATTGGAAACTATACCTATCTAGGTCCTCGGGGGCTTTAGGGGTTTTCCTCCTCCAACACACCTGAATCAAATGATCAGATATCAGATGTTTGGTTTGCAGAAGGAAATTGTTTGTCTATATGTGCCCTGCAATTATGGCCAGTCAGGGGAGTCCCCTAACCTTGCTCTTGCAATATGTATTCTCGCGGTATTTGTGAGTTCACAAACTCCCGAGAATCCATCTTCTACCGCTCCCCTTGATTTTCACCGATCCGAACCACTGGTGGTTTGGACCAATCACGGAGCGACATTATGTTTGGGGGCGTGATATACAGCTCAGCTGTGACAAAACCAGGAAGCCAGCGCTAACGCCGGGGCAAATAAACAAACCTAACATGGACGAATGGACGCCGCAATTAATTATGTTCTCGCAGAATTACTCACAGTTTCCTTGTTGAATGTTGAACAGCAAGAGGAGCTTCGTGCTTTTTTGGCTGGTAAGGTAATATGTTCGTGCGAGAACGAAGACGACATTTTCGTCCGTGGCCGTGATTGGTCCAAACAAACGTTTACAAGATGCCGCATCGTCCAATCAGCTCGAAGTATTTTTCCGAATGTCCCGCCTTTCCCGAGCAAATCAACGTGGAGCAATCCCAGACTGATATTGTGGAGAACTCCCTCGAGTGAAGCACAAATCAATCTGGCTATTGCCAGGCTAAGGGTCCCCTAACTCAAACCCATAAATCAGATGGAATAAGACTGGGGGGGGGGGGGGGGGGGGGACAAAAAAACGTATATTGTTATTTTTAGTACTGTATCCCCTTTGTTTGTTCTTCACATAGCTAGTAGTACAATCTTTCTTCAGGTATCAGAGGAAGCTTCCACTAATTAAATTAAAATATAGTTCATCATGGTCAGTATCACCACTTCTAAAAATCTAAATTGTGTCATTCATTTGCATTGAACTGCAGTAAAATTACGGAAATTAAGATTATCGATATGGCTCCTTTGTCAAAAAGTTATAGGCCTAAATGTTGTAATCTGGTAGAAGGCATTACACAATACTACTACTACTACTAATAATAATAATAATACATTAAAACTATTTAACAAAGTAAATACGAAAATTTAAAAAGTAGTCTTGGGTTTCAATTGGCCAAAAGTGGCCACAATTGAGCTAAAAGGACCAATGTTGATGTAAACATTGTTGCTGTTGTGTATTTTAAAAAGACTACATCTGACAGAAATCCACATCCTTGGGAGGCTTCATTACATTTGCATTATTACAGCTAAAATGGTTCAAGAAAAAAAGTGATTTGGACACAAATTAATTTAGTCTACTGTATATTCCTGAGAGGAATTTATATTTATTTTATGTACAAGGGTCTCATTCATCCAATTATAAAAGTAGCTGTTGGGCACAAATTATTGCATCATTATTACCTTTTGATTCATTTAATTTGTTTTATTGTAAGTCTTGCTTTGGTGTAAAGTTGTCTGTGTCTGTCACAGTCGATAACGATAAAATGAGATCAGTGAAGACCGTTCAGAGCTCAGTTATCTGATGTAGTATGAAAGGTGGTCTCCTCTAATCATGGAGCTTTAATGCATAATATGTTAGGCAGGTGTCAAATATTGAAAGATAATAATAATATTTGTTTACCAGCCCAGGATTCTTACTTGCGTCCTCTGCACCCACACTGCTGCACATCACAAACAATTGCTTCACATCTCACCTCTGCTCCATGCTCCAGTAGGAGCTCCAGGCACTTGAGGTGTCCCAGAGCGGCAGCAGTCCGTAGGGGGGTGACGGGGACCCCCCACCCGCTTCGAATGTTGATAGACCTCCTGTAGCTCTCCTGAGAAAGAAGCTCAGAGAGAAGAACGACGTCGTCACCGCTCACGGCGTTGTTCAAGGCTTGGCTCAGCTCGTTGCCTTCATCCTCCTCTTTGGGCTGCAGCAGTGAGAAGATCTTGGAGATGTCCATCAAACTCATGTCGACGGCTTGACCCACAGCCATATTTACCTCCGGGCTGGTGCAAGTCAAAGCTCTTCCATCTGCATGAGCAGAAAATGGGGGTGGTCATGTGCTGAATACATATCTGTCATCTTAGTTTGTGTCTATTTCAACACAACTTTGTTTACTCACAGAAACAATGTGGCACTCTTCCTAAGGCTTAGTGGCCACATATGTGAACAGCACTTTGCATGTAAAAAACACAGCTTGGACAGCACTTTGCGTGTAAAAAACAGCTTGGGCCTTAGGAGGTTAAGAGGGAAATACAATCTAAAAAATTAACATTATCTGAACAAACAGAAGGTTCTGTATATAATTGTGTGGGGTGAAACAGCTTGGACAGCACTTTGCATGTAAAAAACAGCTTGGGCCTTAGGAGGTTAATGTGATAATTTCATGACAATGTGATAAAATTTGCACTCAAATTGATCCAGAATGTAATAAAACCCAATAATGTAATGATTTCATTAATCTAATAAAAAACACTGATATTGTAATATTTTTTTATTACACTTTATTTACTACTGTAATATATGATTATTTACTACTATCATTTTGTATTATAGCAACACTAAAGACTAATGTAGCAGTGAACTTATCAGGTCTCTGATTATTTAACAATAAAACATGAACAAAACCTTAAAAAAAAGAACAGGTGCATTTAACTGTAATACTTGGCATTCCCAGAAGTCTTTGCAGCAGCACATTTCTAATCCAGTGGGCGGAGCTTGCTTTGACTTCGAGTAACTGCAGAGTTGGTTTAACACCAAATAAATCAACTCTGACTTCCATTTAAATCAGACATTGTTAAAAATACACTTTGGGGGTTGAATCAACTCTGAAACATTTAACACCGAAATTTTAACTGTCCAATTTTTTTTTTGAGGATGTATAAAACAAGTTCTAAATTATCAATTTTGAGAGAGATAGAAAAGACACACCTGAAAATGTAATAAATCCCCAAAAGGTAATTATCTGCATATCAGTAAGGATTGTTTTTATTACATTATTGGTGAAATGATTACAAATATTTGGGTTTCTTTTTGATAAAGTGTGAATTTTATTTCATTATTTAGCATAATTACAGTTTACATTATGATATGCGATGCATTAATGCCACAAACAGATTGACATAATACAATTAAAAGCAGACAGTAGTTTGAAATTATGCATTATATTTTTTATAAACAAAAAAAAAATCATTAGAGACTCACCTTATTGGGCTGAGGTTATTTCCAAGCAAAGGCAACGTCATCGCCTTCAAGTTACATTCAAGAAAGGAAATACGCACTGCGTATGGGGAAAATCCTGTGTGTGTTAGTGTGTGTGATGAATGCAAAGAAATGTGAGTTGCGAAAGGTGCTTGATAGCGTGTGTGTGTGTGTGTGTGTGTGTGTGAGGGGCTAAAACTTCTGGGTTGGCGCAGGCTAAATTTAGGCCACAGATGGGTCTGGCTGAACTTCCATTCTTGGAGAGTTGAAGCTCAGGCTTAAAATTAGAAAGGTGATAGACCAGTCACACTCTGCGATTGGCGCGTGTAGGAGTGTGTTTGTCAAGGACAAAAGCACAAATAAAGTAGATGTGTTTATATCTATATGCCAGAATTAAATGTGTGAAGAATGTTATCAATCATGGTCACTTTGTCCTTGGAGGGAAAGTGTTCAAAATAAATTTGCATTTATATATTTGCCGCAGTTACAGGTGAATATACAAGAATCGCTGCCATCATAGTGTCTCCACCAACCCCCAGTTTCCTAACAGAAGCCATTTGATTGTGTCAGCTGTGTGACTGAGATCTTTCCGCAGAGAAGCCGTCAGTCAGCTGTTCTTTTGCCAAACCCAACCACGTCTTCATAGAATGTAGCAACACATTCTTTGTGCAGATGGCAAATAGTCCGCATTGTTGGCATTCACTGTGAATACTAACGATAAATATTCCATTATTTGAGAGCACATAAAAATTGTAGTGTCACACAAATGTGAGTACACTTCACTTAAAAAAAAAAATCTTACTTTCAGCGGTACAACACTCAAACTTAAACCAAAACAAATATTCACCAATCTGATAAACCTCTACTATCCGCGAGTGCCGAGCCGATTTAATATGTCCATATTTTCCAATATTTTTTTAATTTTTGTAATGACTAAAAATCTCGTCGTTGTCTTAAACATCCAGCAGAAAAACATTAAAGTCAATAGTGCTGTACCTAAACTTATTGAAAGTGTATCATTGTTTTATCTCCACTTGATGGCGATAGTGACACATTGATTTTAGGGAGTGTCCATGGTGTGAACACAAAAGAAGACGGTACTTTATTACTTCTTTTTTTTTTTACTTTTTTTTATAAATACTTTTTTTTTACGGCAGATTTGTTGGTTAATTGGTAAAGCTCATATTTACTAAATAAAATATAAATAATGTGACAACATCCTTGTTTTTTCCGTTTCTTCGTCAATAGAAATGCCAGGTAGTACAAGTAAAGGTACTTTTATATATATATGAAACCAAAACAAAAAAAGTGATCTCGAGCCATTTTCAATGATAATTGATCATTATGACTGCAATTACATCAATAGCTATGGCATATTACTGCCAAAGACAGTGTTTTTAGTCACTTAATGTTTTCTTCTCTGTCTTGTAGTCACATGATACACCTTTAACGGTATATAGGCGTTAAAATGAACAAGAAATTGAAGAAAACAATGTGGTCTAAAAAAAAAAAATTCTCTCCATGACTGTCCTCCTCGCTCTTTCCTGTGGGCAAGCGTAAGAAATGGTTTTGGTTTTGTTGCAGTTTGATTTTTTATTTTATTTATTTATATGACTTATTCCTAATTTAGGATAGTGATAGATACATCAATTGTGTGATAGAGACAATTATCGATTGTGTTCTAGAGTAAATCTGGTGACTTATAAATTCTAATAACTGTTCCACGAAATTGTGTTAATGTATTCTAAAGAGGCTTTTCTGTCCATTTGTGTAGTTTTTTAGTTTATTAGGTATGTGGATGTTTTGTCGGTTCATATTTCAGCCTCTATGTGCTGCCATGTGAATCTAATCTGCCAAGGGCCTCCAAAAAGTGCTGGTGTGGTATTTTGAATCCCACTGGAGTTCTAGGCAGGACACACCTTGCTCAAATATGATTGGCTGTAGGCTGATGTAGCACCATGACCAAATATGTATCACATTTGTATGTACACAATTAAAAGAGTAAAGTTTTCTATGGTTAATGTTAGGGTGGGTTAGGGTTAGTGGGATTCATAACGCTGCCAAATTTAAGTAGTTACGTCTTTTCCCGCCCAGAAGTAGTAAGGCGTGTCTTAAATGCAGCAGCCAATCAAATTGCCTAGAACAGTGGGATTCGAAATAATGTAGTTCTGGCCGATAGCCTATACATTCTTAGATAAAATATTGATTCAGAAATTCTTCAGATTATGACTTAACCAAACCCACTACCAGCAGCATTGATGCGAGGCCTTCAAGGAAGTTAAGATTTGGCAACCTCCTTCTCCAGGTTCTGAATTGAAGCCTGTACCGCTTTGGTTCGTTGTAATGATGAGGATCAAAACTCTCCGAGGAGATGAGTAGGTGAAGGTTCGTGTGCAGTGCACTTAACCCAGCAGAAAGCAAATGAGTCTATTCTGGCCATCTCCTGCAGTTCTGTGGGCTCTGGTTCATGTTAATGTTGTGTGTGTGTATGCTTTCTGTTTCCCACTGTGGTCAGTATGAGGAGTAACAGGTTTCTGTGGCCTTGAAAACTTTTATCAGAACGAAGACACAATTGCAGTACCAGACACTGCAAGGCAGACTAAATACACCCATGAGCTATATGGCCCAGGTCCAAACATTTCTGATATTGATGTCTCCTGTAGACACCAATGCGTTTAATCTGATGCCGTTGGACCTTTTGAACAATTATTTCTTTTAGGAGTGCGCATGTTAGTTGAGTTTGTGGAAAACGCCTCGTCGCCCTCCAATGCCCCTCTCTGGATTTGGGAGGAACTATTTTGTGGAAATATGCGGGTCACAGCAACCTGTGGTCGCCTTAGCAACTATGAAGGAACGTGGAGTTGCCCTGGCAACAGATGAAATGAGGGGTTACTGTGACAAAAACACTGCAGGAACTCATTTAGCAGGACCTCTCTGTCCTTTTTCAGGCAGATAGCAGCAGACATGACAGGCACAGCGTTTGTACAATGTGAGCGACAATGTTAAGGTGGTGTCAAATATGTCTTTGTTTTTAAATATGCGGGCCACACCGATCCGATTGTCCATTGGAGATGAAGACATGTGTATTTTCTCCACAGTTTGTTAGTTATCTAACTATAAAATAGATTGGCTTTGGTTGAGGTTCACATTATGGAAGGAAGCGTATTGTTGATTTTGCACAGCCCGTTGTTCTTTTACCATCCCACATTTGATCATCCTGTTTAACGCGGCTTTGTTTGTCTCGTGCTCACCGCTGGTGAAGCGAGCATATGCGGGGCCTGTGAAGTCACTCTGCCTTTCATTTGCACTGCACACGGTTTTGTATGTCTTGGAGCATTGCTACAAGAAAAAGAACTTTGGTCAGGGTGGTACAGCCACATAGATAACAAAACGATACCCGAGTCCAAAAAGTTTTGGTTGGATTCTGATATTTTGAAGATGAAAAGTTTCTAATAAAAATAACACAAACTTGTCGGTTTTAGTTACAAAAGAAACATTTATTTTCATATCACTGTATTAAAACTTACAACACAATTTAAAGTAAATACGTCCGGCTGTTTTTCCCCGTATGGGTCAATGGTCACGTAAACATTGTAAAACAACATTATTTTGTTTTCCTTTTTTTGGGGGGGCACAAATCACAATTGACAACCACAGAAGCATGCAAGCAATTCATTTGTTTTTGTAAAAAAAGAAGCAGAAAACTTACAGTTCTTTATCTAAGGCAATAAACATGACGAAAATGACTGACTGTTTTGTTATATTATTGCAGGAACACAATTGAGGGATAATAAACCTAATGAGGAAGTCATACAGTTACATATTAACACACGAAAAGCACAGATCGAAACACACAATGTAGATATGACCCAATCCTGGCTCAGTGGTAGACTGATATCGAATAAGCTACAGTACCAATAATACATTTAGTCAAATTGCAATGTGTAGCTGTCACTTCTGTGCACACTGGGCCAGTTTGCAGTAAATGGAGTCAAGTATCTACTCGTCCGGCTTCCTCTTGGGCTTCTTTGGGTTGCGTGAGCGGCTCTTGGCCTTGCACAGGGGACAGATGGGAGCGTTGCGGTGAATCTGCTGGTGGCACGACAGGCAGGCCTATAGTGAGGATAAAGGAGACTGTGTTTAGTCTGAAACCTCAGACATTTGAAAACGGCTCTCAAAATGCAAAACAACACCATTACCATCCATTTCCACGCAAAATCTGAACAGACATGTTTAATATTCAGTGCAGGTACGTGCAAGTATGTGATGACTATAACAATGACTAAACACTCCTCAAACAAAGGAGAGGAAACCGTGGTCTCACCTCCTCACAAATCTTTGTCCAGAACATAATTGAAAACTATTACATGAAAAACACAACAATTTGCATATCTGTGTATTTTGATGCTCTTTCTGTCATGCCCTATGATGCTGCCTTCCAAGGTGAATGTTAGCGGAGGAGTAGCTAGCGTCGGCCACCATATATATATATATATATATATATATATATATATATATATATATATATATATATATATATATACACATACATATATATATACACACACACATATATATTTTCACTAATTGCGGAAGGACTGAGTCTCTATTGTCATGAACAATAGTACACCAAGGAATGGTTTGCAAAATACATTATTCAGATTTGAAGTTGGTAGAACAAGCAGTTGTTACACAAATACTAATTAAGCTGCTGGGCTGGTATAAAAGATTCATTTTTCAATTATTTTTTGTTTTCCCCCATTTTTGCAATTTCATCTGGATTATAGCTCAATTTTGTTGTTGTTCCCATTTGAAACTTTTTTTTAAAAACATGTCACCCTTATATAAATGTGATGTTAGTTTTAATTATTTATTAACATAGCACAAGTAGCTAGAGTGCAGCAAATCCAAAAGTGTGTTCTCTTTCGTTAACAGGAATGACAAAAGCCAATTAATTCTGAGAATTGTGGGTAATCAAATCAGCCTTCAAGACCACGACTGAGACTTCAAGGCATCAATTTATATTAATTACAAGAAAAAACACACCAAGGTTTCAAAACCATTTTTTTTGCCACTTTTTTTTAATTACCATATTTTTCAGACTATAAGTCAAAAAAAAATTCATAAACTTGTCCTTTAAATTATAATCAAGTGCAACTTGTCTATCGCTGACTTTGGGCCAAACCCCTCATACTTCCAAAATTGTCACTTTTCAGGAGACCCCCAAAACTGTATTTTTGTTCAACCATTAACATTGCATCATCAAAATGAGCAATCCATTTTCAACAATTTAGATTAGTCAATCATTTGTAAAAATGACAGCCACACGTAGACTGACTAAAAGTGTAAAAAAAAAGAAAAAAGTGTTTTTCACAGGACAGCGACAATATGATAGAAAAAAAAATGCGCGTTGAACTAGTATGCAAAGAGTATTTCAATGATGAATATTGATTTAATTTTACGAGCTTGTTACTTGTTAGTCAAGGTACCATTGTATTTAAAATTAATTAAGAACAGTGTAGCATAGTAACTATAAACAATGTAATGCCAATACAATCCCATCACGAGTGTTGTTCCCATCCTGAGTGCTTTTGGGCTGGCAGATACCTTCATGGGTGGTGGTTGCTGCCTGAAGGTGGCCGTCTGGCGGGCATCTTGTTTCCGGGACACCTGGAGCTGCTGCGCCGCTGCCGCAGCGGCAGCAAGGGATTCCGGGATGGCCGGCTCGTGTGGCTCCTTTTGCCACTCTGCTTTTTGCTTCTCAAAGTAACTGTTGACGACAAAAGGCAAGACAGACAGGGCTGACTGTGAGTCTCATTCGCAGGATCTCACAAACTCCATCCCATCGCACATCAGGTACATCAACACAAAAGAAAACAAGCTCACGTTCCTTTTTGGGGGGGGTTTACAACTAGTGAGAGTGTTTTAATGCGAGTGTCTTTGTGCATCGGTGGGGAGTGCTGAAAAAAAGAAGAAGTGATATCCTATTTTATTATGCTCTCTGGTTTCTTTCAGAATGGGTTTGTGATGGAGTACAATTCACTGAAGAACAAATCTAATGGGTCGGCTTTATATCCGTCAACGTGCCACGTATTAATTAAAGTATTAATGCCTTCCATCAACACAACACATCGCATAATTTTATGTTCAATCGATGTTCACTAAATATGTATTTTTGTCAAAATTTTATATTTCAACTGAATTGTCTTTCATGCAGATGTGTTACTTTCTCTCAGAGTATTTGAAAATCAAATCGAAATTGAAAGGTGTGATTCCATTTGCTCTAGCACACCTTCAGTAGGCCAATTTCAATAGGCATTTACGAAAGGTAAAACATTTTTTTTTTGCAGAATTACTTTTCTAATAGTGAGACGTAGCACTAGGGAGTCTGACAGCATCAGAACAAGAGTGATGGTCAGCAGCCTAGTGGTTACAGACGTATTGAGCTAGCCAACAACCAATCCATGATCACAGATTTGGCGAACAGACTCTCAATTAGAATTTGCGGGAGATGTTTAGTTAAAATGTTCCCAATGAACCAATATCTTCAGTTAAACAGACTGCAGATGAACTGCTCTGTCCTTTAAGCACACAGACCCGGCTACGGTATGGCACAACTCCTCCAGACAGCATTGATCTGCTCAAAACAACTCCGTCATAGAAACAGGCGCTCAGAACACGCAAGAGAAAATCTTTCACCTCGATTGCAACCCTCCACAATGGCAGGGGTGGACTGGCCATCGGGAATTTCAAGAGTTTCCCGAATGGCCGATACATTTTTGAGTCGGTCTGCAATAAATATCAACTAATTTCTTAGTATTATATTATTGAGTAATGTACTTTGGCAGTGTACAAAATTTACTTTGATTGTTGCTAAAAGTAATGTTTGTTCCCTTTTTAACTCATTTACTGCCATTGACGTCAAAAATTAATTTGAAATATTTCTATTAGTTTAACATTTTTTCCCACTTTTGTTAACAAGAGTATGAAAACCTAGATTTTTTTTATTGTACATTTAGAACAGATATAAAATGTGTGATTAATCGTGAGTTAACTAGTGAAGTCATGCGATTCAACTACGATTAAAATTTTTAATAGCCTGACGCACCTAAATATTAACAACCTTTTCTTTTTTTAAATCGCGTCAGGCGATTAACATTTTTAATTGTAATTAATTGCATGACTTCAATAGTTAACTCACGATTAATCACACATTTTATATCTGTTCTAAATGTAAATATTTGTTTCTAGGTTTTCATACTCTTGTTAAGAAAAGTGGGAAAAATGTTAAACTAATAGAAATAGTTTAAATGAATTTTTGACATCTATAGCCGTAAATGGCAGTGAATGAGTTAATGCTAATACTCCTTAATAATTTTCTAAATGTTTTGCTTAATTTTCACATGAAACATGACATGGCATTTAGAAGGCTCTCTGTGATGATTGCCATCTTTCATAATATTGCATCAAAAATGAAAGGATACTGTATGGACACGTTGAAAAGACCGATAAGGCCTCATCAAAGTTCTAGCAAAAAGAGAATCGTGTCAAAATGTGCACTTTAAAAAAAACTTGAATATGGAAGATCACAAAAACGAGAGCCAATTCGAAAAAAAAAGTCATTTCCAGGTTAAGCAACATCAAAATAACATAAAACCGTTGAAATATTCTTGGTACCAAAATGTGTGTAGAGCAATGTTATTGACCCATACCTAATCTTCCTTTCAAAAAAGCAACTGCTAAACAATGGCTTCCTACAAAACAGGGGCTTCCTAAAACACATCATAGTACTGATTGAGATACTCGTGAACGTAACTGATGACCTCCTTGTTACTACAAACAAAGGTTTAGTCTGTGGTGCTCTTGCTAGATCTAGGAACAGCCTTCCACACAATATACCATCTTATTTTTATTTATTTTTGCCAGTGAACAGAAGGAACTGCCTTGAATTGGGTTAAATTCTACTTGTCAGATCACTTACACTTCGTAAACATATGTCAATAGTTGTATCATGCAGTTGCTTGGGCTCGCTGTCTTCACATACTTCATTTATGAAAGAAACCAATCAGCTATCCTAACTTCAGCCATACCTTAAATAAATAAAGAATTGCATGCGCGATAACTTCTACCCATTCAAGCATTTTCTGCACCACTAATCCTTAAGTATTTACATGACGTCACCGTCCCCTACGCATCGACCCCGCAGCCATTTGGTGGGTCAAACAATTGCGGACAGCGAGACAGCGCAAGCAAATGCAGAGGAGCGCTCGCGTTGCTTTCTACAAGTTACTTTGATTCTTTCATTTTGTTCAATCATTCCGGATTTTCACAAACCGCTTCACAATGGTGCACAGGTGTGCCGTTCACGGGTTCAAAATTGGGCAAACAAAGATGTGAAATGAAACTTCTAGATAGTATTTACTAGTGATGGGAAAACGAAGCTTCATGAAGCACTTGTGATATGTTTTGACTCCCCTAGATGGTGCTCTTGGTTTAAATATAAAGGCTAGTGCAAAGGAAATTGATTATATTTCCACTGCATCTTTCAACCAAGAGTGCCATCAAGAGGAGTCAAAAAATATCACAAGTGCTTCATGAAGCTTCATTTTCCCATCACTAGTATTCACATTCGCCCCTTTTTTTTAAATTAGGGGCGTCAGGCGATTATTTTTTTTTTTATTGTAATTATTCACATGACTTTACTAGTTAACTAACGATGAATTACAAATTTTATATCTGTTTTAAAATTACAATAAAAAAGTCTAGGTTTTTATACTCTTGTTAGCAAAAGTAGGAAAAAATGTTTAACTAATAGAAATCGTTCAAATTAATTTTTGACGTCTATACCGTCAATGGCAGTGAATGAGTTAATCAAAACGGCACTAAGGCATAATGTGAATACCATCTATGCTAAGAAAGTTTGTCAAAATAAATGCCTGCAAGGCCTGTTAACGTGAAGAAAATTTCAATTTCGGTACAGATTTTCAGCTAAAATGAAAACGAAAGGAAACACACTTTATTTACTTTTTTGGCCACATAAAATGATGTGGTGGGCCGGATCCGGCCTATGAATGTTGAATTTGACACCCGTGTCTTATAGTCAAGAATGACTTGGGCTAATGCTGGGTCATCCCTTAGTTCACATTGTTTTATCATCCCTTCCTCTCATTCTTTCTGCCTCTCCATCTAAACCCAATAGGTCGAGGCAAACGGCCGCCCCACACCAAGTCTTGGTTCTGCTTGAGGTTTCTTCCTTTGACAGAGATTTACCATGGCCTCTGTTGCCGTAGTCTTTCCTCATGTGGGGCTCCGTTAGTTTTCTTTAATGTGTGTGGAGTGTGGTTTTAGACCTGTTCCATATGTAGAGTGGTTTGAGTTAACATCTGTTGTGAATTTAAATGAAACTGATTTGATTTGTTCATATGACTCAACAAAAGCCTAAAGGGGTTTACCATAATTTCTTGAGAAGAACAAGCGCTCAAATATTTTATGACTCGCCCACCCCAAAGTCACCCTTCAAAAGCATTTTTTTCCCCCTCTGTACTCATTAGAGCCCCCCAAAAAATTTTTGCAGAGAGAAATTTGGGGGTGTAAATATCAGTGGGCCCAGTACCTATCCACTGTATTGTAAACTTGAATTGTCTAGGGGTGTGTAGGTGTGTTATACTGACTCCAAGGAGAGCTTCTCCTCTTCTTCGTTGAGGTGAGGGAGTCTGTGCAGTCCCAAAGTCATCCTCAGCGCATCAACATGCTCCTTCAGAGGTTTGTACTCATCATGCAGACGGCGAGTTGTTTCTAGCAGCTTGTTCAGGTCATTTTCAGACTGCTTGATTGTGCTTTCCATCTTTGGAAAAACAAAAACACACCTAAAATCCTAAACTCCGTAAACAACGGTTTACAATTTGTAAAAGCAATTTGCTTTCTTGTACACCCATATAAAAGTTACTTGAAGTCCTAGTAACACATGCTATAATGATGATGATGAAAAATGGCGCTGCTCCGCAATTGTGGCAGCACGCACTCACCACATTGATATCTGCATGGATGAGCCGCAGCTCCTCCACATGTGCCATCTTCTCCTGCAGGAGGAGATCCATCTCCTGCTTGTACTCTTTTAGATGCTTCTCCTCAGACTCCAGAGCCTCAAACTCAATCTTCAGACGAGACTTGATCTTCTGCATTTGGACTGTTTTGTTCCTGTTGGCACAAAAACAATAAAAGACACTTAGCTTATCTTGTTCAAATGTTCACATCACAAAAATCAATAAATGGTAACTTGAAAACAACAGCATCCAGTGAGTCTCAACAGGTAGACTTAAATGGGTTGCAGACAAGTAGTTAAAAAAAATTCCAAGGGGTCCCGACTCATCAGTTTACAATGGTACTGACTGACAGACATATGACATATTGAGGTTACAATGTGGTTACATGTGTAACAAGAAGACACATAGTTAACGCCATATTCACTGTATTCATTAGGATTGTTTTCGATTTATTGATTGGTTGATTCAAATATGAACGTGGTGGAAATTCTGAATGTACTTATCATGATTACTGAGGGACTGGCTAAATAATTCAGGCGATAGCAATAAACACATTTTATTAACCTTGACCATGGTAGCTGCAACGTAAGGTTAATATACTATATAATTTGTAAATAAACCAACCCTACTACAGAGTGATTTTTTGGGTGATTGACAACAAATTCGAGTAGGCTATTGTCACTTGCACTTGACTTTACTGTTGCTCAGATTAATGGCACAGGTATGCTCTTTTTGAAAAAGTGAAAATGATAACGTAATCGTGGTGCGACTGTAACTTTGTCGTGTTTAGCATCACAAATAATAACGCAATTACTACAAAATGAGCTGCGGGTAAATGCGTCTTTGTACAGTGCAGTGTATATACTGCAAATATATTATTTAAAAACAAAAACAACAACAAAAACAATATTGTGTACCATTCAGCCAGCGAGCAATGAATGGACAGTGAGTTACATCCTGACAGACTGCTACTGGCTAATTAGCTAGCTCGACCACAGCGCTGCCTCGCAGCCCACATCTGGAATTTCCCTACACATCTGGAATGCTGACGAACGTATGATTATCCGTTTGTGTCAGCTGCAGCCTGTGCGCATCTATGCAATTACGGCAAGACATGTTGAAAATAAACAAAGGCGAGCTTTGTCCGTTTAGCGGAGGAGCAGCGCAGCCACTGCTAACCAATGCTAGCCTCCGTTAGCTAACAGAGTAACAAAGCAGCCAAGGGGGGCTCTTCTTTGGCTGTCCAGTGTTGTATTCGCTGACCTTTCACAAACATCAGGCTTTTGATCGTCTGGCGTGTTTTCGTGTCCTTACCGTACTTCCAGGATGTTTTCTAACTTGCACATGATTTCTTGTTCGTCCGTCATGATGAAGAAATCCCTTTGCTCGTTGCCCAGCTGATGCCGCCGTGTTGCCGGGTGGTCTCTCTTGTTGATTAAAAAAAAAAAAAAAAAAACAATGGCCGACGTGACCGCGCACACGAGCGCGCGAGCTCAAGGTGAAGCTGTAGCTGAAGCGAGCCAGGAAGTAGTCTGCCTTTCATACGCCAAAAGTATGTATAAAGGTGGCAAAATAACTCACATTCTAACTGAGGTGCTGAAAAACGACTTAACGTTTTCCTTCCTTTACTCAATGTCAAAAAGTACAGACTCTGAAATGTATTTAAAATCCAAAAGTTTCTTTTTTTTTGTTATATATATATATACAATAACAGTTTTGCTAACGGGACACCGTGAAATTAAATGTTTAAAACACAGCAAGCAACGTGCTATCAAAATTAAACGGTCCAAACAGCTTTCCTAACATTAATACATTAATGTGAACTGTATAATGCCAAATGCTACATTAGCTATTGATAAAAACTGATAAAGGGGGAAAAAAACACCCTTACATATACCCTTACCTGAAGGTGTTATTTCAGATTAGACAACACATTTGCCGTTATTCTCATACAACATTGCTTATTTATCTTAAGGCCATGGATGGGAAATATCTTGCTTCTCCAGATCTGTTGACATCAGTGTTATTGCTACTTGGTTCATATTCTTCCATGCCACTGCTGTCCCTCTTTTCCCTGCCTTATAAGACCTCACGCTGAGCTCAGTTAGTTCGCTACGTGTGCACAGCTCCCAAGCCTTCAGTGAGATAGCCTACCGGCTTCTTCTACTCTTCTTTTTTTCTCTCATTCGATATATTCTTTACATCCATACAGTGCACTAATGGTGTCAACACATTTCCATCTCTATCTTTAATTAGTAATTACTCTAACTTGCTGCATATCCTTCCCACCTCTAGCTCTCTGTCTGGCAAACCTGCACAGTTCTTTCTCTTCCTCTTTAATATCCAACCTGGAATACAGGTCATCATATGCCTCCTATTTGGCATTTGCTGCTTCTACCTCGCCTGGCAATACATCTCCTAATAAACTTGTCTGTCTCCTCTCAGTCCTCTGTGTGCAACTTCTTAGCGAACCGCTTTCCTCGTATGCTCTCCTGCACTTCCCCATTCCACCACCAAGCACTCTCGCCTGTCTCCCACATCATCTTGGCACACCAAGAGCCTGTCTCACTTCTTCTCTGAAAGACTCTCCCTTTCTCAGTTTAGGATAACAAAATAAATACATTATTAGTATTATTATTAATAATACCAATAATAATAATAATAATAATTGTTTGTTATTACCTAAACATATTGATATAACACTACATATTACATCAATAAATGACATCCTAGGGATTATTATTATTATTTATTTTTTACAACATTGATTCAAGTAGGCCTACATAATTTAAAATATGAGGTATTATTATTATTATTATTATTATTATTATTATTATTATTATTATTATTATTATTATTATTATTATTATTATATAACGTTCCGGGATTGGAGTCACAAAAGATGACAGAAGATATGTCAAATTCAAACTAAACTCTAAAAATGGATTGATTAAAAAAAAACTACCAATCTAGTAAATTAAGCTCATATTGGCTTGATTAACCAATAGATTGGTCAGATATTGACCATTCCGGGTGGTTACAGGCATACCAATTTAATTGGTTAGCCAAACAACTAATGAATTGGTTACAATAGAAAGTAAGTCTAGATAGATCACTTGGAAATATATTCATTGTATCAATTTATTGTATTCTAAATGTATTTATTAATTATTATAAGTGATTACAATATATTATAATGTATGATATATTATAGTGTTTAAAAATGGAAATGTGTTTCTAGATAGATCCAGCTCAGTGGACTAGTGGTAGAGTGTCTCCCCTGAGACTTGGAGGTTGTGGGTTCAATCCTTAGCCGGGCCATACCAAAGACTAAAAATGGGACCCGCTTGACACTCAGCATTATGGATTGGAATAGGGGGGTTTGATCACCAAATAATTCCTGAGTGTGGCCCCTGCTGTTGCTCACCGCTCCTCAGGGGATGGGTCAAATGCGGAGAACAAATTTTGCCCCACTTTGGTGGGTGTGACAATCAGTGGTAGCTACTTTTGTCAGCCTCTAACAAAGAATAACCATTATCTTGGTCAGAATTACCAATTTGTATCGTTGTGACCAAGCACTAATATATATTGGTTGAAAACACCTACCATTCTCGAGTGGTTGTTTTAACTAAAGGATCTGTCGAACACATAACTACCAGCTAGATTGGTCAAATTTAACCTTTTTTTGGTCAATTTGACCAATCTGTTTTTAGGGTGTACAAATGACAAGTTTTCCCCTTCGAAGTAATCCCTCTGAAGTCTCACACTCTCTCCCAGTCCTCACGCCCTTCACACATTCTCAGAAGGGTTCTTCTGAGATCCTCTGCAGCTCTGCTCATCTTGATGGCATCCTTGTTTTCAAAAAGGGTCCACCCAATCACACCCTTGAATTTAGAAGAGAGAGAGAGAGAAAAAATCACATTACCAGGATGCCCTCAGCCATGAACCGCCAGATTCACAATGCCCTGTGCATTGTGTTGTTGTGGCGAAGCAGTCAAGCAAATGTACTGTACAACAAATGTAATAGTGGCCCAAGACTTTTGCACTCGAAAAAATACACGGCAGTTAGTGTATAACTGGCTATAACTGAAATGTTCACGAGGCAAACTTAAGCAGTCTTGCTGGGAAGGGAAAATGATTTATGTGTCCAAATTCCTTCTGTTCGAATGTCAGTGTTTCCTAAGACAAGTGAAGAGAATCAAAATGGTGCTGACTCGTCTATCTCAAATTGGAGGAGTTTAATTATCCCTGCAGAATTAATCTACATCTCCCCTACTTAGGACACTATTTAACTCTAAAAATATTAAAATTAGACTTCAGGAGTTAAAATCGCCTCTCAAAAAGTTAACACTGGAATTTTAACTCCCCTTTGCTGCGTAAGAAAACTGTTACTGTCTAAAAATTCTGCAATAAATCTTCAATTTATATAGTACTTTTCCTACAAACATTGAATCACAAGATGCTTTACACAGTAAAAACAGGGTCAAGAGACAAAGGACACACACGCACACAGATCGTAAAACTAATGCTATTGGTAATGCTATTGAGGAGGAAACACTCGAGGCAGAAAATTGTGCCACTGAGAAGTCATACAATCCAGTCATTCGCAAACGATTTTTTTGCCTTTTCGCAGGGACGTGATTGAAGGTTTTACGGCTGCAATAAAATCGGGTAAATGTGTATCTTGGTGATTTATGTGGCAATGGTTATTTGTTTACACAGATATTGTGGTTTTCAGACCGCCGAAGAAGCCTTTCAGACCATTAAGTCTCGGTTGGATTTTGCTCCTCAGATGTGGTAGTGGGGTCGTCATGTATCAAACAGACCAGTTTCCTTCATCCTTGTGCCTTTTGTCAGCGAGAAACTGTGACATATTTTTGGTATAGATTGGCCGAAAACCTCAAATACATTCGAAAAGGTAAAAGACTGAATCCACATCACAGTCCTGGTGGTCGTGGTTCTTCACCTGCTTCTTCTTCACCTCTTGTCTAGTACTGTACCCGAGAAAGCCACCTCTGGTCTCAACAACAACAACAACAACATACATGTTACTTTGACTACACATGTAATGAAAGCAATAGAGAGACCACAGGTGGAATTTCCATGTTATTTACACAAGTGTACATCCGTAAATATTGCTGTTATGACAACTTCTATCTTTCTATGTATTGGAATTTCAAATCAAACCAATTGTGAAAGACAAAGATTATGTGTCAGTCCAAGGTAAGTGACACATGATCAAAATGAAATGAGGAGAAGTGTTCTCAGATGAGGTCTGCCTTTAAGCAATGCTAGGCCCCCAGAGAGCCTTTGGATTAAATGAGAGCGAGGTACTTGGGAACAATACAATGGTCTTTTCTCACTCCGTCTAATCCTTGTTGGTATTGCAAGCAGTTTCATATGACTCCACAGAGAAAAGGCGACAAGTGTGCCCAAGAAGAGTTGTTTTACTACTGACTGACTACAGAGAAGAAAAAAGAGAAATGTCAACTGTGAGTAGCAACTTTTTATTGTTTGTGCCAATACTATGAATGTATATGTTTGAGGATGTGTGTGTGGTGGCTTGGAATTAGTATCCTTGCCTGTACGGTTTTAAATAAGACGCCGTAATCTAAAATGGATCAAGGTCAAATACATTGTAAAATATGCTCATGTGAGCCAAGAATTGCATGGTAGCTGTATATTTTGCTGGATGTTATTGTTGCTAGAACTGTTTTGGTTTTTAGCAAACCATTTTTTTCCTTTTATTCTGTTGTATGTTGTTCTAATAAAAGTTGTAGGCTATAAATGCAGAGTTGAATAGTCAACATTGTTTTGACTGGGGGTGGGAATTGCAGATGATATTATATTATTATGATATTTTAACAATGATAACAATATCATAATAATAGGGGTGTCAATATTAGTGCATTAATATAAGTTCCTTTAACACCACACATTTTTTTCCACGCGTGATTAATGACTTCCCCTGACTTGGAAAGCCTGTATTGGGGGAATTCCAGTCGCAATGCAACAGACACGTCCACGTCAAAATTTAGCCCTAATAAGTGTGATAATAATGCATATATTTGTGGAGACTGGGGCTAAGTTGTATTTTACAATTTTAAAAATGTGCAGAATTTCACAACTTCATGTAAAAGATTAGATAGTTCTTAATATGAAAAGAAAAATGTACTGAGCTCTCACCGTGTTATAAGTGCTATTATGCCATCTAGTGGCAGAAATATTGACCTCAACACAAATCAATAGCACACTTGTTTTTTTCCAGCACAGTACATATTGTTAATCTTAACTCAATCTTATAATTTATTATGAAATTAATGTATCAATGACGAAAAGATGCGGCCATATTTCTATTAGCTTAACATTTTCCCCACTTTTATGTTACCAAGAGTATTAAAATATTTTATTGTACATTTTATTGTACATTTAGAAAATATATAAAATTTGCGATTAATCGTGAGTTAACTATTAAAGTCATGCGATTAATTACAATTTTTTTTTAAATCGCCTGACACCAATACATAACACAGATTTTATATTTATTTATTTATTTTACAAATTTCTATACTGGAATCAAGTAATTTACAATTAATTGTGACCTCTATCTACCTAAAGGCGAGGAAACAGATGGAACAAAATGAAATCAAATAAATTGTTTGTAAAATGCATGGAGGAGAATCATGTCATATTCATAAGTCAAAATTGCCATTTAACTGTATCTATTCTCATCTGACAATATCAAAATGTGTTATATGCTGATGCATTGATATTGTATCGAAAGATATGCTGATAAGACATCATAATATTGATATTTTGTCCCACCCCAAGTTTTGACCCATTCACTACAGAATATTTATCATAGAATGAACTCCATCTAAAAATCTACTTTGGGCTTCATTTTTTTTATTGTAGCCTCCACCAACCTCTTGTGAGTGGATGCTCCTGGTTGAACAGAAGAATGTAAGGAACACTCTTTTTTGGTCATTTTCCTGTCCAAGAACCAACAAACTGACCTCAATTTCAAAGAGCCTACAAAGATAATGGAAAATAAGTAGTGTTCATTTTCACTCAGTTGTTGCTCATCATGTTCCTCAACGCGGTGACACAGTACAGATGATTGCACAAAGGCGATATTTTCCTCCTATGTCTTATGTTTTCCGGCAGATAAATGTTCGGGTTACGAGCATGGACGCTGAGCTGGAATTTGCCATCCTGCCCAGCACCACTGGCAAACAACTTTTTGATCAGGTACGTTGTATAACACCTGCTAAAAGTCTCTTTTTGAACAGCAATGTTATGCCGTGTTGTTCCGTTTAGATAGTGAAAACAATTGGGCTGAGGGAAACCTGGTTCTTTGGTCTCCAGTACCAGGACAGCAAAAGCTTCTCCACCTGGCTGAAGCTCAACAAAAGGGTGAGAAGAAAGTTTACATTTAAGCATATCTCTCACATGACTCACCTGATTGCCCCCACCCTTGACAGATGCTCACGAATGAACGTGACTTTGTTGATCCATTGAGGTTAATTAGCTGCTTGCTGTTTTAATCCCTTTGTTGGTGGGTGCCAATCCCAGGTGACCACTCAGGATGTGAAGAGGGACAACCCTCTGTTGATAAAGTTCAGGGGGAAGTTTTACCCTGAGGATGTTGTAGAAGAACTCATCCAGGAGGCAACACAACGTCTTTTCTTTCTGCAGGTTAGTGAATACACAAACAATTGCGCTGATCTTAAAGCAAACACAATAAATTAGGTTTTTAAATTTGCTATTTCATAATTCAAAAAAGTTTGAAACATTTAGGAAATTCTTCATACCTTCTAGGGTATTCCACGTGACTTGTATGTCTTAAATACTTCAAACTAAAAACAAAACAAACAAAAAAACACTTTCAACTACACTCTAAAAATAGTTGGGTCAAAAGTACCTACATTTTGGATAAAAAATTTGACCCAACTTTGAGTCAAGAAATTGGTCTTTAGTGTAAAACAACGTGTAAATATTTGTTAGATCCTTTACTTTGGTCAAAAAAAATGGGTCATTTTATGTAAAACCACTCAAAAATTTGGGTCAAATTGACCCAAGTAGAGGATCGGTCCATTTTTGACCCATAGTTGAGTTATTTTTGACACAACTGTTTTTAGAGTGTACTTAGTTTTAGTTTCATAGTGGTACCTTGTTGATGCAAAGATGAACCAGGACTCTCAACTGCTAAAATAGATGCCACAAAAACCTCAGGAGGTTTCCCAACCACTCAGGCATAAGGTTATTCTCTCTGGTTTTTCACAAGGGAGGTCATGTGCATAAAAATGGATCCATGTGCATCAAACACACCTCAGTTGTGACATGTTTTTTCTGTATGTGAGTTATAATAAATGTACTAGCAATGAACAACTGCAATTCTTTTTACTTTAGGTCAAAGAGAGCATCCTAAATGACGACATTTACTGTCCACCTGAGACTGCTGTTCTTTTGGCCTCATATGCGATTCAGGTCAAACATGGCGACTACAGGAAAGATTATCACGTACCAGGATACCTAACAAGAGAGAAGCTGCTTCCCCAAAGGTAGTCAGTCCATCCTCCGGATACAAACTTTAACTTTATTCAGTCATCTGAATTCCAACTGTGTGTCATCTTGATGATAAACCCAGGGTTTTAGAGCAGCACAAACTGAATACGAATCAGTGGGAGGAAAGAATTCAAGTGTGGCACCAAGAGCACAAGGGAATGTTAAGGTAACCCTGAGTCATTGCACCCCTCCCTGCAAATGGGCCGTTCATCACATATGGCATGACTGCTTGTCACAGGGAGGACGCCACGGTGGAGTACTTGAAGATAGCCCAGGATCTAGAAATGTATGGGGTCAACTACTTCAGCATCAAGAACAAGAAAGGAACTGAGCTGTGGTTGGGAGTGGACGCCCTGGGCCTCAACATATATGACAAAATGGACAAGTAGGTATTCAACTCCCAGCTGGGACAATTGTTCATTTAGGAACTTTTTTATTTAGGGATATTCAATATTAAAAAAAAAATTGTTTTCAGAGCAATACCTGTAAGTACTCAACTTTTGAGCAGTCACATATACCAATACCAAGTACCAATACCACAAGTACTTTTGCTACAACCCCCCCCCCCTCCAAAAAAAAAACGACAGATAATTTTTAAGAAAGACATATATATGTCCAATATATCGTTTGCACTAAAAATTGCATGAAATGAATAGCAATTTTCTATCCTTCTAAATTCTAGTTCCTGATCATAAAACGGTCACAAGGGGGTGGCGAATGGTGTCCTACCTTGAAATAAATCGGGTATCGGCCCGATACTGATACCTGGTATTGGTATTCGCCCATCCCTAGTTTTTTTCCCCGTTGGATTCCAGTTTCGACACTTCAGTCATTCAGGAGAATGTTTATCATTAACAGTCAAAAAGCAAAAAATAACGTAGTCATTGAATGACTGAATGTCCAACGCTGTACAATGGTATTACGGCAGAGCGTAAACGAAGCCTTGTGTTGAGCTATTTCATCTCCAAACAGCCAAAACACACTTTGTGATGTTTGCGGAAACGCGAGAAAAGCTTGTGAAACTCGTCGGGTTGAATCACAATACAGAATAAATACAATTTATGAAGAGGCGACATCGTGGACAGAAGAGAGTACATTGTCGTTGCTTTGGTGCTCGCAGGCTGCTCACAATTTGAATTTACTCAAAAATGCTCATCGGAAGCTAAGATTTTTCTCTGTTATATGCGTGCCTGTCACTATACGATGAGAATCACTGCATTAAATGACAGTATTATGATACACAATTGCTATAAAATAGAAAGTGTTTGACCGCTACCAATAGATATTTTTTGTTGTCTATGTATTTTTATTTGCCTTTATTTTGCTTTGTTTTGTTTTGCACTGCTGTCTGCCATCAATATTGATCGAATTTTACGCAGTCCATGATTGGAAGGGAAATACGTTCATCAAACATCACTACCTACTGCGTTAAGCTTGTTTTGAGTCATAATGAAATTATCATATTGATTGTTTGTATTGTTTTACTTAACTGTAATGATTCCAATATTCTGCAGGCTAACCCCAAAAATTGGCTTCCCTTGGAGTGAGATCCGAAATGTTTCCTTCAATGATAAGAAGTTTGTCATCAAACCTATTGACAAGAAATCTCCGGTACGGAATACCTGCAAAAGTGCATTATTAAAATGATAATTTTCATGTCTGCGTAAATCTCAGTTTGTACTGAAATTAAGGTATTTTACGGGCACATGTCCAGGATATCAACAATATCAAAACTACACAATCAAGTGTAGATGCTAAATGTCGTGTCATACAGCAAACCATAACTAATTGATGCTTTTTTTGTGTTAAAGGACTTTGTTTTCTATGTACCTCGTCTTCGTATCAACAAACGCATATTGGCACTGTGTATGGGAAACCACGACTTATACATGCGCAGGCGCAAACCGGACACCATTGAGGTGCAGCAGATGAAGGCCCAGGCAAGGGAGGAGAAGAACAAGAGGCAGATGGAGAGGTAAAAGGCAATGATGTTACAGTTTACTGTGTGTCCTCTGTACTTAAGGAAGAACTGTCAGGGGATAGATGGAGTTGTTTCAGACGTGTATTTATGCACAATTCTACTGTCAGGGCTCTGCTTGAGAGTGAGAAAAAAAAGCGTGAAAACGCTGAGAAGGAAACAGAGAAGATTGCTCGGGAGACCATGGAGCTGATGGAGAGATTGCGACAGATTGAAGAGCAGACAAAGAGAGCTCAAGATGGTCGGACAACTTTTTTAATACAACCATTTTTTTTGTGTTTGCGTACATTTAAAAAAAAAAAAGGCTTACCATATTGAAATATTCATGATTTGAGAATTCTCCCTAATAACGTGCATAGTAAAGTGTCGGTGTATATGCTGTGTTCTGTATTATGTGTGCTGGATGTATTTCAGAGCTGGAGGAGCAGACTCGCAGGGCGCTTGAGTTAGAGAAAGAGAGGTCACTTGCACAGAAGGAAGCCGAGAGTCTAGACAATGACCACAGGGCTGCCATGCAGGCTAAAGAAGCCCTGCTACAACATCCGTCGGAGATTAAGAGTCAGGAAGAGCTGGTACATATCCACAATTAACCATTATTAACGTACCAAGATGCTAGTTCATGTACAGTATGTCATTCCTACACACGTATGTCCATTGGTACTCATTGATTACTCTTGAAGGTGGAAAAAAAATATCTGTCAGAGGAAACGCATCCCTTCTACTTCGCGGAGGACTCTCTTGAAAACTCATTTATTTGAGAGCATGTCCTTGCCTTTCGAACACCTTAACGTGTCTAACTAGTCTCCACCTTGCACTGCTTCACTATTGTGGCTGCTTTCACATAAAATAGAGCTGCTTCACTAATGTGTGAATTGGTAAAAGTATGTATTACATTTGCTTATTGAAATGAAATTAATCCAAATTTGCCCCGATACAACCCAAGAGACTGCATTCACACAGGCACACATTCGCACCCACACAAACCTATTGTCACAACAGGCAGAGCACAGTGACCTTAGATTAGGAGCACTCTTAACTCTTTCCCCTTTTGTGTGCACGTGGATAGGCCACTGAGCTGGCAGAGCTTACATCGAAAATCTCCCAGCTGGAAGATGCCAAAAAGAAAAAGGACGAGGAGGCAATGAGATGGCAGAAAAGGGTGAGAATTAATGGAGATAAAGCCAGATAAAGGATGAATCAAAAATGAGCTAAGAGGGATGTCTGACACTACTCAGTGAAAAGGGTATATGATAAGATAGATAGAAGCAAGGAATCCAGCAGTGGTAAGAATTTTATGGCATTTAATATAAACCACAGTCTAGTTAATATATTTTTGAATACAACCTGGAACCCTGCATTTGGATGTTCACATTTAAATGTGTCATTAATACTGTATATCAAAATATTCATTAACTGCTACAACAATCTGAATCTCTGTCCCCATAATTTAACACCAAAATATTCGGTGTTAGTATCTTCTTCCTGTCTTGATTTTCTTCAGATACTCCGGCTTTGTTACCCATTGCTTCACAGGTTTGATAGGTAATACCAATTGAATGTATAAAAGCTTTGGAAATATTTTTCACTCCATGTTTAAAAAAAAGAAGTTTTTCTTTAATGTGTATAATAATTCCCAAAACCTAAATTGACTCCCAAACCATGCAAACTAAAATTATAAATAATTTTAATGTATAAAAAAAAGCAGTCTCTTGCCTTTTAAATGTGTAAAATTTGAAGTTTAAAGTTTAAATATACATTAAATATATATATTTTTAAAATACAATAGAAAGTAAAGCTACAAAGCTGTATTTCATGCTATTGCATGAACAACATGATTTCACAAAACCAAACATTTTTATGGGAAGCTACAGAAAAAAATAAAAAAATTATATATATATATATATCAAATAATTATTTTAATTATTATTTTTTTTAAAACGAGATGATATACATGCAGTTATTCACATTTGGAAGACTAAGATACACAATCAGCTAATTGCACAGATTTTTTTTGAGCAGGCAAAAAAAAAAGTGATCGGCAACTGAAAAAACCCCACAGCAACCCAACATAAACATATGCTCATGACAAGGCGCTTTCTGTCCTTCGCAATACAGCTGTTGAACCAACTTTTGCAACAGTAGGTCAGGAGGCACTCATTGGTGTAAATATAGAAGTTTATCAGCAGGTGCAGGGGGAGCTGGTCTTGGCGTCGTTTTCTGAGAAAGTACAGTCTTTAACATGCTTTCCTGATGCGTGCTGTTGGTGGACCAGGTGAGATTTGTCGAGATATGGAGTAACTTGAAGCTTTGCACTTTCTCCACCTCCTCTTCATTGAGGATGGGATGCTCAACTTTCTTGGATTTTCTGAAGTCCATGATCACCTCTTTTGTCTTGGCTGCATTCAGGTCCAGGTTGTTGATTTCATGCCAATGCCTGAGATGCAAACGCTCCTCTCTGTACGCTGGTTCATCGCTGTCCCTGAAGGGTGGCGTCATTAGTAAAAATGGTGTTGACGGAGTGAATGGGAGAGCAGTCAAGAGCGAGAATAGGAGGGGACTTAGGACACATCCCTGGGCCTTCCACGTGTTGAGGATGAGTTGTGTTGAGTTGTTTCCTATCCTGACATTCTGTGGTCTGTTGCTGACGTCCAATACCAAGATGCACAGTGAGCTGCATATGTCCAGGTTGCTCAGTTTTGTAAACAGAGGCACAACAACTGCCACTGCTGGATGAGCTGAACACTGTGCTGTTCAATGTCTACAGCTGTTTTTTATGTATAGTTGTATCTGACCAAATGTTAAAAAGTTGACCAGGAGATGGTAGTCTTTCATGCACACAGGATGGGTTGCTGTTCAGGATTCAAGATTTTCATGATAGCACTGAGAAATGAATGAGTCAATTACTTGTCTAAGCTGTCTCCACTTATACAAACAATATAAAAGATTAAGAACAAGAACAAGACAATGACTGAAAGAAAGGGGGACTATGCAAGGCAAGTAGTCAAAGTGAAGTGGAAAGTTTTATTTATAGCCCTTAATTACAAAAGAATTTCAAAGGGCTTCACAAGCCCACAGTTGACAAATATTGATCTTATCACATGATCATAAATTAAACCCTCAGGAAGGCAAGGAAAGAACCCCACTTGAGAAGGGGCCGCAAATGGGGGGCAATCCCCCCTCCAAGTGCAAATGGCAATTACAATGAAGTTGGGACGTTGTGTAAAACATATTAAGTAATGTAAATAAAAACATAATACAGTGATTTGCAGATTCAGTTGAAGACTCTTTTTTGTTGCAAATACTGACTAATTTTGAATTTAATGCTTGCAACACCCCCCCCCCCCCCAAAAAAAAAAATCTAACTCCTATATAATTTCCAATACACCACAACCATTTTTAACAAAACATAAATACAGACTACCAGTCAATAAATACAAGTCGATAAGCAGTGTTACCAACTTGGCGACTTTCTCACTAAAACTGCCAACTTTCCAAACTTTTTTGGTGACTTTTTTTTTTGTCTAAAGCGACTAGTGACAAATTTAGTGACTTTTTGTTGTTCTTTAGGATATTTTTTACTCACTCGGGGTGACATGGCTCAGTGGTCGTCTTCCATCCGTGAGCCTGTGTGTTTGATCCTCACCCTTGGTGACCATGTTGAAGTGTCCTTGAGCAAGACACCGAACCCCCGATTTGCTCATAGTGGACCTGGCAGCGGCCTGCTTGGCAGCAGTCGACCACTGGTGTGTGAATGTGTGTGTGAATGGGTGAATGTGAGACATTGAAATGCGCTTTGGGCACCAGATGGTATAGATATAGCGTTACATAAAAAGCAGTCCATTTGCCACTTTTTGCCTCTCCCACAATGGTTTTCCTCTCTCCTACAGTGTTCATTAATATTAAGTGCAAATTGCCATTTATGCAAATTAGGCAGTGACATCATTTAGCGTCTTCTCGCGACTTTTAGAACAAGGCCTAGACACACCAATCCGACGTCGGGAGTCGGACAGCGTTGGCCGACGGCATGCGCCGTCTGATCAGTGTATAAATTACTGTCGTGAAGTCGGATCGAGTTGGAATACGTTGGGGGGGGGGGGGGGGGGTTGTCATACTCAACTCAACTTTATGGTTTTTCAGGACAGCACACGTGAAGAGGATATGAGCATATTTCAGCATGATTTTGGCAAAACGATTTGCAAAATTGAAAAAGTCCTTATTGTATTTTGGAGGTCGGTATATGACAGCACAGCACAGTGACAGTCTGGCCGACTTCAAAGAAGGTGGCTTCAAAGCTGTGATCGATGTGGTAAATAGACATCATTTACATTAAAATGTTTATTTTTTAAATAGTCGCTGTTCCTCCACCTCGGCCCGACGTCCTCGGACAGTCCAAGTAAGCACAGCCAGGCGGTAGTAATTTAATCATAGCGCTAGATTCACCAGTGACAGTCCAGGTCTCCGCCAGGCAGAGGAAATCCAAGTTGTTGGAAAGGAAAAACTCCCTCAAAATAAACATTTAGTTTGTCAATGACCGCGCATTTAATAGCGCGATCCTTGTGGGAGCAGCAGGGGTGCATGGCCCTTCTGTCCGGCGGTGTCGAGGAAGCTCCTTCAGAAGCTGGAGGTCGGCACCACATCCAAAACGTGGAGGGCAGCACGGCCGAAGCTTTTTGGCTGAACCGACGATCGGTAGCAGCCAGGAGTCGACAGGGTCCAGGAGATGCCACAACGGAGTACATCAATGCGTTTGGGAAGGAGAAGGGGTCGAAGCTTGTTCCGGCGCCCGTTTTCGCTTCACCAGCTGGTCGCCACGTTTACCCCGATGCCGCTATCAACACCGGTATGAGTTGTTTACGTTTTTATATCCCGCCCCCGTAAAGAGGTTGCCAGTTGCCTTTAGGAATAATGACTACTGCCGCCGATGGTACGGAGGGGAATTACTTCTCGCGCATGCGCTGAAGGTACGTTATAGTCGGTGTAGGTGCGGTGTGTATTTACGTAATTTTTCTACGCGACGTGCCGACGTTTGGTTCAACGCCACATGTGACCGACGCCGGATTGGTGTATTTAGGCCTTTAGGACAGCCAATAGCTACTTTCATTACTGGGGAGTTGGCAACACTGACGACAAGCTCATCGGCCACGCAAGTGCCAAGGGACCAACAGCGCACACATCGGGCCGATCAAGTGGCTCGGCCGAAATAGTTTTCGACACATCAAAAACGTTGTAGCCTGAAGGCTGAAGCATGTGATTATGCTTCATCGGACCGTTGCTGATGTGCAAACAACATAGCAACACACTAACAAGACTGGAGCATGTCGAATTCTACCACCAGCATCCACCACTTGTGATTTGAATGAGGATGAATGAATACATTCATCAATTTTAAATGTGGACTCGTCAGACCGCAACACACTTTTCTATTTTCTATTTTCTACTACAGTCCATATCAGATGAGGCCCAGAGATGGTAGCTGATGACAAATGGAAAATGCAGGAATGGATGATCAATTCTAGTATTTCTAGTAGGTTAATAGTTCTAGTGGGAGAAACAGAGCGAATTAGCTTTTACACTGACATAAAGTGGTCATGGCCTTCTTATTAACTAATTCACTGCCATTGACGGCTATAGACGTAAAAAATTCAGTTGAACTATTTATATGAGTTTTACATTTTTTTCCACTTTAGTTAACAAGAGTATGAAAACCTAGAAAAAAATATTGTACATTTAGAACAGATACAAAATTTGTGATTAATCGTTAGTTAACTAGTGAAGTCAAGTGATTAATTACAATTTTAAAAAATGTAATCTCCTGACGCTCCTAATTAAAAAATAAAAAAATAAAAAATTAGGGGCGTCAGACGATTAGCATTTTAATTGTAATTAATCGCATGACGATTAATCACAGATTTTATATCTGTTATAAATGTACAATAAAAAAATCTAGGTTTTCATAAAAAAATGAAATGAAATGAAAAAATGTTAAGCGATTAGAAATAGTTCACATGATTTGTTTACATCTATAGCAATCAATGGCAGTGAATGAGTTAAAAACACATCATTGTCTCATTGTGTACATACTGTAACAGTATATGGCCGACGAGGGTGTAAAAATCTGTTCTTCGCTTGACTGAATATGTAAATGATTTTGTTGACAGGCGATGATGGTAGAAGCTGATTTAGAGAGAACCAAAGAAGAGCTGAAGTCTAAAATCATGGGAATCCACATCCAGGATTCTGTCCACCCTCACATGCACGATCACGACGAGACAGATGAGAGCAGCGCGGAGGCGAGTGCTGAGTTAATGTCTCCCGGCACGGTACGCGACCGCAGTGAGGAGGAAAGAGTAACAGAGGCCCAGAAGAACCAGAGACTGCAGAAAAATTTGAAGGTATGGATACAAAAAATTGGAAACAGCTCCAGTTATTTGGAACCATATTATTGATATTTAGAGTTACTATATATGTCTGTCCATCACTGAAATTGTTTATAAAAAATGGTCCTCAAACAGTGCCGATGCCTCCTCTTATGCTAAATTGACAGCTTAATTCCCACTAAAAGTATTTTTTTGAGGAACTAAGTGCATTATACATCATTAAAAATGTTGCCTATAGCCTGCCATTCAAAGCCTATTACTCCTGGAATAAAACTGGACTCAATTTCCCAAGCAAAACAAGATACCGTATGATGTTGCATAGAATCTCCAACACGGAAACGGATTTAATAACGACGGACAAAAGGATGTTTTCAGATTGGGATTGAGGGGAGGACAGGGGTGTGGGGAGAGGGCTGAAGCTTTTGAATAGTTTCAGCTATGAGGATTTCATTCTGCGTGTTTGTGTTCTCTTTCAGTTCCTGAGTACCGAGCTTGCTCGAGCCATAGACGAGAGCAAAAAGACCCCAAATGACCTGATCCATGCTGAGAATGTAAAGGCCGGACGTGACAAATACAAGACTCTACGTCAGATTCGTCAGGGCAACACCAAACAGCGCATTGATGAATTTGAGTCCATGTGAGGAATGTCCACTGATGAACTGAATGATCAACTAAATAGAGAAACTGAAAAGTAGAGCATTACTGAATTGATAACATTATTGCATCTAAGAATGAATGAATAGACTTAATGTAACAACAATAATGCTATTTACTGTCCTTGATTTTCAATTTTGCATTTGAAACTAGTCTGTGAAAAAACGGCATTACTTACTGCAAACATACACTAACTATAATGTTGAGTAAACCTGCACAATTTAATAAGAGCAAATACATAATATTTGTCAAATTTACATGCCATTTTTAAAGATAATGCCTGCTTTGATTGACACTGTCAGAGAAATTTAACAATTCTGGGAGGGTTTTCTAATATTTAGCCAATTTTGGTGGTAGAAATATAGACACGTATAACTACGGAATACCCTTCTGTCAGTGTCAGTGAAAACTAAACAGACAGAATTTCTGACACAGTTCTTGTATTAGATCTGAAATTGTGCAGGTACGTATGTTGCGTATGATGTACCAAAGCAGTCTTTTCTGGTTTACGGACTTCTTATTACAGCAGCAGCTCTGGCCTTGAAGTTTTTCATATTGCTCTCAGCAAATACAAATTTGTATTTCTTTCATCTAAATAAAATAGACAGAGACAGCTTCTGACAGTGTGTTTGTTTGTTTATCTCTTTTGCATGACCTTCAATGTGACAAATAACGCACGTCACCAAAAATACAGTACTGAGTGTTGATTATGCATTTTGTATCTATCTTGTGGTGACTACTTCCAAACTTTGAATACCAATAAGTAAGTCTAAGTCACTCATATCTGCTGTTTAATGTACACTTTCTAAGAGAAGCACGTGAAATGTTCTGTCAAAGCTCAGCATGTGAGCTGGTCACTGCAGTAGCTTAGCATTAAACTGATCTTTCTTTACTCCCCTCTGGTTACGGTTGATTGTTTTTCTTTTCTGCCACCAGATGAATTAGAAAAGAAGCCATCTGTCAGACTGCAGTATAACTATTTATATTACTATTTGGCATTTTCATTCCAAGAGCACCCCGTCTCATTTCACTGTCAACTTTATCTTTCCGCTCTCTCTGTCCGTCAGTGCTGATTTCTTTAACACATTTATTAGAAATGACGCAAGCTCACACTTATTCACTATTACAGCAAATGTATCACATCCCCCCACAGTTTCTGTTCTTGCACTTGTAATCCAATCATTTTGAGGCATCTGCCTGCAAGGAGACCTTCTCCACTGTCTTTATGTTCATAGTCCCATGTGAACTTCAAAGCCTTAATTGGCAGAGCTACTTTTTGTTTTCCTCAACTTGGATAGTGTGCTAGTAACTATAGCGTACACGCACACACACACACACGCACACTCAAGATCTTGAATTGCCTTTCCAGAATGCTGCTCATGGCTATAATGTGTAATTTAGTGATGCATCAAAACTTGTGTACTTGATAGTCAGATAAAGGTACCTCTGAAACCTGCAGTTGAGCTCATCTTTCTTTCCAACAACATTCAAGAGAAAAATAAGTGAAAATGAGCAACAAAGTCAGGGGTGGGCGCAATAAGAGAGGTTTAAAGTGATGATGATTCTAAGGATCCGGATGGCAGGGTTAACTACGGCACCTTTTGAAATGGAACGATTTCAGTTCTTTCTTTCGGTTCTGGCTTCAAATGACTCTTGAGTCCAATTCTTTTTGGAGCAAGGGCAAAAAAGTTTGCATGGTTTAAGGCCCCGTCCACACGAAAGCCAGTTTCAATGTATCCTCACAAGTTTCTTACCGTTTAAACCGTTCGTCCACACGATGTCGCAGTTTTAGAGCTTGAAACCGATCACTTTTGAAACCGGCTCCAGAGTGGAAAGATTTCAAAACGCGCCTCGTACGCCTCCATCTGGACACCATGTGCAGGATACTCCTCCAGTGATGACGTAATGGTCGCAGCTCAATGACAACGCATTTTCACAGTGTGATGACGTATGCTCCAATTCTCGTGTGACTGCGCGTCATCAAGCTGCGACCATTACGTCATTACTGGAGGAGTATCCTGCACATGGTGTCCAGACGAACGCGTACGAGGCGCGTTTTGAAATCTTTCTACTCTGGAGCCCGGTTTCAAAAGCGATCGGTTTCAAGTTCCGAAACCGCGCCATCGTGAGGACAAACGGCCTAAACGGTAAGAAACTTGTGAGGATACATTGAAACTGGCTTTCGTGTGGACGGGGCCTAAGTCTCCTGTTTTGGTTTGAGTCTTTTCCGGTCCATTGTCATTCCCACATTTTGTCGTTTCCTCCATGTCTTGCCATTTGAGTTCGCTTGCATTTAGGATCTTGTTGTTTCCCGTCGGCACGTTGTGCACCACCTTGTTTTTGTGTAATTAATAAAACCTACCTTCCCGCCCTTGGGTCCAAAACCACAGCCACCCTAACAAAATTAGGAGTGTCCAAAGTCCATATTTTAAGCTTCCATTTTTTTAGTGGCTTGGAGCAAAGAATAAAATGAATATTTGACACGGCTCATGTCATTTACCTGCATTGTACCATACATGCTTTCTACACTTTGCGGCAAGGTAGGAGAAGAGAATAAGTTTGTTCTAACTTCTCGCTTTTGTGTTTTCAATCAATCCGACATCACAAACACATTAAAAAATTGGTATGATATGAACCAATTATCAATCAACTTAAGAAAAACAAAGTTGATAGTTTTTGGTACTAGACAAAACACACAAAATATGGTAAATTCAATTGAAATAAAAAGAGTGCATGAAAATAAATTTCTTGGAGTAGTTATTGATGACAAATTATGTTGGAAGTCACACATAGATAATGTCAAAAGGAAAATGTCAAACATTATAGGGATATTCTCTAAAACTAAGGATGTATTGAATAAGAAATCATTATACACATTATATTCATTCTTTATGTTATATTCACACATTATGTTCATTCTTATTACCATATCTGACCTATTGTGTGGAAATCTGGGGAAACGCATATAAAACAAATACAGATCCTGTTTTCAAACTGCAAAAAAAAGAGCCATAAGAATTATAAATCAATTCAAATATACAGAACCAACTCATTCTCTGTTTATTAAATCAAACACAATGACATTTTACGACTTAGTTAAATTTAAAATAGCACAAATAATGTATAAAGTACACAACAATCAATTTGGGGAATCATTTTGGAACTGACCTGCAAAGATGTCAGTCACTTGCTGAATTAAAAAAATTGTTTAAAAGCAAAGTTTAAAAAAATTACTTAAATCCGACATGAGCTGTTAAAAATGTGCATATGCTGTAATTTCTTTGGATGGAGTGTAATACAAATTGTATATGTGAGTATGAGGATATGATTTATAAATATATTATGGTATATGCCTATGAATTTCATGTACATATGTGCGTATGTTAAAGTGCACTTAATGTATATATGACTAGGTTTATACATTTCCTTTTGTTGAAAAAACATTACCATATTATTTTATTAACATAAAACGAATAAGGGGTAGGACTAGATACGTTTTTAACTTCCTCCTACCCCTTTTGAACATATAAACTCTTTTCTTTCTTCCTATTCTTTTTTTCTTTTTTACTTAAACTTTTATTTTATACTTGTAATGTGTTTTGTGTTTTCTTTATGTTTACATGTTTAATTAAGCCATAAAACATACAAACAAAAAATTGGAAGGGCCACTGGCCACCCTAAAGTCAGTGATGTTTTGCTTTAATACCTTAACTGTTGTTGTTTTTATTATACAATCAGTGTATATGCATATAACTATAACTTCACATACCTTTACCATTGAAGGATTGGTTTAGTATTAAATGAAAGATGTCAACATGGCCCAGCCTCTTTTGATGTATTTCTTTGTACGTGGCCCTTGGTTTAAAAAATAAATAAATAAATAAAAAATAGGTGCACACCTCTGGTTTAAATGAAGAAGCTAATCAGTTATTTTTGGATGAACTCATTTGAACTTATGTATGAATTTTTATTAACTTAAATAAAAAACAACAAAAACAGCCAAACTCTATAATAAACAAAGCCCTGATAAAAATCAAAAGTCAAAGTAGCAAAAACACACAACACTTACCACTACAAGAAACAAGTACTAAACAAGAGTACGTGACAGCGACAATGATCCGACACAAACTGAAAGAAAGCAGAGAACTAAATACAAAAAGAATGACGAGACAACTAGAATGACCTTGACAAGACACAGGCGGTCAAGTGAGAATGGACATGTCTTGTAAATATGCCACACCACGGACACGGAGTGTTGTTATCTACCCTGCCAAATTGGAATTAATCGCAAAGTATATAAAAGGAGGCTTCAAATCAGGCTCTCTTTTTTTTCTGGCACTCAGACACTGTCCACTGTGTCCGCTCAATGCGCTGAAAACACGCCTTACTTGGCTTTCCCCTGTCACTCAAATACATCTGGTCTAGCAGATGTCTACTCCTGCCTCAAGACTACTGTATAATCACTTAAAGTCGCTGTTTCCATGACAGCCATGCCATTATTTGCTGTTGTTCACTAAAAAAATACATAAATAACAATAATACAGTACAGTACATTCATATTTATTTTTTAGGAAATGGGACATCAGAGACTCAGCTTGGATGTGGTTTAGGTTTTTATTCATCAGCATCTTTTTTGGAAAACACTTTATATTATTTTCCGAAAGGTTCTCTACAAATTAAATATTGATTACCTGAACTCAAAGGTCAATCTATTGACCTTTACCAAAGGAATTATTGTAACTCATCTGATGGTGGGTTACATAAGAGTCATCGCCCCCGCCACCAATATTTTGAGGACAAGATGTTGTTGTTAAAACAATTTTGCTTAAATGATAAAATCATTTTCCTCCTTTTTTATTTATTATTTATTCATTTAAACTAGAATTGCTAGGTCACGATTTGATTCGATGCAGATTAATCTCGATCCGAATCTATAAATTGATTATTGCGATTTTTTAAACTCAAATTTAGAAAATACAAATCAGTAAACTTGTACATTGCAAGATTTGTATGATTTTTTATTTATTTATCTGAAGATTCAGGCTTATAATTGAGCCACTGCATTTAACAAACAGGTTGCAGTCTGTTTCATGTTTGAACAGCACTGAAATCAAATATTAAGGCTTAATGTTCCATTAATATAACATTCTTCCATGCTTAATGTGTGAATCCTAACCCTAAGTAAGACGTTTTGTTGAATATTTCCATAAAAAATTGATGTTTAAAAATCGATTCGGCCGCATATTGAATCGATTCGAGAATTGCGTGCTATAATATTGCGATATATTGCAGAATCTATTTTTTCTAACACCCCTAGTATATAGTATGCAGTAGTGTGCTATATAAGCTATATCATTTGCTATTTAAATCAAGGGTTGATTAATTGCTTGACTGAGAAAACTAGCGCTGATCAGATAAAAGGGGGATTTTGAGAAAATTGTGACATGATCAAGCAAATGCCACTGTAAAGAGGCGTATATTTTCTCTGAAGAGAAAAAATTGTTTGTCCTTGTCTTTTTTTTGGAAACACCAAAGAGGATCTAAATAGAAGATTGGCAAAAACAAATATCACAAGTGACACTAATGAGGGACATTCCAGATCTACAACTAACACTAAAAAGTGTTTTTTCGTTTTGTTTTTGCCAAAAACAAAAATGTCACATAACCCAAAACTGCCTTAAGATAAATGAACTAACACACCAGCACTTTATTTTCTTAAGTCTAATGACATTTTTGGCAAACCAGCTGTGGTGGTTTAAAAGAAGTTCAGTGCATTTTTTGTTTTAAACTAATATCCTTGAGATTCTGAAAAGGCTGTAATGAATCAAAGAACAGAGGATTAAGACTTTTATCTGTAGCCATTAATGGTTCCAACCGCATTTCTTGCAACACGCCTCAAGCATGGCATGCGGGGGAAAGTGGCCCGCATGCTGCACACCATGGGTGTGTAATGCCATTATACTGGAGCAGTTCATCGGAAATAATACATATCTGATTACCATCAGCAAGGATGCCATGTTTTCATTTGTTAATAGGGTGACATTGTTAATGGTGTAGAAATCAATTAAGAGAACAAATTATTTCATCATCATCTTATTATTATTATTATTTTTTTAATAGCGGGAGTTGTCACACAGACGCACATTCAAGGGTGCGATTATTATACTTCACACATTACTGTAACAGTGAGGAACAAAAAAGTGCACTTTCATATAAAAAAAAAGTTTGGTTGTTAGCTAGTTCAGCGTATATATAACGTATATTAATGATACCCACAGGCTGCTGTAATCGCCATTCTCAATATCTAAGCAGCTTATACGTCAAGATTTTTCTCCAAGAATATTCATTGACTGATCCACATGGTCTGCATGAAGCCAACAGAAATGTGCTTTAACGACATCACCAGCTCTACTAAACTTTCATTCAGCGGGAACACACGCTGGAATGGATAGATAGGTAGCTCCTGGAAGAGATACGAGTTTTTTCCACCATGCAAGGCTCAAAGAATGTGAAGGCAATAATGTTTTCAGAGTAGCTCACTAGTGTGGTGTGAAAAGAAAGTTTGCAATCCATTGCCCATATTTCATGTTCATGTAACAGGTAGCCTACAAAAGCCACCTTTTCTTCTATTGTTGCATTTCATTGCGCTGTTGCATGTTTGCATGCATGGATTATTTTTTAATAATTTTGACTTTTTCTTTTTTTTTATGAAGTATTTACTACAGCTCACCCACGACCCTAATGAGGACAAGGTGTATATGGCTGGATGGATACCTTAGCACTTGACTGGCAAGGTAACAGATGACTTTACAAGTACAGCCAGTAAAAGCAAATATCATGTGACCATAGAAACTGTGCTGTAAAAAGTTTGGTCAAGTTAGGTTTTGATTAAACTTTCCCCACTCAAAGGTCTGCCACTGAGGTACACAAAATAAACCGAGAGAGCGATATAGCACACTGGACATCTCTATAGCACTAGTTTGGGGTTAAATTAACTTCTTGCACCAAGCGGAGGAACAGAAGACCCATCCGAAAATGTGAAATTCGGTTAGTCATCTAATAATTCAAACATTCGCCTTGCCCTGATAGTAGGTTTAAGGAAGGTAAAATATAATTTTCTTTACCCTCTGTCATCCATTTAATGTGATAAGGACATCTTTTGGCTGCTTCCACAAGTTTCACATTTCATCTCAACTTTTTTTTCCCATTTGTATTCCCCCTCTTGGCTGTTAGAGTTCCTCCTTAATGTGTGCAAAAGGTGTTTGACCTGATAGCTTTTTATGTTTTGAAGAAGTAGACCACATATTTGTGCTCACATTAAATATGCATCAACACACTTCGCTATTATTATTATTTGTGTCACCAACTCTTTGTTGATCATCATCAGTGTGCCACCTCAATTGAATCTCTAATGAATCTGCAGGAAATTACATTTAAAGTGACATCTTGCACACAAAAGTGGGACTACTTAGCTTGTTTCATACAAAACGACAAAAAGAAGAGGATTTCAACAACTTCACATTTTTATTAGAGCTGTCAAGCCATTCAAATTGATACACTAATCAATCGCATAGTGTTTGTAATCAATCACAACTAATATTTTTTTTTCTGCTTCTCCTCTGTTTTCTTGTAATAGACCATGGGCATTTCTAGTCTATTTTTAGGGGGGTGCTCATTGCTCAAGCACCCCCTACATTGAATTCCAGCAATTCCAGCACCCCTAAAATTTAAGAGATTTTATTTTATTTTATGTTTTAATCTATGTCCTTTTAAACTAGCTAGAGAAGTGTGTTAACATAGAGTACTTTGTTGAAATGTAATATTTTAACAACAATATTAGCTGCATATCACTGGCGCTGGGCCAAAACCTCATAACTGACAAATTTCACATTTTTTTTCATTAATCTATACTTTTGGCCAGTCGACACACGTTTTTTGTACTACTTATTGACCAATCTAAAGTGCTGAAAACGGCTTCCTCTCTTTTATAATGGTTGAACAAACATTCCGTTTTTTTGTGTCTCCTGAATAGATTTTAGAGTTAAAAGATTTTGACCCAACGCCAGCGATATGCATCTAATTTACTGAGCATGACTCCATATCCATATAATCTCCTTCTTTAGGATCTCCTGCACTGGTTGGTCCACTGTTGTACCTTCCTATGCAATTCACCATTCCCAGTATCCTCTTCAGGTCTTTCACATACACCATTGGCGACAACTGCCATAAAGCCTCCACCTTCTTTTAATCAGGACGGATGCCAGACCTGTCTATGAGGTGACCAAGGACTCACAGCTGGCCTGGTGTAATGGAACACTCTTTGTTGAGCTTAAAGCCAGCATTCTTTATGCGTTGCATTACCTGCTCCAAGCGGTTGACATGTTCCTTCTCTGTGGCCCAGTATGTCATCCACGAAGACCTCAAACCCATCAAGGTCCTGGAGGAACTCCATATTCTTTCTCTGGAAGTTCTGAGGTGCACTTGTAATTCCAAACAAACGGGAGCCGTTTGAAAGGGTGTGATGAACGCAGTAAATTTGCAATCGTCTGGGTGGAGGTGTATCAGGAAAATGACAGAAATGACAATTACTTTAGTTTTGCTGTGATCGCTTCAGTTGTAGGCAAAATGTACCGTTCTCTTTTAACAGCCTCATTCAGTCTTTTCAGGTTGACACAAAGGTGGCCTTTACCTATGCCTCACTTCAGGACTGGCACCATGGGTGCACAACCCTCTCTAATTTGCTCCATCCTCTGAAACTCCTCTTTTACTCTTGGCAGCATAGGGAAAGGAACATGCTGTGCTGTGTGTAGAGAATATGCTCATATGGCTGATCATTGTGTTTCAGTTGTATTTCCACTGGTTCAGTCTGTCCCCCTGTAAAGCCAAATCTATCATATTAAATACAAGACATTTTGAGCCCTGTATTCCATGAGTATAATATTTTTTTCCCTTTAAAACCCTGACGTATATGATCTGAGACATGCATTGCACAGGTAATCCATTAGAGGGCAGTATTACCCAGCAGATGGCTTTTCCAGCGACCTTGCATTATTTTCCCAATTGAGAAAGGAGAGACACCTATACCTATTAATAGTGGGAAATGTTCTTTCTGATTTTTGGATATACTAATATGTTTGATATGTCTGTTTACTATTACATTTTTCACTGTTGTAAATGTACGAATTTAAAGCATGTATCAAATCTGGCACAAATCAAAAGTCATATGTGGAAGTTGATTTTTGTTCAAAAAGGCCAATAAATACTCTCTTTACAAAGAATCAGATTTTTCTCTCACATATTACATGGTTCAGGCTTTATAGGGTTAAAGTTCCGTGACTTTAAAGACTGACACCTGCGGGGAGCCCATCGAGCTCAAGACGCAAGCCTTGTAAACCCGACCTCTCTCTCCCCGGCACCTGATGACCCACCTGCGGCTGAGAAATGAGGGACAAGGCCCCTCCTCCACTGCTTATCAACCCACATGAAAACTAACAACACGACAGGTCTCCCTCTCCAACTCCTTACTCTGTATTGAGAAGTGGACTTTGTGTTTGTGATAAAAGGCAGTCGGGCCTAGAAAATAAAATAAAAAAGACTGTCACTGTCTCATCCACTATCCTCACCACAGACAATGGCCGGCTGAAAAGTTGTTCACCCACATACAACATACAGTATACTGCAAATGGGTGTGTTTTGCCTTCGTAGGTCACTGTGCTTTGAATCTGACCTAAGCCCTGCAGGTCGTCGCCTGGGCTACAGATCAGAATATCGTCAGGATGCAGTTGTGTTTTGGGGATGAGTGGTCTGTTCACAGATGATGTTCACACCTGCCCATGTGCCAATTTTGAACTCTTCTGGTGTTGAACCCGCTAACAACTTGACAGCCAACTGCTCTAAAGACCCATCTGCTTATGGATACTGTTGCTCTGCTTGCTCTGTGACCTCACTCTTCTCCATTTTCCCATGGGTTTTCTGAGCAGAGCAATTTTCATTCTTGTTATGCTTTGCTTTCCCACATTTTCCATTATATCCATTTCTTTGTGTACCATGGTATTTGGTGCGGCTACTGTAGTTGTTTGTGACTTCACATATCATCCCAGCTGTTTCTCCTTGCATGCTAATTTGAGAAGCCACCTCTTCATACTGCTTGACCGCCTCTATGGCCAGCGCCAGTGTCAGCTCATTCATCAACGCTGCTTCCAGTCGTGCTACGCTAAGAGTTTATGAGGAATCTCATTGGGGCATTGAACTATAGGCCAATAATTCAAGTTTATGTCTGACACCATGTAAATGACGGCAAAGGAAGGAGGCTCTTGTATTTTTGGGCATGTCCTTTAATGGCAATAACAGCGGAACAAACACACACACGCTCATGAGAATCGTGTGACATTAGTAACACTGACTGATAGTGTAGCTCCAGTATATGCACTGACACAAATTTGGCAAAATGGAGTCTACTTTCTTATATTCTTTTCTTAGCAACAATTCTCAAAACCCCTCGCTGCGAGGTTTTGTCCTGCCCACAAGCACCACACTCCAGCAGCATTCATTTGTCAGGAAGGGCCCGTAAAGGTAATTTGAGCAGGATATTTTGTTCTGACATGATACACCAAAGACCTACAACTATAGTATTTGAATTTGGCTTTACAAATTGTGCAGTTTACTTCAGATTTTTCCAGCAAGCATAAAGCAAATAAAACTGAAATCTACATGTATAGTCCGTGTTTGTTCGTCTGCCAGCATCTCCTCTTTCCAAGAAGCATGCTTGTGATTCATTTTTATTAGCTTCATTTTTCAGTCAGCACACAATGGTCAGTTTTCACTCACACGGTCTACACTATCCTCTTTTTTTTCTCATATCCTGACTATTATTTATTATTAACATTATTCCTAAAAGCTTTTTCTCATGGCAAGCTCACAGTGCTTCGTTTCTAGCTATTTGTATTTGGCTGTTTAGATTAAGGACTCTCAAACTTTTTGAGTTTTGTATCGCTTTAAGAGTGCACTAGCTTTAACAGAACTTACTGAAGAAATTACTGATTCCATAGATAAAAAGAAACTTACAATAGGACTGTTCGTTGATATACAAAAAGCATTTGATACTATAAACCATGATATATTGATAAGTAAATTGGAGCGTTATGGTATCAGGGATACAGCCTTGAAGTGGATCAGAAGTTATTTACAAGAAAGACGACAGTTTGTGCAGTTGGGGGAATTTAAATCAAAATGTTTGGACATGATATGTGGTGTCCCCCAGGGGTCAGTGTTGGGGCCAAAACGGTTTATATTAATGATTTGTGCAATATGTCTCATTTATTGAAGTTTGTGTTATTTGCAGATGACACAACTATTTTAGTTTCTGTTGAGAAAATGCATCTTATTTTGGATACAATTCCCTCTGAATTTCAGAAAGTAAAAACATGGCTTGATTAAAAACAAGTTATCAAAAATTTAAACAAGACAAAATTAGTTGTGTTTGGTAATGTTAAAATAGGGAACTGCGCAAGATTACAAATTGAAGGTGTAAATATAGAAAGAGTAAATGAGATACAATTCCTGGGGGTTATTGTTGATAATAAACCCCACATTAAATATATTGGATCCAAAACTCTCTAAAAGCATCTACTTTCTGACAAAAGTCAAACATTTTCTCAACCAGAAATCATTACACATTTGTACTGCTCTCTAGTATTACCATATTTAAATTATTGTTCGGGAAGTTTGGGGAAACACTTACAAGACATCATTACAACCTTTGTTTCTGTTGCAAAAAAGAGCTATAAGAGCAGTCCATAATGTAGAATATCTCCACCACACCAACACACTGTTCTTACAATTTAAAACTGCAAAAATTATTTGATCTTGTGATACTCGATACTATACAATTGGTGTATAAAGCTAGACATAATTTACTGCTGGGCAATATTGAAAATATGTTTTCAGAGAGACACGAAGGTTATAGTTTGAGGGGAATTCATAACTTAAAGACAAAGTATTCAAGAACAACATTGAAGAGTTTTTGTATATCTGTACGTGGAGTGAAAATTTGGAACAGAATGAGTACTGATTTACAAACATAGACCAGTTCAAAAGGAAATATAAATCAACATTTTTGAAAAGTACAGAGAAGGAGTGTTTTTCAATGAAAAGTAACATTGGTTGATGTTAATATTATTATTATTGTATTATTAGTAGTATTGTTGCTATTGAAAAGGAAAAATAAATATGTATAAGTAAAAGTATGACAATATATGCATAATGCACACTGTTCAATGTGTTCACTACTAATAATTACTATAGTAACCTTGGCTATTAATAATCAAGATATATTAGCTGGTTTTTTTTGTTTACTATACATACCTACTATTTTTTGTGTAACGGATGTTAAAAGGGGTAGGACCTGATAAGTTAATGCTTCTTCCTACTCCTTTTCGAACATGTATGTGTCAATGTGTAGCTCATGACTGGGGAACTTTCTAATGTTGCTTTTGTTGCTTGAATGTTGTATATGTTTTTTTTTTTACATGTTGTCTTTACACATGTACTTTTTAATCAGTTTGTTTAAATATACATGTTTGGAAAAAATTGGGGGGGTAAGACTTGAGTTTCCGCAGGTATCCTGTGTCTGATGGCAGAAGCTTCTCCCTTTGATATACAATAAGAAAGTCATTGTCACCTTCAACAACGATGGTGAAAGAACTCCACATTCTAAAAACAAAACAAAAAACACTTATGTGCAATATTTTCCCATGCAATAAAACACAAAATGAAGTATCTCTCGCTGTATATTTTCTCTTGTGCAACAAAATGTTGCCCTTTTAAAATAACGCCATTGAGTCTTTTTCTAGGTGACTTTTTTCCTCTTGTTTATTTGTTACGGTGTGGTCACGGGGCGGCGTGGTGTCTGTCGGCGTGTGAGGTGGAGGACCCAAAATGCAGGGAGGCAGGAGAACCACAGCAGGAGTGCGGGCAAAACTGGCGTGCTTTATTTTACAGAAAACACTAACCAGGGTACTGGTTAATGCTAACTAAACAACAAACTGAAAAGATACACAATCAAAATGACACACAGAACTCCGGCGGCGACCGTGACAAGCGGCAATGATCCCACACCGACTTATCACCACCCGGGAACTAAATACACCCACACTAATTGGGTAACTAGCCACACCTGGGGCCAGGCACAAGTGGCTGAGGGCCTGGATTGGTCAACCCGCAGAAGGGCTGGAACCCACTCAGGACCAATCGGGACCCTCAACCAAAACCAGATCTTCCCAGACATGACATTATTCATAAGTACTTGTTATATAGTGTTCCTTTTAAATCACAGTTTTCCTGTCGTGACCAGTGAATTCCCCTGCTGTAGGATCAATAAAGTCATATTTTATTATCAATGAAGCATTTGAGAGAAAAAGGACAAGTAAAAAAAATAAAATAAAAAACAAGCGCTTCATCTTGATAGTCTTGATAAATAACTTAATAGAGAACAGGACATGATTATTTTTTTTTTTTTCCCTTCAAATGCCCCCAGCAAGTATTACAGTGCTACCATGATCAAAGAATACTAACAAACGAGAAGGGTTTTGTGGTTGTTCCACTCACATGAAATGAAAATTGAAGAGAGTTGGTTGACTAACACCATCTACTGTACTCACATGTGTTGTCCATTCATCCAGAAAACTTGTGTAAGATTAGAGGTTACTGATGTTGCGCGAAAGGGCCTGGCTCACACTCTGTGTTTTTTTTTATTCCAAAGGTGTTTGATGGGGTCGAGGTCTGACCTCTCAGATTCTTCCACTCTTTATGGACCTTGCAGTTCCATTCCAGTCATGTAAGGTGAACAATGCTATGAACTCTGATGACATATAGAAAGTAGGCTAACTAAAGCAGGGTTCACACATAACGATAATCGGAACTGACTTGGGGGCCGTGCGTCTACCAAATTCACAAACACGTTCAAATAGAGTTGCACGAGACAAAAATTAAGATGCACCCGTTTTTAGGCCCAGCGTCTACTTTCAGACATTCTTCTGTGGACGTGCACACTCCAGAGGCAGTAGTTAGTCCAACACCCTATGAACATCATACTAAACGTTTCGATTCAGGTGACTGCTTTAAAGTGTGCCATCTTTTTCAAATTGATTTCTCAGGAAACGCCATGCTCCGTGATTTACAGCCAGCCTCACATTCTTTAGTGGTTGTACAAAAATTCCCAGGTGAGGCATGGTGGGTTTGTCAGAAATCCAGACAGGGGATATAGATGAAAGGTGCACAATCCAAGCACATTTAAAAAATACTTGGGCGTAAACAGGAGAATATGGCCATATTAGAGCAGTAAGTGCAATTGTTTTCCCCTTGTCATGTGGGGGTCTCCCAAAATCAGTAAAGCTCTCTGTATGTGCTTAAGGCATGTCTCTGAAACTTTCCCCTAAGAAATTCACAGAATTTGATGGAAATTTGGACAACTAAGGATTTCAAAACAAAGTAGTTTTTTTTTTTCCCCCCTCAGAAAAATGTTGGAAACGATTTACACTTGGAAATTGTGATTTGCACTTTCATGGTAAATCTAACAAGCACATTCTGCTTTTTTAATGCAGACAAATATAGAAGAATGGTTACTTTTGTATTGCAAAGACTGTATAATGGTGATTTTAGCCAAAGTGGAACAAGTAGTATTTATACTTGCCTGTTGAAACTATGCACATTCGTCAAGGTCATTTAATTCACAAGACATTAAATGGATGGCAACTTGACTGCATGGTTGTCTTGGAAGATGCTTCGCCTCTCATTTGAGCAGTCTTTTGTTTATGCACGTGGCTTGTAGTTAGAATAGCGTTAGCCTCAGATGACATGCAACATCTCTAAGACGATAACAGTGGTTGCAAAAAATTCAATATAATGAGTCTGTTGAGTAATGCTGGTAGCATTGATGTTTGTCCTTATTTCAGGATTATTTTCATCCAACAGTTTACGTTAACGTTTAAAGACTAGACTGTAATAATGTAGGCTTTAGGGATATTGTAGCATGCCTGTCTTCATGTAGGAGGTCACAGGAATTGCCGAGATGACCATAATCTTTATGTTTTGTCTGTTTTAGTGACATGTGTGCAATATTTTCTCATATATTATTGGTTGAAGCTTTTATTCTGAGTCAAGGTGAAGGTTCCAACATATGAATAAAAATGATGGATGGTTAAAGCATTCCTGTGTCGTCCAAAGCTGAAATTGTAACTGGGATTTTTATTATTGAACTAAATCTTGCCTTTCCATCAAGACGAACAGGCGCTTTGTTGCAGTTACTTTTCTGTGTGTGCCGGATTTTATTGGTGATAGGATATCTTTTTTTAGTGGCCTTCATGAACTGGGCTCTTCATATTTAAGAGCACAGCAGTTTACTACATGCATTTTAAAGTCATAACTTGGCAATGTACATGTACTGCTTGAACTACATTGACTGAATTGTTGACATGGACATTCATGCACATCTGTCTTTATTCCAATGTATCTTCAAGAGTATCAACTGTCACAAAATAGGGATGTCCACACTAATTCAGGTTAAAGGACTGTGCTATCATTTGGGGCTAACTGAAAATATCTCAAACTTTAAGTGCTTCTGTCATTTATTGTTTTAAATGATGGGGGCTGTAGTATTATTGATTGATTTAAAACACACAAAGTGTATCTTTGTGCAAGACTGTACTTCTTCTCTTCTTCTTGTTGTTTTGTTGTTTAATGTTTACTTAGCATATAGAGACCATGAACAGAAGACATTTGTCACATTTGCACAACGAGGAGCTAATTTGCAATAATCCTTCAAACACGCACCAGAAATTACAGGAAAATGACTACAAGTCATGTAAAAAGTAAGCCGACTCACCCCAGCAACACTCACCATAATGAATTGTATCAAAACACTGTTGTTCACTTAGTTCCTTGTACCTTTTTGATTTCTTCTTTCTCCTTCTTTTTCTTTTTCACATGCATTTATATATGAAAATATGAGAACTTTAATCAATTATCATCCTTTTTAGCATTTTACTGAAAAGTGATTACCATCGCAATCTATCCACAGTATAGGTCCTATTGTATGTGAATGAAAATGGGATTGGGATATTAAACCCCTTATGATGCATCATTTCGTTTTCAATAACCATGCACACCACAAACGAATATAAAAACAAGACAAAACAATAAAAACAAACGTAAAATAAACAATGAATAGCTTGATAATGAGAACAACAATAACAATAATAGTGAGGCAGAACAATAAAATGTTCGATTACTAGACGGCAATTAGCATGTATCCTCTTTATTTTTTGTAATGAGATTTTCTATTTGTGGTGTTCCATGGCATTAAAAAAAGCAATGTTAAGTTCGTGCCTTTGGCTCGAAACTGCGAATTGATAGAGAAGTTATGTACAATTAGTGATGTGTTTTATTATAACAGTGTTGCTTTCGGGGCGCAGCACTTTTCTTTGAAAGCGTTTTTTTCTCTCGCGCTCTCTCTCTCTCGCGAGATCTCGGTACGTCACTGGCTGACAAATAACGGATTAATTGTATATTTTGGATTATTATTTGTCCACGTGAACGCCTGCAAAGTTGTGCTGGGCGAGTTTTGCAGTCGATTATAGTTTGGCATATTGTGCGCGGCAGGATTTGTTGTATTGAAAAACGAGGAGGGGAAAAGAGAGAAAAAAGTTGGCCAACCCGCGGATTCGATCGTCAGGACGTCCCTTCTTTCCTGTGGAGAGCTGAGCTACGTCGGCGGCTCATCTGGACTTCCTTCCCCCTGACAAGAGCACAGACTCATTGGGAGGCGTTTACTAGCTTAATTTGTTGAGAGCTCGAGCACTGCTGAATCGAGGACGACCGACCCCTGTGCTCGGGATGGATTTTCGCACCACTTTGTCAGACTTGGACGAGCCAGACAACTCTGCAAGAAACGAGCGAGATCGCTTCGACACCTGTGCATGTCCGACCACCGCCGAGCTCAGCAGGGCCGTGTCTGTGTCCCTGGGCTTGGACGCCTTGTCGTCACCGCCGAACGGCAACGCAACCCATGCTGCCGGTTCCACTTTTGCGGAGTCAGCTGTGGGTCAGAGTTCCCGGCCAGTAGCGGAGTTCGGCGCAGCTCGAAATATGGACTCACGGCGCAACGCCGACCCGAGACAGGACGAGTTCGGAGACGTGTGCCACGGAATCCAGCAGGTGAGCTGCATGGACCTGCTGAGGTCGGGCGAAGCGAGCGGCGGGGAGACTGTGGCGCGCGGTTCGGTGATTTCCACGTTCGTGAGCAAGGAGTCCAACTTGTTTGCAAACTCGCCCCTGGAACTGCCCTCCCAAATGGACCATCTCTTCGCATCCAAAATCTACTCTGCCAGTGCCTACGCTGTGAACCCGAACTTGCACGGAGACAGCAGAGTGTTGCGCGCAAATGAGCGCGCATACGGCCAGCCTTGTGCTGCATCAAGTGGACATCATTTGGAGTATCAATATTGTAACTGTGGACAAGCCAGTGTCGGTTCCTTGCAGGAATGCCGCTGTGGCTGGCACAACAAGTGTGTGCAGAGTCAAGGAGGCATGCGAGCCGCAGCAACGACGGCACAAGGCTACGGCCAAGTGGAAAGTTACCAAAGTGAACCTTTTCAGGGGCAACCTACTTATCCGTCAATCAAGACCGAACCGCCAGCGTGGATGGAGTGCACAGAGAGGAGCATCAGGTAAAAACTAAAATCATTTGTTTGAAATTATTTTGTTTGGTGTAAAATCACGGGAGGGCAATCCTGCAGGAAATCTTTCCTACCATTCGTTCATTCATTCATTCATTCATTCATTCATTCTCCTTTCTCAGATGAGAAACAAAAGGGAAAATTTAGCGAGCTGCTCGTGTGGTGACCGTTTTGGCCTGCCAAGCTTCACAGTTGGTCTTAATGAGAGCCTTTGTATGAGTTTGTCCTTTTGAACTTTTTTCCTTTGTTCTATTCAGTCATCGCTTGTACTGTATGTTGCTATGTCGTGCAGGACAACTATATGAATATGAAGTTCACCAGTGTTGCACAGTGCCACATTGCACGCGCGTCGCACACACACACACACACAAATATCTACTCTAGGAAATCTGTTTAACTGAGTTCAGCCGCCTATCAGTATTACACAATTTGTGTCACAACACCATATGCAGCTCTCAGCCTTGGCCCTGTTGTGCGCCTGCTCAAAGCTCACCCCTTCCTTAACTTTTGCAGTGCTCTTTGTGCAAAACAGGTTAATATCAGTGGTCATGTAAACATGAGATACAGCACCTGCTGCTGTGCTGATCCCGGGGATATTCTTTACAATAATCTGTTCTTTGTGCCTTCACTAGTCTAAATATGGCGGAATATATGGAATATGAATTAAGCAGCAAAATCCACCTGTTTTTATTCATCTCAGGAGGCAGCCATTTTGTCAACTGCTGTCAATTGGTAATGACGTCACAGTTGCTCAGGTAATAACCAACCATGGCTCACCTGTATTTTGTTTGCTCATGTGACGTTCACAAGATGAGCTTTGATATGTCATTACTTGAGCAACTTTGATGACGTTATTTTCATTCCACAGCAAGTGGCAAGTGGCAAAATGGCCGCCCCTGAGATGGATAAAAACAGGTGGATTTTGCTGCTTAATTAATTTTGTTTGACGTCCCCTTTTAAAAAAAACAAAGTCCCCAAAGCTGCTAGGCTTTCAAGCACAACAATAATAACAGAGGGTTATCTTTCGTTCTAATCACATTACTGTAGATGGGCGGACGAAATCTTGGTAAAGGTCAACCAAAATCAAAATCGGTACTTTCATGTGTGTGTTCAGGCCAGAAGACGTGTTTCCAGCTGTGTTCCTGTCAGATCGGCGGGTGTGTCAGGTGTGTGGGGATGATGCTTCCGGTTGTCACTATGGAGCAGTCACCTGTGGCAGCTGCAAAGTATTCTTCAAGAGGGCCGCCGCTGGTAAGTGAGACACACACAGCACACATGCACAATTACTCATCCGCATCTTCTATTTCTTACACCCACTCACTCTCGTAGCTAACCAGGGCACAACGACCTGAAATTACGAGTGCCAGCTACTTCTTATCAGCCAATATCCATATATTGTTGCTTGGGGTGGAAGCAAGGCCATTGGTGAACTCGAATTTTAACATCTGCGCCCCTTTTGTCAGGTAAACAGAACCACCTGTGTGCCAGCCGCAACGACTGCACTATTGATAAGCTGAGGCGGAAAAACTGCGCCTCGTGTCGCCTGAAGCGGTGCTACATGTCAGGAATGAGCCTCAAAGGTGAGACCAAGTGTGTGTGTGCCGTCAGGGTCAGCACACATGCAGTACTTTACATGCGTTGGATCAGAAATGACCAATAAAATGTTCTAGCTGGAATACAGTGGAACAAATGTGTTTCAGCATAGTCCAAAAGTGCTTTTTTTTATTGTTGTTGTTTCCCAGCAGCCAATGACGATGAACCTTCCCACATGGTTGTAATAACGAACGGGTCTGTGTCTGAAAGTCTGCCATTTTACAAGCTATTTATTGAGCAGCCGGATCAACTTAATACCTCTTTCGCTCGTAGGTCGGCGACTGAAGGGAGTCGGCCAGTCGACGAGCGGGGAAGAGCAGCGACCTGCAGCCGCCTGGGGACGCGTAGAAGCAAGAGATGCCGTTGCTGGGGCTCGAGGTGCTTATCGTCACGTTTACCCATGTGATCTTCTTTTTTACTTTTCTGCCTGCTACTGCTGCATGGTTTCCTTTTCTCCAGCTTCGCAGGGTGTGGTTGTAAGCATCCCTCCAACTGTACGCACCCGCCTATCCCTGCTCACTGTCCTTCAGGCCATTGAGCCTGCCGTCGTCAATGCGGGACACGACCCTGCCCTTCCAGACAGTGCCGCCTCCCTGCTAACCAGTCTCAATGAGCTCGGGGAGAGACAACTCGTCACAGTTGTCCGATGGGCCAAGGGGATACCAGGTAATTCACCGCATTTCAAAATATTTTAGCCAGAAAAAATAATATAAAGGGTTGTTGCCAGTCATTCTACAAACCCATCCAGCGCTTCAAATAGTCACCACTAGAGGGTGATGTGTTCATATCTAAGTCAAGAATGCCACACGAGGGCATTGGATTACACATAACAGTTAATATATATAATAATAATAGCTAACAGTTTCAAAACTGCCTATGCAGCACAGTATAGTAGCGGTTAGCACTTCTGCCTCACATTTGATAGAATCTGGGTTTGAATCTCAGCTTATAAGAAGTTTGTATGCTCTCTCATGCAGTAGTTTGCTCCCACATTAAAAAAAAAAGAAGCATACACTACCGTTCAGAAGTTTGGGGTCACCCATGACAATGTTGTGTTTACAATGAAAAGACACACTTTATTTACTGTATCAAATGAGTTGTCAAAAATAAGGACATATCTTATTTTTTTGTAAATTGTGTGTGTGTGTGTGTTTTTTACATAGAACGTGTATAACATTTCAGACAATCCCACAATTATAATTGCACAGTCTTTTCTAAACTGGCAAGTAAGCTACGGAATTGTATTCTCCACATTTTTAAAAAAAATTGTTAAGTCATGTTCTGCTGAGTCCAATATACAGTATGTGGCCATTAGAGCATTGTTAAAACAAGAAATGTAATAGATTTAAGTGTGTGTGTGTGTGTGTGTGTGTGTGTGTGTGTGTGTGTGTGTGTGTGTGTGTGTGTGTGTGTTTTTTTTACAGGCTTCCGCAGCTTACACATGGATGATCAGATGACAGTCATTCAGTTGTCCTGGATGGGGGTGATGGTGTTCGCTCTGGGTTGGAGGTCCTACACCCAAACCAACAGCTCCATGCTCTACTTTGCTCCAGACCTTGTTTTCAATGAGTAAGTCAGGGTGACTACGCATTGCACAGTTTTGTTGCAGAATGTTTGATTGGAATTTTGTGTAACCAGGTACAGCTTAGGAAGAAGTTTTGCTTGGTGCAAACTAGGGATAGATCAATTTTTTTTCTTTTCTTTCCTTCCACTGGCGCCGATATTCAGTATTTTGACAAATAGCTGCATTTGCATTTTTTTTTTTTATAAATCTGACAGCTGACGAGTTGTCAATTTGATGACCCTGAGAGCGTCCTGAACTTTTTGTTAGAAAAAAAAAAAAAATCAACATTTTGCAAATCTGAAAAGTTGTTCATATTTTCTCTTTCAGTGAAAGTAAACATTGGCTCCAAATATCTTGTCATCTTTGGCAACAACGTATCGATATTGGCTCTGAATTTTTTATTTATTTTTGGTCTATAATTGTGCAAAGCAGATGTCTTTTCACTTCCATCCTTTTTTAGGAGCTCACAAGGCTACAGAGGGTGAAATAATTAAGCCGACTTTTTTAAATGAGCAGATAATGGATGGACATTGAACAAGTTTGGTCTTTTAAATGTGGCTGCAGAGAGATCACCTCCAATGATTAGATGTGTTAAATCTTTTTTAAAACCTGCATAAGTGCACAGATAATTTGGTTTCTTTTCTTGTACAGTGTCATCTTGAATTTCTACCCAATGAGAGTTTTACCTCTATTGTGTATTTTACTTTCTGAACTTAATCATCATGCATTGAACGACCTGTGTAAGTTGTAATTCAGTAAATAGTCTGAGAGTGTTGAAAGCACGTTTGGCCGTAAGCCCGCCACGAGCAGCCTTCACCAGTGAGTGTGCTCGTGCCACTCTTTTGGGCTTCCTCTGACCTGCACGGTAATGGATAGCCTGCCCCCGATTCCGAGCTCTATTTTTCTCTCCCTGTCTGTCGTTCTCGTTTTCCATTATCCATCTCGCTCATCTATCTCACATTTTTTTTCTGCTGTTCTTTTAACTCTCATTTTTTTCTACTTCTCTCTACCTGACCCATTGCAAATCTTCTTTTCTCACATCTTGTGCTCCCATTATTATTATTTTTTATTCTTTCTATGTAGCCAGCGGATGCATATCTCCAGTATGTATGAGCACTGTGTGCGAATGAAGATTCTGTCCCAACGGTTCAGCGTGCTGAAGGTCACCCAAGAGGAGTTCTTATGCATGAAGGCACTGGTCCTCTTCAGCATCAGTGAGTCCAAGTCTGAAATAGAAACAAGAAAATGTCAAGTCAGCATATGAAATGATTCCTAAGAGAATCGACTCAAAGGACGTTAGAGTTATTGAGTTGTTGTGTTTTTAGTGCCAGTGGAAGGCCTAAAGAACCAGCGGTGCTTTGATGATCTGCGGACCTCCTACATCAAGGAACTGGACCGCTTGGCCAGCCACCGCGGGGAGAGCAACCGAACACAGAGGCTGTTTCAGCTAACGCAGCTGCTGGATTACCTCCAAGCGGTAATACAACGCAAACATTACTTTACACACCAAACTCACCATACTCCGACTTTCAACTGGTGTATAAATGTCACTGGAGTTTGTGTCACGGAGTTGCTTTCGTGCAAAATTGTTTCGATCAAAGTTTTGACATCCACCAGCAGCCACTTATCCCTAATATCCAGACTTTGCTTCATTATCTACCCCTCGTTCAATGACATCCAGACTTTAACAAAACCTCTCGGCTTGTAATTTCTCCTCCTTATATGTTGGAAAACTGCCCCACGCGGTGAAGAAATTCTCCCGCCAGCAACCACCAACGGTTCATGTGACTCCAAGTTTGACTTTTCTATTCTGCTTATGCAGCAAGATCAAGTATAATTTGACTGACCTCTTCATAAGGTACAGCTGCACACACAGTAGAAAATTAAGTGGTCTACAAAATTGAAGGCACTTCTGCAGTGGTTATCAAACTATTTACACAAAGTGCCAGCGTAAAAAAAAATCTTAGCTCACTAACTACCATCATAATGATTAGCACTAAAACATGTGCATTTTGAACAGTAACACCACACTTAATTATAATAAGAAAAACAAACCACTTAATGCTCTGATTAAAATGTATTGAACATAAAAATTGAATAAACATCATACCTGAATAAATGATTACAAGAATTATTAAAGGTTCAATGAAAATTGGATGATGTATGAACATTTTAGTTGGACGGTCTCAAATTTTAGAGGCAAAATGCCACAATTTAGGGGCATTCTGGAGCCCTGCACACATAAGAGGTTTGTATTGTGTACCTTACTTATGTAGTATCTACCAAGTAGGCTATCAAAAATACTGTATTGTTTTTTTTTTAGATTGGTAAAGATAATGTTTTTGGGTACAAAAAAAAAAACTAAAACATATTTTTTTTTATAAAGCTATTCCAAAAAAAATTGCTAAATGTGGCTGTGTAATCAAGTCTGTTTATATGTATCTTTCTCTAAAGCTTGTGGTTCTGTAATTTAATCTGAATATAATTTTAAAACTTCCAAAAATGGTTGCTATTGCAAACTTATGTGTGATGTCACCAGAAACCATACAAAATGACACTTACCATTTGGAGTCTTAGTATGTTAGTTTATATTTAGGTACATATAATTGTCAAATATTGATATATGAAGATATACTACATCTGTCTGGCAACCAGTCCAAGGTGCACACTCACCTAATGTCAGCTGGGATAGGCAGCTCATCCAAGACCCTAATGAGAATAAAGGTCATCGAAAATGGATGGATTTCTCATTGATCTGTTATTTCTCTTTTACCTAATTACGCTTACAGTTAACGTAAGTCAGTAATTTTGTTTTGTAATTATGGCATCTTTGTTAACATGAAATCATACTTCTGTGCTTAGTATTTTACTATATATATATATGTATGTATATATATATTCGTATTCTTATCGCATTTTTCTTTTTAGAATGAGAATCTTAATACCATTGGACAGTGTACAAAAAATTGAAGTAAAAAAAGAAAAATGCGATAAGAATACGAATAAAGAATAAGATTAAAGATGTTTTTAAATATGCAAATAATATATGTACACATAAATACTTATTCATAAATTCTGTTATTCTGGATATTTACATGTTTAATTATTGAAAATGGATGAATAATGTATCCATTCTTCTGTAAAGCGTATTTCAGTCTATAGAAAAGCGCTATATAAATCTGATGCATTATTATTATTATTATTATTATTATTATTAATACAGATGGACAAAAGAATGAAAGTCTTGGTGAAGATGTCACCACTAGATGGCGTAAATGAACAATATTTCAATAAAGTACCCATCAAACAAAAGCAATTGTGATGGGGAAAAGGGAAAAAAACGCTTCTGTGGTCTACATATTATAGGATTGAATTATTAATATTCCTACTATAATTATATTATTGTTGTTGTTAGTTAGTTAATTGCTTTATTACAGACTGGAGGTCTAAACACAAACAAGCCAGATACACAATAAAAAAAAAATATATATGGTAGTGATAGTCATCGTATTAATTTGAGATGAGGCGAATATCATAGTATGTATTGCTATTATTACTAATACAGTAGTGAAGTAAGTCAAATGTTCTGTATAACTTGAGTTGTAGTACTATTCCAAAGTCATTAAAAAAAACATTTAAATGATCAACTCATTTTTAACTACAGATTTACCAGGAAAAGGTAAAAAAAAGAAGTTGTAGACAAACATTTATTGTATACCTTTGTGTCATCTTTACCTTGAAGAACAGAGAGGGATGATGTAACACCCCCCCACCCCCGCCCCCCTGTTGATGATGAATGCCTTCCGTCTTTTATTTTAAGTTTATCCCTAGAGGCTCAAAGATGTCATTGTCTGCACATCTCGTCGAGTGAGTCTAATTAACTGGATTATAAATACCGCAATGTCTGGTGCAAGGCAATGGAACCGGATTTATCACAACTTTAAAGTTCTCTTTTAGTCACCTTTTCCAAACCATACGTCACAACACAGGCTTCATTCTCAAGTCTTGAGCGCGTTTAATGATTGTCATTCTTTGCCTTTCCTTATGCAGATTGTGAAGAAGTTGCATCAATTCACTTATGAGCTTTTCATTGAAGCTCAGTCCCTGCAGACTCGCGTCAACTTCCCGGAGATGATCGCGGAGATTGTAAGCGTCCATGTGCCAAGGATCCTCTCAGGCATGGTCAAACCCATCTTATTCCATAATTCCCCCTAGAGCAAAGCCTCTTTGATTGTGCTGTATGTCACTTGAGACATGCCACACCCTCCTTTGAACAGTTGTGGTAAAAATGTCAAGAATGATGGGCCTGCTGTTGCCCAATGGATGATGGAATGGATGTCAGATTGTCTGAGGTACCACATCTGGATGAAAACAGGGAATCAAGCTCCTTTTTTTCTGTCTAATGTAATCTAATTACATCGACTATGTTCTTCTTTGTGCCTGTTCTGTGTCAAGTGCACCAAATGTTTCTGTGGCCTACCATGGCAAACACAATCATTCATTTTGAGAGATAAATTGGTAACTGGAAGATACTGTTTGCAGAGTTAACTCGTCTGTATGCACTGCTTTATGTACTAGCTTTTTTATTCCCAGCTTCTTCTTTTTTTTTTAACTATGTGCACCTTATGTTTATGACTGAGAGTTAGTTATAGCTCAGCATACATGCAGTAAGGCTAACTCCTTTTTAAAACATTTCTAAAAGCAATGTTTTGTCCATATATTTGTACAATTTTGATGGTAAATTGAGAAAAAAAAAAAGTAGCCCACACTGACTAGTAGTTGGCTAAGTATACTTTAAAATTTGCTATTTTTTTATTTTAATTTGACTTTTCCACTGTTGGAATTTTTCTACAAGGGAGCTTTCTTAAAGTGTCCTTTGCAAGTGCTTTGTTGTGAATCACTGTGTACTCATTGTAGCTTCTGATTGTGAAGTTGGATGCCGAGATGTAAACGTCCAGCGAAGAACCTGTTATTCAGTGACATGTAATAAAAATTGCATCACAAAAGTGTGCGTTTGGTGGCACAGAGTTCGAGAAGCTGTGCAGTCTGATGCTAGAACTAGCTTTTTTGTTTTACTTTTGTGACCTAGTAAAACAATAGAATATAGTACGAAAGCCTTATGATAGCAATGGCATTGTATGGGACTTCATTCCATTAGTATCGATATAATATGACTTTAGCATTGTTCAACAACAAATCTAATACTACCCCAAGACCTTTGCACTGTATTGTGTGTTGTATTTCTACTATATTTTTTATGCAAACAAAGAGCAGAAGGTTCACTATATACATTGGGGGAAATAATTATATTGTTCACGTAAGAAATTAATTAGTCTCAATTACACTCCAACATTTTACTGAAAGTCTTTACAATGGAAGCTCCGTTTTACTTATTCTTTTATTTGATGTTCATCTAGGCCGGGTGGTCAATGTTTCATCTTCTGTATCTGTGATTTTACTTCCATCTAGTGGCGGCGGCTGGAAATGCCTGGGCCGTCTGGGACTTGTCTGTTTGGTCGCCATCTGTTGGATCCATTGACATTTGCTTTGAAATGTAACTGGACACGAATTCACTTCTGCCGTTGCGTTGTCTGTCATATGACAAGTGTCAATCACATTGTGACGGACAGTAAATATAATATATAGCTAATGGAAATCAGTCAGAAGAGTTGCAAATTACCAAAGGTAAGTACCGGAACTAAAAATAATAATAAAGGGGGGTATAAAATCAATGTCAGTGCAAGCGAGTTACTTCAACAACTTCCTTCCTATTACATCCATTGCAAAGTCTGATGTGAAGGACATTGCTTGCTTGTTTGTGAATCTATTCCTTGCTACTCTCGCCCCTGTGGCTTTCTCTAAAAGGAATGGCGTCTTGTCGGTTTGCAATAATCAAAAATGTATGTGTTGATGTCCACATTTGAACTCAGTTTAGATTCCATTTCATTTGGGTGTTTTTCCAAGTCTGCTCTGCATCAATATTACATGCCTACTCTAGCAGAAGAGGGATTTTTCCTGTTGGCTAATGTCAACCGCAGAGAGCACAAACACAATGGCCGCAAACAAAAGTTAAAACTACTTCCTTATGTTGGAAAATTAACAGAAGGAAGGAGTTTGCTTAGAAAATGACTGAAAAGTATGAAAATAGAGCAGGGTTTGGATTCGGCTATCATGCAGAAGTAACACAAGGGTCATTATTAAACTCGTAGAGTTCAACACATGTTGCAGGAATTTAGATGACAATAATTATGTAGTCTCCTGCAATTTACGTTTACAGTGAGTGGACAACAATTAGAACGCGAAGTTGGTAAGACGACACTGTTGAAGGCCTCGTTTCGGTGGCCTGTCTAATGGAAGGTGATTCCTACTCAAGTAGCAGTCCATTAACAACCAATTAAGTTCCTATTAATATTTTACCAGACAGGGCCTCTCATCCCGATGTGTTTTAAGGAGCTTTTTCCCAAGAGTGCTTGAACATGAGCAGCTTTTAGCGCAGCATAAAGAGGCCTGTGTAATGGGCTGGAGGAGGAGGAGTGGCAACCTGATAGCACTGAGAGGAGAGGAGACAGGCTCCTGCAGCTGGCCCGGCCCCGCTCCCAGCCAAGCCTGCAGAGCGGGGCCAAAGCAGCGTTAGGAAATGCTTGACTTTTATGGCTTGGTCACAGGATCAGCCATGAGTAATGAGCTCAAGTCATGTGTGTTGAACAGAAATATGTTCTGATATTTTAAGATGTGACTGATGGGTTTCGTCTTGTTTACTTGGAGCAGAGCAGTAGTTTTGCCCGTCAGGCTTTCCGGCACCCTTTCCAAAGTAACTCTCCGAAGCATAATGTCCACTTTTCTGGTGCTGTGTAGCAAGACCAGACCAACTGTGTGCTTTGGGCTTGCGTGGCCAGTCCGGGGAAACTCCCCGCCTTGAGAGAAAAAGTGAAAGCGAGAGGCAGAGAGGCCATTATGTGCCTGCAGCCCGGGGCTACTCCCAGCGGATAAGGCATTTGTCTTCGCTTGAAAGTATGATTTATTTTTCCGCCAGTCAGAAGGGTTATGTTTGTCACCGCACACTGAAAGGACTTTTGGAAATAGCAGCAGAAGCAGAAAGGGAGAGAAAAGAATGTCTACTGGTTTTCTAATGCCAGCTTTATGTCAGAGAGTTCTATGGTTTCCTTATTCAAGTTCTCTCTTAGTCTTCATTAACTTCAGTTAATCATATGTTGCCTGAACCTTGCTTGTAATTTATCAGCATCTGCGTGTGGATGATTAAGGGGAAAGGGGGAATGTGGGAAGAGGGGAGATGTGGTTGTATCGGGTTCCTTCCACTGGGTGTAGATGTAGTCTTAGATTTTTCTCTGGCTGATTAAGTGTGTGTGTGTGTGTGTGTGTGCGCGCAGGGAGTGCACTGAGGAGGAGAGGAACTTCAGCTTTAATTTCCCCCAGCTCCAGATATTACACCCCCGCGTTCCCTGTTTTTATTGGACCAGAGACCAAAAAACACCAAAGTGTTTATGATGCATTAAAACATGGTTGGGAAGTGGAGAGTGCAATTGTAAATCTATACATTTGGCTCCGTCTGAGAAGCAATGCGTCTTTTTTACGGCATTGTGTGTGTTTTAGCAAGTGATGATTGCACGGTTGCGTGAAATGACATTTATCATATTGATGTGCTCGGCAGAGTGGAGGCAAGCGTTTTTGTCAAGAGACCACGGAGGCCGGACCTCTGGCTGGAACGACTGTAGGTCAGTGCATGGGAAATTGGAGGCCTTGTTGAGTTTTGGGTGAAAGCACAGAAGGAATGAAAGTTGTGATTTTGCCCTAATGACCGTTTGAACAACAGGATGTGCAAAGAGGCCACATTATAATCTATTAACTTTGTTTTTGTTGTCGGTAAAGTGTTAATAATGTAGCTGCGCATGCTCTGAGCTTTATCTTACTGTCAAGAAGCAGCCTTCGTACCTGGAGACGCATTAGCAGCCTCTAATTAGTGTAAATATTTCTCCCCAGTATTTCCTCACCAACCCAGCAGTGATTAGCCATGTGTTTTTCCACAGACTTTGGATCCATTTTCAGCTTTCAGCTGACCCTCTCCTTTTCGGTCATGCTTGTGCACTCAATTTACCCCCTCGATCTCTTCCCTTCCTCCCCGTTTTCGGAAATGCCTTCATGGTGCCGCGGCCATCTTCGACTTGATTATTTCTGTACACAGTGTTTGCGCTCCACCCTTCGTCGCTCCCGTGTCCCGGCCAAACGCAATGTGACAGCAGCGCCACAGCACTCATTTACGGCCATCACAGGACAGATTTCCCCTCGCAAGGCTTCAGCGCTTAGCTTGATAGATGGCACCCGTGCTCTTTTCACTGTTGTTTTCTGTCCAGGTCTTTTTCTCTTTCCCCATTCATGTGTGTGCTTGAAGTGTAATGTTTCCTGTGCCAGTACCTCGGCCTAAAACAATGAATTGTAACATGACTAGGCATTGCTTCCATTCCCTCACATTTCATATGCTCTTACCACGTCTTTTGCTTTTTCTTGGAGTCACTGCTGCTCAGAATGCATGGTGTGTGTTTAAGGCCTTCCATTCCTGTGGTATAATACGTCTTTCCTTTGACACACTAACTTCAGTAGCAGGACACACATTCTCAGATATCATGGATGCAGAATTAATCCGTTCCAGTGTCAAACTGTCACTATCATAAAATGTTTCCTTATGTACAGGCAATTTGGGAATAAGGTTTTAACATTATTCAATGTCACACTCAAGGACATTTAAAGAGAAAGTCAACAAAATATCTTCCTTACAATGGTATATTTTATGCATACTCACTAGTCTAAACAGTATTCTGATTAATTTTGTGTTTGTGCCATATTAATTAACAAGCAAAATCCACCCGTTTTTATCCTCAGGGAGCGGCCATTTTGCTACTTGCTGTCGACTGAAAATGACATCACAGTTGCTCAGGTAACAACCAATAACGGCTGATGAGTTTGGTCATGTGATGTTCACAAGCTGAACCGTGTTTGGTTGTTGCCTGAGCCCTGAGCAATCTGTGAAGTGATTTTCAGTCGACCTCAAGTGGCAAAATAGCCGCCCCGTGAGATGGACAAAAACAGGCGATTTTGCCGCTTAATTTAAATTCCTTACCTTAACACATATGAATCAGAATGCCGCGTTTAGACGAGTGGGAGCACATGGAACATATTGGTGTAAAGATTTTTTTTTAATTGACTTCTCCTCCGAGGATTTTAAGTTTACTGTAAAAGTTCTGGCCCTGTTACAGCGACCACCAAGAAGCAGCACACAAATGCTGTACGTTATTTTAACTTATCAACATAACATTTAAATGTCAAGTAATTACAGCAATGTCATAAATTGGACATAAGTCACAAACCACCCAAAATTTTGCGACCAAATGTGTTAGTGACATGGACACTCCCTCTTATTACAACTAACAAGCTACAGATTGTATTGGCAACAACATTAAATGTTTGCAACCAATATAAATCAAACCAGCTGCTGAAACATCCAATGACACTGCAGCTATAATAACAGTGAGTGCTACCTCGGATGTCTTTCAAATAAATATCAATCTTCGTCAGGAAACTACAACATGTAGCTGGATTGGAGTTAGCCTGAAAAACGTCTTAATGGATGCTAATTTGTTTATTTTTTTTGTAAAGAATATTCAGAGATGGATTTGGCCGTTTTGTTATTGAGCATAATTTGAACTTCTAAGCTTGTAATTAGCTAAAAGAGATTGTTCAAAACCGTAGCCTCTGGTTATACAAGATGCACTTCATTCAAACTGACTAATTATTTCAGAAGATAGCGGGAGGGCTAGACCTCATTCGACTAAAAGCACTCTCTGTTCATTCTGCTTTTGATTCACTTTATTAGTGCCAAACTTGGTACAGGATATGCGGGATCAACAGCAATTTTCAGCTAATTATTATAAGCCCCCCCCCCCCCCACAAAAAATTTCATATGTATGTATGGACATACTATATACAAGAAGTCATGTAGCAGTTTGTGTCAGAAGATACTTAGGAACCCATGCAGGCAGGTGAAGGCAGCTCAGGGGTCCTGACAGCTAGGTGGAAATGAAGTGAAGATGGCGTGGTCACCTTGTGTCTCATGTTTTGCAGTGCATGTGACCCATTGAAATAGGGTGACCAAAACATCATTTTTTGCCCGGACATGTCCGCTTTTTGACATCCTGTCTAGGTGTCTGGACGGGTTTTATAAATTCAGGAAAATGTCCAGTTTTCATTGTGCGGTAAATGGGAGGCGGAGTGCACCGCGTTACCTCGACTGTTAACTGTGGATTGCTCCCAAGTCGATGGCGAGGGGTGTAGGGAAAAAATATGTTTTTTTTTTGTGTGTATGTTATTATTGCTGTATATTATGTGAGCAAAAAAAGGTTGGGCTTACAACATTGTGTTAATTGTATGACTTCAAAAGAGATTTTCTTTTTATTATTGTTATTTTTTTTTACAGTATTTTCTACCCATTAATACTTATCTTTTTTTGGAGAAAAAAATATGGTTGCCCGACATTAAAGACAATGAAATTTCACTCTCTCAAGTTTCTTCATCCAACCCCTAGTGCTACAGATATAATATTTCTAAACTTTTGGACCTTAACCAGTTTTAATCCAAAAGGACAGTCACTCAAAACGAAGGAGTTAATTCACGAGACATTTTCCTTTATTCAGATGCAGTCACAGTTACACGGATTTATTTGTGATCTCACAGACCAGAATTGCAAAAATACAAAATTGATGTTTTATTGTTGTTGTTGAAAGAACCCAGACACAAACTGTGTACAAAATAAGAATGAGTGACAAGAGCAACCGTCATACACTGTAAGTGCAAAAAGTAAACCATGTTCTTAACTTTAACATTGATGAGGAGTGACATACACTCAAGTTCAATATTGTATTGACTATAAATCTTTTGCCTCTTTTCCTTTGCTGCCATCTCCTAAATCTTGTAATTGTAGCTGCTGCCTGAGGCATGGGATATGTGTCATGCAAGCAAGGTCAAAAGAAATGCACACACTTAAAGATTTCAAATATTTCTCCCAGCCCTCAGAGGATCAGATTGTTTTGCGGGAAAGCATGTCATGGGTCAAATGATTGAATTATTAATGGAAGAGCTCTGCAATAACAATCAGCCATGTCTATTGTGATTCGAACATGATATTCTCTCAGCCCAACTGGATTCTACCATGTTACAATCCAAATCCAATAATGCCGAGTGTGCAAAAATATCCCCCTCAACGCACATACTCTTCTTTTGTTTCACCGGTAGAAGCAACTTCAGTTCGTTTCCCTCTCAGAGGAGAGGATTATTGAGTCTGCAGAATTATATCGACTGCTGTGCATCGTTTCCAAGGACAAAGCAATACATTTTCATCAGAAGAGCGAGTATAGTAGAGCAATTCATAATCACGGGACTCTTTCACGATGTTTTTCTGCGCGTGTGTGTGTGTTTGTGTCTGTAAGTGTGCGTTATTGTGTGCAGTCTGGCACCCGTCACAAAACTCCAATCTTGCTTCTTTTTCGCCGTGCCAAATATGGATTTTGCTTCTGAGCATAGTTGGAAATCAACCAAGCCATTCTAATTCACATTCATGACTCACATTATGGAAATGTGGGCAGACAATACAGCATTGCAACATTAGCATTTGTAAAGAAGAACTTTACTGCGAGAGGTGCAAGCATTTTAACCTTCGTTAACACACTGGAGATTAGACTGAAAGTAATATGTATAAGTTGCATTTTGATGTTTTGAAAAGAAGTTCACTGGCTCTCATCTGTTCCCGCAGGCCCTTTCTCACACAGCCTGTATGGAAATGTGTGTTATTGCAAAAGCCCGGTGATGGATTCTTGACCTCGGCTCAGGAGGATTTCTCAGTCTGTTTTGAGAATGGAGGTAGAGCAACATCGGGGAGAGAGACGTAAGGTCACCGCGTTAGCATTTATTATGTGCCACTGCCAGAAAACACAGCTTTTTTAGCTCTCCTAAACATAGCAGGCTGGACACACAGGCTGACAACTTTACTTAGGAGACGGAACCCAAACAGATTTGTTAATGCAGCTGCTGAAAACTGTCCCATTTACGGCCGTCCCTCGGAGTCTCCGTTTTTTTCTTCTTCCCCCATTTGTACTTGCCTGTTCTTCTCTTTAAAAGAAGAAAAATGGAAACCCGAACAACATTTCAGAAATACACCTCGCTCGCAGGTACACTTTGAAATGGATATTATCGAGAGCGGGAACGAGCCATTTACTGTAATGTTTTCAAGGCTTCTATTCTAAACAGGAGCATTTGTCAAGCATGCTTGCATCATTCCGTAATGTTTACAGTCCTCTCTTCCTCTCAAAGCCCTTGGACGTCCTCTGAGGTCTAAATGAGCTTGAAAAAAGAGTATTTCGTTGCAAGCCCCCCCACTCTCCCATCATGTTTCTAACTTTATGGGGAAATAGAAAACAAAAGACGACATATGTAATTATAGCGTGACTGAAGAGTAAACATGTCTCGTGCGAACGGGGCTGCGCTTTCGGCAGCGGGCTAATTGCAATGTTCCCCTTCTACTGCAGCGACTGGGTTATTTGATAGCTGGCAGTCTGAGAAATGAGCATGCATGAGTCCTTCCATGCACGTTGATGCACTCATGCTGCGTGCATACTGTTCTCTTTCACTTTTTCTTAAAAAGGGTGTTGCTCTTTATTGCTTTTATAGATGAGTGATAGTGCTGTCATCTTCCCAAGCACATATACATCATTTCTCTATACTTTCTTTAAAATTCTTTTTTTTTTTTAAAGACACAAAAGCAAATTACTCTGACTACACAAACAATTGTATGCTGCATCTAAAGTAAATGTTTACTTGCCACAGCCTTCAACATCTTGGCAGTGAAAAACGCAACTATAGCACCTTGAATGGCATCTCAACCTTGGTTTGTACACGCTCATCATTCCACACATTACTCCCCTCACCTCCCTTTTGATGTGAGTGAACGAGCCACTTTTTGTTTACTGCTCACACAGCGCAACATGCCTTTAATATTCAGGGTATTTGTGTGTGATTGTTTGCTCTTCAAAAGGCAGCAGAGAGGATGTGCTTGGTTCTATAAGTCCCATCAAACCTGCAGCTCTGTTCATTGTAGCCAGCAGAGAGTAAATGCTGAGGCAGACAAAAAGGGGCGAGCATACCTTTGAACTGGAATCATGTGGGAGCTTGCTTTTTCACAAGTGCTGCAGAACTGGAAACAATGTTTTGGTGAGTCCCTCGATATCTTTTTGCTGCCATGCAGCAACTAACAGAGTCTGTTCGGGCTTTGCTCTGGCGGTGTGATATTACAAGCCCGCAGTACATAATCCAACACAGTGCGAGTTATTAAAATATGACCATAGCAGCTCCCAGGGGCTATATAACTCTCACACACACACACACACTCTGTTTCGCATTCCTGTGGCACATATGCAAGCAGATTGTCCAGACTCAGACCCTTCAGTGCATACACTCCGATTTCAAAACAGCTACCATATTTTGAAACAAAAATTAAAAAAAACAAGTATTGTTTCTTTATGCTACAACAGTGTTTTGTAAACAGAAAATGTGTTTATTTTATTTTTATTTTATTTTATTTTTAAATATAAATTGACTTTATAGTTCCTGTATAAACACGGTAAAAAATTAAATTGTGGACACTTAGAATATCAGTACCTGACTACTCTAAAATAAAGATTCAGTTACTCTTTTACACTTCATATCTGTTGTAGAATGCACATGCTTCTATACATACAAGTAACATCTCAGAGAATGGCATTTTACATCACCAACTGCAGTTGACCATCTGTGGTCAAAAGTTAAATTAACAGCACACTCTTCTCAGCCACGGTGCCTCTCCCACGCACACATTTTATCAAAATCAATGGTTTAATAAATAATGAAATACAGGAGGACCTATAGAATTTGTAAAAAAGGGAAACACTGGTATTGAACAGAGTGAAAAGTATTGTGGGAGTATTACAATTAACATTCACATCCGAGGGAGTGACATCATCGTTTTGTACAGTAAATGGTAAACTTTTATCATTTAGAAAAGTGCAGTCACTATTTCGAGTTAAAAATATTAAGGTCCGTTGAATACTGTGTACAGTCGACAGTGCTATCGACATGGATTCAATAAATCAATAAATTCAATACTATGTACAGAAAAAAAATGATCGCAGCTATGCATTCAGTGGCACCAGATTGTGTGACTGCAGGGGTTTATATTTATAGATTATGTAGATTATACATTTAGAGTTTTGCCATTACAGCATTAATAATTAATATAAAACTGCTTTTATTTTAGAAATGATTAAAACATTTATTTTAGTAAAATGGTACTTCATTTATATAGCGCTTTCCCACCTTACAAGGTCCTCAAAGCGCTTTACATTTGCCGACTCATTCACCTATATACATCTGGGGGTTCAGTATCTTGCTCAAGGATACATCGACGTGGTCACAATGGCATGGGATTGAACCCACAACCTTTGTTGGGAGACGACCACTCTACCACTGAGGCACGCCGCCCCCAAAGTCTAGATACACTGGGGGGGTTATTTTTTAATATTTTTATTAAACAGCAAATTTGTTACATGGAATCCTGAAATGACTTTTAATTAAAATAATTATTTTAAGTCTAAAAGGTTGCTGTTTTTATTTTATTTATTTATTTTAAAAAAAAACCTGTTCTTCTGCGTCACTGTTAAAAACACATTTCCAACTAAGTGGCAAAATAAAATTAGGGGTCAATTATATGTTAATTTAATAAACTTTTTAAAGCAAGTAATCAGTAAAGTAACTAAATTACTTTTGAAAGCAAGTAATCAGTATGGTAACTAAGTTACTTTTAAAAGCAAGTAATCAATCAAGTAACTATGTTACTTTTTCAAGCAATTAATCAGTAAAGTAGGTAAGTTACTTATTCAAGTACAATTCCCTCTACACAATTAAGTCCAATCCTACGCCCAAAAATATACGCAGCAGCATTTTCAGGCCTTTTTGTGGTTTCATGTGAAAAGGGATCATTTAGACAATAATGCTGTTATCCTGAATTTTTAAAGACAAAGGAACAAAAACTCCTTGTCAATATTAGATCATTTTCATGAAAACCGACTCTAATTCTATAGCATAAACACTGACACTGTAACCTTTACATACTATACTGTAAGTGTAGGTTCATTTCAAAACCCCATTGGACCCATTTTACTGCAGCCATTTGTCCAACGGCATGTCACTGCCTGGAAAACAGACGAGCATCCTATATTGAATCAGGCACACATGATAAGAGTTCTCTCCGGATTGAGGAAGGAAGGGAGCGATATGCACTAAATCAGATCAATGCCACACACTCAATTACAGTTTATGCACTGAGAATCTGAAAAGAAATTATCATATCCTGCAGGGTCGTTTGTGCAAAGCAGAGTGTGACTGGATTGATTTGCAAACTGGGTTCAAATAAAAAGCAGCAAGTCTTGCGCTAGTGGAATATAAGACAGTATTGGATTCATCTATGTAGAGCACGAGAGGAACACGATTGTTGGATTATAATTCACACAACCTGCCTCAGAAGGATATACAGCACTGCTCCTCTTCATTAGGTGTGCATTTGCACACACACATTTCGTACATCCAGGCCACCTATAGCACATTTTTGTGTTGGTGCAGTCCCCAGTGTGCAGAGCAGGACAGGAGATTTATGTTCTCCGCCGTCCAGGCACGGTCCTGCCAGCTCATACTCCACTCATTAGTGCTCTTCGACGGTCATACGTGTTCCTCTAACAAGCTATTCTGAGCCGTCCTCCTAATGCCTGATGGATTTCAACGTTGGCGGGGTCCTCCCTCCCCCCTCAATAACAGAGGAGGCGTCACGATGCAAAAGGCATGGTTGTGGCATGCGACCTTCAGGGGAGGAGGAATAGGAGCTCATTCAACATCATGGTTAGCTATTAAACATCCATTTGCAGACATTAAAATCAGACTGAAATTAAAATGTTTGCCTTGTGTGGCCTTTTAACAGTGCTGCATTGGCAGAACTATAATCTCTATAGTTACCTGATATGAAATGAGTGCCACAGCCGCTTTTTGTGTTGCTTACATTGACTTGAGCAAACAGGAAAGGCCAAAGGAACAAACAGTGTGCTGCGCCACTAACATTCTTTATCAGTTTTGCTCCTAATCCGCTGGGTAATGCACCCGCAGTCTATTTTGCAAATGCGTGCCTGACTGATTATGGCCTGTGCACGCGTCTCAATGCGTGTGTCTTCATCTGTTCGTTTCTAGCAGCATCGCTGCAGCTGACAGCTTAATGCAAGATCCACGCCCGTAATGGAAATGTACTTTCAGGGGGAAAGACGCTTTCAACTGATAAAATACGGTTTCACGTGAAGGCGCAGGCAGTAAATACCAAGATCACTGCTAATGATCCTCTTTTCATTTAAGTTTGCACCTTGGGATTTCGTCCAAAATCCTCTTGACTACTTTGGGATACATTGTAATGATTTTGGTAATGAAGATGTATTGCACAGTCATAGTCTAGACAACGAGCGGCTGATGTAGCAGATAAGAAAAATGACTGGACTAAACATAGATAATAGCGTCCCATTGGTCTTGTTTGTTCATTTTATGTCTAAGAAACACGATTGAACAAGTCCACTTCTGATTTGTTTGAAAATGTATGTTTCCCATGGTAAAACATGTCATTAAAATTCATCTGCTCAAGGATCAAACTGTTGCCACCATAAAACTTTAAAGTCTCTGTAAAGTAAAACCATAGATTTGTTTGAAGATAATTAAAAAAGGAAGAAGTGCAAAGTGTGTGTATGTAGTGTGGAGATGAGGCGCTAAAAGGGAAGTCAACCCCACAAAAATGTATTATTATAATATTTTGACAATAATATGTTCTATGCAGCCCCACTAGTCTAAATATGGTATTCTGGTTAATATTGTGTTAGTGGAATATGAGTTAAGCAAAATCCAGCAGTTAAAAAATATATATATATATATATATATATTTTTTATCAATATCAGAAGGCCATTTTGCCACTTGTTGTCACGTGAAAATGATGTCACAGTTGCTCATGTCGCAACCAATCGCAGCTCAGCTTTAGAAAACCGGTGAGCTGTGATTGGTCGTTGCCTGAGTCCTGAGCAAGTGTGATGTCATCTTAAGTCAACAGCAAGTGGCAAAATGGCCGCCCACTGAGATGGAGAAAAATGGCTGGATAATTCATATTCCACAAATGTAAAAGTAATAATAATGTAATATTAATAATAATTAGAATGTCATGTTTTAGATTAGTTATTTTTCCTATTAATTATTATTATTTTTTTTAATTATTATTATTATTAGCGGACCTAAAGTGACACACTTGCCCCCTCTTCCACAATATCATTTCTACCATAACAGCGGGCAGCTAGTCAACTAGCTATGCCTAGTCAGATAGTGGTGACGGCTTGTCTGTTGTGGTCAGCACAAGGAACTTGAAAGTTGAAATAAATAAGGAGAATGAAATGTCTCTTGGTCATGAAGTGTACATTTCACTAAATGTGCAGAGGGTGGAGCCAACAGGGTGCGGGCCCCGGGCATCCACATCCAGACTGCACTCTGGCCACTCCAGCTGGGAACACAGAGCAACAAAGTGTTAGGAAGGATGAGCGTATAAGCTATTCATGATACTTAAATTTTATATATATATATTCGTATTCTTATCGCATTTTTCTTTTTAGAATGAGAATAATAACACGCACGGAAACCGGTCTTTCTTTTTTCCCTTGTGATCAACTTGGGAGCAGTTCGCCATCTACCAGTCGTGGTAACACGGTGAAATGAAATGAAAACCGGACATTTTCATGAATTAATGAAGCCCATCCGGACGCCCGAATAAGATATAAGAAAGTGGACATGTACGGAAAAAAGAGAACGTTTGGTCACACGAGGTCAGACTCTGCATGATTCCAACCGTTTGTATCCATCTCTGGTGGCGGCCATTTTGCCTCTCTCCATTTTCTGGATTGAAAATAGCATCAGGCTCATCTTGTGAATATGTCACATGACCAAAACCAGGAAACAGGTGAGCCGTTATTGCTTGTTCCCTTAGCCCTGAGCAACTGTGATGTCATTTTCAGTCAACAGCAAGTGGCAAAATGGCCGCCCCCAGATTTTGCTGCCGAATTCATATTCCACAACCACAATATTAATCAGAATGTCGTGCTTTGGGTAGTAGAACATATTGAAAATAACATTTTTGACTTGAGTCCCCCTTCAAGTCTCATTCAAATTTGGCGGAGTTATTATCAACACTACAGTACACATTTTCAGTCACGTTTTATTTGACTTAACATCTCCAAAAGTCAAAGGGTGTATAATTATTAATTAAAGTTGAAAATCAATAAGTGATGTACTCGCCCTTGGCATGTTATGTTTTAAAAAATTAATGTGCAAAACTGATTTACAGTAGATGCTTACTGACCTGAAGTGTTACAAGACAATACAAGCAGCCTTTGTGCGTGATGGCAGTTGTACGCAGTAAAAGGCCGTCCTTCGTGTTCAGATTTTTGTGGAGCTTCAAGTGGTATGACCCTCGGGGTACGCGAGGTTTCAAAACATCTGATAAAGAAGGACACCTGCATTATTTACCAGCCAGAGGGGAAGATAAGCTTACAGTGAAGAGCAAGATAGACATCCCTGAATGATCCAAGCAGGACATATTTCAAACACAGCCGTCAAGAAATGACAAGTGAAATGCCTGCAGTCAAACTTTACAGACCACTAAAGTGTAACTTAATAAAGGCCGTGAAGTCACTGCTGCATCGGCTATATTGATGCAGCCATATCTTGATTCCGCAGTGATGAAAGATGCCCTTAAAAGCATTATTGATGACCTAACGCCGTTCCTGTAATCAAATTTTGATGTTCATCAGTGTCCTAACTAACGGCGGGGAGTAAAAAATAGTGTTTACTACACAGGTTGACATCCAGCAGCATGCACTTCCCTCAGGCCCTTTTCTGGGTAATCACACTGCAATTTCTTTCGTTCTAGGTCATTCACCCCAGCAGATCTGGCAACGGCACGGAGTTTGATGATTCTCGGAAAGCGGCGTTTTATCATCCCAGCAAGTGCAGTCTTTATAGGACAGGTCAATTCATCCAGTCAAAAGATGTTTGAGTTGGCAGGCTGTTGAGCTTTTTAAAAAGATATTTGGGCGATGGGGAGAAAGGCTCATTTTACCGCGACTGTTAGCAGCATCCAAAGTAAACCTTTTCATTTCAAATGATACAGAACCAGTGAGGCAGAGGGAGCGCGAGCGTGAGGGTGGGAGGGAGTATGTGAGAGCGCTGCCATTGTAAATTAATCAGTCTTTTGGAGGAGAAACAGGAAACAGCACTCCTCAAATTGTACAAACCCCAGCCCCAGCATGATGCAGGCGAGCCCTGGCTGTGACATGGCCGCCGTCCACTTCTCATGCCGAGCCAAGGAAAATTCTGGCTGAAATTGCCCAGGTCTGTTACAGGTTAACCTCCCTTGGCCAAATTGCTTCTCAGATACCCCCGTGAGTGCACTGTGTCATTGCGATGCACACGCGCGAGGATCTGAAGGCCACCAAAAAGTGTTGTTTTCTTCGGGATGTGACAACAAAGTCTGACTGTTTCTTTGGTATCCAGAAACATTCCAACTGCTGAGTTGCAGTGGACTCATGGCTTTTCCTGTGATCTGGGAACGCAGTAGGGAGGAGCCAAAGGGTGGATGTGGGGGGGCACATCCAAGCTGCTCCGTCTGGGCCGCATTGGACGGGTTCAGCCTGTCCTGCCTGTCCAGTTCCTTCACAGAGACAGTGCTGGGTTTAATTATCCCCAGCTGTGCTTCATCCCTCCCCAGCTGGGCTCGGCGTCCCAGTGTCCTCTGCCAGCATGCCGCAGTCGCACTCATGACAAGGTGAGACACATACACACGCACGCACACACACTGACAAGCACTAACACAGTATATGCATGGACAAATTAACATGGACAGACACAATAACATGAGCAGATGTACAAAAACTTAATTAAATCATCCTTCACCACCCGTTAACATTATTGTACTTGTAATATGAAGTTGTGATCCTCAAAGAGCCCTTAATTCAATTCACAGTATGAGGATGTCTGCAATTTTTGGTGTTTTGTTGGGTCATGTTGTTGTGTCATTTTCATTTTCTTTGATTTAGTTAGCACGTCTGCTGCACAATTCTGTGGTCAGGGATCTAAAATCTAAAATCTCCATTGACATTGTCCATGTATGTCTTCATGTGCCCTGTGAATGGCTGGAGACCAGTCCAGCGTGTACCCAAGGGGTGGGCAATTAATGGGCAAAGGGGTCACAAGGGGCTAAGCCAACATACGCACCTCAACTTATTATTATTATATGGTATATCTATATTATTTTTAATGCATTTAGAAAAAGCATATTTTCTTGTTTCAATAAATTGCTACTTGTGTAGATAACATATGTGTTGTTATACTTAACATTATAAACAACTTATTAAATACATATATATATATATATATATATATATATATATATATATATATATATATATATATATATATATATATACAGTGTGTAAGGGGTGTCAAAATTTGTGCGTTAATTTTTAGTTAATTTAAGGTTTCTTTAACACCACTAATTTTTTTAACACACGATTAATGACCGTCCCTCACTTGGTAAGCCTGTACTGGGGGAATGTATTTTACAATTTAAAAAATGTCCAGAATTTCACAAGTTACTTAATGTTAAAGATTAGACAGCTCATAATATGAAAAGAAAAATGCACTGGGCTCTCACTTACAAATGCAATGATGCCATCTAGTGGCAGAAAAATTACCCCAACATAAATCATTATCACACTTTTAGTTTTTTACAGTACAGTACATGTTTTTAATTTTAACTACATTTTCTGTATTATTATGAAATTACTGTAGCAATGACTAAAATATGCAACCATATTTAAGTTTAATGTTAACAAGAGTATGAAAACCTAGAGAAAAAAATATTTTATCGTACATTTAAAAGAGATATAAAATTTGTGATTAATCGTGAGGTAACTATTGAAGTGTCTGTGCAGGAAAGGGCCACTGTTGTCATTTTTGCTAGTCTCTTTTTGGGCAAATTGTCGCTAGATGGGCTGGAAAATTTGCTTAGTTAGCAGCACTTCAGACACAAGTTTTAGTTTGTGGTTGCTACCTCACTTGTACTAGCGTTCATGTGTGTGCACATAAAGTAAAACTGCAACTTTCAAAATAAAAGCACTGCATATTTTGCATTTTACTTTGACTTCACTGTCACTGTGAGGGCCGGTCAGAGACTGTGGGTGGGTCGGATGTGGCCCCCGAGCCATACTTTGCCCAGATTTGGTGCGCCCCACCCTCTAGCCGAATGTCAACTGGGATAGGCTCCAGATCAACCACCACTCTAATGAGGTTAAGTGTTATAAACAATTTATGGATGGATGGTGTGTTGTTATCCTCTACAACGTGTGATGTGATGATAATATACAAAAATGCTCCATGGTATATACATTAGGCATCTGACGAGATGTTATATTATGTTATGTTATGTTATGTTATGTTATGTTATGTTACGTTATGTTATGTTATGTTATGTTATGTTACAGCAAAAAATCCAACTGTCCGTCCATTTTCTATACAACTTTTCCTCATTATGGTAGCAGGTGTGCTGGAGCCTATCCCAGCTGACTTTGGACGAGAGGCAGGATACTCGAGACTGATCGCCAGCCAATCGTTATTCATGTCAATGTTTTGTACAGCAAAAAATCCAAAAGTAATTTTCAAGGGACTTTGCAGTGGAGTGCCATATGGTCCCAGGAACCACCCTGGGGCCTCGTCTCATTTCTCTATTAGATACTTTCTAGGTTCTTTCTCATTATATGCTAGCGCTTCACACAAGATATTCAATTGAGGACACAAGGAGATTGACAAAGGAGTGAGGTGGGAGAAAATGGAAATATTTTGGGGAAATTAAATAAGACAATCATTCCTCGACTCATCATTTTATGGCGATGTCTACTAAAGTCATTGACGCATGTTTCAAATCGATTGTCTGCATGGCCGAATTATTCCTATTACCACAAATATCAACTTCAATTCAATTAAAGTCAAATATAAAAATAATACTGTTACTCTTTACAACTTTGCAGATGAAAGCACAATCAAAACACGATCACGATATCAGCTATACAAACAAGATGCGAGGATTGTGGGCTGCAGGGGATTCGATGGGATTTGACAACAAAACGTTTGTAAATTCAAAGAAAGGGCGACCGCGCTACCTCTTGGAAGACTCACACTGTTAGAGTAGAGTTCAAGTGTCAGATTGAATTTCCGAATGCACCCTAATTAATAGAAGATCTACTACATACAGGCTGCATGGCCAATGTGAAAAAGATGAGGTTCCTGAACACCAATCTTTATTTGTGAAAGTAAAAACATCTTAAAAAGGTATGTTCTTATTATTCGTATTTATTATTAACTTAATTATTTGTACTTTTAGTATTATTTATTTGCTTTTCCCTATAGACAATTGTTTTGATGAATAATCCTGGTCACCACAAATATGGTTAATTTGACAAAGTAAAATGTCATTTTCTCTCATTCATTTATAATTAATTTATATTTACGTTATTTGTATTTGTAGATTGATGATCTATACTTCTCTCCTTTCCCTGTTCAATGTAAGTGTGTCTATAGGACACCAGGATCTTCACTTGACATATTAAATGAAAAACTAGCAGGTATGCTCAGTTACACAAATGATTTTTTTTTTAAATCACGAATAATATGTGGTGACTTTAACATTGATTTGTTAAATTCGGACATTAGAAAACAACTGATTTTATGAATACAATGTATAGTAACAGTCTTTTCCCTGCAATTATAAAACCTAGCAGAATAAGAGTTGATACAGCCACACTAATTGATAATATATTTATAAATAAAATTGAATATAAAAAGAGTGGACTTCTTATAAATGATATCTTCTTGTCTTTGTAATCTTACAAAACTATTTTGATTTAAAAAAAGAAAAGAAAAAAAGCTAAGCTAACATCTCACATAGCAGAAATACCTTAAAAGTACAACAACAATATTTAAATTAGGTATAATACAGTACAAATGTAGAAAATAGAGTGCAATTAAAAATGTATGTGTAAGCTTTTGTGCTGATTTATAAATCTGTAAAAATGTTTGCTTAACAACTAAATGTACAATACTGCCCGCTTATCTATGCACGTATAAGTGCAGCTGTTTATATGTAAGTTTGTGTTGTTGTTTTTTTGCTTTTGTGAGGGGGTAGGACTCAATAAGTTTTTTATTTTTATTTTTTTTACTCCTTCTCCCTTTTGAACATGTAAGCTGTGCTTAATGATGATTATGTATGTAAAAAAAATATATATTTTAAATATTTGTATTTTAATTGCAGTATTTCTATTACTGGTTTAAATAGGTTCAATAAACAAACAAGCAAAAAATATGCAGTATGCAGTACAGTTACGCACCTTTTATTTAAAAAAATGATTAGGGATGAGTGAGTGCCGATACCAGGTACTTACTCATCCATGGACTCACTGGATACCAGGCTGATACCTGCCAATAAGGTATCGGCAGAAATTAGGAGTAGCGAAAATAGCCATTAATTTTATCCTATTTTAACCCCCCATAATAAAAAAAATACTATATTGTGATATACTGTATTGGTCTTTCTTTAACATATTCTGCCATTGTTTTGTTTTTTTACTATAATTTTATGTACCAAAAATACTAGTAGCATCAGTACTTGGTTTCTGTGACTACTCAAGATTTGAGTCTTCGTACTTGGTATCGGTCAAACAAAAAGTGATATCAAACATCCCTAAAGATTTTTAAGTATTGTAATTTTTAATCATCAATATGTTACGAACAAATTTTTTTATAAATACAAATGTTAAATGGTCAGTTTATGTCAGGTTTTTAATTTTAATTTAAAAAAAACTAACTATTAACTTAATTTAAAAATATTAACTCGTGACTGAAGTGCCCCTGTGCAATTTGCTCACTAATTTCAACCTTTTCAAACACAACACTTGAACTTAATTGTTTTGCCTGTCAGATAGATGAACAAAATATATATTTGTAATTAATAAAAACAAATTAAAAAAAATAATTGGCCAAATGAAGTGTAATTGTATACTTTCTCTTGGCAACACTGGTTGGAAATCACAGAGATAGTGTCTTCATTCAAAAGAGCAAATTGAAGATTGCTGAAGACATTTGCAGAGTACTGTGTGTCCCAGTAACTTTTCACTGCAGTTTTTATTCACATTGGAATTATTTACTAGTTCACATGAAACACTGTATTCACTCGCCCCAACCTGAAGTACGCCTACACAATCAAATGATATGCAATACCAGAGCTGCAATAAACATTGTGCCTTTATAACGATTGTAATGCTGTTTTGATCAATACCGTTGCAGGGGTAATCATTTAACAACATATAACATCATTGTAGTTGCAGTTTACAGTGGTGGAGAACTGTATAGTATATTCATACTGAGAGCTGTTTCTTATGTTGTGATGATGCAATTTACCTACATGGGAGGGGCAAATTACAAACACATCTTTGTAAAGGTGTATCTATATTTATAGAGATCAAACTCATCCCTCTGGTTTGGCAGTTCAGAGTTTTACCAGAGAGCTAAAGTTCTGGGCCACCGACACAGCTCAGACCTTATTGGATGTACATAAAACGCTGACCAAAACCCACCTTTGTTTTCCCACTAAACACCCATTAAACGGACATTTTCATGAATTTAGAACATCCACCCTACCCTCCAAATCCTCAGGATGTAAAAAAATAAAAATAAAAAAGAAGAGGACATGTCAAGGCAAAAGAGGACGTTTGGTTACCCAAATAAAATGTATTGCATTTTAACCGAGTACCTAATGAAGTAGTGCGAGTTTATTTCATCATGAATTGGTTCATTGTCTCTATGAATGCATAGTCACACATAGTCACATAACACAGATGTGATTTGCCCCATGCGGTGCTGAGAATGAAACAAATGCTTGTGGAAGGCGTCCCTGCATGAGGCAGAGCATGACCACGGGGCAAGCAGGTTTGATTGAACCCCAGTCTGAGCGGGTCTGACTTGGTCCATCTGCTCGACTGTCCTTGGCCTGGCTTCCCGTTTGGAGCTGTAGGGGACTGCGGTGTTATCACACTGAGAGGCTGTTATGGTCATTAGAACCCTGTGCTTCAAAATTTCCACTTTGTTTAGAGGCGGCCAAAAGCTGTGCTGGAATCCCAGACTCTTGTTTCTGTGTCTGTATCTTTTGTCTGTCTGTCTTTGTTGCCATCTTTCGCCATCCTGTCCAGGTCTACGCCTGGCACAGCTGTGAGCAGCAGCGTGTAATAAAAGTCTAATGTGAGCAGCTGCTGGGGGTTTAAACTGTAATGAGATGGTGTGTGAGATTACCACACTTCGATAGTCGCTGAAAGAAAGCTTGGCACCCCGACAATAACCCCCCCCCCCCCCACCCCCAATGGTACAATTACTCTTCAGATATGGCTAATAGAATATCCACACAACGCCTGTAAGCAAGCGGCATAATGAGCTTTAGCTTTGCTTCTTCTTCTCTCTCTCTCTCTCATGCCCACAGCTGCATGAAGCGTTCCTCCCAAGGAGCCGCTGCAAACGTCTTCGGCTTGATGCAAGAAACAGACATTTCTGGAATCAAAGTCCTGCCTAGTCAGAAGATTCCCACAGAGGAAAGCGTCTACTTTTTTTCTTTTTTTTCAAAGCTTGATGGCCTAAAATACTATTTGCCTGGTCCAACCGAGTCAACAAATAATTCAGGCCTCAAGTCATGAATAGTTGAAAGCTCTGTGTCAACTTCATTAGTCACTAAAGGGCGGGTTGTGATACAGGAAATATGCATGTCCACATGGTGCCCATCCATTCAATTGGAGGGTTACAAAGGAGAGGGGACTCCAATGAAGTTGCTTTAGGCCTGCTGTGGAGCTTTTGTTAGTTGCTATTTTATCATGCAAAATCTCCTCTTCTTTCCTGCTCTCACTCATTGTTTTGCTGATTTTCTCCATCATTTCTTTGACTTCCTTTTGTTTTCCTTTGACTCTCAACCATCAGTGGAGCCTGATGGGAAAGATGTAGGAGCATAAAAGACCATAAAAGACCTAGTTACGATTCTGGCGCCTCCTCAAAGGTTCTCTGTAATGAAAGTTCAGGGTGTCTTGGTGTGGAGGGGCTGTACCTGTCATCGCAGCAGTGCCGCGATAATGGGCCCAAAGGTGCCACGAGCTCACCAGAGTGGAGGAGGAGCTCTGCTGAATGCGTACAGCCCTTCATTACCTCATTCAGAAGGCTGCAGTCAAGATTCACAGCCCTGCGGAGCTGGATATTGTAAGTGTGACCCCGGGGGAGCAGAGCAGAGGAATTTCAATGCGCCACCCGGTCGGTATTATTCCACACCTGAATGCAGAGCCTTCCAGACAATTAGTGGAGAATTATGGAAGGCGAGGTGTTGGGTAATTTACGGAGTCCGTCTCGCCTCAGCCTTGGCCTCGCTGGGAAGCACGGACATTTCATATTCTCACAGCGGAGGTGACGGCCGGCGATGCCGCCTGCAGGCAGACGGCTTTCAAAGCACTTAAAAGGGTGCAAACTCAATTTCTACATACGCTATATTTAAAGAACGTCCACCGAGACGGCCCTGGCTATTACATTTTAAAATGTTATTCAATTCAAACCGAATGTCTGCCTGCGTCACTGCAGCAACAGTAGCAAAGAGACAACACTGGTGAGATCTCTGTTAGAAAATGGCCTGCCACTGTCATACACCCAAACTTTTATCAAGCCGGTGACTACATTTCGAATTCAAAGGATGAACAAAGTCATTAGAGAAATTGTGGAGTCTTTCGCTCTGGCTTGGCAGCTTTAACAGTGCATTGCCCTCCTCCAACGCCGCTTTCACACCACTTCATCTTGTTAGGATGATCATCAGCCGATAGAAGCACGATGGGGGTAACTGTCATGCAGCGACACGGCAAACTCTTGATTAAAGTGCCCTATTAGGTGACACGCTGATGTAGTTTGGTCATGAATCAACCTCGCCTTCTTCAGAGAATTCGCTTGATTACGGGTCGGCGTGCAAGTAATCAAAAGTTCAGCAGAATTTATGACAAGCAATCGGATGAAAACAGCAATAGCTTGAATAACAGAGCGAAGACCTCCGCCAAGGTTGAACATTGCCTGGAGAGTCTTGGCTGTGTTTGTCGACACCAATGTGGCAAATGTCATGTCATGCAATCAGCAACATGTGCCCTAATGTAGTGTTACCCAACCTTTATTTAGCCAATGCACACATTTCACACGGGAAAAAATCTCACGTCACGCCACTTAGCAAAATGATTCACAAAAAGTGGAATACGGTTAATTATTTACTTTCTGTCATCTAGTGGACGGGCATTTGGTTTTTCTGCCTATATGTGGTTGGCATAGATAAATTAACACAAACACTTTTTTAGAATAGAAAATAAATGATTTTTGTCCAAATAATTGACATTGAATAACATCTGATGTCTCACGGCACATGGCTGGGAATCACTGGTCGAACAGGAACAACATTTTCTGTGGTCTATACCATGTACATCTGTTTATTATTATTATTATTATTATTATTATTATTTATTTATTTATTTATTTATTTATTTATTTATTTATTTATTTGTTATTATTATTATTATTATTATTTTTATATATATTTTTTTTATTATTAATATTAAGTATAGATTAAGTGATCTTTTCAAGAGGGGAAGTAAAAATTAACATAATAATAATGGGGTTGGAGAAGTGTGCACACCCTTATATTACTGGGGATATGGCAGTGTTCAGTTAAGCACTCACATTCAAACTCATCTTCAATAAGGATCAGCACAACAAATATGCCTTTTATTGAACGTATATCAAGTTAAAAGCAGAAATGATGTTATTTACGTAATTACGTCGTCCGCGCGTTCCGAACGGGTTATTCCAATCTAGCACAAATGAGCATGTAAACGGGAGTAACTCTTTCCGCTACGCATGGAAACGAGTTACCTCAATTGTTTCAGAAAACAGAATTGACCTTAACCCGAATATTGACTGCATGTAAACGTTGTCAATGTGTGTTAAGTGCCTTGCCCAAAGACACGACACATGACTTGGAGAGAGCAGGAATCGAACAGTGGACCTTCCGGTTAGTGTATGAACAGTTCTACCTCCTAAACCATGGCTGCCATGATTAATATTAACATGTTATACTGTATATGGGAATAAAAATGTGTGCTGTAATAAAAAAAACACTGTATCAGTTTCCCATATCTAGTATATGGGTTAATGAGAGGCATTAACTTTGTGCACTCTGGAAGTTGTTACTTTATGAACTTGACATGACATGGTTCATGCAGAGCCCCCATCAATTTTTGTGGACATGCTCATGGCCAGAAAAGAGGAGTTTATGCATGTCCATAATAACGATTGCTTTTTTGAATGGTATAATTTCAAGACAACAATCTATCATTTAATTGTCTTCTCAATGGAATGCATAACTGACATGAAGTTTAGTTACATTTTAGTTAGTATTTGACCCGCTATCGGTGAGTTAAGCTAACTTCACAGGTCACAGATTACCAGCGTTTGATGCTACATTTACACCGAAAGTGAAACATTTCATCTCACATTTCTTTCCGGAACAATGGAGAACAGCAGGAGCTCCTACTACTTCTCTGAAAGAAAGAAAAAAGAAGTAACATTGTTAGTCAATCAGGTGGCTTGGTGCTTATGCTAAAATATTGGCTAATTCTAAATGCTATTCCTATCGTGGTTCAAAGTTCAACAGCTTTAAACAAATACTTATCAGATAGGGCCTACGCCAACTTTCTCACTCTATCATATTCCAATTGGAAGCTGGCTGTGTTGTATGACTTTGGGTTCCCACAGACCACAATGATTATTTTATTCTTCCATTGTTTATCCACGCTACCAGCTTTGTGTTTGCATTTTTAATTTCCCAACTCGAGCGAATGAACCAACCCATCCAAACACGTCAATGGATTCGTGATTTCGATCCAAACTGCTTTGACTTGATATTATGTAATGACCTTGTGTGAATAATTCAATTGGGTTTGGTTTTGACTGTAGCATGACGTCCTAGCTACTGTGTCTCTTATCTTCAAGTTGCAAACCTTGTTTGTCTTTTTCCCAGTTTCATCAAAAGGATTATTTTTGAATCCAAATATATTCATCTTTGGACCGTCCAACGTAATACTTGCTAACTGAACGAGCCATCCTCAGCCTCATATATATATATATATATATATATATATATATATATATATATATATACACACAGAGAGAGATTTTTTGTGGTTCAAGGAGAATGACGTAAGGCATCACAACTGTATTTCACTCCCAGATGCTTTTGAGCTTGCAGAGGTTTAAAAAAAAAAAATCAAACAAATGATTCTACCGATGCATAAATCAGTTTACCCAAATTCCGCTTGTCATCTGCTGCAGCTCACAGTGGAATGTTTATTCCCACATGAGAACTTGGTCGAATTCAACTCTCTCACTCCAAAACGTGTGCTCCAGCTGTTCCTCCTCTATGGAGTTGTGAGGTTATAATGAGCATGGAAGCAGCTGCTTCCTCCTACAGTAGAGGCCCCATCCTCTCTAATCCTGATCATTAAGAGAGGGAAAGGTATGGAGAACCAGAGTGCGCAAGCAGTGCAGGACACGCTGCGGACACTTGGGTTACCAGACCGTTTTATGCAAAGTTTTACAGGGTCCCAATGATCTGCTTGAAGCGTTAAAAAGTATTAATAAATTCAAGACAGCTGGACTTAAGTGTAGCACAGCCATCAGGAGCCAAACATTTGTATAAGTTGATGTACAACATCGGTGGCGTGACTGCTCCCAACGGTAATAAAAACACAGTAGCTTGATATTTCTCTTTTCACACAGCCTTAACATCACCAAGCATAAACTCAATCTTATCTTGAAAATATCAGATTATGAAATATTTATGTTCTGACCTTTCTCCTTAATGATTTCATGATTTAATTTTCTCTGCCGTACCCTTAATGTGCTCGGCGAATACAAAACAAGCAGCAGGCACAGCGGGACCAAAGATGATCTATTGAGACAATGCCATCGGCATTCAGCTTGTAAATATCAACAGCAGTCAAGCTGATTATTCATTGGTCTGGCCTTGTCTTTTCCATCACTATGTCTCTATGAGCCCTCAGACATTGGCAGAGATGTCTCTGTGAGCCTTTCAATTTCACCTTAATCGCCAATTTGAGTGACAGGAGTCGGGAAAAAAAAGACAAATGATATCCAATGAGAGTTGTAAATCCAAAGCCGTGAACGCATTACCTTTTAGGAAAAATATAGGGAGCCATAAAGATGAAATGTACCGGTGTAAAATTAATAGTGTTACATTTATAACAACAAGCCCACTCAACCTTGTCACTGCCAAGTGGACTCTAACGAGACTGCAGTGTGTCTTTGGAGCCATTTTATGTAGATTAGTAATATGCTAATTTGAAGCGTGACCTCGCTGTTTGCAATAGAAAATCACTTTCTTCTTTGATCTGCATATTAATAGCTAAAGAACAGATAGAAGTTGGGACATGAAAGCTTTAATAAAATCAGCAGGTAAAAGGCAGCTGCATAATTAATCCTGTAAAGCGCAAGTCTTGCACAGACAATGGCGGACTCTCAAATTCATAATTGGTCCCGTTATTGATATTCTCAGTGCAGCTCCTGAAACAGTGATTAATCTTCCGCTGGTGGGAAAAAGAAAAAAAATAGAACTGGCGAGACGTGCTGAACTGCCTCCTTTACCTCACTGAACGGCGAATTATCTCAACCAGAACCATAAAACCCCTGTTGATAAATAGACAAACTTGCAAAATGACTAACCAAACTCATTTCTCAACCAGGAAGGTAAATGTGGTTGCACTTGAGGGGACAGGCAGTGGCTGCAATGTGTGACCGTCTGTCATTGCGTTTGCTCTACCTAACCTCTCCTGACACCTGGAGTCAGGGACCCCCCCTCTAAATGTGTAATATTCAATCTTCCTGACAGCTCTGCTAATGACCAGGAGGAACCAAAACAGAGGTAATAGGTGAGCCTCAAAATTGTGTTCAAATTATCCTTGATAATGATTCCCTTCCATGTACAAAAAGAAATATGTGTGTGTGTGTGGGGGGGGGGGTGTATGCGCGTGCGTGTGTGTGAGTGGCAGTGTGTTTACATCAGGAGAATGTCGAATGGCGGAGCTAATTATCAGCTCTATTAAAGGTAAGTATAGCCATCTGCATCCCGGACAAGTTCTAATGAAGGACAGCAGACAGCAGGCTGGACTCTTTCATGTGTCATGCGTTGTTGGTCAATATCCACACCGGACCGCCACGGTGCCACGCTGCCCACAGTACATATGTTTCCAACATTGCACAGCTGGATCTGTATTATTCCTCACTTTATCTCACTCCCATACCGTAAGGCATAATCTATATCTACCTTCTCTGTCAATTGTACTTGAAGGAGAAGCATTTTTTAGGATGTCTTTTTTTTTCCTTTTTCCAAGGTCAACACAGTAGTAAAACGCCATAAGGGTTCGGTTAGGGTAGTTTGGTGCTCAATTTTATAGATAAACTTAAAGACTTGCAGCAAAATTGGGAAAAGCAGGGCCTGCTGAATGGCCCTCACATATTTTATGTAGTCATAATAAATTGTCAAGTTTTGTAACTTGTCGTCCTCATATCCGCAACATTCTTATTTCCTGTCAAATGGGTGGAAAAGTGGAATTTGCCCAGGTAATGTTTTGTGAGACCTAACCAGTGGCGATTGCTCTAAGACTGCAAGGGAGGCTCAGCTTCCCCTAAATGTTGCTCCCCCTGAAAAAAATCAAGTGAGGAAATATGCACTGCTGTATGTACAATTTAAGTCAGCTTCTTATCACAATTAACTCATTCATTGCCATTGACGGCTATAGACGTCAAAAATTCATTTGAACTATTTCTATTAGTTTCACTTTTTTTCCCACTTTTGTTAACAAGAGTATGGAAACCTAGAATTGTTTATTGTACATTTAGAACAGATATAAAATTAGTGATTATTCATGAGTTAACTATCCAATTCATCCAATTGTCATCCAATTAATTACAATTAAAAATTTTAATCGTCTGACACCCCTAATTTTTAATAATCTTTTCTTCTTTTTTTATTAGGGGCATCAGGCGATTACCATTTTTAATTGCAATTAATCACATGACTTCACTAGTTAACTCACGATTAATCACAAATTGTATATCTGTTCTAAATGAACAGTAAAAAAAAATCTAGGTTTTTATACTCTTGTTAACAAAAGTGGAAACAAATGTGAAACTAATAAATACCTCAAATGGATTTTTGACGCCTATAGCCGTCAATGGCAGTGAATGAGTTAACTGACACAAGTTTACCCTGCAGTTCCACAACACTTTATTTATTTACACAGTCGGACTCTGCTTCGTAGAATGAGTTGTTCCACTGCGCAAAACTGGACGGTCATTGGATAAATGCTGGCACATTGTACGCTCAGCGTCACTGGGGGTTTATAGAACAGTGGGCGGGCCTAGACATTCGGCTAATGCATGATGATTGGATGATCTGTCTGAGGCATAAAAGAAAGCGCTACCCCTCATTTGAATGACCAGCCACTGGACCTAAATACTATGAGTTAGTGGTTTGTGGAACATCAGCATATTGCAAAAAGGTAGAAACATTATCGACACTGTAGACATGTTCTTTGTGAATGTTGATTAAATGTAATGTTAAAGCTGCGTAAGGTAGAAATCTGCCCAAAATATCTTCACAATAGCCTTCTAATGTGATCATTTATGATTCAAACATCTTCTAATTAGCAGATTAAGACTTTAGCTGTTCACAATGGGTACTCCTGCGAGCCTCTGGCCAATCATTTTCAGACTAGATTCAACTTTGAATTTCCTGCCCTCTGTCTGCGTATGTGACATCATGCGCACATCGAGTACATGAAAGGAGGAATGTGCAGTTTGATTTTTTGGCCACATGTGGCAGTAGTGATAAAAAAATATTTCCTGCATTGAGCAACTTTAATATGTGTAAATATGTTATTTTAACATAACGGATAATGATTTCTATTCATTTAAAATAAGAAATTATATCAACATATACGACAATACAATTGACTACTTGGTAAAAAAAAAAAAAACATATTCATATTTAACATTATTGAGGTTAGGTGGCCCTCAACAATGGTGCCTCTTTTTAAATTCCATTGCTCATGAGCACTAGTGCACGCCTGATTATAGATGAATAAGTCTGTGCAAATCTGCTTCTTTTTTTTTTTTTTTTAACAAAGAATCAAGTCAACTGAAGAGATGTTTCATTTCTGATTTCATTATAATCTTATATCAACATTGGAGAAAACATCACTACTACGACTGCTCTTACTTAAAGTTTTTCATATTATTGTTCCCTTTCTTTGCTCGGTTTTGAGGACAAAATGGCAGACTTCTGCTGTGTGAGGCGTCCATTCTTCTTTGTATGCGTTTTGATAGAAATTCAAACATTTTCTGAATTTTCTCATTTTGTAGCCTCTATGTAGTGTCCTACTAAGATTGATGCACTTCATGTTTTATTTACCGCACTTCAATAAAAGTTGGGTTGTTTTTTCCTTCTTCTTTTTTTTTTACAAATGGGAATCCAAATTCCAAAAGGAATGCGCCTTTTCCACACTGGATCTTTTGTCTGTTGTTATTTGCTGATTTTTGTGGCTTTTGTTTTTTGTGTTATAAGACGCTGCAGTGCATATTGCGGAATTCATCAGTTCTAATCTCGCCAATTTCCCACATGGAGTCAATAAGGTCTGTCTATAGCACGTACTTCAACTCCCAGCTGCAGAAAGATTGCATGTTTTTTTCCTGACATCCTAACATAGTGTGCCAAATATTTAAAAAAATGTGACTCATTTGATAAAGGCCACACTCCTTAATTAATTACACATCAATGTATTCCAACTCTCTGGTGAACTGGCTTGTGGAGCAACACATAATATGTCTGTCTCCATTTCGTCTCTAATGCATGTAACTTTCATTTTTACATTTCTAATCAGCACTGCTTAAATCTATCAGTCGCCTCGCAGGCCCCCACTTCCACTTGTTTCTTTGCTCAAATTACAACCTTTGTAAGTGCTCTTAACTTTCCAGAGCTGGTGAATTATGAATGATATGAAATATTTAAAAAGCAGCGCAGAGCTACAGCAAGAAGCCCATAATCAGGGTGAAAACGAGGTGGTCTGTGCTTAACCAAACGAACCCGAAGTTGTGTACTGCATAGCTGTTTGACCTCTTTGTAGCACATTCATTTTCCAAACATATGTTGGCCATTTTGGCAGCTCTGCACTGTGAAAGCGAGACAGGACGAAAGAGGTCTGTCTTGCATGTGAGCGCTGAGCTAACTGGCTGTGAAAGCCGGGGACGGCGGTTTGGAAGGGAAAGTGAGCAAACCCAAAGGCGTGTTTGTGTGATCAGATGCAGATTTTTCCGTGACCCTTTGATGGGGAGGGGGGGAATTGGGGAGTAACCCCGAGCCTTAGGGCTCTGAACTCAAAATGATTTCCAAATATACTTGAGCGCACACATATATGAGTAGAAGAAGAAAATCATACCTCTAATCCCCAACATTCATAAAGCGGGCGCACCTCTTGTGAAATTAAAAGACAAGGTGACTGGGTTTGGTCTTAGGCCACCTGAGAGGTGGCGCTCCACAAGGGGCCGCGGCAATCTATTCTTCTTACTATATTGAGAGAAATTTACTCGAGCATAGCAGCAGTTCTTTCCCCCCTTGTGCTTGTCCTCTGCTTTGCTCCCAATCCTTCCATGTTTGCCTTCAAGTCGCTCCCGGTTAGAACTTTCTAGTACGAACGCCTGCAAATGTGTGTCAGCAGCACGGCTGTACGGTTGGCTAATTTCCCCATCGACGTACTGCAGGGTGCTAGCAGCGTGCTATTGTGTGATATTGATGCGCTACAGATTAGAGTGAATCACCAGTGTGTGTCGTAAATATTCTATTGTCACTTTAATGCCTCCATCAATGGCTTTGGCTGGTGAAATTCAGTCGGCTGGTGTTTTTGTCCCCTCTGGCTTCCGCCAGCTCGTAGGCTCTCCCACACACATCTGCGCACACTTCATGCACACACATGCGGCTACACAGAGACTGAAATAGAGAAAATGAGGGAAGTAGAGTGAGATAAAGGACATCATACACACACACTCACACACACTCACTCACTCCCAGATTCCGCCCCAGGCTTTTTTTCTTTTGCCGTCACAGATGATCAGGCCCAGTTTTGGCTCTGGCCAAGTCCTGGTCCTGGAGCCAAACTGTTAAAAGACATTAAGTCAGCAGAGAGACGCACCGCTGCTTCCTCTCACTGCTAACCACAGGACACTAGAATGTGTGTGCGCAGTACTGTGCAAAAGGCCATCATTAGATTAGTTGTTTGAGCGATGCTTTAATGAGCACATATAATTATTTCTCAATGTCTTTATTAGAGTCCAATTTAAAAGAAAGTGACCTCCCCTTACATGACACTTAAAATAATACACACACACGATACAAGATCAACTTTTTTCCAGGTACAGTATTTACATGAGGATCTGATTCACAATTTAGTAGATTACACCAAATTTCATGCACATGTTACATGAGCAAAAGTAGTGGAACAGATAAGAATTAAAGGAATAAAACTAGATATTTAGTTAGCTTCCATTTTTTTTAGCCTATTTTAATTATTATAATACCTGAAGGGAAATTCAGCTTGCACTGTGCTGTATATTTTGTTTTGCACACCTCAGAGAATCATATCAAGTATAGGCAGGCATACAAAAAGAAAAGTCAGAGTGAAAGAGGTGTGGGGATGGTGCCTTGCTCAAGGACTCCTTGACAGTAGCCAGCCAGCAGACTAGCATCTCCAACAACTAGTTGCCAATTTGACCTTGCTATAATTTTACAATAATGCACCGTTGCACATTCATCACTCCGCCATGTCTGTCACATGTCACCACTCATTGGTGAATACTGTCCACAACTTAATTTTGCACTTACAGTTAAGAATGTCAAATCTTCTTCAACAAGCCTCCCCTTCCACTTTATCATGCATCTTTATGGGGCCATTTTGTATTTTATTGTACTCTACAGTCACAGACAAAATGGTCATCCTTGTATCTTCAGTTAAATTGTTATTTTAACGTTACATTTACATTTGTTTGGACCAGTATTTCAGTGAAAACAAAACAAAAACAGCTATAGCATTCTACTGCTACAAATGGTGCTTTCAGGCATTCCACATTTAGTTTTGTGTCAGATCGTCACTTCATACACTTTTAGTGGTACCAGACATGGACAAAAAATGGAACAGAACATGGTGGTCCTTGATTTTTTTTTCTATGGCTGTATAGAATTAGTGTAGAGCAAGGGTCACCAATGTGGTGCCCTTGGACCCAAACAACTACATGAGTAGCCCGTGGGCCTGTTCTGAAAATAGCTCACCAGTATTGGGACATTGTGATTTTCTAGAAATGTTGTCAAAGAAATACAGTATATCGGTTGCCTGATTATTGTGGTAAATTAATAACTTGATCATTGCCTTCACATAAATAAATATCATTCATGACTACTAACATACAGTATAACATTATTTTAGGTCATTTGAGCACATTTGTCATTTCAGCAGCGTGTATGAAACTGATAGCCTTTCACATGAATTAATCAGAATATAGCTCTCAGTTTCAAAAAGATTGGTGAACCCTGATCTAGAGGTTAGCCCAGGGGTGGGCAAACTCAGTCTTCGAGTCCTGCAGGTTTTGGAGGTTTCCCTGCTCCAACGCAGCTGATTCCAATCAACAGGATCGTTATCAGGCTTATGCAGAGCTTGCCGCTGAGCTGTTCATATAGCAGCGGTGTTGGAGAAGGAAACGTCCAAAACCTGCAGGACTCTGGCCCTCGAGGACCAAGTTTGCCCTCCCCTGGGTTAGCCTTATTATACCTGACAGTGTTAGAAGTGTTAAAATTGTTACTGGGGAAAAAAAAAGCCTGTGTAGTTAATAATCAAAAGGTTTTCTTAAGGTGACCATTTAGCGCTTCCCTATTTGGAAAATGTGGTTTCAAAATTTCAACAAATCATTCAAGTCATGACAAAGTCAACTAGTATGTAGGAAAAACATCCATAAACTGGAAAAACATTATACACCACAACAATGAAAAGGTGATCTTTGAACTGTTTCAAAATATCTTTATATCGTTTAGTTAAGTGCAAGGGCAGACAAAACAAGTTTGACTTCTTTCTGTCCCCTTTCATTTCTTTTACTTTACTTTCAATTTCAATATTGCTTTATATTGTCTTTTTTTCTTTTTACAAATGAATGAAATAAATTGAATTGAATTGAATCTTACCCACAAAATGTCAAAAGGACCCTCTATGAAAAAGGTCAGATTTTGTTTCTCTTATATTTATGGTAAGAATATAGTAAGAGGGTATTTGTTGAATTATTATTACTATTGTTACAGTCTTTCCCTGCTTAGAGACTAATCGTATGTTTCTATTTCCTTGTAGTGAGGCATGTTCTATAATTTCTTACCTTATAAAGGTGCACAAGAAATCTACTGGTGGCTCAAGACCTTTACACAGTACTGCTTATACAGTATGTGTTTGATAGAAGCAGGGTGAGCATGTGCTGAGACATGCACACGTGTACCCTAATGAGCCTTTGCATGTACTGGAGCATGCGTAGCCTTCTCCTTGATGAGGTCAGGGGTAGAATATTTGGAACAGCCTTCCGTCTCTCGGCGCACCACATGCCTGTCGCAGCTCACTGAGCAGACTGTCAAGGCTTATGTAAATGACGAGCCGCTCAGATGTGAAATCAGCCCTGTATTAAATGGTTTTGTTCCACCTGTCAGAGCTGATTAGTCCAAAAGCTCTCCAAAAGCTGCACAGGTATTGTGTTGATTGTATTCACGAAGGAGAGCATGGAAAAAAAAAATCTGCAGATCATCTCAGCAAAGAGCATATGTGTAGTTAGCGGGGTGCAATTGGTTTCTGAAGTGTGATCACTTTTGTCGCAGTTATCCCATGACAGATGACTGTGGGGCTCTTTTAGGCTGCTGGGCAACCCTCAACAGATGCGAGTTGATTGCGATCCGCCCACATAGGTATCCAGGAACACTCCACCTGTCTCTTCAAACTAAGACGTTCTTGCTCCATTGCAAAGAACCAATCACAGGTCTCATTAGTCTAACCCAGTGGTCTGCAACCTGCGGTTCTGGAGCCATATGTGGCTCTTTAGACCATCTCTCGTGGCTCCCTGTGGAATCCTCCGCCCCCTCACAATACACACACACACACATATATATATATATATATTCTTCAAATTAATTAATAATTTAAATATAAAATAATTAAATATTAAAAAAAAATTAAAGTCACATTTTTAAATTTGAGGTAGATGAAAAAGTTTCAAAAACTACCTTAACATTTCCAAAAAGTGACCAGAAAATGTCCAAAAAGGAAGACGAAAAGCAGTAAATTACCATAAAATGTCCGTAAAATTGCAAAAAATTAAAAAAAGGCAGAAACAAAAACATTTGAAAAATAACTACAAAATTTCCACACAAAAAATAACAAAAAAGTCAGAATTTTTTTAAGAAAAGTCAGGAAAGAAAATGTTCAAAAAGTAACAATAAAACGTCCAAAAACAAAAGAAGAAATCCCCAAAATTACCCTAAAATGTCCTCAGAAATAGATAGCAAAAAAGGCAGAAAAAAATGCCATGTCATGTCCAAAAAAAGAAGAAAGGCAGAAAATTACCATATGTCGATAAAATTGCCACAAATGTCAGATATTTGACAGAAAGGCAGAAAATCTAAGAATGTCTGAAAAATAAAGCAGGACAAATAAAAAATAAATTAAATTCAAAAGGAAGACGAAAGGTAGAAGAAAATGAATCTCAAAGTATTTCTGTTATGATGCAGCTCTAATGGGCTCTTGGGCCCTCAGCACATTAGACTAACACTAACAGACTGTTTCCATCATCACAATGTTTAAATGTTTTATGGCTCCAGACAGATTTTCTGTAATTGATTTGGCCTAAAATGGCTCTTTTTCCAAGAAAGCTTGCCAACCCCTGGTCTAACCTTAGGTTGTGGTCGAACATAGGCCCGTAACGCTCCTTTCTTGGACACGCACAAAACACGCTTGGAAGCAACGCAGGTGGCAACGCTCTTCAGGAAATTAGAACGTGTGGGGGAGAGGGAAGCAAGTTGGTGCAGAAAGCGATACAGAGGGATACATTGCGAGAGGGGCAGTGAGGACACCGGCGGGAGGACTCCCAACATAAAGCAGGCCTTTGAAAAGGGCACACGAAAAGAAAAGGTCTCGGCCAAATACCTGAAAGAATGTCGAGAGGAAAGACGAGCGCGGCCAGAGGGAGATAAGGCGGTTAGCTGCACACTGGGGCAGCTCTTGTGTCATTAGATCAAGTTTCCTCTGCTCATGTGTGTGTATGTATCTACGTCCATTTGAGCACCAAGTCAATACTGACCCTGCTGACATTCCGGAGTGCTCTGTCTGTGTTCATGGTCCAGTGAGGTCGCTGACAAAGCCGCGATGGCCAATGGCTGTAGACGTGCGTCTGTGTGTGTGTGTGTGTTTGTGTGGCGCCTTCAGGGTGAGCCGAGGTTGATATCACTAGACTGAGTTAAGAGATGGAAGCTCTGAATCAGGAGCCAAAAAAGGATAACTAAGTCTTAATATTTGTGTCCAACCCAAGAGATGTCTGGATCCCATGTGCCGCTTTTTTCTTGCTCTTCTTCTGGGCTTCAAAGCGTCTCGAGAGAAGCGCCTGCTTTGAAAGTGATTTTCAAGTGTGGGCTTTATCTGTGTGTGGGAAATCACCCTGGAGCTATTTTGTAAGCTTAGCCACCTTTGAATAGATTAACAGGGCCTTAGGATAAAGCGATCCGCCAAGCTAACGTATAGCAGCAAAATGCATGCCAGCTTCCTGTGCGTTGCCTCGGAAGTGACAACAAAACTGTCTGGATATTAAATGTTGCGTAGTATGCGTATTGAAGCAAATCTAAGAAGTTATTAGCTGTGAATGAGGTCTGATAGCAATTAGTCTCGCTCCAGCGCACAGACTGACTCCTGTCTAATGATATCATTGACCTTGTCACCTCCCAGAGGTCAAAGTGTCCATGTTAAACCATGCGTAATGGTTCCGTGTTTAGACTACATAGGCCTGTCCGACTAAATGGTGATGGATCGCTTCTTTTGGCCGCCTCCAGTATGTGTTTCATCAAATGATACGGGCACCAACATGATACGCTGTTGATTAAATCAATACTCCAAGGAAATGAATGGTGGGCTCCATTTCAATCCAATAACACAGCGGCTTTAGGTGTGTGCATGTGCCTGCACACGTATGAGCGAGTGTGCATGTACCCTTGAGGAGCGTTTGTACGCAACACCAAATCCATGGACAAGGACGTTGTGTTTGTTTGCAATATGCTTTTGAAATGAGGCCGTAAACGCTCGCCTCTCAGGAGGCAGCCGTGATCATCAGAAAGTAAAAATCTCATCAGCGATGACAGACTCAATGATGCCCATCATTTACTGCCTCTGGTTTGAAAATCATGGGACTAAAGGGGAGATGGAAAATGACAGAAGGCCCAGCAGGGTCCTGCAAACTACTGGAGCTTTTTCTATTTCCCCTGACTTGTTTATTAGATTTATTTTGTCTAGAAGCGGCCAGCTGCTGCAGAGGCAGAAAAACTAATGAAGCCGGTGGAATGATGAAGTAGGGCAAATCTGGATGTGCTAGATATGAAAGAATATCCTCTGCTCTGACTGTTGCGTCAGGGATACTTAGCAGGACAGGTGCTGCCCTGAGGCGGTGCACATGAACGAATCTCGCCACGCAGGCACACAAACACAAATATACAGCAGCTCACGACAACACGGATCCTTTCTGCTATTTCTAAAGCCTTCCTGTTTGTCGTCTATGCTTTCTTTCTTTTTGACTCACCCCAGCGGTGACCCCTAGCAGCCCCCAATCTAATGACCGACACAGTTTGACACTCATTAAAGGTGGTCAATTAACCAGAGGGCCCAGAGTCACTTTCATTAGACGGCTTGTAAAGGTCTATTTCAGTGCCCACGTTTACATAGGGTGACCAGATGAATGAAATATAAAATGAATTCTCACCATAAACTATTAATAACAAATTTAATCGCTAGTCAACCTGGCAACCACTCGCTGTGTTATTACTTTAGCTAATGCTGAATGCTATCATGGTTAAGAGCTCAACAGCACTAAACAAGCACTCACCATTATCCAAACTTTTTTTGCTTGGTCCTAATGTAGTTTTGAAAACCCTTGTTTATAAAACTGAAAATCAAAACACACCAAAGTGTGTTCTTCATTTCTTTACGTGAAAACAAATGCAGCACCAGAAGCTACTGTCTGACTACATTTCCCATGATTCTTAGACATAGAAGCAGGAAGTAGTTCTAGTTCCAGTATGATGCAAATGTGAATGTGAAAGTAAATAGGAAGGAATTGAACAGTAAAATTGCTTTTTAATTTGGTTTTTCGTATGAGATTGACATACACATGGGCCAAACAATTGGCTTGCTGACTAGATAAATCGGGACCAAACAATGGGACTCTGGACTCAAGGCTCAAAAACCGTGACTGCTGGTCACACTCCGTTTACATGCAGTCAGTAACATTTTTAAAACCCAAATACTGGCAATATTCAAGTTTTGAAAGGCCGCGTAAACACGTAAAAACCCGAATGTGCTCAGACCCATGGGTATCCTCTTTTCTAACCCGAATATTTTCTCATATAAACATGCACAGGGTACCTCCTTTGAACAAAACTTTGGTTTGTATTCAACACATACTCCATTTGCAAGGAACCTTGGACTGACCTACTTGTGCTTGCGCTGGCCATCTTACGTTGCCACTCGCTAAACAAGCCTAACTTGAATACATTGATTTCTCTGCTACGTTTTCACCTAATATTCTGTCTTCAGTGAAAATGCCACAGTGTGTGTATTAGGATTAGCAACTCCCTGAAAAAAACATTTAAGGGACAACTCGTAGACAAGGAAGGCCCACCAGATTGCCTTTAACCTTGCTGGCGTGATTATTATTTTATTTAAAAAAAAATTAGCTTTTCTTTTTGGAGGTGAAACTATTTTTTGACTATTTAAACCTGAGTTGAACATTTTTGAATGATATTAACATATGGAAAAGCTACTATCCAGAAATGTACTTGAATACAAACTAACAAAATTAACTTATCAAAATAGATATCTCTCAAACAGAAACCTTTCCTGGTTAACTGTAAAACAATAAATAATAAGCTGAACATTCATCCTGTAATTTATGAACAGCTCAATGCCACATTATGTGGAGACAGCCTATTTTTGCCATTTATATTTCATCATCGTCATTCAGTATTCTGAGAGTCAGCTTTAGAGCACAGTCAGCTGAGTTATAGCTCAAACCATGCTTACAGTATGATAGACATGGGCTACCTCAGCAGCAGTCACCTGTAAATTACAAAAACTATTTTTTACTGCATATATTTATAGTTAGCGTTGTATAGCAACTGCATGTGCAGTAAAAAATTACACATATCTGTTTGAAGTTGTAATAAATGTAAGACTGTGTGTGTATTTATCTATTATACAAGGATTACTTGTATGTATTATCTATTTAACGTTTCCATACAACACAGATATTCATTGCACATTTCCATATTTATCTTGATCAGAGGGCTAAAGGGATACTTGACTCGTTGAGCCATTTTCAGCAGTAAGAAGTTCATATTTTGTCCAGAATATAATGATAACTTCATTATTTTTCATGTAGAATCATTATCTATAAATAAATAACAAATTTTTATGCTTTTTGTCGACTGAAGATGACATCACCTGTGCTGAGGAAGTAGGTAATGACCTATCATGGCTCAGTTTGCTGACCAAACGCTAAAAAACAGGTGACCCATGATTGGTTGTTACCTACTTCCTCAACACATTTGATGTCATCTTCAATCGACAACAAGTGTAAAAATTAGTTTTTAAAGGTATTAATTGTACATGAAAAATAATGAAGTTATCAAATTCATGTCACATAAAGGGCACTGTTGTTCATTATTTCCATTGACATTTTATGGACAATTTTTTATTCTCACGGTATTACGGGACAAAGTGCGTCCCTTCACAATTCAATACGGGACGCTTACATATAGTTCTAAACAACAGAACGATTCCATATTTCAAGGGATGGTTGAAAACCCTAGTGTGTATATACACGTATTTGTATATGTGTGTATATATGTTTGTGTGTCTGGCATGCAAACCACCGGAAGTACACACACAGAGGTAAACTAAAATGGCGAAACATGGTAACGCAGGGCAGAAACACACTTTTGGAGGAAACCGGCTACTTTATTAGTGTGGTGAGCAACATTAATATAATAACTATATATGTGTTCTTGTACGTACTTATGTCCTTGTGATTACGTGAAACGTCATCAGTCACGTCCAAGTACTGTTCCAATTAAAAGTACATTTAAAAAGAAAGCATGAAATACCCGGATGTCGATCTTGTCAGCTATCTTAAACAAGGATGCATCGGTTGTTGCTTGTGAATGCTCGGATATGCAAATATCCCAAGATGCATTTCGTGCTAAGACGAAATACAGGTACACACCTGTTCCAATTTACAAAGAGAATCACCTTCTTAGGAAGAATGTTCTCGAGTCTTTAGCGTAGCTTAGCGAAAACCGTACTTAGCATTTTTCATATTGAGAAACGGCCAATGTCTATCATTGACCGTAGATAATTAAAAGCGGAAATGACCATTTGCATGATGATGGCCGGGCATCACAGTTTAGATCGGAACATGTATATATATATAACCTGTGTCAGGTTATCCTGAATGTTGTGTCAGAAACCAGAATTTTGACCTTAACCCGAATATTGGCTACATGTAAACGGGGTCGCTGAGGGGGAACTGGCAGGCTGGGGGTTACAGCGAAACCTTGAGTGGCTGAAGTTCTGCTCTGCATAAAGACGAGGGGAGCTTTCAAACCAACTAAGAGAATAAGACCACAAAACAGCCTTGGAGAGTAATTAGTTCTGTTTGTTATTTGTTTTGTAAAACTGGATGGAGCTGGTGTTTTATAGAAACAAACTCAAACGGTGAAAAAGAATGAAATTGCTAAACAGAGCTCTCAAAATGAGATCTCATGAGAGCAAAGATGAAAAACAGAGCCATCTGCGCCGAGGGTTGGCTCTCTAAAGACAATCTGGTCTCCTCAATCCTTTGTATCACTCCTTTACAATAAATTATAAGAGACTTTTTTGAGCGTGCATGCATTCTGTCTTGCAGAATGCACAAATGTTTTTCCCATTGTGCATGCTTGTGCTGTGCTGCTGCTGCACCATATCTGGTTTGAGGTAAAAAGTCCAGGCCCCGGCCTCTGGAGTCGTCAGCCTGTGAAGGTCAAGTCCGATTCCGCGAGAGACAAGGCAGATTGGCATGGAAATGGAATCCGCTGTCTCGGTGCCAAACGTCCAGACTGACTGGCTGCCCTCAAGTTCATCTTCTCATCACGCAGTCCACTCCTCCCACTTTGCAACCACTTCAGCCTCCACACTACCAGTATAATGCAGAAAAGGAAAATTCCTATAATGGAGCTGCTCTATAATTATAGTGTATAACAATGTCGGCATGAACACGAATCCAGCTGTCAGTGCATCTCGGAACCATCTGCTCCGAGCAGAGTTGCTTCTTGCTATTGCTTCTTTTGCATATGGCAGATTTAGCCCGGAGACATTTATTTCATAACGGAACAAGAGAGGCACTAATTGAGCTCATGGAGGCAGTAACAACTGCCACCATGATGTTATTCACATCATTATCAGATGTAATCTTTACCAGGGAAGTTAAGTTAGATGGTGTGCGAGTGTGTCTTTGAGTGTGTGTTCAGCTGTAGTATGTTGCGAGCGCACACTTTTGATATGAATGAGTGCAGTGAGGCGTGAGATGAATATGTGCCTGCTGGAATGGAAAAAGTCCTTGTACTTCTTGTGTGCTTTTTTTTTTTTTAGTTTGTGTGTGTGTGCGTGTATGTGTGATTATTGAACTGAAATGAGTCCCTGCCCTTCATGAATATTCAGTTAACCCACCCGACCAACCCCCAACCCTCCCATCCACAAGTTCGCCTGATGTCAGCATCTTGCGTGTGGAAAAAGTGGTCGCCTTGGTAACAGCGCTCCCCCAAAGCTGTTTTTATTGTTGCAAAAAATGTGCAATGTTTGTTTCCAGATGGACAAATGGTTAGACTCAAGGCAAAGTCAACAAACGGTAAATCTTATGTCGCACCCTTTAAACTAGGGCAGCCTTGGGGTCCCATGTTTAGGTCAGTCACCTAAGTGAAGCGTTGTCTAATGCAACCTGACAAGTGTCCTTACTGCTGCTCCTGACTGCGCTTCTCAGCTTCAACTTTCTTTTCTTGTGACTTTTTTTCAGCTCGGCGGAAAGCCTCAAACATTTAAAAGCTCTGTTAGCATACACAATATCCTATTATTCTGATGCCGACACGGTCAAACAGATACGCGTGCATGCTCACATTCACGCATTCACTGTCCGTCCGCATCCGCCACTTTTGCCCCCGCAGATGTTAGCCAGTATTTAGGTCAGTTATTTTGCAGATGGGTGGTCAGCGATGCTTGTGTGTTGGCTTGGATTTCCAGGAATTGATACAATAAGCCCCTCAGCTCTTGGGCCACCCCGAAGCACAACTCTCTGTAATCCAAACAAACGGCGTCAACCTTACAGTATTAATGTAAAGCTCATTAGTTTTAGATTGCAGGCGAAATGTAATGTAGTGACGAATGTTGCAACTGGAGTGAAAAAGATGTGGCCTATTTATGTTATGAGTGTCGCAAGCCCGGAGGTTTGGTCATGGGGCTATGGACCTCACACAGTATTAAAAAGATAAAACAAAAGCTAAGCTTCGGAAATTACAATTGGATCATTGTCACAACCATGTGTCATATTGACACAATCTTCAAAAATGTTACTTTAGTTTAGCTCTCTTGTTATGTGGTTGTTTTAAATTTCGTTTTTAACTGTTGTGCAGCATACTTGAGGGTCTTGAAAGGCGCTTCCAAATGTTCCAAATGCATATTATTATTATTATTATTATTATTATTATTATTATTATTATTATTATTATTATTATTATTATTATTATTATTATTATTATCATTATTATTATTGTCAACAAAATGATCATTTATGAATATTTTCATAAACGTATTCAATGTTACTATTTAATAAATTTATTTTATATAATAATAATAACAATTATTATTATTATTATTAATTGATTATTATTATCATTATTATTATTATTATTATTATTATTATTGTTTTGGGTATTTTTATTTTAAAATTGTAATTATTATTTTTTTATTATTATTATTTTATTATTACTTCTGACACTGCTATATCAAGAGTGAGTGACGACTATACTTTCTACAAAAGTGAGCACACCCTCGCATTTCTGTAGATATTTCATTATATCTTTTCATGAGACAACACTGGAAAAAAAATGACACGTATGCAGAGCAGTTCTTTTTTTTTTTCAGACCTTCAGAGGTATTTGCCATGATGTGCCATGTTGATCTTTCCGTAACCAGTATGAGTAAGTATGAGAGTTGTAATACCAAATGTAACACACCTAATTTCTATTAACACCTGAGACCTCGTAACACTAAAGTCACATGACAATTGGGAGTGAAAATGACTAACTGTGCCCAATTTCGACATTTTCAATTTGGGGTGTACTCATTTTTGATGCCAGGGTATTCGCTATTAATGGTTGTATTCAGATTTATTTTAAATGGACAACAAATTTGCACTGTCATATAAGCTACCGTATATAAGATGTAATTAAATACTGTATCTGCAAAATTGTGAGGGGTCTACTCTCTTTTGTAAAATGCTGATTAGGGAGGCAATTCAGCACCAGATCCAGTGGTCAGATTTTGTCCTTTGCAATATTTACTTCATACTATATATAAGATTGAGTTAGTGTGATTTGATTGGGAAATTCATATATATACGTGAATGTGTCTTCAAATAATCTTGTTTTTGAAACAAGCTAAGGTTGTTGTTTTTTAATTATTATTATTACAGTAAGTTGTGGGACACTTATAGTTGAGCAAATTTTAAATAGCAATCCCGATGATTCAGTCCAACTGCTATAATATAATTTCACTTGTTCTATTTAATAATGAATCATAAATTATTTCTGTTGTCTGTGTGATTTATATAGCCTTAAGAAATGAGTCACATTGTACGAAAGTTTACCAAGTCTTCCTAAATTGTCCACTGAAAGATACTGCTGCGGTAAACAACTCAACGTTTTCATCACAAATGTGAACCATATATCTCTACTATCTTCCCTGTCCTTCACTTACTGTATCTGCCTTAAGGTTACCAACAACAATGTGAAAAAGGCAAGCTCCCATTCCTCTGTGTACGACTGTATCGGCAAGGTGACTCTTTGCTGGTGTCAAACATGAAGAGCAGTTTGAGTGAAAGGGGGAAATGAGAAAGTCACAAGGAAGCAAAGCTTCAAGGCATAATACTGTAATTGGAAAATTGTGCAAATGCGTTTTGGAGTCGTATTATATAAATGGCCAGCAGAGATAATGTCTATGATTCCAGGCGAGGCCTAATTGAGAGTAGAAGATGGAGGAGAGGTGGTGATGTTGGTGGTGTGGGTGAAAGATATGTGGATTGGGGTTGGGGGGGTTGGGGTGCGGATGGAAATGGGATATGAAGGAAGTCTGAGAGCAAGCTGTTCCTTTTTAAAGGGGTGGAGCACAATAAAGAGATGGAATTATTACCACTTCCACCCGTTTTTTCCACACCTATAATGCAACTGTGTGTGGGGGGGAGGGGGGTTTGAGCGGGGAGGGGGGGTCAGGTCTCTTAAAATTCCGTCACTCTATGCATGATTGATGAATCTGAGAAGAGGGCCCGTGCATTATAAGCCCGATCCGTCACGTTGCGGTCACAACAGTGACACCAATTTATGGCTGACGTTTCTGCAGGTGTGTGTGCATGAATTTTATAGAACATGAAAAGATGGGATCCAACCCAAGGAAATTTTCACTTCCTGTGTCATTCATGATTATCATATTCAGATTTAATTCCCTTCATTTGGAGTTTGAATCAAAATACAGTAACTCCAACAGGGTTACCAAACTTTTTGAAACTGAAGAGCTGTTCCTGGATGCTGATTAATGTGAAGGGCTGCCAGTTTGACATACACCTCTGAAATAACAACTTACCTTTAAGCTCAACTTACCTTTAATGATATGTTTGTTTTAATTAATAATTGACGGCATTCATATAAGACACTGATCATATTAATGGGTTTTTATAATAATGTCAACAACAATTTTACAAGGTAGAAGACAGATAAATATCAATACACAACACTTTATTAAAAAAAAAAAATTCAAATGATCTCCTCCACAACATTCCTAGGAGATCATAATGTCCCATCACCAGTGTGGTATGTTTAGAACAGGCAGAATGCAATTTCTGAATGAATTGTGTGTGAATGCTGAATTGCAGTGGCTTTAAGTGAACTGGGAACATTTTGACACAACTGTGAGTACACCCCTCTCATTGAGAGCTGCGATGCCAAATTTAATGCTCACTATTCACACCTGAGACCTTCTAACATTAACGAGCCACATGGCATTGGGAGGGTAAATGACAAATTGTGCCCAATTTGGATATTTTTACTTAGGGGTCTACTCACTTTTGTTGCCAGGGGTTAGTTATTAATCATTTTGAGTTAATTTGAGGGAACAATACATTCACACTATTATATAAGCTGTACACTGACAACTTTTCATTGTGTCAAAATGACATTTCTTCAGTGTTGTCCCATGAAATGATCAGATCTAATATCTGCAGAACAATGTAGAATAGAATTTTGTCGTGAAAAATTGGGAATTGGGGAAAAGTGGTAATTAGTATCAAGGAAGTTAGAATGAGCAAAATGAGTTGAAATGAATTGGAATGGTTTGAAATGGTCCAGAAATGTTGAAGTACGATGCAAATTTGTCAAATATGTCTGCATTAATTTGTTATCAGTAAAAATGTGGAATTAAGGAAAATGTTGAAATTTGGTTAATGTGGAAAACCAGTTCCCTAAATGTCCTGAATGTGGTTTCATAAGTTAAATATGGAAGCATGCATTAAAATTTGGAAAATGTCCCCGTTAATTTCAGTGGGAATAATTTACTTGGAAATGAGGACTTGTACGAAATGTAGGAATTTGGGGAATGTGGGAAACAGTTCTCAAGATGTATGTGATGAATATTTTTGAAGTCGTTTGAATGTAGGGAAATGCGGAAGTAGTAGAATGGTAAGAACTAATAAGAAGCATTTGCAGCTATCACAGCAAGAGCTTTATGCCTTGAGCGAGAATGTTGGCCTTTGACTAATCAAAGCTCCTTTCCTGGCTTTAGCTCCATCGTGTCATCTCCCATTTCCTGCGACGCTGAAGACCCGACCTCAAATCTGCTTGATATTTGATGAGCAACATTTGATGAAAGGCATTAGCCTGTTTGCATTATTTACGAACGGTGAGTGATGCATTAACTCATGAAATATTGATATGTGCATTACATGGCAAAGAACAATTCCCATGGCATGTCACATTGATTCCGGTGTAAGTTACGGCTCTCTCGCACGATGCATATGGAAAAACATTTTGGAGATGGCACACCAACTGGCTTGAGAGCTATTGACGACCTCTCCCCCCAGGTGTGCGGCCACAACGGAGGAGTTGACCGGTTTGATCTCGCCAGCGGTAACACAAATCAAGGGGAGCGTGAGCGCGTGAAGCAGATTTTGCGCGGGAAGCCGACTGTGTAAAATAACATCAAGTTGAAACTCCAAGATTGAGCCAACCAACACCGTCAAAGGAAATGCGCCAGTTATTGAATTCTTTCCCTCCTTTGGTTTGCTATCATGTTGCAGTCTCAACTGACAACTTTATTTTCCATTTGTGGCCTCCCTGCAGGCTCCATTGGCAGCACCTCACACGTCGTAAAAAAACAACTTGCCCCGCAGGCGCTGATCAAGACAAAAAAAGGATTCAAATACACTTCTTCATCCGTTAATTAACTCATTCACTTCCATTGACGGTTATAGACGTCCAATATTCATTTTAACTATTTCTATTAGTTAAAAAAAAAAAAATCCACTTTTGTTAACAAGAGTATGAAAACCTATAATTTGTTTATTGTACATTTAGAACAGATATAAAATGTATGATTAATCATGAGTTAACTATTGAAGTCATGCGATTAATTACGATAAAAAATTTTAATCGCCTGACGCTCCTAATTTTTTAATAATCTTTTTTTTTTTATTGCATCAGGCGATTACATTTTTTTAATTGTAATTAATCGCATGACTTCAATAGTTAACTCACAATTAATCATACATTTTATATCTGTTCTAAATGTACAATAAAAAAATTTATAGGTTTTCATACTCTTGTTAACAAAAGTGGTAACACTGTTAAACTAATAAAAATAGTTAAAATTAATTTTTGACGTCAATAGCCGTCAATGGCAGTGAATGAGTTAATCAATCAGGACATGACTTGACCACTTATTTCCATCCATTTTCAATAGCACATAGACTCTGCTCATGCGTCAATTGGAGCCTATCATGGCCTAATTCAGTGGCTGTTCTTTATAGAGTAAGGATTTCCTAGAAGAAAGGTCTTCATATATTGTAGTCACTAAGAAGTCTCACGTCATATAGTGCTGAAGAAATATAGACCCAATTATTAAATTACAATGACAAGAAATAATAATGATAAATAAGGTTGGCTACAGAAAATCAACTAATAAATAACTTATTGGATCTGGTATTTTCAAATGTATGGATATTGTGTATTGTGAAGACGATGGAAACACTTTCTCGTGTACTGAACAATAGCCTGCCTGTTTATATCCATAATTTATCATTTAAGGGGGTTTGAAACATGTAAAGTGAGGACCAACAATAATATGCCTGCTGTTTCAGCCTGTTCCGGCAAGCGGCGGGGTGCGTGGCATGGCACATTGAATTTATATTCAAACCTGTTGCACAATTTAGAATCTTCACTTAACATGCAAGTTTTTGGAATGTGGGAGGAGTCGGAGTACCAGTAGAAAATCCACATGAGCACAGGGGGAGAACTGCACAAAAATCTGCAGCCCAGATTTGAAGCACCAACCTCAGGACTGTCACGCAGATATCAGCAGTTTTGGACAGTTGTATGTTTCAAAATTTTGTGAAATAGTTTTGTTGAAGGTCCTTATTTGTGCTCCAGTACAGTGTTATTACTATTCTTTATATCAAGCCTAAGGCCACGCACCGTATCATATACTGTATACCAGGGGTGTCTAAACTTTTCCTCTGAAGTACCCAAACAGAAAAAAGGATTTAAGGGCAAAATTTAAAAAAAAGTAATCTATAGTAAGATGACATTTTTAGCATCATTGTCAATCGGACCTTGACAATAAGAAGAAAGCGGATGCAAACATATTTTGCTTATTAGCTTTACTCACCTTAATAAAGAGAATTTTTGTCGCTAATTTAGTTGTCAATATTTTCTCTGCATTTTTGCATATTGTTAGGATAGTAACTGCACAAGAGTTTTTAACAGCTGCCACAATGTCAATAAAAAATATCAGTTTGATTGTTGAACATTGTCTGTGAAGCTTCTCGGTCATCCAGGTCAGATTAATCCGTAAAGGTTGAATTGAGGCACTGGTAGTTGTTTGTTGAATTTGTTATGTTGTTTTGTTTTTTTATTGTTTTTCGAAAATGTCAAAAAATGACTTGGCTAATTATGTGGAAATCTTTATATGAAACCAAGTTTTAGTAGTATTCATACTATAGTACAGTCATTTTGAATTGTGGATTTGGGTGTGGCAACCCGCCCACTCATGCTTTTCAAGCCCCCCTTTTCAGAGAAACTAAAAAATAATGATGTGGGCAAATGTTATTTTGAGTAGGCTAAATGCTGTGGGCAGCAAAAAAAAAGGGAAAAAAAGGAAGATATGTCTCAACCAAATTGTTTTTCTTTTTCAGATTCCACACACTGGATAATAATGGCACCCAAAATTAATGTAATGTAATTAATGTAAAATGAACATCAGAAATTTAATTATTCATCACACTTTTGAATTATTGGTTGCATTTCAAAAAGAAAAAAAGAAAATAAAATACATTATCACTATAACTCCAACTATGTCCAGTGCATACAAATAATTTTAGCTTTAACTACGTATATTACTTTTCAAAAATAACATCATCTTTTCTGGCTAAAGATGACTGGATTGAAATAGTTTGTTCTTTAACTCATTTTGACGTCTGTTAGTGATTGGCTTGACACAGTTTGTGCTCATTTAATTCACATTTATAACACCAATATTTAGACATTTTATGATAAAAAGTGCAATTTTTCTCTTTTTGTTTTAAATTTAATCTGCTTCATTAAAAAAAAAATCACACTACATTATAAATGCAACGTAAGTGTAAATTACAATTTGTATTCAAAGACATGGAACATTAAATTGTTCCCAAGCCGCTTCAAACTGCTGGCAGCTGTTGCTCTCCCAGGTGACTTGTTCCATCTATAAAAACACGTGAACGTACATGTTACATGACAAAGACAAAAAATTGCTTGGGGAATTGCACATGCTCACATCAAGTGAGAACTCACAAGGGTGTAAAATGGGTTATTCAATATGCACGCGTTTTGGCGTATAGAAATGCTGAAAACTGAGAAGAGACAACATTTGTTCGTCATTAAAATATTTCAAAGATGTGATCGTATGTAAATGAAAAGAGAGTTAAATTCTTGTGCAGATGAAACATACCGGACAAGTCAATGTGGAGTAAGTTAATTCAAAAATGATCTAATGCACTCCGCTTCCAAAAAATGGAGAGAAAAAATCGTCTCCAGTGAATTATTTTGCAGTAAAAATTCCTACTTTATGTGACGTTGATTGGAACAACAGAGGAAGCCTGTGGCAACGCACATGCACACGCACACAAACGGCGCAACACACAGTAGCTCAGTGGGGGGAAGGTTTTAATAAACACACACTAATGTGGATCTATTGGGGCGTCGTAGGACTGAGCCAAGAAAGCAGATGAACGTAGCAGGCCTGGGGCACCATGAAAGCAACAGAGTGTGTGTGTGTGTGTGTGTGCTACGTGTGTGTGTGTTTGTTGGGGGGCACTGGAGCCACAGGCATGTCATATCCTTCCTCCCCCCGGACTCGTTTGCTCTCCGGCCATCAATTTCTTCTTCTCCGCCCACGTCATCAGAGACCCCCACAAAAGTAGTACACCCACCAACACTAATGTGTTAGTCAGAGAAAATGCCCAGCCGCTTTAATAATGTTTCACGCCATCTCTGCTTTCACCAAGGACGGAGAATTTGCTCTCCAGTCAGATAAACACAGACTGTAATTCCAGACAAACTCAATGGAAAGGCAAAGTGCAGCCAATCAGATGTAATCATGTATGAAGAAATGTAATTTGGGAGGACAACACGGCAGAGTGGCTTGATACGGATATTAGTTACTCTGCTAAAAAGCGTGACCACACCCGCCCAATATGAATTTATGAAGCCGGTTTGTGATTTCAATCTGACTAACGTATCAGAACAAACCCATCTGTGTCTTGCTGACCCCCGAGGTGAGCTCGACTGCTGGTTGAGCGGGAAGCACTGCGAGAGTGGGCGGGCGAGTTCCTGCCTCCACTATCAAGTGGTCAGCAAGATGAGAAAATAATGTTTCAAGCTTGCTGGAAAAACAAAGACAGAACAAAGAAAGGCCGAGTTCCATGGGAAAATTTATTTATCAATATGCAGTATTTTCCAAACTGGTGGAACATTGTCGCTCCGTTGTAGCTGGTGCTGATAGGTTACGCTGAGAAGCGGCGAACAAAAACAAAACAAGAGGAGGCAAAATAAAAAGTGAAATCAAATAATAAATGGTGACAGTAATGATTCAAACATAGGGAAACAATTTGAACAGTTTTTGCTTATACATGCACACTGAAAAATAATACTGTGGCTTGGAACAATGGCAGAAATCACCCTACAGTGCGGCTCTTGGCGAGCAACATCCACGTGCTAAATTAGAAGGATGACAAGGGCTGACGGAGGAGGCGGCAGAGAAAAAGTAAAACAAAGGACAGCCTGGGAGATAATGAGTGGAGGAAGGCGGATGATTTATTGGAGAGCGGTCACACTGTCATACATGGCCCCTTTTCTTTTCCCTCTTCGCACCCGTGTGTGTGTGTGTGTGTATCTGTGTGTGCACTTATTAAAACTGGCAAGAGTTTCAACATCTTTCACCGTTTTACTTGATATCGGATGCGGAAGTGTGGGCAGCTCCTAAAAAGTGGACCTGATGAATTCACAGGGTTAAGTGCTGTTTGCAATAGGCTATGTTCACACTGCAGCCCATTTTGCACCGCGCGGGAGGGGGAACGTGCTTCGGAGGGAAACTGCCGACAACCATCGGTGAATCTGCAAAGTTGTTTTGAGTAACAGTGTTGACTTTATGCTTGTCTTTAATTCAATCCCAATTGAAACATGAAGTTGACATTTGTGGCGATCCAAAATCCATCCTAGCAGACGGGTCATTTATTACTTATGTGGAACGACGTGATGTCATCTGTAGTGGAATTAAGAAGCGTGACCAGAATTTCAAAATAAAAAATCGGAATGCTGCAATTTTGTTGAAAATGAAATAGACAATAAATTTCACCAAATTTAATCGCTTATCAATCTTTGTCAATTGGGGAGAAGGGGGGTCAATCGAAGCTACCGATCTAGGTTGACAGTTCAACAGCGTTAAACAATGCAAATAACTCACCATTATCCAACCTTTTTTGCTCTGTCCCGGCAGCTATTGAACGGCTGACTGGAAATATACCGCTAGAAAGCGCAGCTTGCATTGCCTGTGAATCGTAGGACACCATTTCCCATGATTCTCAGATGCAAAAGCAGGAAGTAGTTCTAGCTCCAGTCAACGCCTGCTACCAATTTGGAAGTAAATAGAAAGGAATTTAACAGTTAAATTTGGTTTATCATATGACAACTGAGTGATTGACATACACAGGGATATAAAAACAAACAAAACGGAATGCCTGGATGGGACCTTTGTAATATGGAGACAAAAATGTTTTTGTTTGGGCAGCTGTTCAAAAACAGGACTGTCCTGGTCAAAAGGGGACATCACCTGATTTCCTGCAAATATTTTGAACTCCTCCCACCTCACTAGTGATATGAGATTACCATACACAGGGCCACATTTGCTTCTGTAGACACTGTATTGATGCCATTTTTTTCACAGACATTATGCGTTCACTTTAGATGTCACATTTCGCTGCCGTTGGGCCGAAACCTCGCATTGCACAATTTGGAAATTGTCATATTTTTACAAAAATCTATATTTTTGATTAGTCCACGCATGTCATTTTTACAAACTATTGACGAATCTAAACTGTTGAAAATGGGCTGACCATTTTGCTTTTGTAATGTGAACGAATACATCTGAAAAATCAGATTTAACAAAAAATCCTGCCCTGTAGTGTGAACGTAGCCTTTAAGGAGTATGTTGTCACTGGTGCTTGGAATGAACTCGCTCAGTGTCACAGACAACAAGAAGCATGTCGAATGGCCACGTCAAAACTCTGAACCGCAGTTTATGCAACACTTGTGCTAACAAAGACAATACTGGACACTGCGAAAGAAGACAGCTTTGTTGCAATGATAGGTTTGACTTTGAAAGAAATTAAAATAGACATTTTGCAAACTGAGACAAGGAGTCATACAAAACACACTTTAGAAAGACAGCTATTTACAAATATCCTCCATTACAAAATTCTAATTTGTTCTTTTTTTCTTTTCTTTTCTTTTTTTTTTTTACTTATAAGCAGTGTTCAGGTGAAATTACATCTTAAATTGGGCTCTATGCATATATTTACATTTCTCTTTTATTGTTTCTCCCCCAATTTGAATAACATTAAGTGGTCACAAGAATGGATGAAAATGAAATATGGTTTGTGGTGACGTGGTAATGACTCCCTTGGCTGGTGAAGGTAGGGGCACGCTGATCCGAAAGCAAAATATTTGATGTCAATGATTTTCGCAGAGGAACGTTGAGGGCTGCATGCTGAGTTAAAACGCAGGACCACAAAAGCCCAGGCAGCTGTTTAGGTTGTTAACTCTTGAGGTTAACGACACGCAAGAGTCTTTCCCGAGCTCCTCCAGCGCGGCTGCCTTTTAACTCAGCAGCTAACATCCATGGATGTGGCTGTAGATGATAGGTGCCTGTGACGGTGAGTAAACACCAAGCGGCAGTCTGACCTGTAGATCAACCCGGACCCGTCACTCTTAATGTGTCTGTGTGCGCACGTGTGTGTCAGCTTGCATGCTGAGGAATGGCTGTCCTCTCCTCCTACACGTCATTACGTGAAGCGTAAGGAGCAGCACCTATTTCCTGCCCAAAAACAGGTCTGCTAGACCACAAAAGCATTCATGCACGCACAAACTCGCACTCACAAACTGCAAATATAAGCAATTAGCGCTTAGCAACATGTGCGCTACAGCTGCAGTGCGCGCAAACGTAAGCTCCCGGTGCTGCTGCGAAATGAGCTGCGGCATCCTCACAGGCTCAACATCTTAACCGTGGAATTTTATGCACAACTTTTTCCTCCCCTAATTCACACCAGAACCAGTGTGAGCCAGGAAAAAGAAAATTACCTAAAGCTTACCGTCTTCTTGGCGCATTAAAGCCAACTCACAAGGATATTTTTCTCCTTCCCGGCTGGTGAACGTGGGCATGGAGATGGCACATATTAGTGTGAACTCCACTGACTCATCTACAGATGGCAGCCAATTGGCATCGGACGATAGTGTAACCATCTGTGGTTCGCCATTCAACTTATATAGGATAAGCTAACTATGTAGGCCAACCTCCCTTTAGCCCAAACTGCTTACTTGCACTGCTGCACCGCAAACTAGAGCAAACACATTGCAACATGTCTACTGTCTTAAAAAAAAAAATCCTCCACGGGCACCAGAAATATTCTTCAAATATATTAAAGTGGAATGCTGGAGGAATTTGGTGTCTTGTTTTTAAGCTTCCAACACAGCACATGTGTCAAACTCAAAGCCCGAGGGCAGGATCCGGCTCGCAACATCACAAATCATGCGCATCAACTTCCGTTATCCTCGCTATATCTGTACCAACTTTTCAAATTGTCTTGTGGAATAAATAACATTGAGATTGTGCAAGATATTTTTGGGGTAACCTTTTTACAGTAACTTGAACAAAAATTTAATAAACTATTATTCTTGACTTCTAAATATATAAATTTTCAGAATTGTAAATTTGTTTTGTACGGAAGTGAGGAATTGCCAATGTCGAGTAAACATTGTTGACTGGCAATGCGTACTTGCAAATATGTTCAAACATACTGTACTTGTAGGCTAAAAGCTAAAAAGCTTCTTTTTTTTTTATTCCCATAATGCCATAGTGTTTTGACTTGCGCATGTGCAAGTGAAAAAAAAATGCTATTTTTTAGCATTAGGCCCACATTATACCAATATGCTTATAAATTAAGTACATTAACATTGTTTATTCATAAATGTTATGATTCCTTAATATATATGCAGTGCATGACTTCCAGTCGTCATTTTCCCATAATGCCACAAGGTATTGACTCACACACGTTAAAAAAAAGACGCTTTTTTTTTAGCATTTCGCCTTCATTATACCAAAATTAATTAAGTAAACATTGTTGATTTGTTATTTTTATAATTGCTTAATATATCTGCAGTGTATGATTTCCACTTTGCATTTTTTTAATGCCACAGTATTGACTCGCGCGATAGCATTTGGCCTTCATTATACCAAAATTGAGTAAGTAAACATTGTTCACAGTATTCATAATTTTTATGATTTATTAGTATGTCTGGAGTGAAAATTTTTCCCTATAATGCCGCGGCATTTGCACATGTGCAAGTCAATACTCCATGGCATTATGGGAAAAAATATTAAGGTTTTACAATTTAGCCTTAAGTACTTTAGAACCTACTTGCAAATGTTTAAACTTATTTGGAAATACATTTACACATACTTAGAAAGATGTTAGAACGTTTACTCCGCATTGGCAGTTCCATGCTTATTATCTTCAGGCTCTTCTTTTTTTTTTTTTTGCCAAAATTATTTTTTGCCTAAATCATCTCCTCATGATACAAATGGTTAATTTATTTGTGGTTCCTAAAAAATCTGAAAAAAAAAAGACTTTTAAGAAGGCGTTGATATGCAAAAATACGATGAGCCAATTCAATATTTATCTGGTTTTATCATCATATCGGCAGTGACTAACAAATGGCCTGCAATAAAAATAAGTTTGACAACCCTGCAATACAGAAACTCACTGTTCTAACTCCCTAAGCAAATACTGTAGGTCGTTCGAGGTGCCAGGTCTGGACATGCCCAAACACACACACACACACGTACACACACAGGACACACCCTAAAGTACACGTAAGTAGGTCATAAATACCAGAGTAATGGCAAAGATGGCAATAGAGGGAGTATTGAGGGGGAAAAAGACACACCTTGATAGGAACAGTGCAGGTTTCTACTGTAATGGATGACATGAGTGGTGCGATGAGTAATAATAATGATCATCTATTCAACTCTATACATTGTGCACTTGTAGGAAAAGTCTAACAAAATACAACTGCTTTGTGAACTGAATCAGGGAAGTCCTCCATCAAAAATAGTAAGGCAAATATCCGAGGTGCGAAGGGAGAGGAACACAATATGTCACACACTGTGTCTGATACCTGAGCTATCTGGAGAGTTTCCCGGCCCGGCATGGAGCCCCCCTCTAACACACAGGTGCACGCGCAGACACGCACTAGTGTGCAAGGTTTGTGTGTAGTAGCGCCAGGGAGTCAGTTAGGGTTACATCCGGTCCATTAAAGGGGACAGCAAACCAGAAAGTTCCATCATTTGATTCGGCCCAGCCACCCTCGGCCCCCGACGCCCCTCATCGGAGCGCGGCGGGGAGACGTACGAGGTGGGAGGTGAAGGGAGGAGGAAGGAAGGGCGGGGATTTCCAAACAAGCCAAAGAATAACAACCCACAGAATAAACCTCTCTCATCAGTCTGATCAGCGGATACTGGTCCGTGCGCATCTCTCCAGATTTGTGCAGCAGGTGGTGGAAATAAGACGGGCTTGAAGTCACAATCAAGTCCCCAAACACAAAACAGAAATCCGAATCTCCTCTGGGCTGCTTCTGCTGCTGAGTGTCAGACTTTGTAGTAGATGTTGGCGGGGCTCTGGGGGGGCATCTCCTGAACGATGTAGACCGGGTGCCCATAGTCGCCGCTCACCTTCTCATAGTGAGGGCAGTAGTTGTTCTCTGTCCGCAGCGGAATGATGATGTCACTGGGCTCCGTGCCAGCAGTGCCCCCGGGCATCTTGGGATTGGACAACGTGCTGAGTGAGAGTGCGGAGGGGCGGGGCTGCGAGTGTGTGTTTTTCCTGGCCCGTTTGCGCATCTTGATGAGCAGGATGACCAGGAGGAGGATGAGCAGCAGGAAAATGATGCATCCCGCTCCGATGGCCGAGAACACGGCCACCTTGGAGCCCAGGATGCCGTCCGAGTTTGCAGACGAACCAGACTGGTCCTGGTTCATGGTGTCTGACGAGACAAGGAAAGAGAGATGGGTTACAAGTCTCGCGGTTTGCCATCTAGAAACAATAATAATAACAAAATCGCATTGAGAATTGGTCATTTTGGCATATTTGAAGGGCCAAATGTCATTGACAAAAATAAATAAATAAATAAATAAATAAATGAGCTCAACAAAAGAACAAAGGTACTGATAGTAATGATCAATGTAAAATTAACGGGGGGGGGGTTAGACTGGTATATCATTATCATAAACATGTTGCTGATTATGATTACATTAAAGTTTCTAATTATCATGTACTAATATTTTAAGTAATCCAATAGGTATATACATACATGATTGTATCATTATCAAACTTTGATAAAAAAGCTTTTTCCTCCATGTTTGTTTTTTACATTATTATTATTATTATTATTATTATTATCCATCCATCCATCCATTTTCTTAACCGCTTGTCCTCACAAGGGTTGCGGGGGGCGCTGGAGCCTATCCCAGCTGGCTTCGAGCAGTAGGCGGGGTACACCTGGTTGCAAGCCAATCGCAGATTTTTATTATTATTATATTATTATTATTATTATTATTATTATTATTTATTATCTAAGAAACCTGGTTCGCTAATTAGCGACCCACCAGGCTTCCAATTCTGTCTCGTGTTTCTGTGAAAACAAATTCCTTGTGTTTTTATATACTTGGCCAATAAACCTGATTCAGATCTTGAAATTGTCTAAATTGAGTTTTAATTAGTGCTGTCAAAGTGTTAAATCATTGCTTAAACACAAAAAAATTATCGCATTAATGATGTACTAATGTAGATTAATCACACTATTAATTTTGACCGCAGATGATCCTTTAACTTGAGAGTGGATGGTTACGTTAAAGGTAGCACAGGTTATGTTTGAGCAATAATCATAACTACAGTACATGCATTCAAATAAAGCATTTATTAAATGTTTGCATATTACGTTCAGAATATTTGCTCATGTCAAAAATATTGGGATCGGTTTTTTTTCCCCATTTTAAATTATGCAAGTAATTAACTGATTAGAAAAAGAGGAGGATGAGAGTGTGCAATGGATCAAAACATGTTGAAGACGCCCTCATAAAATTAAATGTAGAAAGAATGCACACAGGTGCTCCTCAAATTTCGCGGGCAAAAAAAGGTTGATAAAAAACCTTTTTAATTAAGTGATTAATCATGATTAATTAAAATTCTAAAATGTGACTAATCTGATTTAAAGAAAAATTATCATTTGACAGCTCTAGTTTTAATGAAAACTAGAGAAAACTAATCAATAATAAAAAATAAAAAAAATAAAGTAAAGTTAAGTGGCTTAAAATCAGATGAAAGATGTTCACCAAAAGTTAATGTGTACTTTTTATGTAACCCTATGAGGATTCAGCCGAAACAATGATTATTACATCTGCTAAAAAATACATTTTGAGTAAAACCCACAGAATTTGGAGCTACATAGTTTTCAGCGGACAGCACCAATCTTGACAAATTGACAAGGGGATATCAAAACATCCGATTTGTATCGTGTATTTATTTAAAAAGAGGCGTTTGCGGTTGAGGGGCGGAAGGAAGCTCAAATATGAGGAGAACGAACACAGTGGTTGAGGGGGGGTTGTTACTGGACATGAGAAAGACTGATTGGCTCCTCTGGTGACTGAAATCTGAGAAGCAAATCTCTTTTCCATGCATGCATGCAGCTGCTGCCAAAGCCCCCCACCCCATTACCAGCAGCACCACCTCTTACTGTCCGCTCCAGCAACATGTTGAGGAGCCTCTTCTGAGATAAACGTGCAGATTGCCATCCTACATAATGACTACGTCTGCACACTCCACTGACCACTCCGCACTTAACCATTGGCAGAGAGGCCGAACGCTGCGCCTTCAAGCTAATGACAAGTAAATGACACGACTGAAAGCTACCGATCCCTCGCCTTATCTGTGCAATCAGAGGCACGAGGAATTTCATACATTCTGCACACGGCAACGTCGGAACGAGGCTGTCAGAAATTTCATTCCAGAAATATCAGCTCTTCAAGCCGCGGTGACACTTCCTTCATTCCACCTTTCACCTGTTCACTTGACATAATCACTGATCTAACAGAAGGAGACAGGTAAAAGCCTGAGTATATGGAAAAGGGATATTAGGAAATCTTTTTATAGAGCAGCTAATGTCAAATAAGCAATTATTGAATGGAGGGTGGCTTATCACATTGGGCCCGATGGAAAATACTGTACTTAGAATGTATATATATATATTAGAGCTGTCAAACGATTACATTTTGAAATCAGATTATTCACATCTTAGAATTTTGATTAATCACAATTTAATAAAAAAGGTTTTTTTATCAATATTTTTCCTCCGCCAAATTTGAAGGGCACCGGTTATGTGTTAATTCTTTTGACATTTAATGTAATGAGGACGTCTTCAACATTTTTTGATCCACTGCACACGCTCATCCTCCTCTTTTTTCTAACTAGCTAATTACTTACATAATTTAAAATGTATTATTATTATTTTGACATGAACAAATATTCTAAATGTGATTTACTTTAATGCAGGAAATTATGTTTATTGCTCAAACACAACACGTGCTATATTAAACGTAGCCATCCGCTGTCACTAAAGGATAATCTATGATCAAAATGAATAGTGCGATTAATCTGCATTAATTCATGATTAATGTGATTATTTTTTGTGGTTAATTAATCAATTAATGCTTTAACTTTGACAGCGCTAATATATATATATATATATATATATATATATATATATATATATTAGCGCTGTCAAAGTTAAAGCATTAATTGATTGATATATATATATATATATATATATAAGCATACAAGAGCATCTGATGAAAGGTGCTGGTGAAAAAGGCAAACGAAAAGTGCAAGGAGCACGTGAGGAAGCAAAAACGACTTCTTCAACCACCCCTACATGGAATCTTAATTGCAGGTCTCATTAATTTCATAATATCTCGACACATGGATATACCTGCACAATCTAATGAGCTCCAATAGAATGTAAAAGGTAATGAGGTCTGTCTTCTTCTTTTTTTTGGTGTGCCTTACTCATGTAGACTCAGTAAGATAAGCGAAAATTAGGAACAACTCTTAGGGCCTGATTTACAAATTTGAACCTGTTTGCAAACACATGTAGAAGCTGATCTACTAACTGGGCACGATCAGAATTGCATCTGCCAAATGCGCTATACAGTATTTCCACTCAGTTCAGTTTGCGCATTGTGGTAGGAGACGTGTGTGCAAATTGATTCATTTAATTCATGAAATGTGATTCATCAAACCCAAGACAAATTGTGCTGGTTGAGTTTGTGTCTTTAAATAGCGCCTCTAAAAGGCAGGAGCAAATCATTGCCAGCGTCGCACGGAGAAAACTTTTCCACTGCGTAAACATATTTGAAATGCCAACAGAAATGATGGCAAAATAGCATCTAGTCAACAAAAATACAAATCCCAAGGCGCCGCAAGTACATTTTTCAATAAATTAAAGATTATCGAGGTCACATGCGATAATACTGTAATATTCAAAACTAAATGTCATTTGCATTTTAAACAACAAATATGCAAACTGAAATGAAATGCAATTTTCATTTTGGCATAAATGAAAATAAATGAGTGTAAAACAATTTTCTTTTTCAAGAATGAGCAAAGAATGCAATATATATAGTTTGCTCTTGCGGTGCTCTGCGAAAATTTCTGTGGTGAAAACCATCAGCTCTACCTAAAGTGCAAACCCTCTTTTAAATATGGCGGTCTTAACTACTTTTATACCCATTGCCAACCACAAGGGCAATCTTCTTTTTCTCTTCACTAGCCCTAATCCTCTTCCGTACAGTTCTACACAACTGCAACACACAACCCAAAATATGTGATCTACTCTTAAAACTAAGATTTGTTATTTCTATGAAGGGAGAATATTGTATTAGATATTATTAGATGGCATCCCAACTGTATTCTTTATGTGGCAAATTAATAATGTATACATTTATGTACAATAGGTTTTTGGATATTGCACTAACTTTATGTACAATATTGATATTGAAAAACATATGCTATATTTTAATGGCTATTCGAATGTTCTCTACACTAGTGTAACAAAAACAAAATGAGAAAATAAGCACATAGAAAAACCTCAACTATATATAATGTTTTTGTCTTGTTAGAGGTACCCTTTAGAGGCTGTGATAATTATTTTTTTTATATTTACTGTGAGAGCAAAATGTGTACTTTGTAAAAAAATAAAAATAATAATAAATAAATAAACATTTGTATTGGGAGTGTTTACCAGGGTTTCCAGGCATCTCTGGTCCTAATCGATCCTGGTCTGGAGGATTTGGACTGGACTCCGGTATGGCGTTATCTTGCGGATCCTCTGGCAGTGCAGGGTTGACTGCATTGGGGTCTGTGGGAAACGAGAAAAAAAAAAGTCAGCCTTTGGCAGTGCACATATGCGGCATTACAATTCCATGTTCCTCTGCTACAGAACAGAATCATGTGTTATCTTTTGATATATTTTTCATGTACAGACAAGGTTATCTTTGCACGTGTTGCGAGCGTCTTCGAAGACACGATGAAAGAACAAAAAGAGGAAGGACGAGTTAGCGAGCGCCTGTGAAACACAGCAGAATCCCTGTCCTGTCGTTAAAAAAAAAAAGAGCTCACATCTACATCAGCAGACATTTCCAACACCGAGACATTGACGACACACACAAGCACAAACCTAGACGCTACTTACAATACACTTAGGCATGGCAGAATGAGGGTGAAGTAGTTATATATTAACTTTTTATTGCTTTACATTATTCATCACGTTAAAAGGCCATAATATGTCTTATTTATTGCACTGGCTTTAACTCGGCCTGAAAAGAGGCACACTTTTGAGGAGGAGGGCAGGAAGAGGAGAGGGAGGTGAGGAAGAGGAGGGGGCGCTCCGAGGGGAACGTGAGGGAAACAGATAGTTTATCAGTCTGTCTGTAGTGATTTCAACACGCGCACTTTGAAGTCTTTGTGCGGTGAGCACCGGCAAGTCGGCCGTGTGGCTTTTTACGATGGCACGGGCGGCAGACGCTTATAAACTATTAGCCAGGCCGGTCGCACGGGTTCCGCGCTACAATATCTGATGCTTCTCGTTTATATGGCCTTTTAACTGCATGTGCCCCGGGCCTGCTCAGGGGATACGAGTGAGGACTAGCGTTTGTCAGCAGGCAACTCCCTCAAGGCAGGTTTTGCATGTGTGTAAGCAATTGGGTGTGGATTTTCTGTCCTCAGGATGTGGGAAGTCAGATAGGAGGAAAAACAGTAACATTTAATTGTGTGCTGGGCGATATGACAATATATGTCATGAATACGAGAAAAGTTTTGATCGTGTCTATCGTCATTTGTCACTTACAGCAAACACGAACAATAAGAATGACAAAGAAAGCTTGTTTAAAAAACAAATGCTTCAACTTACCATATTGTTGCACAGAGTTGCCACTAGATGGCAGACTGAACAACAACCCATGGAAATGAATTATGATACATAGTCGACATATATTACAATCTTACGGTGCAATATCAAATCTAACAGTCAATGAAATTTAATAGACGAGGCGGGTAAATGCAAAGAATGAATACAACTACTTTGAGAAAGAATTAATTAGAAACAACAAATCAGTAATTATTATTAGCTATTTACAAAATGGGATACTCCTTCGAACTACAAAAGGCTTAAAGTAAGCGGTTTCGGTTTTGGCATTTTGCGCCTCATCAAAACACTAAGAATAGCAAAAGTGGGAATCACAGGCTCAAAAAGCTTTACCGGGCTGCTTATGTCAGCTACTAGTGTGTAGTTGGAGGTTCACCACAGCAGCTAGCAGCTCGTAATGAGCTTCAGCTAGCTACTACTGCGCATAAACACGTTGCGGTTTTGCTCCAAAGTCAGTTATCACAGCTTCCATGGGGATATATAAGAAAGTATCGATCCCACAAAGGGATTACGAGGAGTAATTAACAGAGGGAAAGATAGAGAAGCTACGCTAAGTTCTAAGCTAACCGGCTAATGTTGTCGTGAAAGAACGGAATTAGGTGCTTGGTTGACTGAGTACTCTTTTCACGGCGGTCTCGCTACAGCGCACTGTAGCCAACTTTGAACAGTAAAGTACTGTAGCAGGCAATTTAATAAATGTTTGGAGATAAATTATACAAAATACTGCTACACACATAGCTAAACAAGAATTGTATTGATTGTTATGTTAGCCGGGAGGAGTGGCCTAGAAGATGAAATATATATTAATATTGAGGATAAGGGGTTCAGAGGATGGATGGATGGATACAGTATATTGAAATCATCTGTTTAATGTCCTTTCAACAAAAAGTGATGTGTAACTTATTTATTTTTTCAACAGAATAACTGAAAATATATTGTGGTGTATCATGATATAAAATGGCCTAACTTTTTTTCCATATTGCCCATTATTAATTTAATTGCAGGTACTGTTCCTTTTTTCTTGAGCATCCAAACACAATCGCACTATTAACACATTTGTCTTCCTAATGTTCCGGCCACCACTTCACCACGAGCGCAGCACTGGTGAGCAGCGTCGTGTGCCGCGGAGGAATGTCAATAATTGATGAGAGAAGACAGCAGTATGAGGTGGAAACATTGGCACATGACGGTCGATATGAGGAGACACGCTGATCTGATTCGCTTGCCCCAATACTGTTTGCTACCCGATGAGCATGTGCAGCCTGCTTTGGTGCGTGTTCTGACCCATTTTTCGATGTGTACCGCTGACATTTCCCTTAGCTATAAAGACAGCAACTACCTCAGAAGTGCCAAGGCGCCAGAAGGAGGGAGACAGCGGGGAGGGTTGAGGGAGACAATGATAAAGCTGCAGAGGCTAGGAAGGAGGGAGGAAGCGAGTTGCATGCAAGGAGGTGAGTCAACATATTTCCAACGAGTGTGGCGGCATAATGGTGGCAGACAAAAGAGAAATCAACAACAGTAGAGGCGCAGAATTTGGACAGATCCTCTTCTAAACGAAACAACAGACGCAATACAAAGCATTTGAAGGTAAAATGACTTTGAGTGGGCGAATCATTTCATCGTGGATGATTCAGCATCACATGGCCCGTGATAAAACAATGGCCATATTGCACACTGTGATGGGTCACCAAACTGCAACCCGGAGAGCAAAGTGCAAAAGAAGGAAGAGTGGACATATGGGAAATTTGGCGATGGCAAGTGTTGGCATTGGGCTGCAGGGACAGAGGGAATGTGGATTAAACACAATGACATCTGGGGTCAGGGCCAAGCACGGCCCAGCATTTTGGAGGTTGACTTATATTCAATTATATAACAAAATACAGGCGACACCAGGCTCATAAATTAGCCACAAGCCGGCGCAGGCAGATGACTGCCCCACCCGCCTCGAGTCCATCTGCTTCTTCCTTCCTGTCAAAAATGAGTTTTTTTGATTTTTTGTTTTTTTTTACTTTCAGTTGGCTTTCTTTAAAAATAGAAGTGTGGTTCAAACCCTGGCCCAAATCAAACGTGCTCTGAGATAGCTGTTGTTATGATTTGGTGGAGTCCGATCTTAGGAGAATTAAGTCAGATTTTGTAACGCTTTGTAATTAGATGTAATCTTTTTTTATTAAGGAATGTTGAGAAAATAATATGCCTTCATGCTGATCCCTTAACCACTTTGAAAAAAATGTGTCGTGTGGAGCAGAAGTCTTTTTTCATACTTTTATTAGGAGAAAAATGGAACAATCCTCCTCATTACTTGTGGCATATAAAGAATTGTATGCTGCCTCACACACATTAATAATGTTGCTCAATTAATGTTTAGACATAAAGCAAAGATAGGTCAACTACTGTACATTTTATTTTACTGCACTGAATGGCATCTTCCAAATGGAGTAATTGCTCCAATGTGCATAACTATCAGTAATTTGGAAAGTTTAATGTCACACCATTGATGCACGGCTGTGGAAGTAGGTTAGACTTTACAGTCTGACATCTCCAGTGAAGACGACCCAGACTGAAACTACATTATCTCGGTGTTTAATGAGCACGTCAGACCACACAGCAGGATTTGGCTGCGGGGCAACCAAGTTTATTGAAGCAGTGGGGAGGGGATGCCTGCCTAACTCGCCTTCTACGTTTGACAATTAAACATTACAGGACTGATGGAATGATTGAATAGGGAATGTCTGTTTTTTATTTATTTATCTATTCTTTTTTACATATGGAAACGAGTCATGTTCATTGTGTCAAAACACTAATTACCTTTAGATTAAATTAATGAAATGAACTAAAGTTAAATTTTCAAAATATTACTATAAATGTGTAAAATTACACATATTGATCACCTCAATGTTTTTTTTTTTGTTTGTTTGTTTTTTTAACAAATGGAAGAAAGTAGTGCCCAGTGAATTTAAGCACTAACTAATGCAGACTCACACAGATTTGGGATGTTCGATACCACCTTTTTTCAAACCACTACCAGTACGAGGACTCGACTCTTGAGTAGTTAGTTTTGCTCAAACTTTTATCTGAGTGGCGAATATCATTGTATATACTGTACATGTCTATTTTGAACATCCTGTTATATAAACAAATATTGTTTTTTGTCTATTAAATATGGTGGTGATAGGGAATTAAATGAATGGTACGGAATTTTCGACATACTTTTCACACATTGGTTTACTGAAAGTTACATTAACTCATTCACTGCCATTGACGTCTATAGACGTCAAAAATTCATTTGAACTATTTCTATTAGTTTCACATTTTTTTCCACTTTTGAAAAAATACAAAAAATGTATGTTGAGAACAGATGTAAAATTTGTGATTAATCGTGAGTTAACTATTGAAGTCATGCGATTAATTACAATTTAAAAAAAATATCGTCTGACGCCCCTAATTTTTTAATTTTTTGTCTGATTACTTAATTATTTAAACTCAAGATTAATCACAAATTTTATATCTGTTCAATATGTACAATACATTTTTTTCTAGGTTTTCATACTCTTAACAAAAGTGGGGAAAAAAAGTGAAACTAATAGAAATAGTTCAAATGAGCCATCAATGGCAGTGAATGAGTTAAAAGCAAGTAAAAGGGCAGGAATTACACACAGGACATTGTCAAATTGTTTCTAGGTTGAATAGGCACGTTATCTACTTTATGGAAAAGGGAAAAAAAGTTAATCTGACTACATCTTTTTGAACCAGGTTTTCAGGGCACAGTGATTGTGAGTGACAGAGCGCTTCAAGCCATTTAGCGAAATAAGCGCACACTCGACTGAAGACGAAGAACAGCCGGCAGCAACATGAACACAAACGAAGTGAGAAGAAGTTTCCTAGAACTTTCTTTGAGTCAGATGTTTGCTTTCGACTTCCATTAAGTTCCCAAATTTGTTTTCCCCTCGCTAAAAGCCTTAAAAGTCGAAGCTTGCCTGCCCTCATTCAGCTGTGTTGTCTTTTGGTGGCGAGATCTCAGCCTGCGGGATGCTTGAAGTGACCCACATGGAAGAAGAATGCAACGCCTGCTTGTTTGTGAAATGATTGTGGGCATTTTTTCACTGTATCGGCTGAATCTGCTCCGAATCCGACCCTGCTAACATCAGCTCGTTAGACTCTATTTTACAATCGACTGCCAAGATATGCTGCTCTCGTCCTGCTATTCGGCATTCAAATATCAATTTACAAACACACACTGACTCACACATAAACTTCTACAGTCTTTTTTTTTTTTTTAACATGCAAGTCCCAGTTTGTTTTTGTTTTTATAATTTTTTTGCCGAGAGATCTTGTCCTTGGATAGACATTATTGTGCGTGCGTGCGTGGGTGGGTGCATGTTTACACATTTGTGTGCAGCACCCTATTAATTCAGGATATGTGAATCTGCTTCGTAAGTAAACTATGGTGCGAAGCAAATGTTGCGTCCAAACATATCCAAACAAAACTCGATTATTTACGTGCAAAATTTGGCTCCACTGACCACTTACGCATAAACACATATCAGTTTTGAGGACACTTTGAAAATCAGGATCAGTTGCATTGAGTTTATTATTATAAACATTCATATATACACCATATAGAAGACACACACATATATATGTATATAATACATGCAGCATATATGCACAGTTGCACACACATTTGTCAGAACACGGTTTACAAATTAGTGCAAAATAAGATGTACTATGTATGCACTGTGTGACCGTGTGTAATTGGAGATATTCATCATATTGATGCACAGATTCATAAAAAAAATATTATTTTATATTCTTGCATGCATAAATCATAAATCCTTGTTTGTAACAAGTGCCCATTTGTTAAATGATGTGGGATGAACGATGAAGGCAACAAAGTTTGTATTGTGACTTATTAATGGTTGACAAACGAGTTTCTGATGTTTAATTACCAACACCATCTTTGTGGAGAGATGCATTGCTAAACATATTTATAGCTTTTAAAAGCCGTACGATTAAATGGGAAAATGTTGTTGTGGTTAGAAATACTAATAAATAGTGATTTTACATTGAATTGCTACAGAAAACGGAATGTGTTTATGAGTGTATACATACAATATACAATGCTCGTACAAAAACTGTAACATAACAATGAGCACATTTAGTGTACATTTTCCATCCATCCATTCTCCATACTGCTCATCCCAGCTGACTTTGGGTGAGAGGTGGGATACAACTAGAACTGGTCATCAGCCAATCCCAGAGCAGACATAAACAAACATTTGCCCTCACTTTCAATTGAATTTAAAGTTTCAATTTAGATGCTCCATCTTACCTGCCATGCATGTTTTTTTGGAATGTGGTATTAAACCAGAGGCCCAGGCGAAAACCCATGGGCACAGGGAGAACATGCAAAATCCACACAGGAATTCATGCAACCGAATTTGAACCCACAGCCTCAGAACTGTGTGTCGGCCCTGGTGCCACTCTCTAGTGTACATTTTGATCAAAAAAGTATTTGAAAGTACACAAATATCAATTGGAATATTAACAAAATCATGCATGCAATTTGAATATGTTAAAATGGCACTACGAAGCTTTACGTCATTAAAATTCGAATTAAATGAGACAAAAAGATTTCGTTTTACAAGCAGCAATGTATACAGGAATTATGAAGAGGACCGGTTACACTGAATAAGTTTGCGAAACAATGAACTAGTCAATGTTTTGGAACATCAACACAAACATCAAAATGACAAGCTTGCCTGCAACACTATTTAGTATAAACATTTCTTGTAATATTATGACTGTATTCCTCTAAGTTTTTCTAATTATATAAATAGATACACAGTTAAAAAAATTATGCAGTGTTGTGTCTATCCAAGTAAAAAAAAAAAGCCGATTCCGATTTTTGGGTGTGCGATTCGATTCAGAATTGATTTTCGATTAAAAAAATTATTCACAATGATTTGTTTGACAATGATTTTTGCTTCAATTTATAGATGTTCAAGGAATCGTAATGATCTACTTTAGCCAGACTCGCTAATGCTAAATAGTGCGCTACTCGCGGCACTTTTATCACTCAAAAGAACGGCTCCACGCTGCAAAAAAACAACTTTTATTGAAATAACTTGATCGAGACTTTTTCCTTCTACTCTCTAATGTGGCTACAACTTAACAGTGTATCAGACCGCGTGGAACCACACTGCCCCTAAGTGGCCAAAGCAAGTACAACATGAACAGCGCTCCTAATAAAGGCACACAAATAAAGGGAAGACAGTATAAAATAATTTAAAGAAAATCAATTTTGAGACATTTAAAATTTATTCTGAATCGTACTAAATTAGAATCGCGATTTTTGGCACACTCGTAATGATTATATTTTGTAGGTTTTCCAGGTCCATACTGTGCTCCCCCTTAAAGGAGCCCAGTTTGAGCCTTGTTTTTTTCCCCCCTTCCTCCTCCTCTTTTCCATCCAAGAAACTTGTGGCACTAATTGCCACGCTTCCCATTCCATCTCCCTTCATTGTTATTTTTCTTGTTTCTCGGACAGGTTGTGACTATAAAGATAAAGTCTTTGTGTGTTTTTACATATTTGGCCAATAAATCTGATTCTGATTTACTGTATTATAAAACATTACATGATATATTATACAATCTATGGATGATAAATTAAAGTGTTTGTGTACACACACACACATATATATATATATATATATATATATATATATATATAAATATATACACACATACACACACACATGGAGAGTTGGATTTATTGCAGGAGTGTTGTATTATTATATTTCATTTGGTTTATCTGGTTTTGCCTGATCGATCAGCCATTGAGTGTATGTCACAACAGGACAAATGTGTGCACACTGACATATAAAAAAAATAAAATAGGAGAAGCCTTGTTGGAGGCCAGCGGCAGGGAGAGTCACGCTCGACACACACATGGCGATAAATGAAAATGTCACGGCAAAGTGAAACATGGCTGTAAGGCTGCATTGTGTTGGTGGTGCGCACACATTTACCATGTCCGACTTTCATGATGACTTTCATGGCTCGGTTCTTGCAGACGCCTCCCTCGCGGTTCTCCAGGCCTTCCACTGTGCCGTTGGAGGTTGCTGATGGAGAGGAGGAGAAGCGTAAGGAAAGGGAAGAAGAAAGAGATACAAAGACACACTGCTTAATGAGCACGTCCATAACACACCGTGCTGATCAATATTAACGACAAGCACTGATTAGCTGTTCCAGCGATTAGCCATTCTCACCCTCAAACAGGTGTCAGCTCCTCTACCGTATCTCTCGTTAACACAATAAGTGAAGTCAAATGAATGGAACAACATTAGACAGTGGATGGGGAGGCGAAAGAGGAGGCCATGGTCCGACGCTTGTGCGTGTGTGTGTGGTGGTGGTGGTGGGGTGGAGGGGGAGATTGTCTATTTGTAGCCGTGAGACACACCAGCCAGAGCTCCGGCACCTCTAGCTTCCCCCTTCGGGGCCACATGAGCCAAGGGCGGCTGGTAGCGCAGAGAGCTAAACGCAACAATAATATTTGTCTGCGGACATGTGTGTCCAGTTGTGCAGATTGTGAGTGTCAGCTTCTCCGTTTGTTTTTCAAGAATGTGTTCTGGTCTGACATGAGCGAGGGGCTCAGGGTCGAGGGGTGTTTATTCAATGTCACGCTCACTTCACACACCGTGACACAATTGGCTGTCTATTTTAGGGCCTATGATAATGACCTGGGGAGACGGAGTGTAGCGCTGACCTTAACACTGAGCGGCTACGCGTAAGAGGCATGGTGTGTGTGTACGTGTACGTGTGTGTGCGTGTGTGCGTGTGTGTGTGTGTGTGTGTGTGTGTGTGTGTGTGTGTGTGTGTGTGTGTGTGTGTGTGTGTGTGTGTGTGTGTGTGTGTGTGTGTGTGTGTGGGGGTGTGTGTGTGTGTGTGTGGGGGTGTGTGTGTGTGTGTGTGTGTGTGTCTGATATGCCATGGAAGCTCTCCATCTGGAATTCCCCAAATTATCTCCATCTCCGCTTAGTCTGTTGTTTAGACATACTCCCTTCCCCTAAAATGTTTCTCTTCCTTTTCGGCCTTAACCTCTCGGGACCTTTTCTTCTTCCCTCATGTCCACTTCATTTATTCTTTTTTAATTTATTTAATTTCCTTCCCTCACTGACATCTCCCTGAGGGACTTCAGATGGCCGCGTTGTGAGGCGAGGGTGTTTAGTCAATGTTGCCATCCAGCAGTGCAGTTTGGCTCATTACAGTGCAGAATTTGGTAAAAAGTCAAAAAGTTGCCAAGTTAAGTCAAAAGTAAAGTACCTAAAGCGTTACAGAAAAGTCAGTCATTGTGTTTTTATGAGAAAAATAATGTAAATGTATTTATTTTTTGTTAAGAAAACTACACCACAAAAAAAAAATCATACAACAAAAAGTTTCATTCATTATCAAATCACAACTAAATTAAAACTTTTAAAAGATGCAGCTTAGGTTCTTTTTTTCTAGTTGCATCACATGTTTGTGTGGCCAACTGTTGCTTGACAGAGTTCCTGTCTGGACAGACAGCAGACAGGAACAGGAAATTAAAGAGAGACACACTAAGGAGATTACAACCTAAAAAATAACACTAAAAGGATTATCTGACAACTTTATTGATATAGGACAGACTCATTTCATAGTTGAATCACTGATCTGTATTAAATATAAGATGCAAAGAGGAACTCAATAAGAACAGCATCATCTACAGATTTAAATGCAGCGTCGCCACGGAATTTGCAAGACAGAACCCAAACTGTTGGATTTGCTCCATTGTTGTAACTTTTTTTTTCCCATGTCAATTGTCTATTAAATCATTCACTGCCATTGACGCCTATAGACGTCAAAAATTAATTTGAAATATTTCTATTAATTTTCCACTTTTTCCACTTTTGTTAATAAAGAGTATGAAAATCTAAAAAAAAAAATTTTGTTATTGTACATTTAGAACAGATATAAAATGTGTGATTAATCGTGAGTTAATTATTGAAGTCATGTGATTAATTACAATAGAATTTTTTAATCGCCTGCTGCGATTAAAAAAAAGAAGATCATTAAAAATTAGGGGCTCAGGCGACTAAATTTTTTAAATTGTAATTAATCGCATGACTTGAATAGTCAACTTGCGATTAATCACAAATTTTATATCTGTTCTAAATGTACAATAAAAAAATTCTAGGTTTTCACGCTCTTGTTAACAAAAGTGGCAAAAAAATGTTAAACTAAAATAAATAGTTCAAATGAATTTTTGACGTCTATAGCCGTCAATGGCAGTGAATGAGTTAATTAAATGTATTGGAGGATTACAGTGTCATGCTGGTATAACATCACACTACATACAGCTTTGTGGGAGCATGGCTACAAAAAAAGGCTCAAGCTATAAAAATGTTTTAGGTGGTCCCAATTCAAGCCATTGTGGGCAAAACGCGATGGTCGTTGGGCAAATATGACAAGCAGTATTTGGAATGAAAACCCAGCAAGATGTTTAACTTGTCAAATAGAGTAGTAAAACCTAACAGTACATAATATTAATACACAGTACAAACATTTATTGAGTGGCAGTATGTGTCCCCCCACCCCCCGCACTGACGCCGACTCTGGAGCCAGGCCTGGCAGTTGAGCTTTATATGAGTCTACCCTGGCCACAAACGTGCACCAAAGCGGCCTGGCGTCCATGATTCATTCGTAGTAGACAGAACGTGAGAAACATGAGGGACGGGAACGTACTGAGGGAACGTACTGGCTCCTGTGGTAGACTGCAGGCTGAACTTTGAGCATCCACGACTCGGCAGGGAGAAAACGCTCAAAACATCCGCTACGTTTCAGGCAAATGGGAATGCCTGGCTTAAACGTAGCCTAAGCTGCAGAAGGGGCTTTAGGCTGGGTCCATACACCGAGCTCCCACATGCATCGTGCATCGACAAGCAGTTCAACTTGTGCTGTTTAAAATCGGGTTCAAATGGGTCTCTGCTGCTCTCAAAAAAACTAATCTAGTTGATTCGTGCCTCGTCATTCTTAAGTATGATTAATGTTGACGTGTTGCCGCAATGAGTTTCAGCTTTGGAATCTGGCAAAGCGGAGGACAACTAAATAATAATACATTGCTGTAATATTGTGTTACATTAGCAGATCTTAGCTCAGGCTCTAAATTATGAAGTGAGCCACAACATTTAGTTATTAGTGTGGCCTGAGTATGTGGGAATTTGTGCAAATGAATGCAATATGGCCACGTCACCAGCAAATCCTCTCTTGTAGGCAGCAGGGAGGCAACAGAGAATCAACAAGATAGAATGGATTGTCAAAATAAGATATACAAATAAATACATGGAATAAAATGCCAACGTGAACACTAAGTGTTTATGACTTAGAAAAGTAACTAACTCGAATTTACTAATCCAACCTGCATGCTGCTGAAACAAACAAAAACTGCATTTATGGTAAAAAGTGATTCAAGGTATCTGTTTATATCCTTTCCGGGGCCGAAAATGTACAGGTATATTTCCTAGTTGTAAAAAAAAAAAAAGGAAAAAAAGTCAAGGTTACTACCCCAGTCATTGCTCCCTTAAAGTGTTTTTTTTTTTTTTGCATGTGGAATTTTTATGATTAGTTTCAAGGTCGCGCCAAGAGCATGTCAGGACAACTGTTAAAGACAGTGGAGTCTCTACACCGACTTAATGTCTTAGACATTCCGCAGCCTGTAACCTTAGTCATGCATTTTCCAACCAATTTTGCATCTTTAGATTTTTTACATTTCCGGAGCCAAGTTAACCAAAAAATTAGCTCTTTGAAGAGTGAGCTCAAAGGCACTTGAATAATCACACGAGTTGAGCGTCATGCTCTGAATTTTTATATCCACTCAGGGAGAGCAAATCTTCCCAGTGTTAACTTGCGTCTGTCATCTAAATTAACTCTTCCTTCAGGCTGGCTGAACAGGTTCCAGCATTACTGATGTGGCATGATGATAGCTTTGCCCTTTGAGGCGTCTGTTTGGGCCAACAGCTGGAGGCAGGCCGGATTTATGATGAGATGATGATCACTTTATATGTTGTTTGTGTTCGGGCCATTTCAAACGTCAAATAATTCCAGGCTTTAGTCGTGCCGGCGGAAATAATAATCTGATTAACTGTGTCCAAATTTAACCACGTTTCCTTGTGTGTTATTCCATGTGAAGCCCCCTTTTGAGTATTATTCAAGATGGGAGCAGGCGACAAAAACAACTGTTGAGCACATAAACGTGCATGCTCGCACTTCACGCACAAAAAACAGCTCACTCACTATTTAATGCTGTGTTTGTCATTACAGCTTGTCAGATATCAGCATATTTACATCGATCATGTCAAGAGTTCACCCCGGAAAAGATGATTGCCAGCCACCGCTCTCAAACACCCCAACCCGACTACACAACAAGGACACGCTGTCAGCTTTTTCATTTAATCTGAAAGCCTCTCAGTCACTCCATCTCACTCCATTTTTTCCTCTCGTCTAACCCTCTGCCGCTCTTTCATTTCATCCGTGCACAGTAATGTTAATCCAAATCGGGATTTCCAGATATTAACAGTTTGTCGGTCGTGTCGTGTTTTGGAAAGAGGAAAGTGGGGAATTGGGTCTTCCTGAATCTCCACTGAGATAAAAACACAGGGGGATGAAGAGAAGAACAAAGAAAGTCCCAGCCTTCTGCTAGTGATTCAATAGCGGGTAAAAAAGGATTAGTAGTGAAAGAAGTGGTCATCGCATGGAGAGAAATGTTGATGTTTAAAATAAAGCAGTCAGTTCCAAAGCTGTTTATGCAAGTATGATTTAAGGCCTTCTTTGTGGGTGTGGATGGCTGGCCGCAGAGTGACTGGTGGGAGAACAAAAGATCTACAGCTGCTGAAGTCATAAGAGAAACCAGGTGCCAAATGTCGATGATGGGAAATATCTGAAGTCACATGTCGGAGCCAAGAGACGGCCTAACGGGGGGAAACGCTGGCTTTGAACAAAGCTTTCTGTTCCAATGCTACACATACACGCATTGCTTTTGTGTCGACATGCTAATAAAGTAGAGCGGAACTTCTACAGTCCAACGCCCCTGAGGTCGTACATTTGGAATGTGTCAGCATATCGAGCGAGACCTCAGATCAGCGAGTATCAAAGGATTACCTTTGCGCCTATTTTATGTTTGATTAATTTTTGTGCTTTTGCATATTCCTTAAAAAGGATCTCATATCGGGGTTGAGAACAAGAAAAGTATACACCAGAAGTTATGTGTAACTTTTGAAGGCCAGACCACGCAGTGTTTTCTGGGAATGGGAATTTTTTTTTTAAATACAGACAAACCATTTGGGCCAGCATGTCAACCTTGCTAGCGTTCAAGTTTTTTTTAGTCATATATATTAAAACTGTATGACTATAACCTGACAGAATCTGATTTATTGGCCAAGTATGTAGAAACCACACAAGGAATGTGTCTTCACAATCACAATCAGTCCAAGAAATATGAAAAATAACAATGACCAAGTAAGACAAAATGGGGAGTCTGGCGGTTCGCTAATTAGCGCCCCAAGTTTCTTAGAAAGAAAAAGAGGGAAATGAGGAGAAGAAAAACAACAGTAGAATGTTATTAAAATGATCTTTTGAAAAGTCATCCTTCCCTGGCCCTAATTTAATTGTAATTATTATTTTTGTTACAAAACTAGCCACTCAAAGATGTGATGAGGAATGTTGTCAATCATTTGCTCAAGCGAACCTCCGCTTACAGGGCCTCACGGGGACACATGCAGACTCTCGCCAAGGAGGCGTTTACAGTTTTTTGGCCGGATTATTTGACTCTGGTTAGCAACAAAAGTTATAAAAAGAAGGAAATGGACAGCTCTGTACTTCTAATTAAAGGTAAATACAGAGTGGTAGTGTCCAAGACATTTTCATCCGATCATCGAGTAATTTGATCAGCTAGCTCTCTTATATTTTGAATTGATTGTACATTCCCAAAAATCAAAGCAGTAACATTTCATTTTTGGCAATGCTGCCTCATGAATAAGTCATGCGAGCAATGTAGCTGCGGGTGCTTCTTTGGGCACCTTTGAGACCTGAGGGGGTGAGGGTGGGGGCGGGGAGTGAAGTGAGGTTACATTCAAATCTTGCTAACAGTTTGAAAACTGCATTCTAGCTATAAAGGAGAAGTCACCCCTAACCCCATCAACATTTTTTTTTATAATAAATTGACAATAACATGTTCGATGCAGCCCCATTAGTGTAAATAGTCTGGTTAATATTGCGTTAGTGGGATATGAGTAGCAGCAAAATCCAGCTGTTTTTAATCCATCTCAGGGGGCGGCCATTTTGCCACTTGGTGTCAAATGAAGAGGGAAGTGAAACCATTTTTTTTTCTTGACAATAACTCCACTAGTCTAGATATGGTATTCTGGATAATATTGCAAACAAAATCCAGCCGTTTTTATCCATCTTAGGGGGCGGCCATTTTGCCACTTGCTGTCGACTGAAGATGACATCAATGTTGCTCAGGTCTCAGGTAACAACCAAGCAGCACAGCTTCAGAAAACAGGTGAGCTCTGATTGGTTGTTGCCTGAGCCCTGAGCAACTGTGATGTTATCTTCAGTCGACAGCAAGTGGCAAAATGGCCGCCCCATGAGATGGATAAAAACGGCTGGATTTTGCTTCGTAACTCATATTCCACCAATGTAATATTAATCAGAATGTAATGTTTAGACTAGTAAAGTCACATTTAAAGTAACATGTTTTTGTTAAGAAAGGTTTAAGGTCGTCTTCCACTAAAGGTTCCACTCTATTGTGCAAAAGTCACCACAAGCTTATGACCTTTTTCACAGCAGCCATTTTGACATTAGAATGAAACAGCAGGAAAACTTTGCATTAAAATGCTAACAATGTTGTTAATTTGAGTTCGCTGAAAGGTTTCCTAAAACTTTTAATTGTAAGGCAATTAAGTTGTTGAATTGTGTTTAAGTTTGTAATTTTAGCTTTTCCGTGACCAAAACAGCAAATCGAATGATGGCTTGTGGCACAGTAGTGTAAGTGAATCTCAGTTGCATGTACACAAATGCACAGTTTTCACCTCGATATTTCGGGTGGGGTGACCGCTCCCTGAGGTACTCCAAGCAGAAGAATGAGCGCCGTATGAGAGATGCTGCGCCAGCCGACCCAAATGACACCAGCTAAGGCCAGAGTGCGATGCACTGCTCTATATTTATTCTCAGGTCTGCTAAATGAGGTCACTCAGGTGGTCCTGCTGAATACATTCCCTATCTCCATCATGAATCATCTGCTGCTTATTATTCCTGTCCAGCCCAAGGGGCTCGCTTCCATACAGCGCAGTCGGCTGTGTCTGTGTGGGTACTTGTGTGTGGTGTGTACATCCACTCTTGTGAGCCTGCGTGTGCAGCATCTGCCCAAAGCAGAGAATGAGAGGATAGAGACAGCCCATGTGACAGACATAGAACAGGTTGTTTAATGAGAAAGTGGATGAGAGGTGACATTCATTGGCTACCTTTCACACAGTGCACCCCCTTTTCCCTCCCATCACTACCACTACTGCTCTGCACGGCATTCAGACTTGTGCTTCGACGAACCGAGCAGGCACCTCATAGTCACAGCAACCGCCCGCTATAATGTCGATATTTGCGAGCGGGATAGGAAATGCACAATCTGATCACCCGCACTTAGCATAAAAGCAAAGCATAGGCCATTTCAGGCAAAGCAGGCGGCACTCACGAGTGTGGGTTGTGCATTAAAACGCGGCATCACAACAGAAAATGGCCACTTCTCATATCTGCAATATTTCCATCTCATTTTTATTTACGCTCACAAAGCAAAAGAGGAGCGATGGAGGAGGGAAAAAGAGGCTATTTGCACAAATATTTCACTCATGAATGAGCACAGAGAGGGTTAGATTAGGTTTATGGGCATGATTCCAGAGATAACCCTCCCCTCTGCAGCCATGACATGCATACAAGCATGTACACACACACACACACACGCTCACACATACACACATGACATGACATGTTAAGAGTGGAATAGGCAGACTGGAATAATATGAAGGATATGGATGTTTGCACTTTGAACCTTTTCTAATCCCGAGTATTAGGGCAGGGCCAAAGCCTGATTACGCCTGAACGAAATGGATCTAAATAGATGTCCCAGCCTATCAGGCCTTCATTTCTTTGTCCTAGAAATAGAAATGGAAATATGCAATCAACCTACAGCCTCTTGCTCGTCGTCTCTTCTACCACAGCCTTCCAGACAGGAAAGGAAAATATATTCGACTTTTCATATCAGCTCAGATGAATTAGGAATGCGCAGCCGGACCTGTGGTTCATTATCGTGTTTCTTTTCTATAATGAATCCTGGCAGTGTCTAGAGGGGGAAAAAAAAATCATACTCAGTACTAGGACATACAAAGCACTTTGTCTTCAACAAGTATGCAACTGTTGCTTGTTGTGGGCACACCTTTAAGTGGACGTCAATATTAAACATTTCTTGACAATAATATGTTATATGTGACTTCACTAGTCTCAAGCAACGACCAATCACAGCTCACCAGTTTTCTGAAGCTGCGCTATGATTGGTTGTTACCTGAGACCTGAGCAACACTGATGTCATCTTCAGTCGACAGCAAGTGGCAAAATGGCCGCCCCCTAAAATGGATAAAAACGGCTGGATTTTGCTGCTTAACTCATATTCCACTAACGCAGTATTAACCAGAATGCCATATTTAGACTAGTGGGGCTGCATAGAACATATTATTGTCAAAACATTTTGGGGGGGGGGGTTTGATGAAAACACAAATTGAAGCGCAAAAATTTGCAGTCTCACAAAGACAAACCTTAACTTAAAATTAGGGATGTTCAATACCACTTTTTTTTCAAACCGATACCAGTAATAGTACTTAACTCTTGAGTAGTCACCGATACTGATACCAAGTACCGACACCACGGGTACTTTTGATACATACAATTACAAAAGAAAAAAAAACAATGACAGATCATTATAAAGAAAGACCCTGTGCATTTTTCCTAAAAATCACATTCAATTAATGGCAATTTTCTATTTTTCTCATTTCGAGCTCTTGATTGTACAATAAGAGAAAGGCTGGGCATTGGCCCAATACCGATACCTGGCATCAGCACTCTCCCATCGATAATTTTGATATACCCCCCACCCCCCCACCAAACAAAATTTACGAATATGAATGTATAAATAAATAAATAATAAAAGACTTATCTATCCCAATATAGCATTTTTCCTTATTTATCTATTTTTTACCAGTACTAGTAGTCAACTCTTTAGTAGTCACCAATACTGATACCAAGTACCAATATCACTAGTATTTTTTATACCTACAATTTCAAAACACAAAAAACAATGACAGATCATTATAAAGAAAGCATTTGCAATGCGTTTGTCCTTAAAATCACACGAAATTAACAGCAATTTTCTATTTTTCTAACTTCTAATTTCTAGCTGTATGTCGTGCAATAGGAGAAAAGCCGGGCATTGGCCCAATACACCTGGTATCGGCACTTGCCCATCCCTAATTTTGATGCGTAAAAATAGACAAATACAATAAATAAATAAATAATAAAAGACCTATATATCCCAATGTAGCATTTTCCTTTCTTTTTTTTTTATCAATAGCCTTTTTTTATTCTTCTTATTTCAAATTCCTTGTTACTAATCATAGTGGTCCTGATCGTAAAATGGCATCATAATTATTGATGCCCATACCTGGTATTGGTACTCGCCAATCCCTACTTAAAATACCTTCCAAAAATGTGCAGCAGACACTAAAAGGAAGTATAATGTACCCATGCATGCATGCGCGCACACAAATCCCCACACCCGGACAAACACCACAGGCTGGCTGCCTGTGTAGCCAAAAGATCAGGAAGGACTTAAGAGCTCCTCCGGCACCGAAATTACAGGGTACCTCTAAATCCTCCCAGCAGAGAGCACTATGGGCTAGCACGGGGGTGGGAGGAGGTGCTGCGGAAGGGTGAGGGAGGGGCACGTGCGGTGAAGAGGAGATGGATTGAAAGAGGAGAGCTGGGTGAGAATCGTCAGCAGAGGAGAGGAAGCTGGTGATTCCTTTTTTTTTTTTTTTTGTTGCACGCCAAGTCAGGGAGGAGTGAGACTTGATCTGTCTGAAGTGCGCTTGTGCGAGTGTGTACGCGCGTGCACGAGGCGGAGGAGGGCTGTCGGTGTGCATATGGCGGTGAGGGAAATTTGAAAAGAGGTGATGAAGTGAGGAGTTGGGAGGTGGTGAGCTTGGTTTGGAAGGGAAACCAAGTGGGGGGTGATCTCTGTGTGCGTGTGCAAAACAAGTGTCTGCCAACTTGATTCTCTCACACTAACCAATTTTCGTCCTCTCTAACTATTGTGACTGTGTTACGCATCAGTACGTTAGGGTGTGTGGAGATGTTTAGACGGCCCTCTTCGCATTACGTGTGCACATATTCTATATATATTTTCTTCGTACTGGTTTAAGGACTTCCAGGCTGCCTATAAAAGCTTTTTAACCTCTACAGAGGACCTGTCAGCACCTCTCAACGTGTCTGAAAGTGTATCTGTGCGTGCGTGTGTGTGAACACAGGCATCAGCCAGCAGACAGAGAGACTCTGCATCATTTAGCTGCGGGTGTCTTTGTGTCACCTTGTGCTGAATCCAGCAGGGAAGAGCTTTAACACCATTGCACTCTCCACTCTCCATTTCCCAACTCAGCATGCCGCAAAGCCCTCGCTCCCATTCAGCAAAGCACCCGTGACACAAACACCTGAAGACATATCGCATTTGAAGTTTCCACTATGAGGGAATAAAATATGTGCACACGGCGCAGGTCGCCCATCAGATCAGTCGGGGATAAAGGATGCAGAATAACAAGAGGACCATAGGGAGCGGAATAAGTCATCTGTCTCAAACAGGAACAGACTGAGCCCACTCCAATATGACAGATGTGGACACACTCATCTTAGAGCACATCGCATTCTCAAGCTTTCCCCTGTGTGCCTGCTCCATCTACACACACACACACACCCACACACCCACACACACACACACACGCAGAATGAGACCTGCTCAAAATGTGCGTACATGCCTCAGAGCGGATAGCCATATAATCTGACAGGAATGCACCAAGGGGAGGGAAGATAGTGGAATTTTGATTATGGTCGATTGACACAATAAAATGGAAAAGCCTGCAGGAGGCTGTGTAGATTCTCAAATGCTTGTGCATAATATTAATGTAAGAAAGCGACAGCTGATGAAATATTCACTAATAATATCATAATCACCCTGAATGTGAGATGTAAGCCCATCGTGTCTGTGTGGCACGGAACATTTCACAATTCACCTTTACTAGCTATTTCAGCAATAATATCATCTATTGGCAGTAGCCTACGCAAGCCTCCCTAATGACAGAGTAGCTAATTGTCTCTAATGGCACTTTTCAGTACTATTCAGCTCCAGCTGCAGAAACCTCAGCATTTTTATCCACATCATGTGCAGCCTCAAACAGGGCTTCGAGGTTGCGGTAATATTTTGATTCATATGCGCTAATGTGTTTTGCAGTTTAAGGGTACATTAACAATGTTGACAGTAGCCTAATAAAAAAAAAAGGGGGGGGGGCGCTTTCTATGTATTTTCCAGGTTTCACATACAGATCTGGACCTGCCAAAATGATTGACAACACTGAAATGTTGCATGTTTGTCAGTGAACAATAAAGTTTAGAAAGTAATGCATCTTAGCTCCTTGCACTAGCATTGTAGTAAATGTAAATTTTACTCAAAAAGAGTCCTAATAAGTACTAGGGACGTGCATGAATCAGTGGTGATCCGAATGGGAAAAGCGAGTTTAAATTCCAAATTTTTTCGCTTAGATCAAAAGGTATGGTTCAAACGATTTGTGTTGGCCTGTTTGGCGCAGTTCTGGGCGGAGACTCAACGTTTTCCTTCCAGCCAAGCCGAGGAGGCAACCTACTAACAGTGGCATATGCAAATTTCGCTGTGCGAATGCCCGCTCCTGATTGGTGGGCTGGTTTCATGCTTGTTCCTGGTTGGCTGCTGTCCTCAGCGTCCTTAAGCGTCAGTTTTGAATGTAGTGTTTACAAACAGCAACAGAAAAACTTCAGACCATACCTCAATGAAATCTTGTAAAAACTATTGCATGTACTGTCTCTTTAATGAATAACTCAATGTGTATGACGTAGCTTTGTGGAGAGATGGCATGCGTCACGTGGGCTTAAGCGGTTTAGTCAAGCTGTTAACACATAAATGGGTTCCTTCATCCATAACTGGATACACGTGTATGTGGATAGTTAGTTAGTCAGCTAACGAGCTTTAAACCAACTCGTCAGCAGTATGGTCTAAATGAAGCCGATTTTTGGCAGTGCGTCAAACCTCTGTTAATAGTGTCTATCTCACACCGTCACACATGGCAAAGCATAAAGCACAAAAGAGAACATTTCCTCAGTTAGTTAGCTTTAGCTCAATCTATAATGAACTCATACCTGTCGGTGTGGAGGATTTTTTATTTTGGCTGACAGCAATAGGCGTAATAACTGACTTGGATTCTACCATTGCCCACAATGCAGAGGGAGCAGGATTCTGGTTTCAGTGAGATGTTTTAAACTAAAAAAGTAGGGCTGGGTATCGATCCTATTTCCTGTTTCCAATTTCAATTTTTTTCTGATTCGATTCGATTCACTTCACTTCAATCTGATATGGATTAATTATAGAGTTTATATGTTAACAGCAGTACTGCTGTACTCTACATTTCAATACATTCAATTTGCAAATTACTGCATGTGAGGCTTTGTGAAGCGGGGCACTCGCTGTATGATATAGATACACTGATATATACTGTAAGTGCACTCCATTTATCTTTTTAATCACATTGGATTTTTCGCCTGTTGGACTATGACATGTTTTAGTTTTTTTGTTATGTTCCCACAATGTGCAAGATTCAAAATCATTTAAATGCCATTTGCTGAAGTTAACACAAATTGCAAGTGGAGCTTTTTGGTCCGAACACAAACACTACAACGTTTCTGTGGAAAAAAAATTTCAAGTAAATGAACAGCTACAATTAGACCATTTCATGATGTATTCGGCAGTTAGTGTGTCTTGTCAGGAAGCAAGAAACATTTAGGATAGTGCAGAGGTTATGCCTGCTGGCACATGCAGGCATGTTACGCAAATGTCTGACACTAATCTGCACTGCCAGCCACTAAGGTTGTTGAAAAATACATTAGTGAGTGATGTCGGGAATGAGGAGTACCATCAAAAGTTAATGTCTTTGGCATAGTTGTGAATATCATATGGGAACCACGCTGCCCCCAAATTGCCTGGAAGATCAGGACCCCCTTAAAATAAAATACCTCAATAACCTGATTCTTTTTTTTTTTATTCTTGACTATCATTCGGTTTTAATGACACAGCCCTGGTGGTAACTCACACAGTATAACCCTTGAATACACTAAATGAACAGGTGAACAAATGCACCCCAAGTGCAGCAAACAATAAACACAAGCACAAAAAGACCAAAATAAAGTGAGTGCACACACACTTGCCTATGAACTCCCCTCTCAGACGCTGACATGGTTTAACTAATGGCAGTCGAAATGTTGCGTGTTCAGAGAAATAAGCAGAGGAAAAACTGGGTCACAGAGGGGGAAAAAATGTCATTTACCTTCCAATTGGTTGGAGGCATGTTGGGGCGCAACACGCCCCCACCCCCTCCCCCCAACCAGTCCCCCCCTTCACACACACACACTCACTCAAGAGCAAAAGGTTAATATTGTTCATATGGGTTTTGCTGCTTACTGTTTGTCTCGGCCTCAATATGTGTGCACGGGGCTTGTTTATGAGCGTGTATAACAAATTGTAAATCCAAACTGTTTCATCCTTGCTTAAGAAAATAGTCTTCCCAGTAATCTCCTCATATGTCCAGTGTATTTCTTTACAACAGAAAGCAGCAAGGGAAAAGTTAGTCTCTCAACAGTCTGACATCTGACATCACCGACTTGTCATCCCCCTTGGCATCATCACTGTACATTCTGATAAGTTCCTAAAGACTTCCCCCTCGTGCTTCAAACAAAATGGCGAACACGGTTAAATTGAGCATATAATTGTATTTTCATTCTCTATTAAGCATAAAAACACACTTGTGCGGAGAAAATTGATGGCCAAGGGAAAGTATCACAGAGGGAAAAGTAAGAGAGTCTTGTAATGAAATGAAACAACTCGTAGCGGCTGCAGGAAATGTTTCCAGTACAATCAAAAGAGAAATCCTTGATGCAGCAAATTCAGCATGGGGGCGTATGAAAGAGAAAGACAATGCAGTCTCTTGACACTTGCATGTCACACTCTTTAGCTGGAGCACTTTTTTTTATGTCAAAGGGACATTTTGGTCATCAAGTGCTGCTTTTCAAGTGAGCATATGCACTCCTTTTATTATGAAGCTGCTACAGTGAAGTGAAGTGCTCCTTTTTACATGGGGATATTAGCACACCTCGTAAAATAAATCCAAAGTGACCCTTCGCCACGTATTATGAGTTTGCAGTTTTACTGGAGAATGATTTTTCCTCCTTAGATTATTTGACTTTAAGGAGACAAAGGTATGCAAACTCAGATCTGAAGAAGAATAAAAGAGGAGTAAAAAGGTGTCGTAGATTTTAAACATTCCCTTTCAGACACCAGAGATGCTTGAGACCAAGTATTCGGCGAGGAATCGCTGATTTATATGGCGATACAGATGTTTATCGTCTTTTTTAGCGCGCAGATCAGTGAGAGGAGGATGAGATGACAAGCTGCAGGCGACAGGTTCTTATTGCAGCATGAATAAATCCAGGCCTTCATCTTTTACGATGCCTTCCTGTCGAATGGAAAACCCTTATTTTCCTTATGACAACCGTTCATTACAGGCGCTTATAGCAGGTGGCTGACATCTCTCGACTGTGACCAATCGTGGCATGTGAGGTATGAAAAACTATTAGGTGAGGAGATGTTGATTATATTGAAGATTAAAAAAAATATCCCCTGCCTGCTTTGAAACCCCTCATTAGCTCACTTTTAATAGATTTCAGAATGTGCTGTACATGTGCTACTCTATTTACCTCGTTTGTAATGTTTTTGAATAAATGCTAATAGATTATTATTTTTTTAATGGCCAGCTAGCTAGCTACCTGGCTAGCTAGCTATCCATCCATCTAGCTAGCCATCCATCCATCTATCTAATATCTATCCATCTATCCATCCAATATCTATCCATCCAGCTATCCATCTGTCCATCCATCTATCCGTCTGTCCGTTCATCTATCCGTCTGTCCGTTCATCTATATATCCATCTATCCATCTATCTGTATGCACAATATATTTTTTAGGCTATCCGCTTCTTAATTATTTTATTAACCTCTTTTTAAAAGCTCTAATTGTTGTTTTCTACAACAACAAACTACACATTTGTGAGCTGTGCTCTGTTGTCTGGTTATGTAATCAGCAGACACATGCAGACAAAAGGTCTCCTGGTGAGCTTGTTCCCAGCAGGAGGCTAACTGAAGTTTTGCTCTTTGGGCCTCATTTGCAGTGATAATCACACGAGGTGAACGCTAGTTCACTCAGTAAATCCCACCAGATGATAAAACTGATCCTCTTCGCCTTTTGTCCAGTCTTTGTTGTCGTCAAAATAAAAGGTGGTTTAGGATTCTGGACTCCAAAAAGAAGTGACCCTCCTCCAATCTAAAGGTCCACGAGCCACAAATCAGCCAATTGTGCTGATAAAAGGAGCAGTGGAAAGGATCGGAATGTGATGGGAGATAGTAGTGACATGTCAAAGGCCACAAGGCTCCAAAAATCTATCGTGCTAAAGAGCTCATCTGTGAGCAATACCGCAGCAGCAAGACTACCCCCCCCCCCCCCACTATGAATGATAAAGAGAGCTGAAGAGCTGGAAAACATTAACAAAGAGACAAAGACAAAATAGCCACACTCGCCACAAGTGCTTATGCGTGTAAAAAAAATAATAATGCAGTTGTGTGTGCATTTATGCAAATGCTCTTGGATGTCAGTGTATGTGTGTGCGCATGAGTCATCTGTGTGCACTGCTCCAAGACTGTGTCTGTTCATGGACCGAGGAGAAGGGTGATTCATCGTCACTGACCTTTTCAGGCTGAATTATGACAACGAGTTGGGCCATCCTTGCCGCAATAACACACGTCAAGGATGGCACACAAACATACAAGTAAACAACAACACACACTGCGGGCCATCGCAAGGAGTAGATGCAAAACAGGCCAGGGGAGCTAGCAAAATATTAAGCTACCGGGACACAAACACGAAGTGCAAATGAAAGACAACAGGAGTGGAAGAAATAGTTATTTCTTAGGTGCATTGCGACTCTTGAGTAGTCACCGATATCAATAACAAGTACCGATACCACTTGTCCTTTAGATACATAAAATCCACCCCACCCCCCTCAAAAAACAAAACAATGACAGATACTTTTAAATAAAGATCTATATATCCCAATATAGCATTTTTCCCTTAAAATTGCAAGAAATTAATTGCAATTTTCTAGTTTTCAAATTTCTAGTTCTTAATTGTAAAATTGCCACAATAACCCCATAGCGATACCTGTTATCCGTAATTTTCCCATCCCTAGTAATCAATTAATATGTTTAAATAATCAGATATTAATTAGCATATGGTTGGCGGAACTGGAAAAAGGTTCAATACTGGATGTTGAATGTTGGAAGCATAACATTGTCAATAATGTCTTTATGAAATAAAGAATTCAGATTTATCGTAGGTCTTAAAGGCACAGTGTGTAAGTAATAAGTGACCACTAGATTTCACTTAAGCATAGAATGCAGCCGAAGCGCATGCATTTAGAAGCATGCACATTACGGTGGCTCAGAGAGATCAAACTCCACAAGCCTACCACCAATTCTTATTTTGCGTGAGAAAACGAGCATCTCGGCCAGCGACGGCGACTTGGTAGCCGGTGTGAAGCCCGGCGAGCGGCACCGAAAGCCCGAGCGAGACAGATTTAGCCGGAGCAGCTAACAAGAGCGGCTAGAGGGAGAAGCTAGTAATAAAAAAGCTCATAAAAGCTTCCGAGAGCAAAGCAGAAAGTGAAAAGCGACGGGAGCCCCAGCTGTGGAAGTTCCGTCACTAGCCGCAAGCACCACAAGGGCTAACTACGTTCGCAAAGTTGTTCTTTGGGCATCTGTAGCAGGAAGATGGCGGCAAAACATGTCAGCATCTTGTAACCTGAGACTGCAGCCATTTAATATAAATAGTGATTACTAGACCTACGTTTATACTGTATAAAAAAAAAGTATGTTGATGTGATATAATTTTTATTTTTTATTTTTGCATATTATTGAAATCAATAGTGGGTTTTTAAATTTAATGAATTATTAGTTCATCACTAGATGGCGCTAAAGATTACACACGGTGGCTTTAAGATCGCACTTTTCTAGTTAATATTGTTTACTGTTAAGTATCACAAACTGTGTAAATTGTTGCCCATTCGGCATCCATTGCAGCCTGGTCATCCTGGAAGGGGGATTACCACATTTGCGGTCCCTTCTCAAGGTTTCTTATTTTTCCCCTCATGGATTTTTTGAAAGTTTTTCCTTGCCCTCTTGTTCGATCAGGGAATGTCGTTAATATTTGTCAACTGTGGGCATTTGAAGCCCTTTGAGACTCTTTTGTGATTAAGGGCTATATAAATAAACTTGACTTGACTTGATCAAGAAAGAAGTTAAGTTTGATTGATTCATTCATTGATGAATTAAAAGGTGTGTCTCTGAGATATAGCGTCCATACCAGGAGTGTCAAACTTGTTTTTGTCGCGGGGCACTTTGTTACATATACACCAAAAATTGATAGCTTACTAGTTTTGATATCTGAAGTCAAGGATAATAGTTTGTTGATTTATTGTTCAAGTTACTGTAGAATTTATTTATTTTTTAATCTTGCAAAAGTGAAGATTTTTGTTCAGATTTTAGCAAGTCTCGTGGAAAGCTACATGATTTGCTTTTGTGGGCCACATAAAATGACATGGCGGGCCGGATCTAGCCCACGGGCCTTGGGTTTGACATCAGTACCCGTAAGGGAAGTACTCCAAAATCAATATCAGCGTGTGGTTGTTTGCCGTCTTTAATGTATTTTGAAATGCCGGGCACGAGATTTACGAAAAGAAAAAGCTAAGATATGGGAAGCTAAAATTATAAGCAAATATTTGCCCGATCAACTCCACTCTGAGTCTTCTTCTGTAAGGTTTCTTTGTGTTAGGGGGGAATTTATCCAAACGCTCACTCATGGTGTCTCTAATTATATAAGGTGCACTTAATCCTACTTTACATGACAAGAGATAATTGCTATTGTGACTTGGTGCTTTAAAAATAAAATCCAGGCGTCCGTGTATTATAAGAAAGAGAAAATAGAGGTCAAAGAAAGACAGAATAACACAGGTGTGTGTAGGAGTGCAATTGTCCTTATCAGCAAGCATGCGCATACAACCGTTGTAGCATACACAAACTGAACAAAATCAGAGGGGCACACAAGTCCACATCCAAATGCAGCGATGTAGATTGTGATGTTGTACCACAGCTGACCAACTTCAGCGAGGCTCTAAGGGTCGATCGGTGACACGGCGACGAAAAGAAAAAGATTTTTCTTCCCTTCACTTGGTATTTGACAAAAGCCCAATCAGAGGGTGCAGCAGACCATACAGAAAATGCTGCTGATTACATCCTAATACACACAAAGCCAGTAGCTGGTGCACAAACACACGCTGATTACGTCCTCCCCGGCGCTCCTCTCGCCTCCTCCCGGTATCGGTTACACGGTAAAGCCATGCTGATCGAGGATCAGCGTTTTTGGCGCAGGGCGGCGAAAGAGTTTGGGGGCTTAACCTCGCTTCCAATACGGGAGGGAGCGACGTCGGCTCCCCGAGCCCCTGAGCCCCCCCAAATACAAATAAACAGCTACAACACAAAAATGTCTGGCAGATTCAAAACAATTTCCTGGAGGATCTGTCAGTGTGCAGCAGGAGAAGCGAGGTGGGGAGGATCTAAAGAGAGGAGCGGCTGGTGAGAGTTGGGCAAGATTATGTTGCAGGGAAAAAACTGAAAAGGAAGAGAATGAGGGAACAAAATTGCACTTGCGGGTTTGGATTTTAATCAAATCATCATGTGAGAGGCTGAATTATACAGCACATACTTATTTGATGACACTTTATTTGCAGTATCCATCCATCGACGTGAACAAAGTGTGGTCACCAGCATTCACACCCAAAATCAGACTGAAAATATCCCGTCTTCGCCACACTTGGTTTGAATGCAAATCATCACATGCGCACAGCAGTCTCATGAGTGCATGCTGTTTACTGTTTGCTTTTCCGGATCTCTATTTGCATGCGAGTGCGACGTTATAAGTTTATATAGATTTGAATTTGCTTATGTGGCTTTGAGGATATTTATTCCTGTGTTTGCACGCACACGTTTGTCTGCTCCTGTTGCTGCGTTGGTGCGCCTGTGGTCAGGCTGGAATGGAACACGGACATTTTGCCACTGAGCCGAATTCAGAGAAACAGGCCTGAAACGGTCCTGGCCTGCAGAACAGTATTTATATTCCCTATTTATCCGTTGGAGAACCACAGCAATCTCTATCACCGCCTTGTGATTCATGTTTGTTTGCTTTGCTCAGAGCAGATTCAATTTCATCACTGAGACTCTTTTCTCTTGCCCCCCCCCCCCCCCTCCCTAAAATGGGCTTTCTGCAATAATGTTCACACCAGCACTCATTTGCGGCCGCACTGAGCACACAGCGGTTTTCCTCAGAAAGGATAAGACATTAAAACTAATAACCTCCATAATTATAAATCCATATTTCTCCGATGAGAAACAAGCTCAGGTTCCAGTTCGAGGAGGAGGACTTCTTGGCAGGAGCCGTCTGAGGGTGCAACAGAGCGGCTGTTGGAAAACAAAGTCATTTCAGAACGCGCCTCGGAAAACAGAAACCGCTGTTCTATAGCTGCTTGGAGGGGGGGGGGGGGGGGTGAGGCCCATCTGACAGAGGGCTATGATTTCAGCTCAGTCATTGGCCCGTGAAGAAAGAATATGCGTTGCTGGCAAAGCGCAGCGCAAACAACCTCAGACATCTGAACTGGAAGAGGAAACATCCATTTGCATGTGTTAAAGAGAGTATAAGCTGCCATTGTTTCATCATGCTTATATGTTTTTATCCAGAAACAGGCCGCAATGTTTCACCATAAGGCGAATGATGCTCATCTCCTACATTTACTCTTCGCGATCACTTCCCCAAACATTAATCTTTCCAGCAGTCTCAAAATGTCTCCTCTTCTTTTTGCCTGGAGCTATTTTGAGGTTTTAAAAGCACCAAGATGGATTTGACATTGCAGATGGAAATAAATGAAACAAGGAAGTTTACTTTCAACTTTTGAGAAGTGCTCACAGAGAAAAGGAACGTTGTGTGAGAGGTTGCCAAATGAGGTTGAGAAGAAATACAAAAAAAAAAAAAAAAAGAATAGCAGTGTTGTTTTCTGTGTGCTGAGAGGAGATCCAAGCTATCAGTTAAGGAAAGTGACTGGAACACAATCTCAGCAAGGCTCACAAACACATTTAGAGATCTTAAAGGCTGAATAATGACGGTTGGGATGATTAGAGGAGGGGAAGACAGTGAGGTGGGGGGTAAAGTATTCTAATAAGGTAAGCGTGGAGCTCTGCTGAGTGTCTGTGTTAGGAGATGTACAGAGGCAACTAATTGAGATGAATACATGAATATATCATCTAGGTTTGAAGGCTTCAGTCGTAACCAATGACAACCATTCATTTGGCTGGCCACGTAAGCAGGCCCGCCTGCCTTTGCAACAAAGTCCTCATGGACGCCCGCCACCCCCCGCCATACCCCACTCTCAACAAACTCCTCTGTAATAAACGAAAGGCAATAATGCTGTGCCTGCTAACCCCCCTCAGCATGAAATATCCTAAGGAGAAGTAGCAGAGGCAGCCTGGATAGATTTGCAAAGCAAGCAGAAAGTCACATATTACACTGCTGCTCCATAAACACTCAGACAGTGGGGGTTAAATCTTCTTATCCCGGGCCGTGCTGCTCCACCGGGGCTAACCTGAGCTGTTAGCGGGGTTTACTTTGAAAGGGAAATCCGTTAAGTATTACTGATTAGCAACTTAAAACTCTAATCGGTAACATCAATGATAGTTAGCCCGAGTGAATGAGCAACTTGGATTTTCTTCAGGTGAAGCTTGCATTGGAGGCTAATTAAGTATTTGAAACACTAACTGCTCTATGATGACTACAAAACAAGCATTTGAACACTTTGATCGCCTGTAACGCAAGTAATGCATTACTCCAAAATGTAGGAATTCTCAAGTAACAACTCATCTAACGTGTTACTTTTTACAGTCAAGTAATCAGACTATAGTTACCCTTTAAATACTTTAAAAGTTACTACTTTGCTCATAAGTGAAAGTAATGTCAGTATTTGCGAGAGTATAGCAGCTTTCATCCACAGTGTCTCCCTCACAACCATATTTTTATGTAAAACTAAGGAATAATAAAATACAGCAAAGCACCTGATTCCTAAGACAATAATACTTACTTAAGTCACTAAACAAGTTACTATAAGTTATAGAACATGTAAGAAAGGGGAACTCTGGTATTTACAGCTTAAACATGGTGAAAGGCATTGTGGGAGTTTTCAAATTCACGTTACCGTCTGTTGGCGTTAAAGTAGGAAGGAGATTTTCAAGCTAGAAGTACCTTCATTATTTTGAGTTTGTGAAAACAAAAATGTCAAGGTTTATTGCACACTTTGTGCTGTCTACAGAGATAATGTAGCTCTAATAAGACAATGCCCCCAAAAAAACATAAATGCAGTATGTAGTCAAAATGCAAATTATTGTTACTTTTATAACCAATATACGGTGCATTATAAATATTGAGTTTTGGCATTGCAACATTAATGTAATGTAAAAAGACTGCCTTTTTTATTTACTTTAAAATATATTTATGTTAAGTGAAGTCTAGAAAGTCTGTCTTCTTTTTTTTTAAACAAGTAGCCAATTTTTGTTAAGTGAAATCCAGAGTAATTATGTTTTAAGTCAAAAAGGTTGTCTTTATATTATTTTTTTTAATAAAAAAAAATTCTTAAATGTCACTGTTAAAAAATGCAGTTCCAACTAAGTGTCAAAACTGGGTGTCATTTCATTTTTATGTTAAGCAGTGGTCGGTATTTGCTGAATGTAACTAATAATAAATAATAATGCATCTGATTTATAGAGCGCTTCTCTATACACTCAAAGACACTTTTACAACGGAATGGATACATTATTCATGCACTCACACATTCACACTCATTCACACCTGGGGCGGGTTGACGGAAGCGTGGCTGCCAGTGAGTGCCTACAGCCCCTCAAACCACCACCAAACATTCGCACCATTCATACACCAGTGTGAGTAGCACTGGAAGGCAATGTGTGTGTGTGTGTGTGAAGTGCCTTGCCCAAGGACACAATGACACATGACTTTAGGAGAGCGGGGATCGAACAACCGACCTTCTGATTACAAAACGACCGTCTCTACACCCTGAGCCACGCCAACTATAAAAGTAATTTAACTTAGTTATTTTTAAAATCAAGTAATCACTAAAGTAAGTTACTTTTTAAAGCGAGTAATCAGTAAAGTAACTAAGTAACTTTTTTAGGGTAACAAGCAACACTGACATTTTTCATCCACTTACTATGCTCTTATAACAGAAATAAGAACATCTGATCATGCTGCTGGTTCTGTAAGTAATTTTAAATGTCTACCGTCTGATAAATGTGCAATAATAGTGTCTGTTCTTTGTTCTACATTGATAAAGAGCATGCACGAGGCGCAACCATTTGGACAAAAAGAAAATGTGCAGCAGTCTTTCTTTGCTGTAATTCAAATCTTTGCGTGATTTTACTGAGGAGGTTACCAGATGTTAAAAACCCATTTAATTGCAAGTTGGAAAATGTGTGAATCATTTGCATCTCTATAATCTGACGTTCAAAATGCCTTTGTCTTTTCGAGAGCGCAGCTGACAAATGCATGTCATTTGAATAGGGGGCTGTGATTTGATTATGGTAATTTCATGTTAACGCTAAAAGATGACATCTAACGTTTTTGTTTTTTTGTTTTAGAAAGATTACTTTTATTGCACAATCTGAGTCTAAGTGACTATTGCCGTGACTACTACTGCCGTAGTTTGTATAAAACCAAAAGTGTGGGAGCATACATGTGGACATTCTGTGTGTTGGTGTATTTACTCCCTGGCAAAGGTAGGGTAAGGAGGATCTGGTGATCTAATATGAACCTGGCCAGGGATTTCAAACTTGACCTTTAACTTCAACCCAAAGGCAAGCCAGTTTGTAAAATAAAATTGTATAGCGTGTAAACAAGCCAATGGTAGGGGAAGCAAAAGAATGGCAGGAGTGTATGTGTAGGTTGTGAAGAATAAATAAATACAGGGGGAAAAAACACGTCAAAGAAAATAAGTATTGGTGATGTGCAACACGACTTCTAACCTTAATCCTGTCAAGTGTGAGCAATGCTGAGATCATCCCACCGTGTCAAATACAGCTGTCAAATGTCTTCTTGAGTCTAAAGGCGGCTTGAGCAACCATGCATAGGGTAGAGAAAGAAGAAAAGGTAATTTTAAACATTTGCGTAACTGCCAGATCCTCGGGCACACACTATCTGTCCCTTGCTGCTCGTAGTTGAGAGAGTTTCCCGGGATTTAGCGTCAAACCAAATGAGTGACAAGAGCACAAACATCTCCGCTGTTTGCTGCTAGTCATCATGAGGGCTGGAATCCTCCAAAGGTGAGGGAGTATGTGCCCCGCTGCGGCAGTTTTCCGGTGTAAAAGTCGACAGACCTCTGAGTCCACGACGGCACACTAAGATGGAGAGTGACAGCTGTCAGGAAGGATCAGGCTTACCCTACACAAGGAATCAAGGGAGAAGACTAAAGGGGTGTATGAGGACTGGCTGCTTCTGTTTACTGCCTGACGGCCTCAAGCCAGAACACACAGACACAGCCGGCATTCAGGCACCTTCATTTCGACAAGAGTAGGGATCTAAACTAACTTTTACTAGGAGCACAGTGTACTTAACCTGAAATCAGTGTGCAAGTAGAAAATTTAGGAATGCACACTGTAAATTACTCATTTCCACTATATTAGTTGTAAATTGGCTGATGTGTGGAACAGAAGTTTGTCAGTAACAAAAAATACTCAACAATAATAATGAAAAAAAAAAAGCAGATTAACTGGTTGCACATGCGCAAGTAGATAAAAAAACATTTAACGGCATTCTGGAGCCCTGAAGAGAACTCGATGAAAGAATAAAAAATAAAAAAACTAACCTTATATGTAAAATGAATTCTGGAATGACAAGATTGAAATATTCAAGAAAAGAAGTGTTGTTGTTTTCTTTATAGAAATAGTCATCAAAAATCCACACTTTTTTTTACAGATCCACACGAGTATTTGTTCCCTCAAGGTTTCTTTGTGTGGCTTTTTGAGAGAGAGAGAAAAAACAATCGGAAATTGTGATGGAAAAAGAGGCAATGAAAAACGTACTAATTCCTATCAAGTTACCAAAAATGTAATTTATGAGAATAATGTCCTGATTTAGACAAGTGCTGTGCTAGTTGTGCATAATGTTATGGCTAATGTGCATTATGGATGTGTGTGTACATTAGAGGTGAGTAACTCAAAAAAAACTATTTCAGCGCATGAATGTCAAATAAACTAAACATATAAATGTACAATATCACTTTAACGAAAACATCAATAAATAATTAAAAGGCTACTTCAAGCAAAAGAGATGGTCTTACATAAACATTCTTTGTTTTATGATGAAACTGCACAATAGACTCACCACGCTGAGATGATTAATTATATAATTATACATTTGAATATGCTGAACTTCAACAGGTGGATACGCCCATATTTAACAGCAAAGCTGACATCTGGTTCATTATTCAAAAGCAACATGAGTACTGACAATTTGCACATTTGTCTTCAGTGCAGTGCATACAATGCGAATTTCTTTTTTCGAACGCGCTCAAGTTTCTCCAGCGAGCAACAGAGGACTCCAGCAGGTCTGAACTGCAATTTGCATTCACGTACAAACCAGCTGGCTTTATTCCACAGAGCTTTATATTCCACAAACGCAAACCAAGACATCAAGCAAGTGGAATTCTTGTAGGCTGAAAGGCCCAAATTTTTAAGCAGACAAAGACGGCACTTGACATCGCTGTTCTTTTTTTGTGTACACATCCTACCCTTTTCCCCGCGCTCATTTATTTCATTTAATTCCTGCAGTCTTAAGTCACTCCCATCTGAGCCCTCTAGCCTCTAAAACCAGCACAGCTATTTTCCACACAAACATCTCATTGCAAATCCCGTGTTTAGACAACACAGTGAAATGCAGCCAGTTTGTTTGGTTATGTGTGTGCGTGCGTGCGTGCATGCGTGCGTGTGTACTGATGGATGGCACAGGCTGGAGCTGGTCTGGAGTTTAGATCAGAGCAGGGTTATCATTACTGACCCCTGCTGTGTCTCTGACCCTTTGTCCGTGGGTTTTGACTTTTAGCCCTTCCGCCATCCCCTTCCCCTCTGTGCACGCACACACATGCTTGTCAGAGCTGGCCTGGGATGCACAGAACCAAGTGGTGGCCATCCCCTGCAGTGAAACAAGGGCAACGGACTGCACCATTTGTTGCTTACTTTACCTCATGCCTTTTGTCGCTTGTTCAGCCGCAGTCATGCAGCATATAGTGGAGAGGGTGGTGGAGTTGATCAAAGAAAAGACATACAGAGCCAAGGGGGTCAAAGGGCAGGTGGGATTTTTGTCCTCACGTTGCATCCTTCTGCCATGTTAAACAGTAATAAATCAGGCCGGATAGGCTCGCCCTTTAGATTTGGATTTACATCGTAAGGCTGAGTGGGTGGACCACATTCCCACCTCAGGCAATGAGGCAACATTCACAAGGCAAGCCTTCATACACAAACATGCAGTGCACTCTACTTACTGTACAGGAAAAAACACAAACATGCGCTCAGCTCTCACTGTCTGCCCCTTGGGCTTTAAATGCAAACTGTACATGTGGCTGGCACGGCTATTATACTGTACAGGATATATGATAGATGAAGTGAGCCACGGTGCATGCACAGGCTGCGGTGTAATAAATAACGTGAACTCGTCCTGTTGCAAAGGACAACAGCATTAATATACAACAAAGACAAATACAAATTCTGATTATTGCTGACATGGGAGACTTACAGTATATGAGGCTAATAATGATCACTTGGATGGAGCCTGCATGTCTGCTGAAGCACTGCAGGCAAGTACTCCCACTTGCTACACCATCAATACACTCTTACACAGCGGAGACATTACAGATGTCCAATAAAGTTGTTATTGTCAAGTCTACAAATTGTTGCTTCAAATCCTTCACCTGTCAGAAAACTCTACTATTTCCCTGTGGAGGAAAATGTCCATAATTATAATGTTACTTAAGCAAAAGTATGAGCAATATTATACTACAAATTCTTAAAAATGTTACATATAAGCTTGTTAAGCTTACAACATGTTACAGCCATACTATCCTGGCGCCCACTATAACAAATAAAAACCTGAGATAACCCCCCCAAAAAATTCCATGTTGTTCTTATGCGGGAAAAGAGCCAAAATCAGTTGTTTTTTTTTAATTATTATTTGCCCATCAGAAAAAATGCGGGTCTGAAGGGGTTAAAATTCTGGCTAGGCATCAATGGGGATTACAACCTGTCAACTTTGTCCATCATGTTCCCCAAAATTGTCTCACGCCCATCCCGTTTTGTCCACGGTGACCTGAAAGATGCCCTCTGGGATCATAAAGTAAATGTAGCATAAAACAGCAACAAACCGCATGAGACATTAGTACCCAAAGGGTTCCCGAAAGACATCTCGGTATTATAAAAATAAAAGCTATTTCATTCCCGAGCCCACATACAGTAATACCTAGCCCTTTAAAAACATCATCATGCCTCGTTTAAACTCTGCCTTTGAGGAAGAGCTCACAAAAGAAAAACATGCGCTGTTTAGATTAGCATTAATGTGAATTTTTGCTTCAGAGGGTGCTGACATACTGTGAGAGTTATTTAAAACAAAATACTAGAATGGTTTTCTTTTCTCGACACATCTAAGAAATAGTTTGTATTTAGTCTGTCTGATATCCTCGTCCCTCGCCCAAGGACGTCTGGGATGGGATCCAGCTCACCCGTAGCCTTCGCGAGGACAAGCAATGCAGAAAATGGACGTATGGTGTATGTGGTAGAGATAGAGAGAGAGAGAGAGAGAGAGAGAGAGAGAGAGAGAGAGAGAGAGAGAGAGAGAGACCATCAACATGAAATCTAAACGTTCTCTTGGTAGCAACGAGGGTAATTTAACAGTAAGGAATGGAATGGATCTTTATTACTGATTAATGTATGTACATGGTGTTTATAAGCTATAAAAAAAAATCACGATATATGTGATATATCCGTTGTATATAGTATATAGGATTGATATTTTTACATCGCAGAATTTGTTAAAAAAAACATCTAATTGGCAATGTTAAAAAATATATACTGACTGGCCACAATTTTATGATTACAAGCACAATCGAAATGAAAAGCTGTTTCATGATTCTGCCTGTACTGCATAAAAATCCTCAGTTCTGATTGGCAAGAGGGGTATTTATTTGAGATGAGACTATAAATCATAGTACCCTGTGGGTTTATTTTACCGATAATAATTTATCACGGAGAAACAAAGAGAATTATGATCACACACATGCAAGCATGCAAGGAGAGCTATCAGAGTTTCGCGGCCCGCAGTGCTTCCCTGAAACCGTGGGGGTGTGCAGTACCTTGTTCAAAGGCACCTCGACAATGGTCAGGTCTGGCATAGTCGCCTTATTTATGAGAAGTCATTAAAGATTTCTTGAGCCTTAAATGCTGATAAACCGAGAGTTTCATGACGTTTTCAGTAAAACATTGTGGAAGATTTCATTGCTTTTCTTACGGGTGGGTTATAATGTAAACACTCATAAAACGCTGGCGCTGGCTGTGGTGGAATGCATGTTTTCTTTATGTGCTGTAAAAACACTGCAATATTTCCTCCTCCAAAGCCCTAAACGCGACAAGTACCTCAGCATATTTAAGTATAAGCATTAGGAAAGGGATTTTTTTCAACTAATCTTACCATTCTTATAATATAAACATTTCGGGAAAACTAACTGAGAGTCCACTTCCTGTTTGACCTTAAACAATCGCCAAGTACATCACTTTGGGCCGTTGCCACGGTGATGCCGCAGTCACCATTAAAGGACAGTTTAACTAAGGAGCGCCTGGCCACACATGTCGGTGTTCAACAGAGTGTGAAGCAGAGTGTATTACTTGTTCCGTCAAGCCCCTCCGGATAAATGAATGTTAAATCACGACAACAATAGATCAGCTTTCAGAAGAAACTTACACGTGATGTAGTAGTTGACGTTCCTCTTGAACTCCAGGCCCATGTAGTTGGGGCTGAACTCCTGGAATTTGATGGTAAACTTGATGTCCTTCTCCGGCTTGTTGCAATTGACCAGAACATTTGGATCAAGGACCGTGCTGCAGCTCTCCGCCTGCTCCCTCTTCACCAAGTACAGCTTGTAGTACTCATACTCTCGGCCTTGGTCCGCTCTTGGACAGATGATATCTAGCTTGTCACCAATTTCTGGGTAGATAATCAGGCCTTTGCCAGCAATAAATCTGTGAGGCAAAAAGAAAGAGGCAGACTGTAAGTAACACATCATAAAGGAAGTCTGGAAACGCAGCCACAAAATTTCTAAACAGTTTATATAGTCCTAATACTTTGGGCTTTAATGTTTTTTTAAATCCTCCAGCATTAGCTTTTAGGCAGAGCCGTTAATTTGGGCCCGCAAACACATGACAAGTTACGGCTTGACCATGTTCAGGCACACAAATACTCAGAGGGTCCTTCTCATACACAGGTTGGAAATAAAGTACACCAAAGGAAGGAAACAACCTGGCCACACACAAAATGGCAGCCATTAAAATGATTAGAGGAAGAGCGGCATGGAACATCATGTAAACTCGGGCTGGTGACTCGAATTGAGATGCCAATTGGTCGTTAAAAACAAATGCTGAATCGGAATTTTCGGATTCAAGTGCAAATGAATCATAGCATATTGTTGTGTGTAGTGTCACAAGAATGATCGATTGGCAACACATATGTACATATGTTAGCGTGTGTACAACGTTTAGTCAAATAATGGATAATGGACCAGAGAGACGAACCCTCACATGGGTTAGCTTAGCGCTAGCTAATTTAGGGCGACTATGTGTCCTCTTTTGCCATTCTTATACGTCCCAGTAAGATGGGAGATTGCAAATTTGGAAGGTCGACCAGAGAGATGAACCCTCACAGGGGTTAGCTTAGCGTTAGCTAACTTAGAGTGACCATACGTCCTTGTTGGCACTTTTTTACACCCTGTCCGGGGATGTGGGGGGATCTTTATAACCTCGCCAGCCAGATTGATAATTGTGATTCACTCGAGGGAGTTCTTCACATTATCTATCTGGTGCTTCACCTAAGCAGACCCCTTCGGGAAAGGCAGGGCTTGCTGTACAATACTTTGAGCTGATTGGACGATGCGACATCGTCGCACATTTTGTTTTGACCAATCAAGGCAACAGATGAAAATTTTTGAAAGTTTTTAATGGCGTAAGAGGTGTGTGACGTGGACACAAATGAAGGTCAAAAACACAGAAAAGAAGGCAAGCTATGGCAGTTAGGACAGCTGCAAGTAATAGAATGTTTTTTTTTATATATATATATGTGAGTGCCAAAAAACAGCTTATTGTTGAAATGAGATGTAATATAATATATAATGAAATATAACAATAATGCAAGCAATATGACATTCTGTTCATTTGTCTGTCTTTCACCAACGTTCTTGAAGTGGGCTCACCCTGAGGTGATTTATGTTACCAGTTGAATTAGTTGAAATACAACTGGTCAGTTTGCTTCTGAGTGTTCATATACGGTGCTGAGCTGTGTCAGTGGCCAAGAAGTTTAACTCACTACTAGTGACCTGCGCTCTCAAACCAGAGATGATGATGTGATGTGGGTTTGATCCCTAACACCACCAGCAGTAGAACTTGGTGTGACACCACTGATTTAGAACATGTCATTGAGAATTCAAAAGAGAGCTATGTTCATATCGGAGAGGCATACAATAAAATAGTTATAATAATGCAGGAATGGGCAAACTCTATCCTAGAGGGCTGGAGTCCTGCAGGTTTTGGATGTTTTCCTTCTCCAACACAGCTGATATATAATCAGCTCATCAGCAAGCTCTGCATAAGCCTGATAACAATCCTGTTGATTGGAATCAGCTTGTGTTGAAGAAACCTTAAAAACCTGCAGGACTCCGGCCCTCGAGGACCGAGTTTGCCCGCCCATGTAATAATATATGGGCAACTTAAGGTAAACTTTGGAAAAGTTTGTAAAACATGTAACTATCTCAAGGCAAGGCCGAGTGTTTTCTTTTGGGGAAATCAAAGAATGTAAGCTAACTGCTACAACAGACATGACACAGCGATGGATTTAAAACTTTACCAAGGCAAACAAAAAACAAAAAAAACCTGGGTTCCATCTTTAGCCAGTGTGCGGTGAGGAATCCTGGAGGTTTACAGTAATATATTTGAAACTAAAAAGGAAAACCTTTCTGTAGGTTGTGTTAGCATGTCGGACGCATATGTACACTCTGATATGATATATGATATGGTGTGGATAAAGCTTAATAGAAGTACACTTCATTTACCATTTACCATTATGACCAAATTGTATTTTAAATTTTTTGGACTATATCTTCCAGCAAAAATGCAATTAGTAACCCATTTAAAAGGATTCAAAATTTGGTGGTTAAACAGTAAACTCATATGCGAACAAGCATTTGAGTCCAGGCCCTACTGTAAACACATATACGTTTACATATAAGGCAGATTTGAACATGATATGGATTTGACAACGGAGGTCCAAGTATGAGGCAAACAGTGTGCGGGGTCAGGCTTTCTGGTTCATCTTCCCACTGGCGGATCATCTGCTAGGGGATTAAGATAATCCATTTGGCCTTACTGTACCACTCCACCTCGCTCACTTCTGCCAACTCAATCAGATCAGATTCTATTCTCTTGTATTCACAAAAGGTTGTGAGCAGGAGACGAGTATGCGTGTGACAAGTGGGGGCAGGGGCACACGAGGAATTGCAGTGTGTTTGAGCAATCGTGCGTGTGTTTATACAGGTCAGTGTGTGTGTGTGCGCAATATTTTTTCAGCAAAATGGGCTGAGGTTGCGGTCTGAAAGGGGGGTGCGGGGGTCAGACTGGGCTGAATCATTGTTCTGGACTTGTTTGAGGCTTAAAATGTCAACATGGTTCAGCTCTGCTGTCCCAGTTAGCCAAGCATTAACCCAGACAGCCGGACTGACCACGGGTGTGTGTGTGCGCGTGCGTATCTGTGTGTTATGATCGCAGACAGTGAGCACAGCAGAGAGCCTATCTGCAAGATCTGCTCATGCCAGCGGATTTAAGCAGGATTTAGCTGTGCGCAATGCATTTGCTGTTATTTCTGATCCCTCACATTTTAACAAGACATCAGGGGCCGGGGCACTGTCTCTCTCTGAGAGCATAATCTCACCTTATCTGCATTACGTATTTCATCATGGCCCACTAAAGAACTGACACCTCAGATGGGCTGGGGAGAGTTAATTTCATATGAGTAAGACAGAGGAGCGTGTGAGTACTATATAATAGGGATATACCTCATCTTGTTTATAGCACTGGAAGAAGGTCAGCCATGGTACAAAACAATCATTTAAAAAGACGCATTTTCGCAGAATAACTCCCCATGAAAATGAACATGATCGGATTAAGGCCTTGCACCATTCATGAGCATCCTTCTTAGAGAGACATTACCGAATAAATGCCTTCAATCACATCAAAGGATGAATACAAAATGAAATTGACAAAATGGTCCAACGCAGGTGCATCCGACCTCACATTTTGTTTTGTTTTTTTGCTGATGATATGAGGGCACAAACTTAGAAAAAGGGTGAGGCGCTATTGTCTGTTGCTTGTGAGGGTGAAGGGAGGGGTTGTGCTAATTCAAGGGCCTATACGAGTGAGAATGTAGGGAATCCTTTGTCCAATGTCTTTTAACAATTTCTGCATTTCAGCAGCAACCTTCAAGTGTGCGTCTGTGTGTGTGTGTGTGTGTGTGTGTGTGTGTGTGTGTGTGTGTGTGTGTGTGTGTGTGTGTGTGTGTGTGTGTGTGTGTGTGTGTGTGTGTGTGTGTGTGTGTGTGTGTGTGTGTGTGTGTGTGTGTGTGTGTGTGTGTGTGTGTGTGTGTGTGTGTGTGTGTGTGTGTGTGTGTACGCACACACCAAACCCCGGTTCACGTGTGTGAGTCTATGAAGACATGGACACAATCAGTCTCTAATTGGATCTACAAGATGCATCAGTGAGGCATAAACATGTTTCCATGGCAACGTTGGGCTTTGTTGCTGACCAGCCCATCTACTCCCCGCCTTCCCTCTATCCCTCACGCTCTCTCGTCTTTATTTCTTTCTACAATCCCATCCTCTCTTGCTTTATCCTTTCACCCATTCACCTTCTCCACATTTCTCTCGCTGTGTCCCCTCCACTTGCCCTCTACGGGTAGAAAAAAACCATAGCAGACAAACATGTGTGAAACCAGAGGGGAGAAAAGAAAGACTATCACAATTAGACTTTGAATTGTCTCGCTCAACAAGTAGGTCCTTTCTAATCCTTTGTTCAGATATTACATTTGTAAGTGTTCTCGTTCAAAAGGCCACCAATCGCAGCTCTCAACACACAGCCCAATTCTCAGTTTTTACATACCATTTGTTCCCGTATCAAAGATAGCCACAACCATTTAGATGAATAATTAAGATTTCTCAAATCTGGAAGTCTTAATATCCCTTAAAGATTTAATCACAAGCCGGCCCCTGTCATTGATTCAATTTTCCGAGCTTGTCTTCTAGTCGGTGGTTAGATTGCTATCCTGCTTCTGTTTCCCAGCCTTTGTCAACTGTCTGCTATAATGAGGCTCTGGCTGCTGTGGAGGTCTGGAAGCACCATCGCAGATGGGAACGAAGCAACATAAAAGAAATAGGGCAGCAATTAGTGTTTAGCCCAGTTTAAAAGCCCTCCACTTGGCAAGCTGCATGCCAACTCGCGTCCAGGATGTGAAACTAAACTGGTGGGGCTGCGACTTTGTCTCCCGTTTGTCTCTCAGCTGGCTTAATCAGCGGCAATCCATTGCTACAAACAGCCACGCAATGGAGAGGAGGGGATGTGGGACTGAAGATTATTGTACTTTTGAGGAGGTCAAAAGGGAGAGTGGTTTGAAAAGGGAGGTTGAATTGCATCGTTCATTCATGATGTCGAGAGACTTTGTAAGAGATGTTGATGAAAGGAGTTATCGTGCAGAGAGGAACAGCAGTGCTGATACAAACTAAAGTTCAGGGGGGCGGGGGGGAATCCCTCTATGTGAGACCGGCCTTATCCCCTAATGTCAAATTAGGTGGATCTTCCCACACCAAACAAAATAGAAGGAATTATTTTCATAACAACCCAATGAGGTTGGTTTTGTTTCAACTGGATGGCTCCAATGCGAGCTCAATCCTGTAAAGAGCTTAAACAAACAGCACAGAACAGAGAACAGAAAACAACCAAGCAGAGGAAAAGAGCCGACCCCTGCCTCCAAAACCCCCTCAAAAAACACCCAATTTTATACATTCCACTGGTGAATATGAGCACATGATCTCACATGTGCTTCACCCTCCCACTTTCCCATACACACACGTGGATGTGAGATCGTACAAAAGCACCGTGGGGTGCATCCTGGACCTTCCCAGCCACCCCTATTCATTGGCCTTGCCCTCGTCGACTTTCATATAAAACACCGCCTACACGAAGGCCCACTCAGAACCCCTCACAGAGCCTCAAAGCGGCCCTCATCCCCCCACCCCGCCCCCGTCCAGTCAACTCGGGCCTGTGCCCCGAGTGCCACGCTGGCAGGCAGCATTCGCCGCTTGAATGGATGGACGCGAGAACACAGGAACTGGGAGAGGAAGAGCCAGAGACGCTCCGTATCAACAAAACAGCATCTCATTGATTTGTTCCTCCTGAGCAGCAGCATGAATATGTCACACATATCGATAAAAAATCAATTATCCACAACAACACATCCAACCAACTCAGCCAACAGCTCCGATGCAGGTACAGTCAAGGGAAAAAAAGCCTCGCACCCTCTCTAACATGGATTACTGCATGACCTTTAAAATGAACACGAGAGTGTGAAAACAAACCCACACACACAAATGCAATCAACGCCACACCAGGTACTCCATTCTGCTCCCTATCAGTGTGGTAATTATCGCACCAGGAAAAGTCTTCCCTGCCCAATTACCATTTCTCTTGCACATTATACACACAATCAGTGTGGCTTCTGACTCCCGCCCTGCACATTATCACGGAAGACACCTCACATAGGGCAACCATGTTACTCTCATTTCAATCGATATTCCATTGATTCAGAATATGGATTTCGTTTTTTGGGGTCACCTGATGCCAAATCATCCAGTGGGTGTAACAAAGCAGATTTAAATTTAATTTAAATGAAACTTGGTGTACTTGTTGATAGTGATGCCACAACATTAAATCTAAGATTTTAGGCCAGTCGGAGCAGGGGGTTGAGAGCTACGGCCCGCTGACAGTTAGACAGTTTCGGTAAAAAGTAGGATGATATTCAATATTATTATTGATAATATAATAGCTATTCAATGCTATTCAATGATAAACCATGAGGGTATAGATACTTTGACTGCTGAGTAATTACATTTTATTCAAAAATTTTGTTCACATCACGTGATCCACAAGGTAAATTTCAAGGTCAAATACTATTAAAACTACTGGGTCAAAAAAATAACCCACTTTTGGTCAAAAAATGAAGTGACCCGCTACTTGAGTGAATTTGGCCCAACTTTGGGATCATCTGTATCAAAATGGCCATTTTTGTTGGGGTTGTTTATTACAGAAATTGGGTTAGTTTGCTCAAAACAACCCAGAAAGTTGGGTCAAACTGACCCAAATAGCAGGTCGGTCCAATTTTTGACCAAAATTGGGTTAGTTTTGACCAAGCAGTTTTAAGAATGTACAGTAGGTCAAAGGGTTAAATTGCTAAAATATGCACCAATCTTCTTAGTCATCCTTAAACATTTCTTGACAATAATATGTTATATGTGACCTAATTAGTCTAAACATGACATTCTGGTTAATATTACATTTATGGAATATGAGTTATGCAGCAAAATCCAGCTGTTTTTATCCATCTTAGGGGGCGACCATTTGCCATTTGCTGCCGACTGACGATGACATCACAGTTGCTCAGGGCTCAGGCAACGACCAATCACAGCTCACCTGTTTTTTTTAAGATGAGCTGTGATTGGTTGTTACCTGAGACCTGAGCAACGGTGATGTCATTTACACTCGACAGCAAGTGGCAAAATGAATAATTAAAAAATAAAAAAAATAAAAACTGCTGGATTTTGTTCGCAATATTAACCAGAATACAATATCTAGACTAGTGGAGTTATTGTCAAGAAAAAAAATTGGGTTCACTTCCCTCTTAAATGATTGCAGATTTGGAATCCTCGCATTCCCTTTCCAACAATACCTGTTTTGTGAAAATTGACACAGTAGCTCCTGAGATATAAGGGTTCAAAGGAATGTGGCCACGCCCCTTTTTGCCCAAAATGTCGGCAAGCCATAGTCCCCAACACCCACTCATTTAAATCAAAGTCTGCCTCATTAAAGCTGCTGGGCGATTTGACATGGAATCATCAGTGACCCTATGGCAGATCATGAAATGTTACAGTTATTTTAACACATTAACCCCTCTCGCTTATTGCAGCGTCGTGCAGATCTTGAGTGTTGTGTAATATATGTATAAGCAGAACCCCAGATTAAACGATGCAATAACAGCCAGGGGCTTTCTTCGTCATGAGCTACACAGCTTGTCCTCCTTTACGATCAATGTGAAATAATTATCTGCTAGTCAGCGCCGTTTCAGCCTCCAAATGTGATGAGATCCACTAGAGATAGAGTGACGCTCACACAATAGAAATGTTCAAGCAGTGGTGTGTGAACTGGCTGCGCTCCTCATGTGTGGTTAAGATCCACCGAGACTGTTGACTGGTGTGATCATTTCATATTATGGAGAAAGACATGCATGGTAAAGCTGTCACTGTCAGCATGCTTGAGTGGATGCTCCCGAGTCCTGAGAGCTGCCAGTCTCCAAGGTGTCTCCCTCGAGCGCTGACGGGCTTAAGAAAGCATGCTGCTCATCAAGCTTGTGACCAGAAATTCAACCGAAGAGCTTGTATTCATAACTGGATTGTGTCAGATTGGCGCAGGGGCAGATGTTCCCGGACTACACACACACACACACACACACACATACGCATACATAAACACTCAGCCTGCAGCGTACACACAGATTTCCTCACGTTAAACACGGTAAACAAGTCACCTCCACGGGAGTGCACAAGGAGGCCGCGTAGACAAGCATCCTCAGATTAAAGAAAACAAAACCCCGTATGGCTCCGGAATTGTTTAGCATAGCCGGAAGCATGGAATCCTTATTGTAGACTCAATTCAGCAGCGGAATTGGATCTCCAAACCTGCATTATGAGTAAGATGTGACCACAGAGATTGAAAAACATAATGAATGGAAGAAGAAGAAGCCGAATCACTTTCCACCCAGTAGAGAGATGCTTTTGTACGTGTGAAGGCAGACACCCTCCCTCTTTCTCTCACATAGATACACACACACACACACACACACACACACACACACACACCCACACACACACACACACACACTTGAGTTAGTCAACAGGCTGGCACGCAGAGCAAATCACATTCTGTGTGACTCATAACAGTTGCACACAGACAAGCTTTAACGCGCACACGCACACACCTCCCATGTTCAACAAACAAGCTCAGTACATGCTCGCTCTCGATCACTGTCACACAGGGGGGCTAACATGGCGCCGTAATGAGCTAACAAGATGACACCCAGATGGCCTTGCCACGAGGAGGAAACAAGTGGACCGGGTTGTACACCAACAGGCTGAAGAGGACCGCTGAGCCAGACGAGTGTCAGGAGTCATTACAGAGTCCAAGGAGCATAATCTGTTTCTTCTCATGGCCTCTGCGGTTTCGCTCGCAGCCGAGCCCATCCCTCTCTAAGAGCAGGCCGCTTAAGCACGGGCTGCGTGCGGTCGTGATTGAACGTCATCGTCAGTATCAGTGACAGCAAGAAGAGGCCCAGACGCTCGCTCGCTGCGTCTCCACTTAGCATCCATCAGCCCGATGAGCAGCAGGGACCTTTGACCTCGAATACTTCCGTTCAGGAAGAAACGATGGTGCTGTCACGCAAATACAACATGTATCTGGTTTGCAAACTTCCTCAGTCCGTTGGAAAGAAAAGATTGAACATTTGGCATTGTGTTGTGAAACCACACATTTTCAAACATGCTGTTACCAATTTATGAACATAAATAGATGGGCCATCAGAAGTATTCTTTTTTGAAAGCCAGATGTTTATTTTTAGCTTTCATTTTAGGACCCCAAAAATTAGTAACATAGAAAGACCATATTATTTTATGTTTGAAGGTTTCTTATTACCCTAGCATCTATGCTAATTTATTTTAGCCGGCCTATGGTGTTCCGCATTATGTTAGCAATAAGCTACCAGACTTTAGTTAGATGAAGTTATATAGTTTGATTGAACAGTTTGGTGTTTGAAAACAAAGGACCAAAAATGCCAAAATTATAAATAAATAAATATGACAATAAAAACAGATATAAAAATAGAATTAAAACATTTAATATGAAAAATAAGTAAAAAAAAATTATTTAAAAAAATTAATATAAAAATAAATGTGGAAATAAATACACAAATAAATATATAAATAAATAGATTTGAATATCCATCAATAAATAAAAGGCTCTGCTCTCATATTTATTTATTCCATGCTGCAGACGCTGTCAAGCATGGAATTTGTCATGAAATGTTTTCTTGTGTTTTATCTTAAATCAAAGTTACGAAGCTAATGTTAGCTAATATACACATTGTAGTCACATACAGTATGTAAGACGAAGCATTTTGGCAAATGCATAATATTGAATTCTCTTTTGTTTTATATGTCAGTTTTACCGTAAATTTCAACGAGGAGTGGCAAATAATTAGCTGGAAACAAGCATGCTTTGCCTCTTGTTTGTGTGAGCTAGAGGGTCTTCTTTTGATTTCTTCAAAGTTTAAAAAACGTGTAAGATTGGCTCATCTATTTTAAAAATGTTTAGTTTTTTTTAACAGTATGTCCCCTGTCTAGCCATATTGCAGATTTTCACCCTTTGCAGGTGGCTCAGGAACATATCCATTGCTATAAATGGCACTGTACTCTATTTCTTTCGATGCAGAAGCCTCTTCTCCCCCAGTTTAGCCTCATTCTGGGCTTCCTTTCTGACCCACACACACATAAGTTTGGTCATCACACTTTTTTTTTTACACACACACACACACACATACAGCCAGCTGCCTTCCATCCCTAAGGAGCAGCCACAGATGGGCTCTGCTTGCTCCGTAAAGATCTCTCCACAGGCCCAGTCTACAGTGGCTGCCAAAACCCGCCTGGCTAGAACCCACTGAATGTGTGACTGTGTTTGTAGATATATGTGTGCCCGAACATGTCTGAGCAGCTCTGTGCTAGCCTGCCCGACACCCGCGTGGGATGTGGGAGAACTGGTGTGTGTGTGTGAAAGAGAGAGACAGAGAGAAAGAGAGCGAGATCTTTTGGAGAAGGTTTGCTTGACAGTCACACAGAAATGGACCCCCAAGGACCAAGAGCTGCAGAGCCCAAGTCAAGAGCTGGACGTGCAAGTGAGGTTGTAATCAGCACTGAGCAGAGCACGAGGGAAGCGAGCAAGAAGACCTCCCAGACGAACAATAGCATCCCACTCTCCAAAAAGATTGAATTTCACTCGCACTTGAGGGAAGAAACTGGGGGGGAAAGAATCATCACCATTATCAAAAACAAGCAGACAGCAAAGGCTGTTAACCAGCAGCCATTTTCTTCTCCGTATCGCCATTATAAGCAAACCATCTCTCAGCAACCAGCCATTTAATGATGCAGCCTAATCAGCACATCACTGTACTAATAAAAGCACACACGCTCATGTACAGACGCACACGGCTTTGCGTGAACAATTTTAATTGTTTTGGGCTTCAATAGAGCCGGTCACGGTTAAATTTAATTTTTGACAATTGCCCTGCTATCTCAGCATGGCTCATTTAAACACATGGGATCACGGTTTTAGACTGAATAATGAGGCAAGGTTCAGGGCGATTGTGGGAAAAGCTGCATTTAGAAGTTAATGTTCATTAATTTGCTTGGAATGTGGCATTTCTTTGCCATACATTGGCGCGAGATACTGTACATGTCAGTTGAAGTAGAATATGCGTCTACTTTACTTGAGTATATACAGTGTGTTAAGAAGAAAAGGTACTTTCACACCACCACTTTGAACTGAATTCCATGTGTGCTGTTCACCAATCTAACGTATAACCATTAGGGACTCATTCACATGAAGAGTGACACACAAACACACATTAACAATAATACAATCATAACAAGCCAACAAATTTGTTTCCATTCCTAAACACGCTTTGCTGTTTGAAGTGGTTATAGATGAATGAGTTGACTCGTAGGTCGAATCTAGCATGATGGCAGTGACAGGTAGAAGAGTTAGCGGAGAGGAGTTAGCTTAGCTGACTTAAGGCAATACTGTACTGATATGTTTATCATTTTAAAAGTGTGTTTTTTATACAGATTTATATCCCCCATTTGCAGTATTACCATGGATATGAAATGTCAGGTTTTTGTAATACAAATAAAAATAAAAAAATACAATATAAATAAAAAATTTAAAAATATTAGCTTTTTCCATTTATGGAACCTATAACCTATGAAACTGAAATGCATTTTCAGTTTAATAATTAAATGTAATAATTTAAAAAATGCTTGTAACTGCAAATGAAGCTGTGTTAAAAATTAACCAATTACATTAAAGTTAATATTAAAAAGGAGTCCGCACTATGATCTGTCACTGTTAAAGTCCCTGTAAAGTGAAAATACATATGTTGTAAATTTGGCACACCACAAAAAAAAGAATGTTGTTAGCAAACCTGTCATATTTGAATGATAAAATAAATAAATTAATTAATTAATTAATTAATAAAATAAAATAAAATCACCAAGTACATCAAATAAAAATAAGGCTTCAAAATCATGAAAAATCAAGCCCTTCGTTCTGCTCAGTAACACTGTGGGCATGTCGAGTGAATATGCTGAAACCACACCCTCACTAGCACTCAAATGCCACTCATCTTTCTGAAGCCGAGATGTAGCAAAAATATATCCACGAAAATCCTCCAGGGCTTTCAACAGTCAATCAAAAATGCACATAAACTTTCACACACAAAAATATGTGATCGTTTGTAAACGAGACCTTCCAAGCCACACCAAAATTGTGTTTCACAATAATAGTTACCTAGATTTATTATTGGGAATGTACCTGTGATGAAACCAAAGCGCAGAGTCTCTGTCGCTGAAATGCACCCTTGCCGCCAGTGAGTGGGTCATATCACTGCCAGCAAATTCTCAAATTATCCACCCACTCTTCTGTATTACTGACTATTGCTTCACTTTGCTACCACCCGCTTCTGACATGACAATCGTGCCATGATTTGGAAAGGTTCAATACAGTGAAACCTCGATTTAACAGCCCCAGAACCAACAGACTGTGGAATTAATGGACAGGAAATGGTGTCCAGTCCACTCAAAATGTTCCTAAGTACAGTAGTTGTCAAAGTCCATCACTGCAACAATCAACAGACAGAGACTTGTAAATGTATTTCCAGGTTGAGCTGCTGGTGTCACAAATATACATTACAGACTTGAACAGGCTAACAGTGGTGTCAACTTAGCAGCCATGTTGGCGGGCGCGACAGTCTTATAAAAGGCAAGCTATGGAAAGCATGGACATAGACTTCGACGCTGGCACAGAGTTCAAAAGGCGCATGCCGTATATACCTATTTATATCTACGGCATTTGTTTAATGCGCTATCATCTGTGGTACGTATACACGTCCTTCAAAAATAATATTTTTGGTACACTGTAAACGTTTCATCTTAGTGTGATCGAGAGAACAGACGAGAGGCAAAAACTTGCATCCACGCCAAAGTTGGTGATTTCACAAAGAAAGAATTGGCCCGGCAGAACGTCCGCACGGTCACAGACTGAACTGTGGAACCAACCACACTTCACTTTGCTTTACAAAAAGAAAATGAGCCGAGTCAACCAGGAAAAAGTAAAGGAGCTTCAGCAACGGCGTCCTTCTCCTTCGAAGTCTGTACCACAACTGGCGGGATCTCAGGAAAGGCGCTTATACTTAGGCGCCACTTGATGACGTCATCCGTCAGCGACACACCCAGCCAAAGGATCCATATCCCTTACATCTGTTGTCCTGTGCTGAGAATTTGTAAGCCACAAAAACAGTACAAAATAATAATGTTCTGTACTGGGTGTTTTTCGCCCATGAAAAAAAATTCCATTTAACGGTCACTCGGGTTCGAGAAACGCACCCCCCCCCCCCACCCCAATTAGTCCATTAAATCAAGGTTCCATTGTACAGTGCAGTATATTGTATGTAGAGCCTCAGAATCTGATACAGAGTCAAAGTTTTTCCATTGCAGCATGCTGGTAGTCGTGTGAGAGTTTTCCTGCCACACAGCTCGAAAGTAACTCGGAATTGTGCCAGTTAACCACTGAAGCGAGCAATATTATATAGTAGAAGGATGACTACGCCCATTTAGCAATGTTTTTAAAATAAAAACATTTTATACCTTAGCCCCACAAAGGTCCTGCATAGTTCTCAGTCTTGGCATATGTTTTCAGCAATGATCTTCAAAAATGAATAATGCATTTAGAAAAAAATCAAATCTGCACTTGTCAGTCATCAAAGTGCCTTAGATATTTATTTATTTTTGTATTCTTATCGTACCTTTTTGTTTCTCTCTCTCTCTTCAGCAGAAGCCTGAAGATTTTTTTATAACACGAACTGCTATTTTGAACTGTTCATAATTCCCTTCAGTTTGTCTAAAGCCTCAGTTCCAGTTGAAGAAAAACAGCCTCAAATCACGATGCTGCCACCACTCTGCTTCAAGGTGGCGATGAGCACCATTGTGATTGTGCCAAACATCTTTTGGGATTATGGCCAAAAAGATCAACCTTAGTCTCATCGGACCCTAACAAAATCTACCATGTGGAAAATGTTGAATATCTTACTTTGATCAAGTCACTATGTCAATGTGCTAAAAGTGTAAGAAAAGGTCAAGAAAACTAAAGAAAAACCGAGTTTACTTTTAATATCAAAGGGAAGAAAATGCACACAGACTCAAATCGTTTCATTGTCCTGAAGATAGATGTAAAATAGCAGAGAGCAAAGTTCAAAATAATTCCATTGTCCTTCTGTCAGTGTGAGGGACAGCAGCAAGAGGGAGGAACATACAATATTTATCTTGCATGCCCTTCTTTTCAGACAAACACTATTTTAATGTATTCCGGCTATTGTGAGGAGCGCGAGGAGATGGATAGCTGGATGAGTGTGCTGGGTGATATGGAACTGCTACACACAGTCGCTCATGCATTTCCCCTGCCTGTAATCTTAAGCGCCGCCAATAATTCAGGCGTATGACAAACAGCAACGTTTTGTGGCATTTGGATGGTTGCTTGTTGGTGGGGGTTTTCCCGTCAGCATTGTTCTTAAAAGTGCCTCCCTGGGAAACTGGGAAAAGTCAAACAGCTGACGAGATGTCACCTCATGAACTCTCTCCTCGGTTTCACACACTTGCAAATCTGCGATCCGACACAATTCTCCCTCTCATTCTCTTTTTTCTCCTCGCGCACACACACATACACACACACCGAGAAAATTCTAAGACTCGCTCTCTGACTGCTTGTCAAGCTCAAAGGAACAAAACAGGCCACAAGCTACAAAAGCTACAGTTCCTGTTGTGTTTCATGACTGCTGACTCTTGATCATATCACGTCAAACACGAACGTCGTACGATGGCCTCACAAGTCGCTGCAAATGTGAGCGATTACTTCGCCATGCAAACACACTTCTCTAAACTTTCACTTTGCCTTAAGCAGAACAAGTGCGATGAAACATATTTTGAACGGTCATTTCATGCATGCCCGTACATGGGCCTCGATGGGCCTGTTGGGATTAGCGGTCAGCAACCTTTACTTTCAAAAGAGACATTTTAGGCAAATAAATAACCAAAAATCTGTCTGTAGCCGCAAAACATTTGAACATTGTGATGAACGAAACAGTGTGTTAGTGTTAGTTGAATGTCCTGAGGGCCCAAGAGCTAATTAGAGCTCCAGTATACCAGGAAAGTATGCAGCATCCAATACGTTAGTTAACCTTTTGTCTTCCATTTTTTGGATTTATGTATTTATTTATTTATTACATTTATTTACATTTTTATACTTCATTGTTCATACATTTTTAGACTTTTTTGCCGTTCTGTCAACTTTCTGACATTTTTGTCAATTTTATGGACATATGGTAATTTTTTTCCTCTCTTATTCCCTTTTTTTAGTTAGTTATAGTTTAGTTAGCCTTTTTTGCTTTCTGACATTTTTGGCAATTTTTGGGACATTTTGTGGTAATTTTTGGGATGTCTTCTTTTGTTTTTGGACATTTTATGGTTAGTTTTTTAGCATTTTCTTTCATGCCTTTTTTTATTCAATTCTCTTACCTTTTTTGACAATTTCATAGACATAATTTTCTGCTTTTCCTCTTCCCTTTTGGACATTTTATGGTCACCTTTTGGACATTTGTAGGTTTTGTTGTTGTTTTTTTACTTTTTTCATCTACTTTCCGTCGATCTTTTTCTGACAACTTAAAAATGTGGTCTTTGACATTGTTTGAATATTTTAAAAAATATGTTTTATTTAATCATTAATTGAATATTTCATCTAAAAAAAGGGAAAGGGACGAAAGAGCCAGAGGTTGCAAGCCCCTGATATATACCCTGACCCTCACATGTTCCTGCACAAGCAGTGACTTTACAGTATGTACCCGCACATGTTTCTCAAATCCGACAGTAGCCACCCAAGTGAGGATGGGCCTCGAAAAGTGCAACTGACAGATGCAATTACAGCTGGAGTCGAAACAGCGGCTCCCTGACTCACACAACACCGCTGGATAGCTTTCAGATGGATTTGGTCGAATCTTGTACAAACACTGAGTCAATAATGAGGTAATGGCCGATCGTTGAGGAAGAACCATTCACAAGTGATTTGCTTGGGGCATTTTGCACCACCGCCTGTCACCCAGCATAACAAGGGCACACTGCCAATAGGATCCATTTCCACAACTGCATGCAGGTGTCCCGAGCCCTTAATACTGTCTGGATGTGTACTCACTCCATTTCCCTTAACGCAAGCAGGCCTATGAGTGGTGGAAAAGAAATTCCGCTAATGAAAAGCTGATAATTGCGCCTGTAATGATTCAAAAAGCGATGAAATCAATGACAAATTTGTGTTCTGAGCAAATGTACAAGACATAAAATTTCTTTAGCATTTTGCTCGGGATATTTATGTCTATTGCTGGCGCTTTCATTATCATAAAACGGGTTTAATATTTCCGAGCCGTGTGAGAGGGCGGCCACGCCACGAGTGATTGAGCGCGCAAGATTTAGTGGCTCTTTCCGCGTCTCCTTGTCTTTCTCCAGCTGTGTCCGTGTACTTCAGACCCATCACACACTACCCGGTTGGATGGAGCAGTGAGGAGAGGAGGGGAGAGGGGGGGTGGAGACGGGTGCCAACCACAGAGGCCCACCGTGCTTTGGTCCCATCTCTCCAGCAGAGGGCTTTGATTCGCCTGATTGTCTCCAATATTGAGACACACAATAAACACAACACTTGGCGGACATTTGCAATTCTAATCAGTCCCTCTCAACCGGCCTGGACAACCCAGCGTCAGCCCTCTGGGATATCACTCATCTGACTGCAAAATAATGACACAATCATCGCCATGGCTACGCTCCTTTTGCATCCCATGAGCAGCCACACAAGAGAGGATATTAATACACAGGAGCTCTCTGAGGACTAAATGAATCGGCTAAGAGATTAGCTCGGCTCCCAGGTTAATGAATGTGCCATGCGGGCAAGTTCTCAAGGCTAGCATTTAGGGAAAGTTCACACACTGCCCCCCTCCCACAAATTCACTGGCAGGTCCGCACCTGCCTGTGCGAGACGCGCTGCAACATGATTTCAATAAACCATTTCCTGTCAACATCAGATTCTGACTAAGTGTTTAGATTGTGAGGAAGCAAGCTGCCATCTTATGACACTACTATCTGATTTGAATGTGACGATGCAGGCTGCGATACGATCGTAATCTGCCGTAAGAGTCTGAGTTGATCCTTGTGAAATGGATTTTTTTTTTCAGATTCAAAATCAATTCGAGTGGTTTTATCTTTTGCAAAACAGCCCTTAAAAGTCATAAAAGCCCATCTGCAGGCATTTACAGCATGTTTTCATTTACTTGACAACATGATGGGAATAGATGTTCGCAAGTAAATGAGAGCAAAGTGACATGCAATCATCCCAGTTTTAGTAGCCTGGATGTATTTGCTTTAACAGTCACTCAGAAGACGGGAAATTCAAATTTATTTCAGAAAATAACTGGCACGTCTTATGAAAGTGGCTATTTGACTTGCAAATCATCCCCATGATTCATAACACCGACTGTCTGCCCTCATTTTCAAACAGATACCTGCGTGCGCACGAGCGCGTGCGAGCGCGCACGGGCATGTGAATGACAGGCTGTCAGTGAAAGAGACGTTATTATCTGCGTGATGTGTGTGTGAGCGGCGAGCAGGTGCAGGGTCACATCACTCGTGGCGAACTGACACTGTGGACAGGAAACATTACTTTCTGATTTCCCTCTAGAGGGGAAACACTCTTGTCACAAATGTGCAGTGCTGCTGTTCAACCTCTTTCTGAAAGGTTATTCCAATATATGCAGCAGCTAAGTGCGTCTGTGCAGGTGAGTGTGCCACCCATGACGGATACTTATCGAAAACGGCTTTTAACACGGGCCATTTCGTTAAAACAATGTTTTGTTTTTTTTGCTTTGCTCTGGCCTTGAAGAGAAGAGTTCTGGTAAACCTCTCCCTTCGCCGTCCTTAGCCTTTGACTTTTTCTGTGTCACAACAATGCGAGGGGTTTTAGTTCAGTGTCCTGCGGTCGATCTGTGAGTACGCTGATAAGAGAAGCTGATGGATAGGTTTAATCAGCCGAGCCCAGGGATCAAGACCACGGGACAGATCAATCAAATGCTGTGTGCTTTATAATAGAGGCGGCTTTTATCACACTCACAGGGGTATTTGCTCGCTATATTTTATTGTGGGAAGGGACCTATTTTGGGAGAGAGAGAAAACTATTCAAATAAAGGAAGCGAGGGGGAAAAATCTTTAAAGCGGAAGTCGACGATCACAATTTTTTTTCTTTACGATGCTATGTTCTACATGACCAAACAAGTCAAAACGCAGCATTCTGATTAATATTGTGCTTGTGGAATATGAATTAAGCAGCAAATTCCACTCATTTTTCCACTCATAGCATGGCATTATGTGAAGATTAGACTTTAGAAGGCTCAGCTATCTGATGTCATTGTTGGTTTCACGTAGTCTGGAAGGCTTGTGGAACTCAGACCTCATGGCAGGCCCATTTCTCTATAAACAAAACGCTCCGGGGGCAGCCATTTTGTCATTTTCTGTCAACTGAAAATGACATCACAGTTGCTCAGGGCTCAGGGTAGGGACCAATCACAGCTCCCCTGTTTTTGGAGTTTAGTCATGTGTCATTCGCAAGCTGAGCTGTGATTGGTCGTTTACCAGAGCCCTATGCAACTGTGATGTCAATTTCAGTTGACAGCAAGTGACAAAATGGTCGTCCCCATAGATGGATAAAAACAGGTGGATTTTGATGCTAAATTTATATACCACAAACTAAAGACAGATCAAAATGTTTTGTTTTGTTTTTCAGGGCTAATACCGATCCTGATTATTAGCAGTCAACGAGGCCGATAACCAATATTTGGAGCCGATATTAATTTTGACTAAAAAAGGAAATATTGGTGTCAACATTTTTACAACATTACAAACAACTCTTAACTTTGTTAATATTTTAAAAAGTATATATTGAACTTTTAAGATTAGCAAAATATAGGAATTTTTATCTTTAATCTTAGTCAAAAGGCATCTTTGTTTTAAAATTCTAACAGATAGTTCAGGGACCTCCCAGGATCTTAAAAAGTCAAATAAAAAACTTAAACAAGTAAACAGCTTACATTGCTTTCTACAGTAAATCAAGTTTTCCAAAATTTCAAAGTATATGAAATGTTAAATTTTTACTTATCTTAGTTTTAATTTCAATCAAAAACAGTGCCGAGAGTTGCCGGGGTAAGCTTAAGTTAAATGCAAATTTAAATAAATAGTTCCCTGAGCCTAACACAGTTTTAAATCGATCAATTATCAGCCGTATGATTCTTCAAAAAGGCCGATGCCGATATTCGTCAATATGCTGACAATCGGTCTATCCCTACCACAAACACAATATTAATCAGAATACATTACTGTGTTTAGACTAGTGGGGACGCTTAGAACATATTATTATAAAGAAAATTTTGACTTGCCATTCCCTTTAAGTGTGATAGTAACAAAGCATAAGAAATAACTAAATGTTGACGCTTAGAATCAGCTTCCGTGACATAAAAAAACAAAAGCCCAATTTGAAATAAGAAAGAAGGATTAATTCCACAAACTACATGAAACAAACACTAAATCTGCATATGAGAGACATAGCCAGGCTGTGTTCTTCTAACTAGGACACTGTTTTAATACACAGCTGCCTTGTGTGTCTTAAAAGAAACCTCTTATCAGACAATTTGAGTGACAGGTCTATTTTCTGTTTACTCTCAACTCGTGATTGTAAAAGACAGTTACACATGTCCCACCCAATGCCAGACAAATTATAGTTGATCTTTCTTGCCTCCCTTGGTTGGGAGCTCTTATCCCAGCGGACATACAGAAGTTGTCAGTCGGTTTCTAGAGGCCTTATTGAACACCGTATTGACTGATGCAATCACACAGACACACATCATTAGGCTCATTAACACTGAATGCAAAAGGGGCGGATGGCCTGACTGCTGTAGTCTGATAACACTCAGCAGGCAAGATGCAGGCTGTCGGTATTAAAATGAAATGCGCGTGTTAATAAATAGCGTGTTTGACACGACGCTATTCTCATTCACACCATCCGTTTGTGCTACGATAGTCGAGCGGATTGTGGCCTCGTAAAGGCACTCCATGTGTTGTTTTAGGAAGCCATTACAAACTGGGCCGTCTCCATTACAAGGGCTATCTGATCGTTATTACCACCATCTGTAGCGTGCACGCTAATGTTAATCTCTACAAGCCAACCACAGCTGACTCCTGAGCGAGCGCTCGCATCCGCGCTAGCACCTTACGCTAGTACTGTACAAGTAAGCGTGTACATCCAAACGTGACAGCTGTTCCGTTGTCACATTGCAGCTTTTCGGGTCAACACGTTTGCTCTTAGTGGAGCGGTGGGTGCAATCTTGAAGAGGTCGAACCCCGACACCCGTGCTGCACAATCTCGCCGCCAGGAATGCTCACTCCCTTCAAAGGCTCATCATGAGACGCACGTCTAATGTAGTGGGAAGGCCGCTTAAAGCCTCAGTCAGATATGCTGCTTTGAAGCGACTGCTGCAGTCCCTCCAACAGAAGAGAAATCATTTCCCCTCTTGCTGCCATTTCAGTGTGCAAAGGGAGCACAAGTCAGCTCTATTGGGTGGACACATGTGGGCCGTCTCCAAGAATCACGCCACTCTATTCCAGAGTTGGGCAGTGGCAGGATATGAGAATCTCCCATAAGCATCGGGGCTCCTCCACAATACATTAGTGGCGCAACGGATCATCTTTGGTCCTTCATCCGTACGGATCATGCACCACGGTTCGGGCTGCAAATGTTCCGCTGATTGGTTGGTGGAAAAAAAAAATTTGCGAGTTCATGTGAATCAGGGTCAAAGAAGCTGCTAACAGACTGCCTACACAAAGGCTAACTTCAAAATAAAGCTACAATGAAGCCATTACAAACTGGGACCTAGGCTTTTATTTTGAAGTTGGCTAATGTGGTGGCGTGACAGCTAGCTTGACTTGTCTTTTTAACATTTCGGCATGTCTTATCACAATTTTTATTGCCTGTAATTGCTACCAATATCAGTATAACGCCATCCCAAAACCATATTCAATCGGTAATTTGGGATGCTAAGAAACTACAAGTTAATTACGCCGTCATTGTAAGTCAGCGTTAGCGGCTAACAGCTCGCTGCTAGAAATGAATGCTCGGGCTTTACTTTTTTACTGTATTTTTAAGTAAGACATAAGTCGCACTTTTTTTCAAAGGTCGGCTGTTCCTGTGACTTTTATACTCTGGAGCGAATTATACATAATAAAAAAAAAAAGTATTTACACCAGGGGTCAATTTCTACCTAATTATGCATTTTTGGCCTAGTGCAATTTATATTCCGGGAGCGACTTATAGTCCAGAAAATACGGTAAATCTTTTTCAATGATGTAGGCATTGGCTAGTTTGTAATTCACACTCCATGTTTAAAGGCAGAGAACTTCACTTTGAGGTATTTTTCATGCTTTTTCAAAAAAAACAAGGTAAATAGAACTTTGTCTTTATTTATTTTATTTTATAAACTTTTGCCTAGTAAATAAAATTTAAAAAAACAAGGTCAACACAAAATAATATGTTGTATGAGCCCCCACTAGTCTAAACAGTAATCTGATTAAAATAGTGTTTGTGGAATATGAGTTGTGCAGCAAAATCCACCCGTTTTTAACATCTCAGGGAGCGGCCATTTTGCCACTTGCTGTCGACCGAACATCATAGTCATCACAGTTGCTCATGGCTCCGGTGACGACCAATCATGGCTCACTGTGATTGGTCAGTGCAAAATGGCCGCCCCCAGAGATGGATAAAATCAGGTGGATTTTTCTGCTTAACGCATATTTCACAAACGCAATATCAATCAGAATACTGTGTTTAGACCAATGGGGCTGCATAGAACATATTATTTTTTTCAGTTGACTTTCTCTTTAAGTGTAACATACATGGACCAATGGTCCATGTATAAAATAAGAAGCTATCCTTCCTTATAGTCCACTTAAAGTTGTGTTCCTAAATTATAAACATCCATACTTGACATTTTGAGTTGAATGATTTGTTTTGTTTTATTCACTCAAAAAACTTTCCGATCCATGACTCAAATCTCTGATACCATCCTAACTCTGAGTTGATGTATTATTATTTTTTTTTATCTGTTGCATACATACATAGTTATGAAGATTTCAAAAAAGATCTCCATGCACACACAAAATCCTGACGTGCGTGAGGTGCAACAATCGGGCATACATAAATAAATGAGAAAATGCAGCAAAGGGAGTTCCAAAAAGCAGCAAGACGGGCCAGGCCCAGCGTGCATGAAGGGACCATCTGCAGAGAAACGCTTTCATCTTGGAGACAGAGAAGGAGAGCAGAGGAGTGATGTGGCGGTGCGGCCTGTCATGTTTCACGGTGGGAGACAGATGAGCAGAACAGTTAAAAGTAGTCAAAGTTTTCGGGTGTAGAAAATAAGACCGCACCACATAATAGGACACCTATTTGATATCAAAGTGTGCATTAGTATCACAGTTGAGACAGTCAAGTCGAAGCAACATTTGCATTCCATCTGGTGGGTGCAAAAATGGAAGATATTGTGTTTGCTTTAGCAGGCCTTCTCTGCTATTTCCAATATAGGAGCGATGAGAGGCTTCCATGGCCGCGCCGCGCACATCATGGGGGAGAATAAACACCCATTTAATGGGAAGCACATGTGCACGAGATGAAGCAGCCTCCCCTCATATGAATAGGATGAAATATAGACGTGTGCCCCACTGCGCCGTAAGAACTTGGCGAGGGGGGTGGAGGGTGGTATGGGGCGGGGGAGGGGGCATCAGACCCCCCCGACATGCTCTCTCACTCAACACACACAGCTGCCAATATGGTCATTCTGGAGGGGATTCATGAGGAGGCCAGTGTCTGACAGTGACATCTCCATTCACTCTTGAATTCTTCATCGCGCCTCCCAACATGCGAGGACACACACACACACACACAAACACACACACAGCAGAGTATTTTTTTTTAAACAAAACAAAAAAACATTTTCCCCGCCGTAGGTCTCTGTGGGGTTTAGCATGGCATTATGTGAAGATTAGACTTTAGAGTGCTGAGCTATCTGATGTCATTGTTGGTTTTACATAGTCTGGAAGGCTTGTGGAACTCAGACCTCATGGCAGGCCCATTTCTCTATAAACAAAACGCTCCGGGTTGTCGTCGTGATTGATAGCAGGTTCCTATTGTATCTGTCTGGTACGGCTGTATTGGAAGACGAATTAGCGGGACAAAAACTCACGGAAAACGCTCCACATCTGACTCCATCAATCAAGTCAGCAATCAAAATAATTCAATTAAGAGACTTAAGTCCTGCTGGCTTGCGAGTCCCTGCTCCAACAGGCCAGAGACAAACTCAATTTACTGACAATCCATACATGATAGCATTAACTCCACTTTGAGGCTCCAATGTTTTTCCATTACTTACATTTTCTAAATATCCCGGGACATTCAAAGGAAATAGCCGAGTTATACTGTTTACTTGGGCAGGGGGAAATTCAAGGGATAAAGTAAACGAGGACAACTTTAATGAAACTGCAGACGGGCAGCCTGGACAGCTAAACTAATTTGCAAGTTCTTATTTGCAAAACATAAGGAAGTTGAGAGATGTTTCTCATCAATCCGCTAAACGGCCGTACATCACAGATGCGTGCTTGTGGGGAGACTGAGAGGAGGAGGTTGCTGAATATGTGTGTAATTGTCTTTCTCTGCCGTTTCCGAGGTGTGAAAGGGAATGCGGCCCTGCGCTGCGGTGTCCCGGGGAGCGCCGATTGAAGCGTCAGTCACAGCTGCCACACAGGGCCCCGGCGCGCAGCAAATCCCAGGACCGGCCCACGCGGGTAGAGGGGCCGGGCCCGGGCCTGGGAGCGGCAGGAGCCCCACAGGCCTTTTCTTCCAGCTCCTCACTAACACAAGGGGGAGCGGCTTCATGCTGGGAGTTTGCTTAGAAAAGGCTGAGCCAAGACTTGGCAGAATGGGTTAACGAACGCATACACAACACACACACACACACACACACTAACTCAAGGGCTGTTGGGGCTGTTGCCAGAGGGCATGGTGGAGGAGGAGGACAAATATCAACTCATCTATACATTTGAGGAACATTTCTCGCCACACACATGAGAGAGAGGGAGCTTGGAGGGCAGCAACTAAATTACTGGAGGAATGATGTTTTTGCTGGGGGGGCCCAGTGAGCCGAATGGTGGCAAAGTCCTGAGGATTATACGCTGCGCCATTTCCATGCTCCCCCTAATAGTCTCCATGTTCTGCCTCTGTATGCCGTAGATGGATTATGATGCTTTATAATTAACATGGGTGTGTGTGTTAGGGGAAAGGGGGGGGGGGCTCTTACAGACCACCCATCTGCCATGCCGACACACTTTACCAGGGGATCCCTCGGGAAAAGCAGGCTCCTATACCATACTATTCCATTACTTTATCATTCTATCATTCTATTATCTTACCACTCCATTCAATTACACTGCCACTCCATTAGTGTACTCATAACAGTGAACAAAGAGCTCCATGATGATCATTGATGAGATGTTCAGCGCTCGTTTGGTGCGGCCATGATTCATTCAGTCTTGCAATATTTGCAGTCATATCTCAAGTCAAAGTACTTTGCTGCTAATTTCATTCTCTTTCCGGGCAACAGTGCACAAGTACCAAGAAAAGTTCGGCAGATTACATTTATGGTATTTTCTGAACATAAAGACCACTACACTTGTGCAATCTAATGGCATTCAATACAACATCTGTATCAAATATTCTGTCTTTACAAACATGCTCATGTTCATATATTTATTTGGAATGTTTTGGAAACAGACTAAAGATGTGCAGTATGTAGGTACGTGCTACGTACTCACCACACTCACATGCTTAATAAAACTATGCTGCAGGAGTAGACAAAAAAAACCACAATGTTTTTGTATTCTTTAAACCATATATAAACACTCGGAGCACAAAAAACATTAAATTAAAAAAAATCAACATAAATAAATGCAATAATGAGAATCAATGTATTATTTGCTGCAAATGTATTATTGTACTTTCTTGCTTATAGGGATGAAACCATTTATGGTTTACAATACAGTATATTACTTATGCCACGGACTTCCAACTTCCGGGTTGACCGCGTTCCGACACTCGCACCCCGACCCCTGCGCCCCCCAAACGCAGGGCGGGAGTACGCAGGACGTCTCAGCTCTCTGAAATTATTCGGACAATAGGGACAGACACATTACACGTTGACGGGAATGCGTAACTGAGGGGCACAAAAGCAGAAGCGCAAGCACTGGGACGCAGCCCACACGTCGCATACCGGAACCGGAAACAAAGCTGATGTGTGAAACCCGGAAGTCTGAGGTCCCGCCTCCTCCGTAGCATATACCCCATTATAGTTTAACGCTCAAAATCATCCAGCAAGGCAACGTTTTTATCAGCATTTCTTTTAATGTGAACGACCCTTGTGAGGATTAAGCGTTTAAGAAAATGAATGATGGATGGTGAAGCCCACACATGACTTTTTTCTTCTTCTTTTTTTTTACATCAGCATGTTTGGTTTTACTGGCTGCCACTCAATCAACAGGGCACAAATAATCATTTGTATTCACATTCACACATATGGGAAATTTTAAATCTTCAATTAACCCAAGAAGCATGTCAGGTGATAGGAGAGGAACATTCAAACACGGATCCGCTAACTGTGAGGCAGATATTCTAACCGCTAACACCACACCGTCGAATCAAGTCTTAACCTTAAAATTAGAAGTCTAGTGTAGTGCTTGGAATGACCTGGAATAGGCATCATCGTGCCACAAAACACCCAGTCTGCTGTAAAACATAAAGAATGGAAGGTGTAGTAGAAGAAGAAGAAATAAGCTAGGCTAGCTGTTTGCTTATCTGCATGGTCATGATAACAACAATGTGTGTGCTTCTCTTTTTCATTTCTATACTTAAGGGGAGTGTTGGGACAAAATATATGCACAATCAACCAGGTGAACATCAATTTATGAAATCTGGCAACAGAAAGTTGCAATTCACTTCCTGATCAGCATGCTGATTCACAGATCGCAATCAGTGTGTGCCTCGGCTATCCTCATTGTTGAACACACACACACACACACTCACCATGATTTTTAAAATCACCAACATCGAACATTCACCACTGTCGGCCCCACCTGTTTTCATAACAGCTAGATCGGTGAGAGAAAATAAAACTCAACACACCCACACCACAAGATAATCGTCAGGATTATGTTGACTGCCACCCAATAATTGCGCGTTTGCTGACCTTGGTTAAAAAGAGAGGAATCGAGTTTAAAAAAAACAGACAATTGTCTATATGGTAGCAGGCTTAAGTTAAATATATCGCTGTGGTCAATTGAAGTACATTTTCTGGGGTCTTACATTCATGGAAATTCAATTTGGTTGGTGCTGTCTACGGTTTCAAAAGTTTTCAATCTAAAGTCGTAAATAAGCAGTCCCATGGACGTTTTGATCATTTTATCTGTACTTGAGTAACTTTTTCCAAACTTGTAATTCACTTAGCATAATACTTTATGTTCTTTCATTATGAGTTGTTTTCCTATTTAATATTTTGGTGTGTGAAATCTATTAAAATCCACGTCAGCGTCCTAATCTCGAAAAATAACTAAAGTGACAGTGATACTTTTCTGAGAATGGCCATGTCAGCTAACATTTGAGAAAACAAATTGTCCTTCCAATGCTTCCTTGCTGGACGCTGTAGTTCCCCTTCCCTCAAGTCCAAGCACAGCACATACCAGCGTCCCCACAAAAGTCTTTGCGGTGCCACAAACTGTAGGAAAAGACATCCGTCCCCGCCTGCATGCCAATGACAAGTCATGACGTCTTACAGGACGTGCTGTGCGGCTGACTATGAAGTTTGCCGGCTGCCCTGCCCTGCAGTTTGGGCCCGCTTCTGATGAGGTCTGCCTCGGCTGCACAGCGCAGCGGGGCTCTCTGAGAGAGTGGATGAAGTCAGTCTGAATGAGGAGGTGACGAGTTCTCCGGCGGGAGCCGCAAGGGTAATGGTTTTAGAGATGGCTGTCACACAGATCCGTTCCACTGTCCAACACCGGCGCTGATCTCCAGCAATCCAAAGCTGCTCGCTTTTCAATCGCTCAACTTCTCTCCCCGTGTCCCCCTGCTTCTTTATTCCCTCGCCTTCCACCTCGCGCTGACACATGGAAGTAATCTGGGAGCTGTACGCTGGTCTGAAAGGATGTGTGGTTGAGCCCAGGGCTGTGTTTCAACGCTCTATATTAGCTTCCTTTCCTCTGCTGCTTAATCCCTTTCATTTTCATCTGCTCTTATGTAAAAGAACTCAAATGGCAAACAAAGGCCGACTTTGCGCATTCAACGTTCTCTCTACTTCCTGTAACACCGCATACCAACATTTTCAATTAATTCAGCCCCGGCGCAGACCGGGAGACGAGCAGAAACGTTCAAGGAAGATTTTCCCGGGGCCGTGCCGGCGCTTGGCACCGCCGAGGCTGATGGGAACTTGCTCCCGCTCGCTGCCAGCCAGGCTTCTGTCTAATGAAGGCCGCTTGCTAACAGCCTGTAAGGCAGCCACTGTTGAGCCACTCCACACTCTTCCTCAACACTTTCACAGGGGCGCACTGGCACACTCCTCACACTTCCTTAATGTTCCACTGTGGCTGAACAAAGAACAATAGCGCGGCGACATTCTCAAGCACTCGTTTGCTGTCTGCCATAAGCTTACACTTGCCCCTTTCACATGCGGCCTTCACGTGTTTTAGCAAGAGTGTGAACTTGCACAGTAGCAGAAATTGTACTGACTTTTGGTCGTTCCAAGTGGTCCTCACAGTGCAGTTAAATCAAATTGGCAGGTTTCATTGGTAATTATACCTTCTCAATAATGTGCTGGATTGTAAAGAGTTGAGGTGTAGTTTTATGTGCGAAATTCAACAGTCAAGTGAGAAGTGTTCCAGTATCAGCAGTTAAGAGTTTCTATAATGGTCATTTGGGAGATTGTAATTTGTCAGAAAATGTTTTTGGTGCTATTAAGAATTATGAATTGAACCACAGAGGAAGAAGAAAAATCACCACGCTCGCTAAACTGATAACAGTAATAAAGACAAGAATGAAATAACTACATAATGGGTTTTGTGGCATTATTACCTTACAAAGAACTGCAATTATTTATTTATTTTGTGTTTTTTCATTCTTTGATGTCAAAAACTACAAACATATATGTTTGTTTTTTTAAATGTTGAAGAATATTTCCCTAAAATACGGAAGAACACCTTTTGTACTAAAACTAATTCCAATTGTATGTGTGACTATCCTATCTCCTATCCTAAAGTTTTTTTTTCTAAAGGGCAAGTATCAATACCAGGTATCAGTACCAAGCCAATACCCACCCTTATTTCAAGGCATCGGTACTTGCGGCGGAACTTAATACCAGTATCTGCATTAGTTTTAGGAAAAAATGCTATCAGGGGATATATAGCTTTAAAATTATTTTGTCTTTTATTTATTTATTTATTTATTTATTTATTTTATGTGTCAAAAATACAAGTAGTATCAGTACTTGGTATTGGTATCAATGACTACTCAGGAGTTGAATATCTGTATTGGTATCAGTCAAAAAACAAAAAAAGTGGTATTGAACATTACAAAAAAATTAACATGGCAACTGTAGCAACTTTCTAATTGCTCAAGTCATATAAATTGATTGTTTGTGTAATAAACTAAAAGTAAAAATAATAATAAATGCAATCCGGTCTGCTTAGTAACCTACTGGAATAAGCATTTTTTCTGTGTTTGAGGAAAAAAAATACGATCGAAATCATGAATGACTTCAGCATTGGCCACCGATCATTTCAATGAATGTTCTGTCCATCAAATAATTAATATGCGATGAATCATGCCAGCAGAGGCCCGTCTTTCCCACTCATTTATTACATTCAGCTGTTGTTCCAGTTGTGAATCAGTCCTATAATATGTCTTCAAAGAAAACCAACTGTAGCTCATGTCACGTCGGCCGGGGCGGGAACACATGGAGTATGCACAGAGGATAAGAGAGGAAGAAAAAAAAAAAAGAGAACGGAGCTGAGCTGAGCTGGGAATGTGCAACTGCTTGAATAAACACAAATGATTCATCAATAGCACAGAAAATCAGTATGATCAGTTTTCAGTGACGCAGCAGCCAAACCACCAGCGGATAAAGTGACTCCATCTGGATTGAAACCATGAGGGAAAAGAAAACATTTTTTTCCCCGAAATATCCCAAGGAGCTGCTACTTCTTTTCTAGGCCCAGGTGTGCGTGTCGTTACGTGGCCCTGAAACAACAGACATGTCGACACACAGAAGTGCACGCACATAAAAGCAAATGCAGCTGTCGTCGTCGTCGTCGTCGTCGTGAGACACAGGGTGCCTTTACAGCAGTGCGCCAGTTGCTTTGCAAACGTATTCCTTATTGGTTGGAGCCGCTCTCCGGCTCTCGGAATGGGGCTCGGGCTCTAAGTCCTCTCTGCGTGTAATAAGATCTCGATCAGAGGGAAACACAATCAGAGTGGAAGGAGCGAAGGGGGCACTAAGGTGCATATCGCGGGGATGAAGGGGGCAAGCAGGCCTCTGACCCTCTCAGCAGTGACCCACACGGCAGCGGGCGGCAGAGGGAAGCGCTATGCAGCCAAGCAAATCCTGTTGCTGGCTTTGTGCTGTTTCTGCTTCTTGCTCAACAGGTTGTGGCAGTTTCGGCTTGAGCAAGCGAGTTTGTTTTTGGAAATCACCTGAACACAGCAGCGCTTTGAATATTAATTAGCTCAAGTCAAAATATTTTCCTGGTGTGGCTTTAAACACTGCTTTGATAAGAGAGGTTGATAATAATAATAATAATAATAATAATAATAATAATAATAATAATAAGACAGAGAGGTTCTTCAACTCATTTACTGCCATTGACGGCTATAGACGTCAAAAAATCATTTGAACTATTTCTATTAGCTTAACTTTTTTTTCCCCACAAGAAACCTACAATTTTTGTTATTGTACATTTAGAACAGATAAAATGTGTGATTAATCATGAGTTAATTAGTGAAGTCATGCAATTAATTAAGATTAAAAATTGTAATCACCTGACGCTCCTAATTTTTTATAATCTTTTCTTTCTTTCTTTTAAATTGTGTCAGGCGATTACATGTTTTTACTGTAATTAATTGTATGACTTCAATAGTTAACTCACGCTTAATCACAAATTTTACACTCTGTTCTAAATGTACACATTTTTTCTAGGTTTTTATACTCTTAACAAAAGTGGGGAAAAATGTTAAACTCATAGAAATAGTTCAAATGAATTTTTGACGTCTATAGCCGTCAATGTCAGTGAATGAGTTAAGAGTAATTGCTCACTTTAAAAACATTTTACCCTTTACTTTATCAAGCTAATTAATTAATAGAATTCCTATCTGAAAGGAAAGGAAAATTATCACCCTTTTGTACTTTTAACAACTGCTATCAAAATGCTATTTTCTCCTTTAATACGATGTTAAAGATGAGTGCTAATCAAATCCACATTAGTCATGAAATTTAGTGATGCATTAAAGCAAAGCAGTCAACTGTTAAGTGAGTCAGCCCGCTAAGGTCAAAAGACAGCAACGTTGCAAGAGGAGTCTCGGCAATAGAGGCTCGTGTTGACCTTTCTCAACACAGAAACCTCCCTTATGCTACTTTTTTTTATTTTGTGGCCTTCAAATGCGAGTCAGAGGCCAAAAAATTTGTTTCCAAGCCTCAGCAAAATGCGAGTTCAACATCAGTGCAGCAGACTGTTGGCCAGCCTGTAGCCGTTGTCTTGCTTTATTATTTCAGAGGTGTGCAAGAATGTTTCCCAGCCTCTCCCATCGTACTGTTTGCCTCCTGAGCTGCGGCAAACAGGCCGCCATGACTGCGGGTCATGAGGTAAATATTAGCTAGGGAGGGTTGGACTCGAGGACGTGCAGGAGCCACTCATGGCAACCTTGTCAGATTATCATTAAATTGGCATCACTGCAGCATTCCTGGACGCGCTCTGTGTGTGTGTGCGCGTGCGTGTGTGTGTGCGCGCGCGCGACAGGACGTGATCAGTCATAACAAAGTGACATTTTCTGGAGTAATCCCACTCAGCTAAATGAGAGCTAATCCGATTTGCTCTGATCATATGTTACTGTCTTTTTTTTCTTTTTTTTTTAAACCAGCCAAGACATTGAAACGTCCAACATCCTTCTCCCTGGAATAAATAAATAATAATAAAACTAACTTTTCCAAACAAGGGATGGACATTTGTCAAAATGTCCTTCATTAGGTATGAGGGAAATAAATGATCAATTAACTTATTTTTTAATGGAATGTCTGAATGTTGCGTTGAGCAGAATAATGGCACCATAGTGTGCATTAGGGGTGTGCCAAAAAAAATCGATTCTCAGAAGAATCGCAATTCTCATTTAGTAGGATTCAGAATCGATTTAAAATGTCCCAAAATCGATTTTATTTAAATAACTTTATACTGTCTTGCCTTTGTTTGTGTGTGCCCTTATTGGGAGCACTGTTCATATTGTACCCGATTTGGCCACTTCGGGGCAGTGTGGTTCCACGCGGTCTGATACACTATTAAGTTGCAGTCACATTAGAGAGTAGAAGGAAAAAGTCACAATCAAGTTATTCCAATAAAAGTTGTTTTTTTGCAGCGTGGAGGCGTTCTTTTGAGTGATAAAAGTGCCGCGAGTAGTGCGCTAATTAGCATTAGCGAGTCTGACTAGATTAGATCATTACGATTCCTTGCACATCTCTAAATTGAAGCAAAAATCAGTGTCAATCAAATCATTTTGAATCAAAAATCGTTCTTAATCGAAAATCGATTCTGAATTGACTCGCAGACCCAAAAATCTGAATCGAATCGAATCCGATGCACACTGTGCATCTAGCTCAGCTTTTCATAGCTGACACCAAGATGCTCTTCTTTACACCACAATCTAGTTCAACAGCGCCCCTGCTGGTTTGGACCAACCAGTGCACTTCATTTTGCCTCAGTTGCTTCAAGTCGTGATTCATTCACGAACAACGTCATAGAATCAATAGTAGGGCCGCTGCTATCAAATATTCAAATATCCTACTGAAAATGTAAATAAAATAATCGGGTATTTGGATAAAAACAACAAAATAAATATTTTTGTTTGGAATTGTAAACAAAAAAATATATATTTCCATTTAATAATGAACCACCAACTGGTTTTCATTTTTCAACACTCAATTTTTTTTACTTAAATTTAAACTGTGCTTTTATACAAATCTCTGTCCGTCTATGAGACGAAGTGACATCAGAACTACATTAGTGATTTTGACGACTAAAACAGCACACACACAAAAGTGATCAGTAGAAAGGGCAAACTGTGTCAGGCTGTCAGCATCATTAAAGTGTGCAGAGTCATTGAAGTCTTTTAAATTGCCTTTGAAAAGCATTTGGACGTTAGCTGCTAGTGCTGCTAGCCGCTAGCGCTCTGCCGCTAAACAATAAGCAATAAAATGTCAGCGGAATTAAGTAATTTTTAGCATAGGACAACGTTAGGTTGTTTGTGATGGAAATAATAGTAAATAAATAGTTAAGAATACGAGTCAAGTCAGTCGTTACTCTGCAACTCGCTGCCGGGAACAACTTCAAAATAAAAGCATACCACGGCATTGATGTCCATATATTATTTGGTAAGGTCATGTTTATTTTGAAGTTGGCCTTCTCCATGCAGAGGATAAACAATTGTTGCTGCATTCGGCTGTAAATAAGCGGGTATCCAAGGCAGAAAAAAAGCCCTAAAGCATTTTTTTTAAACCGTGGAACTCAAATTACTGGTGGACTCGTTTCACCCGTAATTAACAGAATTTTTTACGATCAGTTAATGGATTACCGTCTGCACCTTGAAGTAAAAGTTTGACTCTTTCCCACAATGCACTTTTGTCATGATGTATCTTTGCTGTTCAAACACTTTAGAAAGAAATCAATTAAGTAGACTTCAGTTATTGATAAGACGGGCGCCAGAGTTCTAACGCATTAAAATCTATAACTAATGGAGCAACCGGCAGCGACGTGTACATAAACGCAGACACACACCTAAATAAAAATAACAGGGCCAGCCCTCCTGCTTTCCTATACTTAGGCTCGTAACTCATGGCCTGCGGGGAGGTGCTGGTATTGTTATATTTGGTGTCTATGTGGTACAGTGTGCAAGCAGAGGGCTGCATTAATTTATTAGCCGAGACAGCAGCTCTCCCCAAACTGCGAACAGAAAGTAAGACATCATAAATCGAGATAAGTCACCTGATAGTGTACTCTATTGTACATTGCTGTGTTATCACAGCAGGGCGATATAGGCCCTGACACAGATGGATTTATTAAAAACACAAAAAAACAATGCTGATTGCTGTGCAAGAATTCCTTTTTTTTATTGGCCGTCAGACAGCGCTGCTGACGGATATGTTTCAGAAGAAAAACAGGTTTGTCTGTTGTTATTGCCGAGCCTGCAAACGGCAAGATAATTGTCTATTGTTTTCAAAGCACACAGCAGCAGGATAATTAGATTGGGGGAGAACACTTTGCCGAGCGCCTTATTGTTCCACTGTGAACTTTATGAAATATTCGGTCAGCGTGGGGAATTGCCGCGGAGCACAGTGGAGAAACAGATGGGCGAATAATCTTCGACTCCCTAAAGCGGCGTGGCAACTTTTGAACAAATTCCCTTCAGGTGACATCAACAATAAATCAATAAACATAATAAATGTCACATTGTTTTTTATTTGTCTCCAACCTGCTGAGGGCGTTTAATGAGTTTAGCTTCAGTATCTGACGGCGATTATTGCTTCTGAAGGCTTGGGAAAAATCAAAGCGGGCGGGTCGGCGGGCGGCCTTTAGGGTCTGACTGTGACCTCACACACATTCTGTATACATTCTGCACAAATATAAATACACAACTAATATCCCTACCCACCGGCTGCACAACGAGCTCCTATGACATGTGACATTTAGGGGATAAATCAATTCTGGCCTCACTTGCTGTTGAAGGTCAGCTCTCCAGCACCAAGCACACAGAGGCTATTTTTGTTTTTTTTTAACTAAATTTCCTCACAAGACGTGAGCGATTTAACACCACGCGAACACAGGAGTTGAGGCTGAGAGGGTGATAATTGCTACCAGAATGTATTTTATTATAAGCAGTCTGGGCTCACACTGCTGCGTTTTGATGAGAATAATAAGATATTTTCCCAGCAGCTTGCATCTGAGAACCTAAGCCCGATTTCCCTGATTTGACAGAACGTCAACCTGGATCCAAGTGCAATTCAGCTCCCTAGCGTTTCAAACATTTATTCCTCTGCTATCTGAAACCACGGCTTCACACATTTCTGTGGGTCAATTTTGGAAGGGTGCAAAGCTTCTTTCTCAAGAGCCAATGTTCAGAACACCTGGAACAAACTTGATTCATTTAGCTTTTGACTTGTATGTTTGGTGCATTACGTATAATCGAGATCCTGTTGATTACAACAATTGGGAGAAATGGGAGGAAATGAGTGGAAAATTCTTAGAACTCCCACACAGTCTTGATTACAGCAAAAATGTCCTTAATGTGGCGTATAAAAGGTGCATGTTACAATTTGTTATAATGAACCATTTATCATGGCGCCTGTAGTGATGTATTGTTTATAGTGTGCAAGTGTGTAGCTGGTGGTTAAAATTAATCAACACACAAAAACGATATTTTAGTTAAGCTGTGAATAATTGCCACATTTCACAGAACATTTCAACCAAACCCTGGCAAGTGCTCCGTTTCCTCCAATGCGCACGCACCCAAGGAGTCAAAAAATAAATGAAACGAGAGACTTACTTGGGATTTTGCGAGCTCCAAATGATGGTCTCCATGGATTTGGCTGAAAGTAGCACCGTTCTACACGTCAAGATAAAGATCCAGAGATAATACTTCCAACAAGCCAGTACTGCCATGCTGATGAATGTACACACACGCAGAGTGGGAGCCGAGAAGGTTGGGACAGAACGCCCAGACCGGCAGCGCGGAGTCGGACAGCCTTTATGAGAGTTTGGGCCGGTGAGAAGGTGAGCGTCGGTCAGTCGGGAGCATGTGAGCTCACTATCACATTCATGTCCTTGTGGCCAACTTTGTGGAGTCTAGTCCGGGCCCAGTGTCCTTGACTGAACCCTCGATTTCGGTTGATGGCAAGAGTCCTGTATGACCTGTAGCCGACGCACAAGCGGCGACCTTATGGTCAAAAAAAAGCTAACTAAAAGAAATAGCAGCTTTTAAAGGATGGGGGCGCACAGTCAGACAGCTTTGTCAAATTTCGCTCTCTGTCTGTCTGTCTACTGGTACCTGTCGCTTGTTCCACATCCATCCATCAGTCACAAGTCCGCTTGGGGGTCCAGCAGCTCCAAGACATTCCAGGGTGCTCTTTCACTCCCCGCTGTTCTTATTGAGAAAGGAGTGAGTTTCTATTGTAAATATCCCTCCGGTCTCCAGGGGCTGCTCGGCGTGCGTTCCCGCCGAGTGTGTGCTTCGACTCGGACACGCTCCTTGGTCCAAATTGGAGAGAAAAAATGACAATAATAAAAATAAAAGCACTTGTGTGCGCGCCTGTGCTGGCGGATAAAACAAAACAGCCAGGTGAAGTCAGCTCGCTCAGTGACTCCCAATCCAGCCGCTTCCTTGCATGCCGGTGTATTTCTTTGGCCGTGTCCAAATCGCACTCACTCCGGCGGCTCCAGTCTGACTGTAACCCGAGCTGAAGCGAGCTGGGCTTTGGGGACCGCCTACCGCGCACCGATCAGCCAATCACATCGCTCGCAAGCAGGAAGCGATGGAATTTCTGGGAGGGAGGGGGAAGGCGAGGAGCGGCGGACCAGTGTTGATTGGGCTGAGCCCCACACCCCCAAACCCACGCCACCATCCACCACCAGTTCTCGACCCAAATTCAAATGGACTTTGCTATGACTTTTCGTCATAGCAAAACCTCAGCGTGCATGACAGCCTGGTGGACTTTAAACTCTGGCCCCTATAAATTCAAACTTGCCGGAATAGCCCTTTAACACTTGCCCATAAACATATCGCCAGTGTTGACGCTGAAATAAATCTAACTGACTGACTATCATTTCTATGTAAACAAAACGTCTAAATCTGTATCACTTGGAGTGTTTCAAATGTTTCCAAGTCACTGTATAGGATTACAGTGGCAGTTATTCTGGTCCTCTCTTTCTCCTCTTTGAAGGGAATGGTGATTAATGGCCTCTTTGGATCTCTTTCGAGTTGTCCCCTTTCGGGATAATGAACTGCATGAGAACTTATCCTCCAGTGTTTAAAGACAATAGCGGGCCGGTAGCCTATAGTCACTGCAGGCCATTCATTCACTGAGGAAGAAATGCTTGACACATAATTGATCATGTCCATGTCTGTGCCCCCTTTGTGAGTGTGCTGTGTGTGTGTTTAGTTTGGAAGGCGCGAGGAGAGAGTTTCGACTCATTTTTGACCAGATTTGGTCAAGCAATACTGCCCCCTAACGGCTGTGATGGTAAAGAGAAACGTAAGGCGAGCATGTTGAGTTGCTTTTCCCAAACTTTATTGAGCCAAGCCGCCAAGGCACATATTTTAAATTAGGAACGTCTCACGGAACCATTCCTAACAAAAAATCTCACAAAATGTGCATGCAAAGGTCAGCTCGAGCGTTTAATTCTTCTGCTCGCATAGAACAATGATGCACTGTTGTGATAATTATTTTCAAAACAATTAATAAAATGACATCATTTACCGCAACACACCCGATCAGCTCACGCGTGTGTGTTTTCAGAAATGTTTTCTACCTCCATCAAGGAGATTGCATTTTCATCTTTGTTAACAGGTTAATTAAAGACTACAGTAGTCTACTGTTTTCAATTGAACTACTAGCCATAGGCTATGGAAGAACCCATTACATGTTGCGAAAGAGCCACATACTCTATAACAAATTACTTTTTTGTAAACAATACAAAATAAGGCTTTTTTTAAAGTGAGTTTTTCTTTATTTCTAGAAATTAAACATAGCTACCCTCACATAATCAAGAAAAAGTTGGGCTGGGGGTGACTAGGGATGTTCCATACCTTAAAAAAAAAATCTGACCGATATCAGTACGACGAGTAATCGACTCGAGTAGTCACCAATACTGATACCAAGTACAGATACCACTATAACTCTTGATACAGAACCCCCCAAAAAAACAAACAAACAAACAATGACAGAGACTTTTAAAGAAAAGCAGTGTTAAAATTTTCCTTAAAATTGCATGGAATTAATGTCAATTTTCTATTCATCTAATTTCTCATTTCTAGTTCCTGATTGCAAAACGTCCACAAGACATGTACCAGTATCAGCTGGGTAACTGCTACATACCAACACCTTAAAAAAAATGTTTTAATTAAAATAAGCAAATGCTTGATTATTTGATGTCTTAAAAAGTTCATCCTATTTTATTATTATCCCCTTTTGTCTTCCCTGATCTGTTGGGAAAACCGTCCAGGCCAATAATCATAAATGTTAAACTCCAATTCCAATTATTTGTTTTTATCGGAAATGTGTGTGCTCATCACAAGTTCCACCGAGCCATTGACTCTGTGACTGTGACATAAAACGGAACGACAACCAATTAGTAAGTGACCTGAAGCTTAGGATGTTGCAGTACACAAATAGAGGAACAACTGGCAATTCAGCACACTAGTAGAATGAAGATTAGTAGAACGACTATATCTCATTAGTGAAGTTGAGTTTTCAACTGTCTTCCAGTAATGAATGACATTTTTTTTCATATCTTTGTTGACAACTCAGTCACTAATAGTACTAAGCAATCAAGTACACGCATAAACATGTATGGAGACGGATAGAAGCAGTGCTTGAGCCAAAGCATATGACATCATGGTAGAGGCAGGGCATGTATGGCAACTAATATGAGCTGACTGATGTATATTGACGGTGTGACGACTGACAGAAGTAACAAGATCAATTGTGAGGTGTATTGAGCTGCACTCTATTCACGTATAGCCAAATGCTACATAACGTTAAAGATGAATAATGACCCTATTGCCACAGCAATTCAAAACTTTCTAATGGCCAAAAAAAATGAATTCTTGTTTGTTTTTTAATGAAGTAAAAATAAAAAGTGACATTATCCAAATACCCCAGGAACTAATTATATCGGCCTCTAAAGACTTAAATATTTGGTCTTAACCTGATACCTCTGCTGCACTGAGCCTCAGATTGACACCTGATCTTGGAGAAAGCCGGCTGCGTAGAAGAGCTTGAGGTCTACCACAGCCAGTGCTAGCAGTCCAATAGGAACAGGACTCCAAGGCGTTAATAGTCGACATCTTGCACTACCATGATCAAGCCATAGCTTGGGATCAGAAGCACGTTTTTTGCCAAGAGCAACATTACAGCAAGATTTGCTGTGGGAAGCAATCAAAATGAACGTCGGAGCGGCAGAGTTTACCATGACGTGTGGCACTGGAACAAGAACAACAAGTCGTATCTATTTCTTGGGGATTAGCAAAAGAATGTGAAAGATCTACAGAAAAACACAACGGCTTAAAAGAGAATGATGGGTTTATGAGGAAAAAGAAGTGTTGAATGATGCTTTCAGGTCCCTCAACGTGGCACACACACAAACACACACACGTTTGTTTTACTATCTTTGTGGGGCCATCTCATTGACATAATGCATTTCCTAGCCCCTTTCCCTAACCCCAACCATCAAAAATGAATGCCTACCCCTTTTCCTTACCCTAACCTCAACTATAACCCAATTCAAACCTAAACTCTAAAACCAAGTCTTGACCCTCAAAAATAGGTCTAAACTTGTGGGGGCCAGCAAAATGGCTTCACATAGACGGGTGGGCCCCTCAACTCTGTGAAATCCTGAAATGTTGGCCCCACTATGTAGCAAAAACAAGACCATACACATGTTTGTTTTCCTATCTTTGTGGGGCCATCTCATTGACATAATGCATTTCCTAGCCCCTTTCCCTAACCCCAACCATCAAAAATGAATGCCTACCCCTTTTCCTTACCCTAACCTCAACTATAACCCAATTCAAACCTTAACTCTAAAACCTAGTCTTGACCCTCAAAAATAGGTCTAAACTTGTGGGGACCAGCAAAATGGCCCCACATGGACGGGTGGGCCCCACAACTCTGTGAAATCCTGAAATGTTGGCCCCACTATGTACAAAAACAAGACTACACACACACACACACACACACACACAGTCGGCTAAGAAATGGTGGCATTTCCCTGTAATGAGGTCATCATGTTAATGTGTGTACTGGGCGGTGATTAGTGCTTCTATTAATAGCCAGAATTAACGTAGAAGCTGCCACAACAACTAGACAAGATTTTAATCGTGTGTTAATGTGTTGAAAACGTGTTTCCATTATTGTAATAACAGTTACACAAATCAAATGAAAGCAGAGCAGCTTTCTTAGAGTCTTGAGTTTCCCCCCCAATATGAACCCTGCTACCAAGGACAAAAGCCCTGTCCAATCTGATATCTGCACTAAACAAACACAGAAACCATGACATCATTCCTGGATAAGGCAGCCGGCAGTCAGGCCAGCAACCTCAAAGTGAAAATAAATCTTGGTTTAAGTAGCCTTCTCTTGCTTTTAATCTGCCCCTTAATGAAATCTGGCACATTTCCCCCCTTGGTGTAGCTCCGGGACACTGCCGTGATCTACGGGCCGGGCTCGGAGCGCGCCGGCCCCTAGCCTCAGCGCGAGCCGGGCCTTTTATCGGGCAGCGTGGACGCAGGTATGAGCCGAGCCCCTCGGCATGCACAGGGTCAAGTGGTTAACCCTCGTTATCTGGGAGAGGACAAGGAACATGTGACGCCGGCGTTCCAGTTGTAATCAATATCGAACAGCCATTAACCAGGGAGACAACGCATCCTCAAAAACACACTCACACATTTGCCATCTGTCTCACGCAGAGTTAAGTGTTCTCTATTATAGTGGCGGATACACACGGCCGTAAACAACATGGATTCTCTCCAAACATCGAGCCATTGAAACAGTGGGAAAACTCTGTTAATGTAAACGTGCTATTTTGAGTTTGTTTCACTCCGCTTTGATTCAACTGGAACAGCAGCAAGGCCAAACAAAACAGCCGGGCCATCCGCAGACGTACATTTCCTGTTTGTGCAGCGCTTGCTTGATTGCCGCCCAGACATCGTCGCTCGCTTCCTTCTCCATCGTTCCCATCCATCATCTCATGACTGACGCTCAAGTGCTAATTACAGACAAATAATCATCTCTGATAAACATATGCTCATCGGAACATCCCGTCAGGAGATGGAAGCATCACACACACACACACACACACACACACACACACCCCACCCCTTCCTCTTCTCCCTTCTGTCATATCACTAATCAAATCTGAAAGCAAGCCCAGACAATAGATGTTTTCCGTGTAACCATTTTTGTCGACATATAAACATGTGGAGGGCTCTTGATAGCAATCCTAATTAGTAGATGGCTGTGATCCTTTAATCTTAACTCACCACAGCTCCTGCCGTTATAGCTTCTTAAAGAGCTCAAGATGAGATTTCAAGAAGAGAAATAGTGCTTTGAAGCTGAATATCACAAATCCGATAAAGGGGAAGAGGCAGTTAAGTCATGCGCTCACGCACGCTAACAAACACACATTTTATTAACTGGCTGATTATTTGTTAGCGTAAACCGCATTTTGTAGGTCTGTGGCCTGGAGTGCTTAGAGAAGAGCTAAATTAATGGAGAGTATATGCCAAATGCTTGCCGGCGGGATGCTCTGTCCATTCTAATAGAATTACAAGCTTCTGATAGATGCATCTTTTCTCCAGGCCTACTTGTCTGTCAAACATTAGGTCACACTCAGCGCCAAACGGAACGCAGAAGAGGGGGGTTGGAAGGGGGCCGAGGGCAGCCAGAAGAAAACGTCTGGAGAGGTGCCCCCGTCCCTGCCAAGAAAAGAAGGCAACAAAAGTGAGAAAAGGGGGTGAGGTTGGACGGGGAGAAAGCGAGAGGGTGGGAGCTGCTGAAGGAGAGTGAAGTGAGTGGAGTTTGGGGGTGAAAGAAAGAGGAGAGAGTGAGAAGGCTACAAAAGGGCTGCATTTCAATCCACACTAATTACGCGCTGCGTGATGGACAGGACCTGCAGACATCTGCTATTCTTTTTGAGTGTGTGTGAGAGTGTGTGTGTGTGTGTGTGTGTGTGTGTGTGTGTGTGTGTGTGTGTGTGTGTGTGTGTGTGTGTGTGTGTGTGTGTGTGTGTGTGTGTGTGTGTGTGTGTGTGTGTGTGTGTGTGTGTGTGTGTGTGTGTGTGTGTGTGTGTGTGTGTGGAGGGACGGTGTGACGATGGGAGGGGCCGGCTTCGAGTAGAGATGTCTACTGCCAGCAGCCTGAATAGGACTAAGACCTGAATAGAAACTTCAAAGCGACCTCTCCAGCCTCCTCGGCCCCCTCCCACTCCCCCATCATGGTCCCTCGGCTGTGCGATGGTCAACAAGCTCCTGTTCAAGTGTTGTGTGTGTGATTCTCATGTTATTTTCACGCTAGGGGGAGGGAAAAAAAACATGCATTTCAAAGTATTTGGTGTAAGTGTATTTTTCTTACTCATGAGGCTGTTATGCTTTTAAGGGCGCATTGCAGGATGCAGAAATAATTGGAGCAGAGGATCTGACTCATTGCCCCCCCAGCCCCCCCACCCACCCACCCACACACACACACACACACACACACATCCCCATTCCACCCCTTTTCACATCCCTCCCTCTGAACTGAGCGCTGGCTCTCTTTGGCAGGACCCGAAGAAAAAGGAGCCCGCAGAGCTAACGTGCTGAAGACATGATTGCTGCTAAATGACACAGAGGGATTCAGCATCTCATTTGATCCCAGTCTCATTACTGATTTTGGCTTGTGTTCGAAGATCTTGTGGTGTGAGTCATCTAATTATTCCATCTAGCGTGGGCTTCTGATGAACATCCACTTATCTCCACCTTCTCCTCTTCAAAATGTTTCCTCTTACAGCTTGACTCCGCCAGTGGCTGTGGGAATAAACAGGAAGGCTCGAGGGTGAGGGCCAAGCCAAAAGAGGGAAAGATAAGGTTTGTGTGAAGTGTGTGTACGCCCGTGCAAACGTGAGACTGTTTGTGTGTGTGTGTGTGTGTGTGTGCGTGCGTGCGTGCGTGCGTGCGTGCGTGCGTGCGTGCGTGCGTGCGTGCGTGCAGTACGAGTCCACTTGCACCAGTCAAGAGTCAGGTTAGGCTCCAGAGCTCATGGGATTAGCATGTCATTGTTGCTGCCTGGTGTCAGCGACACATCCTCGGTGACATCATCACTCAGGACTCAGGAGCACATGATTCATCTCACTTCACTGCTTAACTGAATTCAAGTGCCATTATACTCCACCTCTAATCTGAGGACTGAATAAAGTAGCCTTATCGGAGTTCTATTTTACGATGGCAGGTGCAACGTAGAGGCCACATCAGCTTTGATCATATTAATTGTATGCCCGGCTGCAATCTGAGGGCTGTGTTTACATTTTCATTTTTAAAACCCTATCATTGCACCTTTTTTCAAATCTTTGCAACATCCATCATCTGCTTCTGGGAAAATACACGTATACTTGAGCCGAAGAAAATCCACACCGAGATAACCTTATCGTAAGATATGTTATCCGTCACTCTGATGATGTCATGTGTTTTTAGCGAGACTATAAATACAATGGCCATAAACATTCCTGAGCTCAGTGCCCACATGCCGGAAATAGCTAGACATGAGGGGAAAACACAGCAAATGCCACATTTGCTTGAGTAGTACCTGAAAAAGAACAGATAAAATTATCAAATCGTCTAATGTTGAATTGTTGTAACTCTCTCAATACAATGCAGCAGGAAGGAAGAATGTGAAAAGCATAAGAAAAATATACACACAAAAAACTCACATGACACCTTTTCTTGGTGACACAAAAAGGTTGAAAACCTCGAACAAAAAAAAAAGTGTCATTAATACATGAAAGTAACTTAGATTATAATTGCAATTGGTTCCTAATTTTACATTAACACTAAACAAAACCACATGGCAAGAAACACAAGCTAAGCTAAATAGGCTAAGGTTAGGCTAGCATGGCTCCAGGTATGGAATGGACTGCTAGCCTATTTCTATAACGCTTTTTTATCTATAGTGCCCAAAGCGCTTTACAAAGCCTCACATTCACCCATTCAAACAGCAGTGGTCAGCTGGGCGCTGCCAATTCCACTGGGAGCAAATCAGGGTTCAGTGTCTTGGTCAAGGACACTTCGACATGTTCACCATGGGGGCGGATCGAACCTACAACCTCACAGATGGGAGACGACCACTCTACCACTGAGCCACACCGACCACAGGTAATTGGCTGGGTAATTACATTGCAAGTCACATGGTACTTAGCATTGACAATTAGCATTAGCATTAAGCGAATTGCTATCGCTAAACTAATAGCTACAGTAGCATGAACACTCAACAACAATCCTTAACCCAAAAAAATCACTAAGTTGGCCCAGATTCACTCTTATTGAGTGAAACAGAATTGTGAGCACTATTTAGCCTACAGGAAATGTATTTTTGTGTTTTGTTGTAAATTGATGTATGATTTATTGCCTCTCATTTTAGCCTGGGTCTTAGCTAACCTGGGTATATTTATGTTGTAAAATGTTAATGTGCAATGTCCCTTTTCAAATAAATAAATTCAAATTGAAACTTTTGAAAATCGTACACGTTTCACATGTTAGCATTAGCATAACGGCAAGGCTAATAGCTGGGAATCATTCACCTTACATTGTATTTTAGCATCACCATGTTAAGCTAATGGCTAGCCTATATGTGAGGCACTACTGTGGAGTTTCCCTTCATTGCAGCTACAACGTCCACAAGATCGGGGTCTTGCCCGGTCCCTGATCAGCTAATTAACTAATTAGTTGACTGATTAAAGAGTTCCATGTCATTGTTGTTGTTGGCAAAACATTTGTATATCAAACAGAGAAAGTAGAAATATGTGATTTTAAAAGTAGAAGTTGGGCTATGAACACACCTTTGGCATCGATCAATAGAGACAAAAATAAGGTAGTTTAAACTTGTAAATCTGAAGGTGTCCTTGTTAGTAAGGAGCTGAGGGTACACAAAGCACACTCAGCCTCACCATCAAAGCATTAGCAATTACTCCCATGCTCCTTCACTCTGGCATAAATCTGCTCTTATCTCCGCTTGCTGCAGGATCTGGGAATATCAGCCTCAGCATCTGCTCCAACTACAAACCCAGCCTCTAAAAGCACAACAAAGTGGCTCTGCGGGCATAAATAAGGGAGGGAGGGGCAACGGAAAGAAGAGAAGGCAGCATAGGAAGGAGCTGACAAAAAAAGATAGGCAGAGAGACGCGCAAGGGTGTGTCCCTGTTTGTCTTATTAGCCCGAAGCAATTTGGCTCGTTTATATTACAATCTGTCAATCAGCAAGAAATAATACTTCAAAAGCTGCTTTTCTCAACTTTTACTTACTTGTTACTCAACCAGCAAAGGAGAATCAAGTCTTCACAGGAAATGAGGATGAGTATGAAGAAAAAGGTCAACAACCTTGGTTTGGGTAAAAGGTCAGAGTTGAACAGTTAGGTGAAGGCCACGCAAGTGAAGGCCACTGTGTCATATTTATTAGAGGGGTTGAGCTAACAGTTGTCTGTAAGAGGATCTGTGAAAACTGAGAAGTTGCTTTCTTACACAATGCTTTGAACTCAAAATGGGGGCGGGAAAAGTTATTTTTGGCTATTTGTTTATACTGTATAAGAATGGAGTTTTGGAGCCCCAAAGTCTTTTTTTGTCTATTTGTTACGCTGGAATTTTGAGCCCTAAAACATTTAAAAGGGGGCTTAAGATGGAAGGTCTTGGGCAACAAGAGAGTTATTGTTTCCATGTGAACACCAAATGTTTGTGGAAACAAACGACAAGGTTTCATCAAAGGTTTCTGAGAGTGAACAAGAAACACTCAAGGAATGTATGTGCTTCTCACGTCGTGGTTAATTGGTCCTTCTCTGCCTCACCAGAGTATGTTGATTTATTTTTAATAAACAAGAAGGATAAGACCCAACCTGTTGAAAAGGACTTACTTAGATCCAGATGCGGACTGTGGTTGATTGGCAAACTCCTATATCAAGGGCACACAAGAGGGATTTTAGGACAGTATTAAGGCAAGACCAAAACTGTTTGGAACACAAGCTTAAGCTGCCTTTATTAACCTTTTCACTTGTTCCCTTGTCCTGGTCCTTATCTTCCTTTTATTGTAGAGGTAGACACGTCAGATTCCAGAGTGTGAGCGGTTCTTTCATGGCGATCCCCGGTTGATCAGAAGCGTCACCCCTGCGCATTCTTCTCTCAGTGCCTTTGTCCAGCTGAAGTCAATTATGATGGTGGAAGAGAGAACTGTTGGCCATCGTACTGGCTCTACAAAAGTGGATGCACTCGCTGGAGGGCACGGCGGAGCCATTCCTGGTCTAAACAGATCATACAGTCCAACTCGGGGTTGAATTTCCGTCAGGCACATTGGGCACTGTTTTTACTATAATCCTTTTCATCTTAAGAGTCACTTAGCATTCTGAATCTCCGAAGACCAAGCCTTCCAGGAGTCAACAATTCTTGATTCCTGATTGCCCAGAGGTTTTGGTTTACCTACTCTGTGCTTGTACATTCGATGTCAAAACTAGACTTTATCACTGGGCTTTCTCAGTCTAGGGGCAACTTTGTAATACTCGATGAAGTTGATCGTTTTTCCAAATCCTGCCTAAGTTTCCTTCTTTACAGCTAAGACATTTTTGGTCTCTGACCGTGGACCCCAATTAATTTCCCAAGTTTGAAACACAATCTTCCAGCTTTTCTTCTGGCTATCATCTCCAAACCAATGGTCAGGCAAAAATGCTACAATCATAGAGAAATTGCCACTTGTGAGGACCCAAAAGCAGGGAAGAAAGGTAGGATGGCACTCAAAAGCAGGGACATCCACAGATGCAATGGTTCGACAGAATGAAAGGAAAGAGGGAACCTAGATACCTAGACAAGACACTGGTTGGAGGGAGCTGATTGGGACCAGGCTGATGAGAAAAGGTGAAAACAAAGCTAACGAGCAAGACAAGAAAAAGGCACACGAGGAAACAGGACATACCATGAAACAAAACTAAACCAAAGCGAGTGACCAATCCAGAATGTGACCCGCGTGTCACCCGAAATCAGCTTGGATGGTTCCCAGTTACGTACCTGGAACTCTTCTGAGGACAAGCGTTATAGAAAATAGAGGGACAGATTGTTTTGATACAGTGGAACAGTTAATACAGTACAGGGAGTTTCGAAACACTCGAGCTACGACGTTTCGACGGCTGCGCCCTATCCACGATTTTGTCCCTCGTCCGCCATTTTGTTCCCAGTGTTTCTGCTTAGCTAGCTGTTAGCTAGCTATTAGCTAGCAATAGCTTTCCCCCTTTCTTTTCCATCCACCTCTAAGCAGTAATGGTAAGTACAGCATGTTATCTTTTTATTTTAATGTATTTTTGTTTTTGTGTAGTATTTTGTAAATTTTGACTTTAAAGGTGAAACCTGACTTATGCGGAAATTCAGTTTCCATTGCCAGCATAGGAACGGAGCTCGTTCGTAACTCGACGACTCCCCTGTAGAAGGATTGCGGTCATGAGTGACAATTCAACCTGGGGTAATGTGGTTAAATTAGCCATAAGCAGCTTTGTGCAAGTTAAGCAGAGCTGCAAGTTCTCATCAAATTCCCAGACTAGCAATAGATAAGAGCGTTATCTTCTGATAAACAGCACCTATTTGATTGCTCGGCACGGAAGTGGGGGAGTTGTGTTTGGCAATCGCGTCCTTGAGTGACCTTCTGCCTCCAGGAGTTCAAATACTTTGAATATTTTGAAGATGAAGGGAATTGCTTGTTTTGCTGTGCTTCTGAAAGTATAGTAGGAGAAAGCAGGCAACCAATGTAACACTTGCTGCCAAGTGAGGCGGAAGAGGAGACGGCCATTCGCCAGAAGGAAGGCTCCAGCGAGATGCAGACCAGTGGTCGTCATCCTAATGAAAGCAGGAGCAACCGTCTTGGCTCACTGCATGTGACAGATCAGCCCATAGAAGAAGCTAATTTAAGCTCGGCAAGAAATATGCTAAATTCTATCATTCTTGATCCTTGGGGTATTTTGATGAAAGAGACATTTTATTAAGAGCTGGAATCTGTTTTAACTCGTGAAAAAAAAGAAGAGTATGTCTTATTTAAAGCATTTTCAGTTCATTTATTCGATCAGCTTCAATCAGAAAAATACAATACAGAATTTTTTAGAGGCTCATGTAAGTAGCATTCATTTTGACAAAGTGACAGGAAGGTCGAAGCCAGCCGGAGATTCAAATATCTGAACTTTCAGGCAGATGTACTAACCACTCAAATATAATGGAAAGGAAAATCCTTGTTTTTACTTGTGTCAACCAACTGCCATCATTGTCCCTGGACTCATTTGTTACATTGTTAACCCAGTTTGCAAGATCGTAGATGTTTGCTGTTTCCTACTCATTGATCAAGCGCCACATTGCTCACACGCGACAGAAACCACACAGGTGACAGATGAACGAGTCTCCGAACTATTTCAGGGGACGGTTATTTTTCTCACGCCCCCACTCAAGCAACATCTTTCATTGTGACCTCTTTATCGCACCCCCACTACTACCGCTGCTTTACCTTTGCCTCCCTCCTCTCCTTGCCACCCAGTCCGTGTGGAAACCAGTACCCACTATGAAGTCGCACTATGCGACTGTAGAATGTTACTTTCCAGTTCAAAGCGAACATGAGCCCCAAAAACGCCCCCCCGGGTCACAAATGTGTTTTTGGAGACAAAATGTTACAAGTAAATGTTATGAGGAAAATACCTCAGCTCCAGGTGCTGGGATCGGGGTCATGGGTGAAAGGTGGGTGGGGTCACCCACTGCCCCTCAGGGCTGCATGAACCCTGACCTCACGAGACTGATGAATTGTGTGCTAACAAGGACCAGCTCTCCCTTTACTGTGCCTGCACTCTCTCGTTGTGTCTTTGACGCTGGCAAATTTGACCCCGCCCCTTTCTCCTCCTTAGTTATACCTGCTTGGACCTTTAAAGTAGCTCACCATCTGTCCCCTCCCTTGGATTTATAATCATCATCATATCACAGTCAAACTCGGTACAGTCGCACTCTTGCATCATCTAACCCCTAGCGCATGCAATAGTTAAGAATAGATTGAATGAAGCCATATTGGGAGGGGTGTTAAATCTCGGGGTGTTAAATCTCGGCCAGCCATTGAAGTGCTCTCGCTCTAATGAGGCAAGCCTACCTCATCGCTGGCTCAGTCACACACAAGTGAAAAGCTAATCACTGGCACGTGCATGGCCAGCCATACACATAGAAACAGACAGACGTTGCATTAACACACATCTGCACCCTGGGCCATTACACACACACACACACACCCACACACACACACACACAAGCCAATTAAAGAGACGAGTCTTATTAGTGGAGGTGTCCCGGCTCTCGTTAATCACTGGGGTTTCCTGGCAGGGGCTTAGTGACACTCGGAGCTCTTCGTCATCTTTATGGGACCCGTCTCATCACTCCTTATAAGAGACTCATCCAAACTTTAGTGAGACTCATGATTTAGCCGAGCAGCTTGGCCCGGCAATGCATTCAGTCATCCGCGGGTCACCTTTGAATAAGCTTTGAGGGATTAGGGAAGAGGGAAGCGTACCAGAGGAGGTCTCCGCATGCATGATTTCAACTGTAAAATGACTATAGTGGTTCTTCTTTTCTGCACGAGAAGCCATTATAATCCTTGCCGCTCAAGCTCAGACCCAGTGGGACGAGGGAAAGTGGCCCGACAACAATAATGTGACGCCAGGCGAGAAGCTGTAGAGAATCCGATTCCAGGGTAAATATCCATCTAGTCCCTGCTGAAAAGTGTTCTTGTTTTCTCGCCTGGCGGGGCTGAATGGCCTGCTCGGACCTTTGGACCACCTGCAGCTCTGCTGATGACAGATTCCATCCTCACACTTGGACCATCTCTGGCCTCTGCGCTAATCCTACTGCTTGTGTCGTCTAAGGTCAATAGTCCTATCACTCGTGCACACCTTTAGCTGCGTTGACGCCTGCGTGTCAGTGCACAGCAAACCAATGGCGCAGTTTGGAAGTTCCCACGGCGCTCTTATTCATTATCTCTGACCTGTTCTGGCCTGTCTCATGAAAGCTGCTCCTTGTCATTGAAGGGCATTGATCCTTTACTCACTTTACAGTTAGTCGCAACTGTGCTTCCTCCCCCTGATCCAAAACACATTCCTTCACTTTATTTGCTCAACACATATTTGACTGCATTGTTGTAGTCAAGGGCCCACAGTAGCGGTGCCAGAAGCTGTAGAAATTGAAACTGGTTGCACTGTTGAGGGGCTGTTAAAAGCAGGATAGGATACACACATACTGATTTGAACAGTTTGTTTTTCGAATGTGAGAGACCCCACACGTAATGACAACACTATCGCCAAGTGTGTTCTTCATACTCTTAAACACTGTCGTGTGCTCGAGATAACCAAGACAGGACACCACACCACACACAAAGATCTCTCCACAGAAAAATGGGAGCCTCCTCCCCCAAACTAGAAGTCTGTTGGAATACCAAGACTGCCACAGGGCATGCAGACTGCCGGAAAATGAAAAGAGAGAAGAGTAGAATGGCAGGCAAAGGCACACAAGAGGCTAGGCTAACTGTTAGCTTATTTGTTAGCTAGTTAGTTTGCCACTGCAAATGCTTCTCCTTGCCATTTTTATGGTGGCGAATGACTTGTGAGATGTTATATGAACACTCAATTCAATTAAATTTTGTGTCAAACTTCAGGTCACGTCCTCGTTGACTACTGTATTGACAATTCCGAACATCCTGGCATTTCTGCTATTCCCACAATGCAACGCTTCATTACCACGGTGTATTGTATTGCTTTTGCCTGTGACTAGCATACAAACCAGGCATGTTATAGTAGTCAAACATTTGATCACATTTTTAAATCAAAAATAATCCTCACAAATCAAATTACAACGATCCAAAGTCCAATGCTTTTCAATGAGCGGATAGCATCGCTTCACCGAGGAAAAATGCTGCATTCAAGGAAAGTGGGAAATCATATGTCCCACTCGGATTTTGCCAGCTCCGCCCTCAAAGTGTTCGCGGTAAATGTAAATACAAGACATATGTTCAACAACAACAAATTTATAGGAATCAGCCATCTTTATTGTTTAGATTTGCCTCAAATGCTTTGAGAGGGGAACTGGGACACACCGAGTGGGATAAATCCGCCATTATGACTTGTGATGTCATTTCGGAATTGTCAATTGCTCTGTTTTACATGTCGTGGAGTTCGTAGCTCAGCCAAACTCTACGATCACACACAAGAGTTTGCTATTGTAAATAACTAACAGGTTTAACATTTAGAGCAAATCAGGTAGAAAAAAAAACAAACAAAAAAAAAAACAAGAATGTCAGGGTTGTCACAAACGGAGCAAACACTGGACAAGTGATTGCACATTGTTTCTATCTATTGACAATTGCATGCAATAATACAAAACCCAAATAAGTACACAATACACATGTAAAAATAAAAGCCTGTTCAGAGAGGATAGAAATGTTTCATTGCACTGTGACACACTTGTGAAGTGCAATCAATTGAGTTGTGTGCATGTGTGTGTGTGTGTGTGTGCTCTAATCTGGGGCAGGTCCTGGTGAATGATTTTCCAGGATCAGATGCTCTGCCTTTACAAGCAGATTACAGGCGGCACACTCATTAATGATTTATTCACGGAATTCAACATTTTCTGGGTTTATCTCCATACAGACTCTTGGAAGTCTCAGCCTGTGTGTTCGGAACCCCCTGAGAGTCCATATCCAGTACATGAAAGGAGAGGTTGTGTTTAACATACACTATGCGCATTTCACATTTTCATAAAGTACTGTTTCAATGAGATGACTTTTCTCTTGTGAACTCATTCGTGTGAAGCACGGTTTCCAGTCCTCCTTGACCCTCTTGAGGTCTTAACATGGCCTGCGCTGATAGGCCTGTGGAGGGCTGGAGGTTATCAGGAGTAAATAGAAGCCACTCAAGAGGCTCAGATTTAGGTCCGCAGCCACCAAGCTCGACCCAACACATGCTCGTTAACTGTTGAAGGGTCAAATAAGAGAAAGTGAAACTTGTTTTCCCGCAACAGCAATGTGGACATAAAGTAGTCTTTCAACTGGCTTTACTGCTTCAGCAGAACTGGTTTCACTTTTAGTTAAATGTTTATCACAAAAGGGTGATAAGATAAGGATTTTTCTGCACGATTCTGATAGCAGATGGGGACAAGATAGTAAATTGCATAATGTGACACTGTTGGCAATTCTCATTGTAAACACTGGCAGATCTAGAATTCGTCTGTCGATCTAATTAAGTGTACACAACATAATGATCTATCTTGTTCAAATGTTGTCAGCAGTATTGATAGATGTATTTATTTTTATTACTGTGGTTGAAAACGGCAAATCATCATAATGTGTTTTCAATCGTTTCCCACTCTCAGCTAAAAAGACGAGCAAATATAAAAGCAGTGTGGTACACACAACAAGACAACCACAATATGAGTCAAATAAAAACCACACAATCTATCAAAACAGAGCAATATTGTCTCTGGGAAGGAACAGTAAAAACAATTCAAGATACAAAGTGACATCATTGGCAAAAAATAGCACACTAGTACCATTTGTGTACGGTTGGTTGACTACAACTTGGTCTACATTGCCCCCTGGCGTTTGCAAAGTGAACCTCAATAGGGTGTAGGGATGAGGGCTGGGTCAAGCACTGTACTGCCAAAGCCAAAATATTCCACGCTCTGGTTGGAGTTTGTGCATTTTGGGTATCTTGTAAATTAAACAAGAAAATGGATGGAAAAGTCATACTAAGCAAGGAATGCAACATTTTTAGTTATATGGACACCATTTTTCAATACAGGTAATTGTCAATGTTGTAAATTAGTTGATGAAATTGTTGCCCTCTTGATTATGATGGTCAGGAAGTTGAATGATTGTCAATAATAACATCAACCATAAAATGGCTTGTTTGATTGCCCGTCAGAAGAACGATACCCACTGAAAAAAATCCATTCAACTCTAAATTGCGGCAGCCTATTATTCATGGTTTGGAGCTTGAGGTAGTAAATTGAGTAAATATTTATCACAGCGGAAATTGAGTGTTGATTTTTATTCAAAAGTTACTGTCTCCAGACAAGTACAAATCAGAAAACAGAGTGACTGAAAGCGGGAGAATAAACAACTCAGGGTGTAGGCAAGAGTGCAGAACACAAAAAAAGCCAAAAGAAATTAAAATTGGAATATATACAAGATATCTAATAAGGATTTATACCAATGTAGTGGTAAGCAACAAACAATAAACAGTACTTTTTCCTTAAAAGAATTTTCTTTTTACTTACATAAAATAATTAGGCAAAACACACATATAGACTGCTCATCTACTTGATCACATTACAATTGACCACCTCATGTTTCATGTTCTAAGAAGCCAATTATCCACCCTTTAAACATGACCAATCTGCTGACATGGAAGATTAGCGTGAGAGAAAAAGCATGTTTAAGGCTTTAGCATGGAATGAGTACACACACACACGAAAAAAAAAAAAAACCTCAGTAGACAACAGTTCATTAAAAGTCGTGTGTGACAAATATGTCAAAATCTAAGCTTTGTCTAGCTGCCACATCGCTGCTGAATAACTTGTTCAGTCATTTCTGAAAGACGACCTCCTGTTTATTATCATTTGAAATCTCGAAGTATTTTTGTGACAAGACTCAAGCTGAGAAACTCTTAAAGCTGAATTTCATTCGTTTTATCCAAACTAATTTACACATTAGGAAAGAAGGTAAAAACCCGAAGACATTATCAAGACAAAAGGAAGAAAACAAAATCAAAACGTAAAAATACAAATCTAAAAATCTCTCGCCGCATGTTTTTACATGCTTTCAATTTTTCAGTTTCTTACACGTCTTTCATTTTGTGACTGAAGGTTGAAAATAAGAAAACCATAGCACATATATAAAAATCAGCACCAATTCATATATATTTTTTATTTAAAATGTAGAGATACCCATTTTGACATGATGCTGCTAGATTGAGAAAGAAAGAAAAAGAAATGATTTTATTGGACCGAGCTACTTGTTGCTCAAGGGAACAATTTTCTTAGCAGATGGCGGTTTAAGGAGAGGTCCAAAGCTCGGGTACGCTCCAAGACTTACGTACTACTGGACTGTGGGACTCTTCACAGCATAAACAAGGATTGGGACTGATTCTACGTGACATCTCACAATCTTAATTAACCACCAGTGGTTATCAGGACCTCAAAGTGGGAAGATGAACTTAAGAGAGAGGAGGGCAAAGAAAGTACAAGAACAGAAAGACCTCCATCCACTTGGCTAACACGGTATACAGGCAAGCTACTACAGTCTGTTTATAAATTACTACATCACACCTGGTAACTTACTACAATTGTAAAAAGGGTTAGACCAAAAAAAAAAAAAAAGAATGTTTCTTAAGTTAAAACACACCGATCCGTCCCCGCTGGGAAAGAAAGAAATGAATAAAAGGAAATGAAACAGGGAAAACGCTATTATGGATTTTTCTTCAGACACGTATCGTCTTGAATAGGTTTGGAAGTGGCCTGTTTTACTATTTTGGTACAGGAAGATCTTAACCAAGATTATAAAAGTATATATTTGAAGTCCTCTCTGAGCAAGCAACACTGAGTGTGGGTCATCATTGGTCCACGTGGAGTACAAGCCAAAACCTTTTTTTGTTTTTTGTTTTTTTTACATTTTTGCTTTTTCTTACAGAAAACACTTGTTTTCGCTTCTAAAATTCTCTTTAAATACAAAGCTCCTCTTCTCGCATCCCAGCTTCAACATCATTTGGATATTAGTTTAAAACATAGACACTCCCAGGACCTAGAAGAGAGGGAAAAAAAGTGCTTCACTGAGGTGACACATTTAAAACGGATGAAAAGATGACACATTTGTGAACTGTTCAAAGGCAGATTTAAAGACAAAAATATCACTAAAACCAACCAATGCATTTAAACTAAGGATTTAGGTTGGGTTATTTTAAGAGCATGACGAGATTTTTTGGGGGGGGGGGGGGGGCAAAAAAGGAATTTGGCCGTTATTTAATAACATTTATTAACATATACATGTACTGGTAAATATTAATTATGTCAAGCAATCATCAAAAAAAATTTAAGAAATTTACCACACAATTTCCCATAATTGCAATTAAGCATATTTTTTCACTTTATTTTTTGGAAGTTTGTAACTGATAGAACTACAGAATTAACGTAGAATAATAAAATAGAAAATATATTTAAATTTCCGAAAAAATATTGAGATTAAGATATACAGTTATATTTTCCTCTTGTAAAAACAAAAACAGACTCGGCGTAACAGGCACATACATCATCTCATAAAAATAATTCTCAAAACTTCTCACTTGCGTGTTTAGTTGTGCGTACGCACACAATTCAGCAACGTTGATTTGCGAGTCCCCATGGAGGTAATTTGAGCATGCTATTTTGCTTTAAGATAATACGTCAAAGACGTTTTAATTGAATTTGGCTTTGCAAAAATTACTCTCGATTTCTCCAACAATCATCAAGCAAGTAAAACTGGAAGTAAAACTACCTGTAGTCTGCGTTTGGCACACGGTTTCTTTCAAATGAAACACGTTTATAATAAATGTGAGTAATAAATCATTTGGCTTTGACACAAAGCACCCATGAACAATGTTCAGGGCTCAGCGTCTGGTGCCTGACCTGGATTTGAAGGCCAAGGGTAAAGGAATTTGTACGAGTTGAGCTTTCTGAACTGTGCACTGTAGCCAAAGACGTTTCATAAGCTTCATGTCAGCAACTCCAATGAACCATGGCTGACACTGGCCCAAGTTTGGTGGTTGAGCGTGTGGAGACTTGTTTGTCAACATGCAAAATGTCACACGTGTAAGCAGTCTTACCGACTCATCCATAATAGAGGCAGGGTCAAAGTAGTCCGGCTTGAGCTCAGACCTCTCGCGACGATTTTTAGATGGGGGCTAGACGAGAGGAGGAGAGCATGTTTAAAGGAGACATGAGAACAAAAAAAGAAACATAAAAATAACCTTTTCATAGGCAGAGGTCACTCAGGTCGGTTTATGTATCTTAATATGGAAAATGGGCAAAATGACAAACGTACTGTAGCTACTTTTCTTGTGAAATCAACATGACATTTGGTATGCAGTCGAGACATATGTTTCAGATTATTACATTTAGTTCTGGTTTTACACTCATCATGCATGGATTTGTGGAGCGGGTGCAAATTGTCAAATAAATTGGTCATGATGTTGCAACGCACTGTCAACACAATGTTTCATTAAACAAAACACAGAGAACCTTTTACATGCAGCCAAAACAAAACTTTTGATGATTAAAGTTCATTTCTTTTCGCATTTGGAAACGACATTGAAAAATCAACACAAGCTGCTCCGTAATAATTGGTGCAGACCTAACAAATCAGTCTTCTCTAAAATGACTGGATCCTCAAAGTCAACAAGAGCTCTGAGGGTTTCAGTAAAGCTCTCGTGTCGTTTGGGTCAAAGAAAGATGTCTGTTGGAACACGTGGTGATGAAATAAATTGAATGGTTATGTTTGTGGAAAGAACTGCCAAAGGAAAATGGGCAAGTGAAGGATGTTGTTTGGGATGCTGAGATTCATGAGTTTTAAAATGTGACATTAAAATTGAAGACCACAGGACGATAAATTTAACTAGATGGTGGTGGTGGTGGTGGTGGGGATGGGGGGAGGTATTTGTATTGCCCATTCACCAACACTGAAGTGACCTCGAAGACTCGTTGCAGGCGTTTTATGATGGAGCTGCACATCAACACAGACTACAAATGGAAGAATTATTAAGACCAGGACAGTCTTGAGTGACTACTTTATACAATGACTTATTTTCAAAATTAGCATTAAAAAGAACCTAATCAGTCATGAGTCAACATAAAGTGTCTGAGAGCAAATGAAATGGAACACCTATACTGCTAATAGTTGCAGTAATGCCGCTCAGTATAGATGTTACGATTAAATTAAATAAGTAAATTCAGTGCACTTTGCCGCCTTCTATGTAATTTTACAGACATTTTTTCCATCATCTTAAAGAACAGGCTTGATTGACTGCTAACCTTCACACAAATAACAGAAAGTAAAAGCGATATAGTTGCTATTACATAAGGAGTTTGGAATCAATTATTAATGGCAAATGGTTCTCACCAGGTCAATGTCCATTGTATCAAAGTCCATGCCTTCATTGAGGTCATCCATCCGACCCTCTGATGACATCATCACATCTTCCACAATTGGCTCTTCATCTTCCTCCATGAGGCCGGTGCCGCGACGTCTGCACGAATGACCAATACGCAGATATTGATTTCCATTTTTCTTTTTGGAAGAGACATTAAATCAACTCGACATCATCGCGCCACCGGGTGGTTTTCTGGATATCTTACATCGCATGCTGCAGATTGCTCCTGAGCTTGGCGTAGTTCATGGCTCTTTCCTGCTGCTGACGAGCCTCTTCTTGCTGTCTCTGGGCCAGCATCCACGTCACCTGGGAACTAGAAAAATGACATGAATTAGCCCAGAGGTCGGCGACCTGCAGCTCTAGAGCCACATGTGGCTCTTTCATTCATCACAATTGATTCACAATCAAATTCTAATCCCAGTCTCACACAATAGACACTCCATTAGGATTTAAGGAAACCATGAAAGTGCAAATTAACAAAGATATGTTTCAAATGACAGCACAAAACTAAGGGTCATCATGTAGGAAAACTTAAATTACATTAAAGCAACCTTGTTTCTGTTAATTATGGCTAGGGATAGACAGATAATCGTCCGGGCCTATAGTCAATGCCAATATTTAGCATTTTGACATAAAGACGGCATCTCACTGAACTGTGAATGTAGCAAATTTGGGGTTTTCATCACCATTTGTAAGAAGTTCACAGACAGTTTTTACTTGTTGCAAATACACTTTGAACATATTCAGACAATTTTTCATTGTCTGCAAAGATCATTTGAAACCTTTTACGAACCCTGGCGAAAAGCCAAAATTCGCTTTACGTTTGCATGCATTTGTTGCTCAGTGAGATATAGCGAACTTTTCATTTATGTATTAATTTAAATGTCCACTTTATAATGCTGACACTGGAAACTACCTAAAAATATATATATTTTTTTAAATTACAATTTTAGCTAAAATTAAGATATTATGTTGAACATTTTATTTGCAGTAGAAAACTTTAGAGAATTATTTACTTGCTTTTTTCTTATTATTTAGTTTAACACATGGGTAATGACCCGGAAAGCTCCATGCAATAAAAAAATTTTTTTTTTTAAACAAAGCTGTCTTTTCTTTAGATTTAAAATTCAAAGAAAAACCTTCAAAGTGAAAATTTGAAAAGTTGTTTTAACAAGCATGCTTTAAATGCATTGTCCATGAGGGAATGTAGTCTCTTAGGGTTATGACAAAAGTACCATTCAACTAGCTTTAACTCAATGATTCATCAGAAAAATTCTGGAAATATTTTTTTTAAGGTTGAAAAGTTCCCAAGTGTTGCTTAGAATAATTAAGCAATAAGAAAACAATACATTTCTACATTTCAGTGACTGCAGTGACATTTTGCAGCAAAGACATCCATACTTGTAATCCATGGGTGTCTGGTGGTGCTGAGGTGCCTGTTGATGGTGTTGTTGTGGGTGTTGGTGGGGCTGCGGCTGGTCATGAGGGAGAGCGTAGACACCCATGTAGCTGTCATCACGACCCCGTTTAGGGTCTCGCATGGCAGTGGAGGTGAGGTGGGGGGATGGTAACATGACTGGAGTTTGAATGCCCTGCTGCCACACCTCACTGCTACTGCTTTCCTCTGGAAGGGAAGAAAAATCATTCGACAAAGTACACACATGAAAGTGAGTTACACAGACTTCACTTTGCACAGATGGCTGTTGGCTTTTGTTAACAATTCAATCAAAATTCCTGTGATGACAGCAACTTGATCCAAAATCCGCTACCGTCACCACCTTTGGGTGATCCAGCATTGAATTCCATGTTCTTGTTGTTTATGAAATGATGTGGAAATTGTGATAATTAGAAGGCTCCCACCATCTGCTGTTTTATCTCTTTGCCCATCAACTTGACTATGAGAGCCAAGTTGCTTGGAACGTACTGAACAGTTGGAAGACATTTTTGCTTTTCTGGGCTTCAACTATACTATTACAGCCTTGTATTAATCCATGCCACTCTCATGAACAACTAGATTGTTTGTACATGATTAAATAACAGAAATGTGACATATGTTCTTAGTGTTAAACAGTGAAGATGCATGATTAAGTTGATTCTCAAATGATTGCTACCTTCGGGCAGCTTCCGCTTTGCTGCAGTAGTTCCAGGTGCAGCAACAGGAGCCTTGGTCTTTTTCGAACGAACGGAGGATCCTCTGCTGGAGTAGCCACTCATTACTGACATAGTGTCGTCATCGCCACCAGCCTGTAGGGAATTCCTGTATGAAATGAGGGGGAGCCAGCAGTCCTCTCTTTGCAGAGCCATCTGGAACGTCATGAAACGCTCCAAATACATGTGGCTGTGGAAGGGGAAAAAATGGATTAGATAAGCAAACATGCTGCCACAAAAAAAAAAAAAAAAAAAACCTCTTCTAAACACATAAATTAAACTTACACAGTCCTCTTGTCTTGTTTCATCAGTTTAGAGGAGAATTCGCTGAGGATGTCTAAGAAAGCCAGGTTGAGGGGAGGGCCTCCTTCTCCCTGCGGACTTGGATCCTTGAAAGAAAACTCGATTCCATCCCTAGGAAACAAGCAGAGATGTACATGAAGAAAATGGGAAATTTAGGTGGGCATAAGGAATGTTTCAATGACTTGAAATTAGGAGAATATTACTAAAAATTTAGAAATTGGTCATTTAAGCTTGACTGCAACAAGTATTATTGCATTAAATCTTCCATCAAGGTTTAAATTGTGTTGCTTCTATAGACGTGGTGTTTGCAAGTTGACAAGTAAAAACAACAAACACAACAAAAAAAACGTACTTGTGTAGCATGGCAATGGCATCTCTGGTTTTCACTTGGTCAAGGCCAAAGGTTAGAGAAAATCGACGGGCCAACTCTTTGATTCCACAGAAAGCAGAGGAGGACCGATCAAACCCATGGCCCAGGTCTGACAGCATTTCATTGAAAAGCTAACAGAGACAGAAAAGAAACATTTGCATGAATAATTGCAATGTGGCTGAAACAAATCGGAAGTTCTTGTGCGCTAATAAGAAACTAAGCAAAACTAAACACCAACCTGCTGAAGACTGATGATGAGGGTTTTGGCACACTGAATCTTGTCAATTTGCCGGGTCTTACTCATTGTTTCCTTGATGATGTCACCATAATCATTGTAATACTGTAGAAAAACAAAACAAAAAAATCTTACATATGCAACTCTAATAAGGCCAAATAGTCATGATATTTTTTTTCTGGGTGGGGTGCTCCTGTTTCAAAGAATGTTGATTGTAGCGAAAATCGTGGTGAAATAAATGATCTAGAAAAACAAACTAACCCTCATGTACTGTTTGAAAATGTCAGCACCGGTTCTCATTTCTACCACACAGTAGATGATCAGTTTACAATAGCCAGCCAGGAGGTTTCTTCTCTTGTGTAAAGCTTCAATTTTCACTGCCTCGTCGTCCTGTTGGCCATCTAAAAGATAGAAAACCCAACAAATTAGTTTTTCTGTTACTCTTTCGTTTTTAAATACAAAGATCAATTACCAGGTAACACACAGTACACGCCCTTTTCCCGTCACTTATCATAATTTATATTAACCATACAGTAGACAATGTTTACATAAATAACGTTGTCAATTAGCGTTGGCCATTTCATAAAAATTATAAGTAGATTTATTAGGGCGGCTTGTTCTTCTGTAGTAGCCAAACTATTTATTTTGCCTTTGAGTTTACACTTGTTCCAGATGTCATGACCTTTTCTTCCCCAGTAATGGCAAAGAGATGGAGCAGAATCAAGTCAGAGTGACCTTGGTCTTTTCAAAATCTAATCAGGTCTTCCCTGATTCTTTGTAGAAATTCCTTGAAGGCAGTCTTACATATCAATTTCACAAGAATAGGATGTAAACAGAAGTTAAAACTAAATGCCTCTGGCTAAAAGGCAAGAAAAACTACAGGTCACTTAGCTTAGACCTTTCGCAAGGCCTGTTTGAACCTTTCACAGCATTAGCCTAAGGACAGCCAGAAGGTTTTGCAAAGATGGTGTGGATTGTATATGACAGTGTTCAAGTCAAAATTGCTGTTTCCAAATACACCATATCACTTGCTAAGAACAAGTGAACCACGAGGATTTAGCAACAAAGACAAAAAGGTAGGGGGGAAAAAATCCTAAACTTCGATTGTTCATAGATATCGATGGATTATTTATAGACACACATACCAGAATTATACAAGTTAAAAATCTGACTTGACTATTACATCACTTAACATTGGCGCCAGTCAATGTTTCTTACGAATTCCCTAAAAATATAAATGCTGCTTCAATGCTATCCTAAGCTACACCTGGTTTGCAAAAATTCTACACATTCACATCTGTAGACCGACAGCTTAATATTGAAAAGAATACTTTCATGGGTATTTCGAGTCATAGCAGTGGATGCACATTTGTGTGTACCTGTGCTATTGGTGTCGTCATCCTGGTCTATGAAGACATGATTTAGGATGAAAGAGAGCAGTTCAGACTGAAGCGAGTCCTCTGGGGAATAAACCAAGGGCTCAAGGTGTTCCCTGCCTCCAGCCACCATCTGGTGGCTGAAGATCAGTAGGAGGTCACAAAGGATGGTGAATGCCTGCAGTGGAAACAACGAAAGAGTAGGAGGAGTCTTTGTTAGATATAACAATAAATTGCAGTACATCGGTCAATTTCTATAGGATTTTTCAGCACTTAAACACATTACATTAATTCGAGTTAAAAATGTCACCTGTTCTTTAACAGCTGTGTTGACATTTGTGAGGTACCGTTGGCACATCATACAGAAGGCCCTCATCTGTTTCCTCAAGGTAACCATGTCATCCTGAAAGGTCAGACAGGTGTTTAGCGGTACAGCCATGCTTCGCTGAAGTACAAACTGATGTTGGGTGAATCGGCCCTCACCTTTCTGGAGCTGCCTTCAGATAACTTGGCCAGCTGCCACAGGATCACATAGTGGGTACACTGCAGCGAATGGATGACTATCTGCTCAAAAAAGAAATAAACATTAAAATTGCAGTTGCTCATAGAGGACATGCTCATCGAAGCGTTCAACCAATCTATCTTTAAGTGTTTTTAATTAACCTGTTCGGGCATATCTCCATTTTCTATGCCTGTGTTGAGCAACTTAAAGTTGCTGGTGAACAGGTCCCATCCAGAGAGATCATGTGCACTGCAGGACACACAAGTAAGACAAAGTCAAAAGAAGACACTTTTCACACACACCTTCATGGACAGACATGAAAAACAGCAGATTGAGAACACAAGAGGAAATTCGTACTTGTGAAAAGCTGTGATCCTCTTTAGAGTTGACAAAACCTGATAAGCATCGTCTTCATCAGTATCTTCACCCTGGAAAGAGAAATTTAATTCAATGAATACTCGTGATGGGTCCAGCAACATCAACGCGTTGCTCATGGGTCAAGTGAATTTGTGTCGTTGCGCGTATCGCTTAAAGAAGAAGCAACATGACTGATTCAGCCACAATATCGCTCAAAACTTCACATCACTGAGGCGGCGAACTATATAAGGAAGCACATCTGTCAATGGGGTGCGTCTCTGACAAAAAAATCACTCATCTTTTGAAGAACAATTCTTTCCTTCAAGCCACTGTCATATGGAGCCCGAAAGCAAGAAAAGGGTTCTACCGCGTTTGGATCTCATATCAGCAAATAAGATACATATTTTAATTTCCTTGTTTCATGCTGTTCCTCTTAGTTTCCACTTGATCTATTAGAATTAAAATCTATTTCAAAGTAACTTCTTTGTTGAAATGATTCATTTATTTTTTTGAAGGCCAAATGTCATTTGTTTGACATTATAAAAGAATATGCTCATGGAAAATAAATCACAAATCCAACCAGAATAAAAACGAGTGTACAGACCTTTTACAACTCTCTCATTGTCACTTAATAGTCGTGAATACATACATTTGAAGGGCAGTAGCTTCTTGCTTGCCATGTCGAAATTGTGGAGATGGGGTAAATGACGAGATGAGAAAACGAAGGCAGGTCATGTCAATTTACTCTCTACATATTTTGGTATATTCTTTGTTAGGCTCTTTCAATATCAAGCTTCTGTGCATCTTATTAATTTCATTATGAGCCAAAAAGAAATGTTTGCATAGAAAATACATAGATATGTAGTTAATATATTTTAATATTTAGTGTAAATCTAAATCATGGGTGTCAAACTTCGGTCCTCGAGGGCCGGAGTCCTGCAGGTTTTGGATGTTTCCCTTCTCCAACACAGCTGATAAATGATCAGCAAGCTCTGCATAAGCCTGATAACGTTCCTGCTGATTGGAATCAGCTTGTGTTGGAAGAGGGAAACCTCCAAAACCTGCAGGACTGAGGCCCTCGAGGACCTGAGTTTGACACCTATGATCTAAATATACCCCCTTTGGATGTCTCCACTGTTTAGGCAGGTACCCCAGCCTCATCAATGCCTCGTAAATACGACGATGATTTTGCGTATATGCCCAACTTGTGCGCAGAGTACAAACATTCCTATGCATTTGTCCAAAAATAAAGCCCAATGTGAGAGAAATTCTGCATGAACTGCAGTTTTTTGTGACATGCCACAATTAATCAATTAATTACCATTCAATTATAACTTAAGATGAGCAGACGCAGGGACAAAACTAAAAGAAAGAACAGAGGATAATCAAACATGGTTGTCAGAATAGAGGGTTTACAAAAAGGAAGTGGACTCCTACCTCTTGTAGAAAATCCTCCAGTAGCCTGTTAAACTTGTCCACCAGCTCATCCAGCAGCTGGGAGTGGGCAATGTCAACCCTGTTAAATATTGTGAACTCTTCATTGCAGAGGGCATGGTAGGTTTTGGAGCATGTCTCCAAAACTTCAGTGTCTGTGTGCTTCTCTACAATTTCCTTGATTTGGCGGAGAAGGGCTTCAAGGTGCTGCATTCAACATTAAAAAGATATTGATTAATATATTTGTACTGATTATGTGGCAGTATTCATACAGTGCAACAACAACAACAATAATAATACATTACATCCCCTTGCGAGGTAACCAAGGACTTCTGAATTGTTAAGTGGATGAGCAAACTACAAGCCCACTGTGTCACCCCATATCATAACATAACATAACATATTTTGTATGCATGGGTGGTGTATTATCCATGTTATAATACAAAATCTAAGAAGACATTTGGCTGACCTTTTCCAGACGTCCTGTGGTGTAAATTTCAAGGTCAAAGAACTGAGGAAGCTGCAACAAGTTGGTCACCTTCTCTGCATCTACGGCATACTGTTGGGCGAACATTCATCTAAATGCTATTTTCTGAAGAACATACAGGAGCCAAAGTATCCAAGTAATGACATACCTTGGCCAGTAGAGGGGGCAAAGCTACAGCAAAGAGCTCTGTCATTCTGGTTCTGTCATCAAGCTGAGTCTTCTTTTCTTTAGCTGTCATCACCTGAATGTGGATACAAGTCAAATACCTTTGTGCTATAACAATTCATTATTGAGTAAAAATCAACTAGCAACTAGAAAGACATTCTCCTAAAAAAAACTTAACATTTCATGGTGCATCCTGCAATTGTTTAGACAGAGGAATCCGGTTCCAGTAATAGTTAACCGTCAGTTTCCATAGTGTAGTTACATTATACTGTTTACTGTTATTAAAATTATTTATCATCATTACCTTTCAAGGGCCAAGGAAGAAATTATTTCGTTGTGAAAAGGGTGTTTTTGTTTTTTGTAAACAGTCATTGGTTCATTTAATTAGTGAAGAGGCTGAATGCTTTGACCGATAATGTAATAATTTTAAGGCGATAACGTTCCATATAAAAACATCAAGAACCGCGACCACAATGCCATAAGTGGCGAATCCTTTAATTACATCTTTATCCACCGTGCAACTTACCCGCTTCCCTGTGCCTCTTCCCACAGGTGGGTGACATTCAGCAGCCTGGCGTACAGTGCACAGCATGATTTCGATCAAAGCTGTCTCTTGTCTGTCAGTAAGAGCTACAAGTCACAAAGAAAAAACAATTCTGATTAATAAATAAACACATTTGCTTCAAGCCACTTATTAGTAATCCGTGATGAGGTTTTCGTCATACCTTCCTCTCCTGGCAATGGGTCATCTAACAATAAGCTGCTCATACAGTCCCAGTCCTTCAGTAACTCAGGACCACAATCCCAGAGAGAGTCCACCAAGTAAGCTGCATGTTCATGGAGCTAAAACAATTTTCAGACAATATGGGTGAATAACTTGATAGTTTGGTTACAATTACTTAATACAGACAAAAACAATACAAAAAACTTGTGTACCTCACTCTCTAGGAAGAAGAAGACGGTGGTCTTGATGAGGTTGGCGTTGGGGCTTTGTCTCCCTCTCCTTTTAGGGGCACCCTCCTCCTCTGGTTCTCTCTGGCTAAACAATCTTTGAAAACAGAGTAGTTTGATATCTTAAATAACCTACTCCCCTAAATCCTCTATTTGAGCCTTAAATGTAATCTGTCTAGAAGCCACAAATGTCTCACAAAAAGTTGAAATGCAAGTTAGGAAATTCTTCAGCTGGACACATAATGGCGGTACTGTACTGTAAACCTGTGCCTTTTTTCCACACTAACGTCACAGGTTGTGATATGCAAATTAAATTCACAGTAAAGAAACTACAAGTGTAAATTCCACTGTTTGTAGTTTTTGAATGTTAGAATTTATTGGCATTACAGTGGAGAAGGTTGACAAACTACATTATTATTATCACAGAACACTAAACCATTTAAAACTTCACTGCAATCCAAATTTGGTTTTAAAAAGAGTTCATGTAAACACGGCATATGAAATAATATGAACTCCATGTATCCTGGCAGGTAGGACACAAAACTTGAGCCAAGGCTAAGGACACACGCCAAATGACGAACTTCAGCTCGGCGGTGAAAAGCACAATTCTGTTCAGGTTATGTCTGACATACTTTTTGTAGAGGAATTCTCCTGCTGCAACAGCAACAGGCCTGTGTGCCGAGTAGACCAGATGATAAACGCTCTCACAATCCTCGGGGGTCAATACCTCATCTGTACTACTGCAGAAACAAACAAAAAGAGCCAATTGTTACAACTTCCTCGGATGTGCTGGATGTAATACTTTATGTGTGAGTGAGTACAAGGTGCTTCCAATGAAGAAGGTTTTTTTTGTACTGATAAAATGGTAAACAGTGTTTCAAGAGTGAGACAAACATTTAGAACTTACTTCAAAACTAAAGTGAGCAACTTAATTGCTTGTACTGCAACGTCATACTCCTTATCAAGGGTCATGGAGACAATGCGGTCCTAGGAAAAATGAAAGGGAAGAAAAATTTGACAGGTTTTTAGGTACAAATGAAGCATCAGCGATAACCCTTCTGGCACCTGTGCCAGACAAGTCAATGGCAATTGAGCTTTTATAGTAAGTAGTGTAAATGTTGTTTAAGATGTCCAGCAGGTGGCGCTGACCTTGAAGCGACTGGTGAAGAGTTCCAGCCTTGCATTAAGTTCTCTGTTGTAGTACAGACCCTGGAGCGCTGTCAAACATTTCAGACGGACCTCACCTTGCTAAAACCAGGAATTTGAAAACAGCAAAATGTATTAAAATTCAAGTATTCGGCAATCACAGACACCTAAAACCAAACAAAAATGAAATCCTTTTGCCCAAGATAAAAATAACAAATGTTTTGTATAACAAACGTTTAGCCATTTTCAGCAGTACGAAGTAAAAACACCTTTTGCCACTTGCTGTCAACTAAAAAATAAATCACAGGTGCTCAGAGCTCAGGTAACGGCCAATCACGGCTCACCTGTTTTCTGGGTTTGGTCATGTGAGGTTCACAAACTGAGCCATGATTGGTCATTTGTTCCCTGAGCACACATGATGTCATTTTCAGTCGTAGGGGGACAAAATAGACAATAAGTGGCAAAATGTGTTTTTAAAGGTATTAATAGTACATGAAAACCAATGACATTATTAAATCAATTACAGACAACATATTAACTTCTTATACCGCAGAAAATGGCTAAAATGAATTAAGTAGCCCTTTAATTGAAACATTAGAAACCACCTACTGTAATCACACTGTTTACATTTTTGGTTTCATAAACGAATGATAAATGTTTCCCCCATGTGTTTGAATTAGGCATGGGATAGTTTGTGAAATGAGACAATACTTGTTATGGGCCACAGCTCTTCGGTTTTTACATTCATCTTGCATTGCCACTGTGTGTGTGCGTGTGTGTGTTTGTTGCACGTTCCACCACTAACAGTTATATGGGGCTTCAAAGTGCAGCTCATGAACGCAATAAACCGAGGATCTGAGAGACTCAGACAAACGTGAAGAAGCACTTCATTCAAAACTCTGGTTGTCGATTAATTTCAATTTCACCAATGAATACGACGACAGCATGAACACTGTTGACGTTTTACTGTATGTAAATATTGAAATGTTGAAAATATTGAAAAATCTCTTGCACTTTTGAAGAAAGTAGCAATTTGACCAAGCCTCTGCTGTGTTTGAATCCTTATATAAAGCTTGCTAGACGCACAACAATCAAATAATTTTAAAAGGTAACATTAGCAAAACAGCAAGTGTCTATTGAGAATCCTTTTCAATACACCTACCTTGCCATTTGATATAAACAAGAGAAAATAACCCGCACAGTGTGAGCATTTAGAGCCCTTTTCTGTGGTTGGCGATGTTTTAATTCCCAACCTGATGCTGCGGTCAGAGTGAATGTGAGTTGAGCGTTTCTGGTGGAGCTTTTCCATATATAGTCAACGCAACTGTGGGGTCAAGCGCCATTGCATGCCAGCAACGCCGATGAAGCTAAAATTTTGCTTATTTTCCCATTTTGCAAAGGTTTGCACCCACCTTATCGTGCATGGTCCATCCCACATACTTCAGGTAACTGTCGTTAAGGAAGGCATCACTATAGAGCTTCATCCAAACTCCAATCTCTTCTATACAGATGGCTCTGATTTCTGCTATTGAATCACTGTTGAAACATTATGATTACTGGTTAAAAGAAAATACAACAAATATGTGTTTTACAGCAGCAAAAACAAAACAAAACAAACTAAAACAAGTTAATTTGGTGGTGCCATACCGATAACGATGTACAAAGACTCCTTTAAATATTGCATTCATCATGTTTTCAATCTCATCCTGGTTTTCTTGGAGCTGAAACGGAAACAAAATATATTGCTCAATGTTGCCTGGAGAAAAACAAAGTATCAGCATGCGAGAGTTCTGCTGCACAAGGTTAACAATTTATTTGTATCATGTTTGCATTGAGCTGATACAACTTGCTAAAAAGCGCCAGTTGTCTCGTGTCAAAAGGACATTCTCCCAGAAGCTTTGTGGAAACCACTCACTAGTCTTGTCAGTTATTTCAGTGATCATTGTGGTTTTTTTTCTTCCTTTATCAAAAGTTGCTATTAATATTGCCTGTGTGTGTAATTGGCAGCCAAATTTGCCACCAGGCTGTACAGTACAAAGGCAGATGGAAGGCAGGTTGGACCTGCTGGGATATAACCCAGTTAACACAAGATGCTAGTTGACTAACACAATGTATGAACGTTTCCACTACCAACATAATTGTTGCATCTCCAAAAGAGGAAGAACATATCCTATATCAAAATAAAATGATTCACACTGATTGTTATGCATGGCAGCCAAAGCGCAAATGACTACGCCAAATTATGTATCTTTACTGTAAAATTGCTCCCTACATAAACCATTGCCATTTATTAAAAATGACCATGCTAAGTCTGCCTGCGTTTGTGACATAGTGGAAGTTCATACAATAGCACAGTGTGACAAAAAAGAGGTGCAGAATTATTTTCTAACCCTAAACCCAGAAGAGGCATTGATCTCTGCAGTTTCTATTAAAAAACACATGAAGGTACTGCAGAGAAATGACACTTAGATACATCCATTCGCCAAACAATATATAAAATATTGTGGCCCAAATGTTAATTGAAAATTAACTCAAATTTTCCAAAACTGTATTCATATGAATCAAAGTGACCATACCTCTTTACGTTTCTGCAAGAGGAACTCCAGTCTGTCGTTGGCCCTTTTGGCCACGATTTTATTCCTCTCTGCCTCGTATTGTCGCTGGGTGTTGTCCATGTTAATGCTCAAGTTTAGAGCTACATTCACCAGGGCTGTCATCAGCTTCATTGCTGTTCAAAAGACACAGAGTAACACCTTTTACTGGCGGGCTCAGTGCAATTCAAAATGAGTTCTCCCGCAAGACAATGTTATTACGATGGCACATCCAGCCCTTCTATTCAATTTCAAACAGTAATAATCTTACCTGCCAGTGTAGATGTGTGCCTGAAGGCTCTGACTTGAGAGTCTGATAGTCCGGTGAGAAGGGAGATAACTGTGTCCATCATATACTCATCATAGATGATACTGTATTGACACTGCCGCACTAGGACCGAAATGAATTCACAAAAACTTGACTTGAACTTCTTCCACAGGGGCCCTGCTATAGTAAGCGGGTAGTCTCCACTGTCCTATGGAGGCCACAGAGGAAAAGAGCAGAGTTATTACCAAGAAGTGCTCCTCCAAGTGTTCTCCATCACGTGCCATAAAACAGTGGCTGCGAAAAGCAACCATTTTAAGCAAATATTAAACATTTACAAAAATGTACATTGTACAGGAAAGGGTCAAATTAGATTACCTCATCAAATTCCTCTGTCATTCGTCTGATAATTTCAGAGTTCTGCATGTTGCGGAACATCTCTCCACTAACAACACCTGATCAATTCAGAAAAAGGAAAAATTGTGTTATCCACAGCAGCGTTCAAAGGAGAAACATGAGTAGGAGATGAACACAGCGTACATTGTTGTTTTCATGTGTGTAAATTCATAGACACAGTTAAGATTGTAGTTTCTTTACCTGATCTATGAATTACAGTTTTGCCTACCCCATCCACTCCCCACACAACAAATATGCCATCAATATCTATCAACACTACAGAAGAAGAAATTATTTTGGGCCATATTGAAATCACGGCTACTCTTAAAAAGGTACACAAAATCGGAACATGGTCCAAATAAAACTGTAACCTGCAGTCTGCAGCGACATTCAATATAACTCAGTAGGATGCTACAAGTGACAGACACTACTAAGAAATGTAATAAGAACACTTGAACTAGTTAAGGGCAGTTGTTAATTAAGATCCGAAATACAGTATTCTAAAATAGCATTTAATAATGAACATACCTTTACACCCTGAGCACTGGATGAAGAAGTTGATGAGATCAAGTAGTGCGACATCTCTGTCATGTTTGTAAGACTCAATCCAGTCATCAACAACCGACTGTATAGGACAATAAACATGTTTAAAGAAATATGAAAAAACTTTTTTTTTATATGCAACATCAGTGTTAGTGATAAAACATATCCCACCTGCATTGCACTCCGCCCCAGCTTAACGACCTCAAACAGCATCATGTTTTCCATGCCATTCTCCTGGTGGTGGCCATTTATCCGACCTACCCCCTTTACCATCTTGGGTTTGTCTCCTGCTGCTTTCTTCCCCTTCTTTCCACCCTGAAAGAAAACCAATAACATTAGGGAAACCCATAAAACACCCTTTCCAACAGATGCCCAGAATGCAGATTAACAACTACACAAGTGTCAACACCAGCCAGTAACAAAACAGAAGCAAATAACAACAAAATCATCAAATACTGTTTTATTTTACCAAGGCCATACGGAAGAGGCCTGATTCTGATTTTACTATATCCAGTTGTGAGTACGTTTTGTGTCACTTGAACCTTGTAGTGTAACCAGTCCAATTAATGGGTCATTAGTGGATCTCCAATTGACAATTTAGGATTAATGAAAATGTGTTGCAAAGATGTAGTAACCACATAGTGCTGTTGTGCACAAATATGTGCACAACAATGCATTGTTGCCTAATACGTGCTTGAAGTGCAGCCAGGTAAGGGCACATTTGGCTCCTTAGTTCAATGAGAGTCTCCACTGTGGTTTTGTTCATATTTTCTCATCCAATGTCTGATGTTTAAGCAACAGCTGGAAAAAATAAAATAAAACACACTGATTGGCTCTTATGAGCAGCTCATAAGGAGGGAGGCCTACAATCAAGACTGAACAAAAATATAGCTAGATGGTGGGACAACTATAAAATGTATGATAATATTGCCAATACTGCTTTACATACCTTTCCTTTTGCTGAATTTGAACTCCTGCCATCAGGATCTTCAGAAAAGTCGGTGTCTGAAGAAAACTGTGTGTCTGTATCCCTAGTGACAAAAAAATAGATGTTAAAAAGAATATCGAGGTCCATCTGAAGCAAACTAACAAAACCAAAAATCGAATGTAGCACTTACGGCGCATAGGGGAAGTCTGCTGGTATTTCTGGTGCTGCTATCATTTCTCTAACATCTTCTGGATAACTTCCAATTTATGACTGGCTTGTAATACTGAGAAAATACAAAACAGAGAAGCTTGTATGAAACCTGAATTGAGATATCAAATTAGAGAGGTAAGAGTTAAAAAACAAAACGAAAAACGGATGACAACAGTTTTCTTCTTCACATGGTAACAGTGGGCGGTACGATGCTCTTGTGGCACTCATCCCCCAAAGCATTGGCTCCCTCTTCCTCATCCCCCTTGCTTTACAATCATTGGAGTATCTTCCTCACTGGCCAAATATGGATATGCCCTGTCCGCCCCACAAATATTTCGACCAATCAAAACGCGTTACCAACATCAACAAGATACTGCAGGCCACAACTACTGCTGTGCTGTACTGTATGGAAAAGTGTCACACACATGCAAGGATGTAAGTAACTTTTGAAAGGCAATCATCTACTTGCCTATTGCACACATTTACCAGTGTTTGTATACCACATCGTGCATCCTATAACATATGATGATCCATCATTATAGTATAAGAGGAGATTTAAAAAATAAAATAAAAGCATAATACAGGAGGAGGCCTATCGTTGCTTACAATAGAAAATATTTGTCACGATGGTGTGGACGTGTTGCACGATAATGCAGGTAAAATATCTACTAAAACTAAGATGATATGAGTCACACCTGAACACAGGCGTTTTGATTGCAATGTAACATGGCACTCATTGCTTGTTAAAACGGTTGTTTTCCATTTGAATACATCATCAATGTCCCTATTTCGCGAGTTACTGCGTAAATATTACATGATGACAAGATGACGGGATTCAATGGGTGTTGACTGAAAAAGTGGCGCCAAATCGCACAGTGAATCTCATAAACTTGCCACGATGAAGCTAGGGCGAGCATCTTGGATTGCAACGAGTCGTAAAGCTCCATATGGAGGAGTTCTAAAGTCAACGCAGCAGCACATAAATACCCGCGTTCCCTCCAAGGAAGCCGGCGTGACTACGCTCTTCGTCGGTTCCTGTCAAAATTGACACCGGTGCGCGGGTGGTGCTAGCAGCGCTAGCAACCGTGAAATTCGTAGACCTCAAGAGTGGAAATGTACAAGCAAGTGCACTCAAAACTCTGATTGGAAATTCCACCCAAGCTGTGTCAGGAACGGGTCAGCGTTTGTTGCCGCTATCGTTGGACGACAGTAACAACACAACAACGCAAGCTCGACGGTGCAATCACATGCTAATATAAGCGAGAAGAGACTGGCGTTAGGAAACGCATCCAGTGACCATTTTTCTTCCCAGTAAACTACTCTTACACCAAACTCAGTTTTAATACCACGAACACCATTAATTATGATTAATTTCATGAGCACGGTAAACTCCGATTGGTCAACCATGCTAACAGTATGTGCTAACGTTCCCTAAAAAAAAACATCACGTCCTTGCGTCCTCCATCTTGCCTCGGGAGTTTCAGTACCGTATTGCATAAGCAACAAACACTGTTTACAATTTTTGTGAAGTGCAACCAAGTCCATCGAAACAACTAAACATTTCGTTGCGTTTTTACCGATATATTTTGCGTCATTGTGGTAAGAATCTAGTGCGTTAGCTCGCTACCAACCACAGTAACGTTAGCCTCTCGCAGCGGAGCTAACGAGGCGACTCGACTGAGGAGGCAGACATCCGCGCTCTAGACTCAACTAGCCTGGCTAGCAAGCGGCTAGCAAAATACAAATCAACTAAGTTCCACATAGCTTTCCGCCATTTTACAGCTAACTTACCTTGCTGAGAAATAATAGTCCCAGCTGATTCCTAACTTGAACTACTTCGACCAGCCTCAGGTCGAATCACACTCTAAATTCTGTAAAAAGAGTTTAAAAGTCGCGGTCAGAGGCGGTTTCGGACGTTCTCTCACCCGCTTGCTCCGTAGTTCAATTTGTTGTTTCGACGACCTGGGAGGAGGAAATCCTAGTACAGAGCTACCACCTAGCGGCCACAGCGTCATTGCTCGACGATTCGACACCCAGTGGCCACTGCTCAGTATTGCACGCCAGACAATCATGTGCAGTACTGTACTAGATCGACATAAGTTATTTTGCGCTCTCCCAAGTTAAATAAACCATTTCAAATTATGTAGCTGAAATCTAATGCATATTTTAATTTGGAAGTCATTTGCTGTGCTTGTGTATAAATAGGCATTACAACATTATGACCAATTTGTGCATTTTATTGCTGAAACTGATTTCACATCACATATATATTCAGGTATATATTTTATGGATTGATCAAATAACTGTTCAAAATGTCTAGGTATTTATTAACAAAAGTAAAAGGTAACAAGCATGAAATCAAATACAGTGTATCCCCCACTACAAGTCATTTGAGCTGCTCCAAGCACATCAAATAAAAAGCAAACTTAGCCAAAGGCACCTCTGGAATGAAAAATAGGATAAAATTATTTAGTGTTTCTTAACTAGACACCTATTAAAAAAGGTTTATAATATACTTTTGATTAGCTTTTCAATAGCCACGCCGTCGTTGTCATACAGTAATTTGCAATATTACAGACTATCTACACTTAATATTAAAATACAAAATCAGGGATTGTTAGACAGAAGCACAGAAAGTTTGATTAGAAAAAGTATTTTTAAGCTATGTACGTCTTGACCTTTTGTGTAATGGTCCCACAACAAATTGGACATTTAATAAGCGTCTGTGAACATTCCTCACAGGTGGCCAGGTGACCGCACGGGATGAAAACGACGCAAGTATCTTTGTCCATACACACTTTGCACTGTTTTTCCCTCTGCAGTTTCCGTAGCGTTTCCATTGGGTCGTCATCTGAAAGACAAAAAAAAAAACCACACAGAAGACAATGTTTACTCATGATCAGAATAAGATGTTTTTCAAAGTTTACCAAATTCATTGTACAGCGACATTCATTGTTAATGTTGACATAATATTGTGATATAGTATTGAGGATTTCCTTCCATTGCTGCCATCCTGTCAGTCTAAACTATAGGTGTCAAACTCCGGTCCTGGCGGGCCTTGGTCCTGCAGGTTTTAGATATTTCCATTCTCCAACACAGCTGATATATGATCAGCTCATCAGCAAACTGCATAAGCCTGATAACGATACTGCTGATTGGAATCAGCTTGTGTTGGAAGAGGGAAACCTCCAAAACCTGCAGGACCGCGGCCCTCCAGGACCGGAATTTGACACCTATGGACTCTAAACTAATGGAGTAGTGGTACAACTGCCTAACTTCTGTTTAGACAGCGTGGGTCTTTTTCGTGCGCCCTGTGATTAACTAGTGATTGGTCCAGCAAGGGTAGAGTCTGCATTTCAGCCAAAATCAGAATAAGAGCCGGCTTCCAGTGATCCTAACTAAACTGAATAAGAGGTACAGAAGATTGATGGATGGAGGGATGGATGAAACCTAGTGCACACATATATTTACCATTTGTGGATGGTGTAAATCCATTTTGATGACTTGAGGTCTGAAAATAAACATGTGCATAGTTAGAAAAGGAAAAAAAACACTTCTGATTATATACACTGCATATATTTATATATTATAGCTTTCCAATAGTGTTCCCTCGTTACGTTGCAAAAATACCTGCAATTGGTGAAAATCGGTAAAGTAGTCAACTTTATTTTTGTTTACATTTATTATGTTTTAAGGCTGTAACACCCCTCACCACACACACTTTATAGCATTTTCTCAGACAGGCATAAACATGTTCTCACATTTCACTCTTCTTTAAACATTCTCAATGTTCAAACCTTTATACATTTTAGGGCCGAGGCTGTGAAACGTGAACTACGTTATAGCGAGGGAACACTGTACACCATTTTCCACAACTCAGTAACTAGATTAACTTGCCAAAAATGTTTCTTGATGTGACTGGCTCTGGCAAAGTTAAAGTTAAAGTACCACTGATTGTCACACCCACCTAAGTGGGGCGAACTTTGTTCTCCGCATTTGACCCATCCCCAGAGGGAGCGGTGAGCAGCAGCAGTGGCTGCGCTCGGGAATCATTTGGTGATCTAACCCCCCAATACCAACCCTTTAGTCTTTATAAAACCCACAACCTCCCAGTCTCAGGGCAGACACTCTACCACTAGCCCACTGAGCTGGTGGTCCGCATGGGTCAAAAAATGCATACTGAGGTATTCATATGATCCAATTCTAATTAATATAAGATCCTGCTTACAATTGTTCTCCTAATTAATCATCAGCCAATGATTGGTTGTTTATTTATGAGTTCAAATTACTGCAATGAGAAATGTGACTTGAGAATTTTGTGTCAATTAATAGGGTGGGCCTCAAGTATGGAAAAAGAAAGGGTCCGTGGCGGAGGTAATGTCGTGGCTTGAGCTTTCATGCCTGCTTCTGGAACGGGCTCACTAGTTAATATTGCTGATAAAACTCATGGTGGTAGCAGCAGAATTAATTCAGAATTTTACAAAGCCATTTTGTCTGGCAATTACAGAAAAATGCATCCTAACTAATCGGGAGAAGCTTCATTATGTAAAAAGACAATGATGCACTGCCAACACAACAAAGGACTTTCATCAGGGAGGGAAAAAGTAGAAGGTTTCAAACTGGCCAAATCAATGACCAGACCTTAACCCAATAGATGGATTTTACCTCCTGCAGAGGAGACTGAAGAGAGAAACCTCTAGAAACAAACAAACTAAAAGAGGCTACAATAAAGGCCTGAAAAACATTTCTAATGAAAAAATGCAAATGTCTGGTGAATTCAATGGGTCACAGGCTTGATGCAGTTATTCCAAGTAAGGGTTATGTCGCCAAATATTACGTGTTAATCACTAAGTTAATGTCTGTTCTAATACTTAATACTATTGCTCACTTTAAATATGGGTGGGTTCAAACTAGCGATGTCAAAGTTAAAGCGTTAACAAATTAATTAATCACAAAATATTATCGCATTTATCATGTATTAACGCAAATTAATCACACTATCAACTTTGACCGCATGTGATATTTTAGCTCACAGCGGATGGTTACATTAAAGGGAGCACAGGTTGTGTTTGAGCAATAAACATGCTACATGCATTAAAGTAAAACATTTAATAAATGTTGGCATATGGCATTCAGAATATTTGTTCATGTCAAACTATTGGGGTCATTCTTTCCCCATTTTAATTTATGCAAGTAAATAACTGAGTAGAAAAAGGGAAGGATGATATTGTACAGTGGATCAAAAAATGTTGATGATGTCCTCATAACATTAAATCTCGAAAGAATTAACACAACAGGTGCTCTTTGAATTTGGCGGGCAAAAAATGTTGGTAAAAAGCTTTTTAAAATCTGGTGATTGTGATTAATCAAAATTCTAAGGTGTAATTAGTCTGATTAAAAAAATTAATCAGCTCTACAGTAGTTCAAACAAAAAGGTGCCCTATCCCGAGCTGTTTTACACATCAAAATGTACATACCATGAAATAAAAGCTGGAATTCTGAACCTTTGTCTCATATTCATCTTTTGATCTGAAAACCAAACGTCTTCAGTGTGTTCAACAGACTCAAAGCAATTGAGCGTGTGGTCAAGAAAAAACAATCCATGGTTGAACCTGAAACAATATAATCTATTCAGGCCAGGTACCCGGATTGACCTCATATGGATTTGCATTTTTTTCAAACAATAAAAATATAAATAATTAATTTATTGGCCTAACTGTCACCTTGAAAAAACAATTAGCAACTATATAGGATATATTTTAATACAACTTTTAAAAAATCTTAAATGTTATACAAGTGTAAAAAGAAGCCAGTATGTTTTTCTGTCACTTATGAGGCATATTTTTCAACAAAAAGTTTGGTCGGTTTACAAATTGGTGGACCTTTTGGGAACGTCACAATTTTGAGTTCTACTGTATTACATGAAATTTACCAAATTTGAGAGGCAAAAAATGTAAAAATTGTAGTCTTACAGCTTTGTTTCGTTGAGGATCTTGTAGCTGGATGGTGTTGAGAAATTCTTGTCCTTTTTCTGCCAACAAGAAGCTGCATCTAGTAGATAATTTAGAAGTCTTGAGCCAAGTTTGAACACCAACGTTATGTGAAATGCACGTATGATCAAATTTTTCTTGTTACCCAGGATAACTTTTGGCATGTTCTTCCCATGGGTCTTCATCGGGCTGCCAGCCTTTTAGTCCTCCACCACAACGAAAGCACATCACCTTGTCTCCTGTCCCTACACACAAGCACACACCCAAAATAATTAAGAGTTCATTCAGAATATCATGACAATAAAAGTTAATCCAATGGAAACCCCAAAAGGAACAATTGCCCCCACTTGGAACAATTTGGAGTTCAACCAAAAAGCAAATATTTCTGGTTAAGTTAGATGATTGTTGAATTGGTCGATATTGCTGAAAAGTGTATCACGATATAAGTATTTAATATCAGTCAATATAGTTTGGATTTATTATTTTTATCTAATCAAAATCACAAAAAACAATCCAGAGGAAAAATAAAATACCATTCAAAATATCTGGCAATTTGTGTACACTAAATGTTGTCATTCCATCACATGCATGAAATTGAAGACAGACAAAATGATGCTACTCCTCATTTAACCCATTAAGGCCGGGAGCCCACGGACGCATTTTGAACACTTTTGTGGAAAATAACACCCACACGTGTGGACTGGCTAACAGTATAGATTTGTGAGAAAATATTAGATTTACCGATTTGGGACATGGGAGGTTTTGGCCCAACGCCAGCGTTGTGTACATTATTTTTATGATGGCAAGTTAAGTGTTTAAAAATTGCAGTCCACATGTTTATTTATGTTTCAAGAAACATAGTTGGATATGTTGAAGAGGTAAAGCCCCAGATTTATTTGCATTATTGTTGTATATGCTGTATTGTATTGTGATTTTTAACGCCACACTTGTGTGACAGAATTTTGTTGTCATGGTAAATGCTTACAAGACTGCATGCCAAAGTATTAAGTTTACATTTGTAATAATAGTAGATAAACATTCATATTAACGAATGCTTCATCTTCCATTATCTTAGAATGTTTTATGTATAATAGATCTGATTGTTAATTAGATTTAAGATTAGTTAATTGCTTGTTTGTTGAAAAACACATGAAGGAGGGGAAAAAAATTGCAATTAGATTACAGTGGTACCTCAGAATTTGCACATAATTTGTTCCTGCGAAGTCCTTATTGTTCAACCTCCGAAACATTTTTTCCCCAAGGAAATAATGTAAATGCTAGCTTTAGTTCAGTGCTGAGTTTGTGTATTTTACATTGGGCATATTGTTAGACTACTAAAAGGTCCTTGCGTGTGTTGTTTAACGTCAGGCACGTTGTTGTACAGCTAAGGGGGGTCCTCGTGCCAGTATTTACAGAAGTAGTCACGGTAGTTGCAACTGCGCGATAATCTCCTTCCTAATTCCACTGTGGTTCGTAGCACTGTATGTTTTTCTTTGCTGGTTTTCTTGGGCCCATGGCGAAGAAAATTGTCGTGGATAAATCAAAATGCACTCGCGAGTATGGAGCACCTCCGGGAGTATTCACGATCTGACTGGAAATGAGCAGTGCATCGTCTCAACTACCGCAACGTGAGCATTCGGCATTACTCGGCTTCACTCATTTACCCGTTTACCCGTTTTCAAGGTATGTTCAGCTTAGCTTGCTTTGCTTGGGTGTTTGATCTCCGAAAATGAGTTCGAACTCAGAGGCATTTTTTATTCAGATTTTTTGGTTGAAGTCAGAATTGTACAAGTTCCGAGACGTTCAAACGCCGAGGTTCCACTGTATTTTCAAAAAATTGTTCAGCCACACCTGGAACCCTGGTGATGCTAATGTGGCATAGCAAATGAACAAGAAACAAGATCATTGAATTCAACCGGATAACATAACAGATTATGTTTGATTTAGGAGGTTCCATTGTACATGTGTTAATTGATGTTCCAATCAGGTGCATACACACCTGTGCTGTAGAAGCCAGCCCTTGCAAGTCGAGCATGGTCTACTGGGTGCTGGATCCCTGCAAAGCTGCGCAGCCTCTCTTCGAAACTTCCCATGGGGACGGAAATGTTTACTTGAGGTGGACCGCTACGATTCTCCTCTCCCGTACCTCCCTCGGATGGGATGTTGCCCACATCATGGCCAAGGATGAAGAAGCAGTAGGGAAAATGTTTGCCATGTTCACCCCAGGCCGTGTCGCCTGCTTCCCAGCCACCTAGCATGCCACCGCAGCAAAAGCACTGAACCCGATCACCCTGTCCTACGTAGAAAAGGCCAGCTTGAGCCAAATCTCTTGGCGTCACAGGAACAGTCGGTAGCCAAGAGGAGAAGGTCTGACGTCTGGCCTCCTCCCTCCTCATATGAGGGACCATTGGGTAGGTGGATTCATCAACCACCTCCCCTGTTCTCAAACGATATTCCATGTCTTCGGCTTCTTCATTGTATCTGGAGCCGGTCAACTGTGAACTGTGCTGGAAATCGGTGCGATGGGTGCAGCTGAGGAACTTGCACACCGGAGAAAGCTAAAATTCAGATAAAATATGTTTAGGCAGATAACAAGAAAGGTGTGTGTTTCCATTTCCATGCCATCTTACCTCCTTATGCCTCTCTACAGGTGTGTCTTCCCTGCACCAGTTTTCCACCATCACCTTACAGCTGAAACAACGGACGCGATCGCCGTGACCGGTGTAGTAGAACCCGGCTCGGGCGAGTCGCTCTGCGGGCACCTGCTCAGCCAGACAGGAGCCGTTGAATGAATGGAGACGGTTGTTCATTAGGGAGAAGTCAACCCTGCAATCACTTTCTAGTCCGCCATCTTCTCTGAGGTCGGCCATGACAGGAGCAGGCAGGGGATCTATTCCAAGATAGTAGAGAAAGTTAAAAAAAAATTATATATATATAGGAAAACAGTCAGACATCTGCTGTATGACTTAGAGCCATCCAGACATATTCACCATGATGTCAAATGTACTTAGATCCAATTGTACCACAAGTAAACAAAAATTCTTGTCACTGTATCGTAGCAGAGCCATTGAGAAAACAGACAAAATTAAATGAATGATCGTGACCTCCCCACTCACCCCCAATGATGAAAAAAAAACATCCTTATTTTTCACAACCCAAAGATGGAAAGTATGGCATAACGGTTAACCATAACCATTGTTTTGCAAGATGGCGCAGTAAGTTGGCAGCCGTCTTCAGGATTGTTCTTGTCACACTGTGTTTTGTCCTTCACGTGGACCCGTTGTGGAGTGGACTGTTCTCAACTTCTCAGTACTTTGATCTTGACAATCCATTCTTCAAGGGAGAGGAGTGCTAGTTAGGTGCGCTTGTTCTGCAGCATGCTTCCACCAGCACTGATTTTGATGGTGGGAATGTTTCCTCTATTTGTCTGTTGTCGCTAGATAGCCCCGCAAGGCGCTTGTGCTTTTAACGCCAGTAAATAATCACAATTTTTCACAGCCGCATTTTTGCTCAGCGGAAATGTATCAAATATTATATTTTCATCTGAAAATAGATTGTGCTGAATAAAAAAAAAAAAGAAGTTATTTACACTAACATTTCAAACAATACATTTTAGACCTGCTCAGAATCTGATACTGGCCTATGTCTAGTGGTGTGTAGTGTATACTGTAGTCCAAGAAGTGCACATGCGCAAAGGACATGACAAGTGCGTATGTGTGAGGGATGGGCAAGGCAAGTTTGCCTGCAGGCTCAGTCAGTACGCACAACAGAACAGGGTGTACCACGCTGCCACCTAGCAACACAAACCCTGTCAACACAGACTCGTAACATTAATAGTTTTGTTTAATATGTAGAAGACACTACGAGGAAAAAAAAGTGAATTATTGTTGCTTAAGTTTGGACTCGGTGATGTAAAACTGCACTGCATAATTTTGTGTTTTATCATGAGATAAACAATGTTCCTACTCAACTAAAAATTGTAACCTCTTTATGTTTTTAAGCAACCGTCCATCTAGCTGTTTTATTCCATTCCAAAGAGGAGCGCTATCACGTCATAACTATAATTTCGTGCAGCGGCCACCAAGAATTCCACACCCTCCCCCAAAAAATAACATAAAATAATTCTGACCACAACATCAGAACACAACTCACGCGGCTTTCGACAAGCTCGCAGTCACGCTCTGTCTCTGGTCGTTTGAGGAAGTAACTGCTCCTCCTCGCCAACGAATTACCACTTTGATGATCTGCGTCCTATTGCATTCTGGGAACGGTAATTATGTTCGGGTATAAATTGTATGTGAAAGGTGAATGTTGCAAATTGTCTCTGATTGTCCGAAAGGAAAATGAACCAATAAAAACAAAAAACAAGCAAACAAACACAGCATATAGTCGATGGTTTTACGTATTACGAAAATATAAAACGCAGGCATTCTGTTTAGGACTCTGACCAGAATTGTTAAGGAACAGCGAAATGTAATTTTGCAATAAAGCTTTGTGCTAGCTGTAAACGCGTAGCTAGCCTAAATATCTGAGCTATGCTCCATGCGTTTAGTTTCACTTTTGTTTGCTAGAGTTTAAAATGTAAGTTTTTACCTTTATTTGTCCGGATCCTCACGCTTCAATCCACCTTCAACTTCACTGTAGAGTTCTTCCCAGTAGTGACATAAAAGAGGTGTATCGTATGACGCGACCCTTTCCGGAAGTAGGTGTTAGCGTCGTAAAGGACGTCTGGTGCGCAACAAGTTATGCGCATCCCATGTGACCCATCAAGGAATGAAAGGGAATCAAGAGAGGCAAAACAAAAATGCTCGCTTGAGACTTTTTTTCTTAACCGAAAATGTCGGTTAAACAGAGAGGCATGTTATTTTTATTTAAATCTCGGCTTTACCGCAAAGCCTTTACGTAACACAAGAAGCCCAAATTTGTGGTTACAAGTAGTACGTAATGCCTGTCTTAAACTACAAACTAAAAGTGCATAAAAGATCCAAGCACAAGTATACTTACTCAACTGCAATAAAACCAGGGTTGGAGACTCCAGGTCCAGAAAGTAAAAACCCTGCGACAGATTGGCTTTAGCCACATGTGTTTCTACTTAACTGGCAGGTAAACGAACTTATAGAAGCACCTGTTGAGTAGAAGCATATTTGGCTAAAGTCAAACTTTCAGGGTATGTTCTCTCTGGACCAGGATTCCCCAACCCTGAATAAAACAAAACATTTGATGTGAAATTTCCGCTCAACAGATGTTTAACATCTCTTTATGTTGAAAGTCCCTGTAAAGGGAAAATGTCATACATTTGACACACCACAAGGAATTGTGTTGTTAACAAGCCTGTAGTAGGCAATGAGATTACAAAATCACAAAGAAAAACAAACCTCAATGAAAATCACTATTAGTAGTTTGACTATTCATCCATCCACCAAGATAGCAATGGATGTGCAACAGTATAAATAAAAACATAAACAAGCTCAAAACTGATTTTATTGAGTAATTTGCAACAATTCAAACTTCACAGAAGGTGGGCCGCGGTTTTGACCAGTGCATTTCAGTGTTTTTGGTCAGATATGTTAACATATGTGCTGCTGATGAGGAAGTCAAACACTTTCACTTGTCCCCAGTTGGGTGATCAGTCAAAACAAGCCACTCAATAAGGACGGGGCATGAAAATTGCGTGATTTACAGCTGAAACGGAACCTTTAGGTTGGGATAAGGGATGCACGATATTGCTATTTTCAACCGATGCCGATGAACCAATACAGTAATTTAGAAAGTGCCGATGTCGATAACTGATAAGTAAGCCGATAATTGTTTGCAAAATTAATTTGAATACAAATATATTTTCGTATCCTACTATAAGTCTATAATGTACAAATACATTAAAACATTGTGTAAAGCACCATGAAGCTGAAGTTTGAAGCTGAGGGTGTATTCAGACCAGAAAAGTCCTTTAGTCTGCTTGTTTGGTCCGGACCAAATGCAGACTTTTTTTTCCTTTTTCGTTTGGGGCGGTTCATATTCACACTGTACTTTTTGCAAGTGGACGATCTGTGCTCCCATTGGACAAAAATGACTAGGGCTGAACGCATAACCAAACACGGAAATAGAGGAAAACATGAAATTCCGACATGCTGCATTACTGCTGTGCATATTTGTGGCGTTATTAGATGCAAGATATTTGCGAGCGTCAATGGCATCTCATTCAACGGAGGTTCTAACTTTGGAACGCGCCATTGATTGTGTGCAGTAACCGGGGGGAGCAGTTGCGCTCCGCGTGCCCACCACAAAATGCTGAGAGCAGTGTGGCTAAACAGAATACGGATGATTATGAATGAATCTAGCACAATATTCACTACCGGCCGGGCAATAATTCCCCCTGCGATGCTTTGCTACGGTGGCTTCTTAAGGCCAAAAAGGCTCATATGTCCTGCAGTTGGAACGGATCAGCCGTGGTTTGTATTCAGACCGCGAAGCAAACCGCACCGAGTGCGTTTGGAAGCGATCCTAGACCACCTCAAAAAGTGGGTCTCGGTCCGCACCAGGATTCGTTTGTGTGTATTCAGACCTGCACAAAAAGTCCCGATCAGCGTGGGAAACGAACTGTGGTCCGTTTAAAGCGGACCAAACAGTGCAGGTCTGAATACACCCTGAATCTCTGCTTCAAAGCTAACCAGTAACTCATTTTGAGTTTGCCAAAATAAAACAGTCATGTTTTAAAAATGCAACAAAAAACTGTGAGGGTAACATTTTGGGGAGTCAGTCGAGAAAGCCCACACTGGCGACTGCCAAGATGCATCTTCTGTGAACACGAGGTCACACGCATTATGACGTCACAAATAACTACCATAGGAAAGGGGAGGGGTTGAGGAGTTGGGCACAACTTGAGCCACAACCACAACAGATGGACCAGCGTGGCATGTCAATTATTATCGGTGGATTTCTTTATTATCTGGTTTATCTGTATGATGTCAAAGTGGTTGATAATTGCAGATAATTATCGGCCACCGATATTATCGTGCATCCCTAGTTGGGAATACATCATCCTTCAACAATTCGACGAAGTACGTTGCCCAGGCTACCCTTGGTCATCTGGAGTGGGGTTTTCTCCTCCTTGTTTTCAATGTAAATGCTGGCTCCGTGTTCCACCAACAACTTTGCAGCTTCAACACGCTCCTCGTCACACGCCAGGTGTCTGATTCAACAAAATTGCACAATAGTTACAAATACGAAAATTCCTTTTGCCGTTTAACACTTCCACGTTGTTCACTTTCCATCATGGTTTTATGGTACAGTGTTATGACAGCGTTGCTTCATACATACAGTGCTGTGTTGCCCTGGGAGTCCTGGATGTTGGTCGAGGCACTCTGCTTGAGAAGCAGCTGGATCAGGCGATAGTTGCCCTTGGTGGACGCTCTATGAAGTGGCGTGGAATCAAGTTTGTCCTTGACATTTGGGTCTGCTCCATTTTCAAGCAACAGCAAGGCAATCTATAAGGAGAGAAACGCAACACAGAAAGAAGCCTACTTGTCTTTGTTTGTCTGCATCGTTCACATTGTGTTCCCTTAAAGACTGCCAAACTAGTTTCAAGACAAGTTATATCTCAATAGTCATGCAGTGTTACTGTTTATAAACTAAACTATGAGTTTTAGATTTCGCAGATGTAGATGACTTTCACTACTTCCCATCAGAGAATCAGCACACACAACAGAAGAGCCAACCAAACCAAACCAAACTTACGAAAAACTTATTAACAGTTGTATATGCATATGCACTAAAAACAAAAGCCTAATGTATGAATGTGTTTTCTTGTCATAAGGAAATTCTGAACATGTTCAATAAAGAAAAAAATAAAAGGGATGGAGAATAGTCATCGCAATTAAAAAGTTATGTTTACCTCATATCTGTCCTTGGAGGCGGCATAATGCAGAGGAGTGCATCCATTTTGATTGACAGAGTTTAGCTGCGCTCCTTTGGATATTAGTGCTCTGACAATGTCTTCTCTACCTGCAGACGATGCAATGTGAAGAGGGGTCCATGCAGCCTGGAAATAATCATTTGCATTAGCAATCGGTCTCATGTTGAGTTCTTCCATAATCAATATTTCTCTTGCTATACCACTATTTACATGTCTGTACTGGCATGAAATCAAAGTGAATACCTGAAATTAAAACTATTTTACATTTGTACTCAGAGCAATAGATTCCTATATTTTCTAGCTTTAAAATATTTTTGCAGATATAATACAGAACACTTATTCAACGTGAAACAAACACAATTGTCATTTTACTCTACGGCTTATTCGCAGTTTGCGTACAAACTTGACTTGTCTCCATGCAATAGTCAATATATTTACATATACTTTAGTAGACTATTGTTACTTTGTAAGTAAAAGTGGAACTGTATACTGTGGTCTTAAAATGCACTCAACGTAAAATATTGACAACTTCTTCCACCGCATATTATTATTATTTGTATTAAAGCGGCGAAACTTCATTGTGTTATAATCCATACATCATCTTGCAGGTTCACTTCCACTCCGAGGTCAAGCAGAAAAGAAACAATGTTGGTGTGGCCAGCCGAACAAGCCCAGTGCAGGGCCGTTCTGTGATCCTGCAATAAGAGAAACGTGTAAAAATGTCAGCGTGGAACACTGCTATTATCACGTCAACAAAACAAGTTGCTGGGTCGTGCATTCTTACCTGGTCCGTTTTGCAGGCAAGGGTTTTATCTGATAAAATGCACTCTTTTAATTCCTCAAACTGACCTAAATATGCCAAATTACACACGTCGACATTTGATACAGAACCTTCCATTCTTAAATATACTTAATGTAACGAAATGTATAATCTGAAAAACAGAACGCGTGTATGAACGTACACCGCTGGATTTGAAACACTTGGGAATGACTCCGGAAATTATAATTTCTACTTCCGCATAGACCGCATACACTCGTCACAATAAAGCAAAACAGGAGACCGCTCAACCTTCCTCCAAGGTGTGAGGATGAAATTATTTACGTTTTAGATTCTTATAAAACGAAATATAAACATAAGCAATATATTACTGGCCCGGAACAATCATAGTGGGCACTGGGAAACCAATTTGTATGTAACCCATAATTTATTTATTTTGGTAGGTCAAGCTACTGTTGCAGGAAGTAAACCAAGGCTCAATGACGCCACCGAGTAATCGTTGAAAACAAGCCATTTGAAATAATACATTATACAATACAGAATTATATCCTCTTACAAACTCTACAGCGTCGTTTTGGAACATTGCAGACATTTTTACTCATGGCAGCTACGCAGGTAAGCTACAATTGAAGCCTGTTTTAGTCGACAGACAGCGCAATGTAGTTAGCCTCTTGCTCGTATTTCACGTGCACGTGCTAAGGTACAATATCACCAAACCGTTTTCCCATCCCGCAGGATTTCAGGACCCACGCGGACCAGTCTTGCAGATATTCTGAGGAGTTCGTCAACATTTACTACGACTGCATGGATAAGAAAAGACGGGTGAGTGGTACTTCCTGGTTACGTCTGTGAGTAGGCAAGCCAACTGTACAAAATAATAATTCATTTAATTTATAGGCGCCTTTCAAGACTCTCAAGGTCGCCTTACAACACAATAAATACAAAAAAACAGTACAATAAAACAACAAAATATAATACACAATTAAAAATAGCGAGTACAAAAGTGCATAGCTCAATATTTGTTGTACTATTTATTGTCGACCAACTCTCATTTTCAACTTGTTTGAATTATGTCCCTATGTCTAAGCAAGACCTGTTGTGGATTTAAATTCAAACCGTGCAATGGGTCAACATAGAACATTTCGATTTTACGAGCTACAGGGAGTGACTTGTCTCACTCTTTAACAATTATTCACACGGATAGTTTTTTTGTGATTGCATTTATCGCGACTTATCATCTGTAAATATTCAATTCTGCTTGTGAAGTGTTGAATGTACGTTTGTTGATCAGCAGGTACGCGTTTATTTTTTATTATTCACATGCCTTGAAAAGCTGTCCCTCCTCCGTCCGCTAGGGGGGCATAATGTTGCTGTCTCTATCGAACGGGAACGAGCCTTCCCTCGTTTCTTGTTTAACAGTTGGAAATTGAAAACCGGAAAACGAGCCTTTATCAGATCTTCTTTTATGTGTTTAATCAACACAAGTCGGCGAAACAAAATACGGCCGTAATCTATTATTTATTTTCCTCGCGCTTGTTTTGCCTTGACCCGGAAGAAAAAAGTAACAGCTGCAAGATCGTCTTCCGGGTCTAAACAAACGAAGATTTGTTTTTTTGTGGGGCAAATTGGTAATTTGAAATAACCGTTTTCTTTTTATAACGAACTGCATTTGGCACAAGAAGGTAGTCGCCGTTACTGCCGCAATTACAGTTTTATCCTGTGCAATGACAATAAAGTTGAACCCATTATAATCTACAGTAATATTTGTACATGTTCTTCTATCAGGTAAGGCAATTAGGGTTAATATGGGTTAATGTTGCAGTTGTCATCCACATATCATGACAGTGATTATTAATGAGCATTAGCACTACTTGCAAGAAGACACACTGTTTCTTCCACAAATCCTTGAAACAACCAATTAAATAAATGACGTCCACTTCTATTCCTTGCTGTGACTCTTCCAGTCTCTCTATGTCGCTGTTGCAACCTGCTGATCATCATATCATAAGGTCGAAGTACTGTACACACTGTTTTCTGATGTCTCGCTGATTGTGTCTCAGAACCTCAGCAGACTCTACTTGGATAAGGCAACCTTGGTGTGGAATGGAAACAATGTGTCCGGACTAGATGCCCTGGGAGAGTTCTTTGAGGCACTGCCTTCTAGCGAGTTCCAAGTCCATACACTTGACTGCCAACCAGTTCACGGTTAGTGGCCCCCCAAGAGGTTCAAACACCAATATAATGTTTTAGTGGCCCTTTATCCTACTAAAATTGAGCCACCCCGGAGGGCAGCTGAACCATATCTCCACATTCACATTCATTCAATCCATTGTATAGATGGATTTAAATTAGGGCTGCACAATAAGTTTATTTTTTACACCAATACCAATATTTTCCTGCTTCTCCAAATTGATATTGACAACTTTTTTTATATACTTAGTACAAATATACCTGTTGTTGCAACTCAGAGAAAAAAAATCACACTTTCCTTTCACCCGGCGATTTTTCCACTGATGGTTTGTCCTAAGACTCGTAACGTAAGCACAAAGTTTGATGCACGTGTTTCCACAAATGTTTAAGGAGACAAATTGTTAAAATAAACCGTTTTGGGAAAACTAAACCTGTGTAACTAATTGCTCAGTTACCTTTTAAGTTGTGCCAAACAATAATGTTTAGTGAAAAAATAAAAAGGCACCATGTTACGCCCGACGTCAAACAGAAAATGGTGCTTAAACAGATGAGATAAGATTTTTTAATGTTCATTAATTGGAAAAACCCACTAATTTCAGTAGCCTCACCTTACCCTACACACTGACATGTTTCGCCATCTTTCTGCTATGGATACCTGAAGATGTGTAAATAACCATAATTACAACTTCTTATCGGATATAATAAGTATTTTATTTTGAAATTTGCATTGTACATGGTTACTTCCGGTTTTGGGCTCAAAACTTTTGTTGTGAAAGGGCACTTTCAGTTTAGTGTCGTTTGTACATGACGTAGTTTGATAGCTTAAGTTGTAAAAATTTGCTGCGTAGCTTTGACAAATGTCGTATTTTATATTGGCAACCCCTCAAAGCATTCGGTATGTTTTAATATGTTTATTGGCACTTGTAAAATGTGAACATTTTTGATAATTGTTTGCATGTTTGTTGCATTCTCGTAGTTATCACTAGATGGCCAACATTTCTAGTCGCTTTAAAGTGACAGTGACCAGACAAAGTGTATTTTGCAGATATCGGATCAATAAAAAATTTCCCCAACATAGGTTCAATAGCAATTGTGCATCCTTAATTTAAAATTGAAGATCTAACATTACCTTTGTCTCCCTTGACTCACAGATCAAGCAACCCAAGGTCAGATGACTCTACTTGTGGTGACCGGCGGAATAGTGAAGTTTGAAGGGAACAAGCAGCGTTTCTACAACCAGAACTTTCTTTTAACAGCTCAGGCATCACCCAACAACGATCAGCCAGTGTGGAAGATTGCTAGTGACTGTTTTCGTTTTCAAGACTGGAATAGCTGAGTGTCCTCAGCTTTTTTTTTCTTTTAATCTACAATTGTTCTGTAATGGTTAAAAATGAGTTCAACACATTATGAAAAGGTTTTTATTTTCAGGAAAAGCTTGAACAATACGGCCTGTGATCAGAATGGAGTGGTTTGTTTGTGTACAATATACAAACAAGCTCATGAAAATATAACATATAAAACACTCATGATACTGACATGATCAGTTTCCCCTTTACAAAGTCTAAAAGTGTAGCTGCTGCCACCAAGCATGTTCTTTAGCCGTCCAGCATGAACAAAATTAAGATGCTCTGCTTAGCATGTGGCAAAGTGCAAAGCAACCCACTTTTGGCAGTGTCCAAAAAAAAAAAAAAAATCTGGTCCTGGTGTTCCTGAGTCATTTGTGGTTGGACAATGGACATTTGGTCTTTTTTTTCTCAGCATTGACATAAATAGCATAATAAAATTAGCCAAAATAAATTAAGTCAAGCATATCTCTGGATAGGGGATTAGGGGTGTTAGTGACCTAATGCTACATGTAAACGTTTCACATGGCCATACAAACTACTTATCAAAGCGCCACACAATTCTGCTGACAAGTGCTGCAGACTGAAGGCACAGTAACATGAGTACTCCAACTACAAAACAGCATCAATAGCTCTGCGAGCTTAAACATCACACAGTATTAGTAACAAATGGAGTGTGGTTTTTTTTTTCCCAGTGTGGCAAAGTTCCTTCCATCAAGTAGCTACCTCAGGTCATCTTTAACAATTCTATTCACGCCAGTAACAGGTGGATCATCCCTGTTCAGCCCATTTTCATTTGTGTGCCTCTGGAACACAGACCGCAAAGAAACCCACACATTTCACATGAAAACTACAGGCAAAAAAGTGGTCAAGCTGAAATAAAGCCTCTCGGGAGAGAATGTGATGTTATTTTCCTCCATACATTCTCTCTATGTGGTGGCGATAGTGGTTCTTCAGCTCTTTCCGCTTCAGCTTGAACGCATCTGTGACAAGACCCATCTCCGGCGTCCACGGCTCTGGACTCAGATGGACCTTCACGGGAATTTCAAAGCGCTGGAGTTTAACTACAAGGATGAGAAGACGGCTTCAATTACACCGTGTGGGAAACAATACAAAAAGGTACAAGAGAGGAGGACAGAATTGAGCTCCTACTTTTAGCAGCAACCTCCTTGATCTCTTTCAGGACCTCTTTCTCCATGTCAGCATGGGTGCAGATTTCCTCCCAAGGTGCGACCAGTCCTCTCTGCTTGGCCAGTTCCGTTAGCCGCTTCTGGTTAGGAACCACAAAGCTGATCACGTAGTTCTGGTCACTGAAAAAGGGGAGGGGGATCATGCAAAATTAAATTAGTAGGAACCAAGACTTTGAATTGTTGCCATATGGATGTCGCACAACACATTTTTGACCAAAAAGCAGAAGTTAAAGTGCCAACAGAGAATATGGCAATCTGCTCAGCAGAAGATGACGTAACAATGTAAATGCAGGGGGTCCTCGAGTTAAAATGATCCTGTTTCCAACTACAGTTTTTTTTTTACTGAGATTGATTTCATACGAGTATATACTGTAATTATGTCCTAAATTCTAGACTTATAAGAAAGCAACGTGGTGCGGGAATCATTGATTGGTTTACAGTTAGTGGTGAAGCTATTAACCGGTTTCACGATTAGCCGAGGTTTTTAAACTTCAGGATTGTATAACCGCAGCCATTCTCAACATCGTTATTTCCGCTCACAAGTTAACAGTTCATTTGGCCAGAGACCTTTGAAGCCGCCATCTTGGGACTCCCAAGAAACGTATCTCGGCATACACATTTGGCTGCAAAATGCCTACATGTACAGCGGCAAACTGCACAAATCGCCAGTTTAAAGGCTGTGGACGAAGATTTCACCTGTATGATTGAAATGGAAAGATGAAAGAAAAAGAGGATTTGTTTTAAGATGAAAGAAAAAGGGTACATTTTACACTTGTTATACATAGTGCCCAAGATAAGTGTATTATTTATGTTTCAAATGGCAGCTATTTTATATTTTATTATTTTCACTTTAAAATAAACCTAAAATTAAAGCCAGTTTGAGCTTCAAGTTCTGAAACTTTTTTTTAATTAATTTGTGTGCTGTATTTAATTTAAAAGGCAGCAACTTTATTTATTTTCAGTTAATTGTTGTTAAAAATAAACATTTTCAAAGAATACTAATGCGATTTTTTTTTAATGCCGACAAGAATAACCGTAAAACCGCATTTTTTTCTTAGATTATAATCGTACACCAAAATCTGAAACCGTTGCACCCCTATTTACACTATGCAATCAAGTGACTTTGCTAACGATTATCATGCATAAAAGGATTTTATAGTTTTGGAAGAGATAACTATGGAATTGAGAGACTCCTTAATGCATGCGAGCTTTGTAGCGTGCCTCTTTTGAATGACGCTTGGAGACTACTGCCACCTTCTGGTTATTTGCCCGTACTGAAAAGAGAAATTCTCTCTCCCCCAATTGCCTTTCCTTTGCAACAAAATGCAACATATTGGCCTTGAAACGGACCATGAGCCAATCGTTATGCTCCTTGTTGACACAATTGCAAGCATTAGCACTGGCTTCATCATGTGACTCACCTATTCGCATAAACACAGATGTTGTCTATGAGGGAGCTGTTTTTCAGGGCGGACTCCACCTTACCGAGAGACACATACTCTCCCGCCTGCAGTTTCACCAGGTCTTTCTTACGGTCTGAACAAAAATGAATAAATAAAATATGTCATCCCTAACCAACCAATCAGAAGTTGTCTGCCGAACCATTTTTGTGATGACACGCACCTACTATTTGCAGACAGCCATCTGGGTGAACTTCACCAATATCTCCCGTGCAAAACCACCTCTGACCACTCTCATCCACAAAAAAGTCCTCATCCTTACTCTCGTACTTGAAGTAACCCATGGTCACGTTTGGACCGCCAATCAGGACCTCGCCTCTGGGGTTAGGCTTATCTTTGCTGGTGTAACCGCCTGATTAGAGTAGCAAATGAAGACGTACAATCAAAAATAGTAAGACTATGGCAAGCCCTTTGAGCATTTATTCCATATCCTTGATAACAGACAGTAGTGTTTCCTAACTAGTGCAGCCTTCGTCAGAACTAGGTGGACATTCAGCCATACTAGTTCTGCGCTTTGTCGTACTACTTGTACAAAAACACTGACATGTCACCCATTTTCTGCAACTTGCGCCACTTTAATCCAACTAGTGCTGACACAAGTCTAACTAGTGACACATACAAGCATACATGTAGTGCCAAACTCGCAGCTAGTCAGCTTTTTTATGCACTAGTTGCCCACTGGACCAAATGAGTAATGCTCAAAGTCTTACTAGTTAACTAGTAAGGCACAAAAGCTCTAACATGTTTACTAGTTGACCGTGAATTATTCTAACATGTTAACTAGTTACTACCTCTGATTTTCTGCACTAGCAAGAACTGAAATACCTACTTGTTAACTAGTGAAAGCCTCTTTTAGTCTACATGTTGAACTAGTGGCACTCAAACGTTTTTACTCGTTAACTAGTGATGCCCAAAATTTCCACTAGTGAGACATTTTGACTGAACTAGTTCAACTAGTGATGTCCAAAATGTTCACTAGTAGAACTGCCAACATGCTCACTAGTCAAGAAATCCAGTGCAACAGTTCTGAAATAAATTCGGCCTTCTTGAGGATTTTAATTGTCATTTGTTGTTAAATCTGTTCAAAATGCTGGTGGTAGGAAATGCATCATGATTGGCTGATTGGCTGTCCGAAGTCACGCAGATCTTGTCTGGTGCATCCTGGGTAATAAAGGCGGTGTAAGAATTTGTCTTGACGAGTAAGTGTTCAAAGTGCTTGCCGGCACACACTTTGTATATTTATTCCTTAAAGTGTCCACTATATCAAGGATATCAAGCATGTCAACATGCACACAAGGATGTCAACATGCAAGCTTGATATCCGTGATATGAAGCTCAGCGTGCCCACTAGTAGGCACGTTACATCGAGCTTGCATGTTAACAAGTGAGCTTGCATCGAGCTTGCATGTTAACAAGTGAGCTTGCATGTTAACAAGTGAGTTTACATTGAGCTTGTAACCTTATATTGGGCTTACATGTTAACAAGCCCAAAAATGACTGCAACATCACTAGTTCGTGTCTCTTCTTGACACCACTATAGTGTCCATTTTTTAGCCCACTGGTCACACTATCTATACAGTTAGTATACTAGTTAACTAGTGGATGTTTCAGCTCTCACAACCTAACTAGTGCAAGGAAATCATAGGGCACATGTCACTAGTGAGAAGAATTCACATTTGAGTAATTAACACGTTGCTGAAAATGAGCAACTAGTCAGAGTTTCTGTGCAACGAGTATGACAAAGTGCATAGCCAGTGTGGCTAATTGTCCAACTGGTGCTGACAAAAACGGAACTAGTGAGAAACACTACTGTCTGATATCAAGGATATGGAATAAATGCTCAAAGGGCTTGCCATATAAGACCGTAATTTACAGTTTTACTGGAATGTGCAACAAGAGGCAACACGTTTGTTCACCAGACATACCTTCAGCCCAGTCCCGCAGTCTGAACTCACAGCAAATAAGTGGTGCGCCGACACGGCCGGTGCTGTTGTCTGTAACTGTAGGAGAGGATAAGAAAAAAGAAAAAAAATCACCCTTGGAAAAAAGTCATTACAGTTATGAAGTCATGTGTGTTTGGGGCAGGTCACGTTCCTTTCTAAAGAACATCTGTATCAAAATTGATGACTTTTTACACATTAACACTAAATCTCCTAACTGAGCGACAGTTGTATACTGCACTTAAACATTTGGCTTTCCCATAGCTTCTCATTTCATATTCAATTTGTTGTTGACATTTTTATGATTTTCTCAGGGAGGCGCACGATCGTAAAGTATTGGACACTACTGTCCAACAGGATTACTTCAGAGTGTTTTTATGCACCAATCCACAACCCATCTTTAGTATTTTAAGGCAAAGTTGTTGACAAAGAGCTGAATTCTGGTCTCTTCTGAGGTCTTCATTAAGAAAACGTTAGACAGATGTACCTTGTGCATTACCAATGTGTCTCAGTTGCTAAATGTGTTACCAACTCCCTTCAACCTTTTATCATTCTTAATCCATTTGCAGGAATGACGAATGGTTACTTTGTATTCTTCCATTTATATTAGTAACTATATCCTTCTCATCAAAATTTCTACCGACTTGTAACCCATTCCAGCCATCGTGAAGTCCTTTTCTACATTTAAAATGTTTGAACATTCGGAATGTAAGAACAATTTCACGGTCAGCTTCTTTTACACATAACTAATTGAAAGAATCACAAAAATGACAATGTATAGCAGTTATATAAAGTATTCTTGTAGTCTGGTTATCACTGTTAAATACACCAACCATAAAAACTAGAGACTGCTCATTAAATTTGCCACCTGTGAAGCACTAATTGAAAAAGGCTAGGCTTGAAAAAGTTTTGTACTCAGAATCCCATTTAAAAAAATAACAATAATAATAATAAGACTTACATCTCGTGGTTATAATCAGCAACAAAAAAAGTTGGCATCAGTTATTTGCCAACATTGAGATTTACAACATTGTGCTTAACCTTTCGAAAAGCTTGACAATTAAGAAATCAGTCATTATATTGACAAAATTAATACACAAATATTGGATACATTCCTTTTATCATAACTTTACTGTGCTGACTGTCGAAAACATCGATAGACAAATGCTAATAGCCTGTCTGTTTTTAGAAAAGTTTTGCTTTCAACAAGTGTTCATTTTCAATTATCCAGTTTTGACGATACAAAGGCATGAATAATTTTTTCGGTATCCTCAAATGAGAGAACCGACCTGATTTTAGCAATATTGCGGAGTTGCAAGTAGCATGACTGCATGAGCTTCTTTACATAGATATCAAATTTCAGTTTAACACACAAGACACATAAAACTAAGCTGTGTCTTTACTATGTTTCAATGACAAAAATATGTCATCTTAAAACTTAGTTTTCAGCCAATTGAATTTTTTTTTTTGCACAATTGCCTGAGATTAAATGTACGGCTGTACAATGAATGGAAACACGTTTGAACATTAAATCAAGTGCAGTGAACCGTTTCTGAGTGGTTATTTTCTCCCGCCGGCATTCCATTCCTTTTCCTGATTGGATTTTGTGAATTTAATTATCATCATCGTCGCAATGAATGGCTTCTATTTTAGCTTTCGTTACATTTTCATGTGGAAAAAAAATTGACTATTTTTTGTCACAATTTTATTTTTTTTGTCGACGAAATAATGACGGTTTTCAACCATCCAAAAGTGTGTGGCACCAGAGCCAAAACGCAATAAATGTGATCAGTGCTTGTATATATCTTGTGCTTGTTGACATGGCCTTACCCTCAGTAATGGTGCCTGCGCCACAGGTTTCCGTGAGGCCGTAGCCTTGACCCACGGGGCAGCAGAAGCACACATTCATGAACCTCTGTGTCGCTGGGGACAAAGGCGCTCCTCCCGACAGCATCAACCGCACCCGCCCACCCAGCAGCTTCTTCACTTTGGTAAACAAAAAGCTGCACACGGACATGAATGGGTCACACCTTATCATTTGAAGAAGTTCAATGTGCTGCTCTACTTTTACTTTACGAGTAGAAACATGAGAACACTTGTTCTGATGGAAAAAAATAAAATAAAAAGTCCTTACGCATTGCAGAGTGGTGCGTCATAGCCTCTCTTGATCTGCTTCAGTTTGTATTGGTAGCCCAGGTTGAACATCATCTTCTGAACATAGCCCATCTCCTGTACTTTGCTCATCACATTCTTGTTTATGCGATCCAAAATTTCCTATTTGGTGGGCCAAAACAAGACATGATGATGAGATACAAGCAGGTGACGAGACAAAAATCAGCAAAAGGATTCTTACCGGCACAGCTGCCATCAGTGTTGGTTTAAGCACAGAGGTGTCTCCCTTGCTTCCTCTCTTTATTTTTGAGGACTACAAGAAACAAATGATCAGTCTCATTAATAAGCCTATGACAATTCGGGTCAGCACATGTAGCACACAAAATGACTGATACAAGGCCCCGCAGACCATGTACCTGATCAGACAGCGTGTGGGGGGAAGAGTAGCCTATCGGACATCCATATGTGACACAGCTGATCTCTGCAGTCATCTCCAGCACATGAGCCAGCGGCAGGTAGCCAATGTAAACATCCTTCGGGCTGTTGGTGAAAAGAGAAGGTGAGCGCCTGCACCCATGTAGGCACATCTTATCTTATGGTTGCTAAGTTTTAAAGCACAATTGATCAATATGATATGAACTAACCAAGTACTCTTAATTTCTTCTTTTTTTTGAGTTATTGGTTTTTTAGTCAGGCAAAATTTTAGACAGACAGGTTCCATTGATTTAGGAAATACTCTTAAGTAATAAGTGATGAAAGATATACCATTTCAACAGAGTGATGTCAAATTGTGTCTTCTATTATATTGTAACTTTGGCAGTTATAGTGTTTGGCAAAACTGCTGAATTGTAATTTTATTTAAACAACTGTAAAATTGGGTTCATAAACTTCATACACCAGTGAAACCCATATTAGAAAGACTAGAGTCAGTAGGTCAGAAGTGGCTTGACATGAGGAAGAGACATATAACCCGTGTCTAGGATTCAATCTTGTGCAATGGCGCTTTGTGTACAATTTTATTATGTTTTCTTTCAATTTTCCATGCATAAGCTTTGATATAGCACTTATGAAAAACCAAGGCTGCAGGCTACATCGTAGCCATTACATTGCATTTTGGGCATGATGAAGGTGTGCGTTTGAGCAGAGCAAATCTGAATCTTGATCAGAATGCTTAAATATGTGCAGATTTAATTTGAAAACGGGAATGTTCTGTGATTTATGAATCAAATATGAAAAGACCAATAGAGCAACATAAAGCTTTTAACATTTTAACTAAAAAAAAAAAAATACTAGGAGGAACATATCGTAAAAATAAGACTAAACTAAAACCAAAATTGCAAACACTTGCAGATTGCAAAGATATAAAAACTGAATCATTGCAGGGAAAAATACAAACGCTTAAGATTAAGTTTAAACTTCACCGCGTGATGATCCGGACTTCACTAGCACATCAGCAATTTTGCCTTGAACAACAATGAGAGAGACTGAGAAATGGCCTAATCAAGAGGTGGCAAACTGTACAATGGTTACTCAAAAACATTTCTAACAGAACTACAATAATTTGAACAGCTAGTACTTAAGTAAACATGGGACTCACTGATCAGTAAATCCAATTTTGCAAAGTTAATGAGAAGCAAAGAGACAAAAAAAATGCTCTCCTAAGATAGGGAAAATCCACAAATCTATTGCATGCAGTAGAACGGGTTAAACATGGATAAAAAAATGTTGTAGGGTGTGTTTCAAGCAATCAAGAAAAAATGAAATCATACCGGATCAAACTGAGCAAAAAAAAGTTCAGTTTAATCTACAAGCAACATGAAAAGTTTCATACGATTGCTAGAGAGTAGAATGTTCATCAAACAAAACGATCTAGCGAGCATGTCTTCAGGCATTATGTCAATGTCACGTGACAGCATTATCAAACCATATCATCCAGCTTTTTTGCTTCTTTCTTTCTATTCACACAGTCTACTCTTGTACTGCATTGTCAGCACTTGTGAGGTTCTTTTTGCAATATCTGTGACTGAGAAAATATGCAGTGCATTTTTGTAGTTCCAATGAATGAATGAGACAGCAGCTGATTTTGTCTGTTTTGCACCTCTGCCAATTTTGATTTAAAAAAAATGTAAGGGGCTTCCGCCTTGCTTTTGGGTGATCCATTTTTCACTGGCAATGCATCTAAAGGATTTTCTAGGCAGTTGTTAGCCACAATCTCACAGCACACCTGCTCGTTATGCTTTCTGGTCCAACTCTCAGCCTCAAACGGATGCCTGCTCCTAGGCAACTAAATCCGCTTTTTTACACTGTATAATATTGAATTTAATTTAACCTTTTTATTTTGTGAAATATAGAAAAAAAAGCACCAAATTAAAAACTAATTTGTCATGACCTCAGTCTATATACTGTACTTTTAATCACACACACAACCAGTTTGGGATTTAATTGTCACAGCCTTTACAGTTCAAATTTCAACTGTTTTGACTATATGTGTTGTCTAAATATTCAAAACATACCCGAGTCCTGGGATGCGTTCACATTGGCCGGTCATTCCTGCAATCAAATTACTGTGGATAATCATGACTCCTTTGGGCCGGCCAGTAGAGCCGCTGGTGTACATGACCACAGCCAAGTCAGACGACTGCGGCTTCACAAGTTCCTTTCCCACTGTAAAACACACATACATATCCTTTTACAATGATTGCAATTATATTATTATAGTCTGCACAATCCCTACAGTTCCCTAGGAAGTTATCATATTTTGAAAAACACAAATTGCCTTAAGCTTGCAAAAACAAATCCGGCTGTTAATACACATAAACATAGAAGTTAAAACCAAAGATTATATTTAAAGACTGGACAATTTGTATAAAAGTGCATCCAGCTGACTGAGGAATTGGATGCAACTATCAAGTGAGACCAAAATCGACCTCGAATGAACCCCAACCCAAGCACTATTGTTTAAACTCTAACTAAACACGGAAGCAAAAACAAACTGGAGCTTTTGAGAAGCATTGTTGCTGCTAACATGCTCCAAAGCACATTTATAGATAATTATAGAATTAATTTGAAGTAGCTGATGAAGAAACAAAAACACCTCAAAACAAGGTATGATCATTTCTCTAGGCATTGTACTTGCTCAAGGTGTGAAAGAAAACGCACTATTTTCAGGCAGTGCGCCCAGATTTTGCACTTCTTGCATGCTGTGGATTGAGAGTCCGGCTGGGTAGCCCTTTGTAGTCACTTTCTTCTGGTCCACATAGATTATGTGTTTCAGTTTCGGGATATTTGGAAGCACATTCTGCACACAAGAGCACAAAAGGGATGTCAAAACTCTTTCATACAAGTTTTTTGCTCCAAATCTGTTGATATGACTGCAGCTTCTCTATGAATTTGATTTTATGGCTTGTGTGCTGGAAACTGAATCTCCAAGAAATGACTCACTTGCACGGTGACAAATCCAGTCACTAACCAGAACTAGTGAAACAAGAAACGGCTTGACGACTAACCGTGGTTACAGAATATTACATTATAGCAATTCTCACAAACCATGAAAATAAGCCATCAGAGGGCAGGTATGTATTTTCTGATTTGACTAGCTTTGAACAACCTAACATCTGAAGTAGTGGTTATTTACGATAGCATCTACAGTATTTGCACAAAAGCCTGCTTGAGTTCAGCTACAGACAGTCTGTTGACATTAACGGCCTGACATTTACATGATTCCTTTTTGTGGAGGAACCACCGGTACAGTCCATGCACCTGGCGTAATGCTCTTGCAAATGTTATCATACGTTTACTTCTGCACTTGCTGTAATATAAACATGTTGGTGTATGCACTCAGTGTAATGGTCAGATTACAGAACCAGACATATGCGAAATATACATTACCCATGTACAAATATTGCTATTGTAAAGGTTTATAATGGTATAGATTGTGCGATATTTTTGTTAGGAACTTTTTTTCCAAAGGGGAATACATTTTTATTTTTTTAGTAGTCATAACTGGCGACATCTATTAGAGCAACCAATTGAGTGTCTATACCAAGTTGAGAAATGGCAAAGCTGGGATAAACTCACTTTTAGTTTAGTCTCAAGCAGCTCCACGCTGGTAACAAGATGTGAAACTCCAGTTTCATTAAGTCCAAATGCAATTGCGTCCTCTCCCAAAGTTGCATAGAATGTCACCACTGTTGAGGAAACAACAATTATTGATGCAGGCTGTGTTTTCGACACAATTCACTGGAGAGACAGTGTAAATAATACGCACATGGGAAATTATGCCTAAAGCAGGTTTGGGCAGTTATCATCCATTCTGCTCTGGTCTCACAGAAGATTGCAATGGTGCTTTTGGGTTGCTGGCCGAGAGCTGCCAATCCACTTCCAAACTGACTGACGAGGGAGTCGACTTGATTGTAGGAGCGCCATTTATAATCACCTAGGATCAGCTAGCAGGAATCAAAATGAAAAAAACAGAGCCATTAGTCGTCAAATACACAAACCAAATAAAGCGAGCCTCAAATGAATACATGACGTTGGCACAAACTTTTTTAAAAACTTTCCCGTTGGGCTGTGTCTCGTTTTCTTTACTCAGCACCTCCCTGGTGCCAAGACACGGCAACTCTCCAAAGCGCTCCACAGAGAATGCAAACAACTTATCCAGAGTGTCCTTCTCAGGCAGGTCTTCCTTGGCCAATGTGTCAAAGTGGTCCACTGAGCGGTAAGGTCCCTCCGCACAGCCTGAAGTGGAGCGGGCCTTGACCCGCTTGGACATGGTGTTCTTCTGGCCAGCATCAGTGATGTAGTACCATGGTAGGAAGGAGAGGACAGAGTAGAGCCACACCACGAAGTGGACTGGAAAAAGGAGGACGGATTGGATAGTGTCTGACTGTAAACCCATACCGTTCGTTACAGGAGGAGTATGTGGGGATGGGTGGGGAGGTCAGAGTGGCAGCGATGATCCTTGCTTCAGGTGGGGAGCTGCTCTTAAAAATTGCAGGGACGAACTAGGTGCCTTAGAAGCCAAGAAATGGCTTGATGTCCACTTTCCAACAGATGCCAGAAAAATCGAACTGAAATAAAACAACAGCCTGTCAAAAGGCATGTAGAGAGCAATGTGCAGTTAAATTCTACACCTAATCAAGAAAAGTCTAAATGCCCTTTCACGATGCAGCAACTTGACTGTAGAACTTTTACGCTTTGAAGTTTAGGAACAAGTTGTACTTCCTTTATGTTTCATAAATGCAGTTACGTCCACCATACTGATTTACATGAATATTTGGAAGACTTTGGCTACCGTCTAAATGCAAAACAGTAATAAGTCACAGGGACTTTTTGTACTAGGAACTAAGGAATATTTATGTCCTAGTCATTCTGGTGCAGTGCCAAAAGAGCCTCCCAACCGCCATCAGGCACAATGCTCAGTATTGCATAAGCCATCAAAGACTTTTGAGAATGCATTAATGCAAAATTCACTTTTCAATTCCATTTTGAAATTCCATTTACGTTCAACGTCCAATGTTGTCCCATGTTCCTACAGTACAGAAATGATGGGCATCTGCGCTTAAGAGTCCCCACTAGAACTACATCGCTGTTTTGTTGGTTCCGTTTACTGTGATTTTTTTTTAAAACATTGAGACTTGAAACTATTCACAATCATGGATTCAATGCCCTTTAAGACTTTTTAAATGGGAACTTCAACCCCCCAAGAAATTCCACTAGCATTAGCATTCTGATTAAATATTGAGTTTGCGGAATAGGAGTAAGGCAGCAAAATCCACCTGTTTTTATCCATCTCTGGGGGCGGCCATTTTGCCACTTGCTGTCGGTCGACTGAAAATGACATCACAGTTGCTCACAGCTCAGGGGATGACCAATTACGGCTCAGCTTGCAAACGTCGCATGACCGAATTCAGAATTCAATCCATGATTGGTCAGTACCTGGGCCGTGAGCAAATGTGATGTAATTTTCATGCGACGAAAGTGGCAAAATGGCAGACCCTGAGATGCATAGAAATGCATGGATTTAGCGGCTTAATTCATATTTCACAAATGCAACACTAATCAGAATGCCATGTTTAGACTAGTAGGGGTGCTTACAACATATTGTTGTGAAGACAATTTTGGGGCTAACTTCCCCTTTAAGGAGCCTTGCTACAATATAACAACAGAAGTTGCATGTTGTAATCTAAACAAAAGTGGAAGATGTTCTGTTAGAAGTACTAATTAAAATGGCTTTGCATTAATTCTTTACATATACAAAATCATATGTCTCATGTAAATTTTGTAGAAACTTAATTTTTGGCAGTCTTCGAAAGAATCCAGGAGACTTCTAGTATAATCTAGAATTACAATTACTATACATTTGTTGGTTTGTGAACTTCGTGATAGTATCAGAGTTTTTCCTGGCTCAATAGGTTTTCTGGTGAGCTAACAAATACACGCACGCACGCACGCACGCACGCATACACATACTCACCCACACACACAAAAAAAAAAAATATATATATATATATATTAAAAAAAAAAAAAAAAAAAAGAGCAATGATGATGACATTTCCGAATGAACAATACTGAGCTCTTAGAAAAAAAAAAAAAAGTACTAATTAAAATGGCTTTGCATTAATTCTTTACATATACAAAATCATATGTCTCATGTAAATTTTGTAGAAACATAATTTTTGGCAGTCTTCGAAAGAATCCAGGAGACTTCTAGTATAATCTAGAATTACAATTACTATACATTTGTTGGTTTGTGAACTTCGTGATAGTATCAGAGTTTTTCCTGGCTCAAATTGACGCAAAGGTGTCATCATCCTGACTATGATGGGTGACTACCGATACCAGTCTTCTTTTAAGGTATCGTACTCGCGGGGGCCGCCTCTGAATTTTGTACACAGGAACCCCCTCCCAGAGTATGAATAACTTGAAATTACGGTTCATCAAACTATAAATCTAATTTGGGTGCTGGTATTGTTTGGCTTCACTGTCCATTCATGAGACATAGTCAAGCGATGGCAACGTCTGAATGACAGAGCTAAAACACACAATGGCAAACATTCAGTCGCATTAGGACACGTCAGCCTTAAAAAGCCCAATTAAAGTTTCAGTGATCAGTCAGATGCACCGCTTAGGATCTAGCGGCACTGTCAAGGTCAAGCTCTCCTCCTCGACCTCTTGCTAATAACCTTGTAACATTAACTACTAAACCGTTTTAATGCGACAAGTTGCTAATAAAAATTGTTACAAGTCACTCACGTGTTGCGTGGGAACCTGAATATAAAATGTAACAAAATACGTACGTCCACTTTTATCCCATAAGGACTAAGATCAGAAGTTAAAACAAAGACATAAAAGGAGTACGTCCTCCTTGAAGTGCACAATTGCGTAACGTGACGTACGTTAAGGAACATTTGGCTGACTCATGTCTGTGAGGTGAATCACTGAACGTTAACGTAGTTTTGACACCAATGATGCTAGGTTAATCTTTGTGTGACTTTATTACCACATTTCCCGTTAAATGGCGCCACATAAAAACAGAGCCACCCCAACCGTATTTGTGGCATACCATGAACAACAAACCGGCTCCATTAGCTTTGTATTTACTGCCAAAGAAAAGGAAGCAAAGAGGACAAAAGCCTCCGCTCGTGCAAGTGTGCCAGCTCGGCTTTGAGCAACCGTTGATGCCCGCCAAACAACGCAGACAGGGAACAGTTAAAACCTAAACCTATTCTACGCTTCCCTCTCAAATTAACCGCCATTTTAGTCTACACACGGATAAAGTCAGTAATAAGATTCTAGTGATACCGAGCTTAATTGACAGGCTGGCTCCATTCTTACCTTGGACAGCGAGAATCCGGCGAGTCGTGACTCGTGTCTCTCTTCATTCAGAATGACCGACAGTTACCTCTTCTAAGGACTCGGGAACACGGAACTCCTACGTCATCTGATTCCATTTCTTTCGACCAATGAGCATGTGAATCATCTTATACCCTCTCAATCAGCAACACCCCAAGTTCTTCTACCTTCCACTCCCCCTAGTTGAGCATGTGCAGTTACGCATTCTTGCCTGGAGCTTATCATTTGTCGACGATGATGCAATAAACTACTAAATAGAAACAGACATATTTACCGTACCGAGCTGTACTGTTTTACTTTTAGTAAGAGTTTAATCATGTACTTTACCCAGGTCAGCCACCCCCAATTATTTGTTTTAAATACACAAGCTCCAGCAGGCTTTATTGTAAAATATCTCATATCTTGTAGGTTGAACATTAGTAGTAGGCTACAAGTGCACAGTACTGTAAATAATGTATAGCATTTACCGATTAAATCAAAGACAAGGACTTTATTTGTAGCCTTTTTTGCACCTGTCGATTAACCAATTTGTAACTTTTTGATTGGTCCATGATTGTCCAGTTCAAGTTATATTGACACTGATTGCACACTTATTTTAAATAAAAAATAAATAAAATCGATTAAATTGTTTTGTTACAACCCTAGTTAGGACCCTTTTATAACACAAATTACACTATAGCCAAATAATACCTCCTAAAAAGTTGTAACAAAAATAATATAATTTTGGGACATCAGTGACCTAGCATTTAGTTCTGTTCTCAGGTCTGGGGTTCAAATCTCATCAGAGTATACACAAAACATTTAACAAAACAAAGGTTATCGTTTTCAGGGGATCCCCAACTATCACATTTTCAGTTAGTGTATTGGATCTATTAAAAACATCCTATGCATTTTGACATTATGCATGCATTTTATTACATATTTAAACTTTTTATAATTGCTGTAGCGTAGCTGTATAGGTCTTGTCCGAGACATCTGTCGTCATCTGGCTGCGATGATTCCACTGGCAGAAGATTTTCTAACACCTTTGTTGGTGGTGAGCAGCTTTGCGGTCAGTTGGCAACAAGGCACTCCTACAGACTTGACTTGTTAAAAATTGCGCTTTCAAATCAATGCCACTGTCTTGCTTGATTGGCTTGGCTCTGTATCCTAATATCAAAAGTGTCCTTGAGCAAGGCACTGCTTGTGCTTTGTTTCTCATTAAGTCAGAGCATTGTAAATTGAATTTCCCCTCGAGTGATTATAATAAAAATACATGCAACCCCTCACTTCTTTTGCTCCCACGTTCCGCTGCCTGAGACTCATTCATGTAAGATAACATTTTTATTTGAAATAAACCAGTCGTAAAACATCCGTAAGAATAATTTATTACAAAACATTGTATCAATACATTGCAAAAGTAAATTATTAAATAAAAAGTAACCCTGTAAAGTCACTGAAAGTTGACACCAACCTAAAAACATTAACACGGACCCAATTCTTCTGTCATACATTAATCCCGAACATCAGTGACAGAAGTAATAGGCTCCTACGTTGTCAAACGGTCCCTCTTCGCTGATCCTCCTAAACATTTGAACGTTTCTGAAGTACCTGGTCGCATCCAGGGATCAGTTGAGAAGGATTCTATTGAATTTTGACGGTTGTGAGTGAGGTGAGAAATTTGAGGAGGTAACAAGTCATCATCGGACAGGTCCGGTGTTCCTGGAAATCAGCGAGTAGTCACTCGTTGTGTTTACACAAAGCTTTGAACATTTTTCAATATGACAGAAGCGTTACCCGATGTGTTGCCACCACGACAGGGGGACATCTTTTCTTGGCTTTTGTCCTCACTGCTTGACTCCGCTTCTTCCTGATGCCTGCTACCTGAGAGGATGGGATTGTCTAGTTCCTAACCAACAGAGGACGCACAATGAGTAAGGCTCCTAAACATGGTAGCAGTACGTTAAGTCACAGGGACAGTGAGAGGAACAACATGGGTAAAGTATAGAGAGGAGCACCAGGGACTGCAGGGTCTGTTTGGTCAGCCGCCTCCTCTCCCGTGCTGACATCTGGATTTTCTCCTCAGCCCTTGGGGATCTTGGCACAGGAAAAGCATCTCCCAACGGGGCTGAAAACACCCAAAACCAGAAATTTGTCTACTCCAGGGGTCTGTAATCTGCGGCTCTGGAGCCACATGTGGCTCTTTAGTCCCTCTCCTGGGGATCTCTTCAAAAATTAGTACAATTTTTTTCCCCCGATAATTATTTTTTTGGGATAAAATATTCTTTAAATGAATGAATGATTCAATTTCAGATTTAAAAAAAAATGTCAGAGTTAAAATTTTGTTGTCAGGAAAAAAGAGATGAAAGGTAGATGAAAAGTTTTTAAAATGACCTAAAGTCCAAAACATGACCATAAAATGTCCATGAAGGTGCCAAAAATGTAATACAATTGATTATAAAACACAGAAAAGAAAATATTCCCGAAGTAACCATAAAATGTCTCAAAACAAAATAAATCCCGAAAATTACCATAACATGTCCACAAATTTCCAAAAATGTCACAAAATTAATAGCCCAAAAAATGGCAGGGATAATGTCAAAAAATTGCCATAAATTTCAACAACAAAAAAGGGAAGGAAAGGCAGAACATGTCCATTAAAATTGACCCAAAAATGATCAGAAATTTGACAGAAAGGTAGGAAAGTCTAAAAATTTATGAAAAATTACAAAATTAAAAAATACTTTGTAATATTTTTTTAATATATAAATAAAGCAAAAAATCCAAAAACGAAAGGTAGAAAAAAATGCATTTTAGCATTGGATGCTGCATATTTTTGTGTTATGGTGCAGCTCTAATAAGCTCTTGGGCCCTCAGTTCATTACACTAACACAGTTTCCATCATCACAATCTTCAAATGTACATAACAAACGTTTTTTGTTATTTATTTGCTGAGGTGGCAAATCCAGGTCCACAAAGTAAAAACCCTGCCACAGTTTGGCTCTAGCCATTGATGCAAGCTAGCTAGCTTCCTAGCAGGTAAACATGGACCATGGGAGCTAGCATCTGGTGCTAGAGCCAAACTGTGGCAGGGTTTTTACTTTCTGGACCTGAATTTTTGCCACCTCTGGCTTAAAATGGCTCTTTTGACAGAAAAAAGGTTGCTGATCCCTGGTCTACCCTAACCACAGCACACACTTGATTTATTCCACTAATGATGTGGAAAATATTGCTTTTAGATCTTGAAACAATACTTTAATTTGATCAGCTTTCTTACCAAGAAAAGCGCTATCCGACTCAAGGAGAGAGCCTCTTGCACGTCGCCCCATCATGCTCTCCTGAAACACAGACACCCCCCATTCACAACTCCACGCCAACAGTGAGTGTCCAGTAAGTTCACATGAGACATATTGACAATGACAAAGCAATTATTTGTCGCTCACCAGTTTGTTTTGGTGAGTAGAGTACACATCAAAATAGTCTGTAAAACAAGAAAATACATTTTATGAAATGGATCCCATTTACACATACAAAAATCGGCTTGCATCTTTCACGTTTAGACAACAACTTTTTCCCTATTTGAGAAGCATGCAATCGCATACAATTTATAGAAATTCCCTCCTTCGTGACTGTGGCACAGTTGCATGTAGTGTCAAGTGGAATTTAAAAAAAACCCACTGTTCTCTAACCATTTGTGTATGTGGATCTCTGGCTACTGAGCTTCTGATGCGGATCATTGTAGGCACGCCTCCTCCTGCTGGCCCCACCCACTCTCTCCATCCTCTCAACATCGATGGCGCCGAGCCTGGATTCACAATCTGACATGCACATACAAACCAGTCAGCGGTAATTTGGTGTCATTATCAGCGATTCTGGAAGGAAAGCAATTAACAGCTTATGTTTATCAACCTGTGTAATTGAGCTGAAGTGAGTCATGAATTTGCAGCAGATTCCTTGGTTCCATGTTTCTGGAGCGGGACTTCCGAACCGGAGCTGGTAGCCGCAGCATTGCCATATTAAAAACATCCGCTTGTGGACGTGCTTTTCTGTGTTAATGAATGAACAGGAGGAACATTTTATACAATCAATTTAGAACTAAATTTACACAGGTAACCACCTATTCATCACATAATTGACTATCATGACTATTTAGACAAAAAACAACAACGTTATCAGTCATTTTAGCATTGCTTTATAATATTTTACCATGGTTCATTATTCATTTCAGCCAATGATGTTTCATGGAAATGCAGCTGGTAAGCACTCCAAGTAGTCTTCTTCTAGCTAAGTACAATATTAGGATATTGCGGTCTGGTCTATCAAAGAGGTCATTGCTTGTTCTCATTAACAAGCATTCTCTTAACTCCTTTTCGCTTGAAACAGGATATGAAATAAAAAATCAGATATGTTTCTATTTTTCAACACTAAAAGAACGGAACCAATTGTAGGGATGTCCCTATCACACTTTTTTGATACCCGAGTCTTGAGTCTTTGGTTTTAACTTAAGCATCTGCCGATACCGAGTCCCGATCCAAATACATTGGCAATGCATTACGAAAAAAAAAGACACAGCAGTGCAATTGCTTTTTAAAGTTGTATCATTTTTCTTTCTTCTTCTTAAGATCAATATTTGATGATGAATAAAAAATATAACGATTCTGACCTTCCAGCCATTAGGGAGTCCAATTCATCACAACTCCCCTGCAGCAGATCAGTCTCAAGTCGTTTTTGCTCAGCGCGAAGCTGCCGACGCAATGCTGACAGTTCACTGTACACGTCATGTTTACTAACTGAAAACAGAAACAATACATGGACAATAAATTGACTTTTTTCACAAAAAAATTAAAATATGTCACGATTGCGGCGCTCAACTTCCGGTCCTTATATTTAGCGCTAGAAGCAAGATGGATCGCAGAGTATATTGTACACTATCGCAAGCATTTGCCCCAAATCACCTTTGCCGATGTGGAAACTAGCATAGTACAAGAAAACTCCATCAGGAAAAAAAGAAGAATGAAGAAAGGGTATGCATTTTCCACGAGAAAACTCATGAAAAATCGCTTCATGTGCGCGTATGTCACCTAAGGTCAGAAAACTTATATGAATGGTCACTAATATTCACCCACATATTTTTACGTTTTATGCCCAGTTCCACCTCTGAAAATATAAAAACAATCGCCACAGTATTTTGGATTATATTGGCATTCAATTCAGCCTTCCTCCACATAGATGCGCTCACTATAAAAAGCTTTAACGTGTTAACTATGACCAATCCCTACCAAAATTGACATGCACATCTCTAAGTCAGGCCCATATCAATCTCTTAAAATAGCAATATGATCAGCTCAATAGTTTGGGTTTGATGGACATTAAGCATTTTTCTCATTAAGCGACGTGACAGATGTGCGCACCTATGCAGAGCAAGACAGTAAATACCTATAAAATCCAAAATACTGTGTCGATCGCTTTCATATTTTCAGAGATTTCTGTGGGCTTACGTAGATATGTGCATGTGAATTTTGATAACGATCGGTCGTTGTTTTCTGAAATTAAGCCACATACGAATGAATTCAATTGTGTGTTACCACTCAAAGTAATTTTATTAAGATTCAATTCTGTTTAATCTTAAATTGGTTCAACAGTTCTCTTTTTAGAATGTACTGCAGGTTACTACTTGTGACCAGATATCACTACGCGCATGGCCAAAACACTTTGTAATGGCTATTTAATGCACATAATAATAATATACAGTAATTTCTGGACTATAAGCCGCTACTTTTTTCACTTGCATTCGACCCTGCGGCTAATATAAAGGTGCGGTTTATCCATCAGATCACAAGGGGGCGCACTATAAAGGAAGCGCAAGAGCTTCAGGCAGAGCAAAATAAACCAAGTGAGCCCAAATACAGTAGGAGAGACAATACGAGAGCGAGACAATTAGCGCGCTCATTATGGAAAAGAAAGTCGCGGGAACCCGGTGCGGTAACATCAAAACACCTGCGGCTTATAGTCAGGTGCGCCTTATAGGCTAGAAATTACTGTAAGCCTCTTTGTGTAAGTGTGCATTTATGTGAATGAAAGCGGAATACTATGGAAAGTTCCCATTTAGATAAAATAGAAGGGCCTTGAATACAGTTCTAAATTGGACCCTCAAGGGAGTTGAACTACTTGATGGATGCAAAGCAGTTGATAAGTGTCAAATAAATGATGTGTGTGTGTGTATGTACCTGCAGCTCGTAGTTGATTCCTACAAGCGGGGACAGGGGGTGACCGGCAACCAGACAAAGATTGCTCCTGAAGACATAAATAGAAAAAGTGGAAGGGTCACATTTCCGAGTAGAAAGAGAATCTTGTGAGACTTAAAGGCATTTCTGCTTTATAAGAAAAAAAAAACCAATCTGGCTCAGCCAAGAATCATGTCCACAGGCTTACAATTATATGGTTTGTACACGCATGTGTGAGACTCTCAGACAGCGGAGCAGTAGAGTGACGGCTCGCAACAACGGGAGACCGTGTCCTCCTCTGCACAGTGGGAACTGGAGCGGACGACTCCCGGTGGACCTGAAGTCAGTCACAGGGTAAATGATACATATGAGACACAGGGGAAAATGTCATTTGTATCTCGAGTGAATTTCTTTGTGACACTTTCAAAATGTCACATTTTTCTTTCTATTATACTATACTTCGTACCCGTGCATGATTATTTTGCTCACGTTGGTTCATCTGCACTTCTTTCTCCATCTCTTCAGTCCTCTTTCTTTCTGCTTCCATCTTCCTCTGTTCTGCCATGTGAAGCTGTTGCTGTTTTTTGGCTTGTTCCTGTAATGCAGATTTCACCCACCCCACAAAATGATCCATAATTTAAGTTTTGTTTGACATTGTGCCTTTGTACAAAAAGCACCCGACCTGTATCGCTTTCTGTTTCTTCTTCTGTTCTTCTTCTTCATACTCCTCCTTGATGAGAGCCATCTGCTCTGCCACCTTCCTCTCTAATTTTTCATTATCCAGTCTGTTACGTTCCCTCTCCTCTGCCTGTCTTTTCAGCTTGTCCTCAATCTGAAAGCAGAGGCGGGTTAAAATCTCTTGAACAAAATTTCAAATACGAAACCAGCTTTATCGAGATACACCAAGTGGAGCTTCCCGCTTGTGGCAGGCATTGCAATGGTGGATGATTTTAAACTGTATCTAAACACTAGATGGGCAGCAATACAAATTTGGGTGCAACCGTCTACACATGATCGTCAAATAATGTGACCAACATCCAAATCTGTGTGTAGTGCAGCAAAATGGCACTCACAATTGGTCTTTTAGGACAAATAACTAAAATCAGCTCTCAATGTTGAGCTTGCCGTTTGAAGACAAAGTATCAGAACTCATACTGGACCAACGGCGCTTTAAGAGATACCTGCTTTTTCAGGTCAGCTTTGTACTTGTCTTGCTCATCGGGTTGCTGCGGTCTAGGCTGGTTGGTAAACACACTGCCCCTGGCAAACTGGGGTGTTTGAACTTGGGTGGAACATGGGGGGGACAAAAAAAAAAAATCAGCATAAAATTTATATTGTGTATAAAACCAAACAATCAATCAAATTCAAATCAATATCAAATGTAATTTTTAAATGACAAAGGCTGCAATTTGGTGAGGGGGCGTGGCACTGCTTAAATTTGCATTACAGAGTTTAAAATGTTAAATTTTTTTCTACATGATGCATGCTCCACCAATGCCCAGATGAGTATAGCCCATACATGCCCGTGCAAGCCATTGAAGCCACAGGGTGGCCATCTTACCACTCCCATCTCCCGAGCAGACTACTGTATATACTATACGTACAGATTAGACATATACAGCTCATAGGCTCTTAAAATAGGGCAGTGGTTTGCGGGGTGGTCACTATTTTTTTAAGTGGATGGTATGTGCTGCTTTGAAGACCCCCTTTTTATCGCTCAGTTCCTTAGACCCCAATATTAGATTTGGCAGAGGCATCTTTTGTTGAATTACAGGTATAGTTTTTTATTAGAAAATACAAAAGTTTCCTCCTGTAAACATCATTAACTCATTTGCTCCCAAAGACGTATAAATATATTCAGATTTTAAATGTTTTAAGTGTCCCAAAGACGTATGTATACGTTTTTTTATGCTAGAGCATACAGAAGGCTTTGATGCAGCCTCTCAACTGCAAAGAACGGTTGAAGAAATGGTGGTTATTACACAAATGGCCAGCAGGTGGCAGCAAAGCAAAATATATCAACCAGGGCCATATTGAAAAAAAAACTCAACTACTCACAATTCTAAATAGATTTGTGAATAATGATGAAACTTAACTATATTCTAATGCTAATTGCTGCAAAACGGAAACAGAAATATACTTTTCCTGATGAAAGAAGAGACTGTTTCTTTTGGTAGATTACATGTTTTTATAGCAATAGAACACAATATTCTGTGGGCCTTGCAAAATCTGTCAAAATCCAGTAAAACAATGAAGGGAGTTCAGTAAAAATGGCTGGGAGTGAATGAGTTAAGAATATAATTTATACATGGATTTAAGGAAAGTTGTAAAATATCTGAAGTCTTCTTATTTATGTTTAGCGAATTTAAAACATCATAAATCATGCTGTTTCTACTAAGTACTGTCTCAAATGTTCTTCGATTTCGATACTGTAAACGTATAGGATCGTACGGCCAGAAACATTTCTTGGGAGTGGTAATATGGCGGCCTCTTGATTTCAAAAGACTTGGCCTATTGGATGGAAATTGGAGGGGGGGAAAAAATACACAAAAAGAGCCTTCAAGCACGTCCCAAACTGCAGCTCAGGCACAAAGAAAACTGGGGGGACAGAAGTGCAACATGCACAAGCTTGACACATAGGCTGCAGTTACACTTTAGGCCAGATGTGGCAGTCGCGAGTAAAAAAAAAAAAAAAAGTGACAACCTCCGCAATGCATCTTTAACAGCATATATTCTTGACAGAATATTTGTAATGTACATGTATTTCAAGCATGATCACACGGTAATTTTCTGGAGAGGAAGGCTATGCCTAAAAGATTGTATAAACATTCGCGTTGCAGCTTGATTGCCATTGATACTTATCTCTGATTCAGTACCAGAAGTCTTGTCGTTGGGATTCTGATCTGAGCTGGCTGAAACAACAGCTGATGCTCTCTCTTGCTGCTCTGGGCTGCTCTGGGCATCTTCAAACAACTTGTGTATCTGGTGGCCTGCATAATGAAATTACCTTCAAAATATTGCTCATCTGCATTTGTTTTTTCCTTCTTCTTCATTTAAAAGATCAATTTGGATTTCAGATGTACAGAAATAAAAGGAAAATATAAAATTTCAGGGCGTACACTGTAGATCAACTTGAGAAGTAAATATCCACATTTCCACTGTTATTGATAAATGGGCTGAAATGCGGAGAAGATGTTTGTCAGGAATAAATAATATTCATGAACAATGGTAAATAAAATACTAATAATTATTTATTTATTTAATTCAGAAAATGTACTAGTTTTACATGCAAGATGAAAAGTACTTGCGCAGGTCTAAATTTGGGGTCTGGGGAAAATGACACCATTTAGCAGAGGTCATGTCGAAAAGCATCAAAATCAAGTACAAGTTCAAATGTCCCCGTAGGGAAATTATTGTTGCAGCAAGCAGTCAACAACATTTAAAACCAACAAAACATAAAGAACTAAGAACATAGAAGGTTTAAGAAAATACAGTGTATACTGGCACAAGAATCAACACAACCGAAGCAACGCCCATACATGACGGGGAAGTGCAAACAGCAATTTCTGTATATATAGAATACTCATAACAAATCAAGCAATTCAATAAAAATCAATAAAAACTGTCAATCAAGTACAACTCCTCTCCCGACCGGAGTTCAAGAGAGAAATGGCTGAAGGGACAAAAGGAATGCTTGTACTTGTTGCTTTTAATTCCCGGAAATTTAAACCGAGATCCAGACGGCAACATCTCAAACTCAAGGTATAAAGGATGGGAGTCATCCGAAAGAACGGCATTGGCTTTCCTCGATACCTGCCTGTTCTCTAAGTGAGCTTTGATGAACTCCCAATATTTTACTGCTTGTATTAATTATTTTGCTCAGTCCATTTTTTGATTTGGTGTTAACATTGCCAAACCAACAGAGAAGAGAGATAGTCAACACAGATTCAATGTATGATTTATAAAATAAAGTAAAATTTAACTTATTGTCCAAGATCGTCCCAAGAAATTTATAGCTCTCAACAGTATCTACTGACTGGCCTTTACTAATGGTTTGCTTTTGGGAGTTTCTTTCTGAAATTATGCACATTTCCTTTACAGCATTATTGCTACAGTACCAGAGGTCCTGCTATTGGGCTCAGGGTGCTCAGTTGGGCAGGTGGCCATCATAGCTGGGGTTCTCTGTCGGCACCCTGGGTTACTGTGGGCATCTTCATTCACCTTGTGCATCTTCTTGAGGTCAGCTGGTCACAAGAAAACAAAGGTTTACTCTTATGTGTGCGCAAATCAGTGTAGTGCAGTCATCAAATTGTGTATTATAAGGCAAAGCTACGAGGTTAACAGTAGGACACACCAATGAGATTTCCTGTACTGTCTTTAAGTGGGGCTCCACCTCCACCTCGACCCCAAGGCTGATGCCTCTTCATGTCGGCCGCGACCTTGGCCTCGTAATGCTCCTGCTCCTCCCTCTCCACACGCTTTCGCTCTTGCTTCTCCTGAATCTTAAAATCAAAAATAAGAACAGTGCTTTTTTTAGTCAGATGATCCTGCAGTGCTACTTTTGATCAAATGATGATACTTCATTGATACGTAGGCTAGATTTTTTTCTATTCCATCTGACCAAATACAGTACTGTAAATAATAAATCAAATGTACTACTATAATGGCAACTTACCTATATTAATGAATGAATGTATACAGCAGAATTACCATTGGACAATAAAAGACTATTTCTGTGCTAACTACTCCAAACACAAGATACATATTTTTCCCAGGACACTAGCAGGATCCAGAAAATAACCTAATAATCTCTTTGAGATAAAAAAAGAAAAAAGGAAAAAAAAATATTTTGAAAGGACGTTCATTACATTTACTGTATTAATGAGAGATAGTGAAAACTGTGGAACAGGCTCTCAGGCAAAAATAGGGTCCCTACAACACAAATGATGAGACGTACTACAGAAAATACAAAGGAGGGTAGGAACAGGTTTGGTGTGGCATGGGAGCATTTAACATCTGACAGTATAACAACTACATCTAAAAAATACATGTCGTCATAACTGGGGATCCAAGTTTTATATAGGGCTGGTCGTAACTCTATTTTTACCTTGCTCAATAGCTCGCTGCTCCTTTCCCTGGCACCGTTCTGCCAACATGTCACAAACTAAGATGCAATGAATGAATGAATCCAAACATCTTCAGACTTCTCTTGAACCATTTCACATTTTCATACAGTATGTGATGGCCATATACGGTATATTTAATTAATTCCACACAGTCTAGAAAAAAAGCCCTTGTAATTACAATAGAAGCAAAAAAAAAAAAAAAAGCCATAGTCCTATTCATCGTGGAATTTCAAATTATATTACTTTAAAGCCGTGATGTTGGTCTTTCAGAATCAATAGATCAGTGATTTCCAACCAAGGTGCCGTGTTACCCGAGTGTGCTTTGCAAGATCAGGGTGCTATGGGAAGTAATCCAATTTCACTTAATTTGTCAAAAAATTATTCCTCTTTGCTCATCTATCTATCTATGCCAGTGACATAAAGTATATCAGTTTTGTGTTGAATTAAACATATTTGACACTGAATGAGTCAATTTGTGTGAAAATTTAAACAAAATCATTATTTCAGTATTTGTGTCTAGTAGTGTACGGTAAGATTTTTGTAAAATGAGTGCCTTGGCTCAATAAAACATTGGGACACAGTGCGACTGCTAACTATACTATATATAAAGTCCTTTAAAGATGCATTGTGGAGTTTCAAATGTTAATGTTAAAGCTTGTTCGACATCATGCATGCTCCACCATTGCCCAGATGAGTACAAAGAGCCCTGACTTTTTAACTGCAACTGTGCTTATCAGATTGTTTCTTCCTTTCAGTGTGGAGTGTTGCCATGCACGAGCTTGACACAGAGGCTGCAGTTACGCTATAGGCCAGAGGTGGCAGTCACAAGTAAAAAAGTGACAAACACCACAATGGACCTTAAAGTTAAGTTTAATAAATGAAAAGAAAAGATTTCATCTGTAGCCTACAATCTCCCAAAATACACCTGCATGTCATCATAAGATGCATATAGAAGAGATTTCATGACTGCAGGCATGCATACATGCACACTGTATGAGTCAATTTGTGTGAAAATTTAAACAAATACACCTGCATGTCATCATAAGATGCATATAGAAGAGATTTCATGACTGCAGGCATGCATACATGCACACTGTATTAAGTGTCTGTCTGTGCCTACAGAAAGAAATACTTGCTATTAAAAAAAAATGTTCCATGGAATTTCATGTACAGACAGAAGATACAAATATGCATGTCCTCTCACCACTAATCAGAACTTTTGACTGTAATCAGTGTGTGTGTAGCATATGAAAAGAAGAACCAATTTATAAGGTGAAACAGACCATCGATTGAAGAATGTCACAAAGAAATTGTGACAATAATGTGTAACTGTTTTTGTGGAAATATTATTTCTAAAGTACAACTTACCTGTTTTTTCAAAGCATCTGCATAGTTCAAAGTCCTTTCCCTGGTTGATCCGGGCCTCTCTGGAAGGAACAGCCCAGTATTGGGGGCTGTTGTAATACTCTCAGTATTAGGCCTGCCAGGAAGAACACAAATTACACTGCAAAGGCCATTGGTAATTTTTCCATTTTACTGCTCTAGTACTTTTAACCTATTGATTTACAGTAATGATTTCCAGAAGAGTTAATAAAATGGTACTTACATGTACAGTATCTTAACTCAAATGCATTGGTGATACTAGATGCAATGATTACCGGTAATTGATTAATCAACAATTAATTAAATAAAAAAAAGTTTTTTCTAATCAATGAATTATTTAGATACATTATTTAATTAAAAATTCTCCAAATGCTCAGAATTTCAGCTTCAATACTAAATATTAAAAGTGGACTGATTAGCTGTTGAATCAAAACAAAACATTTGCTTTTACTTTGGAAAACAATGAACATTTTTGCCTAGTTTCTGAGATGTAACGAACGGACTGTGGATTTTCTGCACTGCCAATTTGAAATAAGATCATTTTTTTAATACAATGATGGAAATTAAGACATAAAAAAACCTTCTGGATTAATTGACAAAATAACCAACAGATGAATTCACTATTAAAATAAAGTGTAATAGCAGCCCTAGGTGATACCCAACTATTTAACCCTCTGGGCTCTATACAGGCCATTTGCATTCACCATTGCATCCTTTTTTCTTTAAAAAACAAAAAAAACTATTTAAGCAATGTTCATTACAATTTGAGTAAACTCATTCTACATTTCATTAAACTTCATTCTAGACTCAAAACTGGAACATATTAGTTTCTACCAGATTAAAACTTAAAGCAATGTTTGGACAGGGAGGAACATTTCATATTCTTAATATCTGAAAGAGCCAATGATCAAGCTAAAAAGGGTAGTAAAATCAAACAAGGCCTGAGGGTTAAATAATAAAAGATGACTATATCATAAAAAAAAGAAAAAATAGAATATGATGTTCATTTGGTGCTCTTGCTAAACTGACATAAAAAGAAAAGAGTATATTTACTGTATTGAGGACTCATTGAAACTGCTTCTACTTTGGGGGCTTGTGTCACCAAGCTGACTGGGCACAGCTCCTCCCGGTGGTATGTTATAGCAAGGCAGGGGAAGTCCCACAACAGGGTAAGGCAAATGACCATCTATATAGGGAGATATGTTAAAAAATAAATGCTGAAAGCTTACTGTCGCTGAGATGAGAGAGTGTCCTCTATTCAACAGAAGGATTTAGTACTCACAGTAGGCAAGGTTTGGGTCAAGCAGGTTTCTGGTGCTGTAGTTGTAATGGGAGTCTCGATAGGGACCACTGAAGGCTTCGCCAACTATGTGAGCGGGATGAGGAGGGAGCAAAGGAATTCTGCAGAATGCCACAAAGTTGAATTAATCATTATGGCACATTATAAGGATTTTTTAGATACACAGCAAAAAATTACAATTAGAACAAAAAATGAGACAAGCGTGTCAAAAAAAGATATCTCCCGGATTTTCCCACCAGATTATCTTAATAAACATGAAGTCAAATTTTTATACCAAAAATGGTTCCAACAACCAGACATGAAAAAAGCAAAGGCTACAAACACAATATATACCTGGAGGTGTCCACAGCTCTGGGGACGGTGAGGCCAACAGGCTGCCTATTAGGCGACAAGCCATCTGCACTGCACTGAAGCAGTGGGGACTGAAAGCCTACAAGGGGCTGATCCGGTGGAGGCATCAGCCGGCCCCTAACGGCAGCCTTGTCATGATTAGGTAAACTGGATGATGATTCATTCTGTCCCAACATGGACTGCCCCAACAGCTGAGAATCTTTTCTCCTGCTCAGTCCAAATTGCCTGATTTGGTTGGGCTAATGAGTGGAGACAGACCAACAACAAAAATGCTATGAATAAGTGACAGATTTTCTAAGATGGCTACCTTAAACTACTGATTATCTGTTGAACCAAAATAAAACATTTGCTTTTACATTGGAAAACAATTAACATTTTTGCCTTGTTTCTGAGATGTAACGAATGGACTGTGGAAAAGATCCACTTAGTATTGACTAACAGTTTTTATATTGGTAAATGATGTAATCAATCAAATTTGAGAAATGCCAAAAATAAGAATTTTATTATTATTATTATTTTTTTTTTTAAAGGTAGTGTTGGTTGTTTTTCTATTGGATCATGGATTCAAATGCTTGGACAAACCTAAACTGCGGTGGCCGTCAGCTTTATACAGTACAGGCGGGTTCTTAGGATTTGAGTTGTCCCGCAGCTCAATGTACAGGTACGAATTTTTCAGATGGTGCTACCAACAGACCGGTACAGTCATCAAACATCGGAAACTAAGTACAAATGTAATGCATTGATTGATTACAAGATCAATACATAGAACGGAAACGTGAAGCATACGCTTTTTTCTTTTTATAGGCACAAAGGAAATTACCTCTTTTCCGCTTGCCAAGGTTGTTTATGCAAGATAAAAGACTTCAGGCTGTGTTTCTGTAGCTTTAGTCTGTCACGGACATTGCTTTGTGTTTTCAAAGTCTCAGTCTCCCTGACACATCTCTCATTAGATTTCTATCAATCACTTTGGCAGAGGTTTGCTTTTAAAGCTTTGTGACATGGAGATGATTACCAAGAGTAAATGTCATTGAAAAGCTTTGTGACATGAAGATGACGACCTAGTGTACATGTCATTCCGTAACGTTCACACTGGTGATTATGAATTTTTGTTCAATCTTTTTGCGTGGGCATTCATGTAACAGAAACAATCGCAACTTGTAATGTGCACAGAATACGCCTGGGAAGTGACACGCGTGCACACCAAACATGTCACGTATAGGAGGACCAAAAAAATGCCAAAAAAATAAAAATAAATAAAAACGGATTAAATAACATTTTATGACACATTTCATGCTGACAGAGTCTGCAGTATAAAATAAATAAATATAAGAGCAGGGCGTTTTTATTGATTGATAATTGATAATTAATTCTATTTATATATTTATTTCCACATTTATTTTTGAATCTAGTTTATTTTTGTATTTTTACTTTTATTAGAGATAGATAGATAGATAGCTAGAAAGAAAGAAAGAAAACTGGTCACGTCCATGTCCCATTGGGCAAATACGAATTCTCACTTTAAATTCAGATTTCTGAGAATAATGTGAGAATCCTGCCAACCCTTTTTTTCTTTCCACTGGCCCTAATCCTCTTCCGTAGGCAAAACAAATGTGAGCTTGATAAATTAAATAACACACAATGGATTTTTTTTTTAGACATTGAACTCCTGACCAATGCGGATGCACTACTTAATCTATGGAAAGCACCAACTTTTCAATCTGTCTCTCAACAAGGGTAAAGGCAAGTTAGCGATTGCCTTTAGTTTTGACCCCAATTTGCACCTTACCCTGACAGACAAGTCCATCACTTCTCATCATGGTCTTCACCAATTTACGTACAACTTCCCCTGGTTTAACAATGATTTTTGAGAAATTTATATTTTGGGACGCACTAGGTTTTGTGCCAATCCTGGCTGTTTGATACGAGATGAAGATACGGTACTATTTCATCATCGGTTGTGTCAAGATCCTCTTTCACAAACTCAGCAGGAGGCGGATATGCTCTTTTGCATTTCATTATGAGCAAAGCTTTGGAGTAAACGGTTCCAATGCCATAGGATAACTGATCCTAACTAACTACCGCCAAATGCCAGTTATTAACCACAGCCATGGCTTTGTAGTACATGTTCACAAAAAGGAAGCGTTGTCCAGTTACGATTGCCAATTGACTTCGAAAGGCTGCACTTCTGCCGTTGAAGACAGAACAGCTCAAGCTCATCTGGGAATTTGTCTGATGATGTAATTGACTACACCGAAAAAGACTGATAATGTGTGTACCAAGATGTTTTGAGGTGGTAAAGCATAATTTGCTATGCGTCAGACATATTTATTATGGAGAAAAACCTTGCATTGCAAACCTTGCATTTAGATGACCTAAATTCAGTTAATTTACCTCTTAAATCGCTGCAGCTATGATGTCACTATTGCACACAAGTACATCACAAACAATAAATCGTGCAACCCTACATCAGATATATGCTGACCTGTTTCTCTGGATCGTTTGACTCCGTCGCAGCAACTTTTAGCTCCAAATCTTTCTCCCTATACAAAGGACACAGCTCACAGTAAGTGGTTAAATATAATACATCAGCGGTGCAACAATTAATTGAAAAATAATTTTCCAATCAATCAATCAATGACTATTTTGATAAATGATTCATCATTCAGAACCATGGTTTAATTTGAAATTGTCCAAATCCACTGATTTTAGCCTTATAACAGTACATAGTGATTTCTGTAGTCCTCCATTTCCCTTTTTTTTTTTGGCAAATGTTAATCATATAGGTTTGTTTTCGTTTGCTGGGATTTTGCAGTTTTGTTTTGATCTTAAATGCCACGCGTCATAAAAAAATACCAATACATACTGATTTATAGGTTTATTTGTTTTTATTCTGCATGATGCAGTTTTTGGTACATTTATACTCAAGAATGACGTATACATTAGTCCGAAAAATATGGGAATTTTCAGTACCGCAGTTTACGCAAGACACTACATTGTAAATGTAAGAGTGAATGGTTGTTTTGTCTATATGTGGACTAGCAACCACTCTAGACTGTGTCCCCCAAGCCTCCCGCCCAAAGTCAGCTGGAACTCACCCACGAGCCTCATGAGAAGCGATATGATGATCGATGTTATTGATTTTTACATTTGTCAGATTTAAGCTTTTTTAGTTACTGGTGTAGGTTTTCTTGAGCCAATAATTCAAAAGTGCACACTACTACTTCTACTTGTCCATTCACAGACGGCTCCATATTCCCTTGTGATTGTAGTTCCAGCATTATACATGTGAGCACATTTTGTTTGCGTGCAGTAGAATATGTCATAATAATCAGTTAAAACTGAGCTTGCCTCTTTTTGTTTCTGTATTGCTCGGCTATCTGTTCCTGGAGCTCCTCTCTGTAGCGCTCTTTCCTCCTTTGTAAGGTTTCAGTGGTAGCGTTTTCTCCTGAAAAAAAAAAAGTTTTTCTGATAACTTTATTCAGAATTGTCTACTACCGGTCACAAGGCTGCATGGTGGTACAGGCTCAAATTAACTATAATTCTGCAAGTCATTTTTACCAATTAAAAGGCCAGTAGAAAATTCCGCTTCATCAGCTTTGTTTTGTGCTCTTGATCGCCTGCCTTTGCTGATAAAACCTGAAATAATCTCCCTCTCCTCCCTGGAAAAAAATCCGAAACTTAATTAAAATACACAAAGAACATACATTAAGTGTGGACATTAAATGAATGAATGATGTCTTTGTATTCCTCTCAGCTCACAACAGCTTAATGGCACTTAAAGTGGAAATCTTTGACTGTCTCACGATTCGATTCAGATTTTTGGGTCTGCGATCCGATTCAGAATCGATTTTCGATTCATAATGATTTGATTAACAATGATTTCTGCTTCAAATTTATAGATGTGCAAGGAGTCGTCATGATATCCAGTCTGACTCGCCAATGCTAATTAGCGCGCTACTCGCGGCACTTTTATCACAAAAAAAAAAACAGCTATTCATACAAAACGTTTCAGGAATGTATACAGAGAAGCATGTTAACATTACTCACCGGCATATGCGCTTCCTACGCTGCAAAAAAAACTACTTTTATTGGAAAAACTTGTTTGTGACTTTTTCCTTCTACTGTCTAATGTGGCTACAACTTGCAAGTCACGAGTTTCGATCGACACGTAATCGCGTTGCGACGGTTTCTGTGACGTCACCCAAGTACAGCGTCACAAAAATCAGAACAACAACGAGGAAAGAGAAAAACTTGTGGCGATTGCCCTTTCCCCCCGCTTTTTTTTAAATGTACTTGGGATGGATGGATGGTTTGAGGGAGAGGAGACAGCGTCTAGATAAAGAATTTGAAAAGGCTAACAGTAGACTGGAACGAAAATAAGCAAAGGATTATCAAGAGAATTGTTTTGGTGGAAGAGACTTAAGCCGAGAATGCATCATCGTCGCGCATGAAGGTAAGATAATTTTTTATACTAAATAATTTTTAGCCAATCAGCACGAAAGCCCCATCGGGAGTTTTGTAGTGGAGACGCACACATACGGGGCTGGCCCAGTAAATTTACCCCGAAGTTCCTGCGGTGGAAACGTGGCTATGGTGTTTTTGTCGCAAAGCATTGCCATATGTGATAAATCATCTGTCAAACTTTGGGGGGGGGGGGGGGGGTGTTGCGCTAGTATATAATTAGAGCAATATCCTTTGTGAATAGGACGTATTGAGGGAGTAAACTGCTGGCGCAAATGAAGAGCAAATGATGGCGCTATCAGCGGACGCAGTACATTCTTAGTGCATTTGGCCCTTTGTGTTCTAACTACCTGTCATCATCCTTTGTGTGTTGCATCTTCTCATAACTGCAGTCCAGCCCCAATTGTCTGCTACTTCTGACCCCTGTTAGCTTTTCCTGGGTGTACTGCTCCAACTCTGACTCCTGGTCCACGGGCATCTCTCGCCTGACCTGGTGTTTGGGACTTTCCGGAGGGGAAAGAACTCTGTGAGGCTCCTTACGGACTTCTGTCAGTGTGCCTACATCCCTCCGTGAATGGGGGCGTTGTCTGAGGACACCATTTTGCTAGAGGAAGAGGAATGTGATGTACAGACATTTTTTTCTTTAATGATACAAAATTAATCATTTAAATTCTTACCCATGTTTTTTTTAACTTCAAGAGTCTCCCTTGTTTACAAATTAATCAGCGTACTTATTTTTAATATAATTTAATGTATTCAGCAATAACTATTTTATTTAATTGTCTTGGTTGTTGCTGCTGTATTAACAAATGGTTATTGCTATTTAACAAATGGTAAATACCTGCTAACACAGCATTATCAACTCATTATTCAAAACTGTGCAAGCAGAGAATATTTCACTCCACAGAGTGTCAAATGTAACACAGAAAGCATGTCATTACAGTATTTAGGCACCTGGGAATTGTCACTGGAAAGAATCATGACGGATAAAAACACTACAAATCTGTCACCTGTGCAATGTAGCGTCTGTAGTCCATACGAAGCTCATGCTGAAGCCTCTTTTTCTTCTTTTCGTATTCCACACCGAGGGGAAGACCCACAATGCTGCTTTCCTCTGATAGAAATGCACCAATTAATATTTTAACTGTCTTCATTGCAAGGGGTTCAAAACAAGACAAATACAATTTTACCATTTTATAGTGGCTATCCTCAGCTCCTATAGTCGCTGCGCATGGATGTTTTTTTTTTTTGTGCTCGACTCAACAATTGGGCATGCTGTTCTCTTTGCGTGGTGTTCCAACTTTATAGTCAACTTCAATGTTTGAAGCTTTAATTGTGATGCAGATAGATTGTTTAGCTCATTTGCTCCCAAAAAACGTATAAATACGTTCTATATAAAATATTACCATACTCTCAAAGATGTATTTATACGCTTTTTTTGTGGGTTTTTTATGCTATAGCATACAGAAGGCTTTGATGCAGCCTCAGAATTGTAGAGAACGGTTGAAGCAATGCTAGTTGGTAGCAGAGTATAAGAGATCAACCAGGGCCATGTTGAAAACAGATTTGTGAATAATGATGAAACTTAGCTATACTCTAATGCTAATTTCTGCAAAACCAAAACAGATAGAAATACACTTTTTTTTTTCCTGATGAAAGAAGAGTCTCTAATCTTTCTTCAGTCAAAATCCAGTAAAATAGCCGGGAGCGAAGAGCGTTGCTTCAGTGAAAATGGCTGGGAGTGAATGAGTTAACATTGTTTGAGTCTGTGAATAAACTAGTGGTAAAAAACACACGACCCCTACACTTGTGCTTTTAAAGAATAGAGAGTACCCTGCACTGCCACCGTGGAGACCTGCTATAAACGCATGCATGACAAATAAACAGATGTGGCCTCTTTAAATTTACTGCAACAAACATAACAGAAAACTAAAACTAACAATGTGGATTACTGTATAGTCACGTACCTATTTCCTGCACAGCTAACCTGGGAGGGATGTTCTCCTTGAGAAGGGGCTCATAGCTTTTTTGAGGTTTTGTCTGTCAGATGAAAATCAAAATATATTCAATGACTTTAATTGGCTCACATCTATTAAAATAAATAAATAAAAACAAACACAGTAGAGTAATGAGTTCAACCTTTCAATTACAGTCTAATAACAAAATATGTGATCGGCTGAAATGTCCTAGTTTGGTGCTTGATCAATGACGTCATTGACCAGATCAGTGAAATTAGTGATCTGCCCCAAAATCCTGATCGTAAAGCCTGCTTTCCATAATGTTTGTCTGTTGACGGTATACGACAAATGTGTACTGTTAACGCATCATCGTCATTAGGTCATAGTTTGAAAAGTGTAGCCCAGTTTTGAAGAATATGCCAACTCACCTGGATTTCCATGTAGGGAGGATCTTGCTGCAAACTAGCTCTATCTTGGGCCACTCTTGTCTTACGCTCTCTGATGAAGAGCTCCAGCTCATCTTCCATGGCTACCTGGCAAAAAAGTATCCACGCACCACCTGAAATCACAAAAATAAAATTATGGCATACATGCACATCTACAATTCTACAAATATATTACAAAAGAAAATTAATAGACAAATCTGTGGAAATTAGTACAAATGGGGATTGGATATTGAACTTTTTTTGTTGTTGCATTATTTAATACACTTCTACATAAATCTGTCAGTGTTAAATTTCCAGTGTTCGATGAAATCTGGTGTAAACAGTGTTATTCTGACACTGTTAGCATGACAAAAAAATAACTCTGAAAAATAATAATAAAGATAAAATTAACACTTTGAAAAGTGTCAGATTAACACTCTTTGGTGTGGACACATATAAACACGTTTCTAGTGTTATATTTAACACTACACAGTGTTCGTCTAACTCTAGCGATTTTGCTGTGTGGTATTGGTTGCACAAAGCAAGACTTTAGTCCTCAATGCCGGTGCAGCTCAATTAGTTCAGTTAGGTCCTTCCGTAGCATGAACTATGCAGGGTAGCCTCATCAGTGGTACGGGATCAGTGATCTTTTAGTTCAGGTCATTTTCTGTTGAGCATTTTTGTTCAACATAATCCTACAGAAAAAAAAGTGCCAGGGAGTGATACTTGATGATGGTGAATGGGGTGGCTAGAGGATTTGGACATCTCCAATTCAACGGTCTGAAAACATTTCAACAACCCGCAGATATGCAGTTCCTGATGTGGTGGTGCACCATCTAAAATAAACTTTGAATAAATCCAATTAACATGTCCAATCATTTGGTTTTGTAATGTAGTGTTTTAGAGACAACTTGTTTATCCCTGAATCAGAATACACGGCAAATTTCAAATTACCCATGCACAAAACAAAGAGACATCCTTTATCAGTAAGTCTTCCTCTTCATAAGTGTTCGCTGTAGAATGTCGCTAAGGAAATCACCTTCACATTCAGCCACATTTCAGAAATATGTTTATTTAGGCGCCTGAGTACCTTGTCATAAGGTTGCGCCAATTTCGCCAACCCATCACAACAAAAAAAAGTGATGGTGGGTCTAGACCTCGACAAATCGAAATGAAATGATAAAAACAGCAAGCCAGTGATTTCGGTCAAACGAATTATAAATGCAAAAGGCTTTTCTTTTTTGTCCTTGTTTTTTTTTACTGTAACATACCTTTAGTAGTAAATAATTTTATGCTGCAACATAAGTTGTGTTTGTGTTCATGCGTGGGTCTGTTATACAATTGCAAAATGTACAGAGGTACTGAAAAGTCTGTTTCAACTTGCAATTAGTAATAGGTGCTGTCCAATCATTCTTTGACAAATAAATACTGTTACTGCCACTTTAATTTCCGTTGTCTGGCAACCACAATGCAGCCATAAGCACCGAGCAATAAGCTATAGTGAGCTAAAAATGGCGTTAAATGTATTTATAGTTAACGAGTGCACTTATTACCGTGGTGGTACTAACGATCAATTAAGTCTGTAGTTTACAGCATGTTTGTTGTGCAAGCTAATAATATTCCGCTTTGATATCTTTAAGCTAGCCTGTTTGCTGAAGAAAAGAGTCTAGGCCAACATTTAAACTAAAAAGCTAACCAATACCTCACATACAATTAAATGCAGGGATGCTAACGTCTCACGCTGTTACCCAAACTTAAACATACATTCGTAATATGCAACGTTACCTACCCGGTAGAATGGTTTGTACCTAGCAACTGTTTTGTGGCGCCTTGTTCTTAATATCCGATAAGTCAATGCAGATGCAGTGCAGATTCCGGTGTAACATGTCAAAATAAAATTTAATTAGCATTTTTTCGCCCTTCTTCCATATTTACAATGAAAAACTAACTACTTAGCCGATTGAGCCGTAAATTATTGGGGGATACGCGGATTAAAAGATCCTGATGTACCCATCCCCAGGATACTCGTTATCAGGTTGTGCGTTGCGTGGACTTCGGAGCCAGCCGTGTCAGCGATAACTGTTTTTATTTTGAAAGCGTGAAGCTGCACTTCCTATAGTTTATCATTCTCGAATTGACAGAATCACCGTGGTAGACGGTGGCAACGACTGTTACTGGGATACTAGTTTGGTCAACGTCCCCTGGTGGGAATAACAGTATTTTACTCCAATTCTTTTCTTCCACGTTGTAGAGAGGTATTGTATCAACTTAACTCTATTCGTATAGCACTTTAAACACACAATGTGCTGTACATGTCATAACAGACAGTTAAAAGTAAATTAATAACAAAGACAGTAAAACACATTAAACTGCATTTCAAATTACTGTTTAAAATGTGTTTATAAAATTGCATACTCTACAAACGTTGTCTTTCAGAATGACGGAGGTCAGGTTAAACTTAATTTGTTATTCTGCACAATACAGTATACCATTAGCTCAATAACCAAGTATATGTGATGCCTTCAGTGTATCTGGATTAATGTCTTCATCAAAAATGTACTTATTTATTGCTGGAAATGCTACTTATCAAACACTAGAATAAAATGTACTTAAATACATAAGCTGCATGTTACCGCTATTCATGTTGGAGCTGTGGTGTGATAATTAAGAGCACAATAAAAGTCAAAGCTGTTATATTTGTCTCGGCCATGGGAAACAAAATAACACATGGAAGTTTTTTTAAATTTATTTATTGCTTATATAAACGCTCTCTAAACAATTTTTTGGTAAAAATAAAATCTATCAATAATTATAAATAAAATAATCACAATGACTTTTACATGGCATTATATTGCACAATTATAAGCCTTAACAACAATCACAACACGTGTTGCTCAGATTTTGTGTAGCAGGAATGTTGAGAGGTTGCAACAAGCAACCTGAACCTCATTTGTTTTGCTGCATTTAATTAAGGTCTACTTATAATTTGAACATGATGACTCAACAACCAAGTTGTTCACTTTAACAACTTGTTTCTGCCTTCTGAGCTTTAGATCAAGAAACGATCTTAGCTGGTTGTAATACACAAGAAATCTGGCATTTGCTGCTCATGATAAAGCAAAAGTGGATCTCACAGTTTCAAAATGTTAATTCACACATTGTTCTTGTGTGAATGTCAGCCTTCTGGAACAAACTTGAACGGTGTAGTTGCTCTCGTTTGAGTGTAAATAATCCAAATCTTTGTAGTTCTAGTTTGTACCAAAATTAACATCAGTCCCTTTCAATTGCTATGCCAGTCCAGCATTTTCTCATTTCACAGTTGTTTTATGTTGAATCAGCACAACAGCTAACACAACTGCCTTTTGTCAGTCTGTTTTTGTAGGTAATGATCAGTTAACTTAATAAAGACTTTCTGTCCCCCTCAGAGTTTACCATTTTTATACAACCACTCATAACGCATATCATAGAAAATGGCTCAAAAATTCATTAAGATGCCTTTGTTGTCATTAGCAACAAAAATCACACTTTTGGTCATGTCTCCATCACACCCAGCTAAACTTCAAGGCTCATTGTGTGCTACCACTGTGCAAGACCTGTAAAAGTACGAGAACAGGACTCTAATATTGACCTCATTGATGTTGACAAAGGATCATGACATCCTCTTTCCAGGCAACATCTTAAAGTCACCATTTATGATAGATATGAAAATAAACAGATGAATAATGTCGCAATGCGTGAAGGTTGTCACAGACAAAATCCAAACCCTGTTTTTTCCAAATCTGGATATCACTTCATCCCAATCATGGCGGTGCGGTCTGCAAGAAAAGCCACATTAAATGTAAAAACAAACAAACAAAAAAACATAAAAGGTAAACTAGTACAAAAAGTTTCTGAGTGTAAAAATGTACTTGTTCACATGTTGTCAACTTCTACTCTGAGTTCAGAACACACTTCCTTCAGTAACATTTCCATCAAGACCTAAAAAACAAAAAACAAAACACAAAACCGTTACGTTTGTACAGACAAAAAAAACAACTAAGAAAGCTAATGTTCTTACATAGAGAAGATGTTTGTTGGCACTAGCTTCCTGCAGGGCATTGAAGACCTTGATGACTCCATAACGGGCATTCTGTTGGCCCACTAGATTTGCTAATGCATCTGACATACAAAAGGTAACATGGGGGTTGCATTTTACATCTACTGTAGATTTCAAACTTATCAATTTTAATATCACATTTAATTCACTTAGCTCCTTCTCTCTTTTTGATATACTGCCCAAACAATATTTATTTGCTACCTGGAATATTGTCAAGTAGTTTTTGTTGAGCTCGTTCCTTGGTTTCAGTGCGTTCAACATCAGTTCGGACATTGACATGCGGTGCCAGAATCCCATTGGGCCAGAAAGTGTCCTTAAAGACATTGATGTAACAAACCAACATCTGTTCAGAGAAGATCCAGTTCACTGTGTCCCTGATCTGTCTGGAGTTGGGATGAACAAAAGGTTTAAAGTACATATGCACAATAACATGTTCATGGTTTAGAATTACACATTGTTTGTTATTCATATTATTTTGACTTTTTACTTGAACTCACTTGTTGATAGTTCGTCCAAATGTCACCTGGACTAGTGCAATAAGTGTTTTCCTCACCCATTTAAACACTGTGTATAGATGAACAGAAATACAGTACATACATTTAAATGAAATGTTCATAAACACAAGTACTCATACAGGATTAATTTTCCTTCTGCAATAGACATCAAGAACAAAAGCTTGCACCGAATACTTGACCATTCGTCCGAAATAAAATTGAAGCAGAAAGAATATGGCCGAAATAGGATGTTGTGGTGACGCAAGCAATTAAACAGTGAACGCGAGAGTGAGTGTCCGCCTCACTTCTAAAAAAAGACAGAACCGCCGAGTACTCCAGTACAGGGGAGCCACTCTTTCTCCTGCAGCGCTTTCCCTTTTTTCTTTGATTAGAGCCCCTTGAACCCTTCTACTTTTTCATTGGCATCCTGGTGGCCGTGCTAAATACTTTTGCTAATGCTAGCACTATTGCTATCAACAGTTTTAACACACGGAAACACTTACCACTATCTCCGGGTAACTACAGACCTGTATGGGACGCTGTGAGTGACTTTGCAGTCCGTTCCTGAAGCCGATTGGCTGGTGCGAAGAAATGTACTGTATTTATTTATTTTTAAACTTTAGTGAATATGTGAATGTGCGGATTTTAAGTGCACGGCACCGTGTCCCAAATTACATTGACTATTAAGTGCAATCGCACCGCCAGAAAATGCTTACCCCTCGTTTGGTGTTAAATGTACCATTAGCCAACATGTATGCGATGTGGGTGCATTTCAATTTATATTGTGCTTTGTTAAAATGCCAGTGCTAAATAAATATTTTATAATAATATTATAATTGTAATTAATTATAATAAATGCAATGATAGTAAAAATTGGCATAAGTCTTTTCTGCGTTTCGGTTTTCCGCCACGCATTTCTCATTTTCAGTTTTGGCCCAAAATTTTCATTTTGGTGCATCCCTAACAAAAGCAAGCCTGGCATCAAGACCGAATCTTTAAATTGAGCAAGTGTGACTAAAAGGTGATGCACTCACTTCCTCGGAGTTCAAATATCTCAGCAATGAGCATAAAGCAAGGTTCAGCCAGGGCGTCTCTCCTCCCGTCTGTCTCATCACCGTAATCTGACAAGTCGCTGTCATCGTCTGCCTCCTCCTGTAAGCGGCAATGACAACACATGCGGCACTCGCAGTCCAAATGATGCCCAGATGTTCTATATGAGATGGTACCTCTGTGTGAGAAAAAAAATCCCCAGGAAGTTTCTCCAGGAAGGAGGCCAGAGAGAAAGAAGATTTCTTCTGAATGGACATCACCTTCAAACATTAGACAATAGCATAACATGAATGTATTGTATTGCCTTTACACCAAATTAATTAATACTACTGTATATTAAACGCGTTATGTTTAATCACTTTAGAGTATCATAATGACATAATTGACATGGTTAAGATAAATATCAAAACCATATTGTCAATTAACTTAAAAAGCTGCTGTGAGCTCAGCAGTAACAGAAATGACAAAACTGATTACGCAATATGCATAGTTACTTTTTTGAAATGAGGAAAAATTGGTTACCTTTAGATGTTCGGGAGATGGACTGAGGAACGCATAAAGTGCCTCTGACTGACACAATCGCTCATCTGTCAGCAGACGCTGCAAACACATGTACCAAATTTAGGAAGTTAGCTGTCTTGAACCAAACTAGCTCAATTGATGTGTACTGAGTTCAAGTGAATCTACAGTACAATTAAAAAAAAATTTCATGTATCTTGTTGAGCATTTTATCTTTCTGTGCTTCCTGCTGGAGGCAACGAGTTGAAAAAAACCCCTGCTAAAATGTGTTGAAACAAAAAAAATTAAAAAAGTAAACATTTTTAAAAGGGAAGTTATCCCAAACAGAGCATTCTAATTAATATTGTGTTTGCGGAATATGAATTGAGCAGCAAAATCCATCCGTTTTTATCCATCTCGGAGGCAGCCATTTTGTAGTCAACTGAAAATGACGTCCTAGTTGCTCACAGATCAGGTAACGACCAATCACAGCGCTCCTGTTTTATGAAGTTGAGCCGTGATTGGTTGTTACCAGAGCCCTGAGCAGCCACTGTGATGTCATTTTCAGTCAACAGTAAGCGGCAAAATGGCCGCTCCCTGAGATAGATAAAAGCGTGTGGATTTTGCTGCTTAATTCACATTCCACAAACACAATATTAAACCGAATGCTGTGTTTAGACCGGTTAGATTATTTCATTAAAAGAAATGCTTTGTAACATTCTATCTAATACTGGTCTAAGAGTGGCTGCACATTGTGTACAGTTTTCTTGTTTACCTGCAAAAAGGTATTGAGCTGAGTTTTGCTCTTGTCCAAGAACTTTTGGTCGATGGATTTGAAGGGGAGTTTGCTGAGGGATGGTAATTGGAGTTTCTTCAACGATGGAAAACACTGAGAGAACAAGACTGAAATTACTAGTGCAGTGATATTATACATCACACTAACGCCACAAGTACTTTGCAATATTTCCATTACTGGAATTAGTATGTTTGATGTTGTATTACCTCAGTCAGTTTACGATGCAACGTATGGAATTCAGTAAGTTTTCTTTGGACACTCCAGCGGCTGTTAACCGTCTCCTCACCTTCCAACAGGTCGACACACACACTGTAACAAGCGACAGTTTCCCCGCCTTCCTCTGTAGCCTGAAACACACATTAGGTCTCAAATTATTCTGACCATTTTAAAATGAACACAGTACACATTTTACAATTTCCCACAAAACCCTGTAGTATTCAATGCATTCATGTGGATATTCTTATTCATCCGGGTGACTTCTTTCTCAGGACATTAACTCAATCACAATTGGTGATGTTCTGTTTGTTTTAGAAGACTTGTCAATGCTTTGATTTGAAGAGAATGATCGTAGGATCGTGCAGTTTTGTGAAAATAAAATAACATTTGAAATATTTCTCCTGCAGTCAGTAAAGAGGTCGCAAGACCTAATCTTCCCAATTATCCCCCCCCCCCATGTTTCTTCATACCAAAAGAATGATGTGGGAAAACAGTGGGCTAATTATGTCAAGGTAGAGTCCTAAGTATAGGATAAATCATATATTGCATCAAAAATTAATTACTTCAGCAGTAGTAATTGTAGCCCTCCAGTGACCCAGGTTCTCACACCACCAGTCAGTCCTGGTGATATGTTGCTGAAGTTCACTGTGCTCTCTCTCCATGGCTCCTATTTCTTCCTTTAGTTTGCTCACAATCTAGCGACACACAAACAGTTTAGCCGGCATGCTGAGCAATAGCACTGAAATTGTCAGGAAAATAATTTATCATTTCTAGATGCCAAGATTTCAACTTATGTAAACTATCTGTATCGTACAAATTGGCCCACACCCTCACAAAGCTCTAGGTCAATCATTAGTTATGACAGTAATCTTCCATTAGTATTTCCTTACCCTTTTATCTGGTTTGGGTGCATTTTGAATAGAGCCCAGGGCTTGTCTCTTGTACTCCAATTTGTCATACAGCTGGCGAAGTTTAGTGGCCGCATAGCTGGCCTGTTCATTAATTCCTTTACTGCCCTCATCACACACCTCCTCTCCAGTGTCTAGACCCCGACACTATACAACAACACAGAATCATTTCCCTAAGACATACAACTAGAAATGTATACAATTACATCCAAGAGGAAAGTAAACAGAAACATGAGCAGTTACTGTGCATTCATGTTAGGAACGTGTGAACATGTGTCTGACCCCTTCGTCCTTCTCCTCAGTGCTACACTGTGATTGGCTGTGCTGCTCATCTCGCTTAATGAGCCTTTCATAGAGATCCGAAACCAGGAAGGAAGGGTAGTAACGCTCCCTCATCGTTTCAGCCACCTAGAAAATGACAAGGAAAGGACTGACATTGTAGAAGCCTCTTAACATTTCTTGGCTTTTTTTTTTTGGCTCATAGTTTTATGAATGGAAATCTGACCTGTTCCTGTAGTCTCACAAAGACTTGAGTTCCTCTATTTCCCACTAAACTTTGTTGGATCTCCTTCAACAAAAATTTCTCCACCGGAATCTCTCTGCTTTCTACAAAGAACTTCTGGTAGATTTCTCCAACAATTTGGGGCACCTCATTCTGTTAAATAAGAAGAAATAATGATGCACCCTCACAAACTGTATGGTATTCAAACTTAGTGAATATTTTGGCATGTGTGTCACCTTGTTGGCAGTTTTCAGTGTTTCCACCAATTCCCAGAAACTTATCAGAGCTCTCTTATCAACTCTCTCCATGTAATCTCTGAAATGTTCCCTGTAACCTGGATTGCACATGATGTCATCGAACAGGAGAATCTGAATGTGAGGAAAAATAATAGGAATAATTCAGGTTTCATCCTTTAAGATATTCCAGAATAGTTTGAGTCCGAATAAATAAGAATACCCTCTGGCTTAGAGGCTCATCGCTGTCATCAGTTCCTCCATCTTCATTGTTCTCGTAGTTTGGTCCACCAAGTAGACGGATACGTTTCTCACATTGTTTCTTAGCAACAGTCAGCTGATTGATGTATCGTTTCATGTCCCTGGCCCTTAGCAGGTCTGCCTTCATGGCTGCTGATTCTTTGCCTTTACGCTCTGGGAGAGGAAGAAAGAAAAGCACCGTCATTTACTACTCAAAAGAACATGCTTAATAGATCATGCCACGTTCACAACCCAATTGCTGATAGAACTTCAATTAAGTATTGATTACTGCAGTTTTAAAGATCTAAAATGTACAGAACCCCCACATCTCACACTAATGTGTAATATTTTGTCAGCAAGACAGATTTCAGCAGCAGGGTGTGTTTAGAGGGTGATATTGAGTACCAAATTTAGTAAATCTGATGCTGAAATGTAACATCAAAAAACTAGAAGTAAGCCAAAAAGCCTGAAAGAAGTTGGAAATTATAGGGATTCTTGACTCATTGAACCATTTTCTACAGTAAGAAGACAATATTTTGTCTATAATTAATGTGATGTCATTATTTTTCATTAACAATTGATATCTTTAAAAACTAATTTTGCCACTTGCTGTCAATTGAAGATAACATCTCCCATGCTCAGGAAACAAGTAGCGACCAATCGTGGCTCAGTTTGACCAAACCCAGAAAACAGGTGGGCCGTGATTGGTCATTACTTATTTTCCCAGCACAGGTGATGTCATCTGTTGACAGTAGTGATTATTATTATTTTTTTAAATATTGAAAATGGCTCAATGAGCCAAGTATCCCTTTAAAAACAATCTTAATGACAAGCAATACATCGTACCTTTCTGTTTCTTGAGTTGAGGCAGGCTACTGATGGTGGTGGCATGAATAATTTCTACCACTATCTGATACCTGCAGGGAGCAGAAATTATGTTGTTCAGTAAATAAAGTGCCGTCTTAGGATGTCAGGATTACTACAGTATTACAGATACAACAAATATTACATGCACAATCATTTTGTATCTTTTGAAACATAATGTGAAAGTGATTGGAGTATGAGTCATATGACTTAAGTAAGCAAATATAAAAATATAATGAGACAAAACCGCAATATGACGGGGGGGGGGGGGGGGTTCCTGCATCGAGGTGCCTCATCATATTGCCTCAGAGGCACTGTCTGCTGCCATGGTAACATCAGCTCACAGCAGCCAAAAGATGAGCTAAACATGTTTGTGTTTACTGCACTCAGTATTAAGAACAATAGGCCTACATGTTTCGCAGTATCCTGTCATTGAATATATTGCCAATGTGGTATGCATTAGTTCAGTGTCATGCCTGAGTTGTTTGAGGAAAATGACATCTGTGGAAGTTGATATCAGTTTAATGAAGTCTTCGTAAGAGGCAGCATAGGTGTAAGCTTTCTTCTGCTGCTCAGCCTGCTGCTCCCGCTGCTCCATTTGAGACAGCAGCATCCTGTTAATGGAATCGGGGTCGCTAAGAACTTCCACCATAGGCTTCAACACTGCAGTACACACACATACACAATTTTTTTTTTAACTTCGTTATCACATTCTCCTGAGGAAAAACAAAACATTAGTTGACATACACAAGTGCTGTGACATGAAGTCTCAGGTGGCAATATCTTGTAAAAACAAATGTCAAATTCTACTTAATGCATTTTTGGTTGTTGCAATCGTTTACTCGCAAATGCTATAGATGCAAATTCATTGTTGTGTGCTCTACATAATGTGACATGAGTTTGCAGTGGTTATGAAAATACACAAAATTCTTGTTAAAATGTCATGGTTTTGTGAATTTATCAACATTTTACACATCAATGTACTTGACTGTGTGCAGTTGAAATCTCTGAGGTGAGCTAACAAGTTTGATGCGCTAACAAACTTGCAGATCAAGATTGACAAATACTGCCAGATCAAGATTGACAAATACTGCCAGATCAAGATAACCTTGCTCTGCCAACTGAATTATTGCGGTAATTGTGAATTCACAAACTCCTGAGAATCCATCTTGTACCGAGCCCGCTGATTTTCACCGATCCGAACCACTGGTGGTTTTGACCATTCGCAAAGCAACGTTGTGTTTGGGGATGGGATATGCAGCTGTGATAAAAAACAACAAACGCCAAGGCCGTGGAAATCAAACAAACCTAACATGGTGACACTGGTGGACGAATGCATGGACGCTACAATTAATTATCTGTTCTCGCATAATTACTTACAGTTTTGAAGAAAAATTGCGAGAGGCGCTTCGTGCATTTTTAGCTGCTAATAATGTTTGTGACTTTTTTTCTCCTACGACGACATTCATATCCTTTGGCGTGATTGTTCAAAACAATAGTTTGATAGGCTTGCACAAGTTTACGCATCGTCCAATTAGCTCAAAGTATTATAAAGCATGTCCCGCATTTCCCGAGCAAATCACAGTGGAGCAGTCCCAGATTGATATTGTGGATAACTAACTCCCTTGAGTGAATCACAATTATCAATCTGGCTATCAATCAAGATGAGCCATGCTGACAAACTCATAACACATTTTTCAACCACATTTTGTTTAACAAGTTATAAAGTATTGACCTATAATCGCTTGCAATGACTAATAAACAAATACCTTTAGTAGTGATGACTTCTGTGAGGCAGCAGCGTAGTGTGTGAGACTTTGCATCCTTTTGTGGCAGCAGACATAGCAGCAGTATTCTGGCTACACAGCGGAGGAAGGCCAGCTCTGACTCCGGACTAACCAAACATGAATGGAGAGGAAATGGCCGAGCTCCTTCATCCGGTCTGTTCACATTTTCGAAAAGACATCTTAACATTAATTACTTAAAGTCCTATTGATATTAATACCAAGCACTGCATTGCGTTCCAATGGACTTTCATGTTCTGTATGTTTTTATTAAAATAAATGAATAGGTAGAAGTGTGTACCTTGCAGATGCAGCTTTGAGGCCAGTGAAGTGTGTATGTAAAATTCGAATGGTGTCATAACACACCACGTTAACAAGATCTATATCAGCAAGTCGACATCTCAACTGCCCAATCATCTGCCACCAGTCCTCTGACAGCATGGAATACAACTGGCCCTCATCACGACTCAAAGGAATGTACCAGGACAGGATGTAGTCTCTGTAGGCATAGTCCAACACTGTGGAGAGACCAAATGTTTTAAATCAAATATATTTTATGGTTAAGCTAAAAATATGTTCACATTGCTGTATATACAATATATAATGATACACATAATTAACAAGTGAATGTGCATATCCTTAGCCTAATAGCCCAAGTTATTTTTTGGTCTAATTGTGACATCTGTGCAACTTTCTACTCATACTATTGCTGCGCCATCCTGCCTTATTGCCTCAGTCCTCAACATATCAGATCACTTGTTTGAGCAAAAAAAACACTATCTGCCCAAGACCTCTTTTTGACTTGGCCATTTTCCCACAGGTTCAAATACACTCCCTGTGTAAATAAGGAAGGCAACCACTTCTTAGTTTTGCAACTCATTTTGCAGGCGTGTTATACAGCCCTATTTAAAAATATCAGTGTCTGGTTGTGATGACATGGAGGAAGAAAGATCCATCAGTCAGCAGTTTTTTTAGAAGCTGAGGTTGTTGTGACATTTAGCAAAGCCAGTGTAACACATTTGACATTTGCTCAGCGTAAAGTAGTTCCCCTAGACAGAGTCTACGGGTAGCTGCAATGTGCAGTATTGTTCATAGTAATACTACCATTCTTGGGTTGTATAAAATAAAAAAGTAATTACAGGAATTACTGAAAAACTAAATTAATTAACTAGTGTGGATGTGACATATAAAGTATTATAGCAAATATGATTGTCAGCAAATACATTTAACTGAAGTGCAAATTTCATCTATCTTCATCCTGTGCACTGCCTTACAAAAAAATAAAAAATAAACAAAATTCTTCATTTACCTTCCTTTAGGGCTTTGTCCAAATTGTGTGACACCACCACCCTCCGACTCTGGCTTGATTCTTGTACTGGGGCCAAAAATCGAGTCTGGAAAAAGAGACATCAGTTTATTCCCTTAAGTCAACATTGTAAAAGAGCAAACGGTTGGGAAAATGTGCTAGTGTGACAAATTTGGATAGAATTGACAATCTGACATATAAGACTTAAAGTAAAAGAAAATGAATACAATTAAGTAGATTTGTTTCTAAAGTAGCAACATACCAGTAAGTAATTAAGAGAGAGTGAACGAACAAACAGCTTTGCTCATAAATGCCAGACAGCTGATACAGTATCACTTTCATTTGAACAAATCAGCCAAATTGCACAGGCCTGTTCTTTGTTGATAAATGCACATGGTCCCTTTTCATAAATCAATTTAATTGAAAGCCTTTACATATGTACACTGATCTCACTGAAACCAATACATTAGTTCAATTCAGCGCCACATGACAATGTCTGACATCAATCAACCTGAACAATTAGGTATCATTATATAATAGTTAGATAAAAATCTAATAAACAGCTTTTGCAATAATATTAGTTGTGGGTCTAATATTTACCTTATTTAACTAAGCAATTTAGAAAATGGACAGATGGAAAGTAAAAAAATAGAAACAACTCTTACTCTGACTTTGATGTTGTGCAGTCACTGCAAACTGTAACAGTACCAGTAATAAAGATCTGTTAAATCAGCACTTCTCTGGTATAAATAGGTAGGTTCGTTTTTTATGCAGCTTATATTAGATCAGTTTCCCAACCTTGACTGAGCCAAGCCAATTTGCCCACAGAACAATCTAACAGCACACACTACACACAATTTTCCACAAAAAGTATGAATACTGAAACGATTTACTCACAAATTTCCCAAATCAGATTGAAATCTGTGTCCGTTTAATAAAACACAAAGCTCAAATACAAGCAGTCATGACTTGTTCTGCTCAATGAACAGCAACAGGTGGATACAGAGGTTTATTGTACCGTTACCATGAAGAAGGAAGCATTTAGCCTGTAGCTACACTTTGTTGCCATAGATGAACACACATATATTTTTTATTCCCAAAGAACCCCTGATTAGCTCTCAAAACATGAGTTTACAAAGCACCCTGGTAGGGAATAACTGCATTTGATTGTGCCAAATGTTGTGGTTGACGGAATGGAGTGTGTGTCAGTTTGAGATGGTAGTAGCGCCTTACCATGAGTTTGTTGAAGAACTCCAGTTGTTGGACTGAATGTTTCCTGTGTCTGTCAAAGCAGCTGACTTTGAGAGGACTCTTTCTGACAAGCAAAACAAAGCTCCCAGCTAGGAAACACAGTAGGGCGAATGACACATAAATGAAGAGCTTTAAGAAGAAAGAGGTAAGGGACAGGCCTCCCCATGACAGCTGGAACACTACTGCTGCCACCACACCCAGAAAGAAAGCTGGGATAAACCGGAAAGAGGAGCTAAGAGATGAGGAAGAGCAGGCAAACATGGGCCCCTCTCCTGCACTGCTGCTCCCTCCAGTCTGTTTTGTTGTGGTAGATGAGGGGGTGGGCATACTGTGACCCCACCATCCATATATGTGCCACTGCTGGTTGGGCAGAAAAGTTGGTCCCCTTGTCCAAGTGCCGAGTCAGAGCGGTAGGTACACTCTTCTATACCCTCAACTACAACATTGTGTTCAAGAAGCGGCATCCCCGCTTCGGCATCTCCTGACCGACCTACTCCGCTGTGTGCCCTGCTCCTAACATCGGGCCGCCCATCGGCGACAGCCACGAAGCACCGTCACTTCAGTCATCCACAGTATGGTCCTCTTGACAGCACCAGAGTTGACCTTGAATGGTCGACGGTGGCACACGTCTTGCAGAAAGATACCAGACGGAAGGAGATGAATGGAACCACAAGCACCGTCACCTTGGAGACAAATATATAGATGTAGCTTAGTTACGGTGCTAACACGGATAGCGAGAGGCTAACACACGGTGTTAGTTGGAGTTGTTAACTATGATAAACGAAGGCATAAATATTCATGTAATACTCTGCAAACACACTTACGAGTTAGCCATGAAGCTAACTGCAACATAGTACAATACTAGCCAACTAGCATCCTCTTTTAATAAGCAATTCAACGGCAGCTAACATTAGCTACTTCAATATCCTTTCAAATGACCAGTCGACAACAATAGATCCTTCACGTTCTTCCTCAAATAAGAATTAGTCGAGCTAATTCAATTACATTTTAACTTTTTTAAAAAGGTGGCTTTGATCCTGAGAAAAATGGTTTCCGCCAATTAGTAAAAACAAGCTGTTATTTTTCATCAAGCTCCAGCTGAACGACAATCTGTCTGAATGCGAGAGTGTCAGCCAATCAGCTGTGGTGTTAGCGCCAGGTGGTGTGCCTGTTTTATGTTTCAGCACACTCCGACCGGACGGCACAACTCACCGTAATGGGACCGTAGCTATGCTCTGTGGAATTAAAAAACGTCAATGGGGAAGCGATTTCTCATAATCAAGTGCACACAAATGTGAAGGCTTGTACACCACCGGCTCTGAATGAGTTATTAAATCCATCAATTTCATCCATCATTCCATTTTCTGAAACGCTTATATGTCCCCTAGGAAATGTGCTCTAAGCGATTTGTGACAGCTACGGCTGTTTGAAGCGCTACACTACAGCTATATAAATAAAGATGACTACTAAACTAGATGCGACACAAAATGATGGGGGGGAATGAGGGTACTCATACTTGGTGGTTGGGGAGTGTGTAAATTTTTTGCTTTCATTAAAAAAAAAATGCAGGTGGTGAAACCAATTTGTACCTTGGAATGTTCACGTCATCATATAGTATTCCATTCCGTCTATTAAAGCAATAAGCAGCACTTGGGAAAGTACCTTCACCTGCACCGTGCGTCCAATTTAATCCAGTAGATGGTGGTAATGTTCCACTTTTTGTAGGCAGTCACAAGCATAGTAGTCTCCATTGGATACTTTCATAGGTTCATCTGCAGTTGAGACACCCATGTTCAGAGATTTTGGTAGTGGTGGTGGTGGTGGGGCGTGGGGGAGTGGGTAGGTTAAATAACAAAACAAAACAAAAAAACATTATTTTTTTTTTTTTATCCCACACAGATCATCTTCAAAAAAATCCCACGACCATGGATACAGTGGCAGAAGAAGGGAAAGAGATGTGTTCAGTCCACCCCCCTTGCTACACACCTTAAGAAATTCATGCCACTTATCAAGTACTCACAGAACAGTCATACTTTCCGGTCATTACTGAGCATCCCCAAATGAAGCTCCTATCAACGTCCACATTTAGGGACACGCAGCATTTAGATATGTCCCACAGTTAACGCAACAATCACCAGCTGCAGTATGCTAGTAAACACAACTCAGTCAGCAAACGTGTGTGTTTCAACGTGCCTTTTTTTTTTATTCCAAAGGGAGACAAGTTCCCTTTAGTGGAAATATCCAAAAATCGATATTGTATGCGATCCAGAAGTGCATACATTTATCTCATCCGACCATCCATTCATTCTCCGAACTTCTTATCTTTACAAGGGTCATGCACGCTGGAGCCTATCCCATCTGTCATTGGGCGAGAGGTGGGTACACCCTGAACTGGTCTCCAGCCAATTGCAGGGCATATATTTTCTAGACAAACAACCATATTTGCACTAACATTCACTCCTCTGGACAATTTAAAGTACAAGTGTCAAATTGAAGGCCCACTGCATAACTTTACCCGTGAAAGCAAATCATGTATGTCAACTTCCATGATCCTTGCTAAAATGATCTGTACCAAAATTCCAAATTGTCATGTCCAATAAATACAATACTGATATTTTGCAATAATTGCTTTGTTTCCCACTTTACAGTAACTTCAACAGTAATTGAGCAAACTATTCATGGCTTCTGACTATTCAAAACTAGTAATCTATTTGTTGTGTATATGTAATGATATGATGAAACCGTTTCACCGTTAGAACGGCCCTCTTGGGGAAGCCATAACTACAGAGGGGCCTGTGACAAAAATGAGTTTGACACCCCTGATTTAGAGTCTCCAATTAACTTACCAATATCATGCATGTTTTTGAAATATGGGAGGAAACTCATGTAAAGGGAGAAAAACAAATGTCTTAATTTAAAATAAACAATGACAAGGTGATAATACATAAAGTTGAGAACAAATTTATTTTTCTTAGTTTCAATAACAATACCGCTGTTACAATGTTGAAAGTAGCAACAAATAGCTGGACCTAAATTCAACATTAAATTTAATTTTGGTAATACAAACAAATGGAAATGTTGAGAAAAACATACGTATACATTGAATTCCAACCATCCATTTTCTATTAGGCTGGAGAAATCTTAAAATACCCACACAAGCATTGGGAGAAAATGCAAACTCCACACACGAGTGTCTGAGTGTTTCTCAAACTGAGCTGAAATTCAAATCTATCTGGAACCTCTTGTACGTACAGAAGACATGATAACCAGTAGTGTCACTAGGTTTTGGAGATTTAGTTTTGTGGAAAAATTTAACTGCACAAATAATATTGCTGAGTACCATAACCCCAAGTTATAGGTCTTCTTTTCTGCTTCATCTGTCATTTTTCACACCTCGCACACACACATGCACGCACGCACACACTTCAATCAAATCCACCGCCTTAAGCCACCTGTGCCACAACTTAGACCTGCTTTTAGGTGATCTAAAATCCACTCTTTTGTGCACTAAGTTGCCAGATGTGCCGAGGGAATGCAATAGAATGTGCCGAAACACCTTTTGAAGTGTAGCAGGATCGACCGAATTCACAAACTCACTCAACTACTTGCATGGCATAAAAATTAAGATGCGCCCGTTTTTACATTGAGCGCAGTCTACTTTTGTCACCAATTTGTCAGGTGCGCCATCTACCACAATGCCTAACAAGGCGCAACGTGGTCTACCAAATTCCCAAACATGGTAAAGTAGAATTGCCCCTACACAAAAATGAAGGTGTGCCCATCTGTCTATGAAAATGGAGCCCATATTTTCTGAATGTTTTTTTCCTGGTCATTCTGATCAATCATTGCCCATAAATTACCACAACATACTAATATAAGTACTGTGGTTTATCCTATGACAAATGTACATTGTTTTATTAGAACAGGACCATCATTGTTTTATTTCAAGGTCAAACTATTTCACATTGATGCTTGAAGTCTATTTATCTAATTGATTTGTCCAACATAAAGATCTCTGTATTGTCCTGTGTCCTTGTGTTTAACATGACTCCCGGTTTTTATCCGTTTTAACAAGTCTGCATGTACTGGCCCTGGCCCCTGACATGTGTGATGCCTCAGGTTTCCCATCAGCCAGTGCATCTGTGAACACCTCTGTGGTATGTCCCTCCATCTTGTTGAAGGCTAGATGCGCATATTCACGTCATCTTCAAGGTCGAATTATACTTTTTTGCAGATGTAGTGATTCTTATTAGCTTATTCAAGCCCAATTTGAATATTGCTCCTGCAGTCTTCCCAGATGACAATATATTGTATTGGAGACAAGAGCTAGGTAAAGTGTTTGACTAGTTGGCAATTGTACATTCCTCCAGGTTGTTCAGAAATTGTAAAGAAGACTTGAAGTCTTTAAAACCAATTCTCGACAAAGAGATAAACTTGAGCATTGTGAAATGCAAATCGTCAAATTATAAGTGCCACATAAAGCAGACAGCTGCAAGTGTCAACAAAGGGCAGCGCTCCAGTTCACACAAAACATAATCTTCTTCTTTTCATCCCCAAGGCGATTCCTTTAGTGTGAACGGGACCTTGAAGCCATCAGGTAGATAACACATCCAAAGAGATAAAGCATACATTGCTGGATTTTCCCCGTGCAGTATGGACACGCTGAGCTGTCAACAGGAGAAGGGGGGTCAGCTGTAGCTTTTGGGAAGAGGTCAGGCCTCTTGCAGACTTTTCTAAAGCAGATTAACCTGATACTTGAATAAACAAAAACAAAAGTGATGAATCCCCAAACATCTCAGGCTTGGCTGATGACTCAAACATTGGGCCTATTGATCTCCACTCAAGCATCCCACGGGACTAGTTCCTTCTCTCACCGGGGGCCCTGCCGAACAGGCAACACGCACAGCCTAACAAATGGAGTCATGACTTCTCTGCGATGGTTTGCTGTTTTAACAAGGTGTGGGCCATAAAATATCTCTTAGCCAAATGATGAGGCCCACTTGATTATCAATGGACATCTCGCAACATGCTACTTGAGGCTGCTGATAGCTGTTGGTGTCTTCTCGTGCAGGTCAGGATGAAGCTACAATGAATATACAGTTGCCATTTAATCACTTCCTCCGAATTAAAGAAAGAAAATCATCACGTTAACTATGCTCTTTTATTCTTGTCAACATTTGAATAGAAATGTGGGAAGAAAAATCACAAATAAATTATTGAACAATATAATAAGATACAACATGGACAAGTAGATAATTCTTCTGTCACCATTGAATAAAGATTTAACCAAAAACAACTGTACTTTATCAGTGCTACAGTAGGATCAGACTTATTATTATAGATTTACTATTTTACCTAATTTCCTCATTGCTGAGTGCTGACATTGTAAAATAAAAATGAGTCTTCCCTTGTTTGGTTCCAAATTCTGTTAAGTTGCAGTTGTATTTATTTGTTCATTCATTCATTCATTTGTTCAATCTTTGGTGTACTTTTAACAAAAGGGGTAAAAAATGTATTCATATCTTGCTTGGACACTCTTTGATGTGTTTCTGTTCATATCCAAGAGGTTGCACAAGTTGGGGCAAAGATGTGTCTAAGGTTGCACAAATTCTGAAAGTTCCAACCGTTCTAATGATAATGAAGTTATTTGAAATGTTATTATAGCATATGTTAGCATATTGATTGAGACCTTCGCATACCTCACAAGAGGTTTGTTCAGTAACCAGGAAAAGATTAACTGTGTACATGTTTTTCTTTAGCGTTTGTTTTCTTTACTAAAAATGTCCACTTTGCATAATTCCACATTCCACGGGAGGAAATTAAGTTTATAAAATGTTTGTGTTTTTGAAAACGGCATTTATTTTTGTGAGACCAAATCAAGTTTCCAATAAGCTCAAATTAAATTTAGCAAAAATATTAAGTCAATGCATGTTAATGAAAACTACGGGATATAAATTGTTAAAATTTCAGCCTTTTTGCTATTTAAAAATAATGATAAAGATAAACCTGTTAAAAATGTTTTACACTACATGTGGTAAACATGACCAATGACATATACAACTCAACTGCTAAAAAACATTTTGGAGAGGGAAATTAAAGTAAGAATGTTCACATCCTCTTATAACTGTGATTTAGCTGTTTAGAATTAACCAGTCACATTAAAAAATTATCCCCAAACACACATGTGAAAATTTGATATGGTCCGATAAAATCAAGGTCGAACTTTTTGGCCATAATCTCAAGAGGAATGTTTGGTGCGATCACAACTCTGCTCATCACCCAAAAAAAAAGAGAAAAAAAACACATACCTAGAGTGAAGCATTTTCAGGCTTTTCCTCGAAAATGAACAAAAACGAAAATGACAAGAAAATAACATCTGCACTTTATTTAGGGTTTATCAGAGGCAAACTGTGGCAGACCTGTACTGACTCCCATTTTTACATGAGTTTACATGTGATGAATTAATTCTGAGCACAGCTACATCCCATTTATAAGAATGTGATTGCACTTCTGCCGCTCTTCCCTATAGAAAAGATTAAAATGGAAACATTTTCTCACTTTTTTTTATTATCTTAAAAACCTGGCATTTGAACAGGGGTGTGCAAACTTGACTTTTATGTCCACTGTACAGTAGTCCAAATTTCTACTCTGAAAAAACTGACAGGAAACATTCATACATGAAGCTCACTAAATCTGTAGGCAAAAGTAAATATGACGGTGCATCTTTTTTTTTTTGTTGCTATGGTGTATTGACTGTAATGACATACACTGACGTACTATAGCAAAATGGACAAGAGCAAAGTTCCTTCACTGATAGTACGTAATAGGTATGTCTTTGGAGAAGTAGAAGAAGCCCCTCTCAAGTAATTCTGTCTGCAATTTGTCCATGAACTCGGGTGAGAAAGCCAAACTGTTGACAGGAAATGCCACCACCACAGTTGCCCATTACAAAGCAACACTTAACCTGGTCAATACAACCCACAACAGTTTCATTGTATGGAAGTCATTGAAGGGATATTAACATGTGAAACCATATTTACCTTAGGAAAAAACACAGATTAAGCACACTTTTCTCCAAACCTTTCTAATGAAATCTGCACACACACAAAAAAAAGTACCATCAAAGCTTTTTTTTCAAAAAATGTTTTGGTCAATGTTCTAAATGGGACAAGGGGCATTAGAACATTTGTGTCATCATATAGATTGTTTTGTCAAATGCACTTCACCAGTACACAACTGATGAATGCAAAAATACAGTATCATCTGGATTTGTTTCACACTGCATCTCCTGCAATTGGATTGTGGTGCAGATGCCAGGTAAATATTAACACTGGCATTAACTTAACTATGCCCAACGCTGTAAAGATGTTAGTTAATAGCTGTACAGAGATCCAGCTATTAAATAATTACTCCAAGTTAATGTTTAATATCTCATTGCGCCTGGAAGCGAATACGGGGTCGTTTATCCTGCACAGTACAAATACAAGCTGTGCAACACATTTTTTTTCACATGCGACTGCCGTTTTTGCAAGTGTTGTTTAACTCAAAGGAAGTAGAAAAGAGATTTTTAATTAACAAAAAAAGTTTCCACTTTACTCCGTAAACACCAAGGCATATGGAATTTGTAGAACTATAAAGAAGGTAAACCACTATTGAATTCCCATAAAAGCAAATAAATAAACAAGGCATAGCTTCCTTGGTGAGATCAAAAAACAGACCGTGACTGATGCCATCCCACATGCTCCGGGCTTCCGCATGCTGGCTCTCTTTTTTCAGACCTGCAACGGGCATTGAATGTCAGCTCTTAGAAGCCAAAATACTGTATATTATGCATATATGATCTAGATTAGGGAAAAGGCAACGGACAACAGCAAAGAGGTGTAGCCGACCTGATTTTGCTGATTTAGTGATGAAATAGACAACAGAAGAGAGTCGCCACGCAACATGATACGAAGGAAGGATTTAATACCCCTTTTTAGAGCAGTCATTCGGACTTTTTAGAGCAGTCATTTTGTCTTTTAAAGCACAACTAATGATATGACTTTCTGGTATCCAGCCCAAGGTGTCGCACACCTTTTGCCCATATTCAGGGACGATAGGCTCCAGTTCAGTTGCCACCCTAATTAAGATTATGGGGATAGAAAATGCTGTAATAATTTTTACAATAGATACATCCAGTTAGCAAGACAGTAAAACTAAAAACAACTCACACCGAAATTTGTATGGGGGTTGTTGTGCACGAGACTCGGATGTGGATAAAAGTGCAGATGCAATAATGTTTTTTTTGTTTTTGTTTTGTTTTGTTTTGTTTTGTTTTGTTTTGTTTTGTTTTGTTTTGTTTTGTTTTGTTTTGTTTTGTTTTGTTTTGTTTTGTTTTGTTTTGTTTTGTTGTTTTTTTTGTTTTGTTTTGTTTTGTTTTTTGTTACTATTTGAGTCACTCGGGCATCATTGAAATCAGCACCGGAGTGAGTAATCTGGACATTCTGTCCAATTGCCACTGGGCCGGGCTGCAATTTACAGTGGTACCTTGGAGTTTGAACACAATTCGTTCCTGTGAAATGTTCAAAGTCCGAATTGTTCAACCTCCGAACTATTTTTTCCCCATAGGAAATAATGTAAATGCAATTAATCCGTTCCCAAGTTTCAAAAAGAGAAAATTCCTATTTTTATTTATATTTATGTAAAAAACATGTACACCCTGTACAGTATTTTAAACAATAAAAAAGACCATACCTTTTTTGTTGTGGTGTGATTGCATCAGTGGATGAAAAATGCTGTCTTAATGCATGCTTTAGTTCAGTGCTAAATTAGTGTATTTTACATTGGGCATATTGTTAGACTACAAAGGGGTCCTTGTGCGCTGTTTAGCATCAGACACATTGTTGAACAGGTAAGGGGGGTCCTTGTGCAGTATTTACGGAAGTAGACGCATTAGTTATAACGGCGCGATAATCTCCTTCCTAAATCCACTATGGTTCGTAACACTGTACGTTTTTCTTTTCTGCCACTGTAACTGCTGTCTTTAATTGGGCACATGTTGAAGAAAATTGTCGTAGAAAAATCCAAATGCACTCGCGAATGTATGAAGCACCTCCGGGAGTATTCACCCGCTCTGACTGGAAATGAGCAGAGCTTGGTCTCCACTACAACAAAGTGAGCATTCGGCATCGCTTGGCTTCACTCGGCTACCCGATCAAGGTACGTCGAAGTCCGATTTGTACGAGTTCCGAGGTTCCACTGTACGCTGATCGAGCCGCTACTCCAGTATGTGGACCCATTTTGGAATCTGTATATAGTGCGCCCACGACAGCAGGTTATTCATTATCTTACTGTTGTGCTTGAAAGTTGACATACTGCAGGGGTGGGCATTTCTGGTCCTTGAGGGTCAGAGTCCTGCAGGTTTTAGAGCAGGGATAGGGAACTCTGGTCCTCGAGAGCCACTGTCCTGCCTGTTTTCCATGTTTCCCTCCATCAACACATGGAAAACAGGCAGGACAGTTGCTCTTGAGGACCAGGGTTCCCTATCACTGCCCCACATGAAACAGGAAGTAGCTTAATGATCAAATTGTAAAACAAATAAAGACAGATACAATGCTATGGAGTATGCTCTATAAAATGGTTTCCACATTTTTAATCACTGGCTTTTCACGCTTTAGATAGTGGCCTTATAGTTATGCATGATCATTATGGCATTGCTAAACTACAAATCTAAAGGTGCCTGTTGCAAAGTACGCTATACTTCAGCATTTGTAGAAATAAAGGTCTCCTCTGAAATAAATGCTATTCCAGTGTCTGAAAATGAGTAAATATACAGCCCAAGTTACTATTTGAGAAAATACAGTATTGTGTACACTTGTATGACTATGAAAATTGCTTAAGACATTGCCTGTAAAGTCGATAAATGTTTCATGATGGCATCCAGGAATCACAGAACGGATTGTGTTTGAATTTAGAGTTCCACGATATGTTCAGACAGGCCGAAAAGGAGTATGGCAGGCATGATGTACTGTACTCTATCTGAGAGGCCCATCATGTCTGACATGAGACTGGCTGCAGCCACGCATGCAGTCTCTTGACAGGACCTTGAACCAATGAGTCACATGCACAGGGTGCAGCATGCAGTGTGAAAACCTGACAGGTGATATATGCAGGGTTGGCTTTGTAACTAAAGCCTAATGTCTTATCGTTTTGGTACTAGTTTTTAAGGTAAATTATTAGGTGCCTTGCAGTTGCTGTTTGGGCTCAGATTTAAAGCAGCATGGTGTAGATTGTTTGATGGCATAATATACTGATCTGGAATTCCACAATGGTTATTATTGGTACACTTTGCAGAGGTGCTAGTGTGTTCTCTGTGGGTGTTGAACCCCTCTAACTATACATTGCTGACATACAACAGTCCATTTTATGTGCAATGAATGATCACAGGAGCATCACTTACCATATTTCTCAGGAGCAACCTCAGCAAACCAACTTGTGCTCTTAAGTATGGCTTACAACTGCTCAAAATGTTTATCAGTCCGTAATTTTCAGTTTTTACATGTTTTTTTTTTTTTGCATGCAGGATGTGAGACAGCTGATAAAATACCACCTCCTCTGTGCCTCGCTGCTTTTCACCAGAGAAGGAGATTTACAACATGATCCCACAGCTAATTACGGAACAACTCTTGAATGCTGTTGCCATTTCATCCCATGAAAAGATCCTGATACACTTGTAATTAACACACTGGGGAAAGCCCAACCGCAAGCCTGAAGACATGTCAGTTATGTGTTTTGCAACTGTTTCACTTTTGAACTTTAGTTGGAAAGATACCAAGAGTATTGCAGTGAGAATCAAAACAAAAAAGACACACCTAAGGTTCAAGTCTTGAGGCCGCATTCTGAAAGGATGGATCTGTCTATCAGGCAGTGTGTGTGTGTGTGTGTGTGTGTGTGTGTGTGTGTGTGTGTGTGTGTGTGTGTGTGTGTGTGTGTGTGTGTGTGCGTGTGTGAGTGAGAGAGAGAGAGAGAGAGAGAGAGAGAGAGAGAGAGAGAGAGAGAGAGAGAGAGAGAGAGAGAGAGAGAGAGAGAGAGAAAGAGAGTGAATGCTTTCCACAGTGACGCTTCCCCTCTTCTGACTGGTATCGTCATGGTCAAACCCATCACAAAAGGTAACCGGAGCCCAAATACCACTTCGCAAGAAACTGTAAAAATAAAACATGGGGGTCTGGACAGAAACAGTGTCAATCTTCAGTTAAGAGGTTTTTGAAGTACAGCCTCTCGGCCAATCCTGACAAGTACATAAATCATGCGCACGGCAGTACCACACACGCTTACATGAACAAAGACAAGAGCAATAGCTAAGATGAAGTAAGTGAAATAATCTCGCATTAAGAGACGGTGAAACCCTAAAATACATTTGCATTTTTAAAACACATCATGTAAGACGCACAAAAAATAATGCATATGCTGTGTGGTAATGATCTGTGTTGACTCAAGTTGCAGGCGCTAAAAGAAAAAAGGAATGGTGCGTGAAAGAAATAGAGCATTAAGAGAAATTCCATACATAATTTATTTAGTATTTTAGAACTGGAAGACAGAAAAAGCTTTCAATTGATTTTTTTTTTTTTTTACTCATAGCCATCTGGTTTATGTGATTAGTGGTTCAAATATCCTCTGTCTTATTTTTTAGCGCTATGACTGCATGACTGCGTGTGTTTGTTTGCCTGAAAAGCGTAAATATTTTCAAATCTGGAGTAGCCATTTTAATGATCTTTTTGATGGTTGTGCGGGCTTCAGATTAATGCAAGACCTTCCAGAGATGCTAAGGTTTGGCCCAGCACAGCTACCCTATGCCGTGTGTGAGTGATAAAACCTCAAAGAGAAACTCTTATCTCTATACAACTATGCGTGTTTACATCCACCTGCATGTAGCGCTGGAGATGAAAGCTTCAGGCAGGTTTTACCCTGTATGGACAATTTCATACTTTAAGTGGTGCAAGCATAGATTCATTCATTCATTCATTCATTCATTCATTCATTCATTCATTCATTCATGGTGGATAGGGATGTAACAATATTCAAATGATAGGGATGTTGGCAACAAAAAAAAGCTCATAATACTATACACATCAACCTCTGAGTTTTCTGCTATATCCATGCCAGTATGGTCGATGCCCTCCGCCATCTTGAATTACTTTGTAAACAACGCACAGCGTATGTTACTATTGGCTCAGCAGTGTAAAGTATCATAGTCTATGTAGTTCATAATGCTGTGCTAATGTTTATTGATGGAGATGTGGTGGTTTAAATATCGTAGCATGACGACGATATTGTGGCAATTTTAATATCGCGATATCACAATATTGCGGTTATTGTGACATCACAAATGGTGGATCAACACATACTCATAGCACTCTGTGAAAGTATTTTCCATAGGCTTGTCTAGGCCATTTTAGGGTTAGGGTTCATGCAATGTCATCCTTTCATCAATTTCTAAGAGACACATTGATTTTGCCTCCACCAAATACCAAACACACTGTCCCCTTCGATGGGAGAAGTAGCTCCAATACCTTTTTACAACTGAATAGACTAATAGTTCCCACCCAAAAACTTGTTGACTGAAAGAGGCCTCTTTGCAAGGCTTTTTCGCTATAGTTTGTTTAGCATCCCAAAAGAATGATGCCAATCGTGGTGGTAGCTTGATTTTGTGAGGAATTCAGCTGTTTTACAGGGAGATATTCACTTTACTATATTCTTTCCGGGCGTCTGGGCGGGTTTGAAATTGTCCGTTTTTCGTTGTGCGGCAAATAGGACTCAGAGTGCACTGCAACGTTTACCGTGGCTGGCAGACGGCGCAATGGCTGTGACGGTGGCCCAGAACTTTAGCTGAGTGGCAAATGTTGAGCTGCTGCACCGGAGGAGATGCGTACGAACCCTGCTCAAAGTAAAAAAAAAAAGAGAAAAAAAAGATTGCGGGGCAAAAATGTAAGACTTCAGAAGAGAGTAATGTTTTGTTTGTTTGTTCTATTTTCTACCCATGCAGAGGAGGCATATGTTAAAATAGTTTGAATGTATGGCATCTTGCATCTGAGTATCAAGGATCTGGAGGTCGGGCTGAGAGTCCTCTTTTTTTGGAAATGAAAATATGGTCTCCCTAGGATACGTTGTACACTCACCTGCCGACACAAATTTGTAATTAGTGTCTGCGTCTCAATTTGCAACTGCCTGCATACCCAAACCTAGAGCTCATTACACGTCACTGCATTTCACCCGGACAAAACCTTTCCACATTCCACATAATTCTACATTTTTTACCCTAAAATCCCCTATTCATTTCAATTTCCATTCAACAACTTGTTCCCATTCTAATTTCCAAATTTCTGTCAAAGCTACTGAATGCAGAAAATTGAAATTCGAATCACTACTGCCACCTGTGGCCAAAAAATTTAAATTTGCGACTGCATGCCTGCCCAAACCTAGAATTCACTGCACGCCACTGGTACAAACAGACAGGTAACCTCATGGATATGAGATTGCTTTTTGGCAAAAAAGAGCCAGTTTCAGGTAAGAGCGTTCAATCAACGGTCCCGGTTTGTATCTGTTACAAAAGTGGTGTAGCGGTATCATCAGTGGATTAGTCTTAATATGTCTAGGATTATGCTCCTAGATTTCTAATTTTTTTTAAACATCCTTTGAACAGTTTTCAATGTTTACAAATTACAATAAAAAAATCCCACAAATGTCATTGTTTTTTCAATTCATCCATTCTCATCATCATTTAACATGCTAAAAACAATTCTAAGCTGCTCTTTATGGGGCAGTGTATTCCAATAATTAAAAAAAACAAAACAAGAGAGAGAATGCAACAAAACCTAACTCAACTTTGCACTGACTTGTTGACAAAGAGCATCTCTGTGTAGCGGAGGACAAATACAACAGCGAGAACAATTAGTCAAGAAACAAAAAACACGATGTTCCTTTTTCTCTCCAAATGTGGCATCAAATAGCATCACATAGTTTGCTTAAGGTGTTTACAAATGTTCAAAGTCACGCATCCCAGATGAATAAGCCATCCAAAGAAAGAGAGCACGCCTTCAGACAAGAGTAATCTTCTCACGCTGACTGATAACATCTTAAAAGGTGCCTTTTTACTTCATGCTTGGTGTTCTCCTCACACAAACACAAGCTTTACTGAACTGAGCTGACCTATCTCGACGCAAACCCAAACAAATTTAAGGCCTTCGGCTTCTGATCATGTTTGGGTAACAAGGTGTAATACATTCTCAAGTGATCTGTCACTGATTGAGAATGGCCGATTCAGGTTTTGTGTCGCGTTCTTCAGCTCCCTTTGTTGTGTGACACGGAGATGGGAAGAGTAAGTGTCACGAGCCATCTCGGGAAGCTTGTCCCCTCTGCCTCTGAAAGCATTCCCAAGCTTTTGTTTGCTCGGGAAGATAGAGAATCGTGCAAGATAGTTCTGGGTGACTGCTCGGAGTGTTATGGGAAAGAAGAAAAAAAAATCAGGTTTGGGATTTGCTTTGGGGAGACATCTAGAAAATAGAACACTTGAAGGTAAAAATGGTAACCAATTAAGCTTCTTCTTCTTTTTTAAATATTTGACTTCTTAAATATTTGAGTGGAACAAACCTATTTAGTTGATATCAAAGTCAGAGGAACACGTGCACATGCCAAAGTTCATCTGAAACTTCGGCACACCAAAGTGCTCCTACTTCTCACCCAGCTCTCTCACTTTGGCAGGTACGGCTCTATAATGACAAGATATCTTTTCCTTTAAAGCCTTTAAAGCTTAAATGGGTTGAAGAAAAAAAAAACTTTTAAGATTCCAGCCATGTCTCACCAATACCACACACCTTCACTCCTAGAGGGAACCCCCCTCCCTCCCACCAGCTCAGCCTGTGAGCTCAAGTAGATGTTGTTAGACAATACAGAGAATTCCACAGAAACACTTCATACAGAGTGGCAGTCCCGGAGATGTAATCCAATGCCATTCTAAGGCTTCATAATGTCCGTAGTGATCAGGGGGTGGCCAGTGGGACAAGTCTCGACATAGCTGGGTTCAAACGGCTCCCTCATTCTCGAAAGCAACGCTTTGTTCCCAGATCAATCCAGTCTTTTTTTCCCTCTGACAAAGCCGCAACGTTTAACAGCAGGATTAAAAGCACCGAATCCCAAAACTGGCACTTAGCTAAAGCAACACAGGAGAGAGCAGAGTTGGGAGAGCTGATGCTTCACTGGCTCACCTCACCCACTGAGCGAAAGGCGCTTGCTCAGGTGGAAACCTTAAAACCTCATTTGTCCACACGGGTCGCTTTGCTTACATCATGCAACCTCGCTAGTTTGCAATTAAGGAGCCCGATGTTATTTAACAACTAACAAGTTAATGAAGTCCTTCACTGAAGTTAAAGCTTGTATCAATATATAACTACACACTTGAGGTAAGACACACAACCCGATATAGCTCTGCCAGAGTGTTTACAGATTATTCTACATTTTATAATTCTGCTGTGTTTGTCCTCCAACTACTTTGTTGACCGGTTCAAACAATTTCAACTTGAAAATGTTCCAACTATTCATGCTTTGCGTGCTATTATTTTTCTCATTCCAAACATTCACAGTTTTCCCACAATTAGACATTTTTAACCCCCAAAGTCCAGATTTCCAATGAGGCATTCAACAATTCGCTCACATTCAAAATTCTTAATGTTCAGCTCATTCACCTTGGGATCAATTGGAATGAAAGTTCAATTCCCCAATTTCCACATAGAAAAAAAAATCCACATTTTCACTGACAAAAGCCCTCCCTCGTTTCAAGGGTATGGGTTTAGGTTAGGGCTAAGGGTCTGGGTTAGGGGTCGCATCATTCCTACTCAAAATTCAGTATCATTACTATTCAAAACTCAAAATGTTCAGCTCAAGCCTATACTACCTATAGGTTTAAAAGTAACAACATTTGGTGGTTTTCATACCTTAATTAAAAATGACGTTGTCTGGCCTGCAGGCAAAAATGCTGCAAAAATTATCCTCCTGAAGGCACACCGTTACTGTGCTTTTCTCAGCCCTGTCTGCGTAACAATGTGTGTTCGCGCATGCGTAGTCAGTTTCCCAGTAGAAAAGTCCTTTACGCAAATAGGCAGATCGCTTCGCAGCCTTTTTACGTCGCTGTATTATTCCTATGAGAAAGTACGTTCGCACAGTGCATTCGTGAGTTCAAAACACACTGCACAACAAAGCGGTAAGATGATGCCAGTCTGGAGAATATACAACTATTTTCACGCCTTTCTTTTGAGGGGAAACGCCATCTTTTGAAGGATGGGAGACCAACGCCTTAGCTACCGGATCTTCAGCAAAGTAAGGGACAAAGAATTATTCGTACTTTTCATAAAGAATGGTGTAAAAGGAAAGATTGGCTTTGTGGATGTCTTTCGATTAACTGGCTGTTTCACTTTACATGGTGTTTGGCATTGCTATTGCTAGCGTTTGTGAGGAATTAGGCTGTTTTACAGGGAGATATTCACTTTATTACATTCTTTCCGAGCGGGTTTGAAATTGTCCGTTTTTCGTTGTGCGTCAAATAGGAGGCAGAGGCGGAGCTAAAAATGCAAGACTTCAAAAGAGAGTAATGTTTTTTGTTTTATTTTATGCCCATACAGAGGAGGCATATGTTAAAATAGTTTGACTGTATGGCATCAAGTATCTCGAGGTCAGGCTGAGTATCCTCTTTTTTTGGAAATGAAAATATGGTCACCCTAGGATACGTTGTACACTCACCTGCCGACACAAATTTGTAATTAGTGTGTCGTTTCAATTTGCGACTGCCTGCATACCCAAACCTAGAGCTCATTACACGTCACTGCATTTCACCCGGACAAAACCTTTCCACATTCCACATAATTCTACATTTTTTACCCTAAAATCCCCCATTCATTTCAATTTCCATTCAACAACTTGTTCCTATTCTAATTTCAAAATTTCCGTCAAAGCTACTGGATGCAGAAAATTGAAATTCGAATCACTACTGCCACCTGTGGCCAAAAAATGTAACTGCATTTTCCCTTTTTCACATACACAACAGCACAAGGCATCACATCAGCTGACAGAGGGCAGGAAATTTAAACCCAAATTCAGTCAGAAAACTATTGGCCAGAGGCTTGCGGGGAGTTTCCATTATGAACAGCTAAGGTGTTAAGCTAATAATTAATATTTTAGTCATAATGGTGAAATAAAAAGGCTATTGTAAATATATTTTTGGGCAAATTGTTATAAACCTTTCAGCAGTGTATTTAATGTTGTGAATACAGAACCAGGAAACAAAAAGTGAAAACCATGTTCATGTGGACAGCAATGCACCCCGTGTAATGCTGCCCATGCATTCCAAAGGCCAATAAAGGAGAAGATAAGAGCAGGGTGTCATAAAAACACATGGTGGACATAATGACGTTGATAATGCTGCCAATAACCCTTCATTGACACAATTTAGAGCCTGCATGGAAATATGGAATGATAGTTAATGCTATGTGATAATATGACTCTGCTAAATGTGCTATTAAGAATAACAAACATTACTGCCTTATTAAGAAGCAAAAGAAGGTTGCCCTTGCAAAAAAGAAAAAAAAAGTGAAATGAAAGTTTACTCCTACAACACCAATAATAATGCTCTACTACTATTGGTTAATATTACAAGGTACATCAGTTTAATCTGTCAAAAACTTCAATATAACCACCAAAGATAGTGATTAACATTTTAAACACAAGTGACAAGGGAATAAGGACAGCAGGTCAGAAACTTTAAATGCCAATCAATCACAGTAATGAAAACGTCTCATCATTACATTTATGACAAGCCTGTTGCATTGCTTGGTCACTGTGGATCTCAAGTTTGTTGCCACATAAATGAGCCATAAAAGTGGGGTTGCTGGTAAAGATGTCTATCTTTATGCAGGTGTTATGACTGAAGCACATCAAGCCTGCCCATATTGTCTGATGACGCGTCCCTTGTGCCAGGAGGGACCCAACTTGGACAGTTTGACAATGTGATCTGTGTCAAGACAAATGAAAATGTTTAGAAAAGGGCAGAAATAAAGAGTAAAACTTATATTGTGATTGGATTAGTATTTTCTCTGTCAGGCGAAGAAGATGAGCTAAACTACAATAAATATACAGTATCGCCAACCCCAAAAAATTGAGTAGCACCATCAAATCTAAATCTGACTGATGTAAGATTAATAATGTGAAACAGAACATTCTGTACTCTTCATTCAACCTGTGAGGCCTGGCCTTTCAAATAGGAGCCAAACGACGGGTTGGTACGTGCCATCTGGACCATAAATCTTTGCAGTTGGAAGGAAAAGTTTGAGGCATTTATCAGATAACCGGACTGAGGTGTGATTAGGCAAATTGCTACTGAGCACATGGTCAGTGTATCAGCAGTGTAGCAAAGATAGGAACATCTTTGCAGTCATATTGACATTAGAGAGTTTGCATTGGAATAAACCTACATTTAGCGGTTACCAGAAACATCTAGAATCCTAATCTAACTCTGAAAACCACCTGAGCGCTAACAAAGTCAACAAGTACACACCCCCATCACCAACCAGTCAGATTTAAATCAGCCCTTGCAATGTTTGTATAAACATGTCAACAGGTTACAAAATACAGTAAGTGGCTATCATAAATCACCTTTGTGGAGGCAATAGAATCAATTTGCCTCACAGAATGTTTGGAGGCAGCACTGTGATGCTGTGATTGGCATTACTGCGTCACAATTCTGAGGTTCTGGGTTAAAATCTCGACTCTATATACAATTCTGAGACTTTAAAGTGAGAATTCTGTCAACCTTTTTTTCTCTCTCTTCACTGGCCCTAATCCTCTTCCGTACAAATTAGTTCTAGACAAAATAATAACTTTTTATTGCTGAAAATGGCTATATGAGTCAAGTATCCCTTTAAAGGAAATGAGGCTAGCCTCTTCGATTGACCGGGAGTTGGATGCATTCCCCCCCACTACCACGCACAATAAAACAAACAATTATGCTCTAGTCTAGTAAAATACCAAAAGAAAGAAAACGCCACCGAAACGCACAGTTAGACTTGTGTGGGGCATGAAAATGAGGCCCGGTGTGTCAAATCTATTTTTTTGTTGCTAGCCAGATTGTAATTTAACTAAGAGAGCCATTAGTAGTGTGAAACCATATAAATGCTTAATTGCCATTATGCACAACAAATTGAAGGATAACTCATTTTAAAAACAAAAGTCAAGGAAAATAGTTGTTCAAATTACTGTAAAAGGGGTTTGGTAACATGAATATATTAATTTATTATTTCATTTACGTTATTATTTATGACGTAACAATTTGAAATTTTGGTAGATTTGAGCAAGAGTCATGAAAGTTGATGGACAACATTTGCTTTCACGGGCCACATAAAATGATGTGGTGGGCCGGATCTGGCCCCCGGGCCTGAGTTTGACCTTTGTGATTTAGAGTCTTCAATTATCCTAACCTGTATGTTTGTGGAATGTGGAGGATGCTAGAGTACTTAGAGAAAATACACAAACTTCACACAGGAAGGCCAAAGCCTGCATTTGAACTCCAACCTCAGAACTAGATGGATGTGCGAACTTCTTGGTCACCATCCATTTTCAATCATTACACATAACTCTGTCCTATTATTTTTATTTTATTTTGGTGGCTGTAAAAATGTGTGTTTCTGGGATGCTTGATAAACATTTGTAATGTTCCAACAATGAAGTCTACATCCATTTACTATTTGGTCTAATTTCTACTTTATAGTACGGCGTATTAGGGCCATGTATAAATGTATATATATTTTTAGAGGGGGGGGTTATATTCTGAGAAAAACTCACTAGTTTACAAGGAAAAACTCGTATATTTGGGACATTACAAAGTGGCTAATTTGCAAGAAAAACTCACAAATTTATGAGAAATAAACTCGCAAAAAAAAATCTGAAAGTTGCGACAAATTCAGAGCAAACTCGGATGTTTGCGCCAATACTTTTCGATCGTGTTTTCAAGTAAGGAGATAGTAATTGCTTTAGCAGAGGTTAGCCCTATCATATTAAGCGTTGGGTACAAGTCGCTAAAATGATGTGTTAAATCTGTTGTTCTCAGTCATTTACTTGCATTTACCTAAAGTCTGCTGGCTTCTGATTGGTTAATGTTAGTCAGCTGACAGAGGGTCAGGAAGTGACGTCGCTGTAGCTTACCGAGTGTAACGAGTAAAGCTTAGAAATCCGTCTCCATCCTGCCTTTTCATTTTATAAGGATTGTTCCATTAACCACCAACGAATCTTCACGTTATATAGCTCCTTATATAGCTATAGGTGGACAAACTACACAGACTGGACAGACTATAGCTACGCTACGTCTTGCAAGTTTCTGAGGTTTTTTTCCTCATAAATTTGAGGGGGGTTTCCTCGCAAATTTGCCGCTTTATAATGTCACAAATTTTTAAGTTTATTTTTCATAAATTTGGGAGGTTTTTTTCTCAGAATATTACGCCCCTCTATAAAAAATTATAATTAAAAAAATAATTAATTAATTTATATATATATATATATATATATATATATATATATATATGCAAATTTTGATTTTTGACTTGATAATTTTTTTTTTATTCTGTCATTTTATTTATTTATTTTAAACTCTTGCCATGAGTGCCAATTCTTTGTTCCTCAGCAGCATCTCACTTTTGGTTCATTTACTGGAGTTGAGTAATGTCAAGTTGAGCTGACAAGGCACATGCACCCATCTCCATTATGACCATAAGTCAGAGCCTGTTAACACACATACACATTCATGAATAATTGAACGGTGTTTTTCCTGAAATGGATGTAAGCTCTTTTTTTGTGACAAAAAGACTGATCGCACGAAACAAAGAAGCCTTGCTTGAATTTAGTAACAGGCTGCATGTTGTGTTGGTCCTATTTTTCATCCGTGTGCACCAGATAATGTCTCTTCAAATGAACTGTCTCAGTCAGATCAGAGCGGCTGGACTGGTGAGGACAGAGCGGATCTCTCAGTCAGGTCTGGCACTGTGCCAGTTCTAATGGGTACAGAGAATGTGTTTCCCCACCGCTTAACCATTAACCCCCCTCACTAACTGACCCCACCAATCATCAAATGTCAGCTCTGTGTACCAGGGTTCCTGCGGCCTAGGCAGAAGTTACCATCCTCCAACAGCAATTTGTTTTGTACTGCTTATCCTCTATAGGCTTGTGGGGAAACTGCAGCCTATTCCAGCTGACTACGCCCGAAGTTGGCTACCGGTTAATCACACTTAAAGACAGGCAACATTCAACCGCTATGGAATCGATCCCACACTGGCTGCTCGAAAGTCAGTATTGTGTCCACAACACCAAGCGTGACCTACTTTCAACGATAATATAACAATTAGCAACAATACTATAGTCACAACCCATTGAGATTCATTTAACACTGTGTTTATTATTGTGATGGGTGGCAAAGTACTCCACTGCATAATGTGAGAGTTACAGTGAGATTCAGTGCAGTTTTACAGCACTGCAATAAAAATCGGCATAATAATAAACAGACTCAACCAAAATATAAACGCAACACTGTTTCTGCTCCTATTTTTTATTAGATGAACTCAAAGATCTAAAACTTCTTCCACATACACAATATCACCGGTTATCTCAAATACTGTTCACAGTCTAAATCTGTGATAGTGAGCACTTCTCCTTTGCCGAGATAATGCATCCCACCTCACAGGTGTGCCACATCAAGATGCTGATCAGACAACATGATTAGTGCACAGGTGTGCCTTAGACTGCCTACAATAAAAGGCCACTCTGAAAGGTGCAGTTTTGTTTTATTACGGTCTGGGCTGACTGGTTTTCTGGCATAAATGTGAAAATTGCCCATTCTCTTACAATTCAAAATAATTTTCATCAAAACTTTGACTACGCTTCACATCAGACCATCTCTCCAGAGTAAACTGTCATCTCGACAACATGACTATGCAATTTGACTTTCTTATTTGTACACAATGACATAAGGACTTGTGATTCTGATGACACTCAAATGTGCATTGACACAAATGGAGGAATTTTACAGGTAATTCCATGGTGTTTTGCTATTTGTGTGAATTGTTTTGAGAAATGCACTTGCTGCTTTGCAAATGTCAAGGAAGATTGAAATAATTTACCAAAGCGACTGAGGAAAAACTATAATAATAGCACACTTAAGACACTCGAAATGTTGGGTTGCTGGAATTAGCCTGTTTTTAGAGGTAGGGCCTGTCTGAATGGACCCAGCCCTCATCCCGCATTACATATTGCTGGGCCGATGGTAATGATGGGCGGCATTATGGGCTGCCCTTCATCATCTCACTGGCATACAAAAGCATTTTCATTTGTAGAAGCATCAGTGCATATACTGTGTGTATGTGGCCCATAGACACATCACCAAGAGGAGTAACTTGCTGTGGGGTATTGTTATTTACATGCTGCGATGTGAACCTTTCTATAGTCATCAAAAACATTTGGGTAGGACAGCTATTAGGTCATGTGGTCACTGTGCTGTTTCAGCACCAGAGGGCAATGGACAGCGCCTGATAGTCACAACACTAAAAGAGAGTACTGTACTTTCACATGCACTCGATGATGTCATAATGAAGTCAAACCGGTTGGCATGTGATTGTACCTTAATTAAACTGAGTTTGAGCAGAGTGTTGGCGTGATGATGTCATATTAAAAGTACTTTTGTCGTTTTTCATTTTGTTTCACTCTGCTGTATGCATTTTATTTGATGTGTTTGAGAGCTCAGAGTCTGCCCAAGATAGCAAACTAAGCACCAGCTTTGGGCACTGCAATCACTAGGGGGCACCCAAAAGCAATTAACAATCAACAGAGCCGGGTGTAGTATTAATTTTTGTAGCAGAGCTGGCAGAACAAGGGGGGCACTGGCCATTTGTATTTGCGTGACGGATTATTGACAAATTGTTTTTAAATATTGGAATTGCAGTTTTAAAGATGACACGACTGATTTCTTAGAAATTCTTTTGGAGTGATCATTTGAAAATATTAACATTTTGGAATTAGGTATTTATTTATTTAACTGGCAATTAGTCTTTCTGTGGAGATATTTTGGCTCACTCTAGACCACTTAAAAACAATTATTAATTAATTAATTAATTTATTTATTTATTTTTAAGGCCATTCAGACGTTGACTTGCTGGTATGTTTTGGATCTTTGTCCTGCAACACAACCCAAGTGTGCTTCATCTTGAGCTCATGGACTGATAGCTGAATATTCACCTTGCAAGATTTTCTGGTAAAGAGCAAAATTCATGGTTCGATCAATCACAGCAAGTCATCCGGATTCTGAATGAGCAATCAGCCTAAGACCATCGCACTACCACCACTATATTTGACTGATGGTCTGATGTTCCTTTTTTTGAGATGCTGTGTCACATGTACTTCAGCTGTAACGGGACACACACCTTCCGATAAGTTCCACTTTTGTGTTGTCAGAATATTCTCCCAAAAGTCTTGGATTTATTCTGATTTTTTTGTAGTAAGTAAGATAAGCCCCCCGTCCAAATGCAAATCTGGATACCATTTTTGTCTCAATTAATCTTTAACAAAGGGTCATGTTAGTTTAGTATAGTTGTTCCCCTGAATAACACAATCACTATTTAAGAACTGCATTTTATGTTTTCTTGGGTTATTTTTGTCTGTTATGTACATTTGTCAGATAATCCTAAATATTAATTTGGAGAAATAAATACGGACACAAAAAAGAGATTTTAGAAAAGAGCAACAGGACTGTATAAATAAAGGTAGTTTATTAAGCAAATTCGTTTTTTCAATGCGTGGTTGTGGCTCTTTGCATTGATCAATACACAAGAATTAGTTCTGGACTCCTAGCCTATCCTACTACTTTATCACTTGGAATGTGGTTTTAAATCAACCAGTCTGCTCTTGTACAGTTGAATTTATTTTTACATTTTGTTTTGAATTATACTTAATCCCTCATAGGGAAATTCAACAATGGACGATCATTCATCAATATTATTGACAGACATTCAGGCCCCATATTCAAACTCAGCGTCATGGAGGCGTGGGCCACCCCTGTTTCAGAGGAAACGTGTGTGTGTGGGGGGGGTCGCAGGGGTGCAGCCCCGCCAGGGCTCGTCTCAAGTGTGACAGCTCCGCCCATTCTTACGTCTCTGCTTTTGCACCTGCTTTACCTTGCCTGCCACTTTGAGCGCAAACCTCCCAGGAGCCTACTTACCTGCCCGCACTGCAGCTTGTCCGCATCCTTTAATCTCTCCCCCCCACGGACCCGCAGAGGCATCAACAACCGCAATGACGAGCAGGTATGCTGCGTGAGGAGTGGTAAAAGAGAGCGAGCGAGCGAGCAAGCGAGAGAGTGAGAGAGAGAGAGCGCGAGACAGGAAGAAGCGTGTATTTGCAGAGCGTGGACAGTGGAGAGAAACGCTTGCACAGCGTGGGTCTGTAACAGACAACATGGAATAAGTGGTCGTGGCGTTCACGTTTCACGCCAAGTGTGCTCCACTGAGAACTTCGCGATGGCTGCTGCTTCTCTCGGGGAAGTTGGTGGCGTCCTGCACGGCATTGACGGTATCGCGCACGTCGGTTCCCATTTCCTCTTGACCCCAATCGCGGACAGTGCGCCTACCCTGCTGGGGGAGCAACTCTTACCGGGGGACAGACTGTCTCGCAGCTCGGCCGCGGATTTAACGCACCTCAAAGGGATCCTGAGGAGGAGACAGTTGTACTGCAGGACTGGTTTCCATCTGGAGATACTTCCGGATGGCACCGTGCAAGGGACCAGAAAGGACCACAGTCGTTTCGGTACATTGACTTTTATATTGACGCAGAGTACAGGAGAGTAGCGCAATGATAAATGTGAAATTGACCCCCACACTCAAAAAATAAAATAAAGAAATAATTATAATTCATCTGACATACTTGTCTCTTATTGCAAATTGTCTTATTTGGTAGTTGTCAAGTCGTTTGAAACATGATTTATCTATTATTATATTGACTGATATGTTTGTTTTTTATTACTTGTTACAGGTATTTTGGAATTCATAAGCCTTGCTGTTGGCCTAATAAGCATCCGAGGAGTGGACAGTGGACTCTATCTGGGGATGAATGACAAAGGAGAGCTATATGGCTCTGTAAGTACCTTCGGAAGTAACGATAGATAGATAGATAGATAGATAGATAGATAGATAGATAGATAGATAGAGATAGATAGAACCTTTCACGTACTGACTGCTGAGAAACAACATTAAAAAAATCAGTAAATGTACATTATATAATATACATAAGTTTACATAGCTCTGTGGTAGGTAAATTTATAAGTATGTGAACTTTTGAGCACAACTATACATGTACAAAAGCTAAACGTCACTTAATGACACAAAAAAATCTATGACTTGTCACCAAAATTCACACTCACATCATGTCCACTTCAACCTCTGAAAATATCAAAACAATTACTATAATTATTTTGGATTTTATGGGGCATTAAGCTTTTTTCCCCATATACAACTGTGCTCATAACTACATATCGCTAGTATATGTAAACTTAAGAGAACTACTGTATATGAGCAAAAGCTGCAACATTTTTAAACCATTTTGACCGTAGCAAATCCATGCATTCTGAGGTTTTGTGATTTGAACAAAAAACTGTTTAAAAAAAGTGTTTTCCCTGTGTTGTCAGGCGAAGCTGACAGCTGAATGCGTCTTCAGGGAGCAGTTTGAGGAGAACTGGTATAACACATACTCGTCCAACCTCTACAAACACGGAGACAAAGGGACACGTTACTTTGTGGCTTTAAATAAAGACGGGACACCAAGGGATGGGACTAAATCCAGGCGGCATCAGAAATTCACACACTTCTTGCCCAGACCTGTTGACCCTGATCGCGTGCCAGAGCTATACAGGGACATCCTGGGCCACAGCTGAGACCTGCCAAGGTCTGGTCCGGAGCGGGAATAGCTGCTGCCTTTACACGCAGGCAGCAAGCGATAGGGGATGGACGGACGCAGGCAGTGCAGGCTGGAGGACAACGGGCCGACCGGCGAGGATAAAGGCACCGGGGCCCCTTGTAGGAATGCACGGGCATCTCTCAGCAGCCACAGACAGGCGAGACTGTCTGACTCTGTCAGTCTGCACGCTAGGCATGAGAGGGTCATTTTGTCCGTGTGGACGGAAGAGCCTCAAAGTACCTGCGAGGAATAGGAGTCCAAGCGGAAACGGCCTTCTCCTCTGATAGGAGACATCCAACGTGTCTGTGGGAACGTGTTTATTTGGGTGCTTTGGTCTGTTCGGGAGGACTTTGAAGGAAAACAGACTCTCTTTTTTTTTTATATATATATATAAGAAGAGCTCAAGTGTACCGATTTATTTATTCCTTTTAGATACATATATTTATGTTATATATTTATTTATTTGAGAATATATTTTTACATTTAGATACATGCAATATAGAGAAACCACTAGGAACTGTATGAATTATGTAAAGACTGAAACACTGTACTATTAATATGTCTTATATCCAGACAAAAGCTCCACAATACTGTAGTGCCACCAAGAATATGATCAATATTATGACTTTTGTGATGGACCGTCCGATACTCTCAATGCCACAAGTACAAGCCACAATTGGGAAAACCCCCATCTGACTTAGTCACAGACAAATCGTGTGTGTCATCAAGATCAAACAATAAATACAAATGTGATTATGATGTGTTTCACTGTGAGAATCACAGCTAACTTAGGTTACTTTATAAAGTCACTTTTTAAAAGCAGCACACTTGACTGGTTGCCTTTATCATCCACAGTTTCAACATATAAACCTACTTACGAGATCACTGTTGTCTTTCTTCATGAGCTCCATCATGCTTAGGGGCAGCTCATATAGAGCTGGTACACACATAAAAACCTCAAAGTCCACAATGAGCTGAAAAGGCCAATTACAATGATGACCTCGAGATCAGCCCTGATGAGTTAGAGGCTGAATAAAAGCGGAGGTTAGAGTGATAAAGATTACGAGACCTTTGCCGGCAGATTATTTTTGCAATGAAAGTTAAAAGGCTTTTTTATTTATGTATTTTTTCCCCAAATAAGAGAGGAATGTATCTCTTACAAAGTGTGTGGTCATTACAAGAATTATAAAGCCAGACCACTTGCACAGTCTCATTAGATCTGTATAAAATAAATCTACACTGTAAAAAAAAAAAAGAAGGTAATATTTACTTGAAAAACTAGTATAGTATTGTTCATTCAGCAATTCTAAGTCAATTTTTACAAGAAGAATTTTGGGTAAATTTTACCAGTTAATTTATTTTCAAATAAAAAATTAAGTTACTCAAGAGAAACGAAAGCATGCCATTCAGCTTGGAAGAGAGCCCCTCTACCACCCGAGCCATGCCACTCTTGCTGTTTGCCACTATACTGCAATGCTGCTGTGTCTAAAATGAGAAAACCAAAAACTGGTCTTTTACAAGGATTCCGCCTGACACCATCAATATACTAACTCACAGCAGGGGTGGCATGGCTCATGTGGTAGAGTGGCTGTCTACTAACCTGAAAGTTGTGGATTTGTTCCTCAACCCTTGAGCAGCAAAATGTACTCAAACTCTCCTTCTAAAATGTACTTAGAAATGCTGAATGAACAAACTTTACTAGTTTTTTTTCAAGTAAATATTCCTCTGTGTGCCTCTGTAAGGATAATATTGCACATTTTTGATTAAAGGTGTTATTACTGACACTGCCAGAGAATCATTCATTGAACAATGTCGGTGTCTAACTGAATGTATGAGTGATATATTTTTAGGACGGCACATTCTCATATATCTGTGCACCGTTTTCTCCTCGGTTGAGAGCAGATCTGTACTGAAGCCTGAAAGCTCAGCCTGTGATGTGCGTGCGTGTGACGGCGAGCTCAAGCCTCCTGCCAGCTCTCTCTCTCTCTCTCTCGATTTCTCTTGCGTGATACTCTGGGACTTTCCCACTTGCACACCTTGAACATCAGCACGCCTCTGTCATCGATTAATGTCAGCAGCATGCAACTGGAATTATCACCTGCGTGTGTGTGGACCTCCCTCGTCCGCTGTGTAAACACGCGCATGCCTATCGTGATACACAACACTAATGTGCTAATGTCGCTACTCATCTTTCTTTAACTTCACACAATAGAAGTGATGGAAGGGGTGTGTTCATCATTCCTTTCCAGGTTCATCTCTCCAAGAGGTCCAAAGAACACAGTATCGTGCAAAAGGCTTTATGCCCGCTTTGTTGTTGTAATGAGTTATTTGCAGCAGTTTAAAGAAGAAAAGAAAAGGAAAAACATGTTATCCCTCTGCCTTACATTCATGTTAACTATGCAATTCCTAATACAAAAAAATGTGATATTAACACCTTTGCATTATACCTCCTCCTCACTACATATCACATCTAAGTTACATATTATTCATAATTCATGCTTTTGCCAGAGTACGTTTTGCAATCTGCTTGCTACAGCTCCTCCAGGTGGTGCGTAACAACTTGCTGAAAACACTTAAAGGCTCTCTTTCTCAATACTCTGGACGCTCCCTGACTTTCATCACCTTCTCAGCGGTGGCCTTGAAAGGCTCTTGGAAACCCAATCGAGTGTGTGCACAGTGCGCGTGTGTGTAGCCAGTCCACAAGCAGGTGTGGAAACCGGTGATCGTCCACCCCGACAGGTGTTCCCTCAAGACTCTGATCTCAGAGCTGCTGTTGAGGTTGGGACTTAGCGGGAGGAGGGAGCAAATAATATAGCCTGCTTTGTTGTCTGACCCCGATGATCCCAGAGCATCACTTCTATATTTAGATGGCATGTTTAGGGAGATACCAAGAAGCTCACCTGTAGCCTCTTCGGAGACAGTTTTATGCCAATTGAATCCTGTGACTATTGATTTGGGTTCTTTGAAGTTTACCCATTTCAGAGTTAATTGGTATGTGCACACATGTGGAGTTGGGTGTTTGTTTATATGGATTACTCCAGCAGTTTAAGTGTGGCATTATGCATTTGACATCAACAGCCAGCAGTGTCATTCATCCTTTTCCCGACACCCATCTATCATTCATTTATTGCTGCATTGTGCTGTGTTTTAGTTCTACCCTCTTGGGTGTTGTTACTGACAGGACTTTGTGGTCTGACATCTGCAAGGAGCAATTAGAGCAGCATACCTGATTTACTGAGTTACACTCAACATTTCAAGCTGTCAGTTCAAATGGAAAATATTCTCCTCTGTTTGCATCTCCATGGAGACGTTAGTAAAAAGCAGCCATCATTAGATAAGGTGGCAAATATAACAAAATAAAAAATAAAAAAAGGGGGGGATAGTCAATTCTGCAAACTTTAAAGTGGTGTGGGAAGCATGTTATTTTAAGCAATATAATATACATGCCAAAATGAACAGTTCCTTTTATCAATAGATACATATTAACCAAATATTTCATGATTATTTTAATTACGCAACGAAAATCTTCCCACCGTCAAACAATATGCTTTTTTCCCGTAGTTGATTCTGAAGAGGAGTCCGTTGTTTCACTGAGACCTACTGCAGAACGCTCACTTTGAATTCGTAACTAGATAGTGTTGTAGAATCGTAGATAGTAAAGCCATGTTGTTAACTGCTAGCATGTGTTTTTTTCCTCTTCCTAATTCATCTCATTTTTTAATTAATTTGTTCTTGTTGCATTGGTTGACAGCTTTTGTTTAAACCGACGGGAGAATGGCATGAGCCTGTTACAGTTCCCCAAATGTGTTTTTAAACAAAAAAGATGAAGACAGAGCGGCCCCTTCTCGCCAGTGACAGAGCGACAAATGAACAAGGCACAATATTGATATTGCTTAGTCAAGTGAGGCTTCATTACATCAGATCTCAGCAAAAAACAAATTTCACCGGACACTGGGCGTAGAATAACAGATCGGGGTTAGCATCAAGACGTTAGCAAAAAGACTTGCCCATTAGCTTCACTGCTAATGAATGAACAGTGATGGATGCATTATTGGCATTACGTCTTCCGCAGTTGTTGATACAGAGCAGAAAGTGGAATTCCGGAACACCGGATAGTGGATCCCACAAACGCAGAGAGGGGAGTTGACAAATGTATTTGTACACCGTTGAAAATTACAACAAAAATCCCTGGACGAAGCCAGGAGAAAAACTGTTAACAAAAGCCGCTTGCCACATGGCATGGAAATGAGTAACAAAAAAATATACCCGAAGGCTATAAAACCACACAACGCGATTAAGCAAAACAAAAATACAAAACAAGCTGTACAACGCGATCAAACTAAAGGCGACGTGAAAAACAACACGTGGAGAACACCCAAGCGTAAAGCTGAGGCAAACAGAAAACTACGGAGCAGAAACAACTCAGCGCGTGGAGAACATCACTCAGGCAAAAAGTCGAGGAGACAAAACGTAAAACTACGGATCAAAAAAAGGACTCAGGCAATAGCTGGAAACAAGGAACGCAACTAGAAACATTAATTTGGAAGCACTAATTCATGATTGCGCGCTTGCCCATGGACGCAGCTAGGTCAATACTCCGACAGGGAGTGTCAGTAGTTCCAGGCCTTATATTGCGTTGATTGTGAATGTGGAACAGGTGCGGCGCAGGAGGACACGCCCCTCTACTTAATCAGAGACTGAAAAACACGCACACACACACACACCACCCTGAGAGCACAGCCATGACAAAAATAGAATTATCTTTATTCACCACAGTAGTTTGAAGAGAAATTGTGTTATTATTTTTGTCATAAATAGTTTATTTTTATCTTTGCGCAAATGGAAAAGCTTTACAGGATAAATCCATTCATTTGTAGTAGTAGCATCAGCTGCAGCACTTTTTTTTTTACACCCTACCTCCTCTTCTTTTTTCTGAACTAGTCTTTAAGTATATGTTGAGGGCCACTAAAGAATGGATAGTGGGCTGCAAATGGTCCCTGGGCCACAGTTTGCACACCCCTGGTCTATATAGATGTTTAAACTTACCTGATGTTTTCAAGGGGACAGTAATACCCACCACATAACAGACAAAAACTAAATACAGTTGTGCTTAAAAGTTTACATAACCTATATTTCCATGTTTCTGACAAAAGTCTGGCTTTAATAGTATATTAAGTGATTTAATCTAACAAAAAGCAGACAGCTTAGAGAAAATGCACTACATTGTTGTGACTGATTAATGACATATACCCTGACAGCATTTGAGCGGCCATGTTGTAAGCGCTCACATCTGCTGAACAAACCGGTGAGTGAATCCCTGTGGAGAAGTCATGTCACCCCTTCCACTGGCCCATGTGTGTGTCCACATTACACAGTCACAAATTAGGGCTTGACATTTGGGCGCCATAATTGCCCAACGAAAAGCATGAGGCATCAATTAGGCTCTCAGCACAGTGACAGGTTATCCCTATAGGACATAATCACCCGGCCGGACTGCCCTGCCAGGACATACTCAATACACATCCATACATTTTTATTATATCATTACTCCTTGCATTTATACTAATATTGATGATAAACAACACCTTGCATTATTAGAAGTGGGTGGTATCTTATGTGAACTGAAGCCATGCAGCAGGAGTGTCAGCATGTCTCACAGTGCCATTGCACTAATGACAGTGTAGAGCTCCCCCTTTGATTTCCAGACTCTGGTGCCGCCTGACAGTTTGTTCTCCCACAGGGCGTAGAGATCTTTGGGGTCAGGCAAAAAGGTCAATTGGTTCATTTCCATAGCTTCCACATGAAACATTCCTCTCTGCTTTGGAAGCAATTCAATCAGCAGTGAAAACACTGGTTAGCAGGAATTACTAGCCGCAGCATTCTCCAAAAGATGGATGGATTCCTCTCAGAAATATTATCTAGATCTGACAGGATTGGGGAGATGATGCGGATGACTTTCAGACATATTTTCAACATCAGTGATGCCATATAGTCCTCTGTATATCTATCTATCTATCTATCTATCTATCTATCTATCTATCTATCTATCTATCTATCTATCTATCTATCTATCTATCTATCTATCTATCTATCTATCTATCTATCTATCTATCTATCTATCTATCTATCTATCTATCTATAGGTGTGCTGGGGCCTATTCCCGCTGACTTCGAGCGAGAGGCAGGGTGCACCCGGCCAATCACAGGGCACATATAAACAACCAACAAGAAGATGTCAGCGGGAATTTGAACCCACCTTTGAACTGAAAGGCGGATCTGCTTACCAGTCATCGACTCACGCCACCTAATTCATTATTCATATTATTATATTTTTTCATTAATAATAGAAATAATAATAATAATTCAGAATAGTCCTTCTCAAATAGGGGCCGTGGTGCGATGCATAGGGTGGGGGGGCGTTTTAGTTTTTTGCTGTACGATAATAAAGTGCAATTGCACATCCACTACTCTAGGTGGCAGTGACGCTCTCATTGCCAGAGAGTGACCAAAGAGTATTAGCACGTCTGCAGAGGCGTAGACAATTGACACTAATTATAGTCGCAGCAGAGAGTTGGGGGGGAAATATTTTGTTATTCCTGGGTAGGTGTAGCAAAAAAATAAAGGATGGAGCACTGATCCAGATAAATAGAAGAATATGGCTGGATGGATTGCTACCTATTTATTTATTTATTTATATCAATTGCCTTTGAGGCCACGATCTAATTATTGTCGGGTATTGAAGGTACAGTAGTCCCATGCGATGTGGTCGGTCAGGAACAACTAATCATGTTTTAGGAATTCCCACGCAAGCCTTTTGGCAGATGATGTTAAATGGCTTTTGTGCATGATGCAATGCAGATGCAAAGTCCATTAAAGAGTATACAGTTTCGTGCACATCTACCAGCTGTCTGTCTGGTTTTGCTTCGGTGCCGTGGATCAAGAAGGATAAACACAAATTTGAAGGGAGTTATTGGTGAAACCATAAATTAAAAGATAAAACATGCACGTGGTGTTCTCTCAACACTGCCAAACTAAACAGGGTGCTTGGCGGGAGAGCCGCTGCTACCAGTAAGGAGACAAGAAGCACACACACTTTAACACCATTGACTCTTTCATCTCCCCCCCCTTGTCAATTATCTTAGCAAACACATTTGTCAGTACAATCCATCCTCTTTCAGCCCTGCATCAGAGATCAGCTCATCATGTGACGTCACACTTAAAAATACACTTTTGTAGAAAGAGCACATCAAGGCATTCTTGTATTTTTGGCATCTTGATGCGCTGCTGGTTCGACAGGACCAGACTGTACGCTGGCTGACTGGACTGAACAGTACAAGTGGAAATGTGCTTTGTTGCCCCTCATTCAGGTGGAAAATTGTGAAGCCATTTGTCATTGTGTGCCAAGTCGCAGAGGTCGGTCAGTGGATTCCTTCATGACAAGCTCTTATGTTTTTCCACAGCCTCACCCTTTCACACCTGCACCTCCAGGTAAAATAACAATACAGAGGGGGCAAGAGAGAAAAGAGAGCTTAAAGGCAGCGCGTTAAAGACAGGGAAGAGAAAAAGGATATGTGAGAAGAATCTACCGTGAAATCCTGCACGTCTATCGGCCATTGCACTTGAGCCCAGTGTACACGCACATGCAGCACAGCTCACAGTGGCAGATGAACTGCTCGGATTTGGCTGTCATCCCAAACTGTGAATACTACCAATTACTCCTGCTTGTGAACATACTGGCGAACAGCGTTGTTGGTTTCTCCCCACTTGGTCAAAACAGCAGCTGTTGATTTGAGGCAATAAATGACACGGCGCAATAAAACTCTTGCAATGTCTGATTTACTGCCTGGTCAGAGGCTACTTTTTGATTGAGTGCAGTCGAAATGTCAGCTGGTAGAGGGCTTGCAAAAACATATACCACGGTGACCTTTCATCCCAGGTAAGTGTCTTCAACAGCAGAACTTCCGAGGTCAAATGCAATCTTTTCACAAATGTTGACCTGTGATTTGTTCAGATTGTTACTTTCAACAATCCTGTAGGAAAATTATTGAACTCAATCAATCCATTCTTGGGACAAACTTTTAAGATTTCTGATGAATCCATCCCCATCCTCTTCCTGCATGTGTTTGTCTTTTCAGTGGCTGTTGATACATTTTTGCACATCAGTCATTATAGCACTTACTGGTCATATGTCATTCAGGAAGCACATAACACCTGGTAAATACATGTTATTTATTGTTTTGTTTTCAGTTTGGATAGGAGAACATGTGGTTAGCACATCCGCCTCACAGTTCTGAGGTCGTGGGTTCAAATACTTCCTGTGTGGAGTTTGCATGTTCTTCCCATGCTTTTGTGAGTTTTTGCAGGTACTCCGCCTTCCTCCCACATTCCCAATATCCGCTTGGTCATTGAAGAGTCGAAATCAGGGGTCACAAAACTTTTTGAAGCTGACTTCTATGGTACTGATTAATGTAAAGGCCTACCAGTGACATACACACTTCTGAAATAACAAATTTGCTCAAATCATTTTAAATAATGTAGTATATGCTAGTATTAATAATTAATTATGTTGATTTATGTGAATACACTGATCAGGTAAATCATTTCTCACAATTATCTTTTGAATCTCTGCCAATATTTACATTTTCAATGATCACTTCCTAGAAAATGACAATGTCTCATCAGTGGTGAAGTATTTTTAGAACAGACCTGCAGGCTACTCATGTATACTCATTCTTGCCGGAATAATATTGGGCAAAGACAATCTTATGCATGATCTACAACAAGGGTCACAAACATGATATAACACCCAAGGAGAACATGAGTTGCCTGCAGGCCTGTACTCAAAATAGTTCACAAGTGAGTTGTGTCTTTTTGTTGTTGTTGTTATCATAAAAAAAAAAATGAAAAAAATGAAAAGGTAATTAATAGTAGGCTGCATCCAACATATTTAAAAGATACATATAGTACTGTATAGCATAGTTCAAATTTCAGTATTGGAGTGCAAGACCAGACCATAGCGTTTGTAAAGAGGAGATAATTTACCCTCAAATAATTTCAGCCATTATTTTTATTTTTTTCAGAAGTGTGTGAAGAATCAATACCTAAGAAATAGATTTCACATGAAAATGACTTTAAGTTCCAAGGTAGGAAAGTTTGGGTTTTAGCTGTACATCTGCCATCTTTTTGTTTTATTTTATTTTTATTTTATTGTTACAATGCTGAGATTATATTTGTTCGATTTTCATGGGAAAAATGTTGTCTGAGCAAACGAGGCAGGTTGGTGTTTACATGTGTGATATTTTTTTCTGTTTAGGGGTTCCCACGATCTCAAGAAAATATTGGTCCAAGTGGGCTGGATGACTCAACGTGGACTAGATAATGTCTCGGTTGCTAGGTTGTTGCTAAGGGTCAGCCTACTTGCTGGAGTGTACAATATCTAAATACACCCAAATGTGTACAAGTGAAGTTTACATTCCTGTTGTTTTATAAACCACATTACTCAGAAGTGTGCCTAATGGGAATGATGCAAGGTAAACTGGGAAAACACTATCACAGTTGGTTATTGGCACACACAAAAACGGAATATTTTATTATTACATTTCTATATAAGATATAAGCAGAATTGGCCCAATACACAAATATTCACATTTCAGTTTTGGGTGTCTTCCAAAGTCATCTCTTTTTCACACACATTCAAACTCCTGGTGTGGTTTTTTTTTTTTGTTCCTGAATCCTTAAACTAACAGACTAAAATGGTTTTAATTTCAAAGCCATGTAAAGTTGAAACAGTGCTTTATCATATACTACATTAATCTCTTGCTCTCACATTGCGGCCCGCTACGATTTACAGTGTAAATCATGGGACCAAACCTGAACAAGTCCCAGCAAGTAACAAGTGATTCGTCCGTGTGTGCTTTATCGAGCAAAAGTGAGCCTGAGAAAAACACTTCAGTCAATTCCATGTGAGGCAATCGATTTATAATCACTCAAAAAGCTATATTCAAGATCCAATTACATCATTTAGCATAATTGACTTTTTTGGGTCTTTTAGCAGAGCAGTGAATAACATTTGGAATTTCAGAGAGGCGTTATGGCAGCAGAGCTGTGATCCTCCTCCACACTAATAACTTTGAGTGCTTCTGGAAGAAGGAAATCCCCTGGCCAGCAAAGACACATCACTACATCATCAGTGCAGAGGCAGCAAGCTGGGTGGTTAAAAACAGCCAATACACACACACCACCTTGAAAGAACAACGTGGAGGACTGCTGGCCTTGTGTCCGAGCCAGAGAACATTTGTTAAATCGCACAATGCGCCTGTAGTCCAATAGGATCCAGTTCAAGTGGGAGGGCAAGTTGATACTGCTTCCTTCACGGATTCATACTTTTAATTTTGGTTAATTCGGATGAAAACAAGAAAGACAATTGCAAGGAGGTATTTATGACAAAAAGACTATATTTTCTCACCTCTTTTGTACAAATGTGTTTATGTAGAGCAGAATCCCACATTTGTCACACTCCACATTCAGTCTGAAAGAGGATGCAATTATTATCTTTTCTATTGCACCTGTCTTTGTAGGGTCAAGGTTGAAATTCAAAATGTATTATTTTTATTTCATTTTTAATCATTAAGTATGAAATCGTTCTGAGTGTTTATACCATCAGAGATGACTTCACGCAATTCATTTTTTAATTTATTTCATTTTATTTAATTTTGTTCTGTTTTACTGAATATTTTTTTCCAATTTTGGGGGGGCGGGGGTTCTTTTTTTTTCTCTCTCTCTCAGAAAAAAAAACTTTAAAGCAGGGGGAAAATTCCATAAAACAGAAAATAAAAACAAAATACTACAAAAACAACAACAACAACAAACACAAACAAAAATAGTGTCTAAATATTTGCTTTAATCACCAAAATGACTGAATGAAGAAGCTTCCTGTTGATGTGTGCTGCTACGCTGTGTGGGGACGGAAATTAAGAATCATATATGAACTGGACTGAACTTACAGTGGCTATAAAAAAAAAAGTGTACACATCCTTGTTCAAATGCCATGTTTTTGTGATATGATATTTAAGTTCAAGATAAATTATTATGAAATGTTTTTCACCATTAATGTGACCTATAACCTGTACAACTCGTAAAAATAGTTCAACCTTCGCTTCATTGGATCATAACAGAACCTCCCAAACACATGTGGAAAAATGTCGTCTGATGACATCACATTAGCATTTTTTTTTAAATACCACAAAAACCTGTCATTTGAGCAGAAGTGTCTAGACTTATTTATGGAGGGTTAAAAAGGCAGTGCCAATGAAGCCTCTGCAAGCTCGTCCTCCTCGTAAGCCATACATCCATTCACTTCCCAGCAGCTAATCATGGCACAGATCTGGCAAAGAGCAGAGTCAATGGTCACAGGAAATATCATTGTCAGGTTCTCTCGAGTTTCACCTGAACCTCCTAAACTCATTTCCCATGCCATGATCAGGAAGATCTCCTTGTTGTCTGCTTCATTAGAGACAATTAGCATTCACAAGCCTGGACGGACCCTGACGGAGAGCAGGATCGAATGTTTGAGGGCAAATCAAAGTATAGTTTCTTGAAAGTTTTTTTTCTGAAGGACATGTTAAATGTGTTCAAGTTCAAGGTTGCACTGTAGATCGTTAAATAGCACTATGTGATGATATTCGTATGGATTGACTTGAACATTTATTTATTTATTTTTATAATGAAAAATATCAAACTGCAGGTATAAGCAAAATGCATATAATTAATAGGAATGCTCAATGCCACTTTAAAAAATACAATAAAATTGTACCGATACTTCAAGTACTTTTGATGCATAAAATGTGCTACACTTCCGTAGTATAGCGGCAACTACTGTTGAGGAGGAATTACTCAATGTCAGATTTTCTTTGTCGTAAGTATGGGTGGGGCGGCACGGTGGCTGACTGGTTAGCACGTCCGCCTCCAAGTGCAGAGGACGTGAGATCGAGTCCGGGCTTCGGCATTCCTGGGTGGAGTTTGCATGTTGTCCCCGTGCTTGCGTGGGTTTTCTCCGGGTACTCCAATTTCCTCCCACATTTCAAAAGAACTGCATGTCAGGTTAATTGAACACTCCAAATTGTCCATAGGTGTGATTGTGAGTGTGGACGGTTGTTTGTCTCTGTGTGCCCTGCGATTGGCTGTGAACCAGTTCAGAGTGTACCCCGCCTACTGCCCGAAGCCAGCTGGGATAGGCTCCAGCACCCCTGGGACCCTTGTGGGGAATAAGCGGTTAAGAAAATGGATGGATGGAAATATGGGTGGCAGGTATTGACATCCTCCACGAGTACCCAATACCTAAAATAAGGACCATATCAGCCCAATATCGCCCATCCCTAATAAACATACATCAACATAAAGAGATGAGAGGATGATTGTGGTTACATACTTTCTTGTGATTGAGGAGGCCTCTTAAAGAGGAAGTCAACCACATTTATTGGCAATTATATGTTATATGTGACCTCACTAGTCAAAACTTGACATTCTGATTAATATTACATTTGTGAAATATGACTTATGCAGCAAAATCCAGTCATTTTTATCCACCTCAGGGGGCGGCCATTTTGCCACTTGCTGTCCGATGACATCACAGTTGCTCAGGACTCAGACAACAGTCAATCACAGCTCACCTGTTTTCTGAAGATGAGATGTGATTGGTTGTTACCTGCGACCTGAGCAACTGTGATGTCATTTTCACTCGACGGCAAGTGACAAAATGGCCGCTTTCTGATACTGATAACTGCTGGATTTTTGCTACATAATTGATATTCCACTAACGCAATATTAACCAAAATATAATATTTAGACTAGTGGGGCTGCATAGAACATATTATTGTCAAGAAATGTGTGTGTGTGTGTGGGGGGGGGGGGTTGTTCTTCCCTTTAAAGCTACAAAGACGTTTCAAGTTCAGTGTTTTTGTTTTCATTCTGTGTGAGACTTTTTTTTACAGTGACATGGGGCGTCATATTCAATTATCTCTTCACTTTAACAAAACCCTTTTTATTCAAATTTAACGCATTGTCTTGAATGTTTTATATTAGGGTTTAGTATTTCTCAGCAATGTCTGCTTGGCTCGGGTGCCGCGCTTGCCCTGGTATGTTTTTATTGGAGGCAAACTTATCAGTGAAATGATCAGAGACCTGCTGCCAACGGGGCAGGTCGGCCTCTCCGTGTTATGAAACCAGAACATAGTTTAATTGCTAAAAGGGGATAAAAGTACCTTGATGTTGGCAACAGGTATGTTGCGCAGCATAGCGGCCAATATGACAAATTCGTGGAAGCTTCTTTAAAAAAAGAAATAATCTGCCATTCCTGTCGACAGCTGACGCCCACCTGCTTGGCAGGATCAAAGCGCTTGTGTGTGCACACTAGGAAAATACAAGGGGACGCATTTGAGCTGCTCCAAGTGGCACATGGATGCTTAGCCGCACATTCCCCCTGTCAGGCACAGACAAAGATGGTTTTCTGGCAGGCAAATCGCACGGCGTTTCCACAACAAGCCTCATCTGCGGTGACCAATCACAAGTGGTGTTCCAATCCCAGGCCCTGAAGGGAGATAGGTGAGGATTTATGCTGTCATTGGTGGATGCTTTACAATCGGGCGTAAAACACGGCGCGGATGGTGTTTATTTTCACAAGGACCACCTCATTCCTTTGGTCTGACCCGGAGAGATGTGGCGTGTAATCATAACAACATTGATAGGGACGCGTTTAAACGTCTGCACAGCGGCAGACGTTACACATCCATTCAGCATGCGCTGTGTCAACAAGCACACTGTCATGCGGAGAAAAGTCTTCATTTGGAAAATGTGCACGCAATGACACACACATCTACCGGGAGTCCTTTCTTTTATTGTGTCTTTGTCTTTTTCAATGGTGTCCCTTCTCCTCTTTTTACAAGATGAGTGTAGTTGTGGAGACAGAAGGCTCAGCCAAAAGAAAACAGAAGTGCCAAGTTCCCGAAGACAGGGAGTGGTGGCTACTTCCTGTCTCATTTTATTTATTTCACTTAAAAAAGCAACTACAGTCATGTGAAGTCTCAGATGGTGCAATCTATTCTGAGTCAAGAGTTGATTAGACCTGACTTTTTCTCACAATCCACACATTCGCGAGGGATAACGCATTTTCTTGTTCAGCTTATTTTATCAATAGTTTTTGCTTTGCACACTTGCAGACATCCTTTAGCTGTGGCATATTTTTACTGATTAAAAAAATAATAATTAAGCATTACAACTGTTTTAGCCATGTTGTTGACTACTGAACAGAGATGGCAAATACAAGTACAAATACTGTGTTACTGTACTCGAGTAGTTTTTTTCCAGTACTTTTACTTTTATCCATTACATTTTAGCAGCGCTTTCAAAACAAGGTTGTTAATTTTGTTTTTAAATGCATGAAAACAATTAAAATACTTGACCTGGAACAAAAAGCAGCCGTCAAAGTTTCCTGGCTCCGCCAATCATATGAAGCGTTACATCCCAGCTTGTGATTGGCTCTACGATACGTTATTATCACCTGACGTGCAATTGGCTAGATGAGAACGACCCATAAATATGAGGGCAATGCATGCTGCCAATACAGAGGTATACTTTGAACTTGATAAGAAAAACGCTGCAGACTGCCAGTAAACAACATGAAAGAAGGTTCAATCATGTCAGCAATGAGTGGACCATGTGAGCAAGTGATACTCAACAGTGTGGACTCGACACAGGGCAAGTCAGAGGCAAAATGGCCGATGTCTACATATGGCAAAAAATGGCAAGTCTTTCTCCATTAGCTAATATTCTTCAAATTGACATAGGAGGAAACATTCAGTAAAAATACTTTTTACTTTTATTCGTCAAGTACATTTTAGAGCCTGTACTTTTTTACGTTTATCTGAGTAATTATTTGAGTTAGTACTTTTCCCAATTCTGGAACAGACAGATTTTCTTTATTAAAAACTGATTTTGATGTATAGCTCTTATGAATATTTAATCTAAACCAGTGGCCCCTTTATTAATTATCAATTTTTATTTATTTTTTTAGTTTTATTATTTATTTGTTTGTTTGTTTGCATACAAACCCAAAATTCTTCAATAAAATGCAGACGAATTTTCAATATAACTTTTTTTCAAGGAAGAAATGAGGGAATGGGACAAAATTCAATGAAAAACAGAAAAAAATCAAAATGTGATTAAAACAAAAATATTGAAAACAAAAAAAATGCAAATATGCAAATTTGTGGGTGCCAAACTGTGACTATGCAGGGATCGAAACTATGCAGATGGTGCAGATGTGCTTAATAAATTGTCCGGTAAATGTATTTAGAGTCATTGTATCGTATCGTTGCAATATATATTTAATTTTTTTAATTAAATTTGTATTTTATTTCTTCACGCTAATGATTCAATTTCTCAATCACAGCATTGTACATTAAATATAAATATGTCTCTCACAGTCTTTGTCGAGTTATTTTTGATGAATGTGCATTCAACATGTGCCTTGTGATCAGCTGGGATAGGGCGAGCTCACCCGCTACCCTAATAAGAATCAGCGCTATAAAAATGGAATGGAAGAATAGTGTCTGGCTGTGAGCAACCAGCAGTGAATACATTGAGAATATGCACATTTAACAGTAGAAAAGTCCTTACCAGGGCCAAGCTTCACTCCTGAAAACGGAGTAACGTGCAAACACGCTTTTTATTGATGCTGTGTTGTTGTGGGGCACTCAAGAGAGAAGAAAAAAAGTTGATGACAGGACACTTTCATGTTACTTATCGTGACGTCCTATCAGAAGCATCTAGATGTGCCAGACAGAGTACCACCAGCTCCCGTAGCTTGAAGCAGAAAATCATCTGTTTCATCACATCTCACCGCCTTTGCTCCTCAGAGGAGATGAGAGCTTGGTGGTCTACACTGTTGTACCATGCTCTGAACCACAGATAAGTCGTGCTGGATCCAATGGGGGGCATCTGTGTTTTGTAAAGGAAAAAAAACACGCACACTCACACACACACACACAGGAGAAGAAGAGAGAGTAAATCTGTGATAAACTACACACACACAGTCTCACGCAACACTTCTCAAGAAGAGATAAAGCACTCATCTCTCAAATGTTCTGAAGCTTCAAAGATGAAACGTCAGGATGGAGGCAGCATGAATGACGAGGACAGCGATTAGACAAGAAGGGATGAAATGATTATGCTTTTCAGGGGACATATACTTGCCTTCATGGGATTTCTTTGCATACGCCGACTCCTTCCCAAAATTCCGAAAACAGAAGTGTTAGCTTTATTGAAGAAAGTTGCGAATATGTGCCATGCAATTACTGGCGACTGGTTCAGGGTGCATCCAGCATCTTGCCCAAAGTCAGCAGTGATAATATCCAGCTCACCCCACAACCCTCGAGAGGACATCGGGACGAAAAATGAGTGGATAGATGCATGAATCTGTAAGCCACATACACACTGCATAGTGTAGTGAATATTGATTTGAATCTGAACATTGATTTATTATAATAATAATAATTATTATTATTATTAATAATAATAATAATTATTATTATTATTAATAATAATAATAATTATTATTATTATTATACTTTTTTGTAATTATTTAATTATTTAGTTGTTTTTTTAAGCTCAAAACGTGCGTGGGTTTTCTCCGGGTACTCCGGTTTCCTCCCACATTCCAAAAACATGCATGGCAGGTGAATTGGACACTCCAAATTGTCCATAGGTGTAATTGTGAGTATGGTTGTTCGTCTCTGTGTGCCCTGCGATTGGCTGGCAACCAGTACAGGGTGTACCCCGCCTACTGCCCGAAGCCAGCTGGGATAGGCTCCAGCAACCCCGCGACCCTTGTGAGGACAAGCGGTACAGAAAATGGATGGATGGATGGATGATCTATGTTTGTCCATATCCTGAACCCTTGCAACATGTGGACCCTTTAGCCAGAACAGGTCACATATTTATGAACAAAATATGATGTCATCCACCACACATATCAGAAGAATGCAAAAATCTATCTGGTCCAGGCCTTGATCAAATTCACCAAACTCAGGTTACACCACCTGCGCCACAATTTAGACCTGCTTTTAGGTGTTAGTCTACTTTTTGTCACCAAACTGCTAGGTATGTCGCAGGGGTGTAAAAGAAAACACACTCGAACGGCCAGCATTGCACAGTGCAATATGAGAAATTCTCAAACATGGTAACCTAGACTTGCCTCAGCACGAAATTGAAGATGCGCCAGTTCTGACACACGTGCACCTGCCTATGAAAATCGAGCCCTATATGTGCATTAGTCATGGTTATAGCAGTTCTTACGTTTGGATCACAGGGAGGGTCTATGTGTCTTATTTGATCAAAACCTGTCATAGATTTACACTACAAGAATGACAAATGGAGCATTGAGATTTTTGCAGGATTTGATAGAAATTGTGGAAATCATTAACTATTTTTTTAATTCAATCAAACTTCCAGTTGGTGTACACATTACAATATTACATATCCAGGGTGGGAGCTATATGATAAGCCATTTTTTGTGTGTGTACAAAACTGATGTTCTTTGTTGTACCCTCTTGGGGAAAAAAATATATCATTGTGAATTTACACATGAAATGACTTTGCAAAAATCCTAGGAAGACATGCCATACACATCCCAGTTCCCCATAAACGATATTCGTAGTACTGATCCTCATTAGGGTCACGGGTGAGCCGCAGCCAGTTTCCGGGCACATATAGACAGACGACCATTCATTCACATTCAACAGGAGTCTTAAAGTTTTTGGAATGTTGAACCCCAGAACATGCCAACTCCACATTGGCTGGAGCCCAGATTTGAACCCACATCCTTAAAACTTTGAGGCAAATATGCTAGCCGAGGGGTCTGCAACCTGTGGCTCTGGAGCCACATGTGGCTCTTTGGTCCCTCTCCTGTGGCTCCCCATGGAGCGCTTTAAAAAAAAGAAGAAAATAAGTAGTACCGTATATATTTTACATATTTATTTTAAATTTTTTGATAATTTTTTTTAATGAATTAATGATTTTTTTATGAATTATTAAATATTGAAAAATGATCAAAATCCACATTTTAAAGTTTTAAATTTAAAAAAATTTATAAGAGGGACAATGGGTAGAGAAAAGTTTTAAGTTACCTAAAAACGACAATAAAATTACCATAATGACCAGTGACCATAAAATATCCAAAAAGGAAGAGGAAAACAGAAAATTACCATAAAATGTCAGAGAATTAAAAACAAAAAAGGCAGAAAATATATATATTTTTTAAGTAACCATAAAAGGTCCAAAAAGAAAGGAAGACTGAAAAAATACCATAAAATAGCTTTGGAATTAAAAACATCAGAAAAGAAACGTTACAAAAGTTAATATAAAATATCCAAAAACAAAAGAATAAATCTTGCAAAATTACTGCAAAATGCACATAAAATTGCACAAAAAAAGTCAGAAATTTTGTTTTTAAAAAGCCAGATAAGGAAATGATTAAAAAGTAACTATAAAATGTCCAAAAACAAAAGAAGAAATCTCAGAAATTACCATAAAATGTCCACAAAAATTTTAAAATAGCCCTAAAGTGTCCAAAAATGGAAGAAGAGAGGCATAAAATGACCACGTGTCCATACATTTGCCAAAAATGTCAGAAATTTTACAGAAATGCAGAAAAGTCTAAAAATTGATTACAATTAAAGTATGAAAAAAAATACAAAAATGGAAGACAAAAGGTAGATAAAAATTAATGTCAAAGTTGAATGCTGCATATTTTTGTATTATGGTAGCAGCTTTAATGAGTTCTTGGCCCCCAGTACATTGGACTAACACTAACACACTTCATCACAATTTTCAAATGTTTTGCAGCTCCAAAGACAGATTTGACCAAAAATGCCTTTTTTGACAGTAAAGGTTGCTGACCCCTGTGCTAGCCAATCAATGGATACCATGCCACCTTGTCATGATTTTCTGCAGTTAATATCTTCTACCGTAAATGTATGGATGCACCATCCCAAAGAAGCTGCACTATCTGAGCAACTTGCGAAGGCAGTGGAGAAATTCAAAACGGCAGGTGAGAATGATTCATAACCACTGCAGGTTGATATCCCGGAGGCAAGATTGACTTGGAGTTCCGCTTTGATGATTATGACTTTTTTTTTTTTATGAGCTCTTCATCAACCCTTTGTTGCGACACAATGTGAAACACATTTAAACATAATAGCAGTTGAATCAAAGTCAAAAAGATTGATGTTCTTGGGGCCAAGCTAGGCGATGTAGGCTACTGCAATCAATCAACGCTAATATCTCAACCAAAGTAGGGCTCGTACTAACACAACTCTTTACATCTCGTCCTCCCAGCTCAATAATCTTTGAAAGTATTTGGCAGCGACAGTATGTAATTTCCTCTTTTAGCGTCGCTCCTGTTCACTGCTTGGACCTGCGTGGATGCAGGTGTTGCGATGGGAAACCCCAGCTAGCCAAGACGCAGCTCATCTGCAGCAGTGATGACAGGTGGCCGCTTTTGACACAGCAATAAAAAAAGTGTATCTATTTTTCCATGCTTGTAATGCCTGAGCTCAAATTCCACAAATAGCTTCAATTGCAGGCTTGTCATTCTTTGCTTAGTCTCTGGAGCACGGGGTGGTATATTTTGGAGCACTGCACGCAAAAGTACCTGTCATCTTTGATCATGTTCCTCTCCACTGTTAAATATAGTACTATTGTAATACAAAGACCCCCCCCCCCCAAAAAAAAACACATTTTAAATGAGACTAATTTTAGACTAGGTGTGAGCTGCATCATTGAAAAAGCGCACGTCTTAAGATGCCGCCGCTACCGCAGTCACGGTGGAATTCTTCCATGGCAGAGATAAGGACAGACTGCTCTATTTGTCAGGGCATGGGGCCCCTTAAGGCCCTGGAGAATCTGATGGCCGCACTCTCTTTTTTCTTGTGCACTCTGACATTTTCTCAGCAGTATGAGGTTACATGTGAGGAAAGGGACATCTACATCACTAAGCCTCCTTTTTCTGCAAACGCACTCTTGTTTCTGGTGACATCCGGGCAGACGTTCCCATAAGGCTGCCCTGGAAATTAAGTTGTTTCTAAATGAGAACGGACACAAGCCGGTATTTTTAGATGACCTGTGAATCACTCACTATTTTTGTCGTCCGCCTCTGTTTGGTCTACTGACCTGTGGCCCGTAGCTTCTCGCTGAATTTTGGAGGAGGGCAAAGTGCACACAGCGTACATGCCCGGGATTGCAAACGTTTCAGGGTGAGCGCTTGCAACCGGCGGTGGCTGCAGGCTAGCGGGGTCACAGCCCACCCATTGGGGGAGGCTGGGCAGGGTCACAGAGGCTGAGGAGGAAGTACTTTCCCAAAATGAACAGCGCCAGAACCTAAACACTCTCTCACGCCACAGGGCGAACGGAGAACACAATTGCGAAAGCCAAAGGAAGAGTATGAAGACAAATTTCAAATGAATCATCAGGATTCGTTTTAAAAGCTACCTGCAATCAGTGAGGAAATGATTAGAATGGTTGAAAGCCAATGGCAATACTCCCTCAGGAGGAAAATGTTATAGGATCTCTGAAAAGGCAGTCATTGTTCATCATCCCCAGCAAAAAATGACTGCTGTAAAATAGCGAGGGAGAAAGATAAACCATTGGACCAGTGCGATAGAAGCCCCTGATAGTGAAGAGCACTGATGCGTGAGTCAAAAGCGCCTTATGTCAAATATCCAAGCAAGTCTTGTCTCATTTGATTCCCTCCTGTTTGGCTCTGGTTACTTCCTGTCTAGTCTGAGTGTGCCAAAGTCAAGTTCTTGGGCTTTGATTGGACTTGAAATGACTGTTTGTTGGAAATGGAATACATTATTAACTTATTCACTGCCATTGACGGCTATAAACGTCAAAAATTTATTTTAACTATTTCTATTAGTTTAACATGCCCCCCCCACACTTTTGTCAACAAGAGTAATAAAAAAAAACTATTAAAAAAAAACTTTTATTGTACATTTAGAACAGATATAAAATGTGTGATTAATCGTGAAGTGAAGTCATGCGATTATTTTCAATTAAAAACTTTAACCACCTGAAGCCCCGAAATTTTTATAATCTTTTCTTTTCTTTTTCTTTTTTTATTAATTCACTGCCATTGACGGCTATAAGTGTCAAAAATTCATTTTAACTATTTCTATTAGTTTAACTTTTTTTTCCACTTTTGTTAACCGGAGTATGAAAACCTAGAATTGTTTTTATTGTACATTTAGAACAGATATAAAATTTGTGATTAATTGTGAGTTAACTTGTGAAGTGATGCGATTAATTATGATTAGAAATGTTAACCGCCTGAAGCCCAAATTTTTAATAATCTTTTTTAAATTTGTTTTAATGACTTTATGGCAGCGAATGAGTTTTAAATGGGAAGTCAAACCAAAAAAACTTTCTTGACAATAATATTTTTATGCAGCCCTACAAATCTAAATACAGTATTTTGGTTAAAATATGAGTTAAGCAGCAAAATGTTTTCATCAGTATCAGAAGGCAGCCATTTTGCCACTTCCTGTCGATTGAAAATGACATCACAGTTGCTCAGGTCTCAGGTAACAACCAATCACAGCTCAGCTTCAGAAAACAGGTGAGCTGTGATTTGTCGTTGCCTGAGCCCTGAGCAACTATGATGTCATCTTCAGTCGACAGCGAGTGGCAAAATGGCCGCCCCCTGAGATTGAGAAAAACGGCTGGATTTTGCTGCGTAACTCACATATAACATACAAGTATTATTGTCAAGAAATGTTTAAGGTTGACTTCCCCTTTAAAGGAGACCTATGCTGCCGGTGCGCCATCTGTAAAGACAGTTGCTTGTCCGCGGTGGCTATAAATATGTCCATGTTTTTAGAGGAGCCAAATTTGAGTAAACCCTCATACACGTCAAACGAACTGTCAACGGTTCTTGTGAAAATCAGCAATTGACTGACATTCATTCATTCATGTGAGTGTATTTGTATATAAGTCCTGGAAGAAGTAAGCTTTACAGTCATGCTTAACCTGATTAATTTCCCCTGCACATTATTGTGTCATAAAAAGTTATCAAAGTTTTGAATCAAAAGCTCTGGTTATTTCTATACCACACAAATTTTCAGGCGTCTGTGTTTTTTAACAACTAGTTAGCTTTTAAAATTGCACGCACCCACCCTGTGTCATCACAGCTTTATGATTGTGACAGTTTGGTTGAAGTCTGCCATCTAGTGGTGAAAGGTGTTATTACAACTTGAATTAACACTGGTCAGGTACTATGGAGGAAAAATGTGCATCATTTTCCAAATAAATCCAGGGACCACGTTACAGACTGCCAGTTGTCTATCCCTGGTCAGAAGGATTACAGAGACTCACTGGCCATGTTTGTGATGGAGGTGTGCTATTTCTGAACTTACAGTCAATTACTCACTGCTGAACACAGAAACAATCCTTGTGAAAAGTTTTTCTAATACACTATGAAAGTATCAATGATGTAATGACTGTAATGAATGATATTGTTTCCTTTCCTTGTTATCAATATGACGTCGCATTGATAACACCCCACTCTAAAGCCATGCAAAGGGATCATTCCCGAAATGTGCTAACCCTCCCACGTAAGTCGCGTCCCCCTGGCCACTCCTCAGGTCTGCTGTTGACTTGTTGGCTCGGTGCTGAGATGTCTGCAGTGGCCCTTCTCCTGGCTTCTCTCTGGCCCGTTACTGGCGGCCCGCAAGCAGGTCCAGCTGTCCCATCATTCTGTCAGCGCCGCTGTCTCCCTCAGCCCCAGATTAAAAACGCCAAAGGGGCCGCCGGGAAAAGTGGCTCGCCCCTTCTCTCAGGACTTATGTCAAAAATGCTTCAGTCTGCAGGTAATTTGCTACAGTCTGGGGTCCTTTCACTATTTACTTCAAAGTAGCCTAGCAAAGAGAGAGAAATGAAAGAGAGGGAAAATGATATTTAGCTCTGCTTATTGACAGATCTACATTCTTGTGCATTGACACACTATCTGAGTGCGGTCGTCCTCTGCCGCTGCACTCATGCTCAGATCTTAAATCTGATTGACTGATTTTGAAGGGGAAAAAAAAAAAACATTCTTTGTCCATAGGCACTTCTTCCAAAATGGTCAAACGAAATGACTCCACTGCAAAAGAATGCAAAGTCATGCCTGTTTGACTAGACAACTGATAAAACCATTAAGCGCTCATTTTATTGTTCATTTTGACAAATGTAATTGTAAGGCTATGATATCAATCACGAAATATTTAATAGCAATGGTAAGGCAAGTATTTTGAAGACAAAAGACTGCAGTCTGTGCAGCTGATCGGGTAAAGTACTTAAGTCAAAAACGTTCTGGAAATTGTAGTTTTTTTTTTTATGGGACAAAAGTTAGCTCTGTCTTCTGTGTAAAATAATCCTCTGCTTTTGGATTAGCTTCAAACTGTTTAAGAGCTCTAGAATGAGGACGAAAAAGACCACCAGAATGATTTGTAATATTGAATGTAAATCGTTGATGTCATAAAAGCAGAGTTGTTGTTTTTTTTAGCTTACTTGGTCGATTTTCAATGATTGTGAAGTTCTTTCAAAATCAACTTAAGTACATACAATTTTTGTTATTTCTACATGTCGGTGTTTGTATGGAATTCACACATCCTCAGCGGGCCGCGTGACATCTCCCCTGCACATCTCAAGTTTTCTCCCAATCACCAATCAGGAATGCTGCGGCACATTCACGACAAACAAAACAGCGATTAGATGTGGTAACAGGATCAGCTCTAATCAGTGTGTCAGGAGAAAATGCCAGGGAGTTTTTCCGCCATTGTCAGGTCACTCCTAAGGGTGCTCTTTTCCCCCTTTTCCCTATTAATTATGTGTGCCGTGCCTTGGAAAGCATCCTTCACAGCGTGGGCAACCTTCTCCGCTTTCATACGCTCAAAACATGTGATGAGGCGCAGTGGAGAGTCAAGCTGCTCAATGATGTGCATGCCCTCTCATTTGGCTGACAAAGAACAATGGCCGCCTCATAACTAATGGGACCCACACAGAGGAGCTTCTTCGGAGCAAAGAGGGGGAAAAAATAACCATTATCCAATGTACATGTTCTATCATGTGATTAATTCTCTTTTTCCCCCTGTCGGACCCTCTACTAGAAACAATTTCAAGATTGTTCTAGAAATCTGATCGTCATCAGATAAGAGTGTTAGGAGAATGATTCACATTTTGGTGGGAATTAAAAGAACACAAGAATGTTGATCTGGTCTTATCACTGATAGTTAAAGTGAACACTTTTATTATTTATCTAATTTTGTGATAAGCAGTGACACGGTAGAAGAGTGGTGAGCACATTTGCTCACAATTCTGAGGTTGGTGGTTCAATTCTGGGCTCTGGCTTTGCACTTTACAAAAACATCCGTGGTTAGGTTCATTAAAATTAATTCTCTATAGGTGGGAATGTGAGTGTGAATGGTTGACCCTTGTGCCGAAATGTGCTGTAGAAGATGGATGGACGGAGAGATGAGAAGCTAATCAAGGTTGGAGTTCAGCGCCTCTACTATGCAACAAGGGTGTGTCAGTGCTGCCCTCTTCTGGCCAACAGTGAAATACGTATAACAGTTTTAGCCAAGTTTTTCTTCATAATAGGTGCTTCTAAATACAGTACACGTTTATCCATCCGTCTCTTCTCTCTACCATTTACAACAACAACAACAACAATAATAATAATAATAATAATAATAATAATAATAATAATAATAATAATAATAATAATAATAATAATAATAATAATAAATTATGGAATATCAAATACCAATAGCACAAAACTGTCATTATTAGTAGTAAATTCTGATGGTGATTTGACATCAATTTTACAATATAAATATTTTGTCGCTGGTTATAAATCTGTGCATCGTCGTCAAGAGGTAAATTCTAGAGATAGAAATAATATCTCTGAATGTTGATATTTTCAGAACCTGTCTGACAAAAAGGCAAAACCAAAAGATCTCAAAAAGCAAACACAATGTGATGATCTAAAGAAATTCAAAAGCAAATGAAAAATAAAGTACCGGTAACTGTCTTCTATCAGTCTGGAAACGTTACAAAGTCATTCAAGAGCCATTGTCCACAAATGTAGAAAAGAAAACAGTGGTGAAGCCTTCCCAGGAGTGGCCGGCCTATGACAATGAGTATGACCCCAAGAGTACAGCAACGACACGAGTCAACCAGGAGGTCACAAAGGAACCCAAGATAACGCCCAAAGAGCTGTAGGCCTCCTTCACCTCCGTTAAGGTCAGTCGGTGTTCATGACTCAACAATGAGGAAGAGACTGTGCACAAATGGCAATAACAAATGAGAGTTCCGAGGCAAAAACATCTGCTGACCAAAAAACAAACAAAGGATCATCTTACTTTTGAAAAAAAAAAAGACAACATCTGAATGAATCCCAAATCTGTAGAGTAAATTTCACTCTAAACGGAGTCAATATGTTTACACTCTAAACCGAGTAAAATTTGTTTTTAAAAAGTCACACAAGAGGAACAAGCACACAACTTCAGATTGGAAGACAGTCAATCAACTCCCTGACCCATGCAGCTCCTGCTGTGTGTTATTATATCGCTTGTGTTAGCTGGAATTGTAACTTTAGATATAAGCAAACAGTATGAGTGGCATAGCTCAGGTGATAGAGTGGCCACCTCCAAGCTATGATGTACCTTTTTTTTTTTAAATAAACTAGTGAAATGTAGACAAAATTTCTCCTTTCAATTTACTAATGCAGAATTTTTTACTGAACAAATCTTCAATATTTTTTTCTCATGGGATAGGCAAATTCTCGTACATACTAAAAATACTTTGAGTATATTTTACTCAGAATATTTTACTCTCTTCCAAGTGTAAATTTTTGTTTAAAGTGGGACCAAATAGACTCTGTTTGGAGTAAAATTTGTTCTACAGAATTTACTGCATGGCCAGAGAGAACTAGTTTTGTGAGCGGGTCAGATGTTCTGTCAAGGTTTTTGTGTGAAAGTCCTTAGTTGAGTTTAGTTTAGTGCTCTGACATCTACAGACTCTGGCCAACCAGTGGAATCCAGAGTTTGAAGTAAACATGGTGAAGCTGCATTTAGCTGTTATTCTGCACACAAATAAGCTGCCAACAGAAGTGAAGTCAGCCCCAAGTGTAAATGCTTTTAAATCCAGGTTAAAAACGTTTCTTTTTTTCCACATACCTTTGATTAAGGTCTTTTGAACAGTTTTACATCATGCCCCCCCCCCCCTATTAATTATTTTTATTAGTAGTAGTATTTTTAAACTTCCTTATGCTACTTACACTAAATGTTTGCTGTGTAATGTTTTAACATTGTCAATGTATGTTCTTTTAGTAAACTTTATAACATACTTTTGTTTTATTTTCTTTGCTTCTGAACTGCTGTGTTTGTTGTTGCTTATAAGTGTTGTTTTTCCTTGTATGAAGCACATTGTGTATGAAATGTGCTATACAAATAAACTTGCCTTGCCTTTTGTTTTTACTGTTGCCAGTTCAGTGAGAGTTTTTGGTGTGTTTTAGAGTTGTTGTTTTTAGTTTGGTGTGTGAGAGGGTTTTTTTGTGTGTTTGAGTGTAAGAGTGTTTTTTTTTATGTGTGTAGGAGTTTTTTTTATGTGAGAGATACAGTTAATATTATTTTGGCCAATAAAACACTAAAATGTTCTGTTGGTGTTTGAGAGCATATTTTGTGAAAGTCTGGGGGGGAGAATGAGAGGTTGTTGGTGTGTGAAAGAGTGTTTTTTTTATGTGAGTCTTTTGGGTATGTATGAGAGTATTGTGAGAGAGGTATATATTAGTTTTGACCAGTACAACACCAATAAGTTATTTAGTGAGTGATTTCTTTGGTCAGTGTGAGAGATTTTTTGGGTGAGTGTAAGGTCTTTGCCCTCGAGTCTGAAGTTTTTGTAGAGTGAGAAAGATTTTTTTGCGGGTGTGAGTTTTTCGCTGTGTGTGCAAGGTTTTTCGTCTTTGTGGGGTAAATGTAATTGTTGCCCTCCACCCTTTTAGTGACCTTTTTGAAACAGTTGCAAAATCACATACGCAGCTTTTATTGACAAAGTTACTTTGCAATGCCATCAGACGGAATTTTGACTATTAGTGAGTCTTTTTTATGTTTTGCTTTTAATGCGATAAAATCTGTTTATGTTTTCAGTATTTTCTGATGAGTGTCTCTGCAGCTCTCACACAATATTTGTAATGACCTATTCACATGCAACTTTATCGTACTATTGTAACGAAAGACCAAAACATGAGTTTATTCACAAAGGGAATTCCAAAATAGTTCCATTTCATATTTACACTGTCCATTGCAGGCATGATGGAGCTCCAGTCACACACCACTAGAGGGCGCCACACTTCAGAACCAGGGTCTCCACGTGAGTGAGGATGACTTCTGTGACTGCGTGGAGGTGACCGAGGGATAGTGGAAGAGCGTGGGACCCGCCTGGTGAGCCAACGTGGGAGAGGAGGAAGTCGCGTGTGCAGGAAGGGTGTGAAGGGAGTGTGGCAGCGTGGAAAAAGAGGTGTTGGCCGACGGAGGTGACAGGCTGGGGGGGAAAGAGAAGTGACGGGCGAACGAGGGGAAAGGAGGAGAGGAGGAAGCAAATGTGGAGAACGAGGGGGAGAACCAGGGGGAGGTGGGAGGGGTGTGGAACGGCGTTGAGCAAGCGTGAGGCTGAGGCGGGGAATGCGCGAGGAGCAGAGCATTGTGGGAGTCTTGACCCTCAGATGTGCAAATGACCTCCGCTGACGCCGCATCCGTCAGTCTGGAGAGGGAGTTTAAAGATGGCGGCTGTTTGGCCCGCTGTTTCTCGGCGTGGTGCTTCAGCCCCTCCATCAAACCGGCTCGCTGCAAGGCCGGCATCTTGTGCATGTAGTTGGCCATTTGCCACACGCACTGCTGAAAACCTGCACCCTCAATGGTAAAGCGAGGAGGGCCGCTCGGCTGGAGACTTACCACACCGCTGGAAGCATCTGGGGGATACAGAGGGTTCGAGTCCCCTCATTAGAGGTTGCAAAGGTTTACATGAACATGACTAGATCAGTGATTCCCAACCAGCATGCCGTGGTAAATGAGCATCTATCGAAGCCGAATAGCAGGGGTGTCCAAATTTTTTCTTCCGGTGGCCACATACAGAACAATAGAAAGATGTGAGGGCCACTTTGAATTTTTTTATTAATTATTTATTAATAAAAAAAAATAAAAAAAAATTACATTTAAGCAATCATACATTGTTGATATAATGTAGTTACTTTTTGAAAAAACTGCTTCTGCTAAAGGTCATAAGGAAAATAGTTCAGGATTAATTTTTTTAGGTTTTGAGGTGAGCCCTGTGTGCCACCATAATAGATCTGCCTCTCCACTGAACAGCAGCTGAATCCCAACTCAACATTCTGAACCACAACAAGAACAATCTGTAGTAAAATGACCACACCATTAATGTAATGTTTTCACAAATTGGACCTTAGCACTAAGTAGCAAGTAAACTATTGTTGTTTCTGAAACTGAATTATCATGATCTCCATACTGTTACAAACAGAAATTCAGATACTATTTTAGCTGTACATTTATGTGTTCATAGCTACAATAGTCTCTTGAAGAAAAAAAATAGCATTGTGGCCATGTCACAAATTAATTTTTGTATATGCCTTGGGCTGCCCAAAAATATATAGCAGGCCGCAAATGACCCCCGGGCCGTAGTTTGGACATCAGGCGTATAGTGACAGGAAGAACAATTCAATACTCTTCCACTAGATGGCAGAATTGTATCAACTTTTGTAAAATGTTGCTACAATTATGTATGTAAATAATGTAACTCAGCTGAATAAAGTTTGGGAATCACTGGTCTAGTAGTTGAAGCACATAGAGCAACTAACCATTGCTGATTTTCTTTCCATCTGTCCACTTGTGAAGATATTCCACAGTCAAGTCCAAAATTTCTGCTTTCTCAATTTTCGGATTCTGCAAGCGCTGTTGGTGATAATGTTTTCAATAGTGTTCCAAAAAATAAATCCTATCTGCTTACTTTTTTTTCTTTTTTTTTTGAATTGTGACAACTTACCGGATCAGCTGTATTAGTCAACAACAAGTTTCTGAGCTCTGCGAGGCTTTTGTTTATCCGATCTCTTCTCTTCTTTTCCACGGCCGGTTTGAGAATCTATCGATAGCAACATGAGCAGATGGTGAAAGTTTTGCTTTTCTAAATGGCCAAATAATGCGACACATTGCGTGTGGCCTCAGGGAATATGTTGCTGTTGTTGTTGTTGTTTTCCTCCGTACTATGTGTAATTACAAATCCGCTACTGTAGGTGGTGGTAGTGGCTCTCTCATTGGTGGAGAGTGCAGAGGGAGCTATTAGCCCCTTTGCAGATGCGTACTTAAAACTATTTTGTAGACAAATAATACTTGAAAAAAAAATAGAAAATATAAAAAAAAGCACTGCCAAAGGCTTGGGTCAACACTGAATCTAATGATATTCAATACTGTATCACGCTTTATGAGTCTTTACAAAGATGACAATTGCTCATTTTGGTTTGACCTCGTTAGATATTCATTAATTGTATTTTTAGATTTTAAAATTCTAATGAAATTTGACAAGAACTCGTCACTATTTATGCTTAACATAAATAAAAACGGCATTTATTATTTAAGTTGCTTTCTCAAGCGTAAATCACGTTGAAAACTTTTGAAAACTTTTTTTAGCAAATGATCAGTCTCACCCTTTTTCTACTCTTGTTATCCTCCTCGAGCGTTTTTTCAAAGGTCCTGGTCATGATGGTCCCAAAGTGAGAGCTGGTGTAGTGAAGAACGTCGGGATGATGGTGCGAGGGGTGCTTAAATAGCCGCCCACGAGTCGCCTTTGATTGGCTGACAGGTGTCTGTGACCCCACCTCAGTTTCAACTGGCTTTATTGAGACCTTTTTTTTTTGTCTCCCTCACCTAAAAAAAAAATCTAAATTACACTTTACTGTACGAACAGAGATGAAGTCTTGGGAAAGCTAAAATAAATAAATAAATACTGTCCAACAATGAAAGCCTAACTAGGCTATATGTTAATTGATTGTTTTATTTAATACTGTATTTCTTTAAAAGATAGCATTTATAAACGTGCAAAAAATTATGTCAGTTGCATGTATTTGCTTACATTTATTTTTACATAATTACATGGAGATGAGCATATTTCATTATTTTGTGATCAGGAAAAAAAATGTTGATTCGCATTGAATGCAAGTCGATTAAGATTTAGTTCACCTTCAAATGCCCCCAAAGGAGTGCGAGGCTGGGAAAGTGCTTTCCTTCTCGTGGGAACCGAACTGAAGTGAGAAACTGCTCAGGTTTTTATGATGTGTGAGACTTTGCATTAAGTGATGAACACGACCAAACGAGTGCGAGTACACAACGTGCATCAGTGAATACCTGGGTGCAGGTCCGAATGCTATTTTATACTTTACCTATAAGCCTATAGGCTAACTTTGGAAAGACGCGCGCACACAGGCGCTATGTTTAACGTGATTATTGGCGTTTGTTCCCATGGGAACAGAGGACTGGGTTGTGGGGTGGGGTGGGGGACACGTTTGTCTGCTGCTGCTGATGAAGGTGATGATGAAGTGTGAGGATGATGATTACACCCGTGTGTCAAGTGTGCTGCTCGGGGGTCAACTTCATACCTCCTGTTTGCACTTCACAAGCCAGACGACCACTTGCTGCCTTCACTACACGTTCCCACACCCACACCCACACCACGCACACACACACACTTGCGTGCATGGAGGAGTCACGATATTGAAAGTAAACGGTCCATTTGGTACCCACACTGGGCAAGTTTAGTTGAAAAAAAGGGGGGGGGGATTATTTGTTTCCTCACAGCTCAAGCGAGGCTATGATTGGTTTTATTATTTAAGGGGTGTGTACCCTTGGTTTAACTCCTCCCCCAGACAAAATCTATTAGATTACATTCAATTAGGTTAGATTCAATTTAAGACTGTTGTCCTAAATTACACTTCACATGTATGCAGTAATTAAATAGAATACAGCAGGGGTGGGCAAGTATGGCATGCAGTCCACTTGCCACCCACTCCATTATTTAATCCAGCCAACAATTAATAGCAGATACATCATCAAGATAGTATTTGTTGCATTAATTTAGCCCTATTCGATTAAAAAAAAAAGCCTATGTATTAAATTGTTATATTTTTCTTTGTTTCTTTTTTTTATTTATGTATGAAATTATTTATTTATTTATCACAAATTGTTTAATTCATTTATTCTAAATGATACATTTGAGGGTTTTTTTTGTAAGTGAGATGAACCATTTGACCTTTACTACCCTTTGTCTGTATTTATGTTTTAACATTTTAATATTTTAACATTATTGGCTAATTATAATTATAATAATAATAATAATTATTATTATTATTAATAATAATAATAATAATAATAATAATATGTAAAGTACAGTAAACTTTTCTCATTAAAAGTTTGTGTATAGAAGGCTAGTCAAATCAAGAATGTTATGCAATGCAGTACGTTAAACATTTTCTAATTACATCCATCCATTCTCTGAAGAGTTTATCACTATAGGGTCACGGGCATGCTGGAGTCTATTCCAGCTGTCTTTGGGCGAGAGGTGGGGTCCACCCTGCAGGTTGCCAGTCGATCGTGGTTAGCTGCATATAGACAAGGTGTAGGCAACCCTGGTGCTCAAGAGTCGCAGTCCTGCGTGTTTGAGATGTTCCCCTCCTTCAACACACACTGTAAAAATTATAACCCCGCTTAAACTAAAAAAAAATAAAATTAAATGTCCAGATATCACATTTAAAATATTTGACTTCACAGAAACTAAATTGAGTGACAGATTATTTCTTGTTGATGTAAACAACAATTCTTCATTTGAACCAACCTTAATTTTTTGCCTTGATCCAAACCCTATTTTCATAACATTTTAGTTACTGAACCAAACTAATGTATTTACTTTTAACTGAATTAACACATTCACTTTGACACCAGTTTATTCATTTATTTATAACCAAGTAATATTTCTCACATTTTATGGGGTGAAATTCATTCACTGCATTTGACCCACCCCCTGACAGAGCGGCTTCAGCGATCATTTGGTCATCTAACCCCCCCCAACTCCAACTCGTAATGCTGAGTGTCGAGATGGGAGGCAAATGGGTCACATTTGTATAGTCTTTTGGTATGACCTGGCCGGGAATTGAACCCATGACCTCCCAGTCTCAGGGCAAAAACTGTACCACCAGGCCACTGAGCTAATTTAGTTTGACTTAAAAAACATATATATATTTTCCATCTTATAAACCTGATGCAAAAAGACACTTGGCCAACAGTGTTATACTCAAAATATGTTTATTAATCTTAAAACATGAGCCATATGCAACATATGAACTAGAGATGAGGTGAAGATAAAGACAGAAGAGGAGAAAGAAGATGGTGGGGAAGGCAGAATATCCCATTTGTAATATCCCATGGGCAGCTCTTTCGAAAGATGTCGGACAACAATAACAACAACAAAACAGATTGTCTAACATGCAAATGAGTCCGGACAAACACACGTGGTAACAGGCCTACACATCTGAGCTGTAATTAAACATATCAAATGAAAGACTGCTTTCTAAAAGCAGTTTTGACCATCAAACTAGCAAATTCAGAACTGTCACTCAAAGTCCAACAATATAGCATAGCCTTAAATGGCTACAGCTACAGTACAATGCCATGGTGGTACTGATGTGCTATTGTTTTCTATGCGCCATTTGACTCAAACTGAATATATTACCTGGATGGCATAAAAAAAATGTAATTGGAAGGAAATCAAAAACTTTATTTTGGGTCCTTTGAAAGTATATTTATTTCCGTACAAATCAAAATGTATGTCTGTCAATGACAAATAAATGGTTTTCACAATCAAAATCAATAATTTCCTGTTTTGAATGGAAATTATTACTTTCAATGAACAAATGCATGCAACAATTTTTTACAGTGCAGGTGGGATCGTTATCAGGCTTCTCCAGAGCTTGCTGATGAGCTGATCATATGGAATCACCTGTGTTGGAGGAGGGAGACATCTAAAGCACGTAGGACCAGGGTTGCCGACCCTATTTGCCACATCCATGTAAAATAGAAGGTCAAATTCTGTTATTTCTGACATTATGAATTGCTTTTGTCATCTTCATCAAAATGTGTAATGATGAGTCTCTGTTGAATTTTCTTACACCCCCACAACATTTCGGCACGAGGTCGTTCGCTTTGCAATTTATTTGTTCAAAATGATGTTTGTGTTTCTTCTCTGGATTATGTATGCAACTCAAATAAATCAGCCATTCATTGTAAAAGTCTCTACATGCAAAATTAATTTGTCATAATATGTGAAAGAAATGTGCGAGGCATTAAATCAACCAGTTTTCTGAAATAGCAAGATAAGATTGGCCTAATTGTTGTGATGTGAAAGAGAATTTGTGGCCTGAAAGACAGGAACATAATATGGTCAATGGTTAATGGATTGAGTTTATATACAGCATTTTTTACACCAGAAATGTGTGAAATGCAAATCTCACCCACTCTCCTGCAATCAATCTTCCACATGCACCTCCTTCAATTTAGAATGTATAGGTCCTCGAGGTCAAGGCCCGCAGACACAGTCCTGCATGTTTTTTTTTAAGATTTCCCTCTTCCAACGCACCTGATTCAAACTGTCAGCTCATCAGCAAGCTCTTCAGAAACTTGATAATGATCCTGATCATTTGATTCAGGTGTGCTGGAGGAGGGGGAACCTCTTATTAAAAAAAAAGTCCTGCGGGTTTTAGAGGTTTCCCTCCTCCAACACAGCTGATTCCAATCAACAGCATAGTTTTCAGGCTTATGCAGAGCTTGCTGATGAGCTGATCATATGAATCCAAAACTTGCAGGACTCCAGCCCTTGAGGACCGAGTCTGCCCACCCCTGCTCTAAAACATGATGCAGGGCGTGGGTAAAGCACAAAATGGTAGAAGTAAGGTATTTAGGCTGTTAATATAAACAAATACATATATTTATATACATACAGTACAGTATAACATTGTGGTATGAATAAACTGCAGTGTAAAATATTCACGTAAATTGACACAGTTGTGCAACTTTGCTAACTGCACATTGCGGTAGTGTTAAGTTGATTCAGTCCAAGGAGTGTTAGTGAGTTTGTCCTATGCATATTTGACAAAATTATATTGTTATGAAAATGGGAACGTTTGTTTTGTATAATAATAATTTGGAAATGTAACATCACACTTCACTTTAACAAAATAACAACATTAAAGATAGATAGATAGATAGATAGATAGATAGATAGATAGATAGATAGATAGATAGATAGATAGATAGATAGATAGATAGATAGATAGATAGATAGATAGATAGATAGATAGATAGATAGATAGATAGATAGATAGATAGATAGATAGATAGATAGATAGATAGATAGATAGATAGATAGATAGAACCTTTCTTTTTGTAGTTAGTTAGTTAGTTAGTTAGTTAGTTTTTGGGCTGTTGCCATGGTTACCGGCACGGTCTCTGGCCTCCACTAATCGGCCCTCTTTGATTTGAAACGGAAGTATTAGAGCGCCTTAAAGGGCATAGCCAAAATCAGATCATCCCGGTGTTATCTCCACACTTGAGCCTATTATGGAGATCAGGGCGGCCACAAATGCAGTGACTGCCAAAAGTGCCGCCGTCCATGCACGTTCCAATCGTATAGGACTAATATAGGCCTATATATACATGTGGACGTGATTCAAACACGTGACACGTGTTGTGCTGCTGTTTAACAACTACACTCCTGGAGGCAAAACAAACAACACGCACCGGCGTTCGGGTGTGACGGTGAAGTGAGCGATCTGGTCGGCGGCAAATGTGTGTGTGTGCGCGCGCGCGCGCGCGCGCGCGTGTGTGTGTGTGTGCGCGCGCGTGTGTGCGTGCGTTCGCGTGTGCGCGTGTTGTATTGCGCTCCCCCCCCTTCTGTAAAAACTAATGATTTGACATTGTGTGATCAAGATCACATATAGCCTACAGTAGCACATATCGCCTACTTTATGTACTTTTATTTTATTGTAATCATGTGTTAATATCTCGTGTGCTTATTTTGTCATCGAAAAAGGCGAATTCACACTGTACGGGATAAATAAACTTTTAATCTGTTATATTATTGTGTCGCTGTGTGTTGTTATCACTCATGATTCATGAACCTCATGGTGTATTTTCTGTTTAGTCTTGTGCTATATTGCTGTTGTTTTTTTATTGTTTTGTTTTACGGGGGTCTATTTGTTTCATTTTTATTTTTATTTTATTATAACATATAACTCGCATTTCACAAATCGAACAACACGTAACGAATTTTACAGTCAAAGCGAGGCCAATAAAATTAACATTTAATCCTCTTTGACGCATGCGTATCACGCATACCACCTGGAATTTAATTCACATGTAAAATAGCTCGTTCAAGCGCTTGTGGGCGCGGAGGGACGACCATATATTTGCAAACCAGGTGCGAAACATCCACTTTCTGTTTGGATTTGTGCAGAGTCAGACTGGCCTACACAAGTCATGAAAGCGTTAACTTCACCACAGTCTCACAGGCACAGAATGAGGAGGGTAAGTTGCGGATTTGGAACTGATAAAAAAAAAAAAGTGTTTCTGATTTCTAGTGATATGATTAATGCCTTTTAAAGGTGTCGAAACCTATGATGGAGAAACGCAGAAGGGAGCGCATCAACTGCAGTTTGGAGACCTTGAGAGTTTTAATGCTAGAGAACACACACAATGAGGTAGGCTTACACGTTAGCATAGCTGTTCTCGGTTTACGTCCCGCTGCAAAATAACCGAATTTGTGCGTAAATAGAAACGCGTTTAGTTCTTTATTTGGAAGGGGGGGGGGGGGGGGGGAGACAAACACTGAAAAGGAAAAATGTACAGTGAAGTCATTGTGCCTCAAAACTTCAAATTTTGGTTGTGGGTGCCTGCAGGCAATCTGTTTACACTTTTTAGACCATTAAAAAAATACCTAAGTGTTTGTAAAAACAAAAAAACATATTAATGTAAGCCACTGTAACATTATGCAGTTTGAACATTAACACTGCATACATTTAGATGGGAAAAAACCGGACTTAAAAAATGGCTCAAATAAATGCATCGCACATTAAAGTTCAATCCAAAATGTGACTGTTCAGACCTTTTCTTCTTCATTTTAGAAGTTAACAAACCCCAAAGTGGAGAAGGCTGAAATCCTGGAGAGCGTGGTGCAATTCTTAAAGTCGGACAAAAAAAAGGAGAGGGCTCCGTGTGCGATAAAGTCCGTCTTGTCATCCAAGGGCCAACGACCCGGTGGCCCCCCGCAGCAGCTTGACTACCAGGGGGGCATGAGGTCGTGTCTCCAAAGGATCCGACATTTCATAGCCAGTGATGAACCGGGGACCAACCAAGGGTCTCAAGAGTCCGCTTCAGTGAGTCCACCCGCACACGTCCACCCTCTGTATCCTCTACATCTGAACCAGGACCAGATCCAGGACAGCATCTCCCATCCTTACCCAAGCCAGGAGGCCGAGTATCAATACTGTGACACCAGGAAAAGGTTCTCCTCCGCCACAGCCTGCGCCCAGAGTCCGGATCCTGTGTGGAAGCCCTGGCCACAGTGATGAATTCTCGCATGTAGTCGAGCGGTAGATTCTATTTTTGATACTTCTGCAGTAAGACATTTGCTAAAATTACCTTCAATTATACGTTATTAGGAAACAGATATGTATCAATGCAAAACTTTATTTACATAAATCTCTGCAAGTAACGATAACTTCTACAACATTCCCAGGGAATCACAATGTCCCATCACTGCATGGTGAGCCATTTGTACAACAGGCCCGCTGATTACTCATGTGGTCCTTGTGACCATGTTGAGGTCCCCTGCAGTAGATTATGTAAATTTGGACTCACTTATACAATTTTGAATACTTTTGTTTTATCCTTTTTTAAAGGTTTTTCTTATATTTGTATTACGGTCATTTTTTTTAAGCGAGTATGAGAACAAGATGCAATATAGCAAAAAGTCTTGGTTATATTTTGGATTTTTACCTTTTTTTCATTATTTTTTCCCCCCGGATAAGCGGTAGAAAATGTATGGTTGAATGAATTTCTTCTCTTTTTTTTTTTTTTTTTTTTTTTTAAATACCTGTGGTGTCTAGAGGCATCCACAGTCAATTGGTCATCCAATGTCAAAGGGGAGTGTAGTTCACACATAATTGATGCACATTGGACGTTCCCACTGACATGCTAATGAGGGGTTGGGTTGGTTTTCATATGCAAAAAGCCACAAGAGTGGCCATTCGCACAATATCCACCAACCCAGACTGCACCCAATCTACAAAGGCGTAAACACAATGGGATGATTTGTTTTGTTTCAACTTGCATTTCACATTATCTTACCACAATGGCTGTTGTTTTAGTCATTGCTGTTTGTTAGAATGGGCTCATATACACATGATGACATTCCTGAATAAAAATTTCAACATAATAACGTTCATATAATTGTTATTAAAATATAGAAATAAATTAGTATTAACTGAGGGTCCTGTGAAGGGGTGTTTATAGGAACACCAATAAATAATTAAAAATATGATTAATAATTAATATAAACAAAGTCAGGTCTCATTTTTGGTGAAATGTCATCATGCTTGTAACATTCGCAGGCCGTATATACTGATGTTGTATAGCGACAACAAGTGTCATAATCATGATGGTGCGTGTTGTATCATAAAACTGCTATGAATAAACATTAATACAGTTGTTGTCGGTGCATTATTTGACATAAAGTTTTGGCGACTCATATGGTGCTTCACTTCATCCCATCGTATGAATCTTTTGAGATTATAGCCGCGATAAGACTAGCTAAAGCTATCAACATGAGGCTAATATCTATGCTATGCTCACCCTTACTGACAAATTCCAATGCACTTGCCTGAACTTTATCCATAAAGTTTTCAACACAGTGTCAAAATGTTGCTGTTTGAATAAAGTTCTCATTAACACAACAGTTGGCCCTCCATCATCAAGTCCTGCTGGTAGGCTATATTCAAAGACTTTTGGTTGACTAGACTAGCGCTAGCTGAAGCTAGTGAGACTAACTGCCGTGCTTATCCGCAACACAACCATTTTATTTTCATGCTGTTGGACCCACGCAGATGTATGACGACTGTCACAGTGATGGCCAGACATTTTGCTGTTCCAGCAATTGTGACAGACAGGTTAGTTGACAGTCATTCATAAAAAACAAACATGATTAGCGATTAGTCACTTTTTTTTTTACTCGTGACTGCCACCTCTGGCCTACCGCGTAACTGCAGAGTGCGCTTGAATAAACTCTTCATTTTTATATATTTTTGTTTTTAGTTTTCTTGGAGTTTGAGCTGGAGTTTGCGTTGTGCTCAAAGCCGGCCTCTTGAAAGCCCCCCCCCCCCCCCCCCCCCGTTTTCATCCCAATTGTGTCATATAATAAGCTAACAACTAAATGCCTGCGAGGACCAGCATGACGTCACCCTCCAGCACTCCACCCAGCCCCGCCCCCAAGAAATTGTGGAGTGTGAACCCCGAACCCTCCAACACTGAAGGGAAAATACAAGCTGATAAGTGCAGTCGCAGTTAAAAAGTCGGCTCTTTGTTGGTGGAACATGCATGATGTAGAAAAATATTTTTGCATTAACAATTTAAGATCCACAATGCACCTTTAAATGACGATGCGGATACATAAAGTCGAGTCGTCGACTAATCTGTAAATGTAGTCAAACCATTAGTATATTTTGTATAAAACAACCCAACTTTGGGTCAAAATGTAGGTCATTTTGTATAAAACAACCCATAAAGTTGGGGCAGATCCTCCACGTGGGTTAATTTGACCCAACTTTGGGTCAAAAACTGTCCCATTTTGTTTAAAACAACCAAGAAAGCTGAGTTAGATCCTTTACTTGGGTCAGTTTGGCCCAATTTTCTGGATTGTTTTGCAAAAATAAAAAAATTGTTAATTTTGTATAAAATAACCCAGGAAAGTTGGGTCAAATTGACCCATAAAGCGGATCAGTCCATTTTTGATCCATACTTGTGTTACTTTGGCCCAACTGTTTTTAGAGAGTACATTTGGAAATGATTGTACATTTGAAACAATTAAATGAACACTAATAAGTAATGTAAAACGAGTGTAAAGAGTATCTTCTTGCACTGCATGCCATTCATATATGGCGCTAGTACCATCAGGATCCATGTATTGGAAAATTTATGTTATTTGCTTTATGTGGTAAATCAATTAAATAGGCTATATTTATATCCCCCTTTTATTTTATTTGCGTTTTATGTGTAGTTACTTTATGTATCCAGTTTTATTTGTGATCTTATTGCATGATATCACACTGTATGGAAACCTATCACGTAACCAGAGAGTAGGCTATATTCCTTTTATGTGATTGTCTTTATGTTTAGCAATTTAAGGTAACGGCCACTGCCGTTTGTTTTCAAAAATGAAAGCACTGAGATAAACATCACGACGTGCACCTTAATGGGTCATCCATATTGACCATCAGGAAACAAAAGAGCGGCAACAGCCCTGCAGAAATGGTTGTGGAATGCGTGCACGTCTTCTCCCCGCATTCGACAACAAAGAGCAGCTGCTGAAAAACAAAATGTGGAGAGGGACCTCACACGCGTTTCGTGCATATTTACTAGCTCCGTTCAAAAACGGAAAATCTTTATTATGCAGATTCATCCAACGCATATTTTTAGAAGACCAATTACCAACTAATTTCTATATTAAAAATATGTTTTGATTGTTTCTATTTTTGTTAGCTATGACATTAGGCTATATTGGGGGAGGGGGGAGGGGACATAAATATTTCGCTGTGTACATGTACTATAATCTATTGAATTTCACATGTATTATAATAATTTAGTACAAATACCAATTCCTGTTATGCTTTCAATGAAATTGAAGAGTAAGGCAGTAACCGTGGTAACACAAATGAAACGTTAACCAACGTTTAAATTAGTTTTTTATTAATCGGGAAAACTCTCTAAACAGAGCGATGCGTTCGCGTCGGGAAGTCACTTGAAAAGCACAATTTCCTCGCAGCCCGCTTCTGTGAATGGAGGTGTTAGTCCCGCTGGGCTGATCGCATGGCCAGGATTCTCTTTCACTTACGGATTAAACCACCCGCAGGAAAGGAGCATCAATGGAAGGAATGAGATTATCTTTTCATTGAGGGGGCATCTGCCTCCAATAAAGCAGATTAAACATCATTTATTGTCTGCTTAAAAAATAAAGGAGGATTAGTTGGCTCAGTTTGAGGGCGCCCGTTTAACAAGAGTAATGAAGGGTACTTAAAAGAGGAACCGATACAAATGCGAATGTGTTTGTGGTTACTTGGCGCAGTTTAAAACACTTTAGGCACCACATACGCACTAGTTTAGCCACACTATAGTGCGAACTACGTATTGAGCAAAAATGTATTTAAATACACTACTACGCGTCGTCAAATGCCCGCGGCGTGGAATAACTTGAGCCATAAAGAGTAACGTATTAATGAGGTAAAGTAGCCCATCACGCATATTGTACAGATTAGAAGACTGCCCCTCTTCGTGTGTCAAATGGCAACGTGGGATCGCTCACACCCACGCGCCAGAGAATTTGCAGGCTCGTGTGCACCAGTAGTTAAAGTGTCAACTTCACACCGGTGGCAACACCAAACCACTCTCAAGTGTTTTACGGGAATACTTCCACGTCACGGGTGCTGCTACTATTTTGGCAGCTGTCACATTCTCTGACCACGTTTCTTCGTTACATTGCAAAGGATCGGGAATGTCCAATTCTGCCAATGGGCTCTTTGCACAAATCCACTACTTCCTGAACTCAATACCACAACTTCATTTCCTGTCTTTCATGATTGGACAAACTGATTCATCCAGGTGTGTCTGGCTATTGCGTCGTGGTTACTGAGGTCAGGCACACCTGGATGAATCAGTTTGTCCAATTATGAAAGACAGGAAATGAAGGAGTGGTACTGAGTTCAGAAGGTGGTGGATTTGTGTAAAGAGCCCACACAGAGTTGCAATGGACTGATGGGGGGAAAAAAGGTGGGGGGAGAGAACTTCAGAAACCTGTTTGCCTGTGATTTGTACCCATTTTACCTCCATATGGAACCCCTGGCAAATGGACTCACCGCTCCTGGAGGATGATCAGGAAAAGCCAAATCGTGAACATTCCACAAAACAATTTTAACACTTGCTTTAGTTTCTGATTTGTATTTTTATTTATTTACTTGCAATCGAGAAATATTTGTTCGTGTATTATTAATTTGGGTATTGTTGATCAGTTTTTGGGGGGGGGGGGGGTTCTGCACATGTCGGGAGGGAGGAGGGGGGAGAGAGAGAAACAGAGAGAAAGAGGAAAAAGCGAGAGAAAAGAGACAAAGCGAGAGAGAGAGAAAAAAGAGAGAGAGAGAGAGAGAGAGAGAGAGAGAGAAAAAATAAGAGAGATTGTATTGATCGAGCCTTGTTCTAGGGAAAAATTTTAAATAAAGTGAGCATCCTGTCCTGCCATGTCAGCTCCAATGGGCTACAGAAAAACTATCATGGACTGTTGATAACTGCAGACAACTTATTTGAAACAGCTTCATGGAAAAAAAAAAAGAAGAGTTTATTATTAGTTACAAACAGAGGATAAATGACAAGCGGGTTTCAATGAATCCCATCTTCTGAGCTGTCAGTGTGAGCGTATTGATGAATTGAAATTCTTCAAACTTTTCCTTGCGCTTTCTGAAACTCCTGCTGTAAACTGGACAAAAGCTGTCGGTGCTGGTCAGACTTCTTCTCCAAGTCCTTCAGGAGGGTGTCATACCGCTGACTGTAACAAAAACAGAGAAATAAAAACTTTGAAAATATAAGAAACATTTCCAGTGTATTTTTCAAGGTTAAGAAATACATCTGCCACTGTATTGGCATGTTATGTGAGCAAGATATTGTATTTTAATACTGTAGCAGAACATGTTGACCGAAAAATTGCTGGGAAAGAAATGAATCATCATCAGGTCAAAACAATAACCGTAGTGTTTGGCGCCATCTGGTGGAAAGTTGGCGTCAAGGACATATGCTGAACTGAGTTGAGCTGAGTCTGTATGTAACAAATAAAACAATTTTTGACCAGCTAATTGAACAATTTGATACTGATCGTGTGCCTCATTATATCCGTCTCTCCTCGCCTTTTTATTTTATTTTATCCCCTGTTCAATATTTTCCCTACGGTGTCTCTTAAGGGTTTGTTCACTGCACTTCATGGTTACTACTACTCCCCCAGCATTGCACCCTACCATTTGAGAAGGATTTTGCATTTAAAGGAATTCAACTTTTTAGAGGGGACTGAATGGCGTGCAGATATTTGGTACAATAGGAAATATTCACTGTACACGCAATATTGCTGATGCAGTAATAGCCATCACGTGGCATTTGTATCATAATATCCGTCCATTTTTGCATCTGAGCTTGTGTCAATCCCAGCTGACATTGGGTGAGAGGTGGACTACGCCAATCGCAGGGTTCATACTGTATAGACAAAAAACCCTGCATGCACACACTCACACCTAAGGACAATTAAGTCTTCAATTGACCTAACATGCATGTGTTTAGAGTGCTCTATAAATGAAGTTGTGTTTAGAGATGAGTTTTTGGAATAGTATACTGTGTTAGCTGGATTACTTCAAAACAAGATGCTAACCGTTTGAGTAGCACGTCAAAAAAAAGAAATACATAAAAACAGCAAAGAGTAGTCAGAGAGATGCTAGTCTGCTTTGCGCCTACAGCCGAGACGACTTTGAGCAAGGCACTGAACCGCCTAATGGGGGGACATCTCCACTGTCAACTTGCATTCCTGCATTTGTGTGGTGTGTAACAATAAATGTACAGCAGAGGCAGTGTACAGTTTAATAACTAAAAACAAAATCAGACAGGTTGCCACAGTTACTTTGGCTTCCTTCCACATTCAAAACAAAACATGCAAGGGTGTACATCATTTCTTGCCTAAATCAAACTGGGATAACTCCTGGCTCACCCGCAACAATTGATGGATACATGTTTTCTAGATTTGACCACAGTTTATGGCAGGTAGGTAGAAAGGTAAGGGAGGGTTATATTTAATCCATTCCTCCATTATCAGACTAAATTGTCCCTAATGTGAATGCATGCTTGTCTGGATATACCCTGCAAGTTGCCTGGCAATCAGTCCAGGGTAACCCACCTCTCGCCCACAAGTCAGCTGGGGTAGGCACCAGTTCACCTGTGACACTATTGACAATAAACGCTACAGAAAATGGATGGATGGAAGGAGGTATACGAAGCAAAAATGGTGGTACATACAAAAGGTGACAGAACTTTTAAAAGGAGTAACTCACATTTCTCCGTTGATGTATTCCAGCCTTTTTGTCACAGTCGCTTTAGCCTCGTCCAAGTCTTGTTTTACCAAAGCAGGGCCAATCAATTTGTACACCGTATTTGCACTGTCTAGTATGTCAAGCTCCTAGAAACAAGAAAAAAAAATCAACCATGCGATTGTGCCGATTTATAAGCCATGTGCATTGCAAAGGTGGAGTATCAAGCACAGTTCTCAGATTACCTCTTTGACGATATTGTTCTCTGCTAGCTGCGTCTCCAGCTTCTGTCGGGCTGACATGCTCTTGCTAACATCTAAGGAGAATAGAAAGGCGCAAATGAGTAACTAAGCACTTTCGTAACCATAAACAACAACGTACAGAATCCAGATAGCAACGACTATTCTTATATGGAAAGCTAGCAAGTCATCATAGCTTGCAACACTGCTTACAGCACGTACCTTTTTGCATCTGAGTATATTTTTCAAGCTCAGCGTTAAGTTTCTTTTGAATGGCCTCTGCCATGTTGGTATTTGCTTATACAACTGCAAATGGTCAGTTCGTTAAGTCAATATATTAAAGAACGACAGATTGGCTAGCAGAATGAGGACCTGAGTACCGGAAAAGGTGATGGTTTATGCCGGATATTCTTTTTCTTCTTTGGTAGAAATTGGTAGTTATTAAGTATGTTAGGGCCATCTACCGACTGAAGTAAAGAACAGGAGATTATGCAAAAAGTCATCTATTTCATTAGTTAGATTTTGTTGTTTTAAATAACTGGTTCCACAGAAATTCACATTATAATAATAACCTAAGTACACTTCAGAGTAACTTTTAAGTTTAATGCCTTTGCATTTTCACTTTAAGAACGTTTATTTAGTTTTTTTAAAACGTTGATTTGCAATACATTCCAATTGAATCGTTGTTTCTCTAAGTGCTATTTTGTAATTCATTTCTTATTGATAAAGTGTTTCTGTTTTCATTTTGCGCAACAAATATTCATATGTTGTGCCGTAGCGAACTTGCGACGTTTTACGAGACCGTTTGACTTTACGGCAAGAGTTCACAGTTGCAGTCCGGTTAAAAATGTCTTCGTCGTTTTGGAAAGGTATCGTCGGCGTTGGACTTTTTGCCTTAGCACACGCAGCGTTCTCAGCGGCACAGCGTGAGTTTATTTGCGTGGAGTGGATGCTCGCTTGCTGGCGCAGTTTTCTCTCTCGAGAGGGGCTGGGTTGGCAGAGATGCATTTAGCGGCTCGCGAGGCCTTGCTTCTAGCTTGTAAGATGCTAACTCAGCTCACGCAGGGATGGATGACGTCCTTATATGTTTAACTGTGCAGTTCACCTTATGCGCCTTAAACATCAAAGTCTTTCGAACGACACTTGGGTGTGCAGTTGTATTTAAAATGCGCTTCGATGTCCAGTTGACTTGATTTCAATGCATGTTTTTTTCCGCCATCAGATCGATCTTACATGCGACTTACAGAGAAGGAAAACGAAACCCTGCCAATCGACGTGAGTCTCATTCATTACTCCCACGTTTAAGCTTCTCGTTGCCTATTAGGAAATGTTTTGACACGATGTCTCTTTGCTTGTGCTGCAGATTGTACTCCAGACATTGCTGTCGTTCGTCATGACTTGCTATGGTATTGTCCATATTGCTGGAGAGTTTAAAGACATGGACGCTTCCTCAGAGCTCAAGAACAAGTAAGTAGCATCCACATGCTGTCCTTAAAGTATCTTCGCAATTTCACAATTTTAGTTCAAAAGCACATTCATTGACAAATGTGTGGAAACAAATACACAACGTGGAGTAATTTTGTTGTTGTTTTCAATTAATACTGTCCGTCTTCATAATTTTTTTGTGCCGTACACAAATTGATGGAGGTGAGAGTGGACATCTTGCGTTGCTTTACCCCCTTCTGTGTCTTTTCACAAAGTTTTCATGATGTTTTGCCACCAAATATATACTGTTATTGATATTACTGGCCTAAACCCAAACCATAGCCCTCAGAGCATATAGGATGCTGTTAAAAAAAAAAAAGTACAGAGAAGGATTCGATCCCATAAACCAACACTTCATGAAAAGGCTACCTGAAATACACAAATGCAATATGATTCCAAACTACGTTGAACAAATCCGTTTAATTTGTCATTTTCTGTTGTAATAATTGTTTACTTTTTTTCTTTTTCTTTTTACTTTACTTTGACGGCACGACACCATGCATATACTTTAATGTACATTTTGACCCACTGATGTTATGCCTCTGTAAATTATTATTACATTTTACCAATGTTTTGGTGCAAATAAATACAAGTGCATTCTGGAAATATTCACATTTATTGATGATTATATTTTTGCAAATTACCGACAATGTGAAATTTCTTAACAAAAATGACATTAACAAAACAAAAAGGGTTCAAGCCAACCTCTTTAGATCAGAAGCTGTATTTAAGTGTCCAGTGCTTAAAATATAAGTAGGTTTTCATTTTCACAGGACAGTAAGATGGAAATGCCGCCATGTTGCTTAGTACAGCATGCACTGCCAAATGTTTCGAAACGTCCGTATTTTGTTATTGGCTAAACACAATGTGGAGCTGCGGAGAGAGCCGGAGATTAAGAGGAGAAAGAAGCCATACTAATTGCTAAGCTAATGTAAGTGTAGTCGTGAACACCGAAATGATTGGGTGACGCATTATACTTGTCACAAGGGTCTGGCTGGAACTTATGGAGGTAAATTTGGGGCAAAAGTAACTAGTAGTCGTTACTAGATGCAACACAGGACCATTTTGACCAAACGTTTTTGCAACCAAATTTAGCAACAGCTGAATAAATAGTAAATTAAATCAATAGTTGTGTAACGATGATTTTTTTTTTCGTTCTTCATAATTTCCCAACCCTAATATGAATTGAAATTCCAACACTGCTTTGTCTCGTTTTCTACGTCAACTCGATTACCTTTCATAAGCTTTCAGTACCTGACATCAATGTGATGTGGCAGACCAAAGGGAACGTCTTTTTCACTGACAAACTGACGTTGATTCAGACATGAACGATCCGTACAACCGCTTTCATGATGTGCTCCACTTTTAAAAGACTCGGAAATAGATTCATATCAATATATAAAAAATTGTTCCCTATAAATCTCTGCCAGTGTTCACATGATCACTTCTACAGCATTCCTAGGAAATTAGAACGTCCCATCACTGATGAGCTACTTTTAGAACAAGACCGCAGGCTAACCATGTGGTCTTTGGGGGATACCTGGTGCCCGCGGTTACCATATTTGTGATTCCCGTTTAACCAAACCATATCATTTCATCCAACGAAAGCTTCACGCTAACATAAAACACATTTTTTGTTGAGTTAGGTCTGACAGCTGTTTCTAAATATTTTTTTTTGGGTGCGGAATCCAAAACTGATCTCAGGTTTTCTCTATCACGTGAGATTTTTGAGCTGTAGGATCCCACTTTTCTTAAAAAATAAGTACATAAAACTAAAACTAAAGACACAGCATAAAAGAAAATACAACTTACAATGGTCTGCCCATGGTTACAAGGTTGTGAGAAAAGCCTGCACTAATCCTCTTAATTCTTGCGATGCTAGCTTTCCGTTTGCAGATTTTGATAGTACTGCCGTATTGGGAGCTGCACACGCCTCTCACCTCACTGACTCTATTGTGACTGCGCAGACAAGTTGCCACATAGCTGTAGATGAGTAGAAAATCATAATCAGCGTTTGTTACTACATCCAATCAGTGGAATTTTGCTTATCTGGAGAAAATGTCATAGATGATGATTCAAACAACTGCTACTTTGACACACACTTCAGTGAAGTGCAGTTTTGCCAAAAACGTTTGCGCCACTTCCAAATGTTATATCTTTAGGAGTGAGATGTCCCGTTTTTCACTTGAATAAGTACTAAATGCTCGCTTGTTCCTTCTGCAGAACGTTCGACACACTGAGGAATCATCCGTCTTTTTACCTTTTCAACCACCGAGGGCGAGTGCTGTTCCGCACGGCCGAGGAGGAGCCGTCCTCTCAGCAAGCGCTTCCGAACCCGTTACGGCTCCGCAAGCTGGAGCATTTGCACTGAGGACTGGCCTTTTCCCCCGCCTGTGAAATTACTCATGTCAGATAGGATCTTTTGTTGTTGTTGTCGTTAGACAGAGGGGGCGGAGTCACAACTCACCGTCCCCGATTATTATTTTTTTCATCGTGTATTTGTACATGATCTAAAAGTCATCATGTACGAACATGCAACTCTGTTCACTCAAGTAGTCATGCCCACCAATGTGCCAACCCTTCACTTTGTTTGTATATACAGTAAGGAAATGCTTTGGATTCTTACATACAGAAGCATCTAGCCATGATGTCCCTTCCAACACGACTTAGGAGATTTCTCTCCTTTGCACTGAATATTCTCTGTATGAAGGGTACAAAAAAAAAAAAAATCATTTCATCCATTTGTCATTCTTAATATGTCAGGGCAGAATTTAGTTTTAACTTTTTTTTTTCTTTTTTTTTTTATAAAGTGAAGCTCTCTGAAGCAGAAGGTTCCTGTTAGATTTATGTGACAGGACATGGGGAAACGAGGAAATATTGACTCATCCCTCTCATGGTAGTCTTAACTTGGAAGAGAATGATGGTACATCTGTTTTCATTGACATTTTGTTAATATATAATTTAATAAAAGCAACCAGATTTTACTCTTGATGTTTGAATTTCATGTGGTTGACATTTTGTTGTATGACGTTTCAAATAAGCGCTGCTAATTGAATGCTTTGATGAACAAATGGACATAGCAGTGACCTGACTTCTTTCTGACTAACACTAACGACCCTCATGTCTTTCCTGACTCCATCCGTTAACCTTCTCTTAGGTCTTCCTCTCGTTAACTTGCCTGGCAGCTCCATCCTAATCATCCTGCTGCCAATGTAATCACCGGCTCTCCAACTGGATGTGTCCAAACCATCTACTCTGCTCTCTTTGTCTCCAATACATCTTAACCTTGGCTGTCCCTCTGATGAGTTCATTTCTAATCCTACCCAACCTGATAACTCTTAAAGGAAACTTAAGCATCTTCATTACTGCCACCTCCAGCTCTTTAATAAGATTCTCTCCAGTGCCTCTGGCTGCAATCTGTACATCACACACACACACATGGTATTGTTTTGTATATAAATCTTAATCCTCTCCTTTCCAAATGTTCTTTCGCCTGCTCAGTGTTCTCACTGTATTTCATCTGTAAACGTTTCCTTTTCTCCTTTATTTTCTACAGTCCATTAATTCTCTAGCTCGGGTCAGCAACCTTTACTGTTAAAAGAGCCATTTTAGGACAAATAAACAAAAATCTGTCTGGAGCCGCAGAACCTTTGAACATTGTGATGAACGAAACAGTGCATTAGTGTTAGTCTAATGTACCCCCACAAGAGCTGATTAGAGCTGAACCGTAACAGAAAGTATCAAATACAAGAGATTCATTTTTTTCTACCCCCCTCCCATTTTTCATTTTTCATACATTTTTAGACTTCTGCTTTTCTGTAAAAAAAAATCCTACATTTTTGGCAATTTTATGCACATAGTAATTTTCTGCCCCTCTTCATTTTTTGGGACATTTTATGGCAGTAAAAAAAAAAAGAATTTTCAGACTTTTTTGTGCACATTCTACATGTCACTCTTTTGTTATTGGATATTTAATGGTTACTTTTGGAACGTTTTCTTTTCTGCCCTTTTTTAAAATACATTTTGTAACTTTTTTTGTTGTTGCAATTTTGTGTACATTTTAATGGTAATTTTATGTTTTTCATCTTCCCTTTTAGATATTTGGTTTTTTAAGACCCCCCCCCCCCCAAAAAAAAAACACATTTTAATATTTTTTGACAACTTACAAATTTGGACTTTGACAAAAATATTAAATTATTAATTTAAAAAAATCTGAATTGTTAATTCATTCAAATAATATTATATCTTTAAAAAAATGTAAACGATAACAATTTGTAGTTTTTTTTCTTTTTTTCCCCAGAGATCCAGAGGGAGCCACAGAAAAGGGACTAAAGAGCCTTCGTAGTTAGATAGCTAGCTAGCCATCCATCTAGCAAACTACTGTCACTATGCTACACATTTGCTATCTAACCCGCTGAACATCCTTCTCACCTCTCGCTGTGTCGCTTTACTTGCCCACCTCACTGTCCAACCTAGCATACAACTAATCTTATGCCTTTATTTGGCCTTTGCCAACCCTACCTTCTCCTTGTATTATTGCTTCTGTGAAGAACTGTGAAGTAATTGTCAGTTTCTCGTGTTGTCCACTAGATGGCAGCAAAGACCGCTTAGCAATGCAATCTTCCAAGCTATTGACGAGACAATTTGGGGATGAACTGATCGAAGGAAGGATTTTATATTGTATTTATCTATTGTAAGGAAGGATTAGTAATCAGACATGCAAAAATGTGGGCACTTGTCGTGCTATTAACACTAGAGCATGTGTGGACTTAGAATAGATGCTAACTCAGGGGCAGGCAAATTCAGTCCTGCAGGTTTTGGAGGTTTTCCTCTTCTAACACAAACTGATTCCAAACAACAGGATCATTATCAGGCTTATGCAGAGCTTGCTGATGAGCTGCTCATATATCAGCTGTGTTGGAGAAGGGAAACATCCAAAACCTGCAGGACCAAGTTTGCCCAAACCTGTGCTAACCACTATCAACGTAATCTTGCACTGTACTCCACAAGCTCAGTCATTCTAAATTCTCTTTTTGAGAACAAAGGCACCTGGAAAATTACTAGAACAATTACAGTGGAGTGACTTTGTGGTAAAACTATTAGAAAATAAATGTATTACAATGTGTGGAAAATAACCAGGGTTTTATGGGTGCTGCATGTTCTTGGAAAAGGTGATGTAACAGAAAGGGAACGATGCCACATTTTAAGAAATCAATCTATTTTCTTTGTACTGGAGGTTCAACCTAAAATTGTATTCCAATTAGTTCTATAGCAGGGTGGAGCATTTTTGTGAAGGAATGCAACCGGTCTATCACAGCGACGAGGAGCAAGTTGACATTGTTTGGTTTTGCAGGCCAGGATTGGCTGCAGAGTGATACTCAGCTAGTGAGACATCCCTGAGAGAGCACAATCATCTGGTTGCCTTAACAGAACAATTGACTATATAAGGTAGGCTTTGTTTTTCTTAAAAAATAAATACATAAATCTTAAAAAACAGAAAAGTAATTTCAAAACATTTTTCTCACACATTCAACAGCAGTTCACACTTTGAAACAACAGATACCATTTTACTGGTGATTTATTTGTTTTGTACAAAAATTCAATAAAACTCTAACTTTAAAAAAATTGACTTTCAAAATATTTGTCTTCTTCTGAAATGAACAAATTCACAAAAATAATCAGTCTGCCTTATGAACATGAAACAGTAGTGTACATTGGTCATGAAAACAAAGGAAAGTGTTGTTCCGTCCTCAATGCAGCAGATGTTAAAAGTCAGTCCAGGCCACACACATGCACAAATTCCTTCAAATGAAGCTGTCACACTGCCAGTGAGTGGATCGGGAAACCGTAGCGAGGGAAGAAGTCAGCACTCGTGACTTGGCATACTTCTAAGGACTTAAAATGAGAGATGCGATTTCCAGGTCAGTTGTTATGGTCAACTAAAATTCCAAAAAAGCGGATTCATTTCCCAAAGGGTGACATTGTAAAATGTGTGTGTGTTCTCAACGGACACGGACAGCTGCACACAAGTAAGAAAACATTCTGTCGCTGTAAAGGAGGGTGACCTCAATCATTTCATCCAGATACATCCTCGAACACTGACACATTACCATATTAGGACACATGTCCATTACTTCCGAGCTTTGAAAACACTATTGCATGTCGTTAGTTTGCAGCATGTCAATACAGTTCTAATATTACCGGTAGGAAAAAAATATAAACATTTGGAGTGTTTTTGAAACTTCCGAGATGATTTTTCTTTTAAATACATTTTTGAATTTTTGTAGCCATGTCAAGATGGTTATTAACCCCCTCTGAACTTTTGAGCATCTACTTGAGAAGAAGCCAAAAGTAGAAATAAATGCAAATGAACAAATCTTGAAAATCAGAGAAAATGTCTGAAGTTACTAAACATATTCTCACAATATGGAATGGAAAAAACATAGTGATACAATGTTTGCAATTTTAATTGTTGACCAAAACTGACCAATAATACGAGATTTATTGAAAAGGCCAAAAACTCCTCAATAAATGAGTATTTCTTGGCAGCCAAATGATACCAGAGATGAAAATAACACCAACTTCTTTTGGCAGTAAAGCTCATTAATAAGTGATTTTGAAGAGGCCACATCACAGCTCAGAAGAACCGCTGCTTGCCTGACCCAAATGTCATTCAAAACTTTCAGTGACTTCAAATCAGCCAAGCCAGAAAGTGAGCCCAAAATAGCCCGAATGACAATCGCGGCATGCAGGTGCAACAGCACATTAGACAGCTATGTGTCGAGTCATCGTGGCCAAAGGTTGCACAGTATAAATTTTGGATGCTGACAAGTCTTTTATATTTTTTAAAAAAACTTCTTATTGTGCAAAGTTAGTTCATTTGCATTGACCTTTATGAAGACAATATCGTTGAAATTCAAGAGGGCAATAATCGTGACCTCAGCAGTAATATTGCTTTCACAACATAAAATTACCGACGCCCACAAATCAGTAACAGATGGAAAAGAGAGCAGTCATGGCAGTAGAAATGGGAGGTCACGCGTTATTGTTTTCAAAAGAGTGGTTTGCGCTTCATAAACACGTTTCAGACCAGCTGAAGAAAGATCTGTGCTGCCATGTCAGGTTTTTTTTATGGCTTATCGTCTGTATGGCGGAGTGTTTGTCTTCTGGATGATTGTGGATGTCATCTGTCAGTATGCAGAGGATTATATTCATAAAGTCGCTCAACTAATGTGTTGTTGCAGATAAGCCTCCCCTCGGCCTCTAACGGGATGTGACGTAACAGCATGTGGAGCGTTCTCATAGAAGCGCCTTTGTCCTTTTTTTTTTTTTGGGCCACCCATTCTTGTGTTGTCCATTGCTTGATATTCCTTAACTGCCAGGATCCCTGGCAAGCTGTGATGGCGTCCCGTGCTTTTCGTCCAGCCTGACGAGGGTTAACTCTAACTGCTGAATCAGCATCTGTTTCTTGAACCTGCAAGAGGTTGTTAAAAGAAGGGGAGATGGAGAAGTCAAATGTCAGGAAAACATCAGAACTTTATTTGAAGTTAATAAGCGGCACTTTTATATTTTTTTACATTTAACATGAGTTTGAATATGATCTTTGAATAAAGTAGCAAAATCCCCCGGTTTTTTTTCCATCTCATTGGCGGCCATTTTGACACTTGCCGTCCACTGAAAATGACAATGCAGTTGTTCAGGGCTCAGGTTACAACCAATCACGGCTCAGATTGCCAATGTCACGTGACCAAACTCAGAAAACAGATGAGCCGTGATCAGGCGTTACCTGAGCCCCAAGCAACTGTGATGACATTTTCAGCAACAAAATGGCCGCCCCGAGATGCATGAAAATGGGTGGATTTTGCTATTCAATACATAATCTACAAATCGTTGCTGCTATGCGAAAAACACTTATTTGTCATTTTTTGCATTTTTTATTTTATGTTTTGGGGATGAAGCTGAATGCAGACATCCCAAAAACGGAAAAATTAAAAAAATGGAGGAAAAAAAAGGACATTAGTGTTTTTCACATGGCAGCGACAAAATGCAATATGAATCAGAATTGTGTGTTTAGACTAGTGGGGGTGAAGACATGGTTGTTCTACTAGTACGGTGAATTGTCTGCTCAGTAGTTTCTTACCTGGTGGCCTCTTTGATGGCGTGTTGGATAAAGTAGCGCTGGACATTTACCGGTCCTTTGACCTGCTGCAGCAGTCCGAGTATTGCCTCAAAGTCTGTCGACAGGCAAGAAGTCAATCAGCAAATAATGCCTCAAGTAACAGTGATGATCTGTAGAGGCATCTAGGAAAATGTGCTACCTTACTTTGTCACAAAAAAGCCCAAAAGTGGATAATGGCCCGTTTGTGATTTGATAAGTTATGATGTTGTTGAAGTGAAATATAGTATTGCTATATTGTGTTCAGGAGAATGGGCCAGTTTTTGCAAGGCATGCTTAACCGGTTTGTCCTTACCAAGGTTGTTTTAGTTAACGAAAACAAACAAAATAACTCAAACTAAAATTCAAAAAAACATTTTTTGTGAATGAAATAAAATAAAACTGAAAATGCTTTATTAAAAAATTAAAACTAACTGAAACTACATTACATTTACAAAACTAACTAATTAATTAAGCAAAGCGAAAATGTCCTTCATTTTAGTCTTTGGCAATTAATTTATTACATGAGCCTTTGAGGTTGATTTAAAATGTGATTTCAATTTGAGATTAACTGGAATGAGGACGTTTGCAAGTGCAACGCAGAAGTGACGTCATCTCACAGCAGCCAATAGAAAAGCACCTTCAGATGACATCGCATTTTGCGTGCTTGACTTTTGGCTTACAGCCGAAACGCACCGCTAGGTGAGAAACACATTATTTTTCTCAATTTACCATGGTGTTTATGAAATATTGCACACAAGTAATACACTTTTTTTTTTAAACACTAAAACTAATTTTACAGAACTGCCCTGAAAACTAATTAAAACTAACTAAATATAAAACAACAACAACTCAAAACGAAGTAAAAGCTAACTAAACTGAAAATGACAAAACTATAATAACCCTGGACTCACTTCTGCCAGGTTTGCGGACCTCCTTGATGACCCGTGTCCGCAGTTCTGCTTGGCTGCCATCTAGTGGCGGTATGAATATGGTGTCCAGCACTGCTTGCTCCGTATCTGCGCTCTCGAACTGGCTTTGTGGACTCAGCCGCTCACAGTTGTATCTCTCCTCGAGTGACGGCTCCTCTTGCCCGTCTTGAACCACTGCTTCCTCCTTGATCATGTTAACGTCCTCCCCCGGATCTACTGCTTCTGGCGTGGCTTTTCCCTCCAAGCTGAGCAAAGGTTGGCTTCCAGTCAAAGGGTTCACCTCACTGGGCCAATTCTCCCCGGGCTCCGGTCCAAGAACGACATCACCGTTGCTCTCCCCGACATTGCCATCCAGCCCTGAAGAGAATCGTATACAACGTGTGTATTTTCTCCTCCACATTCAAATTGAGCTCATCTTCTTCAATATAGTCGTACCTATGTGCTGGGGTATGGCGTTCAAGAGATTCTGTTGCCCTTGAACCCCAGCTGGACTCTTTCCAATCAGAATGTGGTTGGTGCTGACTGGTGGAGTCTGGGGCCGCCGTAGTAACGGTGACATGCTCCGCCTTCTCTTCAGAGTTGCACCCGCATTTGAGTCACCGGAATTTGCCCTTTTCTTGTTTTGAGGGCCCAAGACAAACTCATCGGCCTCATCGATCATCATCCCCTGGGAAAGACATGCGACAAACACTTGAACTGGCTGGCAAGAATACAGAAAAGCACAGACCTCCGCCGAGCCTTGAATACGTCAACCGCAATGAGACTGCATCATCCTGAATAGCTAAAATTAGATCTGGGTCCGAGGAAACAAAATGGAACTGCTGCCTGCAGCAAAACCAATTATGGCCAGATAAGGATTATGTAATGTTACATTTAAATGAGTCCCAAATGTATAATCTCAGATGTTTTGTTCCTACCTTCTTATCCTGCTTGAAAGGATTCCCGAAGGTGTGCAATCGCTTGGGTTGATCGGGGTCGATTTCTCTCAGAGGAGACGACATCATCTTCAGGTACTCCTGATAGTTTCCCATCTGGGCCACTGGGATACTGTGCAGGTAATCTAACAAGCACAGTACATTTCAACACATAAATTCTCCTTAAGATTTTTGAAAATGATTATGGAAAATGGTTGAAAGCTGTGATATAACCTACCTTCATCCTGCCCTCTGATTAGTTTTTGTGAAGTCCGCAGTAAATTGGAGCGCATTCGAGTGAGCTGATCCAGAAGGTTCCGTCTTGGAATGTCATAGGCGTTTCGATAAGCTTGAGGTTTTACATCCTGAGAAAAAAGATACCTTTCATTATTCTACAAGTGTATATTTCCTAAATGTACAGTACATGTCGTCCTCCACCTACCTTGTTGAGCAGGGCGATTTGAAATCCGGAAAACTCCTTTAAGTTGATGTCCACCATGCGAAGTGGACCCTCTCCACTGATTCCACGAAGTAGCTGCTTCAAATCTTGCCGGTGGGCCAGAGACAACAAGCTGGAGTGGTTCTTCACCCGGATGCCAGTGTCCCGGGGCGCCTTCTTCCCCACAGACACGATTAAGCGCTCAGACTCGATCTTTGCCTTGATGGAGGTCAGAAAAGTTTGTTCAGAAACCAAATGTGCTCTTTCACTGATTATTGTTAACTCGCTGGATCTACACTAAGGTGTACAATGAATCCACTAATGCAGAAAGGGTTGTGTGATTTCTTAAATCATTTAACACATTTTGTATGACAAAAACGTGGGCTTTGAACGTCGAGGTTTTTATATGCGCGTAGTTGGCATTCTCGGACATGACAAGTGTACAATACTGTCCTTGCTGCTCGGTTATATGGCAAAATAAGAATGAAATGTGCATAACAAAATGCCCCTTATTATATTGATTACAATATTTGCCACTTCAAGTGTAAGCAAATATATTCTACTGTTAGGGGAACTACTTTGGACACTTGTTTGACCGTTTATATTTAAAAACTGTAAAGCATGAAATCTGTGTGTGCTCCCTGCATATTCGGAGAGTAATATTCTGACCTATGCTGATCTAAGCTGAGGAGTTGCCTCCATATTGTGGCATCTATAGGCAATTATTAACATTTTTGGGGGTGTCAAATGCTTTACCTATACCGAGCACTATCATGCCAAAGCCAAAAGATAGGCAAAGCTATAGTGTTAGCACGAAATAGCACTAATCTAAGAGTATTGACCCTGGAACAGATCCATTAAATTTCTATTATTTCTACAGAGGAAAAAAAGAAAGAAACGAAAATTCAGACGCGCTTCAGATTCTGTTCGACCGAGAAGGTGCCACCCTAGACCTTTTCGGTGCACCAGCCTTCTGCAGCTTTCACGCGACTGAGATATGAGACTAAAAGGGAGCCTGTGCGCCCGCCATGTTTACCTGCTGGCTGAGCTTCTTCAGATAAGAGATGACACTGTAACTCAGACCACAGTCCATACTGTCTCCAATTAAATTTGGTGCCCCCATCATCCTCAGGGCTTTTTTCAAAGGCTGTTAAAAGACACAAGAGATGAATGCAAGATGTTAGTTATTTGCAAGAATGACATCACAGAAAATCTGCAGGAGGGCTGACATCATCTTACCAAGAGGTAGTATGGAGGCATTGTCTTTAGGTACATCTCCAAGGCTTGTCGCCACTTAAGGTTTGGTTTTAGTTTGTGCACTTTGAACAAGTCGTCTGAAAGAAGAAAATAAATAGTGGTGAGCAGCTCGACTGATTTTGGAGTTCAGACTGGTCCGCTTAGTTTTGAGTGCAAATGATGGCTGCATGAGGAAATTTGATACATGATTAAAATAACTGACCCACGGCTTTGGATATCATCGGAAACGAACAGTATGTCTCACCAAGGAGTGGAAGGAGCACTGGGTAGTTATAAGGCATGACAAAGAGGTTGACACAAGTGAGAGTGGTGCTGGCTTTAAGGTAACCAAAAGGCTGACCCAGGTCGCTTTGCTTCCCACTGCTGCTCACAAACACCTAACGAAAGACAGTGAAGGAATGTCTTATTCTCTCACATGAAGGCAAATCCGACTGTCGGCAGATATTTGTGCAACGAAGCACAAGACGCGTAAGATGCTTTGATAGCAACGTCATTGTTTCTGTGCTTGGTCTGATAGCTGTGTGTGTGTGTGATTGTGAATATCTACCTGCCAGCACATGTGTGGAGACTTCCTTTCCAGAATGTATTGGGTAAGAGGCGAGGGCTCCAGTTCGTATTTGTCAAACGGAAGCTTGTCTATCACCATTGGCTCGCAGTCCACACAGGAGAAACGCACCACAGGATGGGCTGTGCGAGGAGGCTGGGAGCAGGAAATTAACTTTCAGTAAAAAAATGTGCTAAGGGCAGGTGCAATACCAATACGCATTCACAGGCCACAAAAATAGGTACACCTGCACTCAATGCTGGTACGTGGTGTGATTTGTTTATTATATCTACTTATTTTTAGGGAATTACCCCTCTCGTGGTATTTTAGCAAAAAGTTGGCTCCTCTTTTAGAAGTGTGGTAATTAAGTCATTTTGGAATTGTCACACCGCGATGAGGTTGTCTTGTCATTTCCTGTTTTATTTTGAAAATTTTGACTCCTTTCGTTTCAGGTCACTTGCCTTTCCTCGTGTGGTGTCAGTGTCAACCCTCATTCCTGATTGTGTCCACCTGTTTCCCATTACCCTCATGTGTTAAATGGTCTGCGTCTCCCCTGTCTTGTGCCTAAGTGTTTTCGTCAGAGCCACTCAAGCCAGTCATAGTCCTCAGCATTGTTGTCCTGTATCTAGTCATAACTTTGGTTTGTATTTTTGTATAGCCACAGTATGGTTTTGTTTAGGAATTATATTGTGTTGTTTGTAGTTTAGACATCCTCCCTTTTTGGAGCGCCTTTAGTTAACTTTTAATAGCCTTTGTTTTTTCCCTCTAAACGAGGAGTTTTTTTTGTTTAATAAATATTTGCCTTGGCCTCAAACCCCTATCTCTGCGTCTGAGTCCTAAAACTGCCACGGCGTGTCAGTAATATTTTTTTTACTTTCGACCACTCAAAATGTTCAGTGGCATCAGACCTATCCATACATATATAGTTTTTATTTATTTATTCATTAATTTATTTGTTTATGCCCGCTATGGACAGTAAAAGCAATAGTGTGAAATGAGCAAAACCAACTATGAAATACATAGACACACATAATTGTCCCTTTGACCATGCACATGCACACGCACGCACGTCACACACACAATAGTGTTACTGCATCCATACACAAACACACAGGCCTGTTCTTTCAATCCCGACCAAGCCAGCGTGTTTTGGTGCAAGCAAGTATGGTCACATCGCAAAGACATACATCTATATCTATATCTATATCTATATCTATATCTATCTATCTATCTATCTATCTATCTATCTATCTATCTATCTATCTATCTATCTATCTATCTATCTATCTATCTATCTATCTATCTATCTATCTATCTATCTATCTATCTATCTATCTATCTATCTTTATATATATATATATACACACACATTGTAATCCCTTTATAATATACTATGTCTAGCAAAAAAAAAAAAAGAAAGAAAGTGGTCAGACGAATTTGTGCATGTGAATTCACACGTATAACAGACTGTATGGTGTTCCACGGGGTTCAATTCTGGGGCCTCTGCTATTTTCATTGTATCTGCTGCCCCTGAGTTCCATCTTATGAAAACAGCAGTTATTGTCTTAAAGTGCTCTATATAGAGTTGAGTTGAGTGAAGGGAGTCAAGTCGGCATCCTAATTGCATGAATTGCAATGCCAAGTTGAGCAATTCCAGTTCAGCACAACTAGCGATTTAGCAAAACTGAAGGACTTCCTTAAGATGCATGGAGATGAAGAATACAAGAACACAAGACAAAAAAAACCACTGATCTAAACATTTCAATCTACAGTAGTTTGGGGGATTTCTTTTTACACAGTAGCTCTTGTAGAGAAACTCTTTAGACTTTACAGTGCACCCAACGTTGTAGCCACGGAGAGTAGAACAAGATAATTGAACAGCTCACAGTCAGCTAAACATCAGAGTTGTACATTTGATTTGACGCACCAGTTAATTCTTGACAGATGCAAGATTAGCAGGCAAATTCCAACACAAAGAAAAATACAGTACAGCGAAGTGTTTTTGCTCACCAGCGTAGGAGAGTTCTGGTCCGGCCAGAAGGACTCTGGAATAGGCCAATGCCCAACTGGCACCCCTGTTTTGGGGTTGGGGCGCACATAGATGAGTTTGTGGCAACTGTGCCACAGCTGTGCACTGAAGGACGACACAGAGCGGCTTGACTCCACTGAGTTGTCTACAAAATAGAAGAGGACATTGTTAGGTCAAAATATCGCATGTTAATCGGTGGTTATGGATGTTTTACATGGAATTTTCTGAAACAACAGATCTTCTATCATGGCCATTGGTGTTATGAAGGGGGGGATCCACAGCTTCTTTGTGCCACTCAAACTGCATTTTTAGTTGTGCATCACACAGTATGGACTCCTTTGCACAAGATGAATACATTGCTATAAATTTGTGTAAGTTATTTCTTTTACAGTAAAACATAAAATAATTCAAGACAGAAACAGTTTCAACTCAGTATAAAGTGTGGATTAATAAGTCACTCACCTTCCCCTATAAGAGGCGGATCCGGCCCACTTTTCTCAAAATTAATGACAACGCCACTTTGAACTTTTTGGACAAGTGACTCCAGACACTGGTTCAGCATTCTTTGCGTTCGTACACAGTACGATCGCCCTAAGACAAAGACAGTAATGGAAAAATAAATGCTACAAAAAAATCACATTGAAAACAGCAAACAAGTAAGTAAGTATGTCAACCTCCTGTGACTTCACACATTTGGGTGATGGCGGACTCATCAGTAGGGACGCTGCCAAGCTGCTCGTTGTCTGCAGTAGCTGCTCCAGGGAGCCGAAGCACCAGCGCGAACAACCTCTGGTCCCAACGGAAGGGCTCTTTGGTCAGCTCGCTGCCAGCCAGAGGAGAGTTCAGAGGCAGGTGCAGCTGCGCAGGGGCCAAATTAAATTGATTACATTTGCACATTTCACATCACCTGCTGGTTTCAGTTGGTGCAGTGTAGCAACACATCAATACTGTTTTATTCTACCTCCTCTGGGACCCCGGAGCTGTGTGTCAGTTTGTTGCCATCAGTGATAGTGATGATTACAGAAGGCTCAAGGAAGAATGGGTTACGGCCCTAAAAAGGAAACATCCAACAGTCATCTACACATTTTGACAAAGTACTCAACTGTCTGCCCATTTTTTATTTGCTAATCTTGTTGAGAGTCACATCAGGGAAGTGGAGCCTATCCCAGATGCCAAATAAGAGGCACTGCACACCCTCAGATGATCACGTCACTTACACTCGCACTCAGTTTCTACTTAGTGACATGTTAACAGATGTGTCTGTTAAACAGTTAGCTAAGCTAAGTTTAGCTTTCTTGCATGAGTTGCATTGGTAATGTCTTATTTGGTCCCTTGACAAGACCGTTTATGCTAAACCCCAATTCCTAGCCACTACCGGTCCAAAACCTGAATAAAAATGGGTGGGTAATACGTTGCATCAGAAAAGGCATCCGGTGTAAAATAGTGTGCCAAATATATCATCACTGTGGCAACCTCTGATGAGACGTCATTAACTGCACTGTCAACTTTCCACTAATAGAGTGCTAATACACTGAAAAGGTCATGAGTAGTTTGGATACAGTAGAATTGAGGCTTCAATAAATAGGCCAGTGCGCTCACATCCCAGGTTCGAGCAGGTCGTCGGCTCAGTTGTGGCTACCCAAGATGCGCTTTTAACGGCCATGTCAGCTTTACCAAGCGTATGTCTTATTTACAATGATGTGGAAAGTTGTGCTGCTAGCTGGTCTGTCGCACTGGAACTCTGTTGGACTCAACTGGAACACTTAATATGATAATCAAATCTGACAAGATTTGATAGTAACAGCCTACTCCACAGAGAAGGAAACTCGATCCCAACTGGAAGTGGAACCATGTAGTAGTTGCGAGGCAGACTAGTCAAAAAAGATTTACAAATATATGAGCATCATGTAGACAACAAATACTGGTTATGAAAGATTGTTGTTGTTGCTTGGCTGAGTGGCTCTGTGTTACGCACACGGGCCAGAGGACACCACGATTGCCCTGTAGAGGTCGGCCTTGTCTTAGTGCAACACAGACAGAATGCTTAAAGAGATTTTCACACTCCTGAACTGGGCAACTCAGCATAGTAATCCACCCCCGGGCCTTGTCAGAGGAAGAGATGTGAGAGAGGAGTGAAGAATATGAAGCCAGATGGAGTGGATTAGAATTAGATGTCTTCTACTACAAGCTTTTACGCTCATCAAATCCTTCAATCAAGCAGGCGAAGTTCATGTGGACATGTGAGAATGTTCTTCTCAATTCAATCAATTTAACATTAAGGGTAAACCTCTTTTTTTTTTTGTATTGTAGGCTCATTGGACAGCATAAGGGACACCGTACACAAACTAATGACATCCAATACAAGGAGCTGCAAAATTGTACCGAATGAATTACAGGATGCTTCTTGCACTCGAAATAAACACAATTGACACCTCAATAGACACTTCCTTTGAGTCCATGAGTCACGTGGAAGACATTACCACAACACACACTGCCCGCAAAGCATACATGGCCTCTGTAAAGCTACAGTGCACGTTATCATCTTAAAGAAAAGGAATTGAAAAAAAAAATACCTTGCTACATACAGTGAGAAAGAAAGTTGGCAAGGAGGTGAACAGAAATCGTTTACAAGTGGGACAAACATAACTGAGTAGCACTCCCCCGAGGTGAGTAATACGACTATGCGCATCTTTCGATTATCTCTGGAAGCAACCAATAACACTGCAGAAGAGGACGACAACATCACATGCTTTACCTGTCCATAATTGTCGATGCCTGAGACGAGCCGGTTGAGATTAAGCAGGTCAAAGGCTGTGCGGAGAGCGTGGCCTAATGTTGTCAGCCCAGACGCTTGCAGGTTCTTCAGTTCACACATGAAGGTGGCATGGTTCTCCTTCCAACCGGCCTGAAATACAAACGGCAAGAGGTTGAACTCAGTAGAACAGATTGGCTAGAATATGTGTAAACCCAGCGAAAAAAGTGATTTAATCTGAAAGAAAAATGTAAACAGTACTGCATTCTCCACATGCTGACTGATATCCAAGCACTTCACATTTATCAAGATGTGACAAAAACCATTACATGAGACAAACTCTTCAAATGGATAATAATACACATAGACATATCTCCACTAAAGAGTCAAATTTCCTACAAAAGGCTCCAAAAATACACCTCCCATAGGACATATAGTGTCCTAGAGGAGAGGATGTGGGTGTGGAGCTGCTCTTGGACTTTTTCTCCAGTGAGGTCAAGTACTTCAGTCCTGCAGCTTCATGCTTAATCTAAGGATGACCTGCAAGATTATCACTTCTCATGTCAAGGGAGGGGCAAAAGAGATCTTGAAGTGCCACTATCAATATGTTTGCTTAGAACAGAGGTTTGCAACCTGGGGCTCTGGAGCGACAATTGGCTCTTTAGTCGTTCTCCTGTGGCTCCCTATGGATCTATGAAAAAAATTGTTGAAATCTATAATAATAATAATAATTATTATTATTATTATTATCATCACATATTTATTTTTATTAGATAAAATATTATTTAAATGAATTAATGATTTTGATTTAAAAAATGAATAATTAAATGTTCAAAAATGTCAAATTCCAAATTTTTAAGTTGTCAGAAAAAGAGAGACAAAAGATAGATTTTTTTAATTACCTAAAATGCGCAAAGAGGAAGAGGAAAAGCAGAAAATTACCATAAAAAGTCCATGAAATCGTCAAAAATGTCACAGAATTAAAAAAGCAGTAAAGAAAACGTTAAAAAAGTAACCATAAAATGTCCAATTATAAAAGAAGGCAGAACATTACCATTAAATGTCCACAAAATAGCCAACAGTCAGAAATGGTATTAATTTATTTTAAAAGGCAGAAAGGAAAATGTTTTTAAAAGCACTTATAAATGTCCAAAAACAAAATAAATCCCCCAAATTACCATAAAATGTCCACAAAATTGTAATAAAAATTATAGCAAAAAGGCAGGAAAAGGGGTTTTAAAAAAAAATTCCAAAAAGGAAGAAGAGAGGCAGAAAATTCCCATATGTGCTTAAAACTGCCAAAAATGTTAGAAATTTGACTGAAAGGCAGATGTCTAAAATGTATGAAAAACGAAGTTTGAAATATTACCAACCAATAAAAATCAGAAAACAGAAGAGGAAAGGTAGAAGATAATGAATGTCTACGTATTGGATGCGGCTTTCTTATTTTTGTGTTGTGATGCAGCTCGAATTAGCTCTTGGACCCTCAGTACATTAGACTAACACTAACACACTGTTCCTTCATCACAATCTTCAAATGTTTTGTGGCTTCAGACAGGTTTTCTGTTATTTATGTGGCCTACAATGGCTTTTTTGACGGGAAAGGTTGCTGCTGACCCCTGTCTTAGAACATACTTAGGTGAGAATAGAGTAAGAGTGGAAAGCCAGGATGTAGGTGGAATCCCATTGTGGTTGCATGTATGATAATAGGTCATTGCAGCCACGACACTGAGCTACTGAGCCAGGCATACAGTAAAGCGGATACACCCTTTTGTAGGCTGGTAGACATATAAGGCCCATCTTGCACTCAATAATTCAGACTACAGAATATTTTTATTTTCTTTCCACCCACCAGCCTCACTCTCCTTCTCCATCAACAATTTATTGCCTACGTAACGGCACAATTGGAATAGTCCCATGCAGAAAAATTCTCCCATCACAATCCTCCGTGCACAAATCAGGCACACGCAACATAAGGCAAGATGACAGAAAACACAAAGAGCGGGTAGGGATAAAGGGACTGCCACCGTAACTAACTTGCATTCAGTATGAAGGACTAGAATTTGATTATACATGAGTGTGAAAAGGTAATAAAAAGGTCAGATGAAATTTCCATTTTCAAGCATGATGAATGCTTGTTTTCTTGATCATAAAACACACTCATCTAAGCAAACTGGGATAGCTTATATACCGGTAATAATAATATCAATTAATTTAACTTGCGCTCCTTTAAAAAAAAATAGGACACGAATGTGATACATGGTGGCAAAAAAAGAGACGACAAATGGGCATATGCCATATAATCATCACATGTTCCTGTGCAAATTGTTCTTCATCTACAAAGATGCTCACCATGAAACAATTATCTACGGTTAGATTGGCATTCAGCATCAGAGCACTGTTTCAAAAAAATGCTGGGACCTCAACAGTGTGCATATGACTTAGTCTGTTATGCCAAAACAATTGCTGAATGGTCAAATTTAGGGATTGAGAAAATAAATGAATATCTGCATAACCATGCAATAAGCATATTCATTTTGGAAACGTTATTTATTAGCAACACAGAAGTTGCTTTCCTATCCACAGCAATAATGCTAACAAGATTAAGTAGAAAAATACGACTTATTAAGAATTTCTTTGAACATTGAATATTCAAGAATGTAATACAAAATGCTTTGACCTTAACACCTGAAGACTGATTGAAAATCAAGATCAAAACTTTCTACCGCGGTATGGAAAATGATTCTCACAAGCGTGCCCAATATGGAATGTGTAAAGAGACAATTGACAAAGGACATCTCCAAAATAAAGAATAGCATCTAAATAATGTGGAAACAGCTCTATGTCATTGATGGACAGACAATGCATGGACAACATTGATTGGAACTTCAGAAGTATTTATTTCTCTTGAATTTTATTCGAAAAGAACAAGGGGCAGGGAGAAATGGGCCGCTGCAGCCAAGTGGAGACTGTGGAGAAAACAGCCCACAGTTAAGACACTGCAGTGTAGATGCTAAACTTAGCATTTAGCACATTTACTGACACCAATGGAAACGTGTCAACAGCAAGTAGAGCCAATGAAAGTCAGTTGGGCACCAGAAGAATAGGGACATCATCCAATCAGAGCGCTCCAATTTCATAGCGAGACTGTTGTGATGTGCTACGTTTCCTTCTTTGATGTTCCTCGATTCATAAGGCAAATAGGCAGTTCTCCTCCAACATGGTGGTGAATGAGAATACTATCCATTGCAATTTCTAGAAGAATGCAGAATTTCTTCCTTACAGCATTTGTGTGTACTACGTGAACTTTGGGGCAACACAAATGCTTGTCCAAAGCTAAAAATCGATGAAAATAAATTCCAAAGCTGCACTTCACATTTAAGAGGCATAATTTTTTTCCCTGATTTTATTTATTATTTATTTTTGCTTTCAAATTCAACCTGGATATCAACAGTCGTTGGGCTATATGGATGGCGTCTATAGAGTAAACAAATGGGTTGCAGTTCCAATATACTGTGATCAAAGTTTGTGATGAATTCAACAAACATAAAATGTTCCATTTGCATTTGTCCTGGTTTTAATATAAGTTGAACTGGATGAGAATGCTTTTTCAACATGTTTGAATCCTTTTGTTGAAAACCTCTTTGAGCTGGTGCTACTCACATGAACACATATAGGATGTAAATTCATCTGGCATGAATATCCTAGGTGTCAGGTGCCAAGTTATAAAACATAGCAAACAGATGACATGACGAGGGGCTCTGGAATAATTGTAGTGTATCACAGGTTGCATCAATATTTGTCCATGGTGTGGGTGTGTATTTTGGAGGTGACCTTTTATTACTTTTTTTTTTTTTTTTTTACTACACACCAAGTGTAAATGGCAGAAGATTAGGGAGACGGTGGGCATTCATTTGAATGCCAAATGTCAATAATGATGAACCCCTAGGAATATTCATCACACAAGGATGCATGAGAGTGCTGGGAGTGAGGGAGGAGTGGGTGTGATTGTGTGCTGAAACAGTGCTCGCAGTATCGGTATGAAAAATAATTATCATATATTGTTCCATCGCACTCACGTCCAGTGAAGGAGGTTTATCAACTTTCAGCCCATGTTTGACCAATGGTAATACGCCAATAGGCCAGGAGGCGGGGTTAATGATGACTGACGGCTTCGTTGGCAAATGAGGATAGTGAACTGTGAGGGGAAAGTGACGTCACATTCAATAATAAATTTCTACGCCTCCATCTCAACGCCCGAGAGTTTTCTTTACACAAAAGCAAAATGTCCGCTGGATGTAAGGAGGCAGCGCTGCTCTGCTTCTGCGGATAGCGCGAACAAATAATTTGCCGCTCTTTTGCTACCGGGAGGCCACCGAATGCTGGCAACAACCCAGACGGATAATAAAATCCCACGAACAGAAAAAAAAGTTGGACTGGCAAATGTAACAATTGTATCAGTTGCTAATTACCTTCACTCCGTATGGTGGATCATCGAATGTAACTAGCATGTACCTGTCGCCTCTACTAGCCGGGTCTCGGGCACGCAGCTGTCAAAAAAAGGAAAACCAAAACAACATATATTAATTTCGACCGATTTCGCCCAAGGAAGCCGCCGCTCGCCAACGGTGCACACTTGCTGGGGGAAAAAAAAGTCGGGGTAAAAGCATTCGTTACCTTCATAAAGACCTCAACCGCGCCTTTAGCAATGTCCAGATACGTCGTACCCAAATAAGTGCGCTGATTCATAGAGGCGGACGTGTCTAACAGGAAAACTAAAATAGGCATTTTAAATGGAAAGCCGCTGTTGTATGCTTTTTTTTTTCTTTTCTTTTTTATAAATTAACTGTTATCCACATATGACCTATAGTACGGCCAAGCGGGTCACACATGTGCGTATATATTTGTTATAATAAGCCCCCCCTCCCTCCAGAAGAGGGCCGCTGCCTCTGCCCTCCCTCTGTCCGCCTTTCCAGTGTTCTGGCTCAGCTCGCGCTGTTCAACTTCTGTTCCCAAACGAAAGGAACGCCCCCTCCCTCCACCACGACGTCATTGGTTCAGCGGGCGTGCTATAGCCACGCCCCTCAAGTGCCAAATCTATATAAACGAGCAGAGCAACGAAGTCGACGTGGTAGTGCTGCGTTTGTTTGTCCTGCGGTAGTGATTGTGTACTTGTGTAGTGTGTACTACACGGTGACTGTTGTTAAGTTTACATGCTGTGTCGTAAATGCTTAATGGTTGTAACATGAAATTCACATGAATAATGTTTTCAGTATCCACTTAGATATTTCGAAACAATATGTGATTGACTCTTAACATGACAACTGTAAAAATGTGAATTTATCTTGGTAAAACATGATATTATATACATGTATTTGATTCGGCAGCACTTTGAGTGTGTGCCGTGTATGTGGCTGTAAAGAACGTAAACAGCAAACGCTTGATGTCAAGTCGTTTTGTTGACGTCTTAGCACGTTCTCGGAAGCCTTCCCAGCATGCATCGCGAACCCTGCAGCCTATTATTGACAAAAGAAAAAAAGGCTGGAAAGAAACAGCATCACAGTGGCGTCGGCACAACAAAACACTGGTGGTGACATTAACGTTAGACTTAAGGTAATTCCATACTTTAATTTGTGATTGTTGAAAAAAGTATGTGTTTTATTATAATGTATGGCAAAAGCGTCGGGACAATTTACAGACGGTTAGCATTTGGGTTAACATTAGGCTTGTCGTAGCATGCTAGCTTTTTAGCTACAATAATTTGACAATATAACTAATCGGATGAAATGTCAACGAATTTAAAATATTTACGATTAAATGGCGATTGGTGGTGAGTGTGTATAAAAACAAAATTTGTAAAATAACCCGTTAAAATGAACAGCTTAACATTAACATGAAAGCTAATGTGCGTTTTAGATGAGCTTGCTTTACAGTCGAAGAACGACAACATAACATCCCATACATGACACATGCGGTGTAACATGGAAGCGTTGTTGGTACCCACACGACGAAGAAGAGGACATTGTGAACGTTTTTACGGAGCGTTGAGTGCTGCGACACCAGCACTATCCCTCGTGTTCACACTCTGAACATAAAAACATGTAAACACACGACCGCGTGGAGTAAGTTGGCGTCATATATGATATGCGTTCAAACTTTACAGACACATGTGGAACCTTCGAGTTACCCGATGCAGAAAACTGAACAAATGGTTACACTTGAGTTACACAAAATTTGGATATGGGGAATCATAATGCAGTAGCTATCAGCAATAACAAGAATAGTATTTTACCTGTCTTAACTCACTCTAATGAATATTGTTGAGCTTTTAACATTTTGCAGTATTTGTATTGTAATAATGTATCAGTAAAATAAAAAAAAATCTGTAAATTTTGTATAGCACTTGTCCTCATCAATTTGAGTGTATAAACTGTAAATATTGAATATTAAAACTGAAAAAAGCAAGAACATGTTGATTTCATCATATTTATTCCTAACATTTACACTGGTTCTATTGGGCTCGCATCAGTAAACTTCGGGGAACCTGACATACGGCCCCGGGGCCACCACTGTTAATGTAGAACCATTTTTCCTCACATGATTTGATTGTACAGTTGCACCCATAAATTATTTCACTCAAAAAAAAAAAAAAGAATAAAATGGTTGGTGACCAGTCTAGGGTATATTCAACGTCAGCTGGGAGAGGCGTCAGCTCACCCGCCACCCCTAATGAGGACAAGTAACATGGGAAATAGAAGAATAGAGTCCATATAAAGGGCTACAAAGTATGGAGTTGGATGTTAGGACAGGTATCCTTATTAACATTGGTATCCACCTCTGTCCCCTCACAGTGCCATGCCATAGAACCCAGGAGTGCCATTTTCTTTCGCACAGCCTGCTGGAGTTTGCGGAGCGAGGGAAGAGGGGGGCCGGGCAGACTGTGGACGGGGGACGGAAAAGAGCTCAGTGGGGGCCAATGCAGCAGCAGCATCGACAGCCTGAGCTGGTGGAAGGAAACCTTCCCGTGTTCGTGTTCCCCACTGAGCTCGTCTTCTACGCTGATGAGCAGACGTCTCACAAGCAAGTGCTCACCCTCTACAACCCCTATGAGTTTGCTCTCAAGTTCAAAGGTCAGTGGCACACACATGGACCTGACTTAAGCGTTTTGCCAATGAGCGTTGTTGTATTTTGACCTTTTTTTCCCCCACCTCCTCCAGTGCTGTGTACGGCGCCAAACAAGTACACTGTGGTGGACGCTACCGGAGCTGTCAAGCCGCAGTGTTGTGTTGACATGTGAGCTTCTTGTGTGTTTGTACATGCAAAATACATTACTCACAACAAGTTGACATTTCAGGATGAGCCTAATATACACTAAAACCTTTGCAGGTGAACCTAATTTCATTATGTGTGTGCCTTATCCATCTGGAGCAATTCATAATCAACATTTATCGAATAACGTCACAAAAACAAATAATAAAATACATCACAATCACCAGGGACAGTGATAAATAAATGTGATCCACTGAACTAACTTCTGTCTGTGTAATGTACGTGTTGCAGCGTAATCCGCCTCCGTGACGTGCGGCCATGCCACTACGGCGTGTACGACAAGTTCCGCCTGCAGGTGTCGGAGCAAAGTCAACGCAAAGCTTTGGGCCGCAAGGAGGTCACAGCCACGCTGCGTCCGTCCGCCTCGCACGAGCACACCGGCCTCCGTTCACAAGATGATGAGCGCAGGGCCAAAGACCAGCTGGCGGACAGCGAGTTTTTTGAACAGACTGTTTTTCAAACAGGTGAGGTTGGAGACTGTGACCGCTAGAGGGAGCCAGATGCACATATTTGGGAACGTAGTCTTTCTATCTGAGCAGCTTTTCCAAATAGGTACATGGTAGAATGCAGTTATTTATTGATTCAGTAGGCACACATTTTCACAAATCACAAGTCAACCCACCCAAAAATTCTTGACAATATGCAGCCCCACTATTCTAAATACGGTATTTTGGTTAATATTGTGTTGATAGAATATGAGTTAAGCAGCAAAATCCAGCAATTTTTATCACTTTTAGAAGGTGGCCATTTTGCCACTTGCTGTCGAGTGACATCACAGTTGCTCAGTTGTCAGGCAACTAATTACAGCTCAGCTTCAGAAAACAGGTGAGCTGTGAGTGGTCATTGCCTGAGCAACTGCGATGTCATCTAAAACCGACAGCAAGTGGCAAAATGGCCACCACCTGATGTTGTTTAAGGTTGACTTTCTCTAACTTTTTGTCAGCATTGTCGATCTGAACACATTGCATAGTTGATCTGATTTACAGACACATTTTCCAAAATGGCGCCTGCTGTTGTAACATTTACTCTGAAAATATTTCTTTAATTGTTAAATAATTGGTAGATATTTGGTAGATAATGACAGTTTTGTTAATGATGCGTGTCTCTCAGAGAGCCGTCCTGCCGCTGGAGGCCCCAGCTTGTTGACGGTGCTACTGGGGCTGGTGTGCGTGGCCGCCCTGATGCTCCCAACTCTGGGGGAGCAAGAATCCACTGTGCCTGTCTACCTCCACTTAAGTGTTAACAAGAAACTTGTAGCTGCTTATGTTCTCGGTGAGCCAAATACATTTATTACGTTCAGTTAGGATTAAAAGATTAGAAAAGACTAATGTTATTGCTTAATTTCAGGACTCCTCACAATGGTCATCCTACGCACATGAAAGGCACAAAGCCGAGGGGGCCTAGCAAATCAGACATTGCCACACACCGCCGTTTCATTTTTCGAGCTGGCGACGGGGAGTCTTTCTCTCCCAATACGTCTTCACTCCTGAAACATTTGAGTGTTTTGTCTTTTGAATGCAGGTTTGTGTTTGTGGCACATTGATGTAAACAGACCGGTGGCGTGTCCTCACGGGAGTCCGTCCCTGAGCAGGACCTGTGAAGAAGCATGATTGCCCCGTGCTTCCTGTCTTGCTATGAAACTGAAGTGAGCAGCAGCGTGAAAGAATATGCATCCTACATGTATATAAAGCCATACCAATTTTCTTATTGTATTTACTTGTAACCAGCGCGTTGATGTTTCAAGTCATGTAAGTGAAGATTGAAGACAATGCAGTTATCTGCATGTATTGGTACCTATCTGAATGCTTCCCCCCAGCAATTGTCAAGAAAAAGCCTTTTGCTCAAAATACTTGTATTATAATGTTCCAAACATTTAATAAAGTGTCAGTACATCAGCCTGTTATAATTGATAGCTTTATTTACTGTATTTCAAGAGCCTTGTTAATGCTGTGCATGAGGTTTGCGGTTGACAGCAAAATGTATGGCATGCTCTAGAGCTGGGACAGAAACACAGCAGACAAAGAAATATTTTTTTCTTTTCTTTGATATGAACGCAAACAAAAGAAAAAGCCCTGTTTGACAATTGACGTCACTAAACTCATGGCCAAGAAAAACCTCATGCATCAACAGCTGGGCAAAGTAACCACTTTTTCCATGTTCTCATTTTGGATAAAGTAAAATGACATTCAATTGCATAACGGCAAACAAACCATTCTTCATAGTAAAAAGGGCACAATTCCTTTAAAATGATTACAATCACATCCTTGTTTGTACGTAAAGGGGGACAAGAGGGACTGACTGTTGATCACAAACCTAGGTGCAAAAGTCACACAACAGTTTTAAACTTAACATACTGTTAGTTTTCTAATAATTGCAGGTCCAGTCAAACTTCTCCCTCAGTTAAGACTAACACAGGCTGAAAACCAAACAAACAGGTACCCTGTGCAACAAGAACCACAGCAGGAACAGCAGCCTTTCATAAAACAAACCATCAGTGCCATTTTGGATGTTAACTGCATTAGACTGCACTCCATTAAAATGACAACACAAATGTACACTTTTACTCAGGAGGATAGAACACTGACCTATTCAATATTTATATATAAAAAAAAATTTTTTTTAATCATAAATAAAAATTTCCAGAAGGAAAAAAACCCTATAGGAAAGGCCTTTAGTGTTAGACACTATGAAGACCAACTTGTGTTGTATGCGTGTAACTGCAAGGTTTTTCATTGCTCCTCCTGGCAACTTGCCATGTGTTTAGGCCACTTGGGGGGTAAACACACACACCACAGCTGACATTTTCTTTAACCAAGGGAACAGTTGTCTCTACAGAATAACAGTAACGTTTTCTTATATTCCTCTTTGCAGCTCTAATGTGTCAACCATCACACCAACTTTAAACTATACAAGCTATTCATAAGATTAATATGTACATAATAGCAAACAATGCGCAAAGACAATAAGTTAAATATTTTCTTACAAAAATGCTCTCACGTCTTTACATACAAGGCATGTTGGACAAAACGGGGTCCAGCACAAAGGGGCAATACACAAATCCAAATTGATTTTTTGTCCAGTGCTTCATGTCACATTTCTATTTGAGGGGAGCGTACATGAATGGTCGCTACTGTCATTGTACAACAAATGCCAGTGAAGCTGAGCACCATCCATCCAAAAGCTAGCAGCTTGTGCTCAGCATCCTCAGTCTTTCACACTGTCACTACGTTTACCCCGACACAACATGGCTTTCACTTCTCGACTTAACATGCATTTGGACAACCAGCAACATTTAGAAAGCACACATTTTTCTCGGCATTGCGGAGGTGGAGGGTCTGCAGGAAAAACGGTTCCCTGGCCAGAGAAGAACTGTTTTTGCGGTTTTCCTTATTGCCACCGCGCTCTCACTTGGGAGACAAATCCTGGAGGGAAGCGAAGGGAGAGTTGCTGGACGACGACGGTGACACGCCCTCCATTTTGCCCGGGGACTCCGTGGAGGAGCAGACGCTGCTCAGGCTGCCGTCCATCAAACCATCTGGAGAGTGGCTGCATGTACACAAGGGGGTTTCAAATCTTGATTTACTTTTTACATGTGACAGAACTAAGTTTTTTGTTTTTAAACCGGGCATTTAAAAGTTTTAGTCACACTGTGTGCTGCAACAATCTTAAAACTGCACCACAGACAAATTCTATTCTACCACTGATCTTGAAATAAGTCCTCCAAGGTAGAAATCTCACACAATTTAAAGACATTTCAATTTACTAAACCACACTTGAATTTCCAACTTAAAATTACTCCTGAGTGGCTGTTCTCACTCGTACAGTTCTTCAAATAAGAGGTCAAGTGTGCTTGCTCCAAGCTGACGATATGGCACTCATTTGAAGTTCACTGTAAAACGGACACGTAAAACAATAAGAAAGTACGCTTTGTAAATCTAAAAACCAAAATGATTTACAACCAAATCACATTACTAACAAAATTCTTAATGCTAACAATGCAAAACACCACATATGGGCTATTAGCATTGTGTTGCCAAGCAAAAAGTGAGTAATGTGTTAAGCCAACTTATTGCTTTTGTGGCATTCATATTCAAACGTATATCATTTGCTGGGCTTGTATACAGTACCATAGGTGTCAAACTCTGGTCCTCGAGGGCCGGAGTCCTGCAGGTTTTGGATGTTTCCCTTCTCCAACACAGCTGATATATGATCAGCTCATCAGCAAGCTCTGCATAAGCCTGATAATGATCCCGCTGATAGGAATCAGCTTGTGTTGGAAGAGGGAAACCTCCAAAACCTGCAGGATCGAAGTTTGACACCTATGCAGGAGATGTAATGCACTCAAATTACACAGCAGTCACATTTCAATGTATTTGCCATTGCATTACATGAAAGTGAGAAAATGAAGAACTGTTTTCAAATGACTTGAGAACACAATACATTCAAGGAATCCAAGGGCTAAATCTTTAGCTAAATACAAGCAGAGTTGCTTTCTGGTGAGACTTGAAGGAGTCCATTTATCGGTGGCGACTACTTAGAATGTCTTACCAGGAGCCGAGATCTGCCAAGTTGGAGACGTCAGACGACAACATAGTGGTGGTGCCTTGAAAGAGCCTTTTCGGCTGACTCTCTGTCTCCATCTCGCCTGCACAGTAAGAGACAACAACAAAATTAATTTGTGTTACCACGTATAAAAAATTCTCCCCAATCTCTTATCACCAGTCTGCATTGTAATTGTTCAAAACTGTTGGTTTTTAACACCAAGTGTTACCATACATGTGGAAACAACAAATCACAAACTCATTTAAATTGTTCTGCAACCGATAAAGGGCGCAAACTTGCTAAGCTAAAATGACATGCATCATCTGCTCGTTGTTGCCACATCGTGTTGCAAGACACATAAACTTTAACCACTGCAATGTTTTTTATATGCTAATGATTATGATTATTGTTAATGCTTGTGGTATGGTTACTACCATCTTTACCAGCAAAAAATGCACGAAGCGTCTCTCGCTGTTCAACTTTCAACAAGGAAACGGTGAGTAATTCTGCAAGAACAGAATTAATTTGCATCGTCCATGCTAGCTTTGTTTGGTTCTTGTGTGCCGCGGCGTCGGCGCTGGCTTTCTGGTTTTGTCACAGCCGCCCCAAACGCAATGTCGCTCTCTGATTGGCCCGAACCAGTTCGGATCGGTGGAAGTCAACGGGCTCGGTACAAAATGTATTCTCGGGAGTTTGTGAACTCACAAATACTGCGAGAATTTAGCTTGGAAAGCAAGGTTAGTGGGTACCCTGAAGCTTTAAAGAAACTACCGGTTGGTTGTTAATAATAAATATTGACATTCTTACCTTTGCGTTTTATGGGCCCAAGTATGCTGGCTCTGATGCAGTTGATTGGGCTCTGGCTACGTCGACTGAGGGTAAAAACGTGGACTTTACAAGTTCATATCAAACTGTTCCCGAGACACACTAGTCTTCTTTAATCATCAGACAACCCATTAAAAGTAAATAAACAAAAACATGTAGCATTGTAACCAAAGTAATGACATGCCGGCATAAGGCAAAGTGTGGTTGTCTATTAAGACTATAATGGTGTCTTTAAATTTCACAAAATGAATACAGAACAGACAGAAGACATCAAAAGTGAGGCTGCGATCCTTCAGAACTTACACATTTCCCCCAATTGTGACATGTTAGCCCACCCAACCAGCTGTGAGTTAATAATGGTCAAATTGAAGGCAGCAAAAAGACTACAGGAGGCCAAATGCGCATGTATGATATTGGAAAAATCAATATGGAGTGCAGACTCACCCAAAGCGCCTGGTTGGACTTGGTATCGGACTGGGAGTGAGGCCGTTGCTGCTCACAAGGATTTGAAGGGAAGGAGAAAAGCACTGCTGCTCTCAGCAAGGAACACAGATTGATACACAACAGACGAGACAACCAAAATCCTTGTCAGACTTCTGCAGAGCCATTCATTTCTTTCACACAAAAGGTTGGATCTCAAGGGATTTTTTTTTTTTGTCCTCTAGGGACATCATTCCTATCCGCATCACGGCAACATATAGACACAAATGAATGCAATCGGACCTCATACAAATGTGTATGAAAATTCCGATATGTACTGCAAATAAATAAGACGATATATTCTGTTAATGAGAGCTTTAAGGCCCAAATAATCTTTAAAAATAAAAAACAAAATAATTGCCAATGGTGGCCATTGTGGTAGAAAAAGGTTAGCTGGGTCATCTGCTCAGTGGCAGTACAATCAGTTATTGCGCATTTTAACAGACTAAAAAGTCAGAAGTACCTTTTTCCCTATCCCCCTGGTTGGGGACGGTGCCGGGGACACAGGCACAAAGTCGACGCGCTTCGGAGACGACGACGCAGACTTTTCCAAATCATTGTCGCTCTACAAAAAACAACAACAAAAACTGAACATTGGTCATCACACACCAAGATAGTTTACGTCATCAAAAATAATGTTGGAGTATTATACTACCAACTCAGCCTGATCTTGAAAGGCTGGTGGCCCTGTTAACTCCCAAATACAGTAATTGTATTATTTTATCTCGCATGTTTGTTCACACTAACTCCACAAAAAGAGCAGCGATTACCAGAAGCCCAAACATGCCATGAGGAAATACATTCGAGAGATGACATTGACGTGCGTCAAGTGAGCTTCCTTACCAGACTAAGACTTTCCTCCCAGGACTGGCTTATTTGCATAGCAGCTTGAACTTCCCTGTGTGGACAAAAAAAGGAAACAAGAACATAATTTAACACCCAGAGGGATAATTCCACCATTTTCTGCTGTTTTATAGGTACAGCTAAAAGCAAGTGAACATGTAGCATGTGGATGTAACTGGAGATTAGTGATTGTTCAGTCAGTATGTACAATTTAAGTTTTTTGTAAACATATTGCTTAGCAGTTATCATAACCACATAGCGCTAACAGTTTGAATCGGAGTGTGTAATCTGAACAGAGCAGCATTCAATTAGAATCCCAGAATGGACCGTGTTCAATTCTGCCGCAGTTCACACAGCGATAATTGTGATTAACCTGAACGATTATTGATCCTGTGTGGAATGGTGTGTTAAAAATTTATTATTTAGCTGACAATTGTTTATGCTAAACCTGCTCAAAATTTATGACAACAGATCCTTATAAGAGTGGTCAACACAAGCTTGTCTGAAATGGAACAATGGCCAATTAGGAAGCTTGTTGAATCTCGTGCTGTTGCCACACAGATACAGGAGCAACTGCTTAAATCCCCAAAGTAATTCACCACAACAAATATGACAAGGAGAAGAGCTGTCAACCACAACCAGAAAATATAGGATTTTTGTATTTAAAAAAACAAAAAACTTTTCGTTCACAAAATATTATATAAAAAGTGAAAATGCTTAAAAAAAACACAACTATAACTGAAACTATATCTTCTGTTTTGAAAACAAACTATAATTAGAGCGAAAATATCCTTTATAGTCTTTGTCAATTAATATCATACATGAGTGTTCGGGGCTCATTTTAAACATATTTATTTTGGTATAGGTGTACATCTGTACAGAAGAAGGAAGGTCAAAATACACAGTTCACATGTTCAAATTCTGTTTGTGTGTACCCACTTAAAGAGGTTCCCTGTACAGAAAATCCTTCTAGTGCTTCAATAATGGATAATCTTACCGCTCATGTGCTGTTTCTCTGTTCATCAGATCGACACCTTCTTCCTGAGACAGCACATAAAAGTGTTAAGTAAGTATTTAAATAACCACAGCAACACAATTACACAATCACTTAATAATGTCTCTGTTGGAATCTGGTACTACCAATCGATCATTTATTTTAGACCGAAGGTCTTGTAAACCCCAAAATGTTACTCTTGCATGTTTATAAGGCACCATTAATCCCTATGGTTTGAGAGGGAGATGGTGATTTGCCATGCTTATGTTACTACATGACTGGTCATGGTTGCAGAGGTTCTTCTTCTTACTTGTTTGATCTGATGAAGCCTGGTGCTGGGGACACGGATGGGTGATGACGGAACCTACAATCAAAGATGAAGGCACAGCAGTCAAAAATAAATAACTCCAAAAACAGAAAACACATTGAAATTAGATTTTGTACCATATTGGGCCTGTTGACAACCGTTGTGCTATTTCTGCGGCATCTCAAGACCTCTCTCTGGAACACTTGGGAGTTATCACTGCAATGACAAATTTGTCTTAGCCCAGAGCTTACACTCAAGAGGTCAGTGCTGACTACACCGAAATGAACATAATAAAAAACACGTTAAGTGAAAGTTAGCAAAATAACCTGAGGCCATTAATCATGGGTGCACTGCTGGATCTCCTCAGCTGTCCCTCGGTCTGAACTAAGGAAGATGGGCTGTCCAGGTCTAGTTCCATCTTTTCTTGTGGTAGGACTCTTGAATTGTGCATTGTGTCAACTGCCAAGTTAATGCTGCGATTATTTTGCGATCCAAAAGGCCAAGTCCAAACGGTTACATGTTTGCTCTCGGAACGTGTAATCTTCACAGGTTTTAGACTAAATCATCAATCAGGCAGAAGTGGGTAATAAAAAAAAAGCTCCAGAATCAGACAGAACCCAGCGTAATCAACGAGGCCCGTCTTCTGAACAACTCCAGCGTGTAGAAAACTTAACGTTATCAAACCAAATAGCGTTGTCACTACAATTCCATAGACGAAATTGTCAGGACATCCACGAATTGTCCGAGTTAACGTTATTCGTAACGTTAGGTGGGCTCACCAACTTCCCAGAAGGATGGTTAGCATGCAATGGCTAAACGCAGTACAATGACCACTAACTCGAGTAGAGTTGCGAGAGCGTGTCTACTGACAACAACTGTTACCATTGAAAGCTAGCGCATGAAATAAAGTAGCTCGGTGTGGCTACAATTACCAACTAATAACCAAGTACACAATGAACGTTCCAGTCAAATGCAATTTTACATCAAGAGGTTCTGATAACTCGCGGGTTTCCTTCTCCTAACACAGAGCTCCTGTTCGCGGTGTTGGATTTAGCTTGTTGCTCGCTAACATTAGCTTGCCGCCAGTAGCTCAGCAGCCTAGCCAAATAGGCTAACTAGCTAGAAGCGTTAGCATTACCGCCAATAGCCGTAATGCCATGTCCAGAGAGCGGGTTCACTCATCATTAGCTGAACCCTCGCGTCCATCTGAGTTGATATCGACAAAGACGGCAAAGTCCCACTGAAACAAGCTAAGCACTGTATGGAGAAAATTTACGACACAGAGTTACGTTATTCAGTTTCTGTAGGTCGCCTCCAATAAAGCATTGGAGCCTTACAGTATCGCATCACAGCTGCAGCAGCTACTTGTTAGCATAATAGCCTAACTTCACGCCCCTATAAGGATTGCCGTTAGGCCAGCCTCCACTTGGTACTCTGCATTACGGTAACGAACCATCGACCAATCAAAAATCAAAATAAAGGCTCAAAAATAAAAATGTGCATGAATTATTTTTAATTAGATATATTTATATAAAATAATTCCTACATTATGAAACAACCATTCTGCTGTTGCATTTTAATTTCAAAAGTAAATTTAAAACAACTTATATTATGCAATCATCTTACTTCTGCAAGATACTAAACAATCCAAGAATGCTATACTCATGGCAGTTTCGTTAAGATCTGACAATGTGCCTCAAAATAAAAGTATTTCAAAACTCCGTAACATGCATTCATCCATCCATCAATTGTGAACTCTGCTCATTGTAATCTTTTCAGGAACAAAGGGTGGCTGGCTCCTATCCCATCTGACTTTTTAGGCAAAAGGCAGATTACATCCTGGCCTGAACTGGTCGCCCCTCGACAGTCAGTCAAATGCAGGGCACATAATGGGCAACCATTCACACTCAATTACACGGTCACTGAGTGGGAGCTGAACCCAGGCTGCCTGTACCAAAGTCTGGCAAATGTACCATGACACCATCAGTGACATAAAACATTCAGTTTCTCTCATTTTAAATTTATTATCTTTTATGTCAAATTAAGTTCACCTGTACAAGTTATAGTGCATTTGTTTCTTCGTGAAATTTTCCCAGAAAGCCGAATACCCTGAACTGTGAGAATAGCTAATGTAATTGTATTCTTATTAAGACATGAGTTAAACAGTGAACCACAGATTGAAAATTTAACCTAGTTGAGTGCACAGTAAAAACATAAAGCCTTACCAGAAAATATTGGATGTTGCTGGAACGTATGACCTAAAAACCAACATGAATATTTCCTGGAAGCAACAAATACTAAATATTGGCGTGCCATCTGGAAGCAAAAAGCAATTTTATTCTCATAAAACTATTTGTCAGCTACTAAATAATCAAATACACAAGTCAGGGTGTAAATATTTATTGAGCAGCCCAGCAAAACCCAACAATAATTTATAGGGGTGGCACCACTGGTTGAGAGCTTGTATAGAGTAGTAAAACAGGTAAAGGTGAACATATTGGTCAGGTCTGCCTAGTTAAAACAGTTCAAAACTAAAAGTGATAATTTTTTTGAGTATTCGTGATTTAACAGCAATTGAGACCTAACAGGTTGGCACACAAATACATACAATGATCAACAGCTTTGATTAAACAAAAAAAAACAACTAAATACGTCATGATTCATCATCACTTAATTTGCGATTTCAGTGGGAAAGCGGACATACAAAAAGTGTCAAAAGAGCCATCCCACAACAGTTTGTTCCAAGTACAGTCGACTACCAATATTCGCGGGGGATAAGGACGAGGCCGGACCACCAATAGCGAAAATCCATCTATATTTAACGGCCATCGAAATGCATTGGGGGAGAGAGATAATCGATATTTCTAAACCCCAACATTTATTTAAAAAAAAAAAAAAAAAAAAAACATGACCAACATTCAGTGTATGTTTTCCATGAAAAACAAGGATGAATGGAGAAAAAATATATATATTTAAAAAGGATGGGGGGGTTGGGGTAAAAAAAATCCACAAATATGTAAATCCGCAGGTGCCGAACTGAGAGTATCTGGGGGATCGACATGTAAAAGCAAATTAACAAATGTATTTATTTATTTTTTTGGTAAAATGTTGAAAATCTTTTAAAATATAACAGTGATATTGTACTGTACGTCAAGTTAGCAGCATTGCTTTCAAAATCATAAAAGCTAAATGATCAAACCACCACTCAATGGTGGGGCAAAAGCACACGGCCACAATTCTTAGGCAAATTGTATTATTAATCTATACAATATATCATTAATAATATACACAATTCAGTTGACGCCTGAAATTGATGGGGACCAGTCTGTCCCACGAATAGCAAAAGCCCACTTATTATTGAGGCACAAAAGAAAGAAAGAAAAAATAACATTAAAACCCAAAAAACTATTCAAAGAAAAAAGCCGATAAACACTCAATGTATGATTTTAATTATTTAGGGGGAATAGGGGTGAAGAAAAAAAAACACCCAAAATAATTTTAAGAGCAGTCATATGAAAAGTGAGGTGACAAAAACATTTCGCTTTGAAGATTTAATCTGCAAGTAACAAAAATGAGCAGTGTTTCATCCATAACCTCAACTTCTTGAAATTTAACCTTCACAGCTTAGTTTGTCTTTAACTGTACATTGTAAATTGTTAGATTAATAGCCAAAATCATTTTTGTATTTACTGTCACAATACAACAACAACAACAACAAAAATACCAATGTTTTTGGCTTGAACTGCATTTTTTTCTTTAAGATTGTCAGTCATCTAGGTCATGTTTTTCTGCAAAGGTTGAAATGAGGCAACTGTCCTGTGTATTTAATGAATTTGATGCATTTTTTTTTCTTGTTTTCAGAAAAAGTTGAAAAATAACTTGGGCAATTATGCTATTTAGACTAATGAATTGAAATTTAGATGACGAACCAATTTTGATGATCTAGAGGAAAAACTGCCTCAGTGTTGTTCTATGAAACTTTGGCGGCATGTGCTTATATCATCGTACACACCAGCAAACACTGGGTCGAGAGGTGCCGAGGAGACTAACTATAAAAGATGAATCTCTACACTTTGGCAAAAACTAAAAATGCAGGTCTGTGGCTTGCTGCCACTGAATTGAAAAAAATGAAAAAAATAAGTACCGGTAATTTGCTTGCCCATCCTTGACAGAACTAGATCAATCACCTAAAACATTTCAAATATCTTTAAAACCAATGGACCTTGTTGTCTTTCTGAACTTTGTCATTGTGGTTGTGTAAGAAAAAAAAGCTTGACGAGTATAACTATAGCAAACTTCAAAAAGGTTATCTATTGACTTTATAGCCACACTGTACTGCCCAGACATGCTTTTATCTGAGCTAAGTAAGAGATGCAGTTGCAAAAGCTGAAACGTGCAATAATTGGGGGTAGATAACCTGAGCAGAGTTTTTTTATGATGCACTCAAAAATAAAATTGGTCTTAAAAAAATAGAACCAGCCATCAAAAAAAAATAAAGGTGCCCTTCATGCCTTGTACTTCTCCTTCCCTGTTTCGCTAATAACGCAGATATGCTGAAACACAAAAGAAGCCAACAATTAAGAATTGTAACAAACTCTGAAAAAATTATAGACTTTAAATATGTTAGTAGGAAATCCACAGATCATTGAGTATTAGCACTGGCAATTTCACATAATGAGATTCTCTCCTGCATGTACTGTTTTCTTATAATTCAAATATGTACCAATCAGTGTTATTTTAAGTGACAACAACCTTGCATTCCATTATGCATATTAAGAAAAAAGGTTTGTTTTTTTCTTGGTCAGCTTAAGATTCAAGTGAACTGTAATCAGACAGTGGCAATATTTCAGTGATAGAAACTGCATACTCACATTTAGATCTCTAAAGTACTCATTGTAGTCTAGTGCATATCCCACCACAAATTTGTCAGGAACCTCAAATCCTACAACTGAAAGAGAGACACCAAATATATTAAAGACACCTCAATTGACAGAAAACACATGCTCATTATTTTAAAAAAAACAACAACAAAAAACAAAGTTTCAACTCACAGTCTGGTCGGTACCCAACACTTCTTGGTGTCCTTTTCACCAACAAACTGTAGATGAAAACAAAGTTAAATTACTGTACTTCATTTAATAATAAGGATATTTAATTCAATAAATATTTAAAAAATAGTTAAAATAAAATAAATAAAGTGGTTAGAGCTTCTTTTTTTTGTTGCATGTGCCTCTTTAGTTAGGAACAGAAGTATTTGGACAAGCTATCCATAAAGACCAGTTTGTGCTATATTTGGTGTTTATTTGTGATATTTGCTTGTTACTTCCTACTACATACAGCAAACTGTCTTCATGTTTACATTCCCCTATTGCAAGCTTTTTTGGTTGATACATTTGGAATTATTTTGTTTGCTGTGGTTTACGATTCTCAATTGTGCAGAAAGTATATCCCACGGAATTGATGACTATATTTTTGGTGCTTAAAATATCACAAAAATACCTTCAGTCTATGTATCTGTATCTTTGTTTATAGAACACGGGTAAAACTGATAAATGAGTATTTTGGTCCCTTAAATCATCACTCCAGTCAAACAATTGCCAAATGCCAATTTAAATTGTTATTTTTTCTTGAAGTACAATAATATGAAAATAGATTGCAGCTGGTTAGTTGTTGGTTAACTGACCCAATACTTTTGAGCCTTTGAAAACAGAGCTACTCTGTCCCTTGGCATTGTCCAAATACTTCTGCACTTAAATGTAAGCACATGGTTGCTTAGTCTAGAAGGAATTTACATTACCTTGCCACTTTAACCATTTTGGGATTGTACTGTTTAAGGAGTTGCAATAATGTCTTCATCGTCTTCCCAGTGTCGATAATATCCTTCAAAACATCACCAGAGAAGCTCATATTAATTGATATTCAAGCAGAAACCGGAGTACAATAGTATCGAATGCATATACGTACCTCCACAATCAGCACATTCTGTGAAAAAGAAATAAAGTTGAGTTAAATTGCAAACATTTTATCTTCCCGCGACCCTAGAGGATAAGCGGTTCGGAGAATGAATGAATGGAATGAACATTTTATCTTAACAAGCAGCCAAGGGAGGCTCACTTGAGTATGACTCTCTGTGCCTGTTCAGTGCACACTAAACACAGAGGGCTCTATTTTTGTTGACTGGCGCACGTGCGCTGGGCGTAAAAACGTGTTGCATCTAAATTTTTGTGGCAGCACAACACAATCCTGCGCGATTAGGGGCTGTCTTGAGCCTTTACGTGCGTTCCTGCGGACACAGCTGCCGCGCCTCCAGCACATCATGCGACGGCTCCCTAGGAGTTCCACTGCCAATTTGGTCACAAAAAGTAGAATACATTCTAGACTGCATAAAAGGAGGTCTATTTTGCAGCACAGCTGATCTAACATGATTTTGGTGCATTTAATGGCGGTACAGGCGGTCAGATCGGTGTGCCGCGCGGGCATATGTGGTGGACATCATTGCAATTCATCATAAAATTGACAACAGCATGGGACAATCCCTCGGAATCATTGTAGAAATCAGTTTGCTGAACTGATTATTACCATGATCATCCTAAATATATATTTTAAAACAGCACACACCTGACCATGTGGTAAAATAATGAGTGGTGGGGGTCGTGAGTAGTGTTAATTTTGATAAATTTTAATTTTAGTATTAAAGTTTTAGTCATAATTTAGTCATCTGATTGTATTTTAGTTTTAATCCAATTTTACTTGACGAAAATGAAGACTTATTTTAGTGAACGAAATAATGAGCAATTTTAGTCAACTAAATTGTTTTCCTTCAGCATACATTTCAGCATTTATACAGAAAATTATAACACCCATGTGTAACTGTAGTTAACGGTATCGTTATCAAACTTTGTTTCAATGAAACATGTTGAACTGACAATAATATGCGGTCATAAAACTTTTTTACCTAAATTTTAAAAAGTGCATAATTGTCTGAGATTGAATTTACAGCTGCACAATGAATGGAAACCTGTTTGAACATAAAAAAAAAAGTTTCTGAGTGGTTCTTTTCTTTCAACTGCGTTTCATTCCTTCTTCTGATTGGATTTAGTGATTTTTTTTTCACTGAGTTGTTTTAATTTTAATCATTGACAAAATTGTCAGTCAACTTAGTTATCCTCATCGTCTTCGTTTAATTTTCGTCTGAAAAACAAATGTGACAAAAATACGATGACAACTTTTTGTTGACAAAAGTATCAGTTTGTTTCAAATTGTCCACATCACATCATCCCTAAGGGTAGATCTTATCTTGACGTTTCTCTGCCGATGTCATGCACGGGCACCCACCCGTCTGCTTCTTTTTCTGCAAAGTCAAGCCTGGCATAGTCGAGTGTACTGCGCTCCAATCCCTCCTCCCTCTGCATATTAGGAAGGCTGCTACGATTGGCCGGGAAAGCGCTTTTAAAAGTTCCATCCCACAATGGCGCACAAACGCCCATGATGCCCAGTTCCACCCGCCCAGTCTACGAAAATACCACAACAAAGAATACTCTTCCCATGCGTACCATTAGACTTTGCACTAGACTTACGCCAGGAACAAAAATAGGGCCCAGAGAGTTCGCTACAGCAGTGCATGACAATGAGTGGCACTTAGTTGTAATACTAGAATGTGATCATTTGAAGTATCACTCACCTTGCCGGTCAGAGTAGACAAGTCATCTCCTCCAATGACTTTGATTTCTCCTGTTGACTGGTCATTCTGCATGAACAGGAATCAAGCAAACCCATTGCAGATGAAAAACATACAGTTTACAATGTGTGTGTGTGTTTTTGCTTATATAAAAATGATTACACAGTAGCTCTTGAGGCGAATGAAGTCCACCGTCATGGGGATGGAGCGGTCACTGTTCCTGTTCAGGGCCTTGATGTAGTCCAGCAAGTCTGCAAAGAACTTGTAGCCTCCTTTCAGCACACAGAGGGCAACAATGTGGTGCCCTCCCATTTCCTTCATGATCTCCCTGGCCAGTCGCTCCGTCCTGGGATCACATGAGGGGAACGGAAGCGCCCGAGAGGGGAGACAGCTCAGTTTTATGCTAAGTGTAGGCGGTTACCCTAACCCTACGTTTCTTCTAAAAATGAACAAATTGTTTTGAAAGAGGTTGCACTATAAAACACAGCCTCTTGGTAATTAAAAGAAAATCTTATTTTCTTAATAATGCCTGTTCAGTTTCAAACTACAAACATATTTACTAAATAACCACTGTTTTAAACAAACCCCCCTATTTAGCAGTAGAGGCTGATAAAATAATTATCAAAATAAAAAAATATGATAGCTAATGTCATTAGCTATCATATTTTTGCAAGCTTGTGAAAAATGTGAAAGCCCACCTGTCCAAAATGAGCCCGTGTGGGATGTAGACCCTTTCCAAGTCACATGCATAGTGCTTTGGTATGCAGAACAGGTCCAGGTCGTACCCCTGCTCCTCATCGGTGATCTGAAAAGAAGTAAGAGACAGGAGTGTTCCCATTAGATTAATCTGATAAAAGGGGAGTACAAGCTAAGATGACAAGGTTATTGTGGCTTTACTTCCCCATGAAAAGGTTCCAAACTCCTGCGTCATACAATAGTACGCTCACACTCACCGAAGGAAAATGATTACAATTTGGAAAATCATGATATTGCACCTCCTCCTAAACAATGCCTACATTTTACCACTGAAATTAAATGCACTTAACAAAAGATAACATAACATAACATAACTAAACACCTGAGAGGCATTTACAATTTAGGCACTGTAAAAATATCAACCCCCCTCCCCATTGCAACCAGTTAAACTGTCTGCACCTTAATAGCCATACATAGATTTTCTTGAAAACCCTATACAATGTTTTCTGTATTTTGTCAAATACTCTGCACAACTGTTTGTCTGGCGAACTCAGACGACATAACTGGTGTCATGTGAAAGCTGAGAAACTGGTGTTGAGTTGCCCTGGTAATAACGTGAGTAATCAAGAGTAGACTACACGTTTTGACTATAAGGTAAGCTAGAGTAGTGTAGCGTCCTTACACGCCTCCCAACGGAAAATGTGGTTGAGAGAATGAAACAAAAAACATGCCCATCTGTTTGGGCTAAACACTCTCAAATCCAGATAATGGTAGTGTACACAGCAGATGTCCCTCAAGGACTGAGAGAGTGTTTTTTCCACACTTACATAATGTGAGGTGAACTCTGGTCAAGGACAACCTTGAAGTTTGTACAGGAAAATTCCACATTTGTGCAACAGTGCACTTAACAGCACTTTAACTCATGATACAGGAGCACTACTTGCATGTAATTATTTTTTTCATTCCATTTCATTTGTTGTTTTATTTATTTACTCCTTCCTTGTGTCTGTCACTTATTTTCATGAGACAACATTAAATGTGGCACTTAAAGCTGACTTATAACTGCAGGCAACTTTAAATACAGCAGTGCTCATTTGGAATTATTATTATTAATACCAAGGCTCGTTTTAGTGTAGTACATAAATACTGTAAATAGTAAACAATACCACAAAAAAAGGGGAAAAAAAGACAAAACAATACAACTTATTCCTCATGTGTGGCATTTTAACAATTTGGGCCCAGAGAGTGCTAAATAATAATAAATAAAGGCTCTGTCTTAATTTATTTTTTGGTTTGCACACATGGGAAAAAATGTTGATTACTTTGTTGGATAACTTGAAAAAAGAATAATAATAATAATTTGACCATGAACATGTTAAACTAAGGTGTATCACACTGTCTTCAAACTTGGAATTATCACGTAGTTACTTGAGCCATAGAACGCAAGGAAGAGAGTTCATTGTTTCAAGACACTTGATGTTTCACATGTTATTCATAAGTCTTCATAAGTTTCAAGTCCACGGGACTGGAGTCAACAACGTTGGACCTGGCCGAAAGAGGACAACAATGGATGACAAATTAAATATATATATATGAACTGTAACCAATGAACCCATAATCTCCACAAAAATGAAAGGTGTACTCCAAGTTCAGGGTGCATGCATAGTTGCATACTGACAAGAAAAAGTTTCACGGAAAAGCTTTGCATCAGTGGCAGGCACGGTTCAAATTCGAGACAACTGGAACACTTTGCTCATGAGGGGTGGGCCAAAATACATGGTTGTCAGGTGCAAAGATCTCTTTGATATCATTTGTGTCGAGGCCTGTTTCAGTAGTTTGCTTTTAAAACTCATAGTAACTGTATTGTATTATTTGTATAAGGTCTGGTCTTGCGTTTGCGTTTCTTGCTGCCGGCTGTTAGAGAGTATGGTGATGAAGTGTGGCGGTAGTAAAAGGAAATACATTTCGTCTGAGTCACGTACACAAGGCATGGGTGGGCGCGTGCTTGTCGCCATAGCCGTAGGCCACACTTGAAACCGTTGGGACGGTGACAAACACAAAACGCGAAAAAGGTAGGTAAGGCGTATTACAAAGCATTAGTGACATACACGAACGCAATAAAACATAGTAACGCCCACGTACGATGTGGGAGCAGCGGGAATTCACTCATATGTCTACCCGCATGGCTTTCTGGGAGGTGAGTGAGACTTACCACAACACACTGGCCGGATGTCGCCATGTCTGTTCTCGCCGGACTTCCCTTTACTGTACCGTGCTCCCCGAAATGACGGAGAAAAAAAGATTACAGTTCCTAATGTTACAGTCCCTTCTGACAGCTCACATGGAGAAGCTAGCTGCCTCGCTGCTGCTGTCCCTTTCCGGCTCACACTCACATGACGTTTCTCTGCTCTAGTAGAGTGTGAATGTTGACAGGAATGGATGACGTAAGAAAGAGGCGCGCAATCAAGCAGCAGGATTTGGGAGACCCTCCCACTTCATACAACGGACGCATTTGGAATATGGGAGCTGAGGTGGCAACATTCTGTGGTAAAAAGTAATACTGACGGTGATTCAACTTTTGTACTTACGTTTTTTGTTTTAAGTCTGAATAGCCTGCTTTAATTATTTTTGCCACATTCAGTTTCTCTTACTGTCACCACAATGAGAAATTAAGAATATTTACCTAATTTATTTGTAACCAACCCCATAGCTGCCCCTCCCATACACACAGACAGATCATGGACTGTGCCATGGGCTATGTCTTACTGTTTATTTTTTGCCCTACTAGAATAAATCATAATTGCACATCCACTACAGTAGGTGGCAGCGATGCTCTCATTGAGTGCTGCAAGGAGCATTAGTTCCTCTGCAGAGGTACTTATTACAATTTTATAGACAAATAATACTGATTATACCGACCTATTTCAAGGTATTGGTACTGGTATCGGCCAGCTTTTCCCTCGTTTTACTATCATGAACTAGAAATTAGAAAAATAGAAAACTGCACAATTCAAGTGTTGCACTGAATAATAAAAACAAATGTGCAAAAAGAAATCTGTGCATTTACATGAATTAAATGCACAAATTAATTTATTGAAAATACTAAAAAGGCAGAATGAATGTTCCATGTGAGCAAGTCAGGATCAAGAATGTAAAACTAAATTCACAAAGATACACAGTGACTTCATGATACTTTGGCTGGTGTGACATTCCTCTCTTGAAAGCGGAACACAGAGTCGCCAGCTATACGAGAAGTAAATCTTGCTTCTTTTTTTTTTACACTCAAATAAAACCACGTTTTTCAGTAATCATGTAAAATACAAAAACATGTTCTATTTCCAAAAACGGTTGGATACATTTGTAGAGATACATGTAACATCACACCAAACAAAGTCAGGCCAACTTTCCTGATGAGCTGTGTACTGAGCTCTTTAGCGGCTAAACTGAAAAACAAGAATCCACCATCAAATGTGGACGAATGCAAGTGCATGCCAGTAAATCTTGGACTTGTGACCATCAGAAATCCACACATTCAAAATTACTCATGATGATTACACAGTAGCAAATGTATTACATATGAAGAAAGAAAGGCTAACATGAAGAGATTCTGAAAGATATGATTTAAAAAAAGAAAAAAGAAAAAAAGATAAAACTGCACAACTTGGTAGAGACTGGTGACAGATATTGCAGTAAGGGAAAAGGAAGAATATGGGTTCACCATGTGTAGTAGTAGTCTGTGGGGTGACAATTATAACTTCAGTCTATCCAGCTCTTATTCATGACAGTAGCACAAAAAGTTGAAGATATGTCCATAACTCTGTGAAAGTTATCCTTTGGCTTTTCACAATTCCGCAGGAGTCCATGCTCTGTAGGTACCACCAGTGCGTGAAAAGCTCATCTAGTCTCAATGCAGTGCATCCATTTATTTGGGAAGGCAAGGTGTTGAGGACAGTTTATGGGAAACGAAAGACCACAACGTTAAGAGTAGGCTGAGATTTTGTAGAAAAAACGCATAGCTCTCCCACAAGGTTTGCTGTTTGCATTTCCATCGAACCTGCGAAATAGTCAAATCAACCAGGTTATTAACTAACTTGCTCCCAAAAACGTATAATTACATTCTATCGTAAATGTCTTAAGTGTCCCAAAGACGTATTTATATGTTTTTTAATGTTTTTATTTTATTTTTTATGCTAGAGCATACAGAAGGCTTTGATGCAGCCTCTGAACTGCAGGTGGCTGCAGAATATAAGAGATCAACCAGGGCCATGTTGCAAAAAGCTTTCCTCCACTGTTTTAAACAGATTTGTGAATAATGATGAAACTTAGCTACATTCGAATAATAATTGCTGCAAAACTGAAACAGACAGAAATATAAATTAAGAGTCTCTCATCTTTCAGTCAAAATTCAGTAAAACAGCCAGGAGCAAAGGGGGTTGCTTCAGTGAAAATGGCTGGGAGTGAACGAGTTAAAAACACATTTTTAAATGTGCATTTGCAAAGCAGAAAGATGTATTACAAAAGTGGTTAGTTATTTACTGATTTCTCCAAAACAAAAATCGTAATTAAGCTGCAGTGTGGACATAGCCAAAAACAGTTTTTGAGTGAAAAATGGGCCATTCTGGCAAAGAAAAGTTCATTGAATGCTTTATGGCCTTGAAATACTTACTTTGTAACTAATTGCCGTTCACTTGCATTGACGGTGTTCCTCCGTGGTCAATCGCTGCTCTTTCTCTACTGCGATTCTCTCGTTCTTCATCTTCCTCATCCCGCTCCTCATTGCCACTGTGGTTCTTACAATACAGTCTGAAATAAAGGAGGATTTGTAACTAACACAGAACAATACGAATGAATACCCCACAAAGCTGTGGCTCAATAAAAGAATGGACTGTGCAAGCATTTGACTTGTACTAGACTAGAAATAAGACTGGCGCGAGTAGTGCTTACTTGTAGATTCCACGTGCCATGTTCTCAATGTACTTTGCTTTGTCCTGCAGACCGCAGTGATAGTGGTAAGTCTTCACACAAGCTTTGATCTCACATCCAATGGTTGCACCCAGCTGGGTGCAAAGTGTGCATTTCTTCAAATACAACAAGACAACCACAAATTCGCATTAGATGATAACAGGCAAATTCCAGAGCAATTGATCAAACGCTGGGTAGAGAAAATCTTTTAACCATTCTTTTCCCCCTCTTAATCTCTTGGATTACGGTTTTCACATCAAAGTTCCCGAATTCGGCGCGTGATGTGGTGGTCAGCTGAACTGTCCCAGACGAAAAAAGCTGTAAATCAAGAACAGAAGATTCAATATCACAGCACATTTGCAGCACTTAAATTCATCGCAGCAACTGGTCTGTCCCCGTTTCCCGCTCCACACACATGCGCACTCGCTCGCACAGACCTTACCATGCATTTATAGTGAGCAGCCACTTTCTTGGAGTTATCGGTATGAAGCACGCCCCTCGTTTCATTTTCTTCATCACCAGCATGGCAAAAGCCACAGCGCTGGCCGCTATCACCCGGACTGGCCCGAAGAGGCGACCTTTCCCTCTGCAACACACAGTAGACCACTGAGAGGCCAAATTCAATCAAGCCACACTGAAAAGGTCTTTGTGCGCAGGCCTACGTGTGAGGAAGTCTCCTCGTCTGCAGCCTGTGAGGAAGTGGAGCGCGTGTCTTCTGATTGGCCACGAACCTTGGTTCTTCCTTTCTCAAACCTTCCTCTGCCCCTATTTTGTGGCGGCGAAGAGTCCGAGTCATTGGCCACGCCTTCCTCTTCATCTGAAAACAAACAAAACAGAGAGAAAGAAACCTTTATTAAAAAAAATAATAATAATGCATCCATTTGAAGTTTTACTCATGTGAATGTTGTACAAGTGTAGGGAAAAGTGCATGGATCTGACATGTTAAATAATAAAATGTTATTACATTGTAGACAGACTTACCTTCAATGCCATCTCGAGAAGCGTCTCGATGTTTGCGGCAGTAAACGCTACAATTGGGAGCAAATAGTAGTTCAATAGTTTCATGAAAAGATCCATTCTTCAGATGGTCTAATGGAGTCAAAATGGAAAGTAACTTACAGGTAAGTTCCTTGTGACGCATTCTCTTTAACCTGGGCTTTGTCCTTTACAGCGCAGTAATAGTGGTAAGTCCTCCGGCACGTATTCACGTCACAGCCAATAGTAGCTCCCGGCCGGTGACATGACGAACACATCTGTAGCGGTATGTGGAGCTTTTATTATTATTTTCAAAATAAAAAACACATTTCTTTCATTTTACTAATGTCATTTTCATGGGCTTAAGTATGTTAATGATATGTTAGTCAGGTAATTATAGCGAGACAGCACCCCCCAGTGGGCATGACTGTATTGTTGCAGGATTTAAATTTATGACCTAAAAAAAAAAATGCCATAGTGAAAGAAAGTAGTTGCTTAGGGGCCAGCAACCACATAGTTTCATCCTTTGATGCATTCAAAAACAACTACATGGTAATCTCCCAGGTAAAGGACAGCACATTTTGTGATGCCGGTGATTATTTCATCTGACTTCAGGAAAAAAATTTCCCCATAGGAAAAAAAAACCCCATCAGTTCTGTCAAAAAACCTTCTTTAACTTTATTAACCAAGTGGTTTGTAGATATCTGAAATTGGCTGGCAACCAGTCTAGGGTTTACCCTACCATTAGCTCAGTGTCAGCTGTGATAGTCTCGAGTTCACCCAAATATGGATAAATGGATGTTTTAACGAGATAAAATTACAGTATAGGGAAAATTTCATATTTATCATGACCAACATTTTCACTGTTATTGCATTATCACACTTCAGTACTACTAAAACAAATATGCAAATACTACTGATCCCCCACCCCAAAAACAAACAAACAGATCAACAGTATGCACCAAACACACTGTAACACCTTTTCAGTATAATAAAAATACAAAATAAAAATCATCAATCCTGCATTATATTTTGACAATAGACATTGGAAATAGCAACAACCAAATAGAATGTAATTATATAGACCCCACAAAATATATTTTAAATGGCAACGACAGCGGTGATATATTGTCACTCTCTTAAGTCTTAATATTTTGCCGGCCACCTCTACTAAAATTGATCACATCCTTAGTTAAACTCAATCATTCAATTCAAAAGTAAGGCTTTCCAATACAATTAGGTTTTGGTTGATGAACACATGAAATTCATAAAAAAAAAAATGTTTTCATCAGGTTGCTACAAACACAATCATATTATTGCCATTTTTAACTGAGTGTAAGTTACCAGGATGCACACGAAAACGATTTAAAACTGCATTTTGAGCAAACAACATTCACGAGGCTTAGACTTGTCAATTTTAGTTGGCTATATTCACGCTTTTACTGGACTCAAGCACTTTATCCAGGTGTTAACCGTTCCTGCTTGACGTTCCAGACTGAGCTATGCCTGCTACTCGAGGGCTTAAGTCAAGGATAGTTAAGACTTCAAACACAGAAAGGAATAAATCTAGACTCCTGTTGTAGTTTTATTCGTGGATTTACCACTTTTACCATTCATGTGCAAGCAGAGGTGCCATAAGGTGGGAGCAGGGAGTAGGGGATGATGTGGCCCTAGATACCGGCAATATTTTTTTTTGAAAATTTGCAGTATTGATGTGGAGGAGAGAGCCCAAATCAGATAGGCCGGGAGCTAGGTGCACTCCTCAAGATGTTTATTGTTACCTTTTTTTGACTATGAATTCCTGTTATCTCATACCTTGGGCCATCACAAGTTGATAGGGACCACCCCCAACTCAGGGCCGTTTGGTCACAGGGGCCAAAAAAAAAAAAACTTTTGGGAAAAGCTACTGGAGAAATCGTGTAATTGCAATTGACAAGGTACAGCAACTGCTTAAATGGTCAGAAAACTCTAAAGTTTTGCACAGAGTTTTGCTGACAAATGGCGGAAATAGCAGGAAAATAATCATGGGCTTCCTGTATTTCAATTCTCAAATATCACCCTGAACATACCCTAAAAGATCAAAAAATGTCTCTCCGCCTCACAAATTACCATCAAAAGTGATCCATTTCAAACATTTTATTATACATCTCACTGCCGCAAATGTATTTAAAAAATATCCCACCTTCAATTTAAGTCCCAGATGAGCTTTCTATCTAACATTTCTTAACAATAGATAAACATTCTGTGTAGCCAAATGGAGAAATATCAAATAAGGTGCATCTTAACCATAAAATTGAACTAAGGCCCCCGAGGACCGGATTCTGACACCTGTGGCTTTGGGGATTGTGTCACCCTCAAACCATAGTGGTTCTAACTTGCCAGTGTCTGTGTTCATGTGAAATCCATGGTCGAGAGGAAATGGGATCTCTGGGTTGTGCTGATGAGCCCTCTTCCAGACACATACCTGGAAGTTGACTCTTATGTGCTGGAAGGGTCTCTGTGTTGACCTCTCCACCTTCCCACCTTGCAAGAGGGTCGTTTTCCAGCACATAAGAAGAGTCAACTTCCAGGTACAGCGGATTGAAAAATTATTCATTCCTTCAGTTTTTCAACATTTTGGCACAATAAGACCACAAACATAAATATATTTTATTGAAATTGTATGTGAAAGTTAAACACAAAGTAGCACACAATCTTGAAGTGAAACAAAGTGTCTATCTTGTTTCAAACTTGTTTTATAACTAAAAAACTGAAAAGTAGGGTGTGCAAAAGTATTCAGCCCCACCACTTGAACTAATACTTTGTCGAACCCCCCTATGTTGCAATTACAGCTTCAGGTCTTGGGGTATGTCTCTATCCAGTCGGAAGGGTGAAATGTTTGCCCATTCCTCCTTGCAAAACAGCTCCAGATCAGCTAGGTTCAGGCATGAAAACGGTTCAGGGGTGAAACAGGTGAGAAGCACTTGGACCAACATTTTTACCATTAATATTCGTCAGGCGCTCGTCAAACAGGTGGGTGGGTGGGTGGGGGGATGGGGGGTGGTGAGGTGGACGAAGGGATGGGCAATTTAAATGTTCAAAATTTTAATGCCGTCAAGAACAACTTTTTGCGAAAATTTTAACATCTTTGCTACATTTATTGGACTATGGATGGATGTTGAAAAAAACATTTTGAATCGAGCAGACCTTCCGCATTCAGCAGATAAGGCTCCACACCTGTGCACTCTATCTTTCTTGCATCCAGTAAACAGTCAATATTCAGTCTCCTGGTTGTTATTATTAGTATAGCGAGCAATCAAGATTTAAAAAAAGTGGAACTTTATAAAGGTATTTTTATTCATTGTCAGGATCTTGTCCTTTTTTTGGTTCCCAGATTTTGTGTGACCATGTTTAATGTTGCGCCTTGATACCCTGGTCCACCTGGTGCCCTGGGGGCATAACATTATTCATTTTAGATAGTATAGTACTACATAACCCATGTTTCAAATATTGTTTAAGATTGTACTTAGATGCAGAAAAATAGCTTAATCCCATTTGGAATTGGAATTCTGGAATTTTCTGTTTTTTTTCTCCAATTTAGGTACAGTGGAGTATTTTGGTCATAGCTTCTCTAATACTTCAGATAGAAAGCTCATCTTGGACTTAAATTGAAGGTTATACATGTGGGAAGTTTTTAATATACATTTGAGGCAGTGAGATGTATAATAAAATGTTTGAAATAGATCGCTTTTGATGGTAATTTGTCAGGCGGAGAGACATTTTTATTTATTTATTTAATCTTTTAGGGATATGTTGAGGGTGATATTTGAGAATTGAAATACAGGAAGCCTATGATTATTTTCCTGCTAGTTCCCCCATGTGTCAGGATACATCGTGCAAAATGTTAGTTTTCTGACCATTTATGCAGTTGCTATACCTTGACATTTGCAATTACACTATTTCGCCAGAAGCTTTTCCCTAAAGGGGTGTTTTTTGGCCCCTGTGACCAAAGGGCCCTGAGTTGGGGTGGTCCCTATCAACTTGTGATGGCCCAAGGTTTGAGTTAACAGGAAATCATAGTCAAAAAAAGGTAACAAAAAAAACATCCTGAGGAGTGGACCTGGGTCGGGGCCTAAGGTTTTTTTTTTTCACAGGGCCACAAATCCCTCTCTGAGTGCAACGTTTACACATATAGCTACACGGTGGCGGTCAAATCAGCCAAAGGCGCGTTTTGCGCAAGCGAGGTTCACTTATTGTCAGGATGCGCAGGGGCTGACGTCACCCACCCTGATTGGGCCATTTGCTTTTTTTCCTCTCACAAACAATTCACAAAAATGCACAATACGACAATTAAAAATCTTAAAACAGAGTTAATTGTTTGACACTGGCTTAGCTGCACTCTCATGATGTACAGGACACTAAGGTCTCACAAGGTATGCTCTGTCCAACATCTCAAGTTTTTGTGGGACAAGAGCACAATTGTCAATAAAATTTCAGAACTGTATGGGTAGACATTCAAATGTGGAGTGTCCACTGTCCCGCTTTACAACCACCTTTGTTAATGCTGTGTTAAAAACGACTCACCAGCTTGTTTCCTCTTTTGATTTCCTTCTTTACATCTTCAACAGAAAACCCTCCGATGTTTTCATTATCAGAGTGCGATGAGACCAGGGCAGAGGAGAAAAGCTAGGCCACAAACATGAGAAACAACATTATTTGTGCTTGTATCCACCATCAAAAGCAAAACAGCTCCCCAGTTCATATCTTGTCAGTGACTTTATTAAAAACAATGATAGGAAAAATAAAGCTAAGACAACCTATTTGGACATATCACACTTATAGTAGAGACATACTATTTTTTCTCTATCTCTCTCTTCTTCTTCTTTTTTTTTTTATCAAGAAGTGCAAAATAACTAAGTAGGTTTCCATCTAACCAATCTGAGACAATACCAAACCACATTCTACACACATAACAAATGCTAAGACTAGAGATTTTAGAAAGAAAAATAATAATGAAGTGATAACAAATTGGGTTTGGTCCAATGTTTAGTGAGTGTAGTTTTGTTTTGTGAGATTAATTTGAGCATGTTTCCCTTTATCACATCCAAAATACCTGCTTGTAGCAGCTTTGTTAATTGGTGACTTGTTTGTGTTCAAAGTGCAGCAGGGTGAAAATTGACGTAAAAACATACCGCTTCCTACTCCACTTTTCACAATAAAATACATTACAAAATGACTTAGAATACAACCCCAAGGTGGTATTATGACCTGTTTTGGGCTTTTTGATTGTTTTGACAAAGCCATTTCAAAATAAAATACTGCCCACGGGTTAATTAATAAGGTTCAATCTCGACTTTTGTTTTTTTGCTCTTTTGTTCCTGTTGTAGGTGGTGGTGTCTGCATGTGTGCACCACGCTGCCCTTAAGAGACCAAGGCATGCACAGCAGGAACAGCACACTCAACAAAGTGAACAAGGCACACCACACGGATAGCAAAGCCGTAACAATCACAACAAAATTATCATGAAATTCCTGGCAACACTTTTAACCAGCATTATAATTTGTTTAAATGTCTGTTATTGTCAATAGCCATAAGCATCGACTCTCTTTCTTTCTTTCTTTCTCTGTGTGTATATATATATATATATATATATATATATATATATATATATATATATATAAAAAAAAAATTGTTTTACGTTTTAAATCATATTAGTAATGATAGCATCAATAATGATATTGTAATTTATCATTTATATCTCGGATCATAATCCACATATTTTTCTGCACGGTACACAGTGGCTTTTACATTTACTAACATTCATATTCATCAAAAACATGTTTGTGAATCCAAGGTTAGAAAACATGTGTGAAAAATAATAAATAAATAAATAAATAAATAAATGTACACAGTGACTGAATAAAAACCACAAAAGATTCCCTCTGGGCAGAATTATGCAATAATTTTGCCAAATGAAGGTGAACTTACTTTCTAGAGTCACATGCTACAAGTAAAAGACCACTGTGCTCTGCTCACCATGCACTTGTGATGGGCTGCCACCTTCTGGCTGTCAGACAATAGCAGCTGCCCGCACTCCTTTTCCCGGCTGGTTCGACAAAAGGCGCATTTAAGCAGGCGAGCCGCAGCACCTTTCCTCTGCCCAGACATGATCTGGAGCGCTGAGAGCGGATGACTTCCTAATGAAAATAAAACAATGGTAGTGAAAAAGACCAACTGGATTAGACAGATTTAAGACATGATACTCATCAGTAAAACTGCTTCAACCACAGTATGAGTTGATGAACTGAAGCCAGGGGAAAAGAGTCAAACATGCAACTGGAAGTAGAAACCAACTAGAATACGAAACTATAAAAAGCGATGAAAGAACGCAAAATTGGAGTGTTGCATCCAAAAGACAGACTTGAGATGTTTGAGGTCCACACAGATGCTGAATCATCACTTCTTCCATAACAGACGTCACGTAGTACATTTGTGACATGTAATTAAGTATGAATAAAAAATAGTCAAATTACTAAATAAGAAAAATTGCTTGTGTATAATGGCAGTGCTAGTTTATTCTATCGGCACAGCAGAGGCCTGTGGATGCAACATCAGTGGTCACTATAAGCTATAAGTGTAACTATGTTAGATTAGGCAAAATCAGGATCAAACCAATTCTATCTTATACACAGTGTACATGATGACTACCTGCGCTGCGCATATACATTTTTGAAATGATGCAATACACTGTGCTGACACTATCTTCTCAGTATTTATGTGCACTGTATATGTACCAAATCTGACTCCTTTTTTTGCATCCACTCAGTAAAAATATGATTCTATGGAAAATGGGCCATTTTAGAACAGTGCATCTTTTAAAAAAATATATTTTTTGTAAACATTACGTGATTATTTTTACTATTTTAAAATATTCATATTTAATTATAGATTAACATTACATATTAATTGGACATGTATGTGAAAATTAAAACCACTTCTGCCAACAAGGGTCATCTCAATCTCTAAAGGTGTGCATTATTTTCAGGGATGGTGTGATTAAAAAGCTGCTCAGCGGCCTCGATGGATGGAATGGACGGGAACATTTCAAGATGAGACTCAATAATAACGTCAAAATAAGTGTTTTGTTTTTTCTTAAGACAAACAATGTACTGCGACGCCTAGAACGAGCCATTACTGCCATGATAGCAGAGCCACCATCGCCCCACTGCGGCGGCTACATCGGTGTGTAAACACAATAAGCCCATGAAAACGACATTTAAATAAGTCTTATTACAAAGTCAACTGTTCGCCAAACAATCCTCATAAATGAACATTTCAACATATTGTACGGCGAACAATGTGAGGAATATGTGGCTGCTGCTCATGAAACGAGGAAACTCCCCCAGATTTCTCCCTACAAAGTTTTGAATTAAAGGGGGTGTGTATCTCCTTCTCCGACAAACTAGCTATAAACTGGTGATTTTTTGGGAACTGGGAACGTTTCAACGCCTCGAAATGTTTCACAAGGCCCCAGTTTAAAAAATAAAAAGGCCAAGGTCTGAAAAGAGGACTTTTTGTTTCGGCGGTAGTGGGAAGCGGAAAAGCAGCGAATATTTCCCTTTAAATGAGGGATATTGTCATGACAGGCGCGGGTCTTTGCAAACCGCTTCGAAAGCAAAGAGCGCCATACGTGATGTATCCCTGAGAAGAGAGCAGCTTGGCTTGAGCGCCAGCACAACGGCCTCGAACCACAGGAGGCCACGGAACACGCTGGCTGTCTCGCAAGCCCGCGATACAAAAGTCTTACCTGCCAACTATTATCTTACGGCGCCAAGATGTTAAATTAGGAAAGTGTGGCGAGTGGTGACTGAATTTTCCCCGTCCTTCTCAAGTGATCGTGTGCTTTCCTCACTCAACTACGGTTAAGCTAGCTACCAAGGCCTTACACTCGCTACTTCCGGATGTGAGTTTCAGAATAAAAGTATCGGTGACGATTTGCATTCTGGTCTCTGGAAATGTGAAAATGTGATTTCGCACACAACGCGGATGCAAGACACTTTATCGTTACAGTACGTTGTATGTGAAACTATAGTCACTGCAGGGAAGTATACACCAAGTTGATGAACTTTAATGGGGAGTAGCAAACTGTGTATACAGGTTAATTATGTTAACAACTTCTGATTTATTTCAGTTGTTAAATTCAATTAATAGAATTCATAAATTAAAAAGATCAGTGGCAAGCTGTGCATTTGGTACCTGGACCTTCAGAAGGGTCACATAACCGATAAACCACCCCTTAATACCAACAATATCATATCATAATCACATCACATACTTATGCTTCTTAATTTATTTATTTCATTTTATTTTTCGCATTTATCAACTTCTTACGGCCTGACTAAAGGTTTAATTTACAACTATTTTTTGGTCCAGTAGTGGAACATGAAACATGAATGGTAATAATAAAAATGAAATATAAATAGACTAAGAAAAAAAAAACACAATGAGCAATAGATATAAAGTGTAGGTGTGAAGTTTTAAGTGATACAGGTTTATTTTGCATTCATAAGTCTGAAGATTATGTTCATGCAAGAGACTACAGTCTGCATGAACCTCCTTTCTGAGGGCAGAGGGTTGAACAATGTGACCGAGGTGTGTGGGGTCAGTCGTAATACAACCCAGTACTCCTCCTTCCTGTATGTTAGACTCATTACCTATGAGGGTTGTGTTGTCCACAAACTTGATCAGTTTTACGGACTGACGGCTGGAGGTGCAGTAATTGATGTAGTATAGAGAGAAGAGCCAGTGGGAAAGTATACAGAGCTCTGAGGAGCTCTGGTACTGATGGTCTTTGTGTCCGAGACAGTCTTCCTTGAAGCAGGCTAGCACATGGCATGACTCCAGTGAGGTGTTCAAAATGCCAGTGAAGAAATGAGCCATTTTATTTGCACAGTATTTTAGGGTATACGGGGAATTTTCCAAATCGGGGACTTTGTGGTGGTGCACCGGCAGCCATCTAAACGTTTTGCACACATCCTTCTCGTGGATTGACAAAGTTTAGTTATTGTTTTATTTGTTTACACTTGTTACATTTATGCCAGTTTTTCAAACATGTTGGTTTCTTTTTTTTATTGGATTCCCTGAATGCATACTTGAAAAAACAACAAGATTTAAATATTTGATAATATTTTTTTGGAGTGATAGATAGCCTTGAACAGCAGGCTACGTTTAAAAAAAAAAAATACAGAAAATAAGTACAGTATCGCACACCACACCTACTACAACTGTTATGTACTATTTTAACTAGACAATCGGATTTAGATTTACTTAATTTCTATTATAGCCCATTACTGTTACATTAGTGATGAATTCATCCGCACAAACAAAACGAACTAATTCATAAAAACAAACTTTCGTAAAAAGGGGGCGGTTCCAGCAAATCTACCGTACTCTTAACACGATTGGCTAAAATCGATGTCAGTCACTGAATGGGCAAAACATGCCCCCCGGCAAGAGGAGAGGGGAGAGGGGAGAGGGGAGAGAGGAGAGGACGAGGGTTGCAACTGCACACTAGACAACAGGGAAATGAAGTTGTCAGTCAGGCCAGCCATCTCCTTTAAACTAGGCAGCTAGCTAGTGACAGCCGGTCAAGAGTAGCGAGGTTTACAGTAATTAGCACCGCTACTATGGTCGTCCATCAGAGAATACTGTAGCCGCATTTTGTAACGAGTCGAGCATATAAAGCTAGTGATCTGAGATAAGGTTACATTTAAACGCAAACTAACAGTGAGAAAAGGAAAGTAAGAACAACTGCTAGCCTACTAGCTAACCTTTAGCCACCAGGCTTCCTCCAACTTTCGCATTTGGTCGGTAAGTTTTGACACTTGAGAATCTTTAATCCGTGTTTGGTATGTTGGTTGTCGTGTTCACTCTCCGCGTAGTTTTAGAGATTGCTCGTTTCTTGCCACTAGGTCACAAGCTAGCTAAACTTTGGCGACGAACATTGCTGTAGTTCTGACGTTTGAGCCGACACCCGCGACAACTGTTTTAACTTTTAAGAAGTTAAGTTCCAGATGAAGTTTATGTCGTCGCTTGCTAAATGTGTTGATCTGGTCTTAGCCATTGTCGACTTACCACTAAAATCAGCTAACCTACTGTCGCCGTGGCCTTATTTCCTCAGGTGTGCGTTTTGCAATCATTTCCTGATGCTCGTCACAATTGTATTTCTATTCTGACAGGGCTTGGATCATCTCCATTCAGTCATGCCTTTTCCTTTCGGAAAGTCTCAGAAGAGTCCAGCAGAAATTGTGAGGAGTTTGAAGGAGAATGTGGCATACATGGAAAAGCTGGACGCTGGGGAAAGTAAAAAGTGTGAAAAGGTGATAGTTGGGAAATAAAAAAACATTTGAATTGCTTTGACTTGGAAATGAATGTCTCTTAATTTAACTGTGCACTTCTCAGGTGGCAGAGGAAGCTTCAAAAAATCTAGCTTCCCTGAAGGAGGTACTTTGTGGGACAGGTGATAAGGAGCCTCAGACCGAAGCAGTGGCTCAGCTTGCACAGGAGCTGTACAACACCAACCTTCTCATTTCACTCATTGCTAATTTGCAACGGATCGACTTTGAGGTAGGGGACATGCACCCCATTGCTTTACTGTGTCCACAAAAAGTATTGTTTTGTGAGCGATAAATCAGAAATGCCAACATGTATCTTGACGAAGCCGCACAACCAAGTTATTATTAATTTATTTTTGCACAGGGGAAGAAGGATGTGGTTCATCTGTTCAGTAATATCGTGAGACGGCAGATTGGCACACGTACTCCGACGGTAGAATACATCTCTACACACCAACAGATTCTCTTCATGCTTTTAAAAGGGTAAGTCCCTCTTGTTTGATTCACATCAGAAACAAGAGTGTTAAGAGTAGTTTAGCCAGTTATATTCACACCATGAAAATGTTTCTGACACGATGACTTGCCTTGCAAATTTTAAAGCGATGCTAAAGAATATGTTCCAACAACTCCCAGAGAGCGAGCTTGAACTTGTTCATTTACTTGTGCGTTCGACATGTAATTGAAAAGAATGATTGCCAAATGTTAGTTTTATAACTATCTCAAATAAGGCCATCTTGATTGTATAAAACGGTTGTGTATTGTGGATTTCCAATTTATATTGAGTTAGTCAGCTGAGGCTGCTGTCTTTGTATGACCTCGATCAAATAATGCAGTATTATAAGACTGGCTAATAATAACCCATGCTGTCAATTGCCATATTCATTTGCATGCATTTTATGATCATCACTCTTCCTCTCTGGTATGCTTCTATAGTAGAATCCCAAATATAACGAAGAACATGCAAAACGAGGTGTGCTGACATCCAATCAGCAGTTCGACTTTTTGCGGTTTTGTGAGAATTTACTGTCGAGTGGAATTATGCATTGCACATTATGGCTTTGATTCACAGAATAAATGAGGCTATTGCAGGTATGACCTTGTACAGATGTAAACGACTAGACCTGACTTGTTTGTGTCCATCTGTCCAGATATGAGAGTGCAGAAGTGGCTCTGAACTGCGGAATGATGCTGCGAGAATGTCTACGCCATGAGCCCTTAGCTAGGACGATCCTCTTCTCTGAAGAGTTCTACTGTTTCTTCCGATATGTGGAGCTCTCCACCTTTGACATAGCATCAGATGCATTTGCATCATTCAAGGTAATGCTATGACAGTTAAAAAAAAAAAATCCTGTCTGTTAAGCATTATATTGCAGTTCCTTTAACAACTTTATTTTCCGCTGGCAGGATCTTCTCACGAGGCATAAGCTTATGTGCGCTGACTTCTTGGAGAACAATTATGACCAGGTAAAGCCTCACATTTCCTCCACAGAAATAACATTGTGACTCGATCTAATATTCCTTTAAAAAATGTCTGCAAGGTGTTTACAGAATACGAGAAGCTCCTGCATTCTGACAATTACGTCACCAAACGACAGTCTTTAAAGGTACTGCCTTCACAACTGTAACATGAATCAAAGCAGTGTCAATATTTGCCGCCTACAAATTACGACTGGAAACGCATTTTCAGCTCCTGGGTGAACTTTTGCTGGATAGACACAACTTCACAGTGATGACAAAGTACATCAGCCGAGCAGAGAACTTGAAGCTGATGATGAACATGCTAAGAGATAACAGTCGCAACATCCAGTTTGAAGCATTCCATGTTTTCAAGGTGAGAGTAACTTTTTTCTTTTTCAACTTGTATGAGAAATTCTATGGTTGGTATTTTTCTCTGATGCAGGGATGAGTGATGTGTATCTTTTATTTGCAGAAAAGGGCAAGTGATCAGATAAGATGAATAGTAATAGGAGTAAACATGTATGGACTTATGCCCAACGACATGAAACATTCCTTGTTGTAGTGTTAATTTGATCAGACAGTTTAAAATTTTGTCTCAGGTTTGGTCCAGCTTCAATCTCGCTTGTTAGTCAACCTCATCCAGTTTTTACTTAGTCAACTTTTAGTCGACTATAAATCTAGCATTTTAGTCTATATTTTAGTCCATGAAAACGTAATTTTATTTGGCTATTTTTAGTTAAAAAAAAAAAACGGTCTAAGTTTTAGTCTAGTTTTTGTCAGGACAATCATTTTGGATCTAAAACTATTTCACATAAAAAATTCTCATCTTTTTGATGAAAAACAACTTCACACACAATTACAGTATATCAACAAGTGGCTACTATGGCGCTATGCTACGAGCTAGTAAATTAGCATGCATTAGTTAGCGGTCGGATTAACATTATTGTTGGAACGTTACATCTGTTGGATTAATGTTACGTTATAACTATAATTTAGTTTATTTTTTATCTTTCACTGTGAATCCACCTCCTGTCTGTCGCATGTGTTTGTGCATGTTGCACTCGCTAGCTGCAGATTTGAAAGGGTGTGTGTCACATGACAGTGACAGATTAGCAGAGACAGGACAGGATTTTGCAAAATCAAATAATTTTAATCTCGTCTTCGTTCATGAACTAAAATGTCCATGGATTTTAGTTCAGTTTTTATTAAGTGAAGTACATTTTCGTCTTGCCTTCATTAGTCGATGAAAATGCACACTGACTTATTGTTTATTAATGAGGGTTTTAGTCTAGTCTAGTTTTCGTCTGGTGAAATAAGTGTGTTGACAAAATATTTTTGTTTAGTCTTCATTAACAAAATGAACACTACCTTGTTGGATGTCGCAGGTATTTGTTGCAAACCCCAACAAGACTCAGCCAGTGCTGGACATCCTGCTGAAGAACCAAACCAAGCTGGTGGAGTTCCTGAGCCACTTCCAGACAGACCGGTCAGAGGACGAGCAGTTTTGCGACGAGAAAAACTATCTGGTCAAGCAGATCCGTGACCTGAAGAAGCCCACAGCCCTTGAGGAAGCTTGAGGCCGCAGGATGGAATGCTCCAAAAGCGGTAGATGCAGTTGTGGCGACCAGCGTCTTAAGACATGCTTTTTTAAAGGTTTAGCGTTCATTACACAATATAGGAAGAACGTAAAGGTGACTTCAGTCTGCTTTTAGTTTCGATGGGATTTCCGTACAGCAACCTAAGTGGGCCAAGAACTCTTATATAAACCGTAGTGCTTCTTCTGTGTTGAAATGTCCATTCAACGCCTTAAACTGTTTCTCCGACACATTTTTGCCAGCACAGACCTTAGAATGACAACATCATTCTATTGGTAAAATGAGCTCCGGCAGTAAGATAATGACAGAAACTGTTGACTGCAAAACTGAGGGGGACGTTTGATTTTCCAATATGATCTCATCCGACCCGTCTCGTGACAGATCTGATTCATTGCCTTGTTGTTTATTTTCTCTTTTATTGGAGTATTTAAACAATGTCGAAACGCAGCTTTGGCATGTGGATTATACTAATAACCACGTTTGCACATTGTCGTTCCTAGTGCCTAAAAACGTCGTTTTTAGACCTTTGTCTGCATTTTGCGCTCACAGAGATTAGCGACAAAGTTACCAATGCATTTGCAAGCACAGCAAGAGAAAATCAAAACGGACGAGGAATTAATTGATTGTGAGGTGGTTTCAGCCAGCTCGCATGTCTGAAATAGAAACGAGGCATCAGATAGTGCTGCGGGGTAGCAGCCATCACTGGCCCATCAACACAATGTATCAATTGATCTCACTGGGAGGACTCGGTTCCAACCTCGCATTGTCATGTACATTGTATTAGGGCCACACTAAAAAGAAAAAATACTATTGCTGTTAGAATCAAGCCATGCAATTCTGAGAATACAGTTGGAAATATTTTCTGAATAAACTAAAAACATTACTTGAGTTAAGTCAGAATTTTAAAAATGCAATGTCACATTACACTTCAGTACAAGTTTTAATGAGTTTTAAAAGCTATTCTATAATATCGTGCCACATCGATGCTATTGCCATTATGAGCATTTTACAGTAACTTTTTGTTGGGTTTGTTCAATCAACCCCAAATGTTATGATGAAAATATTACTTTGTAATAAAATGGCAAGTTTCCAGCATCTGCTCTCAGACCGAGACTTAATCTTTAAGGGAATTTTGACATGACCTCGTTCAAATTACAGCTTGAATCTTATTTTCTTTTCTTCTATATTCCAACTTTATTCCTATAACATTCCAACATAAATCTTGTTACATTTTCCCTTGTAGATTGCCAATGTATTTTTCCCCAGTGTGGCCCTAATACTCTTCATATATCCTCTTTCAAACAATGATGAACAAAATGACTTCTCAGACATGACTGATCGCGGGAGAATGTGAAAAATTAAGATAACATTAATCCGCTGCTACTGCAAAGGCATAAGTATATGTATATATATATATGAGAGAGTAGACACACATAATAGTAGTCATACCAAAGTCTGTTTTCTCCATAAATTAACATTAAGATTACATTTTTCCAAAAAGGCTTGCCTTGTTGTATGAACGTCGCTTAATTCAGAAAAAAATCAGACTTGAGCACATTTAATATAAAAATAAAATCATGTTTTGTTTTAAATATTTAACTTTGATTATTTAGCACAAAAAAAATGTTGACAGGGTCAGATGTTTTTGTGATGCTTGATATAAAATAAAAATAAAAATTATAATATTGCATTTGTTCCACTATGATGCACTTTTGAAGCATCATTTAATCAAGAGGGACAATGTTACGATAATAAGTGGTGAATATATTAATTTCTTCGCGGTCATTTCATTTCATTTGGTTTGGTGTATCTGCTTTACTTCAGCCATTGGGACGAAAATGTAAAATTTCAGGATGAACCGTTATTTCAATGTTAGTGGTTTGTATGCATGCATTATGTGATCTGATCTCTATACATGGTCAAACTTGAACAGGGTTTTTCTTTGTGGAAAACATTTAGAAACTATTTCATTGGGTGGCGCCACATGTATGTTACTTCATAATGAATTACAGTGTGGGACCTAATGGTGAATGATGCCTTATTTAAAGATGTTAAATGGATTGTAGCGGTCATGTTCATTTCAATAAGTCTACATTTTTAAACCAAAGCTTTTGTAATAGCGGGACATGTTATATTGATTTGAGTCGAATGTACATTGTTCATAATTATTAGTTCAAATACACCCAAATGGGATATATTCTCCTTTAGTGTAAATTTTAAACAATACAATATATATACACAGTAGGTATCTCGCTCTCTGTTATACAGCTACTTTACCTAGAGGGAGCTCCATGTATTATTTGGCACCTTGTTTATATTGTGCTAGAAAACATTTCATGTTTATAGGATCCTACCTCCAGTTGTGACTATAGACAGTAAATCACTGGCAAGATAATGACATTAAGTCCCTATTTTTTAGACTATATAGCTCAAAGCAATATACTGTATAGCCTTATAATTAGGGATTTAACTCTATGTTTCCTTATTCTGGTCGCTTTTGATGCCTTCCCCTCTTATTTAAACATGAGCTGACTGACTTTTGAGCTGAGTTTGCTGTACATACATTTATAAAGAAAAGTGTGAAAGCATTCAAATTAAATAAACTTTGGCAATTTAACTGCATGTGATTTGCAGATTGTTTCAAATTCACAAAAGTCTTCTGGGTCATTTGCTTGGAAATAACACAACACTGTTACTATGCATTCATTTTTAACATGCATGACTTTAATGTTCAGTGTCATGTAACACAAATGGGAATATTTGATACCACTTTTTTTTTCTTTTTTACTGATACCATTATGAGTACTCATTTTTCGAATAGTCAATGTACCGATACCACGAGTACTTTTGATACATAAAATTTCCTCCAAACAACGACGGATACATTTAAAGAAAGACCTATATATCCTAACCTAACATTCTCCTTAAACTTGCATGAAATTGATGGCATATTTCTACTTCCTGATCATAAAACGGCCACAAGAGGGCAGCCGATGCCGGTATCGTGCGCTGTCGCAAGAATGATAGCTTAAAATATAAAGCCAGGTTTCCAGGCTCACCCAACTCTAGACATAAACCTATAGAATCATCCACATGTTGACTATCTGTATGTGAACAGTTAAAATAACAGCCCTGTTTCTCAAGTGCACCCCAGTTGCCATAACCTCACTAATGCTGCACATTTTGTTCAAGCATTACAGTGATGTTCAAGTCAATTCATCTTGTATTGGGTGGGACGGCATGGGTCAGTGGTAGACTGGTCGTCTTCCAACCCAGAGGTTGTGGGTACGATCCCATGCCATTGAGACCATGTCGATTGTTCTGAACCCCCAGTTGCTCTTGATGCTGCGTCATCAGTAGTTTAATGTAAAGCGCTTTGAGGGCCTTGCAAGGTGCCAAAGCACTATATAAATGAAGTACCATTTACCAAAATGTGTTGGACACTTTACAGAGATCAGTCCACACCTGTGTGCTATAAAAAAATAAAATAAAAATCGACCAATCTAAGGTGTTTAAAGGGGCTTTTTCTCTCTGAAGATGCAATTAATGGTGAAGCGTACCATATTTGGGGAGTCTCCGGAAAAGTGCTCCTTTTGGAAGTAAAAGATTCCGCCTGACGCCAGCAAAGATTATTTCAAACACCTAACACACTAAATTTGGCATAAATTAAACTTGGTAAATCCATCCGTCTGTCAATTTTCTGAACTGCTTATCCTCAGTACGGTTGTGGCAAAAATGTCATTTAAAAGACTACAGGGCACATACAAGCCTCACATTCATTCTAATAATAACTATTTAGATTTTTGAGTTAACCTAACATTTATGTTTTTTTAATTTGGGGAGGAAGCAAAAATGTGAAGAACATGCAAACTCCACACATATAGGCCCGAACCTCAGACCTGTGATGTATAGGCCTACATGCTAACTTCTACTTCACTGTGCTGCCAGTTTGTTTGTTCTCTTGTGAAAAGACTTAAAACAATAAACAAAATGGAAACCCTCCAAATGGATATAGCCTCATTTTCTCAGGTAACATTTCCATGGAAAGTTTATCATCATTTTACAGATATTGACTAGATTTACTAATGATTTAGTAATTGTTTCCCCCTCTTTCATGCAACCTAAATCAACAGCATGTTGTCTTATAATGCCCAGATCTACACTATTGGGAAACCAATGTAATTTCAAGTGTTATATGTATTTATGCCATCACAATTTTTACAGTCTAATGAATTTTGTTCTGTATGTCATTGAGGATTTGCGTCAACTGTCCTGCTTGTTTACACAGCATATTTACTTCAGTTCAAGAAGCAACCTCCTCCTCTTCGGTTCATGTCAGCCCGGTTCTAAACACTGGTGGGACATATTCCAGTTTTCCAGGAGGTAACCAACATAAAGACTGTTGTCTCTTATCTCTAAGCACATTTTTTTTTAATGATTACTTATTACAACTGAAATATCAACCCTGAATACTAAGTTTTGAGTGGTTCCACAAGCAAAATAGTCCCTAATTATTAAACCACCTCACATTCATGCAATGCAACAACTTGGTGTGTCTGCAGGTTAATATAACACGTGGAGTTAACTTTAATAATTGCTGCAAATGCCATAATCATTAATAAATACAGAAATATGGGCGTTTGGTGTTCCCATAAGCCACGTCGTTTCCACGCTGCACAAGCAGAAAACATGAAGGATGGGAATGTAGGTCAAAGTTCGACCCGGGAAGAAGGCAAGTTAGGCAACGCTGGTTCCCACAATAACGTAAGGGGGAGGGGAAGGGAATGGAGGGGGTTGCACCAGGCTGCTAACGGCTCGTGGAGGGACAAGAACTAAGAACTAATGATAAACACGTTTTTGTTTTTTTTGGAGGGGGTAGATTTGTGTGTAAATGAGGCGGGCTCCTGCAGACCGAGCAGAAGGGTATGTGGGGGCAGGGTTTACAAGGGTTAGAGGTCACAAGCCTCTCCTGGGCTGCTGCTTTAACCAACACACAGATCAATGTAGCCACATTGGCGGAATAAAGCTAAATCGCTGTTGGGTATTTATTTTTTAAAATGCTCTTTATTGCCACAGCCACCCCGTTTGTAAAAAGAAAAGAAAAAAGGTATTTTGGTGGGCATTTACGCCCACGAAGATTGCTTAGCGCGTCCACCCCGCCCCCACAAACAAGAAAAGCTACTATAAGATGCTCTCACGATTTCATGCATGACAAAACGTTTTGTTGGTGCCAAAAAGGGCCGCGCAGGATGCAACATCTGCGGCCAAGGGTGAGTGGAGTGGACTCGCTAGTTGCTCTGTACGATGGACCAGGCTTGCCTTAATTCTTTTCCACACTCGGTGCAACCAACTCAAGGTAGGCTGCTCTTTCATTCTCACGCGTGTCCCATTCATTGAAGCTACTGTCGTCATTCATTGATCGCCTACAACTACCTGGTCATTAAAGTAATGCGATTGCGTTCATGTTTTACAGAAAACAAATTGAATTTATATCGAAACTTTCTTTATGTGAAGCATGTGTTGAAGTCTTTGTACATTAATTCCAGAATGTTTGTCGTGGACAAAAACAGATGCGTTATCTTGTTAGGCTTCGAGATACAGTGTGTGTTTGTTCTCTAATCGAATAAACTTGGATGTGATTGTCACTGCGAGTTGTTTTTTAATTGAGCGTCGACGCGCTGATCACGAGGTGCAGTTGGCGCCACTTTGTAAAAAGCACGACACATGATCTCCGAGTTCGAACTTGTTTTCCCGTCTCTCGACTAAGTTGTTGTTGCTGCCGTTTTGCACAAGTCTTTTACAGTTATTGATACGTTAATAATAAAACAAACGTATGAAATAATGTCCCATTCAACAGTGACACCACGAGGGCCTCCTTGTGACTCCTGCTACAGTAGAAGTAATTTCAGGAATGTAATCAGTGCTTCACTTTTCCCCCATTTTATGCTACGGCATCATTCCAAAGTAGAATAAAGTAATTTCCCCTCTAACAATAACAAAGTGTTTTTGGTATATATTTCCCCCCAAATGTATTAAATTGCCGGTAAAAGACCAAGTAATCACATGTATTCCAGTCTTTGCCATGAAGCTGAAAATTAAGCTCAGGAGCATCATGTTTCCACATGAGGTAAATTCAGTTTATTTGGACGTGATTTGGTAAAGCGCACACCTCCCTATTATAAAAGGTCCCACAGGTGATACTGCAAGAGAACCTTCCAGAAGGACAACCATATTTGCAGCATTCCACCAATCAGGCCTGTATGGTAGAGTGAGTGGCCAGACAGAAGCCACTCTTAGGCACATGGCAGCCTGACTGGAGTTTGCCAAAAGGCACCTGAAGGACTCTCAGACCTCAAGAAAGAAAAATGTGTGGTCTGATGAGGCAAAGACTTACCTCTTTGGCATGAATGCAATCATGTTTGGAGGACACGAGGCGCCGCACATCAGCTGACCAATACCATCCCTACAGTGAGACACGGTGGTGGCAGCATCATGAAGTGAGGATGATTATCAGTTGTAGGAACTGGAGACTAGTCAGGATTGAGGGAAAGATGAATATGCCAATGTACAGCGACATCATGGATGAAAACCTGCTTCAGAGTGCTCAGGACCTGAGGCTGCGATGAAGGTTTACCTAAGCACACAGCTATGAAAATGGAGTGGCTTCAGACCAACTCTGTGAATGTCCTTTAGAGGCCTTGCCAGAGCCCAGATTTGAATCTGACTGTACATATTAGGAGAGATCTGGCATCATTCAAAAAGACTTGAGCAAAGGCTATGAATACTTGTGTACATGTGATGTCTTAGGTTTTTATTTTTAAATTAATACATTTGCAAAAAAAAAAGAAGCCATTATGGGTGTATTGTGTGAAGAATATTGAAATATAAATAATTTATCAACATAATTATTTACTTTAGAAATGGGTGAATATAGCCACTAGGTGAACAGATGGTATGCATTTTCTTACTGGTAAAATAGATTTTTGTTTGCACGTCTCTCCAAGTAAAGCCTTGTAAATGCAATGTTGGATTAAAGAGGAAGTGGTAGAGCGATCAAAGTAGCAAAATTCACACAAACACTTGCATTAATAATGTAGTACAAACAAAATAAAGAGCAACATTGAGGAGGGCTTAAAGTAAATTTACATCTCTTCTAAACAAGAAGGAAAAAAATAAATGTCGCATGTTTGTTTCTGGCGAGTAATAAATATGCAGTAGTTTAACATCCTCCAGTAATATTTTTAAGATTAGCACAAAGTGGAAATGTAATATTATTGACAGTGATAGACTAACATTGACGGTTTATGAGACACCTAATATGTGCAGTGTATGAATTGATGTAGTTCAATTTGACATTGCAATTTGAGAGAAGTTAAAAACGTACACAAACCGCATTATAAATCAATCAAATACACCAAATAAATAATTATAAAAATGCAGTAAACACAAATGATCAAATCATTGTAAAGATGTATCATAAACTAGAAATCAAACAAAAACATCAACTCCTAGAATATGTTCCTGACCCCTTCTACCTCAATGACTAGGAAAAAGGTTGTGACCCCTGTCCACAGATGATTAGTCAGTTTGGACCAATTAGGCTCCCTGATTTGTACAGGTGTGCTTCCTTGGAAGCCTACTTAAGCATTTCAAAATAGGTCAGAGTCTTTTGGACTCCAGAGCAGGGTGACACGTTTTCTTTATGTGATGCAATCAACTGTTTTTATTCCCTTTCAGATTGGACATGGTCTTGCTCGCAAAAAGAACACACCAGTCTCTTCTCACCGCGGTCTACGAGTTGCTTGACCCCCGAGACTCCCCAGCTAAGGTGCATCTAGTGTAGTATAGTGAAATACTTGATTATCTACTGCCCTAGTTGCTCCTTCTGGCTGGAGAGCTTTTTCACGCTCCCTTTCTGTAGACGTTCTCCGCGAGCAACGTGTGTGAGGGAGCGCCTCGCTTTTGCACCATTAACATCTGTCGGGTAACTGCCATCATAAATAGCATGCTGTTTAATGCTTGAAAATAAAGTGCTTGTGTGTTTCTTACTGGTGAACAAATCATACTTTAAGGTCACGATGCGAGCAATCAATGGTCCGGATATAACCAGGTGTCGGATTATAATTACAGGAAGCTAGTAATAGTTTTATCCCCAAAATGAGTCAATTCCAGGCTCAATCTATTATCATAAAACTGTTAACTGAGCAAATTTAGTAACATTAAAAGCTGTAGCAGTGATGAGCAAATGTAAAATCCTATTTTACAAGCAACTGTAAAAAGGTAGTCACCAGGGTATTCATGCTGGCTCTTCTTTTAGACTTTGTTCAAAAAAAAAAAAAGTTAATCCTTTTGATGCTTGCTAACTGAGGTTTAGTGACGCATGTTGTCACATGACACCATGTATGACATCAATTTGAACTTTGAACTGAGCATTTTTTTTTCTCTCCCAGAGTGATTTTGGTGAAAGACTTTATGAACTCTACTTGCTTTGAGATTTCATTTGTAATATTGCTTTGCATGTCTTCAGTCACTGACTTGGCTGTTCCAAAGTGCTCACAGTGCAGGTAGTGTACACTTCACCTACTGCAGTTTGTGCACTTCAGGTGTTGTCAGTCACTTGGCCTTCCACCATGCATCGAGAAAACAGTAATTGTGTGGATTTATGGGCTGACAGTGAGTTTTGTTGGTTTGCTTCCAGCTTCTGTTGCTTTCTGCTGTGCAAATCCATGCAAAACTCGCTGTTTGTCACACAAAACCCACCGAAGAAATCCCTAGATACTTAAAGTTGTACATATTGTTGACAACGGCAAAGCCAATAAAATTGTATCCCCTTTGTCGCAACTTTTATCGGAGACTTTAACACTGCTACTTTTGTCTTGTGGTTTTCAGGTGGATGACCTCGCAATTCCAACACCTTCGTAAATAAAAGGAATTGCACAGTATCCATCTGTAATCCGCCAGATGATTAGATCATCTCAGAGTTTATAAGGCTGCAGCATTTATTTATTTTTTATCTGAAGGGAAGGGCTATATTGCAATTTGGTGTCCTTTTTTGTAATTCTGCCTTAAGGTCCATGCATCTAGTATGCTCTTTGTCCTCACTTGTAACACGATTTGGTAAACTAATAGAATGACTGTCTTACAAATGTTTTATCCACTACAAGTGCCACTTATGGCCTCAGCTTTTTAGTAAAAATGATCTGCACTAGGCCCAACTAGTAGGCATATGGCTCACATTAGTAGCCTAACACAAGTTTTGCCTCAATAGGATCAAGTAGTTGTCCTACTAATGCCAAAGCAAAGCTGCCCTACTTGTGAGGACGGTGTATTGGTACAGGAACCTTAAACTGGGTATTGAATAAATGACAAAATGTCAGACTCAAGGCCTGCAGTCCAAATTTAGCTAGTCATTTAATTTGATTTGGCCCACTAGGGCTGCATGTGTCTGTCTGGGTTTATTAATTTCTTGTTTTAAGTTTGTCATTCTCTGACTGATTTTACTCCCTTTACAGGACGTTGTTTGTAGCAATGGTTGTTTTAAAGTGCTCTATAAATAAAGATGAGTAAAAATATAAAATGGCATGTATTCTTGATTTTCTTTTGGGTAATGAAAGCTTTTTACAAGCTTCCCCCTCTACCAAAACCATTAACATAATTTGACCGCTAGTATTTATATTTGGTTGTCACAATTTTTCATGACCTGTGATTTAGAAATCATTTTTCAATTTTTTTTTAATACTGTATTTGTTAAAGGATCTTTGTGCAGTTTGTCACATTTTTACTTGTGACGGCCACCTCTGGCCCAAAGCGTAACTGCAACATCTGTGTCAGGCTCGTTCATAGTGCGCGTGCGAGTACGTGCATGATCTTAAAGCGACAGCCACAGTTGACAAAACGAAAACATGACTTCAAATGAGGTAAGAAAAACTGCGCCACTCAAAGAAACTTGAGTGTGAGGGTCCGCACACTCTACTATGTAGGGAAGATAAAAGCTGATAGGTGCAGTCAGAGTAAAACAGTCAGGGTTCTTCGTACTCATCTGGGCATTGGTGGCGCATGCATGATGTAGAAAAAGCTTTAACATTACTTTTTTAAACTGCACAATGCACCTTTAAAAATGAAATGCTGCATTTTCATGTGCAGCAATTCTTTAATATGAGGTGATATTACATTTCTTTTAACACAACCTGCTAAAGGAAAAACATAACTGATGTGGCCCTGTGGCCTGCGACCGAAATTAGAATGATAAATTAGCAGAATAACTGCTTAATCAACTTTCCATAGTGATTTTATTTTCTGCATAAAAAAGTAGTTGCATACAGGTCGAACGCTAGATGGCGCCATTTCAACTGAATTGACGCCAAGGGGAGGCGAGCTGCTTTGAGCCCAAGTGAGAGCTTGCTGAAATGAAAGTCAGCCAACACAATCGTCTTATTTTGGCTTTTAAAATTAAGAGTCAACTTGAGAGATGAGAGAACATACAACTCAAATAAATAAATGAACTATCTTTGTCTCTATTGGTAATATTGAATCACAAAAGGCACGGCGACCGTAATTACATCCAGTAATCTCGGGACCACTCATCTCCACAACAGCCTGTGCACCGCAGTAATCGTGCTCGTGCATCGGTTCACATCACTGCTGCTTCCTTGTACGAACACCAAAGAGGACCCCAATGTAGACGCAGGTGTGCGCATGTCCGAGCGCGCGCACATGCCTTCAGTTGACTGGAGCAGTGTTCGGTGGAGGAGATCACAACTTGCCAGTGTCGGACTTGCTCGCGTGGATGCTGGCGGCGCACGACTCGTAAAAGGATGCTGACCCATAAGATGGCAGAGTCTTCAAACAACGGATCTTCGAACTTTTAATGCTTTCATATCATTTTACAGACTTTTGATATACGGCGTTTCTGTTGCAGTTAAGTTTTGATTGACAACCATGTTTAGTTTAAGAGCCACCAGTGCCCTTCTTCTGTGCGCCTTTTTCCGGCTGTTATCCGGTATCGGGGGGCAGGCGCCGAACTGCCAGGAGGTTCGCGCTGTGTTTCACACTCTGCACCCGGGATCCAAATGGGTCCCCGAAACCGCCGTGTCAGGTAACTACTTCGCCCTGTGCCTTCACTTTTACAAACAGGATGTCCGCGAAAGCGCCACTGATTGTCAGTCGGATGTCGATTAGCTCAAATCATCCCAACCTGCAAAATATGCTGTTAAAAATAAATTCAATTAATTTCGAACAGCCAGGATATAAATTAAGTGATTATTACTCCAATTATGGTCGATTTCTTTGTCTAATCTTTTTCTTCTTTTTTTTCTTGGACCAAATTTGACATTTAATTGAAATGATGGACTGATCACAATTCATGGCCTCAAAGATTACTGCTGTTTAGTTAGTGAAAATTCACATTAAAAAAACCCCCACCCGTATTAAAGGTAGTCAAATCTTGTAAAATAAGAGATTCAGTTTTGGGGATGGTAGCAAATGTTCATCAGGCGTTTCAGTGTCATTCATGTTCAATGTCCTCCAGGTGAATTGTCATATACTCTCCATTCTCCTTTTTCTCTATGCCAGCAAATGTTCTTCCAAAACAGGAAAGAGTGGAACAAATCTGAAAAGGCTGCAACTTAAATAGCGGGGAAGAAGCGTGACATGCATTAAAACATTTTTTTTTGGCATGCCCTCTCTACATTTCATATTCATCTCCCATCTGCGGGTACATACAACTCCGGAAATGTGTTTTCTCCATGCATCCACTTTTAATCAAACACCCTCCACGTGGGCCAGCACATATCTGACAGCCGCTGGGGGCAAGATCCGGCACATCCATAGAAATATTTAGTCTCCACAAATCTCAAAGTCTGTCTGTCTTCAACTAAAGAGACATTCAAGGAAGTAACTTTACCATGCAGTCAGCCAAAGGACGGTTCGTCACAGTTGGGTCATATTTGACATTTTTCACATGCCCATGACACACACAGTTGCCCTGCTGCAAATAAATGGACATGTACTGTTGTAATATCAATTTGAAATTATACCATATTAAAGAAAAGAGACTTATTGCATCTGTTTGGTAGTGCTACTAAAATCTCTGCAGCACCTTTGATGAAGCGTTTAGGAAAGGTATAACATTAGTACCATCTAATAAGATGTTCTGCTTTGATGAAGAGAAATGTTAAAATAGCGCCGCACCATCCTAAGAGGTGTTCCCTATTGTGCTTCAGCAGCGGCTAATTTACAGCGAATAATCATACATGAACATAGCCTATTCTCTCTCCAGCCTCGTCTCAGCCTATTGTGTGTATTATTGCTCAGCGAGGATTTATAGTTTGCAGCAATGGGAAAACGGGCTGATGAAAAACATTTATTTGGTGGAATTATAAATATTTCTTATAGGCAGTAGTGACCACTGTTGTGTTGTTTTGAATTCATAAAAGTATTTCAAAATGAAATTTTATACTGCGTTTTTAATTAGTGAAGCACTTTATATATCCATTTAGTTCTGTCTACTTTCCCATTTTTCCTTAAATGTGGATCTACAGGATACACTACATAAATAGAGTGTGTATGTGAAATGTGTGAAGAAGTGAAATGTGTGATGATGATATAATGTAGGATGATTCAAATGTCTTCTCATACAGCAACAAATAATCAATATGACATTATTCTAATGCTTCCTAAGCGGGAGGTCAAAAGAACATTGAAGTAGGATAATTATCTGGATAAAGTGTCAGGCAGGCAGCTGTTAAGGAATAAACAAGTCTAATGAAACATCGATGTTTATTTCACGTTTGGGGTCCCACAGATATTCACAGCTGCATATCACGTGTGATAATAACTGAGGTGAATCAACAGATTAACCGATCAACGGTGGTTTCAATATATGTATGTAAAGAAAATTTCATAACTGTGCCAGGTATAAACATGCCTTTAGAGATGATGTGAGGATACTAGTATTTACAATATGTTAGTGAGCTAAAATGTAATGTGTGTGCAGCAACTGGATTAGCACATCAAAATGTTTTTCAAAGCAGAACAAGTCAACTGCGCAAATATTTAAACATACGTTTAATACATATTTTTTTACTTTGCTGCAGTATTATTTGCACTTACTGTATATGTGTTCTCTGGTCGATTGTCATGTCGTGCTTTGCCCATAATACAGTACGTGTATTAATTTGTTCTCTCATGCAAGGCTACAGGTTAATCAAACAAGAGGTGCACCGGAAGGCTAAGCAGAATTTTAACTATGATGGGTAAAACAGCAAAAACAAAACAGTTGTTTTACAAACTTTTGCCATGATTCCAAAGAACTTGCATACATAAACAATAATGATTTGGGACTGACAATAGTGAGATTATATACAGTGGTGTGGAAAAACCTGCACCTGCAGATCATCACAAAAGAGGATGCGATTTCTTTCTTTCTGTCTTTGTGTTCATTTGTGCTGAAACAAATATTTTGGTCTTGCAGGGATTAGACTTTGGCAAATGTACACTGCTGTAACTCAGATGAGAAAGCTGCCCAAGAGCCTCTTCGGATCACTTGCAAATGTGATAAAAACCCTCCCCATCTGTAGTACAACAACACTGAAGGGCATTTTTTTCCCCCATTCCTAACATGTTGTTCACTATTAGCACTCCTTCATTGTTTAACAGTCCTAAAGTTATCTAGTGTATGTATCTGGTTGTTATTGTTGGTGTTTTGCTTCACCTAAAAAACCCAAAGGGAGAACCAAGTTTAGGCAAATAATAGGTTTCAGTTATCACTAAAATGTACTTGGCTATGGTGGTGGATGCTTGTGTAAACTCAGTAGTATTTATAGTGAGCAGGGAAGAACAAACACGCCTGCTGTTGATAAGGCACTACTCGTCAAAAGGTATATCAATTTGAAATGACTCTATGGCTTGACATTATACTGATAGTTGTAGATATAATGTATGATTGTAATAAGTAGAACTTTTAATATATTCTATGCATTAATTCCAGTCCTGTTCCCCTATGTGTCATCATTAAACTTGCATAGTAGTAACTGTGTACTAATTGGTGAGGTGAAACCGAAGAGGTGCCCTGTTCTGTGGCTTAAGCTTGTTAGACATGCACGAGGTCATCCTCAAGCTCCTTTTGTCCATTAGCTTGCTGTAATGACACCAAGCGGCATTGTCAGGATTAAAAAACTTTCTTTCTTTTTTTTGTCAAGTTAGCAACAAGCATAAGGGTGACCGTGATTATCTGGCTGTTGAAGAGGCACACTGAAAACCCTTGACAGCTGCTCAGCATGTTGAATTATCTGACCCCCACTCCTCTCTTTCACTATATTGATCGAAAGTACACAATAATTGAAAGGCATCACCTTGAGCTGAGCTTGTATATTGGGGAGATTTACACATAAATTGCTCTGGGCCTACATTATCTTTCTTCATTTTTTCCATCCATCCATCCATCCATCCATCCATCCATCCATCCATCCATCCATCCATCCATCCATCCATCCATTGTTGTAAAACGTTGATCCCTGAATCACCTCAAGTTCAATGATGTGAAAAGCCTCTTAAACAAAACCACTGAAAAATTACTTTTTTCATTACGTCTTTTTTAATTTGTTTTATTTTAAGAAAACCAAACATTAAGGCAATAGGAGCAGCTAGAATAAAATCCATGGGTTTTTTTGGATCAGAAAATGTCTTATTTTTTCATTATGATGAATATATCTAGTAAAGCACATTCATCATCTGCTTCTTGATGTGTCTGTTTTGTCAGATTTGAAAGTTTAATTCCAGCATACCCTTCCTCTGAATAGACTGTGCTTACCATGGTGTTGCTGACAGTTTAATAATTTCCCCCCGCAGCCTGAAATTAAGTTGATCTTATCAATTGGAGACCTTTGTCTGTATCGCTTCAACTTTCAGTGTGTGCTGCACAAAAAAGTGTGACTGTTTTGTTGCCTTGATTAGACTGTGTTCCTCCACCAGGAACGGGAGTTGGTAGAGATCAGGAAAGTTAGGCGAAGTCTTTGGCAATGTTGCTCCCTGCTGCTCGTTAATCAGTTTGACTGACACTCGGCTGCATCGCCTCACTAAATTGTCACCCCCTGTGTGCCGTTTATAGTCTCGAGTCTGGTTCTCAAGATCAATAGCTAGCTTGAAGGGCCAATCGAGATTCAGGTTTTGTAAGGCGGAGTAATACTTTATGTCCCAACAAAGCAGTTCTGCTGTTCAAAAGGTCTTTGCTGAATGCAGATGCAGTTAGGTCAGCGAAATGGAAAATGGATGTATGGATGGACAGATAGAATCAGCTGTTACGATTTTGCCTTTTTACTCCAACGCATTGGATTTGAAACAAGATAATCAAGATGCAATTGGAATGTACTCGTCCAGCTTTAATTTAAGAGCCTTCACAAAAATTGGGCAATTAACATTGAGGAATTACAGTGAATTTAACAGTTTAAATGTTTTTAAAATGTTGCCATTTTAACATAGAAATGTTCTCCTCTTTTCTACACCAGAGGACATATGCATGTGCAATACATTCATTCATGAATAATAATATCAATATTAAAGCCTGTAAAGTGAGAAAAATATTATTGTGGTTCTTGTGTTGGAGTTACCAATTCCACTAAGCTGTCTTTTTTTATTGTAAGGGTACAACTGGTATACATACAATACATCTTTGACCCGGAGTGCAGTCTCTTTCTATCCCTGTGATTGAATAAGCACCCTTACATCACAAAAACATAAACAGTACAGAAGGGTACAGAAGTCACAGTGGCATCACAGTTGGTGAGCGCGCTAAATGTACTCCTCACTTGCATTCATTTTCAAGACCTCTGTCTTCATCAAAAATAATTGTCTCTTACGTTTTTCTTTTGTAAGTGTTTCCATTGTTAAAAGTATTAATGTTATGACCCTAAAGGGTGGAACTGCCACTATTATGGCAAAATTAGCAACAAGTGAAATAGAAAATTAGCATTTCCAGAAAGAAGAAGACAAATAAACACTAACGATTGTGTGAATTACAATTTGTGTGTAATACGTTCTGATGTTGGTCTTTTTTCATTTCCCAAAAACGCAACCATATTTTTTTAAAGCTGCTTAGCAGGCACAGCAAATTAAAAAAAGAAAAAGAAAAAGAAAAGGAGTATAAGAAGAAGAAGAAGAAAAGACAGGTACACACTGAGGCCTGAGGACACACTAAGATTATTTATATACATTATCTGTATCCAATCACTTCTCTGTATTAAATGTAAAAATTGGCATGTATGAAAAACAGTCACAACCAAAGATATTCTTTTGGGAAAAGTGTCCTTTGAGGTATGATCAGACAACATTGAGTTCTGTCACGTTGACACTGTTAACACTTCAGCGTCGCTATAATTAACAGAATAATGAAACATTCAGATTGTCTTAACTGTCTCGCTTCCCTCTGGTATTGGTTTATTAAATTAAAAGCAGTTATTGTACAGATACTGTGACAAGTAACATTCTTAGTTTTACTTCTATTGTTATCTACTTTTGAAAAAAAAATTGTGAGCCCAATTAGTTCTTATCAATCGATGTGTAAACATCCTTGGGCATGATTTGGCAACTTCACATTTCATTCCCGCCAATCTTATCAGTGTTGGCTGGTGTTATCTAATAACATACTGGGTTTGTTTGTCTGCAAGATGCAATGCTCCTGGCTCCTAACTTTGTGGGGGGAAAAAAGACTTTTGATCTTACTGCAGCCTTGAGTGGTGCCGAAGTTCCTCTGGACCAAATTGATCTCTGTGGAAAACAACACAGCGCAGAACACAAAACGACTCATATTTTTAGCAGCTGTTTATTTTTCATTAAATATTACTGGGTCTTCAGAATAATCTCGAGTTTATTAAGGCAAGATCTGGTCTGATTACTGCTCTTAGGGAGAAGCCGTTTATACAATTGTACATCAGTGGCTTCTTCCCTTGCACTCTTTAAAACTCACACCCTCATGTGCTTGTTGATGTCCTACCAGGTGCTGACCTGCAGGTTTGCCAAACCAAAGGCCCGGCCTGCTGTTCCAAAAAGATGGAGGAACGCTATCAGTTAGCCGCCCGCAGCAACATGGAGTCCAGCCTGCAAGTTGTCAGTGCAAAACTCAAACAAATTATCATCCAGAATGCTGCCATTTTCCAAGGTAAGCGCTGAGATAATCTTTAAATACATGAGATGGTTTCGACTTCGCAAAATGTTGATGGGACAAATACTGATATTTGTTTAATTCTCCTATTTACGTTTCCCTCAGTTGTTGATGATCAATAGCACAGTGAAAGTATTTGTACAGTCAGGTCCATAAGTATCCATAAAGTACATTGACACAATTCTCATGTTTTTCGCTTTAAGCATCACCTCAATAGACTTGAACTGCAACAAATAATATCGGCTTTAACTGCAGACTTTCAGCTTCAATTTGATATGTGAATCCTGATGTGAGAAGATCTCCCACCTCACTTTCTCCATCCATAGCATAGCATTGTTTCTCTGCCCTAAATCACCTTGTGATCATAGATTTGTTTTTTTACAGTAGAAATCGATACGGTAAACAATTACCGGCAAGCACCTTTGCTAGTATAATGTAATATCTCAACAATACATTCAGAATGCTCCTCATCTCGACTGGATCCAGTCAAAGCAAAAATGCAAGAATGAAAATTGCACAACTTCCATCAAGTTAAAACACAACAGTCAAAACTCAATGAACACACGAAAAGTGAAAATATTTTGAAATATTATTTTAATAAGTCCAAATCTTCAGATTTTAGCTTCTCAAATGTTAATTCTTTCTGATTGACATGACGGAATCCAACAAATCTGAAATCCTCTGGAGTTAACTCAAACATCAAATCGCAATTCTGACCAACACATGAGATTTACATTAGGATCAATTGCCAAATGCTGTATATAGTTTTTCACAATCATGTTCTATAAATATCTGCAAAGAGTGAGCACAAATTGTGGTAATTTTGATTTTGTGAGGAATTAGGCTGTTTTACAGGGAGATATTCACTTTATTACATTCTTTCCGGGCGTCTGGGCGGGTTTGAAATTGTCCGTTTTTTGTTGTGCGGCAAATGGGAGGCAGAGTGCACTGCAACGTTTAGAGTGGCTGGCAGACCGCGCACTGGTTGTGACGATGGCCTAGAACTTTAGCTAAGTGGCAAGTGTTGAGCTGCTGCACCGGAGACGACGGGTACGAACCCCGCTCGAAGTAAAAAAAAAAAAAAGACTTCAAAAGTGAGTAATGTTTTTTTCGTTTTATTTTCTACCCATGCAGAGGAGGCATATGTTAAAATAGTTTGAATGCATGGCATCTTGCCAGTATCAAGCATCTCGAGGTCAGGCTGAGTGTCCTCTTTTTTTGGAAATTAAAATATGGTCACGCTAGGATACGTTTTACACTCGCCTGCCGACACACAAATTTGTAATTGGTGTGTGCGTCTGCCTGCCTACCCAAACCTCGAGCTCACTGCACATCACTGGTTATGGTTAATGTTAGGGTAAGGAATGGGGATAGGCAATCAAAAGGGGCTGCGAAATGTCAATGAGAATCCACCACGATGATAAAAAGACAAGTGTGTGTGTTGTTTTAGAGGTTACCCTTTAGTTTACCCCCAATTGAATCACTCACAAATTGTTTTTGTTTTCTTTGTGATCCACATGTTGGCCTTGGCCAACCATATTTGGAAAGAGGCATTTATATACATTAGTAGAGTAGTGGACGATTCACCTAGCGCACATCAAATAGAGGCACTATCTGAGGATATTCGATACCACTCTTTACTCTTGGTTGTTCTTATACTGTTCATGAATATACCATATGAATTTGTAATTAATTACTCAGTGTTTATGTAACTTGCCCATTTTTTCACTTTCTTAGCATCATCTTTCCACCTTTCAATATATCTCATATTTGTAGTCGCAGTGCAATCCACACACACACCCTGATATGGCAATTAAAACATTGGGTATAATGGGGACTGTGGGGTTTGCTCGACTCGGTCGTCTACAGCTAACAACATTAGAGACCGCTCTACTTTCCTAGAAGGGGTTCAATACTAATTGCTTTAGCAAAGGACTGCATGGAACTCCCCAAACATCCCCCGCATTGAAATCCTTTTAACATCCTGGTCTTATCTGTCTCCAGCTACTTTATCTTCCTCTTCTCCCTCAGTCAGACCCTGTCATCCTCTTTCTCCATCTCTGTCCCCATCAATCTATTTGACTTTCCCTCTCACTCTCTCCTCATTTGTTCATGCTTTCAGTATTGGGAATTGAGCGCATGTTCTTTTCTGTTCTGTTTCCCCCCCCTTCCCCAGCTCACTCCGAGCACAGATCAAAAGGCTTCCCCCTCTGCACTTGTCTAGCTCCCATCTGCGAGTGCTCCAGCTCTGCATCCCCTTGTCCTTGCAGCTCCAACTCCTCGATTGTACATCAGAGGTGGCAAAACATTCTGTACTTAAGTTGAAATACAGACTCTTGTGTAAACAAATAGTGTGGTGTCTTTTTAAGTAAAAATAAAAAAGTACAAGTTCTTAAATGTATTTAAATAATTTTTTATTTTTTATTTTTTTACTGTTGATCATTTGTTTTGATAGCTTCGTACAACAACAATTTGAGCCTGTTTTATTGAACACAATGCTGATGTACTCACTGGAGGCCTCTGTTGTATGAATGGCAACAAGTGGAGACCCACATTTATTTTACCTCCTGCTGCAGCATTTAATTATTCTGCTTGTCACTGTCTATCACTGGCATAGATGGTTGAACAAAGGTCCATTTGTGATTAATAAATTATAATTACGATACAAATTAAGTGGAATTGGAGAATTTTCAGTGGCACCCCTGATGGTCTCACACAGCACACTGGTTGGGGATGACTGGCTTAAATATAGGTGCTTTCTTTCAGATCAATAGCAGGATGGAGGTAAGATGTTTGGACTTGGGCTCTCACACACATTTCCTTGTTTGCTCTTTGGCAATCTAATGAGCCCTGTCTGATATCTTGATGGCATACTGAGGAAATAACGTGCAATGGAATATTTGCAGCATCTACTCTGATTTGTGATGGACTCAAATTTCATTTTGATTTCCATTAGCGAGATCATAATATCAACTTCCCCCGCGTGCCTTGATTGCCTCACTCGTAATGGGCCGATGCTTTCAATTTAGTTCAGAATGAGAATCCACAAACCTGTGCTGGGTGCTCGTCTTCAAATTTTTAAATGAGAAGCCAAACTTGCACATGCTGGGAATTTAATTTGCTAAATGAATTATGAATATTGTGTTAAGAGTGTATCAGTCAGCACATGATGCAGCACAGTGGGCAGTAGAAATAACTTGATGTCATTGCAGCAGTCTGTGTCAATTCTGAGGGAGAAGTTGGACATAAATAGTACAACAAAAATACTTTGATTACACTTTTATAATATACAGGAATATCGAAAAGACCATTTGATGGTTAGTACTTTGTTCTGTCTTTTTTTGTTATCTGTTCCATACTCTCATGGTAATCATATGTGAGTCAATGACTGTTATTAAAAAAAAAAAATCTTAAAGGGAATAATCTTGAAGTAGACTGGCCCAACTGTCACCACCATAAAACTATGTACAGGCAATTTTTAAATAATATTTTGCATAAAATAAATCCACTACTCTATATAGTAATAAAGCAGTCTTAATAAAAACCACAATACACTTTTTTTTCATAACAAGTGATGACACCATGATGAATCTTGGGCTCTATTTTTGTACCTAGTGCAAGTCTACCACAAAGCACAGAGTTTTTTTTCTTTGAGTATTTTCCTAGACTTTGCACAGGTAGAAGTAAGGACATGAGCCGACACCCGGCCATTCGAAGCAGCTCCCCTCATTCCCGTTAAAATCAGGCCGGTGGAAGCGCACACATGCTTGCGGATGCAGAAATGGACTCTGAATAGTATTCTTGTTCAGTGTTTGCCTGCTGTTGAAATGGGACTAATGTAAAGTCACTCCAGTTGTTGGTGGCAAATGTTATAAGAATTTTATATAAGAACGGAAGGTTTATTCTTTATTTTTTACTCATTTACATATTAACCACTAGAATGGGTAAAACTGCAAATTGATTTCACCCCATCATTCCTCTTGATATATGTCAGCTTTTATAGATTGATAGAAAGCCCACATTGTTGACATATTTGCAATTTTAAACATTTAATACGTTGATGGACTTCTTTTTGTGTGAGTATGAAATATCCGAATTCATTTGAATGCACCGCACGTCTCGCAAGAGACGTCAATGTTTACAGTCCCATTAGCGGCTAACTGCTAACGCAGGAGACTTGTGTTAGCCGTATCATAAAATGATGGCGTAATTAAATAGCGGTTTCTTGGTGTCCTTAATTAGCGATTGAATATGATTTCGGGATGGCGTTGTGTTGATCTTGGTCATCGAGAGTTGCTCCACCACACGGGGGAAAAAAGAAACGGCCACGAAATACCGTGGGCGTAACAACGAGTCAAGTTAGAAGACACGCTACCGTGCGCTTTGAGGGTCCATTTCAAAATAAAAGCCTACCAACTCTATTGCATTGACGTCCATGTATTAGTTTTGTTTGTTGTGTTTATTTTATTATTTATTTTTGGTTGGCCTTCAACAGGCAGCGCGTGATGGCTATTGTTAGAGTAGACAATATTAAGTATTGTACTCTTTGCGTGTTCAATTAACTGAATGGTGAGATTCTGTTGAAGAAGTTCCTTTGCAAAGGTTTTAATTACCAGAAGCTTCTGGTCGCACATTTAAAGTCACCCAAGCAGTGCTCCGTTCAAATGTGATGATCTCTCTCCAGCTCACATCGTTATTTATTCACAAAAAGGGTTCAGAAAAAGGTCAGCCCACAACACACCTGGTTACAACTGAATACAAGAGAATCCGTTCCCATGGGTATAAATCAGATTAGAAAAAATACAATAATAATAAGCCTGACTCCCTTCCGACACAGCAGAATCCCCGGAACCTCCCTTTAGATTACGAATGAATAGACAGACCCGTTGCTCTTTCTCATGAAAGTAACACAGATAAGAATATAGGTCTATTCATACAGCCATACTGAGTTAACATAATTATAAACGGCTAAAATATAATTTAAAACTAAAAAACAATGTTAATAACTCATCATTCCCTCATTTGAGCTCTTGAGAGCTCAACACATTAAAACATTTTTTTTTCAATGGTTGTGTGGTAAAAATAATTATCCTTAAAACATCCCTTTAGCAGAAGAGGAGGTAGTTTAGCAATCATATGACATTAAAAAACAATTTGATACATTTAAAAGATTTTTAGTGAAATAAGCATAGCATATGTGAGGCTTAACATAAAATGTTGTTCATTAAAAAGTGTCGCAATGTATCGGCAGACGAATATGTGTTCTTTGAAGCCATCTTGTGATGAAGTTCTTTGAAGGTCTTTTTTTTTTTTTAATGAAAAGAGTGTCGCAATAGTTCGTCTCTTCTTTAAGAATTTGGGGTAGACTACCCAAATTCTTCGATTTGCCACCTGGGATTATTCTGCCCAAAATGTGACTGATCAAAGGAATGATTGCCCAAGAAAAGGCACTTGCTCTTGATCCGTTGACTGATGTCCTCAAACGGTGTCGAAACGGCCGCTCCAGAACGATCACTGGGTCAGCTGACGTGGCTCCAGGTCGGAGGTGATAAGATTGATGATCCAGTTGTGGAATTTCGTCTCTCCTTTCAACCTGAGAGCATCAGTTGATGAGATGGCCGAGCCTGGCACGTCTCCGGAAGCCTTGTAGACCAGATGTGGAATTTTTCCTCACCAACCCCCTGGGGCCGTTCTCCTGAGTGCAGAAACTTTTCATTTTTAGTTTCTCATAAACTCACATAAATTTTATTTGGAGGAAAAAAACCCTGATAGTTTTTGTTAGTTGGGATTAGTAAATGTTATTTGGTTAAGATCCGTAGGTCCTGTGCTGTTGGAACAGGAAAAGATCTATTTTTGTGACATTAAAATAGAGCCCAGCCTTTGATTGAGTTGAATGACATTCGCTCATTCATTAATATAAGACAGAGCTTATAAATATTTATCTTTTAAATAGGTTTTGTTCAATAATAGGTAATTTTTTACCATGACTAAATTTGTTCTAAATTTGCATAACTGTGCCTTTCATATCTCTTATTCTCGTCCCAGAATCCCATGACCGGCCGAATCCTGGCATGCTGGGAAAAACTCACATATATTCATATTATCTATACTCTTTTGCAAACACTGGGCTCCAAACATTACATTTTTCAAATATGATTCTGAGATAAAAGATATAATATAATATAATTACCTTCATTCGGCGAATATGCATTATTGTCCTTGCTTGCTTCAGACTTACTTTGCGATTGATTTCCTCTGGTAGATTTCTTCATTTTCAAACTGTGGATTATCACTTTCAAACTCATCCTGTCAATTGGAGTGTAGGCCGATACCCCACAACCTTTTTAATTTCGTTTTTAAGTTTGATTTTAATTTTCTAACTCGTCTACATTGGTTAAATTCTTAAACATAAACTCCCTCATTTGACAAAGATCCACTGATTTTTTCAAACACGTCAAGACAAAGGGAGGACAAAATAGAGACCTCATAACTCAAAAAATGTCATAAATAACTCAACCCTCTAAATCAGGCTATGAGATAAACAAAAGAGCTACAAAACACTATAAAACTGAGCATAAGCAAATACAACTTAAGACACTAATATATGATGACTTTGGGACCATAAAAATAGAGGTAACCATATTACTCTAATTCTCCTAGAGTCCCGAAAATTATTTAAACTGCCAATCAACCTCACCTCTTTTATAGATTAGTGGGGCTGAGGATAAAGTCACACAAAATTCACAAATATCTACCATTTCCTAGATTTAATCAAACTAAAAATCATCTTCAAACTGCTAATCTTTCACATATTAGCGGGGCTCATAAAAAACACAGCACACAAAATATTTCTGGGATTTATAAATCACAGTGCTGTTAAAAAAAAAAATCTTTCTGAGAGCTCACCTGATCAAAAAAAATGCACACTCGTTGATACAATGCATTAAAAATGCCAGACTGAGGATATGGGATCATAGCAAGACAGTTCACTCCCTGCTTTCTCAAAAATGTTTCGTAAAAAACACAGCCTCTTTATTCATTTCTTTTTTTTTTTTTTTCAATACCCCTTCAAATAGCTACTAGCCATACAACGTATCAGCAGCTGGGGCGCATCCCGTTCGCAGTTTGTAATCAGTGAAGGCCATCAAACCCTCATCTGCCTTGAAACTCAAACATCAGTTTCTGAAATGACACACTCAGAGAAAAAACAAATATTAAAAATCATTATCAACATGTCAATTTCAAAAACATTCATAACTCCTTATTCAACTATCTTACTTCCAGCCACAGCTATACAGATGTAGGCATAATTATATCAACTCTCAAACAAAATGCCATTATTTTATCATTACTCTTTATTCATTTGTCCCGAAAAGGGAAAGTTAACAAATTAACCATCGTCATCAATCATTAAAGTGTAAAGATTTATTAGGTCAGTCACTAAAAAAAAATAAAAAATAAAAAATAAAAATAAAACACTAATTTAATATTCTTTTTTCAAAAACTCAACAATATCTTTCAAATACTATTACTTATTTTATATTGTTTATCATTCCTCTCTTACCATTTTGACAAAAAAAAAAAAGAAAAAAAAAAAAGAAAAAAAAGAGTCCCATTACGAGGACACATTATGCTCACAGCGCACAGCCCAGCCCCCACCTTTTTTTATTCTAACCTAGAAACGGGGGGGGGGGGGGGGGGGGGTCTTAACATTATAAATCGCAAAACCTATTTTATCCCATTCCCATTAATAAAACAAACGCCACTATCACAACAGTCTCATCTCACACAAAAACAACACCAAACTTAGTTAAAAATATCGATGAAAAACAAACAAAATCACATTTATCACTCACAATGACAAAAATAGCCCCCACCTTTTTAGAAGCTAGGTCACACACTCAAATGCATACGCACACACTCTTCAGTCATTATAAAATAATAAACGGTGTTATTCCTTCAATTCGTTGTCTACAAATCTTATAGCATTTAAACCGCAGTTTTATACGGTAATTTCAATAAACGGATAACTTCAAACAAACCACCCGTAAACTGCTCCACAAATGCTGGAGTCATTTTAGCATCAAATTCAGCCTTTTTTCATTACCAACAAAAAAAATACAAAAGTCTGACATACCATTTTGTCCAGCGAAAGCTTTTTATACAATCGATCCACAGTTCGTTTTTTCATTGTTCATCGACGCTTTTATTTTTCCCTGAACCGGAAGCGCATTCAGGACAAACCATTCTGTATCCGGGTCGAAATCGCCTCCATTTTGTTTGTAGTTTTTGATGTATACATTCGGTTTTAATACAGTGACGTCTCACTTTTAGTATTAATAGTTCAATATGTTAACACATATGGCCACACACAGACAGACATAAGAATCACGTGACCTCTCGTTTATACACAGCGGTTACCCAATCCCGCTGAGCTAAACTGTTTTCCATATTTTGCAAAATTTCTGCAAGGCGCATTTTCTTAAGAAATTGTCACGCACTAACGAACTCAACCGTGGAACAAAAGGAATTCAAACGGGAATCCTGACCTCAAAACTACATATTGTAGAAGCGCCTACAAAATAAAATAAATCACGTAATCTCTCGATTGCAAATACAGTGATACAAAATCCAATCATCGCTGTAATCAACCTGGACCCCTTTCTGTTCGATTTCAAACAGGCGCTTTTTCAAAAAAACATATTACGTGTAAATAGGACTTTTTCAATAAGAGCCATGAACAAATATGATACTCGTCCCCAAATCGGCCAAAACTGCTTAAAAAGCAGAGCGCATACCATAATCTTCAATATATATTATGGTCTAAGGATTCTTCATAGCGTTGACGAAAAACAAAACAAATCAAAAAATTAACCGCTATTTCTTCCTGTACAAAAAAAGCTTCATCACTTCGAGTCTGCATCACGTCACCTTCAAATGCACCACTCCACGACGTGTTTAGTTCAAGATCGTCGGAATTATCAACTCTCTAACGACATCAAACTTTAACTTGTTCACACAGATCTCTTTTAAAATTTAGATAATTTGGAAGACGAAAAAACCAGCTGCAGCGGACCAGACAGACAAAACCTCTTGTACGTGGATAACAGTCTCCACTTACCGTACTTTATTTATTTAGGCCTAGAAGTTCCGCCCGTCCTTGAACGCCGCAGCTTGTTCCACGTCAGAATAACACCATCCGTTTGGTTCAACGGAGGAGACCATTCGTTATAATTCAGCGTCGGCGGTCACCATTTGTTAGAGTAGACAATATTAAGTATTGTACTCTTTGCGTGTTCAATTAACTGAATGGTGAGATTCTGTTGAAGAAGTTCCTTTGCAAAGGTTTTAATTACCAGAAGCTTCTGGTCGCACATTTAAAGTCACCCAAGCAGTGCTCCGTTCAAATGTGATGATCTCTCTCCAGCTCACATCGTTATTTATTCACAAAAAGGGTTCAGAAAAAGGTCAGCCCACAACACACCTGGTTACAACTGAATACAAGAGAATCCGTTCCCATGGGTATAAATCAGATTAGAAAAAATACAATAATAATAAGCCTGACTCCCTTCCGACACAGCAGAATCCCCGGAACCTCCCTTTAGATTACGAATGAATAGACAGACCCGTTGCTCTTTCTCATGAAAGTAACACAGATAAGAATATAGGTCTATTCATACAGCCATACTGAGTTAACATAATTATAAACGGCTAAAATATAATTTAAAACTAAAAAACAATGTTAATAACTCATCACTATCTTGACTCGTTCTTGCACTTGATCCGAACGAGTTATGGCTCAAAGATCCGTTGCACTACTAATTAATGTGCACTTGCGGCGCCCAGCGAACGGAACAGTAGATTTTGTTATTTTTATTTTTTTAAACCAGCAAACATTGTAAAATTGACCGCATTTGTGGTAAATTGGTCGCAGTGTCGAGCCCTGCTGTCTGGTCTTCTTTTTCTCCATCTGTCCGGTGTAACACTGCGTGGCTGCTCTCCTCTCCAGCCCCCACCTGCTTTAATTGGAAATTTGAAGGAGCGGCGGCTACGATTTAGGAATGGCGGAACGCCACAGCTGAATGAATAGAACCGAATCGCTGACTAAACTGAGATACGCTGAGGTCTCAAAAAAAGTTGCAATATGCTGGCTGTTCATGCCATATAGTTTCACAACTTTGAAGCCCAATTTTGCCAGAACAGTTTGTTTGAAGGCAGCAGAATAGAATAATTGCTAGTGAATTGCGTAGTACCTGGCGATTCGGTCCGTATCACGATTCATAGGTCACGATTCGATTCAATGCCGATTAATCCTAATACGAATCTATAAGTCGATTATTGCTATTTTTTTTTACACTAAAATTTAGAAAATACTAACCAGTAAACTTGTACTTGTGCACTGTAAGATTTGTATGAAAATGTATTTATTTATCTGAAACTTCAGGCTTAATACTGTTAGCCACTGTATTTAACAAACAGGTTGCAATCTGTTTCATGTTTGAACAGCATTGAAATGAAATATTAAGTAGTGATGCACCGGAGAAGGAGAGGGTCGCTTGGTAAACTATGTCAAAAAAGAGATCGCTGCCGATTACTGCACGACAGGTGAGCCACTCTTTCTCCTGCAGCGCCTTCCTTTTTTTCTTTGATGAGAGCCCCTCCAGCGCTTCCACTTTTTCACTTGTATTCTGGTGGCTGTGCTAAATACTTTAGCTCATGTTAGCACTATTGCTATCAACAGTTTTAAACAAGTAAACACTTACCATTATCTCCGAGTGACTCCAGATCTGTACAGGACGCCTTGTGTGACTTTGCAGTCCGTTCCCAAAGCCGATGTAAGCCGAAGAAATGTATTTATTTTTAAACGTTGGTGAATATGTAAATGTGCCGATTTTAAGTGCGCCACACCGTGTCCCGCTCCAAATAGCCTACAAATGCGTCATCCGCACCGCACCGCACGCATCCGTGCCCACCGGTGCAAAGTACTGTACATTGACTATAAAGTGCAATTGCACCGCCAGAAAATGCTCAGTTTAATGTACCATTTGCCAACATGTCTCTGATGTCTGGTGTGGACGCATTTCAATTTATATTGTGCTTTGTTAAAATTCCCGTGCTAAATAGGCCTAAATATTTTATAATAATATTATAATTTTAATTAATTATAATAAATGCAATGATTAAAAAAAACTGACATAATTTTTTTTCTGTGTTTCAGTTTTCGGCCAATCATTTCTCATTTTCGGTTTTCGGTTTTGGCCCAAAAAAATTCATTTCGGTGCATCCCTAAAATTATTTAAATTAAATTAATTAATTAACATTCTTCCATGCTTAAAGTGTGAACCCTAACTCAGAGAAAGATGTTTTTTTGATTATCTCCATAAAAAAATTATGTTTAAACATCGATTCGGCCACTTATTAAATCGATACGAGAATTGTGTACTGTAACATATTGCCGAATCGAACACCCCTAGTTGCTAGCATGTTTGTCTCAGACAGGAGAGCTGCACCTCCACCCCAATCTAACTGGAGTTAGAAACCAATCCGAATCCCTATCTTGGGGCGGTTTGACTGGCAGCTCTAATTGTTTCTCCCCTCAAAGATGTTCTGCATCCTGTGGCGCAGCAACAAGCTGCAGATGTTGATTGATTAAAAAAAAAAGTCTTAACCTAGAAAAGGGAATGTGTATGAGTTTTAAATAAACTGATTTTTAATGTCTAACATGAAAATAAAGAAAATGATAAGTTAACTTTCAATCTTATTTCTATTTTGTTTTAATCTGACATAAAGAGTGGAGCAGGCAGGACGTGTGTAGCCTACTTGTGCTGATACAGTGCTTGTGCAAAATGGCAAATCCACGGACCACAATGTTGTCGGCTCAGTTTCATCACAGTCCACCGCTCCTTTGCAGCCGGGGGGAGCAATTCCGACCCTCAGGGCAGTCACACCCAAATCCGAGGAGCAAACGCAATTAATAAACATGAGACGACAGGATTGGCCCGGATTGTTATAATGTCATGCATAGATATCTGAGTGCGTGAGCGTGATATCTGCTAAAGTGGGGCAGCCAGCCCGGTACTCCAACAGTCTCAGTGGGCTGTTCTCAAGGTCAGGGCATGGATGATTTAGGGTACATTTTGGGCAAGAACAATCTGCTAATATGGGAGTTTTTGTTGTTTTTATTTATTTATTTTTTCCGCGGACAGACCAACATTGTCATAAACAACGCTGCAAATATGGCAGCTAGTTGTCTGTCTGGTCTTATCCAAAAGTGTATTTTTGTACTCTATGTATATTTGAGTTGGGAAGTGGAGTGTAATGCATCTCTGCTGGTCTCAGTAAATGTACACTTTTCTGGAGAAGTGTTATCAAACTCGTTATCGTGAGCATTACCCCTGTATTCCTCCATGCTGCCATTAATAGATGCATACCCACTGCCAAGTTTTTCACTGTTGAGACAGGAACGATAAGGGAATTGTTAAAAACTTCTTCTTCAAGACTAACTAGCAAAGCGCCGCGTATAGAACGGACAAAGCAAGGTTATAAATGACCCGCTAGGCTGCATTTACCTGCAGGTCTCAAGTGCCCAATTGATTTATTTTTACTTTCAAGAGAGTCATAAATTACTGTGCTTATATTTACAAAAAAATTGTGAAGCACACACACACGCACGCACGCACGCGCACACACACTAAAAACGCAGGTAAACAACAATTGGTGGCGCAGGAAAGTGAAAACAGAAATAAAATAAAACAATTATGTGAGACATACTTTTTACTGTTTAGGCCTGGATCGGACCATTTACAAACCCCAATTCCAATGAAGTTGGAACATTTTGTAAAGTGTACATAAAAACAGAATATAATTATTTGCAAATCCTTTTGAAACCAAGATTCAATTGAATACATTACAAACATATATAATGTTCAAATTGATGACTGTTGTGTTTTAATAAAAATATTTTCTCTTTTTGTATTTGATGCTTGCAACATATTGTTCCAAAAATGATGGGACGGGGCAACAGTTACATAAGACTGGGAAAGTTGACAATTTCTCAAAAAACACCTGTGTGGAACATTCCACAGGTGAAAAGGTTAATTGGAAACTGGTGAGTGTCATGATTGGGTATAAAAGGAGCAACTGCAGTTTCAGGCTACTTCTACGTGGTTACGATGGCATGGGATCGAACCCACAATCTCTGGGTTGTAGTTTGGCACCTGCGGAGTAAAATTTTGCAATTGCAATTAAGTGCAAAATATAACAACATAGACCCCGGACTATTGAACGATTGAAGTTGCACATCAAGCAAGAATGGGAAAAACGTTCAAAGCTTCAACAATTAGTGTCCTCACTTCCCAAATGCATATTATATGCTTTTAAAAGGAAAAGTGGTATACATGTCAACTTCCCAGCTTTTTTGGAACGCGCTACGGGCATCAAATCCAAAACGAGTGGATTCTCATACCGTATTCCTAGCAACTAGCATATTTAGCATCTCGCGAGAAGCCTCAAATATTTGATTGACTTTGTTTCCTTTCTAATTACTGTAACAAGCAATCCGAATGGCAGGCCCACTGTTGGTTGACCTTGAGAGGAATTTGCCCTTATGTGTCGCGACTCGCCAGTAGTGCTGAATGAACATTTTCAGTGGCAGCATCCCTAACGACATGTAACAGGAGGTGAATGGTGGAGAATCTCGACAGGCTCCAGCAGCCAATAATCAAAATCGGACCTCAATGCCCTCGGCATCTATTCTCTAAGTCAGCTCGTTAGCTGTCCTCTTGACCATGAATGCTGCAGGTCCTTCTCCCCATCATCGACTTTCATCATTCAGTCATTTTGTCTACTGAAGTAGTTTCCCTCCAGTAATCCAATAAAGACTGGTGGGGTGTACAGTTATGCATGCTGCAAGAAGTTGTTTACGTGCTGCCCTGGGCCAATCTAATAACTTAATGATGTGGAGAGGCACTTTTCCTGTGTCCAATGGGCTCCTTGGAGCATCGTTTAGCAGACACAATGGGGTATGCCAACCATTACCACATCTTCTTCCATCAACTTGCAATTTAACTTGAACTTAATTGCCGTTGAGTGCGTTTTATCATGATGCCCATCACGTATTCGTTTTTTCTTGCACTCTCTCTCTGGAAAACTATTTTACAAAGTAATACTATGTGGGGTGTGCATGCAGAGCTTTTGCTTGTAGTTCAAAGGAGTCACAAAGGAGTGTTTCTCGGTTTGGTGAATTGCCTCAGAGAACATTTTAAGAGTGTGTGAGTCTGACGAACAACATAAAACAAAACGCACCTGTGAATCCACCCCAACTGTGATTTTCCTCTCATTATCCATTTGCGGATTGAGTCAAGAATATCTGGCGTATTTCCCAAGAGGCAAAGGCAAAATAGATGCACTTTGTCACTCGTTTAGGATGACAAACTGACATTTAGCAGCCGAAAATATGTGACCCTCTTCTCCAGCACCCCTGAATAGACTTTACCAAGAAGGCTGAGGAGTTCGATCCCTCAATAGTTGGAGCACACCCTCCGGGGGACCACCACCCCGGTCTGCCAATCCAGAGGCACTGTCCCCGATGTCCACGCGATGTTGTAGAGGCGTGTCAACCATGACAGCCCCACAACATCTAGAGCCTTTAGGAACTCTGGGCGGATCTCATCCTTGCCACCGAGGAGCTTTCCAACCACCTCAGTGACTTTGACCCCAGAGATAGGAGAGCCCACCTCAGAGAACCCGGACTCTGCTTCCTCAAAGGAAGACGTGTCGGTGGAATTGAGGAGGTCTTCGAAAGTATTCTCTCCACTGACTCACAACGTTTAGAGTCGAGGTCAGCAACATCTCATCTCCACTACACACAGCGTTAATGGCGCACTGCTTTCCTCTCCTGAGACGACGGATGGTGGACCAGAATTTCTTCAAAGCCGCCCGGAAGTCATTTTCCATGGCCTCTGTATATATTTTTTGTTGTGGAGTTGTTTTGCGAATCAATGACTTCATTTCACATGCACGCATATACACTTACAATGTTAATATAATCCAAAATATTGAAGGTTTTGTTGAAATATGTTCAGACTATGAGTATCACATGTCTACACGTGTACATTTTGGTGACAATCAGACATATTTTTTGGACATTAAGTGGCATAATAGTGTATAATCGCTTCCAGAACTTATTTGTTGAGACACCATGACAGCCGGTATTCAGTCTAGTATTTTAATTTATTATTATTATTATTTTTAAATATATATACATTTTGACAAGATTAAATCATTCCCTAATTAACTGATAATCACATGTGACCATGCAGGTTCCTTATTTAATATTTCAAAAATGGAAAGCCCTAATTATTGACATTCATTGTTATTCTTTTTTGTTGGTGGTGTGTTTGACTGTTATTATCAAACAATAACACAGGATGATTCATTTAGACTGCTTTGAGTATAAAATCTCATCTTTCTAAACCATAATGGGAATCATTTAATAGGTTTTACCCAAATAGTACTTTGTTTTTTATGTATTGTTCAATGCTCTCATTTTTCATTGTTTGGCTTCCCAAAAAGTCTGTCTTATCCCTACAGGCTTTATGTAGGTTGCCAAGCTCTCCTGCCTCCACAGGAGGCCTCGGCTTCCATTTTAGCAACACTGCTGGCACCTTGTTTGAAGTACTTTCATAATATACCTTTTTAATCACACTGTGTCTTTTTATTTGACCAACCCCAACATGACGGCTGTCTCTCTGTTGATAATATTTCAGCCAGTCAGCGCCGCATGGGGTAAAAATTCTTCAAAAGTGGAATTATGAAAGAAAAGAGCCTCTCTCAGATGCACACACTTTGGCCTCGCTCTTTCATGCGCGCTTAACAAAGGGTGGCTTTTTCGTCAGAGAGCAAGTGTGTTATGTTGTATTCATCCTGAGCTGATCTCTGGTGTGAAGGATTTTTTTCTGGCTCTGAATTTGAAGGGGAAATACGAATGGTAACTCTTGTTAACATTTCAAATGCTTTTAAATGTTCTGTCATAGATTTCTCCTTGATGAACAACGGCAATCAAAAAATAATTTAATGGAAGTTTTAGAATTGCAACAGTTCCTCTGTAACGCGTGCTTTTGTGCCTTTTCTGATCCCAAGCTGTGACAGAACTTCATTAGATTCAGTTATTCTCAGAAAAAAATGTTTTTCAGTTCAGTATTTTGTCACGGGGGAGAACACATGATTTCCGTTCATCTGTACGATTCCTACACCACCTACCATGCTGTTTTTTTTTATGTTGATGTGACCCAAAATTGTCACGAGTGGTTTTTCAGGACAAGCCTAGTAGCTCTTGGTGTTTGAGCCACATTTTAATGATGCGCCCTGTTGCACGCCTCTCGAGCTGAATTTCATCACGGAGGGAAAACAAACAGTGTGCAGTGAGGATCAAAGTGTCATTTGAAATGCTCTCATCAAACAGAGCAGAAGAGACTGACAGCTCCTCCCATCTCCAGCTGAGAGAAGGAGCTTTTGTTTCTTGGGCTGTCTGATGACAAGTTCATGAGTTGGGATCGAGAGCAGACAAGAGCGGGATTGCCCCATATTGACATGTGCACATGTGCAATGGGATAATGAGATGCTTTAAACGAACCCCCGGTGTTTCCATATGTCCCCTTTGCTGCCAAATGGATACCAAATTGCTTGCAGACATGTCTCTAGATCTACAAGCTAAGTTGATGCAAATTTAAAAGCATTTAAACTGACAAATCTGTATTTATAATGCATGTTTTTTCTTGCATTTAGATCATCCATCCAACCTTTTATCCGCTACGATACTGATTCTCCTGTCACAGGGAAACGGAGAGGTTGATTGGATTAATCATGAGTTAATTAAGGGAACAATGTCAAAATAAAGGCAATTCATACATGACATTCACAGTACTCATCCCCCTGGAACCAGGATGGGCAACTTAAATGCTGGAGGGGCCCACAACGTTTCATCAAGGTTACTGGGGGGGCAGGCTTGGGGAGTAACGGAATACATGTACCACCGTTACGTAATCAGATCACAATTTTTTTTAAACTGTATTCCATTACAGTTACAGGAAAAAACATGTAATCAGTTTACAGGTACATTTATTAAAAATGGGGATTACTTCGAGGAATTACAATTTCTACGACGAGAGAGAGTGCGAAAGAGGGCTAGAGAGAGAGAAGGACAGAGCGAGAAAGAGTGCGTGCACGCCCGCGCGAGTGGGACCGTTACTACATGTCGGGGAGGTGGGAACGAACAAACTGACTAGTCGTGTCCGCCACACGCGGGCAGTTTGAAAAAGCTTCACGGACGGGAGGAGGGAATGGCGACCGGTATTCACTGGAACTTAGTTTGAAAGTCTATCTATCTATCTATCTATCTATCTATCTATCTATCTATCTATCTATCTATCTATCTATCTATCTATCTATCTATCTATCTATCTATCTATCTATCTATCTATCTATCTATCTATCTATCTATCTATCTATCTATCTATCTATCTATCTATCTATCCATCCATCCATCCATCCATCCATCCATCCATCCATCCATCATCCATCCATCTATCTATCTATCTAACAAACTGTGAGGTGTGGTTGCTTTTAGTGACAGTTCGAAAACAGCATATGGCCTTCAATCAATCAATCAATAGCCTACATGCTTTTTAATTACACTAGGATGTTTGCTATTTGTAGGCTGCCTGGGTCCCTATCATCCGCAAATAGCAGGGGCACATTGTATAGAATATATATTGTGGTGATATTTATTTGTATTTGTCTTCATGAGCATACTCAATATCGGAGTAATCCAAAAGTAATCATATTCGCACAATTAGCAAATACATGAAAAATAATAAAAAACCTCAGCTTTTTTTTCTTTTTTCCTTTTTCTTTTTCTTTTGTATGTGGGTGAGTATGTGCATGTGCATGTGTGCGTGCGTGTGAATGTGTATTCTTTAGTTCACCTAAAACCTATTAAAAATCCCATACCGTTCACCTAAACCGAATACTTCAGAATCCAGCTAGAGTCGTGAGGTTGTCAGGAGACCCGAGGAAGGATCAAAGAAAAGAAAGGAAAGTGAATTCCGGCACCGACCAGACATTAGCTACTACCCACCGGGTTACCAACCAGAGTCTTTCACCAACCCCAGAAACATCTAAATTCCAACAAATCAGGGAGACTTCAAGAGACCAAAGGAGAGACTGAGGAAAGGAAGGAAGGACAGACGAAGCAGAGTGAGATCCACAGACATCAGCCTCCACCGATTCAACGATCAGAGGAAGGAAGAAGCAGATTGTGTTTGAGTTTTCGATAGATGCCGGTGTAACCCTCAGCTTTTGATAACAAGTGATGCACGCGGAGCCTCCTACGTCTTACTGCTTTGAATGCGAGTCAGTTTGCTTCACATAATTTACGATCTCTGTCGTCTTTTCTTCTCACATTTGTCTCTCAACAAGGGGTGTTGATGCTGCTGCTTCTTTTGGAATAAGTCAAACAATACAAGCGCAGAGGTAATCCTTTGAAGTCCTGAGGTATGCTGAGGATGTGCACAATATGCTGACGATACATCACGCATGACGATGATGATTTTGGTCATATTACTAACGTCAACGTGATCATTTACTGTCATTTTTTTTTGATTGACTGGGATAAATCACATGGTTCTACTTAATGACTTATAGTAAGTTATGCAACGTCAATTTTGGCTTAAATGAGCAAATAGGGATGCTTTCTCTATAAAGTCTTCACGTGAAGCTTAGACAAGTCTTTACAATTGATGTGTTGAAGCTGCAAAAGTTCCTGAGTTTTTTCAAGTCAAAGCCATCACACCTTTTGATTAAACTCTTTTGAGTTTTGTGAGCTCAACCTCAGCAGGACCACGAGGTGTTTGCCTGTCAATCTTTTTCTTTGTGCTCACTTTTTGTCAGGTGGTGATTTGGGACCTCTGCTCCGGGATTTATCTTCAAAGTCTTGTTGCTTATGAAGAGCATCGCAGGCTTTGGCAAAGTGCACTCGTATGTCACTTCACTCGTTCGTCTTAACTTGTTTGAGACAGTCATGAGTGTTGAAATTGAGTGAGTGGTTGATTGTTCACTTTAGTTTTTATGCTTCACCTTATGACCTCACTGCTTGTCTTCTGCCTTTGACCATCTGCCACCGGAGCAATGCATATTTGATATCTGCTCATTAAATATTGAAGCGCTTATACAACATGAGCTCAGTCATAGGGCCCAAACAAACATGGTTGGGTGGAGGGGCTGAGAACTTTGGAGAAAAAAAAAAAAGGTACTCAGTGGACTATAAACCAGGAGTCCCTAAAATTTTTGGGCGCAATGTAAAAAGTAAAAAGTAAAAGTTTTAATGCAACACATTAAAACTTTTACTTGTGTATTTTTGTGATGAATGAATGCTACTTTTGCTCTGTAACATTGAGCAATTGTACATTGTGCTTGCTATTTTTATTTTTTATTTTATGTTTTAAACTATCTATTATTGCTTGCGTGATCTACAGAGAGACTTCCACCTTGGGCGCTGTCACAGGATTCTCTTTCACCAATTCAACGTAACCACTAGCGGTGTTTCACACCACTTCATCAATCAAATGGAGACAGGCAGTCACATGACTGCACGCAAAGTCTCCACGGCCCCAGCCGCCCCACGCAGAAGCGAAGTTTCAAAGTGACTCATTTACATGAAATGTGGCAGAAACAAGGGTGTCAGAACACATTCAATCTACGACTACTTTACAGACTACAAAATAGCTGCAGCTATGCACTGAATTGCCTTGTTCCTGTTTTTTTCTATGTAAACGCTGACTTTTGTGCTGTTTTGTGAGCATAAACAAAACAAACACTTTTTCTTATTTTATAGAGATTGAATGTAGTTTGAATGATATTGTTGAGCTGTGGTGGACAGAGGAGCATGCAGCGTGTGCTCCTTTATTTAGCCAGAGGGTAATATTTGAATTTGCACATTCCCAATATATATTTTTGTCTTTTTGATGCTATGAGTTTTTTTTTATAATAAAAATCAGAAGTTACAAATTACTAAGTACTTGAGTATTTCTATCCAAGGAATACTCTTATGCAAGAAATTATTTGGATAACTATTTATTTTACTTAGTTCATATTAATCCTAAATAACAGTGCTACTTATTTCAGTGCATTTTTTGGGGGGCTATTCAACCCACGTCTGGTCAAGAGCCATTGGAGTAATGCATATTGTCAGCAATATTTTCTATTTCCTATATCACTTGCTGCTCACAGGTGAGTCTTCTGGTGAAAGGTGGACTGGTCACCAGTTAATCACAATATATAAGAGGCAGACATCCAATTACACTCACATTCACGCTGTCACTACATGGGAACTGAACTCATGATGCCTGCACAGAAGTTAGGCTAGTCAACCACTACATCGTATGTGAGATGCTAACAATCTTTTAAAAGTCACTAAAATGAGATCTGTCAGTTTGCGCTGGCTTGTGTTTGTATCATTGAAGCAGCACAATATGATGTATATGATGTGTTTTACAATGCCAGTATGTAGTATTGCATTAAAAGAGAATTGGAACCAAAAATCTTAATTCATTGGTTATACTGGATAACTCATTTAAATGAAACTGATCTGCATGTAAATGATAGATTATGTTATAATCTTTGCACAAAGTTAAAGTAAAAAAGCTGAGGTTGCCAAATAGGGGTCCTGACACGGCTGATGTTGATATTACAGCAGAAGTGTAGGTTTCTCGCCCACCATGGCAGTAACACCTTCAAGCTCGAGTCCTCTACCAGGGCCTACTGTTCACGTTTTCTCTTTCTCTTGGTATTTTTCCAGCTTTTCAAGTTCCTTTTTGCGGATGTTGCAATCCTTCGGGATTGCTACATCATAGACTAACTGATGTTTATCCACCTCCACAATGCCAGGCTGGTTGGCTATCACCAGTTTGTCAATCTGGATCACAGGATCTTTGCCTGGTTGTTCTCAACCACCTTCGGAGGTGTCTCCGTAACAGTTGGCAGCTCTGCAGCCATGTTGTGTTTGTTAGTTCAACTTCTTTTGCCCGGAAAATTTTGAGTTCTCCAAGTGGGGTATGTCCTACTTCCCGAAAGCCTCAAATGCAGTATCGTCACCCTTTTACTCTGAGAGGCTGGAAAATTTCTGCATTAGAGGCATTTTACACAGTACCCAGAGAAACCGGATAGTGGCGATAGTATAATTGAACTTTTCAAAATTAGATGCGTGAATGACATCAGCACCAGCGTCTGGCATGATGTATAAAAGTACTTACCAGACAACAGGAACAACCGGCCAACTTTTGTTTTAGTCGAGATGCCACTAAAATAGTTGTGAAACAGCATTGTTGGCACTCAGGCATAAAAAAAGAAATACCAGCCAGCAATGAGGCTGCAGCTAAAGGTAGACTCGCCCATATTTTTAGTGAATATTGAGTGATGAAGAAGGACACCATGTTAGCCCAGCAGGATTGTGAGTGGATGTCAAGGTCAAGCAAAGACTAATTGGGTTACACAGTGAGACAGAAGAAAGCGAAGCGGCGCAAAGACGCGCTACACGCTTCTCTGCCTGCATGGCGTGACTGATGCGAGGAGAAATGTTTGGGTTGCCAGGAGTCTGCGCAGAGTCCCGTAGGAGCACCTTTGCCCCCCTCCCCCACCCCGACATCTCCAACCAAGTTGGATAGAAGAGAGGCTAAGTGGTGTGAAGCGGGGAGCACTCCGACAAGCTCCATTACCCCGCCCGCCCCCCTCAGCTGATTCCCGGTCGAGCTGTCAGTGGAGAGGTGACGGGCCGGGAGTTTGGGTGTGGCGGGTCGATCAGAGCGGTCGAGTAACTCTCACATCAGCTGCACTATACTGTATTTTTGTGCTTTTTTGAACCTTCATTATAGCTGTAAAAGTAGTCCACGAGTCTTTGGCATTCAGTTTTCCTTCATTCTTCTTTACAAGGATAACCAGACGGGAAAGACTCTGAAAACAGGAAAAATGTGTCGTGGCAAATTCGGACCTTGTTAGTATCGATCCTGTCCGACTGAGCGGCCATTCATTTATAATTTATCGCTGCCTGATGGCCAAGATTGAGGGTGGAGTGGGAAGAGATGAACTATGTACGTTTTCATTAGGAGTCTGGATTGTTTTGTTGTGAATTGTAACGAATCACCAGAGGGTTGTGTCGCAGCCTTGAGGCAGGGGCTCTGTTTGGCTTTGGAGGGTCTGACGAGTGCTGGCAGAATGTTGGCCTCACTGGGTCCACTTGAGGGAATTTGAACAAGAGGAGTGAATCATGCCCTAGTAATGTTTGTGGAACTCTCGTCACTGCAGCGGTTTACCCAACACAACACGCTCGGAGGATCCCCTGAAGAGTGTGATGCAGAGGAGCCGACAGTGTCATCCTGTCACTCATAAACACTTGCCCTCCAACCCCATTCCCATGAGTCTCCATACTGTTACCTGTCTCCTTTTCACAGACTTGTGTCTCTCATTGCCATCCATCACAGACACCTTGTGCTGTTTTAGTACCTGTCAACTTCTTCATGGACTCGCATTATTTTGCATTTGTTGTCTTACAGCAAATCAATTCGGTCAACGTATTGAATCTCCCTCTCAGTTTGCAAACACGTATGCACTACGTTGTGCTCCCTTTTAGAATCAACGCATCCAGAGTGATTTTTAACACCATCCAGCAAGCTTTTACACATTCCAGCTGTTAATGTGTGTATCGCTGCTCTGAAGTCTGGCAGAGTTCATAAGTTCACGCGGTGTTAATAATTGAGAGTGCCCCCGTCTATTTCCACATCACTCGTCTTGTTTCTATAGTCATGACACAGTTCTTCAGACGAGCAAAGGGCTTCCATTAAGAATGTCTCAGCGCAACACAAAGACTTTAGATTAATGAGAACAGAAAAACACCCAATCCTAAATGACTTTGCATACAATGAGGTCAAGTGTTCTTGTTGGCTTGTCTGTCTTATTCCTGTTTGGCTGATCTGTTAATGTTCTTCAATCATATATAAATATATATATTGAATAGGCATGGGACGAGACACAAATTCCACGAGACAAGATGTCTCACGAGATTGAGTCCACGAGGACGAGATGAGATTTTCTCAAAATTTGTAGTATAAAATACATCCCAATATAAATTTTTCAGTTTTCACAATGTTTTCTTTTTATTAAGCAGACTACAAGAACATTATTGACGTAGCTCTAAAGCGCAAATGTGAACACAAACAGGAGAGTCACTTTTCTTACAGGCTCATTTTTCAAATGCTGCTGCAATAATTGCACTTGTGGCTCAACAATAGGGATGGGAATTGAAAATATATTTTTTGTAAAAAAAAGAAGAAGGAAAATAAACAGATAGATTAGCATCAACTTTGTTGTATGTCTTAATTGTTTTAAATGTTTAAAAGTAACATGACCTTACAAACCCCACAGTGAAGTCGTAAGAGGTCCACATCCTAGGACTCCACAATGGTGTGACATGGCAAGATTTATTTTTGAACATAAAAGTAAATAAAAAGTAAATATTCTAATGAAGAAATTTACAAAATACAACCTTGATTATTCTGTGGCAATTGCACAATAATGTCCAGTCACATTTCACCACTCATGTATGAACAGTACATAGTACAGTCTGGCAGCCTCTGAACCAGACAAGACTCTCTTTTGCCATGGTCACCAAATAAAATGAAAGAGAAGACATTCCCTTGGTTGTATCTCACTAAGCGGCAAACGCTTGTGAGGCGAGTGTTGTTTTTTCGTCGGAGTTCGTTCTGCCGAATGTCTTGGCACATTTTGCAACATTGAATAAACCCTGAAAACAACAAAAACAACACTGCTACGTGCGCATATCCCCGCAAGTCTGCACCTCTCGGTAAGATATGGGCTTTAACATTAGCAGTTAGCAACGGCAAGTTCTACAATACAATAATTACTACAATAATTACCCGTTGCTACGTTGAGCACCCATGAGCGGATCACAAACGTGGCATTATTTAAAGTTATCCCATCCTGTGTGTGCAAATGCTTTTGCATAGTTGTAGCGTTTCCTTCATTAGATGAAAGATCGAAATTCCAAGTTGCCCTGTGTTTTTCTTTTCCAGTAAAATGTCATACTTTCGCGCATTAGGCGCCATGTTTCTAGCGGCGCTCGTAAACAACATTGCCATGCATGCTGTGTTATGCAACATGTGTGGTGACGTCATCGTCCCGAGTGTAATCGATCAGGGCATTTGAAACACTGGGAACCGCTTTTCGACAAGAAACAGATTTCGATTCCCATCCCTACTCAATAAGCACCCAAAAAATTCTTGAAGATCTCGTGCTGTGGAGGGACAAGAACTCTCGTGGCGTTCAAATCCCGCAAGATCTCGTCCCGTGAGATCTAGTCTCATCCCTAATATTGAAGCATCAGACTTCATGGTTTCTCCCTTTGTTGGTCATTTATAACTCTAAAGACATATTCCTTGTGCGTTTTTACATACTGGACCAATAAATCAGATTCTGACATATTATAATCATAACATATACTGTAGAAGCCTTCACTACAGCCACCTTTACTTCAATGACGTGTGGTGGGGCACTGACATTATACTCAGATTGACACATTTATGAGTCAGAGTAGCATGGCAGACTGGCATTGACCTTCCCACCATTGCAGCCCAACTCACCACCAGCTAACGATCGGTCGACAGCTCCGACTTTCTCCCAACTAAGACAAGTGGCTGCAAGTCCGATGACAAGACCACAAAGTTGATCATTGAACTGCAGCCTTTTGTGTATGTTGTGGACAATCAGTGAAAAAGCACAGAAGTCCAATAACAGGTCAACATGGCCTCCCAATCGGCAGCCTTCCAGGTTTCACTGCCATTGCCCATGTGACCACTGAAGTCCCCCGGCAGAACGAGGGAGTCCCTTGCGGGAGCGCTATCCATCACACTTCCTCTCCAAGGACTCTTAAAAAGCGACGATACTCTGGACTGCTGTTTGGTGCATACGCCGTCAATTTTGTCTGAAAAACTGCATGATCCAATTCAACCGTGAAGGTTTACTGGTCTTGTCCAATTCCCCCCTCTATTCTTATTCACTTGTGCTGCACTTTGCAAGATGTTTTTGCAAAGCTTTGGCTGAGGAGTGAGGACAATTTTTTTTAAATCATCCCTTCAAGTTGTACAGCCAGTGCATACATTTCCATCATTAAATCGAAACAAATGATATCAATATTCATTAATTTAAAGATGTGGAGGTTCTTTGTTATTCTGATGAATTCAATTCTATGCTTCAAAAGTTTGTCTTTTTTTCACTTCCTCTCCTCCCTAAATATTAGTTTCTGACAAAATACAAGACATGCATTCATAGGGTTAGATAATGTACTTCCTGCAATGACAAGGCAGACTTTGCGCTAATACGAAACATCATCACTTATATTCATATATTTTTCATAAAGGCTCGAGATGCAGCACTTTAAAAAAGATGACACACATGCAGCGAGATCAAGCCAAACCCTGTTAAAAGCCCAGGAGAGGTGTTGGGTTTAACCACAACATTTCAGAACAAACTGGGTACAAGACCCTGGGGGTGTGATTGTGACTAGATCTGCTTACAGCTTCTCGAGTACGAGTGTTGAGGCCTTTATGAGGTGAAGAGGGTCAAAATGACAGTGTTTTTTGGGGTTAATGACCAACCCAGAGGAAACAGTAGTACAAGTTACACATAAGTGGGAAACTAATTATACTCAGATTATGAAGAAGAAAAAGACATAAGCAATGAAGTGAAGACATAGTACCAAAACCAAATTAGGTCCAGGATATAAATGGTGCCTCTTTAGGAAAAAGAGTAGATGTCTAATTTGCTTAGAGCAGGGGTGCTCAAGTATGGTCCTCGAGAGCCCCTATCCAGCCTGTTTTCCATGTGTCCCTCCTGCAGCACAGCTGAATCTAATGATCAGCTAATCAGTAAGCTTTGCAGAAGCCTGCTAACGATCCTGATCACGAATCAGGTGTGTTAGTGGCGAGAAACATGGAAAACAGGCTGGATAGGGGCTTTCGAGGATAGAACTTCAGCACCCCTGCCGTAGAGATGTCCAAGTTGCCACTACAAGACCGAGTTCAAAATGACACAAACAAGCTTTTATTTTATTTTTATTATTATTTTTTTTTTTTTACAAGAACCATTGACAGTTCATTTGAAGCGCATGGGCAGTTACTAAATTATTGTCCTCCAAAAACATACATTTTACTGCCCTATACAGCACCGTGTTGTAACGATGAGTGAGGTGCAGCAACAGGAGCAAATAGAGGTTCAGTTTCTTGGATACAAACATAAACAGAACAAAATAAGTTGTGTGAAGGCACATTCTTTAGTATCTGTTCAAATCAGCGGCATCACTGGCATCTGGATTTTGAACAGAAAAGTGCAGACAAAATGAACCTTTCATTCTTGGCTACAAAAACAAGCGTTTTGTAGGGGGGTTTGTAGACAGTGACCCTGGCCGTCTATTCTTGATTCCCTTCGACAGAGAGCGACACTGTTCTTTGAAAAATAATAGGAAGCCTTGGGAACACGCTGAAAGGGATGAACGAGACATGGCATGTCAGAAAATTACTTTCTCTCTAAGTTATTTTGCTAAAAAGAAATCCCTTTTCTGTCCCCTCCCCCTTCGGGTCTCTCTGGAAGTAAGTCTCTTCGTGTCTGACATAAAGTAAAAAAAAAGAAGAAAAAAGTACGTGAATATTCACCGTCAAAAAGAAAGGCAATCAATGTAACTGTTGCTACGCAGGAGACGCTTTGACTGTCAATGTCATTTGAAAGTCTTTGAATGGCAGTTGAGAAGCAGCCTCTTTGATGCTTTGGAGCGATTTGGAATTGAGGAACGGGACATTAAATCTACAACACTGAGATGCTGCAGTGTTCAGCACGCCTGTCACTTCTCATGTTAGTCTTCCTTGCTCTTTTTAGAATTGCCCAGAGAGTGTTTTCATTCTGTTTTTTTTCATACCACAAAAACATCTCATTAAGTTAGTGAGAAAAGCCTTTGCTGTTTCTTTTAGAGAAACGCGTTTTTACAGCAAACATCTTTTAGAAAAACATTGCACAATTGATTCATTTGAGAAAGTAGCACCTGGAATGACAAATGAAATAGCTGAAATGAATCTTTTCAGGTGTTTGTTGTAAAGAAAAAATACAAGGCCTTATATTGCTTTCCATTTTTTCACAACAGAGTGCTGTGCTATCATTGTCTCATTTATTAAACTTTGGAACTTCATTTGTATCATGGTCTCTCTTCAACTATTTGGAAATAACACATGCAACAAAAAAAAGAAAGAAGTAATTATAAATAAAGATTTGTGCACATAAAAATTCTAATCACCATTTAGTGTCCTCCATAGGGATCATAGTAAAGATCTGTTTTACAAAATAAATCATTAACCTAATTTTAAATAAAGTTTTGAAATGATTTACAGGCGATGCTAGGTAGCATATGACAGCTTGGGTCGAACCATTCTGGTATGAGGAGACGCTGGGTTTTTAGGACAATGAAATTGAATAGCCAACTGAATATAAAATTCATTTTATGAACCTATGTTTAACTGAAATATTTACATGATTTAATAATTACTTTCAAATTATTTTTACATGGAGCCTACTCTTTCAATAAATCTCACGTACCCCTGGAGTGTCTTCACATACCCCCATTTGAAAACCACTGCTCTACAGGCATGCCATCAGGACCAACTGCCGCTTTATTTTTCATACTTTTGAGTGCCTCTCGAACGTTTTCCTTCCCGGTTCACCGCAATTGCCTCTTCTACTCTTTAGTCTCTCTCATTTTCCTCAATCATCAACTCCTCAAATGATTCTTTCCATCTTTCTAGAACATTCATGGCACCATTTTTCTCTCTCGCTGCATTGCAAGGGAAAAAATCCACAAAGATGTAGATGAAAACCTTTGGCCAGAGAGCAGCGTATGGATGACCAAGTGAATGATGATGATGGCCAAGATGGGGAAGGCTAGTGAAAGTGTTACAGTAGTTGGTTCTTCATTTGCACTGTGTGCGAGATATAGTTTTAGTTTTTCATAAATATACAGAATTTGGCTTACACTTTCCTTTGTTGCACTCTAATGTGTAAGTAACTATGTGAATAGAAACTGTTGCAATTTCCTTGGCTGTGAGTATGTCAAACCGCAAACTTCGAATGCTGCTCTTGTAAATCCCCCCCCCCCCTCAGTTTTATATATAATTGTATTTTGTTAGCTGTTGTGAAAACATCTAATGATTTTGACTTGTGGTGCTCACAGAATGCCAAAGGGACGATGCATTTTGGGGGCACTGACTACTTTATTACTACTACTGCTAAATTTGATTATGACACATAGGTAAGCTGTTTTGGGAGAGATATGAGCTTTTGCAGATGATCCAAAGAGTTGTGCAAAATCATCCAAGTTATTTTTTGGCAAAATAACTAATTAAATGCAGATGAGCTAAAGCAATGGAGAAGTATCTATGCAGTTGGAACTTGGAGTGAAGCATGTGTGTGCAGTTTTGGGATAGATATGTGCTTTTGCTAATGAAGTGATGTGCACAAATGTAAGTCTGTTTGGTCAAATGAGCTTGCAGTTTTGAAAATGTCATCTCAGTTTCAAGAAATGCGGCAAACCTATGGAGAAAAACTGTAAAGGTTAAATATATTCAAAAATAATTCCTGTGCAAAATGTTCAGACAACAACAATGTATACTGATTCTAAATTAGTTTTAACAAAACTTAACCTTCATAGTTTGTACTTAAATGCCACAATTAAGTAATTGGTAGCTACTGTAAACATGTCTTGTAAACCACCCATCCAGCATTGGGCAAAATCACAACTGACAAACACATTTGGATGTAACAGAACATAAGAACAGCAGCTTTTAATCATCCAGAAGACAAAACTCGATTTCACGATTTAGCAAATTTTCAACAATTTGATTTTTAGAATGACGATGTATCGAATTAATTCGATTTATTGCCCAGCCCTACCTTTAATCACCCTAACCTGCTGCACATCTTTTCGATCTCCCTGGCCAAGATATTTCTCACCTTCTTTACAGTCCAACTTATTTATTTATTTATTTTTCCTTTTCCACCTCTGTCTTTGTTCTACGTCACATCTCCTTTCCAGGTCCTCTCAATGTCCCCACTTCTCCTAAGCTAACCACTTTCCTTGTATGCTTACTGGTTTCAAGTCTTATTTTCCCCTTTCCTATCAGAAGGCATTCCGAGTGCTCTCCTGCCCATCTCTAGGATCATCTTCACCATAACGAGCTCTTCTTCTGGAAGCTCCTCCTGCTCACCGAGAGAAAACCTGTCTCACCTCTTGATAGGCTGCACGACGCTCCTCCTATCTCTTCTCTTTCTTTTCCTTCTTAATCTTCCTCATTCATTTTACACACCAACATCCTATGCTGTCCAACTACACGCTACCCAACCACGACTTTACGATCAGAAACCTCTTTCAGATGTAATCCAGCTGTGCGTTTCTACCTTCACAGCAGTAAAGGGGCCACTATCACTCATTTGCATGGTCATTTTAATAGGTAATTCGCAGTGTGGCTAGAAAACCAGCGTGAAAAGTGTGTTGTAATCCTCGAACTTTGGGGCATTTTTAACAAAAATATGTTCATAGACATGGGGATCATAAATTCTGAAAGAAAAAAAACACACATTTGTACAAAGCTCATAGTGTTGTGACCTGCTTTTATTTAAATGTTCTTTGCGCGTTTGTGACACAGAACTGGCGTGCAGCCTGGTGTGTGTCCTGTCCTTGTGGTTGTGGGTCTAATTATGGAGACAGACACCAGCAGGTGTTCAGAGGCGGCTTAATTCTGGATCAAAGTCGGTGAAAATAATTACACAACCCATCCTTCCCTATCCCCAAGATAAGGCTAACTTCCTGCCGCTTCAAACCAGAATTAGTTTTAACTGCAGAATGCAGTGCACACACACACACACACACACACACACACACACACACACACACACACACACACACACACACACACACACACACACACACACACACACACACACCCCCCCACACACACACACACACACACACACACACACACACACACACACACACACACACACACACACACACACACACACACACACACACACACACACACACACACACACACACACACGATTGCTTCCTGTTGGGAAGGCAGATGCACCTGTGACATTTTGTGTTTTGTATTTATGAGCATTTTTAATGTGAGTCACAGGGGTGAGAGCTCGTAGACACATTTAGAATAACATTACTCACGTAAATATTTTATCTTGATATCATTAACACACAGCCAGAAAGCTGGCAGTCGACTTAAAAGACAACGCATGCCATGGCATTTCCATGCCCTTGTTTCAAAGCGCCTTTTTTGAGTTCAACGTACTACATCGGAGAGACTTTTATCTAAATCTATTGAACGATAATTCCACTGATTCGGTAAATGAAAAGGAACTTCAGCATGACTTAAACCTTGACATGGTTTATTGTCGCCAACAAACTGTAACTGAGAAAGTTTAAGATTTAAAACAATAAGTCCAGCTTTCGTGTGCGATGTAACCGTTTGTATGCTGTATCCTATTTTACTAGATGTTGAGCTGTGTTTGGCATGCATATAATATTTGGTTAATCAGCTTTTATTTACTCATCCATGAAGAGAGTTCATGTCAAGATGAACCTTTATCATGTTGAACAAGTGGAGCTCCCAAAACATGGAATCTGTTGATGCTCAACATGATTATGTACAAGAAGGATCTGGGTTATGTTGATAAACTGGATTTGGCTAGTTTAGACCAACAGCTACCTGTTGGAAAGTAAAAACAACTATTAGAGTTTTGAAATAGGATGGTTAATGGATAATTTATCAAACGAGATTTAAAAAAAAAATTTTTTCTCTAGACTCTTAATTCCCTATGGCTGGATCAGAGAGTGAAGTTGCAAGCCAGTTTTTTGTTATTGTTTATCTTTTGTTGCCCATAGATTGATGACTTACGTTGCTGCAGCTGGTTTGTTTTAAAATACCTGGAGCAACTGTTGCATATTTAATGAAGATAGTAAAAACCTGTACTAAATCAAAGTAAGGCGTTGCGTTGCAGTTAACTTAAAAAAAATATATATTTAAAAAATGAGTGTTCGGTGCATTTTGAAGCCTCTTGTAGATACCTTTACACAGAGAAGAATGCAGATCCATCCATCCATCCATCTTCTGTAGCTCTTGTTCTTATTGGGTTCATGAGTGAGCTTTTACTTGTTTCAATTAAATAGATTTTTGAAACACTCTATGTAAGGACATTCTAGGCCCCTTATATTACTGGGCCAACTTTTGTTACCATGGTGACGGGGGACAGCGTGTGTTGGGTGGTTATTATGTAAATTACCCCCACTGTTACATAACACTGGGGCGGAAGTTTAAGACATCTTGCTCATAGACACATTTTCAGAAATGTTTAATTTCACACTTGATGAGTTGGCAGCCACTCCAGAGACCAAACTATTAGCATGCACAATAAAAAGTCACATTTCCCTAACAAATCCCTTAAGAGAAAAAAGCCTTCTGCCCCAGGGTATGCCATCCTCCAGTTCAATCTTCCACTGAAGGTCCTATCTCATTTCAGGCAGCATTAAGTCACACAGGCAAAATTAAGCAAAACGCAAACAGACAAACATTCGCACATGCAGGCTAACGTCCCCTTGCTGCGTCTTGCTTGGGTCTTGCCCCTCGATTGCTCTGACCCGCTGTGGGCTGCCGCAGAAGGATGTTTGCCTGTCACCCAGGCAGCGCTGAGCCTGGCAGTCACACCCGAGGGAAGACTTTTGGCTAGCGGGTGGATCAGGCGGTCGTGTTCAAGCCTCAGGTGATGCCTGATCAAGCCATGACACTGCCTCGCCACTTTGTGCAATCAGAGCTGCGGGGTGAGAACTTCACTGTTGCACACAAAGACAGCAACATCCTTTGACACAACACTCATGTGGAATAATAAGTATGATGTTGGTGCACAATTGTTAAGCCGTTTTCTTCAAGTCCTGACAATGTATTCAGTCACTGTCTTCGTCGTAAAAACGGTGGAGAAAAATAAATAAATAAATAAAAGAGAAAATATATATTTTATATAATTCACAAATTAAAAAACAACAACACAAAAAAAAAAAAAAAAAAAAAAAAAATATATATATATATATATATATTCAAAAAGAAAAAAATAAAAGAAAAATAAATGTAGAAATAAATACAAAATTAAACATATATCAGTCAAAACATAAAAAGGCTCTGCTCTCATAGTAAAAAAATCGATCTTAACCATTACATTGCCTGTGCTAATAAGTGTGAATATTTTTGATGACTACCTCTGGAGTCTCACTGTTTTTAATTTGAGACATTCAGTGTATATTCGCCCATTTTTGTTCAGACTGGTCCTTCTTTTGGATTGAATTGGTCGTGGAAAATGAACCACTTGAAATAATAAAACACATTTTAAAAACTCAACACATTGGCTTGGCAAGAAGTGACAATGTGTATGGTGACTACATTTGCAGTCACATTCCTTTGAATACGAATACTTATAACAGTACAGTACTTCTGGTGTGCTAACTTTGCCGGATTCCTCGTGTTTTATCAAAAGCAAAAACACACTTTTAATTTTTCCGACAAAATGTTCAAGATCAAGATGAATTTAATCGTGTATCTTCTTCATAAATCAAGCCCCAGTAATTACCATAAATAATTGTCTTTGCCTTTTGTCAAATCATTTCCTGATCTTCCTGTTCTCACTCGTTCGTGTGTGTGTGTGTTTGCATGTGCCCTGCCACTTTTCCACCTTTCACCACTATCCACAGTACACTCCCCCTCTCTCTCTCTTTTCATCTTTCGTTCCCTTCTTCCAGCCTTTTAATGCCAGAGACATTAAAGCGCTTTCCTGGAATGATAAATGTTTTATTAGGCTGCGCTCTCTCCCTTTTTTGAAGGGTAAATACAAAGAGTAAGTGAAGGAAAACTTGGTATCTCTGTCTCCCTCTTGACTTGATTTCCATATCTGTCAGTCTGTACTCCCCCTTCGTCGTGACCTCTCATCTCAACTCCTCGACTCCCTCCTTTCATCCAGTCCCTCCATTTAACCCGCTCATCTCTGCATACTGGAAACCACCAAGCTCCCTCTGGCTTCGTACATGCCGGGTAATCTCCCTCAGAAATGTCTCTCGGTAGGGAAAACTGCAGACAAAACCCAATTTTCTTCCATTCTTTTGTTCTGGATGCAGCGCAGCACATCAACAGCTACTCAGTAGGTGTACAAGTGTCTTTGATCAGATCTTCAAGCGGCTCAAACACGTTTAGGCGCGGGTAGGGGGTGCTGGTTGAACTTAAAAAGGACCTAACTCCTCTGTTGTGCTGTTGCCGAATCTTACATTTAGCCTCTGGACTTGTCATGATTGTATTTCCTGTGCTGTAATAGCGCTCTGTCCGCTGGGACCGGCGTACGCCCGCCTCTGGCACCCTGCAGCTGTGCTGCTGATTGCTACCTCTTTCTGGGGGAAAATGGGTCACTGCATGCGGGCTGCAGCCCGACACCTACTTGTACCAGTATTCAGGCCAGCTCACGTCCAACGCAACATGCATGGTGGGATGTTTTTAAAAAAAAAAATCTGTCCATGGCCCCACCCTCTTGTACACAATATCCACATTTTCATTTCCTGCTGGTTTGAAATTCCGACACACCTGATTTCATACTATTCAGAATATAACCAACATTTGTGTGTAGTTGAATGCTCAACCCCATGCACAAAAACCGCCATCATGCATGACGCAAAGACCTCTGTAAAGCAACTGGAAGTGGAAAACTCGAGAAGCACGTTTGTTATTTCTTTGACTTATTTGTGACACGGATTCCAAAAGGATGATTAGCATTCGGAGGGAATGTTAACGTGAGAATAATAATAATGTACAGCAGAATTTATAATGTGTGATGTAAGCATGCTTACATTCTGATCATTAAAGGCTCTGTATACAATCCACATATTTGTATTGTTTTTACGACTAACGGTGGCTAACTTAATACTTGTGTGACAATCACGAATGTTAGACAAGTCAGATTAAGAGTTCAGGCCGATCTGCGACGTAAATCAATGTTACATTATAACTTTGCACATCAACAAACATATTTAGTTTTTAAAAGTATTTCTGTTGAAATGCCCTTAAAAATCTACTTTGAGACACATATTTTCTGTATTTTTAGTCTCTAAAATGATAAGTTGTATAAATGAGTGCTCCAAAATGAGCACACACCCATTTTAGATTACCGGCGTATATACAGGGAGTCCTCAAGTTACGGCAGAGTTCCGTTCCTACGCTGGCGATGTAAACTGAATGAAGTCGGATTTCCCCGTTAAAGTCGATATTTACATCAAAATACTTTGTACAGTAATTAAAAAAAACTAATATATTTGCACGACCCAGAAGACGCCGGAATTAATATTTTGTGTTTCCGCAAGGACATTCATTGCTGACGGACGGCAGAGCGGAGCTGATTCAAGCTTAAACACGGCCTGATGGCGAGCCGACCGGCTGATTTATTCTTTACAACCTTTCTTTACAGGCTGTCCAAACACCGTATTCTGATTAATAATGATTTTGTGGAATATTAATTATGCAGCAAAATCCAACTTAAAAAAAAAAAATCCATCTCAGAGAGCGGCCATTTTGTCACTTGCTGCTGTCACATCACGGTTGCTCAGCGCTCAGGCAACGACCAATCGCTGGTCACCGTTTTCTGAAGCTGAGCATTGATTGGCTGTTACCTACACCCTGAACAATAGTGTCGTCATTTTCAGTCGACAGCAAGTGGCAAAATGGCCGTCCCCTAAGATGGATAAAAACAGGTGAATTTTGCACCTTTATTCAAATTCCACAAGCACAACATTAATCAGAATACCATGTTTACGCTCGTGGGGCTGCATAGAAAATATTATTCTAAAGAAAATTTTGGCTTTGGGTTGTTTTTTTGTTATGTTTTGTCTTTGATCACTTCAGTTGTTTTCCTTGTGTTTCTTGTCAGTGTCTGTCTCGTAGTATGATCATGTACATCTGTGCTTGTCATCCCACACCCTTGTGTTCAGCCAATCAGTTCCCTCAGCCTCGTATGTTCTGTCCAGGTGTCACTTGTTGTGTAATTAGTTGGTGTGTATTTAGGCCCCGTCCACATGAAAGCCAGTTTCAATGTATCCTCACAAGTTTCTTACCGTTAAGGCCGTTCGTCCACATGACGGCGCGGTTTCGGAGCTTGAAACCGATCACTTTTGAAACCGGACTCCAGAGTGGAAAGATTTCAATACGCGCACCGTACGCGTCCGTCTGGACACCATATGCAGGATACTCCTCCAGCGATGACGTAATGGTCGCAGCTCGATGACGACGTGTTGTAGCAGATTGATGACATATGCGCCAATTCTCACGTGACTGTGCGCGAACCGTCAGTCTGTCAACAACAATGGCGGCTAGCCGTGTCGTAGTCGTTTTGCGCAGCCTCCTTAGCTTGTTTATGCTTTTGCAGCAAAATATTTTGCCACGTTATTCCCACGTTCAACAAGCGGTGTTGCACTTGAATCACCCGCCATTGTCACTTGTCATCTTCGCTGATTCTTCTTCTACGCTTTCCGTTAAATCCCCTGTGGCTGCGCTACAGCGCCACTCCAGACTTGGCATATACATCAGTTATATACATATACAGCCGTTAAACGTCCTCAGCGTCTTCTTTTGGACACACGCAAGTCTTGAAATGCTTCGGTGTGAGGTGTGTGTTTGAGGAACGAAGCCGGCTTTGTTTCCGTCTGGACGGGGCCTTAGTCTCCTGTTTTTGTTTGAGTCTTTGCCGGTCCATTGTCGATTCCCCCATGTCTTGCCAACCCTCGTCATGCCATTTGTGTTTGTTTTGATTTAGAACTTTCTTGTTTTTGTTGTTTCTTGTCGGCACATTGTGCACCACCTTGTTTTTGTTTAATTAACAAAACCCTTTTGTTTTGGACTTTACCTCGGCTTCCTCGCTCTGCCTCCCCACACTTGGGTCCAAAACCACAGGCACCCTAACAGACTTCCATAATTAGGCTGCCCTCATCCACTAAATATTGTGGAAAAAAATTGTTAGGGGAAAAAAAAGACAAAATCGAGAGAATGAGCACACCACACAAAACCATTTTGTTTATTCCCCCCCCCGGCTAACCTATTATGCTGTAGGGACATGTGATTGGTATGCTGGCAAGGCCAGTGCTAATGATGCATAGCGCTGTAGCCTCTGGTTAGACGTCACGGACACTTGTGTACGTTGCAATAATCGGTCATCACCCGAAACATTAAACATGTCAAAGTGGGTAACGGATTGGAGCAATTAGCATAGGACTATGATGGAGAACACACCTAGATGTTTAACTTTACCCCCTAGGTTCCTGGGAGACTCATATCAAAGTGATGCGTTTTTACCGCATGATCACTTTTCTTATTGACACCGTGCCCTAATTACGGTAGTCACTCGGTACGTCGTCCGATTAAATAATAAAAAAAAAAAATATATATATATATATATATATATATATATATATATATATATATATATATATATATATATAAAAAAGAGAGAGAGATATTTGGAAATACCTGGCCACAGTTTGACAAAAACAAAAACAACAAGAGCAACCACTAACCTCTGAGAATACCTTGTTTGAGGCCTCACACTGGTGAGGTGATATTAATTGATTGGTAGGTGTCAGTTTGGTTTCACAATGTCAAAATGTGAACAGCACAATGAAGATTAACTATGAATTGGAATTGCAGGGAATGTATTGGTACAAGGCATAGACCTTAATCCTAAATTTTGCCATTCAGCTCCTTGTTGGACAGCAGCAAGTTGTGCGAAAAGTACTGAAGCATTGGACAAAAAGGTCAAATTAATTTAATCTGCAAAGGTTATACTGTAGTTAATTTTAGGTTCTGCATTAATTTCACCCAAAAGTCTGATACCCCTAACTTTTTTTATTTTCAGTAGTATAAGTGTATGACAAACTATACATTAGCAAGGTCTTATAGTCAGACAGTAAGTAAAAACCTGTTGTAGCGGAACTAGGGATAGACGGATTATCGACTGAGCCGATTATGGGTGGCGATATTTGGCATTTTGATAAATATCAGCATTAGTCTTTTTTTTACAAATCTGAAGGCTGGCAAAGCTGATACCTCACTGAGCGGCAAATGTTTGCCAACTTAGTGAATTTGGGGTTTTCGTCAGGGTTTATAAATGTTGCAAAAGCTTGCAAAAATGTTCCCAGACTGTTTTTACTTGTCACAGTTTTTGTTGTTACAAAGAAATTTTGAAAAATTTTCATTGTTTGCGAGCATCTTTTGAAACCTTTTACAAACCCTGACGAAAACCCGAAATTTGCTATGTTCACAACCATTTGTCACTCAAGTGAGATACCATCTTAAGAGATCAATAAAACTGGGTTCACTTCATGGAACTCTTTATTTATGTATTCATTAAAATGTTCACTTTATAAGAGATGCTGCTGACACTGACACTTTGCACTTTTTGTTTTTGTGAGAAATCAAAACTAATGTAAGTTATTTGTTTTCTTTTTTAAGACAAAAGGTTTCGTTTACCTTGACTAGTTTCGACTCAGAAAGTAGTCAAGTTAAACGAAACCTTTTGTTAAAAAAAAAGAAAAAAAAAGACTGTATAAATTAGAAGACAAGATGAACCTTTTTATCCAACTCTAATTTAAAAATTATAATTTTGTATTTAACCAGGGAAATCCCATTGAGATCCGCAGATCTCTTTTTCAAGGGAGTCCTGGCCAAGAGGCGCAACACAACACAACATTACGTACAGTTAAAACAGTAAATTAGAAACAGCAACAGGTTAATAACTTCAATTCCAGGTCCTTCAAAATGGCATCAAACTGAAACAAAGTTATGAGATTTGTAAGTTGAATTGTCTTTTGTAAAAAATTCCAATCTGTAGGTGCTCGATACTGAAGAGCCATCTTTCCTTTCTCTGTCCCCACAGTCAGTAAGTAGATGTCCTAAGAACGAAGAGAGTAAGGTCCATCAGATTTTCGCTGAAGATAAACTTTCAAGTATGGAGGGAGTAACCCTATGAGTCCCTTGTAAATAAATCTGTACCAATGTGTCAGCCGACGAGTGTTCAAAGCAGGCCATCCAACCCGGGAATACAGTTCACAGTGATGAGTTTGTGGACAATAGTTTGTTATAAAGCGCAAGGAGGCATGAAAAACATAGTCCAACATATGTAGAGCTTTGGCTGGGGCATGTGAGTATAAAAGGTCTCCATAATCAAGCACAGGAAGAAATGTTGCAGCCACAAGTCTCTTCCTTGCATGGAAAGAAAAACACAACTTGTTTCTTAAATAGAAACTTAACTTAAGGCAGTTTTTTTTTTTTACAAGAGAATCAATGTGAGACTTAAAAGACAATGATGCATCAATTAAGATGCCCAAGTCTTTAAAAGGACTAACGACCTCAATCACTGAGCCATCTTGAGCAACAATTGGGGAAACATTCTTCTGCTTGTCTTTACTATTAGAAAAACACCATTACTTTTATTTTTGTGGTAATTAAGGAAAGATTCAAGTCAGAAAAACTAAAACAAACAGTCGTGAATGCATTGTGTAAATTGTTAATGGCTTCAGCGAGTGTAGCTGCAAAGGGATAGACAATCATGTCATCAGTGTAAAAATGACAGCTTGCGTTGCTCAGATTCTGCACTATTCTGCACTACATCATTTATATAAATTGTAAACAGGAATGGGCCCAGAATAGATCTTTGTGGTACACCTCGAGTAACTGGCAGAACATCAGAACATTGGTCCTCACATTTAACACTTTCAGTACGATAGTTGGAAATCCAACCAACTGCTTGCTCTGAATGTCCAATACCCTTTAACTGCTGCTTCAATATCTGATGATCTACAAAATCAAATGATTTGGTCAGATCTAAAAAAACTGTCAATAGCAAAACAAACATCATTTATAATTTTTAATGCCGCTGTTACATATGCTATGCTTTTTCCTGTATCCAGATTGAAAGCCAGATAAAATGAAATGCAACTCCAAGAATTGTTTTAACTGTTTGCTAATTAGACCCTCTATGACTTTTGACAATATTGACAACTTTGAAATGGGTCTGTAATTGTTCAATATAGCTGGGTCACCGCCTTTTAACAGTGGCCATACAAAAGCGGATTTCAAAATGTTTGCAATAGTCGAAGAAGACATGGTAAGATTAAAAATATATGTGAGAGGTTCTGCAATCACATCAGCAGCAATTTTTTTAAGAAATACGGCTCTAAAAGATCTGGGCCATATGACTTTTTAGTGTCAAGACTTTTGAACCCCTTGCATACCTCCGCTAAAGTAATGGGTTGAAAATTAAAGAAGGGCTGCTCAGGTGCAGAGAAGAAAAGATCTACAACTGCATTAATGGATTGGTTCTTTGATGAGCCAGCTGATATGAAGTACTCATTAAAGCAATTCAGCATTTCATGTTTGTCTCTAACACGTGAGGATGTACCAACAACATAAGTCGGTAAAGACAGTGTTTTATCACTTCATGAGAGAGATTTAATTGTTTTCCAGAAACGTTTTGGATCATTCAAAAAAATCTATCTGTTGTAATTGACAATTAGTATTCCGCTTGAGCTTTTCTGACTAATGAGAAATATTTGTTTCTTAACCTGCTAAATGTAAGCCAATCTTCTTGTAGACTTGATCATCTTAAATAAGTTTAACATTTCAATTATTTAAATTTTGGGGAGAACTTTATTTACTATTAAAAAAACAAAAAACAAACTATTTTTGTTAGAATTTCTGCATCTTTAAATTAAAAGAAAAAGTTAATGGTAACAATTTTTAACAATCATGCTTAATGTCATTTCGGCAAAGTTAAGCTTTTTTTATTTTATTTTATAATTTTGATGCTAATATATTCAGTTTTAATGCAAATGAATAACGGCTGCAAATATCAGTTATTGGCCTCCTTGCCTACTAATAATCGGTACTGAAAAAAAACTAAAAACACATATCGGTCTATCACTAAACTCCACTTGTGTTGTTTTCTGTTCAGGTAGCTGCATCAATGATATGTGACGTGGAGAAACAAGTTGGGTACAATTAAAATTATTAACAGGAATAGACAGCTTTTGTGAGCCAGTTCATTAATTTTATAGAGCAGAAAAGCACAAATAAATGCCTGGTACACTCTGCGGTTGAGTAACACCACTGGCTGCGTTTTGAGGAAATGCGGTATTTGGAGGCAATGGCTTCTCAGATTTCTGCACCCAATTAGACCTTAGTTATTATTCAGAGTGCCGCTGACAATCGATTTACTCTAACAAAAGAGCCGGAATATTATTTCACACCCCTGTCACAGTTTTGCAGTTGCTGTTTCATTGTTGCCAATGCATTGTGTGTGTGTGTGCGTGTGTTCGACCCAGGAGTTCAAGGACAGTCTTGTATGTCCTGCCTCTGGCTGCTGCAGTCTGTGCCCAAGTGTTGTTTATTTAAGGTGCTCATCTACCCTCACCACACACGCGCACACACTGATACAACCTTGCGCTCTGAGGCACATCACCCCGAGTTCTACACATGTATTAATATAACCGTCTGGAGTTTCACACCCACACATACTGCGCACGCAATATGTCCGAAAGCTCACCGTGCATCCTGCAGCGCGGCCTCCCCTCCTACAGGATTAATTACTGTCCCTCCTGCCTATGATCCCGGGAGCGTCTGAGCCGTGTTAGCTGGCCTTTGCCTTTAGCTGGTGGGCGCGCGGAGATGGCAGCACTCAGCCATTCATCACTGTGACTTTGGGAAGGGGAGCGGGAAGAATAGGGGCTGCGTTAGAAAGGGCTGGGGCAGATGTGAAGGTGAGCGGAAGGTGGTGGGCGAAGGCGAATACAAGACAACAGGTCCCCTATGAGTGAGACCCTCATTCAAAATTCAAAGTGTTGTTATGAAAGATGGCTGTGGGGATTCAAGAGGGATTTGGGGCTGTGGACGGGAAAAGGGGACGAGATGTATTTTATTTGAGTATTTTTACCTTGCAATAAATAACATAAACATGTCCTTGTGTCATCATTTTCCCTCGGCCCTCCACTCGCACAACATTGGGGAAGTCAACCCTCCCGAAAATTGACAATAATATGTTCTATGCAGCCCCACTAGTCTAAACGGTATTCTGGTTAATATTGCATTAGTGGAGTACGAGTTTAGCAGCAAAATCCAGTTTTTATCAATATCAGAAGGCGGCCATTTTCCCATTTGCTGTCGAGGGAAAATTACATCACCTGTTGCTCAGGTCTCAGGTAACAACCAATCACAGGTCAGCTTTAGAAAACAGGTGAGCTGTGATTGGTTGTAGCCTGAGCCTCGAGTAACTGTGATGTCGTCAGTCAACAGCAAACGGCAAAATGGCCGCCCCCTGAGATGGATAAAAATGGCTGGATTTTGCTGCATGACTCATATTCCACAAATGTAATATTATTCAGAATGTCATGTTTAGACTAGTGAGGTCACATATAACACATTATTGTCAAGAAATAAGGCTGCCTTTCCCTTTAAAGAGGACGTCAACCCAAAAATGGTTTTAATAATGTTGTAGGCACCCCGTTTGCGGAATATGAATTGAGCATCTAAATCCACCTGTTTCAGGGGTGCGGCCATTTTGTCACTCGCTGTGATATCATCTTAAGTCGACAGCAAGTGGCAAAATGGCAGCCGCCCCTGAGATAGATAAAAATGGCTGGATTTTGCGTCTTAATTCATATTCCACAAACACAATATAAAACTGAATACTGTGTTTAGATGAGTGGGGCACCGTAGAAGGTATTTAAAAAAAAAATTGGGGGTGTTGCCTTCTGCTTTAATGTGAATTTCTTTGTCACTTCAGATGAATGAGTGTGGATGAAAGGAGAAAGGATTTGGGGTTGGAGGGTGAAAAATGGGGGAAGAGGAAGCCGGCACAGAAGGTTCGAGTAGGTCTAATTAATGGAGACGTGTGTCTGTGTGTGGGTTTGTGCTCATGCGAGTTGCTTTGATCAAGCCAAGCACTTGTCAGGGTGTTTGTGCCTCTGTGTATCTCATTTGTGTTGTGGTGACTGAAACACATTCCGCTAAACTGGCATCAGTTTCAGGTGTGTGTGCTGCAAACGAGAGTCACGCTCGGTGTGAGAGGGTTTGTGAAGATGCGGTGAAAAAGACGTGGGTGTAGGAAGCGGGGGTAAACCTCAGTCACTAAGGTGGCGTAGTTGTTTGTGTTTCATCTCTCACACATAAACAACAAAGAATTGTTTGTTTCCCTCCCATCACGCAACTGATTTTCTTACCTCTTACTTATTTATAGCGCAGGTGGGAGAGCGGCTTCACGCTGTGCAGCATTACTCAATTAGCTTGTTTATCCATAAACTTTGGCTAACAAGGTAAACAATGCTCAGATTCACGAGAACAATGACTTTGTGGAAGTGCTGTTTTTGAATATTCTTTTGCAGGTGAAGCTGTTATTTCAGTTTTTGGGAGCCGCAAAGGAGAAGCCAGAATAATTCGTTTTCTGTGCAAGTCTCACAATTTTCCGAGGCAGCGGTTAATGCTTATTTAATGTTGTTTTTAAAATGTATTATACGAGGCTGTCTGTCATGCCAATTAACATCAACAGCTTTGATGATGCAAGTTTTACTACATCCTCAATGTGCTTCTTTTTACTCCGTTTGATGGAATGTGCATTTCTCTACATTGCAAAAACAAGTTATTGTAATTGAAGTCGTCAATTCAACTGGGATAGTATGGAGCCACAACACTGACAATAAGATTTGGTATTGAAAAAAAATATATATTCTGGGAAAAGCTGCATTGACATTGAAACAAGTATTGACATTGTAAAAGGTTGTATTGAAAAATTAAATATTAAACAACATTAAACATTAAAAAACCCACTATTTTCTTTAAGCATATTTTTTTGTATTATGATGTCTTTTTCAATGCCAATCTGCAGATTTTTTTTTACATTCTCTCTTTTTTTCCGAGTGTCATAGGTTTTCAGTTTCAACTCTCTGGTTTTCAGTTTTACTTCTCTTTTTCAACTTATTGGCAGTGTTTTAACGTGGGGGCGGGGTTAGGGTGGTGGTTGGGGGCTGACTACCGGCAGTTCTGATCAGGTTTGTTGACAGGAAGAAAAAGGTTGCTCTTTTGAGGGATAGCTACAAGCTTTAAGGTAAACATGTCTACGTCAATGAAAATCTCACAAAACGAAATGCTGACATTGCCAGAAGGGCGCGACAATTGAGAAAGAATGGACTTATCGAGAACACGTCGGATCTTCATTCAAACAAAAGCTGAGAAGAAAATACGGATGGTGAAAAGAGTGGAAGAATTGGCGACAATAACTGCTATCAGTAACTCACATCATTAAATTGTGGATTATGTCTTACCTAAATGAAAAATTTTAACATATTACTAATTAACCCAAAACTGGAGTTCCTATGATTTGAATAATTTAAATATAGCATATGATTACTTGCTGACACTGCCAAGGTTAACTCTTGTTTATACACCTGCATTGATAACATGTATTGCTGTTCCTGTAAGAACATTGTCTAGCTCTAATTCTGTTTGGACATTTGATGTAACATGCCAGGCTGTCGTGATAAGGTTGTATTATGGCTGCAATTAATCTGCTGTCGATATTCACAATTTGGTTCCTGGATGTGGCTGGCGGGAATACTCTGATTTTGTCGGTGGGTGGCCTTGGTGAGCGCTAAGGAGTATCAAGATCTTTTTCGAGATGTTTAGGTATTTCACATAGCTTTTATCTCTCTTACAAATTTGGACTCTGACATTTTTTTGAAATGTTAAATTTGTCTTAAAAAAAAAAAAACTAAATCATTAATTCATTTAAGGAATATTTTCTCAAAAAATTTAAAATATGTAGAAAAAAATATGATTTTTTTTTTAGAGATCCATGTGGTTCCAGAGCCGCAGGTTGCAGATCCCTGACTTAAACCAACATAAACAGCTGTGCTTGGACAAACTATAAAGCTATTTTTTGCTCCTGACCACGTAGGGTTCTAGTTCCTTTGGAAACACTTTTCAAGAACGGAAGTTCAGCTTTATGGACTTGGTATGTGTTGTATTCCCTATATGTACAGTAGAAAGAGTGGTTAAAATGAGTACAGTGTATTCAAATAAGATAAGATAAATATGAGAAAAACAAAATGTTTCTTTTTGTATTGGCTCATGCCATCTTCATTAGCACTTCCACCAGAATGTTTCCAATTCTTGCATTAGTGTTTTTGCACTGCTTTTGTCTGCTAATCCTGATCTTCTCTGCCACACTAAATTATACAGTAACATTTCCCCCCAAATTAATTCATGGAATTCAAAGGAGAGATTATGTTGCATGCTATAATGACAATCTGTGGTATGCCGCGTGTTGAACTACCTTGTAAATGGATTTCAAAACACCTTTTGATGTTTGTTGCTTTTTGTGTCATCACAGTGCTACCAAGTCAAATGCATTTTCAGGCATTTTAGTACAACACTCACAACACTGATTTTAGAGCATGTTAGGCAGGGTGTCTTTCAATATGAAAGCATGTTTGAATTTGCTGTATGACTGCAGTTTCCCTTATCTGCTTCATTAAAATGGCTGAAACTACGTGGACCGAGAAAAGCTATTCAAATCACAAATCTTCCTTCATTAGTCGAGCAATTGTTTCATAAACTGATGGATTCATCAAATCTAAGGACATCTGTTGTGCTTGTAGGAGGTGACGGCAGAGGCAGTGTCAACTCTTGGAGTGGTGCCACAGTCATCAGCAAAGTAGTCAGCTTGCATTACGCTCAACATGATCACAAGCAGAGACAATCCTATGGAAATTGAATAGCACTTAAATCTTGGTGAACAAAATATACATGGTCCTAAAGAGCATCTTATCAACTTTGTTAGGCCATTACGGATTTTTACTTAGTTTTAGCTCATCAGCAGTTATGAAGTACAATCATTAAGAGGAAAAGTTTTAAATAACTGATCTTAATTGGAAAAGGTTGGTTTGAACAAGTTATTAAAACAAATCAAATCAAGTCAGTTTTGTACTTATTTCATTTTATTGAGATCGTATAATTATATAGAGAACATTTGACCCTTTATAGACCCTCATACTTGAAAATTCAACCATTTAACCCCAGAATATTTTAGTAGTTTTTTTAAAATTACAATTTAATTATTAAAACCAACTTTTGGATTATATTGAATTAATTATATTTAATGTATTAATTGTTGTCAATATCATTCATAAATGATTGGCTAGGAGATATCACAATGTTCCATTGCCTTGTATTGTGTACATGTTGAAATTTAAAGGGACAGTCAGTGATAATAATTCATAAATAATGATTCATTCATTAAAAAAAAAACAGTTTCTACCAATAGTATGCAAAAATATATATTTTGTATCGCATAATCATATTTTTTATATATATATAATTGTAGGTCTAGTAATCACTAATTATATTACATGGCTGTAGTCTCACCTTACTAGAGCTGCCATGTTTCACCGCCATCTTCCTGCTACAGATGCCCAAAGGACAACTTCGCGAATGTAGTAAGCCCGGGTGGTGCTTGCATCGAGTGTCGGACCCAATGGGTCGACCACCGCTTACCTTCCATAGCTTGGGCCTGCAGGTGGTCATCACTGACTCCCGTGATTCGGGGCCGTCGCTTGTCACTTTCTGCTTTGCTCTCGCAAGCTTTTACTAGCTTTTTTTTTTTTTTACTAGCTCCTTCTGCTAGACGCTCTTGTTAGCAGCTCTGGCTAATTCTGGCTTGCTCTGTCTTTCGGCGTCGCTCACCAGGCGCCAAGTTGCCGTTGCTCGCCGAGATGCTCGGTTGCTCACACAAAATAAGAATTGGTGGTAGGCTTGCGAAATGTGGTCTTTCTGAGCGACCATAGTGTACGTGCGCCTGCGTGCTTCTAATGCTATTCTTTGACCACTAGATGGTGCTAAGGACTACACACTGAGTCTTTAACAAGTTTCCTTGCCCTATCAAGGTCCATTGGTAGTGTAAAGCCCTTTTCGCACTGCACTCGCCCATTTTTGGAAGTGCTGACGTAGCAGCCTACCAGGAAGTAAAAACAGAGATTCTGCCACTGGTTAGACCGCACCTCGACTTGGCTTTGCTCATTTAAAGGAGGAGGCAAACACAAGCAGCAAGAAACAAAACAAAAAACTAAGGGTTCGGCGGGAACTTAGTTTAATCCTGCTTGTCAATAAGTCAGCCAAAATACTCGTCTCCAATTGGAGGCGCGTGTCTGACATTATTGGTTAGAACATTTTCTAATCATGCCATCCAACAACGCTTCATTTGATGGCCCCCGCGGCCCCGCCCCTCACCACATACTCAATGAATGAGTTTGATGATAGTGTACTACTCCCTACAATGTTATAAAGGCTTTGGGTTCCCATTGGTGACTTTTGATCAGCTGGCCTGGCATTGCTCCCCACTCGATGCCACTTTCACTATTTATACGACGAGGGTGTTATCGACCTTTCACCCACAGTCAGCTGGGATAGCTCCAGCTCACCCGTGACTCCGGACAGGATAATTGGTTGAAAATAATTGGATGTCCTGTTATGGACTACAGAAGGACAGATCTGGGACCAGTTGCGTATTGTACTTCTTTCACACTTCTACAGGCCGAAAGCAGCGAGACCATCCTGAGCTAAGCGAACACAGCTCACAGATTGCAGCTTATTGCTTCTCAACTGTATGTGTGGGAGTCTTCCATCAGCCTTCTGCTCCATTGAAGTGTATTTTGGCTTTAAATGTCAGTCACATACTAATATGCTGTAATATTTGCAGCAGGTGAAGCTCAGCAATCGGCGTCTCATTGCTGTGTCTGATGTGCTTTAGCGCTATTAGCGCGTTTAATGACAGGATCACGTAAGAGCTTAGCTTCAAATTGATTGTTACACAACAGAGTTCTTTTGAAGTGAGTTCACTGAGCATGTTTGCTGTCAAATATACTCCCTACTCGCTTGAATTTGCTCGCTCCGCCTGTAACGTTGCACAAAAGACAAAAAATGTAAATGTGACAACAAATGTACTAAATGTGAATAGTGGACATAAAAATGAGCGACTTGTTGGAAGGTTGGTCATCTCTTCACATGAGGGCGATAAGCAAATTCATTTTTATATGAGCCATCTAAACTGCTACTTTGCTCATTCCTCTTCCAGGCATTCTGTGTGCTCGGCAGTACCATCAGATATTCTTTCAGTTCACACTTAAAACAATCGTTCGCTGCTGCGTTCTCTGTCGTCCTTTGAAGTGTTGCACTTGGAGTTGGCGGCTTGACTTGTTTCCGTTTCACGCTGTCGGTAGTTCCTGTGTCTCTCAGACAGCTGCCGCCTTTTCTTTTTGGATCAAGTATAAGTACAGCTGTGTTAGTGGCGCTTCAGAACTGGAATTCCTAAAATCATGGCTGGTCAAAAAGAAAAAGAAAATCTCAGTTAATGAATGGACTTCCTGTTTTAGTACTATTGCCATTAGAGAGGACGACCCATCTCTGTAATCTCCTCACACCAATAACACGAGAGAAAAGTCCATTTGCATTTTTCTATGACGTCATATATGAGCATTTGGACTTGGACTAATGTGAGTGCCTACTAATTTAATCTAATGACATGTACTTGTACTGAGAATATATGAGGCCAGAAGAGCTCTCGTGGCTTGCTATTAATCATTAAAAGAGCAAGGAAGTGCCCTAATATTTTTTAAATTAAATTCAGCTTGTAGTCATTAAAGAGGAAAGAAGAACTTGCTCACATCCCTTTTTTCTTTTGATTTTATTAAGTAAACACAGAATAAGTGTTGCGTTTTCTATTCATTTGAGCGCATCGCACCAGTAGTTTATGTGACATCTTAGTGACAGAGAAAGAAAGTGATGAGAGCATCACCTCCTTGGTGTATATAACAAAGGCAGCAGCTATCTCACTCTTCCTGGATCTCTCCATCGTTCACACTCCTTGTTCCTCTCGCTCGATGTCTTTCACACTGTGCTGCCATCTGTTTGAACTTCAATAACTTGTCATCTTGTGACCCTTTTTCCTAATTTACAGATTATTTCTCATGTATGTCCTCCACGCTGCGCTTCAAAACTTTATGAAATGTCAGTGCGTGTTTGTGTGTGAAAAATACATTTCTTTGCAAAATGTAATCTTGCGCATGTGAGTGGGTGCATGTGTGGGAGGATGTTCATCTAACGCCACAGGACCTTCTTACGGATGCACATTGGGCGAACAGTGTGGCTACTTGATTTGGAGTGGAGCACTTGAGCTTGGTTGTTCATTACATGCCGTCTTAAATTGCATTCACTCGGGATGGGTTTTTGCGCAAATCCTTTTAATCCACCATCTTTAAATTGCAGCCCCGGAAAGCAACCTGAGCTACAGTACCAACTCAACCTCACTGTTTCAGTTTTGTGGTGACAGTTGGTAAGGTATACATTGATTGTTAGGAAAATCACTTATGTCTTGTTTGGTCAGGTTAAAACTGAAAAGAAATGAGGATACAGTCTGACATGAGTAATTCCAGAATATTGAAATGAACATTTTGCACCTCGTAAAAAGTCACAGGGTCGTTAATGAGGAGTAGGAAGTAGGAGCGAAGTTTCGATTGACGCAAGGTCTGGCAGTAGCATTAGGCTAATGGCTGGGGGCTAGTACAGCACTGTGTCGGGACACCAAGACGCTACAAATTTGTTGTTGTTTTTGCTGCTTTCTGCTGTAGCTTGGTGCTACCTGTGCAGCACCAGCTAGCTAGCAACAAGCACCAACTGGCAACATAAGGGTCTAGCTGCAGACGCTGGGCGAATGGACCTCTACCGGAAACACGTGACTTCGAGCGACGCACGAAACACTTTTTTTTTTTTTTTACTTTATAAGCTATTTAGTTAATTTGAACAAAACAGTATACAACCATGTAGAAAATTTGAATATAAACAATCTATACAACATCAACAACACAACTCGGAACGGAAACGCGTTGCCTCTGAATGAAGCCCGACGTACAGACGGACTTACATAGTCCAACGTACAACGTCTTCAAATCAACCGTGATTTAAATGTCGACCTTTTTTATATGTAAGGAAATCTAAAGTTTTGGAAGGACATTGATGAGGGTTAAAACAAAGCAAGCCTTGTTGGTATTTGACAATTTGAAGAATTTATGTCTGATCAGACCTCTTTTTTGTTTTGGTTTCTTTTCCTTTTGTCTTGTTCGAATGCACGGTTTTATGTTATGTTGTGTGCTCAGTTTGCAAATCTCATGTTCTAGGTAGAAAGATTTGGAGTCGGTTGATTTACTCTGAAAATGTTTTATTGTTTGTGTATTATTACAGGGTGTTATCCTCAAACGTGTTTACACCTAAATAAAAAGTTATGAGTCCTTAATTGTGAGTTATTAGTTATTAGTAAGTTTGAAAGTACTTGCATTCGAGCCATAAGTTTTAAAATGCATGAATTTGCAAGAGCGGGATTTTACTACTTTCAGCACCCACCTCAACTGCCGTTAAATTTATAGACACTGGGCTGGATATAAGGAAAGGGAAATTTACTTTTTTTTTCAAGAAGCATAAATGTATTATGTGTAAACCAACTTTAGTTAAATTAAAAGGAAATTTTACATTGTTTTCCTCGAAGAGATGCTACTTGCTAAGCTATCATGACATGTAATCATTAAACACCAGAATTAAGTGGTTGTGATATTGAGTACACTTTTCACAGAAGTCTTGATAGAACATTAAAACGGAAAGTATCCAATTTTGAATAGCAAACTAGCAGGCAAATTGAAAAAAAAAGAAAATAAGTTATTTCGAGCCTTGACGAAATGCTAAAAACAAATAGCTATTTAGGTTACTGGGCACAAAAAAATGCAGCTTATAAAATCTACCATTAAAAATTGATCTTAGAGCTCTGACTGCTCTGAAATGTACTTTTACAACCATATTACATATCAACATGAAGTGAGGCCCCGACATCCAAATCAATCGATTTCACCTCTGTCTATTTACGATACGTTTTGTTTTATGTTGCACCGTCACCTGCAGAAGCTGAATAAAATAAGAAGCCTGATTTGACAAAGCAAGGATTAGAAAGTTCAAATATCTCCTTTCAAATGTAGCGAGCAAAAGTAAAACGTTATCAGGTAAAAAAAAAAAAAAAAAAAAGCTTAAGTACCGATGCCTGAAAAATCTACTTAAGGACCTTTTTACTTCCTACCACTAATTATAGGATACAAATTTCACGAAAGGACCCGTTTCTATCGTGATAGTATTCCTGAATCCTGAGTTGCAAGTTGTGTCTTCACACTATCAATGTGGTTGACTTTTGCCAAGAAGTGCCTTGCAGCTCTGGCGCTGCTTGACTCTTGCTGCCTTTGAATGCAGCTTCAAAGCCTTACTCAAGGTTTCTTTTCTGGCAAGATCATACTAAAACCGTCCTTCTTCTACCCTCTGGCCCTTTGCTGGGTTTGCTTATGTCCTTGCGTCCGCTGCAACCCGCTGTGTCCTCTGCACTGCAGTAGGCTGTCCTCTGATGGAGCCCGCTAGTCGGCCCTTTTGACCTAGGCCAGCGCCACGGACCAACAAAGTCAATAGCGAAAGTCAGAAATATTGAAAGCGGAAGAAGCCTGGTATATTTTGTATCAGCTTCAATACAAGACTATTGGTTTCTGCATGCTCTGGTTGCAACTTCGGAATGGGAAATGTGTTTATTGGACCAATGATCCATTTTTAACAGAAGGGGATGAATGGATATATTCTTGGTTGCCTTTTAGAGCAGACTCAATGTAGTTAGCCTAGAAAGTGAATGCAGAGTATAATGTACAGTGGTACTTGAATTAATCAGACTGAAAATAGATTCTGAAAACCAGAATTGGAAGTCTGAGGTGCCAATGTATTTGCCACACTTTTTCATAAATGCAAAGAACGATCTTCAGCTGTGTGACTGTCTCTCATCCTTTCACCCGGAATCATACCTGGCTGTCACACCACCGCGTGCCAAATGTTGGTTCACACTGTGGCCACCTGGCTACCGTTGTGCTCTACGGGAATGCATTGTGGATGTGTGTGCGTGTGTGCTCGCAGTGTTTGTTGGTGTATGTTTACCGTGAAGGACAGATGGAGTAACCTAATACAAATCTCATTTCCACCCCGCTGTCCACTGGCCATCACGGTCTACTGGTGATGCTGTCTGGGCGTTACCAGCATCCTGTCTGCATGGTTCCAGGAATCAGACCCCCACCCCCCATAAGCCACCTTGTAACACTGTGGGCACGTGGGCCCATCCTACGAGGTGATCAAGTCTCAGATTACCTAGAACAGTTTGGGAAAAGTGTCTGGATAAGCAGCATTGTGTTTTTACAGTCGATCAACCACAACTGTCTTTGTTGTAGACAGACTTGTAAAATTCCATCACAAAGTCTGCTGGGAAGTGTGTGTATGAGTGGGCGTGTTGTAATGACTGCTATTGAGGACATTTAGAATCATATATGTACATCTTTTCATTGTCATCCTGGAATATTTTTAAATTGGTGGCGGGATTCAATAAAAAAAAAAACAGTAGGATTCAGGCCTCTATTTAATTCAATAAATGCTTAATTAATGTCTTCATTCAACGTTTTTCAATTCAAATATATTTTGGTCAATACATACAATACACAATGCATTCTCAATATGAGCAGCATCAGCTGGGATAGGCTCCAGTTCAGCCATGACCCTAACGAGGACAAGCGTGGCTGGATTTCAATCAGCATTTTGAGCTGAGACTCATTCAACTCATAAATTGAAGTTGGCTACATTCAAGTTTTAAAGAGACTTTTGAAAATACACACAAATAAAGCACTTTATCCTGTTGCATAATAGACTATTTAAACCCAATGGCCCATAGGAAATACCAGTGAAAAAAGTTATGAAATATAAAACCTAAATTATATGTTATACAGCTAATAATAGGTAAGTATTTTTTAGTTAAGGTAGCACTAAGGAACTCTTCAACCTTAATAAAATATTTTCATAACTCTTCTGATGAAACATCGACTTTAAACCAGTTGAATGGTACCTTTGCCAAGGCCTGAAGGGGTCTGTATCATTTTTACTGGCACTAAGCAACTTTGAGGTGGATGGTAGGAACACTGCCACTCCAAAAACTACAAATGTGCTGGCTGCTTTATGGCATACATCAAAAGCTACCCAGGATGAAAGGACAGTCAAGGATCAACATTGGCCCGGATTCCACTTGAAGGAGTGAGCTAAAAAAACAAACGACGCAATGCTCTTGTCCTCATAGGAAATGTGGTCTTCCTTCAGACATAACAATACTGCTTTTGTCCATATGTTGTTGCCATAATCAACGTAAACTGAAAGTTCCTTTGTGTTGCTTTAACTGCTGGAAACAGTAAAACACATAAAAACAGTTAAGTTCTTAACATTAACTTTTATGGAGACATGGTGACAAAGAGAATCTAATGCATGTATTTCACCTATTTTGGTTCCCAGCACAAGCCTAGCGCAACATGCAGGCTAACTGTTTTAACGTTTTTTAAACTTTTTTTTTTAAGATTTAGCACAGGTAGATTTGTGCGTACCTGGGTGTTGTGCGCCATTGTGGAATTAAACAGAGCCTTTTCACGGCCAATTGTAGTGGCATCCCACATTTGCATTAAAATCCAATACCAAAATTTTGACTTCAGTACTATACCTGTACGATACCGGTACTGAAACGGTACCTCGACAAAAATCTAAAACATCAGCAAAAGCAGCAAAATTATTTTTACTTGTTATTACCGGTAATTCTAAATATTAGGATGCATACATGTTCATTTATGTAAATACTGTATATATTTATGTATATACTGTATGTGCTTTCGCATTGCATGCCATATTCTTGAAGTACTGTATTTGACTGCATTTGATGTCTTTCGTTTTAAATATTGGTAATACGGTGGCACTCCTCCCATGACTCAATGTAACGTTGCCAGAGTGTGCGTGCATGTCTCTGCTCTTCTCCATTACGCTCCCAATTAGTCAAATGCGTAATCAAATACCACAAACTGGAAACAAAATAATTTACGCTCGACTTATTTTTTAAGGGACGTGTCAAAAAATGTGTCACAACCTGTCGCTCTGTCAGTCATCTGGGCTTTTTCTATGCATACTTACACTTAATTAGCGCATCGTGCTTCTCAACGAGGAGGCCAGCGAGCGCTTCGGTTTTCAGTGCGTGAAGCCATCTTCCTGAGCCCTCTCACACACAAACTGAAAAAGGCGTGCCGCTTAAGGCGTTTTCCGCATATCGGTAGACAGGTGGCCATGCGTGCATGTGTACCTGCCTTTAAAAAAAGAGTTGGCAGGCTGTCTTGTGTTTATTTTTTTAAGAACCGGTGCTAAAAAAATTTTGATACCGAGCCGTTTTTGATGCCAAAACATCAAGGTATGGTACTGGTACCGGTATTCTGTGCAACACTACTTCGTTGTCATATTTATGAATGAAATGGATGACATCAACCACATACGTCCGTGGTGTGCAAAATCTGTCTGCCTGTGCTTTGATCAAATCCACCAGAATCACCTTACATGCGCCACTAGATAGACCTGTTTTTTGCAAGTCTAAAACCTAGTCTACTGTTTGTCACCAGATTGTGAGACGAGCCGGAGGTGCGACAGCAGCCAGAACTCCCAGCGAGGCATACCATATCATGTTCACAAACATGGTAAAATAGACTTGCCTCAACACGAAAATTAAGATGCTGTGAGGGACATCAGAGACGAGGCAGCTCCGTGCGCCATAACACCCAGTGAGACGCAAAACGGCCCCAAACACACGAGACTAGACTTTCCCTAGCTGGCACCAATATTTACGCCTGTTTTTATGTTGAGAGCACGAGCGCCAGTCTGCCAAAATAGGGTCCCTAGACCATAAAGGGATATTTTTACTGTGTTGCAAGCATTTCCATTTCCGTGGTAGTCGACTCATTTTCTTTTTTCCCATCATCAAATATCCCATCATAAAAATACTTTCTGTGGTGGAATTTGAAGGTGCGCTGTTAATCCTTATGAATGTCCTCCTTGGGAAGCTCGCACATCCACAATTTTGACCAGGACCAGGTGTTTGCAACTTCTACATCCGTCTCTATGGCATCTAGAGGTGACACTCCATCATCCAAATGGATTAGTCTCATTGTTGTGGTAATTTATTGATGTTTTCTTCACACGCGGATAAAAGGGGAAATGGCGAGAAGATTGATGAGGCGGTTCAGCGCGAGTCTGCTATGGCAGACAACCACAGTCAGTGGTCAGCCGGTCTTGTCTGCTATGAGCCCCGCAGCTGATTTATTTGACAAGCCGTCTGATGGCTTCATGAACGTGGCACACGTTCAATGACAGAGCGTTCATAGATTATATTAAAAGCCTGTTTCGTGTCACTTTCAGCTTCTTGATGTCAAAATGAAGGGCTGTCTTCGCATTAGATCATTTTTAATGTGCACAGCTTTAAGGCAGACTTTGGATAATGACATGACAAACTTAGAAAGAAGATCTGCCTTATGATATGCTAACACGATGGAAATATAACACTGGTGACAGTCAGTGCCCTCTGCAGGACTTTGAGGGACCCGATCTGTATTTGAATACTTAAAGGAAATGAGACACTTTAATTTAGTGAAACTGACAGGACTCCGGGATGGAAATCATATTGTAAGTAGTCCAGTCTGTCTAGCCTGCTCTTGCTTGTGTCCTCTCCTAAGTCTTTTTGCCAGCACTTGGCTGCAGTTATAAAAATCTTGTGGAATTTGGAGGGCCGGGGCGAATGAGGTCGATATATTTCAATCTCGCTGCTTCTTCGCGCGTGTGCCTTCAGTCTCAGAGGACAAACGGGCAGCCAGCTTGCCTCCATCTGTGACACTGACAAAGTAAATGTTATCACTAATTCTAATTGTGTCCCTGTAGCTATCCATCTGTGGGCTACTGCTTTGCTAATGTGTGTTCCCAACCCCCCTGCAGTCGCATCCAGAATGTCACAGGTCTCTGACATACAGGCCCTCTCCCTCCATTAGAGGACACCTGATCCCACACAGGCTTTCACTGATGAGGGGAAAAAAACAGCAGCATGCGCAGGAAATGGGCTTGCGGTGTTTCTTACCATGACCCTGGCTACTTACAGCCATTAAATTGCGTTTATCACGAGCCCGCTCGTCTGTCTCGAAAACTTTACAAAGTGGCTGCTGTTCGTGGTGAAAGAGATACTATAGGTAGCAGCTGAATTCGAGGAAACTAAGAAGTAAAAGAAAGAAGAAGCTAATACGCTTGAGGTGGATTTGCAGCCTGGCACCACATTTATTGTTCAAGTTTCTCTTATCAGGGGAAGGTACTGTATATCTCAGGTGTAGCAGCAGTCTAAAAAATGTAAACCAAAGTTTACCACGACACTCTTAAGACTTCTTAATCAAACCGTGTTGCTGTATAAAGGCGATAACGCTACGCTTGCCTTTTGATCTCCTGAAGCGTTATGCTATCACATTAACGCCGGATGAAAGAAAGCCTATCCAATTAGCATATTACCTAACATCTACTTCAAGTCATCAATAAAAATCCACTTAACACTCATATCACACCATACATACCCCACAAAGTCCGTCTTAAGCGTGAACAATACACTGAGTCTCTTTGAGAGAAGTCGATGAAAGACTGAGTTATTATTTATGGTGTGTGCGTGTACCATCAAGGAAGCTAGCCTCAAATAATGAGAACCAGCACCAGGCGAGCACAACCCAAAGAAATGTGTGATTATCCATCCTTTTTCGACACCGCTTATCCTCATTTGGGGAAATGGATGACCTGGAGCTGATCCAAGCTGACTTTGGGCAAGTGGCAGGTGCACCCGAGACCTGTCGCACATGTGCACGCTCATGTCAACAGTAATCTAACTTGAGACAAGGGTGATTGTGTGACTGTTTACATTCTTCCAAGGACATTCTTAAGGGATTCTGTTGACAATGTACTTATATAGCAATTTCCAAAGAGATCCATTTACAATAGCACTGTTCAATAATGCTTTTTTTTTTCAAACCAATGCCAGTACAAGTATTCTCTTTGATCATTTTTGAATATGCACCGATACCTCTAGTACTTTTGATAAATACAATTTCATGTAATACAATGACTTTTTGATAAAGATGATGTGTCAAAAACTGCAGTAGAGTGCTAACTAATGCCGAGGAGGACTTACTCAATGGTAGATCAAAAAAAATGTGTTTGCCTTAAGTATCGGTGGCTGGTATTAACAACCTCCACGACTACCTGATACCTTATATTAAGGCTGGAATTGGATCAATACTGATACCTGATATCAGTAATCGCAAACCCCTTGTTTATAAAAAGATCAGATTTCATTAGATTAAAACGTTTGAGGGCGGGTTCAACTTTTTTTCAAAACTGTAACATATGAAAGTAACACTAAATAGGATTTTAACCTTCAATTCATATTTTCATAATTCTGCTGATAAAACATAGACTTACAGCTAGATTAATGAAACCTTTGTCATGGCCTGACGGGGTCTCTATCATTTTTACTGGCACTAGACAACTGGTGGGTGGTGTCAACTCTGCCACACACAAGAAAACTACAAACATGCAGACTGCTTTACGGCATACGTGCTAGTCGTTCCAGACGAAAGTCGAGTCAAACGTTTACGCATGATTACTGTTATCATGCAGAAGCTACAAAACACCCCAAGAAACGAAGATTTTTGTCCGAGGCGACAATAATAATGATGCTAAAAAGCCTTCCTGAGGATTTGCCTTTGCGGGGACTCGGCTCTTTTTAGAAGGTAGCGTTCTATGCTCACATTATTAAATTATTATGCTAATGTTAGCTATTGGAAAATTGCATAGTAGCAATAAATAGCCATCAGTTTACCACACTCACCCGACCAGCCACGCAACACTCAAAAGTTGTGTTTTTTCTTGTCTACGAATGCTTGTGAATGCATCGCAGGGTGGGAGCGCAGCCGCTTGTGTGTACAATTAAGAAGACCACAACCATCGTCTGCTGTTAACATACTTGAGAAAAACAGTGCTGTATAAAGAAAAAATAGTAAATAGCCACTGGAAACAATGTAATTCAGTCCAACTGCGGACTTCTTTGGACGTCCGGATTTCACATGATATGCGCTTGGCCTCATGGGAAATGTGGTTCTTTCAAGGGAAATTCAAGGGAAAACAATACCGCTTTTGTCCAAAGGTGCTGCCAAATGCTGCTTTGTTGCTCATTTGTGCTACTTTAAGGAAAGTTGTCTCTTTATCGTGATGAAAAAGTAGTTGGACTTTTACTCCCTTGCTTCCACATCCTTAGTGTAACCTCGTCTGCTTTTTCTCCACATTTAATTCATATTCTGTCTGAAATACATTAAAATATTGGATATTGGTTATATATTTGCTGTTTTAGTGGAACCCATTATAGAAAATTTAATTTTTTTTGCTTGTATACAAATAGTTTGGTCTCGAGTGTGAAAGTAAGCTTCTTATTTAGTCAAATGTGTCTGAATTTTGCCAGATTGTGATCTAGCAGTGCAGCTACTTTACATAACACCGCTTGTGATTAATGACACATGCTTTAATGTTCAAAGTTGTTGACGTGGGCGTATGTGCGCCATATTCACGGATCCACACACAAATTGATAAGTGTAATTTCTCCATGAGTGAAAATGTCTTATCTTTATGGGGACTCACTTTTGTGTTCAGACCTTGGGCTATTTGAGAACGAGTAGCCGACCGACCCCCCAATTATCCTGGTAATGAAAGCCTTTTGGAAGGGACGAGTAGTGACCCAAAACAGAACCGCCTGAACAAAAGCTACGCAATTTTAAACGGAGTGTTCTGAGCGTCTGTGTATTGTGCGTATTTGGACTGAAGCATGTCAGAGAGCCGTTATTAAGACAAAGCTTAATATCGCTCCTATAAAATCTCAAGAGAAAGATACCCTGTGACCTATCGATTGAATAGAGATGAGATGTCTAAGCGTGTGTACAAATCTTAGACCATCAATCAGTGCTCATCATGGCATGATGAAGACTACGTTTAAAAGTGAAATGACTTTTAAGAAGGTATTTATGATGATGTTTTCATCCATTGAAATACACAATAAAAAAATACAGTGGTACTGACTTTCATATGGTAAATTTGCTTGCTGGGTGATGCTGTATTTCCTGTGCTATTCTCTTCTCATTGATAGCGCTTATTCAAAGCAAACCAGTTGTCCATATCTTTTGTGGATGTCGTGTCACATATCAACTTCCTTATTGGGTAAAATTGTTCACTGCAAAACCTGTTTGTTTGTTTTTTTTGCTCTGCGCTACTGAGACAGATTGTCAGATCATTTCGCTGTGTAAAAGTCTCAGAGGACTGCTAAGAGCATCATTTGATGCAGAATGAAGACAAAAATGAAAGTTTCCCATCAAGTCATCTCCTGTGAAATCAGACATATATATATATATATATATATATATATATTAAAAAAAAAAGATGAAATGGCATGCTGTTCAAGCAAATAAGCCATAACTGCCTTCAGTGTCCCTCATAGCATTGCATTTGCCTGCACATACACTAGAAGCTCAAGGTATCGTTCCAAACGGAGGTGGAGTGGACCCGTGGGGGTATAACTTCAGCATCACTTACTTGCCTCTCTCTCCAGGGGAAAGCTTCATTGCACCGACTCTCTGCTCCCCGTGAAGTTCGATAATAGTGCTAGAAATCCCTGCTATTATTGTCCTTTCATGCTACGGCTGCTGTCTGCGGTGATAGAGCCCTCATCTCCTGTGCCAGCTTGGAGATAAGACGTTGACTCTTGGAGACTCAGGATGCCGCTGATTATTTTCCTTCCTCACTTTCCTTGCTCCTTTAGGGACACTCGTATACAGTACTGTCTGCATGTAAACATTAATACTAGAGCTGTCAAACGATTACATTTTTTAATCTGATCAATCACATCTTAGAATTTTGATTAATCGCTTAATAAAAAAAAAGGCTTTCCCTGCCAAATTTGAAGAGCACTGGTTATGTGTTCATTCTTTTGACATTTAACGCTAAGAGGACGTCTTCAACATTTTTTGATCCACTGCACACGCTCAGCCTCTTCTTTTTCTAAGCAGTTAATTACTTGCATAATTTAAAATGGAAAAAAATGACCCCAATATTTTGATATGAACAAATATTCTAAATGTGATACGTACACATTTATTAAATGCTTTACTTTAATACATGTAATTATGTTTACTGCTAAAACACAACCTGTGCAACCTTAAACGCTGTCACGCTAAAGGATCATCTATGGTCAAAATTAATAATGGGATTAATCTGCGTTAATTATGATTAATGCAATATTTTTTTGCGATTAATTAATCAGTTAACGCTTTAACTTTGACAGCACTAATTAATACACACATTGTGAGTTCCTGTTTGTTTTTTGTCATATTATCAGTGTTATATTGTATTTTGCACTCCAGAAAATAATGTTAGACCTCTGATAAGGAAAAGTTCAACACAAGGCTCTTTAATAAAAATACCACCACAAAATAACAAAACAAACATATTACATATATTGGCCATAACTGTAATGGAGTAGGCTATTTCTTCCACACTGTGAAGAAAAAATCAATTGGATTACTCTTTTATTTCATTACTAGAGATCATATTTGAACTACAATAAAATTTTCATCATGGGGATACATTCCAGACAAAACGGTAACAGGTAAAAATCTGGCATACACAGAGGCCACCTATAAAACATTTTGAAAATAATTTGTCTGGTTGCGTGTGAGTGTCTTGGTGTGAGCTGTGGCCAATAGCAGCTCCTGTATGAGTGTGCTTCATTGTGCTTTAACCCCACCTATCCATAAACATATCATCCTTGACAATAACTACTAAAAATGTAAAAATATCCAAAGGGCACTATATGATATTGTCATGACACTAACCTCACGATACGATAATTATTATCTCATGATATATAAAAACATCATGGTATAAAAACCCATGATATTGTAATATATATATATATATATATATATATATATATATACACTCACGATTAATCACAAATTTTATATCTGTTCTAAATGTATCAATAAACTGTACAATAAAATATTTTCATACTAAAATATTTTATTTAAGTTTTCATACTATTGTTAACATAAAAGTGGAAAAAATGTTAAACCAATAGAATTATGGCTGCATCTTTTAGTCTTTGATACAGTAATTTCATATTAATTCATAAAATTTTGTTAAGATTAAAAATATGTACTGTAAAAAACGAGGTGATATTAATTTGTGTTGAGGTCTTTTTTTCTGCCACTAGAGGGCATACTTGCATTTGTAAGATAGTGACAGCTCAGTGCATTTTTCTTTTCATATTAAGAGCTATCTAATCTTTAACGCTAAGTAACGTGTGAAATTCTGCAATTTTTTTCAATTGTAAAATATAACTCGATCCCAGTATTAAATGTATTACTCCTAAATTTTGACGTGGACGTGTCAGCTGCATTGCAACTGGAATTCCCCCAGTACAGGCTTTCCAAGAAAGGGGTGGTCATTAATCGTGTGTTAAAAAAATGTGTGGCGTTAGCGCACTCATTTTGACACCTCTAATTAATTAATACATTGATAAAAAAAAAGCACATTATTGCTTTGTGCATAACAGCAGTGCCAACGAAACAGGTTTAGCCAGTAATTTTATTTAAAATGTTTCATCTACATAATGCCAATTAGTTGAGGTCATATTTATACATATATACATATACATATAGTACAGGTAACATTAACCTCAATGCACATAAACAACTGACAATCACTAATAACATATTATGAATTGAGTCAATTTTTTGTAGGAACTCCAACATGTTGCGTTCCTACACAGACACTAATGGCCAGCCTTCATCTGGCCATTAGGGTGGCTCTTAAACGCAGCTGGCAAAAACATCCTTCCATTCATCCATTATCCTAACCGCTTATTCCTCACGAGGGTCGCTGGAGCACACAGTCAGCCACCGTGCCGCCTGGCAAAAACATGCCACATTAAAATTAAATTGCACTAATAACGACGATAGTTTTAATATTGCGATATTGCTGTTATCGTTTCACCCCTAATAACTACCCCCTGTTTGTTTGCTTGTTGTCTTGCAGAGGCTTTTGACTTGGTGCTGCGTCATGGTCGGAATGCAACGCTGGCTATGCTCAAGTCGGATTTCCCCGCTCTCGGAGGTGGAGTCCAGAGCTCAGTCGGGCAGCTCTTCCTGGACATGTCGCTCTACATCCTGGGCTCGGACTCCACAGTGGATCACATGGTGGCAGTGCTCTATGGCCGCCTTTTTCACATGACATATCGACGCCTGCTTGGGGGCAGTGGGTCTTTGTCTGAGGAGTGTATCAAAGAGGCCTGGAAGGACTCGGGAGCCTTCGGCCCTTATCCCAAACTGATGACGACTCGCCTCTCCCGCTCCCTCCTGGCAACGCGAGTCTTTCTCCAGGCGTTGAACCTGGGCATCGAAGTTGTTAACACCACCGACCACCTGCGACCCGGTCGGGACTGTGGCCGAGCCTTGTTGAGATTGTGGTACTGTCCGCACTGCCAGGGCTTGCTGGGGCCGCCAGTCTGCAGGGGCTTCTGCCAAGCGGTGATGCACGGCTGCCTGGGGGGAGCGGCCGAGGTGCAGCCTCATTGGAAGACGTACGTGGACGGCTTGGGGAAGTTGGCGGCGGCCATGAGCGGCGAACAGGACATGGAGGCGGTTGTCCTCAGACTCCCAGCTATGATCAAACTGGCTCTCAAACACGCTGTAAATGCGCGCAGCCGTCTCAGTGGTGTGGTGAGTCACACACACGCACACACGCACACATGGGCCCGAAACCAGAAAATACAATAAAATCGGAACTCTGAATTTTATGAGGGGAAACAATGATTTTACTGCCAGTCTCGATGTCTGTGAGCTCAAACCTTTTATTGAATTACAGACGCACCAGCTCACCTTTCTCTCTTTTTCCCATTTTGTTATTTGTGCAAAGTATCGTGTCTGTCTCTCCTTTGAATCTATAAGCGAGCACCTTGGCGCTAGAGTTTAATTCTTGGCTCAAATCTTCATGTTCATGTTTGCAATATTCGCCCTGTGATTGCATGGTTTTCCAAATGCATGGAATCTTAATAATTGAAGACTCTATAAAGACTTGATGAATACTTAATATGTGCCCTGCAGTTGACTGGCGACCAGTTGAGGGGTACCAAAGCTCAAATGTTGAATCTTGTTTTTGTCACAATTTGTCTGAAAGTGTCTTTACATTCAAAAAATAACCAGGGGGTGCAACAAGTTTGTTGTGGTTTTCCATTGAGCACAACATTTTAGTAAAATTTTAAGGATTCATTTATTGAGATTTCAGAGTTGGGGGGAGGGGGGGGGGGGGGGGGTTCACAAGTGCACACCCGTTGCAATTTACAAAGACTGGCATTCTTGGGAAGAACATTTTCAAGTATGCTCAAGTCAGCGTTCTTCATATAGAGAAATGGCGGTTGTCTTGTGGTTCACGTCTTCTCCTGTTCGTTCAGCCTTTTGTTTCCACCTGTGCTCGTCAACCCCTCGTCTCTACCAATCAGCTCCTTCAGTCACTTGTGTCTTGTCCAGGTGCTCCTCGTTATCTGGTTTGTTTGCTTGTATTTAGTTCCCTGTTTTGTTTCCGTCTTTGTTGGTTCATTTTGTTTGCTGTCTGTTAAAATCTTGTTGTTTTGGACTTTTGATAATTTAGTAGTTTTCATTAATCCGTGATTCCCTTTTTGTTTCTTTTAATATCAAATGCTCTTTTTGAGAGCATTCGTGCCTTGCCTCCCTGTTTCCTTGCACTTGGGTCCTCAACACACATCCGTACCAAAACCAAAATGATCAAACAGAGCTTTTAAGAAAATGTTTTCTTGTGAAATTTTGCACATTTTTGACAAGTGAGCATTATTATTCATAAAGGTGTATTTAGAAAAAAAATGCCCTCTTGGATCTCTATAAAATGTGTAGGTGTACCAGTGAGAGTATATTAGCAGTTTTAAAAGCAACATTTTCCGAGTCATAAAGTGAATGTATAAAAGTGTCGGAGAACATTGTTTTAACAAGCATTTCTTTTTTTTTTCCAGCAGTAAAAGCCGTCCCAATAGCGGTGACCCGTTATGTGCGGTTTCTACTGCAATAAAAGCGTCAGGTTTGTTCGAGGCCCACAAGTGAAGTCAGGGAGAAGTGCTCATGAAATATGGAGGCATTTTTGTCTGCCACAGCGACAGAGCCGGATGTGTGTTTGCTCTTGTATATCTGGTGAACTTTTCACTCTCACACCCAGAATCCCCACAGTGACTGGGTTTCCACTCACAAACCATTATTTATTAATTCGCAGGTTGACCTCGCTTACTCCGCATCCACAAATCGCTGGTGCTCCTTCGCTCGCTCTGTGCAGGATCCCCATTTAAAATTAAATACCATTGCAGTTACAGTTGCCACGGATGACTTTAATGTGTGTTCCTTGCTAAGACCGGTTCCACTATATAGGATTATAGCTGCCATGTCAGTGTGTTGCTCCACTTTGTGACAAGGTCGTGCGTCTCTTGTCTTAGTGGGTGAGTGCTCCAAGGGTGTCATTGAAAGGACAGCAAAGTTGTTTCACCTACTGATATTTTTGTCTCTCTAAAATGTCACAAGAGGAATTAAAATACTTAATAGTTTAAACTCAAATAAGTACTTTTCACCTTTCAACTCCAAATTGAGAATACAGCTGTGGCAAGCCAAGTAGGCACAGTACTATGCAGTGGAAAAGGAGCTTAAAGCCCGTTTCGCACGGCACTCACTAAGTGTAGAAAAGGTTACGCTGCAACGTGAAATGATCAGTTGCCAACGTGCTTATATTTGGAAGTGCTGACGTAGCAGACTACAATAATGCAATACAATAAGCAATAATGGAGATTTAGCCGCTGGTTAGATGTCAAATGTATCTTCCATGAGCCGTGACTTTGGTCATTTTAACATGTAGGACGAGGACACAAGCAGCAGATAATAACTAATAGCTTGGCATGAACTTGGATAGTTTAATTATGCCATTACTTGTAAACAAGTCCACCAAAATAACACAAAGTCCTCTTGCCACAATGTGCCGCCTAGCAACGCTCCGTTCTGTGGTCCCAGCCCCTCACCACATACACAATGAGTGGGATTGATGATGATATGTCCTGCTAAATACAATATGTGAAAAGGGCTTAAGAATGCAAACGGTCTGTGATGTCTCTATACTTAACACCAAATTACTCTGATTTTCATCAATTATTGTTATCTATATAGATGCAATCGATTTTGTAGAAGTAAGTATACATATAAGTTGGATCTATCCAAGTGATAGTCAGCTACCCTTTTTATGCACTAAATGCTAATGCTAAATTTTGCATTACAATATCTGCCTCAAAGTTGATTGCACAGTATAGCAAGATTTCCATTGTCATCGTGTGACTTGGGGTCGCCTACTTTAGTTCTGTATAGCATTGGTTGCGGTACGTACATCACACGTATTGAGTTAGTGTTGTTCCGAGGCATGTACAATGTACACTAAAAGGATCAGAAAGTGTTTACTTGAAGACATGATGGTATGTAAGGTAATGCTCAGCATATATATTAATTGGCTTATTTGAGAAGGTTTATATATTTTCAGACATCGATTTCAAAGATATTGTTCGAGTCTAATACGATTTTTGCTCTGAAATGATGAATGAATGAGATGAGACGTGTTTGTAAATGGGAGCCTCCGTCTTCTTTACTCATTTACAACTAAGACAAATCCATTCATACGTCAAATTATTTGTTAGATTGATACAATACAAATACATTTTTCCCCATAAACTCTTAACCTGACTTTGACATGTAGGCATTCACCTCGCAAAGGGGGAAAAAACGAGCCCTCTTATGTATACTTCAATAGTTTTAGAAAAGATCCTCTGTTGGCGGCTTGTTTGCCGGTTTCATGTGATTTCAAGTCTCTCACTTAACTTGCCCTCTTGGGATGCTCTCCGAGCTGTTACCCACGGTGACAGACAGATTGACTGAGCACAGTAGGGAGAGATCCGTCTCGTCTGTGAACACTTTAAACATGGGCCCTGCTGGCGTGGTGACCGTCATAAGTCTGGCGACCTTCTCCCCCAGCATGTTAATGTTCATTCCTTCCTCTCGGCACAAATCCAACACGAATGAACCTGTTCCCAGAGAAAAGAGAGGACAGCCAAGAACCCCGCAGCTCCAATCTATCCCGCTGTCAACTTCCCCTCCCTTCTCCCGGAGTTTGATGTCATCCACCTCACTCTGTACATCTCACTCTGAACATTACACCCGCTCTGTCATTCCCTCTTTTTCTGCCGCTCATTTGCCCGGCTGTGAGTGAAGATGCATGATTTATGAAGCTCTATTTTTATCAGTTACTCGGGAGAAAGAGGAGCGAAGTAGCGACAAAGACGGGGACAGAATAGAAGTATGGTGGGGGGGAAGGTGGGTGAACCCAAGAGGACGAAGGACAGACGAGCGCGGAGGAGACATTCATCACCCAGCCAGGCCTCGGCTCGAATGAAGACAGGAAGTCGGCTGTGGCACGAAGATGATGGATCTGGCCGGCATTGTTGGAGATTGTCTGTTGTGTGTTGTTTCACGCAGGCACGCTATAATGCCACGTCTCGTCACCGTGGTGGTGACATTCTTTTACAACTATTCACGTTCCTCTGTTCTCTGATCTGCTGTTGTCTTGCTGATGTGCAGATTCAGTCAAGTCCAGATACGTTTCACTGAGGAAACAGAACTCTGGAAATTAAAGCATTATTTAGGGAAAAAAAATAGCTATAAGCGTGTAAAACATAACAGGTCTTAAGACAATTCTTGTAAGGCGAAGTCAAACTGTAGACACGCATATGATTTTGTTCATCAAGTGACTTCCTGGCTCTCTTGCTGATTGCCAGTTTGCTCAAATGTGTCCTATTTACTTCACATTTATGCCACTATAAATATAGCGGTTGCAAATCTCAATTGCACAGAATTTGCACTAAAAGACACATTCATTCATTAATGTTCAATGCACACAATCACCTCATAATTTCATACCTATTGGGAAGTTCAGTTCTTTTGTATTAATCATATTCCAGTCTATTTTGCCGTTTCATTATCGTCTATAAAGTGGATGTCATGCTTTTAACATCTCTGAATGGCTCAGAAATGACAAATCTGTGAGTGAAAACTGTGAAATCAATTTCCTTACAAGAGAACTCTCATAACCTTGCCTAGTAGCAAACCTCTATTTTAAACTCCGCTGTGAATCGCATCACTGAGTCATCTAGTTTAGTGTTCAGTGCAGATTTAATGACTTCTTTTTTTTCACATCTTATTGATGCGAAGCAAAAATTTATGAACTGGATTTATGTCTATTTTTTAACGAATTGACAAGTTGAACTGAACTTAGGCAAGAAGTTCCTTTGCTTTAACTCATTGTGTACTATACGATATGTTTGTGAATAGTAAATAATTAGACCATAGACTAGAAGGTCCACTATTAAATGGGAAGTCAAGTCACCCATGTTGTCTTTGCAAGCTTGTTCATGAGTGAGGGAAGAATGAAACAAGAGATCGACAGATGGATCAGTGCAGTGTCTACACAAGGAGTGTCTAAACTTTTCCCTCTGAGGGCCGTATACATAAAAATTGAAGGATGCAAGGGCCACTTTGACATTGGCCATGCTCAAATCAATTAATAAAGCAATTATATTATAGTTAGCTTGGCATTTTAGTTATTTAAACACCAGTTAAAGGTAATAAGGCAAACATGTTTGGATTTTTCATGATTTTTCACTAGAATAAATCTGACCTCCTGAGCAAATCTCTTTATTCAGAACTAAAGCAAGATGAAGCCCTCATAAAATGATTTTTTTTTACAGCAGTATTAATTCAGAAAAAAAAATTGTTACAAAGATGCCGAACAACAATGAAAAAGATTCGGCATTACACAAAATGGAGTAAGACTGTGGAACACACTGAGTGTGGAATTGAAACAATGTCACTTTAAAAATAAATATAAGCAAATTAGGTTTACAAGATACGCGGCCTGAGGGTTTGTTTGTTTTTAGATTGTTGTTGTTGTTTGTTTTTGTCTTTTTACAAATTAATATCTTATATATTGCTGATATTGATACAGTAATGAGTAAATGAATGTATTTATATCAGTGTCGATTGATGTGTGTATGTACAATGTATATATAGTTATAATACATGTATATATAAACACAAGTGTTTTTATTTAGTTCATAATGAAAAAGATGTTGGTGTAAGGTTAAATGAGTATTTGACTTATTCCTACTCCTTTTCAATCATGTTAATGATAGATGTATTGTTTTCTTATTTTACATTCATTCATTCATTCATTTATTCATTCTTAATTTTTTTGGTATTGTTTTGATTTTGTTGGGTTTACTGTTTTTATGTTCGAAATAAAGTGTCTTAATCATAAATGTCATATGTTCACAAATCAGACAGTGAGCAGAAAGTGGAGGAAAACTTTTTTTTCTTCTGAAACTTAAGCATCGTCAATCATGAGGCAAAATAAAGAGAAATAATTAGTTCCTTTGCATATCTCGAAAAAAAAAAAAAGCCGAATTTACCCAGTACTTTTTCAACACTCAAATCCAAAGGTTATTTCTATATATGCTGAAGGCCGCTGGAAAATGGACGGTGGTCCGCAAACGGCCCCCGGCCGTAGTTTGGACACCTCTGCCCTACAGTCTGTATCACTCCATTGTGGCGAAGAAGTTGCTGAGCCGAAAAGCCAAGCTCTCCATGTACCGTTCCTAACCTTACTTATGGTTGGGAGCTGTGTGTTGTGACCAAAAGAACAAGCGGTCCAACTGAAAAATGTTTCAAAATGTAAATAGAGGCTATCATCTCCTTCCTAAAACTGCTTACTCTGACCAGTAAAGTGGAATTCTAATAAAAGTCGTATCCATTTTTTATGCCGCTGTAGCTTTACATCATGTTGACACGCAGACCCAGAGGACCTGAAAGTGCACGCTTGCAAGTGTGCCCGGATGCAAATCACAAGGCATGATTGTGTGTTCTATGACTTGTGGTCTGGCCCCGTCCCTCCATCAGTGCAGCAGGCTGCTCAGTGAAGATAAAACCGTGCAGGTATTTCCAAGCACTCCCACCGAGGCGGGCCTTATCAGCGGCTACCCCGTAGCTCGTGTTGGTCCATCCCTGCGTGACATTAATACCCCGCTAATGTGTCCCTTCTTTGAAGATTCTCGAAACAATCGGCGCGGGCGGACGGAGGGGCGTCTGCGCTGAATCGCTCCCTCCAGAGTCCCCCGTGGCTTCTGAAGGAACGTGCCAACAAAAAGAGGAACATGGTTCCAATCACATTAATCATGGCCTGCGGGAGCAGCGGCGCTCGCTGCAAGCGCCGCACAGCGGGGACAATTACATGAGAGGAAGATGTAGGGGAAGAGGAGACAATGTGTGTGTGTTTATGCGAATGTGTTTCGGTATTTGTCAAGTTATGCGGCTCGAACCTAGCTTGAATGTTTGTTTATGTGAGTGTGTCGTTAGTTTAGGTTATGGGTGACCTTTATTTTGACTTTCTTTATGGGGAGGAAACCTATTTGGAATATCAAGCCAATGGATGTCTGTGTGTATTTTTGTAAGGTATTCCGGATGTTGTGGGGTCCATGGGGACTTGTCTTGATAGCAGGTGGGAAAATGTGTTTGTCTGTGTCTCAGTGAATGTTTTTATCATACGGAATAAAATTGAGAGTGAGCGAGAGTTATGTCCAATTTTGTACTTTTAACCTGAAGCTTTAGCCAGTTGAAACCGTGGTGTTACACATTGTCACATAAGCTAGGCAGAGCCACCCCAAGAGAGTATAAGAGTAGAAACCATTTTGGACAGATTAGACCTTCTTCCAGATCTCCCGTAAAAACAGCTGTGTACTTTATTTTTTTACATTAAATAGTTTAACTGAGAATGCAGTGTTTCTGCACTTTCTGTGGGTGATACGTTCCACGCCCACCCGCGATATGTGAATTTCCGGCGAAGTAGAGGTCTCTAATACTGTCTGTCATCTTAATGAGCTTCTGGTCTAAAAATACGTTTCTTAATTTAACAAATATTCTATATTTTGTTTAAAATTGTAATAGATTGTGTTGAATGTAAGAAAGAGCTGTTTTTATGTACTCAAATATTACGAAAAAGACAAAAATAGCAGCATAAATAAACCCAAATAAAAATCGTCAATAGAGTGAATCCGCAATAAGTGAACCGCGAAGTAGTGAGCGACCACTTAAAGTATTTTGCTAGTTACTGTTAGCATAATGTTGCGAGCATTAAAGATAAAAGGACCGGGTGGAAGTTCCGCCATAACTCTTGAATTTGGTGCCGTGACCCGGATTTCAGGCCACTCAAACAGGTGGATTGTTGGTGTAGGAGCCATTTTGTTGTAGCACGTGGGTCACCACGATGGCCATTAGGGGTCAACTCTTGTTTCCTACACAAGCCTATTTAAGCCAGCAGGTGCTCATCAGTTGCGGGTGCGTAATTAGACTTGGAGCAATATCGTTTTTAGACCACAAGGAGTTGGGCACATTGTGCTTATTATTGGAAAGATTTGATTGTATTTTGTAGAACTTGATGTTATTATTATTTTAAAAAATTCTTAAAGGCAACAGACTTGTTATTCCGTCGAAGCAATCAAGCGCGTCAAACACTTCAACTGTCTATTGCACCCTCAGTAACCTTTTTTTTCCCCTGGCTCCACATCTTCCTAACTATCTGCACCCTTGCCAGTTGAAACCAGTTAACGGTCGAGACGAAATAAGACGTATTAGAGAAGAAACCATTTTGGACAGATTACACCTTCTTCCGAATGAATTTAACACAATCCTCATGTTGTGGGGTCAATTTTATTTATGGAGATTCAACCCTGGCATGTAGATGGCAGCAGGTGCATATTTGTGAATGTGTGTGCATTTTTTTTTGTAGAAGTTACTACTTGCATTTGTACCCACAAAGGGCAATTTGATTGTGCCACCATATTATGAATATAGATGTCCAGCGCTGACTGATCCATCAGTCTCCGTCAGTAATGTGCTGCTGCAGCACCCGTCTCTTCAGTTTAAGGAGAGCGAGACACAATTAGCTGTTAGCGCTAGATGGCAAAATTAAGCTCAGGCCGCTATCCCCTGGGGAAATTAAACCACCGGCAAATCTTTAAACCAGCGGCTAAACATTAACAACAATTTGCATGTTTATAGCACCTGCAAAGCGTGCGCCAAGTCCATTATCTCCGGGAGACAGAGAAGGACTCCTTATTTATTATTGTTACCTACATCCCATGCGAAAACACAATGGCATTTATTTAGAGAGCGTGGCAGACGAGAGGCCTCATTTTATCGCCTCGCATTTTGGAGCGTTGCGATGACAAAGTGGAATGAGGCACGAATGGCTGGCGGATGATACAATGACGTGTTTGTTATGCAAATCCCCACTTTTTTCCCCTCTCAAAATAAACACACCTAAAGAGATGACAATTTGCAGAGGAGCTCAGCAGAACGAGCGCTGACAGCACCTGCGGTGGCGCCGTTGCTATATAGAGTGACAATAAACACGCCGGAGTCTTATTTCTCCCTCTCTTCCGCAGGTGAGCGGGATGTGTGGACAATCTCAACAGCGGTCCGCCCGCTCAGTCGTATCCCCTCCTTCTCCTGTGGCCCGCAACGCTCAGCCATCACCCGCAGATCCTGATGAGACCTTAGGGGGGCTCCGCAGGTGAGCAAACCACGAGCTTCTCGTTTGTCCACAGCCATCTCCCGATGAAAAGTTTGTTTGTGCGCCGAAAGCCACGCAGTGCTGGTTTCATCCAGTTTCTCTTGCCCACATAAGTGATGCAGTAACAGGCCCGAGTGCACTTTGTAACAATGCCCCTCGGGCCCACTGGCAACACAGTACCTAAATTAACGCCAATTAGGAGAAGAGACATTGCTACTTACTCTCTCCCGTGGGACTGATCTCATTGGCTAGCTTTCGGTTGCAGTCGTGTGATGGACAATTTCTCGCTTCACCTTCTTCAGGGAGTTCATTTCTAATCTGAGGGAATTCAGCTCCTTCTACAGCGGTCTCGGGGAGTCTCTGTGCAGCCGAGAGCCCGCTCCAGCAAACCACTCTCTCTGTTGGAATGGGCAAGAAATGACAGACAGGTAAGGTTTATCTTCTTGAATGGGACAGCACAAGACCACAAAGACATTTTCTAGACTTCTGTGATGCTTCTCTTCATTGGGGTGAACTGCAGTCTATTTTAGCAATTTTGACCGAGAGACATGTACACCCTGGGGTGACGCCAACATTTCAAACATGTGGGACGGGGACAAATTGTCCAGGAGTAAACTACATTTTATGGGCAAATTATCATCTTCCCACACGCAACTGCTCCCCCTCTGTATTGACCCAAAAATTAAATACTAGGGATGGGTACCGATACCAGGTATCATATCAGGCCAATACTTATTTCAAAGTATCTGTACTCTGCCCTCTTGTGGCCGTTTTATGATCGGGGACAAATGAGAAATGAGAGGAATAGAAAATTGCCATTAACTCATTCACTGCCATTGACGGCTACAGACGTCATAAATTCATAAAAACTATTCATATTAGTTTACTTCTTTTTTTTTACACTTTTGTTAACAAGAGTATGAAAACCTAGAAAAAACAATTCTGGTACATTTAGAACAGATATAAAATTTGTAATTAATTTGAATCACCTGACACCCCTAATTTGTAATCATCGTCTCTTAAAAATAAATAAATAATAATAATTGTTATAATTTTTTTCCAATTTTTAATTATAAAAAAAATGATTATTAAAAATTAGGACGTCAGGCGATTACGATTTTTCGTAATTAATCGCATGACTTTACTAGTTAACTCACAATTAATCATATATTTTATATCTGCTCTAATACAATAAAAAAAATTCTAAGTTTTCATACGCTTGTTAACAAAAGTGGGAACAATGTTAAACTAATAGAAATAGTTCAAATGAATTTTTGACGTCTATAGCCGTTAATGGCAGTGAATAAGTTAATTTCATGCAATATAAGGAAAAATGTTATGTTGAGATATAGGTCTTTCTTTAAAATAACCTGTCATAGTATTTGGGGGGGGGAAACTTTATGTATCAAAAGTACTGATAGCATCCGTAGTTGGTATTGGTATTGGTGACTACTGAAGAATTGAAAAAAAGTGGTATCAAACATCCCTACTAAATACTGTAAAATCCTGTGAATATTAATAACACTTTTTTTTTCTTTTGCAAGCAAAATAAAAGTTTCCAAATCCAGCGGGGTATTATGCAGGGGGCTTAATAAAAAAGGAAACGTTTTCATGTTGTTTTGATGTTTACCAGTACTCAGGCAAGTACCTAGGGGTTGTAAACATAAATATATAAATAACTGAAATCACTGATATATAGCGCATTTCATATGTAACATCACCTCGAATGCCTCACATACTATAATTAAAAGTACATCTAAAAGAGTGAAAGAGATTTAAAAGCAAAGTAAAGAAATAAAATAAAAAAAACCTTACTAAAATGACAAGCGCAAGAACAAGATTTTTGAAAACATGATTTTAAAAATACTTTGAAAAACTTTAATCATGGATATGGGGGAAAAAAATACCACTCTTTTCAGACTGATACCAATACGAGTACTCAACTCTTGAGTAGTCACTAATACTGATAACAAGTACTGATACCAATGATACTTTAGATACTTCAAACTTCCCCCCCAAAAAACGACAGGTAATTTAAAAGAAAGACATGTATATGCAAATATAGCATTTTCCCCTAAAACTGCATGAAATGAATGGCAATTTTCTATTCTTCTCATTTCTAGTATCTAGTAATCTGATAGTAAAGAATACCAACAAATTGGGGAGCTGTACAAGTACAGAGAAATAAAATGTGTTTTAATTGTGACTTTTTATTATACACGGGTGCGTACTCATTTTTTGATTTTACGGTAACCAAAGTGTGAAACGGTGGTTGAGCTACCCACAATGGCGGTAAAGCAAAAGTAGCCAGATAATCAATGTCTCAATGATGACACCGAACACAAAAATGGAGTAAAACATCATTCTTGCCAGTGACGCGCTGTTGAGGTGATCTGAAGGTTACAGTTGCTTCAAGCCGATGAGCTTCATGTGAGCTCCCCCGTCGTCCCCGTCTCCCACTGCTTGAAAGTAAATCTTGACTCTACTATTAATAACAGGCATGCTTTCATCGTCTTGTCGTTCACTTAATTGCCGTTTCCATCATTTTCCCTTTCATCCCATATTTCCTGTTCGACCTCACGTGGCCCACACAATATTCCACTTCACCATTACTAATATGATTACTTCCTGCTTTCTGTCCATCCATTCACACCATCCTATTCAATTTTGCTCTCATACTTATTGATGTACGTTTCGCCATTCTCAACTATTTGTTAGAGTTGATCCTTTGCACTGGCACGTTTGAGAGGAAATGTGCTCCGGGTGAATAGTTGACCTCTTGTTCAAGAAGGCAGCTGCTGTGAGAGAGTCTGCCTCAAAGGTAGAGAAATTGAGGAGGAGACACGGTGCTGGTGAGGGGCAGGTTTGTCCTGAGGGGACGATTACAAGCTGGACCAAGCGCTGCGATTGGAACGTGTAGGGAGGCTGCAGAGGAGAGTGAATGATGGAGTGATTACAATACCTCCCGGCAAGCAATTCTCAGTGTCACCTCGTTTGGCATGTGTGCGCAAAAACAGTTAAGCACATTTTCACTCTTGGATCCGTGCTGGATCATCTTCCATTACCATTCAGATAGGATCTTCGTCTTCAAATGGTCTCACATGGGTTATTAAAAATACAAAAAATGAAAAAGATTTGATCTTGAGAGACTCAAGTGTTGGATGTTTGCATTACTTCAGAGCGGCCTTAAAACTAAAAATAGTGCTTTTTTTTGTCAAGCATATTTACTATACCAGTTCCAGCTAAGATCACAGGCTTAACTTTTTTTTTTTTGCACATCAAACAGCGTCATGCTGATAAGTGATGGATTGGAGTGGTGTGTGCGATATCCACCTCTGCATACGTGCGAGGGATAAATGATGCGAGAGGAAATGCTTTGTTGAGCCTAAACATTCAGTATCAGTGGAAAGAGTTGGCCGGAGGAAGTCAAAGATATCACTGCTTATTTCAGGCCTGCAGGCTGTAGACCAGGGGTAGCCAAGTTCGGTCCTCCAGAGCCACCAAACAGCCTGTTTTCCATGTTTCTCTCCACTAACACACCTGATTCATGATCAGGATCGTTATCAGGCTTCTGCAAAGCTTGCTGGTGAGCTGATCATTAGATTCAGCTGCGCTGAAGGAGGGAAACATGGAAAACTATAAACTATATAGTATATCTTGATAAGAATGTGTGTATTTGTTTTTCAGTATTATCATTTTGTAGGGTGGAATTGACCTACAGCCTGCTGAGTAAGTTGATTTAAATGTATACTTTCAGTTAACTTTATTTCACTGTCAAGTGAGAGGTAAATCTTGAATTGGACAACATTGTATTGAGCAGGTAAACCTTATATTCTGCGTTTATATATTAATAAGAAGCTATACCGAATGGATATAATATTAGTTCTTCTTTCTACCACTTATTGCTATTGTAGTGATTCTCAAAGTGTGAGCTCCCTCTAGTGTTTAGTGAAATAATCACTGTCTCAGTTCAGTTGTATTTAACCTGTAAGTTTAAAATAAATACATCTGATATTTGTATTTACATTTTAAGTTTAAAAAAAATTAAATTGAAATTTCATGTCCTTTTGAACCACTTTTTATGTACAGTTTTGTCTGATATTTAAGTCATTTTTAATGTTCAAACTGGACTTAACCTGCAAGTACTACAGTGGTTTACAGGAATATAAACAACATCTTGTTTTTGCTGAATATTTGGGCCTGCTATGCTACTCAGTAGCAGCTACTGTACTTTAAACTTGACCATGACGGTGGTACTTGGAGGGATATGCATTCTTTTAGTTTGAAAACTGCGTTACAAATAGCTGAAACCATGTATACCTGGCCACATGCGGCAATTTACTTATTAAGTTCCATTCATTACTACCTTAATTCATGAACATGACGCAGGGACACCAAACCACATTATACTTAGACAGAAACAGATTTTTCAAACATTTTAATTATTAAGAATTACGGAAGCGTATTGCATTCACTTGGGAAAAAAAATACCTCTCTATTTTCTGACAGCTTTAGGGTATTTGTTTTTCATTTCTGTTTTCTAAATATTTTTTTTCTGGGGGGTTTTCGGAAATGTTTCTGTTTTTTCACTCCAATATTTCTCATTCATTTGTCATTGAAGTAATTGTTCAGATAAACAGAAAACAGAAAAAAAACTAACCAATTAAATAAATAGGCAAAAACACAATGCCCCCCCCCCAAAAAAAACTCAGAGATAAACAGATTTTTTTTTCCTTTTACTATATGTTAACAAAAGTGTGACCTCTGTGCATGTCTGTCAGCCATACTGCACATCTGTTTAGAATCAGTCATAACAGTCAGTTTAGTTTTGTTAATAAATGATCTGATCAAAGTCAAACATGAGAACCGTTGGAAAATGAAAAAAAAAAAATGTTACAGCTGGTAAGATTACAGGCATCTATCACAAGGAGCATGATCTCAGCTTTGCTCCATCAGTCAAAGCTCTTCTCTCCTCCCTCCTCAACCCGCACCTCCCCTGATCCCATGCTAAATGGATCCCACATCTCTTTCCATTATTAATGCGATAATTAGCAGCGGAAAGGGAGGAGATCGTGCTTAATAAGAAGAATAAATAATTAGGAAAAAACGTCTTCTGAAATTAATGGAAAGTCTGAATTAGTGCACAGAAAAAAAGTCTAATGAATGGAAATTGAAGGTGAAGTATGTGCGTGTGTCTGTGTGAGCGTGTGTCATATGTATGTGTGAGAGGGGAACAGAGCATTACCTCATGCTTGCCAGGCCATCTTCTTTATTGATGACATGAACAGACGTTCGACTTCAGGTGGGTCTCACCATAAATGTCTACCAGAGATGCTACAGGTGGACATGGTGGCGCTTCAGATCATTTCAGGAAGCAGCATGGTGCTTTAATTGTTTTCATTAATATAAGATACTACTACTATTATGTTCAAAAATGATGGCTACCCACCTTTAGAGGTTCCACTGTACAGAACGTGCTAATTGGCTGTTTAAAATAACGTTATTGTTTAATTGACCTACAAACGCAGGGGAATGCCCCTTGGTTCGTGTTAAGTTGTTTATTTGTATGACCTCTGCCCCACATCCAACACAAAACAAAACAAGAGCGAAGGGCTGCTGTTAACACACTCACCACAAGATGGCGGTAAACTCATAATTTTGGTCACTATGCCACAGACTCATAACAGACTTTTTTATTCTAGTTCTAGCAGATACTGTCATTAAGGTTTTAGCTTTATCTTCGTCATGTTTTTTATTTAATTTTATTTTATTTGTTATCTTTACTTATTTATTTATGATAAATTATTCAGTGTAGGCACTGGACAGATGATTAGTCTTCTTCTACAGAACTGCTCAAAACATTTAAATAAACATTGATCTCATGGTTTTGAAAATGTTTGTCAGTGGCTTATGCCAATTATTTCAAAATCATTGAGTTCACTTCCATAAAGCATCGTCTTGTTGCCCTGTCAGGTTTTCGGGGCCCAGCCTGAAGCGGTCACACTCAGGTTCTGAATCCCGAAGCAACAAGCCCCTCGAGCCTGTCATCAGTCAGATGATAGACAAACTCAAGCACATCAACCAGGTGAGATCTATGATTTTTTTTTTTTTTTTTTTTTTTGATAGATCATGTGAGAATTTGTTAATGCTATGTGTTTACTTGCCGGTGAGCCAATGGATTGTATAAGTGTTACGGCAAAAATTTGCAAACAGTGAGGCCAGCGTAGGTCACTTGCGAGGGCGACGGAGATTGTTTTGACGTTTAAAAATGATTTGCACTGTAAGCCCCAGCTGTTTTCAGGGCTGGAGACCTATTTTTCATACTGTCATCGCCATGGAAACAACCTTTTGGAGTGCGGCCGGCAGGAACCAGAAATGCTCGCACGTAGGCTCAAAGTTAGCAGATGTATCATGCGACGACTCCGGCCAAATTTCCTGCTTCCTGGTGGTAGAACTTGTAGCTGTCAACATGTTGAATCGCCACGACCCCCCCCCCCAAACGTGTATGCGGGACTGCGAGCGCCGCAGGTCTGTCTTGGTGGATTACGATGCTTCTCTGGGCTTTAAACAACCTGAAAGATCCAAAGAGCAGCTGCCGACCCTCTCAGCTCCTCTGACAAGCAGAGACTCTTAAGAAAAAATACAGAGGCTTGTGGTTTCCGACTGTAATTTTGGTTTTCAGCATTACCTCATGCTCAGTCCTGCTGGAAAGTCAGACTTTTACCATCATAGTTGGAAGTTTGTTCACTCCCTTTCTGTCTTTTTTATTTTTAACATTCCCATTTGTGACTCAATTTGACTGTTATGGCAAGAGTTCTTTTTTTTTTTGTAAACACAGGGCTTATTTTTGCCTGTCAGTAAGTAAACATTTAGATGTGGACTGGATTGCAGGCTAGTGCCCCAACACCCATATTGAAGTGCACTTTTATGCCACTACAAACTATCCTTATCTGCACATTTGATGAGTTTTCTGTTTTTCATCCATAAAACAAACCAACAAGCAAGCATACACATTTTGTTATACACAATTTGACTTTGTTCTTTTCACACAACCGTGAGAGTTAAATGCGACAAAATCAATGTACCATACAACTCGTATGAATTACAATTTATAATCAAACGATGAAGATAATGCTTTTTTTTAATGTACAAACCCAATTGCAAAAAAATTGGGACACTATAAAAACTGAATGCAATTATGTGGAAGTGCCAAATTTCCATATTTTGTTCAGAATAGAACATAGAGAACAGGTCAAAAGTTTAAACTGAGAAAATGTATCATTTTAAGGGGAAAATATGTTGATTGTAAGTTTTATGGTGCCAACAAATCTTTAAAAAAGTCAGGACAAGTAGCAATGAGAGGCTGGAAAAGTCAATTGCACTTGTAAAAAAAATTGGCAACTTGATTGGAGTAAAAAAAGAGCTTCTGGGCGTGGCAGTGTCTCTCAGAAGCAAAGACGGGTAGAGACTCACCAATTCCTCCAATGTTGCGCAGAAAGATAGTGGAGAAATAAATATCAGAAAGGTATTTACCAGCGAAAAATTGCAAAATGGTTGACGTAATCATCATCTACAGCGCATAACATCATCCAAAGATTCAGAGAATCTGGAACAATCTCAGTTTAAACTTTTGACCTGTTCTCTATGTTCTATTCTGAATAAAATATTAAAATTTGGCATTCCGTTTATATTCACAATTTGAATAGTGTTCCAACTTTTTGGGAATTTGGTTTGTATATAAACAACTTGGTTAATGTCGAATGAAGCAGTGCTTTTGAACTGTGGATTTTTCAGAGAGGCGGAGCTGAAATGAATGGATGGAATAGTACAATGATAATAATGACCTTTTCAATTCTAGATTGTAGAAATTTCAGGCTGTTTGTTTTCTTTTGATCTTTTTCCGTTGTTGTGCAACAATGTCATAATGGGCTCAAACACAAACTAAAAGAGGCCCTGCCAGGAACAAATACTTCTTAACAATGTGATTACAAGCAGAGCTGTCGCAGTCCATGAGAACTATTTGCTATGGGGATCATGTTTCGTATTGATGACATTTGGCTTTTGCTAAGATGACAAAGCTCATTATGTTGCACACACTGCGTGTGCCTGTACATTCTTTAATTCTGTAAATAGATTCCTGATAGTTACCGTACATCCACCTTGAACTATCTGCATGAACTCTTCTTGGGTTTAAAATCCTGGAAGAACATCTGATGAAAGACTGATTGCAGATTTCATGTCCCGTAAAACAAGTTACGACCCAGCTGTCTAGACAAATATTTACGCAGCAAATGATCATTTTACTGCGGCGCATGAAATAACGGGAATTCTTTGCAAAGTACACTAGTGCAATCCAATTTAATAGTCTGGAAAGAAATTGGGACAGTTATCATATCCAAACTACTGTTTTGTAAGAACAGTCTTTCAGCGTAGTTGGGACACATCGTATGCTATGTGCCTTACTTGTCACCCTCTTTCTAACAATCTTGTTAAAATCAGTCAGCAAGGGGGGCGTTTTATTTCATGCTCATGAGACACTGCCTGGAAACTAAGCAAACACAGCAGTTCTGAACTTCTTTTTCAACTTTTCTGAAGTTGGCAGTTAATGCAAAGTTCAGGTTCTTACTAGGGGTGTGCTAAAAAATCGATTCTCATAAGAATCGCATTCTCATTTAGTACGATTCAGAATCGGTTTTAAATGTACCAAAATCTATTTTATTTAAATATTTTTATACTGTCTTCCCTTTGTTTGAGTGTGCCTTTATTGGGAGTGCTGTTCATGTTGTACCCGATTTGGCCACTTAGGGGCAGTGTGGTTCCACGCGGTCTGATACACTGTTAAGTTGTAGATAAAAGTGCCGCAAGTAGCGCACTAGTTAGCATTAGCGAGTTAGACTGGAGTAGATCATTACAATTCCTTGAACATCTATAAATTAAAGCAAAAATCATTGTCAATCAAATCATTTTGAATCAAAAATCGTTCTCAACCGAAAATCAATTATGAATCGGATCGCACACCCAAAAATCGGAATTGAATCAAATCGTGAGACATTCAAATATTCCCACCCCTAGTGCTTACCAATAAAGAGTGAATGGCAAATCTACATCACAAAGACGCCAAAATCTGATCCACTTGTTTTGCCAGCCTTTCGCCTTATATTGCCTATGACAAACAATCGACAAACGGCATAATTGTCAAACATAAACCATGTCACAGACTCATTTTGATCTATGAAATGCATACAACAGTGGGGGAGGATCATGTTGATGGCTCAATTGGGACTTTTTATCGAATAAGTACAAGAGACTCGCAGGACAGCCTGCCAATCAACCATTACAGATATTTTCAAGAAAGGAGGTAAAACAGCAAACATGCTTTATAAACCTGATAAAAGTTTATTGACTATACGGCATATTTTACCAACCAAGCTGCTCGGAGCCGGTGTTTTGTAAACATACTCTGGAGGAACTGGAGAAAGTGGCCTTGTTCAGTTAAGAGCAGTTTTACAAGGTCTCCGCCTCTCCGTCACTTGGCTTTGGATAGTGTGGGGCTGTGAGCAAATGTACTAAATAAGCATCTGATAGTCGAGGAAGAAGGTCGCAACTCGCACATAATTACTCTCATCTGCCCCTGTTTATGCAGCATGTATGTGGAGCTGCCAGCAACACAGATAGCATGTTTAAATATCCCTGGAAACGGACCAGAAGAGTGCCGTGTTGATTCCACATGGCACTGTTTCAGTCTCATGTTTCTCTGTGTGAATGTGTGCTTCAAATTCAAGACACGTCACAAATATTTGTCTTGTGTTTTCCTAATTGAATTGGCACAAACAGCAAAATCAATTTATTAGCGGTTTTTACGCTGCATTCCAAATGAATCGGTGCATGAGAGGTTTAACAGTTTCAGTCAGAACTGGCTGAATGGGACACTGATTGATCGATCGATTGCTTGTTTTTCTTCAAAGATGGAAAAAAGAGATAAAAAATAGAAAAAAAGGAAGGAAGAAGAGCTAGCTAAATAAACAGCTACCGGTATTTATTTATTTAGCTAGCTAGCTATCAAGCTAGCTAGCGAGCTAGCTGGCTATTTATCTAGCCAGCTCGTAGCTGGCTATTTGTCTAGCTAGCTAGCCTGCTAATTCTCATAAGAAGTTAGCTAGTTATCGGAATTGATATTTTGTGCGCAGGACACAGGCCTACGATGGCCTTGGCCTAATGGCTCTCCCAGATAACCCCATTTCCAGTCTCTACCCACTCGTTTCTCCATCCTTTTCCACCATACCATCATGCTCACATCAGATCTACCTGTTATTGATGTTTCCAATGGCAGGTAGTGGCAGACATAATAAGCAACTACAGTATTTCTAATAGGCCGACTGGTGAGCCCCAATTCCAAACCACTTCTGGTAGCTCAGTAATCAAGTACATTGTCATGACATTGTAACCTTTGAGGATCTCGAAATAACAAAAATAAACACACATGCTAATTTTAGCTTCCCCTGTTACTGTCCGTTTGCTCAGACTGTTGTAGTATTATGCTCCAAAATCTCCATTTTACTGCAGTCCGTTTTCTTGCTGAAATTCGGCCGACGGACACATGTCGAGGTAAATACAGTACACAACATCCTCATTCTCCTTAATTGTTGTTGTTTGTTACATCTTATTCCAACTGACACATTCAAAACGGTGTGGTTTTCACAGTTTCTCATGCTGTTATTTTGAATAGATATTGTCAAACTACACTTGGAATGTGAATCCTCTCTTTTTTCTGCTCTGCATGTGACGGAAACCGTGAGAAATGCGACTATGCAGCGGAAATGTGTCATTTCTCACATTGTCAGCATTGATCTGCGTATCTACAGTCACAGAGGCTATCTGGAATGGGGAACCGAAGGAAAACACCAAAATAAATAAAAATACAGTATATCTTTTCTCACGCTTAATACTGCGGATATAACGGCTGAGCGCATGCGAGCAGCATCCAAAGTTAACATGATCTGCTAACAATAAATGGATGGAGAGAAATTGCTTTCTTCTTCTGTCTTAACCTCACAAATTCTTGAAGCAGCGCAAGACTTTGAGGAGCCGTGGCACATTTTTGTCACTGTGTGAGGTCCTGTCTGTGCAGTTTGGAGTATGTCAGAGCTGACACAGTCAAGTGTACATCAACGCAACGCATCTCCTCCGCTGCCACCGTGCCAGCACATCACGACGCACGGCTTGTGATGTGTCTATTGTGAAAAACGGCCCAGACAGCTCCCGTGCGGAGACGAGGGCCTTCAAGTGCGAACATATTATTTTGATGATGTCTTCTTGTTCTGCAGAGATGAGCTTTGTTTTGCTCCACATCTGTTGAACTTCCCAGAGTATCAAGTTTCTGCTCCGAACAACTAATCTCACAGGAGATGGTTGAGCTCGTGGCAAAATAGAGCAATTATGTGATTGGTCTTTGATTACAGAGCGTTTCCCACTCATTTGTCGGATGAATTTGCAATTTAGAGGGTCAGACCTCTTGGGACTTCTTCTGACAAGCTCAACTTGGCAATGTGACACTCTTTTAGAGAGATACATGAACAACACAATGGCTGTGAAAGGACTCTTTGTATGGATGCTATTTTGGCAACATTAAATTAATTCATCACAAACTGTTCAAATTGCTCTCTCATTAACAGATGAACTCGTCTTTGAATTAAGTTAAAGTTTTACAAGTTGGAGCGGTCTTTATCTGCTGGCCCATTGGCCCGCTTTCCAACACTCCAGCTGTGCTGACTTGTGTGTGACAGACTCCAGTTCTGTCGCGCTTCCCTCCCTCCATCCCTCCATCCCCTCCCGCCTCGTCCTTCCCTCTAAAGCCCAAGATCCCCCCCCCCACCCCCCTCTTTCCAGCTTCCCAGGCTAATTGAAGCCAGAACCTGGGAAAATCCTGCAGGTAGAACAGGAATCCAGGGTGGAAAATAAACCAGATCCCGAGTGCCAAAAATTCCATCACACAATCTCACTTCCTCACAGGCACCAGACCCTGGCCAGTGTGTGCGTGACACCTTATGCAAACTCATGCCGAATACACGCACACATACACTCAACATGTGTACTGTGTACCCTTTTTTGTATGCATGCGCCTATAATTATAGCCGATACTTTTCACATATGCCTGTGACGTAAAACCAGATGGCTTCAATGTAAAGCAGCACTTAGTTTTTATTTTTTTTAATTTTTTGAATTATGTGACATGTACATGTTATAATTACAGCAAAAAGCCGTTTCATAAGAGTCCTGTTGGGTGTGCTTATAATCAGACTAATAGACACCAAGGGTGTCAGACAGGGCCTGCTGTTTTGTAAACGTACACTTGCCCACCAAGCCGTTTTGCTCTCTCACGTCAAAGCGGTAGACTTCTGTTTGATGTTATTTACCAAGCGTTATTTAACAAACCCCCTCGGGGCCTTCGTCCTCTTGCCCTCTTTGGTTTTATGTGGGTGAAGTACGACTGCTCTGGAAGCGGAGGAGGAAGGAGCGCTTGTTATTCTGCTATATTTGTGAGCGGGCGATAAGCCATGAGGGTTTTTTAAATGAAGTGTGACACCTGGTGTAAACCTCTGAGGAGCTGGGGGGCATTTATGCAGGCGCAGTCATTTCCCTCGTCAAAGCGCCACACGCATGTTATCCTTTCAGGTGGCTCGGGGCTTCACGCAAGGTTGAGGATTGGAGGCGTTATGTGAAGTATGGTTCTTTAACTTGAGGAATCTAACGACCAGATAACCCCCCACTGCCCCCCAGACGTCCTCGCATCCACATAGTCCTACAGGAGCCCTCTCCCCTGCTGGCTGGGAGGTCAGACAGAGCATGTGAGGGTCCTTTTCCTCACAATTAGTCTGCCTGCTAATGAGGCCCAACCATCCCTTCTTCCACTGCCGCCCATTCCTCCATAGACTTTCATACTTCCCCACCCCCTTACCAGTTCCCCCACTTCAAGACTTTTGGCTCAAGTCAGGGTCACCTCTCTGTACCCACTCCCACACCACGGCCACCCCGTTGCACACGGTGTAATTATAACACGGCAAGGTTATAAAAGTCTTAACTACCCTCAAAATAAATTGGACCAATTTAACAAAAAAATACTTTAATCCAGAGTTTGGCAACTTTTTTCATCATTGCTACTCGGGGGGCTTCATCGGAACACATACTTCCTAACCAGCTGTATGACAAAAAAAAAGCTATTTTAGTTCTAGACAAAATATGTGCATACATACAAAATACGTGCTCTTAATATATATAATTTTTTATAATATGTTTTTCAATGCATATATAGCCTAAAAGATCCACTATCCTCACCCAACAATAAAGGGTTTGAAGCAAACAACTAAATAACCACATACAAATTGGAATGGATGGATACTGTGAATTTTTTTGTCAGTGCAAAGGGTTATTTTGCATAAGAATTACAATTTAAGGACAGCACAAAACTTGTCTGGTATCTAGTGGTGATATTACAATTTAAAAGTGCATATTCGCAAATTTGCTAATTAAAAAATTCAATTCCCCGGCTACCCATCCCCCCACCGGGACTTTTGGAAAATGGAAATGTAATTTTTATCAGTGTATTTCGATGATTTTTTAAATTATTATTTATTTATTTATTTATTGGGGGGGGGTGGTAAAAGATCAAATAAAATAAATCAAAGAAAAACATAATTAATCAAGCTACTGCCCATCACTGCTGTAATCTGTTACAGTTAATTTGATTACGTTGTCTGAAATTATAGTTGTGATTTGTTTCAAACCTTTATTTTTTAGTTGATCCAATCAAAAGTATCCCTTTATTACATTATTACATTAAAGGGGAAATCAAGAAGAGGAGGTTTTCTTAGAATATTACGCTCTATGCAGCCCTACTAGTCTAAACACGGTATTCTGTTTAATATCGCATTGTGGAATATGAGTGAAGCAGCAAAATCCAAATGTTTTTGTTTTTTTTCCCATCACACGGGCGGCCATTTTGTCACTTGCTGTCGACTGAAAATGACATCACAGTTGCTCAGAGCTCAGGTCACGACCAATCATGGCTCACCTGTTTTCTGAAACTGAGCCGTGATTGGTTGTGACCTGAGCCATGAGCAACTGCAATGTGTTTTTGTGAGGCCCATCCAAGAATTATTATAAACACAATGTTTGGGTTGATTTCCCCTTTAACACAAAGTGAAAATAGAATTGATTTCATTCCCTCCATTAGTTTTTTTCCCCTTTTTGCATTGTTTGATTATTTTTTTTCCCAACCGAGTCACCTTCTTATTCTTCTTTTTCCTTCCCTCTCTATATTCTTGCTTCCTGGTAATGCTAACATTGCTAACTACTCGAGGTCATAGTCCCCATTTTCTGCTTTGTATCACTAATCATTATTCAAATATAAATAACCTCTAAAACCTCATTACCCGCTTAAAATTAAGACATGTCGACTTCTTACCTTAAGTTATCTCAAGCAGCTGACATTTTACCTGCGTGAAGTGAAAATTAGCAAAACTGATTCTGTTTCAGTTGGAGTGAAGTTTGCTGTCAACCAAAAAGCAGACCGGATTTGAAGTGGAAAACACAATTTTCAAATAAACTGATCTTAAAATGCACTTTAGATGAATGACAGTTGTTTTGCTTTATGTGGCATAAAACTGGCGCCTGCATTGCCACAAAATTTAATTTTTGGTCTTAATTCATTATTAGTGCATTTCTCACTCTTTATTAATTTGACAAGGGACTGATGAAGATATGAACAGCTGAGTTCTTCCTGCTGAAGTTTCTGACATCCTGAGCTTGTTGTCACTGGCCACAATCACATGCTCCTGTGTAACAGGATCTCTACCCCTGCGAAGAGGTCAGGGGTCACACTTCCTGTTTCCTGTCTGTGCTAGGTCATCACAGGGTCTCCATGTGAGGGTCACGGACCTCCTCCGCCTTTTGTTTGGGGCAGGCACAGCAGAGGAGAGGCTCCTCTCTGGACCTGTCAGAGTGTTTGCACTCCTTTAACTTTTTTTCATTGCCCCTCAAGGTTCTTGGCTTTTCATCTCAGCGGCCCCCACTTTGCCCCTCAGGTTGTGGCAGCTCTGTCTGTCGGTGTGTGTGTCTGCCAGGGCTGGACTGGGGGAAAATAAATTGGCCATGGCATTTTTGGCTTAGACCGGTCGCTCATAATTAGCGGAGCATAGTCGACTATTAATGTGTTATGCAAAGAAATGTATTTTACTTGTTACCCCATTGTGGGGAGTTGTACATGCACTGTGCTATGCTACCTGCCAACTGCTACCTCAACAGGTGTGTGCAAAGTTCCCATACTGACCTCATTCACGTGCAAATGTATTTTTTTGTCCGCAAAAAGTGAGATTTTGAGGAAACTATGGCCAGGATAAAGACTTTCAAAAATGTGTCATCCATTTTTGTGTTGTGTTTGTGAGCCACTTGAAAAGTGCAACATTATCTTGTGTGCATTATTAACCGTTAATTAACAATAGAACATATCATGGTGTTATCGGCTTATGTTTCACTTCATAAAATGACAGATTGAGACGAGTGACAATTGTCAAGTTGTCTTCTTCTAGGCACCATGTAAACAGAAGGCAGGGATCAAAATGTGTGATTAAGAAACTTGTTTTCATGTAGTGTGTGGACTGTGGACCAACCCAGACTTGGGCAAATCCACCCATTTCCGAATACTGTATGTTTTTAAAAATATCTGTGTACATGTACAACTGTGATGTCATCTTTAGTCCACAGCAAGTGGCAAAATGGCTACCCCCTGAGATGGATAAAAACGGCTGGATTTTGCTTCATAACTTAAATTCCACAAATTTTATATTAATCAGAATGTCATGTTTAGTCGAGTGAGGGTCACATATAACATATTATTGTCAAGAAATGTTGAAGGTTGACTTACCCTTTAATATGCACTCTATTGCATCTCTGTTGGGAGTCCATATTTTGTTATTTTCCCCAACTAAGAGTCTGTCGGCTTCCGCTAGGTGTGATCATGGGATCCTCATGCAGTGACCATCTGCTGGAAACGGAGGCTTTCTTAGCAACACATGTCTCTGGGAACCACCGTGATAACGTGCAAAGGAGATGAGCATCAGACAAAAAGAGATTGTCCGAGGAGAGTAATCTGATTTCGCATCCAGCCGACTGGTCAGGAATGAGTCTTTTTTTTTTTTAACTGTTCAACTTCGTGCAGACAATTGGTCACATTCACAGAAACGAGTCAAGATTTTCATGGGGATTACCTCAGAACAGTTGAAAATTATTGTTATAGCTGATACTTTTAATACAGGGCAGTACATTCTGAGCTGAGTCTGGCTAGAAAAAACACACAAATCGTTGCATTTTAATCTTCCAAAGGATTGCATGGCAACAACTGATTTAATTCGATAGCCCTAAAATATGTAAACGGCTCAGAGTTTTTTGTCCAAAGATAATTGAAACAAGAAACAAAGTGACTGCCAGCGAAATATAAATTCCAGTTTTCAGTCCAGCTAGCGGAATCTGGAAATAAAGTTGTGGGCTTAGTCACAAAGGTGGAGTGGGTCCGCACCCAGTTTAACGACCGCAGAGCTGCTTTTCTTCTCTGTGTTTGTGTTACGACTGGAATTAACATCAGGAAATTAATCTTGTCTGCGTTAACTGTCTGACAGTCTGAGGCAGAGCGACCGTTGCGTGACATACTGAGCCGTGGACACGCTACAGGAGGACAGGGCTTGGGTGGGGGTGGCCTGGTTTGTGTGTGCGTGTGCGTGTGCGTGTGCGTGTGAGAGAGAGAGAGAGAGATTGTTCCCGCTATACATTTCACATTGAATAAAAGTTGATTAATGAGCCGCGAGCAGCAGGTGGGACTGCTGCGCTCCGCATAGGAGCTTTCCATGAGTCAGAGGGTGGAAAGTGCCGGCTGTCATACTGGATGTACTTCTGTCTGCCTGGCTGTGCATGTTGGGATTTGAGGCATAGAAAGTTCATTTATTTTGTCACCTCTATCAAAATGTACACAAACTGGCAAAGAGACCATTTTTATACCCGTTTGTTTGCATGTAAGGGTTAAATTTGTGAACTTTTTGGCCACTCTTTGGTTCCGATGATTCGTTGCGGCATGCAATACTGAACTTTTCCCGTCGTTAGGTTGCCAATCATTATCATTTAAGTGCCTTTATATGACCCTTATCTCAAATATGTACCTTCATTAACTGTCACATTAAATTTAAGTTGCCCATTGTTAAACTGAAATTGTGACTTGTGTGAAATGCAAAATCTCTGTTACTTCCCTTGATGCAAAGTTAAAATGCTCATGATCTGGTATTGGATCTTGGTACGCACATAATAGACCATTCACCTTCTGTCTTCTGTACATTGTCAGGACCGACCCGTCAGTCTCTTAATTTTCTTTTCTATTGTAGATGAACAGGTGCAAGTGCTATAATTTGATATAAATACTGTGATTACAGCTTCAAACTGATCAGGTGGGATAGAGGAATCATTTTTAGAATGTTGCACATCCCTGGGCTTGACAGTACCCTTTGTACAGTATGCAAATATGTACTCTTAGGCACAGATTTGTTAATACACGGTACAAATATGTACACTAAGGTACATATTTGCCTACAAATGGTACAAATTGTCATCAAGTTGAGTCAATAGTTGTACACTTGAGGGTATTTTCCCAGTAACAAGCCATTGGACCCTTAAAGGTATGAATTGAGCCCCCAAAAAATTCTGACAATCTGTACATACATACTTTTAAAGGTGCACTGTGCAGTTTAAAAAGGTAATATTAAGGCTTTTTCTACATCATGGCTGCTCCACCAGTTGAGTACGAAGAGCCCTGACTGTTTGACTCTGACTGCACCTTTTATCTTCTCTTTATAGTAGAGTGTGCGGACTATCACACTCCACAGTTTCTTTGGGAAGGGGAGGGGCGGAATTTTTCTTACCTCATTTGAAGTCATGTCTTTGTCAACTGTGGCTGTTGCTTTAAGATTGTGCACGTACTTGCACGCGCATCATGAACGAGCCTGACACAGATGCTGCAGTTACGCTTTGGGCCAGAGGTGGCAGTCGAGAGTAAAAAAAGTGATAAACTGCACAAAAATCCTTTAATAATCAGCATCTGGTAAGTATGATGTATTTTATTTAAACGTGAAGAAAGGCGGTTCGAATGGATGGATGGATGGATGGTGAATGGTAGGATGGATGGATGGACAGATGGTGGATGGATGTTTAGATGGATGGATGGATGATTGGATGGATGGATGGACGGTGGGTGGATGGATGGATGATGCATGGATGGCCAATGGATGGATGGATGATGGATCGACAGATAGGTGGATGGATGGTTGGATAGTTGGATGGATTGATCATGGACGGATGGTGGATGGCTGAATGGATGGACGGTGGATGGCTGGATAGATGGATGGATGGATGGATAATGATGAGGGATGGTCGGATTGACAGTGAATGGATGGATGGATGGTTGGATGGATGGATGGTGAATGGATAGATGGCTGGATGCATGGACAGTGGATGGATGGATGGCGAATGGATGGATGGATGGACGTTGGATGGATGGTTGGATTGATGGATGGATAAATGGATGGTTGGATGGATGGATGGACGGACGGTAGATGGATGGACGGATGGATGGATGACGATGAGGGATGGTTGGATGGATAGTGAATGATGGATGGATGGTTGGATGGATGGACGGACGGTAGATGGATGGATGGATGATGATGGATGTTGGATGGATGGATGGACGGTGAATGAATGGATAGATGGATGGACGGACAGTGGGTGGTTGGATGTTATTTGATAAATAGTTATTCTGAATTGCTCAATGGTTTACATGGCACAGTTGTGTGCTATTACAGTATATTAGGCTTTTGTATCGCGCTGATGGTTTCTATAATTGCAACATTATAGTGTTGGGATGAAAAGGTGAAGCCCGGATTTCTGATATTATCTCTGTTATATTGTCTCTAACAATGTGTTGAAACCACATGGTGATTAGGTTTAGATGCCGCAGACCACCTTTAAAAAGCTTTCTGATGATGATTTTATAGTCATCTGCGTTTCCGTTCGCTCAGGCAGTGTTACTCCTCTGTGTGACTTGGGTTTCTCATTAAGTGTCATGTTCCTGCTTGTCTGACTGCACTGTCAGGCTCTTTAGTGACTGTTGATGCATTAAAATAGATGCCATTGAACGTAGAAGAAACACTGGTCAGATATCAGTCAGTGTGTGTGCATGTTAAGCGAGTAGCGGTTAGCACGCCCCTCTTGCATGGTGACACCTGATGATACAACATATGATAGTGTGTTTTTTTCTTAAGGTGTGAAATTGTTGGTGTTCCGTTATTTTGCCATTGTTGTCTTGGTAAAGGCCATAGATGTATAAAAACTCAAATGTCATAGTTTTGCATTCTGCTGTTGTTTTGATGAAATTAACTCAAAAGTATCACATAAGTAGTGTGACTTTTTACAAAAGTGACTTTGCAACTGGTTTCATTTGTAGAGACTGGAGAGGTGACACAAGTGTGCATCAAGGGCATAGACAGCTTCTTTTTTTTTGACTGACAAAATTTAAACTTAACTTATTTACAAACTGTTGTTTAGGCCCTCAGTTTACATCAAAACAATTTGTGGACCCTGAAAACGCAATTGTTCGGAATGGGTCTTTTAAGTTTAAACATAAAGACTTCATTACTGTCCTCATTAAAACAGTAAACATTCTGTAACATGAGCATGTTAAATATTCATTCTGGGCTTAAATGCAAGCACAGTGTAGCTGAGTTTAGTTGTCTGTCTCCCCTGAAAAAATAAGATTTACCACATATGGTATGTGCTTAAGTCTTCATTTATATGTATTTTTGTCTATGCCAGTGGAAAAAGGAGAAACATTTGGTGCACAAGTGTATACTGTTTCTTTCCAAAGTTACATGACCAGCTTCTTACTCGACATTTAGATTTAAATTTAAAGGTCTCAACAGGGATGGTTTTAACAGGAATTATAGAATTGAAACTGTAGAGCCTGCTGACCTACATATAAACAAATCAAAAACCTTCAATATGACACTGAACAGATCTGACCCCTAAAACCATATTTATAGCAGGATTACGTTTAGTAACTAACTACGCAACGGATTTCTCTAAGTATATGTTTAAGTGGTCCATTTATTTTCTCTTTCTGGACATCGAGGGACTGTTTACGTAAAGCTACTTTTAACTTCTTCTTTTAAACTATGTCGTTAGAGACGGACAAGACCAACCACGCTCTCTCCATGTGAGTCAATGGGACTTGGACTTTGTTCCAAGCTAAGCTGGTTTTTGACATATTGTTACACTGATGTAATGTGGTAGTTTGGTTTTAATTCAATATTTCATATGACAAAAGGGCTTGGCGTGTTGACAGCTTGCTGCGAAAGCGTCTGCACATTTATGCTCACCACTTTGCTTCTCTCTGCCTGTATCTGTTTCATAAAAGTTGGTCAATAAAGTGATCGGGAGAAACAAAGTGCAGTATCCCTCGATGGACATGATGACATCACAGTGAAAAGATCCATAGCTTTGCTATTTTAGTGTTGTGGATAAATAATGTACTTTCTCTCCCACTGTTTAGCTGAGCTGAGGGAGCTTTATTCATTAGCTTGTGCGGGTGTACCTAATGAAAGGTCTGATGAGTCAGTAACGATGGCAGTTTGAATGTTTATGTGCTGAGGTGTGTGTGCTGGCAGGTGGTAAGTTACACATGGCTGTGTTTGCACAAACTCCACTCCACACAGGGCCACAATTACTTTTGGTGTTCTCGTTTTTCATGTTATTTTTCTAAAATTCCATGAGCCATTTCGTCATCGTGGTGCATTTCAGGTGTTTGTTTGTCTTGGAGGTCCACAACTGACCAATCGGTCTTACAAATCTTTGTTTATTTTCTTTAGTTGGGCTGTTTTATGTGTAAAGGAAAATACTTTTTAATGGCCCCGAATGCTCCACTACCGCGTCAAGAGATAACCTTGTACTAACTTATGCAACACACCAGAAAAAGTTACATTATAAAAAAAAAGGTCAAAAGTGTTAATATGTCTCAATTATGACTGCTTGTGAAATGCATACTACACTCAGAACTATTTCAAGCATAATTTAAGATTTATGTTATTTTTTTACATGACAAATTCTCAATTACTTTTTTTTATTTTATTTTTTTTAGATAATTTTAGCACAAACCTACCAAATAAACCTTATATAATACATATTCATTAGTCTAATAAAGCCTATTTATTTGAAATGTATAATCCTCAGATTTATGTATTTAGTATTAATATAGTATAATTACTCTAAATGAATAATAATGAGTATTTATTTAAAATACATAACGTATATTGTTTGAATTGCATAATAATCAGGTTACCTATACCCGATAAATACCATATCGTCGCTGCTATGTGAAAAACACTAATTTCCACCCCCCCCCCCCCCCCCCATTTATTTACATTTTTATGTTTTTGGGATGAAACTGAATGCAGACATCCCAAAAATTTAAAAAATGATTTAAAAAAATTTAAAAAGTAATTATACTTTACTAAATACATAAACCTCAGGATTATGCATTTCAAGTAAATCGGCTTTATTAGACTAATGAATATGTATCATTTAAGGTTTATTTGGTAGGTTTGTGTTAAAATGTTCTTAAAAAAAAAAAAGTAAATGGGAATTTGTTATGTAAAATTTTTTACATAAATCTTTAATTAGGCTTGAAAATGTTCTGTGAGTGAAGTGTGACTTCAAAAGATGTTTCGACCAAGATTATAGATTTCATTAAGTCTCAATGAAGAAATATTCTAATGTTGTTCTCTGATGTACGGCCAAATTCACTCTACTCCTTCATACTCATTTCAAGACAATATTTTGACATTTTGGGATGTAATTGCTCATTTTAAGCCCTTCTCTCTGGAAAAGGTCAAACTAATATGGTGAAACAAAAATAGATCTGCATGGAAAGCAGTCGTCTCTTGGGGAACTCGGGCCCCAAATTGTGTAGATTAGATTTGTAGACAAGATGTGTTGAGGCATTGATAGAAACTTTGTGAGCAGCAGATTCCGTCTGGGCCGAGTCATAAGCGTCTTGTCCAGACGTGTCCTCTACATTGAGAGGAACATAACACAGGACCTGACAAGGAGACCCTTTTTTCTAACATGTTCTGTCTTCATTTCTTGTCTGTCACATGCAACAGTGTGCATTCATTCTCTATAGACGTCCGCAAGATGAGACATGTTTCTGTTCTGCCTTTGTCCTTCCTTTTTTCACACATCATTATGAATGACAAAACTCCAGCAGTGAGAGCAGGTTTATTTGTATCAGTGCAGGTCCACTGTGGCTCCGTTGCAGCTGTTGTGTCCACCAGTGACCCTGTGTGGAGTTCATGTCCTGTGTGGGAGGCTGCGACAGCCTTGTGGTTTCTGTGTTTCTGTCTGAGCTGGCCCGCATTCAGCTTAATTCCACACAACTTTGTGTGCAGCCGCTGTAAAGTGAGCATTTCCTTGGTGTGATTTGAGCTTGTGGGAGATGAACCCACAATCAGTCGGAGGCTCGTCGCTGTGTTCAATTCATGCTGCCAGCTCCTAGTGCAGAAAATGAAAGCCTTAATGGGAAACATACTGAGCAGTTCTTCAAAATGTCTCTTTTATTTGTCCCGTGCTGCTTTTTGCTTTGGGTTTTTGTCTTATTTAATTCCACAAAACTTCCCGGTGAAGCAACTTGAGGTTTTTCTGTTTAGTGGTGAATCTGGAGGCTCCGTTCGGATCATGGTTCAAGCCATGCCAAAAGAGCCGCGTCACTTGTGACACAAACATACAATCCAGTCGTCCCTGCGAGCAGCCGGTGGGGAAAAGCCACCGCGCCCTGCCGCAGAGGCCCAGAGGCCCACCCCTTCGCGGAAAAGGGCACCGCGCAGGGCTACTGCTCGATTCGACCACTGCTATAATTATGCTGCCCACTTCTTTTTATAATTCCTGAAAAAACATCTTCATTCTCAGCTACTGTGCCTCTCTGGTGGTATTTATATTGTGTCTTGCGTGATAATGACGTTACTCTCCTTGTGCAGGACTGAAATTAGACTTGAAATGATATCGCTGTGTTTTGCTACCCACGTTCTGAACGATTTCAGGAAAAACTTGAATTGCCGTTGTGATTTTTCGGACATATGGCAATTTCAATTCAATTTTGCGAATTTTTTTTCCCCAATCAAGCTTCAGTGCAGTATTCACAATGTACTGTAACATTTGCAAATAAGACAGAAAATTACGACATACCATAAAAGCATTAAAAGTAGGGGTGGCAAAATTAGTGTGTTAATTTGGAATTAATTTAAATTTGAACATTGAGAATGTTTATAACTCCAGCGGAAAACGACTGACTATAAGGTACAGCCATATTACTATTAGTTTGACTATTTTCCCCACTTTTATGTTAACAAGAAGATAAAAACTTATATATATAAAATATATAATACATATAAAATGTGCGATTAATCATGAGTTAACTATTGAAGTCATGTGATTAATTACGATTAAAAAATGTAATCGCCTTACACCCCTAATTAAAAGCTATCACTCTAGGCTACGTTCACAATGCAAGCAAATGTGACCCAAATCTGTTTGTTTTTTAGTAATTTAGTCACGCAGACGGTTCATTTATTACGCACGCCAATGACGTGACATCGAATCAAAAAGGCTCGCCTCATTTTCCCAAAATATTATTTCTACATCCTCTCCCATCGATCCTGTTGTCTGTGTTTATTTGCTATTTCTGATTCCATGCACCTCTTTTGCCTTTTTGTCTTTTGTGAATAAATGTTTTTGAGATTCCGCCTGCTTGCTGGCCTTGCCTGCACTCGGGTCCTCAACCATGCAAATGTGTGAACATTTCAATCAACAATTTTGTCTTCACCAAGATAATGCTCATTTGTATTGACACTGTCAGAAAAATTCAGCGTGTTAGATTGTGATGAGAAAAAAACTCATTGAGTTCGTGAGTATATTTTCGATTGTCAGTTTCAATATTTGTGTTGAGGTGTGTATGCCTGCAGGTGGTAATTGCACAATTTTTACACTGAGTCAGTTTTGCTTTTCTTGCGGGGTTTATTAAAAAAAAAAAATATCCCCCCCTAACATACCCTGAACCATTTGATCATTGTGCTACTTTGCAAGTGTTTGTTTGCCTTAGATGGGCGACAAGACCCCCTCACAAAGTCCAAATGGGTTGCTAGGAACGATGAGAAGGAATTTCTTCAAGTTAGTAAATCTATGGAGAACTCTGGCCAAAGTGCACAAACATTGTTCTGCCTTAAAGAAGTCAGTTTAGTACATTTAACTCCCACTCATCATTGAGAGAATTTGTTCCCAAGTGACACCTGTTGTCTCACGTATGTATTATCCATTCGGCCTGCGGTAGACTGTTTGTCCATTTTAATGTCTATCTGGCTCGCCTTTTACAAATGTTTGCTCTTTTATAGTGTACAGTTCGGAAATTAAGTGACGTTTGTTTGGACAGACATATAGTGGATATAGTGTGTTTCCTCTGTGGGAATTCTAGAGTTGATATCACTTGTAAAACCCAGATTGACTAGTTTGTATGGCAAGGAAGACAACACAACAGGTTTGTTTGTCCTCTGACATCATTTTGTGATTAGTTTTATACTTCAGCTGTCTCTCTCTCTCTCTCTCTTGCTTAAAACATGCACACAAAGTCCAAACACAGCTGACCGGAGACACAGAACATATGAGCTCAATTTTCTCCCAAAGAAAGCCCAAAGAACGAAAACAACAACACAACATGCACGCTGACGTGTGCAGATAGGAAGGAACTCAATAAAAAGCGTACAAGGAGGCGCAGCGGTGAGATGAAAGGAGGACTCGCAGGGCAGGCAGTTGGAATTTAGCACATCTGTTAGCTTGGCAGGACTCTCAATCATGTGCGATGTTTAGGAGGCTGAAAGATGGTCAGAGAGCGACAGGCCAGGTCATCTCCGCGCTCACTCACATGTTTTTCAGCAGTAGGTACAAGAATGAACTTTTCCCCCCTTCACTTCTCGTTTAGTAATGCATCGTTAGAACGTTTCCTCTTTCAAGTTGTAAAGTTTCACATGATTTTAATAACATAATTACACACTGCAATAGATTTGCACAATTCTGCTTTTATTTCTGAGATTAGATTGCCACAGTGCTCAGTCAAATACTTCCGTTATGTTCTGCATAGCGCATTAAGAGCTTCTGTAAATTTCTTGGCAAGTATTAGAGTTAAGTTGCTATTCAGCCAAGAGGCCAACTTGTGCTAAGAATCTGCTGTAACAAATTAACAGATGTGTCAAATGAGATTAGACAGATCATGGCCACAGGTTATTAACAGAATACTCTCATGTACAATACAGATTCATTTTGATTTCTCCTCCATGTCCCTTTTCATATATGGTGTACTGAATGGTGAACTCATTCACTGCCATTGACGGCTATAGACGTCAAAAATTCAGTTTAACATTTTTTTTCACTTTTGCTAACAAGAGTAACAAACCTAGACTTTTTTATTGTAAATTTAGAACAGATATAAAATTTGTGATTAATCGTGAGTTAACTAGTGAAGTCATGTGATTAGTTACAATTAAAAAATGTAATCGCCTGATGCCTTTAATTTAAAAAAGGGGCATCAGACGATTGACATTTTTAATCATAATTAATCGCATGACTTCAATAGTTGACTCACGATTAATCACAAATTTTACATCTGTTGTAAAAAAAATTCAGAAAAAATTAAATGAAATGGGGAAAAAATGTTAAACGAATAGAAATAGTTCACATACATTTTTGACGTCCATAGTCGTCAATGGCAGTGAATGAGTTAATATGCACTTGGAAACTCATTCAACCATGGCTTTATGGACCTTGTACTGTGCACTGGGACACAGTCATGCTGGTACAGAAATGGGTCTTTTTGCACATAGTTCCCACAAAGTTAAATATCTTGGTCAATGAAGAACCAAGATTCATGTAGAACAAAGAAGTCCATTTCAAGTCCAACCCTTGATCGATTAACTAACAACAAACAGTCTCTGTCCATCTCATTAAATTTCTCATTTTGTGGTATTTTATCCCTGCCGCCTCAAGACAACCACACACGACATTGTTTACAAATATGTGCGCTCCACTGCTTATTTTTCTTTTAATAAATTACACAGCGCTGACACAGACCTGTGAATGAACCACATTTGACAAAAATGAATATACTAACATAAATAATGGAACAATATTAATGCTTCGTAAGTATAATTAGGCAGCACGTGGAGGCTTGTCTGCCTCACAGTCAGTATGTTCTGGATTTGTTTTTTGGTAAGGTGACTCATTCTAGTCACTTCTTAATGCCCCACTCATTAACTTTTAACCTTTCAATTAATATTTTCATGACTACTCTCTGCTGATGAAACATTGACTTATAGCTAGATCAATGAAACCTTTGCCATGGCCTGAGGGGGTCTGTATCGTTTTTACTTGCATTAAACAACTCTGAGGAGGGGTAGTATGTACGCTGCCACAGAAAAAAAAATGACAAATGTGCAGACTGCTTCACGGCATTCGTCACTTTCCCATTTCCCCATTCGTTCCAAAGATGGAAGTCACGTCCACCATCTACGCACGATTACTGTTGTCATGGAGAAGCTGCAAAACAACGCAAGAAACAAAGATTTTTGTCAGAAACAATAAATAAATAAATGCATACATAAATAAAAAGGCAGCTTACCTAGATGAAAGCATAGTACAAGATTAATATTGGCCCCGCTTTTACTCGCTGGTGTGAGGTCAAAGACGAGGCTGCCCTTGCGGGGGGCTCGCCTCTTTCCTGCTGGAATAGTAGGTAGCTTTCCATGCTCATTAGTTAGCTATTGTAAATTTGAGTGGTAGCAATAAATAGCCATCAGCTTGATAGTTGGCCGCAACACGCAACGCAATGCGCTGATCCTCATGGGAAATACGGTCTTCATTCAAGGCAAAACACTACCGCTTTTGTCCATATGGTGCCGCTACAATCAATGAAAACTAAAAAGTCCTCTGTGCTACTTTAAATGAGCTTCATGCATTTTACTGACTATGTTTATATGCAGTCAATATACGGATTAAGGTCAAAATTCCGGTTTCTGAAACATTTGGGATAGCCTGATCAAACAGAGCTACTCCTGTATACATGGTCATTGTGCTCAATTGAAAAACCCGTTCGAAAGCATGACACATGAAGGTCGTTATGCAAATAGAAGAGGAGAAGAAGACATTATATTCATGTCACTCACCATGCCAAATAAAGTAGTCGGTTTCCTCTTCATTCTAAAAATGTTTGTATTTTTTTGCTGCGTCATCATGTTTGTTTACTTCTATTTGAACATTTCCGGTGGGTTGCGTGCCAAAAGCATGGACTTATATACCCGTATACGTGTGTATAGATACATACTGTGGCATTTTTGCCGTAGCGACAGAAAATGTGAAAATGACACAGAGAAATCACTGTATTTAAGTGAGGCTCGTTTACATACAATACGAGTTGTTCCTGTACTATAAAGACCAAGATAGAATAGAACAGAAATAAGAAGAAGAAGAAGGAGGCAAACGTATCATTCAATCGAGGTATTATTCGAGTTTTTGCGCACGTTTACATGGCCTCACAAAAAGAGAATATTGCCAGTATTCGTGTTTTAAAAGGGTTATTTCCTGCATGTAAACATACTCTGTCTTTATTGATTGGTTTCACCACTTCCTGTTTCTCCCACAGTTGCTGCGGCATGTAACAGTATCCGAAAAGCGCTGGAGGGCCCGGACGCGTGCAGGTGGGAGCGATGAAGGCGAAGAAGGATTTCAAAGCGGCGACTGTGATGATGAAGACGAGTGCACTGGTGTGTCTGGCCTAGGACCACCACCACGACGCAAACGGTTACGCGTCTTTGCAGGTTAGATGCATTCATTCATTTATGACCCCTTTGCCCATTGCAAGGTACCTGCTCGACTTACCACAGCTGTACAAAAGCAGGTAACATTAGGTACAATGAGGTACTGTTTCTACTTGGTCAGCCGAGCTTCAAGTGTGCAGTCCCAATACCATATGGGTGACGTAAACAACCTCTGGTATTGGTCAAGGATGATTGTTCACCTGTGTGTCATTGTCATAATCAGGACACACAACCAAAAAGGACAAAAGTACCCATGCATGCTGTAGTTAGACTGCGTAGGACTTGCACTGATGGTGCCGATGCTCTTGGAGCCCCCTGTGCTAGTGAGCTGCTGGGCCAATATAGCAGTTAGCGCTTCAGTGTTTACTGACCTGAAAGCGCTGGATCCAAGCAGTAGCAACATAAACTGGCGGCCGTAGATTGGTTTCACAGTGTTCTGCTGAGCTGTTATTGCGGATTTCACTAGTTCTGATGTTGTTTGGTGAAACCTTTGTGAGCCTAAGCTAAGATAAGATAAGATAAGACACGGGCAGTATCGCCCTCTCTGACATGGCTGCCTTGCCTACTCACACAACAGCCATCTGTCTTCTGACATGGAAGGTTGGTTATTCAAAAGAGCCGACTGTAATGGTTAATTCTCAATTAAAGAGACCTTCACTTGAATTTATGAGACAGTCTGTGAAAACATTTTGGTCACAGGCTATTAAGTAGTTGTTGGTTAACCAAACTCGAGCTATTGTCTATAAGACTGTTAAGTGCACCTCAAGGTTCCCACTGCAGAGTCAAAGTGAGCAGAGTCCAAACACAAGCAGAGGTGTTTACATGACTAGTGTACATCTTGACACCAACTTGACACTATGAGGTGGTGGGCGCGAGACTTCCTCAGGTAGCCGCCTCGACTCAACCTCTTGACCTCGTTGCTGTCAGTTAAAATGGTCAGACAGGCTCTCCTTAGACCAAACAAAGAACAACTGAGGCTACAAACTGCTTGGAGAAAAGAAACCAAACAGAAAATGAGAGAGAAAACTGCCGGGGAGCAGGAACAAGGGAGCTCAATACGTCGACACAAAGCCAGTGCAGCTGAGCAAACAAGGCCAAGGGAGTAGTCCTCCTGTTGGGGATGTTGTGGCAAAGATTTGGGTTTTCTGGGCAGCGAGCGAAAGTAAGAAGCAGAGGTTAACACAGGAATCCTGCAGGGCCATCACTTCCAGCAGGCTTGGCCGTGAGAGCCTCATGCCCTCACTTCTGGACTCTACTGTCTCACTTCCATACACATCAAACTGTCTCTTATTTCCTTACAAGCTGCAGAAGGTTTTCACAGCGGGAGAATAAAGGTCTTATATAAGCAATGCTCCATTTAAGATTACCTTCCATTTTCTTTCATCTGATTGGCAGGTTAAGCCATAATAATAATCGGGCACAATTTGAACATTTTCCCTCCCTTACAATCAGCAAGTCTCTGAAAGATTATCCTGTGCTGTGGGACGTGTTAAGAGTGATTTTCTCCGATCTGCTCGGAAAAGGGTTGGCCGGCAAAATGTTTAACGTTAAACCTGTTCAGTATTTTCGATTGCAACTTTTTATGTGTGAGGATAATACCGACTCTCTGATTATGATGTGAAACGCAGCGGTAGAAAATCTTGAAGTAATCTAAAGATAGCCAGAGGAGGAAATTCCATCAATATTGATCCTCCAATGGCTCGTTGACTGATTAGCGAAAAACTGGAAACTTAAAAAAATTGACGTAGGCATTGCAAACGGGTTTTCACCCGTTGATGTAATCATCAATAACCGAGTCAGTACGGACTTTCTCAGTGTGTCAACGACGGGTGCCCGTTTTGCTGACGAATAACGGAAACACTTACTGTAGCCTACTTGGCTGATGCAATGAAGAGTAATTCCACTTCTTTCCTTGGACTGCGGCCAAGCCACTCATTTTCTTCTTCAGTAAACAAGTAAATATACAGTTATCCAGCTACGCTAACTAGCAAAGGTGGGCGCGTCAATGAATTTTGAGTATCCGTTATCACCAATCCATCAATATTTCAAGCTGAACCGTCAATCCGTCATTTGTCAGCAAAATGAGCATCCGTCAGTGTTTCCGTCAATCGAAGTGGGCATCCGTCAATGTTCCGTCATTCGTCAATCTGTCAATATTTACGGAATGTCCACCTCTGCAAGTATTGTAATATTGTTGCACACCATTCTCCAAGCCTTCTCTCCTCTGGCCCTGTGCCAATACTGATAGCTGTTCGTTTTGTAGAGCTTAATTTAGTGCTCAGTTTGTTTATTTTACATCAGGCACATTCTTAGACAACTAAGGGGTCCTTCGGTGCGCTATTTTATGTCAGGCAGGTTATTGAACAGCTAAGGTGTCACAAAAAGGTACAGAGTCTGGTGGCCATGCACGTCAGTATTCCTGATACTTTACAACCGTGTGCACAATTTGCACATACTATATGTGGTGACATTTGTGAGGGAAAGAATAATAATATAACATACAATGTCAAGCAGAAAATAGTGGCGACAAAATGTAATGTAGCATGAACAATGCATGGTTAAAATTAAAATAATGTTGACGGACTGACGATTGATGGACTGTACCCATGAAATTTACTGTTGGTCCTAAAATAGCGGCTGTAATTTAGCGATAACGGAAGCCCGGTTAAAATAACGTTGACGAAATGGCGATTACAGTTCAGTTCGGCTTGAAATATTGACAGATTGACGATGACGGAAGGGTATCTCGGCTGTTGACGGTTGCCAAGTGACAAACGCTCAAAAAAATTGATGCGCCCAACTCTGAACTTTGCCCTGTTGCCAAAAATAAGGGGCAGCTGATTGTGTTGAGTGTTCCTTTGAGGTGCCTCACAAGTCAGTCGTTAACTTAACAGTTAGCCTAGCTACATTTCTCAATTTCTTCTACTGCTGCTACTCAGTCAGAGACTCAGGAATGTCGATGGAGAAGTGGTTACCCGTGTTGTGTGCAGTATTTGTCATCTTAAGACATACTATAAACATCAGTACGTTTGTCCCCAGATTTAGATTTTGCTTGAGTTTTGTGACCATCCTCATGCTCTTTAGGCCCCTGTGCATGTAAGCCACAAATGTTTGCAGACCTTGGAAAGTCCCTGCTCATTGGAAGAAACGCAGATAGCGGCTGATAGCCTGTAATGACCCAGCAAAACGCTGACCTTGCATGGCCTCTCAGCCTGTTTTGGTCAAATACTGGATTGGGGGATTGGGGTTCAAAGGTCAACCTACAGAGCATGAGGCCTAATGGGCTCGATGTCTGAGCTGTGGGGCTGTTAGATGGACGAGCCAGATCTGCTTTCACAAAGCCAGGAGGGCAATGACGATGCAACACATCACGCAGACAAACACGCAAACGTAAAGGTGACAGAAGCCACAACAATAAGGTGCTGAAAGGTCCGACGCGGGGCTGAGATTCCCATACAGCTTGGTTGTCAACCTCCAAACACACAAGAGGATGTTCCCAAACGTGCGTAATGATTGATCTGTCCTCACTCGCTCTCAACACAGATTCCATAACTGACTGATTACCTTTGTTACGCACATGCACACACACTGTTCCCCTCCTGACCAATCATTCCTCTTGACTAACATTGCTCAGAACATTCCAGGCTAGGAGAGCTATTCCAGGACAGGGACAACCCCCGGTCCCCGCCCAGCCCCCCGTCCCGCCACCAACAGCCCAGCACAAATCAGTCTTTACTGTGACCTCTGATGATGTGTCATCTGCTTTGATTTGTGCTGCAGAACTGCTAAATCGTTTGAGGACAAAAACATTTTTAAACTCTCCCTGAGTGGCAGCATGGGGAAATAGTTGCTCATGTCCGCCTCACAGTTGAGGGTATACCCCATATTTATCGTCTAAAGTCAGCTGCGGTAGGGTCCAGTTTCACGACACCCTATTGAGAACAAACGATACAGAAGTGTATGGATGGATCTTTTTGAGCATTTCTTCACATTTGTCACAGTGTTACAAAACATGGTCTCGTAATCAGATTTTGACTTTCTAGTGTAAACATGACATTCTAATTAATATTAAATTTTTGGAATATGAGTTATGCAGCAAAATCCAGCCGTTTTCGATCAGTATCAGCAGGCGGCCATTTTGCCACTTGCTGTCGACTGAAAATGACATCACAGTTGCTCAGATCTCAGGTGACAACCAATCACAGCTCAGCTTCAGAAAACAGGTGTGCTGTGATTGGTTGTTGCCTGAGCCCTGAGCAAGTGTGATGTCATCTTCAGTCAACAGTAAATGGCAAATGACTCCCTGAGATGGATAGAAACGGCTGGATTTTGACTCCATCTTAAAGGCTCACTTGCGTTTTTATGCTTTCACAAATTCACAACTGGCCTCAAACTGCTCGGCCTCTCTGACAAATTGTTTGGCTGCTTTTTCTGCACTGCTACTTTCTTTGGTAAGACAGCAAAAAAAAAGTAGTCCACTACACCAGTCAGTATAAAGCAAAAGTCAAGTCAAATATTAGGCCTAAAGTAAAGTGAGTACAAATTAGGATTGTTCCCAAAAAAAGGTAATTTTATTTTTTATTTTATTTTAAGGTAACGCAATATTAGGGCCATTCTGAAAAGAGCAAAAATAATGATATTAGGAGAATAAAGTATTGCAAAAGGTACATCTGCAAATAAAATGTTACCACAATGAAGGCATAATATTGCGGGAACATACTCAAACTGTCACAAGGCTTAAGTCATGACATTGCAGATTAAAACATTCCTGCGTTTATACTTAGACTGTCAAGGTGATGCGAACAATGTTTGGTGCATATCAACGTCAAATCTACTAAAAACAGTTTTTTAAATGCACTTGTAAGAGTTTTAAGAGTTGATTGTCTAAAAGCCAAGCAAGTCCGGGCATTGGCATTTTTATTTTATTTTTTTGCCTGGCTGGACAAGCGTTGTAACTCACCGTTGTCGGCAGGAGCCGTGTGAATAGGCCTCTTGTAAAAAAAAAAACGTGCATTCAGACGCTTGGTCGCTTTAAGTACCCCAAAGGGAAGCTTTTCTTCTGGAAACTCCAGAGCATTTTATTAAAACTGTGAGTTAGAAAAATACAGAGTAGAAATAGTGCCATCACGTCAAACACATGACTGATCATGGGAGCCTCGGATTCTCTCTCTCCTAATGTCTGTCTTTGTGTAAAAGAAAGAGAAAGGTGGTGAAAGAATGCAGGTGAAGAAAAGAATGAGACAAAAAAAGCAGCTTTGATAACTGTAGGTCGATACACTGGGAAACCTAAACATTGTGTACTCTGGATGTGGGTCGAATTAACACCCGTACATGCTGCCAGTGCGAGAACCTGGCATGTAAATTAGCTGCAGCTGTGACCCTTGACTCTCGGCACCTGATAGGTGAGTCACACGGCGCCGCTCCTCCACAGTAGTGTTTACCACATGTTTTCATCAAAGCCGCCATAATCCAGACAGTCTTGGTAACGCTGGAGGCTCATGCTGTAGCCACTATATTTGCTGTGTACTTTAAGTTCTTTATTATTTCCTAGAGTTGATTATGTAAGCTATTGCACATGAACATGCTTCCAAGTACAAGGTTTTCTACATGCGGCGGCCATGCGCCGACCACGTGCCAGACGTTAGCGTGACACAGAAGGAGACGAGTTAGACGTATCGTCTACAGGCAGTGTGTAGGGCGTATTTTGTGTAAAAACGACTTTTGAAATGCTTAAATACTCAATTCTTTGGAGTACCTACCTACCCATCGATCATGAAATTAGATAACTAAATAAATATTTTGTGAACTGCCTGTTTTGAATTTAATTATGCCACACTAATTTACAAAATACCATCCCCACACCACACCGTCCACCCATGACTCGGCGGCTAGGCTGGGCGAAGATCCGCCAATTACAAATGTCAGCTTCACTATCTGGAACAATATGTCAAATCCAAAATGTAAGGAGAGCTGCGCAGAGTTTTGTAGGTTGCAAATATTAGCGTTAGCTAACAGTGTTAGAATCTAAAGGTGAAGTCAACCCAAACATTTTCTTTACAATTATTTTATAGACATTTGGGAGCTGTTTTAAATTGTATACAATTAAATATATTAATTCATTAATTAATAAACATTTCTTAGGTAACATTGTAAATATATATTTTTTTTAATTAAAGCACTTATCAACAGTCTTTAATAACCAATGACAAATTCTGCAGATGCACCTCACACATTTTCGTTGATTGCCATTCAAATGTAAAAAAAAGAAAAAGAAAAAGAAAAATCAATCTCTGGAATCACAAATTTAGCGACGGGCCTTGTTGAGGCCAGTTGTTCTTTTGAATGTTGTAGAAAAACGAAATAAAAAAATAAAAAATGATTGAGTGACATCTAACTAATCTGGGTGGGCATTTCTCAGCCCACTTAACATTTGCAAAAATATTGGATTTGTTTTCTGTAAGAAAGAAAGAAAATCAAGACAAGATAATGGACAAGAAAGTAACGACATTGAGCATCTAATATCTCGAGATTACTATGATATGATGTGATGCATTAACCAATGTCATAGTCCATTTCCACTGGTTTCTCTCAGAATTCAGTCTCTATTTTCTTAGAAATTACTATTACTAGTTACAATTTTTTTTATCCCAGTACGCAATAAGAGGTCTAAGTGCAAAACCACTTTGTATTTTGTGTTTATAATGATTTGTGACCGTTTTTCAAAGTGAAAATACTGTATATCTCCGGAGGGCAGTGGCGATGTGAAGAGGTTGATGCGTGCTTGGTCTAGGCAAGGTCATAACGTGAAACCAGCTTCCATATTCACCCTCTGCCCAATGTTCTAAGCCACCATCCATTTTTAAGCTCATAAACAACCTTTGTAAAGTCAGCCAATCCTGCTCCTTCCTCAGCTCCTCCACGCCCCACACAAAAATGATGACGTTTGCCACCATCTGTGTAAATAGGCTTGGCTGGCTGCAATGGTGCTCTCTGGTTCTTACTGGATCTAGTGTGTCCCCGGCTATGTGTGGACTAGTGTGTGTGCTGTTTTGAAAGGAGATGGGAGAAAAGTGAGGAGAGGAACAGAGGGAGGAAGTTACCCTCTTATTGGACCCTTGCTGGTCTTCTGCCATGCCGCCTTCTCAACTAATTCCAGGGATAAAATCCTTAAGATTATTCAAAGGCCGGAAGAGGAGCCCTGGTTTTAATTTCTGTGGAAACAAGCACAGATCTGACTGGATTCTCATCATTTTCATGAAGGGGGCCCACCAGCACTCGATTCATTTTGTAGGCTTTATGCATTTTTCTGTTTGTGTGTGCCTTTCCAAAAAGCGTTTGTTTGCTCAAGAGCTTTATTTACATTCACAGGCACTTTTGGACGCACTAAATTGATTCCAGGCCCGTTCCTGGGTTGTGTCCATCAGCTCAGCCACAGTCCACAAACACTCTGCACACAGCGAGTCCATTCTCGAGGCTCACTGCTCCGTTGCTTGCTGCCACATTTACACACTGCAGCCATTTTGTGGGAAACTCAGAAGTAACATTTTGAAGGCTCGGGTGATTTGCATGTTACACGTGAACCCTCAACTCTCACATGCGTCTAACAAATTCTTCCTCTATGCACGTAGCCGTGTCTTCTTCTACTGTAAGCGGCTCTCGCTTTTGATTATGTAGCTCATTCCTGAATGTAATTCAACAATGCTGGAGTCCTGCTGTCGATAGACTGTGAGCTGCTGCATGAAACCGCAGGCTGACCACTAGAACTGGCTCCAAATAGTCAGTGAAAGCACTCAACTGGAGCTTTGTGTGTACAGCCAAATTGTCCCTCATTGCAGTAATTCTAGTCTGCCTTTCACCGGGCATGAATGCAAGGAAGAGAAGCCTGCGTGATTGTTGGCAGGCATAAAACATATGTCCCAAAATGCCAGCTCCTGTTCTCTCTCTGGACTGCTATCTGTGGAGATGTGTAAATAACACTGTGTGATGTTACCCTCACTCATTATTGGATGATAAAGATAGCAGCCTAAGAATATGTTCCTCAAAGGCTCTTTGGCCAGCAGTTCCTTCGGGCAAAAGCCGACCCACTCGTCCTCATGACTGCTTATTGCACAACCCCAAAAGACTTCCAGTCGCCCTTGGACAATCTGACAGTACAAAAATCTGTGTTGCGGAAGGTTACAGGCCGTTTCTGTGCACAGGAGCTCCCCACCCTGAATGAGCCCCTTGCCATGCCTTCAGCACAGAATCAAGTCTTTGTATGCTTGATTTGTTGTAGTTTTTACTGACTACCAGGAATTTTCTTTTGAAATGTACGCCCGTTTCCAGTTTTTATTTCTCTTCCAACTCCCTCACTTTCTAATTACTATAACTACATTCACCCTTATATAACAACTATAAACACAGTACAACAGAGTAAATAAAAGGTGCAGCAAGAGGCCAGTTTTGTAACAAACGGCTCATCTTCTCATTAACAGAAACTAGTATTAATTCCTTAAACAAAAACTAAATATTAAAAAAAAATAAAAATCACCAGACGAAAATTAGACTAGACGATACTAAAACCCCATTAATAAACAATAAATTAAACTAAATCAGACGAGACGAAAATATAGTTTACTAAATAAAGACTGCTAAAATGTTAGTTCACGAACAAAACAAGATAAAAAATTATATAACCGAAGCCTCCACTACAACACTCTTTCAAACACAGACACGAGTTGGATTCACGGTAAAGCATTAATGGCCATGCTAGTCAAAGGGAAAGAATGTGGGCACAAGGTAGTTGGAAAAACCACAACAACCCTGAAGAAGTGTGTTGCAGTTCACCCCAAAGACACTGTGGTAAGTTAACAAAAAGTTTGGTAACGGTTGTTTATAACGTAACATTGAACCAACGGCTATAATGTTCCAACACCAACATTAAACCGACCGCAAATTAATGCTGGCTAACTTGCTAGCTTGTAGCATGTAGCGATAGTAGCTATTTGTGATGTTGAATTTGTGCTATCTATGATACATTATACTGTTCGGGCAACTATGGTTTCAGTGTGAAAAATGGGAAAGCGTAAAATGATTGTACTGACTAAAATTTGACTAAAATCTCAAACAGGAACACTAACTACCCTCACTGATAATTTAAAGGTGTTGACTTGTGTTTGTCTACCAAAGTCATGGTTAATAAAATCTGTGGGAGCAGAAACAACCACCTCCAAACAAGAACTTTCTCTGGTCTATTTCCAAGCTCCATTAGTTATGTCATCAGCCCTTATAGTACTTCTCTCATTCTCCTTATTCTATCACATAATAACCAATAGTGTTTTGGAGGTCGTGAGGCCAGAGCCACTCAGAGAGCAGTGCTGTCCCACAGGCCTAAGGCATGGCCTCCTCAGTGTGTCCCGTTTGTATTGGCCCAACATTCCCAGTGCCTCTGATCACCCCTGCGGTCAGCCTGTGGGTGTGGAGGCAGACGGCCACATTCCACGGACGGAAGCATCCTGCACGGCTCCCTCAGTTGCTTCTCAGCTCTGAGCCAGCAATGCCATGGGACAAATTACTCAGAAAGGCAATGTAGTTTGACCGGAGCATTGCAACAAGCCAGTAATCACAGTCCACCAATTTATCGGTTAAGCTCCCTCGCCCCACCATACACATAAGCACAAACACCATCATACGACACAAAGATAATCCGTTTTTAGAGTTGTTATCATGTTTCTGCAGGAGTATTGTACTCGCGTTGAGTTAGTTACTCCGTACACTAACCAAGAATTCTACAGAGAGACTTTCCAAACTTGCTGAGTGTAGCATTCACTTTGTTTTGCTGATATAAGTGATCAAATATTTGCTTTACCTCAGACTCTCTAATATCTTCTAAGATGGTAATTCTTGTTGAGAGCCTAGATCAAATTTGACCCGCTTTGGCGTGTTATGTGCACACGGCGTCTGCCAATGTAACAGTAATCTAAACCATCTCTCCAATTTCATAAGAAGCACCTGTGTTTGGAGACTTAACATTCCACATACTTATCAAACCAAAAAAAAAGCCTTTGTGCATAGCGCACATGTACTGAATAAACTGCACTGGACCATGAAGGTACACATTCACCCGAGGGGTTATAACAATCATGTCATATGGCAATGTTCACCTTCATTGAAAGGAATCAAGCTGTATTTAAGAAATATGTTAACAATATACGATGAATCATGTACAGCTGAATTCCACTGAGATCATAAAATTTGGAATTTGAACAATATTTTCAGAAAACACACCTATAACATTGCATGACGTCAGTTTAGAAAGTGACAGATGATTAACATTAGGGGCTCTATTTTTGTAGACATTGCAATGAGTGAATGTACGCTTGGGTGTAAAAGCAGGCACACCTTGATGGTCAAGCTTAGTTTGCCGCGTTTGGGGATTTGATACTGTGCCATGCTGGCTATTTTCTTTTACATGCCCCTGGCACACCTGACAGTTTCGTGCTGACAGTTAAACACAATTTGATCGAGGTGCGGCATAAAGATTCCGAATAATTGATGGAATAATCGATAGGATAATCGATTCTAAAATGTTTTATTCATGACAGCCCGAAATGTAACAATAAAGACTGTATTTGGTATCCATGGTGAAAAATGGTTAATATTACTGCAGCTTACTGCTTACTGAGTTGTGATTGTCACCTCCAATAATAAATGAAAGGCAACAAAGCAGCACAGTCTTCATACGTTCATCTGCGTCGATCAGAGAGTATGAAGATAAGCTAGTTGTGGCTGTGAAGAAATAGCGGTTAGCCTCGCGAGCATCTGTAATTCTAATCACCGCTAGTCTTACAAATAGTTTTTAAAACATTCACGCCAGCAGGACCTCAGGATGGCTAGCTAGTTTAATCTCTATTCAATCTTCATCACCAGGGGGAAGGAAGGTAGGTGTTTGTGCGGAAGACTTATTACATGCGGCGAATCCTATTTGCCAACGAGAGGGCAGCAATCTTGTGGTTTTGTTTCATTACTTTAGCTAATGCTAAATGCTATCTTGATTGACAAGTCCATGCACTCATCATTAGCCAACCTTTTTTGCTCGGCAGCCATTTGAAGCTGGCTGTGCCGTTTACCTCGCGGTTGTCTGGCATTGTAACAAAATAGGCCGCAGGAAAGCTCAGCTCGCGTTGGGTTGCAACCCTGGCGACCGCAGTATTAGGATAGTAGGACTACATTTCCCATGATTCTTAGACACAAAAGCATGATGAAAACATGCCTACTAGCAAGTAGACGTGGATGAGAATGCAAACGTGATTGTCAAAGTAAATAGGAATGAATTTAACAGTTAAATTCCCTTTTAATGGGTTTATCGTATGAATTGCTATGTCAACTGTGTGATTGACATACACATGGCAAAAACCTGGACGCCGGGACGGGACCTGCTTGAGTCTATCCTCAAATATAACAGAGAAATGCTTAATTTCTTGGAACCTAACTATAAAAAAAATCTGAATCTGATTGTGTTCGACTTTGGACATTTTTGTCAGGAAATGCACTTTGTTGCCGTTTTGGATACATAGCATTCTTATTGCCACAACTGCAGACTGTACACAAAAAGCCTCTAGCACTGTCAAGAAATATCCAGACTCCCATCCTCTTTAGCCCCATTTCCTTTTTTCACAGACAGACCGCCACATGAACCCCCATGCATGCATGCATGTATATACAGACACTCCGCCACTCTTTGACCCACTCCGGGGATCCAAACAAACATCCGCTCACCCCTAAAGACCGCATTTCCCTGACCTGTCCTGCTCCTGGGGACTTGCGGCTAAAGACAACATAAAGATGGAGCTTAAATGCATCAGCGGCTGTTGACTTGCATGTGAAGTGCCTGCCTGCCTCATTCACAACCGGGATGCACTGCTGACCTCTCCCCTGGCTTGTAACTTGAGCTCAAATGGCCACAATAAAACTAGCAGGGGTACACGAGCAAAGTGGTGCCCTTCCTGGCAGGACCGTCTCAAAATGGAGGGCTTGGATGGTTGTGAATGGGGGGTTCTGCTCTAATGAAAGCCTCGAGCCTGCATTGGTCACATTGATCACACGCGGGATTGTTGCTCTATTGTGGCTCTCTGTCTTTCCATCTGTCTGGCTAATTGTCACTGCATGTCCACTGTCCTGACTCTCCTGCCTTAAAGGATTCACCAGAAAGAAGCAAAACTGTCCCTCTCATTCTTTCAGTACTTTGTTACACACAGGCACAGGTGTTCATCACTAATTATACCAGGATATTATTAGGTCCAACCCTGTGTTCGACTGGATTTGAGTTAACATTGTGTCTGTCCCTGTGGAGTTGTTTTTAAAGCTTGCAGAACAAGGCCCCTCTGTGGTCCTAGCAGGAAGACGAGGTCTTTTTTTTCACTTTTTTCTTCTTCTTTTTTTACTTTACACACATGGTTGAAACTGTTAGGCACTCAAACATAATGCTTTCTCACTGGATACTTTTTCTTAGAAGTACTCACAAACAGCCAAATGCCAACAAATGCACTTGCTCCTTCCTGCCCTCCTTCTCATCCACAAGCTGTATTGAATTGCACCTTGAGCTTAATTGGCTCAGCATTACGGTGCACTGCTGTCGACAGTGACAAATTGCTCTTTCAAAGCCTCTATGAATGTCTGCCCGATGTCATGTCATGAGGAAGCGGGGGGAAAGCACACAGGAGGAGATGTAAAGTTAATTGTCCCTCTAGCCCAAGTTGAGGAGGTGCAGTTTTGAACTTTGGAGTTGTATTTATTTGTGTCTTTCCTCTGTTTAAAGCCTGGCGGCAAACGGCCTGAGCACCAAGGAATCCCGCAGGGACGACTCTCCAGCGCATTTTCAATCTGTTGACTGTTTCTTATTTTTTCTTTATTTTTTTTTAAAGAGCTCAGTATTGTTCATTCGGTAATGTCATCATCATTGCTCTTTTTTTTTTTTTTTGTATGTGGGTGAGTATGTGTATGTGCGTGCGTGTGTGCGTGCGTGCGTGCAAGTGTGTGTGTATTCGTTAGCTCACCAAAAACCTATTAGAAAAAATCCCATACCGTTCACCTAAACCGAACACCGCCGTCAGGAGACCCGAGGGGACCAAAGAAAACAAAGGAAAGTGAAATCCAGCACCGACCAGACACCACCCACCGGGCCACCAACCAGAGTTCTTCACCAACCCCAGAAACATTTAAATTCCAACAAATCCAAAAAATCAGGGAGACCTCAAGAGACCAAAGGAGAGACTGAGGAAAGGAAGGAAGGACAGACGAAGCAGAGTGAGATCCACAGACGCCAGCCTCCACCGATTCAATGACCTGAGGAAGAAGCAGATTGTGTCTGAGTTTCGATAGATGCTGGTGTGGTGGATCTGGCATGCATGAAAATCTCCACCAAAGAGGGGAGCCGTCGACCCCTGCCAGGACAGAGCAAGCGCAACACCTCAGGGCCCCCCAGGCCGCAGCACCGCCAAAGGACGACCCCCGGGCCCCGCCAGGGCCACCGGCCGGAGAGCAAACCCAGGAGCAGGAGCGCCCCCCACCCCAACACGGCCCGCGCCCCCAACCCAACGCAGCAGGACGGGGCACTGCAGGCCCGCCAGGCACCCCACCGGTCCACAGCCCCCCCCCCCCCCCGCCATCCACCCCAACCCAGCCCCAGCCGCCCCCAGGCCCCCAAGGCCCCCAAGCCCCCAGACACCCCCCACCCCCAACAAAGCCGACCCCGACCAACCGGCAGCCCCCCAGCCCCCGACCCCCAGCCCCCTGGGACCCCCCGCACCCAGGCATCGGCACTGAAGAGGGGCCGGACAGCGGAGCGGAGAGGGCAGCCGTGCCCACCCCACCCCCCGCCGCGTGGAGGGACGGAACACCGGGGGCAGAAGGGGAGATGGGGGCACAGGAGGACGGCCGGCACCCCCGAACCCCAGGCCCAGCGGGCAAAGGCCCCGGTCGCCCACTCCAGCGTTCTTAGTGAAAGTTAACCCCTGTTACTGAGTCCGCCAGCTCGCCGACTGGCGAACTCTAGCCTTAAACCTTGAATGTTACCCCACCCAGTGTATATACAAGTGTGTGTGTGTGTGTGGTGCATTAAAATTAGGAGCAGGTGAACCGGAGCAGAGGGAAATGATATCCCCACGCTCCGATCCACCCGCCTCCCAGGCATGTCAGTGAGTGTATGTGGTGCATTAAAAAAATAAATAGGGGTTGACTGTTTCTAACTGCTGCCTCCGATTGCTCTGCGGTTAAGAAACACCCTTTCCTCCCTCACAGGAGCACAGGACGCAGATCAGATTAGACAGCCGAGTCCGTTTGGAACTTTGCATTATTTTATGGGCACAGATGTGGCAGTGTGTACATGCATGCACCTCCATCTGGCACGAGCTCATTGTTGGCATGCCAAAGCACAGCGCGCCTTATTACTGATATCCCACCGTCCTCTCTCATAACTCAGCCTTCTTATTACAGTCTCCCTCACAGATTTTCGCCAGACAAAGCATAGCTGTCATTGTTTCTCTCTCCCACACTCACACACACACATAGGCATGCACACATTTACACACTGGAGGGGAGGCTTCTGCACAGTGTCAGTAGGAGCACAGCTGTGGATGTGGAGCGATGAGGCAGCTGTGAGTAAGAGCTCAGCAGCAGGTGACTAAATCCCTGCAGCATGCACAACAGATGGACAAGGAAAAGTGTGGTACAGGAGCTGAGGAGTAATGTACGATTAAGGGAAATATATATCCTATTTTAAATACAGCTTTTAGTTACTCTAAAGACAGTACGACCACTACCATAACTATTGAGTAATAACACCTGGGAGTTATAGCACTAGTTGCATAATAATTAATTACTTACTTTTTACTCCTTTTTTTTTTTTTTACTTACTTACTTACTTGCATACTTGTTTACTTACTTACTTACTTACTTACTTGTGAAATCTGGGCTTGTACAGTTGAACACAAAACTGATATGACACTCAACAAAAATATAAACGCAACACTTAAATGAACTCAAAAATCGAAAACCTCTTCCACATACATATCACCATTTCGCTCAAATATTGTTCACAAACCAGTCTATGACTTATTCTGTTGTATGAATTTTGATTGACTATTTGTCATACCTGCCACTATACAAGGACCAAAATATATATCTTTTTTTATCTTTGTGGAGTGGTTTTGCGAATCAATGACTTCATTTGTGGAGCGACTTTCTAATTTTGTGGAGCAGTTTTTGGGGAGAAGTTCCCAGGGACCTGAAACAAGGGTTTTATCAACCAATAAAAAATAGGTTTACATAACGAGCGAACAATTAGTTTTCTTTTTTTTATATAGATATACAGTAGATCATAATTTTTTATTTCTTAAATTTACATTGTATAGCAGAAAACTATATTTTCTTGTCCAGAAGCAAAGCTGAATTTATTAAAAAGTTTTAATTCAAAATGAATATACTTTTAACCTTACATGCTACTTCTCTTGGCTGAAGTACCGTAATTAATTTCCATTTCCAATTACCGTTTAAATTTTCTCTCCAAAGTCCGGACGCTTATTATTTCACCTGCTATATTTTGCTGCTCAAAGTTGAATGTCCTGCTTGCAGACATCTGTGACAAGTGTACTGGATCACCCAAGCACTTAATTCCGGTGTTTAACATGCTAGGTTATCTTAGAAATTAACATGACTTAATTGTTCCGTTGTCAGAATGGTACTTTTCACAAATACAGCTTTATACGCACGATGACTGACTTCGGAGCGACTCTGCAATGTGCTTTGCCGCAGCAATAGCTAACCCAAGCTCGTTGCTAACTAGTTGTGCTTCAACCTCTGACTACCTGTGGTGGGGGACGTGAGCGATGCACCCCGGCGAATCTTGTCGGATGCTTCTCTGTGTAGCTATTTAATGTGCTCAAATGAGGCACGAAATGCTAATTTTGCCTCGCTAACTGCAATGCCTTGATATATGCCACTGGCAGTAAAACTAAATATTCATAATTTAAACAATAATAATAATGCTGTGACCATATACTTTCACTTTTAACATAACTATGCAACACACAATTGATTTTTCCAAGACTCCGATTCATGGATTTTGTGACCTGTTTCATCCTTGAAAATATGCAACTGTTGGTTACATAGTGCTCTACGCAAACAGTTCATAAAAAAGACATAATCCAACTTGAGTTTTGAAGCTCGGCATGATGCAACCGTTTAAGGTTTGTGTCATCTCACCACTTTAATTCACAATTCAACACTTGGAGTGAATCATGTTTTGGATGCAGCTTGTGTACAATTATACATCTGGTCACGCAGTGTGCTTAGGTTTTTGTCATTCTCCTGGTGTAACATTGTTGCTCCAGCTGTGAAAGACATCATACAGAAGGACAGACATACCACACATGTTTTTTAGCTTTGTGACAATGTCTGTTCTAAATGTCTCCATCCTTTCCCGCTCCTCACATACTTTTCATTCTTTCATCCCCTACCATAACCGCCCATCTCCTCTGCTTCTATTTTCATCTACTCACCTCTCAGACCTCGCCGATAACCTGGCAATGGATGACTTCACCTTCCAGGAGCAGCTTCTGACCCCTCGGTTGGCCACAGCTGGAGTCGGAGGCGTCCCTTCACCGGGGACTGCATTGCAGAGCGCCCAGCTGGTCCTGATGGTCCTTGTCAGTCTGTGTTTCCTTCTTCTGTGTCACCACTGACCCAGAGTCTGCCTGGGGCACTCGCATCCACACATTGCAAACTCTAGAGAACAAGACAAACTTTAAACTTATTGTTCTAGAGACACATTTTTGAGACGATTTAACAACGCGTGAGCATCAGACTGTGCTCCCTTCTCTTCAACTTTGGACTGTTTTTGCAAGCACAACTGATAAACGTAATATACGTAAATAAGAGACACATTCTCTCTGCATTTCTCATGATTACCAAATGAGATTCCTGCAGCATCGCCCCTTCTTACTAAGCATTGACTTGACTGGCAAGTGGAAGGTCTGTGTACATTTTTTTCTTTAAATGCTCCCTGTCCTTGTCTGCACTGAATTACTGCCTTGCAGGCACAAAATGTCACCCATGGAAGTGAATGACAACCCCTGCCTTGACAGGTAGAAACCCACATTCAATGCTGTGTAATGAACACACTATCATCAAATGCCACAAAAATGTCTGATATATTTCTCTCTTGCTGTTTACGTCTTAGAGGTAGCCAAATCATTTCAAACTGGTCCATTACAAAAGGCAGTCGAGGCCTGGGAGTATATGTCCAGTATGTCTCCTGATCCAAACTGTACAAGTTTACATGTTTACAAAAGATGTTCATTTGCAATATTAACATATTTCAAAGACCGCAGGGTCGACTGTAAAAAAGTGCTGAAAAAAAATTACGGTATTCAAATGCTGTCAACCTGGAATTGTATGTAAATATTGACATGTGTAATATGTGTGACCATATATTATCTCCACCAAACGCAAAGTGCAAGGAAGGAAGCTTTCATTTTTTTAATGACTGATTATTCAGCCACAGTTTTTGGATGTTTGATGACTAAGCGGTTTGGAAAATGGATGGATGGATGGACAATCCACACATTGCCACACAGTAAATTTCGTAGAGTAATTAAAAAAGACTATTCGGCCCCAGTCTAGACAGAGTAAACTCTACACAGTAAATTCTGTCGAGTAAATTTTACTCTAAACATGCAGAGTCGATTTGGTCCCACTCGAGTAAGATTTACACTTGGAAGAGAGTAAAATATTCAGAGTAAATTTTACTCAAAGGATTTTTTTAGTATGTACGAGAGAATTTGCCTATCCCACGAAAAAAAGCTATTAAAGACTTTTCACTCAGAAATTCTAATTACATTTTGCAAGAAGAGATTTTGACTAAATTTTACTAGTTTATTTAAAAGGGTTGTTTAACAAACTACCTTCAGCTTGGGGAGACTGCCACTCTTCCACCTGAGCTTTGCCACTCCTACTGTTTGCCTATAATGTTATGTCTCAGATTCCAGCTGACACGAGCAATATACTAACACATAGTAGGAGCAGCATGGCTCAGGGAGTAGATTGAAGTTGTGAGTTTGTTCCTCAAACCTTGAGTGACTTTTTTTTTTACCTCTCTTCCAAGTGTAAAATGTATTCTGTTTAGAGTGGGGCCAAATATACTCTGTTTAGAGTAAAATTTGCTCTACAGAATTTACTTGGAAAAGAGGAAAATATAAAAAAAACGATCAAAGAACCTTCAGGTTGGGAGACGGCCAGTCTACCCACAGGACCATGCCATTCCTTCTGTGTGTCACAATATCGCGTGTGTCAGGTGGAATCTTCATAACTCCATCATTAGAAAGGTCTCCTTTTTATAAAAAAAGAAAAAGAAAAAGAAAAAAGAAAGGTCTCCTTTTTGACACACCAGCAATATGTTAGCAAAAAGTATGCGTGGCATGGCTCAAGTGGTAGAGTGGCTGTCTCCCATGCTGAATGTTGTGGGATCGCTTCTCAACCCTTCAGTGATTTTTTCCCCCTTTTAATATTTTAGTCTCTTCCAAGTGTAAAATTTACTTTGTTTAGACTGGGACCAAATATAGTCGTTTTTAGAGCAAAATTTACTCTACAAATTTTACTGTGCAACGTTGTAAATAATGATGGCCATTTAAAATAGCCCAGTGTTTATAAAAGACAAATCTTTCTATTTCAATTTTTGTTTCAAAAGCCATGAGTATGGTGCATTGGCCCTTTAAGAGGTTCATGTGTTTAGAGTTACACTGAAGGCCATAGATACAGTACCGATACATAAACATATAGTATACAGTACTGTACATATGCCTTGAGCGCTGAATCACACCAAAACAACGTATGTACAAGCATATTTCTATTGTTTTTACGAGTGCTTACAGCTACCATGTACTGTGTGCAACACTGTTACTGCGATAACTATAAATATTCCAGATTTATGTGTGTCTTTGGATATAGATGTGATGTGTATGTTTTTTGAGTAAAGATCATTTAAGTTTGTATGTCATCCATTTTAATAAATTTTATATTCAACAATTTATATCAATTTGCCATTGGCAATCCCAAGAGAATTTTTTTTATTTTCTGATCACTCCACTTTTACACAGCTAACAGGACGTCGACATTGACGTATGATTCAGTGCTCAATGCTGTGTATATGGGCTCTACTTTCTTGATTTTCATGCCAGTGCAAGCCTAGCGTAGCATGTTTAGGAATTTAAACGCGGATCTGTGCTCGGCCTGATTAACTTGACATCACCCACCCATGGTGGCCTGCTTCTTCTGCATGGATTCCAGCCAATCTATTTCTACTTCCATAATGTCAAAGATTGTGCGATTTTAAAGGGAATGAGAAGAGCCGCTCCCATTGGCCGGGAAGCTAGTCAGTTGTGTTCACTCCCACAAAGGCGCAAACACAAATTTCTAGCTGTGCTCGTTTCGGAAAAACAAACAAAAGAAAACTCCACCAATGCACACAATTAGATTGCACTTTGCGCTAGACTTGCGTTCGGAATGAAAGTAGATCATGTTTTTTTTTTATATGAAATTTGGAATGCAGTTGCCTCCAGCCGAATTCTAAGTATGAAGACTTGCACTATAAAGTTGCTGCCACCAAAATGACTTTACATGTGGACTAGACTGGCAACACTTAACGAAAGTGTTTCTTGTCCGTGTTGACACGCAATATGTCAGTTGGCTGCAATTGGAAATTGCATTAGTATTGTATTGTATTTGTCATGAGAAAATGTGTCCAGATGAACACTTTCTTGTCTAAACTTCTTTACTGGTCTGCATTTTGAAATACGGATTGGGAAAAGTGACATTTAATTTCAATGAATGTATTTAAAATGGATAATGTATTATTTAACTTGTACTGTATGTAGATGTGAATAAATACACGTTGATCATTCTATTTATTTGAAATATGTTTATGATATACCATTTTACATTATCATTAAAAATAAAAACATGACCAAAATGCGTGTGCCTACTTTAAGATCTTCATCTTCTCATCTAAATTGCATATCTTGCCAGATATTAATTACGCAATCATTTCAGATCAAAGAAATTAAATAAATGTGACAACCTGAGCAAACAACAGTGATTATAATTCCATAGTGGTGCACAGTCTGTGAGACATGACTTAACTCTGCCCTTCCCACTTAAACAGGACATAGTCTGGGAAGCTGCCTTTTTAATTGCTTGTCTGGTCTCTAGCGTAAACCGCCCACCCACCCAAGTGTAAAATTAAACATCCGAGTAAATCTTTTTTAATCGGCCTACTTTTTGAAAATGCGTTGCTGAATATCCGCTCCACTGTTAGATAATTGAGGCTCATTTCAGGGGTGGACTTGTCATTAGGCAAACACAGGCTATTTCCAGGGGGCCACGAACGTCTCATCAGATTCATCTTTATTAGCCAAGTATACTGAAAACATACGAGGAATCGTCTTCTAAAACTGATCAATAATTTTTTTTAAATTAAATTTGATTACTCATGTTTATATATATATATATAATTTTTTTTTTTCTTGACTGTGTGTTTGCCTCGGGCTCCCAAATGACTAATTACTCGCTACTTAATTTACATAACAGGTGTGTGTGTGTGTGTGTGTGTGTGTGTGTGTGTGTGTGTGTGTGTGTGTGTGTGTGTGTGTGTGTGTGTGTGTGTGACGTGTTTTTTTGCCCATGACTTGAAAGCTGATGAAGATCCAGAGCCACCTTCAAGCAACAGCCCAGGTTTCTTATGAGCGCCAATTCTATGATTGTGTTTGTGGGAACAGTTTGAGGAAGGACAGCCAGGATGTATTTGGTGTACAAGAACTTGAGAGCCCTGACCTCAGCCCCATTCAAATCCTTTGAGAAGAGCTTTAACACACTCAACACTCTTCCTGGAAGAGTGTTTTAACTTCAAACGAAGCAGTCTCATAGTTGCATTTGTTCCGACATGTAAAGGCCAATACTTTTGTCCATTGTGTATTTCAATTGCAGCCACATAGACATTGCTGTCAAACAAAATTTTACACATTACCACAAAATGTTTAGTTTGGGAGTCAGGTTTTCACTATCAAAGACCACAGCCTTTATTCTAGTCTTTGTTCAGCGTTTAACAGTCTAGAGGTTTCAACTCTACAAACAGTCCAAACCTCAATAGCTCGCATTACAGAGATGGAATTTTAAGAACAGGTACTGTATGACTTCTCTTGTGAATGTGAGTTGTATTTTCTTCCCAGTTAACCTGTTGCTTTTTTTCTTTCTTTTTTACGGAGATTGAAAGTTTAACCTCTATGAGATAGTTTTAATAAAAATATTTAATCTAATATGTCTTATGATGAGACCATAGCAGAAGTGTATTTTGACCCATCACCGTTTGGTTGACTATAGTGACAATGAGGAATAACAGCAGCATAATTCCCCAAGGTACATAACATAGGATTGGTTCAGTGAGTCATACTATCAATTATAAATAAAAACAGATAAGCATCATAGCTGTCAATTGCAATTCCTGTTTTGCGCTCTAGCCACGCAGCTACTCTGTAAGCCAACAGTGTGGCTCAGCCTCTGGCTACGGATTTCCTGGATAGCAATATGATGTTGGTGCTATGTCAAACTCAATTAAATGCCAGTGGAGATCAAGGGAAAACTAGCGCACTGCAAATGCAACTTTCAGTCTCTCACCTAACAAATGCCATGTTAGGTAATAATTCAGACTTTTGTCTGCATTCTTCATTTTCCTAAAAAGATGACAAAACTATCAACGTTCTTAAAAAGAAGAGATCAGCGCTTAGATGTAAGTGAAATTTGGCGCCATATTTTGTGCAATTGTGATACTTTTTGTACATGCAGCTGTCATGATCATATTTAGTTTGTTACTCTGAAAGGCACTTTGAACATGTAAGCGTGCAAATGATGTTTAAAAATATGATACTGATCACAAATAAGAGAAAAATTAGGGCCCCAGGCATAGACAGTGGCATAGGGTATAGTCAGAATTTTAGTTATCAGAATGAGGAAAAAGCTGTCACATTCACACTGACACAAATTGATTGTTAAAAGGTGACATGTTATAACCCCCCCCCCCCCCCCCCCACACACACACACACACACACCCACACACACACACACACACATGATTTAAAACAGTTCCCATGTGACTTACTAAAAGGTATCTGCCATTCTATGATCAAAATACACAAAGCAGCTCACTAACTTAAATCTGTGTTACACACACTGTATAAGTTGGTGTGTAATGTCACAAGAACATTTCTGGTCGGTAAAATTGCCACCAAAGAGAGGAAGCCATTTTCAACACTTTAAATTAGTTTATAATTCGTAAACATGACACCCACACACATGGACTTACCAAAAGAATAGATTTTTTTAATTTATTGAAATTTGCCAAATTGTGACTTATAAGTTTTCGGCCAAACGCTAACGATATGTTTCCTGATTGCAGTCTTGTTTTCTATCACTTATCTTGTTAAGGGTCATAGAGTCGTGGAACTTATCCCAGCTGACGTGAGCCTTGCGGTACACGCCGGATTGATCGCCACTCGGTCACAGGGCACATTTAAGACAAATAAGCATCTCTAGTCACTTAGTGGCAGTTGATCCAATGTCGGATGCAATGTTAGGTGTGTCCTTGCACGCTCATGATTCTTTCTGCTAAATGTATCAAAAGAAATAAAAGTATTATCGTATCAATGCCAGTAGTGAGTCATTCGTAAGAGAGTCAGCCTGAGCCATCATGTGACTTAATGTGACCCATTGTCATATGATGACTCAGTGAATATTACAAATTTCAGCGTTCAGGGTGGTTGGTTTCTTTAATTAAAACAACAACAACATGTTCCGAATAGAACACACATTGTTTATAGGCGCTGGTGTGCTCAAGCATTTTCACAGAGCCACTTCAAAGTTCCCTTAGGAATCATATCGTTTACACATTTCTGGATTCTATTAGTTCCAATCCTCAAAGAGGCACTAGGAGCATATGTTGTAGATTACAGTACGTTTATCTCTATTGCTCAATCTCAGCTGATTATTTGTCCCTTTTTCTGCTGTGAGGCAAATATCGTGACCAGGTGACAAATGCATCTAGCACCCAGTAATGATAAAGGTTCATTAGTCTTAATTGTTTTTCTTTTACCTATAAAGCTATCCACTTACCTAACAAGGCCAAACATGTAACACACCCATCACTGTAAACACATCAGAAAATCCTTTTTCTCTGTCTGGCTGCTCGACTGTAACTTTTCACACCCTCAGGCTCTCCATGCTGCAAATTGAGATGAAAACGCCATTGTGCTCCAGCTGTGCTTTTCTCACATGAACTGCATTGCAGCTTTTTACATGGAAAACAGAGGCTGATTAGAAGGAGATGAGCAAACGCTGGCTGCAGAGAGAACAGCAGCCTACCCAAGGTGCGTTGGTGGGGGTGTTGTATTCTGAATGCTAATGCATGGCTGGAGAAAGGGCAAACGGGTCTATTGAGATGCAGAGTTCATGTGTTTTCTTAGGGTAATATTGAAGCAATGTTGAAACAGCACACATTATGAGAGTGAAAGGTCAAATTGATGTTAGCATGAAGAGCTGACTATCAGGAATGGTTGCATTTTCATCCTCCCAATGAATATTTCATGCTGCTTGACTGACCGTCAAACATTGCGTAAAATTAAGATAACATTATAATTCAGGTGCTTCCATGCGTATAAAATTCCCCATTCCAGCCCAATTTGAACTTTAAATTCCTCTGTCTGATGGAACGCACAAGACATGTCACGTCGCTCAAAGCTCATTCTTGTCTAATTGCCATGGCACTGGACCATTTTGGGACCTTTTGTTGGCCTATTAAGGAGAGCGCCGGGCCCACGCTCTCCCAAGCGCACAGCTCCAGCATCCTCCTCCTGCTCCTCGGCAACCCCTGGCTTCCCCTGCAGCCGCCAGAGTCACACGGAATGAATGCAGCCGCCTGAGGAATGTGGACACAAAAGGAGGAATGTGATTTTGCTGAGTGCTACCCCCAAACCAATGCATGCGCACACGCACACACACAGCCCACAAGTCAGGCTTGTTTAAACATGTTTAAGAGCAGGCTTATAACGTTCTAATATGCACGTTTTCCTTTAATTAAGGGACTTTCTCAGATGATAAAAATGCAAGCTGCAATTTATCCAAATAGCCAACATTTAAGACCAAGATCATGGTTGAAGGGTGTAAGTGAGTAGCAGCTGAAGAATTTGGGGAATTTGAATTTGAATAAAATGTCTTTTATATCGTTGCGTGAGTTTGAAACCTTTTGTTTGCTTACTGAAAGTAACAAGCTACAATATGAGGTATAAAGCTGGAGGCATCACATCACAGGATTCAAATGTCTCCCACTGCTCCACAATATTAAAAAATAAACACGTAAGAAAAATAAGTCCTTGAAAATGCCAATTTTAAGTTTCATTTTATGTCATATTTGCTTTGTTCTACATTTTTTGTTTGAAGCCGTTTCTTTCACCTAACAGAAAGCTGAAAGCAGCACGTGGAATTATCTTGACCACAAAGCAACTAAATATCAAATGTATACCTTTCTCGGTCTGATCTGTGTTTGTGTAAAGTAGAGTTGGAGAATTTTGACTCCGCAGTTACTGTAACACGAGCTGGATTTTAAACAAACCAAGACGTATTGAATAATAAAAGCTTAAGTGAAACAACACATACGGTGGACAAGCGCTGCCTTCAATTTCATGCGATTAAATCTCCCTCAAGACATAAATAAATGTATATTTTAAACTGTTACAGCACAATATGTGTTTGTTTTCACACGAGGTTTATCCCAAGGGCTCCTAAAATGTGCCTCTGCTAGGTCCCCTAAATAAGAAAAATCTTACTTTCACGGTTAGTACATTTATTAACTAGACTTAAATTTACAAGATAACACCAAATGGCAACTTTTCTTTATTATTATTATTATTTTAAACTTTTAAATTTTTCCCCAACAAATGATCCTTTTTATACACACCTGGGAAAAAAAACCATGACAAATGTCATAAGCACAAGTGCTGATTCACCATTATTGCTTTAACTGTGACATTGTAACACATGTCCACAATAAACACGGACTGTGCATGTCCTCTGCTTTTATTTTCACAATCACAGACGACCATTTTAGTATTTTCATTAACGAGATTGTTTTAAAAACATCCACTTTGAGACCCATTTTCAAAGGTTCACATTTTAAGAACACAGCCAACACTGCTTTTATTTTGGAAAACAATGTAACTGAAGCAGTTTCCAAAAGACATCTCTCTCATGCTTAATTCTAGTTTAGTTGTTCTTTGTTGTTGTTGTTGTTGTTGTTGTTGTTTTTAATCACGAAACAATACCAAATATACAACAACAATAAACATAAATGGGGAAAACTGGATTGTACTCAACTTTCATGAAAAATAAAATTGTATCAAACTATTCTATTAATTAATGGAATATCCATCCATCCATTTTCTTAACCGCTTGTCCTCACAAGTGTCGCGGGGGGCGCTGGAGCCTATCCCAGCTGGCTTCGGGCAGTAGGCGGGGTACACCCTGAACTAGTTGCCTGAATGAATGGAATAATCAATAGAATAATCAATTTTATGAATATTAGCAACTGGGGCTTATTTTATGAATATTAGCTTGTGACAGCCCTAGCAGGAAGTCACTCCCAAATCAATTGACAGATTTCCTTTCCTGCCGGCAATGTATTGAATAATTTGTTAGTTTTCAAACAGGTAAATGTTATTTATTTTGTAACCAAGCACATCTGATTTGGCAGTTTAAAAAAAAAGTGTATTTAGTGCGTATATTTTTGGTTTATCAGTGAAGTCAGGTGTCATGGAAAAGTGGCAACAAGTTTATTTCGAAAAATAAAATGTGAAAGAACAATAGGCCCTAAATGATGCAGGCAACAAATGGTCAGAAAGATACCACCCCTTCCTCAATTTGAGCCAGGAAAAACTCTAACGGTTCAGATGGTATTTGTACTATTATCACCAATCCCCATCCATCTGGATCTACAGATAGGAAACTTACAGTCAAGTCAAATGACAGTTCAGTGATAAGAAAATTGTGATTTAAGATGTTTGTTTATCTAATGTTTCTTCCTGATATGTGAGGTGTTTGTTTGGTTACCAGTAAAGCCCCCCCAACCACGAGTCTTGACTGAAGTCTACCCAAAGAAATCCAGGCAGGCACTCCTGCTCCCAACTCCACCCCTGGTGTTCCTGCTCTCCACCCCCTTTGTCCCCGGAACTTCTCCTCTCTCCTGGGTGTCTACCAGCGCCTACAGCCTGCATCTGGATCGCTGTAGGACGATTGAATCCACTGTCCCGACCCCGCAGAAACCACGGCCTCCTCGCGTGTGGACAGAAGGCGAGAAAAGAAGCGAAAGATTGAAGACCCCTTTGTCGTCGAGTCCCCCGCCTGTGGTTATTAGCGTCGCCGAAAGTGAGGAGCCAGCTTCTGGGATTCTTGTTTGCAGTACAAAAAGTTTTTTAAACTTTTCCAAAACTTTTGTTTGGTCTCGTCTTCGTGTTTTTACACGACTCCGGAACTCGGCATTTTCCTTGAACACGCTCTCTGGTTGCAGGAATAATAAGACAGAGTTGTTTTTTTCCCCAGCATTTTGAGTGATTTTGATTTTTGCTCTCTTCTCTGTTGAGTGAATGAAGCGTCTGTTCAGCTGAAGGAAACCAACGCGTCTCCATGAGGACCTTTGGAGTAGCTCATACTTAGATTACAGCATTGCTGGACACTTCTTGCCCTCAACGATCTGGTTGCCTTATCTTGTTTTTGTTTTGTTTGTTTTTTGGTCCGAAAGTGACACAACATGAAGACGCTGCTGTTGCTGTGTGCGCTTAGCACGCTGGTCGTGTTTTGTGTGTCGGCCACGGCGGAGCAAAAGTCGAAAAACTGCAACGATGTTCGCGATGCTTACAGCTCCAAAGGCTTCAACGTCAACGATGTTCCCAACAAAGGAGTGAACGGTAAATTATAAACATTGTTTTATGTTCGCCAAAAACTGTTCAATAACTGGTATGAAGGAATGGTTCTCAACATGGGGGTCGGGGCCCGCTATGGGCCATAGAGATCTTCTGGAGGTCCAGTGGTCACGTAGTTAGCCTTGTCGGCATATCAATGTAACATCATCATCCCTTTTGCTGCAGTTTATATGCAATAAAACATTAGACCATTCATAAAAAATATTGACTTGGATCCAGAGTAGTAACAAACGTGGTAGTATTTGGTTAAATTCCAATTTTGTAGTGGTTTATTTTCCATGACCGACAACTCTCCTGCAAGGGTTGTTTTGCAGTAAGCGGCTCTGATTGGTCAATGGTTGTACGTCGTCTCGTTTAGACGGACACGCCTTGTAAGCACTTAGCTTTGCGGTTAGCATCACCAAGTTACATCAATCTTAATCCTTACAAAAGACAAGGTTACTTCCACTCGCCATGACACCTATCAACGGCAAACTTGGTTTGAATTGTAAAATCGTAAAATCGTCATTAATTGACACGGGTGTTTAAGAAATTCCTCAAACCATATTTTGATCTCAATAAAAGTGTTTCCATGACACTTTTCGTTTTTTTGAAAACCACCTCATAATAGCATAAACACTTTGCGTTTTTGTCATTTTTCTGTGTTTCCATTACCAGTTTTTGCGCAATTTGCATTTTGCACAAATCTGAGGGTAATGGAAACGCACCTACTGTCATGAATCAATGACCTAGTAAATGAAATGTATAGAAGACTGGTAATGCCGATAACAGCCTATTTTCAGTGACAAAACAAATTGAAAATTTGTGAAAAGAGGCAGCTGTGGCCATTAGGACAATGTCAGTCCCAACTGCATAACGGTTCAACTTCAAATATTCAATAAACACGTGAAAAAAAAAAGTTTGTTTACAACTCGTGACTGGCTGCAAGAAATGTTAAACATGGTAAAAAAAAAATGTACAGAGCAGTATTTGAACCTGTTACGCTAAAGCATCACCTTCGGGGCGACCGCTCTACCCACTACTCCATGAACTGCTACACATCTATCGGCACTGAATTTGTACTCTTATTTCCTGTACAATTCACGGCAACATAACAAATGAAAGCAGGAGAGAAGCTAATGCAAGCTGTTTTGACGCCTTTTGTGACGTGTTCTCCAGCTTAGCGAGTGGCTGGCAACACTTCATTGCTTCAGCCAGTAAATATAACATTCATTTAGGAAATACTTGAAGGCAATTCATAACAATGGAGAGGTATAATCAACACACACAGTGAGCTCCCCATTGAAAAAAGCCAGCCTGTGTTTATTTCCATGCTTCCTCAGTAAAACTCCCAAGCTGGCAGAAAAATTGTTTAGCCTTTGAAGGTAGTGAGAACAGTTTTCGGGTTTTTCATTGTTTTTAGACCCCAAAAAATCTACGTGCTATTATGATATCCTAAATGTCCTTATAATCTGCAATTCAGCAATGCAATGATAAAGCGAAAGCTCATATTTATACAGTGTTATAAAAACATGCAACTGGATCTATGCTGATGTCATATTGGTCAAAACAGTCTTTCCATTTACATGTCAAATATGACATAAGTTCTTGTTTTGTAAGGAGTTAGGACCTTAAGATAAATTGTGTTATCAGATAAACTATTGCAGCCCAGCAACAACAGATCCCCTTGGCATAGATAATTGTGAGTTAAACCCAAGTAATGGAAACAAATGGAGGCGACTTTTGCAGTGATGGTTGGTGTGGGGGAGCAGAGTTGGGGTTTGAAATTCCACTGTGCCCCGCATACTTTAAATCCCTCCCTTCTCTCATTTCCTTTTTATGGTGGTTAAATGAATATGCACACTTACCCAGACTGTTGATTTCAATTCAGTCCAATTTGTTTTCCACATTTTTGACCCTCTCTGCTAAACAACATACATTTCAAATGTTGGTCAGTGTCATTTTGGTGCCAACAATGTATTTGCCATTGGTTTTCATGAACTGCCTCCTCTTCTTCACTTTAAACAAAGGGCTTTATTTGCTGTACAGTTCTTAAGAATAAGGTGTTGTCAACTGCATTACTAATGGAAAATGTGATCTTAGGAGACATTTACATAGGGATTTTTTGGGGCGAGTAAAAAGATAAGAAAGCTATGTTTTGGCCATTAACATTATTGGAGTTAGGTGTAACTGTCAAATACAGTAAGTAGAGCTCTTTTTGCATTCCATACAAGACTATAGGGCCATTGTTTGTGTTCTTACTGTATGTCTTTGTGATGCTAAATGCCATTGAGAGTACCCAAACATGTCTACATTGGTCACATGTGCTGTATTTTTTATATTCTAAAGAAGGGAGTGTATAACGCCAGATTTATTGAGCAGTTTTGCGAGCTATGCATATGCATAGATTTCTGGTTTGAGTGTATATGCATGTCTGGGCGTTAAGCACAGGCAGTCTCAATGGCAGTCCCTTTGTCATAAATGGAAACTGAGATAATTCATCCATAGAGAGCTACAAGTCTCAAGGTCCATTGTCGTTAAAGCGAGTAAGGAGTGTCCACAAACTGCTTCAAAAGATCAGGCCTTCAAATGTATGTAGGTGGGTAGCAACAGTTCCAGGTTAATTGTACTGTATGATCTAAACCATAACTTGACTTGAGTTATGATTCCAGAATAACCTTAAGCTTTGGAGAAGGAAAACATGTCTGCCAGGTGCTGGATAAGTACTTCTTGAAATATTTATTGGCACTCTTAGACTGATAGTAAATCAGACTGGTGGAATATGACTCTTATAGGAGACATACAATTCAAAAACCTGCCTTTTACCACCATGGACATCTTGTGTTATTGTTGGCACAGCGCAGCAGTAGGGATGTTTGTTACCGTTAATGTTACTTTGGGGGCTTTGTTGAGGCCAGACAAGAGGTACAATAAAGATGTTGTATTCCAGTAAAAGTGAAATGGAAACCTCAATTTCTTCAGTGTAGACCAAATTAAGTGATGGACAGTAACAGCAGGCTCAGATTGTGAATTCCTTGTTGATCACATGGGATCGGTCTCATTCCACATTTTATATCCAAGACCTAATTTGTTATCTGTTACAGTATGCAGTGATTCGTTCAACCCACTTCAGTTCAATGGAAAATAAGACATTTGTAAGGCTCATGTCATTGATTTTTATTGTCTTGTGCACAAATCGGTAGTGACTACTGACTAGAATTGGGATTCAAGTGGGCGTGGAAAAGCGATCAGTGAATCTGAATTTCTGGAATCAGAACAAATTATAACAAATCTTGGAATATTGTTGTGGTCAGGTTTGAATGTGATGCGGAACTCAGCATGTGTTTTGGTATGTGGGTGGTGCATGTGTAGTATAGAGTTGTGCCGCTTTGTAGAGAAATGGTGCAGACGTGTGTAAGCGGGTATGGGAATAGTTAGCCATCTACTTGAGCATTAAATGAAACTGTTAATCAATACAGTCTCATAAAACCTATCTCAGCAATGTATGAATGTCCCTACCGTTACCTTGCAGCCGACCAGTCTCACTCTGTAACAGCAACAAATGAAATGAGTTGGCCCGAGGACAACGTCTCCCGAGCTAGCTAGCAACTGGTCCCAGTCAACGAGGATAGATTTATGCAAAAAACAATCCGATTTCTATCTTTTACCCGCGGTCTTGCAAGGAATCCTGGTTGAAGTAAACAATTTTAAACAAAAAAGAAAGTTAGATGCAGCAGCCAAAATGCATTTTCCGGTTTAATATATAGATTTTAATTAGTGTTTGTAAAGCTTTATAAAGCGCTTTGGGCAAAGTATGCTATAGATAAAGTGCTACATAAGCAAACTCCATTTACATTTAAAATGTGATCATTTTTTAATTTGTTGGACTTTGATGTCTTTATTTCAGAAAATTAAGAAATAACAATTGAATTATATTTCTAAGTCATTCGTTACTGTCAACACAAACAGTGACTCAGGGTTTAGAGGGCGATTCCAAGCTGTACTTGTAATTATATGTATTTAAAAAAAGCAGTTCAGCGTGATTTGTTACCTTTTAGCCCCTTTGCTTCATTCTGACCAGGATAGACAGATATACACCTTCAAAGTCTAGTTGTTGTGGATATGGGCACGTTGCTCACAGTTTTCCTTGAATCAACCAAAATGTAGTAATGAGGACCGTATGTTGCTGTAGAACCTGATGTAATGCTTCAGTTATGGAACAAAGAGAGAGGGTCATCCCTTATTCTTAATTAGTCTGTTGCATTTTTTCTGAACCTCTCTGTGTATGTTCGCTCTTCATAAACAGGCCTCAAGGTTTTACCCTTCATATTGTAACATTTTGTGGGTGATTTCCAGCCAGTCCAGAAGCAACTCACTTGACATTATTACTCAGGAATTGATAGTGTGTGATATAGAGTCTCCAAATACTGAAGAAGTAACCTTGTGCACACAAAACCCGTCGGGCCTTTTATTACCTCAATGTCAGTAATTTAGCGGTCCTCCTCAGAAGCACTTTGGCCTACTATTTTAACTCTAGTGATAATTAACTATTAAACAACCAGCCAAATGTCTTATCTGTCTCACAAGGTCAATCCCATAAAATTCAAAAGGCCATCCTTTGTTTTACGTGAATCAGCTTTCATGACAAATTCTAATAAATACAATGTTGTTGTGTGATGCCAAATGGGAAGCAGTTAAACAACGTGCAAGAACCACGCAATTCTGATTTAGGGTCGTGTTCAACGTTTTTTTTTTTATCCGAACGAGATGTGGGGGAAGTTTTGGGAGGATAGGTTGTTCGAGTTCGAAAATGCTTAGGAATTGTACCTCCATTCAACCGCTTTGCCACCTTTTAGCAAAGATTTCTCTTGACATCACCTATCCCAGGAACAAGGAAGGCGTCTTAGCGCACAGCGAGAACGGGCTACCTCAATAAATGATGTGGGCGGCTACAAAATGTTGTGATCTTTATATTTAAAATTGACTATTTTTTTATGGTAGGAATAGGAGATATACATTGCCCACAATTCTTTACAAACTACACAGAATACTCCTGAGTTTCACGCTAGAGATTATATATGTATATATATATATATATATATATTAGTGTTGTTACGATACCGATACTGGTATCTGCAGAGGCCCCGATACTGAATTAAAACAGTGGTATCGGTGAGTACTAACAAGTAACATGCCGATACTATTAATTCTGACGCTAATATAGGACTTTGGATGCAGCATTTTGTGTCTTGCTCATGCACGGCATTCACTGATGTGTGACATGTTCACTGCATGCTGAGCTAAGATATCCTATTGGCCCTTGAATGCTCTGAACCAATGGCAGGACAGCTTTTTCATCTTAGGTATCTGTATGGTATCGGCATATATAAAAATGTAGATTAAACAGTGTAATACTAACATTACTATCATTCAGAAAAAGAGCTGTAAATAACAAAATATTATGAAAAACAGAAATGTGCGAAATGTTTTGTTTACGATCTTAGGTTCATGTTTCATACTGGTGTCAGGTTGTATAGATTCCAAATGAGAAGTTAGTTGTGAGAACAGTATTTTGTTTTAGAAAAATGATTGACAACTACATCTTCCAAAACTTGGTGAGAACTTGGACTCAACCTGAGCGTGAGAGTAAAAAAAAAACACTCAACATGAGAACAGATTATCTTCAATGACCTCTTTCTGAGATATGCACCTTATCGGCTCTTTTGTTGTCAACCCATTTGAAAATAGCGGTTACAATTAGCAGATTTGTTTTATTTTGACATCTTAAAACTAAGAAAGCAATGCAGAAAAAAATATTCCAGAGCTCTCTATAAACATATCTATAAATGTCAAATCTTTTTTATATCCATTATAATTCCTCAAGGGGAAATTCAGCTCGCACTCTGCTATATATTTGTGCTACACACTACTCAGAGGACCACATCACACACGTGCAGCTCTTCAACAACTGGTTGCCATTTTACTTTCTTTTTTTAGATGGAGGGGATTCAAACCAGTAGAAAACTGTTATGAAGAGTCTCACTGCTGTGTTGCAGTTTAACAGAATGGGTACATTTAAAATCTTTCAATCATACAGGTAACACTGTCCAAGAAAGGTGTTGACGGGCATATGTGTAAATTGATTGGGATTACTTGCATGAAGTGCCCCCTCTGAACTGGTCTCCCATTAAAAATCAGCGATAGTGTGATTTTTCCTGATACTCTTGTATGGTCCCTGTATATTTGACAACTCCGCAGTAACAGTTTGCTGAGCCTGCTGGATATGTTTAAATATCATGAGGCAGAGGTTTTGTGCGAACCCCAGGCATGAGGGGAACCTGGCTTTGACTTCGGCCATCTAAAGGCGAGTGGGAGTCTTGCTTCACGTGCCTGTCAGCTCCGCTCTGTCGCTCCACTCTTATCAGCTTCCTGTGAACACAGCAGAGCAGCTCAGACATCAGTGGTTCTCCGGATGCCAGCAACTACTTTCCATCAATCCAGAACAATACAGCAAATCTTTGTCCAGAAAAAGTCTTCCATGGATTTTATTATTATTTTTATCTAAAAATATTAAAGATTTATATGGTAATTGATATTCCAGGCTTTGGAAAGCCCTCTTTCTTAACGAGTAGAACTGGGACTGAATGAATCGGAATGTTAAGTTTCCCCTCTTAAACTTGCTTAATATGCTCTAGTGCAGCATCAGTTCGAGAACAGTGTACCCACTAAGAGCTTGCGATTCCAACTCTGCATGTTTTGCTTTGGCCAGAACCTCTCCAAATGGCCAAGTGAGCGAGAGATCAGTGGGGGGTGGATGCAGTGTGTGGGAACAATTGAGTACCTCCTTATATGCTAGCTAGCCTGCCGAACCCCCAGCCCCCCCTTCCCCCCTCACCACATTCCAAACCGGACCACCAAGACCCACACACTGGGAACCACAGAGCTGGAAGCACTCGGCAACAAAGAGCTCTGGAGGAATTGACCAAGGCATGCAGGGCAAAGGAGTGGAGTATTTGACTGACAGGAAAGAGTTTGGACCAGAGCAAGTTGATCTCAGTGTCCTGGAGACAAATAGGCAGAAGCCAGATAGCACACATGCGCACATTGGTGTGACTCAAGCAACCGAAAGCATGAACTGTGTGACTCAGCCTACTGAGATCATGCAAGCATGTCCCTACGTATGGCACCCACTGTGTACACCTCTTTATAACGTGCTTGATCTTTTAATATCAGTTGTTAACTTGAGTGGCTGCAGTGTCATACTGTATTACTTTTTGGATCTGAGTGAGTCTATACAGCCGGGTTCACATGGAGCCTATTAGGAGGAAACTGAATGACCAAAGAGAATGAAAATGCTCCATGTAAACACTTCAATCGGAACATAAAGGCCAAATCCGAATGGAATTTCATTCGTATTCACAGGGGTGCTATATTCCTTTTGCCAGTCCGAACAGACGTCATGGTTCAGTCGGAACAGCCAGGTTGCGTTTGGTCTGCGCAAGCTCCGTCTTGATGTAAATGCGAAGTGACGTCGTCATTTACGCACTTGAAAATGGCAGCGTCCTCCCAGAATTGGTCTGCGATAGGAGAACTTGTTTTATCAAGCTGTTGCTTCAATAAAAGTGTTAAAACAATCACAAATACTGTGCTAAATAGACGAATGAACGCTTACATCTGTGATCTGCGCATGTCACATGGCTATAAAACGGCAGCTTTGAGTAGCAAGGTACTGTGCTGTACTGTACTTCTAAACCCCCAATGTTATGACCCTCTATTCCTGACAGGCCCACAAATCAATCTAACCATTTTTTTATGCATTGTCTTCAAATCCAGACAAATAGGTACATTTTTCTATTTGTTTTTAACTACTATTTAGTATATTTGTAGTAGAAAGAGGTGTCCATGACTGTTACACTTATTATACTATGACTTGAACCATCTATGCATTATTTGACTGCTGTTGACATTGAAGTCCCTTTCTACATAAACTGCTTGGATTAGAAACAGTTCTCGGCTATCTGTACTCCTCAACATCTAGCTTCCCTGTGTTGATCCCTTAATGACTTTTGTTACTCTGCCAATGCTAAGGGCTTGTAGGCTCTGATCTGAAACTTCAGGGGTGGAGTGTGAGAGCCTTGTGGGTGACACAACTCCCTCACTGAAGTCATGTCATTACTGTAAACTGTAATAACGGAAAATTCATGATTTCAAGTTCAATTGGTTTTCATTAAAGCTGCTCTGGCATTGATTGCGTACGTCAGTTGTAATGATCGTGATTGGGATTTGTGTTTTTCGGTTGAGATTTGTATGAATTGAAAGAAAGGGGGAGCAGAGCCAAGTTCTTGCCTGGGTGTTTGGGTTGTAACCTAGTGCTGGTTCCTGGCCAGACGAGTTGTAATCCCTGCTAATTACTCCCAAATCCTACATCGCATCACCCTCTGACGAGGTCTTCGCTCACACTTAGCTCACTTTTCAAAACTGCAATTGAAATTGGTTTCCTAATATTTATCTAATCCTTTGCTTGGGCTCCAATTGATTTAAATATATAATTCTAATGTGAGAACGGAACAGGAGGTTTTCATTCGTTTTATTTTGTCAAACAAACAACCCCTCCAAAAAACTTTAGGCGGGGCCTTGGCTGCCGAACATTTTTGAGTTTGACTCATGAACTGATGCCATGTTTAGAGCATAGCTGAAATGTAAAACATGATGAAAATAATGGCACACTTCCTGCTGGCTAGAGGCAAAAGAACCTCACACATCAAAGAATATTTTGTTTAACGATGGCTCTGAGGTTGCAAATCATTCGGTCGGTATGTTTTCATGGTGGTGTGTTGTGTTGGCAGACAAATGTGTTCAATGAGAACCCTAGTTGACCCGCCAGGCCTTAAATTATTGTGAATGAGTGGAATGGCAAGTGGCTAAGATGCACATACACATTGACAACATTCTGAACATGCTGCACCATTCATTACTGGGGTCCATAAAACCTTTGTCTTGTTGGGTTTAGACTTTCTTGTCCCTTTGACGAGTGGTTTTCTTCCCATCAGCTCAACTGGTGTCCTGTGTCGTAAGGCCCAACAGGTATATCAGAATCTTTGTTGCCTCTTTGTAGTGCCGAGCCTCCAGAAACTTAATCTCGTACCTGACCTCATTCCGCCTGAGGCCCTTTGCCGGGCCATGTCCTGCTTTATCATCTGGTGGATTTCAGCTGCTTTAAAATGTTACATATGAATATTGTCCTCAATTGAATCTATTTTTAAATATAATGAATGAAATTTCTGGTCGTATTGGCACCAAAGTCTTGCTTGTTGAGGACTCGTTTCAACTAAATGCACATAGCCAGTGCACACATAGGACTCTATATTGTGCTAAGCCCCCAAGTCTAGTGTGAGGCGGTCTGGGCGGAGCTACCTTTCTTTTGGTATTCTCACAGATGGACACAGTTAAAAATGGTCGCTTTGTGCTGTATATTTGTGTCCAATAGAAGAGGCTTGTGTCATTACCTTAAAATTCAGTGTGCGAAAGGCACACTGTCTAATAAAAATAATGCATTTAATAAATTGATTTCTACAATTATTTAAAGAGTGTAACATGCTGATGTCATATTTAGGAATGAAAAACGATGATATCAACCACACATATCCCCAAAGCTCAGAATCTGTCTGTCTGCACCTCGATCAAATTCATCAAAATAGTGTTACACCACCTGCACCACAACTTACCCCTTTCTCTAGCAGGCGAAATGTTTATTTTACTTTCAGCCGCTAAATTGCCGGGGGCAGTGTTGCCAACTCCCCAGTAAGGAAAGTAACCATTAGCTGTCCTAAAAGTCACTAAATGACGTAATTGCCTAATTTACTTACTTGGCAATTTACATGTAATTCTAATGAAAGCTGTAGGATAGAGGAATAATGTCTTGGGAGAGGCAAAAAAGAGTTAATTAAAAACACCCTAAATACATATAGAACTACAAATGAACTTTATTCTTTTTTTTTTTTGCCTTTGAAATAGGTCTATAATTCACACAATAACTTCATGACTTAAATGCTTTGTCTAGACCAGAGGTCAGCAACCTTTCCTGTCAAGAGCCATTTTAGGTCAAACAAATAAATTTCTGACTCTCTGGCAAATTTTTGACATTTTTGGCAATTCAGTGGACATATTATGGTAATTTTTTTGCCTTTTGTCCTCCTTTTTGCACGTTATCGCTATTTTTTTTATTTAATTTTATTATTCTGCATTTTTTTGCGACCAATTTCTGACTTTTTTGGGCAATTTTGTGTATATTTTTATGGTAATTTATTTTGTTTTTAGACAATTTGTGGTTACTTTTTGAACATTTTCACTCCTGTATTTCCTTTAAAAAATCTGACTATTTTTGGGCAATTTTGTGGACATTTTATGATAATTATCAGGATTTTTTCTTTTGTTTTTGGAAATTTTATTTTAAACTTTTTAAAGGTTTTCTCAACTGCCTTTTTAATTAAATGTTTTGACATTTTTGGCAATTTCATGGACATTTTGTGGTTATTTTCTGCTTTTCCTCTAACATTTTGGACATTTCAAGTCACTTTTAGGACATTTCTAGGTAATTAAAAAAAAATTTTTTATCTACCTTCCTTTCTCTGACATTTTTAGAATATCTAATTCATTTTTAATCAAAATCATTAATTAATTTAAATAATATTTTATCTAAAAAAATTATAATATCTAAAAAAAAAATTTTTTTAAAGATCCATAGCCACAGGAGAGGGACTGAAGAGCCACATATGGCTCCAGAGCCACAGTTGGTGGTCTAGACCTACATTATATAAACCAGTTTTATATCAAATTTATTTAAAATAATGAGACGTCCTGTCACGTCAGAGTACACCAGAAAAAAATCGCTAGATGTGTCTCTAGTCGCTTTTGACAACAAAAAAAGTCTCTAAGAGGCTTTGGAAAGTGACGAGATTTAACGAGAAAGTCATCAACACTGCCCAGGGTATGTCTAAGAAAACGCCTTAAATTCACCGTAATGTCCATTTTAAGGACGTAGGACGCCGTATGTGTTTATTTTTTAGGCCATATGTGTGATGCGGTAAGTACATTCTCGACAACCACTGGCTGCCGTGACGCGATTAGTGGCTTCCAGTTCAAGTTGCCGAATTGAACTGGAAGCATCAAATGCATCAATCGTGCCACCCGGTATGGATTCACACTTATCTCCCTACCTGGCTCCGCAAATCTATAAAATAACACTGCCTTACTCTTTCACCCTAACGCTTCTTTGTCTCACACACTCACAAGATTGCACTGGGTTAAAAGGCAAGATGGAATATGTTGCCGAAGCACGAGATCAAATGCAAAAAATGTCTGTTGCTCTTTAAAGGGCACAGACTCTGAATGTAGCAAAAAGCTGGAAGATAAGGCCAGTTGTTACCATGAATCATTGTCAATGCCTCGTGTTCATTCCCAGTAGCGAGGGTAAAAAAAATAAAGTTTTGTGATTTACTCAGTTTATTGTTTTGCATTTAATAGAATGGACATTCCTGGACAGACTAAGGTAACTGTTGCTAAAATAAGTTGGTAAATGTTTGTGTACACCATCAATTGCACCAATCGTAGATATTTTTGTAATACCTTTATAACAAGTCTTGTTCTAAATAGATCAGAGACCATGTTGTGCAATGGTGACTGTGCTATGCTCTGATCTCATTGATTATTTTTTTTTTTTTAGGAGCCGGGGGGTGTTTATCATGTAACTGGCTTGGAGGATGACCCCCAAGTCACTGTCCTTTTACTAATCATTAACACATTTGCCGCAGTCTAGCGCAGGTTTTCTTCAGCCTTCATACAGTACAAAAACATGTTTCATTTTGAAATCTGTCAACCTTTCCTCTCATATCCACTCGAATGTATTAAAAATAAGTCCATCCTCTCATGCTAAATACACATCTGCACGGAAGTGCTACATTTACCTTCATGCTGCTTTGTACATAAAGGTCAGACATTGTCGAAAGTTGATTTCAATGCTTAACTGTGAGACACTTTGAGAGGGTCAACAAAACAGTGGTAGTTCCTATTTTCTGATTTATAAGTGCTCTCGGGGGAAATGTGGGAGCAAGTTGAAACCCTGACAAAGCAGTGACCTGGGAAGTGGTGTAGGCAGGGGGAGCTTTTGTGCCTGGACACAAAGCTGGAGATGCCTGCTCAGGACGGGACAGGGAAACCGAGTTAGAGGCGGCTATGATTTTGTGGAATCTCCCCAGGCGCTTCTGGGTAAATGTTCATGGATGACAGCATTTTGGAAAACTCACAAGTAGAGAATTTTAATTGGCCAGAGGCCGCAACTGGTTTAGTAATCAGTAATGGATTCTGGTAACGACAAACTGAGAATGATTCATCTATCATGCTCGTGATACAGACATGGAAAACAATTTCTGATGAATAAACAATTTTGCTGATCTGCACACACATGAAATCACAAATGTTTCATGTTAAAAGCAGAGAGCCACACATATTCATGGCTATACCATGTGCCTCATAAATTTGGGCAGTTTAGTGTTTTGAAGGCTGCTGCGGAAGAGTGTTAATCCTCAATTTATTTAAGGAAACATTTTACACTGTCATTACCCAAAACCATGACTTTGGCTCTACATCAGAATATATTCAATCCAGACACGTCTGCTTAACTGCACCAATTAATGCCTTTATAAATGGATTGTTGCTTTGCAGAGATTTTCCATGTGTGTGGCAATTTACAACATATTGTAGTCACAGCTTGTTTTATAATATACCTGTCTCACAAACATCCTTGATGGAATGTCAGATTGAACATACACTTAACATTTGACTAAAGGTTATCATTAATTAATTAACCAGAAGTAGGATTGAAGGATAAAAAAAAAAGTCTTATTTTTTCCCCTTCAATATTACGATTGCGATTTAATATGTCATTATTTTTTTTCTTAGGTCCTCTTCCCATGTACTTAAACACGAGCAATACAATAGATGTGTATTACTATAACAAATGTCAGATTTATTGTACATAAATGTTTTGGTCTTAGAGGTTAGGCTTGCACTAAAATAAAGGTAAATGAACTATGAATTAGTATGAAAGACAGATTTTTTCCATCTATTTTGATTAGAATTGCTAACCTACCACAAAAAAACAAACACTTGACTTGCAGTCTATTAAGCGGCCACTACGACAACGTCACACAATTTTACCAAACAAGTGTGGCATAAACACAAGTCAGTAAGTCATAAATCAGATTACAACACTTGATATGTGGCTTTACCACTTCAACTCAGCCCAGATCCGTTAATACTTACCCGGTTATTGATGATTACATTGACAAACAAAAACGCACTTCTGGCAATGCTTTTAGTATGAAAGTTTCTCGTCAATCTTTAATAGTTAACAAAACTGGTGTCCGTCTTTTACAGATATTCCATCAAGAATGCCCTCGTCTGGTCAAAATGTTTAAAAAATATTTAGGATGTATCCAAATATATATTAGGTAGGCTACCTATGTGTCTCAGATGCTATTTTTTCAAGTATTTTTATACGAGGTCATGCTTTTGTGTTATATGGTTCTAACTCAAATGTATGCACAGCAAAAATGAGGCCACCAGATGCATTTAACAGAATTTAAAAACTTCATTTCAATTTATTTTCAATTTTAAAGGCATGAAAAGTTGTTGTTTTTTTGTGTTGCAAAAATATCAAACAGTGACACTAAAGTATCGAACCAAACCATGAATTTATCATTGCACACATAGCTATCATTTTCGCACACTTTGGCAGTTGGGACAGTCATCTTGTATGTGTCTTCAGGGCGTTATGAGTGAGTTTTCTTTCAAGTTGTTCACTCGTGATCATATCGTCAAGAACATAAGGTTCAGTTCAATTTCCTATATATTTCCTCGCTCATTATGTGGGAATTTCTCTTTTTCATCAAGTGACTGCTGAATGTCTATCTGTTGAATCAGACACAAGGGCGAAACTCTCTACTGTGGCTCGATCAGTCAGATGGCAAAGTCAACCGCTTATTAATTTATGGTTAATGTGTTGCTATGTAGTGTAGCTACATGTACTGTCACAAACAAGAAATCATCAAAAAGTAATTCCAGTCAGTAGTTGGAGTGAATCAGCAGCAGAAGTATAAATCAATACACCAAAGTGACCTCAAATAAAATCATAAACAAATGACTAACACTTTATTGGCGAAGTAAACATGTTGATGATGCAGATTCCTATTATTGTTCTGAAAGGTTTTAGTGTAAAACTTAAAGCTCCAGCTTTGACATTTTCTGACTAGAAATGAATAGAGTCATGGGACAGTTGTTTCGTGCAAATTAGTTCTCCACACAGGTCAAGTCTGCAGCAATTCCTTGGAATTTCTTGCTCAGTGCAAGTCACCCCGATGAACACAGCAAGCTGATCTGATCCCAATTGAAGAGTTTTCTTATTATGAATCGCTGCCATGATTTAGGCATACACCAATTATTACAATAGCTGATCTAGATGTATGTAGGCTTGGTGATTAATAGTCTGTAAGTACTCATCACTTTAAACACTTAACAGGAAAAAAAGACCACCATTGATGTACAGTACTATCCTCGATTTCATAAAAATAAAAAAAAGACATTTGACGGGCATTATTCCAGAACATTCTTGTGCTTGTGCTCTATGAAGTTAGAAGACTGAAACTCATCATTGGTTTCATCAGAAGGCTGTAAACTTGTCATTACACTATATATTTAAGAGAGACTAACTAACGTGTGGAAACAAAGTTGCTACAAGTATTGCCGTGCTTTGCTCATATTCATAAGATCAGCCATGTCTCTAATAATGCTTATCTCCTTTTGTGGTGATTCAGCTTCTACTATTGTTGCACCCATGTACAGTATGATGCTTAAGCGATTGACAATTCCAAGCTTACATCACAAGTCAAAATGGCGGTCTTATGCTTTATATGAAGAGGGTTTGAACTGAAGTCAGATTTTTCCAATTCAGAGTGACCCAGTCCCTCCCTCAATGCGTTTGATGCAAATGTAAACAACAAAGATGGCTGATTTCGATAAATTAATTGTTGTTCTGGTTAACGCAGTCATTCTGAATCATGTTGTCTTGTATTTATATTTGCTTCCAACGCTTTACGGTAGGAACTGACACAATCCGAGTGGGCTAAATCCGATTTCCCACTTTCCTTGAATGCAGCGTTTTTCGGTGAAATGACGCTCTCTGCTCTTTGAAAAGCATTGGACTGTGGATTGTTGTAACTTGATTTGTGAGGATTATTTTGATTTAAAAATGAGATGAAATGTTGTTTGACTGCTAGGGATGTTAAAAAAAATCTATTCGACAATATATCGCGATATTACAGCGCGCAATTGTCAAATCGATTCGATATGCGGCCGAATCGATGTCTAAACATCAAATTTTTTATAAAAATATTCAACAAAACGGCTTACTTAGGGTTAGGGTTCACACGTTAAGCATGGAAGAATGTTATGTGGACATTAAGCCTTAATATTTTATTTCAATGCTGTTCAAACATGAAACAGATTGCAAAATATTGTTTGTTAAATACAGCGGCTCACAGTTATAAGCCTGAAGTTTCAGATAAATAAATACATTTTCATACAAATCTTACAGTGTACATGTACAAGTTTACTGAATAGTATTTTCTAAATGTGAGTAAAAAAACACACACACAATAATCAACTTATAGATTCGTATCGGGATTAATCGGCATCAAATCGAATCGTGACATTTGAATTGTGATACGGATCAAATCGCCAGGTACTAGGCAATGCTCACCCCTATTGACTACTATAACGATATGCCTAGTTTGTATGCTAGTCACAGGCAAAAGCAGTTCAATACGCCGTGGAAATGAAGCGTTGCATTGTGGAAAGATAACAAATGTTGGTAATTATCAATATGACAAGCTCCTATTGAGCTGTACGCCTGCAGCAATACTAAGCTAATGCCATTACCTTTGTTGGGAAAGTCGCCCCTGCCAACATGTCTGCTACGTAGGCACATCTGTTAGCCTGCTTTAGTCTGCACTGTACATCTGACAACAGAGCCATAACACGGGAATACGTGTACCAGTCTCTGTCTGTTGATGGCTCCACAGCGCCAGTAAATAACAGTGATCAATTTTGGAACCATCAGACTTTTACAACTACGTTACAAAAGTTTTTGGGGGCGTGGACTCGGCGCTATTTGTTTTGTCCGTTATATGTAGGTTCCTCTGTATGGAAGAAAACAATTGAACCCCAGGATGTAGCTCATCTTTCTATTGCCAACTTTAGACGACAAACTCTTCTGTGTCCAACCATGTAGTGCACTCCCATTTCTTCTTAAAAAGATTAAGATTACAAAGATTAAAATACAGACACTTGGCAGAATTACTAACAGTCAATTAATTGATTTTCTCTCATTTTTTCCTTTTAATATGAAAATAATTTTGTTGCATTTTGGATGTTAAGCAATACAGTAACTCAAAACTTTGGACATGCATTCCTTTCATTGAACTGTGGTGATATTTTAGAATGTTAGCAGAAAAGCAAGTACAGTATAGTAGTGTATAAAGTGAAAAGTAAAGTTGTCTTTCGGACAGCACTGATGTTGAGGCGAGGAAGGAAAATCTGAATTTGGAATGCGCACAAGACACACATCACCTTTCTTCAACTATGACTGGCATGGTGCCCTCGAGCAAGTCTGCAGTTGTACCGAGCGGCTACTTGATGTGTATATGTGGGTGTTTGTAACCTTCCCTCCCCCTGCGGCTACGCTCCAAGGCTTTAAAGTAGCCCTATGTCAACTCACCGAGTGAATGAAGTCTTTGCAACATGCTGGGAAATAATATATTATACTAAGTTCTGCTAATATTGTACGACAGCAAAGGTTTATGGCATGAAATGGTGGTCTCAAGCTCCTGCTTGTAAGGTTTCTGATGATGCCACTTCATGCTTTGACTCTTACAAGGTTTGTTTTACATCTTTAATTGACTCTAGGGGGATATCCCCATACGTTACTGTGCTCAATCATGGAGCCTTTTAAACAGCTGTTGTTATTTTCCTTATTAAAGCTTTAGGTTTTTAATTTCAACTTGACTCATCCAACACGGAATGAAATTATGACTTTTCCGAAGTTATCGTAAAAAGCTGCTAAGTAAAGCCTTTTGTGATGGTGCTGTGATTTCAAAAAAATTTTTTGTGGGTACACTAATGATTGGTCATAAATCACTGACTGAATACCAATTGCAAGACATCTAATTTACTCTGAAAAATGTGTACACTATACACATAGCTACAGACCACACTAGAAGTAAAGGGAAGGGGGATATGAATAGAAGGAAAAAATGCAAAAGATTGATTTTAAAAAGGATTAAGGAGTTGTTTTTGGAATCTACCCTCATTAAATGAGCCTTCAGCTCCTGGTGTTAAACTCTTACTTGTCTGAGACATCTCACAAATGGTTCCAATTGCACACTTGTGGATTAAACCTTAACGCCTTAAAAAACACAAACACAGTAGACTCTCAAAAAGCAGACAGGATGTGTAACAGAACAGAAAGTTATGCTACAATATTCAGGGATAATTACACCTTAAGCACAGATGTGTAGGCAAACGCCTTAGGGCGTGCAAATTTAGTCTTAGTGAACTAGAGTCGGCGCTGTCCTTTGCATGTCACGGCAAGGAGCGTTATGCTGATAAATAGTCAGCCTTCGTATTCACGTTTCATTTCGGTTACTTTAACCAGTATGTTTGGCGCTGCGGCTCACATGCCAGTTATTTTGTAGTCAGATTGTTTTGAAATCAAATTACGGCGTAGCATGCCGCCCCAGTTTTACATTGCGACCATTCCTTGTGATTTGAATCGGTATGTACATAATTTATGGCCAATTTCAGTTTATTATGTACAAATGTTGTTGACTGTGTGGAAGCTCTGAGGACCGCTGGGTTCCAATTAGCTTTAGACGCAAGCAAACAGTTGTGGGACGTGAACTTATCCCATGGTTTCCTTTATGTCTATGTTTAGGATGGTTTCCGAAATAATCCTCAAGGGCTTTCATGACTTGAGATGAAGTGAATTGACCACTAGGCCTTTCTATTTATAGTTTTGCTTGTGTTTGTGACTTTTACGACACTTAATTGCCACAATGTCTGGGGGGGGGGGGGGGGGGTGTTAGTGGCGTTATTATTGGATGACTGAGGTTTGGGCGGTGGGTTACTGTGTGTGGTGGATGTGCCGGCTGATGGACAAGGGGGTGGTCAGAGGACAGGACCTCTCTCAGAGGAGTGGCTGTTAACCCTTGACCTCACTGGTTAAGCCTGCAGGGTGGTGGCGGTTGAGGCGGAGGGCGTGCAGGCGGTGGGTGGGGGCTGCACCCTGACGTCTTCCTGGTTCAGGGGCACATGATGGCAGGCATAGAGGGCGGCAAGGTGTCTAATCAGTTTTTTGTCTGTGAGGCGTTTTCACATCCCCCGCTGTCCTTCTTCTGAGAGAAGCGTTTGAGAGGCAGGACAATGTCAAAGGGAAGTGTCTTATTTTATGAGCCATTTAAAGGGGATGGTAGTCTTCCCACAAAAGAAAGCCAGAGAAGTAGTGGAGTGCTGATGAATGCCACGGCACGCAGTCACGTTTGTTTACAAGGTGCCGTTCCCTTGTTTTGACCGCCATAAATGGCTATTTTCCTCTTCAGAGTGACACCTCAACAAAGTTTTCTCTCTGTGTCTTGTTATGTCTTTGAGGACTTGGGAAGCTTGTGTCTCAAGAGGCCTCTAAAAGGATGAATCCGTTCAACTGAAACAAAGGCTATTCATGTTTGTGACTGGAGGAAAATGGTTGGCTAAGGTTGCTGTAAATAAGTAAAAGCAATAGTCCAGCATGTTGCCTACTTCTACTGGCACTCAGTGTCTTGTACCTCAGCCTTCTTTTTTTGTGTTTTGCCTAGGAAGTCAAGAATTTGACTTCCAAAGTATGCATGAGCTAAGAACCTTGAGTTTTTAGAGACTTGAGTCTTTGAGCTAACAATACAACATTTGTACGGACATTCCTGTGAAATATCGACCATCTCACTTTTATTTGTGTACTTTGGTAACTAGGGCTATTTTCCATGTGGATATAGCCCTTCTGAGTGCTGTGCGGTGTGGCCCCTGCTGGTGGGTGGGGGGCGAGTTGAACGTCTGTTAGACCTAGAAGTTCAGTGTGTGTGTGTGTGTGTGTGTACCCTGTGCTCCCAGTGCCTCCAGTCATGCTTGTACAAAGAGCCATGTGTTGAGCAGTGATGTGATGTGTGAATATGTTTAAGTTGGGACTGCCAGCGTGCGTACATGTGAGCGTGCACGTGCACAAGAACGGGGCCTGCCGGGGTAGCCAAGGGTTGGAGAGAGATAAGTTTGGGGAAAGGACTGTGAGAGAAGTCACTAGAGGATTATATGGACTTGATCCCAGACAGAGGGGTCCAATTTATGGCGCCAGGGTGCATCCCTCCTTTGGATGCCTACTTTTAAATAAATGTGACTGTGAATCACTATCAATCTTTGTGAAAAGCAATTTGAATGTGTTTTATTTTTGTATAATCCTCTATGTTTGTGTGCAGTTACTATATACTGTACTTGTAATTTTCATTGCAGTTTCATTTTTCTAAGTGATAATCTAACCGATGGATCACTTGGGTATATGACTTGTAGTTAGAGCTGTGTGAAATACTATATATATATATATATGGAAGTGTGATTCAAAAATGTCTACCCTATTATATAGTAACCCTCTATTGTATACCATTTCTTCAAATTTCCTTCTTTGCTTGCCTCTACTGAGGGAATTCCTGGTTCTTTTCCTTACATCTTAGCAATATGCTAATGACTGGTGAAGCGACGGGCTGCCGGAGCTCTAGGTAGCGCAGCTGGGGCCACAAGGTGCATTTACATGGAGCCTTTCTAGTTATTTTGATTAAAATCGTTCCGAATGAAGATCTGTGGTCACCTGTTTACATGTGACGTGATCCATTCCGACCTGTTATCTACATGCTCCGCTACTTTAATCAGGTCAGCCCCGAGGCACCCATCAGACGCGCGGACATTGATCATATGATTTATCAAGATGGAGTTCATGCGTCATTTAGCACAGTAAGTAGTTTGATATCTTTAACACTTTTACTGAAGCAACATCTTGATAAAAAAACAAGTTCCGCGTACTTTAAAACAAGTTCTCCCCTCGCAGGCGAGCTCTTGGCAAGACACCGCCATTTTTACGTACAAAACGCTGACGTCATGACACATTTACGTCAAGACAGAGCATGCGCATACCTGACGCAGACTCGCCATTCCGATTGAAGTGTATACATGATGCTCATTTGGATTGACAAAGGAATACAGTATACCGCCCCTGTGATTCCCAATGAAATTGAATTAATGAATTTTATTTCTCAAATACACACGAACACACACACGCATATATATATATATATATATATATATATATATATATATATATATATATATATATATATATATATATATATATATTATTCAGATTGAGGTGTTTATACAGAGCATTTTCATTCCGTTTGGACGTTCTGACTCTAATCTGAATACATGGCTCCATGTATACCCTGTTAACACTCAACTTCTGAAATAGTTATATTATTAGCACTACTTGTTAAATGGTAGACATAGTTGAATGTTACTTGGGCAAATTGTTGTTGCATTTATTTCAGTTCCTTATATCATTTATTCTACTACCAGATAGGTATTTATTTGACCACTGGATAAACATTTTTACTGCCACACGTTATCCAAAAAAACAACCCCGACAGTGCCAGCCGATTTCGAGCATTTTAACTCATCTTTTAAGGCAAACAGAATATTGTGTGCTGTGACTACATAAACATAAGGAGTACCAAATGAAAGATTGTGTTCCATTCTTTCATTAGAAAAAAGTATGCTTCTACCATATTCCGTTCTTTAGTATTCACCATTTGAAAATAGGTAATTTGAGTGACATTAAGCGAAAATTGAAAAGATAAGGAGAAAGCAAGCTTTTTGTGAAAAAAATACATTTTCTGCAGAACAGTGACTTTGACACTAATATTTTTTGTTTAGTGACGCTCTGAATTAAATTTAATGTGCCAAAGGCTTTGATCATTCACGTCATCCTTGAAAACGTTCTATTTCATCAGATTCATCATGTTTCATTGTAATGTGATAATACTGGGAGCCCATTGAACAGAGTTACAATGCTGCCATCTGCTGGCCATAGTTAGTAGGTGTTTTATGCTTTTACAACTTGTTGCACTGCCGATTGAGGAAAAAAAACGTAGTAAACGTCAATTAACGTTTTTGGCAGCATTCATTTGGATTTTAGTATACATCATTAAACGTTTTTGGCGGTAAAAGGGTTCATGTTGAGAGTATTTTATTTTTATTACCGGTAACCTTTTTCAGTATAAAATCATGTGTTTGAGAGTAAATTGTCATTTGTTTTCTGTATTTTTAAGAGAAATACTTTATCAGGAAATATAGTTATTGGGACTTAGAATTACCTACAGTATATATGTCCATATCGCACAGAAGTACTTGTAGGGATGTAATATAGTAATAGGAGGTAGTTCTTTCCAAGAGCTGACATACCAAAAAGTTGTTTTGCAGTTGGAAAACTAAATTCCATATATTAAAGGCAAGGTTAAAGCTCTTCCTTGTGCAAGTCGTAAAAACCTTTGCAGGCACCTCCACTTGGAGAAAACTAAACATACCACCATACATGGCCTGAAAGGATCCCTGTGTTCCTTCTTTAAAAAAAAAAAAAAACGTTATTGCTGCTGCTTTTTCTTTTAAATTCATCTCAAAATGTACCTTTGACAAGCTTGACAGGTAATGATGGAAAATACTTACTTCTAAGAAATGGTTGATTGGAGAAAGCGCCCAATAGTTTTGATTAATTACATTGAGAATTCTGCGACAGAAATCCTTTCTTTACATCCGTTTTCAAACTTGCATTACCATGAAGTGTTTATTTGATTATTTATCAAAATGTGGTCCGAAGTCAAGTGAGGAAGGAGAAAAAGGCATTTGAGAGTAATCTGCACTTTGCTGAATCACTTACCTGTAGAGTGGATGAAGCTAATTTTGTCATCTTCAAAGTGGAAAAGAGAGAATAATGCAGCAATGAGCTATCCGTAATGACTGTGGGGTGCCAGGATAAGATGCACAGCACATTTGGTTGATGGTTGGATGCATGATGTATTGCAACTAAGATGTGTTTGATGTGTTGATGTTACATTTCCATGACTGGCAACTCCAGCAAGTGTCAAGGTTATTTTCTGTAGTATGTACCTTACACTTTATTTAAAGTATACAATACAATATATATTGTAGTATAATGTAATGTACTGCGTTGTTGAATTCAAGGAAAATACATGCTAGGGGACTCCACAATGACATTTAGAGTGTAATATTGACTGTTCCTATTCATGTTTATGGCTTGAGGAAGCCAGAGGGCTTGTAGGAATGGAGGAAAGAGTCATGGACACAAAATTTGACCTCTGCATTTGACCCATCGCAGCGAACACACAGTTAGTGGAACAGACTGTAGCTGCTTAAGCCCCGGGGTGCAGTTTGGAGTATCGGCGTCTCGCTCAAAGACACCGCAAGCCCTGTGTCCGGGGGATGTTCCAACTGTGGCAGGTGACGATCTTAACCACCTGGCCACGGCTGCCCTGCCATGCGTGCACTGATAGAAATGAATTAGTCAATCATTGTAACTGATTTCTATTTGCATCCACAGGTTAAGTTTGGAAATGGATTCATGTGACACGTGATCTTATTTTTACGTGGTTGCTTTTTGTGTCTTTTCCAGGAGCGTCCCTGAAAGTCTGTCCGCAGGGTTACTCCTGCTGCACTGTGGAGATGGAAGAGAAGCTGAGCCAGCAGAGTCACTATGATATCAAAGCCCCCGTCTCCAGGCTTAGCACCAACCTCCAGTCCACCTTTAGACAGAGGCACGGGCACTTTGACCGTAAGCAAGCACACGTACACACACACACACACACACGCACGCACGCACGCACGCACGCACGCACGCACGCACGCACGCACACACACACACACACACACACACACACACACACACACACACACACACACACACACACACACACACACACACACACACACACACACACACACACACACACAAACGGCAGCCACTTTTCATGCAACAGTACATTTGCCGCAAAATATCATCAGTAGCCCACATGCTGCATGATTTTTGACGGACGCGCTCCCACCTGCCATAGCACTGGCCTGAGCGGAGACAGTCGGTCTACGTCCACCGGCCCGTCCACCTGTCTCAACGTCTCAGTGCTCTCCCTCAGCGGCCCCCTCTACCGGCCTTCCTCCTCGAGAGAGACAGAGAGAGAGAGAGAGAGAGAGACGCGCACACACACTCCCCGGCGGACCACACACATCTTCAGATTTGTGCTTCCTTTTCCTCCGAGTGTGCGCACATGTGTGAATGCCTGTAAATAGTGGGATCACATTTCGCCTGTGGACGGCGGAAGCACATGGGAACATGCGAAGAGGAAGTGGCACAACTTTTGACTGTGCCCTACCAAGCCACCGCTGCTGTTGTGATAGACGTATCCATTGTGATCAGTTTAAGGAGGTAGTAAGGCTATGAATGCCACGTTAAGCATATCGTATGTACATACGTGGGTCACAGACCTTTACATCTCGTCTGTCTGTGAAAGAGAGCGAAAGATTGTCAGCAACAGGGTGCGTGTGTATTGCAGCCAGATGTGAACTGGAATGTGACGTGTCGGAATGCGGTGGCAGCTCACTCCGTCCCGCGGCTCCGCCCCTCGCTTTCTCCTTTTGCTGCCCTTTGTCCCCATCTCATGCCTCTCCTGACATTCGGTCTCGTCCTGCTCAAACACTTCTTTTTCTTCCCAGACTGTTTTTCTGTTGCTTTGTGTACTCGCACACGTCCAAGTTGGTGTCATGTGGCGGTGGATTTCCTCAAGTTGTTTAAGTGCATCAATAGGTTTTTAATAGGGATGTCCGATGCTACTTTTTATTTTTTAGACCGATACTAGGACGAGTACAGTAACTTCTGGACTATAAGGCGCACCCGACCTTTAATGTTACCGCGCCGGGTTCCCGTTACTTTCTTTTCCATAATGAGGGCGCAAATTGTCTCGCTCTCGTTCTCTCTCCTACTGTATTTGTGATCTGATGGATAAACTGCACCTTTGTATAAGCCGCACCTTTGTATAAGCCGCAGGGTTGAATGCAAGTGAAAAAAGTAGTGGCTTGTAGTCCAGAAATTACTGTACTCAACTCTTGAGGAGTCACCAATACCAAGTATCACTATCACTAGTACTATTATTTCCTCCTAAAAACAATGACAGACAATTTTAAATAAAGCAGTTTTCTTAAAATTGCAGGAAATAAATAACATTTTCTATTCTTCTAATTGCTAGTTCATGATTGTAAAACAGCCACAAGAGGGGTCACCAATACTGGCATCTGCCACCTTCACAAGTACCGATACCTTGAATTAAGGCTGGGTTGCAGCCCGATACGATACCTGGTATTGGTACTTGCCTGTCCCTAGTTTATATTATGTGATTCTTTATATTTTGTACTGTAGCGTTTTTAATAATAATTATTAAATTTCTGATATATGATATTGAACTCAAACTTATCTCAACACTATTTATTTATTTATTTATTTTAACAACAGATTTCATGTGATGAATGCTCTCTCATGGTTGTGTTTTATTCAAGTTAATTGCCATAGATGATTAAAGGTTTACCATAGGGATGGGCGAGTGCTGATGCCAGGTATTTATATCTGGCCGATACCTGGTCTCATTTCAAGCTATCGTGACTCGTGGTGGCGGCCCACTTGTGGCCATTTTATGTTCAGGAATTAGAAATGAGAAGAATAGAAAATTGCCAATAATTTCATCCAGAAAAATGCTATATTTGGATATGTAGGACTTTTGGGGGGAGGGGTGTGGGTTTTTATGTATGAAAAGCGATAGTGGTGTCAGTACCTGGTCTAGGTATCGGCGACTACTCAAGAGTTAAGAACTCATATTGGTATTGGTCTGAAAAAAAAGAGTATCGAACATCCCTAGTTTATTAAATAAAAATGATGTGCAAACATTTTCTGAGTGGGTAAAAAAGGAGTGTTGTTGTAGGGCTGGGTTTACAAAATCCAATACAGTAATCAATATCGAATCAATTTTCATTTTTGAGCCTTATATAGATTCATAAAACCATGAATTGATTATTTCAATATCTGTTTCCCATAAATTCATAAGAAAATAACATTTTAAAGGCCACATTTTTTGTATATTACATGTTTTCTTGAAATGTATTGTTCACATGAATTTAACAGTATTTTCTTACATTTATGGAATACTTGACCTATTGCAATAATTCAGTTCAGAATCTTTTTAATTTATATTTACAATTATTGAATTTGAATTATAGAAATATGTTCATCTCATCCTTGCTGCCAATGTTTGTGTAACACAAGTAATTATAACACATGGTACTTTCATTATCAACTAAATCATTTAACCAGTTACTGCCTCCACAAAATTTAATTTGGAATTTAATTTGTGTGGAGTTTTTATCATGTCCTTGATATTTAAGAATAAATTATGTTCTATAAGTAATCAATATCGGATTGAAGTGATTTGAATCGAGATAGGGAAAAAGATCGAAATTGAATCGATTGAGGAAATTAGAATTGATACCCAGCCCTAGTGTAAAGTATATAAGTAGGTAATAAGACTCATTTATAGAAGTGTTACAAATTCATGGATGAATATATTATGTAAATGTGAGTAAATCTCACATGCTTTAAATACGATGTGTCTCAGTGTGGTAATCATCATAGTTCATTGTGGAATACTACCAGTTATGCAGTCCATTTTCAAAGTCGTGTACTGTAGTTGTCGTGGAGGGGTCAACCCAGAGCTGACAGTGAAATTGTAACCTGCTTTCCGTTTACCTTTCATGACTGCAGGAAGCTTGCGGCCCTATTCGGACTGTTAGATGTGGGATCTCTTTACATAGACCTGCTGCGCTTTCTTCCACTTGCACCATTTAACACCTCTCACCGCTTATGACATGTTCACATTGCTGTTCTATTATTTACTTGTTATACTCCAAGACACCCTGAAGCTGACACAAAAAGTGCTTATCCTACTATTAAGTGTTCATGAAGACGACATGGACAGTGCTGCGCGTCTGTGCATAAACAGACATGACTACATGCATTTATTTACACACTTAACGAACCCAGGAAGTGATGTATGTGATTAGACACGCTCTCACCCTGTGCCTGGAGCTAGAAGTCATGGCCAATTAGGAGACCGAAATAGTTCTCCCCACTTTGCCATGATCTCAGCCTGTCTGTCTGCCTTTTTACTCTGACCCTGTCCAGCAGAGAAGGCTTAATATGTGGAATTTAAGAACGTGGATTAAGGCTTCTAACAAGAGACACCCATCGCCAGAGATCCAGCAGCAGGAGTGACGGAATCACATCTCATGAGAAAAGAGTGAGGAGCAAGGACTAATTGGCACAAATAGGGGTGCAATTACTTCTTGGGTAGGGATTGGGAGGAGCAGAGTTTAAAGGAACACAGGTGGGGGTGCGAGGAGGAGGAAGTGGGAGGGTGGAGTGGGAGGTGTTAAGATTCCCTGTTCCTGTAATGGGTTAAGATCATAATTTAGGGCTCCTATGCAACATGTGGAGATAGATGACTGAATGGCTGGAACAAATTTTTACCATTTGTGTCATTTAACATGTTCATCAAAAAGGTCATACATTAAGCCTTTATGTGCCATGTTGTGGTGGACCCTGCCAGAACCGGCACTGGTGCTGTATATTCATGATATAATACGATAAGGGTCAGTGAAAGATTATAATCGTATTTAGCGTCTTTATATTGTATCATTTAAGTCTTTAATAGTTACTTTTTCTTTTACTTTTTTTGTAAACATTTTCTGAGCTTTATATCTTTTTTTATTCAAGCCATTCCCTATGTAAGGATTTAACCTAATGCACAAAAAATTAAAAAAGATCAATGATGATTGATCAATTTAAATGGTTTAAGTATTTGTATTTAAAAAAAAAAAGAAGAAGAAGAAGACGTAAGAACTTGATTTTATCATTTATTCATGAAATTTGTATAGCCCCTGTCACACCAGAGTCAGTGAACTTCGGGTGGTCCGACACACTCATGTTGTTCATGTAGAACCCTGATCTGTTCTTTGTGCTGACTTCAAACTTGTTGCTACTAAAAAAAAACTCCATTGTGGCAAGGAAAACCTTTTGTTTTAATCTCAATCAGTGAAGAGCAGAACTTGGTTTCTTGTCGTCTGCTATGTGTGCCTGTGCATGTGATTTGGGGGCTGCAGTGTTTCCGGTATCCTTGGCAACACAGTGGGGATTTGGAGTTAAAAAAGCCCTCAACTTAACCCACCCCATGCTGCCCTCACTCCTCCCCTTCCCCATTTTTTCTTTTTAGTGTGTCAGTCTGGAGTGGAAGTGACAGCATTACGAGGGGACTGTGTGTGCGTGCGTGCGTGCGTGCGTGCGTGCGTGCGTGCGTGCGTCGGTGGCAAGGAACGTTTAGTGTCTCCCTCTGTGAGAGCATGGGAACTTTACATTTCAAAGGCAAGCATAGGGCACCCAGAGAAAGTCCAGCGGGACAGAAGTTTTGTCTGCGCGCGGCAGCGAGGGGGAGAAGAGCAAGAGTGGATAGAAAGGAGATGAGTGAACAGGGGGGCTGTGAGCGTACGCTCGCATGCATGCAAGACTGAAGGCGACGCATTTTTCAGTGACTCTGTGGAATTCTCATTTTGTTCAGATTAAGAGAGTCGGGGGTAAGGGGGACTGGATTATTGAGGCTAGGTGGAGGAGGGGGTTGATGGACATTCCTCAGGATGAAGTAGGTCATTGTTCCCTGTCTACTGAAGAGAGATGGCTGAAGGAACTGATGAAGTGAAAGCAGTGTAGGGAGGGAGATGTTGGGATGGGTAAAGGCATACAGGTCCATATATAGGAGGGGAAACGGTTCTCATTATTCAGTAATCCTATTGAAAAATGCCTCTGAAGGACTGTCCAAGAGAAGCCAGAAGAAAGGAAAGCCAATGGAATGTGACAACAGAAAAAAATGCCATTGATGATGGTCAGTAAGGAGATGTCTCTGCTGAATGGCCCGTCTGCAATACTGAGACTGACATTTTCCAACAGCCTGCAATTTTTAAATTTTGGCTTCCCGTAAAGTATTAAAGAAGTGGCTCTTGTTGGAGGTACTGAACCACACCAGTTTCCGATGCGCATTCACCGAACCCTTCTTTATTGAATAATAAAATAGGATTTTTCTCAAATTCAAGACATAGGTATAGGGTTTACTAGTGAACAAGATGGAACAGGAAGCCGAATCTGGCTCTCTTCACCTTGAGTTCAGAAAGCTTTATGTTTAGTTGTTTTTTGTATCCCTTATCTCCATGCAGCTTAAGGAAGTGTTTTGCAAGATAGTTTGTTTTGCTGGAACAAAATTGCTCAACTTGGCATTACAAGACACCTTAACTCAACAATATTTATAGAGCACTTTAAACAACCACTGTTTTTTTTTTAAGAAGAAACCCAGGGATAGCAGATAATTTTTTGTCTGTCTGTCTGGCTAGCTAGCTAGCTTACCGACTGGCTAGCTGTCTGGCTAGCTGTCTGGCCGTCCGTCTATCTGTCTGTCCGGCCGTCTGTCTAGCTGTCTGTCTATCTAGCTATCTGTCTAGCTAGCGATCAGCAAAATCGACCTGTTTTTATCCATCTCGCGGCGGCCATTTAGCCGCTTACTGTCAACTAAAAATGACTGGTCGTTGCCTGAGCCCACTCTGATGTAATTTTCAGTAGACAGCAAGTGCCAAAATGGCCGCCCCCTGAGTATATAAAAACGGGTTGATATTGCTGCTTGACTTTTTCCTCAAACGCAATATTAACCAGAATATCATGTTTAGACTAGTGGGGCTGCATAGAACATATTGTTAAGAAAATGTTTGTGTTGAGTTCCCATTTAAATCAATGACACTGAATCAACAGCATCTCAACCAAATGGTGCACTGCGTTTTTTTCCTCCTCACTGATTCAATTAATAAATACATGGTCAGAATTATAAATGGTGCGAATAGGTTGTATGGTTAAATGACACCAATCTCTCCTTGTCTTTCAACCAACAGAGTTCTTCCGGGAACTTTTGAAAAACGCTGAGGAGTCACTGCACAGCATGTTTGTACGAACCTACGGGATGATGTACGTGCAGAACGCCGAGCTGTTCAAGAACTTCTTCCAGTCCCTGACACGGTACTACGTGTCCGGCAGCGCGGCTGTAAACCTGGAGTCCATGCTGTCGGACTTTTGGGCCGACCTCCTGGAGAGGATGTTCCGGCTGGTCAACGTGCAATATGAATTCAGCGACGCCTACATGGAGTGCGTCAGCCGGCACACGGAGCAGCTGCAACCTTTCGGGGACGTGCCTCGCAAGCTCCGCATCCAGTTGACGCGTGCGTTTGTTGCCGCGCGTACATTTGTGCGAGGCCTGAACCTCATGCCGGAGATAGTCAACAAAGTCTCAACGGTAAGAGGAGAAGAGTGGCATTTTTGCTAGCGATAAACCTTTCACTAGGAATTTAGTGCTGTGTTTTCTGAACGCGTATCATTCCTGGCTACGATCCCATTAAAGTCTGATAACATAAACCACTTTGTTTTCTCTGGTATGACATGTTTTTCCACTGTACAGAGTGATTAATTGATGATTAGATTATACTGTTTGGTGAAATAATGGCTCGTAAACTAAATAGTCAGAGTCCGAGTGTGTTACTGAGTCAATGTTTGTCTTCCAACTGCCCTGCAGGTCAGCGCGTCTCCCAGCTGTGTGCGAGCGACCATGAAGATGTTGTACTGTCCTTATTGTTCGGGCCAAGTGGCGCTGAAGCCCTGCCAGAATTATTGTCTGAATGTGATGCGGGGCTGTTTGGCCAACCAGGCAGACCTGGACACAGAGTGGAACAACTTTCTTGGTAAGTCCCTCTACTCTGCCTTTGTTATTTTATTACACTGATGTTAGTTTTCAGCATTGACCAAATTTCATATTTCTCCATCTGTATTGCAATGATAAGTGGTTTAAGGTATTTGGTCCTTGGCAGTGATTCCCAAACAGTGTGCCATGTGAGATTATCAGGTGTCTCATGGGAAATGACGCCATTTTATTTAATTTGTCCAAAAATCATTTATTTAAGACAAATAATTGTAGTGACGTATAGTGACAGACAGCGCAATTAAATGCTCTTCCACTAGATGGCAGAATGTATAGAATTTTAGTATCCACTTAAACAGTTGAACATTGGACCCCATAACCTGAAACACTCATAAACCGAAGTAATGTTTCCAGTTGAAATGAATGGAAATGAAGTTAATCTGTTCCAACCGTCAAATCAAGTTATACTTAGCTTTTTTTTTCAATCAGTATGTGGTTTAAAATAAGTATAATACAATATAAAATCTAAAGGCTATGATAAAGAAATAAACCACTAAATGAAAATAGCTATTTATTGCCGTTTAACTTAAATTAAGGAGGGAAAGGTGGAGTTCAGACTTCAGCTCCTCAATTGAAGAAGTCTTCTTCCATAATAACATGAGAAAATACTGATTCGGGTGTTTTTTCTCTTTTGTCTGTTTCTTTTGTAATTCATTGATGGATTTTGACACAACAAACAAATCCAAGGCGACATGTCTTATGTTTTTTTTTAAATCACAAAGTGGGACCTTATTTTGTCACTTAAAATTGCTCTGTTGGCCATTGTGCTGCAAATATTTTTATTGCCTCACCCTCACTATCATCAGCATGCGCTTTCTATTTGTCAGTCTAATGAAGAGCAGATACAGTACGACTCAGTAGCCAACCTCACCTTGTTGTTACACAACATAAAAGAACAGCGCAAATCTGTTCACTCATTTAGAGCTTAGTTTACTTGTTTATGAAAAAGTTCTGCATGCCAACATCGTACCTAATTCCATGTTCACTGCAGTTTGCATTTGTGATCGAGTGAATGCGCATAGGTGGAAATTCTGCCTAGCGACAACATGTGTGGACACCTATTACCTATCGCATTAATCATGAATTAACGCAGATTAATCACACTATTAATTTTGATCATTGATTAGCCTTTAGCGTGACAGCGGATGGCTACGTTTAAGGTAGCACAGGTTGTGTTTGAGCAATAAACATAATTTCATGCCTTTAAGTAAGGCATTTAATGAATGTGTGCGTATCACATTTAGAATATTTGTTCATGTCAAAATATCGGGGTCATTTTTTTCCATTTTAAATTATGCAAGTAATTAACTGATTAGAAAAAGAGATGGATGAGAGTTTGCAGTGGATAAAAAAATTTTGGAAGACGTCCTCATAGCATTGAATGTCAAAAGAATTAACACATAACTGGTGCTCTTCAAATTTTACTTTTTTTTTTTTTTTTTACAAACATTTGGGCATAACCCCAATTGTTTGTAAAAGGGTCGTTCCTAACTTGAGGTTCCACTGTATTTGTTTGGTGGTGTGCAACGAGAATTTTGCTCATCAAAAATATGTGCCTCGGCCCAGTAAAGTTTGGGAAACACTGCATAAACTCACCATGGAAACATCATAATCAACTGTCATTTTGCACTTTAGGCGTCCTGGTCAATGTTGGTCTGTTGGACGACACAAAGGCATATCACTTTCATTATATTTATAGTGGAAGCCTGCATGATTAGATAAAAAATGTAAATTATGTTGCTATTTTGACACAAAGGTGATTATTGAAATTTGAATGCAACAAAATAAATTCATAGCACAGCTTAGTTGCTTGTATTTAAAACATACCAATGATGGATTGGAGCTATGACAAAACAAGCTGAAGATTTTTCTATTAACTGCACCACATTTGACTATTAATCTACCAACTCTGGTGTGTGGAGCCACCTGGAGTTTACAGCCACAGCACTATGACTAGTTTTTGACGTTGCTGCCCCCTCCTGGACATTATGTGTAACACCATTGTTTGAGGTGGTTTGAGGGCCTTTTCCCAGATTGATTTCTAACTTGGTAGTGTGTCCACTTGCTTTAGATGCCATGCTTGGTCTGGCTGAGAGGCTGGAGGGTCCTTTCAATTTCGAGTCTGTCATGGATCCCATTGACGTGAAGATTTCCGATGCCATCATGAACATGCAAGAGAACAGCATGCAAGTTTCACAGAAAGTCAGTATCCCCCCCCCCCCTCATCTTTTTGACAGATGCAAGAAATACACAGACTCAATAGCGATGAACCTTTTTCCCCCCTCTCTGACAGGTATTCCATGGCTGTGGCCAGCCTAAACCGAGCATGGCGTTCCGCTCCAAACGCTCTGCCAAGGACACAGTCTTCACTGGTCGCTTCCGTCCCTACAACCCTGACGCAAGACCTACCACTGCTGCTGGAACAAGCTTAGATAGACTGGTAAGGTCAAAGGTGATATATATATAGAGAGAGAGAGCGAGAGAGCATTGTGTGAGGCACTGCTTGAGTTGTGCGTTTTCTACAACAGACAATTGATGTAAAGAAGAAGTTGAAACACGCCAAAAAGTTCTGGTCCACTTTGCCAGACACGGTTTGTGCTGGTGAGAGAATTGCACCTGGTGATGACTGCTGGAATGGAACAGCAAAAAGCAGGTAAAGGATTTCAGATAAATGTTTGAGGTGTAGTGTTTCCGTGCCATATTATGGTTCATCATTTTGTACCCCTGCTTTTTCGTGTGTGTGTGGGTTTTTTTTGCACAGTATACAGTGTAAGCTTGACTAATAGGGGTGAAGGGTCGCCCATTACATTAGAGGCAACCGTTCCTTAAATTGAAATACTTTTTGGGGGTCCTAAAGCACCCAATACAGTGTATAATTATTGTTTTGTACCGTTTTGTGGCCTAAAATTACCAATACAGTACAGAATTAATGTAAATAAACATAAAAGTGCTTGAAGGTGAATTTCCGAGAAGTAGAGGTTGACTTTATTGTGCGGCAGGATTTACACACCTGTTATGCCATTACAACCCAGCCCCCTGAATATTGGTATCGGACTCTTTTTTTAAATTTTTTTATCTTGTAGCCGATAAAAGATAAATCTACAACCATTTTAATATCAGGGAAGAATTATTTAAATTTTAAGTTAACTTTGTAAGAGATGCTGCTGACCCTGGCAACCTTCTGAACATTTTGTTTTTATTCGACATTAAAACAAATACATTTGAAAGGTTAAGATTTCATGTATTTTAAAATTTGGGGGGAAAATATTTTACTGTAGAAAACTATAGAGAGCTATGGCATTTACTTGTTTAAGGGTCCATTTAACTTTTTAGGACGTACTGATGACCTTGGGAGCTCCCTAAACATGTTTTTTTTTTGGTCATTTAAAATGAAGTCTATTGTCTCAGATTTTAAAAAAAAATAAAACATATATACATTTTGAAAAGTCTAAAAAAGTGTTCAATAAACATGCTATAAGACATTACAACAAAGTCAAGGTTGACATTTGTATTTAAAAAATAAATAAATGCCGACAATACCCCCCCCCACACACACACACACGTTTTTACTGAAAATGAATATCGGCTTTAAATAGCGGTTATTGGCCTCCTTGTCTACTAATAATCAGCATCGGTAACGGCCCTGAAAAAAACATATTGGTCTATCTCTAATAAATACTGTCGCTGTAAACCCTAGTTGTGCAAACCCAAAGCTGGTAGCCAGGACTATAGTTCTTATGCTTCCGTACTTCCTGCGGAAATTCTTCTTTCGTCTTCCATTTAGAAAATGAAGAAAAACGGTAGTCATGGCAACGAGCTTTCAGTTTCCACAACAAGGATTTACAGCACTAAAAAGTGCATTAACCCACCAGGATTGTTTGTATCTTTGGCTGTTATGTGACGCGGAATTCTGGTTAATTTAAACTATTAACTCATTCACTGCCATTGACGGCTATAGACGTCAAAATTTCGTTTGAACTATTTATTAGTTTCACATTTTTTTTTCCACTTTTGTTAACAAGAGTATGAAAACCTAGAAACTATTTTTACTGTACATTTAGAACAGATATAAATTTGTGATTGATCGTGAATTGACTAGTGAAGGCATGTGATTAATTACAATAAAAATAATTAATCGCCTGATGCCCCTAATAAAAAAAGAAGAAATGATTATTAAAAATTAGGAATGTCAGACGATAATTTTTTTTAATTGTAATTAATCGCATGACTTTTACTAAAACGATTAATCAAAAATGTTTTATCTGTTCTAAATGTACAATAAAAAAAAATCTAGATTTGCATACTCTTGTCAACAAAAGTGGGAAAAAAATGTGAAACTAATAGAAATTGTTCAAATTAATTTTTGACGTCTGTAGCCGTCAATGGCAGTGAATGAGTTAAAAAGAAAAACTTTAACGTAGTTATTTAGCTGACGTTTCATGTGATGAAGTGAAAATGAATACTGTCAACGTTTGAATTTCCAGTGCACCCGGAGGGTATTTCCAAAGGCAATAAACGGGGTTCACTGCACTGCCTAGTAAACCGGCACCATTTGCTTAAATTTATCATTTTGCCACATAGGTATGAGGCAGTTGTCATTGGCAATGGGCTGGCCAATCAGGTATCCAACCCCGACGTGGACGTGGACATTACAAAGCCAGACATTGTGATTCGAAGCCAGATTGCAGTTTTGAAGGAAATGACGAGTTGGCTGAAAGCTGCCTACAGCGGCAATGACATCTCAATTGATAATGGTGAGAATGCTAACCTTTAAATTGCTTATGAGTGCATGTGTGCAAATGCATTACTTTCTGTGTGTGTGTACTCAGACGAGGAAGCCAGCGGCGGAGAGGAGAGCGGCAGCGGTTGCGATTCTCCATCTTGTGACACGGATCGGGACATCTACTTCTCCACTCCTCCCAATCCGGCGGATCCCCGGATTAATCTGGCGGATCCCCGGATTAATCTGGTGCACAGTGAAGCATCAGCTGGTGTGAACCTGCAGGGAAGCGTGGCACTGGCGCTCTGCGGGCTGGCCCTGCTTGCTGCCCACTTGAGATAAAAAAATATTTGGGCCGTGACACGAAGAGAATGACTGAGAACGATGGAGTGAAGGGGAAAACTGTCAGAAAGACTTTAACAAGACTGCCTTCAGGACCTCGGACAGTCCACCATTGGGGAGGGTGGGGTGGGGGGATTCTTCTTAATATTACAATAATTTCACTTTGAATTATTTGTTTGCATGTTTGGAGGACAACAGTGTACAACAATCTGATTCTCATCCCCAGAAAGTCTCCTTTCCCACTAATCTTGACACTCTGCTTGCGCCTGCAGCATTAGGAAAACTATACACACTAAGTGTCTTATTTAGGCAGTTTAATCTCATACTTCGGCGTGTGCCTTCTTCAATCGCCATCGACGGTATATAACTAACACATGGTACCTATGACGGAACATACCTTCCTCGTCATTGCTGTCCTTCCACCCTACAGAGATCTGCAAATAAGATAGACTGTAGTTATATTAGAGCAGTGATGATGAGTGTTCATTTATCACTCTGTGTGCAAACTGTGAATCAACAGCCAGTATGACATTCTGGGAATGGAGAGCTTTGACTTGTTTCTCTCAACTTTGGGGAAATAAGGTAGGCTCTTTGTTCCGTTTGTATTTTTGGAAAGATATAATATCCTGTCAGGGCTGCAGCATTACTTCATACACAAAGAGAGTTACAGCCTTCTTCAGGGGATGGAATCATTCTTTACAAGAGCTTTGAGGGCTCCCTTTGAGTCCAAACCTGCACAGACTCTTATCAGCTATGAACATAATCACAAGCTCAACTTCTAAGTTTTCTCTGTTCAGCAGTTCAGTAGTAAGGTCATACCTCATGCGTGCTCTCTATGTCAGTGCAATCTAGCGATTACGGAGTTGAAAGTGAGTGTTCGAGACGTTATCTGCGGCTGGCGTCCCGGTGAGCGGAGATCAGGCCTGAGAAAAGGAGCAGGACTCTACCGGTGTTGCCCCTGAAGACAGCAAAAAAAGCTGACAAGTCCCAAATGGCCCCCGTTTTTGTACTGTGAGCTCAGTTCACGACTGAAGATCCGACTTTGGGCAGTCTTACATGTTTGAAAGAAATGTGTTCACACGTTCATCTAGTCAAGAGAATCAAAAGCGAGTGCTTCGATCAAATGGACAGATTCTTTTAATACAGGGTTTTTATGTTGAAGAGGTGCTGTATTTTTTTTATAGCTATTTTTGGTATGAAGATATATATTAGGTACTACAGTGGGTTTTGAATGCTACTTTTAGGCGGTTGAACTGGCTCGTGTGCACCTTGGTTGCAGTTCACTTGGACTCCTCATGAACCATTTAATCAGCCTATCCTTACCCTCACAGTCATCATTTCAACTCATGGTTGATGTCGAAGTGCCACCAAAATTAAATCAATGTCTGGTATTGATTATTATTTTTTTTTTTTTTAGATTTTTTTTTTTTTATCCATGCATAAAATAATTGGCAACTTGTAAAGATAAAATGGTTTTACATTTAATTGAATTGTATCTGTTGTGCGGAAATTCCTATCAATTCATTTCATTTGATTATTTGTTGATGTCTTTTCCATTTCATCTTTAAATGATGCCTTTAGTAGCCTTTGTACAGTAATTTATGTGTATCTTTCTGTCACTCTCTGAAATTGGCAAACAGTATCCATAATTTACAGTATTCGTTTTCACTTCATCACACAATCTGGTTTTTAAATATGCAATTTTAAGATTTTTTTTCTTTTAAGTGGGTTTTCCATGTACCTTGACGGACCTTAAACATCCAGCCACAGTGAAGACGGACAGAAAATACCACCTTTTGCCTCTTTGGCTTTGAAATTGACAAGTTGATTGTAAGCTCACGTGAAAATATCTTCAAAATAAGTGAGCAGTCCAGTCACGAAGACTGAGAATGAATCAGTGAAAACGTCTGTTAAAAATCTCACTTTGAAGGAACCCCTATGCAATCCGTTTAAAACCCTGACGCCTTAATTTAAAATAAAGAAGCCTGTGCTTTAGCAACTGGATTTGGCATTACTGTACTTCAATTTGACCGACATTGGTATATCACTAACATTTCTACAAGTGCGTATGCAAGTCTTCATGACTGGGTGAAGAATCCCCCCCACCCCCCCCAAAAAACGAACTCGCAAGCCGGAGCAGCATTTTCCAGATGGCAGGAATTGGTCCCGCTGCAGGATGCTGTGTTTTTGAACCACAGAGCAACTTCAGTCTTGGGACTAAGTTGAATTGGACATGTGTTGGTAGTCTTTAATCTGTCTTTGGCCTCCAAGGAAACTGAATGGACTCAATCATCACTGAGGAGAGAGTGTGTTGAACAACTGAAAAGAAAAGTGAAGTGTAAATAAAGAGCAGCCGTTTTAGATGTCTCTAAAAGAGGCCGTAACATTACAACAGATTTTTACATGTCAGAGTATCTCCTAAATGTTATGGTAAAACAAGATGAGATAGATGTTGAATTGTAAGAAGAAAAAAATGTATATTAAACAACATTTCTTTGTCTTGTTGAAATAAAGACTGCCAATATTTAACTGATTGTGAATATTTTTGTTTTGTCATCTTTAAACTTTTCACCTGGCTCGAAGATCGCAGATGTTGCTAACACTCTAAAAAGTAAAAAATTGTTGGGTCAAAGAAGGACTGACCCAACTTTGTGAGTTATTATATTGATAACCCACAAAACTTTCTTTGGGTTGTTTTGTGGGTTATTGACCCAACCAAATGACCCGGTTCAACTTTTTGAGTTTATTGAATAACCCAAAAAGTTGGATCGATCCCTTTTTGATCCAATATAGGTTAATTCTGACCCAACTGTTTTAGAGTGTAGAAAATAGACAACAGGTATGGCACCACCTTTAGAGAATGCATGTTGTCCTATTAACACTAGAAATGACGCATGGCCAACCAACATTCACTTTAAAAACATTTAGTTTGATCATCAGTTTTGATTTTTAACACCACATATCTTGGATTTTGTAACTGTATCCTTTTATTTTGTATCAGTCCACACATTTGTCACAATTGTTGTTGTGGTGCATACAAAAAAAATAACATTAACAAATGTTCTCAATTATTTTGGCTTCTATAATAATCTGAAGTTGAACAAAAACATGATAGTATTATCATTTGTTATTATGGGCAACAGTTACAAAAACATACTGTCGGTTGTAAAGCACCTGTCTTATTTCTGTTATTTTTTTCCAAAGAGATAATTAAAAATATTAGATATGTATTTCAGAAAGAAAAAAAGATTATTCGATCACATATTCGAGCTCTTCCTTGATATCACTTTTAGTGGGGTCGTACCAATGACACACACACAAACACACACTTATCCCGATAAAACGAAAGATGCTCCATACGTTCTCTCTTTACACCCAAAGCAGCTAAAGCTGGTGCATTGTCTTGCATGAGAATTCTTCTTTTTATACAATGAAACGCCTCATAATTTCTACAGCTCATTTTGAAGTCCATCTATCAGCACCACTCGGGATACAATGGCATGCATCAGTGAACAGCTATTTGAAAAATGAGTACTGTTATTCATGAATTCCTAAGCTCATTGCAAATGTTTCTCCTCGAGAGATTGATTTGGAGTGTCCAAAATACAGCTGCAAGTCATTGGAGGAACGTCCAAGAGATTCACAGGACCTCATAGGTACCAACAGCATGAGAACTGAGTTAATAATGCAAAATAACATTCTTGAGTTCATAAGTAATTTATTAATTTAGCAAGTATATTTTTTCTTTAATTTAGCTAATATGATAAACTAATTATATAAAATAAATACCTGTGATATTGCTCTGTAGAAAGTGCTATAGGCTATATAAGCTCAGTCCATTTACCATTAAACCGACAGTAGAAACAAGTCAACTAAATTCAAATCAATCCATTCATCCGAGATGTGGGTGGGTTACACCCTGAACTGGTCGGCAGCAGGGCACAAGTAGTTACTCACATTTACACCTTGGGGCAATTTAGAGCAGGGGTCACCAAGGGTAGCCCGCCTTTCCAAGAACCACATGAGTAGCCCGTATGCCTTAAAAAAAAAAAAAAAAAGTTCACCAGTGAAGGGACATTGTGATTGTCTAGGAATGTTGTAGAAGTGATCGTTTAAAAATGTAAAAAAAAAAGTTTTGTCGAAATTAGGTGTTGTTTACTAATACTTAAGTTTCCTAATTATTGTAAGAAATCATTTTACATAATCGGTGTCATGCGACAAATACATAGAAGCATGTAGGTAATTTGAATGCATTTGTTATTTCAGAACTGGTATTCATGAAGTAGCTCTCAGTTTCAAAAAGACTGTTGACCCCTGATTTAGATTAGGGTCTACAACCAACCATACTTGTACCAAGATAATAAAGTTCATTATGGTGCATGCTGAGTTTGAAACTTATAAAGTGGAATGTTTCAATTGGTTCAGTGGTTATCTTAGCATCAGCATTAAAAAAAAGATAATGCCTCTCTTTCACTCATTAGTCACCCATTCACACTATTTGGGAAATAGAGAGGCACTAAATACAACGTATGTAACTTTTATTTCCAGTGTAAAATAGTTGATACATCTATGTTCTAACAAATAGTTTTTCACACATTCAATATGGGAGCGACGTTTACGTACGATTATTCAAGAATATTTGTTTACTTTATGTCTAGGGTACATTCGCTGATACTATTTGTGCAACACTGAAAATCGTCCGGCGGAAGTTGGGACCTTGGCCTTGTTACAAAGAAATGGCGAGCGGGATAGGCAGTGAGTATTGTTTTTTTTTCTCCCCCTTTCCGTGGTGTGTTTCTTTGTAGTCTAAAGCACAAACATAGGGAGATTATACTCCAAACCTGGTTATTTAGCTAAATTTGTTTGAAAATAGGACTTGAATCTTCTTAAAGAAACGTAAAATCGCGTAGCTGTTTGTGTCTCACCATAGTGTTCCCCCGTAATAACAGTGCTAAACTAACGTAGATTATCCGTTTATTATCGTATGTTGTTTTGACTATTGTTTCTGCAGTTTCTCTTTCCAATCTTCTTCAATCGGTTGTTGTAACTCCTGTGATTACATTACAAGCAATGTGGTCAGATTTAAACGGTATGTAAACTAGTAACAGTTAGGCTAGTCACCCAAAATAAACTGGAAAATTAGTACATCTACTTAGTGCTCACCATACTTATGTTACGTTTACTTTTCAGTTTATATTACATACATACTGAATCTTTTGGTGCGTAGTCCGCAACGGCATTTTAATGTAAATAAACCCAAAACAACAACAATTCACGTAAATGGGTCTGAGTGTCTGTTGTAATAATGATAATGATGATAATAATAATAATACATTAACAGTCGCCAACTCACCATATAGTATTTAATAATAATAATAATAATTTATTATTTTTATTGTTATTATTACTATGAAAGAGTTTGTATCTCAGTTCTGGTTTTGTAAATGGATTTTTTTTCTTCCCACAATTAACTTTATATATCTTATTTCTTGCTCACTGCTAACTCTTTCATCTTTTTGTGAATATAAATATATTCACAAATTGTTTTGTTGTCGTTATTGTTGTTGTTATTGCTATTATTAGTATAATTATTATTTCATCATACAAATTTGAGAATATTTGTTCAGATTTTTTTGGGATGTCAGTATGATTAGATCAATTGATAAAAAAGCTTCTGAATATTTTATTGACCCTCACTGCGTCTCTACTTTTTACTAGAACATAAGATTCTGAATGTGGGGCCAACAGAGCCATGGTCACTCAGGGAGAAACTATGCCTCGCATCCTCTGTTATGAGGAGTGGTGACCAAAACTGGTAAATAGACAATTTAATATTCCTCTTCTCTGTGTAAAGGATTTCTAACCCTTAACATAATATCGCTTTGTATGGCTTTCTTAAATTGAAGTGAATTTTCCTCTTTTGATACTTGTAGGGTATCTGTAAGTAGAGCCATCAAACCTTTTTCTGAGCCTGGTCGACCACCTGACTGGTTCTCACAGAAGGTAAGAAATAGACCCTGGCCGTTTTCTATTGCGCAGGTAGCATTGATTGATGTCCTCAATATCAGCGATTATTATTTAATCATCTCTTAACGTTTCAGCACTGTGCCTCACAATACTCTGAGCTGCTGGAAGCCACCGAAGCCCCGAAGTCAGTACAAAAAAACCCCCACAACAGACAAAATGCCAAAGCAGTGATTAGTTGTCGCTTTTGCCACATTTGTAAATTGCGTTAAACTCGACTTGTGTTCTAGACGTAAGCGTGGTGAGAAGGGCGAGGTGGTTGAGACCATTGAAGATGTAATTGTTCGTAGACTGACTACTGAGAGGATAGAGGAGCTGAAAAAACTACTACGAGACACGCAAGAACAGTACAGGTACAGCTACGATCTTTAAAGGAATCTTTAAGGATTCATGATGCAACCTGCACACCGCTCACCTTACCTGTGATTTCTGTCTGTGCAGGAAGTTGAAAAAGGAAGTGGAACTGATACAGACAGGTCACATGGACCCCCAGCTGAAAGAACTGTGGGCAGAGATAACATTGTAAGATTTGTTTTGTTTCTTTCATTTGTCAAAGCATCCACGTCATAAAACCCCCCCCAAAAAACATGTCGTTCAATTTCCTATGACAGAAAGAAGAAGCAGGATGAGGAGGAAGCAGAGCGGAAAAGGAAAGCAACAGAAATGGCATACCAAGGTGAGACATGTCAAATACTGATTTCAGAATTAATCTTTTGCAAATTCCTGAATTATAACTAGACAAATCCATGAAGTTAAAATTAAAGTGTACACTTTCAACTTCAATTTCCCAAAATATTTCTTTAAAGTGTTTGAGAACTGAAAATATTTACAGTTGACTGATTGTACCTCCACAAAGGAAATGAGTTCTGTCCATTATGCGGGGCATCTGTCGATCAAATCCTTTCATTGCCGATCACAAAAAAGTAGCTCGTACTTTGCAGTCTGCAGCCAACTAAAGACCAGCCTGTGTGCAGTGTAGCACAATCAAAACAAAAAAATTATCAATATCTAAATGTAGTTCGATCAGAATCTTTTTAAGGCGCTTGGAAGCGCAGTTCCTAAACGTCTCAAGTAATTCCTTTCCAAAACTCATTACAATCTTCCAAATTAATGCACAGCACCCTTAGCTGATATATTATACAAGCAACCATATCAACTGAACACAGTCACCTTTTCTGATAAGTAAATGTGAAGATTTAATCATTTACTTTATTTGGTGATTACAACACTTTTGATGGCTGAAAAAAGGAAGCGGCACAAATAGTTAACTCTAAGATTTCAGTCAACTTGCATACGAGAGGGATGAAAACAACAAAATACTGACAAATGCAAACTGAGCTGTTCACCTTTGAAGTTTCGAATGATACCCTGCTATAATTCATCAAGCATAAGAATGACACACATCTATTTCCTTACATCTCATGAATTATTTGGTTGTTGTTGTTGAAGTCTGTAAATTGGAGTGTGGAAATAGTTTGGAATTTTGAATTCTCAAATGTGTAGAAACCCTGAAAATCTTGCTTTCGACTCTCCCATTAGCCATCTCGTCATAAGCCACTCATTTGTCCCCTGGATGTCCGTTTTGCAGCAAAACACTTTTTTTTTTAATCCGGCCTAAACAGTTTGATAATGTCTGATGAGGTACACTTTTAGTCATTCAGCAATGCATATACTTAGAATATAGTATAATATAAATATATCACAGACGTCGGGCCAAAATGATCGAAATGTCACAATTTGCTAAAGTTCTTTTTCCCCCCTTAAAAAATCTATACTTTTGGTCAGTCCACATGTTGGTGTCATTTTTATGAATTATTGACGGATCGAAAGTGTGGAAAATGGCTTGGTCTTTTTGATGATACAATGTTAATGATTGAACAAACATGCCGTTTTGGGGTTCTCCTGAAAAATCATGATTTTGGAGGTACGGTACATGGTTTAGGTCTGATGCCAGTGATATACTGTATGAACGTGTTCATAAATAATATAGTCATCATCTTAAAGAGAGAAAGAATGTTCAGTTAATGAATAATATATTATTAGCTAATTGTCTTTGTCTTTCAGCTCGTCAGGCAATTAAAAACACACCCAAGCGTCTGCCCAGTGTCACTGTTCGATCCCCTTTGGGGGCCAGTCCCACTAGCCTGGAGTCGCAGACCGACGCCTCAGCCCCCACACCACCCTCCGAACCTGCAGGCATTGTCTCAGATGACCCCGGCGCCCACTCTGTAAGTACAACAGGCTTGTCTCTGTTCTGTAAGTACTCGTCAAACACAATCCTTTTTGCTCTAATTTGTTTGTATTATGTACCCTCAAATATTAGCAATTAGCTTTTAGGGATAGACCGATAATCGGCCCGGCAGATAATCGGCGCTGATATTCAGCATTTTATGAATATCGGCATCTGCCTCTTTTTTTGTTTTGATGGCTGATATATTAAAAACTGTTATTTTTGCTTCGATGGGCGCTTTTCTCCGCCGTCTGCTTTGAGTCAGCGGCTGTTGACTCCCTGCAGCATTGGGCCGCCCACAGCACCATCTGATTGGTTGCTCGTGCTAACCTAATAGCCATTTTTTAGCGGCTATTTGGGAGTTATCCCGGCGTTAGCGTGTGGGTGAATAGTCCGCGAGCTAACAGTTTGCCCGCAAATTAGTGGGCGTTGGCATTATAGTTGATGCAAAAACTGATGGCAAACAAAAAACCTTCAACGTTTAATGTTGCAAATCACAAAAGATAATAAACATGTTCTTGAAGGCATTTAAACCGTCAAGTGCTGGAGTTTTTATTATTATTTTATGATTTAAAATGTTGGCACACTTTTTTTTTTCAACTATCAACTATCAGTTATCGGCCTCCCTGACTACCGATAACCGGTATCGGCCCTGAAAAAAGCATATCACTCTATCTCTATTAGCTTTCCTATTTCCAGATTATATTGGAGCCAATTCGCCCTTCGCTGAAAAACTCAGTTATTTGTCATTTTTGTGCTTAGTCCATTGCTCTTTCTAATATAGAAGTAGTACTTTGGCGCCATTCAGTGGCATCTTTGTGCTAAGGAAGTAGGTGAAGGAGCTACATTAGCCAGACTTAAACCCTGGTTTGTTGCAATTTTATTGCACATCCAAAGGTAATTAAGTGGGAGGCGGCATCAATTTTCACAATAGGGCTCAGTCCTCATTCTCTCCAAATAGCTGGAGTTGACTCTTTTTCAAAACAATGGTTCCCCCCAAAACAACATTCCATGTCCACCTAGTGTCATCATAAAACCTTTATTAAAGGACTTATTATGTCAAGATTATTTTGAATGATGTCAAAATTGTCTTTTCAGAAAATATATTTTAAAAAATGTTAGGTTGTTTGAGTTTCCAAACGCCACTTTGTTCAACCTCTTCTCATTAAAACTTATAGAGCTATCATAAACCGTTACACACTAACATCAATATAACAGCATCCCAAAATTATGCTCAATTGCTAATTCAACATCCTAAAGAAAACTATTAAATTGTCATTGCGTGCTCTGAGTGAATGTGATCAACTCAGTGTGGCTCGGCCCTCACAGACTTGGCATTTCCTCGTTACGATCGTTTGGCCTTATCCGTTTTGTTTACATAGTAACTGTTTGTGTGAGTCCATTTTTTAATGACAGTTAAACTTAACCATGTGGGAATCCTATCTCAAAAGCTCTAAGGTGTATCAGTACCTACACATTACTAGTTGTTAGCATGTTAGCTTTGTTATTGATCTGCCATTGTTGCCTTTTACAGTTTACAGTTTACTGCTGTCCGCTCATTTCATTTTCTGATGCTGTTCCAGGTCCAAGGTGTAGGTTTTTTTCTCCCAGTGACAGACGCTCCAGGCCCAGGACTCAAAGATGGAGGCCTTGCTGCTCTTGTCGAGGACTCTTCACAAAAGAGGCTCCTGCCTCAAAAAGCTACACCCCCACCCTCTCCTCTCCTGTCGGAACTGCTGAAAAAAGGCAACCACATCTCGGCCAGCCCCCGCCTTGTGAGAGCCAGCATAGCCTGAATTTAACAATTCAACAAGCTATTAAGTCACATAATTCATGAAGCAAAGTTATATCCGCAGCAATTTTAGCATAATTTATCATTATTAGTGCGTAAGGTTTATGGATTGCAGTTAAATGACATTGTAGGCAGCAGATGTTTCTCTTAAAATCTATATATATATATATATATATATATATATATATATATATATATATATATATATATATATATATATTGTCAGGATATAGTGTATTTGTTATCCTGTGATAGATGTTGCTGTATAATAAAGTTAGACCACAACAATAATGCCAGAACTGTCTGAGGGTCTTGTTGCACAGAGAAGAATGCAGCATGCCTTGTCAGCATTTGTTTCTGTTGATTTTTCTAAAAAGCCTTAGTTTATTTTCCAAAATGAATCCCCTAATTATCCTTTATACTTAGCCATCTTTAAGTTCTTAACAGTGATTAAAACAGGTTTTTTTCACTTGTGCCAAACTTGCTGTCAAAACAAATGTATGGTTGTCGTATAGTTATTTTCTTCTTGAGTATGCCTAATTTGAAATCATTTGCATCAATGAATGCTACATGTGAGCTGCAATTTTTTTTTTTACAATATATTATTGATCCCATGTCGACCGCTCGCATGTAGTGAATGAAGTCTTAGGGGGTGGGGGTCTTTACAAACCTGCAAATTCCTTATGTTGGTTAATGCTGAGGGTGCCCTGGTTTATTAAACTACTTTTATGACAAGAACATCAAACAATTGTGCTCTTACAGGTTTCTGACGGAGACTCCTCAGCAAGCCTTAGCAATGGAATACAGACTGCTGCTGTTGTCACCACCCCGTTACCACCTGGCCATGATGTCATGACAGGTAAATGTTGTCATTGTAACATAAAGTAAGTTTTGGTTGTTTTATATTGATGTTTTGTGTTATTGAAACTTTTAATCCCAAAAACCCACATAGCTTGTTGATTCTTCAGTTTCATTTGGCAGATTTGATAGTTTTTTTGTTGTTGTTGTTACCAGCAACTACCTCTTTTGTGATTGCTAAGCTAACGGGAAGGGCTCTTTATCAATGTTCTGAATGGGAGAAGGTCTGTGACCTACTGATTTCCCTTGTGGCAGCAACAATTTTAACGTTTGCTCTCAATTTTTGGTTGTAGTGGGGGGAGTTGAAGCTGCAGTGAAGGCAGAGCTTGGTGAAGAGACAGGATTAGTAGAAGAGGACCTTGTCGCTGTGTCTTACATGGGAGACGAACTAGATCTGGAAACAGTGGGCGACATCATTGCCATCATTGAGGAAAAGGTACACACTTAGTCGAGTAAAACTGTTACCTTTTATTTATTTATTTAAATATGTTGGTCTTCAGTTCTGTCTTTGAATCACATGCATTTTGCATGTGCTTGACATGTCAATATTGGGTGGTATATTTTCAAATATTTTCATGCTCATTGAAAAGACAAATGAAAAGTTTTCATTTGAGCTTTATTTGAACAGCAGGTGGCAGTAGTGTGCAATACAGGCAGAGCTCAGTTCATTGCAGCATAGGTCGCAGGCAGGGACCAGATTAAAAAGGTTATGGTCAACAAGCCATTCACTTTCTATAGCGCTTGTCCTCATTAGGGTCAGGGGGTCAGCTTTCTTTGGACAAGAGGCAGTGTACACTCTTGACGATCAAATATTAGTAAACAAGAAATAATAATAATAATAATAATAATCGGCTTCACAAAAAGGATGGATTAGGTCAATTGCATGTACGTACATTTCAAGTGAGACATAATATACAATATGACGATATTATGTTCACTGAATACATGAAAAACTTGCACTTGCCGTAGGGATGCACGATATTGGCGGCCGATAGTTATCTGCAATCATCGACCAATTTGACGTCACACAGATAAACCAGATAATAAAGAAATCCACTGATAATAATAGGCATGTTACGTTGGTCCATCTGTTGTGGTTGTGGCTCAAGTTGTGCCCAACTCCTCAACCCCTCCCCTCTCCTATGTTAGTGTCACATATTTGTGACGTCATAAGGCGCGTAACCTCGTGTTCACCAATGATGCATCATGGCAGTTGCTAGTGTGGACTTTCTTTACTGTCCTGTTATGGAAAATAACTACTTAACACATATTAGTAACGTAGCAAGTTTGTACTGTATTGTGGACACCTGCATTTTCTTTAACAATGAGCTTTTCACTTCTTGTACATAAAGCAATATCGAAGTGACCTTGACTGATAAGCCTACTTGGAACGGACTGCTTGCTTTCCTGTCTAGCTGACCCTCCCTTTTTCCTCCCAAAACCTAACCAGGCTACATACAAATCTTCCCATGATAATTTACTGCGCACACTCTCGCAGATCACTTCTTGTAGACTAGATTTTTCCATCAAAAATTGATCTTTAAAAATCGATTTAGCTGCATATTGAATCAATACGAGAATTGTGCGCTGTAATATCGCAATATATTGCAGAATCGATTTTTTTTTTTAAACTTGTACAAAAGCCAGCAGTATGCGCCACTACCAGTACATCCACTGTACAGTATAAGGCAACTAATCAGATGAAGCGTACTGAGAAGTCATGTTTGCTCTGCTTCCTAGGTGGATGATTCAGTGGAAGTTTTGGATGCAGCAGCAGTGGAAGCAGCACTGTCTCTGTGTGAAGAGGCGGTCTCTGAAGGACACACCCTGCCAGGCCCCTGGGAAACTCAGGAAATCAAGGAATCGGACCAAACATCCGCTGACTCGGAGCACATACAGGAGCCTTGTGATATGGCGACACTTTCTGCCTCCACCCCTGTCAGCCCAGATGCCCCAAATCAACCAGAAACTACGAGCACAGAGGAACAGGTCAAGGAGAACTGTGAGCCAACTGTGACTGAAAGTGATATCACTTTGTGTGCCACCTCGCAAGATGTCGCTGCTGGAAGTGACCCTACAGAAGAGGAGCCCGCAGGCAAGGAGGACACAAATGCAGTAGTGAAGACTGAAGTAGAGGAGTGGAACCAGCCAGAAGCGAACCCACCATGCCTAGGTGAACTAACAAACACACAGATCTTGATGTGCCTGTTTAAAAAAAAAAAAAAAACAATAATAATAACAGTAATTTTTTGACCCACAGATTCCGAAGACAGTTCTGTATCTGGCAGAGAGTCCAAGGTAATAGCATTTTTCAAAAGCTTTCATAATTACACTCACCATGCGCGCAACTATTTAGCAAGTGAGTATTTTGATTATATCATCATTATGCATAAACTTACTAGTAACTAGTAATTGCATTTATTAAGCATATCAGGGGGTGGGGGTGGCTTGAGGAGATCAACACCCTATATCAAGGTGTGAGTAATTATTAGGCAGCTATTTCCCCCTCATGCAAAATGGGCCAACAAGAGATTTAAAAAGTCAGAGGGCAGCATGAATATGATGATATGGTCAAAATACTTACTTGCCTAATCATTGTGCACATATTGTTTGCTGCTGTTGACCCAATTGCTGCATGTACTTGAAATCAGGAGGTGAAAGAGGAGGAAGCAGGGAGCGAGTGTGATCCTGAAGAAGGAATGGAGCTGAAAGAGGACTGCGGAGAGGGTGAGGGTCCCTATTTGTCCGAAGTGGAGCGGGCAGCCAGTGAGAGCGAAGATGGTTATGGGCCGCCCTCTCAACGCTACACAGCCGATTCACTGGCCAGCAGCCCTGCCTCTTCTTCCCAATTGTGAGTAGCCACCTGCTCATCTTTCTGTAGCCATACTTCCATAATTATTTTTTTTTTTTTCACTTTCTTCCCGTTCTCTCTTCTCACCAGATCTACATGTGGTGAGGACCAAGAGGCTGTGCAGGCCCAGAAAATTTGGAAGAAAGCCATAATGCTGGTGTGGAGAGCTGCGGCTAACCACAGGTGGTGCTCTACAGCTTTGCATCAACCCAGAAAACAAATCAATACTGTCCAATATAATTATGCTCATTTTGCAGAGTGCTACCTCCAAAGCTCAACTCTATTTGTTTAACCCCTATCTCAGGTATGCCAGCGTCTTCCTGCAACCTGTGTCAGATGACATCGCCCCTGGTTACCACAGCATTGTACACAGGTGAGATCAGTGTTCATGCAGTACGTATCTAGAAATTCTCAAATGCACCTTGATCTTTTTTAATGATAGACACACAAAAAAAAAAAAAGTACAACAAATTTGCCAAAACGCACACTGTTACAGACCAATGGACCTATCGGCAATTAAGAAGAACATCGAATCAGGCGTGATCCGTACGACAGCAGAATTCCAGCGGGACATCATGCTGATGTTCCAGAATGCTGTCATGTACAACTCGTCAGACCACGACGTCTATCACATGGCCCTGGAGATGCAGCGTGATGTTCTGGAGCACGTCCAGCAGTTCCTGGCCACGCAGCTCATTATGCAGACCTCCGAGAGCGCAATCTCCGCCAAGAGCCTCCGTGGCAGGGAGGGAAATCGCAAGCCAGGCGAGCCAGCTGAGAAGGTGGGTTGAGAAACTTTAAATGAGGGGAAAATGACATTGTGATGTGTTGTATGTTTGCTTGATTGAATTTGGACAATACATTTTTTTCAGGTCTACAGAGAATAAAATGTTTCAGATTAAACGAATAACTAAATGGCAACCGTATATACAAGTATGCTTTGACGGCGCTTTAATTGGGTTCTAATGCAGTGGTCCCTAACCTGGGTTTGATGAGTCAGCTCAGGGGTTCGGCGGAGCTCAAGACACACACCGAATCAAATGATTTGCGATGACTTGCCTCGATTGGCCATTATTGGCTGCAGGTGATCATGTTACGTTGCTTGGCCAATCTGTGCTCCAGGGAATTCGGTGTGCTTAGTAGTCGACTTGTGACTATTGTGATGGTATTTTCGTGTATTTTTTATTTGAATTCCTTCATATCAAATCAAACTTTATTTATATAGCACTTTTCATACATTGAATGCAACTCAAGGTACTATACTACTAAGTATGTCGACTAAAAAATAATGCATAAAGGAATATATGGTGTTCCACAGGGCTCAATTCTGGGGCTGCTGCTGATTTAATTGCTTCTGCTGTCCTGCGTTCCTTTTTAAGAAAACGGTGGTAGTTGTTTTAAAGTGCTCTATAATTATTGAGTTGAGTTAAGTGATGGGAGTCAGCGTCCTAACTGCATGGTTTGCAATGCCAAGTAGAGCCATTCTAGTCCAGCACAACGAGCTATCTAGCAAAACTAAGGGAGCCCTTAAGTTGATTTGGTGAAGATAGCCAAATTTGATTAAAAGGCTGCTCTCCCTGTTTATTTTGTTTACCAGTAAACCCAATACCTTGAATTTGGAATTTCATTGTATTTTCAACAAAGAAGTATTCAGTGAATGTGTATAGGAGAGACTGGTGGGGTTCAGTACCTGAGAAGCACTGCTCTAATGAGATTTACCCGGCCCTCATTGCGGTTTCACAGTCCCGCTCTTTTGCAATTGTTTTGGAATGTAACCCCTGTGTTGGAGGGGGATTTACTGTAGTTTACCCTGAGCATTGATATGTACTTTATTGGAACACATTCATGAGTTGGCATGTCCAAGGTCTTGTAAAATGGTTATAATGATTCTAGATTATGTCATAAATCTTAGGGACCTGTGTAACGCTACTCCTTAAATGTGTTAATCTTGCAGCTAAATACAAAATTCAACTGCCTCAGATTATAATTTAACACTTTTCCTTCTGGTGCGAATGTGTCTTCAACTACATCTATGTCTTGCGTTAGAAATACACTGCACAACCACACGTATTCCTATGGTTGTCAATCGTCTTCTTCTTTTCCAACAAATCCAAATGGAAAAACAAAAACATACAATTTACAGTATTTTCCCCAGTAAGTCATATTGTGACATCTTTGATTTTCTATTGTTAACATTGTTATTAAGAAAAACACACATGCTTTAGAACACTCTCTTGACACAGACGGGAAACCTGAGACATTGTCTTGACTCATGATGTGCCGGACTGTATCTATCCTCCCTGCTCCCCCTTAAGTGCTGTGGTGCAATAATTCCTGGCAATTCCTGCATCAGGCTTCACTTCTCCTCACTAACGTCTGTCTGTCTGTCTGTCTGTGTGTACATATGTGTCTGCCTGCCACTTGACTCTTGATGTTTTGTCACTTGCTGTTGTTACATGAATGCCCAATGAATGAATGAATGATCAATAAGTTCTTATTAGCCTTATGAAAGACCAGTAAATGTTCCAAGTTCCATTCCAATTGTCTATCCATCCAAATTCTATATTGAAAACCAAACATGAACAATCTGTTAACCTGTAATCAATTAAGAAACTTCAGTCAAATGCCCGTTCCAAGTACTTCATGTGAAGCTTGTTGTCATGTTGAGTTGTCATTGTGCTGGAGTTGTTCCGTATACATATTCAAGCCGGCAAATCCAATTAAATGGTAAAAAAAAATTGTCATGAGAAGGCTGGGTTTGCCTTTTCTTGCTTAAATGTCTATCTACTGTGTAGTAGTGTAATTTACGTTTAGCAGATGTCTATAGATATCTATACAGTAAATGTCATTTGCTTAACATTGATCAACTAACACGAATGCTATCCAATACAACATCCGATATTATACTTTAAAAAGATCATGCTCAGTTTTGATTGACATCATCTGAGAGCTGTTAATTTCGCTGTGTTTTCTAATATTTTGGTTACCTCAATTACATGAGTCAAATATATTCGGAATGGCTTTCAGTATTGTGCAGTGCAGTTACCCACCGCAGACAATAATGACGCTGGTTTCGAGTGGCATCTTCATACCTACAAAATCATCACTTTTCAGGAAGAAATGGCACGACTGTTAAACATAAACATTGCCTCATCAAAGAGAGAAAGCCATTCGCAACACTTCAGATAGGTCAATAATTTGTAAACACACACACATGTGTGGACTGACCAATATTATAGATTTGTGGTGCTAAATTTTGACACAGGAGTTTTGGCCCGGGTGTCAGCGACGAGCAAATTATCAAGTGAATACCTCTGTGACAGTGTCGGCCACAACAAAACCTAAATCTCTTTATAAAATTACTGATACGTCTGTATGTGTTGAATACCATCATATTGTACACGTTCCTGCCTATTCGTTTGAGTGTGTGCGTGTTTTTGTTTGGGCGTCGGTCTTTCCACTTGCTTACGCATTTGATGTAAACTTCAATGATGCTTGCTTTCTCACACGTGTACACGTTTGTGCTGTGTGTGCGTGTGTATGTGTGTTCTCCTTCTCACCTCAATGTGTGTCCTTCTGCAGGACATGGTCCCAATGGCCTCTCCTGCTTTCCTTCTCTCTCTCTTTGTAAGTATGCAGGTTATTAATCAGATCTCACCAGAAGCAGGCCCCGGTCCGCACACGCTTTTTGTCATCACAACCACCTCATCAGTTCTTCTCGTCTTCTCTTTTCAGTTTGACATTTTTGGCATGATAGAAGTTTACTGAGCATAATATAGAAGCTAGTCAAAGTTGGGGTAGGCGGGGATAGGGTTATAGTATAGTTATAGTAAATACTCTTACAAATGGACATTTCTGTTTTTAATGGTCCTGAAAAGTGCTCCATTGTGGGATTGCAGCAGCAGAGTGAAGAGCAGCCGCATGCAATAAAGTTGATTATCTTCAAAATAAGACATCTGCAAAAATTGAGCAACATTTTTGTCGATTTTTTGACATTATTGGACCGATGAAATTAGTGAATCATATAAAATTTATGTACATTTTAAATAATGTCCTGTTTATGAATAAAAAGATAGAAATTATAATAAATGTAAAAAAAAAAAACATTGCTGGTGTTGGACCAAATCCTTGTACCTCCACAATGGTTACTTTTCAGGAGACACCAAAAACTTTAAAAATAAAATTTAAAAAAAGCAAAATTGTGACTTAGGAGGTGATTTGTTGATTAATCAGATGATTATTTTTTTTGTGTGCCAGTGTAAGAAACGCACAAATTAATTATGACTGAGTTACTGGTTTGGTATGTAACATGTCAGAAAATAAGCCAAAATGTTCATCGTTGGTTTCCAAAGTAAAAGCAGATGTTAGGATTGTTTATTTTTTATTTTTTGCATTTTTTATTTTGATTCAACACAAAGATCATCTAGCTTTCATAAGGACTGTAAAAATCTGAGAATATTTACTGCCGAGTGTCTGAAATTCCAAGGATTTCTTTATTTTAGATTAAACAAAGTCAATTATCAAAAATAATGATCAATTAATTTGATAATCGATTTTTTTGACCATTGATTATAGCGCCTTACATTTTTATTGTATTAACAAAAATCAAGTTAAACACCTAAACAGTTATTTATAATTATAAATAATAATTTCTATGCAAAGTGCAAACCCAGACAGTGTGATGTTTTTTCTTTCTTTCAGAATTAACTGCAATTGTTTTGTTTCAGCAGAGCATTTGGGACTATATAAGTTTTTTTGAGCAATACATAGATTTGAAAGGTTATCTGCCACGTGATGGCCAAGTTAGTCACCTTTTGACCCGTAGTGCTACTTGTTGCAACTCAACTGTCTTCACTGCTTATCACTGTTTGCCTTTTGGGGTCTACGCATAGTTCACTTCAGTTAAATCAGATGAACTTCTATTAGCTGATAAAAGCAAGATTTGATTGATCGGTGTGTTGCATAATTTGCTAAATCTTCAGAAAACGTTGGCAGTTAGTTGCAACTCTTCATTGTCTTGACACGGCACTGACAAATTGAAGCTTTTAAGAAGGTGATAACCGCAGTCATATGACATTGGTGGCCAACAAATAATGTGTTTTTGTTTTTTTTCTTAGTCCCCTGAAACATTCCATCATTGAACACGAACACGCACTTGAACTGTGCCGAATTGCACCGTTACGTTGCTTGCCGACAGTCCCGGCACACTGACCCATGCCGCTCTCATGTGTATTTTTCCTGTCTGCATGATCTAATTATTTTTCTTCCCCTGAGTTGGATTTTCATTTATCATCATGTTTTTGTGTTCTCCATCTGAGGAGAACCCCCCCCCCCCCCCAAGAGGTGGACCTTCTTTGTGTCTGTGTGTGCCTCAGTTACATCCTCTCACTCTGTCCAGCTGATGTTTGACTCTCTCAACCTAAATGTTAATTATTTTTCTTGCCCCCCCCCCCCCCACACCCTCCCTTCTTTCCCATTGCCTCCTGTTTTTCGCCTCATCCTCCACTACAGGATGGCGGCACCAGAGGTCGCCGTAGTGCAATGGAGGCTGACCTGAAAATGAAAAAATAGACTGAGCAAGACCCACTGAGTCAAAGAAGATGGACCAGGAGGTGGCTTTGGTTTCGTCGTTCAGTAGAGAGCGCTGTTGAGTGTGTAGGCCTCGCGTATTAGCACCCATGCTAGCGCATTTGTGCTTTTCTATAGATGAACATGCGGATGTGTTTACATAGAACAACATCAATTTACTGTACTTCTTCTGCAGTTAGCACCTAGGACCATTTTTAAACTTCTCGTTTGGTGGTGCATTCAAAGACATCGGAGATTGTGGAAAAACTTTGAAGACTTTTCCTGGTTTCAAATCAGTGCGATTTGTTTTTCTACCTATTGACTTGAATATTGTCAGTTTTGAAGCAAAAGTGTTGAACTTTTCTCCATCTTTACAATTTTTTTAAAATTATTATTTTTACTTGCACACGGAGACACAAAAAACGGTTACTTTTTAACAATCCAATAAAACCAAGAGTGGTGGAAGAAGAATATTTTATTCATAGTAATTGAAACCTTAACAGATGCCATTTACAAGCAAACAATGATGGAATCCCAGCTGAGATGTTGCAGCAGTCAGTGAGGAATCACAACAGCAGATTTTAATGGATTTGTACAGGAGGGTGTCATCATGACATGGCATGTTTTAAGGTTTCAATTACTATGAACAAAATATTTTTCTTCCATCACTTTTGGTTTTATTGGATTGTTAAAAAAAAATCATTTTTTGTGTCCCCCTGTATTTTGGAGAACTGAATGATTTGGAGTTGTTGATTGAAACTGTTCATTGTGACAACAATAATTTATTAGTGTTGAGTGAAAATAAAGTTTTTTGCACTTTGTTCAGTTTTGGACTCATGTTTTGTCAATGTCTTTGAACGCGCCACCACCAAAACCAGTTTCAAGTTGAACAGTCCACGTCCAAGAGACACGTTTGTCTTCAAGGCTCTTGATTCATCAACATCTGTAACTAGGGCTGAACAATTTTGAAATATGTACTGTAATTGCAGTTCCCCACCTTAATACTGTCATTGTGATTTCATAAGTGATCATTTTTTTTCAAGGTCCTCATGTCACAATTATTAATGACGGGCAATAAATTATTCTGTATTACAACAAATGAGCAGATTTATTATACATAAATGTTTTAGTGTCGTAGGTTAGCTTTGCGCTAAAAGATAAAAAATGCCAAAATAAATAATATATATGCATAAATAAAAGTACAAAAATAAAAATAAATTAGACTTAAAAAATAAATGTGGCAATAAATATATAAATTTAAATATAAAAAGGCTTTCAGACACTGTCAGCATTAAAATTGTCATGAAATGTTATTTAAATGAGGGGGCGGTCTTAAGTGTGTCTTGGGTTGTGGACTCCGCCGTTTCAAACTGCCTTTTGATGGTAGAGTGAGCAGGGCGGCAAACAATATTTATATTTTTGGGTTGTTTTTATTTCCATTTATATTTATCCATCCATTATTGTAAGTGCTTAATCGTCGTAAGGGTTGCGGGGGTGCTGAAGCCTATCCTAGCCGGCTTCGGGCAGTAGGCGGCGGGGGACACTCTGAACTGGTTACCAGTCAATCACACACGAAGGCGAACAACCATCCACACACTCACAATCGCACCTAAGGACAATTCAGAGTGGTCAATAAGCCCTCCATGCATGTCTTTGGAATGTGGGAGAAAACCCGCACGGGAAGAACATGTAAACTCCACCCAGGAAGGCCGAAGCCCGGACTTGATCTGAAATTGCAGCCATTGCAATTTCAAACTGGCATTCTACAGTTATATTTTATGATTTGATTGTTCAGCCCTATATATAATGATACCAAGACAGTTTTTTCCAACTGTGTAAAGGAAAGTGAATAGAGCCCAAAGAAGCCTTCCTGGACAAAATCAAGTCAAACCTTAATGGAGAGCAGTCAAAATGTGTGGAGTGAGTTTTGCTGAACTAGTGTTGATGTATCCAGTTATCACTTAGGATGTTGCCAGAATTTGTGGCGTGAGCCCAGACAGCTTGTGTAATGTGTTCTAGATGAAAGTAAGAAAACACGTTTTGTGCCCACGTGATGGACCATTTAGTTTGTGTTTGGGTAGCAGATACATGTATCATATGTTTTGTTGTACATTTGTTAAATAAAAGATTGTTTTAAACTATGAAACTGTTCTAATTGCTGTACATTTGATCAAATATAGAAAGCGTGCTTGCACTTTTGATACTCTAAACTACCACACACAAAAATGTGTGAACAAAGCAGAGTGGATGGCACGGCTCAATGGTAGAGTGGTCATCTCCCAACTGGGAGGTTGTAGATTCGATCCTCAGTCTTGTGACCATGTTGAAGTGTCCTTGAGGAAGACACTTAACCCTAATCTGCTCCCAGTGGACATGGCAGTGCTCTGCCTGACAGTTGTTGTATAACGTGAGTCTTTGAAAAAGCACTTTGGGCCACAAAAGCAGTCCATTTACCATGATTTAATATACCTAGTTGGACAGTATGCCAGTGTGTACCCCGACTTTGGCCCAAGGTCATCTGTGATGGATCTTCCGCTCATGTCATCTTAATGAGGACAAAAGATAAATCATTACCATTTCCTTTGTTTCTAAATCTGAAATTGAAGGTCCATGTACCAGCTGCTAAAATAAACTGGAAAAGATTGTGAACAAAAGGCTTTATTTATCATAAATACAAATACCCGCCCCTTCCAGAGGGGATGCATCTAGTGTACACTTGAAACATTCTACAATCTGTGCAAATTAGCAGGTCAAGTTCACAGTTAACAGTTTGACCCCTTACTCAAACAAATTCAAACATTCAACTCTTACCAGTAAACATTAATTGGAACAAAATGCCAGGTTCAGTTCAGAACCTGATTTGTAAAACCTGAGCTTTAACATCCACACGTGTAAACTTGGACTACTCAAGTAGTCCTGGTGGCCCCTGCTCTAGTTAAACTCATGGATGACAGGACTGGCAGAAGAATAAAGCTTCCTCTTTACCACCTTATATTCTGGTCTCAGTTTTAACACTTTACTGCTGTCAAAGATGCGCTTGAGCGGTGGCCAGCCATCATTCATGTCCGCCTTGAACACGACAGACAGTTCAAACGTCGGGGTGACACTCGAGTCGGGGAAAACACACCCCAAAGACTTGAGGCCGTTTTTGGTCTCCACGTAGACCCTAATGGAGGCGCCCCGCAGCCCGCATGGCTCGTCCGTGCAGGAGCAAAGCACATCACGGCCGACCCTGGTGGTCATGTGGCGGGGGAGAAGCAGCACCTTGCACTGGAGGATGGAAGCCTTGGCCTCTGTCAGGCAGCGCTCGATATGGCGAGTCAAGTCTTGTTGAAGGGCTCTCTCCTTGTGCTTCAGACCAGCATCCATGTTGGAAGCTGTGAAGGATAACAAACAAGTTTATGTAGTCATAAAGACTATCCGTCCATTATCTGGACTGCTTAACCTAAAGTTATACTGTATTGCATATTTAGGTTGAACACTTTTGTTATTAAATAGTTGTGTGTTTAAAAGTGCTACGCAGATAGGAGCAAAGCAAACTATATTTGTAGTTTTCCTACATTAAAATATGTATTCATCATTGCTGAGTCTCCAGAAGAGAGAAACTGAATTGAACTGCTCAGCATGACATCAGCTGATTCAAGAACCGCATCACTTGCATCAGAAAGCTTTCGCTTGGTGCTCCTTCCGCTGCATATACTAGTTCTAGTACTAATCCTTAGGTAAAACGCCGTAGTCGCGTTGCATCTTAAATTATTAAATATTAACTAGTTTGTATACTTACAATGCAAAGTGCTGTCGGTCTCGTCGCAACTGTCAATGCTTCCCCGTCGGGGCGAACTGCCTTCGTTTTGACGCAGCGATGCAATCCTGAAAAAGTACGTTCCTATCATGTCCGTGAAGCTTTCTTCCTCTCCCAAGACCGGCACCTTTTTTCCAAAAAGAAGAGCCGCGGTATAGACCATCGTGATTCCTGTTTGTACAATTCCGGTAGCTTGTCCGGACGTTTAGTTTGTTTCTTCTCCATGTACTGAATGAGCTGCGTCAAGTGAGAACATTGCGGAACGTGAGAGCGTCCGAGCTTTTATAGCGGAGGCGTTCGTTGCATCAGCTGAACTCGGGTGTGTGGGCGGGGCTTAGAGCTGTAGAAACTAGAAAGTTCCCGAAGTGTCTCATGGATCTGACGTTACAGGCTCAGCAAGGTAAGAAGTGGCAACACATTTCGACCATAATCTTTTCCAGCAACTGGGAACATGAAATACAAAAATAAAATGTCAGAGAAAACTTATAATCACTCGTTTATGCAGTCAAACTAATTATTTACAATTCCGAGCTTAAGTCACATCACAAGTCAAAATGGCGGTCAACTCAGGGAAATGACCATCTATCTCCGTCCATTGAAAATATTTGAATTTTGATATTAAAATGTGATGAAATGTCATTTGACTACTATGACATGACAATCTGCCTGGTTTGATGGACACTCTGTATATTCATACGACGCAACACTACAAAAGTCAACAACATTTAAGATACCACGTAGAGGTTTAGCCCCGAAAATCTGACATGAGGACGAGGGCGAAGGTCCACTTAGCTATGGAAGTACGGTCGTACAAATAAATCGACTTGTATATTAAGACACGAGTGATAGCACTTAGAAAATGCAATGTTGTTTTCCAGAAATTGTCACCAATTCACCAAAAATACACTAGAGCCCATATCTTTGCTTCTGTTACTGCTATAACAAAATTGGTGTCAAAGGGAGACATTTTTCGAGTCAAAGAATCCAACATAATGGAATTGCCTTCAAGTTTTATAAAGGAACGATTTTCTTAGCATGACCATTAGGGTGTAATGCACAATTCACAAAAGTCATCAGAGTGTTCCTGTTCTTCGAAAAACGTAGTAAAAAAAATTATTTAGACAGTACTTGTGTATTTGACAGTCTGTCACCCAAGGTATTTGCGGAAGGGATATCCACTTGTGTACATATAGGAAAGAATATGCAGTTGGTATCTTTATAGACCTAAAAAAAACAAAAAAGTTTTGATAATCTAGATCACTACTGAAAAAAAGTATAAAGATATGGTGTAAGAGGGTTGTCGCAAAAATGAATGCAGAGTTACTTGGATGACTGATATCAGTATGTTCACTTTAATAGCCTTATATCTTTGCTATTAAAGGTGACTTATGGGGTACTTGGGGTCCTAAATTATTCATATATTAATGATGTATGCAATGTTTCTAGAATACTGAAATATATATGCAAAAATCTTGAACACCTTCTGAATACTGTTGAAAGGGAACTGAACACAATGAAAAAATTGTGTGATGTTAATAAATTATCCCCCCCAAAATTTAAAAAATTGTCTGTGTTACTAAATAAATAACAAAACAAATGAAAATTGTGCATTATATTAAAATAGAAAGTGTATGTAATACTAAACTGTGTGTGTGCGTGCGTGTGTGTGTGTGTGTGTGTGTGCGCGCGCGCGCGTGTGTATGTGCACGTGTGTGCCCATTTGTGTGCCACGTGTAATGAGGCCTAAAAGTAACTTCTATTGTTACTTCCCATTTTGGAATCATTTACCACATATTTGTCTATTCAAACCCTATATACCTGTATATTTATTTGGAATCTAAGTTAACAGTATAGTTTGGTTCCTGGTGCCCTCTATAAATTTCGAAGTGCAATTAAAAAGTGTGATGACATGTGGGGGGTTAAGAATTTACTGTTTTGGCCTACTGGCTGGATCTAAAAATAGAAATAGCACCTACAATTCAATATCTTGTAGGTCCGCATACATTTTTGTTTTTCCAGATAAAAACGTGTAATATAAAAATTTAAGATAGAAGCTTTTCTTTTTACAGTAATGATCGAACAACAATGTTGCCATGTGTTTTTACAGCTGTTGAAACATTGTGGAAAATTATTGCCATTGTATTTGACGATCTGCCTTTACACAAGATAGCGGCGTGGTTGTGATTGCCCCAAGCAAGTCCAGACTTGGTTTTTTTTCTTTTTCTTTCTTTTTCTTTTTTTTTAAGAGCTCAGTATTGTTCATTCGGTAATGTCATCATCAGTGCCCCGTCCTGCTGCGTTGGGTTGGGGGCGCGGGCCGTGTTGGGGTGGGGGGCGCTCCTGCTCCTGGGTTTGCTCTCCGGCCGGTGGCCCCGGCGGGGCCCGGGGGTCGTCCTTTGGCGCTGCCGCGGCCTGGGGGGCCCTGAGGTGTTGCGCTTGCTCTGTCCTGGCGGGGGTCGACGGCTCCCCTCTTTGGTGGAGATTTTCATGCATGCCAGATCCACCACACCAGCATCTATCGAAACTCAGACACAATCTGCTTCTTCCTCAGGTCATTGCATCGGTGGAGGCTGGCGTCTGTGGATCTCACTCTGCTTCGTCTGTCCTTCCTTCCTTTCCTCAGTCTCTCCTTTGGTCTCTTGAGGTCTCCCTGATTTGTTGGAATTTAGATGTTTCTGGGGTGGGTGAAGGAGTCTGGTTGGTGGCCCGGTGGGTGGTGTCTGGTCGGTGCTGGATCTTTGGTCCTTCCTCGGGTCTCCTGACGGCGGTTTAGGTGAACGGTATGGGATTTTTTTATAGGTTTTTGGTGAACTAATGAATACACACACGCACACACGCACATTCACATACTCACCCAAATACAAAATAATTTTAAAAAAGAGAGCAATGATGATCACATGTCAAATCGGTACAATTACCGAATGAACAATACTGAGCTCTTATATATATAAAAAAAGAAATGTCTCTCAGTCTTATTGCATGAACAAACACAACCAGTTCTATATATATTTTTTAAACATTAACCAAGGAACCAGTGTTTCATCATAACTTGCCAGATCAGATTATTCACATGAACAAAAACCACTTCTGATCTCCATTTAATGATTTTTTTTCTTTGAAATACACTCACGAAACAAAGTACATTGTTTAGAAATGTTTTAACCCCACGCCCCAACCAGCATCAAACCCACAAAGCTCCAATCATCCCATATCACAAATAGAATGATTAAACTGGCTTGTTTAGTTCAAACTCGAAGACTGACACTCATTGTTGGAAGAGCGTCAGCATGTCAGCTGATGTCAGCTGCTTACAATGTCATGATTGGTGGAGAACAAGTCTGACCTGTCTCAGTAGTTATAGCCATCCCTGTTTGTGGAAATAAATAAATAACTTTACACAACTGCAAATGGTCAAAACAAGCGCTAGTACTACAGTAAATTTGCAAGAAATATTACTATTAAATGGAAGAATTTAAACATCCATCCATCCATTTTCTTAACCGCTTATCCTCACAAGGGTCGCGGGGGCGCTGGAGCAGCTGGCTTCGGGCAGTAGGTGGGGTACACCCTGAACTGGTTGCCAGCCAATCGCAGGGCAAGAATTTAAACATTCAGTCCAAAATTAATGGCCTAGTCTATATTAAAACATCTCTTATTAAATAGCTGTATTTATTTATTTCAGGTTCCAAGGAGGCAATTAGTCCCCCTTCCCAATAGGGTCCGGTGCTGCTGTGAGGAAAAAAACATGCTCCATTGTTTGGAATTTATCTTGTAAACTAGATGAACAAACATAACCCCAAATGAGCTTCTCAATGTAGTATTATATCGCATAAGCTAAGCCTTAAGCATAATGACATGTCTGATGCAAGTTTACAGAGCAGTTGCATTCTGATAAACAGGTGTGGTGTCAGGTGCCTTATCAAGTGACTGTTTTTGTTTCTGTACTTATTAGGATACATTGTTGTGCTTACTGTGTCTTCCTGTAATGATTATTTCATGTCAACAATCTTTATTCTTGAATATACTGTACGTACCCGTATATTTATTCATCTACAATGGATTACAAATTAATTAGGTCCAGAATAAAGCGCATGTTGACTTATATGATCATTTGTACTGTTGTTGTTCTTACATACTCCGTGAGCTTTTGAATTTGGGACCAGACATTTATTACGATGTTCCAGTCATCATTTTAAGAATTTGAAGGCAGTCAGCATGGACACATTTAATTCATCCCAGGGGCATTTCTCTTCAAAAGCAATCATATAATTTTGTTTGACAGTGGTTGGCTTTATTAAAAACGGTTAAGATGATATGAATACGTTTTACATGTAAGCGCCTTTTGAGGCCCCCAAGGACACCACGGTGTATCAATAATCTAATGAAACAGAATTATACAAAATAAATAAAAACTAATTACGAGGAAGCGCATGAGTGAAAGTGAGTTCTTGAACAGGCATGTTTTAAATTTAGCTATAAAAGTGGGGAAATAATCTGGTGGTAGAGAAGTCCCAAGCAGGGGAGAAGAGCGACTGCAATGTCTGCTTACCACGGCGCTGGCGCGAGCGCAGTCCGGTGGATGAAGGAAGAGGAAGTGAGGGTGCGGGCTGGAATAGCAATGTGGAGTAGGTCAGACAGATAACGCGTCGCAAGATTGTGGATGGCCTTGAAGTGGTGCAGGAGGAGGTTTGAAATTGATTGTTTGATCGGAAGACCAGTGGAGTTGCTGGAAGATGGGAGGGATGTGGTGGACTGAGGGGGTTTTGGTGATGGCAAGGACTGCTGGACCAGTTGAAGCTTGTAAGGAGAAAGTTGCCATTATCAGAATGGGAGGTGACCAGACGGTGGCTTTATATGCTGAAGTATAAGGCGGAAACTGTTAAATGAGCTGTCCAAAATGACTTTGAATTAATCTCACTGTTTATTAACTAAATGTCATGTCCTCTAAACCAGGACAATTGAAATGAAACAAACTGTATTGTATGCACATGACCCTGCCTCTTGCCCAAGGCAGCTGGGCTAGGCTACAGTGAATGAATGAAGCTATTGGCCTCATTGTTCCAATACTTGATACTACTCTGTTAATGAAAGGAAAATAATAATAATAAACGAAATAAAAAATTTTAATTACAGGGTTTTTCCTGGCTCAAAATTAGGCAGAGGTGGTATCATCATGACTATGATGGGTGACACCAGGTATCAGTATCCGTGCCAATACCTGTCTTATTTTAAGGTATCGGTACTCGCGACGGTGACCTATACCATTATCGGCCGCCATTTTACGATCAGGGACTAAAAATTTTAAATGATATGAATACAAAGTTGCCATTTGTAAACTACAATCATTAAAAATGAATCCACTAGCACATATTAAATTGTAAATATAGTTCAGCGTTGTTGTAAAACACTATTATGTTTATTGTATAAACTGTGTTTTTATGACTTTGGTGATGGCTGGAGCGTGCCACCTCCTTCGGTACATAATAGTAAAAAAATAAAAAAAGCAACAAAAAAAAGAAGCTGTTTCTTCTTTGGTTGTTGCCTCAGGTCTTTCCAGTGCACTATAGCGCCATCCTAATGGTGAAACACTGCAACTGCAGTTAAAATGCGTTGCTGCCTAGCTCAATCAACACATCTGGAGCGCTGTGCTGAGCGATATCAGCGGCTCAGGCTGGAGGTGGTGAGCAAATTAGGTGGAGGTGGCCGCCTCTGAATTTTGTGCACAGGGAAAACCCTGAGTAATTATAAAGATTTTTTAAATTAACCTATGAAAAACATAGGCCCTACATTGTTTTTTATTTGTGGTTCAACTGAAATATTTTAAAATATAAACTCATGAAACATGCCGAGACAAAAATGATGGTAAGGGCATGTCCAAACAAGGTGTGTCCTCTAATTAGCATCACAGGTGTCTTCAAAGTTGTAAGCAGTAAATCAGCCCGATGAAAGAGTGTCAGGTAGTCGCTGTGCTGTTTGGTGATATGGTGTGTAAACACACTAAACATGGACCAAACTCTCCTATGAGAGTTCTCATAGGAGATTAGAAAGAAAATTGTAGACAAGTATGTTAAAGGTAAAGGCAATTAAACCAAAATGCCAAACTGCATGTTGACAAGCCACAAAACGTCTGTGAAAATGTCAGATGGACAGATAAGACAAAAGTGGACATTTTTAGCTAGGCACATCCGCTCTATGTTCACAGACTTAAAAATGAAGCAAGCCAAGATACATTCTCAAACTTTTATACAGTTGCGGTCCTGTTTCGTTTAATATGCCATTTTACAGGCAGATGGCGCTGTCACTGCTTTATTAAACAGTTTTTTCATGGCTGAATGGTCACATTTCATCTGGTAGAGGTGCTATTGCTGAAAGTACTACTGTATAGGCTACGGATTGCTCTATACGACACTAACCATTCTAAATTTGAGTTACCCATGCCAGGTACCAAATGATATGAGATAAAGATAATAATGGACAATTTTGAATTGCACCATCAGTAGGTATTCATTTTAAAATGTGATTATTATTGTGGTTTCAGCTCGTAGTGGCATTGAACATATTATGTGAACTGTTTAATATTTGTGTTTTCTATTGTGTTTGGCAAATTTATTAGCCCGCCTGCCATAAATACTGTCCCTTTTGACTTGAGTAAGCTATCAACATATATATATATATATATATATATATATATTGCAGTTGTCCTCTGTAGGGTTACCTGGAGCCTGTCCTATCTGACCTTGGCCGAAAGGACAATTTAGAATCTTGAATGAACCTGTACTGTAGGCAGAAAAATCCCAACAAGAAAACATGCAAACTCCACACAGAAAGTAGCTGAGATCCTAACCTCAGAACTGTGATGCAGACATGCGTTAATAACCACCTGGCCACTGACACTTACATGTGGGATTCCAAAATGAATTAACCTTTAATCTTAATCTTAAACCTTTAATAATTAATCTCATCGTGTGACCCTAACCACCAAAACATAATTAACTAATACAAATAATAAAGAACTCTGATTTTACTTTGTTAAGGTTCTCTAGTTCTCTTTCATTCATTTAATAAAATAACAAATTAGCAATTCAGACCGCACTGATTATACTTCCCAGTAGAAACTATTGCTTGTGGGCCCTACACCTCATCACTGTATCTATTCAGATTTTAGAGATCATGTTGTCCTCAGACTCCAGCTTGTGAAATTTCATTTAATGACTGCTGTTTAACCGCTGTTTATGACCTCGTGGCAGATGGTGGAAGTTTTCTGACACACATCGTAGACCAGTGAGCTCTGTGAGGAGGATATTGCAATATTTATGTTATATTTTTACATTTACAATTATTTGATGTTCCCAAGTGAAAGAGGGTATTTGTGGCTCTGAAAGGAGATCAAATGGAATCAGTTGCATTTCACTCAGTGCATCTCATGTTGATAAATGTCGAGTTGAATGTTGTCAGTGAAGCTGAGGATGAGGACGACATCTGTTGTACAAACAGTCTCATCTTGGCATCAAAACCTTAATTGATTCACTTTTGTTTGTTCTCTCCTCCCAAAGACTCGCATGAGCGACATTTCTGGGTCGGTGCCAGGCAGGGAAGCAGGTTTTTAGGAGAAACAAATAGATGCTGACGTATGAAATAAAGGAAGTATAGCGGTGCCAGTATATGAGTGACCTGTTATGCAGAAAACACGGCTTCAATTCTTGGCCGGTCCCAAGTTTGTAAAAAAAAAAAAAATGGTTGGGTGTTGGGTCAGGAAGTACCTCCTTTGCAAAAACTGTGCCAAACAAATTTATGCTGGTGGCTTGCAGTAGTGTGACACCTGATGGGAGAAGCCCAAAATCCCAAAATTAACAATGTATCATACGAACTGACATAAATGACCAATGCAATCTGTTTATTTGTAGTCCTGGCAGCATTAGGATGAGTTTTTCTCCAGGAAATAAAGTCTCTGTATCGATACCAAAGGTTCATGCATATTTTATTCAAGAGTAAAAAAAGTGGATCGTCCCATGGGGCATGCTTACAGTGTAAGTGACTGGGGAGTTGAAATCAAAAGAGCGAGCAAGAGAGAGACGACTAGAGAGAGAGAGAGAAAAAATGACTTAAAGAAAAGAATCCGTGGCACAGTTGCTATGGCACGGGGTTGCCAGGGGGATTCTCCCAAAGAATTACAGCAAGCTCAACCAAGGAGCAACGCAACAGAAAGAGTAACTATAGCAGAAAGAGCGAGAGCTTAAATATTAAGAATAATGTTCATAATAAATATAATAATCATCCAACCATAAATATCAAATAACAAGAGGAATCAAGATGTATGAGAGTACACTTTTCGCTTTTAAATTGTCGCAGCAACATAATCGGCATTTACTGTTACAATGTGGTTTGCTGCTTGTTGCTTGAACTGCGCATTTTTTCCTTTTTATTAATTTTTTACCATGCAATCATGCTTTTACCGGCCGAATGCCTGTGCCTCTGTATATAGTGTGGTCATTCGATATTAATTTGTATTTCATTAAAGATGATTCCTGTACATTGACAAAGAACTGAATATTCGATGTGGACTCCACACCTTTGAGTCAAAGTGTACTGTCATTCTGTACAGCACTCAAAGAAACGGGACGCGGGTGATGAAAAGAACTGGAAAGAAAAGTCAGCAAAATATAACATTAAGTGAATACAAAAAAGCTAATTAACATTATGTGCAAAATAAATTATTTGTTATTCCTCATTATCAGCCAGAAAAACAAGGGAGAAAAAATCCTACTATAGTGAAACACAGCACAAATATAATTCACATTATCAAATAACTTAACTGTGCATGCACCAATGCGTTAATATAAATGCTTTACAAAGATGTTTTTCCTTTGACTTCTTGTCTTAACAACTGAAGAGTGCATTTCTTCTGTAAAATATAATTTCCTACTTTTTAGGCCAGAGGTTGTTAGCCATCACTGCCATTTGATAGGAAGAGGGTTGTGGGAAGGTAATTAATTTAGAATGACTTCACATTTCAACCAGCATCCCCTCGCATACTACATCAAGCATTCCATTTCTGCTAAGCTGCATCTTGCATCAGGTGTGCAATATAAACGTTCCAAGTATGCTATTTACATACCAAAGCTCAGGAGAGACACTCGCTTCCAATCACAGCCTCGTTTCAGACCTTATTTTTTGTTTCCCCGAGAGCTAGTTAGCCTGAGACCAGAGGGGGGTGAGTGGGCCTCCACTCGAAATCGGGCGGAGGTGTTGTGTTACAAAAGCAAACGGGAATCTCCTCCCCACAATAACAGACGAGGGCTCAGATCAGTTTGCGGCTGCGATCATCTTAGCACATCTCACCGGCCCTCTTTTTTCATCACATTTGTTAAATATAACTGCATGGGCACTGTTAAATGCCATAAAAGCATACTACTGCAAGTTTGGTTCCACTTGTTGCTTTTTGGATGCAAACCGGAACAAGAAGCTTTGATGTTCCTGATGGCCGCACCTTCCATCGACACGGCCGCATGATGCTGTCCACCCACTGGCGATGGCAGACATGCACAGTGAATAGTAGCTACTCCCATTCTGCTCATTTAGTAGTTTCTTTCCTCTTTGTTGTGCAGATACAAGAGAGTTCTCCAAATAGAGAAGACTTCCGGCCACACTTAAGCCTTTACATACAGCAAAGAGAAGGGGTAGATAATCATGTGAGTATGTGTGTGAAACGTATTTGAAATACTGCGCTTGCGTACTGAGTATGTCTATGTACAGATATCAGTCAGGATGGTGCTATAAGGGTGTTGTAACTGTGTCTGGCCGTGTGACAGTACGCATCCATCACTGTATATTGCTGTTGCTATCCGTCCCATTGGGCTCTCCCATATTCATGCGGCCCATTGACAGGCCCACACTGTTGATGGCGTCACGCCGCGGCGGCATTCTCTCGTTGATCCGGTCCAGACCTTTGGCCTCCTCGAAACTGCTGATCCGATGCTGCGGCGAGAAGCCTCGGATGGCTGCAGAGACAAGCGGCCACACACAAACACAAGTTATTATCTAGACGTTTGAAAGAAATGCATGCATCCAAACTCTTGAAGGAAATCCTTTCGACTGACAGTCAGTCCAGCTTAAGTCGCAGTCTAATCGAATTCCACTTTTTAATGCTTTCATTGAATACCAGACGGGACAAACAGATCATTTGGTCCTGTCTTTCTCCCTGAAGCTTTGGGGTTGGATAAACAGAATTTGGTCACACTGCGCATGTTCTTATAGCAGTATCTACAAACATCAGGCAGTGTTTATCTGTTGTTCTCAATGCTGAGCCCGGATTAGCTGGAGGACCTAACTACTGATCCTGGACCAGCAAAGCCCTTAAGAGAGAGTGTGGATGAAACAAAGCACAGCTGTACAGAAGTGGCCATTCGCGTCATCTCTCAAATGTAGTAGTCATGTTTTCATTTATTTCACTACCTTAAATAGCTGACTCATTTAACTGGCCTTAACTAAAACAGTTGTAGCTACACTCTGTACCCTCATAAATAGAGTTGGCAGAACAAGTAAGGCTTATAAAAATGTCGTTTAATCACATTTATGCAATTATTTAATCGTTTCTTCTTTTCATGGGACAACAGTGAAGAAAAGACACTTGGACACAGTGAAAAGTATTCAGGGTGCAACTTATATAACCATGTAAATTAATTGTTCCCTTAAAATGACTCAGAATACAGGCATCAATAGCTAAAGCCCAGGCAATAAAAGTGAACATAGTGAAAATGCCAAAATTGTCAATATTTTGTGTGGCCACCGTTATTTTCAAGCATTGCTTGACTTAACGCTCTTGGGCAAGGAGTTCACCAAAGCTTCATAGATTACCATTAGAATCCTCTTCCGCTCCTGCATGACAACACCATGGAGCTGGTAGATGTAAAAGACGTTACATTCCTTCACCTTGTTTGAGGGTGCCCCAAAGATGTTCAGTAGGGTTTAGATCTGGAGACATGCTTTGCCAGTCCATCACCTTTACACTCTTTAGCAAGGGAGTGGTCATCTTGAAGATGTGTTGAGGGGTCATTATCTTGCTGGAATGCTGCCTTGCGGCTCGGTTTCCAGAGGGAGGTGATCATGCATCATTTTGGGACGACAAGTATTCAGATTGAGTTCTTTGCCATGAAGTGCCTTGTTAACTTTCATTGACCAGTATGAGAGAGCAGTAATTGACCCACCGAATTTAACACACCTGCTCGCTATTCACACCTGAGACCTTGTAACAATAAAGAGTCACATGGCACTCTCGAGGGAAAATTAGTAACTTTACTCAATTTGGACATTTTTACTTAGGGGTGTACTCACCTTTGTTGCTTGGAGTTTTGGTATCAATGGCTGCATTTTAACTTTATTTTGAGGGAACAAACCATTTAAACTGTTTTATAAAATGGCCACAGACCACTTTTCATTGTGTCAAAGATTAATTTCTTCAGTGCTGTCCCATGAAAAGATATAATAAAAAATAATCTGCAGAAATGCGAGGGTTCTACTTACTTTTGTGAGATATTAGTTCCTCCAGTGACAATTTCACACAGTTTCAGCTGCCATCTTTATAACAGTATTTGTCATCAAAAATAAACATTGACAATGAAACGTGATGACAGATACTCCCATTGAAAAGCACCACTTTTAAGACTGCTACTACCTTTTACGAACATGCAGCCACTTACAAATATTCTGCTTCAGTGTACATTCAACAGGGCTAAAGGGTCTATTTACAGTACATCACAGAAAAGAAACACAATACAAGAAATATCCATAATTTATTTGCTTGAACAAATTATGGATTGCAGTTTAGATAAGCCACAGATGACTAAATATACAAATCCAAGTTCCAAAGAGGCTGTGTGAGCAAAAATGTCTAACGCATTCAAGTCAATTATAGCACAAACATCGCCTCACTTTGGTGTTGCTTGGTGTGTGTCAACCACAGTGGTGCAATACCTAACGGGAGGTGCTACTATGCATAATTGTCTCACCTGGGATGTGCAACAACCTCAATGGAAAAGTGTTTGGTTTTTTTCTTCAAAATTAAACATCTATTCACAACCACAGGCCAGATCAGGGTTTACCCTTCTCAATTATGTTGTAGAACTGGAGTATACAGTACTGCAGTTGTGTTCCAAACACGGGGTCGAAATGCAGTGCTTCCTTTGGGGCTTAAGGCCGCATGCCATTGTTGGTGTTCTCCTTTTCTCATAAACTGTTGGATGATTTGTTGAAATCCTAACTTGTAATGAGTACCAAAGCTCAAAATTGGAAACATTTCCCACACATGTCCAGACTTGGATGGATAGTGTTGCAGGCCTTCAATTCCGCATGTGATAATTGATATGCAAACCATTGCTTTCCACACGTCAGTGATTTTGGAACAAGGGTTTGTACAAACCGAAACATTGCAGTTAATTAAAGCGTGCACTTAATCATCAAGCCTCTGCACACAAAATACTGACACATTAAATACATATACCATGACATCAATCTGTTCGGTAGTTTTTATTTTTGAAAGGTCTGCATTGAGGGTTTTTTTAATGCAACATTTTGCCAACTGATCTGTTTAAGGATTAGACCATTATTCTTTTCCACATGATTAAATGCTGACTGTCGCTGCCTGATAACAACCATGCATATTATGTTTCCAATTTATTTATTTATATATTACAGTTGATTTAATAGATGGAAGTATTTTCATAAAACCCATCACAAGCAACTAATATTGGACGGAACTCTGCTTTCTTAGTCATCACTGGATCTAAGTTTTTTTTTTTTTTGAGAATGCTTAAAGACCCTGTAAAGTGGATTGTGGAACTCTACCATTACCATGTGTCAAATTTACAATTCATTTATTTTCACTTTACAGCGATGTGAAGTCGATGTCATCAAAGTTCTGTACGCAATAAACACCTCATGCTGTTCATTTTCCTGGCTGCGGTTAACAAAGTGTAATAAGATAAAACAACAGTTTCCACAATGCTCACAAAGTCATGGAAGCATTGCTAATGGCTAATTTAGTCACCCAGTTTTAACCGGCATGTACCAATCAGACTTGTTTAAGAGAAATGTAAGTGGCCAAAGTGAATGTGTCAGCGTTTGGCATATTAACACAAAGTTATGGCTACCAGCTCTTATTTTACTGTTCCCTAATTCTCTTTGCTTTTTCACAGAGAATAATAAAAGGGACTCTGCACTTCTGTCGTGGAAGTAGTGGATGGGTTTGATGGGCCGATGATTTGGCAGCCAATTGTCATACAACTGCTAAAATCATGTTTCATATGACATTTTTTAAAAACCTGCATAAAGTGGACTTGAAAGGTTGTCATTGGACAGTGACCATGTAGCAAAATGCTTCAAAAGAGTGACTTTTTGGGCCACTATGAAATTTTTGGAGATGGAGTCAAATCATATATCTTTTATACATATTTCCATCATCACAGGCGGCTCACAAGAGGAAACGGATTGATTGCATGGTAACCTTCAACAGCATCTATAACATATTTAATTCGAAACAAAAAAGCGGACAACAAGAGGTCGGATTCACCTCATCCCCCCTCAACAATGTCCAATCCCACCCATCGCCCTGCTTCTCCGATGTGTGTGTTTCAAAATGTTGGTCAAATGTATGCTAGGGGAGAAGGAAGTGTATTTGCTGGTTGTTTGACCAAAAAAAGCAAATGAAGCGTATGTATGTTTGAATATGAATGTGTTTTAATGTGGTGACTTGAGCGAGCTGTGGTTATCGGATTTGTTGTGAGAGCGGATGCAGTTAGAAAAGCTCTGTGCATCATGGGTAAGGAAAATCTATGGCCTCATGAGCATGGGTGGCAGAGAGCGCAGCCATGCTGCTGGAACACACACACACGACCACACACACACTCACGGTGATATGAGTGGCTTTACCTTCAGCATCCTTAACTGTCTCGATGGCTTCTATGGCCTCAATGGTAGCTGAATGATGGCCGGACAGATAAGAGGAGAAAGAGGGGACAGGAAGAAAGATGACAGATTCCGAGAGCAGAGGAAGGAGGCGGAGGAGAAAAAAAAAGGAGTGAAGGCTGAAACATGCTTCTGTGCAGATACACGTCTCTGGATATGACATGGAGGCTTATGGGATATACAGGCCCGCTGTTGTGCGAAACTTGACTCCAATGAATGTTTCAGGCTCAACCCATGTGAGGCCAGCAGAGCAACACTGAGGCTGAGGCAGGTTAGCGGGCACCTGGGGTTAGCGCTAGCTTTGGCTCACTCACACACTATCATTTTCTCTCCTCTCTGGTGCTATCCTTCCCTGTCTGTCTCACACCCACACGCGTACAACCAGCAGGCTGTTAGTATCCTCAGCACCGGTGAAGTGAAGTGGAGAGAGGGAATGAGTCCACAGGGGGGAGGGATGACAGTTGATAAATAGCAGTTTAAGAGGAGAGGAGGAAAAAAGGCAACATGCTTAAAGAATATTTGGAGTTGTGTGTATTATCTTCTTTTTTTTCTTTTTTTTTTGTACAGTTGGGTGTCTGGAGGAGAACTCTGGGTCAAGTGAATGTATGTGATTGTGAAAAACACTCACCGCTCTGTAGAGTCTGTTTGCCACCTGACAGCACTCCGCTTGGTAGCATACCAGTCGGAGTCAGTCCCTTCAGGGTCAACACGTTCTCACTCTCCTCCCTGAGAGTCGGTGAGAGAGTGGGTGGCGGTGGAGGGGAGGAGACCAAGGCTACGTTTAGTAACACTCACCTCTCCGCATTGTGGGTTAAATGGCTCATTTTCAAGGTGCAACAGTGCAAGTCTATGGGGTTCTACTGGATAACTATCTCATGTGACAAAGTGCAACATAAGGGGATTTTCACACAATAATAAAATATCCTATTAGGCTTTTCATCATTTTTTGGGTGTCTTCTAATTGTGAAATATAGTTATAGATGATCATTACAACATTGCCAAAGCAAACATATATATATATATATATACGTATATATATATATATATATGTATATATATATATATACGTATATATGTATATATATATATATATATATGTATATATATATATATATATACGTATATATATATATATATATATATATATATATATATATATATATATATATATATATATATATGAACATCGTACAGTATGTTCTCAAGTCAACTCACCGTAGAACTGAAAACATTTTAGCCATCTTTCCGATGGCACGGATTTTGTTCTTAATCACCTCCTTCCTGGCTGCAGCTGCACTTGCTATAAAAGAGATAAACAACATATTATTTCTCATAAGATTCTGAACTGTGTGTATTCAGGAATGTTAAGATAAATCAGACTGTATGCCCTTCGTGGCAGTGTCGAGTGTTCTTACCATCGAAGATCTCATCGCCATCATTCATGAGTTCGTCATCAGAGCAGATACTCAAGACATTGACCAGCATTTCTGTCACTACAAATAGAAATATTCATAGTAGGCTTACTACAAAATGACTACATGATTTTGTTTGCCACATTATTATTATTAGCCTGGAAAAACCTTTTGCATGTGTATAACCATCCACCATAGCGGGCTCAATCCTTTTATAATGCATATTGGTATTTAATTCATGAATAACTTATGGTTAAAAGCTAAAGATGCCAAGTCAATTGTGAATCATGTTTGTGCTGAACACTAATGGAAAACATTTGCATCATACTGTCGATAGGGCCTTTGTGTCTATGCAACTCACTGCCTTGAACTCAGACAGACTAGGATTCATCATTGTCTTCTTTTAAATTTCTTCTAAAAGCTTACTGTTATCATGCATGAATTTGGGAGGAACACATTCAACATAATGTTAGCATTAAACCGAGACACTATTCTCAGTGTACCATCCCATCCAAATAATGTATACGTTTTTTAAGCTAATGTTTTGCATTACAATATTGCTTTGAACTCATTCACTGCCATTGACAGCTATAGACATAAAAAAATAATTGCAACTATTTCTATTAGTTTAACATTTTTTTCATTTTCGTTAACAAGAGTATGAAAACCTAGAAAATATTTTTTTTTTGTACTTTTAGAACAGATTGATCATTTATCGTGAGTTAACTAGGGAAGTCATGCGATTAATTACGATTACAAATTGTAATCGCCTGATGTCTGATACATTTTTAATAATCTTTTCTTAAAAATAAAAATGTAATAAATGTTTTTTTTCTTTTAAAAGATTATTAAAAATGTGGGGCGTCAGGCGATTACAATTTTTTATCGTAATTACTCGCATGACTTCACTAGTTAACGATTAATCACAAATGTTATATTTGTTCTAATACAATCAACAAAAAATCTAAGTTTTCATATTCTTGTTAACAAAAGTGAGAAAAAAGTGTTTAACTAATAGAAATAGTTCAAATGAATTTTTTAACGTCTATAGCCGTCAATGGGAGTGAATGAGTTAAGATCCACACACACATTAAATAATGTAAATGTAACATACATAATAGGAACGTAATTTTTCTGTATTTTTACCTTAACCTAAAACACTTCAAACAATAAACCCACAACCATCACCTAGTGAAGGACAAATCTGACTGAGCTCTGTCCACCCACCAGTCTTTAATCCTCTAAGTCGGGGCTAGCCACTTTTTAAGCTGAGATAATAGCTACATGTTATGAAGTGAATTCAGAACAATATAACTGAATGGATCTTGACTTTTATAAGTATGCATGTATTGTATATCAGACCATTCCAAGGATATATGCATTGGATACTGAATATCATTAGCAATAACAAATAACCACAATAATTAATTAGCAAGGCCCCCAAAATTTAAAGTGCTGTATTTGTGTTTTCCTATATGCCTGTATAAGGGCAACCTACTTCCTGGTTGATAAACAAATGTGCTTTGCTATCATGATTCTGGGTGAGGGGCAATTGCATTGGTGCCAATAAGAATCCAACATGTTCTTCCTTGGCTCATACGGCACCTGTGCTACATTCCTGTTGCATAATCACACTGTATCTGTTCTACTATTTCGTTTTTCAGTATATCAAAATAACACTGGTGTCATTTGGTATAAACATAACTAATATTACTAACAGCATTTACTTCCGTGACGTAATTGCAAAGGTTGCGAGATAAATACGCAACAAATATACTGTATGTGTGCCTGCGCATGATACCCTTTTCTCCCACAAAAGGCAGCGACCAGGTGAAGACGTCCATAAAGTTAGGCAGCCAGTACGGGTGAGGAGAGCAGTTGAACTGACGGATGTTCATTACGTTGTTCTCATATTTCAGCACTGCCGCTGCAAACACAAACACTTGATCTCAACTTACTGTTTGTATTACTGGAATCCTATCAAATACATATGCGAGTGTTGAGGGTTACCTTTGTTATTGTAGACATCCAGGTAGTTTGGAGCAGAGAAAATGGTGATGAGTGAAGGAAAACCTGTCGTCTGACTCTTTCTGTACATACGATACCTATAAGGACATTTTCATAGAGTTAGGTTTGTAGGCTGAATATTGTCTCAAAAATAATTCATGTATGAAGTTGCTTTGTTTGAACCATGAACTGTAGGAATATTAGACTCATGGAGCACAACCTAACGAGACAGTTGATGGCAGATAAAATGTTACTAATGGGTTCACCAAACTGAACGAGTACAGCAGCAACCACAAGTGGAATAATGCTGCCTTAATTGCTGCATTACATTGAGAGGATTTTTTTCTCTCTCAGATAACAGATGCCGGGGAGGATTTATGGGTCAGAGAGAATATTTTGACCCTACCCTATTTTCTCAATGTAGGGTGCAAACCCCATATCATATATCAGTATAGTTGGTCAGCTCCAAATAAACCTTCACTTGTGAATAAGGCAAACGGAGGTTAAATTCTGGAATGTACAGTACAAAGGGGTTAACGTTGGTGCAAAAGTAACCTCTTTGCTTTGCTGCTTAATGACCTTTTTCACAATCTTTATATTAACATAGTCGTGACAGTGTTTTAATAAGTTTAAGGAGAACTAAACCCAAGATGTCAAATCTTCTGTTACATTTTAGGTCTTTTCAATCATTCCAGGGTGCGAATTTACAAAAATGTGACATGTCAAGCCATGCTGCTTGCTTAATTTACTAACAAATTCAGACAGTGTTGGTAAACTCAGCCTCAGTGGTAGAGTGTCTGCCCTGAGACTGGGAGGTTGTGGGTTCAATCCCCCGGCCGGGTCATACCAAAGACTATAAAAATGGGACCCATTGCCGCCCTGCTTGACACTCAGCTTTAAGGGTTGGGATTAGATCACCAAATGATTCTAGAGCGCGGCCCCTACTGCTGCTCACCGCTCCCTTAGGGGATGGGTCAAATGCGGAGAATGGATTTCGCCCCACTTAGGTGGGTGTAACAATCAGTGGTACTTTAATATTCTATGATGACAAGCTACACATCGGTAAAATTCGCAATGTGTTGATGGTCTGTTACCGTAATGCATAGCATGAACAATCATTGTCATTGATTTAGAATAGAGGCTGGCCTGACCCCGGTTATATTGCCACTATATACTGTACACTAACATCAACAACGCCATCCTGAAATCATGTTCAGTGTAAAAACAAACAAAAACACTAATTAATTATACTGTAACGTCGTTGTTAAAACTTTTCAGTGGCAGTTTAATTGGTGGAAATGAATTTTCGCAGTGCAAACTTACGTACTTTTGATGCTGAAAGCCTGACAGAGTTGCAGTTCCTACCGAACCATTCCTAACCAACCAGATTTACAGAAATGAGTAAAAACTATTTCTAAAAATGTATTTATATGCTCTCTCTATATCGCTGATTTTCACCTATGAAGGGTTCACTAAATGGTTTAAATGTATTTATTTATTTTAAAAAGAAGCATCAATCAAACAAATATTTATTACAATAATGTTTGTGCGAAAGGTTTTGTTTTGGAAATTGTACGGTGGGATGGATCAAATGTTTTTCTCTGGCTCACAGCATGTAATTTCCTCACGCCTGTGTGTGTTTGTGTTTTAAAAAAAATACTTTATTTAGCTTTTTGTGTGATGTTTTCAACCTTTCCCACCCCTATGGCATCAAGGTAACTGTCTCGAATCATAATGACACTGCCCATCTGTTCGTCATCCTTCATGATCAACACATCTAACGGTTGCCTAGGAATTTCACACATCACTGTATTTCCCGGGTTGTCGAAAGAAGAAAATGTCCCAGTGCAATTCTCTTTCCGACTAAAAACTAATTCTACAGTCAGCTTACCCGGCGTCCTGTGCTTCATGTGCTCTAATGATGGAAAGCAAGTTGTTGGTCTGTAAAAACTCACAAACTGCCGGGTAACTGGAATAGGAAAAAGGAGAGAAAAGGAAAGTCAGTGAATCTTCATAAAAGCCCCGACAACACCATCAAATATAATGTCCCGTTATGCAAACTGTATGAGTGATGAAAATCTGCAAAGTTTGGATGATATAATATTGCTGGGGCCATGGACACTATTCCAATATCCTCAATAAAGTAGCTTATTCTAAACTTTTAGAAAATCACTGTCTTTGTTAGAGATGGCGTGCTGCATGAACAACTTCTACAGCAGGAACTTCCCACAAATTAAAAGGGCCCGCCATCCCTCTTTAAAGTGCAGCTTGTCTGGTTACATTTTGACAGTTTCATGTGCATCTTTCATCTTCTCACCGCCAACATCATCGTGCACTTCTCCTATGTTGCTCTCGCTGTGTCTTAATATCAGTCGGTATCTGGCAGGGGGGGTAGCCTGTCGTCATAGCAACAGAACCGTGCAGCTTCCCTAGGGATTGTGGGATATCGTTTCATGCCGAAACAGAACTGCGTGCATGTGTTTGCGAGCGCGCTGTGTTTATGTGTTTAATCTCATAACCGTGTGTCTGTGTGTGTCCACATGTGTGTATGAACTGGCCAAGATTTGCGTCTCCAGTGCTAATCCTAGTGATGGTTATTGGATCTTGGACCATAGGAGGATTTGCTCTCTTCTTGTCACTATCCTGTCCTAAACCAATAGCTTTAAGTGCACATAAAACATATGAGACTTCTGATTTGTAAATTCAAGTTATAACAGTTTAAGCACCATGTAATATCAGCCTGATGCATCAGCATCGAAATCATGTTTTTCTTGGGTACTTTGCGGGGGTCATTTTTTTTGGTTTTACCTATAGAAATAGGAGCAGCCTCTGACTGTGTTGTGTCCAAAGTACTCTTGGGTCTTCTCATTGCCAAAATCTTCAAGTGGGTCTGCCCACAACAAGTCACACATGGGCCCAAACGCCGGAGGCTCCTTGAATCGGTCCAACTAGAACACGCAATCGACACACAAAAACACACCGACATGAAGGCTGTGGGGAACGCACCCTTTTTTACCTCACAGAAACAGATGCACCAGCACGTCATGTAAATGACAGGAAAGAAAAGCAAACACATCACACACACACACATACACTATAGATCATTTCCATGGCAACCCCCCACCACCCAGGAGGTAGAGGATGTCACACCAGCAGATTCACCATGGAAACACTGCCATTAGATGAGGAAGTGTGTGTTCTCTCGATATCTCCATGCTCATATGGAGTTTTGCATGTTGTATTTCATTCAGCACGTACAGTGTGTGCTCTGCGATTTGCAAGGGTTTACCGAACTGCTTGACTAAAGTCAGCTCGGATCCAGGTCACCTGTGACCCTAATGAAGATAAGTGCGATATATAATGGATGATGGATGGACTATGGCTTTACTACCGTAATAGCATAGGTTAATGACAGTGTATCCTGCCTTAAAGACACTGGAAAAAAAACAACCTATATAATTTACCCAATACATGTAGGGTAACAATTTGCAGCCACTTTAATTGGGTAAATATAAATTATACAGTGTGGTTAAATATCACATTCATTCAGTAATTATGAAATACTTAAATATGTTGGGTAGAGTTTACCTAACATTTTCTTAGTATACTACTACTCAAAATGTATTTGTATGTTGGACGTAACTTGTTTTGAACAACAACAACATTTATCACAATAAAGGAGAATGACATTATTTCATCATAAACAAATTAGTTCAAACAGTCTTCGCGAGTGAGAAACCCTAAGTATTAAGTACTTTAAAATACATACTACAATACTTAATAATAGCATATAATAAAAATAATAATTATGATTATTATTATAAAATACATATGAAAGTATTCTATATACATACATATTTTTAAGTGCTTACATAAATAACGTAAGGTAATGTGGTCACTTTTGTCATAGGAAGAACCTTCTTTTTGATCACCTCTAAAGCCTTGTACATGGCTGAGAAGTCATTGTTTGTGAGACCAATTACTGTCATGGTTTCATGAAATAAACTGTCAAACATTAAAAATACAAGCAGGAAAAAAACGTTTATAATTGTGAAAAAGTAACAGTCATTGTACTTTTTAGACATGGTTTGTTTGTGCCATCAATTGCAGTGTGAAAAATGGAGATCACTCTGATTGGCTGTTTAGCTAGAAAATGCAAATCATTCTTCCTCTGGACGGAAGACTTGATGACGGCATGCTACGGCAACTCCAATCAGACAAACTACATGACACTCCATTATGTGCTCGTTAAACGTCGTAGAGTGATGACACGTTTTGTTCGTTTTTTCTCGGTAACACTTTTTACATAATAGATAGTGTAAGTTAAATTTACGCTGAATTTGGCAATTCCTTTGCTGTCTAAAGTAATCAGGTAAATTTTATATGGCTTTTGTAGGTTAATTTTGCCTCTTTCCAAAATCGTTTTTTACAGTGTAGAAGTTTTAGTTTTCAGCCACAAAAGTGCCACCTGATTTAAGCACAAAGGAGAATATGCTCCCAAGAGAGTTTTGAAAATGACAACATTTAATGCAACAGGTCCAAACAAAGCAGAGTGAGGTTATCTCGTGGTGTGCATGCGACAAGTTTGTGGCGTGTGCACCTTTTTGATGTCGTCCAGCGTGTGGATCTCTGGCGAAAGGCCCCCGTGCACGCAGAGAAACTGCTGGTTCATCAGGGCTGCTAGGGGCAGGCAATCAAACGCCTCCATGCAGGAGTCATACACCTGCTCCGAATACTTAATCTTACCTGCGGGACATTTGGGGACACAAGTGGAGTTTGGATGTAAGAAAGATCAAAGCTGGGACTGAAAGCATTACGTGACTTTCATTACTAGCTAATTTATGCACAAATGAAAACAAATACAAGACATAGCATGGCATAGGTGCAATATATGCTTTCAAGACTTCTGTTTTCAGGGAGTAAAATCCTGACCCAAATATGAGCATGAAGCGGCACAGAGACACTGCGAGGCAGATTGTTTTGTTCTAAAAACAAATCCTTCTTTGATTTGGCAGCACTATCACTTATGACATCCAACAGGATGTATCTTGAAAGTACATTTAGCACACAGCCCTGACAATGCGTCCCAACACAAAAGCAATGTCAATGGATTAAAATAGCAGAAAGCTAGAATTGCCAGAAAAGGAACGGAGAGGCGGATTTTGGCTGCAGGAGTAACAGGATAATAATAATTTAATGAAGAGAGAAGGAGGACGTTTGGAAATGATACAAAAGAGAAGAAAGGATGGGGGCAACATTTGTGGAGAGGAGCAGGAAAAGGGAGCGGTTGAGGACAGGCGATGATGTATTCCAACCAAGGCTAGCATTGTGTGAGCCTTGAGGTGTGAGTGTGTGCGTGTGTGTGTGTCTGCCAGGAGTGTCATTGTCGTCCTCTCCATGTGCCTCGTGTGTAACAAGAGATCATTATTGCCAGGTGTCAGCTCTTTTCCTCTTTTTCTTGTTCTCTCTCTCTCACACACACATTTCTGAAGATACTGCAAAAACGAACGTACACACACACACACACACACATGAAGCAGATGGTAATTGAGGGCGACCACCATTCGCCAAGAGCGCCAAGGGAAATTAGCTTCCTCGTCCCCTGGCCAATCAGACACAGAGGAGGAAGTCCCTGAGCCAATCATTGCAGGCCAAATTAATTTGCCGCTAATCACCCGCTCTCAGACAGGACTCACAGGCAGAAAGAGGGATGGAAGAATGAGATGAAAGAAAGATGGAGAAGGCTGGATTGTGGGAAATGAAGGCGGAAGGGCTCAGCTAAGAAGAAGATTGAGGAATGTGGAGATTTAATCCAATACTAAATACTTACACTGCACTACAAAACACTATACAATGGGATTGTTGCACATGCATTCTGTATAGCAGAAAACCGACGACATTGGTGGCTCGGGCCTCTTAGACGTGAAATTAAAAACACGTGCGTATGCAGCAATCCCACTGGACACTTTGGCCAACGTTAGCCAAGCAGTAGTTCGCTGTACACATTATTGTCCGGAAGCTAATGGTTACCACTTTGAGTACTTCTTGTAATTGTGCAGGTCAAACGTAACTTTTATTAGACATTCATGCAAGTTTTAATATTACTGACTCGCATTTACATTACTTTGAATTACACGCTGTCTATTTGCACAACATGCAGCGAAAGGGAATAAAACTGCACTTCCTGCATTCAAGGGAGCTATTGTGTATTTTAATTCAGAGTCATGGAAGTATGTCGTCATTTGAAGGACCAGAGAGAAAAAATTTATAAAAAAATCTATAAATATCTATACTATTGCCCTGCTCATCAAAAAACAAAAAAATCATACATCTAGAAGTATTTTTATTACAATATTTCATTTTTAATTATTTCATTTTTGTCCCCTTTCAATGTGACCCAGCTGGACAAGAGAGTGCACAATAAAAAAAATAATTAAAAAATTTAGAAGTCTACATTCAACACGTTAGTTCTCAAGCTTCTTACTGTGTCATCTTATGCGGCAAATTAATAACCGCAAGGAGCATATACTGGTAATTGCATCATTTCTGATTATACTGCTGAAGTTGCGTTGTATGTATAGTACAGTGCAAAATAAATTTGAATCCAGAACCTCTAAGGCTACAAAGCTAACCATTAAAGCCACACCGTGTTGCTTAAATGATAATTCCGTAAAATGATCAATAAAAGGCAACAATGTTGAGAACTGTTTGTTGCTTTACTGAATCACTTTCAACCAAGAAATCGCACTGCATAAGTGGCAATGACACAAAAGGAAGAACAAGCGAGTGACATTTGGAGGGAACAAAAGAGTTACTCACATTCTTGTTTGAAGGTGAAATATTCCGTCAGATGTCTACATTCATGGTTTCCCCGTAGAAGAAAGAGTGTCTTTGGATAGAGGATTTTCAGTGACCACAAGTACAGCACACACTAAATGTTCACCGGGGAAGAGAAAGAATTAGAAGACATTCATTAAGAACAAAATAGTCATTTCACAAGTGAAATGAGTTGAATTTTAAACTCATTTTTAGCCTTTTTAGTTTGTTCCTGCTTAGAGTACAGTCACACAATCGGACATTTTGAATTCTTGTTTGAATTATTTGTCGCATCGCACAACTGTCTATCCGCCAAAATGCAAATGTCTTGAGAGGAAACAAAACACAGATATGAACTTGATCTGGTCATGTTCCGGTAACAATGACCAATGGCCTAATGTGTCTATATCAAGAAAAACTATATCATGCCACAAAGTAAACTGAACTTCAAACGTCTCAACTCAAACTGAATTCGGCATCAAATGGTCCCAGTTGATATCCTCAAAGTAACTGCTCTACATTAGGTCTATCCGCCCTTGAGTGTAACAAAGGTGGACTAAATATTGCTCACCTCCCTCCAAACTGTCACTGACATAACACTCATCCCATCACGGTTCACTTCAGCCAGACAATGTGATCACAGAAATACCTTCATGCACTTGCATCGCAGACAAATGGCCAGTCCAATCATTTCCTATTCTTTTTGCAGCCAAATCTCCATGAACAATATGGAGAGGTTGAATCCACACACTTGCTTTATGTAAATCTGTCAATTATAGCACTCAGATACATTAAAGTCATCTAGATTTAAAGGCAGAATAGGGTATTTTAAGTTCCTGAAAATGATTGGAAAGCAGCGGTGGCACTGTGAGTGAGTTGTTGCATGCATTTGTTTGTTAGTCTGTGACCCTCTGCAGCTGTCCACTCTTAATACTCAAGAACAAAAACAAGCCAATTCCAATTTCAGTCATTTAGTCTCTTTATTCCTCATGTGAAAACTAAACTACTGCATTTCTGCCAAACGTTGCGCCAACCAAGGTGGTGATCATTATATTTCATTTTGACTTTTGTTGTTTGATTTCAGTTAGCTTTTCAAACAGGTTTGTTAGTTTACATTTTTCAAAACTTTCATTTTAGTTGTTTTTTTAATCGGCTTTAGTATTTTATTTAGTTTTTAATACATGGAGTATTTGTCGAGTCTAAAACAAGGAAATGTCGTGAAGTATTGTGTAATAAATAGTGTTGTTCCGATACCGTTTTTTGGCCCCCCGATAGAGATTCCGATACCCAATTATGCAGTATCAGCCGATGCCGATACCGTACCAATACCGAGTTGTTGTTGTTTTCCCCAACATGAAAAAGCTGCCCTGCCATTGGTTCAGAGCATTCAAGGCTGTTTGACTGTTTGACCTTCCAGCAATACCGAAATAAATACTGTACATTTACGAATTGGCAAAGATGAAAATGAAGGACATGTTCACGATAATTTTAGTTAAATTTTATTAGTTTCATAAACGTATGATGTCATTTTGAATAATTTTTCAATTTTAGTGCGTTATTTCATGAATTTTTATAATAATTTTGGTGCTCATGCGTGCGTGTGTGGGTGAGTTTTTTTTTGTCTACCCCCCCAAAAATGTGTTTGATTGATTGATTGTAAGTGTTTTAAATGTGATCAAAGTGTTTGGGAATCATACTTTGTGGTATACAGTAGTTATGGTTTGAACTATTAACAGACAATCTGTAGATGCATTTTTACCTCAATACTGAAATAGCCTCTGTCCACATAGTCCCCCAGGAAGAGGTAGCGCGTGTTGGCAGGTGAACCTCCCACTTCGAACAACTTCATCAGATCGAAGAACTGGCCGTGGATATCTCCACACACTGTAATGACATATGACGGAGAGCGTAGCATCGGTCACATAAGAAATTGGAGTTTGCTGGGTTTATAGTACACTGCAGGTCCAATAACCCAATTCCCATTCAATGCCCATATCCGATTTTTCAAGAGTTCATTCACATGTATATTTTAAGTGACGCATCCGACTGGCATCAAAGAAGAGAGTCTTGTCTCGTGGATGTTGTCAGCCACTGAACCTCAAATATGCATGTTGCATTTTATATGCCTGTGTACTGTACCACCTCAAATGAGGCTTCTTGTTTGAAGCTGTCACATTGTGAAGGACTTGAGGACCGTATGATATGCCGGCATCAGACTTCTCATCCGCCTCTCTCACAATCTGTCCGCTTTCACGTAGTCAAGTTCCCCTCTGCAGCCGCTTTACTTGAGATCTTTTGCATCTTTTTGAAATTGAGCCATGCACATCTGCATCTTCAGCAGTCAACTGTCAATCTTTATTGCGTCAAGGAAGCCATTTTACATGAGCAAAATCTCCCAGCGCAACATCAAACAAAAATGTCACCAGAAAAAGAATACAAAAAAAATGGCAATCTCGTCTCAATTTACACACAAACTTATTTGGTGTGGAATGTGGAAAACAAAGCTAATTTACATGCATGACGCCATGACTGTTTAACGGGTGATAGGTAGGTAACGATATCCAAACATCACAATACGATAATTATCATGATATTGTGGGGAGGTTGGCGATACAAAAAGGTCACAATATTGTAAAAAAAAAAAAGAGCTCATACTAATGCACACACGTATTGAGTTCCTCCACATATTGACACGGTTCACAAGCATATTACATTCCTCTTCATCTGACCATCTGATTTTAAACATAGAAGGGCCAAAACATGCCATATGAAAATTAAACTGCACTTAAAAAACTGCCACCAGAGGGTGCTAGAACTGCACAAATCAACTTGACTTTTTTAAAGAATGTGCTGCTTTTAACTCATTCACTGCCATTGACGCCTATATACATAAAAAATTCATTTTAACTATTTTTTATTAGTTTAACATTTTTTCCACTTTTGTTAACACGAGTAAGAAAACCTAGAATTTTTTATTGTATATTTAGAAGAGATATAAAATGTGAGTTAACTAGTTAAGTCATGCGATTAATTACAATAATCGCCTGACGCCCCTAATTTTTAATAATCTTTTCTTTTTTTAATCTTTTTTTTTTTAAAGAAAAGATTCTCTTAAAATATATTTTTTTCCTTTTTAAATATTTTCTTTAAGAAAAGATTATTAAGAATTAGGTGCGTCAGGTGATTAAATTTTTAATTGTAATTAATCGCATGACTTCACTAGTTAGCTCACGATTAAAAAAAAATTATAAAAAATTAGGGGCGTCAGGTAATCAAATGTTTTAATTGTAATTAATCGCATGACTTCACTAGTTAACTCACAATTAATCACAAATGTTATAGCTGTTCTAAATGTGCAATAAAAAAATTCTAGGTTTTCATACTCTTGTTAACAAAAGTGGGAAAAATGTTAAACTAATAGAAATAGTTGACGTATATAGACGTCAATGGCAGTGAATGAGTTAATATCGCGACATGACGCCGATGATATATTGTGGCAGTTATAATATCGCAATATCACGATATTGCCGTTATTGTTACATCTCTAATGATGACGGGTGGATACATATAGGACTAAGATGCCACTCAGAGATAAACAAATGTATTTTTGTAATTAATAAATAATAATGTTTGGAAAAATTGAGTGAAATTGGATAATTGCCCACAGCACCCCTAATGATCTCTCACCACATACTAGCGTGCCACAGCACCCTAGTTGAGAATTTATGGTGTAAACAATGGGACCAACTCCAAGTATACTGTAGAAAGAAATAGCTGTACAATTCTTGTAAAACAAACGCTCTTCCTTTATTGGAAAGAAATGCGTTTGTGTGAGTAAGCACACTTTTAAAGACCTTTATTGAAGCGCCAGTCATTATGGTTACAAGTCTATCAGTGTGGTACATATTGGACTAGCAATATTTGTCTATTTTTTTTCTTGCACACACTGCAAATCTCCTCTTCAGGTCACCGCACACACATTGCATTTAGTATTGGTAATGGCTCTGGCTGGGCCATTCAAATTTTTTTTTTTTCTTGTAGCAAATCCATTCTTTTGTTGATTGCATGTATCCTTCGGACACAGCTGGAAGATAAAAATCCTCTTCATCTCCAGCTTTCTTGCAGGCTCTTACACTGCGACAAAATTGGAACTGGGAATAATTCAGCATTCTCTCCAACTTGGGAGCCAGTTTGGGCGGCAAAAAATACAATGGCAAAACTTTGCGCTTCGTTCTCCCAAATGTGAAAACCTGGACTCATTTGTCACAGCGCTATCTGCAAATTGTTACTCACCACTTTAGCTGGCTCAGACAAAAAGTCCTTTGAGGTAGGTTCTTCTGAGTCATTTTGTTTAGCTGTAGAAGAACTTGGAATAGCAGATCAATCTTTCTTTGCCGGAAGCAGCTGGTTGAAAAAGCTGTGCGCTAAACACCTTCTATTCAACCAGCTCTACATCTGCCTGTCCCGTGTTGTCACCGGGGAGCGGTACCTGTTCCTACACTGGAACAACCCACACAGATTCATCTCACCACTTGTATTTGCATAAACACACGCGCACACTGCTGTCAATCATCTGGATGGGTCTGAGTATGATTGCCTTCCTGTCTCAGAAACTTGTTTTCCATTTTGCTCTCGCCATCGATCTCAATCTATCCTCTCTTCCCGCCCACCATATTCTCCTTGCTTCCTACCATTTCCCTGTCAAGGAAATAGATGCAGATATTGTGAGGCGTATAATACACTGATTGTGTCTCTCAGCCAATTGAGACGGAACAATAATTCATATTCCTTCTGAAAGGGTAGCAGATACACATGGCAGGTTAAATCAGTGAATGTGCACCGGTGAATACATGATGGGGGGGTTCTTCACTTTGTTCTATGGCCTGCGTGTGCCTTATTTGTCTGAGCCCTCATTGAGCAAAAGAGGATGGGAAGCGCTTAGTAATGCAATATTATTACAATATTAACCAATGATAAGCATTGCATCACAATACAGTGATCGACAATATATTTAAATTAATTGATATAATTACTCACCAATATCTATATAAAAAAATTAGAAATGACAATATTGACTACAATATTTTTTTCCCTCATAATATTACTTGAAGATTATTTAAAAAATTTTTTTTACCGGAGCTCCGTATAGCTATTAGAATGTTGGCGTTTTTCTTTTTTTCATAAATATATTATAAATTCCAGAAGCGTATTGCATTTACTTGGGGGGGGGGGGGGGGGGGGGACGACTCCTGTTTTCCAGAGTAAATTCGGGGGGGGGGGGGGGGGCTCTTTGTTTCTGAAATATATTATTTAATTTATGTTTTATGGAATAATTCTTCTGATTTTTTTCAGCTTTGGTGATATTATTTTTTTCAGTCATAAAGATTTTTTTTTCTGAAAAACAGAATTTTTTTTTTTTAAAAAAACAGGAAAACAAATATTCAGGGGAAAAAATAAAACAGTCTGAACAAAAGAAAAAATATTTTGAAAAAATGGAGAGAAAAAACATTCCGAAAAACTGAAGAAAAAAAAGTTATTCTAAAATACGGAACAAAAAAATATTCAGAAAAAGAAAAGAAAAATCTGAAAACAGGAAAAAAAATACTACGAAAAACATAAAGACAGTTCCATATAACAGAAATAAATATTGTTGTTTTTTTAAAAACAAGCCTCCCCAAAAACTACTGCAATACGCTTCCATTTTGTGCTCGTCCCATCTGGGGTAACCAGAGGAAGTCATTATATATATAATTTTTGGGGGAATATGTATATTACACAAAAAAGAAGAAATTGCCGTATTTTGACAGATTTAGCACTCCCAATTTAAATCCATATTACGTACTGTAAGGCCGAGGCCTTGGAGGGTGTCTGGTTTGGTTACCTTAGTATCACGTCTCTAATTTTGCAGATGATGTGGTTCTGTTTATCAAGCAGCAGCTCCTGCATGGGTTTGTGTTCCTTTCCCACAATCAATGGCATGCAAAAAAAAACTGTCTCTAATTCTATAAACTGCAGTTTTCTGGTAGAGCAGAGATTTCCATGACGGAAAAGCACAGTGAAACAGAAAATACAGTTTGCGGGGGATAACAAACCTGCTACCTGATACCCAACCTCAAACCCCTCCCAAATGGTTTATAATTGCTTAGAGATGCCATAAGTTGGTGGCAAAGCCCAGTCAGCGTCATACCATAACACATCAATTTACTGTCGTCAGCATGAAAATCCAAATACCTGTTACTGGTGCCTCAATGTCCAACATGGTGCGCTCCTGGCGCAGGATGGCGGCGCCCTCGTCGATGATACGCAAGGCCACCGCCTCCTCCAGACGGCCCTCCTTGGTGAGGTGAGCCTTGAGCAGGTCCACCCTCGGCCGGCCCTCGGCGTCGAACACTTCCTTCATGGTCAGCCGATGGGCCAGAGGGAAGGGGACCGCTGTGAAGAGGGATCATTTCAATAGGTGTATGGGACGGAATGAAAGGATTTAACATGTGTAAAAAGCAAGCTGATGTGCTCAGCCAGTGAAGGGAGCAGAACATGATTAATTGATGTTTCCTTCAAAAAACTCGCCTTCAAACATTATAAGCCCTCTGCGCTCTCTATTATGGAGCTACAAGCTTTGGCTCTGCGTGAGTTATGGAGGCGAAGGCGTACTGTAATGAAGCAGGGGCTGCCACAGTTATCAGGGCTGCCTGCCTGTGTTCCGCAGTAATGTCTTTCTTACATAATGAAGGCCCTCAGGCCGCTGCTGGAGCACGGGGGGGGGGGGGGGGGGTTGGCTGACGACGGGGGTGATACGGCGAGAGTGCACAGCTGCACGTGAGGAGTCGCGTACACAAAAACAAGGCACGTTGAAAACCTCGCAATCATACACGAGCGTGAGCAAACTCAGCGGCAAGAAACAAAAGGGCAGAGGCGTACCGGGTGCAATGCGTGCATCATGTATGGAACGGCTGCAATGCGTGCATCATGTATGGAACGGCAGCGTTTACATGACTGGCTGCTTATTGTTTGAGGGACACATGAACACACATGAGATCAGACGTAATAAAAGGCATTGTTACACAGAATCCATTGAGCCTGTTCGAGCCCCAACAGTGCTAACACAGATAATGGCCTAGATCACACGCAAAAAGTAGGCCTGGCTCTCTTTCTCTCCATACACACACAAACGAGCGCATATACACACACACACACGTTCACTCTGCCACTTTGTCTCTGTTTTGCACTCCTCTTGCCCTGTCTGTTTATTCCTCCCTCTTCTCGATTGCCGTGCCTCTCTCTCATTTTGACGCTGTGAACAAGCGACAATCTCCTCTGCGAGTGTTTCGCACTAATGTCGGTCATGATATTTTAATGTGAAATTCACACTTCATTTTACTGACGATCAAGCTCCAAAACCCTCGATCGCAAGAGTACATCCGGCGCCGTTCTTAAAATAACATGCCATTTAGAGCTATTAGTTACATGAAAAATCGTGCGGTACCGACATTGATCTACTCATACTACGTACGACTAGTTTGGCAGTAGAGGGAGAAAAACATGCCTCGTTGAATGCATCAGTCACAAATAGACAATAACAACAACTTTTTCATGTATACCAAATAATCAGACAGTTTACTCAAGAAGACAGAGTAGCAAGTAAAAGCAAAGTGGAAACTATATTACAGCAGCAGCAGCTAAGCTAATGTTAGCGTGGTTGGTTGCTACGTGTACAATATAGCGGCTAGGCCTCAAAGGTAGATACAGGAAATAGTACCTTGTAGATTTTCAAAATAGTTTCCCTGAAAATCAAATGTACAATAAATCCTCACCAGAACTGTTTCCAACCAAAATATATTCTCTGTTGTTCACTGACACTCACCTAATTGCTGTTTTGTGCTCAGATCAAAGGTATCGCCATCGTAAAATATTGCTTTGGCGCCATCTAGTGGCTCCTGATGCCAAAAAAAGTGAGGGAAGAAGCATCATTTTGTATTGCTATAGCCTTGTCAAATAGGAAAAAAAGTGATTTTGCTACCACAGGAAGCTTTGTGGGTGAGCATCAATTATTTGCTTGGTCTCTTTCCATGCGAATAACGGGGATTTACTGTACAGTAATTATAATATTTCAAGATGAACTAGTTTGCACAGCAGCGTGTGATGTCAAACGAATGATTGCATTTGCGGAATATGAATTAAGCTTCTTTTTTTTTTATCCATCTCAGGGAGCAGCCATTTTGCCACTTGCTGTCGACTGAAAATGACGTCAGAGTGCCTAAAGGCTCAGCTTGTGAACGTCACATGACCAATCCCAGCAATCAGGTGAGCCATAACCTCAGTTACCTTACCACCTACAGTAGTAGTTACTGTGGAATGGAGAAGACGCATTAGCGGGCACATGAGGCCTGCACCTCGTGTCTCAATAAGTAGGCCATTACGTCACCTTAAGAGCGAATACAACACATCAGCACACCGTGAGCACCCTGACACATCCCAGGACACCAGCAGCTGCCAAACTGGGGAGTCTGCTTTCCGTCGCTTCGCGCCGAGTGCTAAAACCATCTTTGCCTTTCAGGCGGGGACCGATTAATATTTGAAAAACTTGGCGTGCACCAGGCCGTCAGAGAACACAGAAGAGTTTCAGTTACTCATGCGTGTGACTTCAGAGTTAGTTCTGAAAAACTAGAGGACAAACTGTGGTCAGTGTGTGACTCAACTTTATAGTCCAGTGATGTACTGTTCTGCGCTTGACTGCGCCACGCTGTGCTGTTCTAGTGCAACCAGGGAACACAAGCTAGTACGTAAACAGTACATGAACTCAACACGCGCAAGTCATAAATGTGGAGCGTAGTGGGAAAAAATAGGGCAGGTATAAGAGTGTCAAGAGCAGTAGAGACAGACGGAGCTCTGGGAGAGAAACGATACTTGGGAAAACCATCGGCAGAGTCGGAACTCAGCAGCAATACAGATCTACCATAAATGTCCGTTTCAACCGACCGCTGACCTTTTCATTGGCACAAAAAGGCAAGCTCCTTTTCATTTGAGCTGAGAATGACATCGCAATGTGCAAAGTTCAGGCTTGTTCTTAATCACTGCCAAAGCTCACACTTACAACGCATCGACAGGATAGCCGTCAATTGCGGTGAGGAGACAACCAGCGCAATTAGATACTCTTTACATTTAGATATGGTCAGACGGAAAGTGGACACATATACATATCTTAATCTAAATGAACACCAAATTATTCCATTCATAATCACACTCAGGCACTTATAGATCACAATTAAATGCTGCATGTAAACAACAAATGCGTGGGTTTATAATTTACGTAATATGACTGTCAGTTGCAGTAGTGGTGTCGTAGAATGCACTCTTTGTTGGAAAGAACAGCTGAAAAATGTTCTGCTGTTTTGACTGTAATGCACTTGCACACGCCGACAATGAACACTTTTTAAAAAAAACATTGATTTTCATCATTTGCATGGAAGAGATATCGCTCTTGTTTCGAAAACCTCCGCAAAAACATTATCGACAGAGTATAAACAACACTAGTGGATCCTGGTCTATAATGTTTGTGAACTATCCTAGAAACATCCTCTGTCGTACAAGTATTGGCACTAAGAACGGCCAGTTTGTCTGAGGTGCCCTCGAGGCAGGCAGGCAGGCCGCCTCTATCTACAGGGCACTTTATTCACCAACTGAAAATCAATATTTAATGCTTGATACGATCCCTAATACAGGTGCCTGCCTTCAGGGTGCTGCAACAGATGGTGTTGGGGAAACTCTGTCAGGCTGGACGTGCCGCAATTAAAATACATGACAGGAACGATAGCAGAGATAGCGGCAGCACGGCGGACTCGTGTTGTATCTTCCCACATTCTGAAAACATGCATGTTAGGTCAAGTAAGGTCAATGTTTGTCTGCGGCATATGTAAACTGTGATTCGCTGGCAACCAGTCCAGGGTGTCGTGAGTATTGCGATATTTTTCATTCTTACCTTTTGATAACTTTCTTTGAGGTAAAAAACAACAAAAATGTTCCTTTCAAATAGGGGCAATCATCTCCAACTGTTGCGCAATGACAGACGAGATCGATTTTTAGCCACTTGTTACTGTCTGTGAATAATCTCATTCATACTTCCCACTGTTTATGTCCTTCGGCTCTCCACAGCTGAAATCCCAAGTGCGGAATCTATGAAGTGAAAAAGCTGCCAGCTCAGCCAAAAATCTCAACAGCACAGAGCAGTGAAGACGAGCTCATGACATGGCTTTCAAACAAAGCCCCTAAATTTGTTTGGGCTGGTCAAATACCCTAACTGGAGCAGAATTTCATCAGAATCCACCCTCCCATTATTCATAATGGCTCAAATCAATTATAGGGATATTTCATTAGTTTCAGCGTCACAGGACACTATTTGCAAGCAGTGGGGATGCTGCGGCAGGAAGTGACAGCAATGGAGAACTGAAAGATTGCAGACATGACTGAAGATGTCATCATCAGTTCTTGTTTTGCGTGTGTCTTACTTGGAATTCCAGTCGCAGCGCAGCAGGTACGTCCACGTCAAATTTGAGCAGTAATAAATTGATAAATAATGCATGGATTTGTGGAGACTTGGGTCAAGTTGTATTTTACATTTTTTATTTTTATATTGTATTTTTATGCATAATTTCACAAGTTACCTCATGTTAAAGATTAGATAGCTCTTAATATGAAAAGAAGCTGTCGCCACCGTCTCACAAATGCAATTGTGCCATCTAGTGGCAGAAAAATGACCTCAACACAAATCAATATCACACTCTTTTTTATAGTACAGTACATCTTTTTAATTTTACTCAATTGTATTTATTATTATGAAATTACTGTAAGACTAAAAGATGCAGCCATATTTCTATTAGTTTAACGTTTGTTTTCACTTTTATGTTAACAAGATTATGAAAACTTAGAAAAAATATTTTATTGTACATTTAGAATAGATATAAAATGTATGATCAATCTAGAGTTAACCATTTAAGTCAGGCGATTAATTACGATTGAAATTTGTAATCGCCTGACACCCCTAATATATATAATATAAAAACAAGTATAGTTTTGAAACAGGACAACTGCATTACACAATACAATACCATAGACAAATGAGGATCCCTTATTATTATGTGTCTACTGTTCAAACATACATATCTATGGATGTGTTGGTATGTAAGCCATTAGATGTAGGTTGCCTTCATCTTACATGATCACACACATGCACGCATGCACACACACACCTTCCAAGAGCCTTCATTCTGTTGCTCTGCATGAATAAATGAAAATGAAAGAAGTGGGGGTGGGGGGGGGTGAAAGAATGAGACCAAGCCATAAAAAAAGAGAGAGGAGAAAAAAAAACGGGATTGTATGAGATGAGAATTGAGGAAGGAACTACAGGTATGTGACTCTTCATGGTGCGCTTGTGTGACCGCCATCTTTGACCCATGGGTAATTGAAGGTGCCGATGGCGGTAGAGGAACAAGCAAAGACACGTTTGAAGTCATTCAATTAATGCAGACTACACACATGAAGAGCCATCTGCGTACACTGGCACACACACACTCACACAAACAGAAACAACAGCTCATCCCCTAACAGCCTGCCCTCATTAGACAGCAACCCCCCCCCCCCCTCGCTCTCTCTTTCTCTCTCTCTCTCTCTCTCTCTGGAGTGCCTTCCCTATAAATAGACAGTGCCCTGCCACCCTCCCCACAGGACACACACACAGACCTGTCAAGGTGCGACCCCCGGCTCACGAGACAATATGAAAATCGAACACATTTATGCTCCTGAAATGCAGTTCACGCGAGGCCTCGGGGCAACCATAAGGGAATGGGACAGCATGTTGCACAAAAAGGAAATATGCCCAGAGTGCCCCAAGCCATGCCAGAAGTGGTGGTTTGCCCATGCATGAATACATGCATGCATGCGCGCAACTATGCATATGAGATATGACCAAGCTTTGATGAACTGATATGTTGGTACATGCTATGTAAATTAACATTAATTAAATGAACAATTTTTTTCCATGAGTCAAGCCTGCAGACACGGTTGATTTCTGTGAGATCGGATACAGTAGGTATCTTTAATTGCTTTAACTCGCTCAATGTTTCTACCGATCATATAGATGAGTAGAATAATACAGTTTTGTGGGAAAATCGAATTAGGCAGTCTCCTTTCTGGTGCATGTAGGATGTTACCATGAGAGTAGATCCTGCAATAAGCTTAAATCCAAAAGCAGGTTTGTGGGGCAACTCCTTCCACCTATTCTGTGTCAGCTATAATGTCATACAGAACTGTGACATGGAAACCCCCCATAGAGGGGGCTAGTGACTCTTAGAAATGGTGTATCAGCACCTTAATCTAGATCCTTACCACATTTTCGTGGTTATTTGTTGTACCAACCTTCTACTCACATTCATGTACTCTATATAGTCCTGCTTACAACTATCTTACCATGTTTCCGTTCTACTATGTCAAAATTGCTTCTGGGAAATGGGTGATTAAAATAACAAAGTTAGCAGTGGATTTTTTTTTTAATGCAAGCTACTGTAGTACTTGCTGTGCATAAAGATAGAACACCTACAAGCAACGTGGGGAAGGATTATGGGGAGCGTCCATAAGAATCATATGGGCGATAATAGATCAATTTCAAACTGTGTTAACTGTAGGGAACTATTTATTTCCAGGGCTCCAGACTATTTTCTTCTTTAAAAAAAAATAAAAAATTATGAGCACAGTAACTCCTCATCTGAAATTTTAGGAGCACAAATATATTTAAGGGCACACACACAATACATTGACTTGCAAAAGTAAATATTCATCCCACTCATTTTCACTATATTACTGAAAATTGTGCTGAAGTGTGGAGCAGAAGTTTGACAGCAATGTAATATATTCAACAATAGTTATTATTTAAAAATAATAATAGTAATACTTGGTTACTGGCACACGTGGATGAAAATTATGTCTTAAAATTACAGGGCAAAATGTCACCATTTTGGGGTAGTCTGGAGCCCTGATTTCTATTAACTTTATGAGAGATATTGCTGTCTCTGGGAATGCTCTGCACATTATGTTTTTGTTTGAAATTAAAACTACGATAAGTACAAATTCAACATTTCAGATATTTTTAAATTTTAGAAAACAATAGGGAACTGTTTACTCATTTAAGTTTTTGATGTACTTTTTAAGACATGTCAGTGACACTGGGAAGTCCCTGTACTTTGTTCGAATTTTAAAACAAGATGTCTATTGACTAAGATTTTATTTTTTTTAAAGCAATAATTTGCAAGTCTTTAAACTTGTTCAATGAATATACTTTTTAAAAAAGTCAACAAAGTTAAGAGTTGGAGTTTGTGTTTAAAAAAAAAATGATGCTAATGTTTTCTCTTTTAGTGAAAATGAAAATCAGCTCCAAATATTGGTTATCGACCTCCTCGACTACTAATAATCGTTTAAAAAAAAAAAAGTCTATCATTACCATTTATCATTCATCTAATATACAAACCCAATTCCCAAAAAGTTGGGACACTATACAAATTGTGAATAAAAACTGAATGCAATTATGTGGAAGTGCCAAATTTCAATATTTTGTTCAGAATAGAACATAGATGACCGGTCAAAAGTTTAAACTGAGAAAATGTATCATTTTAGGGGAAAAATATGTTGATTGTAAGTTTCATGGTGCCAACAAATCTCAAAAAAAGTTGGGACAGGTAGCAATAAGAGGTTGAGTCAATTGCAATTATAAAACAAAAACAGCTGGACGACCAGTTACCACTAATGAGGTCCATTGGCAACTTGACTGGAGTATAAAAAGAGCTTCTCATAGTGGCAGTGTCTCTCAGAAAGATAGTGGAGAAATATCAGAAAGGTATTTCCCAGCGAAAAATTGCAAAAAGGTTGACGTAATTATCATCTACAGCGCATAACATCATCCAAAGATTCAGAGAATCTGGAACAATCTCTGCGTGTAAGGGTCAAGGCCGAAAAATCATACTGGATGCCCATAATCTTCGGGCCCTTAAACGGCACTGCACCGCAAACATAGAAAGGGCTCAGCAATACTTCTGGAAAACATTGTGGGGGAACACAATCCACCATGCAGATTGGAGAACAACATACGCTCCCATCCAGGCATCATCACTTTCAGAGAAAATCTTGCATTTTTCAACACGAGAATGCCAGACCACATGCGGCACGCAGAGGGGACGCCTCACAGTGGTGAAAATGGCCTTGTCCCAACTTTTTTGAGATTTGTTGACACCATGGAATTTCAAATGTTGCCTTAAAATTATACATTTTCTCAGTTTAAACTTTTGACCTGTTCTCTATGTTCTATTCTGAATCAAATATTCAAATTTGGCACTTCCACATAATTGCATTCAGTTTTTATTCGCAATTTGTATAGTGTCCCAACTTTTGGGGAATTGGGTTTGTAGAATACTGGTTGTTATTATACTGAAAAGCCCTTTTCACACGGCACCGTGTGCGAAAGAGACATGCGAAATGATCAGTCGCCAGTGTGCCCATATTTGGAAGTGCTGACGTAGAGCAGCCTACAAAAATGCAGATTTGACCGCTCGTTCGACGAGATGTAGCTTTCACTGTTGCAAAAAGTCCTGACTTTGTTCATTTCACAAACGAGGAGGAGGACACGGGCGGCGTAGGGAAAACGAATGGCTCTGCGGGAACTATATAGTTTAATCAAGCAGTTACTTGTAAAAAGGTCCGCCAAAATAACACTAAATCACTCCACCAGCTTCTCTTCAATTGTAGGCGCTTTCTGACTTCCTAACAACCCACTGTCCACGGTCATGCTACCATCCAAACTGTAATCATTGCTTTGGCTCATTAAGCATTCGCCGAAAATACAGAAGCTCTTGCCGAAAGGTGGGCATCTGTCAAAGATGGGCCGATGTCATACCGGTTTTGCCCAGCTCTGCTGTTTGGAGTTGTCCATGTTTTGAAAGACAATACCAACAGCCAATGATAATGGGAGCTTCTCCACAATGAAACCAATGATGTGGCTGGAATAGAGCCACGCCAAGTTCAAGTTAATTTTTTTGGGGTGACAAAAAAATGAGACCAAAGTAAATAATTGCAAACTTTTTTCCAATAATGAATGTGGCCTATAACATAAACAACTCAATTGAATTTTGTTGTTTTGATATTTTGATGAGGAAATTAAAAAAAATAGAATCTGAGCACACCCTGGCAATGTTCAGAATCAACCTTGCCAACAACTATTGTTCAGTTGTTCTAATAGGCTTTTCTTGCCCTTTTCTTCTTTCTCGTGGAACACTGACTGCTCAAACTGTTTGGAATGTCCCTGCAGTCATTTTAAAAACATTTTTCCTTGTTTACATTTTGCCGAGCATGAAGTGAAGCTCACTGATGTGCCGCCAGACAGCCAGTAGTCACATGACCGCGGCTCTGACTCTTGCACAGCGAAATGAAATGCGGCCATGACTCACGCTGCCAACCACAGTTGTGCTTACAAACCAAAACGTGAACTGTAACAAAAGTCTCTTGGAGGGCATTACAGTGAAACGCAGCTTTGCCGCAGACAATGAATGACCTGAGCTCACGCAGGCATAAAACCCTTCTATTTGGTTTATTCGCCTATCCTTGCCTTGCCTTCTTATCTCTCTTCTCGGCATCGCATGAACCGAGCCTGGCGCGAGCACACTTATTTCAATGCGATGCCGTAAAGCAGCTTGTCTGTATCGGGTATTCTGTTTACACTGATAAGAAATGGATACAATACAGATTGGTCCCTGCATTTATCGAGCCGCAAGCCATAAAATGACACAAATGAGTGATGCTATTATTTGATAAAGCTTGCTCAGGTTTAGTTTCGACGAGCAATGGCCACATTTTACGATAGTGTCGTCAATCTTTGCAGCTTTCAGTCGGGTCCTTTTTTTCGACTAAAGACATAATGGAGAAGGACGGATTCATTTTTATACAATCAACATGCTTCATCTCCGCTGAGGGTTCCGCGCTGCGTGCTTCCAAAATCTATGCATGGGGTATTAGCTACACAGTAAATTCTGTCGAGTCCATTTGACTCTATTTACATAGGGACCAAATAGACTCGGTTTTAGAGTAATATTTACACTTGGAAGAGAGTAAAATAAAGAATTGGAATAAATAAAAAATAAAAGTGACTCAACATAGGAACGAACTCATAGGCATAGCTCAGGTGGTCGTGTGGCAGTCTCCCAAGCTGAAGGTTTTGAGTTCGAACCCTTAACCCTTGAGTGAGATTTATTTATTCTCATAGTTTTTTTTTTTTTACTCTCTTCCTAGTGTAAATCTTAGTTTACTCTAAAACGGAGTCTATTTGGTTCCTATCTAAATAGAGTCAAAATTTACTCTAATAGAGTCAAATTTACACTACAGAATTTGTGTAATATTATTAGCCAATGTCTAGGAATATGTCTCTAGATGCCATTCAGTTGCACGTTATTCTACAACAATAAACGCAAAATAAATAGCGTCACTACTTGCTTTGACCTCACATGCAACATCAGGAATGATCATTCTTATGAGTTGTGATTCAGAAAGATCAATCTCTTTGCCGTCCTCGCTCCGGCAAGACTCCTTCGCGGCCTTTTCACACGGTCGCCTCTCCCTCGCTCTCTCGCCTCGCCCGCCCCCACACTTTCTGTCCATTCCTGCGGGTATGTTTTGTCCTTTGGCTCCATCTCCGAGCACTTCCATCTGACAAACAGCACTAAAATCCATAACATGGGAACGACCCAGCTCAGTCTCGCCGAAACAGTGCTGTCTGTGTGACTGATGTCGCCGGCCCCCCTTCAGCGCAAACACGTTAAATCATTCTCACCAGGTGTGATGAATTGCTTTGTGGTGTTGCTCTGTTTGTCGGTGAATGTGTGCGTGTGTGTGTTGTTATAGCTAATGCATAAGGGTATATGCTGCACAATTGCTCTGATGTGGAGGCAGCTGAGCTCTGGTGGCCCAGATGTTTGTAACACAGAGGGAGCGTAATGATGGTATATGGGAAGGGGAGTCAGTTCAGGAGAGGAGGAAATAAACATCCGTCCGTCCATTTTCTAGTACCCTGCAAGAAGCCAGAGTTTGTCATAGCTCACTCCTGTTGAGGTCCTGAACTGATCAGCAGTCAATCACAGGACCGACAGACATCTTGAAGTAATGTAAGTAATGTAGGTACATTTAGACAACAGTAGTCATTTAAAAATGTTAACGTATAGACAACATCTTCACTTGGCAAGTATGCCCTGTTTTCACACACTACTGATTCCAGTGTTTATGGAAATCACGTGTGTCATTGTTCAAAACGAGTTGACATTTTTATTCACATGCCCCGTTTAGACCATCATGAAACTAATACTGTCATTAAAAAAAAAAATCTCAAGTAGATATTTTTAACTGAGTAATATTTACTTTAAAAAAAACTAGTAAAGGTTTTTTCCGACATGATCTACATACTAACACACAGCAGGAGTGGCATGGCTCAGGTGGGAGAGTGGCTGTCTCCCAACCTGAAGGTTGTGGGTTTGTTCCTCAACCCTTGAGTAGCTTTGTTGTTGTTGTTGTTGTTATTTATTTATTTTATAAACTGGTAAAATGTACTCAAAACTATCATAAAATTTGCTTAGAATTTCTTACTGAAAAAAACTTCACTAGGTTTTTTTAAAGTAATTTTTACGTCTTCTTATTTTAGGGTAATGTTTTCAGGCGTTATGAACAAAACTATGTAAATGGCCACCAAAAGTCTTCAATTAAACACAGTAGGCCACCATTTTTTGCCATGTTACTAATGAACCTATAGCAAAAATATGGAGTTTGTTAAAAATAATGTCTCGGTAACAAAGTAGTGATTAGCATGAATGACTCTCAGTCAAGTGATCCTTATGTGGAGTTTCCATGTTTTCCCTGCGCTTGAGCGGGTTTCACTGGCTTGTTCGGTTTTATTAACATGCAGACTGTCGATATTGCCCGCGTACTCTCTGCCACGCTAGGCCATACATGTTACTCGACTGGGGAGAACATGCAAACTACAAACCCCAATTCCATTGAAGTTATTTAAACCGTTTTAAAAAATATATATACATGAAGATACTGTGTTAGAAAATAAATGATTTACGAATGTTTTCCAACTTTTATTAATTTAATACACTGCAAAGATAAAAATGTAATGTTCAAACTGATGAACGTGTCGTCGCTACACAAATGCAAGTTAAAACTCTACTATGCATATAGAACGTCATATATCATGGATGTCATGTCATTTGGGCCAACAGGGACAGTGCCATCAATTTTTTAGTGGTGGCCATGACTCAATAACTCACTAAGGCAAGACTGTGGGCTGCTCTCCAACCAGTTGAAGGAAGACAACGACAACAACAAAATCACTCTCACAAATTTCCCACCTTTGGACATTTTTGCCTAACATTGATGTTTTGGGAATGTGGATGAAACTGAAGTGCCAAAAGAAAATGTACTCAAGTACATGGAGAAGGTGCAATCTCCACATTGAAAAACCAGGGCTGAATTTCGAATCCTGACACTCATAACTGCGACAGACTTGCTAATGAAAATTCAACTCAGAGCGTAGCCATCAATTCAGTAGTGGGAAGGATAAATTGTCAACACTAGATATACAGTCTACACATTCCTATTTAAATGTCATGGGTTTTCTTTTGGATATAACGAAATAAGACAAACATAAATTGGTGAAAAAATATATTCCACTGTTGATGTGACCTATAACCTTTATAACTGAATTGATTTTTTTTTTAAATAGGAAATAAAATAAAGGAAAAGAACTGAGATAGCAATGTGATTGCAGAAGTGTGCACACCCTCTTATACCTGGGGATATGGCTGTGTTCAGAATTAACCAATCACATTAATTTTTTTGTTTAATGGGAGTCAGCACACACCTGCTAACTTTTATTAATCCCAAATCAAATTCAACTGTTCCATAGGCTTTTTTAGACATTTTGTTTTCTTTCTTGCAGAAGCCAGAAAGTTTTATGCTTACACTGGCTATTATTGGGAATTTGTCATTGTTCCATCCACTTTGACTAAGGCATCGATTCTATCTGAAGAAAAATAGTCCCAAAGCATGATGCTAGAGTTCAAAATAGCTGTCAGTGTAAGCGCAAAACCCTCAGGCTATGCTCGAAAGGGGGGAAAGATGCCTACGCAAAAACAACTGAACTTTATTTGTGGTAAATTAGAGGCCGTTTAAATGTAGCAGGAGTTAACATGAGTTTGAATGCGATTGCTTAATTTTGCAAAAACATTTGAAATTATGTTGATCTCGTTTTTATTTAATAAAAGCCTTGCCTCTGAACAGAGGTGTGTAGACTTTTAAAATCAGCTGTAAATAACCAAACTGGCAAACTGGTTGTTTTTGTTTTGTTTTTTGCTTTTTAAACTCCATGACAAGCAGACGGCTTACATTTGTCTCCTTTGCCCAGTGTAATTGTGTGTGGTCGTCTGCACCCTCGCTGCTCATACTTTCGATGCAGCTCAGGAACAAAAAAAAGTGTAAGAGAATGAAATTGTTTTAATGTGTACAAAATGTAAAGAGGGAGGGAGAGGGGACACATTCAGAAAGGGGCATCCCCATTCAGCTCCTCCCCTCAACTACGCCCCTGCCAGAAGCACTCTTTCTGTGAGGCAACCACTCATCCTCAATATTTCCAAAGGGAAGAACCCATTCAATAATATCAGCTATTTCAGGGAACCCAGAAATGCCAGCAACTTCCGTGCACATGCGCTAGCGTGCCTTGGAGCTGTGCACACACACACACCTAACAACTAGGAGGTGCATGCACATATAGTCCAAAGGTCTACGTGCAAAAAAAATACAAATAAAATGCAAGCACCCTCCCCTCCTTCTGAGCACGCACGGAATACCGGGGCATGCCCGAGCGACGCGTCCTGCTGTCAGCTCCGCTTCTTCCGGCAGAGAGACCTTGTGACTTTATTACGAGTGGGTCGACCGTGCAGGCATCGTCGTATGTGACAGAGACTGCGTGTGTGTGCGTAAAGCATGTCAGCCTTGTAGCGGTGGTTGCATACGCACGACAACCCGTGCAAAGACCCCAGCCACGCGTAAAGCACCAACACACCCTCTCCCGGCTCTCATCATCAACACATGAAATATTCCATAATCCAATGATGCAATAACACCATTAGCGCGGCACGAATCGCCGTCGTCATCTTGACGGCGGCCGACGCTCTCTCTCATCTGCAGCCCACCAGCGCATCCTCTCACTCCATTTTGTCTCTCATTTGACCGTCAGGGAAACGTGAGGGGAAGCCAAGGAGGAGGTTGGAGGAGCGGCGACCACTCTCGAACGCGCAGGCCACCGCCAAAAGACGGCCGTGGGGGGGTTTAAAGGGCCACGGTGGGAATGTCAAGCTTATAGAGGGGAAAACACGAAAGGATGCTGCACACTCGGGCTGGAAAAGTTTTTGACTGTACCCTAGCGTTTATTGCAATTTAGACTGTGTCTAAAAATAAAACTAGACCGCCGATGTAGGTCAGCCTTTGGAATAAGCAGACACGCGCACACGCACAAACATGACGTGCACGTTAAAAATTCAGCATATGATAGGCAGAAATGTTGTAAAATGCCCCTCGTAGCAGCATCCTTTCCTCCCTCCCTCTTCTCGTCGTCGCAACATCATCCCCGTGACCACATACGCGCCGCACAACAAAACACGCGCAAAGACAGTCTTTACCTTTACCTTTATGTCTGCCTTTCGCTGTCATCGTCACACTGCTTGTCGTTTCATTGGAACAAGACGCTCATCTCTCCCACTCGCTGGCTTGTGCCTCCCTCTATATCACTCCGTGGGTGACTCTGGAGGGTATTATTCAGTAACAGCCAACCACCGCTAGGAGTAGTGCGCGTCCACGGAGCCCGTGCATTGCAAGAGCACCCACCCCTCCTCTTTTGGGAAAATGGGGTATTGCCTCGCTGAGGAGTGAATTCTAATAGAATAACGAGGGGAAGACCCTGATTGTGTCGTGTGGCGCCGGATACCCCCGCCGCTACCCCTCCCCCCCAAACTTCCCCACCCACCACTTCTCATCTCCCGCCCTCCCTCTCCGAAAAGGTTGAGAGGCAGGCACATGCACCGTGACTTTATTAAATGATAAGGTGCTAAGGTAAAGCTCTACTGAGGAAATAAGGGAAACAAATAAAAACAGTTATGACAAAATCTGGGCAGAAGACACACTTCAATAACAAGCAGGAATGACCACGAGACCGCGTGCTCCATGGGGAGGGATGGTCACATCTGTATCAGTGTGCACACAATGTACGCTTGCCGTCGCTGGCCTCATCATTCGCCATGCCTACATTTGATCAGCCGGTCCGCGGGAATTGCGCTGCAGCTGGACATCCTGGGGGTCGGAAGCGAGGGGGGCTATGTGTGCAGGGAAGGGGGGAAGGGGTCTTTGATCTGTCACACACTGTGGTGTTCTCGGGTCCTCCTGCTGCAGGTGTCGACGATATGCGCGCGTGTAGGCTGCTGTAATGGCATCACTCGGCGGAGTCTCCGTCCTCTCTTGGTCGGGGAAAACCAGAGGTTGTTGCAGAGATTTGGGGACTGGGGAGACGGATTGTTCGCTGCTGTTCTGGCGGCATGCTTGAATCCCGAATTTGTTTTGGTGAAGATGCTGAGGTTTGTATAGGAATTAAGGGGATATGGGTGTATAGACTGCAGGAAACTCGGGCTCTACCTCACAACGACGCCCCTGCAAAGCAATGATGTGCAGCTGGTAGGCAACACCCCGGAATGGCGAGAAAAGGAACTCCCACGCATATTCACGCTCACGCGGGACTACGTACATAGATGCAAACATACACATCCGGACTAATACTGCCATCTTGTGGAGGTTTACGGTTACCCCCCCCCCCCCCCCACCCCCACACACAAACACCTGCTAAGCAGAACTGGAAAATGTACTCACACTGAAATTATACCGCTACAAATACAGACAATATGTTGAAATTTTGGAATTTCCAATGTTCATTTTAACCACTATTAATTTCAATAATGTGCACAAAAAAATAGTACTATCACATCAACGTACATTTTGACGTGAAATAGCCATTGGGAAAAGTGGAGCCACCGGCGGCCATCTTACGTTGCCATGATTCACTAATGCCACCTAACTTGAATGCATTGATTTCTCTGTGGGTGTTTTCTCGTTATGTTCTATTCTACCTCTACGGTGAAAACGCCACCGTGTATGACATACAGTTGTACCAATACAATAAGTCTGTGAGGAGCGCTACATGTACATTTCATTGCTAAGAAAAATACTTTTAATTTTCTCTTATATCTCCGGGTGCTACTCAACGATTTGTCTGCATCATGTGGTCAGAGCCATCAATAATCAACTGAAAGTAAAGCCCTTCACGACAAAACCTTCTTAATCTCTGAGTCACTGCTATTCATGATATTGACATAATATTTAAGCTGAATGGTTGATTATTATTTTTTCACTTCGACAACAAAAAACACATGAACAGGACTCAGTTGTAATTAGGAGTTTCCGAGTGGTAAGATCCATCTTTCCGAAATCGCGTGAAGGCTACGGATACACAAAGGGGACAAACTTAGCTAATGTCGACATTGGTGTTATGCTTGTGAAGTGTGGTCTAATAATGTAATATGCAAGTTGATAGAACACTCTGCTGCTGGTACATATCTGCAAAATCTTATGATGCATCACATTTCTACAAAGATGCATGAGGCATCCTAATAAAGAATAAAGAGGGAATCTTTAGCTGTAGTGCTAGTACCTAATATTAAGAACATACAAAACTTTGCGTATTGATTATAGGAGTTTGTTTTATGAAATAATTGTGTTGTCCCACATTTTTAACTAATAAAAACGTTTGTCAGATTCAAGTTATTTCTGTGGCCACTGTGTGTTTTTCTTTCATTACTAGAAGGGGTACCAACAATTTTGTGCATGTGTGTAACAGTGTAAGTGTGGATGTATTTCAGTTTTTATAAAACTGCGGTCATCTCTTGTGATCACCACTCAAAATGCTGTATTAGTAAGTTCTTACATGCAGAAACATACTTTTTGGTTGCTGCAGTTTGATATTTCTAATATAAGTGGTGTCGAGCGGAATCGGCATGTACCTCCAAAATCATCACGTAGCAGGAGATCGAAAAAACAGCATGTTTGTTCAACCAATTGTGAAATACATTGCCTTTATATTGGTCAGTAATTTGTAAACAAAAAAAAGCACACACACGAGAACTGTTCCGAGAAAAGTTTCTACCCAATGCTAGCAATATGCAAAAAGAGCACGGTGCTGCTGTCTTCATATTTGATCTGTATTCAAAACAAAATTGTTGTAATACCTTTAAAGTGTGTAGTTTTGATTTTGAGGTTTTATTTAATTTCCATTTAGCATCATAATATTGCTAGACATGGTAATTTTGGTGACTAATATTTCAAGCTGTTTCATCTCTAGTCATTCATACAGGCGATGGAGCCTGGGTCTCTCGTCCCAAGTTAAACTGTTTCACTTTTAAAAGCACAATCCGACTTCCAAAATAAGTAAAGTAACTGTAGTTTGTGGGTTCTAGTTGAGAAATATGAACATGTTAGCACTAAAGGCATAGTGTTTACATTTTGGATTTTTCAATGTTTATTCATTTAAATGAAAAAAACACCACTTAATATCACTAATATGAAAAAAAAATCTATCACATCAACGTACATGTTTTTGATTTTGTATACATACATAACGTAGTAAGTGGCGGTAGGCTGAAGTGTGGTCTCTCTGAGGCACCGTAGTGTGCATGCTTCAAAACCGTTGCATTTTATTAGTTCATCACTAAATGGCACACATTGCCCTTTAATTAAGAATTAAGAAGTACATAGTATGCAATAAGTACAAAAGTAAAAATGAGTTTTTACTGTCAGTTACCCAGTATCGCCTCAATGGAGCCCTAAAAAGGATACTCAACACTAAATCAACTTTTTTTTTGGGCGGATAAACTATAAACAGGTGTCCACTAATGCGGTCTTCATGTCCTGGTCATTATTTTTGACATTTTAGGGCTTGTTTGTTGTTTGAATTTGGGGCAAAACCCGTCTGTGTGGCACCATCTTCGGGTTAAACACTGGGATAACACAATTTGGCTGATTGTCCTCTCATTGGACGAGAAGGGATTTACCACGTCAATTGTACAATATGTCGTAGTCGCTCTGCCACCTACCGGCTCAGTCTCGTACACACCTCCTTAGCGAGTTGGAGTTTGAGTAGTAGTGTTTTGCAAGCATCTTTATTCCGATTTTCAGGCTAGTGATTTATTAGCATAGCATTTGGTCAGTTAGCATAGCTTGTCGTAGTATTGAAAGGATTCACGATTACGATGCACGATTTACACAATTGTGGCGAAGCGACTGGCTCAAGTTGGTAAATTTGAACTGGAAACCACTCATGGCATTGCGACAGCCGAGCGGTGTCAAAAATTTACTTACCACACCACACACACGCTGTCCTAAAACAGCAACAACAAACATGGCATCCTGTGGCGTTGGTGTGGAGAAACAATGTTGGATAAAATAATGATTGTGTTCTGTGTACAATGCAGCCAGTTTCCAATATGAGGCAAAAAGGGGCAGACTTGGAGAAGTGAGGAAGTTGGCATATTTGGTCATTGTATTTACTTGTTTACGGCTGTTGAACTGTAAATCAATCCGTCCATTTTCTGAACATCTTATCCTCACCAGAATAATCAAAACATCAAACTAAAAACTAGATTTCCCCACGAAAAATGGGAACAAAAAACAAAAGTATTGCGTTTATGTTTTTGTTCAGTCACAACTAAATACTGTCAACTTCAACCTCTAGCTTTTTTGCAGAGGTCGATGTATTATTGTGAAAGGGCGCCGCCGGATATTCTGCCATTGTTCCTGTTGTGTGGGCACAGGCCCGCTGTGATTTGGTAGCTGCTGCAGTAGGAGGAAGGACCGCGGGTCTACCCCTTCTATCGTTTAGTTTCGAGTCGGAAATCTGTAGGTAGCTCCTTGTAGTATCGATCTACGATCGTTTGAGTGTCCTCTAGTCGTGTTCTATAATAATTACGTCGGCGTGTTATCAACGAACTGAAATTAATCGCCATTTTAACCGCACGTTTTCCCTGGCAGAAGCGCTAGCACAACAATGGCTCTGAAAAGAATCCACAAGGTAAGGAAGTGAGCGCAGAGGCCCTGGATTTCGCAGTTATGTTGGAGATTTCATTTCGATGTTGTCCGATAGCTGACAAGTCGTTTTGGCAGTATTACGCTCCGCATAATAGTTTAATGTTGTCCAAATGGTCGTCACTGGCCTGCACTTTGTAGATAACTGCCTTCAGCCAGCCAGCGACGAGAGTTGGAGTCTGGAGCAAAGCGCCGCTTTTCTGTATCACTAACGGGCCACCTCGATTTACACTCAAGTCGCCCTTTCCAGTGGCTGGTTATCTTTCACAGGCTTACATTTAACACGTTTAATCGCCATATGTTGGGCTGTTTAACGTCGTTATGGCGTTACTGCATGAACCGCATTCGGTCTGCATTCACCCTGCTTATCTTAATTTGCCCCGGTGGCTGGCTAACGATGATAAACTAGATGCTTCCCTCTGATGGAGCTAAGCTAACACATGAACACTAATGTGAAACTTGATTGTAGTCGCTTATAATTGTGCTTGCCGTCAATCGCATCGCCTTGCTAAATCTCCCAGTAAAATACGATGCTAGCTAACTTTTTTTTTTTTATTGTTCATACGAGTGACTCCACATTTGACAGTTGTTCACCTAGCGGCTATGCTAAAGCGAGCTACACTATCAACGACCCCTACCGTTTGCCTAATTATTGTCAAAATCGCTCATTTGGATCTTTTTAAGTGAACGATTTAACCAATGTAATGGTAAATATGGACGGATGTATTCCGTTTGCAATTTTCATGACAGTCCGGACGCGACGACGGATGTCAGCTAAAGTAGTTTATGCTTGTGCTGTTTTTCATCACATTACTTTGACGGTGCGCAACCTTGAATTGTGTTTTACGAGGTCGTGTCGGGAAAAGAAAACCACAGCTTGTACGTTTGTTTGTGTTTTTCCGTCGACATAGAATCCGACCGTGGGAAAGCTAAAAATGATGTTAGCAGGCCCCACGCGTCGTTCGGCTGATGTCGCTAGTGACAGTGAGCGAGCTGCAGGACGACGACATACCGTTCCTTGGATAATATTAGCCGGTCACTGTCTGGGTAGTTTTAATTCGCCCACCGTAAATCTTATTCCGTGTTGATGTTGTAGGAGATGCCCTCGCTAACATCGACGCAAAGCTAACGTTTGTACAGCTGCGCCGGCTACTAACACAACCAACTAGTTGACTCGAACCATGTCTGTAATAACATTGTTGTTGCCACTCATTCCCCAAATTGTCTCAGGGTGCTTTGTTTCGTCACAGGCACTACCTGCCATACCTGGGCTAGAACTATTGCATAATGGCGGTCATTCAATAATTCAATTAGCAATGCCCAATTACCATTTGCGTGTTCAGTGTGTAGCAAATTTGAATAGACTAAACACTTTATGTGAAATTAATCTTCTTTTTGCAGATTTAAAACCAAACAATGCCACCAACAAGAACAGACAATTCTGGTTTAAAATTGGGATGGCGGAAGTATAGCTTTTTGAATTCCATCCAAATGAAAACAGCAGTAAAACAAAAATAAACCCACACTTGGAGCTTTCTACAACCGACTTAACCCCCAAGATAACAAAAGGAAAAAAATCACTTCAGAATAATTTATTATTTACAATCTTTGTTATCACACCTTTCTAGCACTCTTTTTCGAACTTCTGTTTGAATTGGTATAGGTTTTTACTGGATTTGACATCCTCATCAAAACCATATTTATAACTAAAACAACAACTTTACTTTTCAATGATAATGTTTTAAGTCCTATAGGGTGGGCAAAAGTAGGCTTACCCTTAGCAGGTATGCATTTTACAGAGCTAAAACATTTTTTTACATTAACCTGTAATTGTTAATGTGATTTTTTTGTTGTTGCACAATTTAATCTTGTAAATCTCATCATCTCAAAATGTCCTCTATGAGCGTTAAAGTGTGTGCGTGAGTATGTATAGGGATGTGCCAAAATGAAAAATATAAGCCAAAATCGAGACAACATTAAATTATAATACTGTGCCTTAAAAAACAAACAAAATTAAGACTTCAGCTGCATTATTGCCTGCCCTTTCCCAAAATGCTATGTTCATACTCCAGTTCCATTGTTTTTTTTTGTTTTCTTTTTTGCCAATGTGTCTTGTATCTGATTTTACATGTCAAAAGTAAAATTAAAACTTTTTTCAAAAGCCACTGTAAATATAAATTGGCGTGTAACATTTGGACCATAAACAACATCGGACTTCAATAATAGATATCCTATGTTTCTGCCATTCCTTAATTATTTTGTTTGTGTCAGTATTTATATCAAAATGCCTTAATTTCTCTGGTTCATGGTTACTACGCCTAACCAACCACCTGTTTTGAAGGTTTGTAATAATTAGGGGGCTACTCAAATGTCTTTGACCACATGAAGAAAATAAAAAACGTTTTGATTGTTCTACACAGTTTTTGCATTCAGCATAAGCAAGTAACATATCAACACTTAAAACCTATTTACAAGTCGCTCCATATATATGTGCACATGGCGTCAAATAAGCAGGTTTGCATCACGATTTTCCAGTTGGACCTCATTTAAACAAATTGAAAAGTAAAACTGCAAACAGGTGTTGAAGTAGCACAAATTGCTTATGTCACCTACGCACAGGAAGTCGGAGGCAGAAGCGAAGCGACTTGTTTGACGGTATGGGAAGATAGTAAAAGTGTGGGAGCATTTCAGACTGAAACGCAAGGCCAGCTCTGACTTGTAATCATTGTAACACGGACCTTCCTCTCCGCCTAGTATGAAGCCGTGTGGCATCCGTAATAAGATAACATTCATAATGAATATTGGTGAGGTTAATATTAATGTAAACTTACTAACATAACATTAGCCCTGTGGAGGGCTAGGTCTTTTAATTATTTATGACCACCGTCAAAATTGGGACTTATTCATGATCAAGATGACGATGAAGATTCATTATCAGTGTATGCTTGACGCGACCATAATTAACTGTACTGTGAAATTTTGCTCAGTGTAGGCACCTGTCATTGTGTAACATACTGCAACTGTCGTACTGTAAGTGGCGATATTTAGTTGGGTTAGTCTAATGATGAAAATATTTGTTTTCTCTTGAGGTGTCTTCATTTTCGTTTGAACTCTTCCAAAACTTGTAGTACGAATATTTGTCTTACTCCTTGTCAGCTAGTCTAAGATCATACATGCACAACTATGAACCGGTTGTATTATTGTACCGCATGCTAAAATGCTCGCTACTCAAGTGAAGTTGCACAGAGGCTATTAATACTTAAAATAATTTGTATGTTTTTGATACAGCAAATACCAAGTTTAAACTAACATTTTTGTTTATGTTTGAAAATACACCACTGAAAATATTTCTAGAAAGGAAAATACAGTTGGTTGCTTTTCACAATGTGAATTTACAAAATAACTTGATGATATAAAGAATAATCCAATTTGGTCCGTCCTTATTAAGTACAATTTTGTCTTTTGTATTCATAATTGTTGTTTAACCAATCAAACATGATTTATTGACTTGATTATTCAATAGAATTTTCAGTTGGATACTGGAGTACTAAAATATTCCATAGCTACAGCCCTCCAATTCTCCCTATTGTTTAATAAAACCTTTGCTTCAGGTACCCAGGATTAACCTGGTAAAATGTGAGGTTTTGATTTATTTATAGATGATTTGTATTATAAATAATGTTACAAGGGCCAGTTCCTGAACCTTCAATGCATTTGATTTTGCTTCTACTTAACTAACTTCTCTACTATTGTTGTTGTTTGTGTTAGGAATTGAATGACTTCGCACGGGATCCCCCAGCCCAGTGTTCTGCTGGACCAGTAGGAGATGACAGTACGTTTACCACAATACTACCATATTCAAGAGTCAAATGTCCACAACACTTCATTTTCTATTACTACTTAACACAAATATAAATGCAGCAATTTAGTTTTTGCTCCCATTTTTCATGAGTGGGACTCTAAAGATCTAAAAGTCAATTTCCCTGAAATATTTGTTGACAAATCTGTCTACATCTGTGTTAGTGAGCATTTCTTCTTTGTTGAGATAATGTATTCCACCTCACAGGTGTGGCATATCAAGGTGTTGATCAGACAGCATGATTAATGCACAGGCTTGCCTTAGGCTGGCAACAACTTTGCAATGTGCAGTTTTGCTTTGGGGAGGGGGGGTGGGGGGGGTCAGACGCCGGGTCAGACGCCATCGAATGTGAGCATTCGCCTACTCAAGTCGGCTATGGCGACAAACTGCAGTCAGGTGGAGACCCCGATGATGATGAGGAGCATGCAGATGAACTTCCCTGAGATGTGGAGGTCCTGTTACACAGCCGTGCAATTAGCATGCCGTCTAATCTGCATCTTGATATGTCACACCTTGTGAGGTGAGATGGATTATTTTGACAAAGGTGAAATGCTCACTAACACAGATTTAGATAGATTTGTAAATAAGAGTTAGAGGAAATGAAAAATGCTCGGCCGGAAAAAATATTATGCCAATTTTTACTATCATTGCATTTATTATAATTTATTAAAATTATAATATTGTTATAAAATATTTATTTAGCACTGGCATTTTAACCAAGCACAATATAAATTGAAATGAGCCCACACCGCAGACATGTTGGCTAATGGTACATTAAACACCAAATGAGGGTTGAGCATTTTCTGGCGGTGCGATTGCACTTTATAGCCAATGTAGTTCACACAGGCGGGCACGGATGCGTGCAACGGGACAAGGTGCGGTGCACTTAAAATCGGCACATTCACATATTCACCAACGTTTAAAAATAAATAAATTTGTTCGCACCAGCTAATCGACTTCGGGAACGGACTGCAAAGTCACACACAGTCCTGTACAGTTCTGTCACCACCCGAAAATAGCGGTAAGTGTTTCAGTGTTTAAAACTGTTGATAGCAATAGTGCTAGCTAAATTAGCTAAAGCATTTAGCACGGCCACGGGGTTGCCGGTGAAAAAGTGGAAGCGCTCGAAGGGGCTCTTATAAAAAAAAAAAGGGGGGGTGCTGCAGGAGAAGGGGTGGCTCACCTGTACTGCAGCACACGGCAGTTCTGTCTTTTTTCGATCCGCTTAAATGTTGTTCACCAAGCGACGCCCCTCACCTCCGGTGTGCGTAATGGCCCCGGAAGCTGCTGCGACCGACCAGTGCAAACTCACACGGTAAAAGGCCAGCGAGAAGAAGAGAAACTCACCCCGCGTTCGCTGTTTAATTCAATTGCTTGCAGCGTTTTTTTTTTTGTTTGTTTTTTTTTGCTTGCGTCACCACAACATTCTATTTCGACAAGATTCTTTTGGCTTAAATTTTATTTTGGCCGAATGTCGAAAATGGCAAAAATAGCCATTTTCGACTGAACATTTTTGGTGGCCGAATATTCGGTGCATCAACTATTTTAGACATTTGAGTCCAGCTCATGAGAGCAAAAACATAATTGTTGTGTTTATACTTTTGTTCAGTGAAGACTTGCATTCTATTATAACAGGGTTTCCTTAAAAAAGTAGTGACTGGAAGTAATTAATACAGTTTTCTAAGTCTTAAAATAACAGCATATTTCAAATTCAACACTCACAATGCTCTGCGTTTGGATGTATTTAATTATACAAGTGCAACAAGCAACTTATCAACCCAACTGGCTGATCGGTTAGTGACCACTCAATATGTCATGCACTGTTGTGTATGGACTTTGCTAGCTCTGTCCATTTATCTGCAAGCAGAATGGCTGCATTCTTCATAAGATCAGTTCAAGACGAACCAAAAATGTCACTAAATGACATAAGTGGCACCAATAAAGTAAATTCATCCATAATGTTTCAATTTATATTAGTAACTATAAATATTCGCAGAATTAGGGCAGGGCGATACGGCCCAAAATAAAATTTTGATTTATCTTTTTTTGTGTTCTTCAGTCATTCAGGACCATTACGATTTTAATGAATTTTGATCTAATAAACCCAATAAGCATTTATTTAAAGGTTTAATTTACTAAAAAATAATTCCTGTGCAAAATGTTTAGACAACAAAAATATATGCTGATTTTAAATCAGTATTAACATAAACTTAACATTTATGGTTTGTGCTTAAATGCCACAATTAAGTAGTTGGTAGCTATTGAAAACATGTCTTGTAAACCACCCATCCAGAATTCTGACACTTGTGCAAAATTACAACTCACAATAACATTAGGATGTAACAGAACATAAGAACAACAGCTTTTAATAATCCAGAAAAACAACTAAATTTCCCGATTTAGCAAATTTTCAACAATTTCATTGAATTCGATTTCTTTCTCTCTCTTTTTTTTTTAAATAATGCAACTTTACAGTGGTATTCGTGCAGCGTTAAATAGCAAAGAATGATTCAAAAAATGTAAAATCACAAGGAGTTGGTCTGGCTGCTATTTTACAAGTTCCGCCTTTGAGTGACGGTATATACTCCCTTGGCAAGTGCCTTTCAACACCGCAGCAGAATAATAATAATAATAATTGGAAGTCACTTTTACCACCCTCTCAGTATCAATTTTCTGTCAATTTCCGATATTGACACTTCACCTGTTTTCACCCGCTCATTGAGATATCTGCACCAGATGCATCTCATGATTGCGGAAGAGTGTGCCACTCCAAGTCAGAAGAGTAGAGCATAGAAGCAGCCGCTGAAGTGAATGAAATGTGCTACAAAACTAAACAGGGAAACACATGTCAAATACGTCAAGGGGCATGTCGTGACGAGTGTCTTGGAAAAATACAGCTAGCACAGGCGCAGGCGAACTGAAGAATATAAGCTATTAGAATGGACAGGCCTTGAAAAGGATGATCAGATGCGGTGTTGACATGTATTGAAACGTGCAACAAAACATTACATACAGTATGCGTCCTGTGATAAGACAGTCTGTAAAAGACATGACTCTGAAATTTCACAATAGATCAGCTGATTAAAAATAACAAATTGTAATACATTAAATACAAAATACACATAGGCTTAAACTGATAACAGCTAAAAATGGTGTACTGGATTTTTGTATGGGTGTGCAAACTGTAGCATTACCCATTTAAATTGGCTGTAAACACAAAGAACAATAATGTTAAGTGTCAAGTCAAACAATATCGGAACACAGCAGTGTAGTTTTGGTTGTTTAAAATAAATCTCCTTAATTGTACAGTCACTATATTGCTTCTGTAACCTGTGGAGTGTCTTTACTTACCAAAGTCCTCAATTACGTCACATATGCCGATGAAAGTTACGCAAAAGGCAGATTCACATGGGAAGATATACAGGCGTAGTATTACGGCCAAGTCACACTGACTGCGGAACGGATGCGGTGCGTTTTCCGTACGGCAGCCGCAAGGAATAAAAAACATTCGAGTCTGCGTGTCAATTCACACCAGCTGCAGTGCGTTGTGTATGCGGTGCCGAAGGTTTCCGCAAGCGTTCTATTTTTTCCTGGACGCCGCATGCGGATTTTCATGAAGCTGAAGAAATTACACGAGCCGGACAGGAAGTCATGCATCAAGGTAGATCTGGTACATTTCAAAATAAAACCGTTTGCAAACTAAATTTTTGGGGAGAGAAGCTACCTAACTACATAGCATGGACATGAGTCGGACATTTAAGAGAAAAAAACAAGCGTGATCTTGTGATCTGGCGGGTGCTGATTTCCAGACACGGACAGCTCGCGCAACGCACGGGGTGTGAATTGCAGTCCGTGCGGCGGCCTTACGGAAAACGCACCGCGGCCGTTCCGCAGTCAGTGTGAATTGGGCGTTAGATGTTCTATACAAAGTGTTTTTCTGCAGGGCCCTGTGAACAGGCTCGATATCTGTACCTGCTTTTGAAGAGAGCCAGCAAAAAAAACATTTTGTTTTTACTATGTTGATAAAATGTAAACATACACTAACATTCATTAGCATAGGGATGCACGATAATGCTATTTTCAACCCATACCGATAAACCAATAACTTAGAAAGTGTCGACGTCAATAACCGATATGTAAGCAGATAATTGTTTGCAAAATTAACTTGAATACATTTAAGGCGTTTTTCAAACATGTACATTACATTGAAACATTGTGTAAAGCACCATGAAGCTGAATTTTATTGATACCTTTGCTTCAAAGAAAAAACAGTAACTCATTTTGAGTTTCCCAAAACAAAAGTCATGTTTTAAAAATGCAACAAAAAACTGCAGGGAAACATTTTGGGGAGCCACAGTAAAGCCATACTGGCGACTGCCGTGTCGCCATGATGCTTCTTCTGTGAACACGAGGCCGCGCACTTTATGACGTCACAAATATGCGACACCACCATAGGAGGAGGAAAGGTTGGGCACAACTTGAACCACAACCACAACATTTTAATATCATCAGCGGGATGTCTTTATTATCTGGCTTATCTGTATGACATCAAATTGGTTGATAATTGGCGATATCAATATGGCAATATGGTACAGTAAAGTGACGTGACCCTTTTCAGCTGCACGATACTCAAACCATATGGGTGAAGTCAGCCATTTTCAGTCACTTTTTGATCGAGTAGCGTCATCATCGTCACTGCATTGTAGCACCTGAAATATACATCTAGAAATTAGAAAAATAAAGGATGCTGCAGTATTAAATCTCCACAGTATCTGTTTTGCTGCAGTTGTCTTTTTTCTTGCAGCCCTCAGTCTCCTCACAAATACAATCATTTAATTATGTGGCCAACAAGAGACCCTTGTTCTCCTCCCTTAGTTTTTTTAATGTGTCTTTTTGAATGATGTGTTCAATGTGGTGTGTTTTTTGCAGCTTCTCTCTATACTTTTATTTATTTGTGACTAGGCGGGCGCAAGCAGATTTGAGCTGAGGCTACTTGCGCATCAGGCAATAGTTCACAGACTGACAGCCTTTAGGAGAGGCTGAGTGGAAGCTGAGCACCTCCACAGCATACCAACTAGTCCGTGCTTAATTGCTACAACTCAGCTGCTAACACACAGGCTTGAAATTGTGTTCCTTAAGAAAGCTCTAAATGACATTTCCGTAATATGTTTGCATTGTTGTAATAACTTATTTGTTTTCTTTCTCAAGCCATTAATGAATTGGGTCTTTGTTTCATCCCCCCCCGTTTGGTCTATTAAATAGTGGTGTATTTAGCCTTACCTTGTGTATGGACACCACAATCAAATTACACAACAAACTCAAAAATGTTGCAATTGTATTGACATATTACCAGCAATGTAAAGCGTTGTTTCCAAAATGTTGGTAATCTTTTTGGCGCCATGAGTGTCTCACTGGTAGACTTCCATAGTGTGAGAGTGACACGTGCACAAATGTCAAGGGGATATTTGAAGGCAAATGCTAATAGGTTGGCACCATAAGTAAATACATTTTCCTAAACAATATATATGTTCTACCCCCAACTACTGTGTCCTCCTAATCAATTCCTCTGTGTTTCGTTCAGGTTTTCATTGGCAAGCCACAATAATGGGGCCTGTAAGTATTCACCTCAGCGGTCACTTTCATGTTGACATGTTCACTCGCTGATTGCGCAAACATGATTTATCATCCATTTAGCTTCTTTGTATATGTCTTACAGTAAGTTTTTGTCTCCTGCATTAGAATGACAGTCCTTACCAAGGCGGGGTTTTCTTCTTGACTATCCACTTCCCCACAGACTACCCCTTCAAACCACCAAAGGTATGCAAGACAGGAATACATAAAAAAATGGAAACCTGGCTTTTCTGTCTCTCTTGCCTCACATTGACCTCGTTGGGTCCGTCTTCTTTAGGTTGCATTTACCACAAGAATTTACCATCCAAATATCAACAGCAACGGCAGCATTTGTCTTGACATCCTGCGATCACAGTGGTCTCCGGCTCTCACCATCTCCAAAGGTAGGCGCTTTCGTGCTGACCTTCAAACTCTCAAAGCAAACGTATGCACACATTGTGATCGCTGCACAATAACAGTTTATTAGAAGCAAGCAAAGCTGTTTTCATAGCCCAGAGGTCTTTTCGCTCTTAATGCTAAGATACACGGTTGGCAAAAAAATGCCAATAATGATTAATCGGTCAAATGAATTTCAAAAATACAGCGTGGGGGTATTTTCTACAAAACTGAGCTCAGAGCTCGGGTTCTCCCCCCAAATCCTCTATTTCCTGTTTGTGGGTACATTTGGAAATATAGTCCAAGCGTGCACTGCTTCACTCCAACCGTTCAGAAATTCAGAGCATTGTTCAAATGTGCCGTTCGTTTATTACTCAACTAAACTCTTCTTTAAATAAGAGTTCCACAAAAAAGGAGTGCCGCAGCCCAGTGCAACGTCAGTACAAGTGAACGAAACAAATCAAGCACAAACTGCTGATTGCTTTATAACATAGGCTGCGCTCGGTAATTAACGTTAGGGAAGTGTGCTCGGTCTCTCTGAGCACAAACACTGACTGGTGTCAGTGAGTCTCTGAATGTACGCCATTTTGACGGCAGCAAACGAGTTTGGAGTTGGGCGAAACTTCGCTTTTAACTACAGAAAAGTTTTTCTTTTTCATTTAAAATGTCTTATCTGAAGTACTGTAGAATCCCGATTTGCATTGTTGTCTAATGTACGAACCTGATCGGTTATTGCGCCGTTTAGTGCTGTAAATCGTAAATCCTTTTTTGTGGTGTACGCCACATGCTAATCAAAAGTTGCCATGACTACAGTTCTTCATATTCTAGTTATTTTTCTGCTTCATTTTCATCTACTTTCTTTTGGTGGTTGCCATATACTTTTGGTGCAATACTGAGACATTGTTTAGCAAGCTATAAATTAGGTGGCCACTGACGGTAATGCATGACTACTGCCGGTGGAAAGAATGTGCTGGCTAATTTGCAGAAAGTCCACCACACATTAGGAACGGAGATTTTTGGTGCCAGACCAGTCCGTGCTCTAATTTTAATATGTCGCACCTGTGTATAAGTTGTCGAACCAAACTATGAAAAAGTGTGAGACTTATCGTCTGAAAAATACGGTACATGCAATTTTGTATGTATAAAGACTTGTAGTTCTTCTTTTTGAGATGCTCAACTCAAATTTTATAGGGCACAAAAACGACCACAAGAAAGTGTGAATAAAATAGAATAGAAAGCCTTTATTGAGACGTTTTATGACGCAGATGCAGCAAAATTGAGGTTATGAAAAACATAAAAGACAAACAATAAGAAAATAATGACAAACATGTTGTACTAACTGCAGAATGAGGATACATTTTCCCACGGCTTGAAAGTAGTTTTTTTTTTTTTTTTTTTTTTTTTTTTTTTTAAATCTATCCCTGGAACCGCAGCTTTGTGATACGTGTGGCCGAAGCTGCGCCGGTGTGCCAAGCAGAGCAAGACGGAGAGAAAGACGGACAAACTACTACCGCCGATTCGATGTTGCCGTAGTGAAATAGTCTTCCTGAATGTATCAACTTTGCATCTCCATTGTTGCACCAGCTCACCGTTAAACATGTTCGAATAAAACTCTGCACATAACGGCTGGCACATCACAGAGTTGGCTGGAAGAGCCGTTTCGTCATCTTTAATAAGCCACATGACATTTCCACCCTGAAAAGCACCAACTCCGACCTATTGAATATTACATGCCTACTTCACAAAGCCATGTTGACACACTTTAAAAGAATGAGATAATTTTACCTCTCGAGGGCGTCCAAGTAGCTTGAAATAAACGGAAACCGGATACTCGTACCCCACTCTATCTTTTCATCGGAAATATGTAATGTTGATTAAAAAAAAAATAATAATAATAAAGTGCCCCCTCACCCTATTTTGAATACTGCTTCTGATGTTAAATTAGATGTCACAATATACAGTAAAGCGTTCAGATCTATTGGGTATTATTCCCCTTAAGAAGCACTGTACAGAGTGCTTGCTTTTATTTATGGCAGTCGTAGATCGATAGATCGATCAATAGAAACAGAAAGGGCAATCCCGAACGTCTCTTGCAAACTGGCGGGAGCCGGACCTATTTCCCAATAAGTCATATCCACAAATGGAGGATATTTGTTTGGATACCTAACCTGTCCATTCTGGTCAGCTGCGGCAGTTGATACTCGTTACGATTAGTGCCAGACTTTCTGCCAACATTCATGGTGGAGTATTTTATTTTGTTAAAGCCCTAAATACCTTCATCATTTTCAATTGCATGTATAAGATATAAATATATATAAATAAATATATAATATATATAATATAATATATAAACATATGAGTGCCTCATATGTTTATATATTACTTTACACAAATGTCATCTTGCCTGCACAACATGTAAAGTATCGTGATGGTATTTAAGTCAAATGGTGTTTGATGAACCTCTTCAATGTCCTTTGCAGTTCTCCTGTCCATCTGCTCTCTTCTGTGCGACCCAAACCCGGATGACCCCTTAGTACCCGAGATCGCCCGTATCTACAAGACGGACAGGGAAAAGTATGTTTTCTCAGTCAGTCTTGACAGTTGGAGAGATGATGGTTTAATTTGTGGTTGGTAACATCATCTACAACCACAGTAATATCAATATTGTATTGTAGTAACAGTGCTTCTTTGGTTTGTTCTTCAATTTGCAAATTCACATTTTGCTCTTTATTCAGTTGGTTTTGAATAAGCAACATTCAAAATGTCGTTGGCATTTAAAGTAGTAAGAGTTCAATTCTGCTGGAAGTTAAATTTGAGAGATTTTGACCAGTATAAATGTAATCTGTAGGGCTGGGTTAAAAAAAATAATTAATAATCGATATTGAATCAATTTTCCTTTTGGAGCCTAATATCGATTCATAAAACCATGAATCAATTGTTTTAATATCTCTTTTCCCCATAAATTCATAAGAAAATAGAATTTTAAAGGCTGATTCAGGCCTTAAAGTACTCCGGCACAGTGCTGGATTTCCGGCGTAAGAGCCACTAGCCAATGTTATTAAAACGGCGCAATGACAAATCCAGTGAAGTAAACAAATGCATGCGGGGAATATTTGACACGTCTGGCAAAACACCGCCAATGCGGAGAGAAGGCTAACTTCAAAATAAACCTTCCCATACCAATTAATATGTGGAGCGCAATACCAAGGAACGCTTTTATTTTGAAGTTGTGCCTGACGCGGCGCAACAGAAGTCTTGACTTGTCTTGCGACGTGTGTCTGCTGTCAATATTGCCGGCAAACAAAGTCAACAAAACCCATTTGTCCTGAAATCACGTTCGATCGCCAATTAAGAAGCACTAAAATAAGACTTAATTACACTGACATTGTATTGCAAGGTGCCTGTTGCTCGTGTTTAGGGCATCTACAGTGTTAGCGTGCTAGCGGCCGCAGCTAGAGCCAATCGGATTACTTTTCAGCGGCAGTCTGATCAATGTGATGATTGCACACTGATGCTGACAGCCGAACACAGTTGCCGTTCCTAATAAATAAACCGAGCTCACTCAATTGTGCAGTTGACGGTCGACAAAATCACAACTGTGGTTCTGACGTCACTTTGTCTCACAGACCAAAAACTACTCAACTCGGAATTTCATTTCATACAAAGTGCTGTACATGGAGTAAAAATCAGTCATGGAAAAAAGACGGGTAAAACAAAAATAATACCAAATAAATATTGTAAGCGGTTAAATGAATAAGTAAATAAAATAACACAAGTAGGTAAGTCAATAAATAATACATTAATAACAAAATACAACAGGCACCATAAAACATTGAAACAATGATGAGTCTCATGCCGACTCAAACGGCAAAGAACAAAGGTGTGTTTTAAAAGTGGGTAGAGAGGGAGGTTGCCTATTATTTAACAGAAGGTTATTCCAAAATCCATGGAGAGAGATTTGTCTAAAATCTCCGAACTTTCTAGACGGGAAAATAATGTGCTGTTAAGCACAATTTTTTAAAAGTTGATTATCTAGAAATGAAAGTTGGTCGATCATTAGTAAGTGGAATTGTATTTTTATTGTATTCTGTATTCATAATTGTTCTTTCACCAAGTGAAAATATTATTTTTATACAAATACCTGATTATTCAATAGAATTTTCTGTAGGATATTTGAATACCAAAATATTCGAAAGTTGCAGCACTAGAGGGGACTGCAACCCGCACTGCTATACTGTACTATACATAATATAAATGGATAATGAAAGAGATGACCTGACATTTGGGGAGGACTGGCCATCGGGAATTTCATGAGTTTACAAATGCCCAGTCCGTCCACAGCGACGAATCGAATAGTAATCAATGGCTTGATGTCGGTCGAACAACGAATCAGCACGTTGGACACTGCACCAGCGCTCCCCAGAAAGCCCTGCTGATTTTGTTTGTATCTTGTTTTCTTGAAATTTACTGTTGACATGAATTTTAAAGTACTTTCTTATATGTAAGAAATATCTGACTTATTGCACTTTAAGATAATTCAGAATCTTTTTAATTTATATAAAAAAATATATATATTAGAATTCTGAAAATATTTTCATTTCATCCTTGTTGATGTCGACCAGTTACTGCCTCTGCAAAATTTAATATAGAATTTGTTTGTGGAATTTTTATCATGTCCTCGATATTTAAGAATAATTTATGTTCCATAAGAATCTATATCGGATGGAATTGGAGTGAATCAAATCAGATTTTTTTTTTTTTATTGAATCAAACTGAACTCCTGTGAATTGAAATTTAATCGATTGAGGAAATTGGAATCGATACCCAGCCGTAGTAATCTGTTTGCATTTATTGTTGTGTTGAGATATTTCTCGGTTTTAGGTTACTATCTCTCGAACTGGGAGCTAAAAATATTCCATGTTTTTTTTTATTGAACATATAAACCAGCAATCGAAATACTGCAATTAAAATTTAAATATTTAAAAGAAAGGCATTTTTTTACATACATGGTCATCGTTAAGCACAGCTTACATGTTCAATAGGGAGGACAAAGAAGTAAAAAACGTATCGAGTCTACCCCCTTACAAAACAAAACACAAACTTGCACATAAACAGCTGCACTTATACGTGCATAGATATGCCAACAGCATTGTACATTTAGTTGATAAGCTAACGTTTTTACAGATATATAAATCTGTAATGTAATGTGTTTCAGCAGCCATTTTATGAGGAAATAGGATACGCCCATTTGTTTTGGTCACAATTCTGCATGGCACTTATCACTGAGCTTAAATATCAAGTTCTCACGATTTGTCAACATGTCCGTCTGTTTCAGGTACAACAAAATAGCCCGGGAATGGACACAAAAGTATGCAATGTAGTGTTGGTGGTGCAGAATCAAGGCCAACCAGCTCTACGGCAAAAGTTTGGGAAGCTTGAGATGTAAAGAAGAAAACAAACAAAAAAAAACACATACAAACAAATGAAAAGTTTAAAATAAGATCTTGTTGGTTTCCATTGGAGTGCTTTCGTTGAGCCACGCCCCCCCCCCCCCTCTCTCTCTCACCAGAGTACCTCTACCCCCCCTCATATGTGTTGTTTCTCCTCCCCCGTATGTCTTTATCTTTCTGTCTTGCTTCCCCAACCACCTGCCATGCCTCCCTCCTGTCAACTAAAAGCCAACTTGCAATTGTAATAACTTTAAGCGCCTCTTCTTTAGTGCCCCGCCCTTTTAGTCTTCACATCCGTACTGCGTTTCATTTCGTTTCCTTGCAGGTTTGGTTGTCGCCGCCTCCCCTTTTCCCCCCCATCCTCAATCAACCACCCCAGATAGTCAATCACTTAAAGCATTCCTTTGAGCATCTGAACTTTGAAGGGACCTGTTTCTTTGTTTCATTTTTGGGGGGAGGAGGGGCACACAAAATTGGGGGAATTTTTCTCACTCGGCATACTTGGTTTCCTTTTTGCTTCCCATCTGTTGAGAAAAACGACTGACTGAGTTGAAGAGCACTCTGTGTTAAATACATGTTGACTCTTGTTATAAACATACACATGGACATCTGTAACCCCATGTCACCCCCCACAATGGCTGCCATGTTTTCTTTATTGACAAAGTGGAGGATCTGGACCGGGTATTTAAGCAATTTCTTTTTTTTCCCCCCAACCTGTGTATTGACCCACCCCACCCATCCCTCACCCTATAACTCTTTAGGTTGCTTATTTTATTTTTCTTATTTGCTTTTTTTGTTAAATTTAGAGGCTAACATCATAAATGGCTCTGGGACTGGCTTGGGCTCTGAGTGCGAGGAGAACACACTCTTCTTGCACAAAACCTCTGTATATTGAATTACCTGAGAGGCTCCTTGAGCTTTGTGTGTTGATTAAACTGTGTAATAAAAACCGTGACTCCTGTGTTGACTCATAACACCTCTTTGGGAGGACATGGGAGGAAGGACAGGGTTATTAAACTGCCGGGGCAGGCTTGGGATCCCTTTTTCAACTTCCAACTCATTTTGAATGTGTAAGTGTCACGTTTCTACATCTGTCTGAATAGCGTTTACGTTTCTCAACTGGATTGCCATACGAATATGGTGATTGACAGCCCATAATTATTTTATGATAAAAATATTTGGAAGTGTTCATATACTGCACACCAAAATGACCATATAGTATACTGTTCTACAGTTCAGTGAGCGGTTTGTCGCCCCCAGACGTTGCCTCGTGAAATTACATATTTTTTTTCAGTTGTAGCATTATTGATTGAAAATGGCTTTGTAAAGGTTTATTTATAATGTAAATATACTCGTCGGTTGTAGACAAGTTGCTGTTCAATGACTATCTATGGAAACAGTTGATACTCATCTTTAAAACCCTTAATAGTAATAATAATAATGCATCACATTTATAAAGCGCTTTTCTAGACACTCAAGACGCTAGTAAACAATTCAGGGCACTATAATAACTTTTTATTAATAATTTTTCACTACTAGTGCAACTTTTGCCCTCGTACTAGTAGTATGATGTTTTAAGGAAAGCAGTTTGAACATTTAATCGAAATGTCAGTGCTGTAAATGTGTTTCCTTAGCAAAGATCAAGTAGCTTGTAGCTGTATTTGTTGATTATTAACAACGCCAAATAATAAGCAACATCAAACTGATTTATAACTTTTTGATCGTTTTGGGACCGGTTAAATGATTCATTTTCAGTGCGTTCATATCGTTTAAATCAAAGCTGATGTCACGATTCAAATTTTTATTGAAAATTAGATTTTTCTTACAGCCCTACACTAGTAATCTGTAGTTGTTATACTAGTGTCCAGAAGGTCACCCAGTAGTCGCAAAAAAAACACAAAAAGGTGCAAGTAACTAGACACAGTTATACGAGTGCACTGCAGGATAAGGCAACTCTGGTCCTTGAAGTCCAGTATCCTGCGTGTTTTAGATTTTTCCCTCCTCCAACACACCTTATTTAAATGACCAGGATCGTTATCAGGCTTATGCAGAGCTTGCTGGTGAGCTGAACATTTCAATCAGGTGTGTTGGAGGAAGGAAACATCTACATGCAGGATAGTGGCCCTCGAGGACCAGAGTTGCGCATTGATACGCTAGTCTAGTGTGTGTAAGGACAATTTAAAGAGCGTAATAATAGCACATGGACCTAAAACTCGAGGTAAAATTGAAATATTTCCCTAAATGAGTCCTTATAGCATTGGTCAAACGTTGATTTTCACCAAAGATTGTAGCGAACAGGATGGTTCCCCTCCCGACTTGTAAATAGTCATGAAAGAGGCACGTTCCCATTTGGTCAACATTTCCCATTGTTAATATGTTATCTGGACCAAGCAATACAATGCTAAGGATAGCCACGTGCAAATATACCCAATAAAGCTAACTTTAAACCTGTGTATTTAGAGACCTCAAGAGCGTTCAAAAAGCGCCCAAACAAAACCGGAAGTGATAGGTAGGGAACATTGTGAAGCCACCACTCTTGCCCTCTCTGTGACGTCGTCCGTGTTGTGGGATGACGTAGGCAGGACGATACCACAACGCTCGCAGAAAAAGGACGGCGTCCGCTTACGCACCACCGCGATTGACCTTGCCGCCCGCTGACGCTAAATAACGCAGCGTCCAGAGAATCATGGCCACCCCCGGTTTACCCGCCATGACACATTTGCCAGCCAACTCGGGAATGAGGTTGTCGAAAGGTAAAGTGTTCAGCTATTGCGTGAAGCATGCTGCTACTGTCTTCGATGTAACTTGAAAGAAAAGAAAAAAAAACATTATCTCATTCATTTGACGCTTAGTCATTTTGTGGCAATTTAAGCGACTGTTGGTTTGTTTATTTGCTTGCATAACACAACCGGAAGTAAAATCAGCTATAATTATTGAACAGCTAAAACGAACTGCTTTTATTACTGGCTAACAGCTACCTAGCCTAAGTGAAGTGGCCAAAAGGTCATATATATATATATTCCAACATTTGGTGATTTTGAAGGTGATCCAACTTTCTTTCCGTGTCTTGGCCTTGTGCCTCCTGAGTAAAAAGGCTGATCACGGGACCTGTTAAGCCTGTCAGGCGGCGTGGCCGTGTTACCTTGCAGACCTCTGCTCTGCACTCACTGCCTCGTAAAAAAGCGTCTACACATTCCTACTAAAATGTCGACAGTGCCTTTCTGGTTGCCATTTTTACATTTTGTCTGCAACAGAACTTCGATACTACAGTGGCACTCTGATTCTAAAACTTCAAAAATATCCAATATGGCTTTGTTTGCATCCTAGGAACACACAACAAACTGCATGTTCAGACCCTCAGATTTCACCCATCAGAATTGTGTCACTTGAGCAACACAGTATGAATCCAGCCCTGGTGTAAGCATATATGTCCATACACTATTTATTTATCATGTCTGCCTACTACATTTGTGTCTCTGCAGAGCATTTCCTGGTCGCTGTTCCCGTGGCGGTTGTCGCAGCCGTAGGAGGCTTCCTAGTGAGCCGTTACCTGAGTGGGCGGACTTGCAAAAAGGGCCCGGTGAACTTGTGTATCAACAAAGACAGTCCCAAAGTGGTGCACAGCTTTGACATGGAGGACATTGGCACCAAGGCTGTGTACTGCCGCTGTTGGAAGTCAAAGAAGGTCAGGTTGCAAGCCGCTTTTTAGTCATTGTCAAAGAGCTACAGTCTCTATTACAAATGTGTGTGTAGCACCTCTGTCATTGTTTGGATTTTAGTACGCTATTTCCAATAGAAATAATTTCTTGCATGGACCTTAAAACAAATATGGCGATGACGCAACCCAGATTTGTAAATTGGAACACACCGTAATCCTTGAATACAGTAATGTATTCAATTGGATATTTAAAAATACAGTTAACCCCTGTTTATCAGCACCCAGTTCCACCTGCAATAGGTAAAACTCCACAAAATACCATATCACATTTTTTTATAAACACTTTTAAAATTATAACATAACGCTTGTTCTCGCTCACAATTTTCCAAATGAAAGGCAAATCATTCTTTTATATTTGTGACTCCCAGTTAAAGTTTACTGCAGAGCTAAGTGAATGTTCAACCAAATTATATAATTTTGTCTAACAAAAATCTGCTAATTTATATACACACTACATAGCGGAAATTAGCATAATTATAACTTAACTCATTGGGACTTACCTGTATACTATTTGTTTTATTTTTTAATTCGAGCATGCATTATGTTGTGTGATGACATATATTCTCACGCTTTTCAAAATAGTTCATTGTGTGCCGATTGTAACCTCAAATTGTCATATGTTGGGACTATGGTAAACCGAGGACCCCCCACCCCCTTCCAGTAACTAACAAGTTAACCACTTAATATTGTGACAATATGGCTGTATTAACTTACAATATGGATTCAACATCCGTGCTGTTTTTCCTTTTTCTCGACCAGTTCCCTTACTGTGACGGCGCCCACAGCAAACATAACGAGGAAACCGGCGACAACGTGGGCCCTCTCATCATCAAGAAGAGGGACGTTTGACCCAACCAAACCAACTTTGACGCTCCCCTCCCTCATGCCTCCCCCTATTTGTCCGTACAGCGTAATGGCATCGCAAGGACCGTTTACGGTATTATGTTGTCACAACAAATCACACAGGCCTCAGTAGAATCTACTACCACTTTTACTAATTGTGAACGTATTACAATCAAATAAAACATCCGCAGAGAGATAATGAATGGTCAGAGGTGAGCTCGACCTAGTTTGGAATGGTTTGTACCTAAAGTTCCACTTGACCTCATATAAGGGAACTCAAGGCCTTAAGTGAATTCAGTTCCAAGATGCACTACAAAGATGAATGTTGCATGTTTTATTTTTTGCTAAGTGCTAAGCTAAGAGCTAGCTTGATGGTTGTCTTAAGTCATTTTCTGATCCTAAGAAATGTTGATCAGCCATAACCAATCACTGTGGCAACTCATTTGTGCTCAAAGCTTAACTCTGCTTCCCAAATGCTACTTTTTCTTTAGTTTTTCTACTATCTCCTGTGTTACAGAATCCAAGGTTTGTTTTTCGGTATCATGTGAATAAAAAAAGTTGTTTATTTGTGGGACTTAGTTGAGCACACCTTGTTGTTTTTCATTTAGGAATCACTAATGAAACGTGGTACATGAAAAGTACCAAGGGTGTGTTTCGTTAAGCCTCTGCATCCAGCAGTGACCCACGCCTTGGTGACAGAGTTGTGCGCGTGTATGTGCGCGCGGCTGCGTTCTGCAGTGTCCACCTCCAGCACCAGTGGCCATTTTAAGACGCGTCAGTATGTGTGGTCACCACTAGAAGACGCTGTGTTTACACGAGCAGTCGTGTCCAGAGCGTGTTCACGAGTGTTGGTGGGGGCCCCTGCTGCTATAGTGACACGCGCGCACGCACACACGCACGGGCGCGTGCACAGGCTTATGTGGCTGCGTGCCAGATGCAAGCAGGACTCTCGCAAGAGGTGGACTGGACTTTGCGTCTCGTGAGGAGTCACCTGCCAAAAGCGACTCGAGTCTGCCGCCATGTTTATTGTTTGTTCAGGAAAGGACAGCCTGACCGGGAGCGGATGTTGCCTCAACGTTTAGTTTTTAAATAGTTGTAGTTTGGGTGGGTTGGCCTTTCACACGGGTGGCACGACTCAGCAATAAGATCATAATAAAATATTCAGATGTCAGTTTAATACAATGCAAAACCTCAGCATCTGTGATTATACTATTAAAGCAGATGTCTGAATACATAATATAAATAATTCTAATATAAATAGTCGTTTGGTAAACAGTGTAGTACTTACCATGTGTTAATGGAAGACCCAACTTTTAGAATTGTTATCTGGTACAATACATGCATACTATACAGTGTGCATGTATATGCACACTTAAACAAAATATACAGTAAAATATATTGTCCACATGTTTTAATATATATCTTTACAAGTCAACTAATTACTGTAAACACATTTATGTTATTTATAGATCGGTAGTAATTATTATTTGCAATTTTTGTCATTTATCGCAGTCACACATTTTATACATAAATAAAATCTCACGTTATAGCAAACAAAATTGACATTTTTTCCAGGTGAAATGTGCCTTCTGCCATGTAGCGCATCAGCATCGATAGATTAGCAAATTACATAATAGATTCTATTAACACAGTAAAGTACTCTGAAAGCTTGACTTGATGTATTATTACAGTATATTTTCCCTTTTTGGGACATAGGTTAACATGACCCTCATTATGGTCAGTTTCAATGTGTTTTATGGACATTTGTTGGGTGTGTTTGTGTAAATGGTACAACAACTTACGTCATGTATATATTATTATTTATTTATTTTAAGAGCTGTCACATAAAGTCGTTTCATGACACCAGGCGGTCCAGTGGAGTGTTTCATGTCAGCTTATTTTCGTCTCTGTGTTAAAGTGCAGACTTCCGTCCCCATGTTGAAACGTTTTTGTGCATTTCCGTGGCTCGTCGTGACCACGACGACCACCACGCCACGGCGGTGTCGGACTGCCGCCGCCGAGAGTCCACTTCGCATTTTGAGCGACGCCCCCAAATTCCGTGCCGAGTGTTTGCAGACCCTCCGGGACGGAGAGGTGGAGGAGGAATCGGCAGCTCGGCCGTCTGTGTACGCTACAAGCAGCACCAACGCCATTAGTTCATGACTTCATCGAAGCCTTTTTTTTTTGACAGCGGTGTTCGATGAGCGTTTTAGAAGGTAAGTCGAGACGTTTCCACGTTACTTCCTGGTTGCTCTGTGCTGCTTTGTGCTGTCGCCTTTCCGTGCGTGTCGCAGCGACCACTCGGACTGTGGTCAGCGCGCCGTGGCGTCGGCCGAGCGTCGTCTTCTTAGGTAACCTCAACTCGGCCGAAAACAGCGACCAGCCTCGCCATTCTACGCCTTGAAACAGCTCACCGTGCTCGCTATGTGTATCCATTGCTCGATTAACACCCTATTTGTCCATAAACGTGTCCGCGGAATATCGCCTGCTTGATTTTTTTTCCTCCTCTATCCGCTGCCACCGCATCGTTGCGCACCTCGCCGCTGCTCGTCGTCGATAGCAGACAAAAGACAGCCTTGTTTGTGGACGCTTCTGTGTTTAGCGTTGCTCCGGAAAGCCACATAAGCATGGCTGGCAAACATAAGAGCAGTCGTCAAAATGTATTTGAAAAGCGCGCTCCACATTTGACCTGCGCATATGCGCATATCTTTGCATATTGTTGTCGCTCTGTTATTGATTGCATTGATATACCGTGAAATTCTTAAAGGGATACTAACCTCCTGTATGCGGAAATCAGTGGCAACACATGCGCTCATACTCATAGGGGCCGTTTAGCTTCCCTTCGGGAGGTTTATTTCCAAACAATTGACGTTATTATGATGATGATGTTGTTGTTATGCATTTGTCACATTCTAAGCAGCGCTTGAGCTATGCTAGCCTGCTGTGTTTACTCTGCGTTTTTCTCCCCCAACATTTCTATTCTTAACCCTCCTCCCTTCGCCCTGTTCATGTGTTGCTCCCCAGGACTCCACGGCTGCTGCAGAGAATGGGAATAGGGACACAGGCCAAGGCTTGCCATTTTGGCTGAAGGAACAGGACAGTTGTCAAGCCCGCGCGCCGGCGTCAATCCCTCTCTCCCTCACCTCTCCTCTCCCCCCCCTCCGGCGCACACACAAGGACACAAACCGCCGCCCACATTCACGGCTATGTCCACAGCAGTAGACATTGCTGGCCCTTCCTCGCCAGATCAAGCCAACAGCAGCGCTAAAATCCCCAACGAGCCACTGAGACCTAGCCTCAAGCGCTCCAGCCACCCCTACGGCCTGTCCCACTACATAGCCAGCCCTTCCCAAGGCATGGACGTCAAAGGCCTGATCCAACCCTCCCCGGCCCAGCAGCAGGATGCCCCGCCCGGCCCCACCAAACCTCGCCGGGCCCCCTCCTGGCCCGACATGTGGGAGTCGCCCAGCGGGCTCCACCTGGCCCACGCCGCAGAGCTGCTGATGCGCGCCGGGCTGCTGGCGCTGACCCCGGCCGCCACGGAGCAGGCCGGCGCGGGCGCCCAGAGCAGCCAGCCGACTAAAAGGGAGGCGGTGGAAGCGAAGGGAGGCAGGGGCGACGGCGAGGCAGGAGGGTCCGGGCCCGAGGAGGAGGAAGAGGACTCGCCCGGATGCAGGACGGACATCCAGCCCTACCTGGGTGCCTGGTTCCCCTTCAGCCCCACTCTCTTGCCTCTCGCCGGCTTCCAGATGGGGGGAGGCCACTGGAGGAGCACGGCCATGGGGGCCGAGGGCATAGAAGGCCTGGTGGCCGAGGGGCACTCGCCCGGTTCCTTGGGCGGAGGCGGCGGCAGCAGGAGGAAGAGGAAGCGGTGCGGCGAGTGCGTTCCGTGCCGGCGTCAGACGAACTGCGAACAGTGCAGCAGCTGCCGCAATCGTAAGAGGGGACACCAGATCTGTAAATACAGGAAGTGCGAGGAGCTGAAGAGGAAGCCGGGAGGTCCCGGGTTCGAGGGAAGAGTGTCCGCGTTTGACCTCAGAGGCTCCGACTTTTCTTTGGGCCTGGCGCAGGAGAGAAGCAGTGGCGCCTTGGATGGATAGTAACGTTTGCTACATTTGGATGATTGTTGAGGAGCTGAAGTGTAAACACACACACACATAGACACACACTGGACACCATGTTGGTTCAAAGACGTGGACATGATGTTTAGCGCAGAGCTGCACCTCTGCTCAAGAATGTTCTCACTCGTTCCCATCCTTTCTTTTGACAATCAGTGAATTGGAGAGGAGAGGAGAGAGAGAGAGAAGGAGATGATGACAAAAAAGTTGTAAATAAACTGTAAATATCGGGGGGGAAAACATTATGTCTTTTTTACATCCCTTTCCAGTTTGGATGTATTGTGTTGCAGCCGTTTAAAAGAAAGAAGAAAAAAGAGCCAAATGTTTTGTTTCTAACGGAGACTCAATTATGTTGTCACCGCATCATCAGCAAGCGAGTCGTCTAAATTATTTCATGTGCAACTTGTACTGTATAGATCTGTTTGCCCTTTTGAAATAAAAGAAATTGGCCATGCGCGCTTGTCTACACGCTTGTACTCATATTTAATTGGGGGTGTGTGTGTGTTTGTTGGCCACCGCGCTTCCGCTGATACATGTGCACGCATGTGTACTTGTGTGTGCGTGGATTATGAGTCACCTAATGGCGTGGCAGCGAGCCTTATCACCACCCCGCAGACACACACTCGCACAAGCACACCTACACGCTGCTTGGCGAGCGCACCTAAGCTGACACACGTCACAAACAATCTCCATTCAGGTCCGCGCACACACTCGTGACGCAATCCGCTTCTTTTTTTTATTATAATTTTTTTATTCACAACTCCACATAAGAAAGCAAGCCGGGCCGTGTGGGTTTTTCGCTTGTTGCCGTAACGATGGCTGATGTGATAAGACCTTCTTCCTCAGCGCCACACTCCAGGGGACCTCAGGGAAGACGTAACCATGGCAACGGTCGGCCTGAGGTGTCACGCTATAATTGGGCCACGGCTGCACTTCCTGTGCGCCTTCAGTCAGGGGGGATCGCGGAGGGACTGCGTGTGTGTGTGCGTGCATCTGTGGGGGTGGGGGGTTGTGTGTGCGTGTGTGTGTTTGTCAGGCAGGCGGTAGCGAGAGAGAAAGAGAGAGAGAGAGAGAGAGGCGCAGCACGCCAGCCAACGCAGGACACTGCCAACTCATGGAGAACAGCAGCGAGCTCCAACATCATGCAATTACAACACTCGCTCTGAATGACAAACACACAATCTTCCACTGAAGTCCTCACACTCATCTTTCTGCCTTTCTCGCACAAGCGTAACATTCTTGGATCCGCAGATTTTCGTTCTCTCCCCCCTTTCTAGTGATTCGGAGCCTAATCCCCCCTCCTCTTTTTTCGTCACATGCGCACACGCACACACACCGGAAATCTGTGTCACCCGCTGCCCAGCAGGTCCAGTGACTCCCTGAACGCCTGCAGTCTGGCTCCACTGGCCTGCAAGATGGCAGGAAAGAAAGGGGGAGGAAAGGGGATTGAACAGGGGACAGGGAGGAGGAGGAGGGGTGGGGGTCGAAAGCGGATCCAGGGAGAGGGAGAGAAGGTGGAGGGTGAACAAGGGGGTGCATAGGGGGGCTTGAAAGAGACTTGGTGAAGGGCAGAGAGGGAGGAGGAGGTGTGTGTGTGGGGGGGGGGGGGTATGGGAGAGGGTGAAACTGGGAGGGATGAAAAGCAGGCCACAGGAGGGGAAAAAAGAGAAAGAGTGACACGCGGGGAGGAGGACGGGGAGACGGACAGCAGGGGATGGAGATAACGTGGGCCAAACAAAGAAAGCAAAGAGATGAGTGCGAGTTCCTGAGAGTGGAGTGATGAAGGTGATAGAAATGCATTGAGACAGTGACGCGCGTGACTGCGTGCCGGCTGGACCGAATGACGGTGGCGTCGGTTGGTGCCGGGCGGTCGGTGCGTGCAATCGAGCAACCCCGTGGCGCCTGCATATGTTGGCAGCGACTCCTCGCGCACTGCAGTGGAACACTCTGCCAGCCTGCTCGTTGCAACCTGCACTGGAGGCAGGGCGAACCCCCGCTCGCCAGACCTTCCTGCGTCTCATTGTGTTCTAAAACATCAACGCAACATAGCATCTTTTCAAACAACACTCCAGCAATGGTTTCAGGAGGAACAAAACCCATACAAGCAAACTTCACACACACACAGGAAGGTTGGAGGGATTCGAACCTCAGAATTGTGAGGCCTAACCGCTAGGCCTCTCATGGGGCCTAGCCCACTGCGGTACACATCTCCCCCTAAACACAAATGACTACTTCCTTTAAAAAGTCCAGGCTCATCTGCCCTCTGGTTGTATTTTGGTGACACTGGGGTCAAAGGGGACTCTTGACCTTTGACCTTTTAAGCTATTAAAGATGGATTTAGATGAGGCCAACATCTAAAAACAGCTTCACCCACCCAATGCTCAAAGAAAATCACAAACATCAATAAAAACAAACATAAATGCTTAAAATGAATCAATTTTCTCCTTGTCAAACGTTACAGCCACAATATTAGGTACACCTACATAAAGATACCTTACAAGGATAAAATCTCAATGTCACTCTTTCTCTTTAAACACAATAAATATAATGAGTCTACCTGACCACAATACAAATATTTCTCCTTTTTCAAAGATAATGCTAGCCCAAACATTTTCTTTAAAATATGTTCTATGCCTCCTCGCCAGTCTAAACACGGTATTTTGATCAATAATGCTTTCGTGGAATATAAGCTAAGCAGCTAAATCTACTTGTTTTTATCCATCTCAAGAGGCCATTTTGTCACTTTCTGTCTGACTAAAAATGACATCATAGTTGGGCTGAGCTACTGACCAATCACGCCTCAGTTTGCCAACGTCACATGACCAAACTCAGAAAACTGGTGAGCTGTGATTGGTTCTTACCTCAGCCCTGAGCAAAATGGCCGCTCCCTGAGATGGATTAAAAACAGGTCGATTTTGCTGCTCAATTCATATTACACAAACACAATATTAATCAGAATGTCGTGTTTAGACTAGTGGGGGCGCATACAACGTATTGTTGTAAAGATTTGGTGGCACTTTGAAGATAGAGCCAGAGTCCGGCCACTAGACGACCCTGTCTGAAACACTACCATGCAAAGGTGCGACCACCTTTGGGCGTAGTGGTGTTACAAGTTGTGACATGACCAGTTTAACTACATTTCTCAGCAGCGTGGTCGTAGTGTCCTTGTTTACAAATAGCTTTTGCGTAGTTACTGCCCACAGAAGCTACATTTCCCCGGGCAGTTCTTAGCCTTAGACGCATCTCTTCTGTTTGACGTCACGCATGCATCCTCCTGTTGATGACCACTCTAGGCGGTGTAGAAGAATGCGGATAAAACGTGTGTAGCTGAAAACAATGTTACTTATCGAGTTCTCACACAACAGTTCATTCATTCCAGGGTTTATTTTTCAACCCCAAAAGGAAGCTCCTGCCAACATCCGAAAAATCTAAGGTCTAAAATTCAGCTACTTCTCAAAGTTATGTCACCAATTGAGCTAGCCATCATGACTCAGTCAGCAAAAGTTAACAGCTAACATAGCACTCATTATCAACATGATTTTGACAGCAGTAGAGTATAACAATAACCACATCTGCAACCATAACACGATATTTGTTTCATACGCACTCTACAATTATGTTATTATAACACAGTGCTGTCACTACATTAGCCCAAGATGCTAACTTTGTGGTGCTAGCAAAGAAGCATCTGAATAGTGCAATTCGTTTTATAAAATGGAGTTGTTTTTTTTTGAAAGAGGCTCCACCCAACTGAAGTAGCTTTGATAAAGTTCAGCTAGCCTTCATTGTAATTTGTATTTTAGCTTGCTACATTTCTCAGTTGAGTATCTTCAGTGTACGCTTCATTAAATGTAGAATAGCTTGTAGCTAGCCCACTAAAGGATACCATCAGCCAACATCCTCCATGAGTGTGATATCATTGCTGTCATGTCATGTCAAAGCCAAAATGTAAGACGAGCTGCGTTTAATTTTGTTCTATACACAGATTAGCATTACACTCTAAAAAGAGAATTGTTGTACCAATTTAAGATTATAAATTTAATTCTTGACCAACTTCAAGGTTAATGATTGAAGTAAATTAGTCCAAAGTGAATATATTAAGTTGAAATTATTATGAGTTCATTAAACTAAACCTGAATTAAGTTAATCCAAAGTGACTCCAACCCAAAATATTAAGTTTAATGAACTCATACATAATCACTTACATTTATATTCATTTTGGACTAACTTAATTAAATTGTGTTTTTAAGCTACCACTTGAAGCAAAGTTGTTCAACAATTCAATTTGTAATCTTAAATTGGTTTTAATAATTCTCTTTTTTAGAGTGTAGGTTAAGGTCCTGTAAATTGAGAATAAATGTTTTCTAAATTTGACACACGATTGAAGAGTGTTGTTAGCAACACTGACAAATGTCAAAGATTTAAAAATAAAAATAAAGCCAAGTCTTTAAAATCAAGTCAAAGTCCGTGCTCGCAAAATCGATGGGCTATTCTGCCGAATGGATGCGTAAAGCCACGCAAAAATACATGCTAACTCAGCTAGCATAATTCTTTTGCCTACACATACCAAAATATTTGAGTCGCGAAAATATAATTAAAACCGTGGCTGTAATATAGCTCACCGGGTCGTTGCAGGCTTTTCACGCTGTGACGATAGGTGTTAGCTAACAGCTAGCTCGCGAGTGGAATGTACGTAGGCCTAGCTAACTAGCGAACTGCAAACAAATTGTGCTGTGTTGTATTGTTGTTAAAAAAATGGTTCAGTACATAATTCTCAATAATTGCTTATTTTCATATATATATATTCATATTTCAATCTAATTTTGATGAAAAAATGTCCCATTCATGTAATTAAAAACTAACTTGGAAAAACTATGGAAAAAAGTCCACTATGTCTCCTTTAAGCATTCAAAATCATTTCACACATTTGGCTGCCATTTTAGGCAAGCCCAAATGGCGTTCTCTCTCAGAGGTAATGCGTGCACAAAATTCTGTTAATCTTTAGCCTGCTGCTGGTTGCAGAGGGGAAAAAAGCCACCGTGGCTCCAGGAAGTTAAGCAAAGCACGCTGATAAAGTCTGCCTGCCTGCAGGGATAGTTCATCACGGCCTCTTGTCACGCCATCTCATGATGCGGAATCGATTGTTACCACCGAGGATTCAGCTCGGAGCGGCCTTCGCTTCTCCATTTGCATCACTCTCAAGAGCATTTCCTTTTTAACGGAGTGATAAATCATAAACTGAGCTGTAATTTGGCTTGATTTAAAATGAATAAAGACTACTAATAAGGGATAAAATGCCACTTTTATTGCATCTTTAATAAGTGGTCTGTTGTAATCCCTGCAACTTTGTTGTTAACAAGATGAAAACATGCAAAATATCCGCATTTCTTCCTGCTGTGTGTTAAGATTATGCAGTTTAGCTGATATCCATTCTTCCCAGAACAGTTATTATTATTTTGTGAGATCGTGTGAGTTTCTTCTAAATTATTTCATTCCCAAAAAGATTTTCTTTGGTTTAATTTCCAGGAAATAGTTAACTTGTCATGGGTTTGAGAGTCATCATCTATCTGGAGGCGTTGTTTGATCAAATATTAATAGTTTAAACAAATGTTTACATGTGGACAAGAAAATGGAACATATGAGTGCACATGTAGTTTTTTGTTTTCAAATTCAGATTTTGCAAAGTCAATCATTTTCCATAAAGCTTGTATTTGAACCAACATATTAGTGTTTTTTTTTGTTTGTTTTTTAATCAGTGCAATTATAAGAACATGGTTCCCTAATTTTAAGCACAGTAAATCTTCTTTCACTTGTATAGCACTTTTTCACCTGTTAAGGCCCTCAAAGCGCTTCACCTTTTGATGGCGCAGGGTTCAGCATCTTGCCCCAGTGTTAATGTTTAAACTGTGAGTATTGTTACAGTGGCTTAAAATAAAATTAAATGTACTTTTTAGGCACTATTTATACAATTACTCTATTGACTCACCTAAATCCTTAAGTCTTTTTCTTCTTTTCTATGAATCAGTCAAACAGGCCTCGCTTGAAGAGTTGATGCTAACATTACCGCTAGTGTATGCGCTCACTGTTTGCTGTTAAGGTCAGACTGAAGCGCTTCAGTGATAAGCAATGTATTTTTCATGCTTTTCTCCATGTTTCCATCCAACAAAACAAAAACAAACTCTGCATCCAGTAGGCCTAGCAATGCGGTTTCGCTTCCTCCATAATGTTGTTAGCCTAACGTTCTGGTGCAATGACAGCAATCAAGTCATCTTGTTGTGCTATGCGTGTTAGCAGTGTGGTAGGAATTAGTGCAGTCGGAAAAGTTCAATGTTGCCTGGGGTGCAGGAACAACATGGAATGAAATAGTTCCCCCCCCCCCCCTATGTAATGAATTGATATGAAAAAAATTGAAAATAACATACATAAGTACAAATAGTAATATATTTTCTCATAATGTCACGGGGTAATACTGTGTGAGTGAAAACAAAATTATTATTTTTTTTTTAAGTATTTGGCACATATTATACCAAGATCTTCGAAAATGAAGTAAAACATTGTTTATTCATAACTTTTATGATATATTGTTATTATGCCTACAATGCATTATTAAAAATAATTCCCTTTTCCCACTTAAATTGCATGGCGGTGTAACTGAATGTAATATTTTAGTATTATAAGTACGTATTGATTTTATAATAAATAAGGTGTTATGGCCAATGAACTAAGAGTGGCAAGTCTATGGCCAATTTCTCCACAATGACTTCATTATGGAAGGAAACGGTCTCAGGTGTCCAGCATGTGATCTTTGACAGGTGCTTTGTCACGACTCACAACACATGAGAAGTGTCCCGATTTCTCCTTCTGGACCAGAGAGGCATAAACAAGCACCTGCGCACTCTTGCCTCTCACACTCGATATGATGTGCACTTTCTTGTGCGGCAAAGTTGACCGCTCTCTCCACAATGCCTGGCTGGGAAACCTTACACTGCCCAGCTAAATATAGTGGGCCTTTTCACACTGCGTGCGTGTGTCTGGTCACATGATCCAAGATATGGGGCGGACGCAGACACTCACGCGCGCACACACGCGCAGTGGCGCATACACAGACGCCAAATCCTGCGGCTGAGGGTGTGGAGGTGGTGCGGGAATGCTATGAGGAGCTTTAATGAGCCGACTGTGACGTGTTGCTTCCCCGTGACCCAACTCGCATTTGCTCCGTCTCCCCGAGCGTCTCGCCCTCTGTCTCTGCGTCTTAACCACATGCTAATCAGCTTTATGTGCTCTCCGTTTGATCTCTGGTGGGCTGTTTTCTTGCTGAATAGATAATCATTGTGCGAGCCGGCCGCTATCAACAACCTCCTTGTATAACCCTATCAGAATGCCCCCCACCCCCCCCGCCCCCAACCCCCCTTTCCTGCCCGCCAACACACATACGCATGGAATGCCTTTAGAGACATGAAAATGCAGTACAATTAAATAAACAAATGATTTGCTCATCATATAAATCAATTTGGTGAAAATACGGGACTAATGGATACTGTAGCTTATATCCTTTTCCACATTATACTCACGCCAGCTTTTGTCATGCTACAACAACTTTTATTTTGATGTGGGTTTTTGCTTGTTTCTGGACACCCCCCCCCACCCCCCCCCCCCTAAAGGGACACAGTGCAGTTTGGTCTGTAAATATTTGACATGGTTTGACTCCTGGCTGTGCTCACCAGTACACCTGACAACAATGTTGCAAGCTGCTTGAGTATTTATTTAATTATTTGTTTATTTGTGCACTGCCTTCTCCGTGTACTAGTGTGTTATTTTTCCTTATTAGCAAGACAATTCAGTGCGGTTCAGTACAGAAGACGGACATGTTTTGTTGCCATCTTTCTGCTACGGATGCCCGAAGGAGAAGAACTTTGCAAACGTAGTAATTGGTGCTGGTAGGCGTACGAAGTGTGGTCCAACAAGTCTCATAGGTCGCAAACTGATGTCCTCAAGGGCCGCAGTCCTGCATGTTTCCCTCCTCCAACACACCTGAATCAAATGATCAGGATCATTATCAGGTTTCTGCAGCGCTTGCTGATGAGCTGTTCATTTGAATCAGGTGTGTTGGAGGAGGGAAATTTCTAAAACATGCAGGACAGCGGTAATCGAGGACCCGAGTTTGAGACCTATATGCTTTAAATGAAAACAAATGCGCCAACAGAAATGGCGACACTCAACCACATTTCCCATGATTCCTAGACACAGATGCAGGAAGTGGTTGTAGTTTCGGTATGACGTGAATGTGAAGTAAATAAACTAATAAATAAACTAGCATTAAATTCCTTTTTAATTGGCTTATTGAATGAATCGCTATGACAACGGTGTGATTGACATACACATGGGCCAAACAATTGGCTGGCTGACAGGAAAAACAGGACGCTGGGAGAGGACCTGTGTAAAAGTGCGACAAAACAATGGTGCTGGCGATATCCGTCGGGACTCGGGAAACAAGGGTCAAAACCAGGACTGTCGCTGTTAAAACACGACGTCTGGCCAACGTACTAGGATGACAGTGGCATCTAATGAGGTCCACACTGCAATGCTGTCTTAGTGAACATAACGATGCTCATGATAGAGAAGCATTCATGTGTGGTTGTTGTTCTGGTGTAGGACCTCACTGTATCAAGTGTAGAATTTGATCTGTAGCATAAAACTCATTCACTGCCATTGACGGCTATAGACGTCAAAAATTCATTTGAACTATTTCTATTACTTTAACATTATCATTTTGTTAACAAGAGTATGAAAACCTAGATTTTTTTTATTGTACATTTAAAACAGATATAAAATTTGTGGTTAATCGTGAGTTAACTAGTGAAGTCATGCGATTAATTACTATTACAAATTGTAATCGCCTGAAACCCCTAATTTTTTTTAATAATGTTTTTTTTAATCTTTAAAAAAAAGAAGAAGAAAAGATTATAAAAAAAATTGTGGTGTCAGGCGATTAACATTTTTAATTGTAGTTAATCGCCTGACACCCCTAATTTTTTTTAATGTTTTCTTTTTTTAATCTGGAAAAAAAAAAAAAATAAAAGATTGATAAAGATTAGGGGTGTCAGGCGATTTACATTTTTAATTGTAGTTAATCGCATGACTTCACAATTTAAAAAAAAGAAGAAAAGATGATTAAAAATTAGGGGCATCAGGCGATTAAATTTGGTAATTGTAATGAATTGCATGACTTTACTAGTTAACTCACGATTAATCACAAATTGTATATCTGTTCTAAATGTGCCACCATTTTTTTCCTAGGTTTTCATACTCTTGTTAACAAAAGTAGAAAAAAATGTTAAATAGAAATATTTCAAATTATTTTTTTGACGTCTATAGCCGTCAATGGCAGTCAATGAATTAAATAATGATGTCAAAATATTAGGAACATCCCTTGAATCAGCTTGTGCAAGTGTACCTATTGTTTTGGCCAGTGAGTGCACAGTATATTATGTTAATGCAAAAAAGTGCTCTTATTTTGTCTTTTGTACAGTGCCATCAAGCAGTTTCATTGAATCAGTTTACTTACTGTACATCACTTGAATGAACTCTCGCTCTTTTGTCTTTCCGTTTGTGTTATGTACTGCAAGACGATTTTTAGAAGCACTGTACTGCAAAAGAACAAATGCAACATGCACGATTTCATCAATACTAAAAACCTGAATTCCTGGGATATATTAGCGGATTTAAACACCGTCACATTGTCAAATCCTTTGTTGAAACACTTTATAGTAAGTTGGTTCCGTTCCGGGTCACAGATTCATCCAATTGCTTACATGCAAACTACCTTTATAGAAAAAGGGTTGTAGTAATTTTGGGAGAGACAGAATGAGTTAGAAAGTAGAGCAAGTTGCATGATTTAGCTTGAAAACACATCAGTAACCTGTTACCAGTGTGTCAACACTGAAACGTCTTTCTTACAATTTCTTCTGGTATATCTCATTAGCTGCTTCTGCTGTACGACTCAACAATAATTATGATGGCTGAAGACTTTCACACACCACATTCAAATAAGAACCGCTGATTCCTAGATTTCCTTTGAATGTTGTCCGAGATGGTGATTGAGGCCATGTCCATTTCAACTTTGGAGTTCGGGTTAGGGTCCTGTTCCGCCTTCATATGGCCTGAGCCTGGACCATAAATGTCTTAAGTTACTCTCACAGTACTGGTGACATGATTGAGTCCATCAGTCAGTCTCCTTGGGGGTCACACGGCATTGTTTCCAAGCAGGCCTAGCGGCATGCTAATGGATCAATGACATAGGTGGGCAGGTTTGTCCGGTAATGGAGGTTTTCTGAAGCTGTGAGAAGGGTCCGATCCAAAGGCTTTCCTGAGCTGGGCCACTTTGCCTCCATATTCTGACGTGGTCTCTTGAATGATTAAGGCATCTGAGGAGGAAAGTAGAGATAGCATTAATTTAAAAAGGTTGGAGTGACACATTGTTGGCTAGATCCAGGTTGCCATATGGGAACAAAAAAACAATAGATACCGTAAAACACCAACTCAAATGAAGTTTGGATTTTGTATAAAACGTAAATAAAAACAGGATACAGTAACTTTCAAATCTTTTTCATTTCTGTATTCAATTAAATATACATAAAAAATAAGCTAATGTTCAAGGTGATTAACTTTTCTTTCTTTTTTTAATCCCCCCAAATATTCACTCATTTAGAGTTTCATGCCTGTAACACATTCCCAAAAAGCTGGGACAGCGGCATGTTTGCCATTTTGTTATATGTCCTTTTAAATACAAACCGTAAAAGACGAACTCCCTAAACTGCAATTAGAATTTGAGAAATGTTCTTAAACTGTTGGACTATTTTCTCACACGGCTGTTCACAAACTGGTGAACGTCACCCCATTCTTGCTTGTGAACAACTACACCCTTTGGGGTCGCTTCTTTTATACCCAATCATGACACCCACCTGTTTCCAATTAACCTGTTCAACTGCATGTGAACTGTGATGTGTCTGTTCTTCAACAACCAAACAGGTTCCAAAATGCTGTTGTCACGTAAACAAAGGGTCAAAGCGGCACACTTCTTATCCACTGAACCATGTAATGTTAGCAGTATTAGAATAAGCCTTTGGTTTTCTATTTGTGAAATTCTCTTCGATGTCAAATTCTCACGATGGGGAAATTACAGTTTAGAATTAAGTTTCACAGCGGAGTAAAGTCATGCATTTGATTCGATTCCAATTATCTGTATATGAATAGTCTGTATGCTAATGTGATGACACGTTTTTGTGTGTGACTACAACAGAAGTGAACATAGGAAATTTGTTTTCATCAACAATCCTGTTCTCGTTTTCTCACCTCCGGCCTGTGGGCTGACCCTCTCTGCGTCCAACAGCTGGGCTTTGAGTGCAGCTTTGTTGCCATGGCTACTAAAATGGCGCCTGTAGAGAGGAGCCCGGTCGCTGAGGTTGTCCGAGCTGCTGCCTGATTCACCGTCGCTGCCCTCGCTGGGGTCCTTCAATTCGTCATCTGCACTGGAGGAGTCCATCTCATCCTCAGACGATTGGAAGTTTGGCGAGCCGGGCTCATTCTATGCAGCGCAATGTCACAATCAGTGAGCGCGTTATCACGTTATCTTAACTTAAAACAGCCAACACATTAACTCACAGCTGTGTCATCAGTGAGCGCTAACTGGGTTTCTTGAAATCCAAGCTGCTGGGCCTTTTTTCCTGCCTGCATGTCTGCTGCCTGGATGCCATTCGTATGATCACGATGGAGCCTGCAGGACAAACGCCAACAGAGAAGAGTCAGCTGACAGTCACACCAGCCTTTGAATCACTCATTTGGCAAATAACTTGAATAATCCAATAAAGGATGGGCGGATAGCAAGCTCCCCCATAACACTGTTGTCATTTTATCAAAGACTGCGTGATGTCATGAGGTCACGTGCGGAGTTGGAGGGGCTATCATGTGCTGACTGAGGATCAAGAGTCAACATGACAGCAAGCACAAGCTTGACTCTATACTAACTCACAAAAGTGAGCCACTTAGTGATGTTGTCATGAAGGAGTGGAAAGGGGATTCCAGTTCAACCGAATTGCATGGTGAACTTTACGTGGAAGAGGCTTTAAGGCAGTGCTGGAAAATAATGGTGGCCGCATGAAAAATTGACACTGAGCTGGACATTTTCACAATATGTCAAGGGTGTGTTCACTTATGCTACATGATGTTTATATATTATGTGTACTAATGTTTAAAAAAAAAAGACTCAGCTATCCGAAATTGTGAGAGATGTAATGCAATGTTCATTATTGTGCATTAATTAACTCATTCACTGCCATTGACGATTATAAACGTCAAAAAATAATTTAAACTATTTTTATTAGTTTAATCTTTTTTCTACTTTTGTTAACAAAAGTATGAAAACCTAGATTTTTTATTGTACATTTAGAACAGATATAAAATTTGTAATTAATCGTGAGTTAATTATTGAAGTAAAAAAAAATTACAAATCGCTCAACGCCCCTAATTTTTAATAATCATCTCTACAGGCGATTACAATTTTTAATTGTTATTAATCGCATGACTAGTTAACTCACGATAAATCACAAATTGTACTTACTTACTTATTCATTTATTATACTCTTGTCAACAAAAGTGGAAAAAAATGTTAAACTAATAGAAATAGTTTTTTAAAAATGTTTACGTTTATAATCGTCAATGGCAGTGAATGAGTTAATTAATGCACAATAATGAACATTGTATTACATCTCTGACAATTTCGGATAGCTGAGTCTTTTTTCTTCTTAAACATTAGTACACATAGTATATAAACAGCATGTAGCAAAAGTGAATACACCCTTGACATATTGTGAAAATGTCCAAATTGAGCTCAGTGTAACACACGATTAAATTAAGTTAATCCAAAGTGAATATATTATATTGAATCAAAAATTAGTTCATTAAACTTAATATATTCACTTTGGATGGTTTGACAATTCTTTTTTTTTTTTTTTTAGAGTGTAGATCATCAGTTACGTGACTTTGCGTGTTCTAACCTGTTGCTATTGAGAAGGTTCTGGAGAAGTTTGGAAGACCTGAATTCATCCACTTCTCCAATCACACGGACGCACACATCTCCATCGCGACCGAGGAGCCAGCTCACATGCTTGTTGGTGGCTGCAAACGGAAAAGAAGGAAAAACACCATTTGAGCTCGTCTCCGCATGGGTTGTTATGAAGGCTTACATCCACAAGATGGTGCTATCCTACAACTTTATTACTCTGGCAGGCTCTTTGTCCTTGCTTGCTGATCATTTCTGCCCGTGGCCTTTTGCTTGCAGATTTAACGCGCTCATTGTTTGTTAAAGGTCCTCTGAAACGATCGTATTGATGCAGCATTGCTGTTCAGAAATAAAACACATTATTTAGGCCCTGGCCTAATTTCAAATTTAAATGAATTTTTATCATTATTATTACAGACTGGATATTATTGTGATTCGAAATAAATGTGATGCACTGATGTGAAATAACTTTTTTTTTTTTTACTTACTGATCAGGAATACGGTTCATTTTGACAATGTTTAAAATATAAATACATACAAAATATTTATTACAATATCTAAAACAGTATCTTCAAACATGTGCCATTTGATAACGTTTAAGAAATACAATTTCACTTTAACCATAACCTTTTCCAATTTTCAGATACTAAAATTTCACAATTCTGTTTAAGATTCACACACAAATAAATACTAAAACAACAGGGAAAGTACAGCCTGTATAACAAATGTTTTAGTTCTTTCCAGGTACTATATTGCACCTGCTATAGCATGAGAATGCAAAAGCTGTTTTTTTTTTTCTTAAAGCAGGTTGATGACTATAATGGTCATTTACAGTGTAAATGGGAGGTGGGAACAAAGGTAGTGCTGCTTGTTTAATACAATATATTAATCAAGGATGCCTTTTATTAACTATCATGCATATATATGCATGAGAGAGCAATGTCGCATTGTGAGTCATGACAACCATTCATGGTGTGTGAAGCACAACTTAGGTTTACACATACATAATTGTCAATGTGATAATAGATTCCGCCTGAAATAAACAGTAAAGTACATGTACCTTTAATTCTGTCTCTTTCTATTTATACTATACTCTATATTTATATCTAAAAATTCCAAAATTAAGTTCCTCAGCACATTTCTACGCAGCTTCACCTCATTTGGATCATGGGTAACTGGAGCCTATCCCAGTTCACAGGACTGGACATCTAACGTACCATAATATTTTTCCTTATTTTTTTTTTAAGGTAGTCATGCTTTCTATTATATATATATAAACAAAGTAGATTTACTATTAAAGGAATCTTAATTCCCTTGTAAAGTTTTAATTATGTATTTAGGCGTTCGCCATGCACGGCACAAGCAACAAAAGATGCGTGTTGTGTAACACAAACAGACTTGCTTGCCTCTCAGGTGACATGGCAGGCAGAGATTGGGTCAACAAAGACCGTAACTTAATATATGGTTGAACCCACAGGGGGTTCGTCAATCTTACTCAGCGGGAAGACAGTAAACCGATTCGACTCATGCTGATAGAGGCTGCCACTCACGCGTACACACACGCATACACACCTATTGATAGCTGGACCAGTGGAGCCAGGTGAGGCTCTCCCCTGGAGTAGAACTAAATCAAGATTTATTAGAGGAGGTGTGAGAGCCCAAAAGGCCTGGGTGCATTTCTTTGGGTGTAATCGAAACACCTTAATTAGATTGGTAACCTAAGCTGGTGTTACTCTACGCTTGTGTTTTTTTTTTTTAAAGTGGAAGTCAACCATAAACATTTTTTGACAATAATATGTTATGTGTGACCTCACTAGTCTAAACATGACATCCTGATTAATATTAAATTTTTGGAATATGAGTTTTGAAGCAAAATCCATCCGTTTTTATCCATTTTAGGGAGCGGCCATTTTGCCACGAGCTGTCAACTGAAGATGACATCAATTTTGCTCAGGGTTCAGGCAACGACCAATCACACCTGTTTTCTGAAGCTGCGCTGTGATTGGTTGTTACCTGAGCAAAATAAATGTCATCTTCAGTCGACAGAAAGTGGCAAAATGGCCGCCCCCTGAGAGGGACAAAAACGTCTGGATTTTGCTGCCTAACTCATATTTTACTAACACAACATTCAACAAAATAACAGATTTAGACTAGCAGGGCTGCATAAAACATATTGTTGTCAAAACTTTTTTGGGGGGGTTAACTTCCCCTAACTCATTCGCTGCCATTAACGGCTATAGACGTCAAAAATTAATTGGAACCATTTCTATTAGTTTAACATTTTTTCCCACTTTTGTTAACAAGAGTATGAAAACCTAGAATTTTTTTTATTGTACATTTAGAACAGATATAAAATTTGTGATTCATTGTGAGTTAACTAGTGAAGTAATAATAATAATAAGTAATAATCTTCTCTCTTTTTTTTTAAATAAAAATAAAAGATTATTAAAAATATATATATTTTTAATTACTTTTAAAAAAATTAAGAAAAGATTATTAAAAATTAGGGGCATCAGGCGATTAAAAAATGTCCCTAATTAATCGCATGATTTCACTATTTAACTCACGATTAATCACAAATGTTATATCTGTTCTAAATGTACAATATTTTTTTCTAGGTTTTCATACTCTGGTTAACGAAAGTAGAATTTTTTTTAAACTAATAGAAATAGTTCAAATAATTTTTGGGCGTCTATAGCAGTGAATGAAAATTTATGGTAGTTTTGAAAGAGCCCAACACTGATGAAATACAATTTAGTTCATGCAAATGGTCACAAGGTCTGGTCGGTTTGTTTCCAGCCACAACGTCAGCCCTGTTTCTGTTTGTATCGTAATGCAAGAACTGTGATGCGGTTCAACACATGCAAGAGTTGACATAATGAACAATGAAAAGCACTGTAAAGGTTTATGGTTGCTAAAATAACCAGAAATTTTCGGTTCCTTTTTGAACAAAGTGAGGAAAGCTTCTTATTTGGCGTCAAGTCATATTGATAGCTCAGCTTTTGGACTACAGTGCTTCACATCTTGTCTAATAGACATTGTTGTGTAGAATGTGCAGAATTTGTCAAAACGGTATTGTTTCTTGGTGTACATGAGGTCATTTCTAGGTCAGTTTTGAGCAATGTTACCTTTCTTTGGCCGTATGCTGGTGCCATGTCCTTCCCGCTCCTCCCTCTCCCTCCAACGGCGTACCTGCTCTTCTCTCATCTTGAGGAAGAGGATCCTCTTCTGCTCTTCGCTCAAGGCCTCCAGAACTTCTGGCTCCACCCACATCTCCTCCAGGATTTTAGCCAGCATCCTGACGCTTTTCTTCAAGCACTGCCACAGTTTAAAAGGCTGCCTTTTTTTTTGTGCCGAGGCTCAAGTTTCCTGCTCTGTGATTGAGTCAAGAATCAGGTGAAGTCCTGCTATCTTTTGGCTAGTCTTCCTCCACAGAGCAGTAGGAGTATTTTGAAGTCTCCTCAGAAGAAGGAGCAGTGTGTCCGGATCAACTGTATACTGAAGGCTGGTGCTGTGATTGGAAAAAAAAAAGATGAGAGAGAAAGATGATTGCTACCTCAATGATTGCTCCATTCACAAGAGGCTTCAAAAGCCTTGTTTTCCCCCCCTAGGTCTATACTGAGCTCCCTTTAATTCATTTGCTCCCAAAAACGTATAAATATGTTCTATTTTAAATGTGTCCCAAAGACATATTTACACACTTTTTTTATGCTAGAGCATACAGAAGGCTTCGATGCAGCCTCTCAACTGCAAAGAACGGTTGAAGAAATGGTAGTTATTACGCGAATGGCAAGCAGGTGGCAGCAGAGCAAAAGATATCAACCAGGGCCATGTTGAAAAAAACCCTCAATTACTCACAATTCTAAATAGATTTGTGAATAATGATGAAAATGAGCTATATTCTAATGCTAATTGCTGCATAACGGAAACAGATATAAATATAAGTTTTTTTTTCGTGATGAATAAAAGGGACTGCCATCTTTCTTTTGGTAGGTTCCATGTTTTTATAGCAATAGAACACAATCTGTGGGCCTTGCAAAATCAGTCAAAATCCAGTAAAACAGCCAGGAGTGAAGGGGGTTGCTTCTGTGAAAATAGCTGTGAGTGAATGAGTTAAAAAGCACAGATTCTGCCTTGTTTCTTTTCCCCTCCCACTTTCCTCAAATCTCCCTTTTCCCCCATCTAAGAAACTCGGGCGCTAACTAGCAAATCTCCAGGCATGTTTCTCGGACTGGTTGCGACTGCGAAGACAAATTCCTTGCGCGTTTTTACATTCTTGGCCAATAAATCTGACTGATTTAAGTGTTATAAATAACTGTTTATGCTTTCAAGTACTGCAAGTAAACAAGGCACAGTGAATCTGAGCACACTCATTAATACATTCTTATAGTAGCTAACCAACACACTTGAGACTGGTAGCCATTAACAGCCCAGTTAGTTATTACGGGGAAGTTCTCAAAAGGCACATTCCTGGAAAACAACCGTCTTCTTCCTCCTTCAAAGTGTGTGTAAACAAAGATTCAAAAAGTGCAACTGAAATGTAGCGAATCATATTTGAGCTGTCTGATAAGGCTCAGCCAATGGCGGGTGAAGGGAAGTCAATAATGTCGAAACAGGTGAAACGTCGGGCGTGACTTTAGAGTTTGAGGTGTGGCCACGTGTAAAACAGATTTGGATTGAAGTATTAAGCTAAGGCTTTCAGCGGGCATGAATTTAAACGTCTGTGGGCCTCATGGGGTTGTAAGATAATTATTTTATGCCCAGGCAAATAGCTGCTGCTAATTACCACACTCGCAGTCAATAGTGATAAAAGATGTTAAAAAATCGGGGAGGAAAAAATACACACCAGGTAAGATGATAAAAACTAGCATTAAAATGAGATTTACAAATATTTATTGAGGGAGTTTATCTTATATCACGCATTACTGCTAAAAGACCTCAAATAGAGACTCAACATTCCCGGGCTGTTGTTCCCATGTAAAGACAAAGTTTGTCCGTCTGGCTGTGCTCCAACATGCAAATGGACTCAGACTTCACTTGTGCCTCGGCTTACATGCAGAGAAAAGAAAGTGAGAATGAGAGAGAACGGGGAGCAAGGTGTGTGCAATGCATACTAAAAGAAGAGTTCTAAAAGTCCCCCCACGTGAGAACACAGCGGCTGTTTTCACAGTGACAGAACGGAGTGTGGGAGATAAATGAAACGAGACGGGCTCGAGAATGGCAACAACAACAAAGACAGAAGGAGAGAGAGAGAATGAGAGTCAGAGCGGACTTACTCAGTGGCTGCCAGCCGTCAGCATCTCCTTCTTTCTACTGGTCTGAGCTTCCTCTAGAAAGCGGTATGATGAGTGTGTGACGTGGGCGCATACAACAATGTGTGTGCTTGTGCTTGTGCTTGTGTGCTTGTGTGCGTGTGTGTGTGTGTGTGTGTGTGTGTGGGTGTGTATGCTTGTGTGAGGTCAGTCGTCCGAGGGGTGGAATGCGCTCTCAGCTCTACTCGGCCGCATTTGTACTCCACGCGTGTGGGACGGACTGACAGTTAAACACTCATCTTTCCCCCCATCTTTCCTAATCACCGGCAACAAATGAATCATAGTGATAAAAACAAATGCAAGATGTATTTTCAGCTACACAATATAAAAACAGCTCAGCAACATTACAAAAGACTCTTAGATATTGATTTGCTGCACATTTTTTTTATAGTTAAAATTTCGTTTTATTTTATTTTATTTAGTTAGGTTTAATTAGTTTTCAGAGTGAGTTTTTAAGTAAGAATCGTCTAAGTATTGTGTATTCAAAATCCAACAAATATATTATTTATTTTAAAAACGTTTCAAGCAAGCACAGCTGTCGCCTAGGAGCAACTCAACTCATGCCGCTTTTTTATTGGCTGCCACTAGATGACGTCGTTTCAAGGCGACACACGGCAAAAGGACCACAACTGTGTCTGAATGTCCTCCCTAACACTCTTATCCCCTAACCCAGTGGCGGGCAAACTCGGTCCTCAAGGGCAGGCGTCCTGCAGGTTTTTGGAGGTTTCCCTGCTGCAACGCAGCTGATTCCAATCAACAGAATCGTTACCAAGCTTATGCAGAGCTTGCTGATGAGCTGACCATATATTAGCTGTGTTCACTCACTAGCCTAATATATAAGCGAAGTGCGCATCTCGGCAGCACGGTGCATTATGGGTAGGCCGGCTGGTATCCTGCTACCAACTTGTCATTGAAAACTAATGGAGTCTAACGGGGGAAGTGCTGATTTGGAGCATTTTGTTGGAAAGTTGATGTTTTTTATTGAATCTATTTTAAACATGAATAGCATGTCGTTACTGACACGACAGTAAAGCCTATTTAAGTACTTATTATTTGACAGAATGTGTGCACTTTACCAAGAGTTGGACCGAAGACAAGACACCGGGACGTGATCAAGCTTCACAATAGTGGAGCTTTCTTCACTGAAGGGGTCAATTGGGGCTAAAAGCAGGTTCTTAAATGACTGTCACTTTATTAGTTTGGTTACACGTATGTCCGCTAGCAAGCTTCGTGATGCTTCCGCCTGTTCCCTCGCTTTCAGGATATTGACAAAAATAAATGTGTTAAAAAAAGAAAATAAATAACTGTTAGCCTCTTATACGTTCGTTTGGATCTTCCTTTTCTGTCTGGAAATTGGGAAGAGTGAACGGAGGTTTACAAGCGTACACTTCTGTCTTCTCGAGCATTGCAATGCTGTTTTTTTTGCGGATAAACTCCATTAGGACAGTTAAGGATGGCACCAAATGCACCTGTCGTTTTGTCACTTACGGCTGAAAGTCGTTTAAACAATTCTTGCAAGCTTTGAGGTGTGCAGTTACGCAAACACTTTCAGCACTCCATTCGGCGCCATTCAAATGACGGCTTTGTTTGGTAGCAAGTTTTTTTTAAACTTGATTTTCACGCATTCGCAAACATAATGCGCACTTCGCTTATAGTGCCCTCATTCTGTTTCTCTGTGGAGCATCACGTGACCGCTGTACCCTCATGATGCATACATCTTTAAATGATTTAACTTTACTGTGAACAAAAATATTTTGTTTCCTTTGTTATTATATTTTCAACTAAAGCCAATTCATTATTTCCGAAATTCATGTATTGCTTTGAATCTCGCTCGCACCATTTTTTTTTCATACTCGCAATGTTCACTACTTTTCAAAGTGCATTGTGGGTCATTTTGAGTGGACTACATTTCTTTCTTTTGGACATTCGGACCCAGATGACTGTTCGGTCCCTTCCCGCTAACGGCCGTGCTGTGGGCAGCCATCTTACATGGCAACTTTTACTGACAACTTCTGTTAGGCTATTTTTGGGCAGAAAACACTGTTTTTGTTTGTTTGTTTTTTGGAGAGCGAAAACACTGTTATCGTGCGTGTTGTACGCTAGGATCCCTGAAGAGCTTTTCAAAGAGCAAATTTCACAGTTTGCATTGACCATTTAGAGTATCAATATTGTGAATTGTGATTCACAGAGTTTAGGTTTACATTTCGCAACAAATTTTTTCCCTGGCCTTAATTTCACTTGATTTTTGATGGCTCTGACAACATGATAGGGATGAATCTTTGAGTAGCCCCCAGAGATGCACCATTTTCAACATTTTCACTTTATAGTTTTTTTTAACGCATTTTCCTAAATGTTTTTCTCTTTTAGTTTTACTTATTTCACTAGTTTCTGTTAACTAAAAGTGAGTACTCCTCATTTATAATAACTATAAATGAATACATAATAAGCTCCGTGGTTGCTTAATATGGACGCCACAAACAGGAACTGGGGGTTCATATTTCCTTACAACTTTATCTGTTAACCAGCAACTCGGTTGTTGCTCTTCCGTCTCCTTCCGTTGTTTTCTTCCTGCAGGAAGTCCCGCTGGCTTTGTGTGAAAGCAGCAATCAAAACACCACATGTGCAGGAAGGAATGCGCACACTTAAGTTAATCTGATGACAGGTTGCTGGCACGTTTATTAAGCCACCGCTCATTGTGTTCCTTTGGCCTTCCCGGCTCACAATGCCACAATGTAAGAATTCAGTTGACTGGGTGATTGTTACTTTCAGGCTCTTGAATAATTATGGTTATTTTCTATACTTACTGGACACTTCATTAGGCAAAGTTCAAGAATCGTTGTGTTACAATTATGCTTAGTTTTCTATGTGAGAAATGAAATACGCCAATTCTAGTGCACTTTACAAACTCCCTTTCTTGTCCTTTTCAAATCAGGCCATTTGAGAGGTTGGCCTGCTTCAACCCATTTCACAAATGGTGAGTATGGATTTTGTTACCATGACGACCAGGGGCATAGCCAGGGGTGACTGCACTTAGCTCGCGTCGAACTATGAAACATATGTGACGGAAATATTATTGTCTGCCTTATCTAGATATATAAGAGTATGGTGTTTCTTACATAAATAGCATAGTCAATCAAAACTGATAGTAGCTATTATCTATGCAAAGAAAAAGGCATATATCGTTTCTTTTTTAAACATTTGTTATAACTTGATACAATTTCTTCAACTTGTTAGGTACATGTGATGAGGCCGATATATTTTTTTTATTGTTGCTGTTGATGTTTCTTGATTATGTGACCCCGTTAGGCCAAAATGGGTGTGACCTACTAAAAGCCGGCGTGTCAACATTTCAACAAAAACAATTCGTAACAACCTCATCAGTTTCTGTGATTCTACACGCAGCATTACGTCAAAAGACACCACATCGAACAGCGGTCAATACAGATGAGTTTCTGTCAAAAGTTGAGTCACACTGATACCAGACACCTGTTTGTTTTTCCTCTCAGTTTGCCACTGGTGAGACAGAGGAAAGGTCGAGGTTGAGACATGGAAATAATAGAGCACAGGTATAGTCAGGGTCTGTCCTTTTTTGAGGAAAAATTAAAAAAATCCAGTACATCAAACAATGACAATGACTAAATGAATGAATGAAAAGACTACTTTTGTTGACTGCCCTTTCCTGTCATTTTCACCTTGATTATATTGAGGCATTTCCTCCAAAATATCATTTAACATAAAGTTGAAGTGAATGTCTGAACCAGGAAGGTAAACAACACTGTCACCCATTTATATCAGGAAACATGAACGGATGAGTGTGGTGAAGATTAGGACCACTCCTTTTTCATTCATTGCTGCGAAGGAACTATGAGGAAATTGTTTCCCACTATCCTTGTCATCAACCTACGTTTGCAATTCATTTGCTACACTTTGGGAAAGTACCTGCAATTATCAGCAAAGCGTCATCTAGCACGTGGACAAGATTAGTGTTTTAAGCAGAGCAGGTTTAATGGTATTTTTGTACACACAGTGACCTCTGCTGGACAATAGGGACGATGCCACACTAATAATGCACATATATAGGACCGTTGTTATGCCATACGTCGACAAACAGGCTGCCTTTCACATTCACCTCTCGGAAATGTATTTATTATTACCATTTGTATTTATCTTATTGACAAACATCCGGACATTTCTGCTATTTCCATGACGTGCTATATTGCTTTTACCCGTGACTACCATAACTGGCATAAAACAGTGCACGAGTTGACAATAGCTGCAGTAGGCCTACTACTAGTGACATTTTAAAATTATGTTAGTTAGCATCTAGCGCTACACTAGTTTTCATAGGCTAATCATTCTATTAGTCCGCATTAGTCAATTTTCAAGTGCGCATAACTAAGTGAGGACAAAGAGCAAATTAGTACAAGGACAACTCTGCATATGTTTCCATACTGTACATACTACGACGATGACGACTACTACTACTACTACTAATAATAATAAGCAGCCACCATTTCTCTAAATTTGGATTTAAAAAAATGGTACAACAAAAAAAAAAATTAATTTTATGGGCACATCTCAGCACAGTTATGTTATGTTGAGGTTACCATGTTAGTAGCTAGTAGTAGCTTAGTAGCGAGCTGTTGAATTATTTTGAAGTTTACGTTATCTACATGATGTATTTTGCATAACTACATTGATATTGAAATTCCACGTTCGAAGAAAACAAAAATCTTATTCAAACATTCAGCACTCATTTCTGTAAATATAGTGCAGAAAGAGTACTGAGTTTTATAGTCACACACAACATTTCACACCTTTGTATTTGCAATTTATTTTATATTATTGTTGCACAAGACGGGATTGTGGGTTGGCAGCAGTTGGGCCTCTCACGTGCCACTTAATAACTTTATCCTTGCCTGCATGCTCTCCAATTCCAGAGGCAGTCATGAAGGATACTCAGCAACATTTTCCACACTCTGAACCAAAATATGCATAATGTGGTGGAAAGAAAGAAGGGATCAACTGAGAACATAAAAATATGTTTCCTGTATTTTCCTTTCCTTTATTCTCCTCTGACATCTGCATAAACAAAGAAAAAAGACTGAAAGAGACATTTTCAAAGGTACAATATCTAATGATGGGAATTGTAATTAGTTCAAGCAGCACATTACCTAATTGGAAGACTCTCCACTGGCAGATTCCCATTCTGGCGTGACCGAAATCTGGCCCGCGGGCCATATCCGTATTTTATAGCCTGCAACAGCACTTTCTAAAAATAACATGTACTAAGCATGTCTGCATTGTACTTCTTACTTCCACCACTGGGTGGCTCTGCTTTTCAGTACAGTGTGAAAAAAGTCATCAGGAAAATGTTTGAGGCCTGCTTGGAAAGAGAAGATCAGGGACGTCACGTCACAATGATGTCACTTTTTTAAAAAGCAATGCTGTTATTGCAATGATTTAAGACTGTAATGTTTGAAGACGCAAGGAAAACAGAGAGGTAAGGCAGATGATCACGAGCCTGCAACTCAAATTTTCCACACCAACAAATAAACGTGACAGTCATCTTAATTAATGTCCATCTGAAAGTGAACTCATAAAAAAGTGTCTCACTGAAGTTGCATAAATATGCAGATTATGCTCTAAGAAAAAGCAGAGTTTAACCAATGTTAGCTTGTCTGCAGACCTTGCAGCACAACTCTAACAAAATGTTTATTTTTATTTGTGTTCCGTCACATGTAATGTATAACCACAGAGGAATGGAAAGCCGTTTAAAGCACTTATTCCATATCCTTGATTTTCACTTTAAGGTCTATGTAGCAGTACCGCAGTATGCTTTGTCTTCACTATTGGATAACTTTTTCATACTAGAAAGACAACCACAGTATTTAAGGCACAGCATTTGAATACTGCATTTGACTAATATCTCACCTAGCACTCCTTAAGTAACACTTGCAGCATGCAGATGTCATGTACTGTAGTGCACAATTTAGATGAAATTACAGCAACAGTGTTTGGTCAGATGTATTAAACATACAGTGTGTCCTCAAATAAGCTTCCCTCTGCTTTCTATTTAATCAAGTTTTGCTCTGCTCAGTGCGGTGGCAAATGTATTCTAGTGGGATCCAGGGACAATGGCTGCCTCAAAATCCTGGCGTCTTAAATTATTTAATTTGTCACAACTGTGAAGAAAGAAAGATTCAATTTAGGCATCCAATTTAGGCCTCTGCGGAAAATGATGGACACTACTATATGATGTTTGTGGTTAGACAGATAACAAAGTATTACAATACTTTTCTCTCCAAGTCATTCTAAATGGCAGAACATGAAATGCTGCTGTAGGCACCATTGAGTACCATTCTACAAAAGCACATAATGTGGAAGCTGTCTTTGGGAAGTAGGCGGGGTACACCCTAAACTGGTTGCCAGCCAATCACAGGGCACATGCACACAATCTAGCGACAATTCAGTGTTCATTTAACATACCATGCATTCATATTTTTCGTAATGTGGGAGGAAACTGGAGTACCCGGAGAAAACCCACGCAGGAACGTAGAGAACATGCAACCTCCAGCCAGGAAGGCCAGCGGGCCGGATTTGATCTCACAACCTCTGGACTAGAAGGCAGACATGTTAACTAGTTGGCCACCATGCCGCCTGCTATGAGCATATGTTAATAATCGAACATAAATTATTATAAATGTATTTAAACCAGATAGGAAACTAAAAACAAATTATCATTTACAATGTCAACTATAGGGCTAAAATAAAATTAATAAGTAAAGTAAAATATGAAACATCAGCTAATTTATGTTTTTAAGTTACCCCAAAACTAGTATAAATCAATTTAATCAAAACTTTTTAGTACAAAAGACTCATAAAAGCATACAAAGTTACACCAACTTAAAAAAGTTAAGTTAGTAGTAGTTTCCATAAAACTTTGAATATTGTGTACTTCATCTATTTGATTATTTTGAACGTTCGGGTTTACAGTGAGTTTAGAGTTGTTGTAGAACAAACAGACCATTATTATTAAGCAATTATTAACCCAAATTCATGGCCTGTTATGTTTAAACAATTAGCTCAACTAAAGCAGGATGCATGACTCGAGTTTGTGGTCAATTATTTACGTATTTTCACAGGAGAGAATTGTTTCTAAAGTTGCAATCAATTCCTGCTTTTGTCAGATTTTTGTTTTGCGCCAGGCGACGGGGCTTATCCAAGCTGAAGGCTAAAAATGGTTGCCTTTCATACAGCTGGATCAACAGTGGAAAAACAATTGTAGAAAGTGCTACATCTGAACACCAGCTGAGGTTCCCCTCGAAAGCGTCGAGTGCAGTCAAAACAGTAGTGAGTGTGTGTTGGCTTATTCTTTGGAAAGAAACCCAGCAGGGAGGTATGCATTCTATTTCCTGCAGCGCACTTTTAAGCTCTATTAAATGATGCACTGTCAGGAGTCTGGCTTTTTGTTGTTGTGGAAATCGGATGCAATTCACATCAAAAAGGCATAAAATCACATTTCGAACGGCTCAAGTCAGCTGGTGGAAGGTAAATAATGAAGGAGCCCGACTCCATTAGTGTGTCAGCTATGACGATTATGCCCCTTTGAAAACAAACAAAAAAATCCATATTTACAGCTTGGCAGGTCGGAGAGCTGAATGTGTTGCTGTTACTATGGCAACGTATCAGTCTGTTGACCCGTCTGCCCGGCAAACTCATACTTGGCACGCTGAACACTATACACAGAATGAGTCTCAAACACACATGGCACACTCCGTCATGATATTGGCAGGCTGTCCCATGTTTGTCTGTTTGGCCGTCTCTCAAACACGCAAACACCAGCGCACACACGTATGCACCCCGGAAACAAACATGGCCATTTTTCAGGTCCGGGTTCGACTCCATGCGGTGAACAAGTGCTCACAGGTGAAAGTGAAGGAAACCTCTCCAAGATGCACTTATCTGGGCCAGTGTGTCATACTTTTTCATGCCTGCGGACATAATGACACACGCGCACACTCTCACTCACGCGCACGGGCAGACAGGCAATGTCCCCTTCCTCCTCCATGACAACGAAGACTGATGACGCTATTATGACCGGCGTCTGAATAATAATGTCAAAAAGTGAAAGAAGCTGAGTTGTCTTTATTTTGAAATGACCTACAATGAGGGCATTGTAATGCTGATAAGGCTACACACGGCCTAACATGTTAACAGTAAAACATATAATTTTGATGTCATTGAAATGTGGAAACTAGGGGTATTAAAATGTGTGCATTAATTTTGAGTTAATTTAAATTTCCTTTAACGCCACTAATTTGTTTAGTGCATGAATAATGACTTGCCCTTACTTGGAAAACATGTACTGGGGGAATTCCAGTCCGCACAACGACACATCCACGTCAAAACTTTGCAGTAATAAATTGAACAATAATCCACATATTTGTGGACAATGGGGTCAAGTTGTATTTTACTATTTAAAAAATGTGCAGAATTTTACAACTTAATTTGAAAGATTTGATAATTCTTAATATGAAAAGAAAAATGCACTGAGCTATCACCAACGTCTCAGAATGCAATTATGCCATCTAGTGGCAGAAAAATGACCTCAACACAAATCAATATCACACTTTTTTAATTTTAACTCCATTTTATGAATTATTATACAATTACTGCATCAATGACTAAGATAAAGCCATATTTCTATTAGTAATTCCCCCCTCTTTTATGTTAACAATAGCATAAAAATTCAGCAATTTTTTTGTACATTTTATTGTACATTTAGAACAGATATAAAATTTGCGATTAATTATGAAATAACTATTGAAGTCATGTGATTAATTACAATTACGAATTACGAAATTAAATCACCTGACACCCCTAGTTGAAACACACAAAACACACTTTTATTGAAAGATTTGCTTCCAGATGCATGTGTATACCGTAGCTATGCGCCATGTCACTGGCCAGTCTGCCTCAAACAGCTCCCTGTTGTTTGCCTTGTCGCGGCAGACAGCTTATGAGCTTTAAGCTGTTTGGATTGATGCTCGTTTGCAGGATCCTTCCAACTCAGTCGGCACCCTCCCATTTTGTGTATGTGCAAATTTTTTGGTGTATGTGTGTGTTAATTCTTAATATTTAAGGATATATAACGTTGCAGAAGAGTGTTTATATTTGTCAGTGTGTCCTATACTGCAATTTTAATACATTATAATACATGACAATATGTACAAATCATTGAAATATTTTCAAATGCATAATTTTTTTTAAAACTCACAATACTTTGACATCATACATAGCATGCTGCAGAAAGTCGACTGAAAAAATATGTTCGTGCTCTGCCACAATGGGCATTCCAGCGTATTCTTTAGCTGCATCTGGAAATTTGGTGACAAAAAGTAGACTAGATTTTAGACTCGCTAAAACCACGTCTAAGTATTGATGCAGGTGGTGCAACGCGATTTTGGTGGATTTGATTGATTGAGACACAAGCAGTGTACAAATAAATAAATTGAACCAATCATTACCGACACCCTCAAAACTGGGTCAGAAATTGGACCGACCCACTAACGTGGTTCAATTTGACGAAACGACAAACACGAATAGGACGCCAAGCAAGCTGCCGATGCCTTTCACTTGAGTGGCTTCCGTCTGGTCACTCTACCATACTGGCCTCATTGATGGATTGCTGCAGAGATGTTTGTTGTTCTGGAAGATTCTCTTTCCAAAGAGGATTCTCAGTCATCATGACTAAAACCCATCCTCTCCAGTCGTTCAGTTTAGATGGTCAGATCTGATTGATTTGAGCGTACATCTGCACATTTACCACAGATGGACTCCAATTAAGATGTAGAAATATCTCAAGGTTGAGTGGAAAATGATGCCCCAGAGCTCAATTCTGAGCTTCATGCAGCAAAGGCTGGAAATCCATGTGACCTGCTCCGGCAAAATGGTCCACATCAATCTAGAGATATTGGACAATATTAGACCGTTGGACATTATTTGTCCATTTTGAGATTTCCCCACAAATATCCTCCTTGGGTTCTCTAGTTCCATTTCCCAGGAGCACAAAAGTCAAAATTGTAATAGAAGTGTATAAAAATAAGCAATTATTAATAGATACTATGCATCGTAACTCGGGGGAGAGTTTTTAGCCTAGCTGCTAGCTAGCGCCGCGTCTTGTGCAACTGTTTAAAAACAACCCAAATTTCCTAGCCTCAAACGTACTTCACAAATGATTGATATAAATGTTGTGAGGATAAGCGGATCTGCTAATGGATGGATGGATGGACACAGCAACCAAAAAAAAGTCAAAATACACCATTCAGCGGTTTCTACTTTTACTTGAAATGGCTACGTTCACACATGTCGAATGACAAGGGGCGAACTCGGGCGAGCAGCTGCACGTCTCCCCGCACTCTGGAAAGATTCAAGTACCAAAACTTTAAACCCCTTTTTCTCAAAACTAGCTACCTAGATTTCTACCTTCCAACATTAAAACTGATGTAACTTTCTAAATTTTTGAGGTACGTCCATGTATTATATATATATTTAAAGGGAATTAAGTGCAGAATTTGAATATTTTAGATTTTTTTGGGGGGGCACATGAGGACCCTTTTGCCAGATATGCACTTGTGATGTATTGTTTTTTTGGTTTTAATAAATTTGCAGGGAAAAAAAGGGGGAGGGGGGGAGAAACACTTCACATAAGCATGATTGGGTTTCTTGTGTAGAACTTTGAGGGGAAAAAGGCTGTAACATGAAAAAAAATGTTTTAAGAGAAATGTGAATACCTTATGTACACATAGTGGACACTTCATTAGGTACAGCTGCAGCTCCACTTTAATATCATTACTCAACCAGAAATCATTACACAATTTGTACTGCTCTCTAGTTTATTTAAATTATTGTTCAGAAGTTTGGGGAAACACTTACAAGACAAACAACCTTTGTTTCTGTTATAAGAGCAGTCCATAATGTAGGATATCTCCACCACACCAACACACTGTTCTTACAATCTAAAACTGTAAAATTATTTGATCTTGTGGAATTCAATACTGTACAATTGGTGTATAAAGCTAGACATAATTTACTGTTGGGCAATATTGAAAATATGTTTTCAGAGAGACAATTAGTTTATGGTTTGAAGGGAATTCATAACTTAAAGATAAAGTATTCAAGAACAACACTGAAGAGTTTCAGTTGGAGTGAAAATTTGGAACAGGCTGAGTACTGATTTACAACAATGTACAAACATAGACTAGTTCAAAAATCTAAATTTTTGAAAAGTATACAGAAGAAGGAGTGCTTTTCAATGAAAAGTAACATTGGTTGATGTTATTATTATTATTATTATTATTATTGTATTGTTATTAGGATTGTTGCTATTGATAAGGAAAAATCTATATGTATATGTAAAAGTACAACAATATATGCATAAGGCACACTGTTCAAAGTGTTCACTATTAATAATTATTATAATAATCAAGACATAGTAGTTGTATACTAGCAGTTTTTTTGTTTACTATACATACCTACTATATATTGTGTAATGGATGTTAAAAGGTAGGACCTGATTGGTTTATGTTTCTTCCTCCTTTTCGAACATGTATGTGTAAATGTGTAGCTCATGGGAAACTTTATAATGTTGCTTTTGTTGCTTGAATATTGTGTTTGTTGTTTAATACGTTTTGTATATTTTGTTTATAACCCGCCTGTTTATATATATATACATGTTTGGGGGGAAAAAAGTGTAACAAATTTTTTTTCAATTGACACATATATTTTTCTTTAATGTGGCAGTTATGACATTTTGTAACGTATTACTTGAGCACTAATAACCAAGAACTTCAAAACACTTTGGCATAATATTTGCTACAGTTCTTTGTGTTATATAATTCATTGTCTTGCACAAGAGTACCTAATGTTGTGGCCAATGAGTGCATTTTCATAATGTTATTCCTTGAGCTCATCAATATTATCCTATTGATTTGTCATTTCACACCCTTGCAAACCTTCCCCTCGCGTCTTTCCTCTGATACAACTCACTTGTGTATGCACCAACACAAGGGAGCACCTGACCCCAACCAACCAAGCAAGCTGTTATCTGTTTTCATCACCCAGCAATGACTCTGCCCTGCCTCCCTCCAGCCCGTTGTCACGTCAGGGATTTCCATGCGTCTTCCCAAAATGTTTCCGCCGTCATGGTCCAGCAGATGTCACTTAGCAGCAGACGCACCTCTTTATTTCTCCATCCATCCCTCCGCCTCTCCAGGGACACAGATGAGGGCGTCTGTGTATATGTCTACAGGAGGGGGTGGGGAGACCAGCAGGTTAATGAATTAGTAATTAGGATTGACATTGCATCTGCAGTTGGTTCCCCCCCCAAACTATTTTTTCATTCTGTGGTCAGCTGTGCATCTTCTCTTTGTCCTCTCCACCCCCTCCTCCTATCATATCTCCCCATCTTCTGCACAAGAACATCCTCTCCGCCCACCCCCTACCTGCCTCACAGTGCGCCTTGCCCGTTCTAACCTTCTCCTCCCCTTGTCTTCAAACACCCCCCCCCCCCACACACACACACCTCTTTTGTTCTGCCTTCAACCCCCTCATGACTTTGTAAACCCCTTTCTTCCTAATACTTCTGCCCCCCCCCCCCCCCTCCCCATCTCCTTCTCATGTGCTATTGATCACAAGAGATCCCTCGATCGACTGAGCCTCTCAATCCATACGGGCTTTGCAATAATGCCTGAGACTAAGGGCTGAGTTCAATATCTTGGGAAGGAAGGAAACAAATAAATCAATAATTATATATATATATATATATATTTTTTTTTTTCTTTTCCAAATGGAATTCAACTCACATTTTAACCCAAAAATTGACCTTGAAGGTCACACTAGGTCAAACAATCAGCATGTCTAATGTCCCTCAAGACACCAGTACATTCCACGAGACCTCACTTCAGTTCTGGAGTTACATAAAGTACGCCAACATACAATCGAAGCGGTCATAATCTATCTAGTGTGTCTCTACCCTCTAAAGGGGATGTCCAGCAATGCCAGCTGAAGTGATGTGAACCGATGGCAAGCCCGACTTTTGTTATAACAGAATGAGGTTGGCATGTATGTCATAGTTCATAGCTCGAGATAAAGGGGTTTGCTTTGCATTATTTGTTAGCATTAAGCTAGCTGACGTTCAAAATATTGGCAGAAACCTTTGGTATATAGTTTATTTATTTATTGTTTTACAGTAAACTGACCAGCTTAGTCCGCCCTGAAACTGGGAGGTCGTGGGTTCAATCCCCGGCCCGGATCAGACCAAAGACTATAAAAATGGGAGCCATTTGCCTCCCTGCTTGCCACTCAGCATTCCGGGTTGGAATTGGAGGATTAGCTCACCAAATGATCCCCAAGCGCAAGACCCTGCTTCTGCTCACCGCTCCCTCAAATGCGGAGAATAAATTTCACCCCACTCAGATGGGCGTGACAATCAGTCTGACTGAGAGTGATAAATACAGTATACAATCGACATAAGCAATGCTCTTATTCGGAGAAATGAGGTTCTTTTCATTTCCTCATTAGCCTCATTTCCTGAATCAAGCTTAAAGGTGAGCTTTTTAAAAAATGTGGAAACGATATCATTTTTTAAATATGGTCTTTCTGTATCAGCAGAGCTGGACTGGCCATCTAGCATACAGGGTAGATGCCCTCTTTTGGGGCCGATGTAGTGCTTTTTCATGATTATTTTCCTACATTTCCTACAAATCCAGACTCGCCATTAGTTGGGCACTAAATGGAGCAGGATGAGGACCTGATCACTTGCATGAGACATCGCCAGCCCCGAAAAAAAAAAAAACTGAATTCAACAAGACAATAGATGGGTTGTGTAATTTATTCTTGATGTTGATGGAAATGTTGACAAAAGCATGCAAATTTGTGAATTGTTTTAAGATGTGAAAAAAACCCAGTGACAATATGTTTCCTTTAAAACATTTGTGTACAATTAATTAATTCCTCTGTATTCAATTACATAATTTAACAGTAAAACCTTTAGAGTAAATAAATGCTATCAGTGTTTTAAGACTTATTGAGACCAGTGCAGTTAAATAACATCCTTCTGTTTGACAGACACAATGCGGCCACGTCATCACAGTTCAGGGCAGACACCAATTGCCTGTTGACAGCACAATCTCACTGTTTTCTCTCATATGTGGGGGTGTGTGTGGGGGGGTTGGATCAATTCCTCATTTTGTGAGAAACGCTCTCACAAAAACATGATGTGCACAAGACAGCAACTCATCTTCTCATAAATCAGAATTTCTCGGGAGGTGTCAGATGACACCAAGTGCTATTTGTCTTTGTTCTCCAGGCGGCTTAATTGATTGTCTGCATTTCAGGGGTTTATTGCATATTTTTCATTGGGGTGGGCTTTCATTGAATTGACAGAGCTATAGGCAGTCCCCAAAAAAAAAACATATGTAGAAAAGATACATTTCAAGCACATTCCGTTGCTAATCCAACTTTATACACAACCGCAGAAGACTACTACTGTAGTCTCTGCAGAAGGATTAGTTTCATTTTCCTGAGGTAGTTCTGTTTAAATTGACTGACTAAAGACATATTGATGCCATACTTTGATGAAGCACTGATTCCAAGCCAGTGTGCCATCATGAGAAAGTGTCTAATTGCACACACACGCACACACAAAAAATCTTGGCAATAGGCCTATATGTTCTATGCATCCCCACTAGTCTAAACACGGCATTCTGAGTAATATTACGTTTGTGGATTACCTATTTTATGAGTTTGGTCATGTGATGTTGGCAAGCTGCGCTGTGACTGGTCCTTACCTGAGCCCTGAACAACTGTGTTGTCATTTTTTTGTTGACAGCAATTGACAAAATGGCTGCCTCCTGAAATGGATTAAAACGGATAGATGTTGCAGCTAAAATGTATTTTATTTTTCTCATCCTAAAAGGCAATTAATTAACTTTTGTTTGGAATTTTTGTAACAATAAAAAATAATATTCAAATGTGTCTTGACTCAATTAAAGTTTGAAAACCCTTCTTATAATGAGCAGTTGTTTCTTTTGCCAGAGATTAAATTCTTGACATGTGTGTGTATGGCCGCAAATCTGCTTTAAATTGCTTGATTTATTTATCCTGCAGTTAGCCGAGAAGGAATAAAATCAGGCTATTCCATCTTGTTTTCCCTAGCAGACGTCAATGTCCTATCTAAACCCAACTTGCATGATGAATGCTTACGCCTGATATGACATCTGTGGTACTTTAGACCTTGGACAGAACTATTTAGCTCGCTGTAAATCATCTGCATGCTGTATTTTTTTCCCAGGTCACGATTCCAACTTTCCCCCTTCCAATCACGACTCGTGTGATGTCAATACTCTGTGAAATAAATAGACCAGCGTGAGTTGAAGAGTAGCACATTCTTTCAGTCTTGCATCCTCTTCCAAATACATTTCGAGTCTTCGGTTACAACTCTGGTGCTCATCTGCCTTGCAGGCTGCACTGACTGGCCGCGACACGCGTGCTCCAGCCCGGGGAAAGTTACGGTGCTCGGGAGAATCACAGCCGCCCCACCAGACACTCTGTGCGGCATCGTGTGGAGGTGGAGACCGGTGGTCGGAGAGAGAGAGGGAGAGAGAGAGCGAGAGAGAGCGAGAGAGAGCGAGAGAGAGAGAGAGAGAGAGAGAGAGAGAGAGAGAGAGAGAGAGAGAGAGAGAGAGAGAGAGAGAGAGAGAGAGAGAGATTTGGGAGGGAGAAACGAAGCCGTCTGCTCGCGCTATTCCCCGGTGTGGATGTACGGAGGCAGACGGCGGAAGAGGAGCACCGCCACACTCGTGTTTTACCGGTGAGTGAAGAAATATTCATCTTGGACGACGACTGCGGTTATCATGTTATAATGATAGCATAGCATCTCAATGGAACAGAATTTTGTTTTTGGTCCGTTTGTGTTGTCATGATATACGGGCTGCTTTGACGTGCTGTTTTTCTTGCTAAGCTGGGATCAAAATATTAGCTTTAGATCTGCAGTGTCTGACAGGTCGTGGGATTTTTTATGACAGGTGTGTTGGTATTTTTTACTCCTTTGACGTCTTGGTCGGTTAACCCGAAAACACGTTGCCTTTTTGAAACGTTGGCAAGGTCTGTTTTGGAGGAAAAGAAAGACACCGGCCTCAATTGAGCTTGAACCAAGTCTCCCAGCCATCTTGTTGTCATGGTTACTAGCTCGAGGAGGCTGGGAGGACATCTCTCTCTCTCTCTCTCTCTCTCTCTCTCTCTCTCTCTCTCTCTCTGACACACACTCACACTGGGCAAGGAGACAATGAGTCCTGTCTATCTAGTTTGTTTATGTCATTTAAAGTGTACTGGGGGACTCTGGGAAAAACAAGCATGGGACAAGCACATGTTAACAGTCAGTGGGTTGATGCAATTGGACACGTAAAGATTATATAACTAGTCATTGTTTCTTGAGGAAATTGAGCTTTTACTGAAACGGGACTTCTTTGGAAGAGGCTACTCAATGGCATCTTAATTATCATCAGCATGAGAAAAGATACAATTATCTTAATTATACACATTTACATGTCTAGTCAGGGTCCCTTGCAATTCACAGCCTTGAGACAACAGTACAGTGCTTCTCCAGAGTATTAATCTCAACGTCAAGGTGTTAGACACGGAGACGCTCCAGCAGCTGCGTCAGGCTGCACTGTCTCACACTTTATTGGCACAAGTGAAGATTCAACGCTATCACTGCAGAAGATGTAACATGGGCACCCTTTAAAGATAGATCATTTGAAGTATTGCCAGTGGAGTATGTATGTTTATTAGATTTTATATAATATTAACATTGAAAGACATGCAATGTTAAAAACCAAAGACACAATTCTGTTTTAAGTGGAATGGTCCTGAGAATAAGCCAATAATAAGATACAGCCATGCATTATGTATGCTATATGGACAAGAACTGAGACACATCTTCATTAATTAATCAGTCAGTCAGGGGCTGGGCTGGACCCCTAAATTCCCTGTTAATCTCAATGCCACTTTTTAGATGAAATATATTCTTCCTTCTACTGTATGTGGGATTCTGGTGGGGAAGGCTGTGACAGTGCCATCCATCCATCCATCTATCTATCTATCTATCTATCTATCTATCTATCTATCTATCTATCTATCTATCTATCTATCTATCTATCTATCTATCTATCTATCTATCTATCTATCTATCTATCTATCTATCTATCTATCTATCTATCTATCTATCTATCTATCTATCTATCTATCTATCTATCTATCTATCTATCTAAAAACTTTGTTGATGATCTAGACCAGAGACGAAATCATCCACAGACACACTCCAAATTCTTGTATCAAATATTTCAGTAAAGCGGAAGCTGTTCTCACAGCTCTAAGTGTTTATATGTAAGAGTACAGTATCGGTAAACGGCAGCAAATGGTTGACCTTGATGTGCTCAAAGTGACATATCGGGGTGATTTGTGGGGAACTGTTCCGCTCCACTGGAGGCTCAATTCTGGCTGGACATAGTAGACAGGCAAAAACACTCCTTGGATTGCTTCCAACTTTGTGTTTTCCTGCCTTCCTGTCTCGGGCTGACAACCAGGAAATGATTTCTTTCCCCATCTGTATGCATGACACACAAATACATTTTTAAAAGGTGACAGTAAAGCTTTGGGCTGTTGCTGCAGTGTTAATGCTGCATGCAGGCAGCATTAGGTGAACAGGGTCAGTGGGTCATTTACACTGTGAGAGTGATTTTTTTTTGTTGCGCATGTCTCTGATAGAGGAAGAGAGGAGGAGGGGGGACCTTAGACTTCACATCGTATTGTCATCGTTCATTTAATCAGTGCTCAGATTCATGCATATTGTATTAGCTCTGTTTAAAATAGTAACTGAAACATGACTGTGTTAAAATTGTCATGGTGGCTTTGTTTAAGAGTTTACTATTTGAATGCTGAGGCAGAAATAAATGCAATGATAGTACATTATGCTATACATCAACCTGAATGACATGATTTTGCTATCCTTGGCATGGACTTGCCAAGAATAGCTGAAGCATGTCTTGCTTTCTTACGCACCTTTAAATGACTCCCAGAAAGGTATTCTTCCACTGTATTGTTTGCACTTTGCAGTGTTTAACTATTAACAACTGGTCATCATGCAGCTTAATTCCGCTTGCCAGGGATGTCGAGTGACACAATTATCCATCCGTGGCAAAAAGCGGTATGCATTGGACTTGAAGGTCAGTTTAGAGGTCAAAGTGTAAAAACAAGAAATCTCAGTAAAGGTGGATAATTCAGTAGAAACTCCAAGGTCAAACACATGTTCTGGGATGTTGGTCAAGCTACAATATTTATTTAAGTCACCTCCAAAAGTATTGAAACAGTTTCATTCTTCATTTGAAATACTTTTCCAGGCCTTTTTACTGCAGCCTCTATCGGGTTTTTTTGTGGAAGCAAAATGCATGCTCCATTGGGTCTGCTGATTGACTTGGCCAGTCTAAGACCTTGCACTTTTTCCCACCTGTTGTGAAGTCCTTTGTTGTGGTGTGTGTGTGTTTGGGGTGATTATTTTTGCTGCATGATGAAGCTTTCCCCGATGAGTTGGGATCCATTTTTCTGTAAATTGCCAGACTAAATATTTTTGTACATTGCAGAATTCATTCTACTGCTACCATCATGAGCTACGTCTCAGGCACTGTATTATTTATTTCTCTTTACAGAAAATGTCTATAAACATTTCTATTGGTACAAGATGAAATCAAAAGGTGTATATTCATATGGCTTGATTGTCATCTTTAAGTGGATTGTGTTAAATGTGATTGCCAGCAAGTCAGTCTGTTTAATTCCAGTCTGATTGCATTAGCAGCCTCTTTGGGATTTCTGACAGATCCCAATCATGGTTATCTGAGAGCCTCCCAGTGGACCACGACTGTGTGTCCGAGGGATCAATAAATCACACTATAGTGTGTGCACAAAATGCAGATGTGTGCGTGTATTAGACAGTGCGTGTGTGTGTGTGTGCCTAAGTGGGTCTGAAAGATAAGCGAGTGCAATAAGAAAAGGCACAATTGACAATATTTTATCAGTTGTCAAGCTCACCGGTGGTTTGGTTCTTTAATTGTCTGATTGGTTATGTGTGTGTGTTCACATGATTGGCGGATGGTCCGAATGCAATTAAAGGACTTTGATAAGGTTTGGGGGCTTCTGCTGACAAAAGTGGAATTGCAATAAGAATCCTGTAGCTGTTATATAAACACGCACACACACTCACACATAGACATAGACGCTCTAGTCATCCCTCTGGTACGCGTGAGAGCACATCTGCTTTTCTCAGTAGTGGAAATCACAATGCAGCACTAGCGCAGTGCCACTGTTCTCTTTTTCTAAGACCCATTTAGCTCAATTAGCTCAAAATGAGTCTGACATTGGATTTAGACAGTGATATTAGGGAAACATAATGTGGAACAGATGAAGAGGAGAGAAAAAAGAGAAACTGGAGACAGACATGGAGAGAATTCCCACTTTCCATGTCTGGTTTCATAACCGTTCACTGTTTCCATTTATGGAGCTCTGTCACTGTTTTGCTTGGGTATGTGCTCACTTGAGTGTGTTGATATGTGCAAATGCATGTTTATGTAGCTGCATAAATGGATGCTAATAGTGCTTGTTTGCATATGCTTGGTAATTAATTACTAACGCTCCGCTGTATACCACATTATAGTTTAGGGCTATTTGGACTAAATTACAATCAGTAATGAGGGCTTGTGGGCTTTTTAGTTGTTTTGATAAAATTCAAAATATGTCTTTAAATGTAAATTAGTAAGTGTGTTGAATTAATCAAACAAAATGCGGGATTGTTTTGTGTTACCAAGGGATTGGTGTCTGCAGTCGGAATAAATTGACAGCATTTGGTAAATAGATTATGCTTCCAATTACTATGGCCCCGTGAAGAAAATGTGTTAGCCAATTGCAGCTCACATATTCAGAAAGAATCTGCTGAGGGATCATTCAAAATGTCCTTTGAGATCGTCACACGACAGTGAGAGGGATTAGAGGACAGCAGCAGAGACGCTCAGTGCCCGCCTGCGGAAATAACACAAAGCACAAAAGACTTGTGTTTTTACTCCATTTGAACACATTTCCTATCAAGGCCTTCTTCAAGACCAAAGATTTATTTTGATTGTAGCTTTTCATTTATATTTCACTTCAACAGGAGAAAATCTCAAATGGTACGCATGCCTGCAGTGAATTTGCATCATTTTGGCTTCTGCATAATTTGCATCAGACTTTCGTTACTCAGATGAAACATTAAGTGGACTAGTGGCGTCCTCATGCTCAGGGGCTTAACCAAAACCTGTCTCTAAGAAGTCATAATTTTTATTTAAAAAATGTGTAGTTTATGCTGGAAGAAGCAGTCTCATTTAAAAAAAAATCAACAGTAAGAAATGATTTTATCTTTATTTTGATTGCCATATTTTAACAGTCTACAATTAGTGTTTGCCTTTTGTTGTAACAGTGATATACGTTATTTCTAATGAAATCTCAGCTGTATTACATACATTGCAACAATGCATTTGCAGTTATATTTATTGCGTTCTTCCCTGCTGCTAAGGCCTGACTTCCTTTTAGACTGCAGTGTCACTGGCTGGCTTATCAGCCTTTGTAAATGCATCATTGAAGGAAAGAAATGACCATCATTATAACAACATTGTTGTTTATAGTATAATAAATCATAATATATAGTATAATATAGTATAGTGTAATAATAGCAATAGTATAGTATATCACTTTTTAGTCTAAGTGTGTACACATCATTGCGTGCAGCAGCAAGGATTTTTTTTAACCCTATAAATGTAAATATATATGAGAGAAAATTCAGATTATTTGTAAATAGAGTATTTATTGGTCCTTTTGAAGTACGACGGCGTATTAGGGCCATGTATAAATATCTATTTTTTAGAGGGCGGGGGCAATATTCAGAGAGAAAAAAACCTCGCAAATTTGTGACTTTATAAATTCGCAAATTTCATCTCATTTTCAATTTCAATTTATTCTTAAATTGAAAGTTTACTCGTCATTCACCGCAGCTAGAGCAACTAACACAAACCAATCAGATGCTAGCATACTTTAGGTAAATTCTAGTGAATGACGGAGAGCAGCAGATTCGACACATCAACTTAGATACTTGTACAAAAACAATACCAAAATGTATGAACGTGTAAATAATAATTCTAGAAACATACGCGTAAATATCCATTTTAACAAATTAACTTAAAAGCTTGATCGTCCGGGTGTGGCCCTTGGCAAAGTGAGGCGTCTTTGTTGCTGGCCAGTAGCCGTACACAACGCTTCAAAGAGCGAATGCTTAACATGTGGAACAAGGACTACCATTGAGAACTAATTGCAAATGTACGCGTGTATCGCTCAACAATACACTTATACTGAATGTTCACCAGTGTTTTTGGAAGCTTTTTGGGATAATCTTCCTTGTCTAGAGCAACACTTCAACAGAAAGTACTTGGACAACTTATTAAAAGGATGGAGATACCTTTTATAAGTGAGTACTAAATAGCAAAGGATGGTTTCGATCCATTGACTTCTGGGTTATAGGCCCAGCACACTTCTGCTGCGCCACTCTGCTACCTTTGCCAGTGTTTTCTTACTGTGCCTTCTTGAGAACACATCGAACGTGAAGCAAAATGCCACTGAGAAAAACTTGCCAAGTTGTAACTTCAGAAACTTTCTTGTACGGAGTAACACTTGAAAAGAAAGCATTTGGACATGTTTTCAGAAATTGGGAATTACTACTTGTTATCAAGCTCTGGATAGCAGAGGAAGGCTTTGACACATCAAACTCTGGGTTATGGGCTCAGAACTCTTCCACTGCGCCACTCTGCTGCTTGGTGTAATGTATTCTTACTGTGCTTACTTGACATTACATCCAACGTGAAGCAGAAACTTTAAGTTCACAGTCTTTCTTTTCAAGAGCAACATTTAAACAGAAAGAATTTGGACAGCATTTCAAAAGAAGGCTCTACATAGCAGTGAATGGTTTCGATCCATCAATCTCTGAGTGATCTCTGCGCCACTCTGCTGCTTAATGTAATGTATTCTTACTGTACTTCCTGAGAACACATCGAATGTGAAGCAAAATGCCACTGAGAAAACTTGTCAAGTTGTAACTTCACGGTCTTTCTTTTCAAGAGTAACATTTAAACAGACAGAATTTGGACAACATTTCAAAAGAAGGCTCTACTTAGCAGAGGATGGTTTCGATCCATCGACCTCTGGGTTATGGGCCCAGCACGCTTCCGCTGCGTCACTCTGCTGCTTGGTGTGATGTATTCTTACTGTGCCTACTTGAGAACACATCCAACGTGAAGCAGAGACTTAAGTAACTTCACAGTCTTTCTTTTCAAGAGTAACATTTAAACGCAAAGAATTTGGACAGCATTTCAAAAGAAGACTCTACATAGCAGAGGATGGTTTCGATCCATCGAACTCTGGGTTATGGGCCACTCTGCTGTTTGGTGCAAGGCATCCTTACTGTGCTTATTTGAGAACACATCAAACGTGAAGCAAAATGCCACTGGAAAGAACTTGCCAAGTTGTAACTTCACAGTCTTTCTTTTCAAGAGTAACATTTAAACATAAAGAATTTAGACAGCATTTCAAAGGAAGGATCTACATAGCAGAGGATGGTTTCGATCCATCGACCTCTGGGTTATGGGCCCAGCACGCTTCCGCTGCGCCACACTGCTGCCTGGTATAATGTGTTCTCACTGTGCTTACTTGAGATTACATCCAACGTGGCGCAGAAACTTAACAAGTAACTTCACAGTCTTTCTTTTCAAGAGTAACATTTAAACAGAAAGAATTTGGACAACATTTCAAAAGAAAGCTCTACCTAGCAGAGGATGGTTTAGATCCATCGACCTCTGGGTTATGGGCCCAGCACGCTTCCGCTGCATCACTCTGCTGCTTGGTTATTGTATTCTTACTGTGCTTACTTGAGAACGCATCTAACGTGAAGCAGAGACTTAAGTAACTTCACAGTCTTTCTTTTCAAGAGTAACATTTAAACGCAAAGAATTTGGACAGCATTTCAAAAGAAGACTCTACATAGCAGAGGATGGTTTCAACCCATCAAACTCTGGGTTATGGCCCAGCACGCTTCCGCTGCCCCACTCTGCTGTTTGGTGCAAGGCATCCTTACTGTGCTTATTTGAGAACACATCAAACGTGAGGCAACATGCTACTGAGAAAAACTTGCCAAGTTGTATTTTCACGGTCTTTCTTTTCAAGAGTAACATTAAAACGCAAATAATTTGGACAGCATTTCAAAAGAAGGCTCTACATAGCAGTGGATGGTTTTGATCCATCGATCTCTGAGTGATCTCTGCACCACTCTGCTGTTTGGTACAAGGTATCTTTACTGTGCTTATTTGAGAACACATCCAACGTGAAGCAAAATGCCACTTCGAAGAACTTGCCAAGTTGTAACTTCACGGTCTTTCTTTTCAAGAGTAACATTTAAACATAAAGAATTTAGACATCATTTCAAAAGAAGGCTCTACATAGCAGTGAATGGTTTCGATCCATCGATCTCTGAGTGATCTCTGCGCCACTCTGCTGCTTAATGTAATGTATTCTTACTGTACTTCCTGAGAACACATCGAATGTGAAGCAAAATGCCACTGAGAAAACTTGTCAAGTTGTAACTTCACGGTCTTTCTTTTCAAGAGTAACATTTAAACAGACAGAATTTGGACAACATTTCAAAAGAAGGCTCTACTTAGCAGAGGATGGTTTCGATCCATCGAACTCTGGGTTATGGGCCACTCTGCTGTTTGGTGCAAGGCATCCTTACTGTGCTTATTTGAGAACACATCAAACGTGAAGCAAAATGCCACTGAAAAGAACTTGCCAAGTTGTAACTTCACGGTGTTTCTTTTCAAGAGTAACATTTAAACGCAAAGAATTTGGACAGCATTTCAAAAGAAGACTCTACATAGCAGAGAATGGTTTCAACCCATCGACCTCTGGGTTATGGGCCCAGCACGCTTCCGCTGCGCCACTCTGCTGCTCGGTATAATGTGTTCTCACTGTGCTTACTTGAGATTACATCCAACGTGGCGCAGAAACTTAACAAGTAACTTCACAGTCTTTCTTTTCAAGAGTAACATTTAAACAGAAAGAATTTGGACAACATTTCAAAAGAAAGCTCTACCTAGCAGAGGATGGATTAGATCCATCGACCTCTGGGTTATGGGCCCAGCACGCTTCCGCTGTATCACTCTGCTGCTTGGTTATTGTATTCTTACTGTGCTTACTTGAGAACGCATCTAACGTGAAGCAGAGACTTAAGTAACTTCACAGTCTTTCTTTTCAAGAGTAACATTTAAACGCAAAGAATTTGGACAGCATTTCAAAAGAAGACTCTACATAGCAGAGGATGGTTTCAACCCATCAAACTCTGGGTTATGGCCCAGCACGCTTCCGCTGCCCCACTCTGCTGTTTGGTGCAAGGCATCCTTACTGTGCTTATTTGAGAACACATCAAACGTGAGGCAACATGCTACTGAGAAAAACTTGCCAAGTTGTATTTTCACGGTCTTTCTTTTCAAGAGTAACATTAAAACGCAAATAATTTGGACAGCATTTCAAAAGAAGGCTCTACATAGCAGTGAATGGTTTAGATCCATCGATCTCTGAGTGATCTCTGCACCACTCTGCTGTTTGGTACAAGGTATCTTTACTGTGCTTATTTGAGAACACATCCAACGTGAAGCAAAATGCCACTGAAAAGAACTTGCCAAGTTGTAACTTCACGGTCTTTCTTTTCAAGAGTAACATTTAAACATAAAGAATTTAGACAGCATTTCAAAGGAAGGATCTACATAGCAGAGGATGGTTTCGATCCATCGACCTCTGGGTTATGGGCCCAGCACGCTGCCGCTGCGCCACTCTGCTGCCTGGTATAATGTGTTCTCACTGTGCTTACTTGAGATTACATCCAACGTGGCGCAGAAACTTAAGTAACTTCACAGTATTTCTTTTCAAGAGTAACATTTAAACAGAAATAATTTGGACAACATTTCAAAAGAAGGCTCTACCTAGCAGAGGATGGTTTAGATCAATAGACCTCTGGGTTATGGGCCCAGGACATTTCCGCTGCGCCACTCTGCTGCTTGGTGTAATGTGTTCTTACTGTGCTTACTTGAGATTACATCCAACGTGAAGCAGAAACTTTAACTTCACAGTCTTTCTTTTGAAGAGCAACATTAAAACACAAAGAATTTGGACAGCATTTCAAAAGAAGGCTCTACATAGCAGTGGATGGTTTTGATCCATCGATCTCTGAGTGATCTCTGCACCACTCTGCTTTTTGGTACAAGGTATCTTTACTGTGCTTATTTGAGAACACATCCAACGTGAAGCAAAATGCCACTTCGAAGAACTTGCCAAGTTGTAACTTCACGGTCTTTCTTTTCAAGAGTAACATTTAAACATAAAGAATTTAGACATCATTTCAAAAGAAGGCTCTACATAGCAGTGAATGGTTTCGATCCATCGATCTCTGAGTGATCTCTGCGCCACTCTGCTGCTTAATGTAATGTATTCTTACTGTACTTCCTGAGAACACATCGAATGTGAAGCAAAATGCCACTGAGAAAACTTGTCAAGTTGTAACTTCACGGTCTTTCTTTTCAAGAGTAACATTTAAACAGACAGAATTTGGACAACATTTCAAAAGAAGGCTCTACTTAGCAGAGGATGGTTTCGATCCATCGACCTCTGGGTTACGGGCCCAGCACGCTTCCGCTGCGTCACTCTGCTGCTTGGTGTGATGTATTCTTACTGTGCCTACTTGAGAACACATCCAACGTGAAGCAGAGACTTAAGTAACTTCACAGTCTTTCTTTTCAAGAGTAACATTTAAACGCAAAGAATTTGGACAGCATTTCAAAAGAAGACTCTACATAGCAGAGGATGGTTTCGATCCATCGAACTCTGGGTTATGGGCCACTCTGCTGTTTGGTGCAAGGCATCCTTACTGTGCTTATTTGAGAACACATCAAACGTGAAGCAAAATGCCACTGGAAAGAACTTGCCAAGTTGTAACTTCACAGTCTTTCTTTTCAAGAGTAACATTTAAACATAAAGAATTTAGACAGCATTTCAAAGGAAGGATCTACATAGCAGAGGATGGTTTCGATCCATCGACCTCTGGGTTATGGGCCCAGCACGCTTCCGCTGCGCCACTCTGCTGCCTGGTATAATGTGTTCTCACTGTGCTTACTTGAGATTACATCCAACGTGGCGCAGAAACTTAAGTAACTTCACAGTCTTTCTTTTCAAGAGTAACATTTAAACAGAAATAATTTGGACAACATTTCAAAAGAAGGCTCTACCTAGCAGAGGATGGTTTAGATCCATAGACCTCTGGGTTATGGGCCCAGGACATTTCCGCTGCGCCACTCTGCTGCTTGGTGTAATGTGTTCTTACTGTGCTTACTTGAGATTACATCCAACGTGAAGCAGAAACTTTAAATTCACAGTCTTTCTTTTCAAGAGCAACATTAAAACACAAAGAATTTGGACAGCATTTCAAAAGAAGGCTCTACATAGCAGTGGATGGTTTTGATCCATCGATCTCTGAGTGATCTCTGCACCACTCTGCTGTTTGGTACAAGGTATCTTTACTGTGCTTATTTGAGAACACATCCAACGTGAAGCAAAATGCCACTTAGAAGAACTTGCCAAGTTGTAACTTCACGGTCTTTCTTTTCAAGAGTAACATTTAAACATAAAGAATTTAGACATCATTTCAAAGGAAGGCTCTACATAGAAGAGGATGGTTTCAATCCATCTACCTCTGAGTTATGGGCCCCACACGCTTTCGCTGCGCCACTCTGCTGCTTAATGTAATGTATTCTTACTGTACTTCTTGAGAACACATCGAACGTGAAACAAAATGCCTCTGAAAAGAACTTGCCAAGTTGTAACTTCACGGTCTTTCTTTTCAAGAGTAACATTTAAACGCCAATAATTTGGACATTATTTCAAAAGAAGGCTTCACATAGCAGAGGATGGTTTCTATCCATCGACCTCTGGGTTATGGGCCCAGAACGCTTCCGCTGCGCCACTCTGCTGCTAGGTGTAATGTATTCTTACTGTGTTTATTTGAGAACACATCAAACGTGAAGCAAAATGCCACTGAAAATAACTTGCCAAGTTGTAACTTCACGGTCTTTCTTTTCAAGAGAAACATTTAAACAGCATTTCAAAGGAAGGATCTACATAGCAGAGGATGGTTTCGATCCATCGACCTCTGGGTTATGGGCCCAGCACGCTTCCGCTGCCCCACTCTGCTGCTTTGTATAATGTGTTCTTACTGTGCTTACTTGAGATTACATCCAACATGAAGCAGAAACTTTAACTTCACAGTCTTTCTTTTCAAGAGCAACATTAAAACACAAAGAATTTGGACAGCATTTCAAAAGAAGGCTTTACATAGCAGTGAATGGTTTCGATCCATCGATCTCTGAGTTATCTCTGCGCCACTCTGCTGCTTAATGTAATGTATTCTTACTGTACTTCCTGAGAACACATCGAACATGAAGCAAAATGCCACTGAGAAAACTTGCCAAGTTGTAACTTCACGGTCTTTCTTTTCAAGAGTAACATTTAAACAGACAGAATTTGGACAACATTTTAAAAGAAGGCTCTAATTAGCAGAGGATGGTTTCGATCCATCGAACTCTGGGTTATGGGCCACTCTGCTGTTTGGTGCAAGGCATCCTTACTGTGCTTATTTGAGAACACATCAAACGTGAAGCAAAATGCCACTGAAAAGAACTTGCCAAGTTGTAACTTCACGGTGTTTCTTTTCAAGAGTAACATTTAAACGCAAAGAATTTGGACAGCATTTCAAAAGAAGACTCTACATAGCAGAGAATGGTTTCAACCCATCGACCTCTGGGTTATGGGCCCAGCACGCTTCCGCTGCGCCACTCTGCTGCTCGGTATAATGTGTTCTCACTGTGCTTACTTGAGATTACATCCAACGTGGCGCAGAAACTTAACAAGTAACTTCACAGTCTTTCTTTTCAAGAGTAACATCTAAACGCAAAGATTTTGAACAGCATTTCAAAAGAAGGCTTCACATAGCAGAGGATGGTTTCGATCCATCGACCTCTGGGTTATGGGCCCAGCAAGCTCGGACCAATCATTGGCCTCCAAAATATTTATGTCACGGGCTCCTGTTTTTCTTTTTTTAGAACCAAAAAGGAGTAGGTACCTAAAAAGGCAGTAGATTTGTCGGTGCAAATGGGGCTTTTGTCAAGTAGAGTAAATACCACTGGTGGATACAGGGCTTTACTGTGGCTTTCTTGAGAACACTTTTCCAACATGTTCGAGAATTGAGTGAAAGAGTGATTTTCTGTGCCGCAAGCACAAACTCTAGATAGCAGAGGATGGTTTCAATCCATCTACCTTTGGATTATGGGCCCAGCGTGCGCCCTCTAGGCGACTCAGCCGCCACTTTCCATGGAGACATACTGTTTTTTCTTGAGAAGCGATTGAGCAAGTTCTAGGTCAAAGAGTAGAAAATGCTCACTGGCCCAGCATGCTTCTGCTGCACCACTCAGCTAGCTCTTTTCCAGTTGGTACTGTGTTATTTTGCCCTGAGCAAGTGTTGAGTCGGGTTCTTTACGTTGAAGTGGACTAGGGGCATATTCCCCCCTCAGAAAAGGTACCCTGCTGTGCACTTTTTTTTTCTGTGCTCATTCTCCCATCAACTCAGCACTCTGGGTGGAGCGTCCTTGAAATGAGGGCGTTTCCTGACAAATCTGTCAGAAGTTGAACGGCCATTCTTCCAGAGATTTGAACATATTTTCTAACTTGGAGGACAAATAGTTGGGTTTCCGAGTAACATCACTGACTAATGCTGTACTACATAATGAACCAATGAAACCTGCTCAGATTAGAGGTGGAACATCTAATGAGAGTAGCAGAGGGTGGTTTAGCTGCTGCTGCTGCGCCAATCTGCTGTCTTTGTGCTGCGTTCTCTCTTGTCACTGAATATTTATTAGGTCATGCTAAAGTTCTTACCTGAAATGGTATTTGTCTTTCATGCTGAACTGGGCTGACGATATTATGCGATGGGGATTTAAAATGACACAATAATGAAAGAAGGCATACTTCCCAACATGAAGTACATGATTTGGGGAAAAAGTAATTTATTTTGTCTCACAGCCAATGAGTTGATAGGTCATAACTTCCCAATTATATTATTTAGATAGCAAACTGATGTTTTACCAGCCCTTCACTGCAGCCACTTTCTCTTGCTATTATAGATGTGAGTCTTGCTGTCTTCTCTTTTGTTTCTTCAGTAGTTGGAAAGCATGCTCTATTGGGTTCACTTCACTGAGATCAGTCGACTGACTTGGCAGTTGAAGAATATTCCACTTCTTTGCCTTCTGAATAAAAATTTAATACTTTTTTTTGGCATTTGGCTGTATGTGAATAGAAAGTGTACCTCACAATTTAACTTTCTATTTCTGTCAGCAGTCACATCATCAATAAACATCACCGAGCCCATTCTGTGAGCATGCATGCATACAAGCCATGTTTGATACATAATATGCTTTAAATAAAAATGTTGTTTTTCTTTCTCTATAATTTGCCCATCAATTCTTCTTTGCATAGGAGAACTGGAAAACCAAAAATTAACACTAAAACCCACAATCTGTTCTTGTCCTGCATCCTGGGTAAAATCAGTGTCATAATGATATTATTTATAATAATGCATATTTAGCTTACACTGGAGTGAGCACTTACTCAAACCACACAACGAAAAGATATACAAAATAAACAAGCTGTTTGTTTTTTTATTCGAATTTGACGGCTAAATAGGAACATTTTGTTTCGGAACAATAACAAAACAAGCCTGCTGAGAATATAAAAATAATAATTGCTGAATGTAATTATGTAACACAAAATATTATGCTATGCATCAGTACAATTAATTTACTCTTTGTGAGCATAACTTGGGATTGTGTTTCAGCCATATCACTTCCAATCATGAAATGGAGGACCTTAACATCATTACCTTGTTTCGACCCCTATATTTACATCTCCATAGGTTTAAAAAATAATAATTTTAGAAAGCCATAAAAGCAGTCCATTAGTTTTTCAAAAACACGTTCTGATGTGAGAAATTCTAAAAATAATATATCCATCAAATTATACCAAGTTTGAGCAAAACATATTTTGTGCAATACATGCAGAATCAGAATCTGAAATCACAAGCCAAGTTTCGTCTGGATTTGATTTCACATTTGGCAACCATCAGAATTAAGTCGAACAAACAGTAAATAAGTCGATGTTCATTCATTGTCTTCCATATTATTTCATAGGTAATTGATCACTGAATATGATGAGAATTAATATTTTGACATTATTAATTGACTTCAATTATGATTTACCAAATCCATCACCATATCTATTGTATCTTGTAATTGTTGTTCAGTCAAAAAGAAAGCAGAAGGCATTTCTAATTAACACAAATCTATCTGTAATTAGACTGGTCTTATTAAAATTGCTCTTAGTTAATGATGGAAGACGATCTCCAGAGGTCTTGGCTGCCAAGTGGGCACAACATTGCACTAATGTGAAAGAAAAACCACATTCAAATCAACATTATGCAATTTTCACAAAAAAATAGACAAAGAGTGCAGTGCAGGACCTTACTGGATCATTTTGACAGGATTCAGTCAGGCTTTATTAAATCTCTGTCTGCTTGCATGTGTTTCACACCCTCTTTTCATTGCTAGTTTGGGACCATGTGCAAGCGGGCAAAGTGCTTCAGACAAGTGCAGCGCCTCCTATTAAAGACAGTAAAACATATGCACCCTGTGTGGCTTTTAACTGATAGTGAAAATAACTCAATAACTGTCTACTACGAGCGCTTTACACTAACATTCTCTCAGGTGCACTTTCTGCCTTTTTAATTGACTTTTCCCACTCTCCTTTCAGAACATCCTGCCCAGTTGCCAATCTGAACCTCTGGTCGTCCTCCCCGACCAGAGTGGACAACTGCACCCTGACGTGAAGAGCAACATGACCCAGGAGGGGCAGGCTTTGCCGTCGCCCACCCCATCAGAGAACCCAGCTGAGCCCTTCTCAAGTACCGACAATCTGCCTACGGAGGCTCTGAACCACACAGGGCAAGACAAGGCTGGTGCAGAGGTGAAGGAAGACATCGAGCAGAGAAAGGAAGAGGAGATCGGTGAAGGAGGGGAGGCACACTGTCATGCTGACGGGAGGGCAGAAATAAGGACAGAGGGAGGAGAGGATGATTTGAAAGAGAGTGCTGAGATCCATGATCAACCGACAGAAGGAGGGGAGGAGGAAGAGAGGGATGCGGCAAACGGGGAGGAATGCAGAAATGATGAGGTGAGCTCAACCAGGGAGGAGGGAACACATGCTGCAGATGAGATGAAAGAAGACAAGGTGGGGGGAAAGGATGAAGAGATGCGACCACGCACAGAGGACCAAGAAACTCAGCCCCAGCAAGCAGGACGGTTAGTTCCACAACTCTTCACCTTGTCCTGACAATTACACCATCGCTATTTCAATGTTAAGATGCTCACGCAAGAAGTTTAAGATGGACGATATAGGATAAAAATATGACTCACAGTTCCTTCAACTTCTACTGCTTGGGTCAGATGAGGCTTAGTGCACTCAAATCACCATAACTGAATCTGTTTTTGGCAGAGCATCCACTTGCACAGAGCATCACATAAGCTGTTTATCAACCTTTTTGTATCAGCTTTAATATCCTTAAACAGCACAACAATCTCATACACACTGCATAGTATCATTTCTATGAGTGGGAGAAACAATATTTACGGTTGAAATATGCCGTAACCTGCAGCCATATACTGTCGGTCAGGGATGGGCAGGGTTAGATGATCAAATGTATGACAAAAATACTATTTTAGATATGGACAAAATATATGCATATGTGCAAAATACATGCTCTTAATATATTTCAAATTTCATGATACATTTCTCAATGCACGTATAAACGATCCACTATCCTAACCCAAGCAAACATCAAAATAAGTTATATCCACATATGTAATGCGATTTTTGTATTTCCCAGTGCTAAAGCCTCTCTTGCATAAAAAGAACCATTCAAGGATGGCTAAATAGCAACCCAACATAAAGTGCAAGAATTTATTTTGTGCATTTTCTCACAAAAGTCAACTCACAAAAATTTTAGATTATTGATGTACTATGTTTGTCATGCATATCATTGTAAATCCACAAAAATTAAAATTAAAATAATAATAATAATAATTATATATATATATATATATATATATATATATATATATATATATATATATATATATATATATATATATATTAGGCCGCCACATGTTGTATAGGGCAGTAGACCCGGTCTAAGTGCAACTATATGTCTGCCATCTAGTGTTGAATGGTGAAATTACAACTTAAAACTACCGTAGATGTATATTCGTTAGGTAGCCACAAATTGGCATATTCACAGATTTGTTTTCCATTTTCTAAATATCTTTTGATATATATATAAATATATATATATTTTTTCATTTTTTAGACGTTCTTTTCCCACACTAAGCCCATGTTTTCCATGAGAAATGTATATTGAATGTGTATCAGCATTTTCTGAAGAATTATGTTTGTTTGTTAAAAAATATAAAAAAAATTATCTTTTAATATATATATATATATATATATATATATATACAGTATATATATTTTTGGGTGGTGGGGGTTGGGTCAGAGTCTGGTCCGGGATCGCATGCAACCCTGCAATCCGCGGGCTGCCAATTGCTAATTTCTGTTGTCGGTGTATAATGAGATCTAAGTGTTGTATGAAAGTTCTGACTGTACAGATAAATTGCTCTGTTATAAAGATATTAATTCACAGCATTGTTGTGGTTAAGTTTTATTGTGGTTTGAAACAGATTTTTCCCTTGTGTAAATTAGAACGGCCACAGTGCATTTCTACACATCTGCAAAGTACTTCAGTAATTGTTGAAATATAATTAAATTGTTATTAGACTTCCCTCCACTCCCTCCAAGTATTGTTTTGGATCTTGTAAAACTATACTGGCATACTTAGTTTTGCATCTGGAGACAAATATATGCTGAACATTTTTAATGGTAAAATGTAATATTTTGAAATCCTTTAAAAAAATAAAATAAAATAAAAGGCTAAAAATAAATCAAAATATTAGTAACATGGAAGTAGGAATGTGCTTTCAGCTATTCATAAAATGGTTTCTTCAGTTTTCATTGTAGCCATATGTGTATGTTTGACTACAAAATAATTCCAGGGGTCCATTTCACAAAGCATGTTCAACAAACACTGAGACTAACCCTGAACAGCGAGTTAACATACACTGAGAAAGGAAACTCTGCGTTTTCGGTTCCAGGACAGCTGATTTGAGGTCGTTTTATCAACGCAGAGTAGTTTCACCTGGAGTTAGCACTACACTAAAAAGACCACATCAATAGAGCCCAGATTCGTCGAGTTTTTGTTTTTTTACCCCTCTCAACTGAAAATCTTATTGCGATCATATGGCGAATTTGAACATGTCTTTAGAAAAAAAGTGCAACACAACACCGCAGCGGGGGAAGCGGCGTGGGAGAACGTTGCTGCTCGGGTCGATGCGTAAATTTAAATGTAGTCGTTTGCAATCACAAACATATTACAGGGGAAACCTGATTAATGGAAGCTCATTAATTCATTTCATTTAAGTGCTATCCTGCGGGAGAAAAGTGCACTTGACTTAAGATGAAATATGAAAACATTATTCAAACGGTTATAAGAAAAAAATAGAGCACAACACGTATATGCTGTGAGGTGAGCGCATGACAACGTACGGCTGGTAATGTTGCAAATGTAAGTTGCGTATGTAGATGATTGACTGTGATGTGAAACGGTACCGTTCAAAAAGATAACTGTCCAAAAATGCCAGCATATTCTATACGCAGTCTGATAACAAGCTCGCGACAAATATTTAATTCCCTGCTCAATTTTGCGGCACCTTCATCAATTGGGTCATTGTCAAAAGGACATGCTATGTTTGTGACAAAAGTGGACTTTAAGCTATAGACTATAGGCATATTTATGCAAAAAGTCGCCGCAGTGGACTGAATGAATGAGGAAATGAAATGTCGTGTGTGGCTGAAAGGAGGCGGGGACAGGGAAAATTTTGAGGTTCATTGTGAAAAACCTGCTACCGACCAGGTTAGGTTCATGGACACTGTTACTACGGTAAATGACCAAGAGCTTTAATGACCTCTTTTTATGAAACAGGCTACAGTTACCTCTTTTCCTCTTGTTTCAGTTACCTCCCTTTCTGAAACGGAAGACACAGAGTTTGCCACATTTCAGGGTTTCTTGAACCAGGGTTCTCGCTAAACCTGCTTTGTGAAATAGACCCCAGCACGGCATGGAATGATCTAATCTGCCTGATGATGCAATCACATGCAAAATATGTTTTTCTCTTCTTCATTTTGATGCAGATTAACAAATGGGATAAACGGGAATCAAGATGAGGACGAAGGTGGCGACGGGGACTATGAAGGATACGAGGGCGGGCCTCATATACATTTAGACACTTTTAGCTCTGACTTTGAATCCACTGTGGAGCAGGCTGACACAGAAGTGGAGGAGGAGGAGGAAGATGTGCCAAAAGAAGGAGGTGGGAAAAGAAACCAGGACAGTTTCAGCTCAGCATTTGAGCAGATTGTTGAGCAGGTGCAAGAAAAAGAAGAGGACGAACAGGAGACGGGGTTAGAAGAAGAGAGACAAAAAGCTCAGGTGGACAGCAGAGACGGCTTCAGCTCCACGTTTGAGCGCATCGTGGAGTCTGCCTTGCTGAGAGGCGGGACCTGTTACAGCAGTTTGGACTCTCTGGACGTGCTGTCGCTCACCGACGAGACTGACAGCTGCGTCAGCTTTGAAGCGCCGCTGACACCGCTCATCCAACAGAGGGCTTTCTTACAAGGCCCCGAGCCTCTTGAGCTGGAGCTGGCAACTGTTCAAGAGCAGGAAGGGGCTGAGGCTGGACCAGATGCCCCGACCGATGGACCCAGGGATGGGGATGGTACTGGGGGTGGAGCTGGGGCTGTGGCAGGAATAGAAGGAAGCCCACTGAGGACCACCATACCAGGAAGCAGGTCAGAGTTTGTTCTAAGTCAGCCTGGACGCTGGGCCATCCCCAATGGATACCATGCGGATGCCCAGGAAGCCATGGAGACACGTGGAGCCATGCACAACTCTGTCAGGTAAGAAAATGTGTTTACCGTTATAGGTAGAATTGTCTTGCAAGCCATTTCTAATGAGACATGATATTTAATGAGATGACACTGATACATATGTTCTTCTTCTTATTATTTTTTTAATCAGTCTCTCTAATGTTGCTAAATAAGAGACTCTACATTGGGATATAAAGATCTTTCTTTAAAATTATTTGTCATTGTTGTAAAATGTATGTATCAAAAGTACTAGTGATATTAATAAGAGCAGATAAGTGTGCTGTTATAGTTTCCAGATTTCTTTCTCCATTTTGAAAAACAAAACAACAACAACATTATATTTTTACAGAAAACTAAAATACAGATTTGCTGGCAGATTTCACCAGTTACTAAAACATGTTAGAATCTTCATAGAGATCCTGACGTTTACATTCTATGACCTTGACTGAACCAGCAGGTGGCGTGAGGCTGCATGGGAGGCAGTGTGGTAAGGCAGCTTGAGGAACGGGTGTCTGTAATTTCTTGTTACTCCAATTTACAGTAAACGTAGAAGCAAAGTTAGCCAAAACTTCAGTACAGTACACTTACTTTACAGAGGAGACAACGACGCAAACAGGAATATTCCACCAAAAAAAAAAAAACATAGTTTCCGGTATACTGGTGGAATCACCCTTCCTCACTTGCTAAAGTTGGGACTAGGTTAGAGTTAACGCTACAAAAATCTGAAATTAATTAAATACAAATTAGACTGCATGCGATTGGCTGGTGACCAATTCAGGGTGTAGGGAGGGATAGGCTCCAACAAGCCTGGATGAGGATTTTACAGATGATTCTTACTTCTATTTACAGCTGACCGCCTTAATTTATTATTTTTCTCTGCCTTCTACCAAGAGACTCCAAGTGGTTGTTTGTTATGCTTTGATCTGAGGTCACCTCACCAAATAATGGTGTCATGTGTTTCCATGCTTAGAAAGAAAATGAAACGCCTTCTTCATACACCAACAGCCGGATCATAATTATTTCTGACAATTAATGGTTTTAAAAATAAAATAAAATAAATCATACAAAGTACAGTATACCAACGACAAGCTGTGTTGACAATTAATAAATCTTTAAATAGTCAGTTGCCCTGCGATTGGCTGGCAACCAGTTGTACTGTACTGGGATAGGCTCCAGCACCCTCACAACTCTTGTGAGGTATAAGTGGTTCAGAAAATGGATGGATTGTCAGTTGACAAAAATATCATCATCTGACTTTTTTTATTTAATTCTTTGAACATTTATTAAGCCATTCCTCATAAAATATAATGGCACATCTTAAGTAAATTGCCACGTAGTCATACCATTTAAACTCTGAATATTAACAGTGTTGACTTACAGATTTTTTGGTTTGTTTGTTTTTTACCTGTGTCATTTAGTAAATAATTTTGGTGTTATGATGGCATGTGTTCGGACCTGGATTTTCATTATTTCCTGTTTTTTCTTCTTCTCCCAAATCTGAACAAATCGGTGGGAGACCAGTGCGCACAATCGATTGAGAACTGCTTGATCATATTCAGTTCCAGATTCTTAATATGTCTCTTGAACACAGTTTTGTAGTAACAGAAAAACACAATAACAAAATTGCTTCTTCCATCATAACCATTGCTAGAATAGATTTTACTTTGTAGATTATATAACGTTTATTAGTCCCACAATGGGGAAAAGTGCAAAATCAAATTTAAGTCTGATGTGTTTTTAATGCTTTAGACCAAGGGTGTCAAACATATGGCCCACGGGCCGGATCAGGCCCGCAAAGGGATTTAATTCGGCCCGCAAGATGTTTTTGTAAAGTAAAAAAAATAAATAAAGAGTAATGTCCTACCAATTAATCAGCCGGTCACAATCAAAGCATATAAATTCATAATTTCACAAGGAATCCTCACATGAGCAATTCAACTTGTACACAGAATTGCTATGGATGCTGTCATTTTACATGCAATTAAAGTTAATAAAAAAATAAAAATACATAGACCAGCATAAATCAAACACAATTGTGCTGAATAAGAGATACATTCAATCTAAACATAACTTCATTAATGGCACCACACAACACAATTCTGTGAACAATATACAGGTACTGTATATGCAAAATAGGTAGATACAACACCGGAACTCATATGGGCAAAGTGTTACCGTGTTTCATTTGCATTCCTGTTATTTTTTGGAACAATATATTTACAGTTGCGCCACGCAATTTAGGGCTGGCCCGCAAATAGCGAAAATCTGCAAATAATTGATGCCATTTTTTTTTATTATATACAATGATTTTACCAATCCAGCCCACTTGGTAATATATTTTCCTCCACGTGGCCCCTTAGCTAATATGAGTTTGACACCCCTGCTTTAGACTCTAGTACAGACTGGCAAATACAGTCACCTCCAAAAGTACTGGAACAGCAAGGTCAATTCATTTGTTTTTGTTGTTGCCTTTATCTGGCCAAGTCAATAACTGGACCTTAACTCAATAGAGCATGTGTTTTACCTCCTGAATTGGAGACTGAATGAAGAAACCCCCTGAAGAAAAAAGAACTGAATGGAAAAGCATTTCATTTGACAAATGCAACATGTCTTGTGAAGTCAAATGGGTCGAAGGCTTGATTCAGTTATCGCAAGTAAGGGTTAGCCACCAAATATTAAATGTTATTCATGTTAATATAATGTCCCAATACTTTTGTTCACTTGAAAAGTGGGTGGGTTCAAACAAGGGGTCCTGAGTTGTTGTTTTTTTACAATGAAATAAAAGTTGGAATTCTAAACTTTTGTCTCATGCTCATCTTTTGATCTGAAACCCAAAATATCTTAAGTATACAACAAAAACAAAATAATTGACCTCGCCATACCAATACTTTTGGAGGGGACTGTTGTGATTCAATGGATGTAACCATTTTTTTTTCGCCATCTAATGCAAAGGCCCAAGAACCAGTGGGTATCACTCACTCACTTTAATGACCTTAAAAGTACTAACCGTGTCTGAAGAACACAGATGAGTACTACTGAAGGGGGCTCTGCTAACAGGAACCATATGACGAGAGCCATGTTGTAACCTGAACTATGGTACTAGCACGGCTGTTTGTTTTGCCCGCACACATTCGTCCCCCACACTGCCCCCACTAGCGTTTCTACAGTTACAGATTGACTGGAATGCCAAATAGATGCACAGACCTCTGACATGATCTCCCCTGCTAACTGCTGGGATTTGTTTTCCAGACTCTGCTGGTGCTTCCACAGCTCAGTAAGCTTTGATAAGATGATGCGGGTCCAATCCCCCCCATCTACAGATGTTGTGCTTTAGGCAAAGGCTTGCTTCCTGGCCAGCAGTGCCAAGCTGAAAGAGCTATTGTTTATGCAATGACATCATCGTCTTCAGCTTTCCTCTACCCAGCAGGCTCTACGTGTGCGTGCATGTGTGTGTATGAGAGATTATTGCCCCTCTGTGCTAGCTGCCTTGCCACACATTTGACCAATTAAATCTAGAGTGGATACATCTGGTGGGGTAGTTTTAAAGATGGTGTCTATTTCGTAATCAACCAGTCACTGATGGCTATGCAACAAACGTTTGGGGCTATCAAAGAGGGATTTATCTGGGCCAACTATTATAGTGCGAGTCAGTAGAATCTTCTATTATTTGTGCAGAACAATTATAACCTTAGAGATATTCTTGAAGCCACTCTTCTTTTGTGGAATTTAAGACCCTAAGGAAAATGTTGGCGTCCCTCTTTTTTTGTGACTCACAGCATCTGCAAAGCAGATGTGAGGAAAAGCAAATATTTTCCTTGCAATGTAACTTCTTTTTGTCCTCTTCTGTTCCGGCCTCATCCTCCCTATTGGATAGTCTGGCAACCACCCAGGGTCACCAAGATAAGTAGTCTTTATTGAGGCAAAGTCCATCTATAGAACAGTTTACTCAAACTGTTGGCACTGTTGTCTCAATTATCAATAATAATAAAAATATATATTTTAATTTTAATTTTAATTTTAATTTTAATTTTAATTTTAATTTTAATTTTAATTTTAATTTTAATTTTAATTTTAATTTTAATTTTAAGGTATGCAGTAAGTCTTCCAGTATTTTATGCGAGTGGTTTACTGGCTTAATTGGTGCAAACATGTAATATGTCTATTCATAAAAGACTTCCTAACATGAGCACACATTTTCATTGCAGGTCAGCACAGTACAATGTATAAAATTTGGCAAAACAGTAGGATTTTTTGTGAACAAACACTGGCAAGCATCGTTGATGCTTTCTTGCCTTTCATTGTTCTAACCAGGCCTCATGCAGTAAAGTAGACAACAGCCCCCCTGGGCATATATAAAACCCTTGCGAGCATTGCAGATGTTTTGTCGTGAGCTTTTCGGCACATGGAAATACAAAGTGAAGGGTACATTTCAAGGTTGATCTAGTAAACTACTGAGTAGCTCAGGTTTACTATTTCATCAATCCGATTACACCACGCTGAGAAATCCTTCACACAGACAGCTAATATGAACCTGTCGATGTGCGGTTTACTCATCTACATGTGTACAGCATCTGTGGCTGCACATTTGCATGCAAGCACGCCTTTCACAGTGTGTCTGTGCTGGAAACATGCTGCGAGTGTGTTCCTCCCCCTCCCGTTTGCGTTCAGGCCTACCAGATCTAAGCCCATGCACAGCAGAAAAAAAAAAGACAAGAGCATTTGATTCCCATATCAGAGAGCCTGGAGAACTAATCTCTTACACGGATGCCGTCATGTGAAGAGCCCTGTGTGCATTAAAGGCACGTATGCTAGTGCATGTGCAAATAAAATTGTAAATAGTGGAGACAAATATATGACCTCATATCTCTCCTTGTGCTGTTATAAATACCTTCACATATGCATATTAACGGATGACACTACTAGATTCAAACCTTTAATGTGATTCTATAGCGTGGCAAAACCATCCTGCAGATTATCCCCTCCTGGCTCTCTGTTAATGATATAGATACACACACACGCATACACGCGTACACTGACAGGAATAGCTCGGCACTCACACACAAGCAGTAATACATACAAATTCTGCTGCATCCTCCCCACAGGCTCACACACACAGTCGCTGAATCATCTTAGCACTGACAGATTTATTCGTGTCTATTTATAGCTGCAGTCTGTGCGTTTCACACACATCGTGAAGTCTCACTGTAACAATAACAGGTTTGCATGAGTTGCACATCTTCCACACATGCTTCTCTCTTTGTGTCTGACTTCTAATGAGTCAACATTTACAAGAGATTTGTGCCTGCTTTTAGCATTCGGTGTTAAATTCAGACAAAATTCATGGCCAGCAAGGAAGTTTAGTCATAGGGTAGATCCCATTCAATGACCGTGTGAATCAAAAGTGTGATTGGTTGTCTATATCATTTAGTTTTTATTTGTTTTGACTTGTGTTTTTGTGACTTCATTTAGTTTTAATTCGATTTTAGAGAAACTTTCTTCATTTTTATTTAAAAAATCCACACTTGTATTGTTTTTTTCCCCTTAGTTTTAGCATTAGTTTCAGTTTTTTTTTTTAATTATTATTATTATATGGACTTTCGGTTGAATACAAGATTAAAAAAGGTCACTAAGTAATGTGTACTAATAAAGTAAAGTAAGCTATAATTCTCAAATGACTGTTTGACCTTCCTTCTTCTATACGGATTACAATAAATACACTTAAAATGAGCTCCGAAAGCTCAGGTATGATATTAATTGACAAAGCTGAAAACAGAGATGAAAACATTTTCGCTAAAATTTAAGTTAGCTTTTTCAAAACGTAAGATGTAGTTTCAGTTAAGTTTTCTTTTTTTTTTCTAAAATCATTTTCATTTCATTAACGAAAAAGTTGTTTTCAATTTTAGTTGTAGTTATTTAGTTCGTTTTTGTGCTACACCTTGGAACTAGCAGGTTTTTTATAGATGCAATTTCAAATAAACATGAAAATATGAGTTTGAAATCTCATTCAATCTGCACCACTTTAAATCCATACAAGTTCATAACATTACCATTTCAAATTGAAACGTGATAATGCTAATGTGTGACTGTACTGCCGAAAATAAGGAAGGGGCAGCTATTGCAATGCATTCTGGGACTAGCATCAGTACATGCACCGCACAGGTTATAAATTTATGCATCACACCTTGGTTTATTTTAAGTGTTTGAAAACAATAAAAAAATAAAATAAATTGAAGGGCTTAAGCGAGTTTAAATATAACTTTGTTATAATTATTTTCTTGTATTTGCATTACATGATCAATATTCATTAAGTATTTCAGTTATGTCCTGTTCACATGTTCAAATGTGGATTAAACTGGGGTCATAATGTTTTTATTATGCTCTGTGTCTTTTTCCTGGTTTGAAGCCGTTTCTAATAAAGTCACTGGAAAGAGTGAGTGCTTTGACTAATGGAGCCTTTCCAGTGGGCGCCTACATTAGCAATCCGCTAAGTCATCCTCTGTGTTAGCTGCCATGAGAAGATGACATCTGTCCTGCAATCGCTGTTTGTGAAAGGCTTGAGCAAATGGCAAAGGTTATCCATGAGTCGTGGAACTTTGTTTGCAAAATGATCAAAGACCTTTTTTTTTTCTAGTGTTGGTGTGTTGGACCAACAGTATTCACCTGCAAACTACAGCAAGGCATGAAACAGATTGCTCCTAAATACCATTTAACAGTCCATCATTGTAACATCGCTATTCTTATCTGCTCTTATATTTCTGACTTTCCACCTGCTTTTCTATCATCTGTTTCTTTTTTCCTTCTTTCCACTTGACCAGAAAGAGGAAGGGGTGCATGCAATGCGGTGTCAGCATGTTTTCCTGCGTTTGGTGGCTGCTGTAGTTTGACAATGGCATTTCATCATGTATATATTTAGGCTAGAGATGAGCATGTACTGCATTTCCTTCATTGATGATAGAAAAATGACCAATCATTTCAAATGTTATATTCATATATTCTGCATAAAATAACCACCAAATCAATAACTGGCGGATTGGCTTAATCAACAGTCAGTTACACATGTAGAAATCATAATGATCAATTGATTAACATTTTACTATGTCCATGTTTAATTTATATGTATTGTAACCTCAGTGCAATCAATTTGGAGAAATTTGGAGGCAGCATGGTGTCACAGTGCTAGAAAATACAAAGAAAAAGAAAGAATCGTTGTAGAAGAAGAAATTGAAGGAAGTAGCTAACTGTATAACTACATTGCGGCTGCAACGCTTCTCTTTGTGATTATTATTGTGGCGAGTGACTTTTTTGACACCAAACACAATCAGTAGCTCCTCGATTTGTGTTGAGCTTCTGACCGCTTCTTAATGGGGGATTGTTCCATTTCTGGGCTATGGCCAGTCTACTGTCAATGAAGCTCCTCCCCTAACTTCAACATAGCTCCTTGGATGGCATCAAAGTGCAATACAAGAACAAAAACAGCAAACAATTGAGTTTCCAAAGAGTGGGAATTGGGTCCAAAAACAAGCTAGGTGAATTTGCTTGTAGCGACTCAAATAGATACTGCTGCTACTCTGTACTAGTACCACATTTCTCCACTTTTCCCCAATTTTTATTTATCTTCTTATAACATTGCACATTGCAAAATACAGTACAACAATTTAGGACGTGCTGAAGTGATGTGCGGAAGTTGAGCAGGAGCCATATTGTACAGAACCTCAAGGATCATCAGACCTTGCATCAGGAAAAGTCTCCCAAGTGCTCTGCTCCGCCCCCACATCCTCTCCAGCGGAGTTTACAGACAGCCAAGAAACTTCTAGGGGGAAAAAATATCCACATTTATTCCCCGCCCGTTGACAGTATGGCGGAATAACAGAGCTACGTATCATTCGTAGGCTGTACTTATATGAGAGCGGACTTCCGCTCGACTGCACTAACATTCGGACTTGGCTGCAATGAAATAACCAAACGGACCCATGCAGATTGGAGTGAGAGCCGCCGGATGATGTGTCGGTCGGACATCGCGCCTTTGACCAGTCATTTCCCTGATCTGAAACGATGTGGAAAGAGGAATATGATGTTCACTTCGATTTTTTACTGCAACTCCTGTAAGTTGAATGGTTTTTTTTCCCGAGTGCAATGGAAGCTTTTACTGTCGAATTGGCGATTTTGCAGCGTAGCAAAGTGGAAAGTGTGAGCCGGCGTTGCAAGGAAAATGACTCAAACTCGTAATATTTAATGATGAATATCACTATTTGCATATCTTTCAGTCGCATTTGGGCGGATTCTGATGACATCTTACCTAATTGTGCGCAGCGCAATAATTAAATAGAAAAATAAGCTTGAAATGTCTTCTTCTTTTTCTTTTTTCTTTTGTACTTTTTTTTTGCCTTGATATTATAACATTATCCTGCAAGTGACTGTAATGTATTGCCCTAAAACGGTGACTTTAGCCGATTGAAATACGTTTTCCTTTCCCCTGTGGTTATCTTCATGAACGTACCCTGACCTGTAGCCTGGCCACCAATTTGATAAATCAATATGAGCTAACTCTTTACACAATGGTAACCTTCGTTGATGAAGCAGCAGTTTAAAGGTATACATATATTGCAACTGTTTTTTTTTTTTGGTATATATCATATCTGCAATCCTCATCAGGTAAAACATGCTGAAACACAATAGCACAGACACAAAAGCTTTGCTGTGTTATGTAGTGTACCTTGGTGAACCACAATTGAACAATGACACGCCAGAATTTCATAATTTTTGATTACCCCTCATGCCGCCATGCAGATAGGTCACTTTGTCTCACTCGCGCTCCCTCTCATGCTTACACATATAAACATACCTTAGAGGTAGTCAACTTAGGTGTTTGTGCAACACTAAAGAGTTTAGGTGAGTCACTGGCATGCACCATCATGTTTACTGTGTCTAACAATGACACAAATATTTTAAGACAGACTGGAGCCCTCAGTGAGCAGATATATAGAAACTATGCATATCAATATATGCAGTCAATTACTATAGTCTACATCAGGGGTGCTCAAGTTCGGTCCTCGAGAGCCCCTATCCAGCCTGTTTTCCATGTTTCCCTCCTGCAACACAGCTGAATCTAATCATCAGCTATTCAGCGAGCTTTCCAGGAGCCTGATAACGATCCTGATCATGAATCAGGTGTGTTAGTGGAGAGAAACTTGGAAAACAGGCTGGATAGGGGCTCTCGAGGACCGAACTTGAGCACCCCTGGTCTACATACATCACTTCCATGCTATGTAGTGTAGTGTTATGAACAGTCTAGCACTGGGGTCAGCGATCTTTTTGAAAGTGAAAGCTACTTCTTGGCAACAGATTAAATTAATGCAAAGGCCTACCAGTTTGATACACGCTTTTGAAATGGTACATTTGCTCAAATTAACTTTAGTTGTGAATATTAATAATCAATATTAAGACACAGATCAAGTGTTTACATTTTCAAATTACCATTTTTACAACATTCCTGGGAAATCACAATCTCTCATCACTGGTGAGTGACTGTGGTGACAAATGGTATAGCACTTTTTTTTTTTCACTATTAATGTAATTGGAATGATTTTGCTGCGTCTACTGAATTAATTTGGTTAGACAAATGCAAATGAACTCCAAACAAACAATTGATGATATTTTGCAAAGTATTCCAGACTTCTTTTTTATTTATTTATATATATATATATGTGTGAAAGCTCTTCCCAAGTTTGTTTGGTTATGTATTTCTGCAAAGACATTCATCCTCCCTGCTGTACAGGAAGCATCTTAATCAGATCCCCTCAACCAACTCGATTGGCTGCCCATCCACACATAACTGTTCTAATGGTTTCACACTTCCGGATATAACAGCTGCCCACCCTGTCCCTAAGGATGAGCCTAGAACCCTCCACGTGAAAGGAATTTTGGCAGATAACAATCTGTACTTTAATTTGGGGTAGTGAACGTCCATGTCTTGCCTTATGCTTGATGGATTAATGTGAACATGGGAGTTGTGTTGTTGAGGGCATTGGCTCCTATAGTATCCCAGTGATAAGCGGTTCAAGGTAATGGGAATTGTGGAAAATTAATTAAGGTCTTATTGAATCAGCCAAGAAAAGAAAATATAACCTTGGATGTAGCACGATTGTCAGGGGCCTTGGATGGGGTCACAGCAAAGGCTTAGTCAGCTCCTGTAGCCTGCAGTAAGTGAAAGGAGGGCAATGGAAATATTTGTTGGTGTATTAAGTCTTGGTGTCAGTCTCTATTCACATGACAGGTTTTGAGTTTTTGACGAGCAGCACAATTGAGCCTGGCAGCCGTTACGACTTCATGGTAGGACGCAGCCCTTGGCTTCCGCTGTATCCATGGTAACTGGCAAATCCCAAACGCTAATGGCGAGTAATGTATTGAATTTGTGAGGGTAATGCAATTGGCGTGATCTGATTATGCAAAAACAAACCTGAATCATCTGGCGGGAATGCTGACATGCCAAACTAATGCACACCCTGAGGAAATGATGTGATGAACAAGAGTTTTATGTTGTGAAATGCCTCATACAGTTTAAAGTGACAATTTATTTATGTAATTCATGTAGGTGCTTTTCTTTCTGCCCCCAAAGAATGTAACATGTCAGTTTGTGAACAGCCATGTTATATTGGTTAAGGCATGTCACAGGAGATCTCTTTAATGGCTTTGCACTCAGCATTAAAAGTAAATTAATCTCCTTCATTAGGTGAGTAGAATGTAAGCAGTGTTGCGCAGAGCTGTGGAATTGCTATCTTAAACCGTCTCGTTTGGGCATAATGAATAGTTACGTTTGGTTTTATTAATAATAGGCTATATTAACGTTTTCCAGTTTTGTGATGACATCCACTGTTGTAGCAGATAAATGCTTTATTTGTTATCGCAGACTAAACATACTAATATTGTATTGTAATATTTAGTAGCAGTATTGTTGTTAGTCAGTCAGCTAGTGGTTGCACATTTCCACCCGAGGCTTATGAATTATAATGGTTCGCCAGTTTGATACTTTTATGGCTCAGCAATTAGTTTGGTTTGATGTTTATGATGATATTCATAGCTGCGCCTGTTAAATCTTGCCTTGACATTTACATGCTACATACTGTAATTGCTATATGTACAGCATGGTATTTTAAGACTCACATTACTGTACATTTGTGAGTTAAAAGGGATACACATTCACACACATTAAAGACCTTATAAAGTGAATGAAGAGATTTATTATGACACAGTGTATGTTTTTAGATAATTGTTGAAAATGTGAAAAGATTGGCAACTATGCAATACTAAATTGTGTAGCTATGGCATTAAACTGCTGTTCAATTTTCATATTTTTTTGGGGGACTAGATAATAAGCATCTTTGTTAGCACCAGTGGCTATTTTGGTAAAAATAAGTACTTAGCCCATGTCTATCACTACAATGTGCAGTTAGCTAGCTAGCTAGCTACGCCTACACCCCGAAAATGCCCCAATTTTCAGAACAAGCTTGGTGTCGGCCAGAGTTTTATGTATTTTGTGTTATTCAGGCTATATATTTTCAAATGAAAAGCATTGTGGGTATATACATAGCAAGCAGGAGGTTTGTGTTTAAAATCATTTAGTGTGAGAGTTGCAGGCTGAAAGACGTGTTTAATAAATATGACTTTTCAAAAGTGTTTCTGTTATGTGGTCGTACACATCGTCACAAGTTACAACACCAAGCAAGGATGTGACGCTGGGATGAGCGAGCCTCCGGAAGCTTGTTAGCTTGTGATCTCGCTGGTGACTAGTGCCTCGTACGCTATGGAAAGCCCCAACATTGTGCAATACATATTTCAGCCACTGGAGGCTTTGAGCCACAGATGTATTGTTTGTAGATGTATTGGTATTTGATTGAAAGCCTAATTTTAAAACCTTCACAATATTTTTAATTATTCATATTTGGCAGGGTTGTTAATAAACTCTACTATGTGCTATGACAAGTTCACAAGACATTTATTTACACTTTACAGGGACTTTAACTGTTAGACAACTTGCAAAACTGCTCCTAATAGGGGTGACTAAGTAGTGTACATCCAGTCCCAAAAGGCATCAGAGGACTCTGCCTCAGTGTCACACTCTTACATCCATTATTTTCCAGATCTGCAGCTAGTGAGCATGAGATGGACAATTTAGTGGGTCAGCTGAAGCAGTTTAGCTCAGGGGCAACTTGAAGGGCCAGAGAGAACACTTTGTGTTTCTTTAGGGATCTTTAAGACAAATAAAGGCTTAGTTTTATTGTGTCCAAGCCACAGTTTGCTCATCATATTGTAAATTAAGACCTGAACTAAAGTTGTACACTAGTGGGGCAGGTGAGATCTGTCTCAGGTTGCTAATCTGTTAGCACACAAAAGAGTGACATTATTTAAATAGAAAATGATGTCAGTGCCACGAGTTATTCAAAAGTTGAATTCCATTTTGTTAAATATGTTGGGCATGTAATTGGCTTGCACATTTTTGTTTCTTCAACCTGCGCTCCATGCTCGTGTGTTTGTTTTTCTCCATCAATGTGTTTGTGCTCCTCCCAACAGCGATGCCAACCTCACAGACGTGCTGTCTGACTCAGACGAGTGTGAGTTGGGCAGTCTGGAGCATTTGGAGCGCGGTAGCACCGATACCCTGGCCAATGGCTGCCGAGCTGACTACGAAGCTGCCAAGAGGCTCGCCAAGCGCCTTTATCACCTTGAGGGCTTCAAGCGCTGCGATGTGGCCAGACACCTGGGCAAGAAGTGAGCACATGCGAGCATCAACATCACAAAATGTTGGGGCTATTCGTCGACAAAATAAATCTAACTTTCTTTACAGGTCAACCGAATTTGACCTTTTGCAAGCTATTCAATGTTTAGTCTCTCTCTCTTTTTTTTTTTCTAACTGATGACACTGTGCCAAACAATTTTAAGTTTTTGTGAGTAGTGTTTGTGATTTTAACACATGGATGTCAATGATTCACTGTTGCCTTCTCCTCTCCTGCAGTAATGACTTCAGTCAATTGGTGGCCTCAGAGTACCTGAGTTTCTTTGACTTCTCTGGCTTGTCACTGGATCGGGCTTTACGGTAATGTACACAGCAGCTCTCCCAACAGTATGTGTGCCAGTGTAAAGGCTTGTTCACAAGCGTGTGGATGTCACATTTGCTGTTCGCAAGGAATTGTCTTTGCGCTTATCAAGCTGTCGTGTTCACTGGAGTTATCCAGCGGAGCTGACAGCTGGCAAGCGCATCACTTTCTTGTAGCTGACCTGTTGGCGTTCCAACGCGCTGTCGTCAGCTCCACGCCATCAAGCTCAGTGTGCTTCGGAATATTTTTTTGAAACTGTAAAATGTATGGTCTTATTTGAAAGTTTGAACTAATACAACGGTGCAATGTTTCAATTTGGTCGGGGGCCCAAAGGCTCTAGTTTAGGTTTAGTTTATGACGATATTTAGTATTGAAAATGGATTAGTAGGTGGCATCATTAATATGTTAATTTAAATAAATACTTGAATAATTTTGTATGCATTATTTTGGATAGACTGGCTTAAAATATATTCATTACAATTTGAGAGGTAGAATTGAACCTAATTTCAACATACATGCATTTTAACACTGATAATAATCACATAGAGTTGTAGTTTCAAATCCACCTGCAATGGGTGAAAATCTAGAGAATAGAGAACAGAGTCCGAATGTAAAAAAAAAAGAAAGAAAAGTTTTTACTAATGCCAAACACTAAACTCATTTTAAATTCTTGAACACAGGTGAAGTCAAAAATATTCTTTACAATAGTTTGTTCTACGCACCCCATTACTAGTCTAAACACAACATTATTAATAATATTGTGATTGTGGGATATAAATTAAGCATTAAAATCCACCCGTTTTCATCCATCTCAGGGACGGCCATTTTGTCATTTGCCTTTGACTGAATATGACATCACAGTTGCTCAGGGCTCATGGGTAGCAATCAATCACATTTCCCCTGATTTCTGAGTTTGGTTTTGTGATGTTCGTAGGATGAGCCGTGATTGCAAGCAAAACATATTTTCTTTTGAAAATTGTTTTGTTTTTTTCAGCCAGAAGATCAAAGTAAAGACACAAATATAGTAGTCTATTTTCTTTTTCTTTTTGCTGATATGCTATGATGTATTATCCTGCGCTGTAGTCTTCTATTTGTTTTTGTTGTTGACATTTTGGCTCAAAAGCATCTATCAGCAGTCACATGCAATCTGCAAAGAAAATGCAATTTCACATTTTTGACCATATCATGCGTGACCCCTTGGCTTCTTTCCAAATACATGCGTGTCCTCAGATTCTATTTTCTGGCACGCATGATTAATGTGCATATTTTGTAGCCTTACTGAGAGACTTCTGACCTCCGATTGGCCTTTTATGTGCGACAGGAACTTTTTAAAAGCCTTTCCGTTGATGGGGGAGACGCAGGAACGAGAGAGGATCCTGGTGCATTTCTCCAAGCGCTTCTGCTCCTGCAATCTTCAAACACTCACCTCTGAAGGTCAGAGCAATGATGGCGGTTTTGGGAACTTTAGGAATTTAAGCAGAACATTGATATTCCATACCATAGTCGCTTAGAATAACTTGGTTATGTAATGTGGATTTATACAGTGTAACTGTATACAGTCGCTGGGCACAATATTAGGTGCATGTGCAAATCTAATTTTAGCGGTTTCAACATACGACATTTCAAGGTTACGAACAGTGTGAGGCATAAGAAGATACTGCCATATTATTATTATTTTTTTTTATTATAGCCTAGAAGTGTCATTATAACATTTCTTGACATGTTACATGTGATTTCACTAGTCTAAGCATGACATTCTGATTAATATTAATACATTTGTGGAATATGAGTTATGAAGCAAAATCCAGCCATTTTTATCCATCTTAGGAGGCAGCCATTTTGCCACTTGCTGTCGACTGAAGTTGCGGAGGTCTCAGGTAACAACCAATCATAGCTCAGCTTCAGAAAGCAAGTGAGCTGTGATTGGTCATTATTTGAGCCCTGATCAACAGTGATGTCATTTTTCCTCGACAGCAAAATGGCTGCCCCCTAAGATGGATTTTGCTGCTTAACTCATATTCCACTAACGCAATATTAACCAGAATATCATGTTTAGACCAGTGGGGCTGCATAGAACATATTGTCAAAAAAAATTGGATTGACTTCCCTTTAACTCATTCACTGCCATTGACGGCTATAGACATCAAAAATTCATTTGAACTATTTCTATTAGTTTAACATATTTTTTCCACTTTTGTTAACAAGAGTGTGAAAACCTAGATTTGTTTTATTGTACATTTAGAACAGATATAAAATGTGTGATTAATCGTGAGGTAACTAGTGAAATCATGCAATTAATTACAATTAAACATTTTAATCGCCTGACGCCCCTAATTTTTAATGTTTAAAAAAAAAATTCAATTGTAATTAATCACAGGACTTCAATAATTAACTCACGATTAATCACACATTTTTATATCTGTTCTAAATGTTCAATATTTTTTGTATTAGGTTTTCATACTCTTATTAACAAAAGTGAAAAAAGTGGAAAACTAATAGAAATAGTTCAAATGAATTTTTGACGTCTATAGCCGTCAATGGCAGTGAATGAGTTAATGTTAAGTTGAATTCAGTGCCATATCTGAATGTGTCTCATCTCGCTGTAAGAGAATGCGTGGCATTGCATGCATGCGTGTGTTTTGCGCGTGACATGAAGTTGACCTCAGCTTTGTGTGTCGTCCCTCTGCAGATGGCGCCCACACATTAACCTGCGCTCTCATGCTGCTCAACACAGATCTACACGGACATGTATGTGTTTACCTTCAAATGGATTCTTTCTTATCTCACATTTGGACACACATGCCAACAAAACAGGCCTTTGCCTTCAATGGCGTATCTTATTTTGGATCTACATTTTTCTTTCCTTCTGAAGTCCCTCCCACCACCCCCCTCGCTGACTCTCCTCACACTTGCCTCCCAGCCTACTTTTTGACCTGTTTCCGTCTCTCCTGTCCTTAGATGGTCTCAAGTGTTCATTTTTAACTGGAGCATTGTGATGTGAACCACATAGCACTATCAGTAGTCATCAAATGCCCATGTTCCCTACACTGCTCACATCAACCCTGCCCCTGCTAAACACTCATGTAATGAATAGCCCTCCTTTAACTAACATCCTTTCTCTCTTTTTGGGTCCCTTTCTTCCCTTTCAAATCCTCCCCCTGCTCACCACATCCGGTTTCCTGGCCTCTCTGTCACTGCAGGTGGTAAGTATTCCTCTGCTGCCAACACGAATCTGTCCTTGTAATGCGCTCCTTTTGGGTTTTCAACTAATGTCTCAGATTTAATGCTGATGCTATTTTAGGTTCTCAATCAGCAGATGAAGCTGTCATCAAAATGACAGCAATTTAAAAGATTCACAGTTCTCTATTAGATATACTTTATTAAAGGCAAAATGTCACAAAAAAATACAACTACACTACAGATAGGAAAATGTATCTAGTAATCAATTATTTCAGCTTTAAGAATAGTATTGGTTGTGTGAAATTAATAGTTACTCGAACCTAATACAGCCTTTTACAATCATACCAAATATACGCATGAGCGTTAGATAAGCAAGATAAGCACTGCCACCAAGTGGACAGATGCACAACTGCATTCAGCTTTAGCCCTTTCAAAGCTTATTTTAGGAGTAGAATATTTGTCAACTTTGACATTATTTACACAAAATGACAATTAGGGTTAAAGTATCGGCGCTGATATTGGGCATTTCGACGAATATTGGTGTTAGCTTTTTTTTCTTTTTCTGATGGCCGATAAAAGCATTTTAATCTGAGGGAACTATTTTATAAAATTTTCAGTTTACGTTATAAGAGATGCTGCTGACCCGGGAACCTTCTGAACCTTTTGTTTTTGTTCGATATTAAAACAAAGAAATGTAAAAGTTTAAGATTTTGGGTATTTTTTAATTTTGGAAAAAAATATTTACTGTAGAAAATTCAAGAGATCTATGTTTGTATGTATGTTACATGTTTAAGTTTCCATTTGGCTTTTTAAGATATACTGATAGCCTTGGGAGCTCCCTGAACATTTTATTAGAAAATTAAAAGGATTGTCTATTGTCTAAGATTAATTAAAAACAAAAACTTCTACATTTTGAAAAGTCTGAATTTTTTTTCATTTTGTCACATTTTTTAAGACGTTACAAAATCAAGATTGGCATTTGTATTTAATTTTTTTTTTGACGTTGCTACACTTTTTGAATTGTCTTCCCTCAGAACATTGGAAAGAAGATGTCTTGCCAGCAGTTTATTAGTAATCTCGATGGCCTCAACAATGGCAAAGACTTTCCCAAAGACTTATTGAAGGTACAGAAGTCACCTTCTCCTCAAAGTGTGCAACTACCTCAAAATATGTCTCCTGCTTGCAGAAAGATTTAGTCACAACATTATTCTGCCTTTCCTGCACAGGTCTTGTACAACTCGATCAAGAACGAGAAGCTTGAGTGGGCTGTGTGAGTATGCTCTTAGTTCTGCTCAAAAAGACTCACTTCACTATGTGCATCTCCTGTTCATCTTCTTTTTTTTTTTTTTTTTTTCGCTGCGTGCAGTGAAGAAGAAGAGCTAAGGAAGAGCCTGTCAGAGCTGGTGGAGGAGCAGTGCGAGGGCGGGTGTAAACGTGTTGCCAGGGTAACGGACAGCAATAACCCTTTCATCGCCATCCCCATCCTCCTCAATGCTGTAACATACAAACACGGAGTGCTGACTCGCAAAAGCCATGCTGACATGGATGGCAAACGGAGTGAGTACATAAACATCAAACTTACTCATCCATTTATTAGATGTAGAGTCAGTTTGATTAATTAGCATATTTTTTAATTTGGAATAATACACTTTTGATTTGTGAATCATTGAGACGATCTGTTTTTGTTCTTGCTCCCATTTCTACAATCCAGCCCCACGGGGTCGCCGTGGTTGGAAGAAGTTCTATGCGGTTCTGAAGGGAATGATACTGTATCTCCAAAAGGTACTACATCCCACCCATTATCTTTGTTGCCATAGAAACACACACACACACACACTTATTCGCACACACACACTACACGGCGTCACGGATGTGGTAGATGCTGTACAGTGGTTCTACTGCGCTGTGCTTTCGTTTCGCTTGAGAGAGTGAGGCAGAGGTAAGTGGTAACTGCGTGTGTGTTTGTCTCCATCTGCTGGTGATAATGCTTTATTGCAACATTGGAGAAATTAGGAAGTAAAAGCTTTGTATCTACCTCTGTTTTGAAGAAAATCTGAGTTTGAATATCAGCCATCCTGTGAGTTTACTTCTTTTCTGATACAAGAATTTGAGTGTATTGCTATGACCTCAAAACATACAATATGGCCTACAATTTGTCTCATTCAGGATGAATATAAGCCAGATGCTGACATTTCTGAGGTGGACCTGAAAAATGCTGTGCGGATCCACCACGCTTTAGCCACCCGCGCTACCGATTACAGCAAGAAAGCCAACGTACTCAAGCTCAAAACCTCAGACTGGAGAGTTTTTCTACTACAGGCCCCGTGAGTCAACGGAGGAGACTTGTTTGCCTCTCCTTAATCCCAAATCAGCTCATTGCTGTGCTCTTTGCCTTTAGGGGTGAGGAAGAGATGATGTCGTGGATCTTTCGGATAAATCTGGTGGCAGCGCTGTTCTCTGCTCCAGCCTTCCCTGCTGCCATCGGCTCCATGAAAACATTTTGCCGGCCCATCCTTCCGTCCTCATCAACAAGGCTCAATCAGGTACGTACACACACTTGAAATAGTATAAAAGGCTCAAAATAAGCGTGTGAAAATTGGTCATTTGCTCCTCATTAATAAACATTAACTTGCAAAACTGCAACACTGTTTATTTCTCACTTGAAAGTGAATTTACCCACCTACCACCCCCTTTTTTTAATTTTTATTTTTTTACATATTTTTATTTTTATTTTATTGTGTTTTATTGGAGAGGTTTGGTGTTGTTTCACTTTAAATCAGTTTAGCAGAAAATAGTTATAAGCATACATTTTTAAAAGTTCAACTGAAAATAGTTAAGCTTTTTTTGTACTTTAAATTACTTTGTAGCTATATATACATCAATTGAATAAAGGAATAATTTTTTAAAATAATTTTTATTTTATAAAACTACATTAAAGCAAAGCTTTTTCAGCACTCTGACTTTGTGTTTTTATTCTCGGTGATGCCAGACTGAGTGATCGGAAGTTTGATTGTGTTCTCAGTCATTACCGAATAAAATATAAAATAAAAATCAACCAATCAATCAATAAAAAAATTAATTCAGCTTTATTTCTAGACAACAAAATCATGTTTGCTGCTATACACTATGTGAATAAACAAAAATGATTTATTAAAAAAATAAAAAAAAACAATTGTTCATTAATTATTATTATTAATATTATATTTAATAAAAAAAATCTTCCTTCAGTTCCTCGGGAAAAAAAATTTCTCCTCAAAGTTAGAAAGTTGCTCGTCAAATAAAGCCTTTGATTCGCAAAACTGCTCTGCAAACAGAATTTAAATTCTTGATGCATACTATATATGTTATATTAATCATATAATCTTTATGATATATTTCCAGATACGGTGAAAGATTTCCACCTTATCCCTAATTAAAAAGCTCCGCATACTTTATTGCATCCCCATCTTATTGGTTGTTTTGCGGGTCTTGTGTTGTTTGCCTGGCGTGCGATTGGTGCAGGAGGAGCAGCTGCTGAGTCACGAGAGCAAGCTGAAGCAGATGAGCCTGGAGCTGGAAGAGCACCGGAAAAACCCGCCCTCATCTGACCCCAAAAGCCGTGAGTGGGAGGAGTATCGGCTCAAAGAGCACTACCTCACATATGAGGTGAGGAATATTCGGAATGATTGTTTTACACGATCTGGTGTGTTTGTCCTTTGTTATGCTGTTGATTTATTGACAGCGACAGAGGAGGGCTGCGCGTTTCGGTCACTGACCACAATATTGTCTCATTGTGATCCACTCCAATATGAAAGTAATATTCACTTTCGATTGCTGTCATAAAAAGGAGACTACAAATATGCAATATATTTTTTATTATTTTGAGCTGGTTGGTGGTTAAACTACAATGCATTACAAGTTGATCGTCCATTGACTAGTAAGGGCACTGCTAATATATGTACGGTCAAAAAAACACAAGTACTTACCTTGATCTGTTTTTACTTATTTATTATCTTTTCAAATGTGGAATTCAGTGTAATAAGCACAGAAAACCCTTCTTTAACATTACAATGAAGTGATGACAAATTAGAGATACAAACTGTTGCTTGAGCAATTTTTTTTTTTTTGCTTTAGCTTGCGAACAATCATTTGTGACGTAAGCACAAGATGGTGGCAGTGAACTCAGTTCATTTCACAGGAAGTCACAGCTTTAGCTTTAGCTAGATTTAGTGAGCCATCCAAAAAAGAGGCTTCCAGCTGTTCCAGCTTCCAATTAAAGTTTTCATATCATACTAAAAACTTTTTTTTTTAAAGAAGTTGCCTTTGTCCTATGTAGAGCGACAACAATACTCCCAGGTAGAGGTGAGCGATATGGGCAAATAAATAAATAAATAAATAATAAATATCAAAATAAACATCTCGATTATTTTTTTCAAATTAATAATAATATTCTAAAAAACATGGCACAATATTCTATGGAAATATTTAATAATGAACAACTACAACTTATGTCCAGGCTTTGTACAGGTAATACAAGAATATGCCAAATCAGGTTTTCCTAATAGTTGTAGCAGTCGTGCAATGAGGACTTTAATGTACTTTCTTTTCCTTTACGTTCTCTGCACACATTCAGTTTCTGTTTTTTGTTGTTTGTTGATTTTTGGGATGTCTGTATCATACCGCCCTCTACTGGCCAAGGCATGCACTCCAGAAGGAACACAATGGAGAGTGCGGGATGGACTGGATTATTGGTTTCGCCATTCATTTTGGTGGGGAAAGGATAATTTTTTTTAACATGGGTTTTGAAATACAACCAAGGTCACAGAATGAATCACACTCACAAGCCAAGGCACCACAATAGTGTGAATATGTTCTTCTATGGTGTTGTCTTGTCAAAAATAAAAAACAAACAATTGACGCATACACAAAAAGGTTTGTATTTGCCTATAGATGCCACAAGAAGGCGGCAAAGTTAGACAAGGCCTGATTACAAGATCCGCCTACCCTCACGTGTTTGGCGTCAAATGTCACAAAATGGCGCCAATGCGATATTTTCGTATTAGTCATGGCTTTGGCCTCAAAACAAAACCAATAGATGTGTTTTAGGGAATGAAAGAGGGTAAGTTCCTCACAAAAATCTGTGAATTTGGCAAAGCTTCACTGTTGTTATTTATCACCGTGGTGAGTACAGTTGTAGAATCAGTCATATTTCTTTCCATTTGTTTCACTTCAAACATTTTTGCCATTTATCCCTTTTCCCCCACCCTCTTTCCACCCTGAGCAGAAGACTCGCTACGAGACGTACATCAGCCTCCTCGGGGCCAAAATCCGCACGGAGACGGACGATCTGGAGAAGATCGAGGCCAGCGTGCTGGGCGGCCTGATGATGGAGGGCGTCCTGGCCGGCCGCGATTACCACCTGCGCAAGACGCAGTCCTCGCCGTCCATCAACCAGGCTCACGCTGGCTTGAACGGGAAGGGCGCCGGATGCACTGCCGTGGGACCGATGAGCTGAGGGGGGCAGGGGGGCCACAGAGACCTCTACCCTCAAAATGACCTCCCTCAAATCCGAAACCAGCGTCATGTAATGTGTTATTGGGTTCCCAAACTCAAAATCCTTGAAAGGATTTGTCAACCCTGGTGATAAAATTTCCTTGAGCAATAGAATACAGCCCCCCCCCCCACCCCCCTGCTCCCTGCCTCGACCTCAGTACTGTTGCACATTGAAAACGATCAGAACTGTGATCACTATTTATTACATCGTCAGTATTATTTTTTTTAAGTCAGTTTGTCTTGAGTTGAGGTTTACTTTTTGAGCAGCGAGAACGAGGCCAGGCAAGGACACAAAAAAAAAAGGTTCAAGCGCGTCTGCTTCCCTCTCTGTCTGGTGTCTCTGCAGGCAGCGGCTGAGATAGAGCAAATGGAAATGGTACTACTGTAGCATTCTGGCCTCTGCGTTTCACTCTCACCTTTGGACCTACATTTTGGGTAAGCGTGATTCGCAAAGGCGACACCACAAACTTAAAAAAAAAAACGCTCAGAAGGATCATCCCATGTCGAGCATATTTATTTATTTATTTAACTCTTCATAGAAAATCTTTATCGCTCTTTTTTGCAAGCGTCTCCTTGCACATGCGTAGAAAGCGACGCCCTCGCGGAACCCAGCTCGGAGTTGAGTGCCTTACTCGCGGCACCTTCACACCGGCCAAAAAAGAAGAACTTGAATGGAAAAGGGGACTTGAAGCAGAGCCAAACCTTGCTCCAGATCCGTTACGCCCCAAATAATAACGCATAGTTAAGTGTTCTTTTTCTTTTTAGCCTCTCAATGAAGAAATCGGCATGTGACTGAATGAAAGCACGATATGCCGTGTTCTGTTTGAACTTTTGAAAGACTGCACTGATAATAGTGGGTGGGAAGTGTCTAAAGACTGATGACTGAACCCTAAAATATCAGTCCAAACACTTCTCAATATAGTATTTGGGCAGTTTTCTTTTAGGAATGTTCAATACCCCTTTTTCCAGACCAATACCAGTACACTCTAAAAACTGTGGGGTCAAAAGTAACCCAATTATGGATCAAAAATGGACCGATCCAATTTATGGGTTAATTTGACCCAAGAAGAGCATTTGCCCATTTTTTTAACCATAGTTGGGTTATTTTTGACCCAACTGTTTTTAGAGTGTACTCAACTCTTGAGTAGCCACCGATATGATATCAAGTACTGATAACACTAGTAGTTTTGTTGCATACAATTTTTATGCAATCAATAACAGATAATGTTAAAAAAAAAACAAAAAAAACTTGTATATCCAATATTGGATTTTCCTTAAAATTGCATGAAATTACTGGCAGTCATTTATGATCTTTATTTATATTTGTTAATAAAATACATAGCGTATGTTGTATGAAAACAATTTAAATAACTAAATAATCAAAATGAAACAAATAATCCACTCCAATCCAATCCAAATATATTCTACATTGTAAATTCTTCTTTCAACCGATATTGGTATCGGTCACCATTGTGAGTACCTGATACTTTGAAATAAGCTGGTATCCAGGTACTTGCCCATCCCAAGTGTTTTATATACGAGCAAAATGATTTTTAAAATGACAGTGTTAGCTTTAATTTAAGGGGTTTCTCAAAAATATGTCATTGAGGAATTTTGACATTTTATGTACATTACAATAAAATCTGTATTTTAATTTCTGGAAGACATTTATTGATTCTACATTTGGATGATACATCTTCCTTCCTTCTCCAGAATATTTGACTTCTGTTGTGAAGGTTGTTTTTTTCCTCACCTCTTAAATAAAGCTGCAAATACACACTCCATTCACATCATAGCAGTGAATAAAGGTCTACATTTTTAATGTTGAAATACTTCCACTGGTGGTTAGGAAGAAGTTAATGTCGCGGGGTCATGCGCTATATGACGTATTTTCGGTTTGTTTTAGGTGAGAAACAATCCAGAAGTATTTTGCCAAATGAGGCATGATCCCAATCAGGCTTTCTCATCTCGGAAAAACTTCAGCACAAATGCATCTTTCTTCTCTTCAGAAAAGATCCAAATCTTTCAGTTTTTGTGTCTTTCGTGGTGAAATGTCTTTTTTGGTGCCCTCGGCCCATTTGGACAAGCGTAGCAGCAGGACAGTTCCAATTTGGCGCACACACACCAATAAAAGTGTCAGGAGAGTGGCTGGAAAACAACTCCACCAGCGAAATATCCATCAAAACATCCTCCACATGGGTCACTGTGAGCGTTACGAAACATTGGTTTTCCGAGAAGCGGACGCTTAGGTTTTCTCGGTAAAACCCGGAAGGCGAAGCAGACGTCCAGCGTACGTTTAACACAATATCACATTAAGGTGTTTTCTCTTGGAACTTGCATAATATGAGGACATTGGCGTGTGCGGCGAGTGGCGATGGTACCGATGTTTGTGAGCACCTTATTGATTCCACCAGAACACACACGCACACACTCACACACATGTTGGAAGTATTTGCTTATGACACAACTGTAGAGCTAAGAGCCCCTCACTCAGCCTCAGTGAGGCATTTGTTGACTTTTTACCCGAGCTTTCCATGTCCTCATGATCTGTCACGTCTTTGCTATGTGCTGTTGCTAAATGGACAGCTTTGAAAATCATTTGGGGACTTGACTGGAAACTCACGAGTCAGCTCGACCATGCTAAAAGTAGAAGGCTGTATTATATCAGGATAAGCAACATGGTTTTTTTTCCCCTTCCTTTTCTACACCAAGACTTCCCCTTGTAGTCAGTTTGGCTGTTGTGCTAACCGATGTTGCCAATGTTAGGGTAGGCCTGTGCTGTAAAATAGGACTGTGACAAAAAATATTTGTTGTTATGTTAATTTAAAAAAACGACAACAACAACTTGGGCACTTTGATGTCAGCATTAGACCTGTCATTTTGCTTTGTTTGTATATTTGTTTTTCAGATGTTCATATAGTGTAAAAGACATATTTACTGAACATTTAGTCTGTGCTTCATAAAGTAAGGTTTTATAGAGAAGATTGTAGTAGTGATTTATTAATAGTGGCACCAAAATGATGTGCAGCAGTTTGGGTGCCACTGACATCACTGATGTTCTGTACATATTTCTTTGTACTCTATATTAAAGGCATTTTAGAAGAATACAAGTATTTCACAAGTTTCATAATTCATATCTCCACACTGTAACACAAACCTTTCCTTAGTACCTGTGGCATTGTGTTATTACCAATGACCACATAAAGAGAACATGGTCAAAGTTCGAAAGACAAAAATGCAGCATGTGGAGTAAATACATAAAAGACAATAAATAGTCACGTTCATATCACTGGTGTTGGGCCAAAATCTCCTATGTCTCAATTTGGTAAAATTTATATTTTACTTAATTTTTACTGAATATTTTAATATTTGTATGTACTACTGGTCAGTCCACATGTGTGGGTGTTATCATTATTATCATTATTATTATTATTATTATTATTATTACAAAATCTAAACTGTTGAAAATGGGTTTTGGTGTTTGACATGCAATGTTGAGTTAAACCAGGGGTGTCAAACATACGACCTGTGGGTCAGAACCGGCACATCAGGGAGTCCAATTTGGCCGGTAAGGACAAAAACACAAACTGCAGTTTTTAACTGTTGTGGCTTATTTTTTCCACTGGGGGCGCACTGACAACCACTTGAATGGTATTCTCTAATTGGGCTGTTACCAAGGTTATTTTAATTAATTAAAACTAACAAAAAAACTCAAACTAAAATTTAAAAAAAAACAATTTCGTTAACAAAATAAAATTAAAACAAAAATGCTTTTTCAAAAACGAAAACTAACTGAAACTACATTTTATGTTAACAAAACTAACTAAAACTAACTATAATTATAGCAAAAAAAAATGTTAGTCTTTGGTAATCAATTTAATGCATGAGCCTTTGGGGATGATTTATTTTGATATGAACCAGAATAAGGACATTTGAAATTGTGTCACACAAAAGTGACGTCATCTAGCAGCAGCCAATAGAAAAGCACCTTCAGATGACGTTGCTCCCATGGTGTTTTATGAATATTGCGCATAAGTAATATATACTTTAAAAAAAACTAAAACTAATACTGAAACTAAACCTTTATGAAATAACTAAAACTAATAAAAACTGAACCACCCTGAAAACTAATTAAAACTAACTAAAATTAAAAAACAAAACTCAAAACAAAATAAAAACTAACTGAAATGAAAAATTCAGAAACTATAATAACCCTGGCTGTTACTCAGGAGTGACGCAAACATTTTGCGCTCATATTTGTTAATACATTTTATATTATTCTGCAATATGAAAATAATAAATAATAAATCATGTGTGTAATTATTTGCGCCAAAATATTTTGAGCTGTCGTTATTGATTTCTTATTAATCCACGGACATATAGTCCCGCCCACTTGAGATTAAATTTAGGTGAAAGTGCCCCCTAAATTACATTGAGTTTGACACCCCTGAGTTAAACAAACATGCCGTTTTTTGTTGTTGTTTACTGTCTCTAGAAAGTGGTGATTTTGGACTTACAAGGATCCTGTCTGACTCCAGCAAAAATAATAAATAAAAGTAAAACATTGAATTGTTGCTCCAGCAAAGAATAACTGAATATTTTAGCAAAACAAATGGCAATATCAACCTGACTAGCAATAGGTGATTAGTATGCTGATTCACAATACAACAACAACAAAATACATATAGTTATATTGGTTTTTTGAATTTTTGAAAGATATAAAAATCCCATATTATTAGCACTGCTTATTTGATAGCGTCTGTTTTTCTGCAAGCATATTTCTCTAATGCACTATCAATAGGCTGTTGTAGTTTTAGCATGCTAGCACAGCATCCTACTCAGACAGGTAGGATTTGTGGGATTATGTTTGCATGATAAAAGAAAGCGTTATTTACAAATGGCAAAAAATCTAATCCGAGAAACAATTCATGGCCTATAGTAGACAATAATCCGTATATTAGTTTTATAATATGAGTGAATTCAAAACATCACCAACGGTTTGGACCTAGATTTGACACCTTTGAACATCACGCACATGATCTCGCTAGAGTCCTATTAAACCATCCATTTTCTATACTCCTGACGTGGAGTCCAAGATGTTCTTGTAAAATGACTTGAAATATATTGACCTTAACACATCTAAATTGTCCTTAGGTGCAAATGTGTGTGTGAATGGTCATTTGATGACCAGTCTAGGGTGACCCATGGAAATAAGTGGAAAAGAAAATGTTGTCGACTTTATTCTTGTAATTAATACATTTGATTCTGTAGTGGTATTTTCCACCTAACACTCCTTAACATGTACATTCTAATGTTTAGCTTACCTATTAATAATTGAAACAAAACATATTAGCATTGAAACTTTTGCATCCTTGAACGTTTCAAAAGCCAAACAGACTAGCTTGCTTTTGTTATCAATACACATGTAAGTGTCTCTTAATTGAGTCTTAGTGACCATGAAAAATGGTTCTCAAAATGGTTCCACAGTGTTAATAGCAGTTAGCAGACCTTGGTTGGGATTAGACATCGCTTTGAACAGTTGGGCCTTTGCATTTGTTGTATTATTGTAGTTTTAACAAGAAGCAAGATTCAAATATGTGAAATAAAAAAATAATAATAATTCTAGTTTAAAATATCGGGATTCGGGACAGAGGGCATAAGTAACCTACCAAAGTGTAAATATAGCATTTTTACCACATTTTGAGGCAGTGATATCAGAGCAGTAAAGTCAGATAATAAAAAATAAAAAAAGAGAGATGACTATATGTTGGACTAAACGGGGATACAATACTATCATCCCTTTTGTATATTCTACTTTTAAATATAGAATGTTCAATTGATTGAATTGGTAAGACATGTTTCTAAATAGTAGCACTGCGCCTGTAAATAATCATAATAATAATAATAATATAACAGTGTTGATACAGGTGTGTAGTGACAGGGACACATGGAATGAGCTTTTATTGCATGATTAATCATTTTTCAGACAACAAGACTCCCCCAAACATTAAAAATAAACAGCACTGTACAAAACAGCACACCTTTTCCTTATTTTTTTTTCTTTTTTGCCATCAACATAAATTGAATAAGGTGGTGAATGGAGTGCAAGCACACGAGTCGTGTTGATGTTGAGATGTACAGGATGAGCTCGATGTCAAAGTCAAAGTATAAGCACCATCGTCATGTAGTCAGGAAAGGCCATATTGACAGGAAATACTCTAGAAAGGGCAAAGGAGCGCTTGAACGTACAAGAGGGGCGGTATCACAGTTTTCAGACATTTTTAACAACTGGAGAAAAAAAAAAGAACAATATTGGTGTATAGCACTACTTTATCATGCAATTTACTTCAGTAAACTTTCCGACACACAGACAAAATATACTTCAATAAGTAGAACTCAATACATATCTGTCCAGCAATAGTCACAAAGCCTGTAAGTGATATTCTTTTAATTAGATCCCTATCAAAAATAATATGCAGGTTTGTATTTTTCTTAATATATCTAAAGTGCAAGTAGGTATCCGTTTTTATTCAATGCTTTCTGTTAGTATAAATATACAAAGCAAAAGAAAAACGCAACATGTTTTTCCTGTTTACATTATATTTTTTTGAAAGGAGGCGCATCATATATAACAAACCATATTTTTTTTTTATATATATATATATATATATATATATACATACATACACACACACAGCACAGATAAAATATTTCCGAAAACTACAACCTATCTCGTATGGGATGATAAAGGGCTTGGGACTAAACGGTGACATGGGATATGTTCATTGTGCATTGACACCCGCAGCCCATCCCACCCGTCAAATCTGAGATCCGCTTCCCTTCACAACATCCATACAGAAGACCAGCTGAATGAGGGTGCTTGGTCACGTGACTCGAGAAGAATTGCGCGGCCAATGAGAGACACTGAAACCCGGATCGTGCAAGTTCTGTAAGGAAGGCCACCGCCCACATTTCATGGAAAGTTGCCGTCTGATGACATCGTGCATGCGTGGTCGTTCTTAAAAAGACTGGCTTTGATGCATTGTTCATGAAAAATCCCGATGAGCACTCATTGTGTATTTAAATGACATATACATCACATTTGCCGACACTGTTGTCAACAGACAAAATTAATCAGCTGGCTACGATGACTACGATCATGACTTTTGGACCACGGTTTATCCAAATCATGGGCCGACGTGACAAACTTCGACTCAAAACAGAATTGTGGAACGTAATCATTGGTTGTCTTTCTTCAGGTGCTTCACCAACACTTCAAGAGACAAACTTCTACCTTTTCTAGAAAATGGTCATTTCATAACAGGCCCCTTTAAAGGACAAGTCAACACCAAAAATTTGGGGGAAGGACAATAACATGGTCTATGTAGCTACACCAGTCTAATTATGGTATTCTGGTTGATATTGTGGTAGTGGAATATGAATTAAGCAGCAATTTTTATCCATCTGTGGGGGCGGCCATTTTGTCACTTGCTGTCAACTGAAGATGACATCAATGTTGCTCAGGTCTCAGGCAACGGCCAATCGCAGGTCGGCATCAGAAAACAAGTGAGTTGTGATTGGTTAGCAACATTGATGTCATCTTCAGTCGACAGCAAGCGGCAAAATGGCCGCCCCCTGAAATGGATCAAAATGGCTGTATTCTGCTTCATAACTCATATTCCACAAATATAATATGATTCAGAATGTCATTTTTAGACTAGTGAGGTCACATATAACATATTATTGTCAAGAAATGTTTACGGTTGACTTCTACTTTAAACTCCTAACTCAAGAGAAACCATAGCACAAATCGCAATTTGTACGTCCTGTGAACAGCGGTCTCAGGTGAGAAAGTAGTCACTCAGTCCCCAAGCACACTTGTGGATTCTAATGAGAGGAGGCCTTGTTGGAAACTGCCGAGGCCTCCCAAACACTCCAAAAGCAATATGAGGCCTCAGCAGGGGGGGAAGGCTGTGCGTGTGTGCGTGTGTGCGCGTGTGTGTGTGTGTGTGTGTGTAAGACCCCAAAGTGAGTTCAAACCACTGCAGAGGGGCTGACGTCCATGTTGAGCGCGTATGGAGCAGAATAAACCAAGGGAGGGTTGTTGGTGGTTGGCTATCAAACCCAAACATGCTGATTCAAGTTTGAGAGAACTTCTAGCTGATTTAAAAAAACAAAACAAATAACCACGTTGTTAATTAAGTAAGCACATTGCCATGCTTTCTAATTGATATACCTATTTATTGTTTTCATCTGGTGATAGTCCATACACGTGACACTACGCCATGCATGTAATATTGCGCACTAACAAGAAACGTCCCTCTCTTGTAATTAGCTCCGCCTCCACCTGGGGAGGGAGAAACCTGACACGATTCTGGATAAAGACAAAGCGGTAAGAACTCAGAGGAACCATGACGTAAAGTGAGCAATGAAGGGGCAATAGCACCATAATGAGATATACTGCCTCGGCCCCCCTGCACTGATAAAAGGTGCGAGGACGCCTCACTTGGTTCTTTAACAGCTTTTGTCTCCACTCCACACTGACAAAACCGTCTCGTCGAGCCTCTGCGGATTTAACATCCAGCCACCGTCAACAGCTCGATCGAGTGTGACGTCACCGCAGTCCCGGTCAGTATGGAGGATCTGCCTGCGTAACAGCGCTCATAAATGACAGTGGACAGAGGTCACGGACCATCCACGTGAGGACACGTAAACGAGCGGAGTGTATAAGGCACGGGTTGTAATGACGTCAGAGAGGATGCCTGCACTGCGCAGGCGTGTCTTTTCCCTCCCTTAATTAATTTTAACTTTTGCACACACCCAAATGGACCCTTTGAGTTCGCCCCCCCCCCCCCGACCAGGGAGGATGAGAGCAAAAAAATAAAATAAATCCCCCCCACAAAAAACGTGGGTCTCTTAATAAGGAGTTTTCTTTTCTTTTCTTTTTTTTACAGCTGATTCACAAAATCATAATTAGTTCATCTAAGTTAGCACTTTTTTTTCCACTGAAGTTTCTATGGAGATGGTGCAAGAAGGTCGGATCCTTATGACAGCACGGAGGTCGACTTATCCCATTTGTTTAAGTGCGTGAGAGCTGCAGTTTTTTATTTTCTCATTAGATTGTGCATTCTTAGGTCAAATTAAAGACGTTAGCCTACTTTAGCAAACCTCTGCTCAGAAGCCTACAAGCATGCAAACATGTTTTTGCCATTCTGCAGGTCACACACCTGTAGAGCGCGTCCATATTCACTCTGCGTACCTTTATATTAAACTATACATTAGGGATATAGTCGATAAATACTCTCTTTGTGCTGATTTGATGAGAAGACTGTTATTTTTACGTATAATAGAGCTGTGTTGTCATTTCTGGTTAAATCTTTAGTATATATATATTTTTTTTTAAATAGCTTTTGACGTGTGCAAAATCTTTTGACAGATATAAACACTGTTCATCGTCGCTGAAATCAAGTAAGAAACAATTGAAATGTTACAGTTAAAAGTCCTTGATAGCAGCGCTTACTGTGACATGGTGATAAAGTGGGTGACATCCAGTCAAATGAGCGAGGAGACAGCCGACGTGCTGCTGCCTTGTGTGTGTGCGTGTGTGTGCATGTGTGTGTGTGTGCATGTGTGTCTGTGTGTGTTTGTAGATGGGGGAGCGGGGTGGGGGTGATTCCCTTGGAGATCTTCTCTCTTTCTAGTCACTTGACACTGTTAAGTCTCATTTCCTCGATGAGTTCTCAATTTTGTTTGGCGTCTCCTCTCCCCGACCGTCCGTCGGTCGGTCAGTCGTCGTCGCCGTCATCCGCGCCGTGCGGGGCCTCAGGTAGCAGTTCCGAGGCCCGTTTCTCTCGACTCCTCTCCTGGATCTTCCGCATCTCGTCCGCGTATTTACAGAAGGTGTTGCCAAATTTGGACCACACTTTGCACGGAACCGTGATGGAGTTCCGGTACGTGGGCTTCACCTCGCTGACCCGCATAAACACGCCGTACTTGTTGGAGCCTACGTCGAAGAAGAAGCGCTTGTTGTCCACCGTGAGCGAGGTGCCCTCCGGGAGCTCGGCCGGCTCCTCGTCCACGCCGTAGTCGTCGATGAGTTTGGCCAAAGCGTCGCGGAACTCGATGAGCCCCTGCGCCGGCAGTGCGATGGTCTGGCCTTGCGAGCTTCCCAGTCCGGGCCCCCGATTAACGGTCTGCCGGATCCTCAGGAACCGCCCCCTCTGGTTCTCCTTCAGATCCATGTAATATTTCCGATTCTCCCGCACCAAGAACTCGCTCTTGAGCGCCCGCCGGGGCTCATCCTGCACCAAGTCGGGGTTGCTGGGGCCCAGCTGGGCGTAATGTTCGATAAAGTCACCGAGGTAATCACGGAACTCCACGGCCACCGACATGGAGAGCGTGAGGCGGCTCTTGTTTCCCCCAGCGCCGACCTCGGCTATCTTTAGGAAGCGTCCTTTCACATTCTGCTTGACGTCAAGGTAGAATCGCTTGTTCTGGATGTCGACACGCTTGGAGGCGAGCTCCTCGGTGTCGTGCTGCAGCCGGGACATGGCTCCCATCGCACCCGGCGGCAGCGAGCCAGGGCCTGCGGTAGGCCCTCCGTGGTCACTGCCGCTGTCTCTGTCCGCCATGATGCTGCCTTCCCTGCTTTACCTTCCTTCCACCGTCTCCCTCTGCCTGCTGCAACCTCGACTGCCTGTCAAAACGGCTCCGGCGAGCTATCGCGAGAAGAGTGCTCGGGAAGGAGGGGGTGCTGAAAAAAAAAAGAAAAAAGAAAAGAAAAAAAAGAGAGAAAGTGTTGTTGCTGTAGTTCAATGGGGCCGCGTTCAAGACATGCGCGATGATATTGCAAGACTCTGTGACCGATGCAAAATCATCTTTTAGCCTTGTTTGTCATGTTATTCCCGATTATAGCATGCATAGATCATTTTGTGCGTGTGTGTTTAAATTTGTGCTCCTTTTTCTCTGTCATGCCCCCTCTCAAATTGCTGTCTGACTGCGTTTCCAATAAATATCCATCATATTACACAACCTCTCAGGGAGTATATATTAAACACTCCTGTCCATAACATTGTCCCGTTATTTAAAAATAATGATAAAATAAATAAATAAATATAAAGCTTAACATTATCCATATATGGATAGATAGATAGATAGATAGATGGATGGATGGATAGATAGATGGATGGATAGATAGATAGATAGATAGATAGATAGATAGATAGATAGATAGATAGATAGATAGATAGATAGATAGATAGATAGATAGATAGATAGATAGATAGATAGATAGATAAGGTAAAGCTGGCAAATTGCCCAATCCGATGGACGTCTGTGCTGAAAATTTCAGCACCGCGGACAGCGACCGTGGCAGACTGCGTGGAACGCGTGTCGTGTGCGTGTCGTTATGAGCGTGATTCCTGTGGGGGTGTCAGAAAGAGATTTCTGAATGAAAAGCTGAGTGGGAGTCTGCATGAGTGAGTGGTGAAACTCCATGAATCATTTCACTGTGATTGGACTTGTGTGTGACTGTTTCTCAATGGGAAATTATTGATGGCCTCTTAGGGATGAATCAGTACAAAGGGAAACTCGACGAAATGTCTGTCTGTCTGTCTGTCTGTCTGTCTATCTATCTATCTATCTATCTATCTATCTATCTATCTATCTATCTATCTATCTATCTATCTATCTATCTATCTATCTATCTATCTATCTATCTATCTATCTATCTATCTATCTATCTATCTATCTATCTATCTATCTATCTATCTATCTATCTATCTATCTATCTATCTATCTATTATGTGGCTAGCAAGCTAGCCAGCCAGCTTTCTATCCATCCAGCTAGGTATCTAACATCTTCAAGTTTCTTGTGTGTCAAAATGAGAATTTCAGTCAGAAATAGAAAAGGACACGGTAACAAAAAAACAAAAACACTAACAGCAAACAAAGGACTTTAACGGGCTACTGCTTGAGCAGAAGTATAGAATAGTTCATAAATTATAACTGAAATGACAAAAAATATATATTTCATGGTGGCGTTAAGCAACAGATACAGTTACATTGTAACACCAGTTTCGTACAAGCACACTGGTTTAGAAAATGAGCAATAGCAAGAATGGTCAACTAAAGCATATACCAAATATATCAGCAGTGTTAGACATTTTACCAACAAGGGTAGTGAAACAAAGCACACACAACCACTAGTACGCCACAGTAGGCTATTTACAAAGTCAGTAAAATTTAAGATCATATACACTGTGACTGGACCATATGTTTGCATCACAGTGTAAATCTGTGAATATTTTGACACTGCTTATTTACGTTTGCAATTTGGATTCCTTTAAAAAATATTTGCAGTCCTGAGAGAGTTTTAGTACTACCAATCATAATTGCTTCCATATCATTAAAAGATTAAGAATAATTTATTTATTACCATCCCTCCATCCATTTTCTTAACCACTTATTCCCATCAAAACTTATTTTATTTAGTTCATTGTTTACAGTATCTACAAGCTCATAATTATTGCTATTATAGAATATATTAGTGTAATTTGAGAAAAATATTTTAGTAATTGAGGCTACATTTAAAATATAACCTATATAAGCATTGAACAGTTGTGGCCCCAACAGAGACCCCTGGGGGACACACCATTTTAACTTAGCTACTGTACCTTTCCCGTTCAAAGAAAACACTTTTTGACCAGTACCCACACAGTAAACATTTTTTTGCGTCAATTTACAATAAACTACTCGCAGCTAGAAGAGCCGGCAGCATGCTTTTATTTTACAGTCTACTATTGTGATCTAAAACAACAGTTGACTACCATAAAAAACAATACAGTACTGTGCTGTTCCCAAAATTACAATTACAGTATTATTCTGTCAACCCTTCGTTTGCATTTTACTGTTTTTTTTTACACACTAACAAAATTACCGTTAATTTATGGTAAACTACTGGCAGCTAGATTATCCAGTAACATACTGTTATTCTACAGAATAAATTCATATTAATTAATAACTGATACTAATAGTGTGTAAAAACAATGCACATGACTTTTGTATGTATTTAACAGGCGAGTTGCCTCCTTGTTTTATTTGTACTCTCTCCAGTTAAATCCCAAATTTTGATTGAAATATCAAAATATGTTTTGAAAGTGATTCATAGCCATGATCTTATCAGACAACAATATATTGTCAGGTGTGGGCAAGGGATTGAGGACCCAAATGCAGGGAGCAAAAGCAGCCAGGCAAGGATGCAGTCAAAAAGGGGATTTAATTAAGAAAAAGGAAAACACGATACTTGGCAAAAATAACAAAATCAACAATGTCCAAAAACACAAGTCAAAGCATCAAACCAAACAGGAACACGGCTAAGCAAGGAATGATGACGACAGGACATGCCATGGGTGTGGCAATGACAATGACTCGACAAGAACTGAAAGAAAGGAGGGAACTAAATACACATAGTAACGAGACAACGAGAGACACCTGGACAAGACACACGTGGCTTGGGGAGCTGATTGGGTAACACCAGGGACCGAGATGACAAGAACAGGAGGACTTGATAAAACTTGATGAGACATTGACAAAGGGAGACACACAAGGAAAACATGACCCATATCAAAGCCAAAACACAATCCATGACACATATAGGGTTAACACAATTTGCGCTACAGTAATCCACCCTCCATCGCTGGGGTTATGTTGCATGATGTTCATGTTAAAAAAGTTGCATATAAGCTTGTAAGTTTACAACATGTTACAGCCATATTAAAAGATTAGATAAACCCTCAAAACAATTCCATGTTGTTCTTATGTGGGAAAAGTGTCAAAATCAGCAACAATTAATAAATAAAATAAAATAAAAATTGCCCAGCAGAAAAAATACGGGTCTGAAGGTGAGTTTTCTAAAAATGTATGGTACTTTTTTCTAAATAAATAAAAATCTAGGGTATTTAAACCCAATTTTAAAGCAATAAAAAACTCAACATATAAACACCTACTGTATAATGCATTAAGAGCTCAAGAGCACTGGATAACAAAAATATTGTACAAATAGCAGAAAAAAATAAATACATGAAAAAAATGAAATACATAATAATGCATCAGATTTATATAGCGCTTTTCTATACACTCAAAGACGCCTTACAATGCACTGAATACAATATTTGTGCACTCACACATTCACATGGTGGTAGCGGTAAGCTACTTAAGTAGCCACAGCTGCCCTGGGGCAGGCTGACTGAAGCGAGGCTGCCAGTGTGCACCTCCAACCCCTCCAACCACCAACAAACATTCACACCTTCCATACACCAGTGTGAGTAGCACTGGAGGCAATGTGTGTGAAGTGCCTTGCCCAAGGACACAACGACACATGACTTGGGGAGAGCGGGAATCGTACAGCTGACCTTCTGGTTACTGAGCAACCGTCCCTACACCCTGTGCTATGGCCGCCACAATAACATGATTGTGAAAAGTGAACCGCAACATGGTGGAGCTTTACTGTTCAAGATAATAAAGACAGTCAGAACATTTCCAGCTGAAATATATTAATTCAACAAATTTAAGTTGTATTTAATGCAACAATTTTACCAGGAATGGACCATGATAAATTATTTAATAAAAAAAAAATATATATATGCATTTTTTGGGCTGGCATATGTCAGACTGTCCATTCATCTCGGGGCGAGGAGGCCACCGGGAATTTCGGGAGTTTCCCGAACAGCCAGTCCATTCCAGGCCAAAAGCGGCGCACATCAGTATTCACCTATTACCCTAAATCATCTGGGATAATATTTAAAAAGTTGACCAAATCTACACAGGCAAAGCTTAATAATATGCAGGGGAGGTTTGCGCGGAATGCATCACAGGAATTCATGGATGCAGAAGAATGATTGGTGAATGAGTAGATAGTTGGGTGGAAAGCCGAGGATGGTGGGTCACTGAACTGATTCCCAGAATTGGAGCAGCAATCCCAGTAATGTGGCTCTCATTTAATTAATTGAGATTTAGTGGCATTTTAGGGGGAATAGTAGCACCCAGTCCTGAAAGAGCTTTATTAATTGAATCTTAAGGAGGGCACACAGACCTTCAACCCGAAGGCCTTGTGTGTGATTGGTGTGTTGGCGCAGAGTACTAAACCTGTCATGCCCTTTCAGAACCTTGGACAGGCACCCTGCTCCGATGTGATCCTCTTGACGGTGACCGGATGGAGGAGGCTGTTGTTTGTGAACACTATGAAATGACCTTTCCTGCAATTTCCTTATCATGTCCTCTTACATGACAGTATTTCTCTCTCTCGGGGTGGACACCGAGAGGCTTTCTGACCTCTACGAAGGGCGCTTTGCTGTGGACAGAGTTATGTCATGATTGATGGATGCAGAAAGAGGCCACCAATGCTTTTGTGTTATTTTATTTTGCTTGAGTAGTGCTTGCAACATGTTAGTTCTAATCTTAAAACAGCACGTTGTGTCTCAGCAGCTGCTGCGTCTCTCTCTGCACATCACATGCTTTAGCCGAGGACCCCATTGAAAGCATTTCGCAGCGTTACTCATCGCAACCGCAGTGTGTAGCAGCGAGCATCGAGAGCCACACTGGTCACCTATACGAGAGGCTTGGCAACACGCTATTGTGTCCGTGCACTGCGTGATTCCTACTGCAATCAAGCTCGAGGAGGGTGGGGGATCGACCACATGCAGCAGCGGTGCTTTGCAGCTGGATTTTAAGGCTGTGTTTGCGCAGAAAGCGGCGATCCGACGCCAGCGAGCGGGCAGGTGATGCTTGCTCACGTAAGGCGCACGCGTGTGATGAGGGGCGCAGGGGACGCGGCTGGAGGGTGCGCGCTACTGTTGCACCGCCTCACCGGATAACCGCTATCTCGTCCTGTCTGGTCTTCCCCGGGTTCCTCTCTACTGACTAACGGATTTACCGGACAGAGATTTTTTTTCTTCCTTCTCTTTCATTAAGTGGATCAAGGGCCTGAGCTTGCGTGGAGTGTTTATCATTTATTGTGATTCCCCCCTGTAAGCGCACAAGCTTTTTTTTCCCCACCCGGAGAGGCAATGCGCCCACCCATGCGATGCTAGCCTATTAGCTGGAGAGAGAGAGAGAGAGAGAGAGAGGGTGAGGGAGAGAGAGAGCGGAGGGGAGAGAGAGGGAGAGGTTTCAGTCGTGGATTCAAGAGAAGACTAATTTACGAGTCTTGCTTTGCCTTTCAGGAAAGAGGAGAAGAGGGGAGAATGCAGCAGTCACATTTTTTAAGAATGCGGGAGAAGCGGGCCGTTTCCGGTTCCTAGGCTGGTGTGCGCGCGTGTGCGTGCGTGTGTGTGTGTGTGTGTGAGAGAGAGTGCGTGTGTGCGCGCGCGTGCGTGTGTGAGAGAGTGTGTTAGTGTGGTACCGAACGTGTGTGCCCCCCATACGAGGCCAGCAGCCGTATGGGGAAAGCGGCGGCACACACAGATGGCATGGACACTTCCGCAAGGTCTGCCGCTCTGCCTCTGCCCTGCCTCCCCTGCAGCCGGAGCTCGTTCACCGCCGTCTCAATCTTGCAGCTCCCTCCGCCGCCCAGCAGCACTGCACCACAGCACAGGCTGACGGTATGAGGCTTGATCCAGTGCATTTCTCCATGCTGGTCATCGGGGTCTCGTTCGCCTGTTACGCCCCGAGTCTCAACTCCCTCCAGGACCAGGCGTACCGATCAGCTGTGGTCATTGAGGGCGAGGTGCGCTCCTCCCCGGAGAACGTCTCCTCCCGGGAGCCCTACAGTGTGAATGTCAAAGTGCTGGACGTGTGGCCCGTCAACAGCGGCGGCCTGGAGAGGGAGCAACTCGTCACCGTCGGGGACTTTAGTTCCGAGGCCCCATGCGCCACGGTGGAGAAGGACCACAGATATATCTTTTTCATGGACCCGACCGGGGAGCCCTACGTGTTCAAGGCGTCGTACGCCCCCGTGGACGCCAGCGAGCCGGAGCTCAAGAAGGATGTGGAGAGAGTGTTGTGCGAGGACTGCGGTAAGTTCCAGGTGCACATGCACTAGTCTGCGAGGGCCACTGGAAGTGATGGGAAGGAGACAGGGCTGCGCGTGCACGTGTGGAGTCTATACAGTGTCTGCGCGTGCGCATGCGCGAGCCGATTGACACTTCAATCCGCCATAACCCGGTCACCCATAATCAAATGAGAAGCATGGTAGAAAATGTGTGTGGTGTGTGTCCTATGGATGTGTGTGCGCTATAGAAACTACCCCCCTCCCCTCAACACCTCCCCAACGCCCCCCTCCCTCCCTTCCATCCACTGCAGACTCCTGCTGACTGGTGATCAGTGCATTCTGACTCTTTGAGCATAGCCAGCAAGATCTGCACCATCACAGATTAGAGTGGAGCTCCTGTGTGTGTGTGTGTGTGTGTGTGTGTGTCCGTGCGCGTGCGTGGTGGACAGCAAGCTTGTGTTGAGGTGACCTTTGTGTCTGTTGCTGAGGATTGTTGCCAGGGGCCAGTATATCAGATGTCAAATCATGACATGTCTCACAGTTGTGACTGCAGTGACCTGTGAGTGGAGAGTTCATATAGGCCATCCTGTTCCCCGGGTATCTGAAATAGTATTTACGTTCATAAAGTGCACCATGCACACACATCTGTTGCACTTTTAACTTTTATTATTTTGAATCACATGCACTGCGATGACGTACTTGGGGAGACAAAAAAAAAAAACGCGACACGGACCGTAGGAATGAATGAGTCGAGTTAGACACCTTTGGACCGTATCATTAATCATAACAAGACGTCATGGTTTTATGCTTATAATGTGGGAAAAGTTTAGACTAGAAACCTTTTTTTCTCTTCCAGAATGAACTTTCTTGTTTTAATTTTTCCTTTATTTATGTTTGAATGAGTATGGTGTAGATTAAAAGAACGTGAGAGCCCTGATAAGTGGAGATCAACCTTTTCGATCACTAGTTCTCAAACTTTTTACACTGAGTGCCACTATTAATGACCAACAACAAAATGATTAAATAATGATGAGAATGTTTTATTCCTAAAATGAGAAAATGAATACTACAAATCATATTAGATACTGCAACATTATGCACAATGCAATTAAATAATGGATTTTTTTTAAACTTAAGGGTTTAATAAAAATGCATTGCACAAAAAAGTTGCATAACTGTTTTACCTAAAGGAATCTTTGAAAATAAACATTTCTAAATTGCACCCAAGTGAAATGCAACTGTACCGAAAAAAGTTGTAGCCATTGTAACATTATGCACAATACAGTGATTCTTTCACATACCACTAGAGGGAGCCTGTGTAGGTAGTGGTAGTCGAATCACACTTACTGTCGATGAACAAACAAACAAATCAACAGAGAACAAATGAACAGTAATTAATAGATGCACGGTAACGGTACTGAAAAAAAGTTGTAGCAACTGTAACATTATGCACAGTGATTCTTTCGCAATCCACTAGAGGGAGCCTGTGTACACTAATGTAGTCCTGTCGCACTTTTAAAAATCACTGGCTGTAGAAAAACAAAAACAAAAACAAAATCAGAAATTGCAAAGTCTTGTATGAGTATTACTCTATATTTTATATAAGTATCTTGGATTTTGAAACCAAAATCATCATCATTAACAAATCAGCATAATGCCTTCTGTGCACAGATAACTGCAGCATGTTGTAAATGACACGTGCCTTGAGATGATTTTGTTGTGTTGAATACACACTCTATGAATCAAATCAAATTGAATGAAATTCTTAGAGAAAGTGGGAACAGGAAGGAAGTCAAACGTCTGTGCAAAGAGCTCATCTAACAGCCCAGCTAACAATGTGACGTTCTATTTTTAGCCCTGTGACATGCTAAAATGATCAAGTCATTTATTTATGACACTGCTGTTGCAATCAGGCTTCAGTGTAGAACATATTTTCAGGGAGAGATAGGCATACACACACGTCGGCAAGTGGAAGCACAATCTAAGGTAGGAGATTGTAAAGCCTGTGTTCACATTATAGATTCGTTGGAATGAGCAGTAGATGTTGAAATATGAGATGCAGGGGCAAAAATATTTTTCAGGCTCAAATTGTTTTCTTTTCAACAAGGCGTGTTTGTTTGCGGGGTTAGTACACATAACGTTAATCAATACCAGAAAAATCCACATCTGGCTGGGTTTCATTAGGAGCAGCAGTGCAGACACACACCCTGAGCCTACCCAATCCATGCCTGAGACTAATACCAGCCAACCAATCACAGCCATCGTCCTGGAACACACACTACAGTCTACAGTTTAATGCATCTGCTTGACACTTCGGTTGTGTCTTTGGCTTCAGGAATTGATTTATGCTAAGGAATATTTATTGGATGTTTACGAGACTTAGGGAAAAGTGCATATTGTAGTCAAGCAAACAAAACCAATACCCGCCATGCCATTTGCCCTTCGCACCGTGAGTGAAGCAAATAATTTACCTGCAAATTGTAATAATCTGATGCTGAAAATCCACTTTTCATTGTTTCTGATTGCATAGCGTCATGAAGGCTTGGCAACTGTCTATTAAATGTTGACATTTACATTATCTGCAGAAAGCTCTGAGGGACAGACTACAAAATCATGAGACAGCGAATCCTTTAGTTTTTGCAGTGTAAACAAGTTGTGTATTTAATGGAATGGTAAGAGTGACCAGGCGCTCTTTTGACTGTGTCTGCATTTGGTCTTATCAACCACTTCTCTCTCCATCCAATACCTAAGTTAACCTTTATGACTGTTAACATAATACACACTAATCCTAATTACCCTTCTTTCCAGATTGTTCCACACAATATACTTAGATCGAGAGGAATTGAAAATGGAAGAACATATACAGTGGTTCCAGCCCTTTGCACATATACAATAAGGTTGTGTTATTACCTGAGCTGATGCTAAATGCTATCTTAATTGATAGTTCAACAGCGTTAGACATTGTAATGCACTCACCATTTACTTCGCACCGGCCCCGCTTTGTAGCATTGGAAATATGGCCCTAGGAAATCTCCGCTGGCATCGGGTTTGACCAGCGATTGCAGAATTTGGAAGTCGGAAGTCGTATTTATCCAAGTTGGCTTTTCCCTGTTCCGACCTGAAAGCGTTGAGGTGAAAATAAACGACCAAAATGGTGGATAGTGATAATTTGTTTTTTGTTTTGGTCCTCAAAACACATTTTGACCTCCAGAAAACTTGCCTTCTTACGATTTTGCTTCATTTACGTATTTATCTTATTTCATGAGCATTCCATACAGTTCAGTAGTTCACCATATAATTTCATGGAGGGAGATAGCGTCAAATATTTATGACGAAAGAAAGACATCTAGTTTTCCACCAGATTAAATTGTGTTTTACCATTCACGTTATGTGTTCCCATAGGGGTCGCCATTGAAGAGTGACGTCACATTGAAGTCGGTCGGGGAAGTCGCCCCCCCCCCCCGACTTTGCAAGTGGGATTTCAAGGGACTTTCGTTTCGTTTATTCGTACATAGACAAAAACACAATATGAAAAAAATAACATTTGTAACATTAACTCATTCACTGTCATTGACGGCTATATATGTGAAAAATTCATTTGAACAATTTCTATTTAACATATTTTTTCCACTTTTGTTACCAAGAGTGTGAAAACCTAGATTTTTTAAATTGTACATTTAGAACAGATATAAAATTTGTGATTAATCGTGAGTTAACTAGTGAAGTCATGCGATTAATTACAATAAATAAATTTAATCGCCTGACACCCCTAATTTTTAATAATCTTTTCTTTTTTTTAATCGAGTCAGGCGATACATTTTTTTAATTGTAATTAATCACATGACTTCAATAATTAACTCACGATTTATCACAAATTTTATATCTGTTCTAAATGTTCAACATTTTTTTTAGGTTTTCATACTCTTATTAACAAAAGTGGAAAAAGTGTAAAACTAATAAAAATTGTTAAAATGAATTTTTGACGTCTATAGCCGTCAATGGCAGTGAATGAGTTGAAATGTGCAGGAGAGATCAGGAAAGCCATATCGGGTTTATAAAAAATATCTCACCTGATACATAATCTTCATATTCAGATTACACATTCAATACAGAAAAAATATATAAAACATTATTTATAAAATACACTTAATACACCAAAAGCATTTAAAAAAAGAACTTTATAAGAATTTCAATAAAAAATAAACTACAATGTATCTATTATCACAATTCTTTTCGGCCAATGTACATTATGGTTTTGTGACTTTGACTGTGAGTTTGATTTTGAAGTTACTTAATGACATTGACTGAGTGGATATTTGGATATATTTATTCCATATGTAGGCCCCCCTATATCTTATTGAAAACTGACAAAGACCAACTGCATATCTTGTATATATTATGAATGTCTTTATTAAACTTTTTAAAACATCTCTAAAAAAGAAAGGTATTTGTGTAGACAGAACCAAGAGTGTGTAGATAAGAGTACAGAGTCTATATTCATTTAAGTTAAAAATTGTTAAGAGATTTAACTGTTTAAAGAGAGGCGTGGAGAGTTCCTGTACACACTTCCTGGTTCGAAGTTGGAAAAGTCAGACTTTTGACACAGAAGCAGGAAGTCGTTTTAGTTCCGGTGTAACGAAAACACATCTACTAGTGATTATGTAGGTGAGAACGAGAAACTGGAAGGAATTTACCAGTTCAATTCCTTTTCAATTGGTTATCATGTCACTATGAATCGCTATGACAACGTGTTTTTGACATACATGGGCCAAACACTTGGCTTGCTGATGGACTTAAAAATAAAAAATAAATAAAAATAGGACACCGTGACGGGACCTGCGTAAAAGTGTGACAGAGGTTTTCTCTGTCTCATCATTGTTGTCATTCCTTTTGAAGTACATTGACAGACATTTCCTAAAATAGCTTATTTGATTGCCAAACGCTCATGTCACTGATTCTGCATCAAGTGCTGCTTACCTCCACTCTCAAGATCTCTCTCCAATTTGCTGGAGTTGTAGTGCGTCTCAACTTAAGACTCACCGGCTGTAAATCAGGAAAATTGAGGAGTGGAATAAGAGAAGGATAAGGACAATCTTTTTTTTTTGCCTTGACATGACAAACAGATGCAGCTACGATTAATGTTATAAAGCTGATAAAAGCCAATGTTTTATCAAGAGAGAGGATAAGTAGCATTACTCTCATGCTAAAATATGTTGCAATGGGCAGATGTGATTTCTTGTTCATTCTCGGGCAACATTTTAGCTTGCTCCATGAGTAAACTGCTTGAGTTGTCTCAGCTCCTTCCACTGATGTTGATCAGATGATTTGGATCTGGGCTCATAAGAAGGTCACTTCAGAATGCTCCAATTAGGGGTGCGCCAAAAAAAATAGATTCTCCAAAGAATTCTCATTTAGTATGATTCAGAATTGATTTTAAATGTCCCAAAATCGATTTCATTTAAATTGTTTTATACTGTCTCCCTTTTGTTTGTGTGTGCCTTCATTTGGAGAGCTGTTCATGTTGTACCTGGTTTGGCCACTGAGGGGTAGTGTGGTCCCACGCGGTTTAATACACGGTTAAGTTGTAGCCACATTAGAGAGTAGAAGGAAAAAGTCACGATCAAGTTATTCCAATAAAATAATCTTTTTTCAGTGTGGAACCGTTCTTTTGAGTGATAAAAGTGCCGCGAGTAGCGCGCTAATTAGCATTAGCGAGTCAGACTGAAGTAGATCATTACAATTCCTCGCACATCTATAGATTGGAGCAAAAATCCTTGTCAATCAAATCATTTTGAATGGAAAATTGGTCTCAATCGAAAATCGATTCTGAATCGAATCGCAGACCCCAAAATCGGAATCGTATTGAATCGTGAGACATTCAAAGATTCCCACCCCTAGCTCCAATGTGTTGCTCTTCAGCCATTCTTGGGTCTTTGTAGTTGTGTTTTTGGTCCTTACCCTGTTGATTTCATTGTATCCTGCACAGATTCAAGATGGCCTGTGCCAGATAGAGAAAGCAACGTAGCCGCTGAGCATAACATGAATTCGGGAGAGTGTTCTTTTCTTGGGATGCTTCATTTTTGCGACTCTGAACATAGAGCTGATGTGTTTTGCCAAAACGTAGCAGTTTTGTGTCGTTTGTCTATGTAGGACATTCTCAGGAAAGTTATGTAGTTTGTCAACATGGCAATTATTAAATTACACATTTTAAACAGTGGAGTGCTCCTTTGGTCGCCTCCCCCGAAGTCCACTTAGGCTTAAACAACGACGGATGGTGCGATCTGACACCGATGTTCATCTTCAGAATTTTTTTGGTATCAGTTTTGATATCTTCTATTTCTCTTTTTGTGTCTTCAATTTGTCATCAATTTTCCTTTGTGGCCATGTTCAAGGAAGTTGGTTACAGTCTCGTGAATCTTAAGTTTGTGAATATGTGCAACTGCAGTCATGGGAAAATCAAGCTGCTTGGAGATAGTCTTATACATTTTATCTTTAATGTGTTTGTCTGCAATTTTCTTTTTCTTCTCCTGAAACAACTTTCTCCTTCTCTTACCCATCACCCAAAATGAGCGTATTCCACGAAACAAGACGTTGGTACGTTCTGCGCATGCTCCTTCTTGACGTCAATCCATCGTCACTTTTGGGAATTCGTCGCCACTTCTACGATGGGAAACTAATGGTTGGGGTTCGTGTTAGGCTTTCAGTGAGGTTGTGCACGTTACGTCTTCGTAATAGGTTGGAGTCAGCATGGAAACAAGTACTTGCCTGCTAGCTCAGTCAGATAGACGCTCATCTTCTGACCAGACGATTTACATGGCCGATAGGTGTCGCTAAACTACAATACGTAACACTTGGCCGTAATTTTGCCACATTTTAAAACAACCTATGTGGTCATATTGTGTTGGAGGGCTGTCTCTAACGAACAGCACAGTTGACTACATTTACATGGAGTCAATATTCGTGTCAAAATTTCGTTTACATGCGCGAGCGGACCGTATACGTGGTTGTTGTGCTCAATTGGAAAACTCCAACATCGTTACGCAAATGGTCATTTCTGCTTTTAACTTTCTAAGGTCAATACAAAACATTATATTAATATCACTTTTACTCACTACGCTAAATAAAGTAGTTGGTTTCTTCCTCGCTCCAAAAGTGTTTGTTCTTTGCTGTGTCATCGTGTTTGTTTACCTCCGATTGAGTTTTTCCGGTGGGTTGCATGCCAGAAGCACAGACTTACATACTGTACATCACAGGTGTCAGAGTCCGGTCCTGGAGTCCTGCATGCTTTTGAGGTTTCTCTTCTCCAAAACACTTGCTTCAATGATCATGACCAGCTTAAATATGAATCAGATGTGTTGAACATGGGGGAACCTCTAAATCATGTAATTTTTAAAAACTAATATCATTAAACTAATGGTAACATTAATATTAATATGTAGAAAAAAGGATGTCCACAATAAACACATCCATATAAACGCACACAAAAAGTGCGTTTTTAAGCTTATTTAGATGCATGTCAACAGCCAAGCCTCTAGGTGGCAGTAGTTAGCTCGTCATTTTCACCATACGTCACACAATAAAAAAAATAATACTTGTAAACAGTCAATCCGAGTGAGCACATCATAAGTGGAGCATAGAGGAAAACAAAGAGCTTCACTTGTCTTTTTTTTCTTTCTTTTCTTTTTTATATAAACAACTTGAGGTACGTGTGTGAGTGACGTGTGTAGCGCGATGATGTAAAACTCCGAAGAAATCTGCAAATCTCCACTTTGGCCGGAGTTTTTGGAAACCTTCGTTTTTAGTAAAAACCAAAAAAAATCCTGGGGACATGTGGATGACAGGGCAAAACACAGAAAAATATCTCTCGTTTTGTAAACACGGCCGAAGAGCACGTTTTTGCACGCGTTTATATAAAACCCAAATATTGTCAATATGAAAAGCTTTACTGACTGCATGTAATCGTACTCAGTCACTACTTGTAACCCTTTAAAGAGGCTGACCGATTATTATTATTATTATTATTATTATTATTATTATTATTATTATTATTATTATTATTATTATTATTATTATTATTATTATTATTATTATTTTTATTATGAACAGAGGGGTACCAGCAATTTGCACATATTCACAGCTAATGCTAACAGTTAGCAGCACTCTCTTAGCACAATCTTGCACCAGTGTACCCGATCACCTGCAGCGCAGAATCACTTTTGGCATCGATCTCAGAATCAGGAAAACTGTTGCAGCATGTCAAGACAATTCTCACAACAGGAGTTGTATCCAAGGCCACACCCTTTGACCGGCTTTGGTTCCTATTTTCTCTTCACGCAGACACATTTTTTGGGAACTGTTTTCTACTTCAGGCAGCGAGGAGAGGAGAGGAGAGGAGTAGTTATAGAAAAATGAGTTTTAGATGCATGAATAATTAAGAAGTTACAATAATAACTTCTTAAATATGTTGTAGAGTTGGCACTCATTCATACTGAACATCAATGGGAATAAATATCCGCGAGGAGGTTGACTTGAGGTGTGTGTGTGTGTGTATCTTCTGAGAGGTCTGTCACATCTGCCTCATTGTTGCGTTATCTGTGCCTATTTCAGTCACTCTGTTTCTTTCTCTTCCTTCTCTATCTCCTTCTGTCTCTCATACTGTCCTTGCTCCAGCAGAGCACAATACCCCCCCCCCCCCACACACACACTGCCTCCATGCCAGTCAGCTGTTGCTGCTGTGCTGCAGATGCCCTAGTGTTCCGTCATTAGTGGGGAGATCTGGGGCTGTTATAAATTATGCACACGGAATAACAGAATGCTGAAGATTCCTCCTCTTCGTTGTGTTTGTGTCAGTAAGACAATCTAACCGCTATATAAAAGTGCATCTATACTATATATACCCTGTGATATTACGCCTATCACTTTATTATTAGCACACCTCTCGGCTGCTCATTTCGCTGATGACTGCCTAACTCATGTTCTTGTCTTTGGTTATCTTGCGTGTAAGATGGTGTGTGTGTGTGTGTGTGTATCCTTGGTGGTGAATAATGTATCGGCACTCATCTTTTTCCAAGAGTCAGCCTCGGTAGAAAGCTCATGCCTCTTAAAGGGGCCGATTCAGTGCCACATGGCTTAGTTTGTGAATGAGAGAGGCCTTCGTGAAACCATAAGCACATACACACACACAAACTCACACATGCTGGTGCACTGCACACACCACCCACACGCGGATGCGGCAGGTGCCTCACTATATCAGCAAAGTGCATCTTTCCAGCCAAGATGCACTTGCTTCTAGCTCCTCATTTAAGATGATTTTTGCTCCATAGTGGAAGTGCACACTACATTTAAAATTTCATAAACAGTTCAATGTAGAAGGTTGCTATTTTTGGCAGCGCATTTAAACAAACGTTTCTCCTGTATGAGATGCACAGGCTTGATATTTAGTCCGGAGTTGGAAAGTGACATTTTCAGCTGTCACTATACCACCACATACTGCTTTGTGCTATGGAGCAGGGTCTTTAACTCATGAAATAATTTTCAGAGGTCACCATCCTTTTCAACTCTTTTTAGCTGAACGCTACACATGGTCTATATTACTTGAGCAATAAATAAATAAATAAATGATCACGTTTTCTTTGGAAACTTTAGGGATAAAAACATGGACTATCTTTAGTTTCTCTAACTCCCGTGTATTATGGTGAGCAGTGGTACGTTTGTGCGTCAATCTCATTTTAAACCAACTTCATACATATTAATTGTATCTATTAGAGGTGTGAGTTGCCTAGTACCTGGCGATTCGATTCGCATCACGATTCATAGGTCACGATTCGATTCAATACAGATTAATCCCGATACGAATCTACACATTATTGCGATTTTTTTTTTTTTTGCTCAAATTTAGAAAATACTAATCAGTAAACTTGTACATGTATGCTGTAAGATTTGTATGCAAATTTATTTATCTGAAGATTCAGGCTTATAACTGAGCCACTGCATTTAACAGGTTGTAGTCTGTTTCATGTTTGAACAGCACCGAAATAAAATATTAAGGATTAATGTTCCATTAATATAACATTCTTCCATGCTTAATGTGTGAATCCTAACCCTAAGTAACACGTTTTGTTGAATATTGCCATTAAAAAATGGATGTTTAAAAATCAATTCGGCTTTATATCGAATCGATTCGAGAATTGCGCGCTGTAAAATCGCGATATATTGCCGAATAAATTTTTTCTAACACCCCTAGTATCTATTGTCTAGAAAATTGGAAATCCCTTGTGAAAAAAGTGTCTCATAGGTTAGACTCTTCTTACATCTGGTACTAAGCAATCAATACTGTAAATGCTGTAAAGCATTTCACACAACCCTATGTGTTGCGTATAATTAAACAAGCATTGACTCGGTCACTTTTGGCCCCAGCGCTGGGTTAACCATAGCACCCAATTTGGGTTCGTTTTTTCCCAGCAGTTTGTTGGTTCACACCTTTCGGGAAGCATATAAACTAGTGCTGTCAAATGATTACAACAATTTAAAAAACGACTTAATCGCACAATTTTTTCGTAATTAATCACGATTAATTTGATCCTTGAATGGAATAATTCTCCTGTGAAATATGACCATTAAAACAAAACAATCAAAACGGACTCAGCTTCTTTCTCATTGAAACAATTCTCAGAACTTCTCGTTTACGGGTTTAGTTCTGCTCGCCGCTACACTCCAGCAACATTGGTTTGCCCCATGGAGGTAACTTGAGCAGGGAATGAGATGATACGCCAAAGGCGTAGAAATAATATGCTATTTGAATTTTGCTCTGCTAAATGTGCAAAAATACTTTGCAGTTCTACAACAAGCATCGAGCAAGTGAATCAGAAAGTAAAACTACCAATAAGCCATGTTTATTCATCTTCCCGCCAGTGATTCCTCCAAATTTGGCTTCACACTGAGTTAACTGAGTTAATTTTTTAAAAACTGTTTAATGAATTAAAATTAATCTCCTGAGTTAACACTTTAATTTCGACAGCCCCAATATTAACCTGATATGCATAATGAGAGGCATGAGATAAAAACAAACACTATAATAAATACATTTGATAGAATTTACAACACAAAAGAAGGTAACACCCGACAAGCCCCTGAGGTACGTCACAAGATTTATATAGGCTGTTAATGGCACTTCAAAGCTGCAACAGGATAATCCTCTCGCAATAGCCTACTTTTTGGCCTTGCAAAGGGGCAATGGGACATTTTCGCGTGTAATACAACCATTCACTCCTGATGGACGACAGATGTGATCAACACCTCAATTTGGCATGTTAGCCTGCTTTGAACGCCTGCAGCTAATCGTGTGTGCGTGTGTGCGCGGTCGTGTATTTGCATGTGTGGATACATGTCATGTGGAGGGGTTGTTTGCGATAAAAATGAGAGGTGAGAAATGACTGGGTGAGAGGCGGATAAGCGTTGCAGTGTGGTGTAGTGGTGGGGAGCCAAGAGAGCAGAATGGATGGAAAAGAAGACAGAAGTAAGAAAGAGAGGAAAAAGCAAGGGATGAGATGGGGAGATTTGAGTGAGGAGAGGCAGAATCTAACTCATGCACTGCCATTGACGGCTATAGACGTCAAAAAATAATTTGAACTATTTCTATAATTTTTTCCGCTTTTGTTAACAAGAGTATGAAAACCTAGAATTTTTTTTCATTGTACATTTAGAACAGATATAAAATTTGTGATTAATCGTGAGTTAACTATTGAAATTATGCGATTAGTTACAATTAAAAATTTTAATCGTCTGACGCCCCTAATTTTTTTAATAATCTTTTCTTTTCTTTTTAATTAGGGGCATCAGGCGATTAATTTTTTTTAATTGCAATTAATCACATGACTTCACTAGTTAACTCACGATTAATCACAAATTTGACATCTGTTCTAAATGTACAATAAAAAAAATTCTAGGTGTTCATTTTCTTGTTAACAAAAGTGGAAAAAAATGTGAAATCATAAAGAGAAAAGGACACTGTAACAAATATCAGACATCACACATTAAATAATAAAAAACAACAAACAAAAAAAACAAAAACAAACACCCCTTGTGTGCACAGGAAGTTGTTACACCGCGCGCAAAATTATTAGTGTAAGTTATGTGAAGAAATTGAAGGTAAACATTTATTGAAAAACGGACTTAAATGTTTTATGTACTGATATGTTTTGGTGAACTGTGGCTGTGATACTAGCTAATAACATACACACTGGTCTCACACATGGGGAGGGCATCTCTCCTTCCTGCTTGTGTTGCTGCTGTGCAGAGGTTAGCCGGGCGATACTGCATGCAGGCCTTCTGTGGCGGTTATCCAACAACTGACACACACGCACGCACGCACGCACGCACACACTTCTCTCTCTCTCTCTCTCTCTCTCTCGCTCATTCTCAATCTCATTTTCCCTTTTCTTTCTGCCTTACATCCTCTATCTCCGGCTCCCTCCCTGGTTTCCATGGTGACAGCTGTGCGCTGCAGAAATCACACTGATCGGAGAATGAGATAGAAGCGGCTTCTCTCTTTTATACATGAGCAGAGACGCGGGCATGCTCACACACTTAGACGCATACTTGTGAGGTGCAGGTCAAAACGTGACACATGACGCTCTCCAATAAGTGAGATGACACGACTCAATGATGCACCGGTGACCAGTTTGTTTTAACGCACATTTAACCTCAAGCCCGAACCAAAAACACAACAAATCCGTTTTGACTTTCATATAAACCTTTATCACTGTTGACGTCCACTTTGCTGGATAGAGAAAGAGGTTTCGGAGGGAAGGGGGTACAAACATCAGCTGACCTTGAGAAAAGGACCTATTGATGGATGGCTGCTGGGACGGCTGGTCACGTGTAATTGGCTAGCTTGGAAGGCCACTCACAGACTATTGGCCACACTCTGCTGTCCATTCCAGCCTCCCCACAACCCCCCCGGTGCTCTTGCTGAGGAATCCTCCCATCACTCAGTGATACAGGAGGCTTGGATCAGCAATTTAGAGTGTTTGAATGCACACACACATACTCCCGTACACACACGCACACAACCACACGCACATGCGTGCAGACAATAAAATACAAATCTGGGCATATTAAATGTAGTCATCTATGCATAACAGATCAAATAACTTCTTACGCATTGAGCAGTGTCTTGTGTGTCAGCTGCAGCTGCAGAATGAACCTGGCCTCGATTCATTTGCTAAACGTCACACGCAGCTTTTCTAAATTGAGCTCCTGCAAAAATGTTTTCACACTAATCCGTCTACTATTTCTCAGTACACCTCAGCAATCGTGTGCCAAAAATAGATTGTTTTACAAGTCGAGGAGAGATTTTGACAGGGTTCACATGATGGATTATTTTTTTTTTTAAATACTAATCACTTGGTGGTCTGACACTGAAAATCTAGTTTCTCCATATTCATATTTAAAGGTCAGCGTCACTCAGTATATTCTAGAGTCATAATGTGGTCAATTTTAAATGTTTTCTAATGGTTGTTTTGAGGTTGATTCTATGGAACTGCCAGTATAAAGAGTTTGGACTGGGCTATGTCATTCGAACATATTGCAAAAGTCGTTCAAATGTATTTGGCAAAGTCGATTAAATGTTCGGTAACATAGTTATTTGAACATATGGTTAAAAGTATGCTAAATGCTAAAAACATTCATTTTTTTCCCATAATGCCACAGGGCATTGACATGAGCACAATTGTGAATGCGGAAGTTTACCATACCATGTTTTTAGCATTTGGCCTGTATTTTATCAATACAGTACGTTCAAACAACTTTACCAATAAGTTAACGCACAGTACCAGCATGATAATTCAGCTTTATCAATAAGTTTGAACGGCTTCATGAAGATGGTTGAACGAATTTGCATTACATTTGAGTGACATAGCTCAGTCAAAACTGTCGAGCCTATATTGGCACTTCCATGTTTCCACATGAGGTTTTACCAAACAAATTCTTCATTTGAATGAGAAAAATAAATCGGAAGACATTAGTCAGTCTTTAACAATCAATTAATCGTAGTTTACTTGCTATTTCATATCATTATTCTTTTACATTTTGAGACGTTAAATAGCTAAGCTACAATGCTAACATTCAAATTACATGAAAAAAAAAATCTCTCTAACATTTATTGTCCTTATGTTGATGTCATACAAGACTTACTGATTTGAGGGCATGTGGCAGATTTTATTTCTATTTTATTGCTTTAGTTCTTTTTGTGTATTTATATCTTTGTGTCTGATCATAGTGTACTGCTCAGCAAACAAAGTACATTCATTGACAAAACAGTAAACGATTTTAGCCTTGATAGCAGCAAAACCTTTACAAGAAATGTAAACCTGACATAAGTGGTTCAAGTACTTAATGCCACAACTCACATTCAATTTTTCTTTTTGTGCTTTGTTTGATTTTGTTTAGCTGTATTTGACCTGTTCTTTATGCCTATCCCTGCTGGGCGAGGTAACAGATTCCTCTGGTCAAAGTTGCAAAGGAAATGGCAGAGGGAGTCTGACTTGCATATAATTTGTTAAGTTTGAACTTTGCCAATCAAACAGTGTGCAGCTGCATGATCATACAATGTGAGCGGGAAAAAGAATATATGCCATCCTGGAGCTATGTTCTGTTGCTCAATGGCAAAAAAATCGAGGTCACCTGTGATTTAATTATTATTTTTTTGATGAATTACATACACATATATTGAATTGCAATACATTTACTGTCAGCTATGTGATTGACCATTTAGCATTGGTAGAGAAGCAAAAAAAATAAATAAAATCCAAGCGTATACTGTGGGATAAGTGGTGTAAATACTATTTGTCATCCAAATGAAACACGATTTCCCATTATTAGGTATACATCGTTCAGTTAATTGTGCATGTGATTTGTGAATACATTTTGAGCCTCAACATTTACGTACCATAGCTTTTATAATGATCCATTGGAGTATCATATTTTTCGGACTATACGTCGCTCTGGAGTATAAGTATATAACTATAAGTATAGTCACACATTGGAAGGACATTTATTTCAGCAAAGCTCGGATTCAGAATGCCCGTTCCTTAATCGTGGAGGCACTACAAATGCGCACAGCTTTACTCTGACTGTTTGGAAACTTTATTTGGTTATATTAATAGGAGTGGCCCAAAAAAGGAGTGATTTTCTGAACGTACCCCATGTTGATGGCAGCAAAAGAGGACTAAACTCATTTATCTGTCAAAAGTTACATACTTCACTATACAGTATATATATAAAAAACAATTAGTATAACTTAATTTTTCACTTTGTATGTTATTACATAAAATTCACAAAAGTTTCATTCATTGAAATTGTAAGTCCATGGATACTTTCAGCTTGCATCTCTTCTATGGATTCACTTATTCTTTCAGAAAGCTGCTGCCATACACCCTCAATAGGGTTGATGTCGATGGATAATGGCGGCCACGTCACATATTTTTTTCAATTTAATACTAATAGCGGTTGCGGTATTTATTTATTTATTTTCACAACGGGATGGTGCATACCGTGCATGAAAATGATGTCACTGCAGAAGGTACGACTCTTGTCAAAGCAATGTAGGAAATGGTCAACTGCAAACTCCCTATTATATTGTAGAGCTTATTTTGACACCTTCAGGCACTCTAGAGTGGCCTACTATCTCACTCACCATGATTCCAGCCCACAATATAATTCCACCACTTCTTCTATCCTGTTCAGATATGCTGGCTATCCACCAACCATCCAGAACTCCATCCATTTTCACCATCTAAAGTAACACGGGATTCATCCATGAATGGAACCGTAAGAAAATTACTCGTAACTCTTTTTGAGCGCGCTGAAAATGTTCTTCGTCATGAGTTGGATGAGGGCAGCCAAAATACATGCTTTATGATTTACTGCTAGGATCGTACATTGAGACACTTTTTGGGACTCCAGATATGGCAGCAGCCTTGAATACTTGATGTTTATCAGTGGCCGTTTTAACAGCTGCTCTCTGAATACAACACATTTGATTGACATTTGCTCTCCAAGACGCACACAGATTATTTATCAGTATGATATATTTTATTGAAATTGCTAGTGTTTTTTTTTTTACGGAAGTGGACTGTGATGCTTCTTTTTCCCAATTTTGCTTGAGGAACAACCTCTTCAACTGGGAAAGTCATTTTAACCTTGAGCTGGATCACAATAATACAAACAACGAGGACTTTACTTTATGGAACACAAAAAAGCATACTGTACATTGGTGCATGTATTATACAGAATACCACCATTTACACCAGTGCTCTTTTTATAGATGCAAAAATAAAAAGGGGTTAAAATACTGCCATAATGTCTGCTATTATTTCATAAAGCATTTGGAAATACAATCACAAAACTGACATAGCGCATTCAGAAAGATGTCAAAAGAGAGTAAAAAGGTGAGACTTGTAGAAAAACACTCCTTATCCATGAAATTTGGATGTTATATCCATTAGGGGTAATTTTCTCCTGATTTTTAGCTAACATTTGCCAGCTGCCAAAAGCATCCCGTAGCCCGAGGAGACGGATCCCAGTAGTGGATGAGCGAATTTGTGACTGGTTCACCTGCTTTTGCAGCTGCTTTAGTCCTCCTACTATTCATTTCCACACTCATAAAGACATAAAAGTCTCTTCTGAATGACTGCTTAGGAAAGCCACAGCAATACAGAGTAAGATGCAAGAAAATATCTACCTTACAAATGTAATCCACAAGTTCTGTTGCAGATAGACCATTACTTTTACGATATTATCTAATTACACACACACACTTGGTCATCAGTACACAATAAAAAATGTTTTGTCATGTCAAAGATCAAACGACCATTGTTGTAAGAAATATTTAAAGTTTTGTATTTATTTAGTTCAGAGTTGTTATTTTGTTGTTGCTATTTTACTCTAACAATGCTATTTGAAACTTCAAAATTTGAGATATTCTAGAACTGTTTGTCCTTTTGGTGTAATCAAATTAAGTTGCATGACGCTTGACTATTCAAAAACAGTGACGCTTTTGTTATCACACAGTTGAAAGAGTATGCTTAGTTTATTCGCTGGGTTTCTGCAAAATCATAAACTGTGATCCGATCTCGAGTCACAAGAACAAAGGAACATTTATCTTTTTGTGGTCAAAGATCAAACCTGCACAATGGTCAGGAGACATTTAAGACCATTCCTCTTTACAAAAACTTTTTCAGTTCAGCAATATTCCTGGTACGTGTGGTGCGAATCGCTCTGTGGTCCTGCCACAGCATTTGGGTTGAGGTCAGGACTCTGATTGGGTGAATCCAGATGTTGTTCCCCGTCCTCCAGGACAGAGTCCGCTAGCTAACACGTCATAGATGGACAAACAAAACGTCCAGCGGTGGAAACTTCTTTTTTTTATTTTTTTTCCGGAGACACTTCTGTCAATCGTCAATTCTCGTGACGATGCAAAAAATACACAGACTGATCGGGGTGAGTACAGATGGTCCATCTCATTTCGTGTATTTTTGCGATTTTATATTTTGCATTCGCTGAAAATGCAGAAGCACTCGGCGAAAGGTGGGCATCGTCATTGACTGGAATTGATGATTGACGGAAGAGCCCATCTCGGCAAAAAGACAAAAATGTGATTTTAATTATTATTTTTTACTATTTTGTACAGTACTCGATATATATAACATGTTCAGTAGTGTTTACAATTTTTTTTTTTTTTGGTGTGCTCAATTGTGCTAATGTGTTTAGTGTAATTAGCTAGCTGGCAGCTATTAGTTCACTGTGTTTTATTTATTTTCAAGTTTTTGCCATAGTATTGGTTCGGTATTGGTATTGTGCCTTTAAATTAAAAAGCAAAAGCCTGCTGTGTCGGCCACATACAGACTTGGTACACTCTGATATTCTTTCAAAAAAAGGTGAGGCTGGTCAAGTGCCTCGGACAGCATATGGTGTAGATAAACCGCTATATAATTTACTAATTACCATTATGATTCCATTGTAATTTTTGTTGGACTATGATAATTTTTTTGGTCAAAAATACAATTAGTAACCCATTCGAGTTGATTCGGGATTCACTGCTTAATTGATAAGCAATTATCGAATGTGAATTTTGAATGTGAATCTGAGCTTTAGTGACAACACTGTGATTAACTTTTTCCTTGGAGTGATGAACATCAAAGGCAGCATTTTGATTTTCGCATCAACGCAAGGTTCCAATTTGGCAGACCGGTCTGCCGGGTGGGTCAGTGAAGGATTCTCTTTGTAATGTGTCTAGTGGAGTGACAATTTTGTGGCAGAAAGTTGATTTAAACCTTAGACCACACGGTCTAACGTGAAGTCTTTCATTCATAAATATGTGAACAGTGCGCACCAAAACGTCTGAATCAATAGTCCATCCAATTGTTTCGAATTTTTAAAGCGAATTTACTGAAACGGACATTGCGACTTATGCCCATTTCCATCTGTTTTTCTTCTGCGAATATTGAGAGGGGACTCCGCCGCTGTAGGTGGCGGTATATACCAGAGAGATGTGATACACCGGTAATTTAAAAGAAGAAGAAGAAGACCAGGAAGCGACTGCACCGTGCGATGACATCGTATGAGTTTTCTTTTGTAATTCTTGATAAACCGTAGCATTTATTTTCTGTTTTCCATCTAAAATTGCATTCATATTCGCTTATTTAATTAATTACAAAATTTATGTTTCGTCGTCCCCCCAAAAATATCTTATTTTATCGTCCGACATTGCTTTGGGACTACAAACATACGCGAAACGTAATATCCGGTCAAAACGTGCGACGTGTTTCCGGTCTTATTCTCAAAACCTGTTTCCATCGGCAAAATTCGCATTTTTATTTTTTCGATACACTTTAAAAACCACCCCCTCTAAGTGTAAAAACTTTTTTGCAAATTTTTGGCCCTTTTTCGAATTTCTAGCGTTTCCATTCAGTTTTATTTTCGCATTTCTTGAAAATTCGATAAAAAAAAACTATTGAATTATTATATTTTTTAAATCATCTCACAGGGTGGTAGCTAAAGCTATAAGACTAAGTGGGGTGGGGCAGTCTCCAATTTCTCACTTCATGGTGCATATTATGCTTGCGCCATGTCGAGACTCTAGTGCGTTCGCACTGAATGAAAGCAGCCACTTTGATTGGCCATGATCGGAGTCAACTTTGACCACTCCACCTGTGGCACAGCCCTCCCTCTGTCTCGTCTTTGAAATGACCAAGTAATTGCTGTACCGCTCAGAGGTACGTATCATGTTTGTTTTTATGTGGTAATACTTTAAGCAGACAGTGCTTGTCTAATGTTGAGACTTAGGTGAAAATCAAATTCATGCAGAAAGTGTGTTATAGTATACACTAAAGCACATGTGCCCCGAGTGCTTTACTGTGAAATATGAACGTACTCCCACGTATCTTATCAGGGTCAGCTGAGTGTCTGTTTATTGAACACATGGGAAGTCAAAGCTTCTTGCATATGATATTTTAGCTATAGTGAGCTTCTGTGTTCCAACAAATGTGACTGAGGAGACCATTAGAAGAGTTGGACAGTCTGATGCAAAGAAGAATGGGCTTTTTTGTTGACATACGGTGCTGAAAAAGTAGCCGTTTCCTTTACCTCCTCTGGCTCTTTGCACCCTGGCCATTTTTATTTACAAAAACAGGTGTGTGGTCACCGCTACTGTACAAACAAAATATTTTAATTTCATCAATTTGAATTTGGAAAGCTCTTTTGAAGTGGTCAACTGGGTCAGTTGGAGGTGAAAAAAAAACATGTAATGGAGCAATGATATGCCATTTTAGTTCCTTTTATGTTTGTGTGCCATAACAACATTTGTGTTAACATATTAATAAATGCACTATATGAACATTTACCCCTATAAAGCCTAGACCATTAAATACATTATATGAGAGAAAATTCGGATTCTTTGTAAATAGAGTATTTATTGGTCCTTTTGGAAAAAAAAATTTGCAAATCAACTTCCACATATGACTTTTGATTTGTGTCATATGTGATACATCCGGTCACAATGCTTTAAATTCGTACATTTATAACTGTCAAAAATATAATAATAAACAGATGTATCAAATATATTAGTATTTTCAAAAATCAGAAAGAACATTTCCCACTATTAATAAGTATAGGTGTCTCCCCTTTCTAAATTGGGGCGATCTTGCAAGGTCGCTAGAAGAAGAATCAGCAGCCCTCTAATGTCAGATCATATACGTCAGGGTTCTAATGAGAAAAAAATATTATACTCATGAAATAGATGGCTCAAAATGTCTTGTATTTAATATTATACGTTTGCCGTTATAGGGTTAAATGGAGTCTGCATGTAAGCAAAGTGCTTTGCAACAATTTTATTTTCCGATAGAAGAAGATCTCAGCTGCAGCGTTAATGCAGAAGAATCAGCAAGTGCGACTGTGTTGGCAGGGATAACATATTTTTTGCTGGGATTGCAACTGGGACGGAAATGCTACATTTGTCTCAAGTAGCTTTTTGGAAAAAGGGTCTATAACTAAGCCTGAATCAGTGACCTGAACCTAAAATAAAAGATTACCGGTAGCCTAAATTTCAATTCTGAAGAAAGTCAACATTGAATTTTTCAAAGCTCTTGATCATATTTCAAACAATTCTACACCGTTCAACATTGTGATAGCAAGACAATAGAATATTTAATATAAGGTCACCTTCATTGCTATTTTAATGATGAAATCATTGATAATTATTGGCTTGAAAAATATATTAAATGGAAAAAGACAATAAATCTAAAGCCTAACATTGAGCTAAAATGAAATATATTTAATGGAATCATATTTTTTCTCCTTTTTTTTTTTAACCCTTCACATACAGGGGAATGGACAGCAGGGGGAGGCACTGCCTCACTTGCCTAACCTGACCACACGTCACTGGCCTGAATATACACTGACAACACTGGTACTTACTTTCATGACTTCATGATGCCAATTGGGAGAGTCCGTCAGCATAATTAACAAATAGAGATGGGCAAGTACCAATACCAGGTATCGGTAACTGTGCCCTTATTTTGAGGTATCGGTACTTGTGACAGCGGTCGATACCTCTTGTGACTGTTTTACGATCAGAAATTATGTTAGCAATTCGAAAAATAGACAATTACAATTAATTTCATGCAATTTTAAGTAAAATGCTTTATTGGGATTCATATGGTAGTTCATTAAAATGATCTGTCATTGTTTTCTTTTGGAAATTTTATGTATCAAATGTACTAGTGGTATTGGTACTTGGTATCTGTATCGATTACTACTCAAGAGTTGAGTACTCATAGGTATTGAAAAAAAAGTTGTATCGAACATTCCTATTAACAAACACCTAATAGGAAAACTGCCATGATTGAATTTATTTATCAGTAATTTTAACATTTTTAATGTGTACATTTTCATACAGTCAAATATCAAAATGTTTATAAAGTAATTAAAAAGTTAGACCAACATTTTTCTCTCTCTGCATGTGTGTGTGTGTGTGTACTTGTACGTACTACATTGTGAGGAGCAAAATACGTCTTTAACCAACAGATTGTGGACATTTTTGTGAGGTGAGGACATTTTGGCCGGTCCTCACAACTCAAGACCTCTTTTTGAGGGTCAAGACTTGGTTTTAGAGTTTAGGTTTGAATTGGGTTATGGTTGAGGTTAGGGTAAGGAATGGGGGTAGGCAATCATTTTTGATGGTTGGGGTTAGGGGAAGGGGCTTGGGAATGCATTATGTCTAAGGATGTCCTCACAATGATATAAGTACAAGTATGTGTGTGTGTGTGTTTTAGCTGTTTGATGTATATTTGAATGATGAACATCGGTGTATCCCATAACTGTATTTTCCAAAGGAATAATAATTTGTCAGTCCGTCATTTAACTGTTTGTGTTTGACCCAAGTTTCAACTGTATTAGTTTCATTTGTAACAATCAGAACATCATAAATCTTATTTGTTTACATATTCCCCTCATTTTATTTGTTGACATTTTCCTTCCCTCACAATGAATCATTATCATTTCTAATGTATTTAGTGACTTTCTAATTCCCCTTTGAAAAGTGCAATACAAACAAAGATGATTATTCTCGGAGGTATTTTGTCACTGTGCTGTCTAAATGTCACATCCGTACTGCCGGCACTGTTCTAGAGTCTCCTCTCTCCCTATGAAATCTCATCTCATCTCTACATATGCTACATTGTTATTAGATTTCAGTCTCCATGATGCCCTTATTATGTCCTGCCGAATATCTGAGCAAAACATGAGATGAAAGCATCAGACAGACAGCTCAATGTCATTTACAGAACAATTTGTCATGAGGCGATACTTTCCAGCAATGATTCAACACACAGGATTGGCCAAATATCAATGGTTCATTATGGAAGTGGATCGCAGAGATTGGCCTGGAAGTCAAAGTTATTGGAATTAGTAGGCAGGTGATACATTCTTAAAGGGGAAGTCAATTTTCTTAACAATAATATGTGACCTCACTAGTCTAAACATGACATTCTCATTAATATTACATTTGTGGAATATGAGTTATGAAGCAAAATCCAGCCGTTTTTATCCATCTCGGGGTGCGGCCTGTTTGCCACTTGACATCACAGTTACTCAGGGCTCAGGCAAGGACCAATCACAGCTCGCGTGTTTTCTGAAGCTGAGCTGTGATTGGTTGTTAACTGAGACCTGGGCAACTGACAAAATGTCCGCCTTCCGATACTGATAAAAATGGCTGGATTTTGCATCTTAACTCATATTCCACTAGCACAATATTAACCAGAATACGGTATTTAGATGAGTGGGGCTGCATAGAACTGATTGTCAAGACATTTTTTGTTTTGGGGGGGTGGGGTGGGGGTTGTTGACTTCCCCTTTAAATATATTATAATTCAATGAACATGTTATTTGTGTTTGTTAATGTTTGATTAGCTGTTGATTGATGTTCAGGACAGGTTGTATGTCGTCCAAAAAACAACACCACGCTCGCAAATTGATTTTTCCCTGTTGTGTACTTTAATACATGAATTACTGCATCGATTAACACAGTTGATCAGACAAGCTCTAAATACTTTATTTCCATCAATTTTATATGCTTTCTCTCGAATTCTCAGTATCCCTCTAGGACTTTTAAAATCTTTTGATTAATTCATTGAGGGCAATACTGTCCTGTTTGTGCATCCTTTTTTAAGCGCCAGTCACATTTTGGGGGTTAAGTCTTTCTCTTTCAACCGACAACAAGGCTTGTCTTTTAATGCCGTCTGACACCACGTTTGAAGCAGAGTTGCTCTTCACAGTAGCAGGAAAGCAATGTAAACAAACAGAAAACTAAAGATGTTTGTGCAGATTTTGTCCGCCAATTACACCAGGGCTGAAATGCTGTACTCATCGTGCCTCTTCCGCCAACTCGATACAATTTTTTTGTGTGTTCTGTCTCTCTGTGCGGCCATGGTGTTTGGGGACCCGTGCTCTGGGTTATTGAAATCAGTTAGATCAGAAAACATTTTTACTCTTTTACATTATTATTTGTATGGATGGCTTTGGCCTATATTGCCGGCTACACTGTATCCAAACTTGAAGTGCAATATGATGTTTCACCGTCTCAGGGTGCTTGCTTTACTACAGCCAGCTTCATTCTGGGAACTTTACAGGTTATTGAGTGAAAGCTGTGGCCTTCAAACATACAGTATGTTATTCCTATACTTCAAACTACACACTTTTTTCGGCATCTATCTACTTCCACATAATTCATCCGATTCTCCTCATTCCAATTTTAACATATTGAAAAAATTCACACCATTCTAGGGTGTATTTTTCTTATTCCAAATATTCACGCCTTACCTACAAATCCTGATTTTGTACCCTATTTTCCCCATTCATTCTTAACGAGAGATTCTACATTTCACATTTACTTCCACATTTTTCATCCCATTCACTTCATTCCAACTTCAATATATTCCACCAATTCACGCACTTCCATCTATTCCACAGGTTTTCATTCAGCCTTACAGTCTTCACACGCAATTTCTCCAGAAATGGCAGTTTCTAGTTGCAATTGTGTTCATTATAGCGCTTAGTTAACTAGTTAACTAGAGTAAATTCAAACAGAAAGGGAGTGGACTACCATACCATAATAGCACGTAAGCAATCTGGACTTGGCTCCAAGTAAATATTAAAACGGCAAACAAATCACTCTCTACTCCAGCCGCCCGCTAATATGACAGCAATGATGTTCTCTTACTACAGCTTATTTCAAGGCCCAAGCCATAAAGAGAAGCAGCATCTGCTCGTATTCAAATGATTTACTTTGGCTTTTGACTGGGAATTATACATCACTGCCGTCTGCAAGAAAATGACATCTTTCCTGGATGTAACAATGTGTTGCAAGTTTGAACAGTATTGTGAAGTCCTATCATTATGGTTGGCAGCTGATTTTTGTTATGTGATGATATCTCCACTGCAAACAAAAAAACAACATGACAGGACAATAATGATAATGGTTTTGCTCATCACAAACTCGCACACACGCACGCACACACTTTCTTTCTTTCTTTCGTTTTTTTAAAGATGTTATATTAAAGATTTTTTTCCCTGCAGCCATCAACAAACTTCAAAAAGAAGTGCTCTACTGAGTCAGTATTGGGATTTACTAGAGATTCTATTGTGCTACAAAGCAGCCTTCTTTTTTTTTTTAGTTTTGGTGTTAATCTGTTGTACAAAATAGACTTGCAGCAAACTGCCTTGAAACTTTTTATGACCTTTTGCCAGAAATACAGTATTTATTTATTATTTTATTTACAGAGTTTTTGATTGCAACTTGAAGTGAACAATTGGGACTACTTGTGTAACAGTGTAGTATGTTTGATGCATTCGGTATCTGGACCTTCAATAAGAATTTACCAGACTTCTTATAGAACCCATCAACACTCTAAAACAGCATGCAACTGTGCCACAGACATCTTCTGGAGCAGACAAAAACATCAAATATTTCAATAAAATATATCATACTTACCAGAGATGCTGATTATGAAATGTATTTATGTATGCAGATCGCGACAGATGTGTTTTGCTAGTGGAAGTTGACTGTAACAAGTTTTGGAAAAATGCTGACATCATGCATCACCAGGGCGCTGGTTTCGTGAGGACAAATTTGAAATGTGATTGGTTAAAGAAAAATTCATTTTGCTAATATGGTTTAAGTTACATTGGCCAGCACTATTGATTCTGATGGTCTTGGGAATATTAGATTGACACGGCAGCACAAAGGGGCTGAAATATGATTCAACAACAACAACAACATAATAACAATAATAATAATAATTATGAATATTATTATTTATTATTATGGAAGCAAAGTGATCAAGACAAACACTACAAAATGAAGAGAATAGACTGTTGAACCAACATTTGAATTAAGTTTGTTAATGTGTGTCCCTGCTTGTGTTTGTGTTTGGCCCTGCCCACTGTAAAAAACACTCACACACACACAAGCCCATACACAAACCACTCATGCACTGGAGTGAAAACCTTTAGTGTTGTTAATTCAGTAAAACAAAATGTGAAACTTTTTTTTTTCTTTTTGCCCAGCCTCTGTTCCGAAGCTGCGACTGACGCGAGGCCAGTCTCTGATGGAAGGGGACAAACTGTACTTGAAATGCGAGGCGTCAGGGAATCCAAGCCCTTCCTTCCGCTGGTATAAAGATGGACACGAGCTTCAGAGAGGCAGAGACCTCAGAATAAAAACTAACAAGTAAGTCCATCAAAAGTTTATGATATGTTTATCTTTTTCAAATTTCCACTTCACCTCTCTTATTAATCACAAGACAAACAAGAGCACTCAGGAGAACGCAGACCTCAGCCAAAGCCAATCACCAAGACCTGAAAGTAGTAGTTTCCTCCTTCCTTGGCTAGAGTGATGCAATGATGTATGCAAGAGAAGATAAAAAACTTTCAGTTGAAGTGCTCATGTATTGTCATAATACAGTTCTAAAAATAGCTCACCAGTGATGGGACATTGTGATTTTCTAGGAATGTAGTATAATGTAGTTGAAAATGGGAATGCTGGCAGAGATTTATATAAAAAATAAAAACAGAGTGAAATTATTAACATGATCGAGTGTCTTGATCAGTGTTCTCACAGGTACCATAAAAAAGTAGCTTAGTTAAAAAAGAAAAGAAAAGTAAAAACGTTACTTTACTGATTACTTGCTTTAAAAAGTAACTACCAGTACGTTTGATTACAGGTTACTTTAATAGTTACATTTAGCAACAGTGTATGACTTACATACTGGATGAACCACCAGCTCACAACTTTTCAGGACTAATTTTTAACTGATCATCTGCTTTTCTTACATGATAAAGCAGTCCTCAACATATTCAGTTAAGGCTGCTTTCTTTCTTCACTGTTTAAATCACATAGAAGAGTGGAAAAAGATTAATTTTTTGACCTCATTTAAATTGACAACTGTGAAAGGCTATAATGAGGACGTTCTGCTAATGATGATGAAAACATGCATCAAACTGCAACATTACAGTAATTTAAGTTGGGCAAAATATGGAAAGGGAATAAAGAGCAGTCTTTCTGTGCTTTGTATATTGTGTTTTCTGACCCACCATTAATACATTATATTTAATACATGTGATGAGTGTCAAATTGCATTTTGGAATGAACCAAATCTGCTTCTTTTCTGCTTCTATCTTTACCTTTTCTCCCGCCCGCTTTCTTTCTTTTTAAGAAAAAACTCCAAGGTGCTGATCAGTCGGGTGCGCGTGGAAGACTCTGGAAACTACACCTGTGTGGCTGAAAACTCAGTTGGACAAGAAAACGTCACAAGTATAATCAGCGTGCACATCTGTGAGCATCTAACAAATTCAACTTGACTTTTTTCTCTTGAACCATGGTGCAGTTCTGCTGTAGCGTGTAAGACTGAAAAACGTACTTTATGACATATTCAATAAAATGGCAAACTAAGGGTACTACGCCGATGGTAGGATTTTCAGTGAAGTGCCTTTCTTAAAATGAATAAATAAATAAAAAGGGCAGCATTTGATAAAAAACAAACCAAAAAAAACATGTATTTTTTTGTATTTACCTAATAGTAACCACCACCACCTTGTCCCTGGGTGTGAGTCATGTGAGGCACTGCAACGACACAGAAAAGGCCTACTGCATCAACGGTGGAGACTGTTACTTCATACATGGTATTAACCAGCTTTCTTGCAAGTAAGTTGACTTGTCTTCCATTCTCTCCGTGATCACAGTGCAGTCACTCCTCCGATCTCGTTTCTTGCTGTCCTGCTATCTTTTTGTCCTCGGACTTGCTTTGTGTCGTTCTTTTCTTTGCCCTCTGTCCATTAGTTTAATCATGCCTACAAATTCCTGCAGTGGGCCCATTACACTGATTGTATTAACTACAGTGATGCCTTGATATGCAAGTGAGCCGATTTGTGAGTTTTTTCCGAAATATGAGCCACTTGTGACACAACATTATGGTGGCAGTGAACTCATCTCACAAATCATTAAAACATAGGCTTGAAGCTGTTCAATGACTATTTTAAACAATCAAACAAGCAAGGCCTGCTAACTTCATTCTAATATACACCCTAAAAACAGTCGGTTAAAAAATAACCCAATTTTGGTTCAAAAGCGATCGTTCTGCTACTTGCGCAAGTTTGACCCAAATTTTTGGGTTGCATTGCACAAAAACAGCCAAATTAGGTTGAGTTAATTTTGACCCAATTGTTTTTAGAATGCATAATAGCAAACACTGTCGACACGCTAACAGTTAGCATCAACAATAACAATTTTAGTACATAACACAATGGATATTTAAACACAAATAGTGGAGCAATACATGTATACAGATAATATGACAATTGACAATTCCTAGCTTACGGCCCAAGTCAAAATGGCGGTCTAACTAGGTGGAAAAAATCTCTCCACTCATTGTAATTTGATTTGTGAGGATTATTTTGATGTCAAAATATGATGAAATGTCGTTTGACTACTGTAACAATCTGCCTGGTTTGTATGCTAGTCACAGGCAAAAGCAATACAAAACGCCATTTGTTTTCACCGTTTAAAGGAAGCATTTGCATTGTGTTGCTTTGTGGAAATGTCAGAAATGACCGGATGCTCGGAATTGTCAATACTTACAGGCATACAGGTTTATTCTTTGCCCTTTAAGAAAAATAACTAATATTAAAGAAACCTAATGAGTGACTTTGAGTACTGTAGTACAAGTATCACTCTTCTTTGTTTGTGTCTGCATAACTGTGCAGTATAATACTGCCTCCCGGTGGCCAAGGCAGGCACATCAAAGGTGCAACACATTAAGTAAAATTGCAGCAAGAAATCATGAGGTACAAGCTGTTTAAATGTTTGCATTCCAATTTGTTATGTTATTCCTCCATGTTTTTATAGTACACAATCTTACAAAGTGCTATTTTTCTTTATAAAAAAAAAAGAAGTTTTTGTGGGTTTGGTGAGTCAGGAACAGATTAATGGCATTTCCATTCATTTCAATGAGGAGAGATTGGGTGAGATACAAATGTTTTGAGTTATGCGCGTGGCCACGGAATTAATTAAACTCGTATTTTGAGGCACCTTTGGACAGTACAAGGTCAAAGTCACAGACATACCCATTACTGTAAAGCAAACTTTGTGTTTTCTTTTCAATGAGCTCTTAATGTTTTTTACCGGCTTACGCAGGAATGAAGAATTTCAAATGGAAGGTCCCTTTTTATACCCAAATTTGAATCTGCTCACTGGGCTTCTCTGACAAATTAGAAATGTATAAATAATGTTCAAGAATGAAAGTAAATAACAATTATAATAATAATAATAATAATATGATATCATCACCAATATTAATATGGTTTCCAATTTCTATCCATTTTTAGTAAAACAACGAAAGTGAATTTAATCATTACAGGAACATAAATATGATTTTGGTTAATACCAATGCTATTACTTAGGGCAGCTGTGGCATAAACCTAACTAATTGCTGGTGGCCTAACACATTTGCATTGTGCAAATGTTGAAAATATTGTTATCAGATGCTAATTATGTTAAATTTGATATTTTGGCACTGTCCAATTTACATGTTTGGACTCATGTTTGGCTGTAAAATGTCACATTTTGTCATGTATCGTATGTATCTAAGGAAACTAGACATATACTGTTATTCAAACATGATCACTTAAGAGTCACGCTTGACATACAAGCGGGCCACAACATTAGGTACTTCTGCACAATCAAACAAGAGCCTTTGAAACGTGAAATGTGGAATTAATTGGCATTTTAAAAAAAAAACTACTTTTTTTGTGGCTATGAAACCGATAGAGTGTGCAGGATGTAGTGTACGCTTACATAAAATATGTAATAAAAATAACACACACTCCTCATGGTCAACTTGGGATCAGTGCACTCTACCAGTAGACCGCAGTCGACTTGTTGGGCACTCCTGTCGTAGATGTTGAGTCTATTAACTTTGAGTTCCAAGCTTTGGATGGTATTTTTCCCGATTTAATCAAAAAGATAATCCTTGAATACATATGTAATCATATTTGGTGTTCCCTATGTGATATTTGAGGTGGCCTCAGTACTTATCTTATCTTAGCTGGTTGCCCGCTTTGTGGTGTGTGTGACACAAAATATAACTTTTCTTTCAAAAACAAAAGGCACACTATTGAAAATTTCAGGTTTTCAATTGTAAAAAGTAGCCTATGACTTCAAGTCAAAATCAAGTTGTGTTTTCTGTAAGTGTTAGCCTAGCAAGTCGCAAATTCTACAATTGGTAACTCGAGTCTGACTCGAGCGCTCCATCCATTATGCATGTATAGTATGTCATCATATCTTGTCTCACGTTGTTGGCCAGTATTATTTGCTTCCTTAAAGTCTTGATTGGAACAGTTAGGACCCAACTGGCATTCCTTTTTTCTGAGAGAGCTCAGTATTGTTCATTCGGTAATTTTACCGATTCGACATGTCATCATCATTGCTCTCTCTCTTTTTTTATTTAATTTTTTATTTTGTATGTGCATGAGTATGTGCACGTGCGTGCGTGTGTGTGTGTGTGCATGTGATTGTGTACTCATTAATTCATCTAAAACCTATTACAAATCCCATACCAATCACCTAAACCGAATACTTCAGAATCCAGCTAGAGTCGTGAGGTTGTCAGGAGACCCGAGGAAGGATCAAAGAAAATAAAGGAAAGTGAAATCCAGCACCGACAGGACATCACCTACTGCCCACTGGTTTACCAACCAGAGTCTTTCACCAACCCCAGAAACATCTAAATTCCAACAAATTAGGGAGACCTCAAGAGACCAAAGGAGAGACTGAGGAAAGGAAGAAAGGATAGATGAAGCAGAGTGAGATCCACAGACATCAGCCTCCACCAATTCAACGACCAGAGGAAGAAGCAGATTGTGTCTGAATTTCGATAGATGCTGGTGTGGTGGATGTGGCATGCATGAAAACCTCCACCATAGAGGGGAGCCGTCAACCCCGGCCAGGACAGAGCAAGCACAACCCCCAGGGCCCCCGAGGCCACGGCAGCGCTGCCAACTGGCATTCCTGAAGAATTCATTGTGGTTCAGTTTTGTGTTTCTCCATACTGACAGTCAAGGCTTGTGTCAACTCCCCATTTATAAGAACAAATTGTCCTTTGTTTTTCTAACTTTTGTCATTGCAATGTTTAGTTACCCAGTCTTACCTGTTTAAGATTGATCCTACTTTATGCTTATGCAGCTTTAGCGAGACTTAAGTCTTTGCCAAGTTCCTAGTGTCCAAATAGTATATGAATAAAGAGTAACTAGTACAGTAAGTGTCTGGGATCGTTCAACTCTTTGCATTGTTCAAGTTTAGCCATGGTTTCTTGTCAGATGAGAGGTGGTGGAATGCCAGTTATACGATATAGCGCTGGCAAGGAGCCCGTTATTATCTGTGATGCTTTGTTTAGCTTTGTATATATTTTGTAGGCGTCACATGGTTTGTCAGTGGTGTATTGGAACAGTGCTACAGCCGTCTGCCTCAGTGGTTTGGAGTTTGCTGCCCGATTGGTAGTGCTTAGTGACTAAATGGAGGTTGGTCAGTGATGTGAGTTTTCCTTTCAGTCTGGAGATTTGCACTTTGAATGGGAGCGTTCTAATCAAGGCTTACTCCTAGCTAGACTGGAAATTGTTGTTTCAATTCATTCTTAATTTCCTGTTGGCTTAATGGTTGTTCAAGTCGACTAACAAGAACTTGGGTTTTGCTTGAGTTTGCATCCATAATACACAGGAGCAGGATTTATGTTGGTCACAAAAATAGAGTTTTGAGGTTTTTAGAGACATTTTTGTAACACTTTCCAGCTTAATAGAAGTAAGCAGTTATTAATTGTAGATATTGTGAGCGTACTTTTGTGCGAGTCATGGTTCACATATCAGGCAATGCTTTCTGGGAATAGTATACTCAGGACTCTTTTGTGTGTGTGTGCGTGTGTTTAGAGGAGGACAGGTTTAAACAACACCTCCAATCTTTTGCAGGGTTTTCCCTGTGTACAAAATTCAGAGGCGGCCACCTCCACCTTATTTGATTGCCACCTCCACTCTGTGTGACTGATAATGAAGGAATGCTTTAACATGATAATAGTCATGGTCTTATTGGAACTATTGTTCTCATTATTGGAACATGGAATTGTTATATGTTGCCTGTAAAAAAATTAAAGCGAGTCAGTTGAATTTACAGAAATACATGCACATCATGGCGCATGGTCAGGATTAGGGATGTTTGATACCACTTTTTTCCCGACCGATATGCAACTCTTGAGTAGTCACCGCTACTGATACCAAATACCGATACCACTAGTAAATAAAATTCCCCACCCATAAATAACAGATTATTTTAAAGAAAGGTATATATATCCAAATATATTGTTTTCCCTTAAAATTGCAAGTTAATGGCAATTTTGTATTCATATAATTCCTAATTTCTTGTCCCTGATCGTAAAAGATAATGGTATTATCATAGTCAGGATACCACCTCTGCCTCAAATTCAGCCAGAAAAAAACCCTGTTATGGCATTGCTTAAATTCCTGGTTGGTTGACTACTTCTGATTAGCTCTTATTATTATTAGGAAAATCTCATCAAATGGAAATAAAACAATATTGTATATATGTACCTAATGTTGTGGCAGATATGTTTTTTAAACAATTCAAGATTGATGGCTTCTCCAGCAGTCCTTATAAGTATTTATTCCCTCGCCTACTACTGTACAGTATGCAACATATCAGTGAATATTATTTTATCTAAATATTTTAAAATACAAGATGTCTAAAACCACAACCAAAACACTCTCATTTAAATATGTAAGATGTCCAGGTTTTGTGCGAGTAGAGGCTGTGAAATGGGAAACCACAATATTTGTTATGAATCGGCAATGTTACTATTTTAAGCGTGACAACCAAACCTTGAGACAACTTACTGCGCAAGAGTCAGATAAACAAATTGCATCCATTGTTGTTGCAGACACTTTTTTTTAGCATTATTTTTAAGTTGCTGTCAGAGAACCGAAGAGAAAAAGAACAACAGCTAATCAGACAAACACTTCTACAGTTTCCAATGAAAAACTCTTCCTTCATTCTTCAGTCTCAAGAACAATAGACGCTGACAGAGCTGTTGCTGGATCTGTGCTGCTAATTTGAGTGACTTTGACAACGTGACAGCGACCAGTTGTAATACAGCACTGGACTCGCACAGCAAGAAAAGATTTCAACACATACTACAGTATATCCTGTTCAAACTGTATAAAACAATCTTCACGCAATTATATAAAGTTTCTTTACAAAGTGACATTGCCAACAACTTACTTGACATGTATATCACAGCATTTTCTGCCATTGTCGCAGCTTTGAATGAGTGGGGGCCATTTGGTCTGCATCTGAAACTCTCATGTAAATGTAGTCATCGTTTCCTCTCCTCTCACACATTAAAAGGTGTAACGTGGTGGAGACTGCCGAATTTAAGCATTTTAGGTAGCGCTAACGTTTTTTTTTATCATGGAACATTCAGGAGATGACTGCAAGTGCAAAATGTCATAGGTGATGATTGATGAAGCATGACTCCTTCTTGTGACTGTCTCTAAGTAAGACCTATTCAGAAGCTCCAAAATTGCATCATTGAACACCGCAATAATTTTTGTATGCACAATACGGGATTTCACAAATGAGCGGGAACATTTGCTTCGCCCGGCGCCTCTTATTTTGCCCCCAAACATTTCGTGAATCAGGCCGGCCTTGGTTACTGATTATCATATTTGTTTGTAGGATTTCCTTTTAACTTTTGGTCAATGGAATAAGCAAATCAATTCCATATCCAACACTTTAATTCAGATACAATAATAATGTTTAATGTTAGCTGCTGAACGTTATTATTGTGCTTGTATTTTGCAGTGGTGTAGAATTGCCCCGCCAAATGTGAGTCATATCCTATTTAGTTAATCAAAACTGAACATTTCCTATACTTACCTCAGTTAGTGTTTATGGTTAGGTTGTGCAAATGTACCTAATGAAGTGCCCGGTAAATGTGTGTACATTACATGTTTATGTATGTGTGTACATGTAAATGTAGGGCTTGGGTGTTTGCCTGCACCCTTACTTCCCAGACTACCATCACATGACCGTCATTACTGTGATGATGCCCTTACTGCATCACTGCTATCATGTATTGATGGCGGTGATATGACAGTATGCAGGCCATCTTTTTTTCTGTACTTGGTGGATTGTGTTGTTTCTAATTCAACATTCTCTGTACTTTCTTGTGTCTCCTTCCTCCCCTTTCTCCTCCTCCCCTCTTTTCTGTCTCTGTGTTTTACTCCTAATGTACCCCCTCTTCCACCCCTGTAATCTTTAACCTCAAACCCTTCTCTTGCCCCTCTATGTCTTGTTTTCCCTCCATCAGGTGTCCCAATGACTATACGGGGGAACGCTGTGAAAACTCCGTCATGGCCGGTTTCTACAGTATGTCCATTTGTTCTTGTCTGTCTCCTTCCACTGAGATGCGGCATGCTATATTAGAAGGGTTGTACAGTACATATTGTGAATACAGTATACGCGTGTTTGCATGCTGTGTGCTCACTCGTTTCTCTGGTACTTCTCTGGTCAACACTTTTTAATTATTACATTTTAGATCATATACTATCTTAAATTGTTTCAAATGTTTACATTGGATACAGAGGATTTTATTTAATGGCAAACTGTACTTTAAAGATGGATGACCCATTGGTGTTGCTAAACCAATCAAGGCAAATCTGCAATCATGAAGCATAATACTGGACATATTATTTCATTATAGTGGCTAGGGGCTTTTTATTTCTTCAACCGCAGAGGAAATCAAAAGTCTTGTAGGTTTGAGGTATTTGTTAGTGGCGCTCTTCATTTGTATAAATAGATTTTTTTTACAAGGTTAAAGAGTATAACTGTACTCCCGTTTGTGGATAATACTTGTTGGAGCGTTCCTCACATTGATCAGAAGTGATCTGCGTTTAGGGAGGGTGTGGGAATTACATACGTCAATGAATTTTGAGCATCCGTCATTCGGCAACAATCATCAACTGTCGGGACACCCTTCCGTTATCGTCAGTCCGTCAATATGTCATTTGTTGATTGCTCAGCGGAACGATTGCCGAATTTATTGACGGATTGATGATTACATTGATGGATGAAAACCCCTTTCCATCACAGCTTAGTTCATCAATTTTTCAAAATGTCTCATCAATCGACAACAAAATGGACATCCGTCATTGATGGATTGATGGAATTCCCACCTCTGGATATCAGTCACAGTAAACAGTCACAGGCACCTATTTGCACCACCTCTCATTTATTTTCTTGGATGGAAAAATGAAAGCAAAAAAGGAGGCCTGGTTGGGGTGGTCCTTTTTTGTTCAAGTGAACAATGCACCTGACAATTAATTAAGGCTTTGAGTTTTCCAGGGTGAAAGCCAATATTTGAGAAAAGACAATATTATTGCTCCAACCTGTGCAATTGGACCAGAAGTGTCAATTAATGTCTTTATATGGAGAAAAGTCTCATTCTATCTGACATTGTTTTGAATACCTGCCAGTCACATTTGCTGTGGGTGCAGTATCTCATACATTGGTAAGTGAATTAAACTAAAGTGGGGCGCTTTAACAAGCCAAGTAAGGTAATGAGACAAAGAAACATCAGCCATTGTTACTGATGAGGGCTTTCCCCTCTGTGACATTGTACCATGCATCTTGAATGGAGGTTGAATGAGGATAAAGCCTACAACAGGCACTGTTGTTTTCTTCCTCGGCATCAATGGGTCATCTGTTACGTGATGTCATCTGTGCATGAAGCTAAATTGTAATATAGTGCTGTGCATGTGGTTAAATTAAAGCAGTATAAATAGAAAGATGAGAAGACAAATCTTGCATCTGGGAGATGGAAGGTGTCTTTACATAAGCAGTAAAACCAAGCCTGGCTCTGTCTCAAGCATTAACATCTTTTTAGGTACATACAGTTTAAAGACTTCTACTGTATGTGTAAAAGTCATATACATAAACAGATACAACATCACTCAATGCAAATAACTAAAAAAATATTCACTGTGATCTACTAATAGATATTTACTGTTTACATGCTCTGACATATCACCGATGGAATAAGATTGCTTTGCGTGAATAGCTCTTCTCTTATATCAACATTTGAGTTTAACATTGCATTAAAATCCAGTGAGTAAATAAGTAAGTCCAACAGAGCCAGTTTGCTTGTATCCTCTTGTCTCTTTGCCAACCCCGTTAACGGTCTCCTGGCTGGTAACTCTGGATGGGGGGAAAAAAATACTTGTGAAGACAACAAATTGGGGCTTGATTTGTTTCTCTTTTATAATTGCGTGAGCAGCAAAAATATCACACATGAATCAGAAACTGGCATTAGCACCAGATGCTGTGATTTTCATGCATTTTTAATGTTTTAAAAAGAAAATTAAAAAAAGTCATATAACCTGCCTAGAGACCACTAAGGATATAAATGGGAAGTGGGGGTCTGGGTGTTCTAGGGTTTGGGGGGTATGGTTGTTGCTATCGTGTGTAATCCTTGCACTGTTGCAATGTCATCACTGCTTAGCTATGAGGAAAATTGATTGGAAGGTGCCAAAAATAATCAAATGTGATCTTTGACCGTTTTACAGCATAACATATATCAGTGATCCAACAATACCAAAATCTCACATACAGCTTCACGGTATTAAGGCCACCGTGTGGTATGATTAAATAATTCAAACACTGGTGTATGGAAGGTGCGAATGTTTGGTGGTGGTCGGAGGGGCCGTAGGCGCACACTGGCAGCCACGCTTCCGTCAGCCTGCGCCAGGGCAGCTGTGGCTACTAAATTAGTTCACTGCTACCAGAGCGTGAATGTGTGAGTGCATGAATAATGTATCCATTCCAATGTAAAGCTTGCCAGCATATTTAACCCTGCTGTTATAGGCTTCACCATCTTTGGAACTTTTGTGCACAACCTCCACCCGGGGACCTGTCTGATGTGGTAGACCAAGGCGTCGATTAATCTTGTGTTTAGGGCCTGTTCTTGTGCTGCTATGATCACTGACTCTGTGCAATCTTTCAGCCCTGTTTTCTTGATGTCAGCCACTTTGTCAATTTGTCAGTGGTACATGCCATGGGCTTGTCTTTCCATGACAGTCCATCTGGCTCCTTCTCCTTTCTGGGTTTCTGGCACTCACTAAGCACGTTGTCCTCAGGGGCCATTATCTTGATGTATTCTTGAAGGGCCTGTGGTTTCCTCCTGCAAAGTGCACATGATGCTCGCCAGTCCATGGCCCATCTTTCCGCTTTGTGTACAGCCTCATGATGCTGGACTTGGTATGCAACCCTCCGTGGATTGTAAGGAGCTTTCTTGTCTTGATATCAGTGCCTTACATTTCTAACTGTGTCTAGGGTGTGATGCCAGCGGGGTATCTTATTACTGGCAGGTCAAAGACGTTACTGACCAGGATCTTATTCTTGCCGTTGAGCTGACTATTCAGGATCTGCCCCATCGGCTTTAGGTATTTGGCCATAGCCGCCGTTCGAACTGCATTTTCATGGTCGCAATTTGCCTGTGGAACTCCAAGATATTTGTAGCTGTCCTGCACATCTGCCTGCCTGCAGAGAGAGAGCGAAAGAGAGCAAGACTATCAAGAAGTTTTACTTTTGAAATTGAAACTGGAACCTAGCACATTTTAGGCAATGTCAGACCTTATATTCGTGACTGAATAGACAGTAGTTCCCACATTTACTGTACAGGGTACTGTGAGAACGTGGATTTTGGTGGTCAAAATTGGAATTTGGACTACAATTTTGAATGAAAATGAAAGATGTCGTGGCATCAGATGATGTTTCATATAATAAGCTTTTTCTGTTTTTGTGCATGTCCAATCTTTGATAAGAATATTGCCGATAAGCCAAAGAGAAAAATTATAATGACAATTAAAAATAGCAACACATTACTTACATGTTCATTAAGGTAAGATTTGTAACACGTGTTGTTTTAGTATTTATGACTTGGACATCTTTTTACGCTTACAATTAAGTAAAATATTTATATAATTATCTATTGTATGCAGGTAGGTATTGCTGTTGTCCAATTAAAGCACATATCTTGAAATGTGCTTTTCCCCTTTCCATTCTAAAACAAGAAAAATACCATTAAAAAACAATAGTATAATTACGCAGGCAAACATATTCAAAATCCAAACATATTAAGGGACACATGGACTCTATTTTCTTAAATTTTGAAGGGTCCAGTCTGATGTTTTGTGAGTGCGGTAAAGTGTACGGTTTGATTTTAATCGATAATCCTCACTGCTAATCTGGATCACTTTGTAAGGACTACACACTGATTTTACGGTTTTGTTATTACTGTATAGTTGATTCCATCCTCAAGACTGGTCTTGTCCATGCTTTATTCTTGTGTTTCATTATTTTTGCATTGTAGTGTTCTTTCAATCTGTTTGAAAGAACACTTTCTGCTGTTTAAAGTTCACATTGACGCCGTACGGTCTGCTTATACAATGTTTAAAATGCAAAGCCTTATCGAAATGTAGATCAAGTGGACAAGAGCATCTCCTTTTTATTATTTTTTATTATTATTTATTATTATTATTATTTTATTTTTTTTAAGAACTAATGCATGCACAGCAACAGAAACTCATACAGTATGTAAGGTTCTAACAGCTTTGTGCAGGGATAGGAGATATGAGTGCCACAGAAATGCTTAACTATAGAGTAGTCGTTAGTTAAATGAGATACAGCATCAACTTCATTGTCTGTACATCATCGTCTGTACTCAGCATTTATGTTGGGCACCATCTCACTGCTTTTTCCCCTCTGTTATGTTTTTCTTTGGTGTTTCGTTTCTGTCCAATGTCCTATGAATAGGCTGTATTCAATATGGCAGTAAGTGATGTGGCTTCTTGTCTTGCTATCTTTGTCCGTGTGTCTCTGCATGGACTTTCCTGCCTGCTGATTTCTCTTTTGCTTTTTATTTGTTTGATTTTCTCCCTTTTGCTCTTGAGTCTTGTGTGTGCTTCTGTTTTTTTTTTCCCCCTGACATTTTTGGGGTTTACAGAGCTGAGGCTGTGTGACTTGTCTGTCTGTTACGGGACGGCACATATGTCAGTCAGCCTGACTGACAGATTCCAAAGCACTAATGAACTTCCTGATTCAGCGTATACAGGAAAGGAACATAATATACAGCAGATCCTCTCCAAAGTGGACATTACAGCTGACCCTTGTCTGTCTCTTTCCTTTCTTTACCACAACAACTTTCTGTGCTGGCAGAGCTTCTCAGAATTGAATTTATGGGTATGGAACATTATTATTTATTTTGCTGTGCTTTAAGCGTTTGCCAAGATTGTGTCACAGTCACACATTATCGTGCCACCTTATTTTTAAAAACCAACAAACCTGTCCCTCCTTTTCTTCCGCCCACTAACCTGATTTTAAGACTTGCAATCCCTCTTCCCCCTTCTCTGCATGCACTCTTCTTTATAGACTAACTTGGTTAAGGAGGAAGAAAAATGATAATTGAGATGAATAACTTAAAGCTAGAAAGGGCAGAGACAATTTTAAGGGAATGTAAAAGGCTTAGAATGGACTGGATCACGTGGAAGATCTGAACCACTATTCAACTTGAGGAAATGTGAAGAAATGTTGCTGGAAAATAGTTTTGCAAAGTGTTGCCGAGAGCTAGAAAAGCCATGACCACATTCTTTGTCCTAATTATTGTGCCCTTGATTGAGTCAGTGTCAGAGATAAGACAAAGTGTGGGCCTGTCCTAAATCACAAATTCTTTTGGCTCCGCTGAGCGAGCTTGCCTTCCCAATTCCCTTGGCTTTCTGTATCAGTGCACAATGATACATGCACAATGCAGGGCCAAGGCCACTGCTGGCTTGTCAATTCCCACTCAGGCCCTTTATTTAGAAACCATAACCTCCTTCCTGAAGGTGAAATGATAAATTAGGGGAAAATGACATAGGCCGTTTCTCAATACGTATTCTTGTCCGTACTTGTGATGTCTTAAAACGTCATCAGTCACGGCCCAAGTACTGTTCCAATTGCAAGGACGCAAAAAGCCATAAGGGTCGAGCAAAGAACGAACGCAATACACGGATGTTATTCTTACTGTGAGCTTCCTGGTTCTGACGCATTGCCGTAACTGTGTACCACATGACTAGATGTTATATAATTATGAGTAATATATTAAAGAAGTATAATTTGAAATTATACTTGGGATTTATCCAATTTAGGATTATATTGAGAAAAAAAAAGTTCTGGAAAGACATCAATGTGAGTTGCAGGTTTTGATCTGATTCTCCTGTAATTGTGGTACATCTGTAAAAAAATATCTTTGAATATATAGTAAATCATATTTAATATATATATTAATATATTTATATATAATATTGTAAATTACAGTTGTGTAAAAAAAAGCTAGATTTAATAAAGTTGTACTTTACACTTTAAATTTCTTATTATTTACGCTCATATAAAGGGAGGAATACTGTAGGCTACTTACAAACGTGATGCTGGTGGGGGGCAGCAATGCACATGCCGTGCCTAGTCGGATGGAAATGAAAGAAAGAAGAACAAAAAATATGCTTTTTTGCTGCCATTCGTTCCTTGAAGTATGAAATGCATCTTGGGATATTTTCTCAGCCAAACCTTTACCAAGTAACAATCGATGGATTCTTGGTTTAAGTTAGCAAAAAAGAACGCCATTCGGGAATTCCGTGTGGTTTTGGCTTCTGCATACTTCCGATTGGAACAGTACTTGGGGCGCCACTGATGACGTCTCATGAAATCACAAGGACGTAAGTAAGGTTTTATACCGAAGTATGTTGTACAAACACATTTTGAAACAACATACTACTCTAAAACTAGCATAGCTTATATGCACTGACCAGCCACAACAATACGCCCACTTGCACAAATGCACAGTAATAATGCAAGAGTTGTAGCAAATATTATGCCTTTACAAAAAGGTAGAGAAACATAAATAAAGAACAAATAATAATTAATGTAGTTGATGAAACATACTGAAAGCTGAAAACGAGGCATGGGCTAATTATTGGTATGGTGGTTTACCATGGTTTTATAAAGTCAAGGTTTCAATAACCACTAATACTGGCTGTTCTTTCTTTTTTGAGGAGACCGGTGCACAATATGGTTGGCTGCTTGCAGATTTGAGAAAAGTAAAGATTTAATTTAAAAAAATAAGAAAAATGTTAACATTCATTTCTTTATCAAACTGTTAAATGATTCTATTTTCTTTCTTTTCTTTTTACTATTGTATATAATTTCGAGGTTGAAATCAGTCGACCAATCAGGAGCGGGATTTTGCACAGTTGACCAATCAGAAGCGGGCATTCGCACAGTCGCCCAATCAGTGCGTTGGCAAGACAGAGACGTCATCAACACAACACACACTGAGGGAGTGGAGAAATGCAGCCGGGCAGCACTGTGTGGCGTGGTGTTAATTTTATCTGCCATTTTAAAATTTAGTCTCAGTTTTAATGCATTTTCAATCACGCTTGTTAATTTTGATTATAATTAGTCAAGCCCTTCCCTTTTTTATTTACTATAAATCTAGCATTTTAGTCCTTATTTTAGTCCAAGAAAACATAATTGTATTAATCTAGTTTTAGTCCAATTTTTTTTTAAATAAACTGTCAACGTTTTAGTCTAGTTTTAGTCAGGACAATCATGATTTAACCATTGTATTTTTTTTTGTCAGCAGATTATATTGAACATTTTGAATCTAAAACTATTTCACATAAAATTTTCTCTCATCTTTTTGATAAAAAACAACTTCACACACAATTACAGTATGTCAACAAGTGGCTACTATGGCTCCATGCCATGAGCTAGTAAATTAGCCAGCATTAGTTAGGGGTCAGATTAACATTATTGTTGGAGCGTTAAACCCGTTGGATTAATGTTACGTTATATATATATATATATATCGTTTACTTTTTTTTTCTTAACCTTTCACCGTGAATCCACCTCCTGTCTGTCCCATGTGTTTTTGCATGTTGCACTCGCTAGCTGCAGATGTCACAGTGACAGATTAGCAGAACAAGATTTTACAAAATCATATAATTTTCTTCTCATTTTTGTTCATGAACTAAAATGTCCATAGATTTTAGTCCTGTTTTTTTTAAGTGAAGTACATTTTTATCTCGTCTTCATTAGTCGATGAAAATGCATACTGATTTAGTCCCAGTTATTGTTTATTAATGAGGGCTTTAGTCTAGTCTAGTCTAGTTTTAGTACATGTGCTTTGACAAAATTATTTTTGTTTAGTTTTTTGTTGATGAAATTAATTAATTAATCAGGGAGGGTTCACCAATTCTGGTCCTCAAGGTCCATAGTCCTGCAGGTTTTAGATGTTTCCGCCCACTGGCACACCTGATTCATATAATGATCCTGATCTTTAGTATCAGGTGTGTTGGTAGGTGGAAACATCTACAACCTGTAGGACTCCCGACCTCGAGGACCGGAAATGCTGAACCTTGTGTTCCATGGGGGGGAAAAAAATCCTATTTTTACTAACTCAGATATTTAAAAAAATAAAATAAAAATATTTTACAGCTCTAATTTTAATACTGTGATACCTCAATATTTCCGTTCATGCCTGTGACTAATATTATTTTTTACTCTCTACATGAAATTAATTGAGGTAACCAAAATTTTAGCTACAGATGCTGCTTTTGTGCTGATAACATATTGTGCAAGTGGTCGTGATGTGGCTGGTGATTGTATTTGACAGCTGTGGTATTTTTTGACTGAGTGTGCTAATTTAGACAAATTTATTTTTGCAAGTGGAATTGGTATTTCCGTTTGTATATGACATTGAAATCTTACAGTGATTTAAACTAGGGCATGACCGACAAGCTTTCAAAATCCACTTTAAGTTGATGAAAGCACAGTCTTATGTTAGAGCTTCTGGGGACCAGTTTCACCCTCCTGGACTTTCCCGTTTCCCTCTCAGCCCTGTCTTGCTCCTATTCCCATCATGTTTCCTCCCAATGCTCCTTATCTCAACCCCCCCCCCCCCCAACCACCCCCACCCCCCTTAAACCCTCTCGTTCCCCTGTCGTTGTGTTGTTGCACTTGCATTCCTCAATTTTCAGTGTTACACCACAGTAGGGCAACTTGAAATATAAATTTGGTAGAGCTCAGTAATATACAGGGACTCTGGGCAGTTTCACACTAACAAACTTATATATAGAGTTTGACTATTTAGCTGTAGTGCAGAGAAAAGTATAAATGCAGTACAGTAAAGTATAACATAAGATAATGTATTACCCATAACAGGGCTCTAAGAAGTAAAAAAAAAAATACATATGACTTGCATATAGCACCTTAAATGAATTGCCAGAAAGCATCCAGATGTGTGACTCACTTATTAACAGTTCAGGTAATAGGTAAGATAACATTTAAAACTCACTATTGTCGATATCGTTAAAATCCTCTTTCGTGCAAATTGGATTAAAAATAAGCAAAATCAATTTCACGTAATAGTTTGGGATTTAGAACTTTGGCAATGCTGTATATTAACAACATTTGTGAACTAACTCTTAATAATTACAGAGTGAAATTAAAAGTTAATACATAATAAAAGTTAGTATTCTTCTAATTAAGTTTGAAAACATTCAATGCTATTATTGTGGTGTAAACGCTTCAAAAAAACATTTTATTTTATTTTTAGTTTACATTTATGCACGCATGTGTACAAATGTCTGTTCCCTCTCATAATGGTTTGTACAATGTTGTCTTAAGTGTGATAGACACATTATGTATGGCTGTAGTGCATCTAAAACTAACAGCCATAATAATTTTGCACACACTGCTTGTAAATCAATTCGTAGGTTTAGTTGTGTCTAATCTGAATATTTTCTTTCACTTAAGTTGGATAAATTTAATCATTAACAGACAGTGTAAACAGAAATAATCAGAAGAAAATAGGTCACATATTAAAGATATGAATGTGTACAGTGCAGCAATGTATTTTAACAAACAACAAACTATCAGGCGTTGCAGCACATAATGTGGTAACATGCAGTATGTGTGTGTTTCTGTGTGGATGTGTGTTGTGCATGATTTGTGTGCCTGTACTGTGCTTTTATGTCTGCAATGCCTAAATGTGTGCGTTGCGTGCATATGAACGTGTGTATATGCACGTGTGTGCGTTCTCTGTCACAGAGGCCGAGGAGCTCTACCAAAGGCGGGTGCTGACGATCACGGGAATCTGTGTGGCCTTGTTGGTGGTTGGCATCGTTTGTGTGGTGGCCTACTGCAAAACCAAGTAGGTCCTTTTCAATATCATGAACAAATAACTTTGCTTTGACTTGTGAGTAAAACACACTTGAGATACGAGCACTGTATGGTTGCAGTGAATTCAACCAAATTTATTTCACAAGAAGTTTGGCGTGAGTGTAAACAATTCTTAAAAAAAAAAGAAGTTGTGCTCATAAATATGTAAACTTATGAGTGTAATTGTACAAAAGCGACAAAAATGCTCTGAATCGTCACCAAAATTCACATGCACATCTCTACTCGGGTCCACTTCAACCTGAAAATATCAAAACAATTGCCACAGTATTTTGGAATTTATGGGCATTAAGCCTTTTTCTCACCATACAGTTATGCTCATAAGTTTACACACCCTCTAGGGTATGTAAACATATGAGGACAGCTGCAAATGGACAGAGTGATACATAATGCCACAACAAACTAATGTTATGTGACTTGTTACATAAACCGACTTACTTTATTGCATATCCCAAACAAAAAACAAAAATAATAATAATAGACTGCTAATGGTCTAAATTGTGCAAATACTCATCTTGAGGACTTAAAATCTATGCCACAAGTTTAAACTAAGAATAAATTCTCCTCATATTTTTTAGTAGTCAAGAGTTGAGTTTCAGCAGTTTGAGTAATTGATTTAGTCTACATGAAGCATTTTGCCAAAGCAGATGTTTATGTAACTTCCAGGAAGCACAGGAATAGGATGCAACATCACCTCCATCAGAACCAGAATCAATGTGTGGAGCAACCCAACCGCATGCTGGCCAACGGGCCCAACCACCCCGGGCCTGGTCCCGAGGAAATTCCCATGGTTGATGTGAGTCCAAACAGTAGAAACATACAGCAGAGACAGGTACAGGTAATTCTGATGTCAGAATCAATCAATAGACATGTTGCATTCAAGACAAATCGACACATACAATACAACATGTTCAACTCGGAATTTCGTTCCGGATCCATGTCTAATTAGAACCACTTACATTTGACTCTTTCCTGGTTCAATGCTGTGACAAGCCCGCACTATTTACTATTGCAGCACAGTGCTCTTAGGTCAAACACTAATTTAAGCGTTCTATGAGTTGCACACTGCATGGCACAATACAGCTAACGATGCATGCTCATGAACTGCTGATTTTTATGGGGTTGGGCGGGTCTATTGAAGATACTGTATGATCAGACATCCTTGCAGGAGAGAGTTTTTTTTTTTTTTTTTTTAAATGGGCAGAGATTAGTATAAGAATATTAAACATTTTTCAAAAAAAACATCTGTACATTTGTTTTTAAATGTTCTAAGCCTCCAAATGCCTTTGTGCCATTTTGCTCAATAAAAGGTGTGTGTACGTGATTTACAGTACATCTCCAAGAGTGTCCCTACCACAGAGTGTGTGATCAGCCACGGAGCTGAAGGTGCTGGCAACTACGCAGGCAGCAGAATGTCTACCCGCTCACATCACTCGACCACTGCCTCACATGCATCCAGGTAGCTCTTGCACACATCTTCTGCCAAAACATGTTTCATTCATATGCTTCTGCCCCACCAAACAAAACAGTCATTGAAGACAACTCATTCATGGACAGGTCAAATGTCACTTATAGCACTTCTCTGAAAGGTGGCGCACTATAGTCTCCAATGTTATCTTGTCCTAAAAACTGTGCCAGAATCGCTCTAAAGCACATTTGAAAGCAAAGTCAAATGAATTGGTATAGTAAAAGCATTTTCAGCATTTTTTTTAGTTAATCATTATTTTTTTTATTTGAGAACAAAAACTCAATTCATGAACAGTTTTTAAAAGGCATACTTATTTTCAGCTATGTTTGTAAATACTGCAGTAAATAGTACTGTTTGTGTGTACTACTGCATTCCCTTTGGTCTTTAATACATAAGTGAAATAATGCTCAGGTGCCAGACTTGGCTATTTAAGATGTCTGTGGTTACCTTTTACAGAAACTCGCACCCAGTAAAACCACAAAAGTGGATAAACATAAATCATTCTTTTGGTTAAAAAAATAAAAATAAAAAATCAACAGAAGTGTAGAGTACTCTGGGACATGGTGGTGTATCCTTGTAAAGTGAAGGATCAAGAGACACCTCATGAATGTAAATAACATAGGTTGCAGAAAAGTGGTTAACATTCAAATATGAGGGAAACCAAATGAAACGTTGCCAGAAAACATCGAGAAAAGTCAACGTGATTCAATGAAAGTGAGGTCAATTTGTATTGGAACGCAAATGTGGATGTGCTATCCGTAGTATACCACATTCATACATGACAGAGGCAATGTTATGGCTGCTTAGAAGTAACAAGCCAGAACATTGACATGGTCGGTACGTCACTATAAACATGGATGATGACAATATATAAACCGTGAAAGCTCACTTTTTTTTTTAAAAGCAATACAATGGAATATTCTAAAATGGACAACTCTTAACCCAACAGACCATGAAAATGAAGGCTCTCTTTTGGTTGTCATTCCTAAATGATCAATGATATATAAGAGAAAAAAAACACTTGTTTCTTGGGTGACTTAAATGTTTGGTACATTTTAGAGTACCAGTACTTTATCACAGTGCCAATCATTCAACATAAAAGTAAAGTATGACAAAGGCAAATGATCATCAAATTAATGATCTAAACAAGAGTTGACTTATGATATAAGTAGTAAGGGTGTACATCTCTCCTATCAAAGACAATTTGATACATATCTTGATACATGAGGTGTGATACGATTCAAGTACGGTTCGATTTTAAAGTGGAACGATTCAGTTCCGTTTGATTTAGTGAGATTATGATTCTTTATTGTGTGGCTCAGTTTGAGAGGGTATGATGCAATGAGTTTCTTGTTGTGATTTTACATACATATGAATGATATACTGTAAATGTGACATTTTCTTCCTCTGATATATCTCTCCAATAAAAGACAATAAGATACGTATCACAGTATTTTAATCACAATATTTTAAAGTAGAATTAACTCACATATTTAAAATCAAAACAGATTTTCTGAGTAATATTTTTTTTTGTTACACCACAAATAAATCAAGCATTTAAAAAGTTTTCTGTAATCACCTCCCTCAACCCTCTTCTCTGTCCTTATGCCTTGCCAGTCCTCTGGTAACCTTTTAAAGTAGTTCTGTACTTATATCTGCAGACACGAGGAGCAGACATGGAGCATGGAGCGAACAGACAGCATGAATTCAGACTGCCAGTCAGGTGGCCTGTCCAGCTCTGTTGGAACCAGTAAATGCAGTAGTCCAGCTTGTATGGCAAGGAGAGCCCACTGGGGCTGTACGGATGTATCCAGTCCAAGAATGCAGTATGGAGATTCCTACGACTCACTAAGGGATTCACCTCACAGTGACAGGTAGCAAAGTCTGATACACTGTCACCACTGTGTTGATAGGAGTTGAGATGCGTGCATTGCTTTTACAAAAACACTAATGTGATCATACAATGTTTATTTGAAGAAATTTGCTTTGATTTTGAATTTGGTGTATAAAATGGATGGATAAAAATAATAATATTCTTTGTTATTCCTAAATTTGTTGTGCTGCATTTTTTTTACCTCAGTCAACCTGTCAAAGAAATTTCAATTTGCATTATGTTTGCGCATGCGTGAAAATCAAGTTTGAAAAAAAACTTGCTACCAAACAAAGCCGTCCTTTGAATGGCGCTGAATGGAGTGCTGAAAGTGTTTGCGTAACTGCACACCTCAAAGCTTGCAAGAATTGTTTAAACGACTTTCAGCCTTAAGTGACAAAACGACAGGTGCGCTTGGTGCCATTCTTAACTGTCCTAATGGAGTTTATCGGCAAAAAAAACACCATTGCAATGCTCGAGAAGACAGAAGTGTACGCTTGTAAACCTCCGTTCACTCTTCCCAATTTCCAGACAGAAAAGGAAGATCCAAACGGACGTATAAGAGGCTAAAATTGATTTATTTTACGTTTATTTTGTCAATATCCTGAAAGCGAGGGAACAGGCGGAAGCATCACGAAGCTTGCTAGCGGACGTACGTGAAACCAAACTAATGGAGTGACAGCCATTTAAGAACCTGCTTTTAGCCCCAATTGACCCCTTCAGTGAAGAAAGCTCCTACCAGTCTGTTGAACGCGTCCCGGTGTTGTGTCTTTGTTCAACTCCCATTCAAGTGCACACATTCAGTCAAATAATAAACACTTAAATAGGCTTAACTGTCGTGTCCCGGCAGAGGGTAGTCAGTAACGACATGCTATTCATGTTTAAAATAGATTCAATAAAAAACATCAACTTTCCAACGGTTGAAATGGTCCAAATCAAGCGCTTAAAATTAGATTTTAATGACAAGTTGGTATCAGGCTACCAGCTGGCCTACCCATAATGCACCACGCTGCCGAGATGCACACTTCGCTTATTGACCAATGGGGTACAAAGGAATATCCACTCCAAACCTATAGGGGGAGCCTTGGAGTATCACACTCCACTCATTCTGGGGGTCTACTGTCCCTTTAAATCTTCTGCCTTATTGAGTCAGTGGTCACACAAACTCTGTTTAGTTTTTGGCGACATCAAGTGGCAGAAAATGTGTACATGTTTCTTCTTCTTTCTGCCTTAGAAGGAGCTGGCAAGTTGATGATTTAGTTCAAGCTTTTCGCTTTTTAACCACTAACATAGAATGATGCAATGATGCAGTGACATTGTAAAGGTTTGCAGTGATGTGGTTTGTTATTGTACTGTAGCAGTTTTATTAATGCTTATACTTTACTGGGGTATCCGTTTTTACCCTCTACATTTGAAAACAGATTAAGCGGTCCGTCGCTCTGGGCCCGGCGACGCGGTTCGGGGCCTGTGGGCCGCCGGGGTGCCCGGTGGTTCCCTCTCCCCTCCCCCTTCCTCCCCCTTGCTGCCTCTCCCTCCTCGCCTCTCCCCGCCCGTCCTCCGCCTCCCTGTCCCCTCTCCCTCGTCGCCCTTCCTCCTCCTCTCCCCCTCTCCTTGCGTCCCTGCCGCTGCCCCCTGCCCTTCTTGTCGTCCCCTTCCCTCCTCCCTTCCCCTTCCCCGGTACGCCTTCCTTCCCCTCCCCTGGGCCGGGGGCTCCATCCATGGCCCGGGTCTCGGTGCTATGGGGGCCGGCGGGGGTGGCTGGGGTTTGGTGTCGTGCCCGCCCCGCTCCGGTGGGCGTCCTGACACCTCGGGCGGGACCCAGTATCCGGGGGGCGAGCCCTATCGCCCCGCCGGACGGGTCCCATATGCCCGCCGGGGTCCTGGTGGGGTGGGTGGGGGCTTGGTGGGCCGGTGCGCCTCCTGCCCCCGCCCGGTTGGGGGGGGCCCCGCTGGTCACACCTCTTAACTCACTACACTAGGTTTGCACAATACACTTTTATAGACATATAGGGCACATAACACACTTTGGGGGGTGGGGTAGGGTGGAAACACCGTCTTCACCCTACAACTCCCCTCCAATTTTAATACACCACACAACTTGTGGGTGGGGGGGGGGGCTTGGGGGCTTGTGGGGGTGCCATCGGTTGGGGGCCGCAGTATAGAGCAGTGCTGCGGTCCCCTGTCCGTGTCGCCACCCGCCCCCCCCCCCCCCCCGCCCTATCTATTTTTTTTAATGCACCACATACACTCAGCAACATGCTTGGGTGGCGGGTGGATCGGAGCGTGGGAATATCATTTCCATCGGCTCCGGTTCACCTGCTCCTAATTTTAATGCACCACACACACACACTTGTATATACACTGGGTGGGGTCACATTCACGGTTTAGGGGTAGAGTTCGCCAGTCCGCGAGCTGGCGGACTCAGTAACAGGGGTTAATTTTCACAAAGAACGCTGGGGTGACGACCGGGGCCTTCCCCCGCTGGGCCTGGGGTTCGGGGGTGTCGGCCGCCCTCCGGTGCCCCCATCTCCCCCTTCTGCCCCCGGTGTTCCGTCCTTCCACACGGCGGGGGGTGGGGTGGGCGCGGCTGCCCTCTCCGCTCCGCTGTCCGGCCCCTCTTCGGCGCCGGTGCCTGGGTGCGGGTGGTCCCCGGGGGCTGGGGGTCGGGGGTTGGGGGGCTGCCGGTTGGTCGGGGGGGGGGCGGCTTTGTTGGGGGGGGGCGGTGGTGGGGGTTGCGGGGTGGGGGGGTGCTGGGGGTGGGGGGTGTCTGGGGGATTGGGGGCATGGGGGCGGCTGGGGCTGGGTTGGGGTGGGTGGCGGGGGGTGGATGGGGGGCGGGGGGTGGTGGGGGGGGGCGGGGGTTGGGGGCCGGTGGGGTGCCTGGTGGGCCTGCAGTGCCCCGTCCTGCTGCGTTGGGCCGGGGGCGCGGGCCGTGTTGGGGCGGGGGGCGCTCCTGCTCCTGGGTTTGCTCTCCGGCCGGTGGCCCTGGTGGGGCCCGGGGGTCGTCCTTTGGCGCTGCCGCGGCCTGGGGGGCCCTGAGGTGTTGCGCTTGCTCTGTTCCGGCGGGGGTCGACGGCTCCCCTCTTTGGTGGAGATTTTCATGCATGCCAGATCCACCACACCAGCATCTACCGAAACTCAGACACAATCTGTTTCCTCCTCAGGTTATTGAATCGGTGGAGGCTGGTGTCTCGGATCTCACGCGGCTTCGTCTGTCCTTCCTTCCTTTTCTCGGTCTCTCCGTTGGTCTCTTGAGGCCTCCCTGACTTTATGTTTTTTGGATTTGTTGGGGTCTGGATGTTTCTTGGGCTGGGGAGGAGTTCTGGTGGGGGGTGTCTGGTCGGTGCTGGATTTCACCTTCCTTGGTTTTCTTCGGTCCCCTCGGGTCTCCTGGTGTTCGATTTAGGTGAACGGTATAAGATTTTTTTTTTCTAATAGGTTTTCTGGTGAGCTAACAAACACACGCACGCACGCACGCACACACACATACTCACCCACACACACAAAAAAAAAAAAAAAAAAGTATGTATGTATGTATGTATATATGTATATATGTATGTATATATGTGTATATATATATATATATATATATTTAAAATAAAAAAAAAAAAAAAAAAATAAGAGCAATGATGATGACATTTCCGAATGAACAATACTGAGCTCTTATAAAAAGAAGAAAAAAAAAGAAAAAAAAAAAAAAAAAAAAAAAAAAAAAAATGAAAACAGATTAATGTACGTTCTATCCCTTAGTTTGTCACAAGTAAATTTCTTCCTTTTTTTCAACCTCTTCAGATGATGACACAATTAAGAAAAAAAAGATGTACCGGTAAATAGACTAAAGAGGTCAATTCAGTTGTTGTGATTTGATTGGTTGGGATCTTGGGGACTTATAAGGCTGGGAAAAAAACAGGAATAGTCAAGACTGTGGAACTTGAACCAGGGAGCATTTCTGATAATTGAAGAAGCCATTACCATCCGTGGCCTTATTTAAAATCATTGTTTTATGTTGTCAGCTTTAAGAATGAATGATCGTGGCGTCGCGTTTTGTGTCACCCTCCCTAAAAAAAAATCTGAAAACCATGTAAAAGTTACGACTTTGATCTTGTCCCATCAGAGGTCACTACATGTCTTTGGCATGATTTATTTTTCACACTGGATAACATTCCTGACACAACCTGCTAGTAATTGGAATGTCAGTTCTTTTCATGGTACTGAATCCCATAATTCCAATCCGTCCATTTTCTATGCTGCTTGTCCTGTTCAGGGTCACTGGTGAGTTGGAACCTTTCCCAGAGGAATTTGGATGAAAGGCACCCTGGACTGGTTGCCAGTCGGTTGCAGTGCACACACACTTTTAGAGACAGAGGATGATTCATGCTCACATTTACACAGATGAACCCACAATTTTTGTGCCAAAGTCAGGCAAATGTACCACAACACCATCAGTGACAAAAAATATTCATTCAAGAGTCAGCGCTTTATCATTAAGATGGGAAACTGATTTGTGTGTGAACAAGTTTTCATTGTGCTGAGTTATTGTATCTCTTCCAGTTTATACTTATTCTTTTACTAGGCGTTGACGCTGTACTTTTCTACTTAAGAAAACAGTATACCTTTACCCCCTCTGAGGGTTTTATAACTAGACAAAGAGGGGGGGGGGGGATCACAAATGTATGTCACTCTGTTTCTCTGGACACATTTAAAGTGAAAGTTGAAAGAGTGAATAAGGTGAATGAGTGAACACTGCGACGATGTGCTGACTGTCCGTCCCCATGCAGGTATGTGTCCGCGCTGACCACACCAGCTCGCTTATCTCCGGTGGAGTTCCACTACCCGCCGCTGCCGCCCCAGGTTCCCACCTTCCACATCTCCTCACCCAACACAAGCCACGCCCTCTCCCTACCACCTGCCGCTGCAGCCTACCACAGAGACGACGACCAGCCGCTACTAAGATGCCCTGATGTATGTAAATCTTACAGAATGATGGATGATTTTCTTTGGGTTATTCGGCTCTCCTCCGCATTATAATAAATACATTAAATACATTTTTTTTTAAATAATAATAAAAAAAAAGAAAACATGTTCAACAAGCTCCATTGAAGACTCAAAATTAGACCTCAGCAAATGACGGCCCATTGGCCACATCCGGCCCACCCACAGTCTCTGACTTCATCAAGTCGAAATGAAACATTAACTATGCGATGCTTTGATTTGATGTGCAAGTGTGTGGGCGGTACCAGCTAGCAAGGGCAATGACTTGCGTCTTCAGTGCTGCTGACTTCGTGACTTTTCCAACCCCTCAAGCAACTACGTTTCAATAAAGCAACTCACCACAATGCCAAATGTTGTGCTCAAATTGCCAACATTCCTTCATGGTAGAAGGAAGATGACCAGGGGTTTGATATTTAACACAAGCAGTGGCTTGTTAAATTAATATAATAGATACTTTGAATACATTATATATCCAGTTAAGTATGGCCTTTTGCAAAATCAATTGCCTAACCCTCAATTGTCCTAAAAGGTGTGAGTGTTTGTTCGTCTAAATATGTGCCCTGTGATTGGTTGGCAACCATTCCAGGGTGTACACCTCAAACCCAAAGTCATCTGCCATAGGCTTAGCTCACTTGTACTCCGCGACCCTGAATATAAGTGGATGAATGTATGAATATATTTTTTTATCTTTTTGACTGATTGGCTTTGAGAAAGTTTTACTTTCAAGAAATGGAGGTGTCTTTCATTAGCCTGGAAATGATTCAGGGTTGACAAGACTGACGGTCATTATAACGTGCAGCAAAATATTTGTCATGAAGAGCAATTTGTCGATACTTGTGTTTCACCACGAGCCATATGAAAGATTACGAGGAAAACTATTCACGGCTACACAAGCACGGCTACCGCTACAGGGGTCTTTTCACACGATAACACTAAATGAAACTTACATGAAACCCTTGCTTAACGTTTTGACTGCCAACCATTTTCAGAAAAGAGAACATGTGGGTGCCAGCTGATTTAGAGCATTTTGACTGATCTTTCAAGGTCCACAAAATTGTTTCTGTTTGGACTATGGAAACACAGATTCTACCAAATGAAAGATTGAACTCTCATCTTTCATCAGAAAAAAAAGCTAGTTTCTACCTTATTCCGTTTTTCAGTAATCAACAATAGAAAATAGGTTAGTTTCACCCAAATGCTCTGTTTTGGACTAAAATACGTAGAAATCAAGCTTTTTGTGAAAGGATATTATTTCATGCACTCTAGTGAATTTTTTTCCATGAATGATGCCACAAACACCTAAACAGTGCTTTACTTCTGTAAAACACTACTACCAACAATGAAAACGTGTTTTTTGATAGCAAAATAAGTTTATTTACATTCAACAGTGTAACAATTTGGCAAACTATTTACAAATGTGTGCAACTGTGGTACTATTTACAATTGTGTGGATGTTTCAACTACACAGTTTTTCTTTTTGTGAGGTATATTGTGTAACACTCCCCTGCGTGCAAGGGGACGCAGCAGGATTTGCACCACAGATTAGTTTCACTGCGATTGCCCCTTCGCGTGCAGACCCTACAACACTTTCATGCCGGCCTTTTTTTCCGGGGAGTAGCAGGTATATACTGCAGTGTGTGTTTGACCATGTTGCCATCAAGTCTACTCTCAGGATCATGATACGGTGACCTGGTGTTACGTCTGGCTTCCTCATGTCCTTCGGTTCCTATACCGGGTGGTAAGAGATGTTCTGATCCATCTTATCCACTCCATTCATGATGGCATCGTAGTCCAGAACCAGTGTCTTCTCCGTGATCAGACTGTACCCACTCCTCCGATGAATATGCATTGGACTTGTGTACTCTTCATCGTCCGATTGAATGTCTGCCTGTGCAGAAGTGCTCGGTTGTGCACCACGTTTTCCGGCGTTAGCATCGCTAGCCGGTAAGGCTTTACGACGTGATCGAAGCCGCCGCGTCAACGCTTCCAACTTCGGCGTCAACCTCGGAGTCACCATCATCATCATCAATGTGCTCTTTAGCACTGGTCGATGTTTTTCGTCTTTGAAAAAAATGCTCAAGCGCGAGCAGCTCGCAACCGGTCGCCATTTTCGCTTCCTTAGCCATTTTCCCCTCAACACTCAAGCTACACCTCACGTCTTCTACTACTGACTCCTACCCGATCTTGTCCAAAGAGAGTCATCGCTGCCATCTAGTGCCCATAAATAGTCATTATACTAACTCGATCTGCTTGATAGTTTGAGCACAGCTGGCCAAGGCTTTCCTCCACCCGTTTCCATTAAAAAACATAGTTAACGTCTTTTAACGTTTTTGGAGGCACTCATTTGGATTTTACTAAACGTTATTAAACGTTTTTGGCGGTCAAAGAGTTAAGTTAGATTGACATTTCACTGCGAATTTTTTTTCCTGTGTGCTTTGCTTTTGTTTCATTGTTGATGTTTCTGACAACATGATGATGCAGTTTGCAGACCAATCTTTGAGTAGCACTTGCAAAAATACCTTATGAGAGAAAAGTTGTATTTACATTCTAACCGATGAAATTTGTATTTAGAGCTTATCCCACACTTATTTTATACTAATTGGTACAACTGGACGTTACACGGTGGTGTTTTTCGTAGAAGAAGAAAATAATGATAAAAGTACGCAGCGGAAAAGTCAACGTATTCAATTTACAGTCTGGCTCTGGCAACGCAAGATGGCCGCCGCCGGCTTCACTTCTCGCTTGCAGGTTATTTCTTTACGTCCGTGCTGTATCAGTCTGCGAATCCGCCTTAGAGTCTGATTATGATCTTTTTTTGAAGCCTTGATCCAGGACAGCATGGTAGCGTTTTTATTCCATTTTCTCAAGCCAAGAGCTACAGTTGTACACGCGTTCGGGTCGCCTAGCATCAGGCTAGCATCACGTCTAAAGCAAGCGACTTGGATGACGTAAACACGCTGCTCTTGTAAAGCACATATCTATCTATATGTCTACTGGAGTAAGTGTGCGCTTGGTGATGTGTGCATGGACTTTTGTAATGTTCTCGTGCAGTGTGTTCTTTAACGCTGATTTAACACCAAGTTAAACCGGAGCCAATGAAGACAAAGTAGATGCAAGTTGAACATTTACTTCCACAATTCTTCAGACAGGACAGTGAAAACTGAAAATAGCAATACAAAATAATCACTTACTTGAGAAGCATAAATCCACTTTATATTATGCGCAAAAAAATTAGTAAACAATCTGCTCCTAAGCAAATCACTATTTCAAGGAAATGTCATCAAATAGCCCAAAATATTTGTATTTATTTTAACTACCCAAAAAAGTATTTGCAAATTTTTTTTTAAACAATCTGCTCCTAAGCAAATCACTATTTCAAGGAAATGTCATCAAATAGCCAAAATATTTTTTATTTATTTTAACTACCAAAACAAAGAGAAATACTTGTAAGGTAAAAACGGATGAAAAATAACTATTGCCTTTAGGGCAATACAACTATATAGCATGTACGTCCAAGGTTGAGCGGCACTCAGCGGAACAGCTTTTTAGGACCAAAACATGCATTGTAAGAATACCGGAAAACAACCTATTGACGTAATTTCAATTTTTTTCATTGTTCAATTTTTTTGTGCAATATTTTGCAGAAGAGACATGAAGCAATTTAAAAAATAAACAAGAGATGTTTTTTAGAAATGTTGTTTAGAAATGTTGTTTAGAAATGTTGTCTATACATAATTATTCTGTGAAACAAATGCAGATTTACAATATTTTTTTGTCGAATATGTTTAGATTTTTTTATTTTATTTTTTAAATACTGAAGGTATGAGTGGTATTGTACAGGGGGCTTAATAAGAAACCAAAAATGTTCACATTGTTTAGCCCATTTACTAGTACCTAGGCAGTACCTAGGGGTTTTAAGAAAAATTAGAATGACTGATTTACAGTGCATTTCAAACACAATGTTACTCAATATACTTCACATACTGTAATTACAAGTACAACTATTAAAAGTAAAAAATTAATAAAAATAGCTTACTGAAATTACCAAAAGACTGTACAGTGCATGAACAAGATTATTGAAGACATGATTTTAAAAATACTGTGAAATACCTTAACCATAGGATTTAAAAGCATAAAAGCATTTAGAATTTATTGGTATATTCTGAATCTTTATCCATTCATATTCTTCGCTCTGATAATAAATACTAAATAGTGATGGGGGGGTTCTATTATACACAGGATTTTACAGTATATTGTTAAAAATTGGTATGTGTGCATTTGCTAACCTCAGTGAAATATTGAAAAAAAAAGAGTCAAATAATTAGTTGTGCGTTAAGCAAAAATTTGTCAATTTGTCTTGTGTTTCAGGATCGCAGTTTGTACAGGCAGCCTCGACGACCGCGTCGGCCCTACCTGACAGAGAGCACAGGAAGTCTCCCATCCAGCCCCTACCATCTCCCCGATGAAGAGGCCTACGAGACCACGCAGGAGTACGCCTCGTCAAGGGAGCCCATCCGGAGTCGACGGCGCCCGCGACGCAACCGCCTCAATGGACACGTATCTCAGAGGTCGGCGGGCCTACGGGACTACAGGTCACAGAGCTTCAGCCAATCAGAGGAGGAAGAAGAGGAGGAGGAGGAGGAAGACGAAGCTCAAGGGGAGCGCACGCCTTTCCTCAGTATGCAGAACATGGACATGGACCTGCCTTTAACCGTGCCAGGTTTCCATTCATCGTCAGGGGCCGACACACGGACTCACCGCGGGCTGAGTCGGCCGGGGAATCGAAGCAACGGGCAGAGTCGCAGCTCACAGTCGCAGCGCTTCAAGTCAGACAACATGCCCCTTTAAGACTCCCGTGCCCGCCCCCTCCCCTCTCACCCATCCATCCAGCCCTGCCCTCCCCCCTCACACCACTCCACCTTGCACACACCTCTTCCTTCTTCTGGACTAGAGACCTGCACCAAGGAGAAATATTTTTATTTTGTATAACAGACTGATATTGTAAACAAATGAAATATTTATTTTCATTTCAGCAAAAATTGTCTACTAGCTAACAGCAAAGACTTTTTTATAATGGGGGGAACTATTTATATGTAAAGGTTTTTTGATTTACAGCAGTATGAGAGATGAAAATACGAGAATTACGTGCCAATTTTTTCACAAGTTAGATAAATAGAATAATATTGTGGTGCCTTTTGCTGTATGCTGAAGTCGGAGGTCCCATTGAGTTTTGTAGCCTTTCTTATAAAGACTTCTCATTTTTATAGAGACCGATCCTCTTCCTTACTTTTGCTTTCTTTTCTCTGATTTGGGATCCTCCTCTTTTTGAACTGTGATCTGATTATGTCATCATGCAATATTGAGTCCTTCTGTGTAAAAGGTGTCTGTTTACATAGTTTTGATTCACGCCAAGCGCTCGCCTCACAGAGACATTAGTCACTGGGTAGCTTCACCACTTTGGATGAACATGCGCCATTCATTTCCCGTCTCTGCTCACTGCCTGATTTGTTTCTCCTGTGAGAAGTGGAATTGTGAACGGGGATGCGACATCACATTCTCATGTACGTGATCAGGGTGCCGCCATAACACGGGTTAGCTTTTGAGAGTGTGTGCAGTCTGTATGTGCTTCATCAAGCCTCATGCGGTTGGTGTCTTGTTTTACTAGCACGTTCCTTTCACCGATCCTCGCGCTGCCAGAAGCTCCATTGCACTGACCCTTCCCTCGTGAGGAGTCACCGGCCAGGGAGCCCGCCCATCCACCCGCCCAGCCGAACCCATCAGTTGAAATCCAGCCTGACTCTGGCCTCCTGTGGACTGCCAAGCCCACATATTTCCTATGCCAGCAGCTTAGAGCCGCACTGTGTCTCAGGACTTCCCCATCACATCACCGCCAAAAGACTTGAGCGGAGAGAGCTCGTCATGTCAACAACCTCTCAGTTCGGAGACCAGAATCATACCCCCCTCACTCTCCTTAACCAAGTCTGATGCGTTCAGGTCAGTGCTGCGGTTTAGTATGCGAGTGAAGAAAATGGAAGATTCTTTTTTTAGTTTTTTTTTGTTATTGCATTCAAAGGTTGTCTCTGTGTGAAAGTGGCCATGCATGATGTAAACGAGACTCCATCTGTGCGCTTCTAATGCAGGCGCGTAGCACAGGATCATTTTTTGTTAGCACTAATGGAATGTTTGTGAAACTGAGAAAAGTCATCACCTTTACACTGCGCTCATGTGAAAGGCAGTGGTTCTTAACCTGGGTTCGATCGAACCCCAGGGGTTCGGTGAGTCAGTCTCAGGGGTTCGTCAGAGATCAAGACACACACCCGACTCATGATTTGTGCTGATAAGCCCCGCTTAGCCATCATTGGCTGCAGGTGATCACGTTACATTGCTTGGCCTATCTGTGCTGAAGGGAATTTGGTGCACTCGGTCGTCAACTTGATGGTACGTCGTGTGATTTCTGTACTATTGTAAGTCGAGAAGAAAAAAAAGTGGTCAGACGAGGTTGTGTAACAGAACGTATGGTGTTCCACAGGGTTCAATTCTGGGGCCTCTTTGTTTTATTATATCTGCTGCTCCTGGGTTAGTTCTTAACAAAACAGCAGTGATTGTTTTAAAGTGCTCTGTAAATATAGAGTTAAGGGATGGGAATCAGCGTTCTAACTCCATGATTTGCAATGCCAAGTTGAGCAATTCTAGTTGTTCAGCACATCTAGCTATCTAGCAAAACTAAAGAAACACGTATTGAGCTGCATGGAAATGGGGAATAGCCCGGAATACATTAACATGCTTTCTGAATTTAAGGTGAGGAGAGCCAGATTTGATGAAAAGTCTACTCTACATTCTAAAAAGAGAATTGTTGAGCCAATTTAAGATTACAAATTTAATTGTTGACCAATTACAAAAAAAACTTCAATTGGTAACACATGATTTAAATTAATCCAAAGTGAATATATTAAGTTTAATTAATTATGACTTATTCACTTTGGATTAATCTAATTCAATTGGGTGTTACAAATTGAAGTGATTTTTTTAAAAAAGTTGGTCAACAATTCAATTTGTAATCTTAAATTGGTTCAACAATTCTCTTTTTAGAGTGTACCTGTTTGTGTACCTATGTCTTGAATATGAAAAACGAAATAAATCATATTTTATTTTTCAATAAAGAAGCGTTCAGTGAATGTACATCGGAAACTGGTGCGGTTCAGTACCTCCAACAAGGTTAAGAACCACTGCATTAAGGCAAGGCAAGGCTGGCTTTCCTTTTCATTAGCTCAAAGCCAATCACTGGTGTAACACTAATTACTGCATCCTTGATATGTATTTTATTGCTTAACTTGTGTTGCTTGGTCATATTGACTGGATGCTGTTATACGTATGTCTACGCCTACCCCTTCATCATCCCCATACAATACATTCACGTCTTTCTTTACCCGTTAAGAGACCTTCAGAAGCATTGGCAAATCAAGGCCCCATCTTCTGCACACTATTATAGAAGGGTGATGATAGCAGAAACCTTTACATTTCAGACATGTACAGTGCATCGGGTCAAGAGAGCCCTCCAGGTTCAATGTGTCAAATACAATAGTCTTCACACTCCTAAATTGTTTGCGCACAGGAGATGCATGGATCACGGTACAAAAAAATATTTTAAAAAGAGGAAACCCATTAATTCAGGGGTATCATAGAATTATATATAAAAAGCATTATTTGGCTTCATGACTCTGAGGTCTGCCTAGTTTTGTCTTATCACTGTAACCAATCTGGGATTTGCAATGTGGAAGTGAGGGTAGTGTGCTTGTAGAGCTAGTTGAATTGTTAACACTCCTTCCTCTCTCTCCTCACACTTTCCCCCTCCAACCTCGACATGCTGCACACAATGCATACACAACGAAGCACATACACTGACATATAGGATACACACAAACACACACGACACCCTTCCATATCTGTGTATGTCACGCAGTTTGGCTCTATAATTTGTTCTTTTATTTTTACCAACTCCCTTTCTTCTCCTACCCCCTGCATGTCCTAGCGGTACTGGTAGTTGGGTGCATGGATTAAGCAGTCAGCAAACTGTTTTTTTTTTCCACTTGGTGAAAAAAATTAATGTGTATTCATTTTAACATTCAGCAATAAACCCCTTACCTTCATGTCCATTGTTCCTGGAATATACTAGATTTTTTGCAAGTTTGATCAAGAAAGAAAAACATGTAAAAGAAAAAGTCCAAATCACTCTATTCATATGAAAAATAAAACTTTATTCCTACCATTTTAAAAAAGGCCTGTCATCTTTATGAAAAAAATAAAGATGATGTTTCTTTCGCTTTAAGTCCACTACATGTTTAGGTGGTTCCTTCTTCATAGGATCTGGTCCAAGATGAGGTCATCAGTACATGCTGGCAGTAGTCCAAATTTAATAATACAGCGTACACAAACTAGTGATGGGCATAATTATTAATTAGTTATTGAAATGATTGTTCAGAATTTGGTCAGTTGTGGGAAATTAAGATATTTTTCAACAATTAAAGCAAATTAGAGTGGTCCGTTTGACTGCAACCAGCACCAGTCTCAATATTTAGTTTTCTGTCTTCAGAACAACATGACGTCGGCTATGGGAAGTTGAGCTACATCCATGCAGAACTCGGCTATGGTACAACTCCTCTCGATCCTGTTATTTCTTTTGAATACTAGCATGGAAACAGTACTTCAAAACGTTCATCAATACTCCCGTCCTAATGCAATCTATTTACAAATTGAGATTCAGTGGAAATAAAAAGCCCATCCCCGACACCAACATAATACTGAAAAGCTACTCAATTGGTCTGTAATGTCAGCGGAGACAAAATACTTTTCCATTTTTCGCTTTAGGTGGAGATCTTATATTTTTTGCAATAGTTGGCATGTTTTGAGTCCACATAAACAAGGGAAGGAAGACTGTCCGGGCGTTGTGACCTACTGGATCTTCGCTGTACACCCACCTTCCAGCAGTAAATATAAAATGTTCTTCTTCATCCAGGAGAATAAACGTTTGATACGGTGCATACCGCTAGTCTTTGAGCGATGTTTGTTCTTTTTATGTGGGTAAGGTGGAGGAACAGCAACACGTCTGCAACCCAGTTTGCTGCATTTCATGGCAGTCTGGTTGGTGACGGCTTGTAAGGCCTGATGGAATGTAAAGGTGAGGTGGGAGCCGTTGTAGATGTAGCTTCTGGTGATGAATGGATGCTTGAGAATTTTGCCGGGTGTAATTCTCTCTCTCTGATCCCACCTGAGCATTGCTTTTAACAGCTCAAAAAAACTGTCAACCTCGTTGTCTCTATCTGGAAACATCTAAATAGTTTAGAAACATATGTGAACAGTCAGACTTACGGAACTCTTAAAAATAGCATTCAATTTTGGTGAGGTATTGCTCTAGTGACCAACCTTGATCATTTCCTCCATAGAGCGTATCTTGAAACCCACAGCGGCGTCTGACTCGAACGAGTATTCTTTACGTGTCTAAAAGAGGGCGACAAATATTCACGACAAATTAGACAAATCCAAGGTTAACTTCAATTAAATTAATCACATTCAAGAGGGAATATTAAGAGATTTAAATCATTGTTACGGTAATTTTTAAAAAAAATATTTACCTTGAAAATCCACTGACCCAATTCGGTCTTCTTGAAATACTGCGTTGTTGCCCTTCCAGCTTTTAGAACATTGTCTGGCGGCAGCCCAAGGACACCGATCATGCATTCCAGCTGCACAGATCAAATCAAAATCATTAGAAGACTTTAAAATAATCCAAAACTCCCAGCTTGTAAAATGACATACTGTAAGTAAAAAGTGTATTCGAACACGCAAATGACATAGCTTAGTCCCATTTTCTGTGGATTAGTTTATGATGATACACTTGAAATGTATTATTAAAAAATACAAATCTGAGTATTTGATCATCATTCCTTGATTGGCCATATCATACCTTTCCCCCAAATGTGTGGACATTGGTTAACTTTATTTTAGGTTGATGTTAGTAACATGCCAATGCAGCCTAAATTTAAAAAAAAAAGAGCAACCTTACACCTCACATGTCCTTGGCACAGATAAATAATGTATTTCCTCAAAACAAGGCATTCATTCTCAGAGATGCGAATTTCAATTCATGGCAGGGTGTGTCAAACAACTGCCCATGTTTTCTAAGTGGTGCCACAGGCTGACTAAGTACCTTTCTTATGACACCTGTGACCTCTTTGAGCTCTATTTTCGTGTCAAGTGCAATGTGGCATGAGGCACAGTGTAAATCTGCGCAGACAAGCTAGATTTAAGCTTTGGTATTTCCACAGAAACATTTAAGTCAATGCTGCATCGTACATTTTAAAAAGTTACGTTTTAAGCCGCTGTGGGCGTGAACACAGCCAACTTGTTTCAGCGCAATTTAAAGAGGCTCCTCTCATTCCTTTTATATGCCATGCACATGTCATGACATGGCAGAAGGAGACACTGATTTGCTTGAGTCCTGCGGCATGTCGAGTTGTGTACAAGTGCAACTTTGTTTATAAAGAACTGCAAGCAGACCGCCACAGGCGGATGATATAAAGTTGGCTATAGGAAAATCACACATTTGGCTGTGGGATTAGGTTTAAAACGTGAATAAATATGCATTGATTGAATCGATTTTTTGAGAGATTGATTCAGAGTGCCCAGAATTTGCCTGCACCTGGAGTAAACCCACCAAAATTGCACGTTACACTACCTGCACCAATACTTTAGACTTCCAGCAGGCGTCAAGTTTACTTTCAGCCACCACCTGAGAATGTGGTGGCTGAAAGACTAAACTTTATGCCTATTAGAAGCAAGTCCAGTTTGTATAATACACATACTTACTAATTCATAGTCTGTGCTTCCCATGAAGGGGAAAATGCCAAGCACCATCTTTACTATTACAACAGCCAGTGACCACATGTCTATGGCCTCACCATAAGGGAGTCCCAGGATGATTTCGGGGGCTCTTTTGGGAGAAAAAAATAGTTTTTGTTTCATCAACAAAATAAAACAAGACAAGAGAAAAATAGAATAAGTAACGTACCTGAAATAAGCAACCTGTCTCATTATGACCTTCTTGGTTTCAGGTCGACTAAGAGACACACTGAAGTCAATTAGCTTCACTCTGAACGGCTTCTTTACTTGATCCACCAGCATGATATTGTCCGGTTTGACATCACCATGGATCACCCCCACAGCTTTTAGTGCATCAAACGCTGTGGCTAACTTAATAGCACCATGTATAGAATATATTATGCAGCAATGAAAAAACAACAACGCATACCAGTCCCTGCGCTAAAGATATTTTACTGTTCATCCTCACTTGCTGAATGATGTGTCTGATGTTCTTAAGATGAATGCGGCCATTTGCCTGAAAATATTGAGAGAGGCTGATATCCAACATTTCGAAGACCAGATACTTGTCAGTGGAGGAGCCACCATAGTACTTAACAATGTTGTCCCGATCCAGCCTAATGTCCATCAACAGCTGTAGTATGGATGCCTGGAAACACAAGTTTGATGATGTATAGTGCAACATCAGCCCTGTAGAGCCCAACACAACAGATGTGACTAAGAGAGAATATGAAAGCAGCTGTATAGCAGACAGTTTTTTTTGTAGTGATGTATGATATGAAAAATTTCAAACGATACAGATAACCTATAATTTCCTTTGTATGGTCGATAGCGATAACCGATAAATTTATGTTTTGATATTTAACATAGTCTTCATATAACCTGCAATTTTTGCATCCAGGAATCGAAAAACTGATGTTTTAGTAGTAGCTCTGATTATAACAGCAAATAAATTTGTCTCTTTTAAATGTTTATTTATTTCTAATATTTGTGGTCATTTGCTGTTCAAACAATAACGTCAAACATGTTTCACAGGCCAAACATTTACCATATGAAATGGTTAACAAATAATCCCCATAAAAAAAAAAAAAAGTTAATTTCAAAATTAATACAGAACTACAACTAAAAACAAAAAACAAAAAAAAACATGTATGTATATATGCATTATGCAATAGGAAAGCATTTATTCAACCATAAGTGCAATAGTGCATGAGGATGAGGTAGGTGAACGGTACGTACAATTATATGCATTGACATTTGGCAATCTTAACAACAAAAAAAAAGTGCATACAGGTTTACAGAATAACTGGTATTGGAGCAACTCTTGTGGGTTGGTGGCGGAGTATGTCGTTTCTCATGGTCTGGACGGGCCATGAAGGCAACAGACTTTTAAAAATAAATAAAGAAATGAATAAATAAGGTACGCATGTTGTGTTGTGGCTTGGTTACGGCTGACAGTAACTGGCATTAAAGAGTTGTTAGTCCACTGTTTGGCTTGATCATTTCACAAACACAACAGTATTAATGCTTTGACTGCACTGGGCATAGTAGAGAGTTCTCTGAAAACTTAAAAGTTAAAAATAAAATAAAATAACTTATAGCACGCATCCTCGAAAACCCCCACTCCCAACTGCGGTGGAACTTACATGTAGTCAGTTCTTGTCGATCCAGCTGTGGATATGAGTGGCAACAAGAATGTAACTTGCCTCCAAATGTGTTATTAACTTCCAAAAATCCGGGCTACAGAGAATGGCTGGTTGTCTAGCGCTAAGAATGCCATAACTTTGGCGTTAATGGCTTTAGGCTTTTTACCGTGTTAGGAAATGGTTTTATAGTTGTCAAACGCACGCTGAATGGGGACAGTCCCACATGTTGTTGTTGTTAGCTTAGCACTATTAGCTGCTGCAGCTGCTGCTTCATGTTTGTTCGTTCAAAATGGCTTTGCCGTGATGACGGATTTTCAGGTGAGCAGAAGCCTTCTTTCCCCCTCGGAATCTATGCTTTGATCGTCTGTCATGGAGGAAAAACAACCACACTGGTGAGAAGGACATGTTGATTGCTAAGAGATAGTTTGCTACTAGTGGGGGCCAAGCTCGATAGCCGATAGCCCGTGCACGCCCGTACAAGCCGTTGAAGTCACAGGGCGGCCATCTTGCTCCTCCCATCTCACGAGCAGACTACTTCTATACTGTATACGTACAAATGAGACATATACATAGTATTCATTGGCGTCACAGGATCGCGAAGCTGCCCCTCATGTTGGGTCAATTTACCACTGGTTTCAACTTTGCTTCTATTGTGTTTACACCGAATGTTCTTGTTATTGAAGAATGTCACCCCAAGCTTCCTCTAACATTACTTGTGTAAGCAAGATGTATGCGAAAGATTTAGCTCAACACTCTTTGCAGCGGTACACGTTGAAACGTTCGGTAAGTGGAATCGATTGGATTACAAACATTTGCAGATACTGCCCAGACTGGACGACACGGCAATGTATGTTCTAAGGTAGGATTGCTTGGCTCTCAAAACACGGACATTCCTGCTTCTTCTGTACTTTTGGCTTTTATTGGTTGCTATGTGTATTTATCATTTGTGAATTCGAGGTGAAGAATCTCGGGTTATTTTTAAACCAAGTTAGCTAGTTCCCTGAAGGCGCTAGCTACTAGCGCTAGAATGTTACAACAAAAACAACAACATTGTTGATTCATCACTTATTTTCGCTGCGCTCAATTGCCTCGTTAATGTCACGAGCTTCGGTGCGCAGAACGGTGCCGCTTGCGGCCTTCACAGACGCTAATTGTATTCTTTATACATACTACATTCTATTTTGTAATGTGGCTTTTTGCGTTTCCTTTTGGGTTTTATGTATCTAATTTCTGCATATTGTTTCTTCTGTTTCGGACCACACACACATACACACTCACTCACACACAATGCTCATGTAAATAATATTCCACCTGCCGCCATTAAAGCATTGAAGACATTCTAGACTCCTGACTCTGACCGGAATCAATAGTCCATAGCGCCCGCATCAATCAGCGTAATTCTTATAATTAATGTGGACAACACTACAAACGCCTTTTCTGTTTATGCCGCTTTTTCGGCTGAAAACGAGGAAGTATCGCGACATGTTTGTTGACTCGGAAGTTACGTTTAATCTCGAGAGGTTTTGCGTGACTTCCCGCCACATCGTGTGTAGTGTGATGAATGTGCAGTGTGGCTACACTCCACACACGGTACGTTCAAAACTTAGTCCTGTGATCTTTTTTCTCTTCACGTGTGGTGTGTCTCAGAGTTTGGAAGTCGGCCGACAATTTTAGAATCTTGCCGTGAGCTGGCTTTACCGTAATCAAAATGGTCAGAACACACTTTGGTAGACTTTGGAAATCCTTTCGATATATCTTTGTAGTTCCGGACACTTTGTCGTTCCCATTCGACATTCCATGGACCGGTGTACACAGGCACACATCCATCCATTCCAGCTGGCTTCGGGCAGTAGGCAGGATACACACTGAACTGGTTGCAAGCCAATCCAGGACACCGGCACACAATGTGGGGCAAATGACGGCATGTGAATACTATCTAGAAGTTTCATTTCACATCTTTGTTTGCCCAATTTTGCCCAAACGGCACACGTGTCCACCATTGTGAAGCGGTTTGTGAAAATCCGGAATGAACGAACAAAATTAATGAATCAAAGTAACTTGTAAGCAACACGAGCACTCCTCAGCATTTGCTTGTGTTGTCTCACTGGCTGTTTGCCCTACCAAAGGTTTGCTGGGTCGATAGGTGGGGATCGGTGACGTCATGTAAATACTATGTATACAGCTCGTAGGCCGTTAGTAGAAGGCCGGGGGGCGGGGTGGTCACTCTTTCTTAACAAGTAAAAACAGAAAAACAAAAAAACAACAAGTGGACCGTATGTGATGCTTTAAAGACCCCCTTTTTCTTTTATCGCTCAGTTCCTGAGACCCCAATTAGATTTTGGAAGAGGCATCTTTTGTTGAATTACAGTTATAATTCTTTAACAAAAAATACACAAGTTTCCTCCTGTAAACATCACTAAGCATATAATTTATACATGTTTTTAAGGCAAGGTGTACAATGTCTGAAGTCTTCTTGTTTGTATTCAACAAATTTAAAACATCATAAATAATGCTGTTTCTACTAAGTACTGTCTCAAATTTTCTCAAATTTCGATACTGTAAATGTATAGGATCGCATGCCCCCTGCCCTTCTTGTCGTCCCCTTCCCTCCTCCCTTCCCCTTCCCCGGTACGCCTTCCTTCCCCTCCCCTGGGCCGGGGGCTCCATCCATGGCCCGGGTCTCGGTGCTATGGGGGCCGGCGGGGGTGGCTGGGGTTTGGTGTCGTGCCCGCCCCGCTCCGGTGGGCGTCCTGACACCTCGGGCGGGACCCAGTATCCGGGGGGCGAGCCCTATCGCCCCGCCGGACGGGTCCCATATGCCCGCCGGGGTCCTGGTGGGGTGGGTGGGGGCTTGGTGGGCCGGTGCGCCTCCTGCCCCCGCCCGGTTGGGGGGGGGCCCCGCTGGTCACACCTCTTAACTCACTACACTAGGTTTGCACAATACACTTTTATAGACATATAGGGCACATAACACACTTTGGGGGGTGGGGTAGGGTGGAAACACCGTCTTCACCCTACAACTCCCCTCCAATTTTAATACACCACACAACTTGTGGGTGGGGGGGGGGGGGGCTTGTGGGGGTGCCATCGGTTGGGGGCCGCAGTATAGAGCAGTGCTGCGGTCCTCTGTCCGTGTCGCCACCTGCCCCCCCCCCCCCCCCGCCCTATCTATTTTTTTTTAATGCACCACATACACTCAGCAACATGCTTGGGTGGCGGGTGGATCGGAGCGTGGGAATATCATTTCCATCGGCTCCGGTTCACCTGCTCCTAATTTTAATGCACCACACACACACACTTGTATATACACTGGGTGGGGTCACATTCACGGTTTAGGGGTAGAGTTCGCCAGTCCGCGAGCTGGCGGACTCAGTAACAGGGGTTAATTTTCACAAAGAACGCTGGGGTGACGACCGGGGCCTTCCCCCGCTGGGCCTGGGGTTCGGGGGTGTCGGCCGCCCTCCGGTGCCCCCATCTCCCCCTTCTGCCCCCGGTGTTCCGTCCTTCCACACGGCGGGGGGTGGGGTGGGCGCGGCTGCCCTCTCCGCTCCGCTGTCCGGCCCCTCTTCGGCGCCGGAGCCTGGGTGCGGGTGGTCCCCGGGGGCTGGGGGTCGGGGGTTGGGGGGCTGCCGGTTGGTCGGGGTGGGGTCGGGGGGGGGGGGCGGCTTTGTTGGGGGGGGGCGGTGGTGGGGGTTGCGGGGTGGGGGGGTGCTGGGGGTGGGGGGTGCTGGGGGTGGGGGGTGTCTGGGGGATTGGGGGCGTGGGGGCGGCTGGGGCTGGGTTGGGGTGGGTGGCGGGGGTGGATGGGGGGCGGGGGGGGGGCGGGGTTTGGGGGCCGGTGGGGTGCCTGGTGGGCCTGCAGTGCCCCGTCCTGCTGCGTTGGGCCGGGGGCGCGGGCCGTGTTGGGGCGGGGGGCGCTCCTGCTCCTGGGTTTGCTCTCCGGCCGGTGGCCCTGGTGGGGCCCGGGGGTCGTCCTTTGGCGCTGCCGCGGCCTGGGGGGCCCTGAGGTGTTGCGCTTGCTCTGTTCCGGCGGGGGTCGACGGCTCCCCTCTTTGGTGGAGATTTTCATGCATGCCAGATCCACCACACCAGCATCTACCGAAACTCAGACACAATCTGTTTCCTCCTCAGGTTATTGAATCGGTGGAGGCTGGTGTCTCGGATCTCACGCGGCTTCGTCTGTCCTTCCTTCCTTTTCTCGGTCTCTCCGTTGGTCTCTTGAGGCCTCCCTGATTTTATGTTTTTTGGATTTGTTGGGGTCTGGATGTTTCTTGGGCTGGGGAGGAGTTCTGGTGGGGGGTGTCTGGTCGGTGCTGGATTTCACCTTCCTTGGTTTTCTTCGGTCCCCTCGGGTCTCCTGGTGTTCGATTTAGGTGAACGGTATGAGATTTTTTTTCTAATAGGTTTTCTGGTGAGCTAACAAATACACACACGCACGCACGCACGCACATACACATACTCACCCACACACACAAAAAAATATATATATATGTATGTATGTATGTATATATATATGTATATATGTGTGTATATATGTGTATATATATGTGTATATATATATATATATATATATATATATATTTAAAAAAAAAAAAAAAAAAAAGAGCAATGATGATGACATTTCCGAATGAACAATACTGAGCTCTTAATAGAAAGAAAAAAAAAAAAAAAAAAAGAGAAAAAAAAAAAAAGGATCGCATGCCAAGAATTTTTTCTTGGGAGGAGCAATATGGCGGAATCGCGACTTCAAAAGTCTTGGCCTATCGTCTATCCAGTCATATATTCAGATCAGTGTGACTTAAGCACTGGTGAAGCCAGAGGAGAGGCCGGAGTGGCACGTGCCCCCGCTCAAATGAGATTGGAGCCTGCAGGTGACAAATGATCGACATATCACGGCACCGGCCTGACATTATTTTCAATCACACGCCTACTAATGGACTTTATGCCACGGAGGAGGCGGGACGTCCGACTTCCGGGTTTTCATCCATCAACTTTGTGTCCTTTTCCAGTTTGCGACATGTGGGCCACGTCCCAGAACTTGCGCTTCCGCCTTTGTGCCCCTCGGTTGCGCGTTCTCGTCGACGAGTGCGAGGCTGCGAGTGTGTAGTGTCTCAGTGTCCGAAGCATTTCAGATAGCCAAGACGCCCTCCCGCCAATGAGCGGGAGCGTGCGGTTGGGGGGCGCAGGGGTGGGGGTGCGAGTGTTGGAACGCGGCCGGAAACGGCGCTGATGTGTAAAACCCGGAAGTCGAAAGTCCGTGACATCTACCCCATTGTTGTGTCCCTCCTGCACAGTAGGTGGCGCTATGTACCACAATATGTTGTAATCCACCTCAATAGGAGTGTGGAGAAGCAGAATCTCCTGAGTCCCATCAAGATGACACGTTTTCAGGGCTTAAAGTAAAAAAAAAAAAACCTGAGCCTGAACTTTTTCCGAGGAGTGGTGTTGCAGTGTTCGACGTGCCGAATCATTGTTTGACCGACATCAAGCCATTACTATTTGATTCGTCGCTGTGGACGGACTGGGCATTTGGATGGCCAGTCCTCCCCAAATGTCAGGTCATCTCTTTCATTATCCATTTATATTATGTATAGTACAGTATAGCACTGCGGGTTGCAGTCCCCTCTAGTCCAGCTATCCAATATTTTGGTATTCAAATATCCTACGGAAAACTCAAATATATTTCCACTTACTAATGATCGACCAACTTTCATTTCTAGATAATAAACTTATTTTTATATTTTTTTACTTAAATTTAAATTGTGCTTAACAGCACATTATTTTCCTGTCTAGAAAGTTCGGGAGATTTTAGACAAATCTCTCTCCATGGATTTTGGAATAACCTTCTGTTAAATAATAGGCAAACTCCCTCTCTACCCACTTTTAAAACACATCTTTGTTCTTTGCCGTTTGAGTCGGCATGAGACTCATCATTGTTTCAATGTTGTATGGTGCCTACTGTATTTTGTTATTAATTAATTTATTTTATTTACTTACCTGTGTTATTTTATTGACTTATTAATGTACCCACTTAAGATAATTATTAATTTATTTGGTGTTATTTTTGTTTTATCTGTCTTTATTCCATGTACAGCACTTTGCATGAAATGAAATTCCGAGTTGAGTAGTTTTTGGTCTGTGAGACAAAGTGACGTCAGAACCACAGTTGTGATTTTGTCGACCGTCAACTGCACAATTGAGTGAGCTCGGTTTATTTATTAGGAACGGCAACTGTGTTCGGCTGTCAGCATCAAAGTGTGCAATCATCACGTCGATTAGACTGCCGTTGAAAAGTAGTCCGATGACTCTAGCTGCAGCCGCTAGCACCGTTAGCACGCTAACACTGTAGATGCCCTAAACACTGGCAACAGGCACCTTGCAATACAATGTCAGTGTAATTAAGTCTTCTTTTAGTGCTTCTTAATTGGCAATCGAATGTGATTTCAGGACAAAGTTGTTTTGTTGACTTTGGTCGCAATTGTTTACGCTGGCAATAAGAACGGGAGGCACACGTTCCGCAGGATGAGTCAAGTCATCTGTTGCGCCGCGGCTGCCAAAACGCTTCTGGGAAAAACTTCAAAATAAATGCGTGCATTGGCATTGCGCGCCACATATTATTTGGTATGGGAAAAATTATTTTGAAGTTGGCCTTCTCTCCGCATTGGCGGTGTATTGCCAGACGTGTCAAATATTCCCTACATGTATTTGTTTACTTCGCTGAATTTGTCATTGCGCTAGTGGCTCTTACGCCGGAAATCCGGCACCGTGCAGGAGTACTTTAAGCCTTGCGTTCTTGGCAATGTCATGTTCGTTTCCCCGTGAGATGTGAGTGACTAAATATAAATGCATGAGCTGAATGACGAACGGAGACATGAAATAGGAAACTGAAGTACTTTCTGTCTACGTCCGAGGCCTTCCAAATTAAAAGCATTGATTTCAATATAAGATATTTAAACATTACACACAAAACAGCTTGAAGAATACATCTTAACACTTACTAACTTAGTATATAGCTGATGCCCAAACGTTTTTAGTCTAGAAGTGAGGGGTTTAATAACAGGATTTAATAATGTTATTAAATAATAATATTAGTAACATTATGTGGTTGTAAATAAAGTGCTAGGAGTAACATTTTTTTTTTCATAGGGTGTGTGGAAAATAAAACAAGAAAATACGACTTGTTCCTTAAACGAAACAAATTTCAAATTTCTAAAAACACATTGCAAATTTAATTCATGTTAAACACTGTTAATTGTTCATAGACTTCGAATATTGTGCTACATTTTGTCCATTGTTAATATACAGCACATTATGGGCAAAAATCTCCTGTGTGCTATAATCTATCCATCCATTTCCTGAACCGCTTATTCCTCACAAGGGTTGCCTACATGTGCTATAATATGTATTTGAATATATTTTAACATTTAGAGATTACGATTGAAATGAATTGTTTAGAAAACATTTATTAAATAAACAAGTATTCTGTGGTCTATTGTGGGCTGCTCGCGTTGCAAACAGTTTACAGTCTTTAATAAATTTATCTGACCTTTTAATCGGATAAAATGTACCTATCGGCAGATATTTTATCGGTTCGATGAATATCGTGCATCCCTATTTTTTGTGTGTAGGTTTTACAGCAACTGTTTGCTCAATTGAAACTGAAATGTGCTTGCGTCCTCATTAGGTGATGGTGGGATGGAGTCTGGAGCCTATCCAAGCTGACATTGGGAAAGAGCCAGCCCTACACATACACAACCATTCACGTGCATTTTGAAATAGGGCTTTTTTTAGTCTTCAATTTAATATATGCATGTTTTTGGAATGTGTTGGGAAGCCGGAGTACCTGCAGAAAACCCACACAGGCATGTTCAAACACAGTCAGAACCTCTGGGTGACAGACCTGTTAAGCACTATACCACTCTCCTGCTTATGGAAGCAGAATTATGTTTTTTCATCATTGTGTATTTTTTCTCTATATTTTCTATAATTCCACAGTTTTGAATAGCTCAAGTCACATCTCCAAGTCTTAATTTATTTGGGGTAAAACCTCTAAAATATCTTTAACAGAATCGTGACATGGACATACTAATGCAGAAAGTCAAAGTTAACAGATTTGCATTACAATATATTTATCGTAGTGCTAGCCCCTTCCTCGCCAAAGTCTCATACTCTTTCATTGTCTTTAAGGAACATATCTGAAAACGTTACGTAAATGTTTGCAGGCAAATCCATAAAATTGAGCACAGGTACACACCTCACGGCAGATGTTCCTCCCCGGCCTGGCAATCTTGACAGCCATGCTTTCTTTTGTTTCCCGGTCCACACACTTGAGTACAACTCCATAGCTACCTTTTCCCAGGACTTTGATTGTCTTATACTTTTGTGGAAGGATTTCTGCAATGATTACAAACACAGGAGAATGTTTAGAAAATTCCTGTTGCAAGGCTACTAAAATGTTCTGATGCCTTTGATGGTCATTGTGACCTTAGAATTATATATTTTTAAAATGGTAGGTATCTCAAACTGTATACCTTTAAGTTTTAAATGAATTGGTTTTTTTTGGGTCATGTTGAATTTGTATTGGTCATTTTAATTCTGATATATTCCTTCTATTGCTCCCATCTTTCTTCACTGAACAATTCACATGTCTGGAGGCATGCATGTTTGAAATTAAGTCTATAATGATGCCTCACCTTTAAGTGACTTTGGTTTCAAAGTTACATGCTGATGTCATCAAACGTGATGTTCATGATGTGAGATGGATGACGCCATGTTTGGGGTAAATGTTGTGGATTGTTTCATTCTGGTCCCCCCAAAAAATTTGTATATATATATATATATATATATACGTATATATATATATATACGTATATATATATATATATATATATATATATATATATATATATATATATATATATATATATATATATCGTGCATGAGCAACACACAAGATGCTGCACCCAAGTCCTATATTAGCGTCGCCGGCTGGGATAGGCTTGTGAGGACAAGCGGTTAAGAAAAGCTATTTTACAACATATTCCAAAAATGTGTAAGATATCACAAAATCTTATTTTTGACACACACACAATCCCTAAATGAGAGCTATTTGAAAATTAAGACTGAAAAGTGAAATAGTAGAAGCTCTACTTATAGAATGCATTTTCAATAACAGAATATTCACGTTCACTGACACTAAACAGTCAACAGACAATCTATCTTTATTTTTAAAAAACTGTATTAAAGCACACCAATGAACATGATGGTGTACTAAAACCGTTTCACCACTGGATGACAGTAGAGCATCACAAAGATGAACTAATATATTGAGGAAGAGCAATTTCCCTCAGTACTGTACTGAAAAATGGCTCCATTGCACATATGAGCCTAGCAGGGGCTACTCAAAGTGGGTTTAAGTCAAAGGAAGAAAATGACTGACAGTGGCTGTAGAAAAACACATTTTCATTTCGGGGTTGAAGTTGTGGGGTCTGTAGTGTTTTTGTTGTTTTTTAAATAATGGGAACTAAATCTGTGGTGTGGTGGTAACCTTGTTTCCATTCATGCACATTACTTAAGAGGCATAGTCCGGGCCTCGTCATTGTAAAGAGTTGAGTTCATGTGGCAAATTTGGCTATTTTCAGCACATCACTGCATGTTCCATTACAATGTGGGCAGTAGTAATGAATTTTAAAAAATGATGTTCTATTCTCTATTCTGCCTGCACTCAAAGCTCCCCTGGCCATTTTCGTAATGAACATGTCATTCAACACAGCACCTTCTTAGGGATTATACTGTTTAGCAAGCACAACTCTAATGCAGAGTGACTGTTCCATAAATTCAATCATTTTTCAATAATTTCCCTTGTGGTAAATTAAGTTCATCCATCCATGTGGCCACGGTGAAACTTTATGAGAATAGTCTTTTCAAGTAGCTCTGAGGTCACTAATATAACAGTAGAAAGCAAGACAAGATGTGGTCGCAGGAGGGAAATAAAAATATTTTGTGGAAAGAGACATATGGGTGATGCATTAAGTTAATAACGGATGAGAGAAAGCAAATCGATACACTTACAACGACTTACAAAAAAATAGCAGCAAAAGCAGAGCACACCTGCAAAAACAAGAACTCAAGTGACAATCCATGGAGCACTTTTTAAGGGCTGCATTAAGTGTGCAATAGTATTGGGACACCATTAGCTTTATTATAAGGAACAGTCATTCTGACATTTAAAATCAGTAAATAGTAGGACAGTGACAGTTAGCAGGATTTGTAACAAGCCAATTTCTACCCCCCAAAAAAAGAAAAGAAAAAATGAGCAAGTAAGGTGCAAATACAGCAATGTTATTTCATCAAAAGACAAAATGGCAACAATGGCCCTCAATGCATAGAACAATATATAACAAACAAATGGGCAGGCAAACACAAACAAGACGTATACTTTAAATTTAGTTAACAGTTTGGTTAGCATTCTCCTGAGTGACAGTCTAGTAAAATATAGTCATTATAGCATCACTGAAACAACTAAACTAATGATCTACATTTCTCGGTGAGTCAATGCATCATGTAAAATCATAAATTGAAGTTGAAGATGTTTAAGGTGATGCGTTATAGTAATATATTAACTTATTCCCTGCCATTGACGGCTATAGACGTCAAAAATTCATTTGAATTATTTCTATTAGTTTCACATTTCCCCCCCACTTTTGTTAACAAGAGTATGAAAACCTAGATTTATTTTTTGTACATTTAGAACAGATATAATTTTTTTTCTTAATCTTGAGTTAACTAGTTAAGTCATGTGATTAATTACAATTAAACATTTTAATCGCCCGATGCCCCTAATTAAAAAAAAAGAAACGATTATTAAAAATTAGGGATGTCAGAAAATTAAATTTTTTAATTGTAATTAATCGCATGACTTCAACAGTTAACTCACGATTAATCACACATTTTATATCTGTTCTAAATGTACAATATATTGTTTTATGTTTTCATACTCTTTTTAATAAAAGTGGGAAAAAAATGTGAAACCAATATAATTAGTTCAAATGAATTTTTGACGTCTATAGCAGTCAATGGCAGTGAATTAGTTAATTTCTTCCCCCTTCCCGATGGACAATCAAAGAACTGCTGGGGAAATGGCAAACATTAAAGATTAAAGGAGCAAAGATCAGGTAGAAACAGATGCTTTAATTAGCAGTCCAAGAAGTGCTCGTAGCACTGTGTGTGTGTGTGTGTGTGGGTGTGTGCGTGTGCCTGCAGCCTGTGTGTGTATTTGATGGCTTTAATTAGCCGAGGAGTCAGACGAAACGGAAAAATCTACAAAGTGACATTTCTACAAAGGTTCTCAACACCTTCTACATGTCTCACAGCCTCACTTTTTAATGTCCTATCTTCATTTTCTTGTTGTTTCTCTTCAGTGTTGATTGTTATAGGATCATGACGTAGGACAACTTGGATATAGCAACGATAACTGCAGTACATCTAGAACTAGTTAAGCGGCTCATCTCTTGAAATAAAGCACTCTAAAGTCTTGTGTTGAAATCCAAATATATAATGTTGACATTTTACTGTTTCAATTTAATTATAACTGTTTTGATTTTAGTTATAACTGTTTAGATTTAGTCATAACTGTTTTAATTTCCTCAGTAAAGCTTGATGAGTGTAATAATATGACGGAACGTTTGAAGATTCTTCCTTCCTTTTCCCACGTCTATTAGCCATCTGTTTTGGGGGAGAAAATGTGTTAAAAAGTATTCCTTTGCAAAGTTGTGTTTGCTTTAAGGGTGCCAGGTTGTCTGAACATACTATATTTCCACATCAATCGGCCATCTGTCCATGTGTATTGAGTACTGTCTGGGACTTAGGAGCGGCACTGGAGAGGGGCGGGGCTTAAGGGCAGCAAAGGAGGAAGAGGAAGGGGAGGGGTTTTCTGGGGGCTGCTATGCGGAAACTATAAGAACGACTACAAGTGGGAGGGGCGACACACACACAAGGAGGAACAACAGTGATTTGACTGTAACTTGTCTGTCCAGAAATTTCTGCAAAATAAATCCTTCGAAGGACCTGTTTCACCGATCTCCAGTCTGATTTTACGAACACGCGGAAAACATAAGGATCGTTTTTTTTAACAATAATTAAATATTTCATTCACCATTGCACATTAATTTCATTTTAGAAAATGGTTTGGAAAATGGATGGATGGTTGCTGCATAGAAATGGTTGAGTTTCTGGAGTGACTACACTCATCAAGTGTGAAAATACACAACCAAGTAAGTCTCTTGTAAGGTGCCCATTTTCAAAAGTGTGTCCGTGCAAGACGCTGAGCATTTTGCTGAACTGTGCTGTCCTGTCAAAATTGGCTAATTTACGTGGCAATGCTCCCGCACTCAAGATTCGCCACCTATGACTTTGCAGCTAAGGTGGCTAAAAAATTCTTACACGATTAAGCGACCGCAGCACTACTCTATTTAAAAATGAGTGTTCATTCGATTGTCAAATTCATTGCTTTAGAAGACCAACCACTGTCTGCCATGGAAAACACTGGCTTTTGTTGTCTGATGGACTTTGTGGACCAAATGTAACGAGTCACTTCCTTTTCCTCACTACATTATAAGAGATGGTGCATGATTCATTCCTCTGCTTATGCTTGAAGTGAAAAAAAAAGGATTGGATCGGTAACAGAGAGAGCATGGATCGGAAGGCAACAAATCCTGATCGGGACATCTCTTGTAACTGGTGACGGGTGTCTTAGAAGTACTGTAACCAGAGGTTGTTTACATCACAGCAGTTTGACCCTTGTCTCTGTAGGCAAGTTTTCCTGACACTGACATGAACACACTTGACAGCTTGCCGCCTGATTTAGAAATCCGTGTGTCTGTATTTTGTACATTTCTAGATAGGAAATGTTTGCGGATGCTGGTACAGTAAAATATCGTCATGTTACTTAAGGAGAAGAGATCAAGTCTGTTGCACATATTGATTAGTTTTACTGAAGGGGCCGAAGGGCTAAACAGGAAGCACATCCAACAGTATTGGATGTTTGCTCTGTGTTGACCGATTTTTACTGAATGCTTCAAGATTATAAATCACATTTTGTACCACATATGCTGTCGATGTTCAGCAAACTCACATCAAACTACATGAGCGCCGTCCATTGGCTGAGCAAGATTAAAAATTTAATGGCAGTCAGAGATAATAAATAAAACTGCATGAAATGGAACACTGGGATGAAACCGATATTGTGGTGCTTTTACTGGAAAGGTGTGGTAAAGATACATGGCGGTAAGAAAGGTAATGTGGCTGTAGAGGTAAAACAAGGACAAGGAAGAAGTTGAATCATGTTAAGTGTGAACACTTTCTGTGAGTGTTTGTGATGAGGGGAAAGGTTGACAGGATTATGATGTCATCAGGCGACATTTCGTCGACAGGGGCCATGCAACAGATGGCCCGCCAAGATGAGAATGAAAGTTGCTATGTCTTTACCTTGTTCAATGTGTGAGTCAGTGCTCAGGGACACCTTTTGCTTCAGAAGTGATGTGACGCTAATTGGTCCAAAAGGTCCAAAGTTCAAGTTGATGCACAATCATGTGCCTAACATTTTTCAGTCTTCGTCTGCTTGGTTTTTACAAGACTGTCCTTGAGTGTTTCTTTCGTTTTGAAGGACATGGAAATGGACAACAAGATGTTGCAGCACAAGATCGTTTTAACTTAAAGAGACAGTAACATCTCATTTCTTTTCATCTACTAATATGACAACATGACAAATTGGATGAATGTTCAAAGAAAGAGTTGGCGATAAATCCCCCAATAAGAGTCCCTACATGGTTTAATTTGTAGTATACTGTATAAAGTCAAATTTAGACAATGCACAAGCAGTAGACCAAGTCTTTACTATGGTATTTTACTATTCAACTTCCAGGGTTTGGTAAGTAACCTAACGGTCTGTGTACCCTCAAGATTAGATGTCTGGATAGTAAATGACTTCAATAAGGTGGAGGACAGAAACGGTGTGTGAGGGTATGTTTAGCAAATAAGATGCATCGTGACACCCAAGTTGTGGCTATGGACGGTCGTAATTTGATCTCCTTTCAGTCAGGACAAGTTATGACACTCATATGGGTGATATGCCCTGAGAGTTGGGGACATTTCTGGTGCGTGTGGCCTATTTCCACCTTCATAAAATTGCAAAGATCAGACCAATCCTCTCAGCGAAAGATGCAGAGGCTCGAATTCATGCTTTTGTGCCATTTTTGCAATGCTCAAGAAAGTCTTCAGGTATGCAGCTTGTCCAATATATGGCAGTTTGGGATTTTAACTGGCCAGGACTATTTCACACCAGATTGGCCTCCATCACTGGTTTCCACTTGTACAACAGGAGAAAAAAATACATTCATTATACGGTATATGTGATTGATTAATTAAGGCATGTTTTAGTTCCAGTGCTACCTTTTTGTGTCACTGCTGTCTACGTTCAACTTCACTAATCAGACAACCATCTTCAACATCCATTTGAAAAGCTGCTGTGTTGCTGTTTACAATATATGATAGAATTGAAAAGCTGGAAAAAGGAACACTGTGCTACGGCAACACTTGTTTCTTGCTCATCTGATTGAAGGAACCTTTCATTTCATTCAGTTTAATTCTGGCTTCCCTGGAGAGCTTATTCTGTCCATCCGTAATAATGGTATAGTTAATAGATTTTGCTTTTCTAATGACTTGCAGCATTTGCAGAAGGGACATTGTGGTAGGCACGGGAACATTTACAATTATTGAAGGGAGACTCTAATCGCGTGACCTTTAGGATGTGTAGAAGAACATTAATTATCGTGAACCTACTGAACTTGAGAGGATGAGCGCGGCTTGTCTTTGAATGTTGACGTACTGCTGCAAGAGCTGCTTATGGCCATTAATAAATCTGCTTTGGTTGTTGATATCAAAAATTGCTGTATGGTAATTACAGAAACATAATCATTTAAACTACTTTTGTGTAAAGGGTTATGCTATGTTGACACTATGTTGGTGGCAACCACAGCAACCAGCCCTGTTGACAAGAAATGTAAAACACCATGGGATTTTGGCAGTTTCCCCCCACCCCATTCAAGTTTTGCTAGGTTTTCTTATGGTGAAATGCCGTTGGTGGTCGGGACTGCTGAGTCCAGAAGGCTCAATGACGCACTACATTCTGGCCCAGAGTTTCCACAGATGCCCACTACGTTTCCTCCCAGCATATCTCGTTCTGATGGGGTCTCTCACTTTTGTCACATTTTGTCAAGACTTTCTATGATTTAAAAAGGCAGCGTTGGAGCACATTTAGTGCCCTGGCAGAGTCTCCTGAGTCATATGTGTCAACTGCCACTCAATAAACGTTAATATTAATTTTATGCCAACTACTAATTCACTAATCCAGTGATTCCCAACCAAGGTGCTGCCTGCCCTTGTCTGTTGAGAGATCATTAGAAGTGCTGTGGGAAATTGTCCAACAAAATTTGCATGATTTGTCTGGAAAAAAATTAATATATTTGTTCTTCTGTCTAGGCAAGTGGCATACAGTATAGTGACAGGCAAAACAATTAAATGCTGCTGCATTAGATGGCTGAAGGAACATAAACCTGTTGCGGTCCATGCACTAAATAAATCATAGCCTCCTGCCAGTATCAGCCTTGTGTCCAATTAAACAGACCCAAATTATACACTGATTAAGTTTCAATGTATGCTCACAAGTTTCTTACCGCTTAAGCCATTCTGAGCTTGAAACCGCTTACTTTTGAAACCGGGCTCCAGAGTGGAAAGATTTCAAAACGTGCACCGTACATGTCCGTCTGGACACCATATGCAGGATACTCCTCCAGCGATGACGTAATGGTCGCAGCTCGATGACGACGCGTTGTCGCAGATTGATGACATATGCACCAATTCTTCCGTGACAGTCTGTCAACAACAATGGCGGTTAGCCGTGTCGTAGTCGTTTTGCGCAACAAGAGGCGTTGCACTTAAATCACCCGCCATTGTCACTTCTCCTGTGTTCGTCTTTTTATGTTGTTTCGATACATGCAAAGCCATGTTTGTTTTTTAGATTGCAATAAAGTTAGAAAAAAAAGTGTTTGTCTTCTTCGCTGATTCTTCTTCTACGCTTTCCGTTAACTCCCTGTGGCTGCGCTACAGCGCCGCTCCAGACTTGGCATATACATTACAGCCGTTAAACGTCCTCAGCGTCTTCTTTTGGACACACGTAAGTCTTGAATTGCTTCTGTGTGTACGAGATTTGTTTGAGGAACGAAGCCGGCTTTGCTTTCGTCTGGACGGGGCCTGAGTCAGTAAGTTTGTGTTTTGCGTCATTTTAGGTTAGATTTTAGTTATCATGTTTTCCTTGTTTCCCTATTGTCATTGTTAGTCTCATTGGCCTTGTCATGTCCTGTTGCTTTGTTTTAGGCCCCGTCCCGACGGAATTGCCATTGTTGTTGACAGACTGATGCTTCGCGCGCAGTCACGCGAGAATTGGAGCATAGGTCATCAATCTGCGACAATGCGTCGTCGCCGAGCTGCGACCATTATGTCATCATTGGAGGAGTGTCCTACATAAGGTGTCCAGACGAACGCGTACGGGGCAAGTTTTGAAATCTTTCCACTCTGGAGCCCGGTTTGAAAAGGGATACATTTCAAGCTCCGAAACCGCGCCATCAATTGGACGAACGGCCTAAATTTAAGATTTTCAGTCGAGAGGGATAAAAAAAAAAGGCGGAAGCAGAGGGCGGCGCCACCCTCTGCTTCCCCGTTGCCATGGTGACTCATCAAATCGGCGCTCCATTGATGCGGTCTTTTTAGTGTGGTGGTAACTCCAGGTGAAACTACTCTGCATTGATAAAACAAGCTAAAATCAGTTGTCCTGGAACAAAAAACGCAGTTTCCTATCTCAGGGTATTGACTTTGTATTGCTTTGTGATGTGCATTTTAAAGTATTTATGTATAGGGGACTACAGATGCAAATTAGCAACTGCTGCTAGAATCTGGCATATTTACAACTTAATTTGTTGTTCATTAATGTGCATTGTCCCTTTCCAAAAAAATTAAATGAAATAAAATGAAATGAAATTGTTTGCTCCAGGGGGCCTGACTACTTTTCATTAGGTAAACACAAATGTTTCTTCCCTGTGGTTTGCAACTTGCCTCAAATACTTTTCTGCATAACAAAGAATATGCTTATTTTTTAGTGATTTTAATATATGGCACCCCAGGAATCACAGACATAATAGCTTGGAAACATGGAGCACTAGGCGTCTACTAATCATTTTTAAGGTTTGGAGATGAGATGAATCCCTGTACAAATTATGGTTACGCTGATGTTCCATACAGGACATGCAGGGCAAAACAATCAAGTCATTAGCAAAGACATTACTCTCTTTATTGGAGTCAGGACACATTCAATTTACGCTTTCATCGTAGATTTTCCCCATCCCTTTCTACAGTCTTCATCATATGTCTTCCGTTTTCTTGTCTATACTGTATGTTTTATAAATGTAATCCTAGATTACACTGTGCAAATATTTATATGGAGTTGGTGGACCAGGTATTCTGGCTTATACCCACAGTCCAAAAACATGCAAAGTCTTATGTTAGGTTTGCACACTCAAGTATTATTCCACTTTTGGCTTATCTAAAGTGCGCACATGCTGTTTTCTTAAACATCTAGCGTCAGTTACAGCTAAAACGTCAGCCTGAGGGGCAGAAACACACGCTGTCATCTGGGATGAAGATGTCAAGTGACAACATACACGCACATGGACATCAATGCGCTGTGGCATGTAGATCAGCCGTGACTCTTTGACCACTTTGACACCTGTCACTATCTTTTATTTCTCTCCTTTCTCTCATTCATTCTTTCAAAGCATGGCCATCACACACATTTTTTTCTCTCTATTTACAGTACATAATATTTTCTAGTGGCGTTAAACTCAGTTCATTTTAGGGACTTGGGTTACTCCAAGTCAGTTGGTAAATAATCTCTTGTTTTGACGCCGCATGTGTTATTAGACAGTGTGTCCAGCTTCTTTGGAGTGAGTGTCCATGATTGTCCCTTTGTGTCAGCCTTGCTGTCAGCTGAGAATCGTTGGAAATCTTTCGAGGATCTGCCACCTAGTTACTTCAGTGTCTTTTAGTGTGTAGGCATGTCTGTGACAGAAGATTAAAAGACTGACTTTTTCAAAGCGTCAGGAAAGACACGATTTTAAACAAATCTAATACACTAATAAAACGCGTGAGCGCCTTATAACGCTCCACTTTCCCCTCTCTCTGTTTTGTTATGAATAGCAGCAATTGGGATTAGGTTAGCATCAAGACGTTAGCTTTCTGCTAATGTTAACCTTAGTCCACTACTTCGTAGCTTCACACATGATACAGTCATATTATTTATACATGTACTTTCTCTTAAAAATGTTTTTGGGGTGACTTTTTCTCAGCTCTCTTACACTTTCAATACTGTCCATTCACCATGTCTTTCATCATCTTGTCTGAATCCGGAAAGGGGCCTGCTATCTTCTGGCATTTATGATATTTCGAACGGATCTCTTTGCTTTAAGGCCAATCAGTATGACATTTGGATGTGATTGCTTTGTCTCGAGTTCTTAACCAGGTTTTGATTTAACGCCACTTGCAAATTCTTTTTGACAGCACAGAATAATGAGGCATGACAAATGCCATTCAAGGATCTACCGTCTGCCTTTAAGACATGCAATACTAAAGTAACACTGCTCTGATTTGCACTGTATTTGCAAAGGACTGGATGACATAGATACAATACAATCGATTTGAAATAGACCCTCAAGGCCAATTTAACTTGAGATTTTAAGGTTTTATATTCACAAAGTAATCAAAAATGATTACGTAATAATAAATAAATAAGGAATTAAAGTCCTGAATGTGTTTTCCCTTGTCCTGCTCATTGACCTACAAAATCATAAATATGCTAAGGTAGTTAATAATGTGGTTGTTTTGGGTTTATAGCCTTGGCATTTGACTCAAGTCTCCAAGATAGCCTCTCTAGACAGCTGAACTCTGCACAATTTGAATGTGGGTGTAGCACACGGCTAGTATTAACCTAGGTGTTACTTTCTGTCCTCGTGGACTGTGACATCTTTCACTTGTCTATATGGTAGGTGACGAGGTGTGTGTTGCCTGGATGTGTGTGTTGTCAGTGATCGATGGATTGCAGATGGTCTGGGCTCTGTCTAATTATGTTGTGATGCTGCAGGAATAGTCCTGCACAGAGGTCACTCACAGAGGTCACTCAGGACGCACACAAACACACACACACACGCACGTGTGTGCTCTTTTTAAGATCCAAAGAAATGCACTGGACAAAGCACAGAGCACTCATTATTATTATTATTATTATTATTATTATTATTTAAGTTAACAATTAGTTACAATGACTAGTCTGACGTGGACATTTCATAAGGCAGCATTTTCATATAAATAAAGAATTTCCACAATGGAAAATGTATGATGTTAGACTTCTTCAACATATACAATAGAAAAAATATATATATTTTTTAATGTAATGTAATTTAATTTTTCTTTGTTTGTTAACCCTACAAAAAGTCCAAGTATAGAGCAATAAGCCGCAGAGGATGTCAATAAACCAATCACATTCCAATTCATGCCAAACAGGAGTCATCACACACCAGCCACTCTTTAAAGTGACTTTGTTGAACCCAGGACATTTCAGTTTTAGTAGGATTTTCCTGACTTTTTTTTGTATGAAGGTTTTGTATAAGATTGTCATTGTTGAGTCTTTTCCACATTTACAACAGCCTACAGACAAGTTCATTCATATTGTAAAATCAAATGACAAGAATCTAGTTGCGTCAATCCCTCTCAAACTCAGCCCTACCAAACTGAATCGTAATTCCATCGAATCATCTTGTATTGGAAAGATCACCCCTAATATATATATATATATATATATATATATATATATATATATATATATATATATATATATATATATATATATATATATGTAGACCACCCCAGAGAAACACCAGCCGCCACTGCCTCTTTGTCTATTGTGTTGGAGACACACCTTAAATGTTTTTCTCACAAAATTAAACATGGTGTACTTTGATATTTGTATGCATGGTTGAAACATTTTTTATTATGTGTACTATCTTAAATTTGATTAATTTGTTCAAAACCTCTTAGGAAAAAAAGTTTTTTGAGATAATGTAACATTTCTGCACAAACTCACACATTTTTTCTTGACTTTAATAAGTGCTGATTTTGTCTGTCTTTAGGTGTAGAGTTCCCCTGTGTGCTTTTCTGTCTCGTTAGATCTTTTATTTAATTCGTTTTTTTGCCCACCTTTGTGAGAACCTTCTTCACGCCTGCGCCACAATGGTCATTGGTGGGTGATATGACATATTATTCGGTACTGGTGGATTTAAAACCTCAACATAAGACACATCCTCCACACTTTATGAGCTGATACTCTTTAATCTTCTCGATTAAAGGCAGTGTGGTCTCACGGCGAAAACATTTCCCCTGTCATGTTTGCGCTGCCCAGACAATCTCTCTTCTGACGGATGCAATAATGAGCCCACAAGCGACGTCCTTGTGCATGTGGACAAGACACGTTTTCTGTCACATCTCGTCACCTACAGTAGCTGCATGATCCTAATGGGTGTACAAAGGATTAACTTCTTGGCACATGCAATTAACATGGCAATTGTTTTTATTATATGTGTGTTGACTGTAAATTGCTGCAAAAAAAAATTAAGGTACTTCATAACTGGTTACAGTTTATCCTTACATCCATTTTCTGTATCTTGTGTCTTGATTTGCGTCACTGGTGACTTTGGCAAAATATACCCTACAGTACTCGCAACTCAATCACAGGGATCAATCTGGCTTCATCATTGCACATTCCGGATCTGTGTGCCTTACACAGTTCTGGTTTTAAAAGGCAGGTGGTTAGGTTAAAATGAAAAGCAAATAAGAGGTAAGGGAATATAGAGCAAAAAGAGGGAAAAGGATGCACTTATTACACGCCCTCCTCCTCCCAAGAGAGAATATTTGTGACCCCGCTCCTGACCCAACTCTGTGCTGCGACAAAAATAGTCTAATTTGTGTATAAAATTGTTGTAAGTACACTTCTGCAGAGGAGCTAATACTCCTTCCGCACTCCCTGACAATGAAAGCACCACTGCCACCTACTGCAGTGGATGTGCAATTACACTTTATTCTAGTAAGGCCCCCAAAAAATTAAAATTAAAAAAGAGACATTTTCCCTGGGGTTAAATGCGCCCCTCTGGTATTGCAGTGTGCCCCCCTCAGTGGGACCCGCCCCACTATTTGGGAATGACTGACTGATTGTAAAGTAGATGCACAGGAATAATCATATGGAAGATTGAAGGAAATTGAAGGGAATGTGTATGACATTAAATAATTGGGTCGTGGTTTCTGGCGGTGTGGATCTGTTTGGAATAAAGTACTGAGGCTCAAAACTCCCTCTACTAGCATGTGCGCATGATATCATGATCATGTTTGTGAATGTGTTCTTGGCAAGGCAAGTCAAGCACTGTAAGCCCATTTCCCAGAGCTTGGTTTTATATGCAAAACACCATCCAAATACTTAAAAGGGGATGGCAATGAAATACAACAATTGAAAAAGAAAAATGAAAGACCAGTTGGGTGTAAAGCACGAGGAGCTGGTTTATCAGCAAAGAAAGACTCCTGACAGCCCTATTGTGCACCATTCCTACAGTAGATGGCTGAGTTGGAAAGGGCAAGGATGAAAGATAGGCCGGAAAGAATGAACATACAAGCGGGAAAAAATGTGAGGGGGAAATATGTTTAAACAGAAAAGAAAAAAACATACCACATGTTGAAGTTCAATCAACTATTACACACGATGAACGTGCAGCATATGCTTAACACTTGGTACAAGTAATATGATAAATTAGAATCTTCCAAAGCAACTGCACAATGATGTTGTTTTCTTTATCAGAACTTGGCAATCCTGTGCATTTGCAAACTGAGGTGTCCAACAACTCATTATTCTCTCTGAGGCAGTCCAGTTGGAGGGAAAAAAAATACATTTGTCTGTTAATGATATGCAATTCAATCTTTTTTTAGCTCTTTATACAACAATCTATCCGCCATCACATCATACTGTATGGTGTGTAGCTGCTCATTTAACAAAACACATTATGTTATGAGTGCAGTTTACATTTCCCCTATTTAATAAAAACGCCAAATCACATGGAATAAATTCCCATGTACAGTACAGTACAGTATATCAATATTCTTTTGCATGTAGCGCGAGACTCAGCTCAGCGAGAGAAATTGTTGTCTCGTCTGCATGCTGAAAACGTACGTATGCCACAAAAGGATCGATTAAGATCCCGTCACTTCCTGATGTGCAGCAAAGAGAAAAAAAAAGTTCTGTTTCTGTATTGCACACTCGGTGCTTTTAGCCTCAGGCTTGCTTGTGTGTTCGTTGACCAATGCTAAGCGATCAAGTCGCTCTGTGTACACTAATCCCATTTCCCTCTAGCAGGGATGGATTGGAAACAACAGACTGTTTTTCTTTTTTTGCATACGGGATCGGACATGCGCCGAATCCTATTCGTCCAGCAATTGCAATTCGATGTGCTCAGTATGGACATTTTCACTTTTCGAGTGTACTCACTTTTGTTGCCAAGGGTAGCTGTTAATGGCTACATTTTTAGTTATTTTGAGAGAACAATAAATTTAGTTAGAAAAGCTGTACACTGACTACTTTTCATTCTGTCAATGCCTCATTTCTTAAGTGTTGTCCCATGAAAAGATCAAATTACTGTAAATACTTTCAGAAATGTGAGGGGCGTACTCATTGTTGTGAGATACTGTACAGTATACTGTATATTATGTAATCATCATTATATTTAAAAATATTTCTACATAGATGAATAAAAACGGATTCACTATATTTCTCATTTTATATGTACATATTTTATTTCAGTAACATTCAAACAATTAGTTAATGAGATACATGTTTACAAAATAAATAAAAATGAACACATACATTCCACGAACCCATTTTAGGGGAGAAAAACAAAACAAACTAAAAAACTCTTGATATCCCACCGCATGCTCAAGTTTGTGCGCAGGAACGACCACCATTCCAGTTAACAGGCTATGAATTGCAAGTGTAACTTTTCCTATTGGCAGCCACATCGTTGCTTTTATGCAATATGTTCTGCATCGGCACACAAAACTCCCCGTTAGCAAAAATGATTTATGTGTGATGCACCCTTTGCACCAATATCAGTGCAAGTCAGAGATGTTTGAGATGAGAAATACTCCTCTGCTCCTTCTCTTGAGGCTGCTGTTTCAAATGTACAACATGATTTGGTTTCCTTGCTCTGAATGATTACAAATTATTACTGAAAAACTAAAATAATGTTGCAAATCAAATCATAGAAAAACTAAAGACATGTTTACTCCATCTATGTCAATTGCCTCTATATCGACCCATAATGGTACTCATTTTAAGTTTGTCGAAATGTACAAATGCTTGTTCATCTGGCTGGACAACATTCTAGATTTTAAAAATCATTCATGTCAATGCATAATTATTATTATAGTTTGTTTCTGTTATAGGGTCAAATCTCTTTCTCGTGAACGGATGGTTTTTGTGTCATAATTACATTGTGATGATATACTTTATAGTTATCCCTGTTCTATTGGACCCCCTCTCCTGGCTCTCCTGCGCTTAAATACTCTGCTAATGACACTTACATCCATTTTTGAAAACTGAATGCAGACATCCCAAAAACTTTTTTTTTTTAAATGGACGTAAGTGTTTTTCACAGGACAGCAACGAAATATTGTCACGTTTTTTATATTATCCAAATGTTGAAAGTCAATGACTAAATGTTATTGCTAGACAAAGTGTTGCATCAGTAAATAAAGCACACTGGTGTTTTTAATAAATGTAATCCTATTGTTATAATTTCTAGTATGAAACAGCTTAATTTGTACATTACTCTGCTATACTCAACTGTACATGTAAGATGTGGTACAGAATATAATTTCCATTCTACATTCATGCCCCAGGCGCATTATCTTGTTTGAATTATTTGTTTACTGTTGGCATAGTGCTTTGAAACAGGATTGGTTGCCAGAGGCGTCTAATTCAGCAACACTATAGATGACATGATTATTTCATGTAACAATAAAACACAAACACTGAGATAAAACGTGATTACGGACGGACAGAGAGACATGATTTCAAATGTATGCATGGGCCTTTGCAGCCTAACGGTTCATTAAAATGAGTATGACTTTTCATGAAACATGCAAGCCAAATTAAGCCCAATAGAATACCTACCACTTGCTGGTTCTTATTATGTTTAGAAGTGTTAACCCAAAAGGAACATTGTGACAGTTTATCCTGCTTGTGAAAACAAAAACAGCCATTCTATTGTATGACTCACATGTTGCATGACGCTTGGCTAAATGCCCGACTATTACCACTGTGATGCAAAGAGTAAAAAGACAACGTACATGGGTAATATCAAAATGATTCAAACAGGATTTAATGCAATCCTTAAATTACTGTGACATATTTTACAATACATTTAATGTCATGTAAATCTTGTCCTCCTCTCAGTGTTATTTCATCATCCTATTCAGTTATGTACCACTTTCTGCTTCTTCATCAATGGTGGAATAATTGTATTGTATCCCCAGCAGGCTTAATACAAGATCACAACATGCTTGTGTGCTATATGTGGGAAGAATACAAGACTAAACACTGGCAGGCAAGACATACATGAAGTGGCATAACCAAGTAGCAGGAATAGAGTACCGGAACATCTAGCCCATATATGGAGCAGAGGTCCCAGAGTCAAGATGGCAAACACCACAGACCATCTGAAACATAATAATAATAATAATAATGATAATCATCATCATTATTATCATTATCATTATTATTGCCTGTCATTTCTCTGAACATGTTTCTCCTGGCTGCACCTCAGCTTCTTCATTCAACAGCCCAGGCAGGCATTCAATAAAAGATACATATCTGATGGTATGTAGAGATTTATTGAACAAGTGATGGAGGAAGCAATTTAGGCTGCCGAATATCAGTTGGCCAGAACGCAGTCTAAATTTCCATGTTGAAAATGTCTGTCTCTGAAAAATGATAACCACCTGCTCAAGGGTCTTTCAAAGGAATACTGGTCCTGTTATATTGCCGTCTTCTGCATAAATGCACGCAGTATCTAAATATCAGAATCATCTTTATTTGCCAAATGTGTTGAAACACGTAGGGAATTTGTCTCCAGTAGTTAGAGGTTGGAACTATCAAGGACACATCTGTATTTGCTCCTGCACTCGCTCGTGACTTCTAACTTTTTTGTTGACATTGAGATTTTAAACTACTTTGTTGCAATATGCCTGGCAAAAAAAGAGCTGACCTTTATCCGAGGAGATAACATTTTCTCTTACAAAACTCAAAGAAATGGTCACCGAAATACTTGAAATGAAAAAGAGCATTAAGCCACTTCTGCAGGAAATTCAGCAGTTGAGGAAAGAGACACAAGCAAAAGATCGACGCATTGTCACCTTGGAACAAAAAGTGAATGATTTGGAACAGAATCTTCGAATCAAGGATGCGACAGTTACAGGTATCCAGATTAAACCGCGCCGCGGCCCTCGGGCGAGAGCTGCGGCCAGCACAAGTGCAGTTGATTTTGACCGAACTTCAGTGAACGAGACTGTCGAACAGCAAGTGACAACTCAACCCAGAGATTTGGGATTCATTGTGCATCCAGCGCACATCCAGATGTGCTTTTCGCTTCCAACTGGGGAGACACGACCACCGGCAGTTCTGATCAGGTTGGTTGACAGGAAGAAAAAGATTGTTCTTTTGAGATATAGCTACAAGCTTAAAGATAAACATGTCTACGTCAATGAAAATCTCACAAAACGAAATGCTGACATTGCCAGAAAGGCATGACAATTGAGAAATTCACGGATTGTGAAAAGAGTGGAAGAATTGGCGGAGTTTGAGAGACAATAACTGCTATCAGTAACTCACATCATTAAATTGTGGATTGTCTTACCCAAATAAAATTATTGTAACATATTACTAAAGAACCCAAAACTGGAGCTGTCATGATTTGAATAATGTAAATATAACATATGATTACTTGCTGACACTGCCAAGATTAACTGCCAAGATTAACTCTTGTTTATACACCTGCATTGATAACATGTATTGCTGTTCCTGTAAGAATGTAAACATTGTCTGGCTCTAATTCTGTTTGGACATTTGTGAGGTTGTATTGTGGCTGCAATGTATCTGCTGTAAATAGTTACAATGGGGTTGGTGAACATGGTTCAGAAATGCGCCTAGCGGGGGCTACTCCGCCGGGTGGGCTGGCCTTGGTGAGCGCTCAGGAGTATCAAGATCTAAGCATCATGGGATGCTGGCAACAGTGGTGGCTGAGCTGACCAGAATGGAGTGAACATTGCTGTGGACGCAATGGGCAGAATGCAAACCGATCTACTCTTCCGGGAGCCACAACATGTGTGAAAGCCTGGTTGGGTGGGCCTGTCGGTGGCGTCCGGGAACCGATTGACCAATTCCAAATGATTGGTACTAGCTGCAACTTACACACAGACATTACTCAAGATAAACTGAGCGAGGAGTGTGCAGACGTAAGTCTGGGATTGATAACGATATGAATCAATGACTATCATAATCAATGTATATGACTGATGCGTATAGTAAGAATCAATGGGGACGGGTTACTATTAAGCCATGGCTTCTACCAGTCAGCCCTTCTTTCGGATGTCAATGTTGCAAATGATATTATGTGATTGATGTAACCTGCAATAATGTGTCCGAAAGTAAAAAATGAATAAAAAAAACAACAAACAAAAAACAAAACAGACCAGGGACAATTGTAACACGGGGCAGTTGTTACATTTAAAACTGCTCCAATCAGAAAACAAGTTTGGTATCATCCGATTCCCTTTGCATGTGTTTAGTTTAGTTCTTAGTCCACCTGTGAATAAATAGTGTCTCTCTCTCTCTCTCTCTCTCTCTCTCTCTCTCTCTCTCTCTCTCTCTCTCTCTCTCTCTCTCTCTCTCTCTCTCTCTCTCTCTCTCTCTCTCTCTCTCTCTCTCTCTCTCTCTCTCTCTCTCTCTCATTATTCTTGTGATTATATAGGCTGCTTTGTAGTCTCTCTCGCTTTCTCTCTCTCTCTCACTCTCTCTCATTATTCTTGCGATTATATAGGCTGCTTTGTAGTTTGAGATTGGACCAATCTCTTTGTATTTTCCGAAATTGCTTGTTGGCTTTCAAACTCATGCGACATCTTTGATCCCGTCGCCTTTTTATTGAGATTTCAGGTGTGCTGCTCTCTTTCATCTCTAACTTTTAACGTCATGTGCGTCACGAACATCATATGGTAATGCTACACTTTCTGTGTGCAACAAAAATGTGAGGGAACTGGTGTATTGTGATTGGAATGGAATGTTGTATTGATACTTTTTTATCCACAACAACTGTACACCATTTAAAAAATACAGTTTATCGTATTATACAGCTGTTTTTGTTTCCCGTTATCTTTCATTCGAAACTATATGACCTCACCGACAACTCTCTGTTAGCAAGTGTGGGTGGGTGATTAAATGCATGGGTAGAGAAATGGAGAGAACACAGTCACATACCCTTTGGCAGTTGTTTTCATCCATCAAGGGGAAAAAAAGCGCTCACAGGTTACTGGATAGATACCCTTTGAGTGTTATTTTCCGTGCTTCCTTCGAAAATAAGCGTTGACATAAAGAAAGGCTTAAAGTTGATATTGTTTGTTAAAACTCATAAAAGTATATGTAGTATAGCTTATATTGGCTGTTATTGTTTTCTGTTTCCACTTTAACTGCTTCAATATTCTCATGAAACCAACTTGAGAAATGCGAGCAATAAACAAGAGAAGACATCTTTTCATCAGCTCACACAGTTTTTAGTTGCTGTTCACCTATGGAGGAAAGATGATTGTTTTGATGCCGTTTCCCCACAGGAATCATTTAAGTTTCTTCTCAGGCTTGTCGTGACCCGCTGTTCTTCCCTGGCAGTTTTAGGCTGACAGCAGGGATGTCAAAGGTCTTGTTAATAGCTTGACTTCCAGCTGCTGAAGTTCATCCCACATGTCATCTCTTTCTCACACAAGTGAAATAGTAGCGTCATTAAAGGGCATGACTCACTTTTATGGCAAAGTCATGCCCCCAGTCCAACTAAGATGTTTGCTGCTTATGTTGATCATATCAATGGTTCATAGTAACTTCCATCATGTTTAAAAAAACTAAAAATATTCACAGTGAACAACTTAAGTGAGATGCATACTTCCAGAATTTTCTTTGAAATCAATCAAATACATCCAACTCTCCATTTTCGTTATTGTACGTCTTTCAGCGGAAGGTGACTGGGCGTGACCCTGGATCTTTAAGTCCTGTCAAAACTTTTTTCAAAGCAACTCGTATAGTAAACTTGATTTACTCCAAATAAGCGACTGCATATTTTTGTAGTGCCCTTGTCAATACAGCAAATACTGCACAAAACAAACTGAGTTAGTTTTTCACAGGACCTATACAATAATAATGACAAAGCAAATCTACAACATGCTTCATTGCTTGTTTGCACATAATATATCAATGCTGGCAAAATTCTGCTGCAAGGTATGTATTTATATTGTTTGAATGGGCTAACCTACCATTTGAGATTTCCGACAGTCACACACTGTTTACTCTCAATCGAGCCAATCTATTAGCGTACCATCATCTCACAGCAATTCACATTACAATAGCCGCACAAAATGTTCAGCAGTGTTAAAGGTGCTTGTGTCCTCACCGCTCCTGGACAACACAGTCTGCAATGTCAGCTACTTTCACACTCCTCATTTCCTGTGATCTGACCTTGTGATTTTACAGTTCTGGCCCTACCTGGCTGAAAATGTTCCAATGTGTTCTCTTATCCTGTATTGTTCCTACAGTGCTCCTAAACTGCCAATTTATTCATATATAATATGAAACATATAGTAGAAAACAGCAGTAAGTAATACACAGGAGGAAAATAAAACAAATAATAATTTCCAACAAAATACTGTATGTACAGCCCCATGATATGAATAACTATTCGAATAATGGAGTGATTGATGAGTTAACTACTGGATTCTGCTATGAATCATCACACAGGGAGCATACTAATTGCCCATAATGTCCGACTCGGGATGGGTTGTTGATGATGTGCAGTGAAAAATGTGTGCCCATGATGCTTGAGACAGCAGTTCATGAGCAATGAAAAATCCACATTTTACAAAGTACAGCATAAAGTTTGTCCCACAGGAAAAAAAGAAAGAAAATAATATACAGTTTGTTAATCCAAACATTGACTTTAGTTTAATCCAAAAATGTGGGAACTAATCATTAGCTTTGTACAGTATGTTTGCAGATTATGGAGGGGACAAAAAAACTTGAGCACAAAATGTTATGACTTTTGTGGTGGTCATTGTATTGTTATGATGTTGATGCTGTCAGTTGCTATGCGGCTGCTTTGTCCCTTGTGATGGTATTTGGAGTTGCTATACAGTTGCTATGTTATGATGATGATGAATTAGCCACTCTTAGGTTGTATAGTAACTCTTATTTTGTAGTTGCTATACAGTTACTATGTCCCATATGATGATAATGAAGTCAGTTGTTACGCTATAAGGACTCTGTTTCCCAACTCCTGCCGTGTCTTGTCTGCATTTGGGTCCTAACTCCGCACCTCACGTGACACAAAATTTGCCTTCTCGGTGTCATTGGTCTTCTTTTAATGGCAAACTGTCAAAAAGCTCTGTGGCAAAAAACAAATCAACAGACGCAACTGTGACATCAGGGTCCAACATTAGCAGTGGTCTGAGTTTCACACTGTATCAGGCCACCATGTAACCTTACAGACTCTGGTCCAACAAGGCCAGTACAAATTTCATAAAGGCACTGCTGTATTTTTGGTAGATGGTATGATGGCTGATAAATTACACTTCTGTCAAGTTATCATTAAAAGGATGAAGAGGAGTTAACTAACTTAGTTAACAACTGTTCAGTTGTTTTGATCTTTCATGTTTAAATACTTAAAAAGCAACGATTGGTCCAATCATCTACAAGCATAGAAATTTAGAAATTTGGACAGATGGATCTACAACAATTAAAACCTATATACTCGTGAGTCCCGCTGGTCCTCGCTTTGTTTTAAATCCTGACTTAAAACCCGCTTTGTCTGTGCATTTTTGGGCCCTGCTTCTGCTGTTCACAGCAAGATGTGCAGTCACACCGAGACACAAATTCTTGTATGTGCATGCTTGATCGCATTATGTAAATTTGGCAAAGCACGTGCTTCTCATATTACAGGTCAGATGTTACGTAAAAAGCTTCATGTAGAATTAAAAAGAGAGAATAATCGACGTAAGTACGTAATGCTATTATGCATATGTTCTATTGATGGATTGTTTTCAACTGTTTTAATTACACTGTAACGTAAACACTACATAGAGTACTAATTTATCTCTCTCTCTCTCTCTCTCTCTCTCTCTCTCTCTCTCTCTCTCTCTCTCTCTCTCTCTCTCTCTCGCTCTCTCCATATACTCAACAAATATATAAATGCAATACTTGTGTTTTTGCTTCCATTTTTTTACGAGATGAACGCAAAGATCTAAAACTTCTTCCATTTACGTAATATCACCATTTCTCTCAAATATTGCTCACAAACCAGTTCTAAATCTGTGATTCTCCTTAGCTGAGATAATCCATCCCACCTCACAGGTGTGCCATATCAAGATGCATTTTAGACACCATGATTAGTGCACAGGTGTGCATTAGATTGCCCACAATAAAAGGCCACTCTGAAAGGTGCAATTTTGTTTGATTGGGGGGGTCTCATGACCAGTCAGTCTTACTGTAAAGTAATCAAATTACATTACTTTAATAATATGCTACTCGAATTGTACAACTACTTGAATACATTTTCATAGTAACCCTAACAGTTTTATTTCTGGCAGCTGCTAGTTTCCTATTGTCTGGTCTGCAGGCAAGAGTAGCTATACCATAGCACAGAGTATCATGATATAAAAAAAGTTTTCAAGATTCTGAAGCAGGTTAAAGACAGATGCTGGAGGCATGAAATGGCACAGACTGGTTACACAAGTGCACTGTTGCTAAGTGGTTGTGCAGGCGAGATGGAAAAAAATGAAACAGTTGGATCAAAAGACAAAATGTAATTTTTCCTCTGTTTCAGATAACGGTTTGTGTGTATGGGGCCTTATCCACACATAGGAAACCAGTGTGGGCTGTAAACACTCTGGGCTATTCCGGCTTTCCTCTTGTGTCGGTACTGTAAGCGTGCATGTGTGCGTGTGAGCATGTGGGGGTGTGCAATGATTTGTATGAGAGTGTGTGTGTTGTGGTGTGGGTGTTTGCCAAAGAGAGGGGGTGTGAACAGGTCTTTTCTAAAGGAGGGGGAGAATATAGAGATCAGGAGAGTGTTAGTCACTGAAAAAGACACTATGGCTTCACTAACCAGTATTTTACAGGCATTTTCCACTCCTATGTGGATGTGTAATCCTTTACTTGTCATTGTTGCAAGTTTCAACCCCTCACTGCTGAATGATTGTCCTTGGCGACCAGCATTTGGACCTGGTTTGATGATGTTGTTGTCCACACTTAAAATGATATTTCAAAGTTAAATGCTAAACGTTGAATACAGCGGGTCCTCTGATAACATTGTGTCAGACTTGAATATTGGCAATATTCGGGTTTTGAAAGGCCATGTCAATCAATCAATCAATCAATCAATCAATCAATCAATCAATCAATCCAACTTTTTTTATATAGCACCTCTCATACATTAAAATGCAACTCAAGGTGCTAAACAATTAAAACATCCATAATACAATAAAAAGAGAAAAAACACACACGCACACACATAAAAAAACCATTCAATATGATAAAAGGAAATAGGAACTAAACTTTAGAATTTCGATCAAGGAGATGAAGAGGGGAAATTAGACTCATGATGGAGTTAAATCAAGGAGGGGGAAAACAATTTAATGGTAGAAAATCAATGAAAGCGTTGACCCACAGGCCACAATTGCAATAAGGAAAACATGATTATTGATGGTGAGGGGTGGTGCCCTGATGCAGGAGAAATAGCATGTTACAATATACAGGAACCAGAGATAATTTCGTCACCCCAAATTTTTTTTAAACATACTTTTCGTCACAAAATGATTTATTTCAGGAGAAATTGAAACGAAAACTAAAATAGAAGGCATTCATTGAGACGATGACGATAATTAAATTGACGAAGACAATTTTGTCAATGACTTCAATGAAAACATCACAGTGGCGGAAATTCACAAAATCCAATCAGAAGAAGGAATGAAACGCAGGTCGGAGAAAAAAAACACTCGGAAACTGTTCACTGCATTTTAAGGTAACAATCAACTAAATTGTCAATTTCGTCGACTAAAATTGGATTAAACCTAAAATACAATGAGATGACTAAATGATAAATTATTATGATAAATTATGACTTAAAACTTTAATTCATTTGAGTCAAAACACTAAAACTAAATGAACATTTCTTGTCAAACTTAACACCAACAGGAACACACTGGTAGAGTGAATTTGAATTGCAGTGGTGTATAGAGGTATTGAAGGAAGAGAACACGCTTTTACAAGAGCCATCGGGGACATTCCGGATAGATCCCTCCTTAACAAAGCAGGATGAACAAGTGGGAGAAGAATTGCACTTCAAAGTATTAACTCATCTGAGAGCTTTGTGTGTGTCTGAACGTACAGCACATTAAGTACTGCTTCATTAGGTGCTGTAGCAATATGATGTAATCACATTCAATACAGATAGAAATGAGCACTTTTAGTTTGTCAGTGATGTCAGCGAAAACCAAACTCCATACTTATATCCGTCCATCCGTCCAGTTTGCATGGTCGGTGAATTGAACAGTCTAAATTTGAGTGCAAATGGTTTGTCTATTTGTACCCTGCCTCTCGTCCAATGACTGTGACCCTTGTGGGGATAAGCGGTTCAGAAAATGGATGGATGGAACTTTTTAAATCTCATCATTTCTCTGCAATTTTAATGAGCTTGCATTATTGGTTACTGGCTTGCTATCATGCACACCACAGAAAAAAAGTGTCGTTAACAACCCTTACAAAATGTATATGTAATGTATATATGTACTGCATTTATAAACAAATCCCTGAATTCACTTTACAGAGTCATAAACATGGAGGGTCTCAAACAGGAATGGTAAATTAACATTGAGATGCTCATGATGTAAAAAAAATGGCCCACCTTCGAGATGGCACTTAACCTGACAAGGTACAATTATTGTTCTATGAAATGCTATCATTGGTTAGAACATAAATGCGGGAGAACTTGCCAACAACAGGTACCTCATTTTCTTCTTTAATTCAACTACAATTGTACTTGAACCAGCATGCAGTATAACGTAAAATAACATTGTTCAGAATTCTCTTCACTATCTTTGGTGTTACTTTCATTTGGATAATAAGTGTTTTTCACTTGCTTGTTTCAAAGCTGCGTGGGCGCAGCAGTGTGCCGAAAGCATTGTTCTAAAAAGCTGCATTTCCTTTTCCTCACATACCCAACGTATTTGTAGACACACAATTTCATGTAAGAGAAGAATGTTATTGGAATGAATGTTGTGACATTGGAATGTTATATTTATAGCTAAAAACTGGGATCACCAATCTTTTGATTCTTGCTAATATACCCAACAAAAATATAAAACACACCACATACGTTTTTGCTCCCATTTTTTATGAGATAAACTCAAAGATTTGAAACTTCTTCCACATACACGATAACACCATTTCTCTCAAATATTGTTCACAAACCAATCTAAATCTGTGGTAGTGAGCACTTCTTCTTTGCCAAGACAATCCATCCCACCTCACAGGTGTGCCATATCAAGATGCTGAATAGATACCATGATTAGTGCACAGGTGTGCCTTAGACTGCCCACAATAAAAGGCCACTCTGAAAAACTGCACTTTTCAGAGTGGAGTCCCCAGACACCTCCAATATAAAACAAAACTTCAAATTCAAATTTAAAATGGTATTATGCTAGTTCAAATGATACCATAGTTTTGCGGCTATTCATCTAGCTAGACTATTTAATTAAAAAATGTTATTATTGTTATTATTATTAAACAATGTGCAATAGAACTCACTGGTATAGAGCACTCAAAGCTTTTGGAGCTGAACTTCATGTGGAGTGACAAAATTGTTTTTTTGGAACCGTATCTCAAAATATATCAATGGCAGCGAAAATAGAAAGGCATTTAATAAAGCTGCATTTTATCTGTGCAAGCTAGCAGGAGCGGTTTAATAAAGCCTCAGCTCCCTGTTGTATGTGAAATATCACCTTGTGAGTCTATGTGTGTTTCAGCCAGCAGGGTTGAGTTTTCATGTGTGTGTGTGTGAAAATGTGTGTGCGTGTGTGTCTTCCAGAATATTAAAATGAAATGCTACTGCCTGAATAAATTCATTTATTTCACAGTGCTAATATGGTTCTGTGTGTGTGTGCTATCTGGCAAATTATATTGTTTGTGTGGAATATAAATAGGGACCCTTTTTCAATTGGAATTGAGTGTTGTGTATTATGAATCACTTAATGAAATTAATTATATGCATCATTTCAAGATGGAAAAAAAACTATGACAAACAATAAAACATTATAGATTATTTTGATTGAATTTTACACTGCAAGGTTCAAATGAGAAAAACACATGAGATTAGACATAATTATGGTTAGTTCTATTGGTTCGGGAGATAAATTTGACATTTTTACCAGGGAACTAAATACCAGAGGTGGGTGTGTCAATGAAATTTGAGCCAATCATCAATAGTCGGTGACACCATTTCGTCATCGTCAATCCGTCAGTATGTCAAGCTCAACCGCATTGTAATCGTCAATCTGTTATTCCAAATGGGCATCGGTTAAAGATTCCGTCATTCGAAGTGGGCAGCCATCAATGTTTCCATCATTTGTCATTAAAATGACCAAGCTGGCCTATTCCTTTTTAATTGTACTTTTACCTTTGCTGCTGGATTCTATATACATGTGAACTTAATCAACATAGAAATACAGTACAAATTGACCCATTCTAGTGACTTTTAACCACTCTTGGGCCCGGTTGTTCAAAGCTTGGTTAAATCTTTAACCCCCTGTTTAGTAGATTTAACTGACCGTTTTAACTTTTTAACGTTTGCGACTAATGCTGCATTCATGATGCCCGTTGAGCGCAAAAAAAAGGGAAAAAAAGGATCAAATGTTTTAAAGACGAGTTCTAGAAATGAACAGAGAGGGGGCTTGCCCAAGATTTAGTGGGAGGTAATTCCAAAGAGAGGTTACCTGTGATCTTTCACGTCAATAATCAAACAGACAACACTGTGAATAGCGGCTAACTATTTAATTCAAAATAATTAAAATTATAATTAAATATAATAATAATAATAATAAAATAATAATAATAATATAAATTTTAAACAGTAATTACAAATATTAGTAATAATTATAAATAGATGAAAAATACACACATAGAAGTATGGAAATACAAAAACAAGATGAATAATTCATATTTATCCTATCAAAAGATTAAACAAAAAATACATATCAGTCAAAAATATAAATATAGTATTAGACAAAAATATGAGAAACAAAAACATGCAATCATATATGCTACAAAAATATTGGCAAAAATACAAAAATATGACACAAAATATTCACAGAATATACACACAGTAGAAAAAACTAAATTATAATAAATATTAAAAAGATAATAATAAATTATTTCACAAAAACAAAAAATTGCTTCAACCATTGATTGAATAACATTTTCTTCGTCAGCAGAAAACTTCTTGCTTCGTTTTTTCAGCGAGTTTGAATAGTATCTATGTCTTTCGTTGACCCGGAAGTAAACAAAAAAAGGAATTGTGGGATATATCGGTGCTAACCAGTGACGTAAACGGCCCGGTTAACTTTGACGGTGCCGTTAACAAACAACCATGATTTGAACAATGCATATTTTACGGCTGGTTAGTTAACAGCGGGTTAAGAATGCAATCGGCGGTTAGGGATTAAACAGTGATTAAAATAACCAAGAATTAAACAACCGGGCTCTGGGTGAGACCAGCGTTATCTCTGTGAAATGTTGTCAGGCCTGGCAGGCGGCATAGGCGGCAGAGGAAACATAAACAAAGACGGGCCAGCTGAGACGGGCTAAGTTAAATGCTAACCAAACTGCTGCCAAGCCGCTCTACCTCTCCAATGATCCATTACCAGATCCATAACACAAAGCGACAAAATGCCCAGATCCTTTAGTATTGACTGTTACTGATGATTACATTGATGACCGAATACCCACTTCCGGCAATGCTACGTACGGAACTTTCATTTATTGAACTCCTGTAACAGTACCATATTTATCTACAGTACGTTTTTAAAATAGATTTATTACATTATTGTTGACTTCTCTGTTGTCGCTGCTTAATGTTGACGAGTTATAAGTTATAAGTGAAAATGTCTCTGTCAATTTGACTGAAGTTCCTCAGGAAACGTGATCGTGAATGCACGTGATGAAGAAAAACAGGATTAAACAGTATGATAAACGTGGGTTGGAGCATGGCACGGTTAGCAAAAATAGACTACATTAATGGTGTGTCATGCATTTTAATCTGAAGATATTTTTGAATATCAAACCATTTGACATTTTAAAGTATGGTCAACTCCTAGTTTCACTCCTCTGAATGATAAATTTACAAGGTATATATGAACATGATGGAAGGTTGAACAGACCAACAACATTCACAATAGAAGAGACAGCAAGGTGCAAAGTTAAAGAGAAAAATAATCTACCTAGACATACACTATATACTTTGTGAATATGTCATTTTAAGACGGAGCAAACTGTGGGCGCAAACCAAGTGTAATTGAAGGTGCTATCAGCGGCAACAGTTCATTCTTTGTGAATTAGGCCCAGTATGTTTTGAATTTAAATAGAGGCATATGTAAAATTGGTGAGTTTGTTCTTATTTCCTATCCAATACTTCATTTTCGATTTATTTTCCTTCTTTGTTTATCCGTATATAACCACATAAAGATCCCTCACCTGGCTGCCTGGCTCTGCTTTTCGGGGCAAGCTGGAGGCCAATGTAGAGGCTTGATGAATATAAAAGGAAAGCAAAATAGAAAATGGATGACAGAGCAAAGTGAACTGAAAGCTAAAACGGCAAGTTGTCCTGCTGGTTGGCTGAGCTTGCAATGGATAGAAAAATAAGCCAGCAAGGTGGTGGAAAGTAGATGAAAGACTGTAGAGGAAGTTGAAATTAGTTTAGGTGAAAAGAGGGAAGGAAGGAAAGTTTGACAGGGGGCTGTACTTGAAGATGTATAAATGGCTGCTGTGTGCATTGCCCACAAAACGGAAACTATGCGTGTGTAAATGAGGACTTTAATTACGAAAGTGACTGTGATGACTCATCAATCTACACTTAAACCGAGAAGCACTGTCACATCACGACGGCAACGTGTGGCAATATTTCTTGGCAGTGGCTATTCTTTGTATAGTGACTCCTTTATTATTAAAATTCATTTATTTATTTTACCACTGTTTGATCTTGAAAAAATACTGTTACTGACTACCACATAAAAATAAATAAATAATAATCTTAAAGCAAGATAGCGATCATCTGAAATTATGTTATTTTTATCATGTCTGCGATCTGCTTTTTTAACTGAATGAACATCCTGTGAAAACCTTTGAAAGAGTGCACTGCATACTAATAATAATGTAATCAGTGGTGATTCCCGAATCGTATTCACGTTTGCAAGTAATTGTACTATATTACACACTGATTGCTGTGATGTAGAAACTAAGTGTGCCACAATATCTCCAGAATAGTTCAATGCCCCAGTTTAACTGCCCTTAAATGGTATGCCGTGATGGGATTTTAAGAGAAGCTCAGGTGCAGAAAACTGAGCTGTGACAATCAAAAGTATGGAATCAACTAAGCACTTGGACACAATCCTAATGGCAGCATCACTTCAATGACAGCGCACTGATTGTACCATGGATCAGTGAACTAAGGCTGAAAGGTAAGCTATTTATAGTGAGTAACAATGACTGAAGATTGAATATTATTTATAATTTATTTTAAGAAACCCAAAGTTACTTGGTACTTTTAATTCAATGCATAGTCAGGGTCAGAGGGTATTCCAGTTGGTGTAGTTTTACATCAAATAGACAGTCTAATAGCCTAATTCGTCTCACACAAAATAAAGTCAGCAGCGTGGAATATAGGCACAAACTAGAACGGTGAGCTCTCATGCAAACCCCAACTTCCAAAGTTGGGACATTGTGTAAAATGGAAATAAAACCAGAATGCAATAATTTGCTAATCATTTCAACCTCCATTCAGTTGAATATGCTACAAAGATAAGACATTTGTTATTATTTTCAAATAGTCTGTCATTTTTAATTTGATGCCTACACCACATTATTCACACCCACCCAGCCTTACCACCAACTGCCTTAGTTACACCCCAGACTCCTTCCTCTACCCGGACGCTTCACAAACAGGAAATGAAATGGCTCTTCAAGCAACAAAAGATCAAGAAGACTTAAAGGCCGCATAGAGTTTCTCACTAATGCCTGAAAGTCTGTGATGACCAGCTGGCTCAGGTCTTCAACAGATCTTTGGAGCTGTATTTAGTCCTCAAAGTCTATCCCAAAGTGTGTTCTGACCATTTTGATTAAGGTAAGGGTTGCCTCCGATGTATGTGTTAAAATGCATTTACCATAATGTGATCATGATATATGTAAGCCACTAACCTTGGCTAGCTTCTGGCTAATAGATCAAGTGGACAAAATGTTAGTTTTTGAGATTTTGCCAAATACTCTCCTTAAGTTCTCTATTTTCCTTTCCTAGCAGCTCAAAAGTTGAAATTGTAGTCAAAGTGTTCGAAAATAAGTGATGAGTCAACAATGTTGTTGTTGTTATAACATGCTGACGACACAATATGGAAGTTTTGCCTGGGCTGTGAGTATTTGGACCAGTGACACATGGTGGCCCGATGAGGACCACCGCCAATGGCACGGCCACGGCACACCCGACGCCCCACGCGCTCCCCGGCGGCCACCCCCCTGGATCCTGGATATTCAACAATATTGTCAATGCCTACTAAATGATATCTCAGCTCCTGAAGATAGAAACATAATTCCAAAAACATTTCAGAGCTTACGCATGTGGCATTCACACAAACCTACTTTTATTATTATAAACATTCAATATTTAATTAGTTATTTTTTAAATTTAAATTTAAATTTAAAGATTTTGGCGGAGATGAAAACATTGGAAACAACATGGAAAAAAGTGAAGAAAAAGTTAGACAAATGTTATATCGTGACCTAGCAAAGAAGTGACCTTCTCAGACTGTCCTGGAAGCCTCAACACCCATGTTCCTTTTAATCGGAAAAAGATGTCAACCTGCTTGCTGTTTGGTTGCTTAGCATGTTTGCTACATGCCACTGTTGTCCCTGCGTTATCTTGCACCGTACCCACGATGGGCACTGTGAAAATGCAGAGCAAGAGCTATGGTATTACAATGTGGCAAACCCTATTCGGTGTTGCCAGCTGAGCAACTTTATCACTATATTTTCAGAACACTCCAGCTGGTATTTTTTAATTGTCTTGCATCCCATCTAGGGACTGTTTATGGTGTTATCGGAGACTGAGACTCCCTCCAGAGCAGGAGTTGTTCACTCCTCTGCGTGCAGACTGCAAATTGATTGTGCTTGTATGCCACTGCTGGCCTGGCAGTAAACACTTTGATTTGGTCAGTATAGTGCTTGCTAATGGGGCGGGTTCAGCTGTTTTGTTTAGTTTGGCGATAACTTCTATTAACAATAAAGCTCAATTAGTTGTTAATATTGCAGCAAACCCATATACATTTGTAGTGTTTTGAAAAGATAAATTCTTGAGCCCTATGCTGTGCAATGATGCACACAGAGTAGAACAGAGATGACAGACTGCTGATGTCAACACAGTGATGAGATCAAGTCTGTTTTATAGGTGCATGGTGGGCCGGTAGTGGCAAAATACCAGACCATGCTGATGCCGGCGATAAGCCTCTGATCTCATCAGCATCAAGAATACGTCAAATACCAACTGACAGTCTTGGAGACCATCAGCATTTCTTAGGCTTTTTTTTTCGCCCAACAAATGGGCAACACACATTTTAAATGTGCAGAATAAGAACAAGCCATATCTACACTAACATGCATTTAGAGATTTTAATATTGAACCCAATGATTGATTAGCTAACTTTCTAATCTCCAATAAAAAAAAATTGATACATTTGAGATTAGAAGCACTGTCACCATTTGGTTTGTCATGTTATTGATACATCTTGGTCTACGCTCAGCAAGTTGCTACACAAAGGAGTGCATTAATGGCTTTCAATGCTCTCTTTGCATGTCTGGCTGGTCCTTTAATGTCATTACTCTTAAAAATATTAAGATTTTGATTTTATATAATTTAGTCTAACAACACAAAACTTGTAACATAATGCAGACAACAATAGCCTCATATTCACAAGCCTGCATCTTGGTTCCAACATGAAAGGCTACAGGACAGACAAAATCCTGGAAAAGGCACTAAAACTACTCCTGAATGAGAAAGTAAGGTAAGTTAATTTTACCACTGAAAGCCTCAAGGTAAAAGTAGATGAATAGCTCCTCAAATGACAATAACCCCGAAGAGGTCTGTAAAAAGGTAATCTCATTCACAACTAAAGACTATCTTGCAAAATCAAGAAATGACCAAAAAAAAGAAGAAAAAAAGTGGCCACCATTTTTGCTGTAGTATATGCTAAATAAATCATCTCTGGGAAATCAAGGCATCAATGATTGCCAATTTTGACGGAGGCTCATTGCCAGATGGTAAATCAACATTCAAATTCATATTACTTTTAAACTTTAATCCACAGATGAAAACAATGTTGATATAAGCATTGCACTATACTTACTACTTAATACTACATAAGCCGTGCGTTCATGTTAATCATTTAAGGTTGTGCAGTAGCTCGTAATGGTGTTGACTTGAAACGATATGGAGTACAGTTTCAGTGCAACTCAATTTGGGTTTTGGGGATTTCAAAAGTAAACATTAACAATATTAACCAACTGGGATAAAACAACAATAACATATTTGTCTTGTAATTTGGGGGAGTTTTTCATGGGGTTAAAACCAGGAGATGGCCTGACAAGAATTCGCGTGACTCGTTCACTTCATTGATATTTGTGTAACATGGACTTTTAGTGAAGTAACATGGTGGAGGTTAAAATGTGGTTTTGGAACTCATTTCAAATTCTTTTTGACATTTCTCCTGACTGATACCTTTGAATAATGAGATCCCTGCGATGCTGTGGAAACTCTCTGTGGATCAAGGCTTGTGCTGTAAGATGTGATTACAAACATGTCGGGAAAAGCATACAAGAACATCTGAACTTTATTTGGGGTTAATCAGAGGCACTTTAAATGGTGGCAGGTGTGTGATGACTCCAGTTGAACACAGTGATTAACTATAATGTAATGTGGCTCATTTTTGGTAATGTGGCTCATTATAGATTTTTCAGCGGAGACACATTTGATCATGATTATAATTAGGAGGCGATTATTATTCTCAACAGACAATTACATTACTGTACTTAACTGCTCCATATTTTTGATGATGCTATATAGTGGAAGATCACAGAGGTAAGAAGAATGCATCATCCATTCAATTGACCACACACTCGGAAATAGTTTTCCATGTTGAGATGGTTTGTGTTAGCAAAATCTGTCATCTAGAAATGGGAAAATAATAATCTGGCAGTTAGGGCGATGAATTTTATGTAAATTTGTACATCTCCTTTCCACCTTTTTCTGCCAGGCATGATCAACTGTCATTTGCAAAGTTGATAAAGACAGAGGGACAATCATTCACATGCACAGGCAATTTAGAGCCTTGATTTAAAACAATATTTGCTCTTGGACCCTAGGAGGAAGCTGGACTTTGCAATCTTAACTGCTATAGCCACATGACATTTTGAAAATAAATCCCCTCATATTATTAAAAACAAATCACCTTTGTTGACCTCTGTCTGCCTGCACCTCAATTCAATTCACCAAAATCGTGTTACACCACCTGTGCCACAACATAGACCTGCTTTTACCTGGTCTAAAGTCTAGCGGGTTTTTTTGTGTCACCAAATTATCAGGTGCCCCAGCTACAAGCTACAATTTCCTATTCTCCCGCTTGACATCTTGTGTTCTCCTGCCTGTTAGAATCCCGCATATTGTTACAACCGTTCCTGGCTTGAATAAACATTCATCCAGTAAACCCGTGTCTTGCCTTTTCTGTGCTTCCCGCACTGAACCAGAACAGTCATTGCTACCCTCCTCATCTTATTGTCATGAGGTACGGGCAATTGAGATTAAGTGCATCCAGATGCAGGAAAGCGTTCAGCTAGTGGGGCAGAAAGGTGCAAGCTTAAGTTCTTGGCGGCTGGAGCTCATCTTTTGTGTAGCCCTTTCAGACCAGCATTTTTTCTGCTGGGCAAAATTTCTTTTTTGTTGTTCTTGTTGCTAATTTTGACTCTTTTCTCACATAAGAACATGTTTTTGTTGTTGTTGTTTTTTTTTGGGGGGGGGGGGGTATCTCATGTTTTTAGTTGTTATAGTGGACGCCAGGATAATATGGCTGTAACGTGTTGTAAACTTACCAAGCTTGTATGCAAACATTTTTAATATGAACATCATCCAAATCAACGTGCGATTGTGATTGGTTTGTTAAAATCCAATCATAAACCAGAAGCGTTTAAATCATTCAAATTATGCATTTTATTGGCTTAAACACGCAAATATGTCATGTCCACTGCAACCATCTATGGGTCTGAAGGGGTTAATGGAAAAAAAAAAAGGCAAATAGTTGTTGGAGAGATTCTAGTTTTGGCTCCTCTTGGCTTCTGTCAAGATTCCCATGAGCAAGACATTGTCCCCATGCCCTGGCTCAAGGGGTGCACTGATTTCATTCCGAATCTCTTTTTGCACAGAGTGTGAGATGAATTTACCTTAAGGTATTAAAATTAGTAAAATGTATGAAAACAATTTTTCTGCCAGCGAAAATTCTATTCACTGAAGAGCAAAATTAAAAGTTAGGAGCATGAATGATGTGGAGGTAGCTGATAAGTAAAAATGAATGACATGCATTGCTGAGACTAATGACGACAATGGACCCCCCCCCCCAAAAAAACCCCACACACATACACACATAGATAGTCCTATTGAATAATATAAAATAATTTCTTATTTTGGCACGAGTCATGAAATGGATCAGTGTTGAAAACAATTACGCCTGTTGAATCCTGTCTTGGCACTGCAGGCTATTTTATTTACTATGGAATGTTGCTGCAATCACATTTGCTGCTGTGCTCATTTGATGGGGGCAACATACACACAGACACATACTGTACATAAGTGTACATATACAGTATGTGTTTGATCTTAGTTTGTCCGTGTGGAAATTTTGGCTTTATTTATTCATTTATTTATTTATTTATTAGGGCTACCACCAATGATGATTTTTATCTGACCTCTCCCTGCTAAAAAAAATATTGTATGTAAATGATGTATTTTGATTTAACACAAAGATTGCAGTCTGATGTCATAGGGGACTAAACAAATCTGGCAATATTTACTGTTTAGAAGCGAACCTTCTAAAAGATTTGGACAATTTGAAATTAAATTAATCATTGCATCTCTATCATCAAAGTTGAGCGTATACTTGTTCAAATGACTTGTACCAAAATAAAAAGTACGACCCTCTGTACCAATCACTAGTTAACAGTTAAAGCTTTACTAGTAATACTAGAAGCTCTCTGTACAGACGTGCTACTAATCCACCATGCTGTTACACTCCTAAAAAAAAAAAAAAAGGAAAAAAAGCTAATGATCCCCTGTCATTATCTGACAACTGTCTTTTTCCGTTTGGATCGTCTCTGTCTCCTCGGGTTCCAAGGACAAGATCCAAAGTGTTTTCTGCATCGTTGAGTACTTTGGCTGTCTGCTGGCCTCCGTCGAGGAACAGCATGACACCAGGGTGAAAAAAAGGGCAGGAAGTATTGCCAGTGACCCTTTACATCTATTTAGCCATCTGTTCAAGAGCTTTCACTTTTGAAATGACATCCGGAATCATCTGTGCAGGCTGTCACTCACTGAAACCGTCCATTGAGTCACCACAAAGAACTCATTTCTGGCTAAATCTTATGATCGAGTGAATGAATGTGCCTACCATATTACCACCCCGTGTTGTCACTCATTTAGTGGGTTTATGTGATTATTGGGAGCTTGACATGAGTGACAAAGCATGAAATACAACACAGGCTTGGACTTGCTAACTGCCACCGACCCCACAGTGACCCCATTAGGGAGATTCAAGGATCTTGACGTGTCATTGTCCGTTCAGTTGAACTTGTGTCATCGATTTAGACCAATATTATCCATTTCTCTGGGTCCCCTATGAGCCAAAAGTCAGCAACAGCTAGTGGAAGATTCTACAGCAGTGCCATTGTTTTGTCATTGACATGGCCATTGTTTCAGAAATGTGGAGGGGCAAATTATTCATGAGCAGATCATCATTCCCTCCCATTCAACTGCTCTTCTGTGTCGTGGCCAAACTGTCAAACAATGACAGCAAGGGTTAATAGACATATATTTAAATGCCCAAATGAACCATGAACACAAAAAAAAAAAAGTAAAACAGTGTTCTTGCCAATAAGCTTAATGCTCAACAAAGAGTCAGTAAGTTTTTTTTTTTATCATAATTTTGAAAAGTCTAAATCAACCAGTTTCAAATGTGAATATTAGTCTTTCATGAACGTGAACACATTTATGTTACTTCATGGCTGCCTTAAAAAAAAGTGATCAACAATTTTCTAATCTTTAATGTTAAACAATGCATGTAGTCGATCCCAAACTTAAACACATGCCAGGGCCCGGTTTGAAGTCTGAAAATCCCCCCACCAAAATTAAATCACAACTTTGATCAAAACATGAGGCCAGAATCATTTCCCAAAGTTTCCATATATATGTGCAAAGCAAAGCAGTGAGCACAAATTGGGACCATAAAATAAGGAGTGGGTTTCTTTCCTGCATTAAAGGTGAAGTGAAAGAAAAAAAAAATTACAATGAAATGTTTTATGAAGCCCCACCACTCTAAACACGGTATTCTGATTAATATTTTGATTGTGGAATTTGAGTTCAGCAGCAAAATCCACCCAGTTGTATCCATTTTAGGGGGCAGCCATTTTGGCACTTGAAATCTACCATTGAAATCCGAATGCCATGTCGTTAGACTATTGTGGAAACATACAACATATTATTGTGAAGATAAGTTTGAGGTTGACTTGCCCTTTAAAATAGTTAGGAAAGTAGCTAATATAACAGGTAACAGAATCAGTCTTAGCATCAGTTGTCTGATTCACACATTATTGTTTTCCCACAAGAGTCAAAAAAGGGAGAATCAGCCTCACAGATGATCTAATGTTCATAAACTTTGATATAAACAATCTGTAGGTTAGTTTCATGTTTCTCTGTCAAGTTGATGGTCTTTTTGCAATAATGGTTGACTTGCCTATTCATTTGTCATAAATTCCCCGATCAGGGTTACCACGTGTCGTGAGAAATCAGCCATTTTTTGCTGGCCACCTCGAAAACGGGGCATTTGCCTTGTTTGCCTACCCGACGTCTGCTTTGGCAGAGCTGCTGCATTCCACTTTAAATACTTCCCTGATTATTTCATGTCATGACTCTTTGTAACCAAAGGGGGGCAGCACAGTGGCACTTTTCAAGCTAAAACCCCACGTATTGCTCTACACTTATAGTCTCTTTCGTATCCCCTCACTTGCTATGTGTCTTTTGGTGACACAATTCTGAACATTTATCATTTTTACTGAGTAGATAATGTCTCTTTGTGCTCTGAGTAGATTCGACTGTGCTGGTCTGTGGTTCTGAAAGAACAGCGCCCTTCACGTGGGGGGGGGGGGGGTAGGGGGTGCCTGATCTCTTGCAAAACAGCACGCAAAAAACAATTAGGACACAAACACACCTTCTGCGTTTTAACACCTGCAGACTTATTTAAGTTAGTTCGGATCAAAGCCCCCACTAGACCTGAGTGGGGAGTGGGAGGACGTGGATTAGGAAGAGGAGGAGGAGGGGGAGGATGTGGAGGAGGAGTATGAGGAGGAGGAGGAGGAGGCGCATTCCTCCACCGGGAAAAGTGGAGTTGATCTGTCACATAAGCGTAGTAGACCCTTACTCATATCTTCTTCCTCGTCCTCTCCGCATCCCGTATGCTCGAAAGCGAAGGCATCAACCTAACCTAACATCCACCCTCTTCCTCTTTTCTCTTCCACTCGGTTAGGAGAAGAAAGCCAAAGAAGTGACTCGAGGCTTCCAAGCGATTTTTCCCCCTCCTTGCAGGGGGTATTCAAAAGACATCTTTACGCCTAATGCGGTGAAGAGCAGAAGACTGTCAACCTTTTTTTTTTTTTTTTTTTATAATATTTTCTTCTTCTTCATGGATTCAGGATAAAAGTATATTTAAAGAAAAGCTGACAGCACGTCTAAAAGCAATAGAACTTGGGAGTCATGGTTGAACATATTTTTGGAATGTTCGGAGCGATCAGCGCGGCATCTTTGCGTAAAACGCGACTTTTCCCTGGAGCTGCATTTTGACATGTTTGGAATATAACGGAGGGAAGTGACTGCGACCCTTGCAACACATTGCTCATTAATTGACAATCAATTGACCTCATCTGGGCAAGCGGGGACGTCATGAAAACGATAATGCACTGAGAATGATGGGTGCAAAGTTCTTTATTCCCCAAATTCCAAGCATCAGAGCTCCATCTGATCATTCGTTAGTATTTTTCTCGTGTAAAAGCCTCGCACTCGATGCATTTTGGATGCGTAAAAGTGGAGCGAGTGCTCCAGAGTAATGCGCGGACACAGTGCCGACCGGTGTCAGTCATTTTCGAGAGAAGAGTGCAGAAAAGGGAGAGGCTTTATTAATATATTTCTTGAACCCAGAAAGTTCGGATAGAGGTTCTGAGTGTGGCTTTTGGGGGAACGAGAGGACGCGACCTCCTGGCGGGGAAACGTTTGGCTGCAGTGGCGAAGAAAGAGGAGAGAGGTTGGATTATTCGAAAACTGCAACATATACTGCCCAGGTCAACATCCGATCATTGGCATCCATTTGGAGACTGAATTTGTAGCTTTCACGTAGCAGGTAAGAGGCTGTCGCGGTTTTTATTTGGCGCGTGGCTCACGTGCGCTACTTAACAAGTTGTGTGTGCGTGTGTTTTTGTCGAGTGTGTGTGTGCGCGCGCGCGCGTGCGTGCGCGCGCGTGTGTGTGATAACGACCGATAAAGTGAGCATAGGTGACAGAGAAAGTTTGCATATGTGCTCGTTCGTGCGCGTGGGGAAACCAACATATTAGAGTGGTTTCTTCTTTTTCAAAATATATAATTTATTGTCACTTTTTCATGACCATTTTGTGCCTGTGCACACCTTAGTACCCAGGATTGCTGAAATGACAATAAAATGTATTACAGGTACAATATTAGGTATACCGAATTGCATACATACATACATTACCTACATTGTATACATAATTGCACAGAGAACTAATCCATTATGTTAAAACAAAAAATCAGATTGCTTTGCTTTGATTGACACAGTCAGATATTGACGTATAAATGTTGATATGTGGAGGAAAAAGGTCAAATCTTTCTGGGAGGAAGGTGGGGGTCTGTGAAGCCCAACTCTTTCATGACGATTAATTAATTATTATAATTTATTTAATTTATTTATTTATTTAGGCTTGACACCCCAAAACTAGATGCATATTTGTTCATTTACCAGCAGGATACTGCACTGCATCATACAGCGAGAGCTTATATTTTGCCCCTCGTGTAGCTTCTTTATATCCCAAATAGCTCTCAGGATAATGTAGTGAAGTGTTGTAGCCTACACAATTACAAACTTCTATTACATAGTATAATTGACCATGTCAAACAAAATAGACCATTCTTTAATTTGATTTTAATAGACTTTATTAAAGCATCCTGAGTGTACCTGAAACTGTGGATGTGCACATGCAGTACATTCTTTTTCATTTTACACTTTCGGAAATCTTCCAACATTCATTACGTTACATTGCAAAACAACACCAAAACAGCCTAATTGTGCTGTTTTCCATTTAGTCAACCGACAAAGAGGACAAAGCAGCTTTTTGGGGAACCACTGTATAATTTTGCCATTTGTTCAAGTCTTCCAAATACAGACGCTGTTTGTCTGAGTGCTTTACAGCCCAGCAGGTGTTTTCCTCCTCCTCCCACTCTCTCCATGTCCTCTCCTCTGTATGAGCATTAGAGGGAGTTTCTGTTCAGAGAACAGAAAGAGTGTGTTGGTCATGCAATGGTGTATACATGTCAGGTGGATGTAAGAACAGAGAGGAAGACAGATGTGTGTTGCACAGCCGTGTGACTCTGTCACAGCTACACACAAGGGTGGGATTCAGGTTTTACAATCATCTCTGTTTAGCAGTAAAGTGCAGTTTGTTGTCAGCGGGCAAGGACGCTGCGAGTGCAGAGGCCAGGAGCTGTGTGCGTTGATTTAAGATGGTGTCATATATATCTCACCAGTAGGTGGATCGATCGATCGATCGGTCTGTCTGCCTGTTTGTCTGTCTGTCTGTCTATCTATCTTTGGAATTTGGAACATAATCAATTCTCGTCTTAAAATAATACTTGAGTAAAATAAAAAAAAAATGTAAGAAAAAAAACTAAAAAGTGAAGAGGATGTAATGGATTAAAGGAGTACATTTTGTGGAGGTACACATTAAAAAAAGAAACAATGTGGGCGATAAAGGGCAGAGAGAAGATAGTGACGTGATTTTGAGAGGAATGCAAAGGTAGTTTCACAAAAGAATGCAGAATGGAAGAAAGAAATGATGCTATAGAAGATACATCTGAAGTGGAGAGTGTCACTATGACCTCGCAGTACAGTGGCCTAAAAGGGTCAGCGAGGCTAAATCCTGAATGAATGGTGGATCCAGACTGTGCTATCGGTTGCAAATAGTTGTTTTGACCCCATTATGATTTGTTGGAGGTAACTGAAGTCAACAGTTAAAGCTTTGAGTATCTGAAATTTGTACGTGCCCTGCAGGTTCTAAATTTCACCCATTTCTTACTTCCCGTCAGCTACCCTTCCCAAACGGTCTTCTCCTTCAGTCTCCAACCTTTTACTGTGGTTGTCAAATTGACATTTTCCTTCAATGATAAATGCACATAACTATCCAGCTGTACCATCAGCTCATCTTTCAAAAGTGTCTTCTTTTCCATAAGTTAATAGAGTACCATAAAAAAAAAGATAAATAATATTATAGAAGTAACCAATAATACAATTGTCCCTCTCTACGTATATCATGGTTCACTTTAGTGGTTTCACTGCATTATAGATTTAAATGGTTATTATTAGTGATGGCAAAATGAAGCTTCATGAAGCATTTGCGATATTTTTTGACTCCTCTAGATGGTGCTCTTGGTTTAAAGATAAAGGCAAGTGCAATGAAAATGGATTACATTTGCATTGCATCTTTGAATCATGAGTGCCATCTAGAGGAGTCAAATAATATCGCAAATGCTTCATGAGGCTTCATTTTGCCATCACTAGTTATTATTATTATTATCCATCCATTTTCTTAACCACTTGTCCTCACAAGGGTCGCGGGGGCGCTGGAGCCTATCCCAGGTGGCTTCGGGCAGTAGGCGGGGTACACCCTGAACTGGTTGCTAGCCAATCGCAGGGCACACAGAGACGAACAACCATACTCACAATCACACCTAGGGACAATTTGGAGTGTTCAATTAACCTGCCATGCATGTCTTTGGAATGTGGGAGGAAACTGGAGTACCCGGAGGAAACCCATGCAAGCACGGGGAGAACATGCAAACTCCACCCATGAAGGCCAAAGCCCGGACTCGATCTCACGTCCTTTGCACTGGGAGGCGGACGTGCTAACCAGTCACCCACCGTGCCACCCCATTATTATTATTATTATTATTATTATTATTATTATTATTATTATTATTATTATTATTATTATTATTATTATTATTATTATAATAATAATAATAATACTACTACTAATAATAATAATAATAATAATAATTATTATTATTATTATTATCCACACAGACGGTTACTGCAGAGCAATAAGTATGAGCCAGGAGGAAAGAATGCATAAGAGACAACGAAAGTCCAAAGTTTAAGATAATTTCACACATAATAACAGAAGCTATTTCAACATACCGGTACTATAGTGGTCTATAAATCACTGAATGGTTTGGGTCCTGAATACATTCAAGATCAATTGGATCAATTAGTGGAGCTCAGAGTTCAAAGCAAACATGGTGAAGCTGCATTTCCCTGTTCTGCTGCACACAATTGGAATAAGCTGCCAACAGGAGTGAAGTCAGCCCTGATTGTAAATGCTTTTAAATCCAGATTAACTCTTTGACTGCCATAAACGTTATAAAACGTTTAGCATAAACCTAGGGAAGGGCGCCGAGGACGTTAAAAGACGTCCCCTATGTTGTTTTTTTTTTTTTTTCAAAAACTGGTGCAGGAAAGCCTTGGGCAGCTGTGCTGAAAGTATCAGGCAGATCTGATTAGTCAAAGACTCGTTTTGGCCCCTAGAGGGCAGCGATGACTCTCTTTGCACAAGGTTGGATGGGCCGCCCACCGTGGGCGTCAGTAGAAGACGTGAGGCGGAGCTAGAGTGTTGAGGAGACAATGGCTGATCCAAGCCACAATGGCTTGACCAAGCAACCGGTTACAAGCAGCTCAGCTTGAGCATTTTTTTCAAAGACGGAAAGCATCAATCAATACTAAAAAGCGCATTGATGTCAACGATGATGATGACTCCGAGCTTTACGCCAAAGTTGGAAGCTTTGGCCTGTTACTATCACGTAGTAAGCCTCACCGGCTACGCGCGGCTAGCGCGGCTAGCGCTGCTAAGGCCGGAAAACGCGCACAATAGCCGGCCGGGTACTTCTGCACAAGCGGACATTCGATCGGGCGATGGAGAGTTGGCATCGACCAATGCAGATTGATGATGATGATGATGACGACGACGACTCCGAGTTTGACGCCAAAGTTGGAAGCCTGGACGTGTTTACGATCACGTAGTAAGCCTCACCGGCCTAGCGCGGCTAGCGCGGCTAGCGCTGCTAAGGCCGGAAAACGCGGAGCTGCACAAGCGGACATTCGATCGGACAATGAAGAGTACCCCGAGTCCAATGCATATTCATCGGAGGAGCGGGTACAGTCTGATCACGGAGAAGACACTGTTTCTGGACTACGATGCCACCATGAATGGAGTGGATAAAATGGATCAGAACATCTACCACTCGGTATAGCAACTGAAGGACGCGAGGAAGCGAGACGTAACACCACCGTAACGTAACCGTAGCATGATCCTGATATTAGACTTGATGACACACTGCAGTATATACTTGCTATTCCCCGGAAAAAAACGGCCTGCAAGAAAGTGGCACACGCGAAGAGGCAATCTGTTGTGCAAATGCTGTTACGTCTCTTTGCACGCAGGAGAGTGTTACAAAAAGAAAAACTGTCGTTGAAACATCCACATATTTGTAAATAGCACCACAGTTGCACACATTTGTAAATAGTTTGCCAAATTGTTGTCAAATTGTTACACTGTTGAATGTAAATAAACGTATTTTGCTATCAAAAAACACTTTTTCATTCTTGGTGGTAGTGTTTTATAGAAGTAAAGCACTATTTAGGTGTTTGTGGCATCATTCATGGACAAAAAGAAGTGTCAAATTCACTAGAATGCATGAAATAATATCGTTTCACTAAAAGCTTGATTTCTCCGTATTTTGGTCCAACACAGGCGAAATTGGGTCAAACTAACCATTTTCTATTGTTGATTACTAAAGAACGGAATAAGGTAGAAACAAACTCTTTATTTCTGATGAAAGATGAAAGTCCAATCTTTCATTTGGTAGTACGTGTGTTTCCATAGTCCAAACAGAACATTTTCTGTGGACCTTGAAAATCAGTCAAAATGCTTAAATCGGCTGGCACTGACGGCATCCCTTTTCTGAAAACGTCTGGCAGTCAAAGAGTTAAAGGCTTCCTATAGCTTCAAAACATGTTTTTTTCTTTTCTTTTAGAAAACTGCTCTTATTTATTTACTAATTAAAAAAAAAAGTTTCCTGTAAATGTGTTTTATCGTTGTCAATGTATGTTCTATTAATTTATGAAAACTACTTTTGTTTTCTCTGCTTTGCTTCTGAATGTCGTTAACTGTTGTTTGTTGACGCTTGTATGTGTTGCCTTTGCTAGTGTGAAGCAAATTGAGTTGCAACTAGCTTCAACTGGCTTCAGTTATAAAACTGCACATGGTAAAGTAAACATCGTTAGCTAATTGAGTATGGCCTACCACTGCTATTTAGAACAAAGTATAATCCTTCCACCTCTGGTTAAAGATAAACACATTCAGTGCACTTTCAATAAGTTTATGAAACAAAAGTACTCACTCAACACAGGTGTAGCTAACGGTTAGCAAAGTCTATGCTGTCATTCATTAGGTGGGCTTCCATCCACCTAATTTTATTAGAATTTTCAAGAATTGCGAAAATAAACCTAAATTCAGTTGTGCCACTTCAAGTATGTATTGCAAAAGCAGACTTAGTTCTGCTGCAATTAGTTTATAGCTTGATTTGACAGAAAATATTTAAATTGTTGACAAATGAGTACATTATATTTACAAATGCTGGGGTTCCATAAAATAAATACATTCTTTTTTTTATGTCTTACGTTCATCTTCACACAAATATGCATCTCAGCAATTTTCAAAACGATCTTGTTCATCAATCAGGTGTGTTGATGGAGGGAGACATGGAAAACAGGCAGATCAGCGGCTCTTGAGGACCAGGGTTCCCTATCCCTGGCCTAGAGAGAGATGATGTATTCATGTGATACTGTGACATTTTGTGTCACACATGACGAAAGGATCAAAGCGTCTTCATATTTCGTCACAGGAAGGTTCTTAAAAATGATCAGTGACATTTTTTTTTTTTGCAGGGGCAGCTTGGCCTTTTCCATTGGGGTTAATTGAATATTGAATAGTATTTTAAGACCCTTTAAATCAACCTCATGTTATGTCCACACATAAAAGACTATTTTTAAAAACATTTATTTTCTTAGCTCTAGGTTACAAAAACATCTACAGTATATGTTTAAAGAAATCTGTGTACCCATGTAATGTATTTGTTGTCTCTTTAGTGCATTTTGGCCAATCAGAACCCTTTTAAAGCAACATAACTTGGTCGTGCGTCGTGGGCCTCAAGACCCAGCCCAGGAGAATTTTTCTTTTTTTTAATTACCCATGCGGGTTATACAGTCACCCGTTGGATCTGTCATTGGGCAAATTGAATTCAAGATATGTTAGGCGATAATAAAACAAGCCATGTTTTATTATTCAAACTGCCATTGACGGCTTTAGAAAAATTCATTTGATTCATTAAACATCACTATTATTGTTACTTGGGGAAACCAGCACTGTATTGTATTAAAAAGGAAAAATAAGGTAAAAGAAAACTAATCAAGCGACAAAGAGCTCCTAATTTGTGCAAATTCCTCTATGTAATGAAATACATGTCTGCTTAAAATTGTTAAACATTACATTTAAATGTTACATTTCTGATGCTAATTAAACTCATTCACTGCCATTGACGGTTATAAACGTCAACAATTCATTAACTTTAACAAACTATTTCTATTAGTTTAATTGTTTTTCCACTTTTGTTAACAAGAGTATGAAAACCTAGATTCTTTTTATTGTACATTTAGAACAGATATAAAATGTGTGCTTAATCGTCAGTTAACTATTGAAGTCATGCGATTGATTACGATTACAAAATTTAATTTGCACACATTTTAGATCTGTTCTAAATGTACAGTAAAAATGTTTTCTAGGTTTTCATACTCTTGTCAACAAAAGTGGGAAAATATATTAAACTAATAGAAATAGTTCAAATGAATTTTTAACGTTTATAACCGTCAATGGCAGTGAATGAGATAATTAGCATCAGAAATGTAACATTTAAATGTAATGTTACATAGAGGAATTTGCACGAATTAGGAGCTCTTTGTCGCTTGATTAGTTTTCTTTTACCTTATTTTTCCTTTTTAATACAATACAGTGCTGGTTTCCCCAAGTAACAATAATAGTGATGTTTAGGGGGTGCTCAAGTAGATCAATAATATTTCAACTCACTTCAAAGAGAATTTTTTTTCTTTGATATACAAACAAATTGAGTTACAAGCTTGGTCATCATGGAACAAATTCAACTTGGCCGAAGCCCGGTCTCGATCTCACGTCCTTTGCACTGGGAGGCGGACGTGCTAACCAGTCAACCACCGTGCCACCCCATTATTATTCTTATTATTATTATTATTATTATTATTATTATTATTATTATTATTATTATTATTATTATCATAATTATTGCTATAATAATAATAATAATAACAGTATTTGTTATTATTATTATTATTATTATTATTATTATTATTATTATTATCATCCACACAGGCGGTTACTGCAGAGCAATAATAATAATAACTATAGATAGAAAAAAATAATTACTCTTTAATTACACAAGAGCACAATTAAAGTATTTATTTTAGCATGCATATTTTTAACTGACCATGTCAATTATAACACAACAAAAGACACTTGCTTGTGGGAGCGTTGCTATTGTTGCAAGACAAAAAGTCAAAATGACTCCACCACTTCTAAATCTGTTGCTGCAGCAAATGATAGTAAGGTTCTTTGGGAGTGCTCTGGCGCCTGTAGGTCAGTTCACAGCAACGTGGAGGACAAGCTGAGTTCAGAATGGAGCCCTGCAGCTGATAAGGACTTGGTGATTCAGGATTTTCTCTGTCAGAAGGGTGGCTGTGTGCTGACAAAGACTTTGGATGACGATCCTGCACTTGAAGGTTGATTAATGTGAAGTGCTGATTCATTGTTCATGATATTTTTCTTCAGCCTTCATCCTTTGTCAGTGTTAAGTGGCTATACTTTGGTTGTGTTGCAGGACTGCTACCCATCTACAATGTATACAGTTGCTGTAAAGGAACTACAAACAGGGGTGGAGGTGTCATTTAATGCTGTCCAGCTCCATCCCTTTGTGTTGCTCATGGCATTCCCGACAGTAGACAGGCTGCCTGGCAGTATTTGCTTTCTTGGCGGTCACAGTGTCTGGACTGCAACTATTAACTGTCCTTTTGTTAGTAATTCTGGTCACAGGCCTCTTTCCCAATTTACTTGACAAAAGAGGAAATGTGCTTAAATGCGATTGGATCCCTGAGTGAGAGGACACTTTTCATCTGCATCCAGGGTTAGTGAAGTTGCGAAAACCTTGGCAATGGAGCAGAACACCAACGGATTTTATCTTGCTGGTGGCTATTTCAAATTCAACTTTTCAACTTCCATTTTGTAAGCTGGAAAGTGTCCTCACCTAAATTGAAAACCCTGTGCCTACACATCAAAAAGCAGACGGCCCACCTGCGCATCAATTGCTAATGCTAAGTGCTATCTTGGTTGACTGTTCAACTCACTCTTAACCAACCTTTTTTGCTCTGTCCCGACAGCTAGTTGAAGCTGGCTGTGCCGTTTACCTCATGTCGGTCACGCATTGTAAATATACCGCTAGAAACTGGCGAGCGAGGTGGGTAGTATGACTACATTTCCCATGATTCCGAGATGCGAAAGCAGGAAGCAGTTCTAGTTCTGGTCACCGCCTGCTACGTAAGCCCGTCCTGCTATCGATTAGATGCTGATGCGAATGAGAACGCAAGCGTGAATTTGGACATTAATAAGAAGGAATTTAACAGGTAAATTCCATTTTGATGCGTTTATTGTATAAATCGCTATGACAACTGTGTGATTGACATACAAAACAATGAGGTAGGTAAAATCCGCCGGGACGCGGAACCCAAGGCTCAAAAACAGGACTGTCCCAGCCAAAATGGGACGTCTGGTAACCCTATTTAAGCTTTAATGGTACTAACTACACAAGTTAAATAATTTAAGTGTTTATTTTTACATATGTAAATGACATGCTCATAAGAATGCAAGCAAAAAAACAAACATCTAGTAGTTCTCTTTAAGTCTATGCCATTTTATAAATCTGACTTGGGATGAGCGAGTAAGTAAGATACCAGTCTTATTTTAAGGTCTCGTACTTTTCGAGGCTGCCGATACCGTCTTAAGGCAAACAAAATCTGACATTGAATAATGGGCATTGGATAAAGAAAAAGAAAAAAGAACGGAATTAAAGGATTTTAATTGCATCAAAGAGGAGATCTGAGGTCAGATTGAGGTCAATTGGAAGTGTTTTTGGTGCTCAAACCAGATGAGAAACCCAATAGTTAATTTTTTTAAATTTCCCATCCTTTTAACTGTTTTTAGTTTTTAATCAGTGCCAAGGTTGATTGCAGCAATTACACACTGTCACTGCCACTAATGTTTTTGTAAACTGAACAAGAATACATTACTGTACAGTAGCAACTACTGTACTCTATAAGATCTGCCCGCTATTTCTTTTATATGCTCCCCCCTCCTCTTCATCACCGTGACTCTCTAGTACACCCCTCAGCAAATCTACCAGTGTCTGTAGCTTCTCCTTAGTTGACGTAACATTCCCTGACAGGCCAGTCCCTATGGATTGTGATCAACTAGAGTAATGGTGTACACACAGCAGCAACAGCGCAGTCCCTCCCAGCTTGCAACAACAGCAGCCGTAATATGGCACAGATCAGCGTCTTGCCAAAATGATTTGACATATTTCTGTGCTGATCCTGCTTCATTAGCCAGAAAAGAAAATATAAATAAGTAGGTTGCTTCGAAGCGCAGGAACAGTTTTGTTCAGGAATGTTGAACAAAGCATTGTTTTCTAAGTACAGTCACAGCTTCATGGTATTTCTTGTGTTTTTTGGATGGTATTAAACTTGGAGTTCCCAGTTATAGCATTCATACCCCTGCTGAAGGCATGAATGATTAAATTATTACTTAATTTGTTAATTTATTTATCGGTTTGTTTGTCCATTAGGGGACAGGTGTAAGTCATCACAGTCATACACACATAAATATAAAGGAAATGCATTTTGTATTTATTTGTACTATTGTAATATTGGACACGTTTGCAAACATATCATGGGCCAATCAAAACAACAAATGGGTGTGAACTGATTAGACAAGCAACCAGTGTTAGTCAGTTGGGAATGTAGGAAAACATTTTATGACAAACAAGAAAATATTTTCTGATATTGTAATTGCCTGCTTAAACTTCTTCTATGATTAAACTTCTACCTGACATCCAAACCGCAGCTGCTGGCTCGAGCTGCTGGCTGCACTCCAGCCAAGGACCTCAACTAAATTACCTTTTGACCAATTAGATCGTCTTGAAAATTGGTAAAACGGATTTTTGAGATAACAAACTTAGTATATCCAGCTGTTTTTGTTTTTTTGTCGTTAAAATGAATTTGGGTAGTGTCCGCTTTTCTTTTTCACAGATTTTTAAATTACCTTGCTTCCACTGCTGTTGTGTTAGTTTCTCAGTTGAATCAATTAAACCAAAGTAGGCTGACCCTGCATGAAACAAAGCCAATGATGAATTAGCGTAATTTGAATACTATTGATGCTGGTTTTGTTTAAAATAAATACATAAATCACTGCAGAATCAGTATGTAAAACATACAAAGTTGTGTTATTATAATTTCATCATTGGAATTAACAAACCCAATGGCAAACATAAGAAAACCCAATGGCAAACATAAGAAAGGCATGAGCTGTCTGGTTGTCCTAAATTTCAGACAGAATGGAGCCTCAGCGAATTTAATCTTAACAAATATTTGATATGAAGCTGTGGAGTTATTATTCTTACTTCCGTGACTTTCGCTTTGATGGCTCAATCATCACAGAGATTGCTGCGAGTGTTCTCACACGGTGTTACAGTAGCTGGAAGGTCATATTTTAAATCATCGATCTGACATTATTTGACAACATGGAACTGAATTTTATGGGATAGCTTTACTTTGGTTTATTTAAATGTAGTTTGCAGCTTTCTATTGCAACACAATGCTCTAATTAAAAAAAAAAAAAAAAAAGGAGTAGCCAAGTCGTGTTTTGAAAGGAAAGACTGGGCGATAAATATTACAGTTGTTTCCATTCGGGGTTTGTCTTCAGCAATTAGCCATTGCTATATTTCTCTCTATTCTTCGCAGACATTAAGCACTATGACAATGGTTGGAAAACTGTTGCAGATGGCCATAATGAACCCCGACTGGGCAATTTGGAGATTTTGTTCTGCAGCCAAATCTGCATGTAGATGTTTTTGCCTTGTTCACCCAGAAAAGATTAGAATAATGACATTTTGATGGATTTTTATGAAGTCACTGTCATCCGCAAACATATGCCGTTTTATCATCAATGCATGTTTGTGGGTAATTAAGTACATGTTGGAATGGCTCCAAATGCCACATTATACCTCCTAATGCTTCATCAACATCTTGAGATGAGGAATTATACATTTATTGAAAAATTGTCTTAATTAGCTAAATAATAATACTGCCAATAATAGACACTGATGCTGTAGTGGAAGTCAGCGAATGAATGTGATGGTGAATGTCAGGGGGTAGTGATGGTTGCGGACCCAAATGCAGGGCAAGGAGGCAGAGGTGACTTTAAAAAGAAATGTAATTAAACAAAACAAAAGCAAACTCCAAATGGCAAACAATTCAAGACGTGGGGCGGACAACAAGGCAAAAAAACTGGCAGCATAACGGGAGGAAAACAACAATGAAGCGACGCAGACAGAGGGGAGACAGGTCCAGACGGAAGCAAAGCCGGCTTCGTTCCTCAAACAAATCTTGCACACACAGAAGCAATTCAGGACTTGCGTGTGTCCAAAAGAAGACGCTGAGGACGTTTAACGGCTGTAATGTATATGCCAAGTCTGGAGCAGCGCTGTAGCGCAGCCACAGGCAGTTAACGGAAAGCGTAGAAGAAGAATCGGCGAAGAAGATGGACACTTTTGTTTTCTAACTTTATTGCAATCTACAGAAAAAACAGGGCTTTGCATGTATCAAAACAACATGAAAAAGACGAACACAGGAGAAGTGACAATGGCGGGTGATTCAAGTACAACACCGCTTGTTGAACGTGGGAATAAAGAAGCAAAATATTTTGTTGCAAAAGTATAAGCAAGCTAAGGAGGCTGCGCAAAACGACTACAACACGGCTATCTGCCATTGTGGACAGGCTGCCACGCGAGAATTGGTGCATACGTCATCAATCTGCGACAATGCGTCATCATCGAGCTGCGACCATTACGTCATCGCTGGAGGAGTATCCTGCATAAGGTGTCCAGATGGACGCGTACGGGGCGCGTATTGAAATCTTTCCACTCTGGAGCCGGTTTCAAACTCTGAAACCGCGCCGTCATGTGGACGAACGGCTTAAACGGTAAGAAACTTGTGAGGATACATTGAAATAAGCTTTCGTGCGGACGGGGCCTAAATACACACACACACTAATGACAAAACACACACCTGGGGCAAGACACCAGTGGCTGAGGGCAGTGATTGGTTGACACGGGAAAGGGCAGGATTACACTTAACAAGACCAAGGGAGACACACAAGGAAAAACAGAACCCAAACATGACAGTGAATGGCTCTCTGCCTCTATATGTGTCGGGCACCTGACGGATGACCAGTCCAGGGAGTAGTCTGCCTTTCGCCCACAGTCAACTGGAATAGGCTCAAGCTCATCTGCGACCCGGAACACCATAAACAGTATGAAGAATGGATGGCTGGACAGATGGATGCATATTCCTAATAATCATCATGGTGTCAACCAAGCTAGGAAAAGGATGCACTTTTAGCATTATACATTTATCTGCATGTAGACCAAATAACCTTTTGACATGATTTTCCTCCTCTTCTTTGTCTTCTTCTTCTTTTCCTCTTCTTCTTCTTCTTTGTCTTTCTGTCAACTCATCCCCGTAACACGAAGCAACGGGTGGTCTCCTTTTGAATAGTTACTTTACTATAGTAAAGTGGGCATTCAAGATAAGCGATCGGACCGATGAAAGTTCTCCTAGAACTGTTTAATGCTCACTTAAAGCAACACTAAGGAACTTTGAGTTTACGTTGATTATGGCGGCGCCATATGGACAAAAGTGGTATTGTTATGTCTGAAGGAAGACCACATTTCCCATGAGGACAAGCGCATGACGTTGTTTTTGAGCTCACGCCAACAAGTGAAAGCCGGGCCAATATTGATCCTTGACTGTCCTTTTATCTGGGTAGCTTCCCTTTTTCTTTTTTCTTTTTTGTCTCTTCAGACAAAACTTTTTAGTTGTTTTGCAGCTTCTGCCAGGAAAGCAGTAATCGGACTTCCGTCTTTGTAACAAATGTCGAAAGGGGGGAAGTGACGTATGCCATAAAGCAGTCAGCGCTTTTGTAGTTTTTTTGTGTGGTAGTGTTCCTACCATCCTCCTCAAAGTTGCTTAGTGCCAGTAAAAATGATACAGACCCCCTAAGGCCATGGAAAAGGTACCATTCAATTTCAAGTCGATGTTTCATCAGAAGAGTTATGAAAATATTTTATTAAGGTTGAAAAGTTCCTTAGTGCTACTTTAAAAACCAATTGAGCCAATTGATCAGAACCCTGGATACTACCCAAATGACAACATCCGCGTTTAGATGGGATATGTAAAGTATTAACTTACTCTGATGGGTCAAAAGTTTAATCACTTCTCCTTTATAGTCACAGCATAGTCAAGTCAAGAAAACATGCATTTCAAAGATAATCGGATCAACCTTGGTTACTTACACAATAGTATCACTGGAGAGCAGGCATCATGATGTGAACTGAGGATGGTGTGCAGAACACAACAAAGGTTTTACATCTTGTCACACTAAATGATATCTATATTTATGTATACATCAACCTGCCAAAAAAGCTGACTATAAATAATGTTTCTGAATACGTGAAACAAATTCATTTGCAGCTTTGATGATGGATTTGCAATATACCACTGCAAGACCGTTAGTAGATGTGGGAAGTTTAAATTACATTACAATCAAAGTAACATTGAATGCATGCATATCACCCCTTTGTACACTGTACACAACACTTGAAGTGCATAAACATACATTTGTAATTTGTAGTTTTCTTTTTTTAAAGCATTCAATTTATTTTTATTGTATTTTGTCATCAAAATAGGGGAACAAGTACCAAACAAACTACTACTTTCTACACAGCCACTATTTACATATGCATATTTATTTTGATCATTCATCGTATACACTTTACACGGTTTTACTCTGTATGTTTTATCCGGGTGATTTCCAATTTAAATGTATTTATTCCCCTCCAATACATTCTCACTGCTTTTTTCATAAAGACAAGCGCCTCTTCCATCCTTGTGTGTATAGGTGTATGGGAGTGACTTTAAAAACGATCTGTTAACCTCTTTGTCCTCAGAGGAAAACCATTTTTCAGTCGCCGTAGCGAACGCCAAATAGAAAGACTGTTTGGATGTCTGCCTGGGAAAATAAGAAACAATGGAGGCCTCTTCTATCCCCATGCATCCCACTCTCCACTTATTTTCTTTCCCTCATTCCTTTCTTCCTCTTCTGCTCTTCCCATTTATCTTTGTCAGCCTGTGTTCATAGTAGCCACGGCTTTATTAATGGACAGAGAGGAGAAAGAGAAGGTACGGAGTCGCTGGTTCCAGTGGACTGAGTGCAAAAGAGATCCATGCGGTTTCTATATAAGAAGAAAAATTACAAGTCATTTGTAAATGTCATGCTGTGGTAAGAAGAAGAAGAAGAAATTTGGAAAACAGGTTGAAGTGCGCGGCTGCACTGTGTTGCTGCAGCTGGAACATTATCATGCTGAACAGCACCTCCATTTGGGCCAGCTAGTCCACAGTGGCACGGGCTCTGCAACTGCCCAAGTAAGCCTATAAGATTGTGCCTTTTCTTGCCAGAAGGTGCACACAGTGCTCAAAGGGCTTTCCATTTGATGTTTTGCCAGGGTAGAATGTCTCAAATCAGCGAGTCACTCACTCAACATGTCCCTGACCATGAAAATGTTACTGTTGGACCTTTTCAAGCAACTGAGAGTTTGGCTACATCCTTGAAGGCATCCAGTTTTCATCCTGGATTGGCTTTCACCACAATCCAACATTATTTATACCTTGGTATGGTGTTGAAGAGAATTTTTATTTGGCCAATGTGCTCCTTTAAGTTAGACCAGCATGATTGAGTTAATACATATTTAACTAAAACAAATCTAGTCAATTAAAATGACTGTCCTCATGGAGGGCGTTCTTAATTCATAGTCAGTTAGAATGCTGTAGGTTACACTGGAGAACATTATAAATAAATAAATAAATAAATAAATAAATACAATTCCATTGAGTTAGATTTTTATACTGATTAACTAACCTAAAACTAGCCTGCTGAATCCAAAATTGCAGTCAGTTTGTATTGTATTATTATTTTATTTTAGCACAGCTAACCCTCCAGTAGTAAGACTGTATTAAGAAGAAGAGCTGATTATGTGATTGGACTCATCTACAGCTAAGTGGCAATTTGTTTGTGCAATCTGTGCAGCTCCCAATAGGTCAGTACTATTAAAGGTGCATTGTGTCATTTAAAAAGATAATGTTAAAGATTTTTCTACATCACGCATGCTTCACCAATGCCCAGATGAGTACGAAGAGCCTTGACTGTTTTACACTGACTGTACCTATCAGCTTTTATCTTCCCTGCACACTCCACAGTTTCTTTGGGGAGGGGCGGAGTTTTTCTTACGTTATTTGAAGTCATGTCTTCCTTTGTCAACTGTGGCTGTTGCTTTAAGATCGTGCACGTACTTGCACGCGCACCATGAACGAGCCTGACACAGATGCTGCAGTTACGCTTTGGGCCAGAGGTGGCAGTCGTGAGTAAAAAAGTGACAAACTGCATTTCCTTTTTCTTTGATCCTTTAATATCTGGAAACAGAAAGCTAGCATAGTAGCCATAACCTTGGTAAAAAAAAACAACTTGGCGTTAAAGATATGGTGTGTAATTAGCGTCATCTAGTGGTGAAATAATAATTCATTAATTTTAAAACCCACTATTGATTTCAATAATATGTTCTATCACATCATGTACGTTTTTCTTTTTCTTTTTCGTAAGTCTAATAATCACTAGTTATATTACATGGCTGTAGTCTCGAGCTGACATGGATGCCCAAAAGACAACTTTGCGAACATAGTTAGCCCTGCTTACAGCTAGTGTCCGGCCCAAAGGATCGATCGCCGCTTACCTTCCACAGGTGGGGCCTGCAGGTGGTCGTCGCTGAGTCCCGTGACTCGGGCTCCCGCCATTTGTCTGCTTTGCTCTCGAAAGCTTTTACATGCTTCTTCTGCTGCTGTATAAATAAAGATGACTTGACTTAGCTGCTCTTGTTAGCCACTTTAGCCAGCCTGTGGCTCGGGCTAACTCCCACTAGCCGCTCTGGCTAACTCCAGCTCGCTCAGTCTTTCGGCGTCGCTTGTTGGGGCTGCCAGGCTGCTGTCGCTCGCCGAGATGCTCCCTCACTCACGGCAAATATTACTATTGGTGGTAGGCTTGCAAAGTTTGGTCCCTCTCGTAGTTTGCGTGCTTCAAAATGCATGCGCTTCGACTATAACATTACAGTAATGCCTGTTTCTTTCATTTTTTATTTTATTTATTTAAAAAAAAAAAAAAAATGCCTGTTTCTTTCAGATGTCATTGTATTTCAATATTTCAACATTTTTATAGTACAAGCACATATCGGTTAAGTACAGTTTTTTCTTTCTATGTATGTTTTGTTTTTGAAAACACGGATCTATATACCGCTAGTTTTGGATTTCACACCCAAACATATGTTAAAAGAGCTATCCTAACTTAACAAAAATTGTGTTCCCCAGTGTTTTTCTAAAGTTTACCAGAATCCTTAAGAATGGTGCAAAATATACACATTCGGCAAATAAAATGCCTTGTTAATTGGAAATGTTGGCCTTGTTGTGAATTTTGAAACTTTCTCATTCCCATCAATGCGGGTTTGCAGGGAAAGGCAAAAACTGCTGATACAGCATTCCTATTTTCTTCCTTTACCTGTATGCACCATTTGCTCAGTTTCGTCAACTACCTCGGGTTCGTTTTGTTTTGCTAAGGTATGTGTGACACATTTTCAAAAAAAATGCATGGGAGAATTCAAAGGGAGATTGTGGAAACTGAACTCCAACTTGTTTATGTAAATGTGTCATCAGATCTAAACAACAGTTACAGTACATGGTGTTGACAAGCAAACATGGTGAGGTAATCCCACCTCTCTCAATAGATGCATTCCTGGGAATATGACAAACATGGAGAAATTAGGCCGCTTGTAATTAAGTTCCACATGTGCAAATCTATTTGTGAAGCATTGCTTATGAGATCCGCTGTATAATCACATAGCCCCAAAAGGGAGACTGCTTACTTAGCATTTAAATAGGTTCCTTCTCCCAACAAATGTGTTTGTGTTTGTGTGTGCAGCACAAATCTCGCATGCCACTGTTTCTTTATGCATGCCTCTGTGCCGCTGTGTGAGATATAGGTTAGAATGTTTCTGTACATGTGCAAGAGGACTGGTTTGCGCAATAATGTATTGCATGTGTGAGTGGAAGTGTAAGCAATACATCTTGCCTTCACATTATTTCTTAGGGCTCCCAGTGGACTATTGTAGTGTCAATAGAGCAGGTTTTAAAATGGGTGCAGAGGGAATATTAAGGGAAATTAAATGCGTAAGGATGTGTGTGCGCGTGTGTCTGTGTATGTGTGTTACTGATGGGTTATCATGAAACCGATAGTGATGAAGTATTGGTTTCATGATAACGCTTTCAGGCATGAATTCACATTACTTTAATATCCGTCAGTGCCAAATAAATCACCATGTTGTGTCTGTGTGTACATATGAGATCTCAATGTTCCCTCTGGGAAACAGTCCGCTTCACAAACGCAATGTGAGTTTTGCCTGTATTATCTCAATTGTTCCATTCTGTTCTGTCAATGTTGATTTAACTCAATCTCAGCTTTGAAAGATTGGGCTGCGTTCCCTCCTGAGAATGGCAGTAGGAGGAACGGGGGCTAGTTGGGGGAACAAGGCTGGGGCTGACATTGTTAGAAATACACAACATTTCTTATGGGGTATCATAATGGTGCACTGTCCTTACAAATGTTATTTACAGTTAAATCAAAAAACAAAATTGAGGACAAAAAAAAGGCTAATTGCCGTTTTAACAAGGAAAACTAATGGCAAGTCAAACTTTGCCATCAAAACATCTTTAAGTAAAATTTTAGCATTGTTAATCCATTAAAGTTTAAAACAAGTTAACCATAGTAAAACAAAGAAAAGACAAACATGTTGTCAACCCTTGATGACAAATTAATAAAGACTGAATAAATATAACCCAGGCAGAGTCTGTGAGATAGGCACATGCTGAGGGCCCCATGGACTCTAGGAGGCGCCAAAAATCATGTGAAAACTCACCTTCAATATAATCATACTCAAACAAATCATAATAGGAAGTCCTAATTTCACGACAAAAGGGAAAAGGAGTAAATTGATACTTATTCTGAACAACTAAATAAGCAAAGAGGAGCATAGTGAATTAGTATGAAATCAGTTGTTCTGCCTTTTGTGCGCACTGTGCGTCACCTGCATTGAATTGACTCTTAGGTTAATGCATGTTTCTAAATGTATGATGGCCGTAATCGAATGAAAATAAAATGAACTCAATCTGAAATTTTTTTTCTTATTTTTGGAAAGGATATTTCACATTAAAGGGAAGTAGGAACATGTAAATACATGAATTATTTAATGTTAAACTAAAATGTTACAACAAAAGCCTCACTTTTTGTGGAGAAAATTGAAACATGAGCAAATCTCAGGCTGATATAAAAATGTATATTTGTTTCTCTTGCTACGTTCACTTATTTACAGTAAGACAATGTGTTATTTTTGTAGATTTTTTTTTCACAAAATGCTAAATACAAATGAAAATACCAATGCACTTAATTCACCTCTGACTAATGTAAGGAAATAAATTTATTGGTGAGCTGTCAAACCACAGAATGCAAAAAATAACAACAGACAAAAAAAAAGTTTCATCATTGAATACAATCTAGACTAAATCTTCTGTGGAGGAATTCATCTTTTTCAAGTGGGGAAGTTGTGCATATCTATTAAACAATAACCAAAGCCCTGCAGATGCAACATTAACATAGATTAAAATTTAATGCAATACCCAATTAATATGACTACAAATGATAACGCCACATACATGTATACATCAATGGTATACTGCTCACCCTGAAGCCAGGTCAGACTCCACTTTTGTTCTCAAATTATATTAGAAGCTCGACGCTCATCATCACATTTTTCCTCTCTGCCACCACTGGTACTCTTCAGACAAATACAAATCAAAACATACTTGTGAAGCTGATTATAATCTTTGAGATGATCACTGAGCTGAGTTTGTTGAGTTATTGTAAGAGTCGTGTCAGTCACCATAGCAATACTTGTTTTTTTTTGTACTTTCAAAAATGGTTGTACGTATTTGGTTTCATTCATGAAATAACGTGTATACTGTAAATCCCTAGTCAGATATACTTTTTAATTTTGATTTTATTTGTTCAGTTGTCTATTTTTAGTGTAATTTGATGAGTGACGTGACGTCCTGCTTCTGCTGTTTCTCTGTTTAGGGGCAGGGTGCAAGTCAGACTTCTAGTCATTTATACAGCACCAGATTTGTCACAGGACATTAGCATTACATTATAAAGCTCATAAAGCACATCTTGGATTCAATACATACATCTATAAATGTGTTATATATAATTCAGCTTTTTTTTCTTTTCTTTTTTGTTCTTTTGAAATTCAATACACGGCGCACAGTGCATTCTTATAATGCCTTTTAAAGTGGGGGATTTTATGGATTAAAAAAAATCTTTTGTAGTCTATATTTCTCACTATTACATCACTATATAACTTTTGATCTGTGTCTACCTGCATATGCCATAAAAGCCTGATGGATCATGAAATGCAGAGTGTGAAGTGGAAGGTTAACTGTAATTCAATTTTATTTTAATTTGAGAAATAAGACGACGATTAAAAAGCGATTTTGCTGAGCTTGCTCATTTTTCACTTTTGTTCAGCCCCACGTGACAGTGTTTGTTTGTAACTCTCATTATCATCATCTACAGTATGGTGTGTGACATCTAAACTGACATCTAATATAAGGATTCAACATGCAATGGTGGTAGCTTAAAATCATGGTCCATGATTAACATGCTGAGTAGTGCGACACACACACACACACAACGACGCATTGTGATAACCCACAGTAAAGTTTCCATCATTTATTATTGGCCCAAAACACCCCAATGTTGGGTCCATTCAATGACTCAAGCAATTTTATAGCCACAACATCACATCAGGGGACATTGCTGCTGGCGGGAAAATGGTAATGTTAACAGTAACACATTCACGCTTCCAAAAAAAAGGAAACAAAGTTTGTCTGTGCTGTTTCTACGTTTACATGCTAGTGAAAACAAACATGACGTGAGACTGGTGGTTGGTGTATGTGTGTACCAAATAGTCCTTTAGTTGTGTAGACATTGAATGTAAGTCAATGCAATGTCCTCAAACGGCTCCAGGCACATGCACGTGTTTAGAAATGTGCTTGCGTGATACTGCTTTCATGTTTTTTCTTTCTGTGATAGGGTCAGAGGACTAATTACGCAACTCCACTAATTAAAAGTGCATTTTGCTGTGTATGGCGCTTTGACCTCAGCTTGCCTTCTTCAACTCGAGAAACCTGTTGCACAGGCTGAATACGTCTTGTATGTTCTTATGTACTGTAATCCAAGTATTAGCCTACTATCACTAAATGTGAACATTGTAGAGGAAACCGGGGCTTGTTATCAAATGGTAAAGTTGTCACATTGCAATTTTCTTCTCCACCAGAGGGCGCAGCTAAAAAGTGGTAGACTATTTTTCTTCCTCTCTATGGTCAGAAGTCACTCCGTGTCTGTGACGAGAATAGCACATTGTGAGCTGAGATGAGGGCCAGTTAAACATTTTGCGCAACCAAAAAAAAAAAAACTTTACATATCTTAAAATAAGCTTTTTCCACATAAAAATCCTAGCAGTGATACATGTGGACTTAATTAAAGCATCTTGTCATACCTCAGTCATTGGTTGTGAGTCGAACTAACTTTAAACTGGAGCTAGGATTTGCAAACATGGTAGTTTGGGGTAATGTGTCTCAGCTATTTTGGGGTTAGTTGTCATATTGGCAAGGAACGCGTCAGTGTCAACTTGGTTTACGTATGCCGGAACTACCATCCGGATGATGAGTCTAAGAGTAAGGATTATTATTTTTTTGGTCGAGTTTTGTTTGCATGTTCACAAATGCGTCTTCCGGTCGTTGACTGATTACAATTTCATGATTCCTTTTTGTTATTCAATTGAATCTTAAATTTTCAGCTTAAGTAAATCAAAATGGGCATTTGGGGCTGAGACACATGGCATACATGCCTACAATTCCTCAGGACTTTTATCTAGTGCACGTTGCTTAATATTACCATCTGGCTATCAATGACTATGTTCAACATTTTTTTTTCAAGGTAAATGCTACACATTGTCTGTGTCTGACTTTAATGTTCACTTTATTAAAAAAAAAAAAAGCACAATAATTTTGGCCTTGATTTATTAATTAGAGTGGTGTATTACCTCATAAGCTGAGACAACAAATAAGGTTGAAAATGGCTTGCTCTCTTTGATGATGCAATGTTAATGCAATGTTAATAGTTGAACAAACGAAGCCGTTTTTGGGGTCTCCTGAAAAGTGACAATTTCGGAAGTACAAGGTTTAGTCTCGACGCCAGCGATATGATGTAGTGATTCCAAGAAAGTTGATGTTTGACATAAAGCTCCGGTCTCCCCGGTGTGTGTGTATTTTCTAAATAAAAAAACAATAAATATATAAATCATAGATAAATAATACTACTACTAATAATAATAATAATCATGATGTGATGAGGATAATTTGTTGTAATAATAATAATAATAATAATAATAATAATAATATATATATATTAACATCCCCAATGCAAATAATGGATTGCTAAACAGGTGCTGCTCAATGCCAAATCATTCATTACACCAACTCAACTTTGTGGGTGTTTTCTTTGGTGTTAGTGTGTCTTTGTGTCATTCAGCAGACTGTGTGTGGTTATTTGTTATGCGTTTGTATGTTTAATTGATGAGCACATATGGTGTTTCCATATGGGATTGTCATGGCTGTAATATCTCTATCCTGCAATTTAAAGATTTAGAGAAATATCTCTGTAATACGCCACACTGTTGTAATGGCTTAGCTTTTTTCCCCTTTTACATTCTCTTTATATCTTGTATGACATATGGATGGACGGTGTAAGTGTCTTTTGCTTATTCATTGGATTTTTGTGTACGTGTGTGATGACACTGCAAATTGTACAAATGGGTAACAGTGATAACTATCAAGAGAAATATAAAAAACATTTTCTTTTTTTTATGCAACCACAACAATGCAAAAAACGGTCCAATGAGCATAATACATGTAGTTTCAATACACCTCATTTACCAAATACAATGAATCATAATATAACAGATTAACCTCTAAAAAGTAATACAATAATATTCCACACACATTATTACGACTCGGATGGAGTCTCCCCACTGTAAGTCAGCCTCTCTAAGACATTTACAAGTGTGCTTACATGCGCACAGTATTGTATCCAGACGTTATTATGGTCTGAAAGGCACCGTGCTGATTGTGATGTTATTAGAAGTGGCGTAATGGTGCCATATTGTGTCACTTCTCAGCCACACACTACGACACTCACATTAAGACAGACTCAAATCACAAACCTTACACTAACACATGCCCACAGAGTAAACTCATAAAATCACAAACATGCCAATGCTGAGGCAGATGAACAACGCAGCGAGTCTCCACTGATGATGTAATCATGTAAACGTTTAAATATACATGCAGTGTCAACTTTTTCTTTCATTTCTGTCTTATCCTTCGATTCTTTGCTCTCAGCTGACCTATCATGAATTAGGAAAATCCATTCCCAGAACACTTGGCCCCTTTTAGAAACAGTCCATTGGATTGGATTGGAATACTAAAACCTGCTCAATGGAGTAGTGGGGGCATCACGGAGAGGTAGAACTAAAGCTACCTGTGCAGAATCTTAAGGATACATAAATTTAATGTTCCCTGTATCTTGGGGTCTAGTAGGCGTTGAAGCCATAGATTAATTGCACCCGCATTTGAATGTAGGCACCATCATAAAATCAATTGAACTACGTGAACAGGAAAATATTTCATTTAATTCAATCTGTGATCAGCGTGGGCTGGAGGAATTAACGTACGATTCATTCATTCTACAGAAAAGCGAGGGCTGGCTGCTCGTATAGCCTACTGTACAGCAGTGACGTCACGTGTTCCCAGCTTTTCTAATCTCGTCTGTGGGATGTGACCTTTTTCTAAATCACTGAATTCATGTTAAACCTTTTTTTCACCCACATAATTTTTGTCGTTTTGTTCTCTTATTGCTAAAAGATACAATATTGTTTCCATTTTTCCGCCAGTGTGGCAGGGATTTTTCAACACTCATTGGTGCATTTGATAAATATAAAAACATTTCTACTAAAAGGAACACATCATTTAACTTATTTCCTCCCCAAAATGCATAGATATGCTCCCAAAGACGTATTTATATGTTTTTATATAAACAATTTAATAAAATGCTAGCGCATACGAAGGTTGAAGCAATGGTAGTTATTAAAAAACGGCCAGCAGGTGGCAGCAGAGTATACGAGATCAACCAGGGCCATGTTGCATACAAACTGATTTACCCATAGTTCTAAACAGATTAGTGAATAACGATGAAACTTAGTAATATTCTAATGCTAAATGCTGCAAAACGGAAACAGATAGAAATAGTTTTTTTTTCCTGATGAAAGAAGAGACTCTAATCTTTCTTTTGGTAGGTTACATGTTTTTATAGCAACGTAATATTCTGTGTGCCTTGCAAAATCAGTCAAAATCCAGTAAAACAGCCAGGAGTGAAGGGGGTTGCTTCGGTGAAAATGGCTTTAAGTGAATGAGTTAAAAATGAACCTTCTATTCTGTGAAATTGTTAATAACAACTTTTGACAAAGATTATAACTTTATAATACTTTTTAGGGATAATTTTGCAGTAGGTACAGGAGCTGCCATTTTTGGACAGTCACGTGATCATTGTGACGTAACGCGTCCTGTAAACAAGCATAAAAACACATGGCTTCGAATGACTACAAAAACACTCACAAGGAATTGCATCCCACGACGGACATAAAAAGAGGAATTTCACCCTATAGCAACAAGCCGCTTCTTCAATAGTAGTCCAGCCACAGGGGAGTCGCCCAAGATTTGAGTCCAGCTAAAAGTGAAGATGAAACTGGCCGATAATGAGGATGCATAGCTGCCCCATAGCGAGTAACAGTTAGGGACCGTCCACAGATGACATATTGCAGGGTGACGTATGTGGGACAATAAACAAAGGTGCTTTTTCCCCCCATTTAGTATGTTGTAGTAGCTGCAAATGGCAGACCACTGCTTACTAAAGCTGAAAAAAAAAATCATCTTATATGTCATTGTGGAGAAACAGGAGACTTTAAGTGGCAAAATATTCACAAATTGTTATCAGGGCAAACTAATCTGCTTCTTAAGCTCAATGTGACCGGTCTGGTACGAGGTATTTTCATATCCGAATCTCTAATGCAGGACGAAAGTAGTACAGTAGTCTAGTAGTGGATGTTTAGTTGAAAAGGGAAAAGCCTTTATTTCCTGCATTTCTTGCAGTGGTGCTATAAATATATGTCTGTGCCCTTTCAGTCTTTCCCTTACTTTTGTTTGTGTGTGGGAGTGCAAATTTGAGTGTGAAACCTCAATGCTTGGAAATGTCGAAATGTCATTTTCAGAGGTGTTTATAAGCACAGCGGGTTTGGCTTTTCAGAAATAGTAGGGTAGACTAGAGCACCCTGGGTTTGTGTGTGCAATGTTGGACGGCAGGCAAAATTAAGCGGCGGCCACTGTACAGCAATTTCTCTGACATAATTATTAAAATTATTTGCGTTTGCGATCAATACTTATTTCTATATTCTGCGTTGGACTTTACTCTTTTTTTGTTTTTTCTCGAGCTCAGTTCATTCGGTAATTTTACCGATTTGACATGTCATCATCATTGCTCTCTTTTTTATTTATTTATATATTTTTTATACATTTTTATTTTGTATGTGGGTGTGTATGTGCATGTGCGTGTGTGCATGCGTGTGAGTGTGTATGCATTAGTTCACTTAAAACCTATTAAAAAATCCCATACCGTTCACCTAAACCGAACACTTCAGAATCCAGCCAGAGTCGTGAGGCCGTCAGGAGACCAGAGGAAGAACCAAAGAAAAGAAAGGAAAGGAAAGATTGAGCTTTACTCTTGACACACTGCCCCTTTTCTCTTTTTCTGTTGCTGTACCCTTGACATAATTATTATCAAAATCCATTCAACACTTTTCACATTTCCTGTCCTTCATCACCTCTTGCATCTTATCAGACCGTCCACCTGACTTTACATCATTTTGTGTGACTCTATCATTTTCATCTTCACATTTTATTAACAAGTGGATGAAAAGCAGAAAATATTAGGACCATTCCTTCTTATTTATTCTAAGGTTAGAAGGAAAGGAGAACATTGCCCATCTAGCTGACCTACTAAATCGAGATTACTGCGAATGTTGTGCATTTCACCAGGGTAGAACAATTGTTTACAGTATGTAGGTTCATGCTGTTGCAGATCTGAAAGGAGGGGGAAACAGCTGAGTTCCACCTCAAGGCTTCTGAAGTAAAATGATGATATCAGTGGGAGGAGCAAAAAGATGCTCAAATCTAGCTTTTTCTCCTCCTTTCCACCTAACAAATAAGATATAACACTGAGAAGACAGACCTGAACTGTTTTTTTGAAGCTTCAATAAAAAGTTCCTCAATATTTTGAAAAATATCTTGCACTGAAAAAGATCCCACCTGTGTAAATGACATCGTCATCCTGGTTCTCCATTATCTTGTTCTCGGTCAGAGACAATGTTCCACATTCCTTATGTTCCTGTGGCATAGGAGAAAGTCAGACTTGAAGAAGGTGTGCAGTTATGGTGGACACTCCTCCAGTCAAATGTCCTCCTAGCAGATCTTACTCATCTCATTACAATCAACATTTAACAACGTGTATGAGTACCTGTATTTACTGGGAATTTAACATATACTGTTGGCAATGTATTGTGATCTATATGACCACAGTCTCACTAACTGACATTTTGAACACCCACCATTTTTTCTTCACTTTATTTTTGTGTGTGGATATAAATAAGTAGTCCTCAAGTTGCGAACATCCGAGTTACGAACATTCGCAGATACAAACAAAGGCTGATGTCCATAAAAGAAATTTAATTAATTTATGTATCGTATAGAATGTATATATAAGGTACATAATTTAATTTGTTTAATTTTGTTATTTTTTTTACCATTATTACCTGTATATATATATATATATATATATATATATATATATATATATATATATATATATATATATATATATATATATATAACATACACCACTTTCACATCAGCCGTCTAAGGTATCATTTTATTGGCTTTTTCCTGCCTCTATGTCATTTGGTTAAGTGACCAGTGCAGGAAGGGTGATTGAAGTCGACCCAGCAATTTGCTGGCTTCCCACGGATTATCAGAAGTGTAACAGAGGCGAAACGCCATCAAGCGCAACTAGAGTGGTTTAATACCCGAGACCCATTGCCAACAGCGCTTTGTATCAAAAGTAATTGTCACTGTCACACTGAGGTCGTCATGCATCTAATTATCAGAAAGCAACTGTATCAACTTGTGTGCGAGCTCAATAAACGCAATGGGTCGCATCTTAAAGGGACAGGTGAGTAAATCTAAACCCTAAATAAATCTAAACTGCATTCTGCAATAACACCTCCAATGTGCCAATTTGTGGAGAATGCAGTGTGAAAGTGTCTTGTATGAACATGCATCCAAGGCTGCCCCTCTGTGTCTATTTGTGTGCAAGCATCTCTAGCCCTAATCCCTTTCATGCACTCCAGGAAATACTTGAGGACATTGTTTGATCAAACAAGATTAAACCTGGCAAATGTGGATTCAGTGTAGCTTGTGTTCCACAGCTGCGTTTGTCTGTTTAGTATGTGGGGTTATGATGTCATATTTTGATGTCGTGCTATCTTCAGGCTCATCGGAGCTGTTAACTCTGCACTTTTACTGTGTGTGTGTGTCTGTGTGTGCATGTCTGTTTTGAGTCCCAGAGTTAATATATGTCTGTCACGTCAAGCTAAATGACCTGCAGGACATTGGCTGTGCCAGTCATAAATTGCTTCATCAGATAGTAACGTGAACATAAAATGTCATCTTGTTTTTATCTTTGTGCATAAACATGTAAATAACACACACAGTATTGCATTACAGAGTAAGGAAATTGTATAATTTTCGGGAAAAGTGCAATAAGTAAGCGATTTGAGTTTATTAGGAGCCGGTCGTTGACGTCAACGAGAATCTTGAGTGCCGATGATGGCCCCCGAGTCCAGAGACTAATTATTAAAGATGTCCATGTGAATTTTGGTGATGATCGAGAACAGTTTCCTGGCTGACAATCCCATTCTCACCTTCTCAGTCAGGACTCCAAGCTCGCGTTCTGATAATTCCATCTCTCAATGATAATAATGATAATAATGATAATAATGATGATGATGATGATAATAATAATAATAATAATAATAATAATAATAATAATAATAATAATAATAATAATAATAATAATAATCAATCATCATATTTTAAGGCACCTTTTGGTCACTCGAGTGCCCACTAAATAAAACAATGATAAAAAGTGTGGAAAGAATAAAGTACATTAAAAAACAAAACAGAAAGGGACAGGAAAATTAAGTTGACTAGGCAGATTTGAACAAGTGTGTTTTGGTGTGAGATTTGAATTGAGTGAAAGCGTCTCTTCCTGCCAGTGTTTTGCTACGCTGTTCTTGGAGAAAAGCCAGCATTTTTATGTCATCATGTGTGGCAATCAGGGAGAAAACAGATGCAAATGCACCCAGCTGTCCAACTTTGTGGGCGTGTTTGTGCTGGAATGTTTCTCAATGGTACGTTAAGGAGGAGCAAACTTAAATGGTGCGATCAGTGGATGCAGTTCATTCTTTATTATTTGGCTCTCAGTTTCAGCTTTGGCATTTGCCTGTGAAAACTACATTCATATACTTGGAGGTGTAGCCAACATAAAATCTTGAACATCTGATGACCGGTCTATGAAACTGCTGGTGTACTATAATCAACAGACATTGAACAGGAAGATCATTGAAAACTGAAGCAATTAATGACAAAAACATTGTGAAAGCTGTAAAGGCGGCCCAAAAACCTGTTTGCGTGATGCCCGTTAGTCTGGAGTGAGGTTCTCACCTTCTATTGTGTGCAGAAGATATGATGAACAAAAGTACTGAGGCTACACCAGAAGATGCATGTCATTCCTGAGCATTGAATAGGATAATAAAATACAATGAAAACTCTATTCATGAACGGTCAATTTGATTTGCAAACATTTTCAAAGAAATTTCACGATTTCAGACTATACTTCAGTTGACAAACAGTCTTGGCAAGGACGAGGGAGGCTCTTTTATGACCTTCCTTCACCATGCGAACATCAGGGTGTTTGTGTCACACATTGAATATATTTTCCTTCAGTTTTTTTGTTTGTTTGTTTTTTATTACTCTAAATTAGCTAATCAAATCGATTGCAACTAGACTGTCAATGTTGTCTTGGATAACCAAAACAGTCCTTTTGCAATTGATTTAATTCCCTGAGAATAAAAAGGCCTGTATGAATGACAATATGTAAGTATGCAGAGAGGAAACATGTTTTTATCAAATTGTTTTTTTTTCCTTTACAAGTGTTTTAGAAGAAAGGCGTCAACTTTACAAAAGGCAGGAGCTACTAATGATCTCAAACCTAAAACATCATCTAAGGAACAGGTGTCGTGTTTTGGGTTCTCATGGCTTCTGCAAGGGTGAACTCATTTGTATTTATTAATAAACAACATAATGGCAGCAGCAAAATGAAACTCAGATGTCTACAGCAAGGAGTTAGTAGAGGGGGGAAAGTGGACTTGCCAAGTCAATTTCCAAGGTTAAAGCCTGATGACGAGGCGGCTGAAAGAATTAAGAGCATGAGGCTGCTGTGAAAGCCTGGAAAAGCTTACGTTTTTTTTGTTTTTTTACGTCAGTGGTCTTCGGCTTGCAAATCATTTTGAAGTCTTGCTCACTTAAATCTGATTCATTTAATACTTTTGCTCACCTGAAAATGTGGTATTTCATTGCAAAGAAATGCTCCTCTAAGTTGTGTAACAGGTGCAGATGTAAATACTAGGAAATAAAAGCTTTTTGTTAATGTTTTTACATTTTATTATTACTGGTAAATAAAAAAATAAAAAAAAAAGCAAAATGGTAGAATTAAATGTAGCTATTCCAAATATCCTCTAATCACAATTTCACCAAATGTGAAATCCTGAAATGTAAGGCTGTTCTTTCTTTGGCTTTAAATATTTAAAAAAAAAAAACCTAGTGCCAAGTAAATCTCCATGGATCTCCCCATACAATTGACGTCACCATGTTTTTCAGTAGCGTCAGTGGGAATCTGTATGTTTACATGACATTGCAGTTAAATGGAAGCGACAAATCCCTCATCTCATACGCGGCCAGAGGAGACAGTGGTAAATGTTCAACGTTATTAAATCTGACTGTTGAAATCAAGTTGTGAGCTGCTGTAAAACACCTGCTAAATGCACAAGTCTGTCTGCATAGCAGCTGATTTGTATATTTATGACACAGCTGTGACTTGGACTACATGACGGGAACTTGGTGGTATGGTGCCATACTTAAACTGACTGCACTTACTGACATGGGATGTTTGCTATGATGCACATATTTGTCGGCAGACATTTCCAATAGTCCAGTGCCTTTTTGTCCTTCTTCAATGAGGCACAGCAGTAAACAGCGTAGGCTACCGCAAATAGTCTCGATAGAAGCTTATTTATATTTATGACAGCAATATCAAAGTACACCTATCCTCACATAAAGCAGCCTTCTTCATCGTAGGTGTTTAGTCTTGTTGAGACTTTATTGTAATTTGAGTTAGAGGTAGTAGTAGTAGTAATAATAACAATAATGATAATGAACTTTCTATTTGTATAGCACTTTTGAAAATAAGTGTTTGCAAGGTGCTTTGACAGGCCAACTTTACATACATACACACATACATACATACATATAGTAATTTCTGGACTGCAAGCCGCTACTTTTTTTTACTTGCATTCGACCCTGCGGCTAATACGGAAATGCGGCTTATCCATCAGATCACAAGGGGGCGCACTATAAAGGAAGCGCAAGAGCGTCAGGCAGAGCAAAACAAACCAAGTGAGCCCAAATACTGTAGGAGAGACAGAACGGGAGCGAGACAATTGTTTCCCTCATTTGCCGCGTTGCCAGCACAGGACGTTCGGGTATGGGGAGCGGGGGGAGGGACTTTCACAGAAACCGCTTATGGCTGTGTCTCCACTGCGGAGTAAGACCCATTTCGCGACTTCACGAAGTTTCGATCGACACGTAAACGCCGTGCGACGGTTTCTCCCGCGACGTCACCCAAGCACCACGCGACAAAAATCACCAGGAAATAGAAAAACCTTATGTGGTTGCTGTTTTTCTCTGCTTTTTATTTTATGTACTTGGCATGGATGGATGGTTTGAGTGAGAGGAGAATTTGAAAAGGCTAACAGTAGAGTGGAACGAAAATAGGCAAAGGATTATTAAGAGAATTGTTTTGGTGGAAGAGACTTAAGCCGAGAATGCAACATTGTCGCGCATGAAGGTAAGAACATTTTTTATACTAAATTTTTAGCCAATCAGCACGAAAGCCCGATCAGGAATTTATTGGGCCGGCGGAGTACCTACCCTTGAGTAGGACCTCCGCTCGTCCCCGTAAGTTCCTGTAAATGTAGCCCAGTTGGGAAGGCTCCTGCAGTGGAGACGCGCACATACGGTGCTGGACCCGTAAATTTTTCTCGAAGTTCCTGCGGTGGAAACGCGGCTATTATGGAAAATAAAGTAGCGGGAACCCGGTGCCGCAACATTAAAAACACCTGCGGCTTACAGTCGGGTGCAGCTTATATGTGCAGTATTCCCCAAATTTAGCTAGCGCGGCTTATAGTCAGGTGTGCCTTGTAGCCCAGAAATTACTGTACGTACATGCATACATACATACATAACATGTACGAGGCAAGGTCGAGTTTTGTTACAATTGATTTGATTTTGGCTATGGTACGCAGATGATGGAAACATGATTGGGCAGCTTTACTGATATGGGTTGCGAAGGTAAAATCTGAATCTAAAAAGGCATCTTGGTTTCTAGCTGTGGAAGTGAAATTATCGGTAAATGAAGCAAGGCTAAGTTTAATATTTTGAGCGGTATTTGTGAGGTTGAAAAGTATGATTTCAGTTTTAGAATTATTGAGTTGGAGGAAGTTGTGACCCATCCAGCAACTGATTTCAGGCAGTTTTTTTTTTTTACAGCAGCTGGGCTTCTATAGGGTCCTCTGGTCTCAGGAGAAGGTATAACTGTATTTGTGTGTTGTCTGCAAAGCAGTGGAATTGCATGTTTGGCGCTCAATAATTTGTCCAAAGAGCAGCATATAAAAGAAAAATATAATTGAGCCTAAAACCAAACTTTGCGGTACACCACAGGCAAGGATGGAAGTGGCTGAGCAGTGATTGCCTATGGCAACAGCGAATGTTTGGTCTAAATCTAAAAGATAATAAAAACTAACTTTGCGCAGTATCCCTAATCCCCACCCAATGTTTAAGACGTTTATTTAAAATATTGCGGTCAATTGAGTCGAAGGCAGCACTGAGATCCAACAAAATGAGCATTGACTTGAGCTCTCCCCTTTATCAGTTTTTAAAACCGTTAGGCATATTTCTACAGTATCCTGCACAAAAATTAATTGGAAAATAACCACAACAATATGCGAGGCTATGAGGCATTGCATGGAAAGCACAATTTTTGTAAGCATGAATGCTGTTGGAAAGCCTTGTTTGGAAATGCTCCACAGCACTTTTTAGTTTGCTCCTACAAAAACAAGTCCAACTCAGCAGTTTGCAGTGAGTGTGGTCCTCTGTTGTGATTTCCTCTCTCAGACGCTGGAAAAAAGGTCTTGGATAAATATTGCATGAACAAGCTTCAACATAACAGTTTCAAATGTGCAGGTCGATTCAAAGCCTACAGTGGGGCGATTTGGTGCAAATTGTCATTTTGAAGATTATGCATGTAATGTAATGGCAATAGCTTGGCTGTTGCCCTGCGCCGACATCATTTGTAAAATGTTATATTCTCTCCTGTGAATTTATTTAGAACAACAAATAAAGATTAAATGTAAAAAAATAAATGCATCAGTAAAAACATTCAACGGTTCCCTCCAAATTTAAACTGAATGCATTTAAAGCCTATACAATACTGGACTATATTTCACTGAAGGAGGAAAAAGGAGACGGAACAACAAGCTTAGAAAACATGTCAGAACAGCTTTGAGTAATTGTTATGAATATTGGTTGTGCTTCAATGATTTACATATAGTGTAAACATGTCTCGGGGAAGTAAAATCCTTTATAGAGTAATTGAATAATTCCATTTTGAAATTGAACATTGTGGTGCCAAAACAGATGGCCAAACAACAGACGTGTGACTGTACACGTTCTCTCTCGATGGTAGACACGCAAGCATTAATTGAGATCCTAATGCAATGCTGTTTTTATACCAGACTGTCGTGGATTATTTTCTTGCAACATGAGCATGACTCACAAGACACAAGCTTGGTCTATTTGCACAAGCCCCGCAACGTGGCACTCCAAAAATGATCAATCAACATGGTATGGACATACAGTGGACCGTAATTTGACCAATTTGGGGAGAATAAACCTCTAAATGTAAACAAAAAGGCAGAGTTATCTTGATGCCTCCTTGGCATGACGTTATAGATTTTTCAGAGGATTAACTGCACACTTGCGATTATTCATTTTTTAATTGGCTTTTTGTAGCCACAGGACGATGGGTCCGTTTCACAAAACAGGTTCAACTAATTCTAAGACTAACCCTGAACTCTGAGTTGATCTACTCTGAGATAGGAGACTCTGAGTTTTTGGTTCCAGGACAGCTGATTTGTGTTAGGTTGATCAACGCTGAGTAGTTTCACTTGGAGTTAAGCGCGTAAAAAAGACCGCGTCAATGGAGCCCCGATTTGACGAGTCACCATAGCAACGGGGAAGTCGAGGGCGGCGTTTTTTTGTGCCATACCATGTTCGTGAAAAAAGTGGAGTTTTAATATAGGCCTATTGACAGTTTTTTTTCTGTCCCTTATGATGATAATGTTTGATGATGATGTGTTGCCACTCTTATTTTGGCTAGTCTTAATATCCCTTACAATGAGTCACTCACTAGTTTGAGCATATAGGCTTTTATTCTGTCATATAGAATTGTGCATTGCCCTAGCAAGCTAATGAGTTACACTTTTGTCAGCACGTTGAGGTTTCCTATCAATCAGTCAACTACAGTATATGCAGCCACAAAAAAAAAGTGCTGGCATTTCAAAGTTGGGACAGAACAGAAGCAGGGACAAAATGGAAATATTTTATGAGCGTAATAACTTGAGATACAGTATCACATAAACAAGTGGTGAGGCAACGCAGCTAACAGAGTTTGATGTGCCTTTCACAAATCTGTTCATTCATGTTACTGCATACTGACGCATGCACGCAGTTCATCTGTAACATTTTTTTTCCTGAAGTTTGCCTAGTTTAACACTCAGTTGGTAGTCACACCGAATTGGATTATGCAAATTTCTGCACCACGGAAGCACAGTCAGGGTTGAATAATTTGCGTAGATACTATTTTGCATGTTTCATTTTATACTTTCATATGCAAGAGAGAACCACTTTGGGCCGCTCATTGTCACACTTGAGTACATTAATGCTGGCCTCGGACTCTCGGTGCAGGTAAATGAAAAAAAATCTGACTCTCCATACTGAGTTGCTCCGAATGGAAAAAAAAAGAGATATGATTACATTTCAAAGGTTTAAATCTGAGGTGCATTTGTGCAACATTGTTATATTGATTAAAGAACCACATTAATATGAATGTTTCCGAATTGAATTGATTAATTGAAATCTTTATTTCGAACATAAAAACATAGAAACAGCTAAAGCAAAACAATACAAAAAAAAGAATAATGAATGAAGGCAAAATAAAACAAAAAAACAATAAATCTATCATTAGCATGTTCAAAATGGAGTAGGAAGAAGTAAAATACTTATTGAATCACACTCCAACATCTTTTCCATTATGCACTAAAACAAAAATAATTATTTTTATATATAAATGTATTTATATATAGTGTTCCCTTGCTATAACGCTGTTCACTTTTCGCGGCCTCGCTGTATGGCAGATTTTTTTTGTATGCAATCTTGCATGCTTTTTTTAAAAAAAAATTATGATTATGTCCCTATTTATAAAATTTATGAAGAATTGAGAATGTTTAAACAAGAGAGAAATGTGATACAATGTAAATGTCTCGGTGGGGGGTTTTAGAGCCTTAAAACATTTATAATAAATGTAAAACATAAAGCTAACTACTTCGCAGATTTCATTTATTGCGGGTATTTTTTGGAACCAAACCCTAGCCGAAAACGAGGGAACACTGTAATTAAATTGTACATATACACACATCAATCCACACTGATATAAATATTCCTTTACATCTTATTGTTACTGTATTGACTTAAACATTGGTTTATTTATTTTTCCCTGTATTCAATATAATTAATAAGATGCTTCACCTTGTCATTCATCATAGATGAGAGTTTTAAGGTTTTAAGCTGCAGCCAAAGAAAATTGTATCTTGTGGAATATTGTCTGAAAGGAAAAGTCAATGAGCAGTGCAAATTATGTAACCTTTTTTGATTGCAGATGCTTGCTGTGGGTGGTAGCCTGCTTAGTGGAGAGGCCAGCATTGCCTTGCCATGCACTTCGTTGCTTTTCTGTAGATCTCTGCCAGGCAAGCAAGCACCTAATCGCAGAGAAACGGAAAACTCATACTCATGTCAGTTTTTTAAGAAACATTGATTCTTACCATTTTGTATTATTTGCATGTAGAGAATGAGACACATGACTCACAATTAGCCTGTGATCTTTTGATTGACAGTGATTGATGGAAACATGTGTAAATGTTTCCTCCTGTAAATCCAGCTAGACTATATTGTGTAGCCTAAGGTAAACTCAATATTCTTCAAACCCTATGCCACATTACCAGAGCAAAGTCAAGGGGGAGCCACTCCAGCGACAATATATCACCCCCAAGTCTCACATGACAAAGACAAGAAAGCTATTGTAAATCTAAAAAATTATATGTCAAAAGATTATGTAACCATTCTGTTGCCAACAATTTAGGCAAAAAGCCTTCTTCAGAGTCAACATTTGGGCATAACTGGGATGTTCTGGATGCAGGGTTTCCCTTTCATTTCATACATTGCTGTTGACCTAAGTCATAGTCCACTTTTGACCCATTTAGCCATAAATAATGTCACACAGGGGGTGATGTGAACTCCAAGCATGAATGGTATGGGAGAAATGTCACATTTCCAAATGCCAACATTTTCATATAAACCTTTGTGCTGCTCTTACCATTTTCGACAAGTCCAATGATATTTGTTTAGACAAATAAATTCATCTCCACTTTGTTCTACTTTGGTGAGTGTTGGGTATCTGAAAGAATAATAATTATTAATAACTTTCAGCCGACAGCAAGGCGTAAAATCGCTGCCCACTGAGTTGGATAAAAAACGGTGGATTTTGCTGCTAAACTCATATTTGACTAATGCACTAATGACTCATATACTGTTCTTTATTAATATAATTTTTTAATTAATCTATATACATTTAAAGCCTCGAGCGTGAAACTCTCGAGCATTTTCGCATAGTTAATTGGTAGTCTGTTGTTTGCTAACGTTGGCTTTCCTTAGCGGTTTCACCTTTCTTAAGCATTTTTAGAATTCAAACGACCTACCCTCCAAGTATGTCCGGATCTTTTCGCTTGAATCGGAAAGGAAAGAAAAGTTCCTAAGCAAAAACGAGGATCCCAAGAGGCCTTGCCCCTTGTGGTAGAACGATGTAGTCCAGCAGAAGTTGTCCGTATTGCATCCCCTCCTGGATAACAGATCCATATTCGCCATGGCCAGAAGGTTGGCCGTGTTTCCCAGCACAGTGTGGAAGAAATACAGAATGGTGGATGGCGTCATAGGACGGCAACAACACAGCAGCACGACTGCAATTTCCTCTTTTGCGCAAGACTGCGGAGGCGGATTAGGCCCAGCAAATTGACCTTTGACTGGCTCCATGTTTGCATGTGTCCGAGACAGACTCAGTGACAGTAGCCTGCGCATGAGCAGTGCACTCTGAATCACTCCGTCAGTTTTACAACTGGCAGTAACTGTCTTAGCTTTAATGACACCCTGTGTGAAGTGTAAAGTAGATTACTTTAGGAAAGGAATTGGTTACAGTTATCTTGTTGACAATATTTAAATGTATAGTTTATTTATTATAGTTTAAAATCAGAGACAAAGAATATAATCTCAGAGGATTCCCTACTATTTGAAAAACCAAAAATACGTACAAATATTAAAAGTCACTGTGTGTCAGTAAAAGCAACAGCTGTTCTGAAAGTATCAAAACCTGTTGGTCATTAAGTATAATGAAAACAATTTGTAAGGATGGTATTATAATGAGCTATACTATGGAAAGATGATCACAGATTTATTTACCAGCATAATCAAGTTGATGTGTGTTGAATGTTTGGTATTCTTTTCCATAGTTCATGATTTCATTTTTCTATTGGATGATCTGTGTTCTACACCGCATTATTGTACTCTGTATTGTTTTACTGCTGTTAGAATGACCAGGGCAGATGGTCATCCTCTGAGCCCGGTCTGCCTGAAGTTTCTTCCTACAATGAAAATGAAGTAGGGAGTTTTTCCTTGCCACTGTTGCTGTTGTGCTTGCTCAGAGGGTACGTGCAAAGTTAGACCTTGCTGTGGAGCGCCTTGTGGCGACTTGTTTTGATGTGGTGCTATATAAAATGTACAATTATTGAATTATTGATTATTTCGTATTTTCTTCTATTTTGTAGTGCTAGAGTGGTAGGCACAGAAATGAAAAGCTTTTGCTTCTGCCTACACCCTTTCGGTTGTATATTTTTGTATTGAATTTGTATTTTTTATTTATTTTTTTAATTTACCAATGAACCGAATTGGGAAAAAAAAACATTCATATTATAGTAGTGTATGTATTTCAACAATTTTTTCAAGGTAATATAACTAATTACTTTTGATTACATTTTGATTACTTTTTAAAACAAAATTTGATTAAATTCCCTCAACTGTTATATAACGATACATACCTGTAACTGGCAGCTAACTGCTTTACAAATAAATTAATTGAGTTGAGCGGCAAAACGACAGCCAATCAATATTTGTGATACACAAGTGTCTCTAAGGATCTGAGTTTTTGTGGCACCTTTTCAATTGTAATTAAAATTGTAATGCTCAACATTTTTTAAAGAAGCTGGAATTCATAGATATATATATATTCTTCTTTAATATGACAGTAACATAAATTTTGATGTTTACAAATTTAAAATTACATACATTTAAATTAAGAAACCAAACAGAATTGAAAAGCACCATCTTATATTGCACAAATGAAAAAAAGAGGGCACAAATTCCTCATACAAACACAAATGACTGACATTGCAATATAATTTAGATTTTCCTTTTGCTGCTTCCAACTAAGTCCCTCCTGAGCCTGGGGGGCATTAGTTTGTTGTTGAATTATTCATAAGGCATCTCTAAAACAACTAGTTACCTCATTTTTATCCACAACGGAACTCAAACTGTGGCCCTCCAGTCCAAGTACTTACAGATGAGCTACAACAGAATGCAGGGTGACAATCGCTGCGTCGGCTATTTACTGTAAATAGTGTGACATCATCAGCCTGACACAGCGTGTAACTCGCCATGGAAGTAAAAAACTGTGTTTGTGTGTGTGTGAGTGTGTGGGGGGGTGTCGTTAACTTTTGTTCACCTCAAATTCCATTGTTATAAGGAAGTGACAATTCACTTTGATCAATCAAGGGGAAGTAGCTTTAGCTTTATTCTACACATGCAAACAACCTGAATGAATGTACACTTGTTCTTTTGTATGCTGCCAATGATGAAGATGCACAAGTGTAGGCTTCCTGTGCATTCATATCTCCATTTACTAATTCAGTTGTAGCTGCAATTTATACATTAAAACTTGTGCATGAACACCCACATTTAATTAATTATTTATTTATTTATTTATTAATGCTGAAATATACTTACATAACTGGCAGATCGCAAGTGCTTCTCGTGTTAGTTTTTTGCCAAATTTGAGCAGTGTGACTGCCTTAGGGCCAGCTCACACATCACTAACTTCTGAGGATGTTGCTAACAAGAAGTGAAGTGCCAAATGTGTCTAACATATTGCTATGTGCACTGCATGCATATACATCAAGGAATCAAGCAACAGTTATCAGACAGATTAGTATTCATAATTAAATTAGGTCTCTATTTGGTCCTCTTAAAATGTTGATCAGTTCATAAAAAGTACAGTTCATTTCCAAATCATGGTAGTCTTATAAAAGTAAGCATTGCTCAGAAGTACTCCGGTGAAATCACACAGCAAATGTTTTCAGTAAAACAGCTTGTCATTTGTTTGTGAACTGTTATTTAATGTTTCTTGGATTTTGCATTTTCAAATGAATTCAAAGATGGCTGACAATGCTCTAATGCCAGTAATACTAGAGGTTGTAATTCGTCACGTGTTCTCTGCTGGTTCTACCACCTTGCTCAATGGACTGTACACAGTTATTATTCAATCAAGAATTTAAATAAAGAAAAAAAACTGTAATTTTTAACAAAAAAACTGTGAGCACTTGGATTTTCTTCATGGACTCCAGTAAGTCTATTTCTGCTTCTGCAATGTCAAAGTCTGTACAACTCTAGTGCAATTACTTTTAAGGAAATGAAAGGAGCCACTTCCATTGGCCTGAAAGCTAGTCGGCTGTGTTCACACCCACAACAGCATAAAAAAAAAATCTAACTGCGCTCCTCTGTGAAAATACCAAAAGTTAGAAAACTCCACCCACAATTGAATCTACAATTTTAACGCGCTTTGCACTAGACGTGCATTGTGATTGAAAATAGAGCCTTTGGAGTTCATGTCAAAGTCAAGTCAAGTCCCATGAATATCAAGTCAAGCCTTCCAAAGTTTTTCGCCAACCAAGTTATAAAACCAGCAGTTTGAAAATAGATATATAGATAGATAGATAGATAGATAGATAGATAGATAGATAGATAGATAGATAGATAGATAGATAGATAGATAGATAGATAGATAGATAGATAGATAGATAGATAGATAGATAGATAGATAGATAGAATATTTAGATTCATAGGGTCACATCGATATCAATTCATCACTTTGGCTACACAAAATAATAATATCCTGATATCTTATACAGGATATCACTCTGGTACAGACAATAAATAATGTATTAACTTATGCAATAATTCAAAATCTCTTGATCTTTCAATTGAATGTTTTTTTTCTGCACTGCAGACTTATATATGCTCATCTCCCCTTATCTTTGCCCCAGCCATCATCCCCCATCCTTTGATTTCCCTTTGAAAAGCTACCTTTTTCCCCTCATCCTTTTAACCATCTTAGCGTTCACCTCACATGAAAGCAACTGGTGCTCTCATCACAAGAGATGCTGTTAAATGTTGAATTAGTGAAGGTGCGAGGGTAAGGACGGCTCACGGCAGCAGCCTCTCTTACCTGTTAAATGGTGCTGCAACCGTGTAAAAGTGAGGAAATGGGAATCTGCTGAGAGCAATTAGATCATTCACTGAACAGGTGGTACTGCATTCATTAGCACACACACCTCATGCTGTGTATATCTCTGTTCATGCATCCATAAATGTTGATGTGTTTGTCAGTGTCATGTTGCCTCATGTTCCTGCTGTGAAAGACTAAAAGACCTCCTTTTTAAATCCCTGTGCCCCCATGCTCAGGTTCCACAGTGCACCAAATTTGTAAATATTTATACTGATTTATTATTTAGTGTCTCTTTGGTAACATAACGGGGTGGCCATAGGAGGCTTTCATTGATTATTATAAAATTTCAGGGCTTTATATTCATGCCCAAGTCTAGCGCAGCAAGATGTTGGATATGACCCTTTTTGCTTATGACAGATTACAGCGTTGCTACGCTGCGCACGTTATGTACATAGTTTAGTCTTGCTGAGCCGTGTCTAACTTATATTTGTTGTGATAGGGTCACCATGTTTTGATTTCCAAAGAAGGGGCCCGGAAATACGTACATCATACTCAAAGATAGCCATACATTTGAACTATTTTAACGAATGCCTCCTCTCTATGGTTAGGAACAAAACAAAAAAAACACTCTTATTTGAAGGCTTACTTGACAAAGGAATAAATAATGATACAATGTTTATGATTTTTGTTTATTTTTCTTTTGGGTGGGAGGCGGTATTCAACCTAAGTTGCAACTATGTCTCCGGTTTGTGAGTGCAAATTACTACCAATGAACTAAACCTCTGAGTTTATTTCCTTGTTTGAATGCTCAGGAAGAGAGTTACATAAAAAGCTTCATTATATTTTTATACAAGGAATTCAAATTATGTCCAGTCGATAGGGTGTTTATTTATTTTTGTGAACATTTATGCCACACAAATGCCTCACTCCATAATGACATATCATATAATAATAATAATAACATTATTATTATTATTATTAATAATAATAATATTAATATTCATAATTTAATTCATTAAATTTGGAATAGTGATTATGTTCTACTACTGCCAATTACTACATCAATCATAATAATAATAAAAATAAAATCAATACTTGATATATGGTGACTTGTGCCACATATGGCAACTAAAGGTAATTTTTTAGACAGTCCTAGCCAGTTCCTCCAGAATTTCACGGACACTTTTTATGATTGTTGCGGGCTAAAATAATAATATATAAAATAAAACACCAATGTTATTAAATATACAGTGCTTAATGCTATCATGGCCAATATGCAAATTAGCAACTACTGCTAGAATCTGGCATATTTACAATTTAATTTGTTGTCAATGTGCAATGTCCCTTTCAAATAAAATAAAATAAAAATAAAATACTCCATTTCCTGCTCAAAATCATCAGCTTCCACTTGATCTCTCTGAAAAAAACTTTTGTACACTTTCAATTAAGAGTATGGTGATATATCTTCAGTTTATAATTCTACACATTTAAAGACATTTAGACAGTTAGTTGATTGATTTACATCAGAAACAACCCAACTCTAGGCTTGAATGATATAACTGTGACCATTTCCCACTTTAATTAGTTCGGTGCTCCCGACAGGCCTCGACTCCATGGCCTCCGTCCGTGTGATTCGCCAAGACTGGATATTTCTTTCAACACTTTTCACGTGTGAAATCACACTCGTGAAATTCAATTGTGGCTCTTATACACCAGCTGGTAGCTGGTGTGTAAGAGCCACAGCAGCCTGCTAGACAGAAGCAAACTTATCTTCAATGCAGTAACAAAGTGAACAATTTATTTCATATGTCAGGCAATCTAAACAGTGCAGTCAATGTTTTCTTCCTTCAATTGGTGTTTCACTTTGACCATATGTGTATGTTTGCACTACTCCAGTTAATAGGTCTGCCAATATGGGTTTATTTTTAGATTTAGCAATGTTATTGGTTATAGTGTTTTTGTTTTTAAATAAGATGGTAAAATTTGAGCACACATTCAAATAAACAATTTCATTTATTCATTTATTTTGGATCTACACCTTGAGATCAATTATCTCATTTTAGAAGAGGTCCAACATAATAAGTCAATAAACATACACAACATACATTTATGGTTGATTTTTGTTGCTTGAAAAACAAAAACAAAACTATTACATTGAAAATTTATCTATATAACACGTATTATATATTGACACTTGAAATGTACTGCTGTGCTAGTGTTGTTTTTCATGTTATGCAATAAATAAATGCTTCAGTGCACAATGCACAGGCACCCCAATCGACTCTATAATCTTACCCGTTGAAATGTGTCTCTTAAAAATCTACTCATTTGTCTTGCAGCTTTACACACAACCTTGGAGTTTGTCTGTGAAATCACCCAAAACAACCACATGGCAAATGAGCTAAACCGCTCCATGCCTCTCTTCCTCTTCCACAGTCTGTTTACCAGCTGTTCCGTGGATGCGGTGTGTGTCTGTGAGCCTGTGTGTGCGCGATCCTCGGTGTCATAAACAATGCTTTGTGCTTCTCAGAAATAGAAGTCATATTTGTGTGGTAATGTCTTGAATTGTGAGATATTTGAGTCATAAGCAATTGCAGTCTCCGGGGCACAGTGTGTCAGCTTGATGAGGGATGTCAGAGAGAGTTGTAAGACTCACTCAGTATACGGATAAACTATCTTGACAGTGGCGGTCAAAAGGGCAGCTTCGCATGCAGAGGTCAGATATGGGCTTCACAGAATAAGATCATACCCACCTGTGGTCTTTTTGGTTGGTAAGGGAATGCTAATAAGCTCAGTTGAGAAGTTGAACTGCAAATATTGGAAACACTATTTGGTCTAATGATGATGGCGGGGTTGGAAATTGGCATAAAGATTACAGTTTGGTGCCAAACGTGCCCACTGTGCATGGGGTGATGATGTGTGAAATATGTCCTTGGCTTGCATTTGACTTCATCAGCGCCAAGCATAATCGTGTTTTGCCTTGCAAAGAGAAAGGCGATATTGCAATCCAGGAAATCCATTTTTGGTCATTATCAAATATACTTTCCAAAAGCAAGTTAAGCAGCAAAATCTAGCCGTTTTCATCCATCTCAGGAGGCGGCCATTTTTGCCACTTGCTGACTGGAGATGACATCAATGTTCCTCAGGTTTCAGGTTACAACCAATCACAGCTCAGCTTCAGAAAACAGGTGAGCTGTGATTGGTCGTTGCTTGAGCCCTGGGCAACTGGGATGTCCATCTTCAGTCGACAGCAAGTGGTAAAATGGCCGCCCCCTGAGATGGATACAAATGGCTAGATTTTGCATCATAACTCATATTCCACAATGGTAATACTAATTAGAATGTCATGTTTAGACAAGTGAGGTTACATGTAACATATTATTGCCAAGAAATGTTTATGTTTATTGACTTACCACTTTAATCCTCCATAAAGCAGGAATTAGCCTGCTAAATAATACATATTGAGGCAATTCAGACAAACACAAACCTGGCACTTTGCTGTTTTTCACTTTTGTTGTGGAGGTATACTCTATGTGCCCTGCTGAGTGACATTCAAGTATTATTAAGTCAGCATGGCCTTGCTAGAGCAGCAAATCAAATTGTGTAGACTTTGGCTCAGAATTTTATGCATCCAAGAGATTTTAATTTTAACCTTGAGGAATAAAGCTTGACGTCAATATCTTGCAGCTTCATCGTATAACTCTAACCAATCTACTGACTGATAAACACACAAATGTCCTGTAGTCACTTTGCAAAAGTCCTTTGTTGGATTTAATCAAAATACTGTGACTGGAAGAGTTGTGCATAATTGGACACGTCTTAAAGTATGCACCATGTCTTTTAAATTAGGGGATGCAGATGGGATGGTCACAGCTTGTATGCCTTGTCGTGTTGTATCTTCATGTTGGGATATAATTTGCTAAAATGTATCCATAAACATAACTGTGGCCTATGCATACTTAGAGTAATGGAATTTAGATATTTATGCATTGTTGTTATACAGTCACTTCCTGTATGTGAGTGATTTTTTTTTGTTACTTTTGTCATTGTTTAATTTTGTAGGTTTAACCGATTGTCTGAACAGTATGACAATTATAAAGTACATTTTTAATAACATATCCTCTTTCTATGTGGAATGTGGCATGTCCAGTATTTGCCAGAGACCTAAGCTAAGGAAGAGCACTGCAGCTGTTACATTGTCACAAATGAGACTACATTACGCACAACAAAACATAAAACCAAAATCCTGAGTGTAAAAATCATGGTGTGCGCATGAATACACTGAAGCGTGTGTCAAGAGAGCAAAAGGGAAGTACTTAGATATTAGACATTGCTCTGCCTCAATGTAATGCACAATTTATATCAAGGCTAAATGGAGTACAGCACATAAATCCAGATTCAAACTAATTACACATCCTTATGAGGAGATTAAAAGGACAGATATCACATTGTTCATAATGATGACAAGGCGGCTTATGCTTCCATGTAAAACACAGACTAGACTGCCTCTGTAACCAAAACAGCATGACTCATGCAGTTTGAGAGAGAAAAGATAGTGTGACAGAAAAGAGCTCCAGGCTGTCTTTAATATTGGATGTGTGGCTGATGCACCCTAATGGCTTAGCATTGGTCTATCTGAGACCAGAATAGCTTGCTATCTGGGCGTGCATGTGTGTGTGTGTGTGTTCACACAAGTTTGCTTAAGTGTCTGACTCAAAATCAAACCAGTTGTTATAAATCGACACATTGTCATTAACTAGTGAACTTTTAACCTTTCCAATGTTACTTTTATTGCTTCAACCACTTGCTATTTCTCTAATATAGTGGCATCTTAAGATTTGCGAATTGCACATTTTTCAAAGAGTCATTTGACCAATATTTTGCTTTGACTTGCAAACGCAGACTTGTTAAACAAGCACTTTATGGTGGCACTGAACACACCTCTATAAGAAGCAATTTGGCAAATAGTGAACAATTCATCAACATAAACTTCAAACTTTTTAGTGCCTTTGCTGTCAAACTAAACAGAATTAAACCTTGTTTATTCAAAACAGCCAAACAACCGCCGAAAGAAATGCCCCGGCTAGTTTAGTGCTAATGCCGATTAGCATCTACGTTGCAGTGCTTTAACCCTTTACACAACGGATTGAACACAAATGTTTGCAAAATTTAGGCAGGCATTATAAAAATAGTCAGTCACATCCTCAATGTATACAATTTTTTTATAATGATGACGTCATAGAGTAGTTAAAATGACGAGGAGTGCCTAGTGGGATTCATAGTAACGCTTTAATTAATGTAATGTAAAGGTGGCCAAGGCAATACATTTCCATTAATTTCAATGGGAAAAGATGATTTGAGATGCAAGTGGTTTGAGTTACAAATGTGGTCATTGAACAAATTAAACTCATATCTCAAGTTCCTTTGCACTGTACTGTATTTGATGTTCTAAACCTTCAGAAGCAAGAATGAAATGAAAGTGAAAAAGGCAGTACAACAGTGCTTTATTATGTTTACACACATTTCTTAAAACCTTACATCACTCACCCTCAAAGAGACACATGCATTACACACACTTGGACCCTGTTAGATCTTCCTATGCCCGGGTGTTGGCATATTATTATCACAGACAGACAGAGAGGATGCAAGATATGAGGATTGCAATGCTCTAATAGTATTTGCCCTCCCCTGCTCTCTTTTTCACTCAACGTTTGCTCTGTGTGTGCGTGTGTGTGTGTGCATGTACGCATGTGCGAGTATGTTTGAGTGAGAGATAAATGGTTGGTAGTGGAGAAAGCAAAGGACAAGATGCAGAGGTTTGTGTTTAGTGATGAGGGGACCTGTATGACAAAAAGAAAGTGTGTGCCAGTGTGAAAGGTGGCTTTTCATTCATTTCATGCTACAACATTTAAAAACATTAACAACAAAATAGCTTGAGACATTTAAAAACAACTTACAGAAATAAAAGGTGACTTAGTAAAATTGAAGTGCAAGAAAACTATTTTGCAAAATATATTTTTTAAATGCTTTAAAGGGATACTTGACACATTGAGCCATTTTCAGCAGTAACAAGTTAATATTTTGTCCAGAACGAGTTTGATAACTTAATTATTATTATTATAAAAAAAAAAATTATTATGTTTTTTTTTTTACTCAATTTTGTACCTGCTATCGACTGAAGGTGACATCAACGACCAATCATGGTCAAGTTTGCTGACCAAACCCAGAAAACAGGTGAGCCATGATTGGTTGTTACCTACTTCCTCAGCACAGTTGCAGTCCATGTATGAAAAGTGCTTCATAAATAAAGCTTTGATTGATTGATCTTCAGTCAACAGCACGTGGAAAAATGAGTTTTTAAAGGTATGAATTATATGATAACCAATGACGTAATCAACTTAATTATGGATAAAATACTAACTTTTTATTGCGGAAAAGAGCTCAATGAGTCCAGTATCCCTTTAAAATACCTTGATCATATTCCTTTTGTATGCAGCATAGCAGCTTAATGCTGCTTCAACATGTTTGGTTTGAACTCTGGGCTCCTCTAATTGACTCGAGTCAGCAGACCTCAGACCTCTACTAGATTTATATTTAATCAGCAATTCTTTAATGTATTCAAGGAAAGAGTTATTTTGTGACCAATTGAAGTTTTGAGTCTGATTGAATGGCCATGACATGTGAGGTCCCTCAAGAGTCAGTCCTTGGACCCCTTTTGTTTAGTCTGTATTTGAGTGTACATTTTCAGAACTTTCATTTTGACTACCATGGCTTTACGTAGATGACGCACAGCTGTATCTTGCAATGTCCCAAATGACAGCAGTCCATTTAGGTGTAGATCACTGTGTAAAACAAATAATTTACAGGATAGACAAACATTTACTAACCAAAACAAAACTGATTACTGAAGTAATTGTTTTTGGCAATAAAGAAAAGAGGATTGTCGTTAGCAAACACTTGGAATCACTGTCTTTAAAAACCAAAGACCAAGTCCGAATCCTTGGTGTGATTAGAACAGGGGTGGCCAAGTTCGGTCCTCGAGAGCCACTGTCCAGCCTGTTTTCCATGTCTCCCTTCTTCAGCCCAGCTGAATCTAATGATCAGCTCATCAGGACGCTTTGCAGAAGCATGATAACGATCCCGATCATGAATCAGGTGTGTTAGTGGAGAGAAACATGGAAAACAGGCTGGATAGTGGCTCTCGAGGACCGAACTTGGCCACCCCTGGATTAGAATCAGCAGCAGTCATATCAATCAAACACTAAAACAGTAGCTGTTAAACATATCCTGAATATATTTTAAACTTAGTTGTGCTACTGGTCTATAGATCACTGAATGGTTTATGTCTTCAAAGTATGACCTGGATCATTTTAAGACTGTTACATTTAGTCTGACTCAAGTTTCTAATGTGATCTATGATCAACTGTATCAAATGGTGCACTGAGATCCATTAAGACTAGAAGTGACACCTTTCTTGAATCAGGGTTCAATCTGATATCATTTAGCACTTGATATGAGCTGATTCTGTACTGTGATGAGGTTGGAAATCTGATTGAAATTCATCAAAAAGTCCATTTTTGTTCAAGAAATTGTTGAGTTGATTAAAAAGCACTTTCTCGTCAATCTTGATGAAGCAGGGAAAGTTTTAAGATTTTTTGGGGAAGTGGCTTGACAGCACCTACTACTAATATTTTTGAAAAACTCAGATGGTGTTGAGTCAATATCGCTCGTTGAAGCTTTCAGCTGCTGAACCGTTTCGGCCACAGTTTTTTTTCTTTCCTTTTGCCGATCAACTGTGTCAAATTCATGACAGACATGGCAATTGAGCTCTTCCTGGGTGATTTTAAGTGTTGCATCATTTTATGATTTGATTTGTAGTGATATTTGACCTTGTGGATTGCACTTTTCCTCAAAATTTCCTCTTACACTGATGTGGTTCTGATGTTGCGGTTCAGTGGTTCTGTGCAGCACTGTATCACAATGTCAAGCAACTATTAATTGACAAGGGCACAACCCTACTTCAAACATAGCATTATTCATGTAAAAGTCATATTTTGGCACTCAGGACTGAGGCTTGTTGGTAATCAGGTGCCTCAGTAATTTCTGAGGGTTGAGGTTTACAAATGCAGCGTTGCAGTTCACTTTTTGCAGTGTATGTAAGTTTTCGATTGTACAAATCCGATTTTACGTCGCGGAATTTTCGTTGTACGCAGGACTATACTCAGGCTATGTTACTGCTGACTCGTCGCAAAGGAAGAGTTTGTAAAAGACAGATAATTCCAAAGTTTGGGATCATTTTACACAATAATATGCTATATGTGACCTCACTAGTCTAAACATCACATTCTGATTAATTTTACATTTGTGGAATGAGTGGAATGGAGTTATGAAGCAAAATCCAGCCATTTTTATCCATCTCAGGTGGCAGCCATTTTGCCACTTGCTGTCGATTTAAGATGACATCAATGTTGCTCAGGTCTCAGGTAACAAACAATCACAGCTCAGCTTCAGAAAACAGGTGAGCTGTTGATGTCTTCTTAAGTTGACAAGTGGCAAAATGGCCGCCCCCTGAGAAGGATAAAACGGCTGGATTTTGCTGCTTAACTCATATCCCACTAATGCAATATTAACCAGAATACCGTATTTAGACTAGTGGATCGACATAGAACATATTATTATCACCAAAAAAAATGGGCTGACTTCCCTTTTAAAAGTATGATCAAATGCAATGTATCTATTGCAAAACAGAATTGACTTACACAACCGCCTGTTTATGGTAAAATAAACATTGTTAGCTAGTTTAATGCAGCATACCACTGCTAGTGAGAAGGAAATTGCAATCCCTCCACAGGTGGTCAAGGAGGGAGACAGCTGCTGGTGCCCTTTCATTGGCTTTATTGAACAAACGGTAAGAAAACAAACACCTAAGAAGAACGTCCATTTCACAAGCTCCAATGGCTAGAACTCATGCCGAGTAACTCAACACGCAAACTGGCTAATAGATTAGCCAGTTAAGAGCCAATCAACTCTACACTGTCATTGGTCTGATTAAACATTTCTTTAATAATACAGAAAAGTGTTACTAATGAAAAATCAGAAGTCAGGCCTTATCCAAATGGTGCTTAACTCACAACTTGAATGCCAAAGGAGGCGTTGTACTCTATGTTTGGATAAGAGGCAGTGCGTGAGAGAGCATCGGTAATTAGACAAGCTAGGAGCGTTGCTATTTGAGCCACGGGATGACAGTATTCAGTAGATCCATGGCCTCGTGCTCCAATGATGAGTCATACACTGTCATCCAGTGACATGATTAAGTTTATATAACAAAAAGCACAATGTTGTACAAGCAAACCACTCATTATTTCCCTAATATAGATGAAGTGTAAAATGTTGATAGTGGCAAGTGGTATTTGACCAGGGGTAGAGCATTTGAGAAAATGGATAAATGGCTTTGAATGATAAGCTTAACCTTTTTTACCACTGTACCAATGCTCAGGCCCTTAAAGACTACATATATATTTTCCCTCATTCAGTGTCAGTAAAAGGGCAACGGAGGGCTTGTACAGTAGCACCCTATAATGTAATAATTGCCTGAAAATGCACTTGCACTCAACTCCATCAAAAATGTCAGAAAACCCAATAATGTAATAATTTCATCAATTATGTACTGTAGGGAAAAAAAGACTGATATTGCAATACTGTATAGTACATTATAGGCAATTTGTTACATTTTGAGGTGGACCCCCCCTCAAAACTGATCATATAAAATTTGACAGATAATGTCATAAAATGTTCATTTTCAGTCCAAAGTTATAACTTTTGTGTTTTGAGAATTCTAAGACTGTTACATTTAGGGTTAAACCATCTCTGCAGAGTAAAAGTAAGCTCCGCCCACTTGATTAGAATTGCTCTGCTGCAAAGACTTCTGAGATATGATATAATAATACATGATAAAACAATGTAATAAAGGTATTACATTATTGATTTAAAAAATCATCACAAAATCAGTCCGAATTTATTAGATTTTTGGTGTAATTATTATTGGGTTTTATTACAAATTTGATCAAGTTAAGTGCACTTTGTTTTTTGTTTTTTTACATTTTCATTTGCTGTTATAGTAAACAATATTTTCTCATTTTGGATACAGCAAATACTTGTTTTGTTTGTACAAAAACATTTCTTGCATTAGTGAGCAACAGCATATCGCAATACAAAATACCTGAAATAATATAAGGGTACAGTCATTGGCATCGGGCGGAAATCTTTTATCTCCAAATCCATCACAAACATAAAGAAGAATGTTTGTAGATCCATTAACATTACATTGTCCTATAGGAATCAAGTCATTTTCAGCACTTTTAACAGGGGGTCTGACCAATAGTATTGATTTGTGAAAACAACAACAAATTTGGACATGGCAGGTTTCGGCCTGACACCCGCCGATATTAAATACGTTCATACTAAATACTGAGGGACTGCTTGTCCTTGAATATCATACTGCATGGAAAACAGAAAATTAGGATGACGGTGGGTTGTTGTTTAATGACAATAGCCTGTGTCCGTAGACTTGTGAATTGTTTTCACTATTGGCTTGAATGCACATTTACCCACGTTTGGATGCCCCTTTATTTCGATGCTCGAGGCCCTGCCCTCTCAGCCCTCCTCTTTGCACGCCACTGCACCGAGTAACATATGCTGTCAATTATTCTTCATCTACATGCTTTGCGCATTGCTTTTCTCACTTCAGCGTAAGCCCAAACACAGCCCCTGTGTTGTTGTTTGTGTGCTATGGCTTTGACCTTTGCTCGGCCGGAACTAATTGGACTCTGTTAGTCACTGGTGATATGCTGCTGTGATGATGTCACCAGTGTTTCCAAACCTTTATGGAGCCAAAGCACATGTCACTGCTCACAGCCAAATAATACATTAAAAAAAAGTCACAAAAAGTATATTTACTGAAATGGTGAAATCATTTACGCACACATTTACTTACTGAGTGTAAAACCAATCTGGGCCATGCCATGATTTATTCTGATGTATGAATTGCAAGAGGTGGACAGAGAGATTAATTATGTATGGCTTTCAGTTATCTAGTAGAAGAATGTTCCATTGTTCTGCCTGTCAGTTAAGTCTTGCACAAATAGATGAACAAAAATATGTTTGTTGTAATTTGCGATTTCCAGACCAGTTAAGTGAAATTGAATCATTTTCCACAGTGTTATGAAAGTTACATACCATTCAAATGATTCTGAAGCTTTTTTCTTTTTCTTTATTAAAATATTTACTCCACATGCAAACAAATCTTGGTTTCATATCATTACTAAAAGAGAGATATTCTTCTTTCAACTTCAAGCAATGAGAGGCAATACTTGCAAAACCTGCAGAGATCAGTAACATTCTGCAATCCAATAATATTGGGGTTGTTATACTTTGGAGTTCTCTACATTGGTCTCTTGCTACTTAAAAATCCACACAACGTCTTTGATGCTAAATAACTATGGCTTCCATAGCAAAAGCATCTCATGCACCGTCATAATGTTCTTAAGTGTTCTTCAGAATGTGATGTGATTTCACTGTTGAAGCCGCAGTATGTGTCCCTGTTGTCATATTTCGGAAAAACACAGTGGAATGACTGCTAGCATGTCTTGTCTTCTACAATTTTCTTTTCATTTGTGAAGTGTACCCTGTATGCGTGAGTGTGTGTATGAGCCTGAGAATATCAACATGATTCCAAACAGTTTGTTGAAAGGCTGTGCGTTTATGCGCGCGCATGTGCATGTGTTTGAGACCTAGATTTCCTAAAATACTAAATTTATAAAATTGTCAGATCTGCTCAGAATCTCAGACCAGTAATGCTGTCATGATTTGTGTTTGTTTCGTTTTGGTGTAGTCATTTGATTTTTATCTCCACACGTCTATTACGTAAACAGTATTTTTCTTGAGGCTGTACAAGCTAGTGACATTTTGAACATAGTTTCTTTATGTGAACGATATTACAACCATTTCAAAATTGTTAAAGTTTATTTTGTTTGCAGATGACACCACTTTGTTTTATGCCGGGAAAAATGAGAATGAGTTCAAGAATATTAGGAAGTGGTTCAATGCTAACAGACTGTCTATAAATATTAGTAAAGCCAGATTTATGATTTTCAGTTGTAGAAATATGGATGTTGAAGCAACACTGACTGTGCCAGGCATTGAAATAGAAAAGACTAATGAAATTAAGTTTTCTAGCTATCATTGTTAATGAACATTTAACATGGAAAGCGCATATAGAATATGTCAAATCTAAGGTGTCACAAAGCGTAGCTGTGTTACACAAGGTTAAATAATCAGTGAACAAGAATGCTTTTTTATTGTTATATAATTCATTGATTGTTCTATACCTGAGCTATTGCATTGAAGTGTGGGAGTGTGCAGCCAAACCCTACACTGAATCCATCTTTCTTTTACAGAAACGTGCTATTCGTGTTGTTTGCGGTTGTGGATACAGAGACCGCACTCACCCATTATTTATACTACTAAAAACTTAAAAAATGTAATGAATTGATGGAGTTTAATCGCCTTAAAATATTGTACAAAGCCCATCATGAAATTTGACCAGTTAATATACAAACTAAATTTATAAAAAAGGGAAAGTGAGTACACATTAAAAGGAACAGGCATTTTTTCCCCAAACCTAAATATAGAACAAAACAAAAAGAACAAAGTATTTCAACTCAAGGTGTCAGTTTGTAGAACAATCTGGATTGTAAAACAAAATCTTTTCAGTCGATTGGTATTTAAAAAAAAAGCATAAAAGCACAATTACTGGAAAAAATATATATAGCACAAGGACACACAGTTGAATTATTTTTGTTGTAACACTGAAAGCGCTCATTGTCTCATTGTAAATTTGTGTTGATGTTTTTGTGTGTGTTTTTTTTAGTTGATTAGGAGCAGACAAAACAAGTTTTACTTCTTTCTGTCCCCTTTCATTTATTTTGCTTTACTTTGAATTTGAATACTGCTTTATATTGTCCTGTCTTTTAAAAATGAATGAATGAAACGTTCAGCTCTGTTTCTTGTGTCTGACAATCAACTCCCTCAAGCCACACGTCTTGTCGAGGTGTGCCTTGTTGTCTTGTCAATTTGTTCATATTTAATTCCCTGTTTTCTTTCAGTCTGCATCAGATCATTGTTGAAGCAAGTCATGTTTCTGATTTTGTCATGTTACCTGTCGTGGTGTTTTATTTCCTTGTCTGTGTTTGCTACTTTATTAATTTAGTATTTAGTATTTGTTTGCCTTTTGGTGTTTTTAAAAAAACAACATTTTTTTTAGATTGATCCTACCTTATTTGGAGTTCTTCACATTTGCCACCATCAAAAAAACATTACAGAATGATCTGCCAAGGACTAAGTACAAATTGGCAAGACGAGGCACAACTGGACAAAATGCGAGTGGCTAGAGGGAGCTGGTTGGTGGACACAAGGAAAAGGGGTGTCAAGAACAGGTGCAGATGAAAACCTAATGAGTTGTTGACAAGACTTGAAAAAGAGACCTAGGGAAACATACAAAAGTGTGAAACTGTCAATGTGGAGTAAACATCTTTGACTGGCGAATACGTTCAAATGTTTTTAAGTACGTTCAGCGTACTTGCTATTACGTTCAATCAGTCACAAATATGCTCACATACTCGCAAATACATTTAAACGCACTTGTAGGATAAATGCTGCATATTTTCCCATAATGCCACGAGGTATCGCACATGTGTGAGTGAATTTTGTTCTTTATATTTTTAAGCATTGGCCCTACGTTAAACCAATATGTTTGACAATTGAGTAAATAACTTTGTTTGTTCGTAACGTGTATGATTTATGTGTGCTGTGTATGATTTAGGATTGGTTTTTTTCCCCCCATAATACAATGCGGGTATAGTATTGTGCAAGCGAGTATTATGTGAAAATATGCTACGTTTGTAATATTTAGCCTACAAGTACCTGCAAACGTATTAAAATACGTTTGAACGTACTCACAAATACTTTTGAGCGTACTCGCTAGTCAAAACTAAATATAGTCGAAACAATGTGAAAGTCCACAAACACACATCATGACATTTAATGTCTTTCTGTTTTGCTACTTTGGTTTACCATCTAAAACAGTTTGGTTTTGGCATTACTCTATTTTCTTCATTCACAGAATATTAACAAAACTGATGCATACAAACAGAAAATGTGGCAATGTTTGGATACACAAAGCACAACGTTGAAGAGTATGGAAAAAAACAAAACAAAAACAGTGGATTCCTGCACTGCATGTGTCTGTGTATGTGGTTATATATGACTATCCATATGTTGAGCTGAGTTGCTCATTCCACAAATAGGTAGTCCTTAAAAGTACTCTATTACAAAGGTAAATAATGCAGCTTTTTAGTGCTATTGAATCAAAGGCAGAACTTTCAGGTCATTAAGTTCAATTAAACATTTATTACAGTTTGTAACACACGTTTCTCAAAACACTAACGCATTCCTTCAAAATGAACACACAAACCTGAAAACCTCACACATGAAATGCTAGACCTGACACTCCCTTTTCAAATCTCTTACCTGTTCACAAAACGGAACTCGTGTTCTCATTTGATACACACAGCCACATTCTTGAATGACACACACACACACACACTACCAAGCATTCACAGCACACTGAAGTGCAAAATTGAAAACCCAATTATAAAAATGCAACACACAATGTGAATGGCAATGGCTCACGAGAATGACCAATTTTTCCTTTTAGAAAATGGCTGTGTTGGCCCACTTCGTCAAGCATAAAATATCACACAAGTATGCAACAATTCATTGTTTTATTTACAGTGTTTCAGTGCACATGCATTTCTAATGAAAATGCATGTAAAAAAGAAATGGGGGGGAAAAAAGTCAAAAGGTTATGTTTGCCTCAAACACCCTCACAGGAGGAATTACACCACATCAAGTCTCCTGTTTCTATCCGGCCGGAGGGCAAGGCACCTCTGCATGGTCTACGGAATATTGCCATGGTCTGCAAGGATCCTCGTTTGGATTTGCTTCAGTGCGATGGCATTTTTTTCCCTCACCATGTTTCCCAATTTCTGTCTCCTGCTCTGCAGAAACAATGCGTTGTTGCCTCCCGCCCTGATAAGTTTGTCCTTCAGTCCTGCAAATTACAAAAACTGTCAGCACACGGATATGCAGTATTACACTATTATACCGTAGGGAACGCAAGGCAAATAGATTTACCGTAGTACCTGTTTACTATTCTGAAGGTCCTGATGATGCCAGCTGAGGTTTGGCTGGACTCTCAGGCCAGCCTCTCTCATGCTCAGACCATGATTCAGGACGGATCTGGTCAGAAAGTTTTGCTCTCCTCCTCCTACCTCTTCCTCCACTCACTCTTACCCTTCTTCTTCTCTGGTTGTCGTTGTCCATTGTTCAATGTTCACCAAACAAAGCAGAGGCTCAAGGCCCTTTTATGCTGCAGTTCTCCTGATTAAAAATTGCTCACCAGACCTGGGTGTTTTGCAAGAGATTTGCATAGTTGTGTGTTGTGGGTTGATGCTTTGAGATTTCATTTGGGGTGTGTGTGCAACAACTGACCATGGTGTGTACAGCTTTGACAACAAGCGGATGTGTAATTGACATCAGAGTGTAAAGAAGGAAAGTCAGAGTCTAATGCAGATAAGGGAGTGTTTAGATGTGGCAAATTGGGCCGAGCCATTACTACTTGTACTTGAAGTGAGGGTTTTTGCAAACTGTGCCATATTATCGAGTGTTGTGAAAAACTGTAAACACAAGCTTCTTTTTTTTATTTTGCTTTTTTTTTTACCGTGTCTCCTTTCTTTTTAATGGTTCAAACTATGTTTACCTCAATAGATTCAGGTAGGGCAATCATGCTGCAATATTGGTAAGGTCATAAATACTGCTATACTGAATAAAACATTTTTCAAGTAAAATATACTGGGATGTGCAAGGTGGCCATGGTCAGAACCCTGTCGACATTTGAACTGTTGGCATTTTTGTGATGATGCATGATGTGTTACTGTATGTAGAACAACATTTCTGTCGTGTTTGTTCTAAAGGTCCCAGTGGAGAGGAGAGCGATGAAGACTTCACTCTTTCTCCTCCTCATCCTTGCCCTCCTTGCCTCAGGAGCCAGCGATGATGTCAAGTACATCTCCAAGAGGAACTCTGGTAGGATGGAGGCTTTCTATTGGTTGTTGCCCTCGAATCCTATGCAATATGTTTTGGCTCGGTGTTTTGTTTCATTTAATTCTGTCATTTGCACGCTCACATGATGGCATTCTTCTCATTTTCATCCTATTTCTGGTCACTCTGAGTATTTCTAGTTCTGTAATGCACTATATACTGGAGCTCCCCCCTTCTTACTTGTATCCACTCTTACAGTTTCAGATGTCCCTTGTTATTTTTATTGTTGCTGGAATCAGACATTTTTTAACAATTTCCACTGTTTTCATTTAACCTCTAAAATGAAACATCAACAACTTAAATATTCATTATTTTGTTTATTACTTTAGCTTTATATTGCTGCTAGAATATGCATTTTTACTCTGATAATTTTTTTTTAACATAAGTCTAGACATGGTGTCTGCCAGTAAGAAGCTGTAAAGTTACGCTTCTTGTCCCATGTTTCCCCATCAAATGACATAATTGCACTTGCATTTGGTTGCTTTCATTTTCATGCTCACTTTTGAACAGAAGTCAACAAAAGAAATTGAGGCAAGCTTTTCAGGCCACACAAAACGGTATGGACAGTTGACATGTGTGACAGAGTACGGATTTCAATTTGGTGATTTTTTTTTTGTGACTCTCCTATTTAGTTGACTGATGGAATGCTTTGCTGTATAATTATAGCAGCATTACAATTGTGCACCCCTGCTGAGCCTTGGAAAAGGATGAAAGCACACACAAAAAAAAAGATTCAATAATTTTGGAAATGCTGGCTATGCAATTAATTAAATCTAGTTAAAATTGATTCCCCTGTAATGTAATCCTTTCAAACATTTGTGCTTGTTAAACAGAGTGCTCCACGATCACACAGAACACACACACGCACAGTAGAATGAATGTGGCTCAACTCGGAATTGCAAACATTATGGTAGGCTTAAAAAGCTAGTTTGACATTGACCAAAAACTTCATTGGGTTCTACAACTCTACCAAAAAGTATTTCATGTACAGTTAAAGTGCAAATACGTCTCTGACAGTATCATGAATATTAGTGTGTTTGTTAAGGCAACTTCTATGTCACATCAATTGTGTTGCATCTGATTAAAAGCACAACCCGTTGTTAAGGCATGATTCCCCGAAGCTGTTCTGAAATGTTTTTTCAGCCAAAGAGGCACATATGGATAAACCCCTCAGGACATATAGCCTACACCGCTGGAGTTTCTGACAGACTTTCATTAACCGTTAATTTAATATCCCAGCTTGAAAAATGGTGTTTTCCCCTTACTTCCTCTACAATGTCAGGGGTCCAAGTCAGGCTCTCAGTAGAGCCTTCGGCAGGGATGTAATGACGTAGTCAGGGCGCAAAAAGTCAAGCTTGAGTTGATGTTTTTGTTCTGTTTTAGAGACATATCCTACTTCACTTACTGCACTAGGCTTGACCTTCATGTACATGAACGCCTCCTCCGTCACACTGACTTGCTCTGTGTGGCTGACTGACTTTCTTTTCATTCAGCTTTTCCGTTTGTGTGCTTGTGTGGGTCAAAACTGTGTAGGCGGTGCGCCGGTAGGACTAGTTTGGTGTTGTCAATACGTGTTCTGGTGTGATTTCGGACCTACCTGCGTGTTACAACCTTCCGCTTCATGATTTTGTTGGTGTACTTGTGTTTGTTAGGACTGGCGGTGTGTACTCGCTCCGCATGCTTCCATTTGTGTGCTCTTTTGAACGTGTGTGTTTATGTGTGTGTGGGTGAGGTGTGCACAAAGCAATTACATGATCAGAGCAGAGCCAAGCGGACATTTATGTGGGCGACTGCTACATGCAGCCAAAGATAGGCTGCGAGATCTCCTCTCGCTCACTGCTTGTGAGTTTTTAACTGGACGCCATGTGGACAGGAACTACAATTTCCTCGTGTCACTTTCCCCGCTCTGCTATGATGCAGCAAGCACTGCAGCTAAAAGGCGACACGCCATGATAAGAAATAGGTGTGTGGGCTAGAATTGTATCTGAGGAGGAAAGACTTCTAAAAGATAACACTGCACAATATATGATCAAAATATCCAACCTGCATGTTTGTATTTGTTGGTTAGCTTGTCAGAAATACTGTATATGCAATGGAAGCTTCTGTATGTATTGCTCAAGGACACTTTAGCATTTGTGATGTTTTTTTGTGATCATAATCAATCCCAATGATACATAAAGGGAAAAGTGGGTATATCTGCTGTAAATGGCACTTAACATAACAAGTAAGGAAGGGTGAGTGCCGATAGCAGGTATCAAGGTTTTTCAGGTATTTCTACGTCACTTTACTCGAGTATGGGCCGCCCCCCTTGTGCTGGTTTTATGATCAGAAACCATAAATGAGAAGAAAAGAAAATTGGCATTCATTTCATGCAATTTTAAGGGAAAATTCTATATTTGAGAGTTCCCTGAAATGTAAAGTGCATTACAGATGTTATGTATAATAATAATAATAATAATTATTATTATTATTATTTATTAATGATACCACTAGTAATCTTACAGTTTTTTTTAACAAACACCTCCTATATCCCGATACAATAATAATAATAATAATAATAATAATAATAATTATTATTATTATTTATTAATGATACCACTAGTAATCTTACAGTTTTTTTTAACAAACACCTCCTATATCCCGATACAATAATAATAATAATAATTATTATTATAATAATAATTATTATTATTATTATTAGTATTACTATTATTAATTTTGATAATAATAATTATTATTACTATAATAACTATGAATAATTTTAATAATAAGAATGATTATTATTATTGTTGTATTGGGATATAGGAGGTGTTTCTTTAAAAAAAATTCTGTCATTGTTTATTTTTTAAATGTAAAATTACTAGTGGTATCATTACGTGCTATTGGTATCGGTGAGTACTCAACAGTTGAGTACAAGTACAAGTATGTTATAAAGAAGAATCATGTTAAAAAATCTATTCTGCGATGTATCGCGATATTACAGCGTGCAATTCTTGTATTGATTCAATATTCAACAAAACGTCTTACTTAGGGTTAGGGTTCACACTTTAAGCACGGAAGAATGTTATATTAATGAAAGATTACACCTTCATATTTAATTTTAATGCTGTTCAAACATGAAACCTATTATAACCTGTTTGTTTAAAAACAGTAGCTCACAGTTATTAGCCTTTCAAATTTTCCATACAAATCTTACAATGTACATGTACAAGTATGCTGATTAGTATTTTCTGAATTTGAATTAAAAAAATCGCAGTAATCGACTTATCTTGACCTATGAATATGCACACTGCACTGTATATCAAATTATTATAAAGTTCCAATTCAATATTTTTTTTTATTAAAGGAAAGTTAAAGCGAGCTTCTGAATTGCTATTGGCTGGCCAACAGTCCAGTGTGTACCCCACCTCTCGAGCCAAGCCGTCTACAATAGGTTTCAGCTCACTGACAACACTAATTTGGACAAGCACGAAAGAAAAATAATGGATGGATGGGAGTAATTAAAACCAAATCCGACTCATTTCTCAAGACAGATGACCTGTTCTCTTTTCACAGTATATACTTTTCCTTTGCAAAAGCTGTGTTGGAAGCCCCTTGGAGTCTATAGGTGTAAAATGATTACAGTAACATGGCACGGAAGCTGTTTTTGTAATTAGATCATTTCCACTGAAGGTGCTAATTAGTAGAACAGTTACAACACTGGAATGGCAATACAGAAAATAATGCCTGAAATTCATACAGATATTATTTTTGACTGCAGATTTTTTTTTAAGTAAATAATATTTGTCTGTACATAACCGATCATTTATTTATTATGTCATACTTTTATTGAGTCCATCTGTAGCAATCACAATCAATTTAGCTGTAACTCCATCGTCTCTTCTTTTCCTCAAACTCCCTTAGTTGTCCTGGTCAAGGCCACGCCTTAACAGTTTCATCGCTCTACACAAAAGCAATAGATTATCTGAGAAGGTGAACATAGATAAGAGTCTTATCTTGATCCCAGCAAGGGCAGAAGAGAGAAATACATGCAACCACTAACTAGAATGACAACGCAAACCTCAACCAAGACTTAAAAATAGTGAACTTGTCCATTTGACATGTGCCAGCAGGTACCTCACCTGCACAAAAATTGAATTGGTAATTCATGGTAGGTTTTACATACTTATATCCATGGATTTACCAAATTTGTATTTGTGTAGGGAAAAAAAATCAAAATGGCAATGAAAAGAAACAGCCCCACCGGTTACTCTAAGCAGGGTAGAATATCTGTAATATCATAGCAGCTCTCCCCACACGAAACTGTGCATGTGTGTGTGTGTGTGTGTTTGTGGGAGGGTGCTCACCCACCAGTCGCCACACATTGCACATTTGTTGCCTCTCTAAGCCAAAGATGACAGGCTGTTTGTGTGAAGTGGGTGTTCTTCAGCTCACTAAAGAACTAAAAGAAACATTAGCAAAGGCTCGTTTACTAACCAGCTGCTGTGCAAGCTGATCTGAGACGTGTGTGTTGCAAAGATAAAGATAAATACATTCTTATTCCCGAGATGTGTGATGATTTTTATCATTTTTGGCAGAATGTAAATTTTCAAGTTTGATTTCCCAAGTAGGACATGCATGATTTAATTCAGGCCTTTTTATTTAATTTTTTTATTTAAATTATTCCTAAGGTAGTTTGTTGAGTCAACCGCAGTTACCATCAAACTGGGAACTATCCCCCAACGAGGTTGACTACAGAGCCCTATCAACATTTGTTCTTTTTTTCAATTATTTAAGGCTTTTTCCATTATAAATAAATACATAAATAAATAGACCAAGGGTCACCAACGTGGTGCCCAGGTAGGCCCCAAGGACCACATTAATAGCCTACAGGCCTGCTCCAAAAATAGCACACCAGTGACAAGACATTGTGATTTTCTAGGAATGTTGTATAAGTGCTCATTTGAAACTGTAACACTTGCAGAAATGTATAGAAAAAAAAGTTTCATATTGATTTGTGATGGATGAGTACCGATACCAGGTGACATGACGTGGTGGCAGATTTAGGACTTAGACGCAGAGATAGGAGTTTGAGGCCAAGGCAGATATTTATTAAACAAAAAAACTCCTCGTTTAGAGGGAAAAACAAAGGCTATTAAATGTTAAACTAAAGGCGCTCTAAAAGGGAGGATGTCTAAACTACAAACAAAACAATATCACTTCTTAACTAAAACTATCCTGTGGCTATACAAAGTTACAAACCAACGTTCACACAAGAGACAGGACAACAAGGCTGTGGACTGTGACTGGCTTGAGTGGCTCTGACGAAAACCCTTTGGCACAAGACAGGGGAGACGCAGACCATTTAACACATGAGGGTAATGGGAAACAGGTGGACACAATCAGGAATCAGGGTTGACACTGACACCGCATGAGGAAGGGCAAGTGACCTGAAACGAAAGGAGTCAGAATTTTCAAAATAAAACAGGAAATGACAAGAGAACCTCACTGCGGTGTGACACCGGGTATCGGTATTGGTCTGATACCTGGCCTTATTTCAAAATATCGGTACTTGTGACGACGGTTGATAATGGCATCGACCGACCCCTTGTGGTTGTTTTACAAGCAGGAACAAGAAATTAGAAATATAAAAATTCCATTATTTCACACAATTTCCAGGAAAAATGCTTTATTGAGAAAAGTGTTTCTATAATATCATCTATAATATCATTTTTTTGTGGAAATTTTACATTTTAAGTAAGTACTAGTGGTACTGGGTATCGGTGGCTGCTCAAGAGTTGAGTACTCATTAACATGATCATTGTCTTCACATACATAAATATCATTAACTATTAATCATCACATACAATAATAACGTGATTAATGGTAATTTGAGTGAATATTGAAAAGTGTTTATGAAACTGATAGCCGTTGTCACTAATTAGTAGCCAAGAAGCAGTTCTGAATTTTAGAAAGCTTGGCGATCCCAACTTAACCCAAATCTATATAGTCATTATTAGTTAAACAATGTGGATAATATATTGATGTTAACCATAATCTGATTTATCGGTTTAAGACTTGCGAATATGATGCTCCTTACAGTCCAAACCCCCTGGTCTCTTTGCGGTAAAAGTGTGCATCTTTTCTCAACGCCACTTTGTTCTTCTCACTTCCTGTCACTGTCTCTCTTTTTTGCTTGTCTCCATGTCTGTGCCGAGTTCCAAGGTCAGATTAAAGATTCATCCCTTCTCTTGTTCTGCATTCAAATATTGATAAAAGCTGACATGGCGTTGACTCCGTACGCCAAGGGATTCTGCTCCGCAAGCGCAGACACACACATACGCACACACTGGAAATCAGATTTTCAATTCTCCATCAGGACATGCACATACATACACAAAAAAAACCCCGAAAACATTGGACTCGATTCTCTACTAATCTAATTCTGGTGACTTCAAATGACTGTGTTTAAGTAAATAATATAAAAAAAACAGGGGATTTAAATTCTAATTGCTTGCATCCAACGACTTGGCGCTCGGGGGCCCATGTCCCCTCTTAAACTGTATCTGCGAGTAAACCATTCTACATTTCTGCAACGGCCAAACAACACTGGAACTGCGTCAAAACCAAAATGTCAACGGAGCTACTGAACAGCGTAAACGCCGCTATTTTGCATTCTGATTTCAGTATGAATGACAATTTATTGAAATACCTCATGGGAACTTGTTTTAAATTGTGAAATTGTGAGTGCATGATATAAAAGCTTAGTTGTTCCTTTTGACACAAGACAATTGTGATTCAGTTTAGACTTATGAGGTTTTGTGTTTTTTTTTCTTCTTATAAGCACATTTGATGAGCAAATGAAGAGAAGCCGTAATCTGCAGTTATAAATATAAAGGGGTGAAAAGGGAATGGCCTTTTCCTGAAATGACTATTAAAAGAAGGAACAACTAAACAAATACAACAAATAATGCTGGCATAGAAGAGACCAATATTGACACCTGTTGAGTAGGTAATGGTCTATAACAGTTAAAGCCCTCATGCCGCCCAGCAACAGAAGTATAAAACTGTCCATTCACGAAGCATACCATGTTTGAGGTTAATCACTCAGAAGCAGCGAGCCTTTGTTGACTTTAATGGCAAAGGGGGGGAACTTGCTATAATTTGGCCTGATTGTAGCTGTGTGTGAACACCACGTACTTTATGCTACTGCTTTAAAACAAACAAGTAATGGGCAAATGAGGAATGGTTGGAATATATTGATTAAATAGAATGTGCTATGGTCGTCACAGGAGGATATGAAAAATGAAGCTATGCTGAAAAAAGCGAATCATAAACCTTACTAGAAATAACATTTTTGCAAGATTTTAGCCAAAATGTTGAGTTTACTATCAGTGGAGTGTTGTGAGCATTAAAGTGACACTAGCTCACAGGCTCGGGATTAGGACTAAATAAGTTGAATAAATAGCATTAAAGCAGTAAAGGTAGAAAAATGCTATATTAGTGATAACCCATTTCACATTCACCATTTAATCTCACTTGAAATATTAGAGTAAATATACTTGCAGTCATTCGGTAATCTTAATAGAAATCTTATCTTGAATTTAGTTGTAGTCATTCAGTCAGCCTAATTGAAATTGAATAATCAACTTGCAGTCATTCATTAATCTTCCATGAAATCCAAGTAAACAAAATTACTGAAAAAGATAGAGGGGATTCCGACAGTAAGATGCTAATCTTTATCATCTGTCAGTTTGAATGTGTGAAGAGGGAACGTTTCCAATTTAGAGAAAATTGACTAACATGGATTAGTGAAAGGAAGATAATTACACCTTTTATACAGTATATACTCACCAGGTACTTTATCAAAGGTATGCATAGTTGGTTGGCTCTTTTATGTAGCTAAATGCAACCGGCGACCCTTCCATACCTCAACAACTATAAAAAGCATACAACCACCTTAATCAGAGGGAGAAGAACAATTGAACACAATGCTAGAAGAAAAGAAAGTGGCTAAGTTCTGGAGCAACTGTACAGCAAAGCGAGACCAGTGTGTAATTAAGTTCTGCACGGTGCTCTGTACAACTGGTAATTTAACTTAGTCTAAGGCAGGAGAGCACACAGCCGTCCTGCTAACAAGGCTGGAGGTGGCAAAGTAAAAGAACAGGAGGAGCAAATAACTGCTTGAGATGTGTGTTCAAATAAATAAATAAATTCAAACTCTTTCACCATTTATCATTGAAATCCCAGATACACTAGAAATTAAATCATAAGACAGCAATTGTGAAAAATAGGAATCACAATGTCTTTAAAAGGTCAAGGGATTTATTGTATTAACATTAAGATCAAGAGTGCAAGCCATGTTAGCTAATGTGGTCGATGTTAATGATGGTATCTCCAATCTGAAACATGTTCGCGAGAAAGCTGTCTGAGCTGCCATTTTCCAGCACCGTAGAGCTTTGTGCATCTGAACTTTGCACTTTGCTGCCAAACATGACAGAACTAGAATATTGCTCTTGTATGTCAGGAGAAAGAGGAAGTCAAGCTAATACTGTTCCAGGTCACCACTATACTGCCATGGGTGCTCTGCCCTCCTCTTTTATGGGTCAACAATCATTTCTTTCATATGTCTACTACCAACTTTCCCTAAAATACTTAAAATTATGTTTTTATATCATAGCTCCAGTATATTGTTGGATATCACTTCATAACATTTCTCAAGTCAGTAGATTCAAGATGTATCTTTAAAAAAAAAAAACATTTCAATTATCATGAATACTGTAGAGAATAGCCATTTTAAGTTAGACAAAAAATAAACGGTTGTTTTGTTCAGTTATTTGTCATGAAATAAATAAATAAATAAATAGATAAATACATACATAAACATGCTATTGATTTAAGGCTAGAGGTTGAGGTTAAATAAGAGAATCTCAGAAAGAGTTGGAGATAGGCAAGAGTAAGTGGCTTTTTCAATTTGAAAAGCTCTTGGGAAAGGATGGAGACAAATGATGGGGTTGTATCTTAAAAAAAGTGAGTGTGATGTGACACTGATGAACTCACTCCCATGTTAGAGAGAGAGAGAGAGAGAGAGGCAGAAAGTGAGAGTTGAGAGCAAGAGAGAGCGAGAGAGGCAGGGAGGGAGCGATTATAAGAGGATGGTATAAGCATGTTGTATATTTTCGCCACAGGGAGCCTGAATGGACCAATGCACAAGTGGGACTATGTATTGTATGTGTGTTGTGGGTGGAAAGAAGTGCTGAAGTATTTGACTGAAGGGCAATTAAAGGATAGCGTTGTGAAGGGGATGGCCAGTGTGGAGCCACATTGCTGTGTATTGACAATATAATTACCAGTGAATAATATGGGACCAGATGTGTGTCTATTCATGGGCTTTTAATAGGCACTATAATTACACTGAATGATACACCTCCTGTATTGAAATCAATGCAGAACTGTACTGTGCTGATTATTGTGCCATATTCTTGTTAGCCGTCCACCATGTTGACACTACTTCCCTTCTCTATGGCAGTTGCTAAGTAACTGATACAGTTACAACATTAGCCAATTGCCATCCTTCTACAGTATAACTCCAATTGTATTTATGTTCCAAGATAGATCGATAGATCGATAGATAATGATGGGTGGAAAAAGTTTATATATAATGTATAGAAAATGTATATATCGCTGGCGTTGGGCCAAAAGCTTGTACCTCCGAAATCACTACTTTTCAGGAGACCCCAAAAACGGCACGTTCCTTCGACCATTAACATTGTACTGTATCATCAAAGTGAGAACCATTTTTCAACATTGGTCAATAATTCGTAACAATGACACCCACACGTGTGGATTGATCTAAAGTGCAGTATAGATTTTGGAAAAAAAATTGAAATTTGCCAAATTGTGACGGCAGCGATATACAGGATGTGGAACAATTCCATTTGGTCTGATTCAGTGGGATTACTATTTGATTAGCTATGGCGCGGCTGTAGTTTTTGTCATGTTTATTTATTAAGATATAAGAACATATAAATGCTTTCCAAAGCACAAACTATTCAAATTGATTAAATTCAAAGAAAAAACAATTAATGTGCACCATCAAACCTATGTGTATTATTTATTTGCACCTAGTAGAGGGATATCTTGATACATTGGGTGCAATATGATTCAAAGACACTACATTTGAAAATAATTAGCGAAGTAGCAATTCAAATCGTCTTTTTTTGTTTGACCCCCTAATATACAATAATTATTCTATTCATCTCTTATGGCTGCAAGAATGTGAATAAACACATTTTCCATTTTGTGTTATATAGAGGAAAAAGTGTAATTTTCTGCTAACTTCAATAATTATCTGGACCATCAAGCAGGCTACAATCAGGGGCGTATCGCTTGGCAGCGTATTGAGATGCGGGTCGCATTAGGCTCAGTGATGGAGATGCACACCCTTAGTGTCTGCTGTAGTGCCCTTCCTCTTTTTACCCCCCCCCCCCCCCACCACAATTTTGTGTCTCCTTCATTTACAATTGAACTTGACAGAAAATCATTAACTGCATAATGAAAAGCAGCAGACCAGTAATATATACCATCACTGTCTATTACAGATCCTTAGCCTTAGACCCTGAATGTACATTAATTCATATTATATTCTGGTAAAGTGTTGAGGTGCTGATGCAAACAGCTCGCCGCTGTTGTTTTCATGCATGAGAAAGCATTGCACATTTAGTCAAGTGTTTTTCAAATGGATGTAATTCACATTGTATGAGTTCAAGATAAGTGTTTGTAAGCGGTTGGGTGAATGTACACAGGATTACTAATTCAGCATTCTGTTCAATAAATATGACTTCTATTGAACTTTATGGTGTAAGGAAGTCCTCCAAGAGAGTTTAAAGATTCAGATTCTGGATTCTCCCTGATAAGGTCTATTCCAGGGTGCTGGAGAGGAGGGTCCGTCAAAAAGTCGAATCTCGGATTCAGGAGGAGCAGTGTGGTTTTCGTCCCGGCCGTGGAACAGTGGACCAACCCTACACCTTCGGCAGGATCCTCAAGGGTGCATGAGAGTTTTGCCCATCCAGTCCATATGTGCTTTGTTGACTTGGAGAAAGCGTTTGACGTGTCCCTCGGGGAGTCCTGTGGGGGGTGCTTCGGGAGTACGGGGTACCGAGCCCCGTGATACGGGCTGTTCGGTCCCTGTACGACCGATGTCAGAGTTTGGTCCGCATTGCCGCCAGTAAGTCAAATTTGTTTCCAGTGAGGGTTGGACTCCCACAAGGTTGCCCTTTGTCACTGATTCTGTTCATAACTTTTATGGACATAATTTCAGCCGAGGCGTTGAGAGGGTCCGGTTTGGTGGCTTCAACATTGCATCTCTGCTTTTTTGCGAATGATGTGGTGCTGTTGGCTTCTTAAAGCCGTGATCTTCAACTCTCACTGGAGCGGTTCACAGCCGAGTGTGAAGCAGTTGGGATGAAAATTAGCACCTCCAAATGCAGGACCATAGTCCTCAGTCGGGAAAGGGTGGAGTGCCCTCTCCGGGTCGGAGTGGAGGAGTTCAAGTATCCTGGAGTCTTGTTCACGAGTGAAGGTAGGTTGGAGCGGGAGCTCGACAGGCGGATCGGTTTAAAAAAACAGGCAAAGGCACAACATGGTTGTTAATAGTGTAGCAGAAAGGATAAAAATTGTAGGGATAAAACAGTCATTCAAGCGTGACAAAGGTTATCCAACCAAGGTAACAGGAAGCGGGGAAGGGAAAAAGGTGATACACTGGCGTGCTGGGAAAAAGGGGAAAACAGAAGGTGCTCTCCTTGGCCCACGCGTGAGGGCATTACACTAGCCTAAGCGCTCTTTTTTGTTTCACTTCACTTGAACAAAGGCGTAACTTACATTTTGCCTTGCAAAACATATTGAAAAAGATCTACCAAACATCCTCTCATTCAAAAATACTAAATTGTGTAACAATGTGTGTGGTCTTACTCCAGGAACAGGGATATAAATGATTTTAAATACATTCTAACTTGGCACACATTTCTTCAATAGGATGATGATGATGATGATGATGATGATGATGATGATGATGATGATGATGATGATGATGATGATGATGATGATGATGAGGCAGATGACATTTATGGAGTTAAGTGCGTTTTTCTCTTTATTTAGGCATCCACATAAAATTATACACTATACTATTGATAAAACAATGTAATTTATGATGCGTAAGTTTGTTGATTGCTAACTGCAATTACTCCCAACCTGCTTTTTTTTTCTTCTTTTTTTTAATGAAAGATGTATGTGCGTGTTTGTGTTTACTTGGCTTCTTCTGGCCTATTCTCTTCTTGTAAATCTGTCTTTCTAGCACCAGCCAGTTATTGGTTTTCAGTTCTGATTACACACCTCCTTCATCAAGGTTTCTGCTGCTCTTTGAACCACTTTTTCCCTGCTCGGGGCCATGCGCGCGCACACACACACACACACACACACACACACACACACACACACACACACACACACACACACACACACACACACACACACACACACACCCACACACACACACACACACACACACACACACACACACACACACACACGCACGCACGCACGCACGCACGCACGCACACACACACACACACACACACACCCACACACACACACACACACACACACACACTTACCCCTACACGTACACACCAATATTGACAAAAATACACACATGCAGGTGGCATTTATAAAGCTCATGCCTTACCAAATATGTCTTTATATTAATAGTAATGCTATACTACTAAACTCCATAGATGCAATACAACAGCTCAGTTAGTTTTAAGTTGAAAACATCTAAACTTTAGAAAATGCGTAAATGAGGAAGGATTTTCACACTATCAACACATTGCATGTACCATCCTATTATGTGCTATCAGTTTTTTCTTTGGGCTTTTCTCATCTTATGAATCACAATGCAAATAAGCAAACCCCAAATAGGCTCCAAATTTTGTTTACTATCCTCACTAATTGAATGCAATCATTTGTTTTTGTGGGAATTTATTGTTCAGCGTTTCCAAAGGTTTTGCATTTTTTTGCTCTAGCATATGAGTATTGGTGCTTGGAGTCAAGCATCTTTCATTGAAAAGAAAGGAAATTCTGATCAGAATTGCTAATCACTTCTATCCAATCTACTTTGAGGGGGAAAAAAGTCATCCAAGCCACTGATTCTGAGCTGCTTGGCGGATGAGTGCGAGTAACATAAACTCACATCTGTAGGAAAAGACTGACTGGAAAGAGTTATGATGTTCAATCCACCTTAGTAGCAAACTGAATCCAAGACAACTATGACTTTGCTGCCAAAACATACACTCCGATCTAATTACACACACACGCAGTCTGTGTTTACTTGACATAAACTGATGATTTACTTTCAGGATGAATGATAAACTCGAAAGCAGAAAGCTGTTTATTTCTCCGTCCCCCATGGCTCACTTAGTCTCTTGTCTGCCTGTGTAATGAGGTTTTCTCTAATTACATTTTAATGGACTGGGAGCTACTTTTAAACAGTCTCCTCTTATCCCCTTCCGAGTTTCTCTGCTCTTATGTTTCAACCTACATTTAAAACTTGAGGCGCAAAAAACTTTTTGAGTGAGCACTTTTGATTTGACCAGAGCGCAACTCAAATATGGATATCCAACATCCTCAGATCTCTTCCGAACGTGGATGAAAATCAGATACGAATCAGTTATCTGACAACGCGACTGCAGCATAAACAAACAGTTTGAAGCATTGAAGTCTCCCAGCTGAGTGTGTGTGTGGGGCGGGGAAGGGGGGGTGGGTTCTCCAGCGGGCCTGCTCTACAGCACTCAAAGGACTAAAAAAAATAAGTGGTTACTCTGAGCCACTGTTTCGTGCGTAGGCACAAATAACAGTCAGGACACATTGACCCACCGGAAGGCGGAGCAAAGCTACCATCTTTCGATCATCTCGCTACCATCTCATCCACAGGGTTAGCCATCTTATGTTTCCACTGTTACTGACATATTTAGTTTTCATTAAAAACTGCTATCGGTGCGTGTTTTATGCTAGGATGAAGTAATGAGAGCCTCTCAAAGAACGAACTTCACTGTTTGCATTGACCATTCACAGTATATTATCTCAGTATCGTGAATCAGGACTTTGGTTAGGTTTCCATTTCCCAGCTAAGTTTGTCCCGATGGGCTTAGCTTTCATTTCATTGTTGATGGTTCTGACAAAGCTTGGTTCTGACAACATGATGCAGACGAACTTGAGAAACTAGAGGTAGTGCTTCTCTCAGACTTATTGGTTGAACCGTACGCCATACACTGTGATATTTTCTGCAATGTATTCAACACATTTGTTTTTGCTCCAAATTTTTATGAGATGAACTCAAAGATGTAAAACTTCTTCCACATATATACATATCACCATTTCTCTCAAATATTGTTCACAATCCAGTCAAAATCAGAGTCACTTTGGATTAACTTAATTCAGGTGAATATATTAAGTTTAATTAACTCATAATTAATTAAACTTATAGGTATCTCCAGCACCCCTCCCCCTGCGACCCTTGTGCGGACAAGCGGTTAAGAAAATGGATGTATGGATATTCACTTTGGACTAACTTAATTGAATCGTGTGTTACCAATTGAAGCGTTTTTTTTTTTAAATTTGTCAACAATTTAATTTGTAATCTTAAATTGGTTCAACAATTCTCTTTTTAGAATGTTAGTGAGCACTTCTCCTTTGCCGAGATAGTCCATCCCACCTCACAGTTGTGCCATATCATGATGCTGATTAGACACTATGATTAGTGCACAGGTGTGCCTTAGACTGGCCACAATAAAAGTCCACTCTGAAAGGTGCAGTTTTGTTTTATTGTGTGTCTGTGGGGGGAAACAGACTGGTTTTCTGAGTCCCCAGACACCCCAATATAACAAAACATCACAATACATCACACACTATGTCTGTAAAGGAAGATAACACACGGGACATTGCATGTGGGATTTCCATGTCACATGATATTTGCTTTGATCTATTCGCAGAGAAAAAGTCCAATATTTGCAAGCAGTAAATAAAATATATCTCACCTCTCCCAGATTTGGCACACATGATTTGATGTCGTTGCATGGTGATGTTCTTTTCGGCCAAAATCATACTGGAGGTTTCAAGAAATAATCCTGTTTTACTGCACCTTATTTTCTCACTATTATCACATTATTTCTGTGACCCATAACAGATGTAAGATTTCATTGCAGATTACTTTGACATTACTCAACCGACAAAAATTGTGTCACCTGCACCTTGTAGCATAATTTCAATTTTAGATATGCCCACATGCTCAGATCAGAGCACTCAGAGTGCATTTTGCTTGCCATCTAGCATCCATTGTCTGTCTATTCTTCCCCTGAGCGTTTTATCTGGTTGTTAAATAAAAAATTCAGTACCCGACTCTTCTCGACCGTGCTTATCATAAAAGCTAGTGAACAAATTGCGGATACAACAGTTTGTTGTCAGCTGTTAAAACTTGCGCAGAATGGAGGTGCTTTTGATTATCTTAATTAGATACTTCAGGGAGAAGAATAGTCTGAAACGCTCCACAGCTATTAGCCGGTATCGATTGGGTAGAGAGGGAGTGAAAGGGAGGGAAGAAGGTAGTAAAGGAAAGAGTGTGATGGTGGGGGCTTATTCACATAATAAACTTGTAGTGTTGCATTAATGAAACAAAAGATAAAATGGTGGACGGATAGTGAGGAGACTCTAAGGTACATTTTTATTAGGAAAGAGTTATTAAGAACTGAATTGCCAGCTCATGTTGGTGAAAACAAATTCTACTTCATCTATTGTGTGGACATTTTCCAAATCCACTATCTCTGATGAAGTAACAGGTTCAGATTAAGTCTGCTCAACAAACACATTTCTTCCTTCATATTCCACTCTACAATTGTAGCTAATTCAATTATTCACTTAATCCACCCCTGATATCCGTCCATTGAAACTTCTCATAATGCGGTTTTGTGGAGAATTACGTCCCCTGACATTTGTTTTGATAACCTATAAACCATACTTTTAACGGGCCAATCAAATAGAACAACTGCTCTTACAATGAGGCATAATCTTTTTTTTTGATAATCCATGTTCGGATTAATGGTTGCCAATTCATGCAGTGTGCTGGGTCACAGAGCCCTGATAAAGATGGCAAAGTATGTGTGTGTGTCAGACTGACTCAGTTCTGGTTCTATGTGTGTGGCTGTGGGTGTGAGGATAGAGTGTGTCAAGGTGACTGTCTGGGGGTTAATAACTAGTGACCCACAGAAGAGAGTAGATTGGGGGTCTTAAACTACACACTCCCATAGACATTTTTAATAATACACAAAGTCATATACAAAGTCTCACTTCATTCCTTCATTTTAAATGACCCCTAAAGTAGCCTAAAACAGTTGCGACCCAACCAAATTGATTTTGTTCCCAGCAAAGATTAGCACATAACTTCGGGGACTGAGTGTACGTCTTGATAACCTAATCACACAGGTGCCATTGAAAAATATTATCTGACCTTCAAATTCTACTCGTAGCCTACTTTCTGTCTATAATTTTGAGATTCAGTCTGATTTATTGTGATAACTCTAGAAACATTTTTTTTTAAAGGTTGTTGTTCTAGTTTGTGCAGCTCCCAACGACTCTCTGGACAGCATTTTACATAGGTGTCAAACTCATTTTCAATCGCAAGTCACATCATAGTTCAGATTTTTCTTCAAGTGAAATGTGTAATATACTGTATAATATATAATCACCTCATTATATTAATATTATTAATAATAGTGTTACAGCAGTAACAGAGCACTGTACACAAAGCATAAAATAACAATAATAGCCAAACAAAATATTTTCCAATCAAAGCATATGGTAGCTCTCTTCACATTAGCACCTCACAAACAGGAAATGCAGAATTGTATTCCTTCTTGTTGCACATGTTGTGAGAGGCTGTTAGTAGATTTGTATGAGGATGTCGGGATCAGAGAGCTGTTGTGACCACAGTTTGCATGACATCACTCATGTTTGCTACAAACTGAGATTGAAACTAAACAAATACAGCCAATATTTTTGTTTTCTGTTGGAGAGTAACGTGCATCCTCGCTGTCTTGTGAAAAACACTTATGTCCATTTAAAAAAATAATAATTTGGGGGATTCAGTTTTATTCCATAAATGTAAAAATTTAACAAAACACACAAAAAAAAGACAAAAATGGACATAATTGTTTTTCACAGGACAGCAATGATATTAAAAAAAATGGTTTGCCTTAATTCAGATAATTAGCTGTACCAGGTACATATATTCAATCCATCTAAGATTTATTGAGATACACAATTATTCTGTACTAAACTGTAACTGAAGCTCTATTGGGCTAGAGAACAAGCCTTATGAATTTTAAATGAGCAGTTACCAAGAGCTGTCACACTTATGAATTACCGGTACAATAATGAGCAGTTTTATTAGAACAGTGAATAATGTCTCGATTTACAACAACAACAAAACACAGCTCCAACTGTTTTATTTATAGAAAATATGTTTTCACCTTTGACTAAAGCAAGTGATTAGTAGTTTGCACTTTTTGGCAGTGCGCATGCGATATGACAGATGTGATGTGACAATTGCTTGGAATATAATATTTCCACAACGGCAATTCCACTTTTCTCTGATGTTAACGCCTACAGTAAAAGAAAAAATTGTACTTGCATTTTTAAATATCGAATGGATCTTGATTTGGATATTGAACCCACAAAGGATGTGACCCCTACCTCCAAGTAAAGGCCTTGTTTCCTTTAAAAATACAGTATATGATCTTAAAGTAAGATACGATCTAGTCTGTGAGATGTGCTGCCAATTGACCTTTTTTTTGTGGTCAAATGTTGTTTAAGACTGTCGGGATTATTGGGGAAGGGGAGGGGGCAGTATTTCTTCTGAATGCTATTGCTATGTGAAATGTTATGGCCCATTTTTTTTTCTTGTTTTGTTTTTTGTTTTCCCTTCTCTTTGTGATCTCAGATTGTTGTCTCTTTTATACTTGTCTATGTTGAAAAAAATAAGTTGAATAAAGATACTTGAAATATAAAAATACAGAACATGGAAAAACAAAAGGCTGAAGTTAAGATGGAAATCAGATCTAAGATTTAAAGAGAGTTGCTGTTGGCTGAGCTACAACGAGTTGTAGCTCTTTATTCGAGTGGGCATGTGTTAAGACCGGGCCAAGTTGTGCACTACTACATCTACTAAGTGTACTATATAGACACAGAAGATGAACAATGCAATTAGGTACATGCTGTAGTACAAGCTTTTCCTTCTACAACTTAAGAGTAAATTCAATACTGAAAATGGCTGCAGGTTAGAAAGCTAAAACACTGACCTCTGTTATTGTGTGTACATTCAAAAGAAGGCACAGTAATGAGTAAACGTGGTAGGTTTTGCCACACCGTCTAACAGAATTTTGGAGGAGCTCTCATTCTGAGATGTGTGTCCATCTGTGTGTTATCCTGCAGGTTTGTCTTTTACAGCATAACACATCCAAATATTAATCAACCAACTAACTAACAATCAAAATGGCTGTGACTCACTCCATGCATCCTCTATTTATTGTATCTCCTTCTTTGTTTCGCTTTTAATATACTCAGCAACATAGCAACATGTTATAAATGACCTTTAATAAATACATTTCCTTTAATTGGCATTTAATTTCTCTCTGTCTGTGTCAGGCTGCAAAATAGCCTTATAATCTCTTATTACTGCATTTGTTCTTCAGATAGACACAAGCACATAATGGCTTTGTGTAGCCTCAGGCACCGTCATACTAAAAACAAAGAACAGGTCTGTGATTAAGTCTATGTATGTCATTAGAAAAAGGTCAACATCTACTATATTTAATATTTTATTTAAAAAAACAATGACACTCTCTGATAAGATATTATTTTACACACACACCCCCACACACACACACATATATATATATATATCTATATATATATATATATATATATATATATATATATATATATATATATATATATATATATATATATATATATATCATGTAAAATGTGGCATTTGAACTGGGGTGTGCAGACTTATTCCCACTATAAGTATTTTCTACCAAAGTGATAGCCCACTGATTGTGTCAATATGGCTTCTGTCAGCATTTCCCCCACACCACATCCTTTTGTATCATATCTATAAGGACTATCAGAATGAGATACCTGTAGTCAGTTTGGCTGCTGACAAAGTACAACTCGAAGCACTCCTAATACACATGAACCCATGTTAGACGCAAACAAGGAGAGCCCTGAGCAGGGTAAAGCTTTAATGGATTTAATGTTATATATTGTATGGTTTAACTTCATGAGCAACAAAAGTAACCATGCGACAGTTGCTTGTTGCTATTAAATGAAATGTCATACTGTGGTATGAAAAGAGGTTTGGGCATTAAGACAATTCTAAGCAATTCTGAGAAAGTCCTGCAACATCAAAGAAAGTCAATGAGCTGTGTGACAGCACTGCCACTCAGGTACATGAAGCCATTAAAATAGCAATTTTGCCCTGTGCCCCTAAATCACTAACACAAATACCTGAGGGCATTCGAATGAGTGTGAAATTGTACATGTGGATACAAACTTAGACAAAGTGGCTTAACCATTCACACAGATGCACAATCTGCCTTGTCCTTCATACACTCTCTTAGGCACTAAAGCATTGTGTGATTTTTTAAAGCAGCCTTTGGTGGTGGCAAATTGGACTCTGACCTACAAGTCTAAGAATCTTAGTAGAGAGGGCGGTCAGAAAAATATATAGTGTCCCTTTAGCTGAGGGAGAATGTGTCAACCTTGGTAAATAACAAATGCCTGCAGAGAGGCAGAAAGAGCGAAAGCTTGGAGAAAAGTGTGAAAACATTGATGAGGGGAAATGGACAAAGAAAAAAGGAACTTGGGTGTTGCTGTTCAGTTGCTGCTAAATTGTGCACACCCACGCATAAACACTTATTGGCACATTTTTTTTATAAATCTCAGGTTGGAGTGACACTTGGTGAGGTTTTGTGCTGACCTATAAATCTTGAGCCGAGAAAAGGTGTGTGTGTGGGGGGGTTCATTAATGTCACATTTCTCCTTCACTCAGTTGCCGGACAGGGAATGAAGTGAAGACACAAAATGAAACTACATCTGTAAAATGGAGGAAAAAAAAGGTCAAGAAGCACCGGACACAAAGAAAATAAACTATGTGGTCAACTAAATGTGGTAACGAAAGGGAAATCCTGAGTGCTTATAAAGCAACTTCATAGGTACACAGAGGCTGCCTCATTCTGTGCTTAAAAGGAAATGTACCGTACCTGCACCTCAACAGAAGTGCAAAATAATAAAAGGCACCAATGAAATGCATTGGCTGTTAAAACTATCAAAACAAAGAGCATGCACTTAACAGACCATTGTTAAATATTTCGAAAAGCACACAAGACAAGTAATCATTTGTTTTCATTTTCACCAATCACGTAGCGGCCAAATTCTGGGAACCATCTCATCTATTTGTCATATTGTGCAACTGTCTGCCCATCCACATACAAACAAGGCAAATATCTTCCTGGGAAAATAATTACCAAGATGTGGATTGACATCATCTTGTACTGTCGGCTATTGCCGCATATAATCATGCCCATAGTACACCAAAACACTGCCACAACAGAATCCTGTACACTAGAGGGTGGACTCTCTCCTTAAATCCAGATTTGCGAATCGTGCCGACATCATCAAAAAAATTACAGCTGGATTCGTAACTATATATGACATATTTCCGGGGGACGTATTTCGGACGTATTTACCAAAATAAATAACATTTGAGCTAAATAGTAAAGGGAGAAGACTTATATAGTGCTTTAGCTACACTACATGGTGTCCAAAACATTTTACAAAATCTGACATTCAGTTATTTGAAAACTTATTATAATCATCTTGAATGTACAGTATTAGCTAATGAGCAATTAGTGTGTTAGACTCAAACTCAAAGTTCATTATAACTTGCTGAATTCTTTAGCAATTTTGATACAGTTTGGCTTGTAACAAACGTCAGACATGCATCGATGATATAAGCCAAATGTAATTTTATAATCAAGGCTTTTAATAGAGACCATCGCATCAACACAGCATGCTGTATAGATATCTATGCTGATGGCCGCTTGCCTGAAATGTACATATTTAGCTTTCTTTATCTAAATGTTCGCATAGCATTTCAAAATGTCTTGTGCAGCTTGGCGATCCGTTTTGCTGTTGGCAAAAAAAAAGTCTCGTGATCAACACACACATTCATCTTTGCGTTACATCAAATCAACAGAGAAGATTTGCAGGAGCCATGAAAAGATTCAGAGCATTGTCAAAAGAACATCAGGCATAATTTCATGTGTAAAGACGCCATACACATTCTCTTTTAAGATGTGTTAACTGGTATTCTCACATGGTTTAAGTATATAAATGTCATAGGAAGTGGATTTGTGCTAAGGTTACCATATAAAATGCTAATGCTAATGCCACGCCATTTGATCCGAGTCCGCAAATGTTTCGATTTTTAATTTGCCATGCCCACTCAAACAAATGTCCAAATTACCAGCCATTCATTCACAGCAGTACTGAACACAATACAAAATAAATGCTGACCAAGTTAGCAATGAAATCCCCTATGCTACGAGCCTACGCCACACACATTCACCGCTCCGTTTGATCCCGGGGAAAATGGTGCATCACATAAGTATGCCTGCATTCTTTTCCTGCTTTGGTGGACAACAGAAAGAAGTAAAAAAATACACAGGAACCTTGTTACCATAGTTTGAAAATTGAGGATTAATGGTGCTGAAATCAATCCAAAACTTTCTAAAGAGTTGTAAGTAATTGGTCAACTCCATTCATAATTGGATGAGAGTGGTACAATATTTCTTGAAGCTGTATAAATGCAATAGAAATGATAAACGTATGTAAGGTACTGATTGTAGTGCACTCTGTCTGCTTGTAACGATAACCCCATCAGCCACTGCATCAGCTTAGCTTGTGTATCCCTGAGGCTCAATTAGACTTTCAAACTGGAGGCGGATGTAGCGGCAGACATATTGGGGGAGGCCAGCAGACACAGATGATAAGGGAGGTGATGCATGGTCTCCAGTGAATCAAGTTGAGTCAGTGGCAAAGGGCTAAAAATTGCACAGTATAACATTAGAACATTAGATTAGAACATGTTCTTTAACAAATCATATTTTTGTTATTACTATTATTAAACCGTCAATGTCAGCACGGGCTAATGCTGTACTTCGGGTGAGGAACAGAGAGTGTATACAGTCAACAAATTTAATAAACTATTATTTCACATTTACAGTTTGGTCTGTATTGCACATAATAACGTAAAATCAATTTTGGGTCATTACTCCGAGCAATTTAACCTCCCAGTCATTGGCTATGCCAATTTACAGTTTGAGAGCCGGGTTATGCGGTCAGGGTGAGCGCTTGCCAAAATGGATGGATTTTTTAATCAGCTGCTAATTTAACAGCAAATATGCAACTCTGTTTGGCTCCAAATGTGTAAATTTGTCTCTAATATCAGTGCATCACTAGCTATGCACGTCACTGTTTGAGAGCCCAAATGCAGGTGTGACAAGGGGACCTTTCCTGAACATAAATCATTTTTGTTGTCTCTCAAGAGAATGTCATGTCTAAATTCCAAAATATAGTTGAATGGGTTTTATTGGTCGTTCAGGGTAGCTAAACAAGCGATAAACAACACACTTAATCGCTTCGACCCAGGCAACGTTATTGCCTCATCAGCCTTTCTTCTAAACCTGATATTGTTTCAATACATTTTCATAGTGGTGCACATTGTAGGAATTGAATTTTAAAGAAAATCACATCCAGAAATGTAACTTGTTCTCTTTAACAATACTTCATTTCACTTTTTGTCACTAGATAAAGCATGGTTACAAAAAACATGACAATTCACAAGTTGTGAAAAGGTGTACGGAATTTGCATGTTTATCACTTTTAAATGGTTCAGATCACCGCACAAATTTTAATATATCACAAAACACGTGAAATAAATATAAAATACATATTTTCAATGTTGATTTCCTTCACGAAGGAGGGAAAAAATCCAAACCTGTCTGGCCATACGTTAAAAAGTAATTGCACGCTGTACTTAATCACTGGTTGTGCCACCATTGGCGGCAATAACTGAAATCAAGTGTCAGTGATAATTTGATTTAGTTTGATTTGACCCACTCCTCTTTACAGAATTATTTTAACTCCATCAATCTGAACAACTGTGTATAGGTCATACTAAAACATCTCAATGGGATTCCAGTCTACACTTTTACTTGGCCACCACAAAGTCTTGATTTTGTGTATTTCTGACCCATTCAGAGGTAGATCTGTTATGTTATGTTATGTTATGTTATGTTATGTTATGTTATGTTATGTTATGTTATGTTATGTTTTATGTTTACCCAAGAGCTCTTCAGTTTGAGGGCAAGAAATGAAGGCTGGACGTTCACATCTCGAAATTGCTGGTGGACTGCAGATTTCATTTTTGAATTAACCCCAGCATGTCGTCCAGGTCCTGAAGAAGCGAAGCAGGCCCTCACTCTGCCACTACCATTTTTGAGTACTGTATATGCATGATGTTATTTTCATATCAGATAAAAATGGGCCAAATATATTCCAAAAAGTTAAGCTCGTACAACATGAAAAGGATTTCTCCATAGCAATGATCCCTGACCCCTGACTGGGCAAGTCGAATGTTGAGAAACAATACAAGGTGATGGATTTTGTGTTCCTTTTTCTGTTTTCTTTTGCTCTCTCTTCCTTCTTATCTTGCTCTCCTTGCCAAGCCTCATGTTCCCAGTGGCACGATTCGAGGTTACCATAATCTGTGTGCTGCTGATATCCGGACGCAAAATGAAACTTGAGTATGCCAATGAAAACTCGCTGTGCAATGTGAGAGACAAGCTGTTGATTCAGACTCTGCGATAAAGTTTTTGCCCCCAATCCTTTTTTGTTTTTTGTTTTTTTAGAGAGAGCTCAGTATTGTTTTGGGTTGTTTTGGTAATATTATTGATTCAACATGTCATCATCATTGCTCTCTCTATTTTTTTTCCCATTTTTGGTGCGTGAATATGTTTGTGTGTGTGTGTGTGTGTGTGTGTGTGCATATGTGCATGTGCGTGAGTTTGTGCTCATTAATTCATCTGAAACCTATTAAAAATTCCATACCCTTCACCTAATCCTAAGTACTTCAGAATTCCGCTAGAGTTGTGAAGTAGAAAAAGAAAGAAAAGTGAAATGAAGCACCGACCAGACACCACCTACTACCCACAGGGTTACAAACTAGAGTCTTTCACCAACCCCAGAAACATCTAAATTCCAACAAATTAGGGAGACCTCAATAAACCAAAGGAAAGACTGAAGAAAGGAAGGAATGATAGATGAAGCAGAGTGAGATCCACAGACATCAGCCTCCACCAATTCAGCAACTAGGGGAAGAAGCAGATTGTGTTGGAATTTCGGTAGATGCTGGCGTAGTGGATTTGGCATGCATGAAAACCTCCACCAAAGAAGGGAGCCGTGGACCCCGGCCAGGACAGGGCAAGCACAAGCCCCCAGGGCCCCACCCCCGGGCCCCGCGGGGGTCACCAGCCAGAGAGCAAACCCAAAGAAATGTGAAATTTCCTCCAAAGAAATGTGTTATGTGCCCTATGTGTCTATTTACAAAGTGTATTGTGCAAAACTAGTGGAGGCGCACCCGCCCACAGCACCTAGAAAGTTAACCAATAAGCATGCAGCGATTCAGAATATTAACTCTTAGTGCCCATTGGAAGTGCGTCTTGAGGAATTGGTGACTGTAAGATATCATTGGATGTGTTCTACTCGATCCTGCTTGCAGAAAATGGGTTTTTGACTATAAAAACACAACCATTAGTCAAATGCCAAGTTTTTGCCACCAATCCGGTGTGGCCTTTGTCACCATGATGTGCACATTGGAACATAACAATGGTGATATGAATACACGGCTGTCATTGTTCGCCAAATTGGAAGAAGGAAAATCATATTATCCACTTTTTCATGTCTACAGATCCATTAGAGCAGTAATATTCTAAATTTGTACCATAAACATCCTTTTGAGCATAACTCGCAATATGAACTCAAATCAATACACTGCCTAAATTAGCCTAACATACTAAAGTAATACATAGAATGAATATTGCACGCATTTTAGAGTGACCTATATAAACAGCAACATTTCTTTACCAGTATTATTGAAAGAAGTGAAATTGGAGTCTAGTTTACTTTAAAAAACGACACTAAAATGTCAATAGAAGATGTTCTATCTGTAATGACTTTTGTCAAGACAAACGGCACAATCCCTAATTTGAAGTGCCCCAAAGCGACAAACTGTATCTTTAATATTTCAGTGACAGCATCTTTGTCTTGGCTTTTTAGCTACCATAGCAATTACAACTGGAGCAGGGGGAGGGAATTTAGGTAATGTAATTATGGTGACAAGATCCACTTGGGGGAAATCTGGGAGGATGAATTGTTTAACACACATCTGGCTTTTAAATGAGAGGCGGAAAGCACTAATCAGGATCATAACGCCTAAATAAAAACATGTGCTTGTTGTAACTATTTGAACGTCAACCATGTAATATGTTACAGGACAGGGAACATAATCAGTTTAACATATAAATGTATGAATGTGTGTTGGTATATCTATATCAGTATATGTATTGACTGTCCCTTTCTTGAACAAGTAGCACAGCAAACGATAACCTTGAATAGTTGCACATTTGATGTTATGTGAAAATTCACACAGGTATCAGCTATTTAAATGTGAACAAAAATTATTCCAAAATATTTGTGTCGAAAGTTATCCCATGCTAATATGTTACGTGGAAGATGCTTTCATTTGTTTATTTTTTATCTGGCATTCAAAACACATCTAACACAGAACAATGATTTCAAACATGGCATGTAGTGACCAAAAGTAAAATAATGATGACGCTGCTGGAAAGATTATATAATTCCCACAAAAATAGGTATGCTCTCCAAAAACATGTAGTATGCTTCTATTATATTTAAGTCTATTGATGCAATCATAATCCGTAGGTGGCTCCTTGTGAAAAATTACACATACTGTTAATTTGACAAGCCCAAGAAAATAAGCATAAATGTCAGTTTAGATGTTTTTTATACAAATGGAAAGAAAGTATATAGAGTGAAAGTTCCTACTTTTTGTCAGCGGCAAAGTCTAAAATATGAATACAAATTAAAACCAAATGAGTACAAAAGTGACAAACTAAAAGGCCAAACAAACATTATAATAATAAAGTTACAGAAGAAATGTTTCACCGATTTGTTGTAAATTACTAAAATCCATGTGATGATTTCCAAGTTTTTTTGTTTTGTTTTTTAGGTTAATATTAAAACAAAGCAGTATGTTGACATTGCCAGTGTCAAAATCGGAATCAGATTTATGTAAACAAACACAAGGAATGTGTGTCAACAGTCACAACCCACCCGAGACACGGAAAATAACAATGACCAACAGAGGGAGATAGACCTGGAAGCCTGGTAGTTCGCTAATTAGCGCCCTGAGTTTCATTGTTGGCACACAAAAAAAAATGTGTGTATGCGTGCGTGTGTGTGTATGTGTGTGACTGGATGCCTAAATTTAAGCTTCTCGTTAATGCTGGTTCTGGTGAATATGAGAGATTGGTTGTTCAAAAAGTGAGTGTACGTCTGAGAGTAAGTGTCAAGCAAGTTTCATATCAAGACAATGATCACTTCCTTCCCAGAACACACCAGGTGTATTATTTACTAACTAACCTACTAACTAATAAGATACTGCGATTTAGAGGATTGTTTGTGTGTGTGTGCATGAGCGTGTTCAACGGAACAAAAATTGGCAAGGAGCCTGGTGGATCTGAGCAGAGGCCCTGGATCTCGCTTACACCCTCAGTGGGAGCGAAAGCCGTTCTGTGAACATAACTCCCACGCAAATACACCGCACATACATGTGCATTTGCGCATCCACTACCGTGAGCGGAAAGCTTTGTCTTTTTTTCATCTCTTTCGTACAGATATCAAACACACGTCGATCGCTGCACTTTAACAAGCATTTCTGTATGATGCAGTCATTGTTCTTCAAAGTCTGCTGGTTGTTTTTCATGCTGAAGCCAGCAGGATGACAGTATTTTTTTGTATAATAGGAATGTAACATGGAACACATTTGTATTGATGTCATAATGGTGTGGGTTGTAGGTAGAGCTGTTTGAGGGTCGATCCAATCTTGGATTATTGTTGAAAGAATTTATAACCAAGATGATATTTCAGATGTAATCAATTACTAATGAAATATCACATTCATATTTCCCTTTACACATTCCTATGTCTTAGAGCAGAATTTCTCATTTCAAAATGTTTAGGACATGCAGTTGCACTGACTAAATTCTCAAGCAAAGGGTCAAAACAAAGCTGCTTATATCCAATAACATCAGGTTTAATCATACAAACAGAATCTAATTACAACTTAGTCAATGCAAATATGACTCAGTACACAATGAGACATGTTCTGTTAAAAACAACAACAACAAACTTTAAATTAGGAATGGTCAAGCATGATACCAGGTATCGGTAGTTGTGACGGCGACCTGTATTGGCTGCCCTCTTGAGGCCGTTTTATGAACAGGAACTAGAAATTAGATGAATAGAAAATTGTCATTAATTTCATGCACTTTTAAGGAAAATGCTACATTAAAATGAAGAGGTCTTTCTTTAAAATGATTCATTATTCTTTTTTGGGAGAAATGTAATGTATCAAATGTACTAGTGGTATCGGTATTGGAGTACTCGTTCTAGTATCGGTCTGAAAAAAAAAAGTGGTATTGAACATCACTAGTTGAAATGCATTCAATGTCACACATCAGATGATTTAAAAAAGGCAAACAACACAGTTCTCCATATGTGCACACACATGTAGAAAGCAGAGTTTCAGAATGTCTTCACTCTGGCTGTAATTTCCAAAAAGCTGTTTTTAAGCGCAAATAACGACATTTGTGTTTAAACAAAAGAGCAAAATACAATACTCTATACTAATAGAAAATGGCTTGAAACAAAAGTATTTCTGGCCGCTGTTAGTTTGGACCTCACTGCACACCACACACTGTGACACTTGCCGGCTTTTCTCTCTCATTCCAACACACCTCCTCATTTCAGTAACTTAATTATAATTTTTTTCACTCTTTCTGTTCTTACTCCTACTAACTTGTTTTGGCTCTAAATGTGTAATTTCTTATACCAGACTGCCCGTCTTAGACTCTATTGGGATGACTGAAAAACAACAAATATATTTAGGTTGGGCTTGTGAGAAGCAATAGATAAAATCAGGATGGAAGTGCAATGCTGCATTTCATTCATTTTTTTCATTTTTTTGGTCATTACTCTCACTGTTGATCTTCTGGCAGAAATAGATCTTAAAAGCAGTATTAGCCCACCTGTACAGAATAGCCACAAATGTAGTCATCAAAGTGTTTGAGAATGCAGTAGTTGATGATGATGATGATGGTGGTGGTGGTGAAACTTGCCTTTCTATTGCCATGTTTGTTTGTTTTTTGGAGCTCTGTAGCAAGTATGTAAAGTGGTCTCTTTCAGCATTTGCACAATAGAATTAGGTGACATAAATAAGCAGTTCTAAAAATGGATGGATGGAATTATTGTAATGCATCCTTGTAAGGATGTTAGACATCACTTTTTTTTGTCAACAAGTCCGCCAACAATAATGACCATATTGGTCGTTTTACCATGCACCAAAATACGAGCAAGTGGTACGTATTGTAGTGTAGCGACCTCTATCGGCCATGTTCTATCAGCTATGCTAAATAGCGAAGAAATAGTAATCAAACCCGGTCGTCTGGTCGGAAGATGAACGTTTATCTTTCTGATTAGCATTAGGCTTTCAGTGAGGTTGTACAGTACACGTTACGTCTATACATGGGACACTAATGGTGAATGAAAAGGCACAGTGAGGTTGTAGACCGTTAGACGGGTTTAGGGTTAGGGTTACCAGCTCAGTGAGCTAGTGGTAGAGTGTCTGCCCTGAGACTGGGAGGTTGTGGGTTCAATCCCTGGCTGTGTCATACCAAAGACTATAAAAATGGGACCCATTGCCGCCCTGCTTGAGCTTGACTCAGCATTATGAATTGGGATTGGGGGGTTAGATCACCAAATGATTCCCGAACGCGGCCCCTGCTGCTGCTCACCGCTCCCTTAGGGGATGGGTCAAATGCAGAGAATGAATTTTGCCCCACTGAGGTGGGTGTGGTACTTTAATTTGGCATATTTTCAAAACTACCTTTGTGGTCGTATTTATTGGATACCGCATACTTTGGAAGTGGCTGAGAGCCGCAAGAGGATATCCATCTATGAAGTGAGGCTGGCTGCAGAGACTGATGAAGATGAAGATGAGCCCGCACGTCCCCGATATTTGATAGGCGTTTCCCCCCGGACGAGCAGGAGACCTGGTAGGATAGTCTTCCGCATGCGCATTTTAAAAAAAAGTGACAAACAGACGTTTGATAAAATCATTGAATACATCGTTAAGCTGTATTTCATCATCATTTCTTGAATGTATTTGTGACTCAAACCATTCAGTGATGTATAGACCTGTAGCAGAATTTTGAAATATATTCTACGGCTGACTGGTTAGCCAGTATAAAGCCTTTAGGACTGGAGTGATGTGTCCTGATCTCTTTTTTTTTTTGGTCAGAACCCAAGCTGCAGCATTCTGAATGAACTGCAACCGTCTGATGCTCTTTTGAGAGAGCACCAAATACCGATACCAGTTGTACTTTTGACACATAAAATGTCCCCCCCAAAAACAACAGTGACATACATACAATATACAATTAATTTCTGCTTAAAATTGCATGAAATTAATGCCAATTTTCCATTCATCTAATTTCTAATTTAGAGTTCCTGCTAGTGAAATGATTACCGTATGAGTACTCGCCCATCCCAACATCTTTGGCTGATGACCAGATCAGGGTGTACCCTGCTTATCGCCAAAAAGTCAGCTGGTATAGGCTCCAGCACACTCTACTCGACTACAGCGAGGATAAGTGCCTCAGAGAATGATGGCATCCATCTTTTTATAAAGTGTCATTACGTTGAAGCAGTAGTTTTGAAGACGCACAATTACCCAAGCTAAAATGGGCTTTCAGCTGTCATATTACACCGTACACGCTCTTGCACTTGGGGACATTATTCTCTTTTCAACACTGAGACGCACACATATATGCACATACGCACACACCACGCGTCACTGTGTTAATTTTAAACCACGCGTCCATGGAATCAGTCACAGTATCTTGAGTTTGTGTGTGGTCACATACAGAACTGTCTTTTCTTTGGGACAGGTGCACCAATTACCTCTCCATCTTGCGCCCTCTCCGCATTTTTCTCTATACTTTCTCCTGCATGTTGCCATCTATGCACACCTGCTAATTAGTGCATATCTTGTGAAACAGAAAAAAAAGGTACCTTTGGGTCCAATGGTAACATTCTGCGCTAGCACACACGCGCGCACACACACCTCCACACACACACACACTTTCCCATTGCAGGTCTTAGTGCCCAATACTCTCAAAGGAAAAAAAACAAAGCTTAGTCAAACATTGTAAGTATGAGTGATTTTAGGATTTATCTCACTCCCTATAAAACCATAATACGCAACCAGATTTTGTTTTGGATGAATGTTTAGGAGAACAATGTTGTTTAAAAAGGAATAGTAGGGAGTTGAAGGGTGAGAAAGCAATTTTAATAATTGATTAAAAAAGAAAGAAAGAAATGCCTTAACATAAATGGGGTAATAAGGCACTTTACAATGTGTCACAGTCACTCATTCACTCACATTTGAGCAAATGAGCCAGGGTTCAGTCAGTGGGACACTTCGACATGTCACTAGGGTATACGAAAAAGTTATGAGTTCAGCAACACAAAAGTGAGTATTAATGGAAGAAGAAGAAGAATCCCTGTTGTGTTGTTTGCTCAGACACGGCCACTTCTGTTGACGTCTCATAACTGAATTCCAAGTTTTAGGAGTTCTTTCTGTAACAAACCCACGGGCGCAGATGGCACTGGGTACGGGGGGTGGGGGGGCCGGTCATGTCCCCCTCAGTTTTTTTACACTATTCCTCCACTTTCGACGGGTTTTTGCTTGACGGTGTGCGCCTGCGAGCACACGTTTTGCTGCCTTCATCATACATAGCGCGGCTTTTCCCTGCTGTGGTCGATATTCTCCCAGGCCATAGGGGGCAGTGAAGAGCATCTGTAACATATGAACAACCCATTTTTTTGTTCGCAGTCGTGTCAGTTTTTTGTTTTTGCATTTTGCACTTCTGAGCCACCATAATGAAAGGATTACAATAATAAAAATAAAAGAATCACACGACATACCATCACAGCAGCCACTAGTCAACTACTGAGCACACTAAATTCCCATCAGTACAGATAGGCCAAGCAATGTACCATGATCACCTGCAGCCAATGATGGCCAAGCGGGGCATATACATCACAAACTATTTGAGTCGGGTGTGTGTGTTGACCTCCACTGAACCCCTGAGATTCGATCGAAACCAGGATAAGAAACACTATAATACATACACGTCTACACGTAAAGCCAACGTTCTCTCCTTTCCATCCATTTCCAGACTGCTGCCCTTTCCTCCTCTCTCGATCGCCACTGTCTTTCGTCAAAGGTCATATTGAATAAGTGCCGCTGATAAATGAAGTGCAGTAATAAAGCGGCCAGCAAGTAAAAATCTGTCTGCGTGTTTACTGTCAGAGTGAGTTAGAAGAAAACAGAAGGAAAGATGGTGAGATTGGCATTTTCATTTTCTCACAGACTCTTGAGCGTCTGAATGGCTGTAATGGACAATAAACAGCCTGCACATGTGCATGCACGCACACACGCGTGCGCTCCCATACACACAGGCACACTCAATCACAGAGAGATATGGCATTTAGCAGCCATTGTCTTTTATACGGAGAGTAAATCCAGTTCATGGACTGGGCTGTGACAGCGACCAATGTTAGTTTGTCATCCAAATGTCGGCTGTTGAAATGTAATATGCAAATGCTCTGGAAGTTCTCATTCATTTGGTTCTATTGCGCTTTAAAAATCATCACAAAGCCAGGGACAGTTGTTCACTTACTGAAGGACACCAGTCAGGCATCTACAATATACCGACTCCTCTCAGCCTGCTGGTAGGAAAGTGCAACAAATCAAAACGCGCAACAGCCACAAGTCGGTGCAGACAGAGAGGGTCACAAATCAAAAACAGAGGGTCAGAGCACATTACAAATCAACCCCATTCCAACGTGTGCATGCCAGCGGATACAAATCATGCCGACCCCGTCTCATGTGACACGTGTCCTCGTTGTGATGCAGCCAACAACAAAAAGACCAGTCAAGAAGGCGATCATTGACAGAGAGATGGAAACGTAGAAAATGGAAGAAGATGATTCTCTCCTCGACTATCTACAGCTTTGCTGTGTGGGATTGATCCATTGGTTTCACTGCAGATGTTTTCTGCCATGAGTATCCACTCGTATAAGTGTGTACGTGTGTCTGAGTGCGCGTTTGACCATGTGTAATGGTATTCCAATTGGAAGGCAGCCATGTAGAACCAGAGAGTAACTGCCTGGGAGATTCTCCGCTCTACATGCAGTCGATGACAAAGAGAAAGAGAGACAGCAATTGTTTGTAGAAATTCTCAGCCATTCCTCTCAATCTCCCCTCCCTTCATCATTGCTCTGGAGCCTCCCTGCGTGCCCTTGTTTAAGTGTGAATTCACCTGTGAAATGTCTTCTTGGATTCCAACAGCATGCTTGACAAGCTTCACCAATAGAGATAGTGAGATTGGAGCTGATGACCCCTCCCTGCCTCCATGCCAATCAGAGTTGCTCCATCAGACTGAGGAATTGTTTCCACCAAGTAAACGATGCATTAAGATGGAAATGTAAGGCAAAGATGACAATGTTTTGAAGAATTTCATAATTATTTGATTAAGTGATCCAGTTGGCACAGACGGAGCACTAATGCTGCATTTGAGGATGGTCGGAAGTCTGACTTTTCCGAGTTCAAACCAGAAAGTGTGCACGGGTACGCCCCCATGACATTCCACTTGCGAAGTTGGAAAAAAAAAAGTACCCCAACATCACGACGGACTATAATGTGACGTCACTGGTAAAACACAATTTACTCGAGTATTAAACTAGATAGCTTTCTTTATTCATAAATATTTGACATGACTTCACGTAACACAACGTACGCGACAGTATGCCGCTATCTCCCTGCATGGAAATATACGGTGAACTACTGAACTGTATGGAATGCTTATGAAATCAGATAAAAACAATAAATGAAGCAAAATTGCGAGAAGGCAAGTTTTTTGGAGCTCAAAACAAGTTTTGATGACCAAAATAAATTAAAAAATGTTTTACTATCCGCCATTTTAGTTGTTTACTTTAGCCTTGAATACTTTCTAACCGACTTCCGACCATCCTCGAATGCAGCATAAGTATACAGATTCAGTTACGACCTGTCCAAGAAACATAAAAACACCAATGACCAACAGGGTGAAGAGAACGGGAAGCCTGGCAGGTTTCCTTTCAGCACACCGTGTTTCTTAGATGGGGGGGAACATAAAGAAAAAACAAGACTCCAGATCTGGGAGGGCACAGAATAAAAAAAAACAGCACATAAAGCCACATACTGTAATAAAAGACATTACAATAGAACTCTAAGACTTGCACATGTGGACAGGGGGAAAAGGACTAGGGGATGGGGAGGGGGGGGGGGTGACAACCCCTGACACCCTTTCCAGGGTACGCTTCTACCTTTACCAGTGCCTCAACACCCAGCTAATCTAAATGACAGCACACAAAAGGCATCCGTTTGACACATCTCAGCCACTGCACAGAGGCTTCAATATGCGAGAGATCATCCCAGAATGTTCTTAACTTTCTCGTTTTGTATCCTATTTTCAAAAGGGCTGTATCGTTAGGAGGTTTGCTGAACACAGAACCTGACATCATATGAAGGGTGTCAAATGCATATTAGCTCAGGGGCCACATGGAGGAAAATATTTTACCAAGTGGGCCAGGCTGGTAAAATCATGGTATATAACTTAACCCCTTCAGAACTGCATTTTTTTCTGCAGCGCATTTTTTTAAATTGATTTTGACTGTTTTCCCACAAAAGAACAACATGGAATAAAAATGTTGGGGTTATCTCGTGTTTTTATTTGTTATAGTGGACGCCAACATAGTATGGCTGTACCGTGTAAACTTATCAAGCTTATAAATAAAAATTTTAACATGAACATCATGCAAAACAACTTGCGATTGTAATTGGTTAGCTAGGATCCAATCATGAAGCAGAAGTGTTGACATCATCCAAATTATGCATTTTTATTGGTTTAGATACTTGTCATATCTTTATTTTACCAAATTAAAACCCATTGAGATCAAGATCTCTTTTACAAGGGTGACCTGGCCAAGAGGTCAACAGCAGATGCAAATATATCATGTCTACTGCAATCATCTATGGGTCCGAAGGGGTTAAAAACAATTGGCGTTAGTTATACACCTAAATAAATAGCAGGGATCAACAGTAAGTACTGTATATTGTTCCAAAAAATAACAAAAATACAAATGGACCACGGCAACACTTTGCCCATATGAGTGCCTGGCGTGTTATATCTACCTGTTTTGCATATATATTGTTCCCAGAATGCCTTGTGTGGCACAGTTTATGAAGTTATAGGATGTTAATCCATGTCATATGTTTTTGTGTTACCAGTAGCTGATTGTGTTATATTCAGCACGTTTATGTTTGATTTATATTGGTTTATTTAAAAAAATATTAAAAATGCAACAAACTGTAACTTCAGGTTGTGTGTAAAATTATGACATCCAGTTAAATGTTGCGTACAAGTTGCATTGCTCATCTGATGATTGCTTGTGAAATTACAACATTTATATATTTTGATTTTGGCCATCTGATTAATTGATCCGACATTACTCATCTTTTTTTTTTACTTCACAAGATCATCTTGCGGGCCGGATTAAACCCCTTGGGGGGCCTGATCTGGCCTCAGGCCGTAAATTTGACACCGATGCTGTGTAGTAACATACAAATGTCTGGGGCCAACTCGAGCTTTATTTGTTTGTTGTTGTTTTTTAGTCATTTCTTGCTGAAGTTTGCACTTCAACTCATATTAGGTAATTATAATATTACTAAAAACAAAAACAAAAGCAAGACGTCTTGCACATTACTACACATTAAAACATTTATTTCTGCATTCGACGCAGTCTGTCTTGATTATATTAGCGTATATGGATATATTCCGTTTAATCCCTCTATAATAGTCAAGCCTGTGAACGTGTAAGCAAAAGGCTTTGCTGACTGACTTTTAACAGGCCGTTTGATTTTGATCCAAACATCCACTCAAATGATGAATTTCACTTTTTTGCTCACCATGTCTCAACTGAAGATGCATCTTAGATCATGAGCATAGAGTATGAAAGTCGTATGCAAATAAATGTTGCCATTTCCTTTGGTAGAATATTTTTTTCCTGACTTGCGACTCAGTAAAGTTCTCTGCTCTTTGATGACAAACCTCTTTGAACCTTTTCTCATTACACAAAATGTCGCTTTTATTTAATTTGTTATATCTTGCACATGCATGCAACGATTCAGATAAACTTAAATTTCCAAAAGTTCTGAGGAGAGCAGGTGGGCTTCCAGAAGGCATGAGAATCACACCAACAGTTGATTGGGAAAAAAAAGTCTCACTTTATTTTTTTTTAAAGGAAAAGGAAAAAAAGAAGAAGATTTTAGTATGTGTCACAGTTTTGGAAGGAATGGTGAGGGCAGGTGTAGGCAATTGCAAGGCAGAAGCCAAAAGTGCTGGTGGGGTCTTGAGAAAAGTTTTACACTCTAACTGGAAGACACGAGGGGCAGGACACATGTAGGTGGACCATGACAAGACAGATGTAACTATTAACTAGAAAAAGGGAGTGACAGGGAAAAAAACATTGGCGAAAAACATGAGACAACATTCCAAGGAAGGAGCAATGTCTAAACTAAACAAGTCCAAAAGTAAACTGAAGATCAGTCTACATAGCTTGTCATTTGGTCAACTTCCACAGTCTAACGAGAAGCGATATAGATACCATAATAGCTGTCAAAATGTCTTTCTCTCTTTCTATTTTTTTAAACAAATACTGTGTAATAATTATCAGTCTTGACTGACACTGTCAGAGTGGTAGTGAGTTAACAGTATTTTCACTGTTGTTTTGCTGTCAAATCAACTTAATACAAATGTATTGTTTTTAAAAACCCTTTTCATTTTCATATCTGTCGCTCAACATAGTCAAAGTCAATAATTTATCTGATATGCCGTAATGCATTACTCAACGTTGTAATCCTGAATCCATTTAAACGGCATTATGGCTGAGCAGCAGCATTTGTCAACATTTGTTTGTAATTTCGTAACGTAGCGTTTATCATTGTCACAGTCAATCACTTTGGTTCTGTTATGTCAACAAGATGATGTCATTACATTACATTCACATCAGGGAAGCAATAACTTTAGTTTGCATACACAATCACAGATAGACACACTCTAATATGGTCTCGCGGGTGTAAATCACACATGCAATATTTAACTATTAAATTATTAGCAGGGGCTTAAGTGTCATTTGCACAACAGTGATTGTTTACATATAATATGCCACAAACACCCCCACAGCCTGCAACTTGTCACACTGTCTCCCACACTCATGCCACACTCCTGTCAAAGCCGGTGTACATCACGCACACATGATGAAAACACAGCTGTAAATAAATTCCAGTGGAGAAAACAAAACATTTCTTCCACTTTCTTCACACATTCCATTGTTTTTTTTTTCAAGCACTACTAGACAATTGTGCTTGAAATGCCATTTTGATTTTTCGTTATTGTAAACTTCAGACGATAAGCTTCCCCAGCTTTAACTCCTAATTAAACAACAATGAACCTAATTTGCAATTTATTTTTTTTGAAAACTGACCATCTACTCAACAACTTCACAGGTGTCACACTACTGTATAAAAATGTATTTGCTTGTTATTCAGTGCATCAGTAAGCCACAGTTTATGGTACTTGTAGATGGAAAAGTTTTGGCCCACTTATTTGTAACAGTTTGACTTGGATTTGTACTCACTTGGCGCGACACTAAATATCCCCTATAGCTTTATTCTAAAAGCATATTCAAATATTCTTGTTAAGTGTTAAAAGAGCAAGCTGAGCAAATAAAAATGCTTTCACTCAATCGTCGTTCGCCAGCTGCCTCTGAGGCATGCATGCCCTGGTGTGCCCTGCGGTCTTCCCTCAGTCATTCATGCTCAGAATATTGAACACCACCAACAGCGACTCCTCTCAAAGTGACACAGCGCAAGCAGCGGGCCAATAGCGGGTCATAACAAACTGCTGAGTCCTTCAGTCTATCTGGCTGAGGGAGCGCAGACGCCCCCACAAGTAACCCCTGCTTGCAAAGGCTAAATGTCACCTGACATGCTTTATTCTCCCTTTAAATATTATAATACTTGCCCTTGATATGCCACATTATTTGAATTAATCTACTTGTGATAACAGTGATAAAAGTAATTTCCACACCATTTATTTTATCAACATTTTGTGTTACATCCCAGCTCTAATAAATTCTTTAAAATGTCACACTTCATTGCCTAGCAAACAGCAGCCCTTTGGGGGAATATTTACAAGATTTCTGAAGAAAATGCTCTGTTGTAGCTAATTAACCAGTGTGGTCAATCCATTACTTGATTTTGTGTCGAGCCTTGGCAAGACCATTCCTCAGACTTAAAAAAGCAATTGCTGAGGGAATGTTACCTTTAAGGTACAAAACAAGCAAGATTACAAAACAGACACCAATTTTATCTTTAGCTATCTTTTTCCAACAGTATTACGATTAGATTTCCGGATTTAAAAAAACTGTTTTCATTTTCCTTGGGAACAAATGGAGGGCTAATTTAAAAACAAATAGAGGTAATGTGTGATACAGAAGGCAAATTACATTATATGGCATGAGAAAAAGTACAACTGAATCTTCCACATCAGAGGTAAAACTGTTCGTGAAGTGAAGCACAATGTGTGAACCGTCAAAAAGTCTTGGTTTATGGTTTTATGGTTTGATTGAACATATAAGCATTACAAGTTTAAAATATAAGTTGAGGTAAAAAAGAAAAACAAGACTAGGAAGAAATAAAAGAGCTTTGAAAATGTTTGGAAACCACATTTTCCATGAACCGAGTTTCCATTGTACAATAGTCAATAGTCTAATATCTCAAGTTTACTATTAGTTGCTGTGACATAATAAGCATTACAGTCCATCCAATACCTTATTCTGTTCAGGATTGCAGGTTGGAGTTATCCCAGCTGGCTGTGGGTGAGAGATAGACGATACTCTGGACTGGTAGTCAGTCAATCACAGTGAACGTAGAGACTGACAACCCTTCACAAACACACTCACACTTGCGCTCACAAAGTGCAAATTGATTCCAGACTGACTGCATACAGTGTGTACCACTATAATATCACTTAACTTTATTTAAATTAAATGTATTTCCTCAAGGCAAAAGCATTCAAATACTGTATATTAACTGAGGTAAGTTTAGTTCACCTTTAAGGTAATGTGAGATGTACAGTAAATACAGAAATGTGCAGATGGCTTTCTATGAAATGCTGTTATGTAACACATAAGAAGTGTGTTCGCTATTCGTGTTTAACATTAACAAGTGAATACCAAATGAGCTTCAATAGGACACATAGGCCTATTGTGCGTTCCTGAAAAAAAAAAATCCAGTTTGATCAAAATTGTATGGCTTTACATACACCAACCGTAAGGTGTCCAAAGTACTTTACCAAGCCTCATTGGTTCACTTACTGGAGTTTTCACCGGTCTCTTTAGTTGAGTAATGTTAAAGGTGCATTGTGGCGGCCGTGGCTCAGGGTGTAAAGACGGTCGTCCAGTAACCGGAAGATTGGCTATTTGATCCCCACTCTCCCCAAGTCTTGTATTTTTGTATCCTTGGGCAAGGCACTTCCCACACATTGCCTCCAGTGCTACTCACACTGGTGTATGAATGGTGCGAATGTTTGATGGTTGTCGGAAGGGCCGTAGGCGCACACTGGCAGCCACGCTTCCGTCAGCCTGCCCCGAGGCAGCTGTTGCTACTTAAGTAGTTTACCACCACCAGAGTGTGAATGTGTGAGCGCACGAATAAGGCATCTACTGTGAAGCGTCTTTGAGTATCCAAAAAAAGCACTATATAAATCGAATGTATTATTATTATTATTATTATTATTATTATTATTATTATTATTATTATTATTATTATTATTATTATTATTATTAATAATAATAATAATAATATTGTGTAGTTTAAAAAGGTAATATTAAAAGCTTTTTCTACAGCATGCATGCTCCACCAATGCCCACGAAGCACGAAGAGCCCTGACTGTTTTACTGTGACTGCAACGATCAGCTTTTATCTTCCCTTTATAGAAGTGTGTGCTGACGCTCACACCCCACAGTTTCTTTATTATTTTTTTAATCTAATTTGATGTCTTCGTTTGTCAACTGTGGCTGTCGCTTTAAGATCGTGCATGTACTCGCACGCGCACCATGAACGAGCCTGACACAGATGCTGCAGTTATGCTTTGGGCCAGAGTTGGCAGTCACGAGTATAAAAAAAAAGAAGTGACAAACTGCACAAAGATCCTTTAACCAACAGAAAAGTTTTCCTTTTTAGTTTAAAGTAGCTTACTAAAACTTCCAGGATTTGTCATCGTACCCATGCCAGTGGTAAAATCCAGTTGTTTTTTTCTTGTTTTGTTGCAGTAAATTCATCTGTATTGTGTCATACGAGCTAGCTGGCACTAAACTAATCTGGTATCAAGTGGCCAAATTCCCTTTATATGCTGCAGTGAAGGTGTGAGATGCAAGCACTGAAGTAACAAGACAAAGACGTTGATACACTGCCTAGCTGGGCTTTATTGACAGGCTGATTAACAGTTGAATGTTCACGAGCCGGCTAAATATTCCAGTCCACGCACACACAATTCTGGGTGTCCGGGTCGAGGGCAGAACGACCTTGACAGGATTACCCCTCCCACATACTGTACATACGTCGCACATCCTGAGAAGTGAGTGTCATGGATGTCCGTGGAGTGTGGACATTCAACATTTCTCTACGACGTGAAAATTGCTATAACTCGTTCTGACGTGCATACGGCATTTCTGATTCTGTGTTTTTAGAGGCCAATTCGCATCTTAATACGAGTCACCATCAATTCGTGCACAGCCCTAATTACAATCCTCAAATGTTTAATGTATTTATCATTTTGGCTTAATACAAATACTAACAAAATAACTAAAAGAAAAATTCAATATACTTTTTTGTTAACGAAATAAAATAAAAACAAACATGCTTTTTAAAAAACGAAAACTAACTCAAACTACAATTTATGCTTACAAAACTAACTAAAACTATAATTATACTGAAGAAGTCCTTTGTTTTAGTTTTTGGTAATTAATGTAATACATGAGCCTTTGGGGTATTAACCGGAATAAGGACGTTTGAAAGTGTGTCACACAGAAGTGACATCATCTCGCAGCAGCCAATAGAAAAGCACCTTCAGATGACAATTTTGCATGCTTGACTTTTGGCTCCAATGGCTCGGCGAGCCTGCTTTTTCAATTAACTCATACAACACTTTAGGTAACAAATGTGTTTTGTGTTTTCATCTTACCATGGTCTTTTTTTAATGAAAACTAATACTGAAACTAACTAAAACTAAGCATTTTTTTAAAATAATAATAATAAAAACTAACAGAACTGCCCTGAAAACTAATTGAAACGAACTAAATAAAAAAATAATAATTAAAAACTAACTGAAACTGAAATAAAAACTAACTAAAATGAAAATTCCAAAACTATAATAACCAGGGGCGTAGCCAGAAATTATTAATTGGGGTGGCCAGGGTGAAACCATGACTCATATAGGGGTGGCCATAAGTTCGTACCTGAAATGTCTAACTAAGTGGTTCTTAATCATGCAGCCATACCGTTCAGTGGGCTGCATTAAATAATATGTTATGAATTTAATGAATTGGAGCTGTTACAATTGTCAATGAGTTGCTCAGTTACAATAGAGCTTTCTGCAACTTGGCGGCAAAAAGGCAAATGTCAGTTACTGACCTGTACACAATAAGTAGAAAAGGAAATCGAAATTCACGACTAAGTATTAAAAACAAAAAACTATGTTGATGCCTTACCTCACCAAAAGACGATTTTTCCCATTGTTTTTCCTGTGGTAAAATTTATTTTTATTGCGTCTTTTAAAAAGGTTGTTCCTGCTGCACAAGATTGATACATCTAATTTCTTATTTTTGTGTCTAATTTTAGACCCATTTATTTGTTCAAAACACTGAACATTAAACATACAAATAAATAACAAAAAGGAGTAAATTACCAGTATGCCTTTTCATGGACTAACATAGCACTAACATAGGCTGACATTCACATAGGCAACATGACAACCGTGTCTAAAAACACACCCGCAGATGCGACACAGTTGTTTGTTGAATTAAAGAAATATATATATTGAAGGTTTATAATACAAAATGTGGGTTTGTGTAAATACCACGTGTAAGCTCTGAAATGTTTTTTGGAAATATGTTTCTATCTGCTTCAGGAGCTGAGATATCAATTATTTAGTAGGCATTGACAATATTGTTGAATATCCACGATCCAGAGGGGGATGGCCATCGGGGGGCGCGTGGGGTGGGCGGGGAGGGGGGGTCGGCTGACTGTGGCCACCCATGGCCACCACGTGTCTCCGCCATTGATAATAACCCTGAATGGATGTTTGTAGTTTCTCTAGCAATGACTATATCAACAACATTTTTAGCTGATCATTTTTACACCGTATTCTGTAGCGCCTCTGTTTTTGTTATAATTTGTCACTCCTCTGCTTGCAATATTTGGCATAATATGACTACAAATGTGCTCATTATTCTTAATGACACAGTTGTGAGAGTTGAATTAGCTTGCTTCATCTTCCTGTTTGCATCATGTCCGTCTTTGTCTGACTTCACCTTCATCTCTTTCAATCTCCTGCCCGTCCTTCCCCTCCCTTCCATTTCTCTTAGTCCCCTCTCTCCACCCCGCTGTTTGCTAAAAATGACTGCGATATGATGGAGTATTTCCTGTCATGATTATGAATTAGCCTCTCTGTACACTTTCTCATACACACTGCTGCAACCACGTACACAAGCGTCAGTACACACCTCAATAGGCCCATGCATCATAGCAAGGTCTCTTGAGTCAGTTGAACAGTGATGTCATTGATCTCAGTCGGCTTTCAATGAGGAGACTAACCCACAGAGCAGCCTTGACACACTCATAAAAGAAGACAAAATGATGTTTTGCTACTTTCCCATTGCAATGGCATTATTGATATTGTCGAGGCACCAACCAATTGTATTGTCTACATACCAGGGAAGCTACTGATTTACTATCAGATTTTTATAGTTTCAATTCCACTACAATTTTATGAAAACAAACAAACAAAATAATAATTAATTACCAATTCCTGTCAATCAATCACGCCACCGCAAAACTGTAGCTAATCCCCCCCTCCCCCCACCCCCCACCCCTATCATGGCGACTTGTGGTGGAGCAGATGCTTGAGTTTTTTTGTGTGGGTGTTTGTTTTTAACTGGTCTGGTTAAAAATGCATGTGGCCACTTGCTGCTAGGGCAGAGTTCAGAGCGCTCAATCATAAGTGGCCCATGGGCCACTGAAAACATGGCATGACAACATCCACATCTTCTAGGCTGTTTGAATAGCAAACTGGGGGGGGGGGGGGGGCAAGGGTAAACGTGCCTGCCCCTGGACAGACAGCTGGCAGAAGATAAGGTAGACACACACAAAGGCAAAAATCAACACAAATGCATTATGAATTACAATGCAAAATTAATTGCACTACCAAAACCCTGCAAAATGTAAAATGTGTACTCCAAAAATAAATATTAAAAAAAAAAAGGGTGGGGAACACCATCTTGTGGGATAATGCACTAAATGCACATATATCACCATGCCATTATGTTATACAGATATTAATAAGGAAGTATTGAAGTTGCATTATTCAAAATGAGTCCAGCACAATAACATAGCATCAAATAATTTGAAGACTTAATGTACATCAAAGTCAATGAGTCTGATTTAAATATGAATTATTCTTAATAAATGTGTGTGTTTTTGAAGAAGTAAATGTGCACGCAACTGCTCCAACATGGATGCATAAAAAAAAATTAAAAAAAATTGATACAATTTTTAAAATTATAATGACTTTGTTGTTGGTAACTTTATTTGTGATTATCATATTATATTTTTGTCCAACGAACATCATCTGTCACACATGTTAATACTAATCAAGACATTTACCATCTGATGACTTGTTCATGCACAATCACACGCCACTTATTGATACACAATAGAAATATACAAAACAACTTTAAAAAATGCACAAAAGCAAAGCCCATGGCGTGCTCGCCAATGCATTAATGCACACATGTGTGGTACCTATTGCCGTATTGTATAACTAAAGTAATTGTTTCAATTAATGATCAGCGCCCCCTTGTGAAAAGATACTAAAAGATGCAAACAAACTAATAGAATGACGCTAAATAAGTCCTAAATCAATCAGGAAGGTTGCAGTAATGCGGTATTAATGTCATGAAGTGATGGTTCATGCAAATATGCTGCATAAGGGATGAGTGCATCCAGTGGGCTAGTAAGGTCAACGGGATGAAGTGGTAACTACTTTAACGATATGTATGGGATTGTTAATGTTAGTGAAGATACATGATTAACTCTTAAAAATCTTATTGCATGTTAAACTAACAGATGTGATCATGTGTAGAAAAATGTGAATGTTTTGAAAATGTACTGTCCCCCAAATAATGCAGAACTAAATGTATGTCCATGACATTGACAAAATGTCCCTTTGTGATTAGGGGAGAACAGTTCTGTTTTTCCTTGTTTGTCTCCCTTGGTCTTATTAAGTGTATTCCTCGTGTCAACCAATCAGTGCCCTCAGCCACTTGTGTCTTGCCCCAGGTGTGTCTTGTTGTGTCGTTAGTGTGTGTGTATTTAGTCTCCATTTTTTTCACATCACCTCTGCCTCCTTGCCCTGCTTCCCTGCGTTTGGGTCCGCAACCACCACTACCCCCTGACACGAACAAAATGTCAAAAATGCACAGCCCAAAGAAATAACATAGAATATATTTTTTTACAGTAAATACAAAAATAAATAAAATAAAAGAAGCTGGAACACACATCATTTGTTTTTTGAAGACGAGGTCTCATTTCAGGAAATCTGTGTTACTGTATGTGCATCTATAGAAAGTAAATACAGATTGCAATTATTACAAGGGGAAAATCACATCAAGTGAAAAACAAGCAAATGTAAGGTTGTTGGGAACACCATCTGTGCAATAAACTGCGTCTTGTAATGACAATCTAAAGAATTTTCACTGTGGCATGATGAAGAGTCGCACAAATGTGTTTTCCTAAACAACGCACACACACGCACAGATGTGTTCCGTCACTTTGCTGATGGTGCTAAGTGTACTATTTTCAGCATGACCTGGCCTCTCTTCACACATATCAGTCTTGCGTCACACACTCCAGTCTTTTGGTGTCAAAATTGCTCACAGTAGTGTTGTTTGATTGAGTGGGCCCTCACTTCATTCCATGTTTCACTGTGCACAAAAAAATGAATAAATAAATAAAAAGTATTGAGCTATTTTAATTTACCTTCAATTTAAATCTACAAAACAAAAAATAACATCCTATTTATCCAAATACCATCAGCTGAGCTTTAAATTGAGTGTGTGGTAAAAAGGTTCTGGGTGAAATTCAACAAACTAAGGTTTACTTTTTTGTTCAAGCCAAAGGTCGATCCTTAAATACATTACATTGGGTAGCAAAAAAAAAACTTTTTCCTGTAAAATGTTTCTCTCATGTTGCTTGTAAGAATTGTATGGAATCAACCTATTCATACCACATAGCCATTTGACAGCACTCTCGCTTTGAATACACTTGGTAAACATTGGTGCAAATCCAGGACATTTTTACATCTCTTTACTTCAGGTTTGTGACATCACATTACAAGTGGATGTCACAACGGGAAGGTTCCAGCCCAAACTGTTAGCAAAGTAAAAGGACATATTTTTACACAAAAAGCGTTTAAACACAAGGAATCCTAATAACATAAAATCTCGTGTATAATACGCCCACCAAAAATCACAAACTGTTTCTTCTCTGTATCCATGTACGGTCTCCTGATTTGCTGGTGTCTCTTATTATATTTTTGTTTTTTATGATTCTATGTATAGTATACAGTAGGACGATTTTGGATCATTTGTATATGAGAAAGAAATCTTATTCAGGGGATTTTAGAGTATATCAAATTATAGTGTGTATAATGACTATGACTATGACATGACTATCGAGAAATTAACAGGCGATTTTGGGTGGCATGTAATATTTGAGTGTGTTCTTCTCAAGAAATTATGGTAGTTGTTAGTTTTTGATGAAACTATGGTTTCTTCCTCCACAGTTTTCCTGGCTTCAGGATGACTAAAGTTCCTTTTATAAAGTCAATTTTTCATGCTTACTTTTTATGTATGCAATTACTGAAATGGGACCAAGCTATAACATTTGGGGCCATTATTTTTATTTATTTATTTATTTATTTATTTTGAGAGAGAGAGAGAGAGAGAGAGAGAGAGAGAGAGAGAGAGAGAGAGAGAGAGAGAGAGAGAGAAATAGAGAAGGAGAGAGCTCAGTATTGTTCATTCGGTAAACTTACCGATTCAACATGTCAACATCATTGCTCTCTCTTTTATTTTTTTATTTTTTTTTCTTAAACAAACAATAAGGTGGAAACCAGCCCTCAGAGAAACATAGCCTCAGGCTTAGAGAAGTTGTGGTTTTATACCTGCAAAGTTTTTTAAGTAAATACACTCATTTATTTTATAACAGTAAGTATTATTATTACAGCAGTGATACAACTCTGAATACAAAGCATATTGTCTACCAGGGGCCGTTGCTTCATAATATCCCAAATAAGAAAATCTAATAAATGACAGAGGTCAGAACAGGAAAAAGAACAGCCAGTGGGACTGTCAGGAAAAAGGCAAACCAGACTCAATTTGTTGGTCATTTCACCTCTGCATCAGTCAACATGAAAGAGCCTTTTTGGTTGGTTTCCATAGTAACACAGGGAGCTATCTATCAATCGAGGGTAACTCTAACAGGCTGAATAGTAAACACGGATTAGTGTTCGTCAGCCATGTTTACAAATTCTGTAATCATTCCATTCACATGTCTTTGTTACATAAATCATTCAGTAATCTCTTTCAGACAATAATTTAAGGGCGTCACCTTGATTCACTGCCATGAATACAGGACCTTTTTATTGTTGCATAAAGGAGTCATCAACTCTGAAGTACAGAGCCCATGTTATTATTATTTTTTTACAATGATGAACTACAATTTGTTTCCACTGTTGCAATGACTGATTGTTGTATTGTGTCAAATTCTATATGTGAATGGTGTACACATTCTCAGCGTCTCTTCTGTTTTACATACAATTTACAGCAATTTCTGTTTCTGCTAATGTATCTAACTATAGATATTCTGGCAACACCTTAGTGTGGATAGCTTGTTCAAAGCGAGTGCAGAAAGCCCTCAAAATACTTAATTTCTATTAAAAGCACTGGTATCTAAACTGTTTGGATCAGGCAGCCACTCTGACAGTATTTGGGCAAACACTCTGTCTGGATGTCTGGATATGTCCGTCACATTCATCACAAGCCAATCAACATGTACGTGTCTGTCACTGCCAGGAGCACAACATAGCACTAGCTTGACAAGCAACCAATGTCGCTTTATGAAGCCAGTCGGGACACGTTTGAAAATAGCCTTAATCCTTCTCCTCGCCAATAAGTAGGCCTATTCAGAATTCAAGCATTATTTGCACTTATGTTCATGCAGAAATCAAAAAGGTTCATCCGTGCCGCCCGGCACACAACTTTTTGATTGATACCGTGAGGAAATTTTTCACTGTACTTTTTTCCTATGAAAAGAAGAAATGACATATTTGCATTATCCACTGTGATCAACAGTCTTTGAACTGATTTTTTTCCCCCCCGTGTGACATGCAATTGAATTATAAGATTAATAAGGCATTACTCATGTGCGTGGGTAGCCTGTGATCTGACTGCATGAATGATATATAACATGTGGGAAAGAAAAGTATTAGGTAATTATGCAAATGAATCTGTTTCATGTATGAACCCATTACGACCAAGCTGTGACTAGGAATAGAAAACAGGGGTGTGTTGGGCCATTTAAGTGAGGAAGAAGGAGATGATCTCAAGAGGAAGAGGAAGCAAGTGTTTGTGGAGAAAGGGAAGACTAAAGAATTGACGCAGGGTGGGAAGAAAGAAAGACAACATAAAGGCAGTGATGGGCAAGATACTTGGAAAACAAAATGAATTCAACTCCGATCTATTCTACATTGCATACGGCTTAACTACACCAAAGCTACCCACCAGAGAAGTGACAAAAGTAGCAAAACTACTTTGGGTGAATGAAGTGTGTGTCTGAGTTGCCGATGGTATTTGTAAGCAAACTAATGAGATATAGTTTGCTGGGTTTTTTTGTTTGCTTCTTTGCATTGGTAGTTAAGTAACTTGCTATTGCGTGTCAATTATTTAATGAAAGACATCATCACTTATCCATTTCCCTTTTTTTGTCCTTTTCTTTTCTTGGTGGTTGTGGGGGCGGCATGTTGTTGACTCGTTAGCATGTCTGCTTTGAAGTGCAAAGTTTGTGCGGTCGAATCCAGACTCCAGCCTTACTGGGTGGAGTTTGCATGTTTTCCCCGTGACGAAAAACGAAAAAACATGCCTGGTAGGTTCACTGCACACTCTGAATTAGTTGTGATTGTGAGTGCAAATGATTGTTCGTCTATGATGGGTGGCAAGCATTCAGAGTGCACCCCGCATACTGCCCAAAGGAAGCTGGGATAGGCTCCAGCATGCCTATGACCCTCATGAGCTAGCAACTACCTTGTGTGACAGCAAAGATTTTTGAGGCTCCATTCTAATGCTCCAAATTGAATAATGGTATTTATTAGGGCCCCTGCCAGTCCTTTAAATCATCACTACTTCTTTCCTATTTCCAACGTGTGCATGTGTGTGTGTCTTTTATTTGCTAAAGCCAAAGTTACAGTATGTTGAATCTGACAAAAGAGCTTTGCCTGAAATTATTGATCTCTATCTCCTGGCGAACAACTCGAGTCTGTGTCAGCATGTAAACATCAACCACAAACACAAAGCAGGTTTCTCTCGTATTGAACATTAAGTAACACAATATATCTTCTGTTAAGAGTTTGGAGGAGGTGTCAGTGCATCTCAGAATCAATGTCAAGTACTCTCTGTCATAAAAATACACAAGGAATTTGTAGCCTATAGCAGGGGTGGGCTAACTTCACTGTTTAAATGACACATTTGATTTTTAAAATGCCAAGTCATTTGTAGATGAGGTAAAAAAATAATTTTAATTAAAATTGAATGAGTGTTTAAGTCTTCTCGAGACATGCCGATGACTCCTTAATCATCAGAAGCATCCACGATGACGAACTTAAGAGGACTGATGGAGAGCTTTCCGTCATGGTGCAAATGCAACCACCTGTAGCACAATATTAGCAAATCCAAGTACTTGGTGGACACTGTACAATTGGACTTAAGAAAAACCAGGAGACCTCATACCACAGTCATCATCCACGTGGAATAAGTGGAAAGAGTTGATTCCAACAAGTATGTGGGGGTACACATCAAGAAGACAATGATCATTCAGCATCTGCAGCAGGCTCCTAAGGATCTGCTACCGGTCTATGGTGTCCAGCACAGTCTAATTTGCCGTGTTGTTTTGGTGGCACAGCTTCAAGACTGGTGAAATCAAGTGTCAACAAGGCACTAGACCGAGAGACCATGCTAAGAGGAGGAGACAAAATATTGGACAACTCTAAAATGAAATGTGGCAGATGGGCAGCTTGTTGAGCCAGAGCAGGAGCAGAACCAAGAACCTCAGGTGCTCACTACCATCACAGCAGTGTTCGCTACAACCCATAGACTTGGTGTCTGGTTTCATCTGCTGCTCTCTTATCTGTGGGAAATAAATAAATAAATAAAAATAAAAGGCATACCACTTTGTCCTCCAAAATAATTTCCTTGCTTTGCATTTTTCTACCATTTATTATTTTTGTTCGAAACATTTTGCTCAGGGTCAGTAAATGATTATTATGCAAAAAAGTAATCAATAAATGAAAATGAGCAATAGTGTAGTAATACTTGTCAAAATAGATGTGTGCAACATTATGACATGTGTCAAAGCTGTAATAGTGAACGCAGTATTAATGATATAACAGACCTGCTCACAACTATGGCAAAATGTCAACGCTATAGGGCCGGATGCAAAAATACTGATATAATAAAGGTGTGCAAAATGATGGAAAAGTGTCAATGCTACATGTGTGATATAAGCATATACATGTATAAAATTAGCCTATGCCAAACTGTCAGTGCTCCAGGGACGACTGTATAAAAATGATAAAGCTGTCAGTGAAAATCAACTTATTTCCAAAAGTATTGGAACAGTGACGGCATTGCCTTTCTTTTTTGTAATAGGATGAAAATATTTAGATTAGACATAAAAAGATAAATATGAGATTAACACATCTGCTGTTGTTTGTAGATAGACAGAAATAGAATACAATTGACAAATGACACTTTTTGATAACTGTGAAGAAAGACTTTTGGTGACATCATCTAGAAGAGGGGTCACCAACCTTTTTGAAACTGAGAGCTGCTATTAATGTGAACGGCTACCTGTTTGGTACACAATTCTTGAGTCGCAAATTTGCTATTAAAAAAATATATATATATTAACGTATTTTCCGGACTATAAGTCACACTTTTTTGCATAGGTTGGCTGTTCCTGCAATTTATACTCCGGAGCGATTTATAGTCTGGAAAATAATTGTTTTTTTTGTGTGTGTTTATTTTAAAGAACAATAACATAGCACAGACAAATGGTAAGCCATTCTTAGAAGAGGGCCACGGGCTACTCAAGTAGCCCAAGAGTCGCGTCGAGTAGCGACATAAAAGATGGGTACCAATAAAAGACAAATTATAACCAAGTAAGTGAAAATGGAGCTTAATATGGGAACATTGCAAGGAGTTGGCGTCACATATCAACCCTGACAATAAGTCAAAATAAAAATAACATAACAGGATGTAGACGGTATAGTGTGTAGCATGCATTCATCTTGCAAGCGTGAACCCACTTCACCTAATGTGTCTAACAATGGATTGCGTTCAGTTTAACATGGCTTTTACTTTCCACTTACAACTGACCTGAACAATAACTCAAGACAATAAACAGATTCAAGATGTGGAGTATATACAGCAATACATGGGATACACAGCTTGATAAGAAGACCAGTTTATCCTATCTGATGGTCTTTCTGCAATCAATAGTGTCAAGTGGCAAACAAAACAAAATATATGGATTTGTTTAATTTCATAGTTAATCTCTGAAAGGGCTCAACTAATTCTATATTTTCAACATCTCAGTATACAATAGGACCATGATGGACTAATCAAATACACAGACATTGCAAGGAAATCTGTCTCAGTGATGTTGCAGACATGCACCCAGTGAGCATGAGTCCAGTAGGAGGCTGGTTGACTAGTGGGGAGTCTGTCAGGGCTGTCGTTGTCAATCAGGATCCAGCTCCACCCCCAAACCGCTGACCTCATCATCTTTGTGACAACCTAAGGCTATCAGAGAACTGTGCTTAGATGGCATGTTTTGTGCTCAGCCTGTGCATGTGTGTGTGCATATTTGTGGAGGGGGAGTGGTAGGTGGGGGGGAAGGGATGGGCGATTTTTTTTTGTAACAAAATCTTATCGCTAATTACACCACTATTATTACTTAAATAGCTCTCTCACCCACCCACATGCCAATAAAGGACTTATTGCTGCCGGTTATATTGTTATGTGTTGCCTACTATGAGGTCCCCTTTAGAAAAATGAGGTTCGATCAGTCAGTGCTTTCCATAGTGAGATAATGAGCAAAGTTAGAAAGAGAACCCAGAACCTCATTGCTATACAACCACCATCGATTAGGCTGGGTTGGGTGTCTATGTACAGCCTCCAGCTACAGTTTTTGCTATATTGATGTAGATTATAATGACCAACTGCCCAGAATGGATTATTCTTAATATTGGAGAGTCACACGTAAATCTGAGCTGACGTCATGGATTAGACTGCCTGACGAAAAGCACGTCTTTGTTAGCCCGGAACAACCCGAGGCCATGGAGCGGTGTTTAAACCAACGTCTGACCTATTTTTAGTCATCCAATGTCTTGAGATCTGAGTAACTAAAGGCTGGCAAGACAATCTAGACTGGTTGTTTGCATGTTATGCATGCTATCTATTTTTGTTTGTGTGGAATAAGAGGCAAGCAGCGTTCTTAATGCTAGCATGGGACAAAGACAAATCTGGGCCTGGTGTAGTGTTATGCCTGCAGGCACATCTTTGATTCTGTGTGAGCCCTTTTCATTTTTCTTCCTCCAAACATCTTTGCACCAAATACCATGACACAAAGGCCGTTTTCTTTTAAATATAACACTCTGAATGACTATGCCAGTTTTTCTCATTTGCCCAAAAATGCATAGGAGCCAAAACATCCCCAAAAATCCAATAGGTCAGCCTGCTACATTAATACTTGTATCAATACAGTGTATGAATAAAGTGAAAAAGGTACACTTTAAAGGGATACTTGACTCATTGAGCCATTTTCAGCAGTAGAACGTTATTTTATAATAAGTTAATTTGATAACTTTATTATTTTTCATGTACAAGTAATACCTTTAAAAATAAATGTTTCCACTTCTTGTCGACTAAAGATGACATCACCTGTGCTGAGGAAATAAGTAACGACCAATCACAGCTCACCTGTTTTCTGGGTTTGGTCAGCAAAATGAGCCATGATTGGTTGTTACCTGCTTCCTCAGCACAGGTGATGCCATCTTCAGTCAACAGCAAGTGGCAAAATTAGTTTTTAACGGTATTAATGGTTGATGAAAAATAATGAAATTATCACAATATTATAACAACATATTATCTTCTTACTGTTGAAAATGGCTCAATGAGTCAAGTATCCCTTGAGACAGTGCTTCGCAGCAAGTAACATGGCTGGCAAGAGATTTGCTTTCTCAAAATAACAATTCATGACGTATGCTGAATTAGAATTTTACACACGACTGTGATGTTTTTTGTTTGTTTTTGTTTTTTATAAGAAAGCTACATATGACACAATTTGTGTCATACGATTATTGTAATGTATTGTGGTGCCAGTGGGATGTTTTATTTGATGTTGTATCCCTTGGTGAACAAAAAAAAAACATTTCGGATTTTCAGGCCAACTGGAATCCTCTTGTAGTGAAAGGCAGAACCATTTAATGCTCTTCAATTAGCAGACAGAAGGAACAGTAAACCTCTTGCCATTGCAAGAGCAAGTTGTGCTTCCTGTAAGTACAGTAAACATATTTGTGGTCAACAGGCCCAGATTTAATGTTAAGTCGATTTGTGAATAAATTGAGACAAGATCATAATCATTTCTGCATTCATACATTTTGTGACATTTTCTTTAGTGGTGTGCCATGAACAAATCTTGATGTAAAATGGGTGTATTTTGGCTCAATATTTTTTATGGGGGGGGGGGGGAAACATTGAGCTAGTATATTGACCAAAATAACAATCCAATGTTGCCACATTTCTCACAGCAAGCGAATGACAGCCTTTTCCATTGCGTGTGCGTGTGATGTTTAACAAGTGCAGGAGGATTCTGCACCTTGAGTTCTTGTATAGTCTGACACAGAGAGGGGGTCTGTTGCATATATATAAAACATTGCATTTACTTACAATGCCTGCTGTGCCCTGTTGGCTTATAACACATTGGGATATATTTTTGTCGACAACACATCTGGACCGTCGCACAAATGCCAGCGGATGCTGACTTTTGTGTCAGCACAAGGCTCACTGTACATTTGCTAATTTGGCAGAGCAGTCTTGGAGTGTCTTTGAGATGCACCTAGGAAAGTGAAACCTTAAGCCTGCTCAGACCATGTGTAGATAGCTGGTCAAACGTGACACATTTGATCCCCCCAAAAAATGTGAATAGCGGGCATTGAGCATGCGGATTATTTTATTTTTAACATCATCTCACTGCGTGGCAGAGGTATGGGGGGGCACACAAGTTATCGGGAGTGTGCGTGTGTGTGTGTGTGTGTGTGTGTGTGTGTGGAGGGGGGGGGGCAGTCTTCAAACGCCCATTTCATGGCTCAGATGGACTTCCGTCATCATCAAGACTTGAGTGCACGACTAACACTGCATTTAAAAGGAATGAAAGGCACCACTTTGATTGGCCATGATTGAAGGTGGCTGTGACAACTCACGCAGATCTGCCAGCCTACGCTCATCTGCGAAATTACCAACATCAGGTATAACCCATCTCCACATTGAGATACGCCATGCGTTGTGCAGGATTTATGTCTAACATGAAAATGATGTAGAATGTGTGTGAGATAAATTGAGCGTGTTAGACAGTGTGCACTCTTGCATTTTCTTACAATGCGAGCACATTGTGCAGTGTGAATAATAAAATGTTCTACATGTTTTGGTACAAGAGATGGATTAGTGAATTAGTTGTTAGTTGTAATATTAAAATTCTATTGAGCGACATAATGTTCACATGTTTCAAGTACATTGCAGTACAGGTATTTTTTCCCCCCACCTTTAATTACTTTTTCAATAGCAACCTTTTGTGGACATTTACTTCTTTCTAAATTGCCAGAAAGGTGACATTCTTTGCAGATGCAACATTTAGACATTTAGAACTTTTCCAGAGTGAACCATGTGGCATGCGGGGTGGGCTGGTATAAAGTGGCTTTTTTTTAGTGTGTCATGGTTACAGTGATTCACTGAAAAAGTGGGTGTTGATTTTAGTTTGTTGTTTTTGGTTATGTTTAATGCATGGTTGAGAGTTTTGTCGGGGGACATTGGTAGTGTAATGATTTCTCTAGCAGACCTTTGTATAGATGGTTTGGGATCAATTCCGACTCAATGTGCTCTTCACAATCGCCCTGTGTTTTACTGGTGACTGATTTCATAGATTATTGACTTCCTTTTCACATTCCTTTTTTTGAAGAGATAAAAATCTATAGCTGCATTTTCCAGTTGAGTAGCTCACTCATGAATTTAAGCCAGTGCTTCTATATTATGTTTTTGTTACGCCCCTCCACGGAAGCAGAAAATATGTTATTCCCAAACCCCAATGATTCTACTACTACTGTGACCGTAAATAGCATAATTTGTCTATAACATTCGTATAAGTACACTTCTGCAGAGGAGCTAATACCCATAATGATGCAAAAAAGAATGCACATTTTTACTTGTACTTTATAGAAAGATTTTTGTTTTTGTTTTGTTTTGTTGTTGTTTTTTGTAGTGGAATTAGGGGTGGTTGATCTTGCAAAAAAATAATATCAAAATGTTTGAGCTGAAATGCTTTACTTTGCGATCAGACGATTACACAGAAATGACAGATCGTCATATGATCTAATATCATCATATCACCCACCCCTACTCTAACAACTTATTTTTTTAAATTATTATTAGATGGATCCCTTTACTCCCTAATCCTGTACATGAAAATAAAAAAAATAATTTAATAGCTTTTTTTGCAACTGATTATGTTCAGCATGATATTAAAACTAATGAAACATTGACTCGACACACTTTTCATTATTCATCCAGAAATTTGAGTAACACAATTAAGATGATTAATGTGGCTCATCTTTCGATGATTATTAAAAGCTCAAAAGCAGGTACAAATCTTCAAAGTCTGTCACTTATTTCTTTGAGACAACTGTGGAAATATTCTTGGATGTAGTCCCAAACATCCAGGCCTCACCGAACTACTGCTAAACTGTGAATTCCCAGAGGTTTCCTCTGTTTGCACAAGCTTCTACAATGTTCCCAGACACAAGCCCACTCGTCTCAATACAATAACCTCTTCTCTATTCCCTCCTATCCCAATATGTGTTTCCCCAAAAGACAGTGTCGAGTAAAACTGTCAAATCCCAGTGATGTAGGGCTGTATAGGGCAGACTGGCGAACTGCTTTAGACACACACACACACACACACACACACACACACACACACACATACACGCACACAGACTTGTGCAGAGGTAAGCGGGTATTTGACAGTAGACCTTCAGGGAGATAGAGGAGCTGCCGCTGCCCTCGGGGAGGGAGGTGAGTTAGGAAGAGTGAAACAAGGAAATCAAAAATGGAACAGGGCTTGAGAGGATAACAGATGAATCACAAACCTCTCAATTGCAGTGATTCCAAATTAACCACTTACTTAGTATCATTCAAATATCAAATGTGGTGTTAAAATCTCTATTCTCTCTCAAGGATATTGTAATGGTCACTTTCTTTAGCAGTGGCTTCTGAAGATACTTATTGCATTAAGGAAATAAAAAGCTCCTCAGTAAGCCTTATAACTTCTAACACTTACGAATCTTAAAGCTCATCAAGCCCATATGCTTAAAATCCTCCACTTAACACATCGATCTCTGGAGTATTTCTCCCTTCTGGATGTGGCCACACTAGTTGAGTGTGTAAGCAGCTGCCTCACTAACAATCTGTGAAGCTCTTTTGTGTCAGAACCAGTGTGCAGTCAGAAAGATAGGCCTTATTAACAACTACATATTGTAACACCCTGCCATTAACAGAGAAAGAGAGAGAACTGTTGAATAGGCAGACAAATGTTAAAAGTCTGTGGTCAGTTGAAAATACATTTGGGAAATCTAAACATCCCTGACAACAAGCAGTAGCCACAGTACACTCACAGAAAAAAGAAGCTGAAAACCACTGGCAGCCAACACACGCAAACATGAGCAGGGTCATTCCATGCTAAATCTGGCCCAAACAATTCTGAAATGACTTTAACCAAGCAGATTCTGGTTTTAATGAAACTTGGTGTACTTGTACAACACCAAATCTAAAATGTTAGGTCAATCGGAGCAAAAGTTTGAGAGCCATGACCCACTGAATGTTGACATTCTCTGCAAATAGGGGCGGGGCTTCCTACCTTTGGTCATTTATCTCAGGAACTTCTGGGTCAATCTTCACAAATCAGGTATTGTTGATAAGGGAATTAAATAAGGATGCAATCATTTAGAAGCATTGATACTGAAGCGTGGATACTTTGACTCCTTACAGCCACTAAGTAAAAACAAACAAACAAAATCCTCTGGAACTTTATGTTTTAGAGAACATGTGAGAGATTATATTACATGAAATTTTTTTGCTAAGGTCAAGTGATCAACAAGGTCAGTTTCAAGGTCAACTAAAACAAAAGGTTACTAAAATATGCACCGATCTTCTAAGGGTTCCAAGGAAATTCGGCGGGCGATAGCTCCGAGCCCCTTGCTCTGATTGACCCCAATTTTGAGATTTAGTCTTGTGCCATCACTATCCACAAGTACACCAAGTCTCAAAATCTGCTTGGTTAAACCCACTGGGTGGTTTGGCATGGAACCAAAACTCACACCAGTTAACTGCACTGTTTCATGATGTATTTGTTAGTGTATAGTGTACAGTGTACTCATCTTACTCCTTGTAGTTGAATAACGTGAAGGGCAGTATTATTCTGTGTATTCTATGTGTTCCTTCATTTGTTATCAGGTTGGTTTATCAAACACGACGTAAAATGAGAGGACCCATTTGGGAGAAGTTACATTGTGGCTGAAATGGTATCAAGTGAGGAAAAAAAAACTGTAATGCTTGATTTGTTTGTTTTCTATTAGCAGCCTGGTACGATCATGGAGAATGACGTTATACATTAAATTGGGCAAATTTGGAGTGGTGAAGCAGTTCCGCTGATAATGAAATAGCAAAGAGAGCAAGTACATTTTTCTAGATGCATTTCTCTTTCGATTTGCACCAATTTGCCAATCTGTAATTTGTGCGTTTTTGAAAATATGCCACCACTCAACAAGGAAAATTACACTTTGCGTGATCCTTTTGTAACATAAACCAAACAAAAGCACACTCAAAATACTTCTACAGAGTGAATGCATGGAAGCAGGGAGTTCAGAAGGGTTTCTCTGTGGAACAAACACTGATGAGCAAAAGTCACATTTTAAGAGGGAAGACAAACATAAATGCAAGTGCAAAGTTGCACTCATGTAAAGGTCATCTGTCACCTCGAGGGCCACTCAGCTACAGCTGGTTGTCAGGTCATAGTTCAGAACTTTAAAATTCCTTCAGTGTTAAAGTCACACCAAAAGACAATATATTTTTTTTATATTCCAGCAAGTGATATATTTTATGGAAGCACCCAGTGATGGGAAATAACAACAAATCTCTGACTGTTGACATATGAGTTGCTATCATGTCCTGGCCAACATTGCAGTGTTCATGCTGACTGCCATAGAGCACGACGTCACACATGTTCAAGAACAAAAGAACAAAGAGGGCAAGCACCAGGCTCATGCAAACAGTATACGGGGAAAAAATTCAGCGGTTCAAGGGGAGTGAGTGAGTCGCTGTGCGTGAGAGTGCATATGGTACAACCTTTGTTTTCTGCCCTCCACTTGTGTGTCCTGAATATTAATGGAAATACTGGCCTTGTTATAATGCTGATCATGCTGTTTGCTTGTGTAGTTTTGTATTTTGCAAATGATGCGAGATTTATCAATAATAATAACGTTTGTGTATTTTTCAGAATCGTTGTTGTTATTTTTGATTACTTTAAATAGACAACGTTTTGGGATGCTGAGTCCTTAGAGTAAACATAATGTGCTCTATTTTTTTTATAAACGGGTGCCTGTGTGTTTGGTGAAGAATGGGTACATTGTTATTTTAGTGCTGGGGCAACTCTAGTCTAACATGTTTAGCAATTTGGTGACAAAAAGTAGACTAGATTTTAGACTCACAAAAAAACAGGGTCTAACTTGTGGCACAGGTAATATAATTTAATTTTGTTGGTTTTGATCGAAGCACAGGCAAACAGATTTGGTGCTCTGTGGACGTGATGTTATCCTAACCGGAAACCTCTTTACAGCGACGGGATACAAAAATGTAAACATTGCATACCGGTTACTTTTTCTCTCATAATGTCCTCCCACATGAATGAAACCTTCCGGCTTTTTGCACAGTATTATATATAAAAGTAAATCCTACCGGCTATATCCAGTCGCGTCCCCATGTCATACCATAGTTTGGGTTTCATACCTTTGTCGGCATACCCTTTAACGGTAATATTATACAATGCCGGTCTCTCTTGAATCAAAGAGACTTCTGTCCAGACAGACATTGTACGTTCAATTGCGGTGGATACAGCAGGGTGACGATGCGCGGGGGGAAAAAACGGTCCATCCGCGTTCGTCACTTCCTCTTCTTGCCCTGTGCGCTGATTTGCTAGCTAACAGCCAATCACAGTGATCAAATGCCCCTACGCCCGACGCAACATGTTGAATTTGCTGGAAAACGCCCCCCACGACGTATTACAACTCGATCCGACTGTAATTTATTGACTGATCATACGGCGCATGGCGTCAGCCCATCGCTGTCCGACTACTGACGTCAAATTGGTGTATCTAGGCCTTTAAAGCACGTTGAGTACCTAAGGTAGAAAAAGGCTATACAAATGAAAGTCTGTTTACCCTTTAAACCTCATAAAAAGTAGCCAACATTAATAGACTGAATTTATATTATACTGTTGTTGCGTTATGAACATCGCTAGTACTAGAGAGAGAGCTTGAGTTACATTAATATTTAAAAGGATTCATGTTGTTAAATATTTCAGCATTATAGTATCCATACAGATACACAATTACACTACCTAGCTTACAAATGAATAATGCTGTTGGTAGCAAAGTGGTTAAAATGGGAAAATTGGGATACAGCTAGGTGATGAGTGCAGCTTGAAACGGCAATGGGTCAGTCCAGTCAGTCAATGGCATACATAAATACAAAGAAACATTCACACTCCCATCTGCATCTATAGACAATTTACAGCCATCAATGAATGTACCTTGGATGTTTAAGGGGGGAAAAACCCTCACAAAAGGCACAAGGAAGACTAAAGGTTGCACCAATATTCAAACCCATAAGCAGATGTGCGAACCAGTGCTCCACTGTAGTACTGCTACAAATAGGTTTATATTTTAAACCTTCCTTGAAACAGCAGTAGAAAAAGACAGATGCTTTATGTCATCGGTAGATTTCAAATTAAGATCATAACTCACTCTTTTCCATCACATATTTTCTTTTGTCTTCCTTTTGGCCTTTTACCACGCAGCATTGTGAGACTTTTATCCTCAAGGACTTTATAGGTCTATAAACTCTGTCCCATCACATCAAACTCACACACACACACAAACATAAACAGGTCCACAGCGTACGTTACTCCCTCCCTCTTTATGGAGCTATCCAGCACTCTGTCCAATTCTGAGACTCTGTGTCTGGTCTCTGGGAGTGATGGAGGATTTGCCTCAGAGTGGGTGGAGGTGAGCAAGGTCAGTCAAACTGTGGTGTTGTTTTGACTCGGTACTTCTAAAAGCATTTCTACTACAATTTCTATTTCGGAAAAGAGTGCAAAGTCGAAATAAATCACAAGCTCTCTCTTCTGCTAGAACACAAGATTGACATGCACATGCCAGGAGCAACCTTAAATGCATCTGATGAGAAGCAATACAAAAGCCGTTGTGTTTTTTTTTTTTTCATAGATAATGCTCAGATTTCATTCTCAATGTCAGTGTCAAAGCCCCTGAGATCCTCTTGGAGTTGCCATGTCTCCAAGTATTTCTTCAATTATTGATTGGGTGATTCAGGGCATCTGTGGTGCCAATGAATCTTGGATTTTTTAGGGCCGGGTACACACATGAAGATAATTGGACTCTTTTTGTCCCAGTTTTGTACCTTCCCGACCAAGGATGCCAACCGCCTGACTATATTCTGTCTTATGTGATTGCCTTAGAGGACGATCCTTTGTTTCGAGGTTTCTTAAGAGTGTATTTGTCCTGATAATAGGGTGTTAAAGGTGTCAGGGTCTCGCTCAGTTTCTGTTGTTCTGTTTTGGAGAGACCATGCAAGATTTCTGCCTCGGAGGACTTTGTTTAGGGACCAGTGCTGGGACAGAATCTAAATGTAATATGTGGTGCGCTGTGTTGATATTTTTGAAGAATGTCAGACTCAATATAACCAAAATAGTTTAATGCCTGATTGATCTCAATGTGTGTCTGTCACAGAAAAATCCATATTACATATGTACCAGGCCTAAGGAATGTTTGAAGCACATTCACTCTCAGCTTTTCCTCAACCCGTCTTTGTTTATTCTATCCTTTCTTCCCCTAGCTCCAGAGCACATCCGTCATGCACTCCACTTAATCCTTGTTTTGATCATGTTTTGTCAATGATAAAATATATTTTCAATGTACAGCACCCAGGCATACATTTTCCACTCATTACATGACTAACGACTGATTATTCACATACATACAGTATGTATATGCTTTAGTTGAAATTCTAATATGGTGTTGTTTGATTTAAATGGATTTCATTTGATTCCTTTTTCTATGGGGCTCTATTTTGGTAGACAGGCACAAAAAAATGGCACATCTTTGGTACTCGAATGCACATCTTAAAAGAACACAACACATTTGTTGTCAATGACTCAAAGGGCCATTTATTCAAGTTGACAATACTATAATATTCAAGCTCAATGCCTCAGCGTGAGTTGAGCTATGATGGGTGTTGTGTATAGAAGCAAAATTCATTTACAAAAAAAAAGTGTTATTTTCAAAAATAATTCCAGTCCTTGCACTATATTTTCCCTAGGTTTCCTTTTTGTCCTTGTCTCATCCATTCACCCATCAGTACCCTCTTGTTCCACACTACCTTCGAGCTATTTCCAGGAGAGTGGCACAAGACAAAAGTGTCACATAAAAATCATGTATTTTTAGCACATGCAGGCCAATGCATGCACACACACACACATGTTCTCAAATACAAACACACAAACATGAGACTACTTTGCAAATAAAGCATCCACCAGGAGAAATGCAATTTGTGGTAAGAACTATCAAAGTAGATTATGTCATGATGTCAAACAAATTATATTTTATTCAGATGTTTTTTTTGTTTGTTTTTTAGCTGTCAAGGAAAACCACACACAAAGATGATCTAGACACGAAAAATTACCTGTACTTCAAATAAGTCGAGATGAATTGAACGTTGAATGCAGTTCAATTATATTATATTGATGTGTGTAACTTGTTTTTGTTGTTGAAAGGCTAAACAAAGGAAATGCCAAGGGATTTGGTGTTGGCTCTGGTATTCTTCTATAGCATATTGTTCAATCATTTCATTTGGAAAGTAACGCCTTTAATAAATTGTACATGAGTGAGAGAAGTACTTTGATTGGTCATATATGATTCATTAGTTAAAAAATCACATGTGCCCATGGTACCTGTCTGTTCACAAGCACGTCAGCAGCCTTTTGAAGTTTAAAAGTTAGTGTGTGTTAAAGCTGTCACATTGAATTACCCATTAAGGTTTTGTACCTTATGTTTAATGCACTAAAGGTGCTTATGGGTGTCAAGGAAGCGAGTCATCTACTCTTAAAACCACAAAGATAGACATGTTCCCACTCTCATCAAATTAGAAGTGGCAGCTTGGATGCAGCTCTTTCGTTAAAGTGATATAACGTTCAAGCTCCTTCACTGCCACCAGTAAACGCATTCACACACTTTATAAGCACTTATATGGAAAATAATCCAAAGATCCAATGTTTCTCACACATTAAGTTGTTTAATAACAGAAACAATAAAATGGGCTAATGTGGTAGTAGTTTAATTTGTTTTTATACAGTGTCAGTTTATAAAAAAGTTTTCTCAGTAAACTCTACAGCAGTACACCCTAAACACAGACTGGTCAAATTTAATAATACAATTTAAAAAAAGAAGTTAAATTTGACCAATCGAGCTTATAGTTATGTGTCTGACAGGTCATTTGGTTAAAACAACTACTCTAGAATGGTAGGTGTTTTCAACCAATATATATATTGGTGATTGGGCCAACTGATACAAATTGGTCATTCTGACCAAGATGTTGGTTAATCTGTGTTAGAGGCTGACATTTTTTTCGGGAATCTCGCGGATCACAGGACTCCTGAAAAAAGTACCACGGATTGCCACTGTGGTTAAGCCAGCCTCCACTCGAAAACACCGTGTCAAGCCAGCCGCCACTTATTTTGTTGTTACTATACATTACGGTAATGAGCCGAAGACGAACGGAAAACGCCATTTTCAAAATAAAGACAGATAATTCACCATACTTCACTGTTAACACACCTATTTTCAAAAACTCATTTCAAATTAGCAATTCGATATCGTAATACCACACCACTCCTGGAGGACACTAAACCAGATGTCTCACAAAAAAGTCCCCATCAAAATCTGATGTTGAATTTCAAAATAAAAGCACCATGAATTTGCCATACTTGACTGTTAATACACCTGATTTAAAAAAATCATTACAAATTAGCAATTTGATATTGTAATACCACACCAGCCCTGGAGGACACTAGACCACCCTAGGTGTCCCACAAAAAAGGTCACATCAAAATCTGATCTGTAGTTTTTTTTAACCAATCCATTTTTAGAGCGTATGCTAGCTTTCTGTTTACAGATACTGATACCTGATACCTCTCACTCTCAATTGTGACCGGACAAACAAGATGCCACGTAGCTAGTCCATTAACAATCAGCTCCCCTTACTACAGTCTTACTACAGCTAATCAGTGGAATTTTGCTTATCTGAATGGTAAGTTGTGTAGAACAAAAACTAGAGTTAAATGTATTTTTTTTTTCATAACATTGTAACTTTTTTTCCCCCCAATTGTTCCCCAGTGTAAAAATTAAGTCAGACATTACTGCACGGTTCATCAAAAAGAAATATTTCACTTCAACTCTTGATAATGGGCTAAAAGTGAAATATGGGTTCTGCCTGATTTGAGTAATTCTGGGAATCACATGTGCACTCTTGAAATGTAGGTTCAAATTGCATGGTGCTTGAGTTTAGGTTAGGAAAAAGATTTTAAATTTGATTCAAAATTGTTGCCGCGAGCTTGCGGTGAAGCTAATAGAGAGATCCAGTTTGATCTCTCCTGTTTCTGGTGATCAGTCAAGCAATAAACACTGGAGAAGTTGGATTGGCTGTAGCGATTTCTTGCTTGCTGCACTTTCCTATTTAGTTGGTGGGCCATTCACCAGTTTGTACAATGTTGACTTTGTGAAATGTGAGCCTATTTGAAGTGGACAGTTAGGTTGTTTGCATACTCTAGGTTATTGTCTGTGTCATTACTCTAATGACCATTATATAATGTAGTTGAAATTGAGTTGTGTCTGTTTGCACAATGGAGTCTATGAAGTGGTTCTGCCCAGCTGTTGGAAACCACTTGCCATAGCCAATGATTTCAACAGTCTATAGTTAATCACAGTCTGAAGGGTGGAAGAGAAGGTTTTAGCCTGACTCTAGATAAATGTGTATCCCTAAACTGGCTGCCTTTGAAGGGATGATAAATTTGACCCCTTGTGATTTAATTTTCACTGTGGGAATGTAAAGTGAAGGTCACTCTGGAATTGCCAAAGCTGTTAAACATGCAATATGTGAATTATGTGCGTGTTCTCATATGAACTTGACTACCATGTCTGTCTTTTTACTTAAGTTCATCAAAACGTATCGAGCCATTGTAGGGTTGCACATTTGCATGTATTACCACTGCTAAGGAATGTTAGTTAATTTGGTTGTTTCTAATTTAATTTGTCTGTTTTCCTGCTCTTTCCATTTACCTTCATTTCCATTTCTTCATGTGCATCCTTCAGATTTCCAACTCAAATTGTTTGTTTAGATAATTGGATCATTAATGTTTTAATTTCCAACTTCCGAATGAATTTACCCAGTCGTTGTTTTCCTTTGTTTATGGCTTCCCTCTGGGTTTTCATTTCCACGCTCTTGTTTGCTATTGCGATTCCGCTCTTACATTCTGAGCATATTTATATAATCAACCTATTTAGCTGCTTCTGTCTTAATGCCATTTGGAGACTTCCCTCTCAAGATTCTTCGCGACTGTTGTCTCACAGATTTTCCTTCCTCGAATTCAGTGTTCATCTTTAATCTGCCTGACGCTCTCCGTTTCTCTGCCTCTTGTTTGTGTCTCTCTCATATTCAGCAGCCCACTAAATGATCTGCATTTTTATGATAGTCTCTAAGAACTCAGTAGCAAATAATTACCTGCGTTATGAGCAATCACTAATCTCTATGTTCTTGAAAATGTCAGATATATTTTTTATTTTAATTATTCCTGAAGGGAACATCTGTTTTTGTTTTTGTTATCCATACACAGAAACTGGCTTAGAGACTGAAATGTAATATATGCCTCCATTTTTATTTCTGCAAAGATTTCCTTTACAGTGAATCGTTTATTACCGTATTGCGTGGGGAAAATGTATTTCGTGGCTGACGCCACTGTTCTACATGACACACTGAAATAATTGGCACTAATAAAAGAACTTCATGTCTATTCTCTTATAATATTCCACTGAAACCAAACCACTCAACATGATAGCACAGTGGCAGCCTATAATCTTACCATCAACTGCTAAATTTTGATCAGGTGTCATGCAATTGTATCAATGCACTAAGAACGTGTGATGGATCGGTACACTTTGCATCACAAAAGTTATATTGAGTGATGAGCAATCTTTATCAATTTAGCATCATCATCACGATATTTAGCAACTTTTATCATCCTTCTAGTGACTTTTAGGTCGAGTGATGCATTTCAGCTACCAATTTAAAGATAAAACCAAACTGATCCAGGAAAATAAAAAACAAAACACCAACAAAAGTATCAAAGGAGGTCAGCAGGGGCAATAAGTGGAAGGTTTTAGACGGTTTTAGATGGGAGTTTAAATCGTGACATTGTTGTAGTTTTCCAAGAGTTTCTAATGATATAACAATGGTAATTTATTACGCTGTTCTAATTCAACTAAGGTGTCTTTAAATTGGATGAGTGTGCACCTAAATCTGAATAGGTAGGCCTAATGCATTCTTTCCAGTAGGTTTTGGTAGTGTGAGAACATTGCCTCTATAGTTGAGAGTACCAGGAGGGACTTAACAAGCAGCTATTAGTTTTTATTGCGATAGCTTTGGGACTTCTTGGTTAAGGTGTGCAATAAAATGAAGCTCAAAGGCACATAGTTTTGACATAGCCTGGTGATCACCGCTTTTCATCCAAAGGCACAGTGAGACACTTTTCTGTTGTATTTAAATAGCATTTGCATTGTCAATTCAGATATTCAAAACATGAAGATTTCTTAGGTAAGGACAATGGCCCTCCACTACAATCTTAACACTCCTGTTGTGTTTGTTTCTTACCTGTGTTCATGGGACAATGTGACTCACTCTAACGTTTAATCATCAAAATCATAACATCTAAATTCAATGCTTTCGATATATTAAAAAGCAAAAATGAAAAATGGAGGCTAAGTTCAGTCAATTTTTTCCAACTAAATTTTCCGAACGGGTCAATTTGACCTACATGCTTGAGTGATCATCATGTCGTTCTGAAAGATGCTGTTCCCCTCCTATTCTGTAGGTGGCACTAAGGTTTATTACAATATGGCAGTAACTAATAAAATCTGATTATTTCAGCTAGCATAGCTGTATCCATTTTTAAGGTAAGTTATATCCCCGTTTCTTTCTTTTTTTACCGGCAGCTTTCAAATTACCTGCAGCAACATTTGATTCCTTATTCATGTTCTTGTAAATGTCCACTAATTGAAAAAAACTCACCAACTGAATCAAGATGGTGAAAAAAAACTAACCAAATGATACCAAATGGAAAAAAAATATTAACATCAACAATGGATAAACCTCCCTTAATTTTGTCTTACACTTCTTTTTTGCACATACCAGCAAAGACTATTCAGATGAGACTTTTAATGCAATTCAATGCACCAAGCTTTGATTCAGTAGTAGAGGGTGTGTTCTGTATGTGCATGTGAATGAAAGGTGTTTGGATAGAAGTGAAAATACCAACCAATAACACTGATCAAGTAAGCTAGTATTATACGCCAGCACTTCATTGATTGATGATATGTCAAGCCAATTATCAATTACGGTGGTACTGAAAATGAAGTTCATTAGAATATTGTAGGTATTGGTTCAGCTCAGAGTTGTAATCTGAATCCAGCATTGATTCTGAAGTAACTTTAATGAGAATAGTGTTATTGATTATTTAATAACCGTGACTGTACCTTCGGGAGGGATCTATTGATTGTGCATACATTTGAAAGAAAGAAAAAAGCCCAAAGAGTCTGTCACCAGGAACAGATCTCGATGAGGAATGAAACAAAAACTAATGGAATGAATTTGGATAGATTAAAAAATCCAAACTAAGGGCATGGATTAATAATAAAGGGAACTTTAATATGAGAAAATGTGAAATGTGATAATCCAATGAAGTAGATGAATATTGCACATCAAATTCCAAAGCAAGTTAATGTAACTAATAGAAAACAGTTTCAAAGTAATTTTCCTCAATCTGGATACTGAAGCACAATACAAGTAAATAGCTAATCTCAATGTTTCCTCTTTCTCTGGGGAGTGTCCCTACCCATCAGAACATAACTATTTTAATTTTAACCAGTTGTTTGGTGGATAATTTGTGTCCACTGTTTTACTAATGTTAGACTATTAGACTAGTCATTTATTGTTCCTATTTTAGAGATAAAAGGGTTACAATTAAATTACACTGATAGCTGACATTGACATTTTATGTGCATTTAGGACAGTAAAGCAACAGAAAAGGCATAAGTCTCAGTGCAATACACATTTTAAACAGTGTATACAAGCAGTGGTACTGCAAAAAAAAAAAATGGCGGTTGAATGAGTGCAGTGACATTTTCTTTTATGGATGCCATGGACGGTTCTATTGATTCAAACTGCAAAATAAAATCTTGTATTTGCACTCTACTCAAGATCATTATCAAAACAGAATAGGCTCATTTTCAGCTCAAGCAGCAAACAGCAATTAAGATAAAACTCACCTTGATTTTCCTAATTAAGCCTTGAAGATCAGGAAAACATTTTTGATCTTGACCTCAGTAAGAAATGAGAACCTATGTTGTTTCTTTTCCACTTTCACTAGCTCAGTTTCAGAGAGCAGAGAACCAGAAACTACTGTATGAATGCAATTAATGTCAAGGAAGTTAAAAGCAGTTCAACATTTCCTTTTCCCACTGGACACAAAACAAATAGTGTACTGCCAGAGAGAAATAAATAATCCACAGATACGCTCACATAATCACACAAAACTGGAGATTTTCATGCATGCCAGATCCACCACACCAGCATCTATCGAAACTCAGACACAATCTGCTTCTTCCTCTGGTCGTTGAATCGGTGGAGGCTGGCGTCTGTGGATCTCACTCTGCTTTGTCTGTCCTTCCTTCCTTTCCTCAGTCTCTCCTTTGGTCTCTTGAGGTCTCCCTGATTTGTTGGAATTTAGATGTTTCTGGGGTGGGTGAAGAACTCTGGTTGGTGGCCCGGTGGGTGGTGTCTGGTCAGTGCTGGATTTCACTTTCCTTTCTTTTCTTTGGTCCTTCCTCGGGTCTCCTGACGGCCTCACGACTCTGGCTGGAAGTGTTCGGTTTAGGTGAACGGTATGGGATTTTTTTTATAGGTTTTAGGTGAACTAATGAATACACACTCACACGCACGCACATGCACATACACATTCTCACCCACATACAAAAAAAAAAAAAAAAAAAAAATCACACAAAACTGTTACTGGTGTTTGCGTTTTTATTACCTTGACATACTGTAGAATATTACGGAAGCATGGAACTGCCAATGTGGAATAAACACTTTTAGCTGATAAATACGTTTAAACGGATTTGCATGGACGTGCGAATGTATTTATACATGTTTGTATGTATTTGCAAGTATGTTCAAAAACACTTGCAAATACACTGGAACATACTTGCAAATATGTTTAAAAGTACTTGCAAATACGTTCAAATGTACTTGTTGGCTAAGCACAAGTAACAAAATGCTTTTTTTTAAACATTATTTATTTTATCATTTTGCCTACATCATACCCATATGTTCAAAAACAATGAAACATTGTTTTTCATAATTTTTTGCATTTATTATTATGTCTGCAATGCATGATTCCCTTTCATAATTTTTGAACACTCACACAAAACAGTCATATTTGTACCTTATTATTTCACATCTCTCCCTGTCATATTATCCACTCTCCTTCCTTTTCTTTTGATTCAGAAAGAAATCATGTGCCGTTCCTGTCAATACGATAGCTACCCACGCTCAACGCTATATATAGCGCGTTTTAACGTCTTCCCACAAGCCCCCCTACCACCCAATTCCCCAACTGCTTCTTATCCTCTACCTCCTCCACCTCTACTATTCAGCTTGCCATCAATAACGAGCCAATCTAATGTGCTCATGACTAGGAGATGAAGAAGTTTTGAAGAATAGACAATTAGCTGCAAGTGAATAGTAATGGTACAGTAGAAACGAGAAGAGAAGAGGGAAAATGTTTTTTCATTCAGATTACAACAGATGCTTTGATTCTCATACTTGAAATCACTCACTATTTTCACAATCAAATTGATTAACTGCTTGATGAGAAAACTGATATGTTGTCTCAAACACTCCTTTGAATGAATGACTATATCTGCTCTGATGGACACAACTGTTCTAGAAGGGATGAAAATGTGTTGTGTTTTCTGTTAATAAGCAGATATTTTAACATCTTTCTTTCTTTGTTAAAACAAATAATGAATCTGGCACATGTGAAATTGCCTAAAAAAAGCAGAGAAACTAGTGTGCAATTTAATTTGATTGATAATCAGAAATAACCACAAACAACGTTGCATTTGTAATGTGCCCACGAGTCAGCATTGATCAGAAAAAGGCGTCGCTCACAATGCAGTGAAAATAACCCAGAGAGCCAATTCACAGATGTATTTGCATCAATGATCAGACCCAAGATAATGTGTGCAGTTGAGCTGAGAAACATTTAATTGGTAATGCCGAGCTTTTCAAATGGAAAATTTAACATGACAATGACATCAACATGCCAAATATCAGAGCCTAAAAGCTAAATATCACAACAATAACTGGTCTTTTTCAAATTCACTATTGCCTATATTTTAAAAGTACCTAAATCATTCAATCGTCCCATATGCCCGCCGGGGTCCCGGTGGGGTGGGTGGGGGTTTGGTGGGCGGGTGCGCCTCCTGCCCCCGCCCGGTTGGGGAGGGCCCCGCTGGTTGCTCCTCTTAACTCACTGCACTAGTTTTGCACAATACACTTTTACAGACATATAGGGAACATAACACACTTTGGGGGGGTGGGGGAGGGTGGAAACACCGTCTTCGCCCTACAACTCCCCTCCAATTTTAATGCACCACACAAGGTGAACGGTATGGGATTTTTTAATAGGTTTTTGGTGAACTAACAAATACACACACACTCACACACACGCACGCACGCACATACACGTACAAAAAGTACCTAAATCATTCAAATCGAACAATATATATAATTATTTTTGTTTCACCACTTGTGTATAACTCCACGTCATTACATTGCACAAAAGTTTCTGTTAAGAAAAAGTTCTATATTTAATGTGAGAACTCTTGAACTCTCAATAATGAATGCAGAACTTGTCTTCCTGTGTTTGTTTGTGCATGAATGCATGCTGTTTTATTATTGATGTATATAGGAAGACCTTCATTTTGCAGAATCTTTTATTTTTGATTATATCCCAAATCTGAGCTGTTGCTGAAAATGTGTGCTTGCCTGTATGGTTATAGCATTAGGTTATCGGTGACGTGGACTATTCAAAGTCAAATGTTGTTCATTGGAGCTGGTTGACAGTCTATTTTGTTGCAAATACTCAAATTGTTCTTTACAACTTAAGGGTGAGTTTCAGAGATAAGCACATTTATTGTTTGATCGCCTTAACAAAGCACATCCAAAAGATGGTTTGCAGAACTATTTACTTTACTTGAATTTGTCCATATTTTACAAATTATGACTGCAAACATTGGGTGGGTTTCCATCCACCTATTTTTATTCAAATTTTCAAGAATTGCGAAAAAGAAACTGATGGAAATTCGAAAAAAGGCTCAAAATTCGCCCAAAAGTTTTTACGCTTGGAGGGGGTGGTTTTTGAAGCGTATCGAAAAAAGGAAAATGCACATTTTGGCGATGGAAACAGTTTTTGCGATTAACCGACTACAAGACGGGATCTACGTCGCACGTTTTGACCAATACTACGTCACACGCACGTTTGTAGTCACAATAAATGGCGGCTGATAAAGTAAGATATGTTTGGGGAAATGAAGAAACACGATTCTGTTTGTAATTAATTCAAGAAAAAAAACAATAATACAATTTTAGATGGCTTTATTAACATCACCTCTCAATGTAACGACACACTTCACTTACATGCAGGAGGGACGCCAACAAGACAAACTACTTCCGTTCAGTCCGTCAAAACCAACATTCCCACCTGGAACTCCCCATTGTCCCAAAGTTCCGTCACTACAACGTCATCTCGCGCCGCATATTTGCAAAAGAAGAGCTGATGGAAACGGGCATAAGTCGCATGTCCGTTTTGTGCATTTTTACAAAATTTGTGTGAAAATTCCGAAACATTTGGATGAAAACCTGACTATTCATGTATTTTACTGGTATTTCATGTGATAGAACCAAGGTCTAAGATCAAAGGTCAAAGCTCCAAAAGATCAACTGAACCCTGTATGAGCAAGCTTTAGGCAATGAAGGCGAGGAAAACCTCCACCTAAGGAAGTAACCCTTATATGCATGATCTACAAACACCAACACTTTTCAATGAGTTGAGCATGTAAACGTAAAGAAATGGCTCTCATTTTGATTAAAAAATAAGATTTTTATTATATTGTGGTTATAATTATGTGTCACTTTGTATTGGTGAGACGGTGCTGATCAACTGGAATTGTTCATCAGGGGGAGTGGGTTGATTTCTCACCCTGCATTTCTACTTGGATGGACAATAATATGGGTCCTCAATTGGGTCCTGATCTGAGATGTCACATCCTGAATCATGAGACCATGATAGGCTCTTTCTCCTCCAGGATCATTTGTGCAGCAAGTTCTAAAATGATCCTAGAAGTTATATTCTGGAATGAGATGTTTTAATTGGCACACAAAACTGTGAGTTAATGTGTAGCTTCATAAGTACATGCACAAACAGGACTGTTTTAATTGTATAAGCAATGATAATGTTATGGTGATTATAAGTAGCAGTATTGATGTTATTAGTAGTAATAAAATAATTGTAGAAGTGTTGCTGTTTTTGCCTAGACTTCTGGAAGCACAGGAAGCTGCTACTGGGGGATGTAAATGTTTAATTAAAAATCTTAACTAAGGGCTTGATCATTACAGTAAAATGTATTTACAGTGTGTAGTATAAGTGTCACTGCCCATCATCACAGAGAGAGAAATCTGAGATGAAAAACTCATATGAACTATTACTGTTCAGTATTTTAGCTGGAAACCCTGTTACAGTCAAACGTAAACAGAAAATTAGCAAGAATATCGGTGAGTAGGCAATGTGACAAAATACTCTTTCAATTTTCAGATGATGGTCAGAACAGTGTATCATATTTTTTAGAACTTTACTCTGCATTAAAAATACTGGATGTGTTCATGTGGCTTCATGGTGGTGTTTGTTTACTAAAAGTGCTTATTTATACTGTTAATGGAATACACACGTTGACTAATTGGATCATTTCTCAAGGCAACTGATTGCACTGTTTTTTGTTGGGGTTTTTTGGTGAAAAGGGGTCTGAATATATTATCTGTGCTTATGATGTGTAAATTACAGCTGTGTGTGTATTTGCTTTGGCTTTTAACCTGTGCTTTTCATCTTTTGCAAGGTCATTGTAATGTTAGCTTAGGAAATGAAGCGGCAATGAGAACGTGATGCATAAAGGATTAAAAATTACATAACACAGTGCTAGCCCTTTAAAAAAAGACACTGACTTACTGGAAGTCAATTCACAACACAAAGCACATAAATAAATAATATTAATTAAAAAAAGAAAAAGCAAACAGCACTTGTGAATTCAAGGTTCCTCAGTAGTTACACCTGTGAGAGGAATCCCAGTTTCAGTGGAGGACTTCTGTCCAATATCTCTAGCTAAATTATATTGTGTTCATCCTAGCAACGAAGGATTCGCATGTAAAGATCCTGTATACTGCATATTGAATAGTTAAAACACATGCCTCTAAGTGGCATACACAAATAGGCATGAGTGTTTTCACAAACGCAATTTTAAGTGCTGCAATATTTCGTTTAACGTCTCTTCAAATGTTGCTTGTGCCCTTAATGTATGTGCAGTGAGCGTATAAATGTGAAACGGTCACGTCTTGAATGAATTGAAAGTGTCTAACCACATCGACATTGCCGTGGACGTAACTATATGGACACTATGGGCAGATATAAATAAATAATTGCTCTGTGTGCATGTGACCCTGTTTAAAATTGAATGTGTCAAGGCCAATGAAACATGCATGCATTGCCATGACTTGCATGTGAAGAGAAAAAAAGAAGAAGAAAAGATGGGGTCAAACAGGTAAAAACATCAAATGCAGATGAACACTTTCATTACTGCACTTCATTCTTCTGTAGGATCACTACTAGTTTGTATATTCTATATACCAAAATATGATATATTTATATGATCCCATATCAAATTGAATGGGAGTGTTATGCAGGGCATGAATTAACGAAAATGTTTCACATTATTTAGACGTTTCCCAGTACGCAGGAGTTGTAAAAACAAAAAGCACTTGCATTCCATTATGTTATTTATAGGAATGTGACAATATCCAAACGTCAAAATATAATGATCATGATATGAACCTTACAGTATGATAATTATTGCTATATTGCGAGGAGGTTTATGTCGTTCACAATGCTGTGTTTGGCTGAAGCAAGAGAAAAGTCATGTTTTTTGATGGAGATGTTGCAAAATATTTGCTGGTATGACTGATTTAAGGGAGCGATAACCGCTATGAGCAGTTGAATGTAGATGTCTCTTCTATGCAATGCGATATTGCCGTAATCGATACGTCCCTATTATTTAATGTCTAGTATTTTTACAGTAATTATTATATTTTATACATCAGTATTCCTAGATCTTTGCCTTTCTAATCAACAACACAATGACTCCAACAACACAACCAGTAAAGTTTGAGTTGTGATACATTATTTTTGCATTCTCTTTTTACAAATAATGTATGATCATGATGTTATGGGAATCTCAGCTGAGCGTGGTTCCATTTGTCAAGCGCATATTGTACAGTGAAGCGATTATCATGTTTGTTTCCATGCATAATAGAGTGCAACAAAATGGCAAGAGACTTGTGTGTGATAAAACCTACAGTTGTCACCCCATTTATGCCAGTGACAAGCAGAACAATTAAATGCTCTTAGATGACAGAAGGTACATAATTAACCTGTGTATCCACACTGTGCGACATTTTTGTTTGGGTCAGACGTGCCCTGAGATTTTTTCTAATGTAAAATATGCCTTGGCTCAAAGGTTGTGAAACGGTGACTTGCTTTTTTATTTTTCTGTCGTGTCGTATATTCTTAAAACAAAATGTTATTTGACTTATTTGAATGACTTAAAAGGAAAAAAAAACGATATGCGGTATGCTTAAGGTTCTACAATAGCAGATAAGAATGTTTTATGAAAAAATAGAGAGAGAAGAGGTATTTTTGTTATACCATCTCTATTTAGTGTGTAGCCCCACAGGTATGCCTGACATCTAAGTACAGACAAGACTCCTGTGCCAAATAATACAGTCTGTTTTATTATAGCATTCACAAATGAGACAGTGTTGTTGGTGAGAAAAACAGTTGCACTCTGCCCTGAGGTGTGCAGATGACCCATATAACCTTGTGGCTGCAGGTTGGACGCATGACCGTCTGGGAAGTAGCTTTCTTATTAGAGTGGAGGAATGATGAAGTTCAGAAATAATTATGTTAAAAAGTAGAACAGGGGCATATTTAAGTAGAACTACATTAAACTGATAACCAAAGACCTTTGTTAAGATTTCAAAGTACTGATCACTCGTTTTTTTTTTCCACAGTAGAGGGTTTGGGTTATGATGACTAAATTCCCCCTTTGGTCACAGACTTTTATTTGGGTCAGAAAAAGGCAAGGGAGGAAAGGATGAAATTGAAGCAGTGGGGTCAATGAAATGAATTCCAACACAGAAAACCACATATAAATGTTAGCAAGAAATCAACAAACCAAAATGCCTGCGCAGATACATTTGAGGTAAAGTGTCAGCCAGTTAATAACACAGCTGATTGAAATTTTAATTGAAAGTTAATGTTTCACGTTGACCAAACTTCATTTTCTTGCAGTGCAAACACCTCTTGATCAATCGGAAATCTAAAATTACCCCCCCCCCCCCATTATAAAATAAATATAAAATTAAAATAAAATAAAACAATTCGCGGTCGAAGCATATCTGGGCTTCTGTGACATCACGTGAAAAGGCTTGGTTTCAAATCAGGCTGGCCTTGCTTGCTTGTGGGCTATACACTATCTTAATCTCTGAGAAATGGGATGCACCGTCGTTGTCATGAACAACCGAGGGCGGGCGAAAATATTGGCAGCATGAAGCTCGTTAACCCGTAAAAATCCATGAATTAGCCGCACCAATGCTTAAGCCGCAGGGTTCAAATTTTGAGTGGAAAAAAGTAGCAGTTTATAGTCTGGAAAATACGGTAATCTGCTATATATGAACAAATGCAACACGTTTAATAATGGGAAGTATCTGAAATTGTGTACCCACAAAAAAAAAAATTCTGAAGACTGTTTACATCCTCATTTGTGATCCAAGCAAGTCATTTATTTTACGAAAGTAACCAAAGTATGAAAGTTGGATTTTGATGATGCAATTCCACCCAAAATATAAGCAGCACATTTTCAAATAACATATATAATCTTGGATAATGTTGGGCTCTCGTGCAATTTCACCTGAGCTGAGCATATATGACATTGACTGCAGGTTGTTGAACTGAAAGTCGTAATAACTGCACTTGCTGTTCTTGAGAATGAAACTTCATCGTCGTTGCTCAGTCTTTTCGACTCTGTGTTCAAACTGATCATAATAGGATTACACAGAGCCATAGTTCAGTTCATTATTAAGTGCCCTGCAGCTAAAAGACATTTCACAAGTTTCAATGTCGTGTCTCACCGTGCCTCATAGGACAAAAGTAACATACTGATGCAAGCCATGGGAGGAGTTACGTTCAACAGAGATAATGATTATGTGTGAGAAAAATTTATGGATATTTCATAGCTTACCTTAATACATTTTTAAACATTCTTAAAGGATCTTTGTGCAGTTTGTCACTTTTTTTACTCGCGACTGCCAACTCTGGCCCAAAGCATAACTGCGGCACCCGTGTCAGGCTCGTTCATGGTGCGCGTGTGCGTGTTCTTAGAGTGACAACCACATGACTTTAAATGAGGTAAGAAATACTCCGCCCCTCCCTTCCCCTAAGGAACTGTGGAGTGTGCGGTCCCACTCTACTATAAAGGGATAGATAAAAGATGACAGGTGCAGTCAGCGTAAAACAATCAGGGCTCTTCGTACTCATCTGGGCATTGGTGGAACATACATTATGTAGAAAAAAATGTAATATGACCTTTTTAATGGCACAATGTCCTTTTAATTTTTATAATGTTTGTAGCATAGTGTAGCTTTAACTTACAGTGTTACGTGATAGGGCCTACTAATGTTTGGGGATTTGTTTTGGGTGATATATGCCACATGGCTACATTAACCGAAAAGAGTGTTGTTGAATGTACAAATTGTCGTTATAACAGCATTTGGATGTTTGTGTTGGTTGATTTGTCAATGCTCTTCAGTGAAATGCTGCCTCCACAGAAGGCTTTCGTTGTCTTTAAGATAAGGACATTTAACTTTGTTCCATGCTCTGGTCTTGGCTTCTTCTCGTACAGGCAACAGACAGCCTCCGGTAACACTCGCCACTCAGCAAAGTAGAAGAGGAGACAATAGGTTATTTTTCCAGCTCTATCATCGTCATCACAGCTTTCCTCTTTGGCTTGTTTTCACAAGACTGAGAAAAATACCCCAAAACATGAAACAAAAGCAAAATGAATGTTGAAAGCTTTGTGAGCTCATGTCTTAAGTCTTTGCGCAAGTCTTCCAAGATTTAGCAGATGACAGTTTTAACTAATTCATTTTCACTCTCGCTGTTTGTTCTGATCATATTGCATTTCCATTGTTTAGTTATAATTACATTGTTACAAACGTACATACCCAAATCTTGGCCTGTAGACAACATCAAAAAGTTTCACCACTTCTCAATTCACCTGCCTGCTTGCGTTTGACAAGCGCGGAATATATTCTTGTAAACAAAAGTATCAATTTATTTTGTGCAAGAACTGAACTGATGTTGACCCCTCTGTGATTTCCAGTACATTTGTAATGGCGCGTGTAATCGTCTGTTCCTGTTTGTGCACTCTTCATTGCCTGGATCTACTGCGTGTGCATCTAAGTGTGCGTGCGTGTGCACGTATGTGTGCGTGTCTGCTCTAGTTATCGGGGACAATCATTCTTTGGAGTCAAAGACAGTAATATCACGTCTCGGTGTGTCACTCGCATACACACAAGGACACACTACGTTGCAGAGCCCCTTCTCAGTTCATGGCGTAATGAGGACAAAATCAAGAGTCAAGCTGTGAATTTAGGAAACAAGATGCAGATGAATTGAGGTCTTGCCAAGACTGGGAAGCTATCAAGCTGTTCTGTTTATTGCTGGCGAATCCTACTCGCGTATACATGGCTGTCCCAGCTATCCACTGTTGCATCACATTTTTTTTGCATATTTCAAGTTAGCAGGGAGCTTGTACACCAACACCATCGCAAGAATGAGTCTTAAATAGCTATTGACATAGTTGTGCATCACACCTAACAAGAGCAGTCTCTTTCTGAGCCTTTACAGCGTGGAGAAAATGTTTCATGGGCCTCTTGCCTCTTGGATCAATACTGGGAATGGGTGTGTGATCAATAACCAATTTGATTATAATGAATATGGGATACAGCTGGGAGCAAGTGTGATCAACAAATGCACACACAACTGAATATGTGGTTTTGTCACCGGTGTTTTTAATAAAAGTGGGTGTGGGGACTACAGGTGTAAATAAACTGTTTCTTCTTTACTCATGTGTTTAAAGGAGGACGGTGGAAGCATATTATGGATTTATTTTATTTATTTTTTTATGAGAAGGGGCCTGTTTATTTTGTTGCATGGCTACAGTCTACAATAAACCAACATTTCTGCAGTTGATAAAAAAAAAAAACAACAACAACAAAAAAACATTGGACTAATCACTAAACCTTGATGAGACAAAAACATTTTTTAAAAACATAAATACAAATAGGATTAGATATAATGCACCATATATTAAACAGAGGGCTCAAGATTCAATCTCAAGACAATTTAAAGACTGATTCCGTGTCATATGGAGCAGAAGGGACAACTATTGAGAGTAAACAATATGTTGTGGTAATATTCATTCTTGCTTGCATATTTCTCGAAGCCAGATGGCCCTTATTTTTTTTGTTGTTGTTTCATTTAGAAAATAGACAGTTTAGGTTATACTTTTCTTATACAGTCTAGCCTCTTTAGAAAATCACAAAGTCCAACCACTGATGAGCTCTTAACTGCTCACGTTGCACTAGACTTGCACTTGCCACGGAAAGTGTTTGGCACTCTGTTGAGCCTACTTTAGTAAAACATGTTTTAATTGGTTGTTTAGAGATGTAGGGCCCTATTTTTGTTCCCAGCACAAGTTTTCTTTCTTTTGGTACTTTCAGACGGGCGCAGTTAGAAAGGGTGTTTGCACCACTGACTACGATTACATGCAGGCAATATTCGGGTTAGAATTTGGATTTCTGGAACAATCAGAATAACACGTTTACATGCGCAAGTTGAAAGAGTTAGCCCCGTATACATGGTGTTTGGAATAACCCTATGTAAGGGGGGCGAAGCACGGACGACATCATGGCAGAAATAGACGTAATTTCCGGTTCTAACTTTAAACGGTAATTAAAATACATTATATTCATGTCACTCACGCTAAATAAAGTAGTCGGTTGCCTACTCCCTCCAGAAGTGTGGTACGGGCCAGAAGCACAGACTTAATCGTTTGGATAAGGCAGAACTATGTGTGTGTCATCTAATGTTCATACACGGACGTGTATTGTTAAACACTGCAAGCTGGAAATAAACATTGTTTAAGCATTATGAGTGATGTCACGTCTGTCTCGCATGAATAGTTAAAGTGTCACACACTATAGCATTTTCGCCATAGAGACACAATATAACGGAGAAATCAATGTATTCGAAAAGCGATTGCTTCTTTATACACTCATTGTCTTTGGACAATGGACGGATCGCACCTTGAATCAAGGATCGCCTTCATGACATTGACCATTCAGCTTCACGTGCATCAGCCCCTGGTTTAGAGTTTGACTACTGTTGTGTACCTGGCACATGTCCAATTCTAGTGTCTAAGAGGACTTCAACTATGCATCAACGATACGATGAAGTGTACCTGGCTGTAGCATCTGCTGCAGTCAAGGGGTCTTCTCCAGCAGGTGACAGCACTGCAGCCCCCCTTAGTCCCTATTCTTATCTGACTGCAATAATGAGCATGAGAACTCTTAGCCCAGGCATGGTGACTCACAATTTGACAGTTCTGGTTTTTCTTTTACTAATAATGAGTTCTGACATCCAAACTCTGTTTATAGCTGCACCATCAGTATTTATAGTATAATGAAGCATCCCAGCTTGTTGAAACTGATGACAGTTGGAGGCTTTTCTCTACATCTGACACCTACATACAGAATTATCACACAAATAATTGGATGACTTTTTAGATGATATTATAGATCCTAGTAGTGTCACAGCATGTTTTTTTTCATTCACACCTTGTAGGCTGTGATCATCAAAGTTTGTTTGTAAAAATAGCAGGCTTCCCCATTGTTGGAATAACTGATGGGACCTTTGTGCAAGTTGTATTGTAAGGATTGTTTAAATTTTTGCTTCAATTGTTTTTCGGTGATGATGAAAACAATTCCAATTTTCCTTCTAGTTTGGGCTTGGGTTTCTCAACTAATTCACTAATAAAAGTGAGGGCACATGCAAACATTACATTAAGTCTCAACGATAACTTTTTTTTTCTGTAGGAATCAATTATAAACCACAATTCGCTAACTACAGGAAAGTGACTTTGCTCCAACTGGTCCTTCTATTGACAAAAGGGGTTGTCTACCTCTGCTATGTTCGGCGAATTGTTTACCAATAAATGCACACAAAATAAATAAATAATTTTTTAAAAAATCTGCTCTTTAACCACTTTCCATGAATCTTACTAGGGCTTCTTATTTAGTTATGTGCATTTAGGGTACAGAACTGTTGCCGAGTATTCAGGCACTGACTGGGGCTCAAACTCGACAATCTGCATGAAAGGCAGAAGCTCGTTCCGCTACACTGCTCGTGCTACTGTGTGTATGAGTATTTTAATGACACAACGCTTTGATTGTATGTCCCCATGCTGAGTCATTCTTACTTATAAGGACCCTCAAGCTTTAGTTCCTTTTTGTCTCACCAGGAGCAGAGACCACTTCTGTTTTCCTTCATTCATTCAGAGGACGATCACAGCAGACAGAAAGTGGCTCACACATTCTTTTAATGACCATACCTCTCACAAATGAATAAAGACTACCGCAGCTAAAAGAAAGACATGCCCTTAAAATCACATTTTATAAAGGAGAATAGTTTGGACTTCAAATCAATGAACAATTTCTTGCTTTAACTTTTTGACTTCATGTTTTGAAATCCACGAATAAGCACCCCTCCCAAAAAAGTGAAAAGTTGAGTCAAAGGTTGGAACCGTGAGGCTGTGAAAAATATGTGGAAGCAGATAATACAAACTCACAATGTTAGTCAGAGATGATAACATATGCGGGTCATGACTCCAGTAATCTGTGAATCTGTCTCTTCTTTTTTGTTACTTATTGTACTTGACGCAACTGCTTGTCTCAGTCGGATTCCGCATTGTCCGACTGGATGAACTGGTGACTAATTGACTGGCTAACTAGTCGTAGACTGCTGATCTGCTGTCTGCTTGGCTTTGTTCTGGCTCAATGGACAATAGATGACGAATGCCGAATACTCATGGAGGCATGGATTAATGGATAATTAGAAATTAAAGGCATTGCAAATCAGCAAATTGAGCAAATGATTGAATATATCCAGTGTCTTCTGGTATCTAATGATGTTATCTTGATCCTTTGTAAATGTGAAATGAGAAATGATTACATTAAAAGACTGAAAAAGTAGACTTTGAGTGAAACGAGTAAAGCAAATCTTGAGGCGGATAATTTAAAACATTATTATAATTTTACATGGATTATAAAATGCAATTAAATGTTGAATGCTGGTCAACTAAAATTCTGATCAAATTTTTCTGACTTACTAAAAAGGTAATTGAAATTGAGTTACTGTAATGTATGTTCCTGGGTGAACTGTTATCATCAATAAACCTTTATTTATGGTTCTGTTTTATTATATTTTATTGTATTGTTTTGAGTCCATCTACGTTCTGAAAATATTGTATGTAAAAAAAAAAAAGGTTTACATATACGTATATTTAAAAGGAAGTGCACTTCCCTTTAACTCTGATGGGCAAATATTATGCTGAGGATTACTGCATAATGGTCTTAACATTAAGACTGAAGAGGACAGAACTAGAGGACAGAACTAGAGGACAAAAAGGGGAAAAAGTCATCTTACAAGCAAAGGAGAGTGGCACATATTTCCATTGCTGACATTTCCTGACCAAGTATCCAATACTCTCCCATGTCCTTTTTCTCTCAGTGTAATTCCTGTCCGTGCACCTGTCCACGCCTGATTTTACAGGATTATCAACCATCCAGGCTCAGTGAAATCATCCAGACAGGTAGATAGAAGTGTATCCGCTTATCTGGGAAAGTATACCTCTGTCCTTATGTGGCCTAAAGGACTGTGGTTAACTAATGCAGCTTTACTCCTTCAATCTAACACAATAAAAAAAGTAAACAATGAACTGCAGTAGTTGGGTTTGCAGAATGTCAGTCAACTGCAACAGCAAACTATTTCTATTTGCTGGAAGGTGATTGTGACATTCAAGGACAAGAACAAAATAGCTTGGAAAATACTTTTACTGAGGCAGGACACATTAGCATCTATGTGTTTATGATCTCCCCTCTGCAGTAAATGGCAGTAGGTTTCTTAAAAGAGAAAAAAAGATTGGCTGTAACCGTCCAAGCAGCAGAAGTGAATTATCATCTTGAGTCTTCTCCTGTTTGACAATATTTACAATGTCACCATATAAATATGGCTGTAGAAAGTCTAATTCTGGTGATTGTTTTTACACAAAGTCATACTTTATTGTGTTTTTACACCATCTATCTTCTTTTGTGTTTATTATAAAAGAATGTATTAATGTATACAGTAATGGTATAGGATACATTATTAACATTAAAATTTGGGAATTAGGCAAACCTCAACAACAAATATGTTTTTGTACTTAAATGTTCAAAGTGGTGATTAGCATGCATTGATGGGACCACATTTTCAGTTGCTACATTCACTTCTGAGTACATTTAAATATGTTGCTAACTTTGTAGTTTGTTCTGTGACAAGAAACAACTCTACAAATCAGTCGAGAGGGTTATATTTCCATTCGTATACCCTCCTGTGTCTCAATATTGTCTAGTAATTTTGATGTCGTATGAACACACTCTGACATTAATTGTCACCAGAATAATCAAATGGATAAGAAAACTGCCTAATGATGCTTGAAGCAGCTACATTGTAAATTGTCTCGTCACACACACTTACCTAGGCATAGTCAAGTACTGAGGAACTGGTGAGTAACCACAGTATTTTTTTATGTCAACTATATTGTCCAACAATACAGTTGGTGTGAATGTGAGTGTGAATTGCCTAGATTTGCCCTGCAATTGACTGGCGACCAGTCCAGGGCGTATAACCCACCTATTAGCTAAATTCAGCTCAGATAGGCTCCACCTCAGTAACAATTTAAATCCGGCAAAGCTCGCGCAAACAGCTGGATGGATATTAAATGTGCTGTTAAAATGTGTTAATGTTGTTTTGAATTTAGTTTAATTAACTGCAAATTACAACCACAATGAAAAAGACAATATTCAGTCAATATTTGTGATCCAACAATAGGCATCATTTTCTTTGTAAATAACTTTCACATCTCATATAAGGACACAGTTCAGTGCATTTATAAAATATTGGAGGCTTTATGTCAGAAGGTAAAAAAAAGTCAAGATGAGGAGGTCAGGTAGGTGAATGAGAGTAAATTGTGTCTGCCTGCCACGACTCACAGTGACACATTTTCATCCCTAGTCTGACTTAGCATCAATTTTAGGATGGCAAGGTTGGCACACTAGTTTCATTCTCTCTTAAATATTACAACACTCACAAATCTAGCATGCCATGATGTCTGCTTAGAATGCAATCTTTCATTAGTTAGTCAATAGCTACATTTTCATTGAAATATACCGTAAGTATTGCAAGTTATAATAAATAATATCTTGAGTCTTAACAGTTTTATTTTGTGTGATTTTGACCACAATTGTTATTAGTTCATCAAATATTCATTTTCAAAATAATTTCTATTGCTAACAAAAGCTCAAACCGTCCTGTGCTGGCCTGTGCTTTTGTGATTAAACTGTGCAAATATCTGGGTCACTTTACACACGGATGTTTTCCAGTGGGGATTCTTTGAAATGAGTGAGGAGAGAGCAGATCGAGGCCGAGGGCTGAATAAACAACTGAACCGTTTTCCTAAGCGCTTTAACATTAACAGAGTCACTCTCTGCGATTAAAATGAAAACCATTCAAATGTGTTCATTACGGCCACGCTATTGTGCGATTTCTTTTGAGCTCTCCCTTCTATCTGGCAACACGCACACACACATTTTCAGGCTGTATTGTTAAAATACATAGTGCCATGTCAGCAATAGTGATATGTTATTAACTGGAAGAAGAATGCCTGTTGGCATCTAGCCATGACAGTGTGTTTGCTTAGGTTCGATAGTTGCTTGTAACAAGACTGCTGACGTAAAGTCCACAACAAGCTGCATGATAGTGTGTGTGCGCGCATGTGACACCTGCGGTTTGAATAATCTAGGTGTTCTGGCAGAGCTATGTTGAATCAAATGACATTATTAAAATGGACTGATGAAGCACGTGGACAGACATCAAATCAAATTAGAGGGGAGGGTGGCGAGGGGGGAGCGTGATGGGGAAGTTGCGAGGAGTGCACCTGCAGCCAACGGTGAGCATGAGTGATAATGGTTACGGGCTGATCATTACCACTTCCATAAATGTTGAGTACTGCAGTTAGTGTAGGGGCAATCGCCCTTACTGATGTTAATGTTAAGTGCTTCAGTCATGCTAATTCGATTGCCCTGACAGCTATGACAGAAGTCTGGAAGCAGAGAGCGTTTGCCATACGATAAGTGACTGCGCTGACACCGCTTTGGCTCGTTAAAGAGCTCTCCATTTTATTTAATTAACGGTGTTGACGGGGAGTATCATGTTGGCACTCCAGCGTGGCTGCCAAACACTTTCATTAGTGAGAAATCAATGTTATACAGTATACCTGTTGTTAACATTCACAGCCACTGCCCAAGCAAATCTTCATGGTGGGCTTTGTGATTTGATCACATCCAGATTTAGAGGACAGCGGCAGTAGTCGAAGCAACAACATAGGGAATAAAGGGGCTTCATGGCTCAGTGGTAGAGTAGTTGTCTCACCAACCACAGAGGTTGTGGCTTCAATCCTTGTTACCATGTTGACGTGTCATTGAGAAAGTTACTGTTCTTCGAGTGGCTCCTGATGCTGTGTCATCAGTTGGTGAATGTGGAGTCAGTGTGAAGCATGTTGTAGGTGGAAAAGATCTATACAACTGAAAGCCTATTTACCATAAAGAGAAAACCTAAGTATAGACATTGCTATTGCTAGCTGAAGGGGGTGACAGTTTACATCTCAACTACTGCCTAGTGCCCTTGTGCACTGGATGGCAGACATGTCTTAGTTGCACTTTGCCTTATACTACAATGTGAGTGTATATACACTACTCACAAAAAGTTAGGGATATTTCTCTTTCAGGTGAAATTTATGGGGGGGAAATATACACTACAGTAATATCATATCATGAAAGTAGAAGGATGCACTGGTGATTTCCTCATTTCAAACAATTCATTGAAATAAAAGTTAACAACAATGGAAGGTACACCACAAAAAAATGATACGTCTCAATAACTCGTCATGCGCCGTTGAGCATCAGTTACAGCTTGACAACGACGTCTCATGCTGTTCCTAAGTCGACTCATTGTCTGCTGAGGCATGGCATCCCACTCTTCTTGAAGGGCGGCCCTCAAGTCGTTGAGGTTCTGGGGTTCAGAGTTTCCAGCCTCTACACGGCGACTCAGCTGATCCCACAGGTTTTCAGTAGGGTTTAGGTCGGAAGAAAGTGCAGGCCATTCAATTTGAGGTACACACATACATCATGTTAGGAAGTCCATGGTTCTTTGTGGTCCCCAGTAGCACTGATATAAAATGGTGCCCCCCACCCCCCAGCATTAAAATTGCCCATCCCTGGTCTACTGAATCCAAACCCTTTGGGATTATTCTTAAACCATTTACTGTATCACCGAATGAAGAACATCGTTCATGGTGTGGCACAGGACTTGGCATTTTCAAATATTTGAATAACATCAAAAAGTCTCACTTTAAGTATTAAGTGACTTTAGTTACTGTATATACAGCAGTCTTTCCAATAATTAAAATTTCTGTGAAATTGGCAGTAGATCTCAGTTTTATGAAACATGGCATTGCAAGCCTTCATTTTTATTTAGCCGTTTCTGTTTCCTCCGACAGAATACACAAACTGTAATATCTCAACAGGTGGAGCAGAAACATCCCAGTGGGACTCTTTTGCACAGATGGGCTGTCAGTGGAAGAGACTTGAAGTCACATTGACAGCACTTACCACAAACCACTCAACATGCTGAGGTCTTCTGTGGTGCACCCCAAAGAGAGAAATTATCTCAAAGGGTGTCTGGAGTATTCACATGCATGGCCTCCGGAGTCTCATCCATTCAGATTGACAACAGGAAAAAAAGCACGTTAGTAAGGTGACTGACTGACCGCCAGCAAAGCACTGGATGGTGTCCACATTTCACCACTCACAATAGTAAATCATACTTGCTGTTATTACGAGGCTGATGTACCTTTATGACGGCAAGGCAGCTTAGTTTGGTACAAATAGTGTGGTTCTGTTGAAGAGAATGAATAACAGGTTGTAATTGTATGTATCCTTTTGCACCAACATATGTCAGACTCAGGCAGTGGTGTGTGAAGCACTGTCGCTACCTGGGGCGAACAAACGTCTCTGATGCTATCGTTGATAGGGGTGCGGGGTGTACGGACGGAAGAATTTTTTGCCATTCGCTGTTTGATATACATCCACATTGTGATTTATGCCCATCTGTCCAAGATAGATAGATGCCCCTTCAGAAACAATCATCCACGGAGGGTGGTTGGGTTGAGGCGTCAGGGTGAGGCGTTTTCTGGTTGATACACGCGTTTCATGTACTGCCTGACAAAACTGTGTGCGCAGCCCATTGAAACATTTTCGGCACTGGGAACGGGTTGATATCCAGGTCCACAAAATCCTGTGCCCCGCCCTTTCCACGCCCCTGAACTCAGGGCTGAATTTGGCCTGCCATGTCATTTTATGAGCGTATGATTGTCTCAATATATACATCTATTGCATATTATAGACACTATAATTTACAGTTGGTGTACGCAGTCTTGACCACTTCACAGTGGGGTATGAAGAAAAAACTAATTTTTGTTTTCAGAATCATACACAACTCCAGTACTCTATGACGTCGCTCATAAACCATTATTGAATCTATGGTAACTATGTATGAAAAGTAACATAATAAAAAAAAACGGACCTTTACTTTCTGTGTTTAAGTAACATTTACATTCTTATTAATGACCATAAACTATGTGCAGACATTATCCAGTCTATTATCCAGGCGGCAGAGACTGTGAGCGGGCTTAACCCAGATGTGCTGTAAATCTTGACGTTCATCCATGAGGTTGGGGGGTTGGGAAAAAAAATGAGTACAAAATAACGTCTGGTGCTCATTTGAGAACCACACCAAAATGTGTGCACCCTGTGTATGTATTTCTGTGTAAGAGTTTCGTTAAAACCAATAAGGATTAACTGGCCCTCAGAGGGCAACGGTAACTGATGTGGCCCACAATGAAATTCAATTTGACACCCTCGTTTTACACCAACTCAAACTCTGTTTGGGATGTAATGAATCTGTAATAATTTTAGAATACACATTTTCGGAGCAATTTTTGCAATATTGAACTGATGAGAATAAGCATAATGTCCCAATATAATGAGTTTAAGTGGCAAGGCATCTTCTCAATGACCAATTATTAGTTAAATAATGTATTTTCTTGGCAAATTGCTTAAGATATTATTATTATTAATAGGGATGTTCGATACCACTTTTTTCAGACCGATACCGATACCCAAATATTCAGTACTCACCGATACCAAGTGCCGATACCATTAGTACTTTTGATACATAAAATTTCCACACACAAAAAACAAAGACCTTTACATCCCAATTATAGCAAATTTCCTCAAACTTGCTTGACAATGGCAATTATATTCTTTCAATTTGATCATAAAAGTCATTTTGCATAGAGCACACAATAAAATGCATTTCATAAAATTGATAAATAATCAAAAACAAATAATCCAGTGGCCAGGAAAAAAAAGTCCCAATCAAAATATGTGGTTGTACAACTTCCTTTAAAGTAATACAGCAGGGCTGCAACAATAAAGTATTTTAGTATTTGAATACTCGACTGAAAATCGAGTACTGAAGTAATCAGATTAAATGTATTTTTGCTTGGATAAAAAGTAATTAAAGGACAGTGGTACCTCGGAGTTTGAACATAATTTGTTCCTGCGAAGTGTTCAACCTCCGAAACATTTTTCCCCATAGGAAATAATGTAAATGCAATTAATCAGTTTCCAAGCTCCAAAAACAGAACCTTCCTATTTTAATTTCTATTTATGATTTTTACATTTACAGTACAGCTTAGTAGTTAAACAATAAAAATACCTTACCTTACCTACTCAGATTTTTCGTACTCGAGGTACCTGTGGCGGTCAATAAATGCAAAATAACCATTTAAGCCATTAGTTCCTAACCAAAAAACATCCACAAGAGCGGGACCGATAGCAGTATCAATATCCATTGCGAATACCGATATTAATGAAATATGTCTGGTATCGGTACTTAATTTTATTATTACTCTTGAAATTGGTTTTAGTTCATATTTCCCTAATAATCTACATACAATGGTAGCAACCTGAGACCACGAGGCCATTAAACTAGTGAACAGGTGTTTAATCGTCGAGTCGGGACAAAGAGATTTTGACCTTTGCACTCAATATCCATCTCTACACACACACACACACACACACAAATGATGGATAGATATCAACACCAGGTCTCCTTTCGTATTTTTGCCGGTTTTGTGTGCGTGCGTGCACATGTGTGAATATGTGTTGTTGTGTGTGGATGTGCAGGACAGCAAGGCCCAGTAATAAGCAATATGGTTTATTCCAGGATTTCCACCTGTCCACTTCATTAAAATGTCGTGGGTCCCGATGTTATTATCTCCCTGTTGCAGATGTACGCAGTGGCATTTCACACCTGTCGCCTATCATTGTAAATGCATGCTCATTTTATGATTCATTTCCGTGAAGCATGCATTATTTCTATTTATATGTTATTGCTCAATTTGATATATTTAAGAATATTATCTCATAAAATGATCAAAGCAAAAAAACTAAAGTTAGCAGAGGTCTCAGAGTTACTGAATTGATATGCAAACAATTGAGAGTCACAGCATGTTTTTCTCTGCACTCGTAGGCTCATTTAGTGGAGCAATTTTAAAGGAGTGACACAAATGTTTATCTCAAGGTAAACTGAATAACTAATTTATGTGCCTCAACATAGATGTAGCTATAGAACAAGATGATAAGGTCATCAAAAAGCAAGTGGGATGACTGTTGACATCTATCAGATGCATTATTTATTTTTATTTAATAATGCAAGTTTTAACAAAGGAAATTACAATGATCATTATGCACAGATGTTTTCCAGTAGTTGTTTGGAGGGTGCATGACAGTTTGCCGAGCCAGTTAGAGAAGGTGTTTGACTTCGTGTTGGGTACGGGACCGATTGACATGGGTTATTAGCTTATGTTATATATTATGTTCATAACTTTTAAGGACAAAATCTCTAGGTGCAGCCGATGCGTGGAAGAGATCCAGTTTGGTGGTCTCAGTATTCCGTCTCTGCTTTTTGCAGATGATGTGGTTTCATCAATCATCGATCTTCAACTCACATTGGAGAGGTTTGCATCTGAGTGTGAAGTGGTTGTGGTGAGAATGAGTACATCCAATCTGCGGCCGTAGTCATCACTTTGAAAAGGGTAAAGTGCCTTCTCCAGGTCGGGAATGAAATTTTGCCTCAAATGGAGGAGTTCAAATATCTTGAGTCTTGTTCACAAATGATGGAAGAATGAATCGAGAGATTGACATGCGGATCGATGCAGCATCTGCAGTGATGTCATCTCCGCGTTTTGTCTGTTGTGGTAAGGGAGCTGAGCAAAAGTGCACCGTTTCTGAACACAAGCTGTAGTTTGTGACCAAAAGGACAAGATTGTGAATAAAAGTGGCCGAAGTGAGTTGGCTCCGCATGGTGTCCAACATCTATCTCACTTAGAGATAGCGTGAGACGCTTGGTCTTCTGTGAGGATCTCAGTGTCATGGAAGGCAAGGCGGTGTTTTTATAATTTGTGTTTCATACACAACGGTAAGTCATTGTGCTTTCCATGATTAAAAGTACAACATTTAAAAGCATGTAAAAACAAAGTACAGAAATAAAAACCAACCCCAGAAACACTCAGCATGTTCACACGTCTAAATTCCAACTGCACACTTGAGCTTTTGTTGACCCTCAAGCAAACTCTGTTTGTAACTCTATACTTCCATTTCCCTGGAGATTTGCCCGTAAAAAGGGTTTATTTCTGTACATACCATTTAGTTTGGCCTGGATTGACTCTCTATCCCCTCCACAGACTTAAAAGGCAGCTAACACGCCACTGGCTGCTGCAAACGTTTGTTTTCGCCCTTCGATGGTCTACAAATCTCGGAGCTTTGACTTCAATTTTGATTTATGAAGAATGTGTTTGTGCAATTGTCCGTACGTGCAATTTGGTCCGTCTGTCTTGCCTCTTACTACAAGGCAGCTGGGATAGGTTATAGTGGGGATAAGCAGCACACAAAATGGCCAATTATGTTATATTTTATTCTGTTCCGATCCATTCTTATGTACATAATTCCCCCAAATTCAAAGGTGTCAAACTCAAGGCCTTGGGGTCAGATAATTTCTCTGTGGCCTGTTGAAGCCAATCATGTGTGTCTACTTTATGCTCCGGTTTCACACACACACCGTCTGTGGCTCACACTAGAGAAGAGTGTTACTTACACACCCAGTGAGCAGTTTAGTGTATCGGTGTCTTGCTCAAAAACACCAAAGTCATGTGTCCACTGTCCAGGGGATTTTGGGGTTGGATGGTCTTGAACTGGGGTCCCCACTGTGGCAGGTGCCATGAATGCACCCCCCCCCCCCCCACCCTTCCACACACGTAACATTGAGATATTGTAATACCTAACATCTAAATATTAACTTTTCTTCACCAGATATTAGGGCAGATTTTACCATTAGATAGAGCTCAGTCAAAACTTTATGTAGCTGTTTACATTCACTGGTAAAGTATTGCACTGCAGTGCATTTTGTCAGAGTAATAAGATTGTGGTAATATAATTAAAATTTAAACAGGTAACTTAATGAACAGACACAATGCAATATTCAAGGCTCTCGCCTCTCAATCTGGCCAGGAGTTTTTTTAAATTTATTTTTTATCAATATAATATCCCAATAGATCTACATCATCTACGTCATTTAAAAAGAGAGAAAAACTAATTATAATTGGTCAAGGGTTACTTGAAAAGATAAACATCACCAGCACAGTATCGTGTAATTCCCTGTAGATTGCCTACACTGTTCAAACAATGCCAATGTTGATTAAACTAAACTAATTTAAAAAGAGAATGTGCTCCCATTTCTCTGGTTGCTTCTGCCTGTCTCTCCTTTCCCCCCTCATTGAAACAAATAATATTTCAAGCCTTGTAATATTTACTATCAGTCAGGTAGGAAATAAAGGTGCGTATATTTAAACATTGTCACGAAATGTAGTATTGAACATGGTTATTGGATTTATGTAAATGGAGCAGCACGTTAGTCTAGTGGAGTCTGCCACACTTTCTGATGTTCTGGGTTTGATTCTCAGCTCCGGTTTCACGGTGGAGTTTGCATGTCTTCCCTGTGATTTTGTAGGGTACTTAAGACAAGGACGCACAGACTTCTGTATCCCCATCCACTTCGTCCACCTCTTCTGTGGGATATTGAGGTCTTCCCAGGCCAACTAGGTGACTCTAGTCTCTTCAGCGTGTGCTGGGCTGCGCCTGAGACCTCCTCCAGGTGACATGTACCCGGAATACCTCACCAGGGAGACATCCAGGAGCAGCCTGATCAAATGCCCGAGCCACCTCATCTGGCTCTTCTTGATGCACAGAGGCAGGGGTTCAACTCTGAGCCCCTCCTAGATGACTAAGTTTCTTACCCTGTCCCTCACCTCTGACCTATTTGCCCTGGGTGACCTTGCCAACTTAGCTCCTAAGATCATTGGGACACACAAACTCCTCCACCAACTAAGGTGCAGGGAGGGGTGATGAAAACAAACTAATAAAAAAAGGACCTGCTGTATTAGAAAGTGCGTGTTCAGATTGGCTCATGAATGACATTTATCTCTCATCGAATAGGAAAGCATCAATACATATATTGATTGTGTTTTTTGTTGTTCTCTGGTTTTCTCGCTAAGCTTCATTAGACCCGCTGTACGGATTGCTTTTGTATTTGCATTTTGCCAACCTAGAGAACACCATTTCTATTTGTTTTTTTACAAAGTGACTCTCAGCCAGAAGGCGCTCATTGTTCTTGTCCTTCCATGACTCTTGAAAATGTGTCTCACATGAGAGCAAGCAGATGCAGTTTGAAAGGCAACATTTTGCGACGACATTATCAAGCGATCGCCACTGTGTGTTTCTCTTTTGCCCATGTCAAACAGATTGTTCAGTCACAGAAAACTGATTATGTGGCACGATTAGTGAGAGTTGCACATTACTCGGGCCACAGCCAACGGCTCACATTCATATCGTCATGTCTGCTTCGCTGCATTCTGGGATGAAGAAGTCCTCTGACCTCAATTTAGACTTTGTGTCTTCAGTTCATTCAGTAAACACCCACGCACACACACACACCCTGCAAGTCCTTGGGTGGGTGTAGATTGGGTAGGAACTTAAAAAAACCATATCAGCACTTTTGTAGTTTTTAACTAGTTTCACTTTTATTTTACACTCTTTATACTTTGTTTTGCATTGCACCATATTAGCCAGTTTTCAAAAACAGTATATAATTGTGTATCCCTTTATACTGTATAAAGCTGCTAACCGTGTCAAAGTGCATACAAATATATATATTTTTAATTTGTAATTGTCTTCACAACAAAATGACAAATGTGTTGCCTGTGTGCATGTTTGTGATCGAGCTATCAATCGCAGTCAACAAGTGGTTAGCACGTTTGCCTCACATGTTTTGGATTGGAATTCCATTGCTTAAGTTCCTCACACATTCCAAAGCTATGCATAGTCTTCAAAATAGGTGTGTCAAAATTAGTGCGTTAATTTTGAGGTAATTAAAATTTCCTTTAATGCCACAAATTTTTTTAACGCACAATTAATGACTGCCCTTTACTTGGAAAGCCTGTACTGGGGGAATTCCAGTTGCAATGCAGCAGGCATGTCCATGTCAAAATTTTGCAGTGATAAATGTAACAATAATGCATATATTTGTGGAGACTGGGGTCAAGTTGTATTTTACAATTTTAAACATGTGCAGAATTTCACAAGTTACTTCATGTTAAACATTAGCTAGCTCTTAATATGAAAAGAAAAATGCACTGAGCTGTCACCAATGCCTTACAAATGCAATTATGCCATTTAGTAGCAGAAAAATCAACACAACACAACACAAATCAATATCACTAATTTTTTACAGTACAGTACATCTTTTTAGTTTTATCACAATTTTATGAATTATTATGAAATTACTATCAATGACTAAAAGATGCAGCCATATTGCTATTAGTTTAAAATGTTTCCCACTTTTTTCTTAACAAGCGTATGAAATACTTTATTATACATTTTGTTGTACATTTAGAACAGATATTCAATTTGCGATTATTCGTGAATTAACTATTTAAGTCATGTGATTAATTTCGATTAACATTTTTCATTGCCTGACATGCCACTTCCAAATGTTTAGATATGAGTTACATTACAATAACATTATGCAATTTGAGTTACATTATTTACTTTTTTACAGGTAACTAGTAGCTTTCTCGATTTGAAATACAAGTAACCCTCACCGTCGGTTCTTTGTGATGATTCCTCTTGTCTCTCAACTCAGGATTATCTTTGCAGAGGAAACTTTTTTGATGCCTCTCTGGTTAAGATGTGCATGTTTAACTGATGATTTAGTCAATGAGAGTATTATTGCTTATGCCCTCCAAGTCATGCTTGTCTTATCAACCTAACCTTAACAAGTGTATTACGTAGTTAATCTTTGCTTCTTTTCAGTCCCCACAAGCTCCTAAAATGTAACCACAACAAGTAATTACAATTGTAATTATAATCTTTACATAAAGACTTTTGTCTGTGTGTGTTTTGAGGGTTTAAGCCTCCAGGTCATCCGATGTCAGTGTCTCTGTAGCATTTAATCCATGTGTTGGGTGAAGGGTGACCATGCTTGCTTTCTGTCTCACACAGCATTGACTCCTCCTGTAAGCCGCTTTTCACCCCAATTTAACACCAATCGTCCTTTTCACAATGCTGTCTCAACATCCCAATGCACCCTCTGCAGCACATTCTTGCGTCAACCAAATCCCACTGCTCTTCCAAATCGCGGTTGTTCTTTCTGGAATTTTTGTTTGCTGAGGACTAATGTGACTGTGGGGCAGAATAAAATCAAAAGCATGTGCTTCATTCTTTACCTACAAGATAGAATGGACAAGCTCTTGACGTTGCTAGCTTTATTGCACTTATTAGAAATGAAATATTGGATCTGTTTGCAAGAAAATCTAAATTGAGCTCATACAGAGAAAAGCACTTGTTACTAAAGAGAGCAGTGATGTCATGTTTTCATCGCATTACCATTCACAAAGCATCCAATCAAACGGCTTGGATGCCAACTGCTGCTCACGGCACAAAGGAAGCTTTTTACATGCTATTTTGGCATTAGATTTGGGCTTTGCTATATGGCATTACCTACCGTTTTAAACCTCAATATAGCAGCTTTTGCTTGGTGAGGATTTATATCATCCAATTGTATTATACAAGAGAAACACAAACAATTTAATTATCATTAAAGCAAAGGCATAGAGATAAAGATAGAGATAGAGATGTAGAGGTGATAAGGTAGCTCAATGGTGAGAGGTGCAGCCAAGAAAGTGATATGCTTAGTGAGATGTGGGTGAATATGTTTTGTATTTTAAAACTAGCCTCACTGGCCATTTGTGGAAGAGGCATCTCTTAATGCCGCCCACTCAATTTGGCCTCAAGCTTTAACAGGCCTGTGCTCACACATGGTCAGATCACTATCAGATCTACACATATTTGTCTCAAACTTCTTACTGCATGTAAACACACTTTATCTTTGTGGCTGCAGTATCACTTGGTATATGAGCCGAGGGCTTTAGATTGATCAAGCCCAAGATTTAAACTTTCACTCGGACATACTTTAACTGACACATAGGCCAACAGCCAACCTATACTACGAGCTATCTTCCACCGACTGTGTCGCAAGCTTTTCTTCTCCAGCCACTGTGACTTCACCACCAATGCATACATTACGTGAATCAAACCACTTGAATAACAGTAATATACAAATCAACATAACATTTAAAAATGCTCAAGACACCTACATTAACCCTTTATAGGGCACTCATCGAAATTCACCACTAGAGTGTAACTGAAGCATATAATTTTCATGTAGAAAATCCAGTTTAATAAAGTGACCCCATTTGGTTCCTAACCCGTTAGTGGTAAAGACAACAATGAAAAAAAAACTCAAATGTTATGACATAATTTTAACATTATGAAAAAGCCTTTTCACAGCCTGAACCACTTTGATGGCATTAGGTTGCCAAATTGAGGAACTATTGAATAACTTGGTAATCTTCCTCTGATGGACACACAACAATCACTATATAGATGAGGATGGCCACAAAAGGTCATTCTTTCAATATCATGATCCTTGATGATTGGCTGCTTCAGAATCATTTGGACGCAAATGGACTCCACTTTAGTGTAAGTGACCAAACATGGTAATTTGCCTGAAAATGGGTAATCATCTTGAACAATGAGTCAAAGACGGAACACTTACACATAATGTGGAAAGTGTTCTTGTGAAGAGTAGAAGTCGTTAGAATTGCAAAAGGGCAGGACCATCTCTGTGTTTTCTTCCGTTTCCAATTACTGAATAGATGTCAAACTACTTGTGTCCATGTAATCTGTTTGGTGCCACACGGATGCCGATCATGTAAGATTATATTAACTATTTCATCTTACAAGGATCCAAATAGGTTAAAACAAGAATTTGTTTATTTATATTCATTTTCAGATATAGCGTTAGGGACCCAAAAAAACAACAACAAAAACTATTTGAACTAATCCCGCACACAGCAAGGGGAATATGGATTAGTGACGTATGTTACCTCCAAAATTCTTTTTTTTTTTTTTACGTTTTATCAAACAGCATTTTATGTTGGTGTATGATCAGAAAAGCACGGGCAGTGTCCTAATACTTGCTCCTTGTGTTTTTCGGACCTGTCTAGAATTTGTTTTCCATGGCCTCGCCAAGCTCCACTAGCAAAAAAAATAGTACAGCATACAATATACACTAAAGAGGTGAATGAAGATTTTTTTGTTGTTGTTTTAGATAAAGTACATAAATAAATGTAATAATAAATGCAGTCTTGATTGTCAGGGGCTGAGCTCTCAGTGTGTAGTGTGTCTTTGGGACTGAGAAGGCTCTCGGAAGTGTGTGGCCTCTAATTGGGCACTATAACCAAGTTTCCTGCAGCGACTCGGGCTGACTGCTGGGGAAGGCACATGCACTTGCACACCAGCACACACACAAACAGAGATGAGGCTCAAATTAATGATGACAATAATGTCAGCGCAGAAACTATCCAAGTGACAGAAACAGAGAACGAAACAAGACCAGATGAGAGCATATTTATTGATTTGACGGCGCGTCTCACCTTTCTGTGCAAATTTCAATTTAAAGTGGTGCACAGCAAGTAATGAAAGGCAGAAAGGCACACTGAATACTATAGTTCAAAGCATTTGTGATAAGAGTCTAGTTTTTCTTTGAGATGTTTTCATTATGTTAACCCTGTCACATTGACTTCTCTTTATTTTGGAAAAAAAAGCCAAACAAAAACAATCGTCCTGGTGTTTGACTCACGCAGACATCAGACAAGCAAAGATTTAAAGCTAGTATTCCTTTTCATTCAATCAGAATAATCTTTATTGGCCAAGTATGTAGAAAAACACAAGGGAATTTGTCTCCCATAGTAAGAGTCATTAAAGTATTGCAGAACAAGCAACAATAAAGCAAAAAGAACATTTTGAACGTGACACATAACGACAGAGACTCTTTACATAATGTAGCCTAAATGCTAATCCAAGGCTTCAAAGTTTTTGAATCGATCATGCACACAAGCATGCTACATATTTTGAATACATTTAGCTGAAAATTACAGTCATCAAGCAGCTGGGAAAAAGTATAGTGGACTAAGAGTGTCAAAATTAAGTAGATAGATAGGTAATTAAATAAATAATTATAATAATAGTGTCATGAAGTATTTATTTTCAGTCCTGATTCAATATACATTTTGCTTGACCTTCCGTCCGTTATATACTGGTGATGAGTCGTCACGGTGTTACTGCCCAATGCACACCCTCTGTTTATATTTTTCAATGTGTATTTATTTCAATATGTATTTCCGTTTTTTTTTTAATAATTTTCTTTTTCTTTTTGAATTTAATCATTTTAGTAGTTATTTCATTTTGACAGTCTTGTTAGACGTGGCGGCACGGTGGATGGCTGGTTAGCACGTCTGCCTTCCAGTGCAGAGGACGTGACATCGAGTCCGGGCTTCGGCCTTCCTGGGTGGAGTTTGCGTGTTCTCACCGTGCTAGCGTGGGTTTTCTCCGGGTACTCCAATTTCCTCCCACATTCCAAAGACATGCATGTCAGGTTAATTGAACACTCCAAATTGTCCATAGGAGTGATTGTGAGTGTGGATGGTTGTTTGTCTCTGTGTGTCCTGCGATTGGCTGGCAACCAGTTCAGGGTGTACCCCGCCTACTGCCCGAAGCCAGCTGGGATAGGCTCCAGCGCCTCCCGCGACCCTTGTGAGGACAAGCGGTTAATAAAATGGATGAATGGATGGATTGTTAGCTGTGAATCATGAAATTATTTTCTGTCATTCTTTCCCATCAAACTAGGTTACTGGGCAGAATTAGCATGCAGATCAAATTTCTTGCTCCAGCATACAGAACAGGACAAACTTTGGACACATTATCTCATTCAATGCATTTGCTTTGTTCTCATGACTGGTTATTTTTTAGATTCGCAGTTGAAGACATCAAAACTATGTATGAACTGATGTGGAGTTATTAACCAAACAAAAGTGAAATAACTGAAAACATGTTTTATATTATGGGTTCTTCAAAATAGCCATCCTTTGCTTTGGTTACTTTTTGGCATACTCTTGGTATTACTTACCTCTGGGAATTCCTTAAAGACTGTTGGAAAATATTTTGAAGCTCATTGAGAGAATGCCAAGAAAAAAAAGTAATCAAAAAAAAGGGTGGATATTTATTTATGTTTTTTTAATTTGTTATTTTCACTTTTTTTTGTTAAGTCCATAACTCCACATGTGTTCGTTAGTTGTCATAGTTTTGATGCCTGCAGTGAGAATCGACAATGTACATAGTTAAGAAAATAAAGCAAATGTATTCAATGAAAAGGTGTGTCCAAACTTTTGGCCTGTACTGTATGCATATGCACAAGCCTTATATGGCATGCAAGGCCCTTTAAAAGCTGTTTTCTGAGATCAACAAGATACTGTGACTGTGTCTGCTGCAGTATGCAGTTTTGCAGAGAAAAAATGGAAGGTTTTCCCAGGTACTGCAACTTTTCTGCTCGAAAACAAAGACAGCACCCACTCATTCATGGGCACATGCATCCTCGCCTGACCTATTTGAATGATCAAACCCACCCCTGCTGAAGAGTATCGGGGGGCTTTACAAAGAACTCGAGGGGGCTATGAGTGTGGATTTGTGACTATGATACAGGAGTGAGTTCCACCTCAGGAGTAACACACTCACTTCCAAAGGGCAGATTGAGGGGTAGGAAGTCAGGCTTATAAGATCATCATACAGGTCCATTAAAATGTATGATGTCACTGAACACTCACTCAGTTTTCAGAGTTCAGGTATGCGTGTTGTGCACGCCAACCACATGTTTCCTCTTCATTTAAAAGGCCAGACAGCTCTCTCATGCATATTGCATATGCACAGAGAAGGATGTGCATGTTTGAGTGCATCCCTTCTGTATTTGTTCATGTTTGTGTGAATGCAGTTACTTACCGGTATGTACATCAACCGGCCACTTGCATATTTCAATGAGAACCCATGCAGAACTGTGCTTTACAAAGATGATCATCCATTTTGATTGATATAGACAATACTGCATATAATTGTATGTAAATGAGCACTTTTATAGGTACATATTAGGGGTGGGGGAAAAATCAATGTTGCAATATATTGTTGTGCTCTCTGTTGCAAAATATATATCGATACACTAACGGCACTATCGATATTTTATGAGCAAAGCACATAATGTATTTACCCCGTCATTCAGACATTTCAATGAAGCTCCAAACATACTCAACATAACATGCCGCCTACACCAAGGCTAACTTAAAAAAATACAGCTTTACCAAATAATACATTGATGCCAATGCAATTGCCTTGGTGAGCTTTTACTTTGAAGTCGGCCTGCGCGGCAACGTGACCGCCAGCTTGACTTCCTTTTTCGACGTGTTGGCTAATCGCTAATTTAGGATGCTAAGAAACCGCTAGTTAATTATGTCATCATTGTATGTTACGCCACTAAGTGGCTAGCAGCTAGTGTTAGCATTAGTGCCTGGCTGGTACGGTGGCCCTGAAGTGCCAAAAAGTGCTGGCAACAGTAATGAGTGACACCTACCTGGCTTTTTTTCTTTTACTTTTTCTTTACTTGTTCAATATCCTGGGCATAGATTACTTTGTAATTCACTCTCCATGTTTAAAGGAAGGGCATGTGCCTTAAATTGCACTTTGTGTTTTTCATTATAAAAAAAAAAGATAATAGAACTCTGTCTTCATTTATTTTATAAAACACCTTTTCCAATAAATAAAAACATTCAACTCAAAATGTCAAATATTGACATTTAGATCTTAGAAAAAAAACATTAAGCCATTAATACCTTGTTATTTTATACATAAAATGAGAATGTATCTCTTATTGCCCTTAAAGTTGTGTTCCTAAATCCTAAACGACCAAACTAAACATTTTGAGTTGATTTTTTTAAAATTATTATTATTTAATGGTCAAAAGTGTAAAATAAATCACTTTATCTTGTTTTGTTTTGTTTTCTGATCCCAAAAAAATATTCGATCTGTGAATCAAATCCGTGATCCAATCTGAACCGTGACTTTTGTGATCCTTTGCAGTCACCGACAGTACTTAATCTCTCCTATCCTGTTTGTGGGGGTGCTAATCCCTAAATGGTGGTAAAGTAGGCAGAAGCAGTGGCGAAAAACTAGTGTCTCGACACTATTGGCAAAGAAGAACAGTCAGCAAGTTTTCACTGTCACTCATACTGAATATTGTGATATATCGTTGAGAAAATGTCTGACAATATATAAAATATCATAGATATCATGTATCGTGATATTATCGTTATCATGGGCCACATATCGTCACAGTATTGAATCGTGAGTTACTCGTATCGTCCCACCCCTAGTACATATTATTTTACACGGGTGTACAGTACTTAATGTAGAATTTGACTGCATCAGAGCTGTTTCTAAAAGTTTAACTAGCTTCATGACATTTAGCTACACCACCACAACTTGCTCTGGCATTAATAAACACATTGTCAGATGAATATTGTGTCAATCAACGTTGAGATTTGCTACCTTTGTAAATGCAATGTAAATGGTTGCTAGAGTACTTGTATTGGAGCTCATAACATAACATTGTCATTTCAGTTTGTGGTAGCACATTAGTCTGTATCACTACCCAAATGGAGATTGGCATACAGGGCCGTTGCCTGGTGGGCGGGCCTCTTTTGGGGCAGATGCAGTGCTTTTTAATTATTATTTTCCTACTTTTTACCCCAAGAGACTGGCCCACAATTTAGAGAGACCAGTCCATTAATCCAGTTCGTATATTGATAGCAAACTGAAACATCATCAATAAACATCAGTGGAAGAACTACATGTTAGGCAGGGGTCAGGCTGGGCCGGGCCTGTGGGTCTAAGTCAAAATGCCAGGACCGATTTTTTTGTGCTAGTCCAGCCCTGGTTACAATACGTACACTGTACTTAAGGGGAGGCATTATGTATGAACATTCTTGCATGCATTAGAAACTCTTCTTGTATCTCAATCACTATATTTTCTTCTTTGTTGTCTTCACTTTCTGCCTTTGTTTTTGTCTACACGCCACCGGTATTCTCACATTCGTCCCTGCTGTGCCAATACAACTCAACTATATTTATAGAGCACTTTAAATACAAGTTCTCTTCGTCCTTTTATCCGATTGTGTTTTCACTTATGTCTTTACTTGCAGCACTGCTACGACCATATTGCCTCTCTCCTCCATTCCAAGTCTACTTTTCGATCCCCGTCTGCTTCCTTTTCCAATCCGACCACCCCCATTGCCCACTGTCCCCTGCACCTCTCCTCTCCTCTCCTGCGTTATTTTTCGTTTTAACATCTTTGTGTGCTTTTGCAGCTATAAGGAGAGAGTGTGTGTGTAAAATCGCTGCTGTCCGATTAGATCTCGCTATGCCATTGCTGAACCATGAGATGATTTATTGATATTTTGCAAGCGTTTTCTGGAGATGAGAATGTCTTGATTTTATCCCTGATCTAACTAGGCAACTTGGGGATTAACAGCTCCTTTCATCTAAAACATGCTGTAGGGCTCTTTGTTAAAAAAAAATCCAAACACTTTAACTTCAAGTGGCATATCAGTTTGCTAAATATTTATGGGTCACATGCTAAAATGTCTTGGGATACTTTCAGTTTAGAACGTTAAAAGAAGATTGCTTGCTGTTAAAGTCAAAGATTCTGATATTTGAACAGAGCAAAGCATACCAGCGTTGTACAACACAAGACAGCTACAGAAAACACTTGATATCCCCTTGGGGAAAAAAAGTACTTCAGATAATTTCCTACGATACTGTAACCTGTATAAGCTAAGACTTTTGTAAACCTTACTAATGGGACTGCCTTTCACAACAAATTGCATATGTAATCTATCTTCGACAGTTAATTTCTGTACGTCGAATATGGAAATGTTTCCAAAATTGATGAGACAACGAACATGATCTTTGTGCACCTTTGAATCACAGTCCGTTATTTTTTTCACCCTCTGTTGTGTGGTGTGTATTTGTGTATATTCCTATACCGTTTTTTGGCCCCCAATACCGATACCCAATTTTGCAGTATCTGTGATTTTTTTTCTCCCCTCAACATGAAAATGCTGCCCTGCCATTGGTTCAGAGCATTCAAGGGCATGCAGTGAACACGTCACACATCAGTGAATGTCGTGCACAAGCAAGACACAAGATGCCGCATCCAAAGTCCTATATTAGCGTGGGAAATAATGGCATCGGCATGTTACTTGTTAGTATTCGCAGATGATACCACTATTTGAATGCAATATCGGGGCCTCTCCCGATACCGGTATCTGAACAACACTAGTATATACAGTATACATTTGTTAATAGCTTAATTTATGATAAACCAAAGTGTGACAAATACTTGTACAAGCAACGATGATCAAGCAAAAAAAAAAAAAAAAAACATTTGTAGAAATGATGATACGGCTATATTTTACTGCTTTTGCTGTTCGGGTTCAAGGGAGAATTGGAGCCTATCCCAGCTGACTTTTGGTGGGAGGCAGGGTTACACCTCTTGTCCAAATATATGTGGTACAGTATTGTTACGGTTTGTGTGGGGTTGAGCATCCACATGCAGGAAAGCAGGGTGACGAAGAACTAAAAATGTTTTATTAAATTTTCAAAAGAACCAAAACAACATAGGTTGTCAAAACACTAAATTAATAAAAGTAAATAAATAAATAAGGTTCAAAGTACACTATTACAAAACAAACATAGGAATAGATTCAACTAGGAATGAGAACCAGACACAAAAACAAGGACAAAGAGAAACTAAGACACTTAGGCCCTGTCCACACAAAAGCCAGTTTCAATGTATCCTCACAAGTTTCTTACCGTTTAGGCTGTTCGTCCACACGATGGCGCTGTTTTGGAGGTTGAAACCGATCACTTTTGTAACCGGACTCCAGAGTGGAAAAATTTCAAAACATGCCCCGTACGCGGCTGTCTGGACACCTTATGCAGGATACTCCTCCACTGATGACGTAATGGTCGCAGGTCGATGACGACGCATTGTTGTAGTTTGATAACGTATGCTCCAATTCTCGCGTGACCGTGCGAATCGTCAGTCTGTCAACAACAATGGTGGATAGCCGTGTCAAGCGGTGTTGTAGTTAAATAACCTGCCATCGTCACTTCTCCTGTGTTATTATTTTTCATGTTGTTTCGTAACATGCAGACCCATGTTTTTTTCTTTACATTGCGAAAAAGTTAGAAAATAAGTTTTCATCTTCTTCACTGACTCTTCTACACTTTCCGTTAACTCCCTGTGGCTGCGCTACAGCGCCACTCCAGACTTGGCATATACATTACAGCCGTTAAACCTCCTCGGCATCTTCTTTTGGACACACGCAAGTCTTGAAATACTTCTGTGTGTACGAGATTTGCTTGAGAAACAAAGCCTGTTTTGCTTCCGTCTGGACGGGGCCTTAAATACAAACAACTGATGAGGCAACAAGAGACACCTGGACAAGACACTTGTGGCTAAGGGAGCTGATTGGAGGACCCAAGAGACCAGGGTTGACAAGCACAGGTGGACACAATCAAATTTAACGAGACATACATTGACAAAAGGGACACAAGGATGCAACTCATAAAAACTAAAATCAGAACTTGACAGGTATGCGGTCATTGAGACATCAAATTTGCCTTTAGAATTTGAGAATGATGAAGAGTTGTCTGTTTCTATGTGATCATAGGATAGGATAGCATAGGACTCACAATTTCACAATTAAACATTTCTATCAAGCATGTGTTTTGTTAAATGTAAAGATTTAAGGAAATATCGCTATTGAGTCTCAAATTGCCCTTTTAATATAATTTTTAAAAAATTGTCTTCATTGCATATCCCACCACCTCAAATCATTGTTTGCTCCCAGATGTCCTGCCATCTGCCTGATAAATGAGCCGATGCTAAAGTAAGAGCCCAAAAACTAAACTTCTTGTCTTTTGCCCCCAAAACTGCCCAAACGTAAATGTCCAATACATTTGTGTTCATTGCACCATTTCAATCTGCTTCTGACATATACACACACGGGATAAGATGTCACTCAAGATAGATGTTTAAGTTGGACCAACATCCCATATGGCGTTGTGTCATTTTTGCACAGATGCACTGTGTATGAGTATCAGAGGAAGCTCATCCCCCGGGCTGCGCCATAGAATTTTCCATCGTTCACCTCTGCTGCATTCACTCTGTTTTGAATCGGATACACAGAGTGTATGTGAACATTGTAAAACCAAAAACTACACAAACGAAAAGCAATCTGCGGAGGATATTTTGAAATATAGCCGCAGGCTTGCGCAACATCGGCTTCTTGGCTGGCATACGTTTGGACTCTGCTGCTGTAAAATCACTTGCTTTTCCAAAGGGAGTCTGAACTAGAAGAAGAGAAGTCTGAAGGAGTGCTGATCTGTTTACTGAGAGGATTATTATTTGAACTTTCATCTGATGCACAACATGTTCAGGGCAAATTAACATTTTGTTTTGGAATCCAGACCACACTAAATAATCATCTATACGAAAGAAAATTACCTTTCTGCCCGTTGTTTCTTTCATTCTATTTTGTATTATCACTCCTAACGATAATGACATTGTTAAATCGTTTTTTACATAGCAACAAATCCACATCTTATTGTGGTAATATCTAGTTTTCTTTAAGTGACATGGCGTGGGGTTCATGACTGGTGAGGCACTGACCTCTCTGGATTCTGATATAAAAATATGAACCCAAAATAGAAGATTAGACTATATTTCAATTTTGACATTCATTGAATCATGTTTCAAATAAGGTCAACATTTTTTTAAGAAATATTTTTAAAGCTTTCTTCAATTCCCACACTGTTCAACAATATGAATGTTGTTGTGTTGCTGTTGTTTTTCTGATCTTTTTGTTGTTGTTAATTAATTAAAAAAAAAAACATTTGGTCTTCCCTTTATATTTAATGTAATCAAAAGCTGCCATGAACCGGAAATACGCACAGGAAAAAACTAAATCAATGTAAAGCATACTATAGAACTAAAATGAAAAACATTTAATGTCACCACAAGTTGTCTTCTCCCTTTTTTTTTATTTTATTATTATTATTTGTTTTTTATTCTTCACATGCAGCGGAAGGGACAACAGGGGGAGGCACTGCCTCACTTGCCTACCCTGACCGCATGTCCCTGTTTGCTGGGAATCGGATTTGAAAGAAACTCGCTTTGGTATTTCAAATCAAAGGTTGTAATGTCAAATTAAGTTTCATCCAGATCTTATCTAGATGGCACATTCTATTTAATTTAACAAGTGCAATCCTATTAACTGTGTCCAGTTGATCTCCGTCAAATCTCATCATATCAGTTTTTTAATTAGTTGTGCTTGCGTAGAATCTTAGGCCGTATTCACAGCTGGAGCTTTCGAAGAGCTGTCTTTCTTTTTGCTATTACCAGTTCAGACAGCTGCCATTAAATGTTTAATTGTTACTTTACATTTTAAAGCATTATTCTTTATTTCTCACAGTCAAAAACAAAACTATCGGAAATGTTAAGTGTTAGAAGCTCATCCATCCATCTATCGGCACGGCCAATGAATATATAGAATGCAAATAAATAAATGTTGCGGCAAAAAAAACTTGCAGCAGTTTGCAGTTCTTTACTAATCTTGGCACATACTTTAGTTCACTTTTAGTCTCATGTGATCCATTTTTAGTATTTGAGAGGTTTTGAAAAGCTCAACATTTCTGAGACTCAAGGTTTTCTCTGGTAATTTCAGTGCAGAATACATCAATGCTCTGATCTGATCTTACATCTTCATAAATTATTCAAAATACACTTGCTGTGCGTCAGCAGTGATTTAACAGCTTGTGTCTCACACTAACTCATCAGCAGAGTGACACAAGCCACACACACAGCAGCCCGCCCACACGTACGGTACAGTGCTGCTTATACACGTACCGTACTTTTATATGCTAGCACTCTGGCACATCCAGGAGTGTGCACTCACTGTGCTTGAACGCCCACACACATACTAGCTTAAACCTTGATGACTGGGGCTTTTCCTATCTGATTAGAAGTGCAGTGTCTGCAACTCTTATGCGGTCCTTCTGAGAATCACTCTGCTGCTCTTCTCCGCTGTCTCTGTGCATCTGTTCATTTCTTCTATAGAAAAAAAAAAAATCTTCCTGGCAAAAAAAAAGTGAAAAGTAACAATTTAAGATGCTCTGCTGTCTCTTCAAAAAGAGGCTCATAAATTGGCAAAGCAGCTGTCAGTTGAAAAAAGTTCTCCCTTGAACAATGCTGAAGTCTACTGGTGGTTCTGCTCAAAAGCAGCACATGTTTTGTGGAAATCAGAAACAGCCCTTTATGGGGGACAATAACTTGAGAATACCACAGGGAATGGCAGCATTCTAAACGAGCATGGAGCATTTAACTCAAAATAAGAATCTCTTTCAACAAACACACATTTGGTTCCATAAATAAGTTCAGTAAAAAACAGCGCTGAATCAAAACTTGTTGAGCAATAGAGGCAAGCTGTCTAATAATGTTTTTGATATGCACTTGCATGTTAGCTATGATATGCACACTGCAAAAAGCCATACTCAAAATAAGCACAAAAATTTCCTCAAATTTAGACACATTTTATTATTTTAAGCAAAAAATATAAATAAAATAAATCCACCAATGGGGTAAGCACAATTTGCTTAGCAAGAATTCTTAAATGTAGCATATAAGTATAGCCCCTTTAAAAGCATGTTTTCCTTAAATTAGAAAAACTAGCCAAAAGATTTCATAAAATGTGCTTATTATAAGAAAAGTTTACTTAAAATAAGGGGTATTTTCATTAAAGATTTTTTTTTTTTTTTGGAGAATTGCCAACTTACTAGGGAAGTTTACATAGCAAATAAAGATGACATTAGGACATATTTTCTTGAAACAAAACATTTGGTTTCAACCTTTAATGCTGAGTGTCAAGCAGGGAGGCATTGGTTCTTATTTTTGTAGTCTTTAGTATGACCCAGCCAGAGATTGAACCCACAACCTCCCAGTTCCAGAGCAGACACTCTACCACTAGTCCACTGTATTTTTGTGACATGCGATTGTGAATAGTTTTGTTCTGATTCAGCAGCCATCCCCATTTTGCTGTGTCAATAATGACAAATGTGCTTGAAAACAAAAACAGCTGTGTTCAAACTTTGATTGGCATGTTATTCCCTAATTTCTCAATTCTCAAGTTGTGTAATTGGTTTTCCTCTTAAATGAAGGGGTTGAGGGGAGTCATGCTCTTCTGCTGGTCATTTCATGCAAACCATTATTTGAGCTTATGAATATTTTTTTCTTCTTCTTAATATTAGCTGCAATGTCTTAAGAAAAAAATAGATATATTTCCTTAATTTGAGGTCAATTTTATAATGCAAATATTATATTTCAAGATTATTTTTCTTGTTGGGCAAAAAAATAGAAAACAAACTCTTTAATGATTAAATTATTTTTTTAAACACGTTTTTTACTTTCTTAAAAATGCCTTTTTTTCTTCTTTTTTTACATTACAGTACAATATTTACTGTTGTATTCGGCTACAGAACAGTTAGAAATTTTGCAATGTCATGTGGTGGGATATTCAACCCTGTACTATACAAGTGATATATGAACTCATAAATGCTGGCTAATGTACCTGTTCCTTCTACCCAAGGGAAAAGCCAATCTACGATGTAAATATATACAGTATCCTAAAATGAAACTGATGACATTCAATAAGTTTATGAAACTGAAATTGATTGATTGTTAATTAAAAAAACACCTAAAAATAATAATAATAACTTCAGAAAACCTGAGACAGTAGTTTGAGCTACCCCCATGCACTATTAAATTTGATTACTTGTCACATTAATTGCATTAAAGACATGCATTTGTAGGCAAACAAACTTACCTTGTAATGAGAGCATAAATTATTAAACATGTGCACTGTCAATTACAGGCACATCATTAAATACCAATGATAATTTGTGCAGCACTTCACAAAACAAAGAGCATGTGACAGTGGGAGTGCTATTAATGGAGCAATGAGAAAGCAATGATTGGATCTGTGCAAACAGATAAATCACCTGTGCGTTTTAGTTAAATTTCCCATCTGGTGACAATGTGTTGCTATCTAGATGGGGGGGGGAGTTCCACATTAAGCAATATGACAGTTCTGTCCTGCATTTTGTGGCGTGAGAGTGAGTAAGCAGACAGTTGAGGTAACCACACAAGAAAGAGGTTTGCAGATCGGGGGGCTTAGTTCCCCCCTAACTGTAGACGAAAACTTCAGAGAGACTGGCATAAACAAAAAACACCCACACTTGGAGTCCCGTCTCAGCTGCCATGTGGCATTTCAATGCAATTGCATTTTATTTATAGCGGAAAATCACAGTCGCAGATTTCACAGTGCTTTTTCTTTTTCTGTGAAAGAAAAAATAATATTTTGCAAAGAATTATTGTACCTTGCTAATGGATGTATTAGTTAATAAACACAACTCAAGTGCTTCAAAGCAAGCTTAAAACAGCAATTTGTCTTTGGAACAGTTCAATTAATTTCACCTTGGCTTTGAGTATTGTCTTTTGAAAAGATGTTTATTCACTCAAATCCATAAACGCACACAGACAACATTTAAAAAATGTGTTAAAGAATTACAAATCTGAAAAGGTCACCAGTTGAATAATGGTCATCGTTGAAACTCTTTCGGATACGTCAGTAAAACCATCCTTATGTGCTACAATTAGCACTGTGGATGTTTGATACCACTTTATTTCAGACTGATACCAGCTCTTGTGTAATCACTAGTGCAGATATGAAAAACATAAAAGTTCCCCACAAAACCGCAATGATGTTCATTTTAAAGAAAGACCTGTATAACCCAATGTAGCATTTTTACGTAAACTTGCATCAAATTTGTATTCTTCTAGTTTCTAGGTCCTGATCGTGATCTTAAAATGTCCCCAAAAGGTTGCGAGCCGTCATGAGTACGATACTTAAAATAAGGCCAGCTATTGGCCCAATACGTGATAGCAATTCTCGGTTATCCCTAATTATTACAGAAAAGACCGTACATTTTAAGGATGCTGTGCAGTGTTTTTTTCAACAAAACAACACTTTTATTCACATTCCATACGATCATGTAATCAAACAGGAAAGTAGACATATTTTTGAAGATTCAAAAAAGGGAGTTGAGAAACTTATTTCCACCTTGATTTGAAATTCGCTGAAGTCTATCATTGAGAAATATGTCCAACACTAGACGTGTTTCATTTTCAGTGGCATGGGCCATATTCTCTCGCACATTCTCCTATATATTTAAATCAATTAGCTTGATACTTTAATAAGATCAAGCGTCAGTAAGGTTTTGGGGTGAGCAGTCTGGTCTGGCTCGAGAGCTGCTCTTCCTAAAAGCTGGCACAGATGAATGATGGCCTCACGGTCCAGATGAAATCTTTCAATACATTCAATGTCTGTGAGCCCCACAGTGCAAAACACAGCCCAGATCATCTTTATGCGCTTACCCGACCGACTTTATGGTGTCAAAATGTGAACAGCACAATGAAGAGGATTGTTTATATCCCAATGCTAATTAATGCATAAAATAGAGTATAATATAAATTGAATTTGAATGGGCCTGATGAAACTGGTTTGCTCGGTTATAAGAGCATGGAAGCAATGCGCTGACTAGGACCCGACAGGTGAATTGCGGTTATTCATATTTGTTAATACTTTTGGCTGACAAGAAGGTGAGACACTCACTTTTCAGTGCTTTGATACAGTAATTGTATCACACAACCACCCACAGATCCCATAGGCGGTTCACTACCTGCAGTAATAACTCTAGCACACTGCACTAACTAGTTTGTTTTGTTAGTATTATATTAAGTGCATTATTGGATTAATTTTACCTTGTACCATAACTTATATATGCATACCTACACAATATTGCACTTCCATTTTCTTTCTCTGCTGGGTGCTGTCAGTGAGCAGGTGTGCTGCAATTTCTTTATTAATGACAGGCATGAAGAAGGCCTGTGGGACCGTGTGTGTGGGGGTGTGTGGGGGTGTGTGTGTGTGTGTGTGTGTGTGTTTGTAACTAACAAATGTGGGGAAAATGTGTGCTGTAAGCCCCAGTGACATTGTGACAAATGGGGCAGAGAGAAGAAGTTTACATACAGTATAACAACATGCACACATACATACAGCGGATTAGGAACATGTTTTAAAGCTATGGTTGTGTGGCGAGGAGGGTTTTGATTGTGCCATACTGGTGTGACTGGTAGATGCCAAATTATTCCAACAGTAGAAGCGTTTCTATACCAACTGAAAAATATTTGGAGGAGCAGATCCAAATTTCCAATTATATTGTCATTGTATTTCCAATTCACAATTTCAACTGTTGCCTCTACAGTGTATCTTTTTTTTCCCTTCATTTTGTCTCACTGATGAGAAGCCCAAACAATAGAGCATAATCAAAGATTTAAAGTTTGACTTTTTGTTTTTAAGCTACATATCACACAAAAGTCGTCCAAGTCAAATAAGAAGACATGGCTCCAACTGTGTGCGTATTAGTTGAGCGTGAAGCCAAATGTGCTACTTTCAAGTGGTTACAATGGCATTAAAACAACAACAACAACAAATTGCACAATCAGTCAAAAAAAAAAAATCACTGTTTGTTAAACCTTCATTAGGCAGATTTGCCTGTACAAAATTAATATTAAATTTGAATGATATTGTCAGAGGGGTATTATTTATCAACAATATGTTTAGACCTACTTTGGTTGTAGAACTGGACCACATAATGCTAATTATTTGTTAACCGTATAAAGCAACAGTCATTTTTGACACGCAGAATTACTATAATGCTTTTATGGCATGGTATTATCCAATTTAAAAAGTGTGTTTTGCGTCCCAGGGCAATGGAGCTCATTTCCATCTTCTTTTTTTTTGGGGGGGGGGGGGCACTTCATACACTGCTTCTCTGTTCCTTTATCCTCATCTGTTTTTTAGGATTTGTCTTTCTGCTCGTAAGCCTACATACTACTGTGTCAGGACCTAATCTTACAACCACAACCACCCACATTTCTAGGATAGACATTGTGACTGGAAGTTGGCCTATACGTGGCCTGTGACTATCGCTACAGAATGGAATTGACCATGTTCTGTTGCACCAGTTAGCTAGCTAGCACTAAGCTAACCTGAGAGGGTTCAATTCTCCGGTCCAACGTCTAAGTTTGCTGTTTGTGCTGGGACGCTGTCAGAGGCCAACAGCGAAGTAATGATAATGATCTTAATACCCTGCCTAGTTGAGCTTTATTGACAAATTGCTTAACAGTTTAAAAGAATGCTCATTAGCCGGCTAAACATTCCCATACATGCGCAAACATTACCGGGTGCCGCACTTGAAGTGCACACGGCACTGAGCACCCTCTTCATTCTATACATCACAAGCATTACCATTCTTGTGACGCTGTGATGGTCCGAGGGTAGCAGTTCGAACAGGTGGTTACTGAGGTGAGTTGCTTCCTTGGTGACTAAGTGAAAGATATATTAATATAATTTAAAACTTAAAAGTATTTTGCTCTTTTGGGCCTTTTGATTTTTGTATCAAAGATTTAGCATGGGATCTGCACTTTTACTTGGTCTTTCAGCATTAATCATGCATGACGTTTCAAGGCAGCGTTTTTGACAGAACTTAACAGCAAAGCACATGCAGTGTGTTTTTGCTTTTATGCTGTCATGTACTGATATGATTTGAACTTGCTCGTTTGAATGAGGACCTCAAGTGAATAGAAAGTGATTTTGTTGTTGTTGTTGTTGTTTTCTGGGGCCTTTGCATATTTTGGGAATATGTGGGTGGCTCTGGGATTCTGTAATATTCCCAGGGAGAAATGGGAGTTCATTGTATCCTAATACATTGGCACAAATCTATTAGGCTAGCCTCATTGCCACGTGCTGTCCATAATGTCACTGTATTTTTTTTAAGGGTACAGTTCTATTTTATTTTTTGCTAGAGTTGTTTTGACTTCAATCAACCAAATTCAATTTTAGTTGATTTGATTTTAAGGGATTACTCAAATATTTATATATATATATATATATATATATATATATATATATTAAAAAATATTTTTGAAACTGCCTTACTTCACTATTATACAGGCTGGTTGAATATCATGGAAACTTTCATATGATTGAATTTTGGGTGCACTATCTGAAAAATTGACAGAATGACGGATGAAGGAGTAGTTCGCTACACTTTTTAATTACGAAGCTCCTGTCTGTGTCAGCTGCTGAGCGAGGGCAGGGCTCAGCTTCTCACAGTCAGTTAGAGAGGTGGCGGGGACGCAGCTGAAGTGACAGATTTTGCTTGAGTCAACAACGTGATGCTCTCTGAGTTTTGGTGGTAAAAATAACTCAAGTGTTAAGATGTAAAGAAGATATATTTGCAGCAGCTTTTATTTGTAGTACGCAGTTGAACAAATGGAGAGAATATTTCATCTTTGCAAGTTTGAGGGTTCAGCTAAGATTCCGATTCCAATCAGCTTCAAAGGCAATTTACAGTTAGATGCAAAACGGACTATTAGAGAACTGTGCTTAAACACTAATGTTCACATTTTGAGATTGTTTGAATTAACATAAAAACAAAACACATTGCAAATTCTCTGCCTGGATACTTATGTATTCCACTGCTGTAAAAAACACACGCACATAGTAATAACAAATAGCGTCATGTTCATATTTTCATTCATTCATTCATTGTGCATTTATTTCAGGCACCAACCAAAATCAACAATTTATCAATTTCTCCAGACAATACTCAACTAAACCGAGCCTGAAAAGGAGTGGGAGGAAGAAAAACTTATTAAGTCCCACCCTAAAAAAATTACCTAAATTTAGGTAATATAAAATCTCCATATCCTCTCAAGTTATGATAGAGGTTTTCTTATTATTAATAAAAAATATATTGTAAGTTATTAGGTAGTAATTCATTAAATGCTTTATATAAGTGAATAAACAGACCATGAGTGTGACCAGAAAAAACAACTTTATGAATGATCCGCATTGCCCATTTCTGTAAGATTACTAGAGGATTAATTGTACATTGATAAGTGTATACTTCGACACAGTAGTTGAAATATGATTGTATCAACGTGCAATAAAGTATACAAAGTGCATTTCCATCCAAACAATGTTTCACTTTGTTATTAATTGAGAGGCTTTTGGAGATTTTTGTTTTTATATGTCTGACGTGGGACATGTCAACTTCCCGTTGATTAAACTCCAAACATGTTTTGTCTCATTTACATTTTCAATCTGAACACCATCAATAGTTTTATGCAATTCATAATTACTCTTAACATTATCAAACATCATAACTTTTGTTTTGTGTAAATTATAGAAGTAGATTTTATTTATGTCCATCCACTTTTTGATGGATTTTAACTCATTATAAGTATTACTGCTATACAATATGTTTGTATCATCTGCAAATACTATAAGCTTTAGTAATTGTGATACATTAAAAATGTCAATTATATATACATGGAAAAGCTTTGGACCAAACACGGAGCCCTGGGGAACGCCACAAACTATGTCAAGTTATTCTGATATATATTGACCCATTTTAACATATTGTTTTGTACCCTTTCTGTGAAATAACTTTTTAACCAGTTTCCAGCTGTATTGCGTATACCATATTGTTCCAGTTTTTCAATAAGGGTTGAATGATCTATTGTATCAAATGCTTTTTTTAAATCAACAAAGATATTAACTGCATATTTTTTCTGTTCCAGTGCATTTGTAATTTCTTTTATTGCATCAATTATTGCCATGGAGGTAGTTATTCCGGTTCTAAAACCATATTGTCCTTCATTTATTATTTTATGGTTCTCGAAAAAAAAATCAAGTCCAGAGTTGAAAAGTTTTTCCAAACTTTTTGAGAACTGACGCAATAGAGAAATTGGTCTGTAATTAGTAAAACTGTGTTTGCAATCATTTTTGTACAGAGGTATTACTTTGGCGATTTTCATCTTATTTGGGAAACAATCAGATTCAAATTATAAATTAAAGATATATGTTAATGGTTTTACAATATTTAAAATTACCATTTTAACCAAAAACATATCAATATGAATAAAGGTTAAATAAATACAAATTAAATAAAAAAGAAAAATGTTCCACTCCTGTATTTATTTTTGAAATTCCAACAAAAAGTATTGCATCCTGTTATCAATTCAGCAATGCAATTTATGAGTTTCTGAATGATTTTCAGGGCTGGCTTGCAGCCAATCACAAGTAGGAATCATGTCTTCATGCCATGTTACTCCTTCACATTTCCTTGTGTCTAGGTTATTTGAGTGCATGGTAGGGCTGGGCAATATAGCCAAAAAATAAAATCTCGATTTTTGCAGTCATTCAGGACGGTTACGATTTTAATCGATTTTAATCTAATAAACTCAACAAACATTTATTTAAAGGTTTCATTTATTCAAAAATAATTCCTGTGCAAAATGTTAAAACAAAAATTATGTATACTGATTCTAAATTAGTTTTAACATAAATTTAACATTCATAGTTTGTGCTTAAATGCCACAATTAAGTAGTTGGTAGTTATTGTAAACATCTCTTGTAAACCACCCATCCAGCATTCTCTGCCACTTGTGCAAAATAGATTTTCTTTCACGATTTCGCACATTTTCAACGATTTGATTTTTAAAATGACGATGTATCGAATTAATTAGATTTATTGCCCAGATTGTATGGTAACAATCGGTGCTGGCCTCCCAGAGGAGGTTTTGGGCCTGAAGTCCCAATTTTTCTAGTTGTTACTCAGAATAGGCACATACTGGATATACAATTGCCACACACTCTGGAGGAGTTAAATCTAACAAAAAAATGGCTTTTATGCAGTTGCTGGCCAAAATTATTATTTTTATTATTATTATTATAATTATTTTTTGTGTTCAGACTTACGCTTTGTTGCTTGAAGCGGTTGTAGATGAAAGAGGAGTGACTCAGCCTCCTTTCAACAGTGGATCAGAGACATCATGATCACAAGCAGCTTTATTGTCCGTTGACGAGTAACATACATACAGAAAGAATACTTCAATTTAGTCCCATTTAGATCTACTTCACTTCCAAGCTCTCTCATTTCTCTCCACATCTCATATACGCCTTCATCTCAGTAAATTAGGCCCTGGATTTGATGTTAAGCGCTGGTGTCAGTTCTAATATCAGTTTACAGAGTTGTATGCTGATAATCACAAACTGAATACTTGAAGCTGTGATAGTATTTTGTCGATCATTATGTAGGGGTAATTTGAAAAAAACAGCACATGTTAAATGTTGTTATTTTTAGTACAGGATTACTTTAGTTGCATCATGTAGGAACATCCATATGCCGATTGAGTTGCAGGGGATTATTTACCAGGTCATGCTAAAACCCTACCCACACATTCAAACACAGCTGTGGTCGTCCAGGCATTCTTACACAAAACCATGACTAGGAAAAATAACACACCCACTCATGCATAAGCACACGAAGAAGCACTGGTGAATGAAATACTATTTGATTCTACTTTTGTAATAGCCCGCAGATACATATAGTCTACTCACTACTCGGTCACGGAGTGCACATTTTTCAAAGCGATGTCAGAATTGGATTTGTATCTTGCCTGTGTGTATCTGACCCATGTCATAGGAACAAACAGCATTAGTCCAATAGACCCAAATGTTCATCCCAGGGTGTCAACACCTTCAATTCTTGTCAGTTCATTAATTCATAATGGTCAACTCTGGCTGACCTCTATTAATTTTCCTATTTTAAAACCCACACGCAAAAAAATATCTCTCTCACATACACACATTACTTGCATGGCTTGCAAGCTCATACATACACATCTAATTTATACATTTGCAGAAGTTTTTCTTTTTTCAACCTGTGTTTTTAATTTGTGTGAATGTGAATGTGTGTGCGTGTGTCTTCTTGAATGTTGAGTGTTACACAAAATAGTCGATAGTGTAGAGGTGTTGTAAAAACCCCAAAAATAATTTATTGAATTTTGGTTCACAAGTGTTTAATGAGCCTTAAAACTGCAAATATTTTACATTAGTGTTGCCAGAGGTTTGCATTCTGTGAGGGCCTCTCTATCAGCGCTATTAGAAAATAGTGGCCCCTCCCAAAGAGAACTCCCTGCATCCCCAGTGTTATGAAACCTCCAGTCCGACAAACCAACACTGCCAAATGACCTAAGGATATACAATAATAAATCGACATAATAATATATAAAATTCTCTGAAGATTTTGTTAGACACAATGGAACAAGCAAGACAGGAACCAGAATAATCCTCATTCCTTTCTTCACAAATAACAGAAAAGACAGGAAAAGAAAGATGAACGTCACATAAATGACACACTGACAGGCATGAGCACACACAGTCCAATCCTGGGACCGAAATGGTGACAGTGACAGAATTAAATGGAGCCAGACTAATCACAAACAAGAGTAATAGGTGTGTGTAACATGAAGAACGGGTACCCAGCCCACGCAGAAGGGCTGTGGAGGAGTTTCCAAAGCGATGTAACATACGTGAATTGAACATAAAAGCTGGCCAGGAACTGATAACAGATCGTATATACTTCACAAATTGCACACTGGAAACAAATGACATTATGTATTCTATGTATTTTTTTTAAGTCCCAGGAGCGCAACTGAAAATGAAGTTTTGTGTAAATAGAACTTGACGGAGTAACATTTGCAGCAGCGTTCGGTGGGAAGGGATTCAAAGATTGAATGGCTGCTATTAAACTGTGCGTGTATGAGTGTGTGCTTGACTATGATAAATCTCCCCTGACTTAATGCTTATTGCTAAATCTATAAATGTAGCCAATTAAGTATGGGGCCTTAAATTTATTTCACGGTCTCAAACAAATGAAGTCTTTAAATCACTGGCAGTGACTTAACTGCACATACATTTAACCGAATGGAGTACTAACAGAATTATACATTCAGAATTACAATGACATTGAACAGCATTACTACTGCAATGTGAAACATTTCGGGTATTGGTAAATCTGAATTTGTTTACAATGGCAGCACTATTGCTAAACCACTTATCACTAAACGTATTTAACAGCATTAACGATGGGTTTTAATATGGTGCATATAGTGAGCAGTTTGCTGAAAGCGGCTCATTCTGCTTTTCCAAGAAAAGTGTCAAATTGAAGCATGCAAATGTCACCCCCGATGGCATCAGTCAAATGAATCATTCTGTCTCTCATTGTCAAGATATCTATATCCACGGGGGGATGAAAGTCCATAAATTACATTTAAAAAGTTCTCTCTTTCTCTGTGTCAATGTCACCCATTTGATTGGTGTGTTTTCTTTCATTTCAATGGTCCATTTTTACCTAAACTGACTTATATAACGAGATCCAATGGGCCGACATTTGGTTACTCATCAATCATCCAACATTTGTAAGGAAATACAGACAGCTGCTTTGCATTGTGCCCCCTGTGAACACATTTAGGATGGAAACAATAAGGATATGAAGCTGATGAGGTATTTTGGGGCGGATGACTGTTCAGAGGCTTTATCTCTTCCGGACAGGACAGCTTTAATTCAAGTACCTGTGGCCTGTGCTTTAAACAGAAAACATCCATCTTAGGCTGAGACTAAGAAAAACGTGTAAATCACAACAGCCTGAGAATGTGAAGAGGGAAATTCCATGCTGACCTCTACATCTTACCTGCTACTGGAATTTGTTTCCGATTCATTGCGGCTGGCCAAGTCTCACCCTAACATTGTTACGAAACGTAAAGGCTGTTTTACCTTAACAGTTATGAGAACAAAGCGTGCTTTTATTCAGATGTTTCTCACACGTTTGTCACCGGATCATCAATCGATATTCTCTTTCTGTGCTTCCGCAGTTGATGGGTGCATTGACTGGTCAGTGGATCTGAAGGAGTACCACGTTCTGGCCGGCGAGCCAGTAAGGGTGAAATGTGCCTTGTTCTACAGCTACATCCGCACCAACTACACCATGGCCACCAACGCCAAACTGCGCCTCATCTGGTACAAGAACAAAGGGGATGCTGAGGTGAACTTGCTTTTAGACTTTTTATTTTCTAGGAAAAAAAATGGTTTATACATATTACAGAGTCCTCCAATAAATACAAGCACGTAGGTTGTTTTTAAAAGGTGCCATATTACGATCAAGTGTTGCACATTTTAGCTTAGCGACCTCTATCGTCCATGTTAACTGGACACTGGATTAGACACCATAATTAGTGCACAGGTGTGCCTTAGATTGCCCACAATAAAAGGCCACTCTGAAAAGTGCTGTTTTATTTCATTGGGGGTGGGGGTAGGGTTGTGGGGGTCTGGGGACTCAGAAAAACAGTCAGTACTGATGCCAATAAAACCAAACTGTACCTTTCAGAGTGGACATTTATTGTGGGCAGTCACTGTACACTAATCATGCTGTCTAATCTTGCATCTTGATATGGCACACCTGTGAGGTGCGATGGATTATCTCGGCAAAGGAGAATTTCTCACTATCACAGATGTAGGCCCCGTCCAGACGTAAGCAAAGCCGGCTTCGTTCCTCAAACAAATCTTGCACACACACAAGCATTTCAAGACTTGCGTGTGTCCAAAAGAAGACGCTGAGGACATTTAACGGCTGTAATGTATATGCCAAGTCTGGAGCAGCGCTGTAGCGCAGCCACAGGCAGTTAACGGAAAGCGTGGAAGAAGAATCGGCGAAGAAGATGGACACTTTTGTTTTCTAACTTTATTGCAATCTACAGAAAAAACAGGGCTTTGCATGTATCAAAACAACATGAAAAAGACGAACACAGGAGAAGTGACAATGGCGGGTGATTCAAGTGCAACACCGCTTGTTGAACGTGGGAATAAAGAAGCAAAATATTTTGCAGCAAAAGCATAAGCAAGCTAAGGAGGCTGCGCAAAACGACTACGACATGGCTATCCGCCATTGTTGTTGACAGACTGACGGTTCGCGCGCAGTCATGCGAGAATTGGCGCATACATCATCAATCTGCGACAACGCGTCGTCATCGAGCTGCGACCATTACGTCATCACTGGAGGATTATTCTGCATAAGGTGTCCAGACGGCTGCGTACGGGGCGTGTTTTGAAATTTTTCCACTCTGGAGCCCGGTTACAAAAGTGATCGGTTTCAACCTCCAAAACAGCGCCATCGTGTGGACGGGGCCTTAGACTGGTTTATGAACAATTTTTGACAGAAATGTTGATATTGTGTATGTGGAAGAAATTTTAGATCTTTGACTTCATCTCAATAGGAGCAAAAACAAATGTGTAGCATTTATATTTTTGTTGAGCGAATATGTTGGGTTTGGTATGTGTTTATGTTTTTGGGGTCATTTTCATTGTGCATATGTATTTTTTATTCAAGACATTGGGTTCAGAGAGTGCCAGGGCACAACATGCTTCATTTCATTAGAATGCACATTGTACTTTTTTAGATGCATATGACAATAAACTGAACTTAACATTCACTCTGAACCCTCCAGGAGCCCATCATATTCTCAGGTCATAGGCTGAGTAAAGAAGATGACTCCATCTGGTTCAGGTCTGCTGAAATGGAAGATAACGGGTTCTACACCTGTGTGCTAAGGTAACGTGTGTCTGTGTATGTGTATGTGGCCTTAGAAACACTTACCAGTTCTCTTGTGTGAAACATCACAGATCACACTGGGCATTGCTGGCATCACTTTGTGATACTGTCCTTCATTTTCCTTCTTTTCTTTTTTTTCTTTTGGCTTCAACTAGAGTTGTCAATTCATTTCTGATAAACATGGCTGCTAATTGAGGTGTGCGTCTGCAAGCTTTTGATTAACATTAAGAGATTTTTTCCCCAATGAGTAATGCCCAATACAGATTTACTGTTTGTTTTCCTATAACAGTGGTTGAAAAACAACAATTTAAAGTATTAACATTGACAAACATCCTGTAATATATTATTGAGTGCACCATCTTGCTAAATTTCAATATTGACTCGTATCACACCAAAGCTCCAAGTACACTAAATTATTATATAGCCAAAGAGCGTAAACTTGTTGGCTATGTTCACATTACCATTTGAAATTGTCATAGTATGGCCATTGGGCTGATTGGTATACAGTTGTAGCCCTTCTTTGCTTTGCCATATAAATCAAAATTCACCACCCTCTATTTTTATTTGATCCTTTATGGCATCCTCCTCTGCACCTTCTACTGTCCCTCCCCCATTCTTCCCTCCACCTCAGTTTTTCTTCCTTCCACACAGAAGCTGCTTTGCTTTATGTCACTAGCTGCCTCTATCTTCCCATCATCTGGAGATCTTCCCACCATTTCTTATCCTTTGCATCTTCCTTGCTGGTCCATCTTCCTCTGTCTCTCCCTGTCTGCACTAAATTTCCTTTCACACCACCATCGTACTCCTCCACACACTCCGCCCACCTCCCATTCCTGCCAGATCCTGACACCTATCCTCCTTAATAAGCTCCCCTCCCCACCTTCTCGTTCCCTGCTGTCTCAGCATGACAACCTAATTAGGGCTTGGTGACTGTCATTGTCTGAGGGTCTGTTATTAACACACACACTCTCTCACTCTCTCTTTCTCTCTCTCTCTCTCTCTCTCTCTCTCTCTCTCTCTCTCTCTCTCTCTCTCTCTCTCTCTCTCTCTCTCTCTCTCTCTCTCTCTCTCTCTCTCTCTCTTATATATACACACACGTGGCAACAACCAGCAATACCAGCATTGCTAGACATATGCTACAGATAATTTGCCACTATACAAACGCCACCGGTTATATGCTCGGAAGGGGGAAGGGAGTGCACATAGCACAAAATTCCCAGTGTTCATTCCGCCCTTGATTTTTATGCAATTCTAAAATACGCCAAAATAATTTAAATGAGAAAGCAGAATGCTATAAAATGCTTTAAAACTATCACAAACAGTATTTATAGCCAGCAAATATCATTGGAGCGGACCTTTCTTCTCTGTAATTTACGATGCTCACATACAAATAGGATGAGCGACTACACGTCAGATGTAGGCTGGCTTGCTTGTTTCAATACGGAAATCGATTGTTGGGGATTCGTAGCACTTTCAGAGCAGGATGTATGAGTGCAACAATTAGCTTGGACAGACAGGCACGATCAAAGAAAATTGCTCAGCTGCCTAAGCATCGCTGGAGGGTATGATGTGTTTCATTTAAGGTTTTTATATTGATAAATATTGATTGTGAACTGCTGTGTTGTAGAGTAGTTATTTGGGCTTGATTGGTGGTGATGTATGATAAAGGTGTCTGTGTTACTTGATTTAGTGATAAATGTATCATCCTCAAATACAAGAAGTGCCGCTGTCTCTTCTTTATGCTACACAAAGGTGAATAGTGTTTTTGTACAATATTTTGTGATGTGATGGTGATATTAAGCAGGAGATCAGGTCACCTAAATACCCACTGAAGGCCCAGATCTGAAACTCACTACCTGCCACTGGTAGGCACACTGTGTATATATATATATATATATATATATATATATATATATATATATATATATATTTTAGCCGCAGTAGAATAAAGTGTAATGGCACATCCACTACAGTAGGTGGCAGTGATGCTCTCATTGTCAGAGAGTGCCAAAAGAGCATTATCTCATCTGCAGAGGTGTATTTACAATAATTTTATAGACAAATACTAATATTTATAGTCGCAGCGGAGAGTTGTGTGGGTGTGAACTATTTTGTGGTGTAGTGTTATATATAGGCCTACATCAGACCAGAATAGATCATGTCACATGTAAATGGTTGACCAGAGGAATGACAAAAAACTTGCCAAGCTATCATGTCAGAAGTCTTCATAGGATATACCACGTGACCGAAAAGTGGCCAAGCTCAGGTATTTAGGAAAGGACCTATATTTACATGGCCAAGTGATTACCTGGTAGCAAATTCTGTCTTTTTCAACTTCCTTCAGTTCTAGCAAGTCAGAGTTTCACAGATAATATAACAATCTAAAACACTGCCATTGCATGTGTTACCCGCAGTCACTTTGCAGTAGTGTATCCCAGTAGGATGGTAATCCCTCAATTGTAGTGTATGTTGCTCTGTGAGTATGAGGGCAGATATCCAGACAAAAAAGATCTGTAGACACTATTACAAAGCCAAAGGTGCACAGGTGAACAAGCAGTTAGTTGCAATCTCTCTCAGGGGACTGGAAAATAAAAAAATTCTGAGTCCTGAGCTGCAGAGAAATGGGTTTACAAGACACACGGTGAAACGCAGTGAATTCTTGGAAGTGGAAGAGAAGCGAGAAATGGGGAAGATAAAGAGAAAATGAAAATGTGAGAGGGTAATTAGAATAAAGAATTCAAGATGCAAGACTGTATAGAGAAGGTTGTTTTTTGTAGTGAGGCAGTGGGGAAGGAAGAGAGAGAGGTGGGGAGGATGAAACATTCAGTTCCTTTAAATGTCTGAGCTCCTCAGTCACGGGACAAACTGTACTTCTTCGATGAGGTAACACAGTGGAAATTGAGCTTCTCTTATTAACATAGCAAAATGATATCAAAGTAAACAGAGCATACAGCAGACAATGGATACTCTCTCTGAAGAGCAGCATTAAGAAAATGGGCCCCATCACCTCAAAAGGGCTCCAAGGGCCATTTTTTGAGTACCTATCAAAATACCTTCTCCCAGTGCTGTTTCAGTCTGGTCAACAAAATAATCTGACATGAATGTTTAATAATGCTGAGCAATATGTAAGTAGGAGTGGAGAGACTTATTATCAAAAAGTAACATAAAAAGAAAAATCACATCACAAGGGGTTTTCTGTGTTGATAATTTTACTGTTCTAGCCAGCTAGAAAACATTGGATAGAGGGACCACTTCCATGTTGGTTTGGTTGTGTTTTGGGACAACAACAACAACAGGCAAACTGGTCTGCTAGCGTATTGGGTGGCAAACTCTGTGTATTGCAGATTTTCTTAATGATTGTTGGCTGATCCGTTGGATAATCATTTTCAACTGTTCTTTATTGCTGCTAAACACATTAGATTTTTGGCAACAGTGGAGGTGACTGAAAACTGAATTATTATAACTTTCAAAGTTTGCCATCCAGTACAAAGTGAACATCAGTGATGATTAAAAATACAAAAACTAAACTCCATATTATGCATTATTATAGTGTATTGACATCAAAGATACAAACTACTACATACAGTACGTTCTAGTATTACTTCATACTAATTGGTTTGGTATCACCTTTTCTAAGGGCTTTAGTTAGTAGACAGATTGCCACACACTGTTGTGGAGGACTTTGGCCTCAAGCACCATAATGCTCATATTTTAGGATTAGGAACATACTGATCGTTAATATTGATATTGCCCAAAGTAGCAATGGCTGGCATGCCTAATATCTAGGTTCAAAATCATCTTTGGCCAAGTATGAAGTTTGCATGTTCTCCCTGTTCTTGATCAAGTTTTCTCAGAGTTCCTCCAACATTACAAAATATGCATGTTAGATAAATTTATAGGGACGGGCACCGAAGATGGTACTTTTTGTGGTATGGGGTCTGTACTTCCGAGCACCGATTCACGTAAAATCAAACGGTGCCATGTTTCCGTTCTGAAGCGCGTCATATTAAGTGACTGTAAGGAGTAGAGGAGTTGACAATTTTCCAAGGCGCACTTGAACGCAACATTGTACGTACGCCAGCGTACCGTCACCCACTCGCGCTGGTTTTCAAGCGCTAAAAATACATTTCCTGGTTTGGAAGATAGCGAGATTTTTACAGCGCCAAGCCAAACAAAATACAGTTTTAGGAAGTATGACAGCCTCCGCGCCAGGTTGAGGATGGCAATGTCCCCAGTTTTCCGCAAAGAGTGCACGGCTAGAGGGAGGTGCCGGCGGTGTCGTCCTCACTTGCTGAGAGCTGTCACCTTCCTTTTATTACACAGTCGCCGAAACAGAGAGGTCCGTCTTCCCCCACCAAATCGAATCATGCTGGAAGGTACACGGCTTTACCTTTTCGGTAAATACATTGTAAATTGGAACAATAAAACTAGTGGCCAAAATGTAGCGAGCATTACAGATAATGTTGGGTACTTTCAAATGATTGATTTAAACCCAATTATTCTCTTTCACATCATGCTTTTTTATGCTATATTTGAGACCAACGTGGATTAGAACTTTGAACTAATTGTGTGGCGTGTGACAGGCTTTATTTATGTTCTGGAAAAACAACTGCACAAAAAAATGAAGATAATATCAATTCAATGTTTTATTTATTTGCTGTTAGTGTTTAACTTTGTTCCTTGTGTTGTTGATTGCACAGAACTTTGCTTCATACTTTGTTTTTTTTGTAATATTAATTTGTGTATTAATTATACTTTAATAATTGTAAAATTTATTTTAACTTTTTCTCTGTGACTCATTTGATTTACATTTTTATTTGTCAAGTTTTATATATTGAAAAGTAATTGTTAAATTGATTTTTTTAAATATATTACTGTTAAATAATCAATGATGAGCATTTACTATCACTTAAATAAAATAAATAAATAAATTGCATAACAATTTCGAGAGGGGGAGCAAGAAAGAGAGAGCGAGCAGGAACAAAAGTACGGAAAATTAGTACCGTTGAGTATGGGTATTGATTCCCAGGTACCGAGAATTGGAATAGTACCGGTTCAAATGTGAGTGGTACCATCCCTACTAATTTAAGAATCTAAATCCGGGGTCTCAAACTCAACTTATGTTGGGTTTTTTGGACTATTCCACAAAAAGAGGTTCAAGTATTTAAAAAAAAAATACAACTACTGTAATCCAATCTTCTCAATATTCCTTAGCTTATAAGTGTACAGAACATTTAAGGTTCTTCAGAAAATGAGCGTGATTAGTGCTCCCGGTCCTCTCTCTCATATCCCTGGTATATTGCATAATCCTCAAAGTGGCTAGTTGAGTAATGACGTTTGATTTCTAGAGCACCGCAACTTTCTCTGTGTATTAATTCCGACATTTCGGGGTGCTCTTGTGCTAAAAAAAAAAAAAAACGCACAAAAAAACCCATTCTGTCTCCTGTTTTTTCTTAAAATTGGCTGTTTTTGTTGCCAACCTTTCTCTTCACAGCAGGTTTTGCAAAGACATGACTGGGACAGGATGACTCGCTCTCACTTCAGAAATATGTTTCGCCATGAGCCCGAGTATGGTAGCCCATAAGTGATTAAAAAATTAATCCCAACAGAGGTGTTAAATGTCAGCATCACGGTCAAGATTCTCCACTTCTCAGTTTTACCTTTCATGGACGTCAATTCAACGCAGCATGAAACTACTGCAACTCGTTTAATGGTGGAATGTCCCGTATGTTATTTCACTGCATTTTTATGCGACACGATGTGTCTTAAATAGGCTCTGCTCAATTGGTTGCATACACACTGGGAGCACTAGAACCGGACCCTTGCTGCTTCAAGTCAATGAAAATAAAAGAAGTGAAACAGTGCCAGGCTTTAAAAATACATCTCTATTTTGTTGAAATGATCTGGTGGGCACAAGGCAGAAACAGTGAAATGCCATCATAATGTCTCAGAAGTATTGTCTGTACTCAAACTATAATAAATATTTTACAGTGTACACCAAGTTTTACCCATTTTCACATTTTATGCCAATTCCTTTCCATTTTTGGTTGATTATTATTCATACATTTATGATGTAGTGCCATCTGTCCATCCAGTTACAAAATGCCACACTGCAGTTTTAGTTGCCAACATTGAACAAATAACCAATATAGTTTATACCTCACGCCAGTTGTAACAAAATATGCTCCTTTTTAACGGGTTTATTGTATGAATTGCCATGACAACTGTGTGACTGACATTGACATGGCCAAAACAATAAAAAATAAGGGACGGGACCTGTATAATATCGGGAGTCGGGACAAACAATTGGGTTGGCGATATACGCCGGGACCCTGTACCGGTCAAACATTTAGACATCTGGTCACCCTAGTTTTGTGCACTGGGAAATGGAAAGGGCTTTCCCCCCAAAATGTTTCCATAATATTTGAAGAGTAAAATTATTCAGATTGTCTTAAATTAAATGATGTTTCTCTTCTGAAATGTCAATGTCATTCTCACTTATAATTGCATGAAGCTGTTTCGCCGTTTAGCTTTTGTCAATGAATTCAAATGAACAGCTGATTTATGTTTGCCATCTGTTTCTTGGGGACGTGTGCTCCTTTGTAGCCTTCTTATATCTCAGCTGTTCCCCTGGGGTCTTTCTAGTAAGCGGAACCACCTGTCTTCCTGTATGCGATAATTACACCTCCATGAAAGCTCACACAAAAGAAACTCTCACATAGGCACAGAAGTGTTTTGCGATGCCAGATGAATGTTTAACCTTTCTCTTCATCAGATTTATAACGATACAGCGAGCAAGCAGGCACAAGCCCACACAATGACAGTGGAAGCGGCAATAGAGGAGAGAAGGAGAGAGCGGTCATTTGAAGTGTCTTTGGCAGTCCTCTATGACTTGGCAGCCATTGAGTCAGAACCACTCTCATGCCAGTTTGGGCCGCCTGCCAGTTCATGCCAGCTTGAGAGCTTGAGCCATGCTTTTGAGAAAAAGAAAAAGAAAGGTTTAATTGCATTGAAGTTCAGTATACTGTATTTTTTAGGGTGCTCTGAAATACTGTACAATCTGAGCTAGAGTGATATGGAGGAAGGCTTAAAGACCACCTGCAGTTAGGTCTACTGTTACAGAGACTGTGGTATATATACTGTAATGAGGCAATTGATTTGGTTTCCACAATATTCAAAGTCGGCCTACATGGGTCTCAATCATTAAAACTAGAGTGGAAATGATTTCCTTTGACTAAAGCATTTAATTATCTTGGAATTGGTCTCCTTAGTCACAGTGATCCAATACTCGTCAGTAAAATCCACTTAACATAGCGCTTTCCCTCTTGGGGGAGTGTGAAAATAAATTGTAGATGGTTGCGACTTGAGCATGACACTGCAAACGGGATGACGAAAGCATGACTATGCAAACGGGTTGAGGAAAAATCAAGACTCGGTTCAAATTCACAGATGAAGCTGATTATTTGTAATCAAAATGCTACCCTTTAAACCCTGAGATTAAGTTCCATGACGTTATTTATGGCCGATATTTTTAATGCTGATATTTAAATCTCCTCAATACACTACCTGTATGAATAATAAAGCTCTATGGTGGAAAGGAGTCTCTGAGTCCCTGCAAGAAAATTTGATGTGCTACATCACAATTCTTCAGCCCACTTTCAAAGCCTTCCTTTCCGCCTCATTACATGAAGGACATGACACTTATTGCACTGCCAGTGATTGTTGGCCTTGGTTGTAAATGATGAGGTGCAGAATCGAATGATATGGGCTTAATCCATAGCAACGGTGCAGCACTACTGCTGTAGAAAAAATAAAGAAAAATAAGATCCATAGCGCCCTATGTTGTCCTACTTTACTAGGTCTTTTGCAGTCCATAAATTTGATGAGAGCTTGTTGAAATGCATTTGTCAAATGTGAAGGACAGTTGCTGTTGCATTTTAATGAAGGTGAATGAGCTTAGCTGAATAACAGCTGCATTATGATTTTAATCATAGCAATCAATTCATATACAGAAGCTATATGGATGGACAGTTAGGCTACGTTCACACTGCAGGGTGTGATGCCCAATTCAAATGTTTTGTTAAATCCGATATTTCACACTGCATGAAAAAAATCTGATACTTGTGAAAAAAATCGGAATTGAGCTACAGTGTGAACGCAGCCTTAGTTAGTTAGTTAGTTAGTTAGTTGTGTAAACAGTTTTGAACCAGAAAATCATTTTTTTATTTAAAAGGTGGAGTGAATCAAATCAAACCAAATTAGTTTGTTCTACTTTTAAATAATGTACATCGAGATACGTATCAAATCGCCTTTATTGGAGTGAGATAATCTCGAAGCAAATGGCACTTTTACAGTACTGACAAGGTTATTCAAGTGGACATATAATGACAACAAAAAAGTAAGCGCATCATAATAATTGAATCGTACAGAACATTAAAAAAAAAAAAATGTTTATAGGTTTTTGGTGAACTAACGAATACACACGCATGCACGCACACACACACACACATACTCACCCACATACAAAAAAAAAAAAAGAGCAATGATGATGACATTACCGAATGAACAATACTGACTGAGCTCTTTAAAAAAAAAAAACATTTACATTTAACCGTCCTTTTGAGTAACAAAAACCGGTTTGAACCAGAAAGTCATTTTTTGATTCAAAAGATACGAGTGCATTGAACCAAGTTTATTCATTCTACTTTGAAATATATCGAGGCATGTATTGAATCGTCTTTTATTGGAGAGAAATATCTAAATGACACTTTACAGTACTGAAATGTTTATTCAAATAGACATAAAAATGACCTTAAAATGGCATCACATCCTCTACAACTGAGCCATACCATATTGATTCAAACCAAATGGAATTGTTCAAATCGTCCTTTAATCATTTCACACCCCACGTAAAACTGTATCAAGTCGTCTTTTGCGGAGAGATGCTCACCCAAATAGATCAATATGGATAACTTGACTGAAAGAAGATAATGTTTGGTCATCTCTTTGTAGATACCGAGTGCTGTGGTATGATCGAATGGTATAATATTTGAATAATCTAAAACAGGTCAAGGCAAGAGTATTATTTTTATGACTGCCATAAAGTGCAGATTCATGCAGGCCACTGCAAAGATGGGGGAGGGGGAATCACCACCGTAACATTTATTTTTATTTTTTAAATAACTGACTACATTGACACCCACTAAGAGTGAAGTAACAACCCTCACTTTTATTGTCACTCAATAAATTGTATGTTTATTGATTTACTAAAAACAGTAGAGGACAATCACTGACTCATGTAATGGAAAACTCAATTCATAAAATCTTGCACAAGCAACATTTATGCTATAATATAGTTTAAGCGTATGTGCTTTTGCCTCAGTGTGCGCAGGTGTCATCCTCCCCCTTGCTGCCTGTTAGTTAGATTGATAGTCAAATTAATCTGCAGCTCCATCCAGGTATAAACACGCGGCCTGCTGGCCAGAATACATCCCCCTCTATTAGCACCATAACTCAATGCGCCCTGCAGCAGCCTGGCCTGATCAGTGGAAGGTAATTGCAAGGAGGACACTTGATTTATTGACAAGGTTGATACGGTGGATTACAAGATGATTTGGGGATTAATTCATTTTACATTTTAGGCAATTCGATTTTTTTCTAGATAAGTCTGCCTCAACACAAACACATATAGTAGTATTTTGAGTGCAGTGATAAACCCTATGTGGAATATACCTGAGCTCAACTTTGTGCTGAGTCACTTTCCCTTTCCACCATTTCATGTTGCAGTCCTTATGCTTATTTCTCCACTCACCTGTTTCAGAATGACAGCAGTGCCATCACAGCACATTTCATTTGTCAAACATTTGCCTTACCAAATATAGTAAGATTACTTAAAAGCACACGGACACAGTGAAATTATGTTCAATATTTGTGTAATGTGTAGATTTATTGAAATACAAATACAAGTGAGCCACATACCCCTTTTATCAAATTGCCCTACAATTGGTGCTTTATATTGTTATAATATTATATTATATAATATTATAATAGATTAACTCATTCACTGCCATTAAAGGCCATATATGTCAAAGATCCATTTTAAATGAAATGGTATGATGATAAACAAGATTTGAAAAACAAGCTTTGAGCTGACATTTCAAGAGAATTCTTATGCTACGTTCAGACCGAACCGAAAATATTGCGACGCTATGCTGGTCTCCCGCGTGTTTTTTCGCGGGGTTCTCAATGGAATTTGTTTCGCTCATCGCTGCAATGGAGGAGTTCCGCTTCGGTAGGTGGTGCTAACTTCAGTGCAGCATTGCTAGCTTTCTTCACACTTCGACAATTAAATAAACAAACTCACCAGATAAGCCGATCTCCACGCTTCTTCCTCCAAGCAATCTCCTTTTTGACTCGGTCCCGGTACACGTAGATCGCCATGTCGTACATCTCCGGATGCCTGCAAACCGTGATGATCGAGCTATCCTCCATTGCTATGCTCCACGTTCTACACACAACCGCTTCCTGTGTTTTGTCTGCTGTGGCGTATTTGGTGACGTGGACTATCTCGGCACCGATTGGCTGTCGCTGACGTGATAAAAAAGTACAATTCAGCCAACGCCGACAATGGGCGAAGTAGAAAAATGCTCGCCGGAAACGTCCCAAACGTGCCACCCGGCACGCAATCGCCGCTATATTGGAACGTCTTTCTTTAAAATGATCTGTCATTGTTGATGGATGGATGTTTTTTGGGTAAAATGATATGGTTCAAAAGTAATAATAGTATCTGTATCAGTGACTACTCAAGTGAATTATTATACTAGTATTGGTCTAGAAAAAAAAAAGTGGTATCGGACATCCTTAGAAATTAGCCAACTGATGTAAGTGACAGTGCTCATCATATCAGTTTCCAAAAAGCTCATCAACAAAGACAAAACATTTTGGAGGTGGACAATATGCAATGGGGACTAAATATTTATTATATGAGAGGATATTAATAAATCCAGAGTAGAGTCAAATGTTGTAGGCTACTGATAATGACTGTAAAATTAAGTCTGTTTCATCTTAAGGGCTCAGCCCGTCTTTTCAAAATGTAGTACAACCGTTAGGTAGTTGAGAAGGTGCAGAGTAGCTGAAAATACCATCTGATTATTCCTTGCCAATTTTGGAAAATGGGGTAAGTATGGTTATTGGAAAAGCTTATGCTGGTAAGAGCATGGACATGTGCCAATGTAGCCAGTAAAAAAAACTGCATTTGAGTTTTGGATCTTCAATGTGTCAATATGACATCAAGTGAGAAAAGAAAATTATCCTCTGCCTGAAATTGTGAAAAGTGAAGTATGTTTTACCGCATAAGATTAAAATATGATAGTTTAACAACACATCATTATTATGTACTCAATGTATACAACTGCGTGGAATTACTAATAAATGGACCAGGCAAAGTACAAATCAGTTTAGAAGTCATACATTCAGTGCTTACATTACATTAAAGGTCTTATATTATTCAACTTTTCAACATACTAAAATAGTTCCCAAATGTGTAAAAGACATGTCTGTGACATGCATTCGTTAACATTGACTTTGGATCTAATATTTTTGCTGTCCCTAAATCAGCCAAAAAACACTCTGTTCAAAACAGCCTGTTTTAGCGGTGTGTCACTTTTATGTAAACAGCTGCACCAGGCCACGCCTAGGCCATACCCTTCTCTCTCTCTCGAATGGGCTGTGATTTCGGTCATGGTAGCCATGTGCTAATGTTGTGAAAGGAAACGACTGTCCATGGGAGCAGAAGAAAAGAAAAATACAGACATGTATTTTACACATTTGAGAACTATTTTAATATGTGGAAAAGTGACATAACGTTTTACCATACGAAAAAGTAGCATAACATTACTACAGAGACTATGTTGTAGCATTAGTTTGTGGTTGTTTAGGCAATGGTTATTTTTGCCATAACCGGCAAATCTCCTGCGAACGTTATTTTGCCTGGGGGCGGCTGGGGCTGGGTTGGGGTGAATGGCGGGGCTGGATGGGGGCGGGGGGGTTGTGGAGGGAGCGGGGGCTGTGGACCGGTGGGGTGCCTGGCAGGCCTGCAGTACCCTATCCTACTGCGTTGGGTTGGGGGCGCGGGACGTGTTGGGGTGGGGGGCGCTCCTGCTCCTGGGTTTGCTCTCCGGCCGGTGGCCCCTGCGGGGCCCGGGGGTTGTCCCTTGGCGCTGCCGTGGCCTGGGGGGCCCTAAGGTGTTGCGCTTGCTCTATCCTGGCGGGGGTCGACGGTCCCCCTCTTTGGTGGAGATTTTCATGCATGCCAGATCCACCACACCAGCATCTATCGAAACTCAGACACAATCTGCTTCCTCCTCAGGTCATTGAATCGGTGGAGGCTGGCGTCTGTGGATCTCACTCTGCTTCGTCTATCCTTCCTTCCTTTCCTCAGTCTCTCCTTTGGTCTCTTGAGGTCTCCCTGATTTGTTGGAATTTAGATGTTTCTGGGGTTGGTGAAGGACTCTGGTTGGTGGCCCGGTGGGTGGTAGGTGGTATCTGGTCGGTGCTGGATTTCACTTTCCTTTCTTTTCTTTGGTCCTTCCTCGGGTCTTTCTGACGGCCTCACGACTCTGGCTGGATTCTGAAGTGTTCGGTTTAGGTGAACGGTATGGGATTTTTTTAATAGGTTTTAGGTGAACTAATGAATACACACTCACACGCACGCACACACGCACATACACAAACTCACCCACATACAAAATAAAAATAAATAAAAATAATAATAATAATAAATAAATAAATAAAAGAAGGAAAACAAAGAGAGCAATGATGATGACATGTCAAAAAGGTAAAATTACCGAATGAACAATACAGAGCTCTCCAGGGGAAAAAAATAAATAAATAAAAACAATTGACTAACCTTTTTCTGTTGTGTAGCCCCAGTTGTCGGTGGAAAAGCCCTGTATACAAATGTAAAATGTTCTCTTCGCTTTACTAGAGTCTATGTGTAGTATTGTCTCGTTTTTTAATCAAAATGTATCAACAAATAATATTTTTGTTGATATACTTGTCAAATAAAATCATCAGCTAAAATCTATTTTCTGCATGTTTTTCCTGTTGATAAGGTTCAAGATCTGTTTTTTTTAACATAAACAAATAAAAATAAAGAGCAAATGTGTAAAATGGAAGCAATTATATATAGATAGAAATACACATCCACATGTCGAGGCGCATTTTACATTCAGAAAGGATGCATAGCATGCACAACATGCTTCTGACGCAGTTCAAGATTTAACTGCTTATTGCAAAATTAAAAAAATAGAGAATGTCGTCATTGTTTGATAAACAAAACATTATTCGGTTTAGATGAGCAGAGAGGGAAGACGGTGACACACGATCAAAACCCAATCATTTCAATGAAAGAGTCAAAGCTTTTTAGTGCTTCATTACTCATTGTGTATCATAGTCATACATATACTATATACAAGCAAATACCATCAAAGCTTCAAGATGTATGTATATATGTGAAGTGTAAATTAATGTTCTAGCATAAATCTAGTTAAATAAATGTCCTTATGCAGTGCCTGCTTTGAGGGAGGATGAGATTTTTTTTTCTTTTAATTTCCATTTACACTTGCGGTGTGAAATTAAATGATTCATCTCAAGCTATTCACAAGAAGATGTGATAAAATCAGTTTGGCAAGTCTGAGGCTGGGTCATAGTGTTCAAAGTTAATTTGTGTGATATTTTGAAATACTGTATACAGCAGGGCACATAAAAAAGTGAACATTTTGCCATTAAAACTGCACAGAGGTCAACAAATATAGATGCTCACTGATAGTGTTTTCAAAAACAGAGACAGGCAAAATCAGAGGAGCATGCAGGTAAAGATAAGTGACTCACTGAAGAAGAAAACAAGATGCTGCAGGCGATAGATGGATTGATGAAGAGGAGACAAACTGAGGGATAGATGGATGAAAGGCTTTTCATTCGCCTTTCTAATGCTCAGTGGTCCTGTTTAGGTCGCTGACTGGAAAAATCCTTGTGTGTGTGCGTGAAGTGAGAATAACAGAGATCAATGAGGTCTTTTGTGTCTGGAGGTGAACTTGGCACAACACACACAAGCACACACACAAAAACAATTACCCTGAGAGATCTTGACGTCCAATGATGTGTTGCATCATTGCATCATACAGATCACAGTTTGAGTTTGCACTATTTTCATATATTTAAACGAAGGATATGAGCTGCTTTCTAATGTAAATTTCAAGTGATTACCATTCCCGTACTGTTCCATTCTGTTGTATTATATTCTTGTAGAGTCCATCTAGCTTCTCTCGATTCGAAGGAGCTGAGGCTCTCACATGATCAAGACTCTATCTCTAATGGAAGGCTCAGATTCCCTACAGAGGCGTTTTGGCTGCTTGTATCCATGATCTTGTTCTTTTGGTCATGACCCATAGTTTGTGACCAAGCGAGCTTAGGAATGTAGATCTGACTGAGAACCCGACCAGGGTTGACCCCACCTCTTGCCTAAAGTCAGCTGGGATAGGCTCCAAAAGTGACTATATTGCATCATAACGGTGTTTTTCTGTGTGTGTGAGATTTGTCAGTCATTTGGATTTTTGTTGTGTTTCTAGGAACGCTACATACTGCATGAAGGTGTCTATGTCCATGACTGTGGAGGAGAGTGATGAAGGAAAGTGCTTCAGCAGCAACATCCGCTATCTGGAGAAAGCAGAGATTACCCACAGCAAAATGATCACATGTCGTGATATAGAAGACTATTTGGCTCCATACAAACAACCTCAAATGGCCTGGTATAAGGTATGTCACACAAACACACCTAAGATAAGAGTAACTCAACCTTTCTTTTGCCGTTTGATGAGTTGGATGTGTGCCCTGTCAGGAGTGCGAGCGGGTCGAATGGAGAAGTTCAATTATCGTCAACAATACACACATCTGGATCCCTGAGGTGGAGGAGGAGGATGGGGGAAATTACACCTGTGAGTTGCAGTATGGATCCAGACTGGTGCGGAGGACAACGCAGCTCAAAGTCACAGGTAGGACACAGACCATTCATGGATAGGCAAAGTTGGCTCCATTGTTTTTGTTGTATACTGAAGACATTGGGTTTCAGATCAAGACATAAATAGGACACAAAGTTCAGAATTCCTGCTGTTCATGGAATTTTCATCTAGATGTGTGAGCAAAAGTATTGCAATGGACACATTAACTTAGCGTGAATAACATTTAATATTTGGTGGCATTGCCCTCATTCGAAATGCTTTTCTATGCCTTTACTGTAGCCTCTTTCAGTTCTTGTTTGTTTCTGGTGGGGTTTTTTTCATTCAGTCTCCTCTTCATGAGGTAAACTGCATGCTCTATTGGGTTAAGGTCCAGTGATTGTCTTGGCCTTCCTAAGACCTTCCACTTTTTCCCCCTGCTGCTGAATTTCTTCAAAGCTGATCTGAAGTCTAGTTTTTGCTGCAATGTGCTGAGCAAGCTGGTACCCATCAGCTGTCTCCCATTAGAGTCCCATTAGGCCACTTTGGTCTTCACCTTGACAGCATCCCACACTGCTGGTGTCCACCAACCACCTTACGGCCAAACATAGTCCACTTGTAATCAGTGTCCCCCGTCTCCTCTACGAGCTGGGCGAAGTTCTACCAGAGGTAGAAGTTCAAACTCTTTCTGACAAGCCGCAGACCCACAACAGGCAAAAACAACCGTCAGGAAAGCGGAGGGAGTCTATGCTTCTGTCCACAGGGGGAAACCAAAGTCCAACCCCTCTCAAGATGACTGATACCAGAGCCCAAGCTGTGTGTGGAGGCGAGCCCGACTACATCTAGTTGAAACTTTTCAACTTCGCACACCAGCTCAGGCTCTTTCCTTGCCAGAAAGGTGACATTCCATGTCCGTAGAGCAAGCTTCTGTACCTGTGGATTGAACCACCCAGCTCTCTTTGCTTTCAACATCCTTGGGCCCTCCCACAGATGGTGAGCCAATGCGAAAGGGTGACCAAAAATGCCTCTTTGGGCTGTGCCCGCCCCATTTGCAGGCCTGGCCGCCAGGCGCCCCACCTTCATGCCTGGCTCCAGAGGGCGTCCCACTGACTTGTATCCGGGCAAGGGAAAACTGTCCAAAAAGTGGTTTTCATCATAAGGGGGTTTTGAGCCATGTTTTGTCTGGTCCCTCACCAAGGACCCGTTTACCATGGGTGAACCTGCCAGGGGCCTAAGGCCCAAGACAACTTAGCTCCAAAGATCACTTTGACAGACAAACCCCTCCAAGGTTACCTTCAATGTAACAGCTCAAGTAGGAAAGACTACTACTGCCTAATGGCACATAGTATTGTTAGATTATGCCTTTTTGGCACAGTTAAATCGGTGACTTGAGCTAGGCCAGTGGGTTGCTGTGACCTTACTCCTTGCTTGGTCTTCCATTTCAAACCAGTTACCAGTAACCAACCAAACAAACCAGTAACTCAGAAGATACCAACACATTATAGGTGCTATGCTGCGCTCCCACGTGGGCACGGCTAAGGCAGTGTAAGAATAAGGATCATTTTGAAGAAGACCAACCTTCTTCTGCATCTTCATGGCCGTGTGTTAATCTTTCTGGCATCCATAAATAGTTCAATTGTGAAAATGCAGTCTTCAGGTAGCTACTGTTAGTATAGCAAGCATGAAAAGATAAAGCATCAGCTAAAGTTCCTTCAGAACTTCATGAGCTAATATAGAAAAAGCATGTTGCTTGTTTTTGGCCAGTGTTGTCAAGGTGAATCATTCTGTAGTGCTGGTGAGGGTCATGGCCTCGCACTATACAAATGTATGAAAATGTATTTAGTCTGCAGCATCCATTGGAAAGATGCAGGCACTCAGTAAATACATTATTATCAAGCACTTGTGTCCTTGGTAAAGAAAAACGTTCATACTTTTTGTACATCACTGGCTCAATTCATGTTGTATTCAGTGCCTTTGTCAAATTCCCGGACGAAACATACATAGTTTCAAGCTTCATTGGCTTTTGACTTAAGCCTGAGTTGGCAGTACAATTTGACTTTCATCTGCACTTTAGTGTTTGCTGTAAGTGTGTTTGTAAAGGGATAAGGATTGCAGGGCCTGCGATTGAGTGCATGTCTGCTTGTGTTTTGTTTTGGCGTGTGCAGTTTGAATGTGTTGCCTTTGAGCAATGAAAGCACACAGTTATAGTCTTGGTGCAAGCTGAAAACTGAACCCCTCCTTTGTTCTAAATGTTGTGAACATTTTGCAAATTTTGTAACTGTCAAAGTCATACAGTGCGCCTGAGCAGAATGTTCTATAAAGTTATATTTAGTACTGGCATCTTTATTTTCTTTTTCTTTTTTGGGGGGAGGGGGGGGGGGGGGCACGTTTTCAAATTTAAGTTTTTTGTTCCTGCTTCTATCAGTTACACTCTTAGCCAGATGTTATAGTACTTTGATTTGCGTTTTTTTTTGACTGGTGTTGCCATAGATGCATTTCAGTCTGTTTGCGCCTTTCAACAAGGAGCAGTGAGTGAAGATTTACAATGCTGCATTAGTTTCTTTCGGTAGCTGCTAACAGGCTAGCTGCAGACTGATTGCCACCATATTCTTGTCACTTCTGATTAGAAGGTTCTGTGTTTTGGATTACATTATTACCAAACAAACATAATTTTAGAATGTTGGAGGAAATGCCTGGAGAAAACCCACAAAAACATGGGAAGAACTCGGTGCCCAGAATCTAAACCCCAACCTCAGAACTGTGTGCTATGATGTGATGAGTACTCGCCAACCATGTAACCCCCCCCCCCCCCCCCCCAACTTTGTGGAAGACTGATACACATAGTGTAGCTTTAATTTAAAGTCTTTAGGAATAATTATTTTAATCCTGGTTTGGTGTTTTTCAACTCACCGGAATACAATTGAACACTTTGAGGAGAGCCTGCGGAAAATGAGGAAATAACAGATGTCAAAGTTTGTCGCTAACAACTAATTTATGGACATGCTGCACCTTGGAGCCATTAATCATAGTAACTGCCTCACTGACACATGAGAGCCAAAGGCCAGAGATGTACTGGGGCAATACTGCAATAAAGAGAGCCACTTGCTAAATTAAACTGTGCAGTCAACATAATAGTTTTTCTATTGCTTAATGTTACAATATGTGAAGTGCGTCTGTGACTTTCATTTTGTATTTTGAGAGTGTGTTCGCACAGACTTCATTCAGCATTTGTATACAGTAGATCGCCATTGATGCTCCTAAGATTTTTTTTCTCCATGATATCCAAATACAAATAATGATTGTACAAATAGGAGTATTTGAAAATGTTATCAGGGAAAAGCCACCATTACATATCATGCCGCGTCCTCCCCACAATTCTCTTTGGATAAACAAACAGTTAATTGGCTCTTTATAGTCATGTGATCACAACAGGAGCCATCATAATTGCATACATGTAGCTAGTACGCAGTCTGTGACAGCGGCCTGTGGGAGAGAAAAATGTGTGAGAGTGAATACTGTATACAGTTCTTAGCACATCATCACAAATCTTACAAGTCAGCTGCCAAAACATGTACCATGCCTTAGTCCATCAGCATTATAATGGCAACATTCACTCGTTCCTTCTGTCTTGCATTCTGACGCCAAGGATTTCATCAAGACGCCAAGGATTTCATCTTAGTACTCTCCGATGATGTTATAATTGAATGAATCGGCCTCTAAGACATCTGCCAGTGTGTAGCAAACCAAAACATCTTTATCCTTGATCCTTTACTTGGTTGTGAGTCTTTTGGCAGCAGCTTTTTAATCACTGTGCTTTCAATATTAAATAGAAGAAAAGACACAGTCGCTGCCTGTAGATCAGCTGGTGGCTATGATGTTGATTCCTGCTTTAGCTGGAATGGTGCGCTGGAATTAGTTCCAAAGTTGTGCATCCATACTTACCCCTGATTTGCTTCATCCATGTTCAGCTTTTAATTAGCAGCTGTGCCTCAAGGAAGTGGGCTAATGTTGAGTTTGCAACAGTGGTTGTGTGTTGATTTTACAGAACGTGTGATTCTAGAAAATACACAACATGGAACTTCAAAAGGGTTGAACTGCAGACGCCTGCTCTGTACTGTACTAGTGTAGTTATGTACAATTGAAAATAGTATATTCCTAATATAGTAAATCATTTGTTACTTGAGTTGTCAACACTGAGTGTGTTTGAGTGTAGCCTATTACTCTTCTCAGTCCTCAACATGTGATTTCCGAATTGGGATGGCTGTAGGCCTAATTGGTGGTGAGCCCAGTTTGTTGAGACTTGGATGGGAACCCTATCAAGGGAGTCGTTGATACATTTCCTGAAGTGAGGTAGTGTTGTTACTACAGCAGTGGATTGGATATGCCTTTGGCACTAACGAGCCTGGCTGTGTCGTGGTCAGTGTGTACATTTTTCAACTGGATTGATCCAGTTCAAAACTTGATTGTTTATAAATGAAAACAAACAAAAATAACCAGATGCACGGAGGGCAAAAAAGGTCCAGTAGTTCATGATAATGACCAAATGTTGAAACCCCATTATCACCTAGTTCCTAATTAGCTTCATTTCAAAGCTATATAACTTGTCTTAATGTTTCTTTGTAAATTAACTACTTCATGGGTGGTTAGCATTTGCTTTAGAATAACTCGCTTTGGGACACATTTCTGAAATATGCAATAGACAACCAAGGTTTTACCTGTTTAATAATCACACATGAGTTAGAAACTTCAGAGAGCCATCTATTTGTCTATGAACATTTAAAAATTCATTTTCCATAATATGTCCCCATTTAGTCATATTCCATATGCCATTCTCACACCATTAAAAACTTACAACCTATTTTGCAATGACTCATGAACAACAATGAAGTGGTCTCAAAGACAATTAAACCTTCCCACACATCAATCAGCATTCCCTATGCTCAGCACTGAAGTAGGCACGGCACGATTGAACATTTGCACTTCAATTCCTTTTGGCAGGGGGGTTCCATTCACACCTTGACTTATGTGAACATAATGACTCACATGATGACTGAATGACTCACTCATGACCAAAGTGACTTTCTGACTTTCACTTCAGCACTTCTGGTAAAGCTCACTCTGCTGGATCAGGTGGGCCACTGTACCGCTTTGTCCAAAAGTAAGTGGTCTGTAACAAAATGTTCAAAATTAGGCATGTAGCAACACTTGTATAATATTCAACGCGTAATTCAACAATTTTTTATTAGAAACAGTGCTTTTTATTTTTAAAGATGTAGTACAAAAATTGACTCAATTTAGGCTCCTCTATATTGGCTTCTCTTGTGCTATTATTAACCTGATATTTACAGGTCAAGGGTCACCAACGTTTTTGAAGTTGAGAGCGACTTCTTTGCTATACTGCAAAGGGCTACCAGTTTGATACGTACTTCTGAAATCATGAATTTGATTACATTATATTTAATAATATTTTATTATTAGGGCTGGGAAAAATAGGCCACAAAAAATGGCCAACACGAAAATGTATGCCTCAAAATGGGGAATAGTTGATGGTATTATCAATTCTAAAAATATTTGTTAATGACAGACCTAGTTATTATTTAAAAAAAAAAAAGACAATCATCTATGTGAAGACACTGATTATGTTAATGATTTCTCACAATAATCAGGAAACAGATCAAAACCAATACAGTATGCAATCTCTTTGTTTACATTTTCGATCATACGGCATTCCTAGTAAATTACAATGCCCCTGGTGAAATATATTTGAAACAGGCCTGTGGGCTACTCGTGGTCCTTGGAGGGCCGCGTTGGTGACCACCCTTGCAGGCCAACAATGTTACAACTTCTCTTCTGTTAAAATAACCAGTGTCATATTTGTGTTATATCATACAGTTACAATAACTTCAAACACAAAATAAAAATTACGAGCAAATGTTTTGACCAAAATGTCTTTATCTTCACCTATAACATGGAATTGCATGGATGTGCAAAGTCCTTCACCTTGCCTACATAATATTAAATGAAAACAAATCTTACACTAAGCTCTAATCCTTGAAATATTAGTCAGTTTTCACACTCTAAAAATAGTTGGTTCAAAGATAACTCAACTATGGGTAAAAAATTGACCGTTCCTCTACTTGGGTCGATTTGACACAACTTTGAGTCAAGAAAACAACTCATAAATATTGGTCAGATCCTTCACTTGGGACAAAAAATTGGGTCATTTTGTATTAAACAACCCAGAGAGTTGGGTCAAATTGACCCGAAAAGTGGATTGGTCCATTTTTTATCAGTAATTGGGTTATTTTTGACCCAACTGTTTTTAGAGTGCACATATGCGGAACATAATCATCAAATCTTGTCGTCCTTTTCATCCCAGACTTACAACAGTGCATTTTTCCTCCATGAACTCAGATGTTCTATTCCTCTTTTTCCTGCACTCGCTCGCCATATCTCATTTAAAATCACACACGCAAAACAAACAAACAAAAAGTCTCATGCATTTTTCAGAAAATGTCTCTAACTAAAATGCACATTGGTGAACATTCAGACTAAGTTTAATGCTGGTGAAAGTGTCTTTGTTGAAGCAAGTAAGGGTTTTCATCTATTGATAGAGTGACAGTCAGACGGGGGTTTACAGCACAGTGCAAAATCCTGTAAAACCTCATTAAAATATTTTAAACGTATTGCTACATTACATACACATGCATTCTTTTTTCTTACACTGTCTTTCTATTCCAGAGTACTCTATCCACATGTTAACATCTGACAATCCCTTATTGGTCCCTTGATTGCCCATTTTCTTCCCTTTGTACCTTTCTCTTTTCTTTGATGCTCTCCCCACTTATCTTCTTCACTCTGATTTCTATTTCCTGTTTTCCTGCGACTTTTCTGCTCTCGCACTCCTTCACTTGACAATTTTGCAATTGGACACACAATGTAATGAGAATGTTCGCGTATGTGTGTGTTTGCGCACACGCTCGGCCTGTGACCTAGTTAGAGACTCACCTCCTAATTCATTGTGAAATTGTCTCTGTTCTCCAAAGACAGAGGATCACAAATGAGATTACTACTCTCTATGTCTCTGTCTCACTCTCTTGCTCACAAGAACACACATACAAACACGTACACACGCAGACTAACTCAAGGCGGGAGAGGGCAAGAGACAAACAACACAAGGAACAGAATATTCTGTCGTTGTTTGGGATGTTATTGAAGCTTATTTAAAAGTAAAGAGCTTCGGGGTTATTCACGCCAACATTTGAAAGTTTCATGAAGCCCTTTTTAGCATTCGTCGTCAGAGCTTGCGTCCCAATTCACGATTCTTCAGTTCAGGGAACAGCTGTATTTTTCAAAATGGATTCCTGACCTGACAGTGATGACAGATTATTTTGACTAGTGCTCTTTTTTTGTGCTCATAATGAAAGGGAAATTGCCATTTTTATTCGAAAGTTCCCTCTTGGGAAACATGGAGTGAAAGTGCAGTACAGCAATGTTATCATCAGTCATGCATGTGACTCATTTCAGGAAAGGTTAACCTGAGGGAAATTTTTTTAACATTTGTCACATTTCTGTGATGATAAATTAGATACGTATTTTGGATAGGAACATTCAATACGACTTTTTTTCATACGAATACCAGTACGATTACTGAACCCTCGAGTAGTCACCGATACCAAGCGCCGATACTACTAGTACATTTGATACATAACCCCCCCCCCCCAAAAAGAGAGATAATGAAAAAAAGACCTATATACTGTATCCCCAAAAATATTATTATTAATAATAATAATAATAATAATGTAATATAAAGTATACTTTTAAATTCATGTAAACAATAAATTTCAAGAAAACTGTAAGATACAAAAAAATTGCCTTTAAAATTATATTTCCTTATGAATTTAAGAGATATTAACATAATCGATTATATGGTTTTATTAATCGATATCAGGCTCAAAAAGGAAAATCAATTCGATATCAAGTATTTGATTTTTTTTTTAAACCCAGCCCGATGAAAAATACCTATATATCCCAAAATATATATTTTTGATATTTGCCCATCCCTCATTTTGGAAGTGATCACAAAAATATCCTTTATGATAACCGTCTGATACTAAAATGGTTCTGGTTAAATACTGTTAGATGTTGTATTATTTCAGGCCTGATAAATAGGGAAAAAACGGTCTCCTGCTATTTTTCTTATATGGACAAGTGACTTGTGTATACTCAGTCGAGGTGAGTCAAGGCCATTTGTGTTTTGTTTTTTTAATTATTTGAAACATGATTTAACAACATTCAGCCACTGGTCTGGAAAACAGAATAGTCAAGAGGTTCATTATGTACACATTCACACATGACTAATTTGTCCATTGAATATACAAACACATTTTGTTGTTCCACCTTCTTAGCACACACACTCATACAACTGAGAAATCCCAGAGGTCAAGTTAATTGCATTTGCCACTCTTCTTACACGGACCCTTCTGTCTCTCACACATCGATACCTCTGCAAAGAAGTTAAGCAGAGAACAACAAAAGTGCAGCAAAAACAAGTTTGAGACAATCGGAGCAATTATGCAAAAGCTTGCTTGGTTTGCTACACTATACAAAATAACACGCCGTTGACCTCATGTGAACTTTGACAAACTTTTTTTGTATCTGTCTTTCAGGCAATATTACTTTGCTGCCTGTTCAGTTCTTTCAGAAACAAAACAACATGTATAGAATAATTGATCAAGCAGACACAGCCCTAACGCTGACTTCATAATGTAGTCAAGAAAAGTTTTTTAAATGCATTAATGGAAAATGGGTTCTATACAAGATGTAAAAAAACACACAAAAAAACCCCCATAAAACAAGAGTAAAATAGAACTTGAGTAATTCCTATTTTGTAACTTTTATTTTTGTTGTTCGTGCTACAATGTCAAAAAAACAATATTCATTATCAAACATCAAACAAACAAGGCAAATAATTTGAGTTACCAAGAAAACTTTAGCTTGAAAGAATCTAAGTTCAAGTTTTAAAATGTTGGCTTAACACTAGTGGTGCAACGGATCACAAAAGTCACGATTCGGATCGTTTTTCAGATCAGCAAAAAAACTAAAGAAAACAAAACAAACAAAAAAACACAGAAATAGTAATTTCTTCATTTATTTTGTAAAACGCTTTTGTCTATTACATTTTAAAAATCAACCCAAAATGTCTACTATGGCTGTTTAGGAGTTAGGAAAACAAGTTTAAGTGCAATATGGGGTAGTTACATTCTTATATTATGCATGGTCTATGTATAAAATAACAAGGTATTAATGGCTTAAAGTTGTGTTCCTAAAATCAAAATGGCTATGTTTTCATTTTGAATCGAATGGGGTTTTTTTCCCCGTTTTTTTTTAAATGGCAAAGGTGTTTTATAAAATAAATGAAGACAAAGTTCTATTGTATCTTTTTTATTTTAATAATGAAAAAGGCCTCAAAGTGAAATTTAAGGCACATTCCCTTCCTTTAAACATGGAAAGTGAATTACAAAGTAGCCTTGATCCATCATATTGAAAAAGGTACCAGCTGTCAAACTCATTTGGCGTTAGGCCTACCAGACTCCAGGCACTCGATGCTGATGCTAACAGCTAGCCACTAACATCGGAGATGTGTGCCGTACCATACAATGATGGTGCAATTAACTAGCGGATACCTTGCTTAGGGCACCTCAAGGTGGTCAGGATGCAAACTGGCATCTCTCAAACTTTTTTTTTTTTTGTCCACAGCATCTGTGACCATTCAATCCCAAAGCCCAAATCCCAGAATGCCCAAAGCCCAAAAAATGAGCTAAATGGTGTTTTTATGGTAACTGGTGTGTAGTGGTACATTCGCCTGACTTTAGCGCAGGCAATGTGATTCAGTACCCACTCAAAGACGGCGTGAATGTGAATTTGAATGTCTGTGTGTCTCTACAGCTGGCATGCCCGGATGTTCGCGTTTCCATTTGATTTATTTGAGCGGTTACAATGGAACCGCCTTTTAGAACCATCTCGGAGGCACTCATTGTCTTGAGCCGAGAGGGGCCGTGTCCTCACTGTCATCTGATTGGCTGACAGCAATGAGTGAGCAACTAAGTCATAAAAATACAGTATAAACAATAAACATAATGTTTTACAACAACGCCAAACCATATTTAAGATATATGTAATAATAGATGAATTTTAATGATTGTAAAAAAAAAAAGTTTTAATCGCGAGCGTGCACACAAAATGTGTTTCCATTCACTTGAATGAGCGCTCCAGCCGCAGCCCGGAGCCCCATCGCTCCCTCGGTCCCGCCTCGAGGATGGCTTTGGTGGCTGCCAGAAAGCTTCGGATGCCGGCGAGAGTGGACAATGATCCGTTAAGAAAGAGAGAGGCTACCAAAAGAATGAGACTGAGCTCTCCATTCAGAATGAATGAGCGCTCGCAGCGAGCTTCGCCGCGAGCTCCGCGGCCTCTCATTATCTTTAAAATCGGTACGCTAGAGGCGTACAGTCCTTGGCATGGCAGAAGGAGAAACTGATGAGACGAGGTGTGTTTCTAAGGAACCGCAAGCAGACTTCCACGGGCGGGCAATGTAAAGATGGCCAAAGAGATCACAGACGTGTGAAGTGGGCACTTGGAGAGAACGCCTTCCATTTTGATCGTTATTGTGCATGTGTGAGAGACAACCAACATGCTCTCTGTGTTCCAAACAAGGAACCTACAACACATCCTCAGTTGCAGTACTTTGGCTCTTAGAGATAGTCGGTGCTGTTGGAGACAAGACAAAGTCCTTGTGGTCATCACTAAAATAATTTGCATTGGACTTTTGTGAGGCAAATAACTTCCATCCCTGCTAGGAGACCATTGTCTTTGTTAAAACTGGGAAGCAGGCATCCCCTGCTAGAAGAACACCTGCAACAGGTAACTCTTGTGACATGATATCATCTTCCTGTCAGAGTCCACCAAGCAAACTCTGAAGATCGCTTGGAAGAAGTCCACAAGATAAGACGAAGCTCGTCAAGTATACTGGTTCTGGTCAGTGACTGTTGGAAAGTGAGGTGCCTTCGACACAATGAGTTCAGTAACACCAACAATTTGTCATCAGCAGATTCATTTATACAGGAAGTGTGAACATTGAAGACATTTATTTGTTTGTGTTTTCAGAAACTGAATTAAATATAATTCAAAATGGAATGCTACTGTAATTTCCCTCAAAGCACCAAATAGAGTCAAGGGGATAATATGTGGGTGTGGGGAAATAAGAGGAAGAGAGGAGATGAAATGTGACATAGGTCATTAAACTGGACTTAATGAAGCCTGTTTGCCTTGATAACCACACATTTCATTAACTACTCCTTTGCAACACTCACCACTCAAACACCACACAGGCACACACATGCACACGCACGCACACACAACGCCTATTGTCTGGGACCATGGAGTGAGACATTAAGTTAGACAAGAATGTGAATAATGAGCCGACAATTAATTACAGACAATTACAAGTACCCCTCACTGCCTTTGTCTTCTTTTTTTTTTTGTCTGATTTAGTCATTCCTTCCCTTTCAGTCATCGTATTGACATATTAACACAGACCACATGAAGAATGGAAAAAACATTATGTACATGAATGTTTACTTCAAGTTAATTGTGTGGTAGCAACCTGTTAACGCATGTATTTATGGGAATTCTATATGTGCTTCATGAAACGAAACTTCACTGTGATGGAATATACTGCAAGATATATTGGTTTCACGTTGTGGTTTAATGATAAGTAAGACAAGCAATTTAATCAATGCTTATTTGCTGAAAACACACTAGAATACAATACTGTATACTCAAGTAAGCGCCTCTCTTGCACATTTTCATTGTTTCAATTACTGCGCATATTTTTACTGTAAACTGTACAAACAACAAAAGCACACATTGCTAAAATAATCTTCCCTCAATGGGACATGAGATAATCTGTTAATAGAATGTGTGCAACTGAGCACTGGTTGATTGAATGCCAGCAAAATATAAATAATCTAGAGCAGACAAAAGGTGTGAAATTTTACACTCCAAAAAAACTTCCTTTCCAAACATTCTACCTCTATAATACTTTGAAATTTTTAATCCTTAAATCTTAAACACATACCTGTCTAAGCACCCACATCCTTCCAAAACCTGCAGAGACTCCTTATCTTGAATTTAACAGCATCAATTATCATCTGTTTGTCCCTGGACCGGTAGAAGCTGATATCAAAATGCTTTACCAAGTATTCCTGTACTGAGGCCGCCCTTTCTTTTTTCTTCTTTTGTTTTAAATGAGAGCTCAACTTTATTCATTTGGCAGCCTTCCCAAGTCAACAGGTCATCATCATCGTGTGAGTCCAGCAGAATCGTAAAGTTGTCAGGAGACCAGAGGAAGGACTAAAGGAAGGACAGAGGAAGAAAAGTGAGATCCACAGACACCAACCTTTACCAACATTTACAAACCCAGAATCGTTCACCAACCCCAGATACATCTGAATTCCAACCGGATTAAGGAGATATGAAGAGACCATAAGAAATGTGAAATGGCCATCCTTCATCATCATAAAGCAGTGATGGCTGCCGCTGTACCAAGACAGTCAGAAAAGGCCCAAGCACAAGCGTTATCGACATTCACAAACCAAATTCAACTCATTTATTGTTCCAGTTCTCAGAACGTGATGCAAGGAGACTTTTGGACCCTTTCTGATGTACTGCTCCTTGTTGTTCCACTTGCAACCCACACTTTCACCTCTGAAGAAGCCAGGGTTGCCTTCACCACCATAATGGGGAGGACTCGCCTCCAAGTGGGAGAGATGTATTTCCGCCCATGCCTCCTTCCAGTCATTCTTCGAGGAGCTCCATAAGGTTTTCTTCATGGGGATCTTTTGGGTTGATGAGCATGTGTCAGGGAGACGAGATGATGGGAGAGTTCTCCATTGACTTCCGCATCCAGGCCCATCAGAGAGGAAGTCTTGGTCTGCTTGTGATACTTTTCTCCATGGCCTGGCTGACTACGGATGAACTGACATGTTCTTCACCTTGGATGAGTTGATTGATTGGCTATCGAAGTGAATCTGCTCATCCAGACTCAGAGACAGGAGAAGAGGCAGGGTATGACGGGTTGTCAATCTCCAACCTGAGCTCAGGGGACACTCTTTTGCCCCAATTCCGCCATCTCTGCGGGGTCGCTCAGAGACTCTTTATCTGAACTTTTTCGATTGAACTGTGTGACACCATACCTACTGAAATATATTAACAATAGAATAATGTATTCATGGTCGGCGATGAATGTATGCATCTATCTCTTTCTTCAGTGGTACAAAAGATGGATGGATTTAGCTCATTGGATTCTCCTCTCTCCCACTAAAGAAACCTATATCACCGTTGTTGTGTTGTGTTTTCAGTTTACCATAATTTATTGAGTATGTGCTTGATTTGGGTGGTTGGTTGAGGCTGAGCATTCACTAGAGGAATTTCTTATTTGTCCTTGCCTCGTGTATCAGACTAAAATGGACGTTTAGAAAAATTCTTCCAAGTCCAGCCATTAAAGTAAAAAAAAAGAAAGAAGACAAGATAGTGTGTGTGCATGCGTGCGTGCACAGTTGTTGCTCCAGCTGCTCTCGTCCACATGTTGTTTTCCATCAGTGTGTGAGACACTGACGATGAGAAATTCTGACACCTTTTCAATTAACTGCCAGCTTGATCCGCATGAATTTGTTCAGACTTTGGCAAGCAGTACCACAAACACAGCAGAGGGAGACATAGTAAATACTGAGGAAAGGGTCATTGTATAATGTCTATTGATGAAAAACACATCGTTACTGTGTTTAGTCATTTGACTAAAAACTATTAATGTAGCAAAAAAAATAATCATGATGGTTTCCATAATGCAACTGTTATATACTTATGAGCTATGCAATGATAGAAGAGTCATAATGACTTTGGATAAATCTAAGACTAATATGACCCTGAATGATTCATCCCGCAGGGCAAAAAAATGTAGGCTATTTTTCTGCATTTGTGAAAATGTTACAGTGAGCAAATTTAGAAATTTGCCATTTCCCGATGTCACAGTGGGAGATGAATTTCATCATTTGAGCAAAGAGCAACTCAATACATCAGTTGAGTAAAAAAAAAAAAAAAAAGCTTGACCTTTTGATCCATCACTGGCTGTTAGACTCATTAGTTTTCATCAAGTCAAATATTTATAGCAGTGTTGGGTCAAATTTAACCTATAGCTAGTCACAGCTCTTTGGGATGAAATTCTGGGTAACAATTTTTTTAATCATATATATATGTCTTCACGAGAATGGGTTTGTACTCCTTGGCATCTTTTTGTATTTTTTGAAAGGATTCACATATAGTGTGAGTCATGAAAAATACCATTTATTCACACTGAGTTTGGGGGAAAAAAAGCAACAACAAAAAAAAGATGTAATTTGCAGGCCAGTTCAGTTGGCAATATGCATTATTTAGCTTCCAACATATTACTTTGTTTGGTAAACAACAAAACAGCACTGTTTTATCCCTTTTAAATAAATAGCAGTGTTGTGTATTACCTCGGAATCTATGCTCTGAATTACATCATGAGGTGTAAATTGTTAGCTTAGTTCAGGGGTAGTTAACCCTGGTCCTCGAGCTGTCCCGCCTGTTTTCCATGTCTCCCTCCTCGAACACAGCTGACTCATATTATCAGCTCATTAGCAAGCTCTGTAGAAGCCTGATAACGATAACTTAGTTGGTCGAAGAATGTGGTGTAAATTCTAAATAGACTGCACTTAAATAGCGCTTTATCTACAACATATTGAATTTGAAACAATGGATGCTAGTATTGATAATTGAGTGCAGTCTAGAATGGTAGTATAAAGTCTAAACCCCTTTTTTAGCTGCATCATTTTATCATCACAGAGCAAACCCTTTGTCCGTGTGTGTGATTCACTACTGTATATGTTTCCATTTAATTTGTCTGTCTTTTGTTAACATGAGTTGGCCCATCTCCACATATGGTTCCCAGATTAGTTCTTACCATTTTATCCAATAGTTATTTTAGAGTTGATTTATTCCACTGTACACATTGGAGAGCCCATGTTGCAAATTAGGGCTCCCTAAAAAGGGTATAAGGATTTTTAATACAGGCCATGAACAAATCATTTCGAGAGAGAAAAACTCACAAGAGCAATATATCCACAAATGAAACTTGGAAAGAGTATTATCGAAGTTAGAAGTAGTGAGCCCATTATTGGACACAATACAACCCAAATCTCTGTAGGTAATGAGGATAGAGTCTTCTAATAGAGTGGTGGAAGACAAAGCCCCAGGGGGAGGTCAAACGGAGTCAGTGAAATGCAATGATTCTTTTCATTTTGTTATCTTTTTTTTCTCACCTAAACAATTTAAGAACTCTTCACAGTCCCCAACAATAGGTATTTGTTTGCTTTTGGAGGTGGTTTGATTGGAAAAGAGACCGTCTCTATCGCTATTAAGCCTGCTACACACTCTTGCAAAGTTTGTATGTTTGTGTAACTATTTTTCATAAATGTCTGAGTAACTGGTTTTGCTGCGGTTCAAAAATGTAATCGCAGGTCCGTGGCTTCACAATGTCATTGTCGATTAAGAATGCCACGGTACATTGCATCATTTTTCACAGCAGAACTAATATTTACAGATCCAGCCAACCTCTGTCTACTCTAATACAGTTAATGCAACATATATACTGTGGTTTACAATACTTAACTATATTTATGCAAAACTCAATTCCAGTGAAGTTGTGTAAAACATAAATAAAAACACAATTATTTGCAAATCCTTTACATCCTGTATTCAATTGAATACATTACAAAAACAGAAATATTTAATGTTCTAACTTAAGGATGTTATTGCTTTTTGCTCTAATTTTGAATTTGATGCCAGCAACACGTTCCAAAAATGCTGGGACAGGGGACTTGGTATTTCCATTGCAGCGTACTTACTCTAAGTAGCTTGCAATTGTTCAGTACAGTTGCACCACCCTTAAAATTCAAATACATGATGAACTTTTAACTCTTTGTTGCGTCATGTACAACATAAAATTTAAGCTTTTATGAAATTAAATTGAACAGTGAAAATGAGTGTGTGCAAAGAAATGGGTCTTTTAGTGTAAAACAACTCAGAAATATTGGCCAGATCCTTTTACTTGGGTCAAAAATTGGGTCATTTTGTATAAAACAACCCAAAAAGTTGGGTCAAATTGACCCATAAAGTGGATCGGTCCATAATCCAAATTGACCCATAAAGTGGATCGGTCCATAATTGGGTTACTTTTGACCCAACTGTTTTTAGAGTGTGATACCTTGGTGGCAATCCGATATGTATTGCGATAGTTTTTTTTTTTTATATATATATATATTTTTGGCCATTTTGTATTTATTTTTTATGTTTTTTTTTTTGGGGGGGGGGTACTTAAATAGAGAGAGAGAGAGAGAGAGAGAGAGAGAGAGAGAGAGAGAGAGAGAGAGAGAGAGAGAGAGAGAGAGAGAGAGAGAGATATTAACCTTAAAATGCCGGGATGGCCCATTTTTCGTTAGACCCCAATATTAGATTTGGCAGAGATATCCTTTGTTGAATTACAATTATAATTCATAAAAAAATATTATAAAATAAAAGTTTCCTCCTGTAAACATCATTATGCATATAATTTATACATGTATTTAAGGCAAGTTTTAAAATGTCTGATGTCCTCTTGTTTATGTTCAACAAATTTAAAACATCATAAATCATGCTATTTTTACAAGTAATGTCTCAAATCTTCTCCAATTTAGATACTTTAAATGTATAGGATTGTATGCCAAGAAACATTTCTTGGGAGGAGCAATATGGCGGCCTTGCGACTTCAAAAGTCTTGGCCTATGAGCTACCCAGTCATATATTCAAATTAGTGAACTAATGTCATTAACCAGTGCCAAGCTAACGAAAGGGTAATGATTATTCAGCTTTATTGTACCTTACCTCTTTAAGTTGTTTCAAATTGGACGGGGAATTCTTGCAGGCGGCTAGCTCGTGCACTTAAGGTTTACACAGTCCACAATGCATTCACCATGAATCGTTCTTCGAGCCGACCAAGGTGAACAATAGTAAGGCCATGGGTGGGTGGACTGTGCGGCTGACTCGCTAGCTGCTTCTGAGGTGAGTCCATAATCTTGACAGTTTCAACATTTTCACTCTCCAGATTGTCGTTCATATGACGGCCGGGAGCTCTGCTACATTCCAATCAGCAGGGAAGCATTGCGTCTTCTCGCGTCGTCTCAGAGCTTGAGGTACAGCCTATCACAAGCGGGGATGGATGTCGGGGACCGTGTGTAATACTTCATACGACTGGCAGCGTTTGCGCTTCTCTTTTTAATCTATGTCATGCACGGAAAACAAACTATTTCTATTAGTTTAACATTTTATTCTACTTTTGTTAACAAGAGTATGAAAACCTAGAAATGTTTTATTGTATATTTAGAACAGATTTAAAATTCATGATTAATCTTGAGTTAACTAGTGAAGTCGTGATTTATTACAATAAAAAAAAATATTGCCTGATGCCCATAATAAAAAAATGTTTTTAATTAAAATTAGGTGCATCTGACGATTAAATGTTTTAATTTTAACTAATCGCATGACTTTAATAGTTAACTCACGATTAATCACAAATTGTATATCTGTTCTAAATGTACAATAAAAAAATTATAGGTTTTCATACTCATGTTAACAAAAGTGGAAAAAAAGGTGAAACTATAAAAATAGTTCAAATGAATTTTTGACGTCTATAGCCGTCAATGGCAGTGAATGAGTTAAAGTAATACATGAAGTGCACTACATTACATTTTTGACCAGCGGTAGAAAAAAAATAATAATACAGAGTTAATGAAATTTCATTGATACAGTATTTCTTTTTAAGTACCAGATTGTCTAACACCCATTTTATTAAAGATTCCACAACGTATTATAGGCTATGGTGCATAGCAAGAAGATTGTGTTAAATGTAATTGCAGACAAACGCAGCCATGTTGAAAACCATTCCCGTGTTCCTTCAAGCCATATGCAAGTTGTGTACACACATATCGTTTGGCCTTTTAGATTGCCATGTAAGACCACATATTTAAATGATAAGTATTTACACGCGTATCCTGTTGTATTAATAAGTATCATTAAAAAAGATCTTGCCGAGCTTCTGGCTTAGCTGTCATAGAGTGAAAATACAGGAAACAATCCTGAAAAGTTATATTCTCAATCACAGAAGTGTGTACAGAAAGTGTTACCATATTTCTTTGATTATGTTAATTTAATATTCACAGCTTTCACCATCACATTCTCAATAACAGTGCCATTGCATAGAGGTTACCATTGTTTATTCACAAAAAGAAGGTTCTGGTTGTGTTTTAGATTTGAATTACAACCCAGGCCAAAAATGTCTGTAGGGACAGGAAGTAATGAAAGAAAGATTTATGTAACAATCAACATGATTTAACAACAATAAAACAATCATGTCTCATAGCTTTAAAACGACAAAATAACTCATTTTTTTGTCTCATTCAGTTCCTTGTGAGTGAACAAATTGACAGAGGTCTTTTTATTTTTTGTTTTCAATTCTTTATTTATGATGTATCATGAGTTCATGAAAACTCGTTATAATTTTGGCATTAACTTTCTTGTTTCTGATTGCGGCTTTTCTCTGCACTCCTGCTAATGATAAGAAAACCAACAAAGCCTGCACGCTGTTTTCCGTCCACATCTGTTGTAGCTTTTTGCCTTGGCGTTCTCCACCTAATTTTCTTCTGTAACACTGTGTTCGAAATATAACTGTAAAAATGAGCTCAGGCAAGAAAAAGGTTCCTTGCTTATGAGTCAATTATTTTAAAAAAATACATTGTATACTGATCAAGCAAAATCGGTTCAAGAGGGTAAAAAGCTTCATTCAAACAAGTTGCACATGATTCGTGTAATGTTTCACTAACATACTGTATTTCCCTTGTCGTTCTCCATGCCATGTTTCCTCCTATTATTTCTCTCAAGTTAATGTCTCTCTCAGGCTCTCTCCTCGCCCCAGGACCTTTGTGTCCAAAACTGCCTTATTCCCCTGTATTATGCTCCACCATCATATCCGTCTCTCATTGCGCTGAGGCAGGCTTGATAAATGTTAGACCGTTTTTTTTTTTTTTTTGTAGAAGTCTTGCTCTGTTGCTGAACTAAATAAGATGGTTGTGTATTTGCCTCTGTGTGTCGCCCTAGGTGGCTTTCAACTACAGGATGCAGGAGGAAAAAAAAAATGCCCCGAGTTGTTTCCAATACATGTCTTGCCCAGCTGCAGCCGTGTATATGTGAGGCAGTTGGTTCATGCTCAGAGCAAAAGAAGAAGAAAAAAACATTACCATCTGTTTAAAGCGTGTACATACAGAGGATAGTTCATGATGCATTTCTGATCCAAATTACTGCACATCTGTATAACCAAAATGATGCAGATACACATGTTCTCGTGCAGTCATGCCTGTAAAGCGTTACTAAGTAGGACATTACTCTAAAATATGCACATTGGAGAGTTATGACTAATCTAACATTACTTTTTCCACGCAAAATAATCAGAATACAGTTGCTCCGATTTGAGAAAGAATGGTGCGTTTCACGATCAAAGGCAGTTGCACTTAAACACCTACAGGGTGCAGCAGTGAGAAAAAATTGACAATTCACAACCACGGTGCCTAGCTCACATACATTATTTTATTTTTTTATTTTTACAAAATACAGGAGGACACTGATTCCTAACACTTGTAGCATAAATTGGGTCAAATAATTATTAAATTAGTAATTGATTGATTCATTCATTGTAGTTTAATATTTAAATTAATCTAGAGCTCGCCTTTAGGAGCATTGTTTTTTAGATTTTTATCTGGACAACAGATAACCTCGGTAAATTAGTTATTAGAATGGAGGATGCTACACTTTAATAGTTAGCGAGTTCTTTTTCCAACTTAGAGGTTAATATAAATTGTTAAAACACACGCACAATCAGGTTTTGATTATGTGCATGTTTATTTTCTAATTTACTTGGGAACTTTAAAAGAAGCGAAACTCTAGCTTCTGTGATAAGAAATAGAAACAAGTAGGTGTAAAAGGATAAAGTAAACAAAGTAAACGAGGTGATGGAATTACTGTAATCAAGCAGACAAAAGTTAAAAGTTAACCTAACCACTCAACGCAATTGGAAGCACCAATTTGTACAATCTGGTTAATGTCTGCAAAGTTACACTTATAGCTGGTCTGGTTTTTGGGTCAGAGACGTGGAGAGGTTTGCCTGGATTGGCAAGCAGGTTCGTTGAAGAAGAGATGGGAAAAAAAGTTTCATCAGAGAGGGAGTTCTTTAAGACATAAAAAGGCTCCATTGCCCAAGGATTGTGGTTTGCAATCCTTCTGGATTCGATCTGCTGACTATTTAGGGGCCTTTTCTTTCCGGCTTTGAAGCGCTTTTGTTAGCCACCCTGAGGTCCTTTGAGCATTGCAAAGATAAACACGTGGTCTACGCAAGAGAAAGAGAGAGAAAAGTGATGATTTTAGTGTTTCTACCATTCAAAGGGGAGATGTGTTCTGGCTTCTCTTTCCAGATCGGGACTGCTAGGAGAGCAAAGGAGAAAAAGAAAAGCGACTAAGAGAGTGAGAAAGCGGGACCCTCTGAGTTTTTAATTGTGGCGGGCACGCTTACCAGGAGGTCCGGTCTCGCGTCTCAGGTTTCACAAAGAAGCTGGTGGAAATTTACCAGCTTGGAGAGAATTTTGTAAAGAATCATCAGGTTGAATTTTTCATCCCAACAAGATTCAGAGACAAGACAAGATTCTGAGGTCAAGAATCAATCAATTCGAAAACAGACAACCTCAACAGAGAAACCCACAGCGTGCAACTATTAATCATCTACGACGTGCATGAATGTAATGTTGATAATTGTGATTCACTCAAGGGAGTTCTCCACAATATCAATCTGGGACTTCTCAACGGTGATTTGCTCGGGAAAGGCGGCACATTGAGAACAACACTTCGTGCTGATTGGACGGTGCGGCACCTTGTACATGTTTGTTTCGACTAATAACTGCAACGGATGAAAATGTCGTCTTCTGTCTTGTCGTAAGAAAAAATAAACAAAAAAAATTGGACATCTTTACCAGATAAAATGCACGGAGCGGCGCTGCTCAACATTCAAAAAGGAAATGGTGAGTAATTCTAACCTAACCTAACCTGAATTCTCAAAACAGTTCAAGTTCACAAACTCCCGAGATTACAGCCCGTTGATTTCCACCGAGGACCAATCACAGGGCAACATTGTGTTAGTTGTAATAACCGGGGGGAATCGAGTGGTAATTATTCGTCAACCATTCCGTTACAAAGCTGTCAACATTTTCAACATCCTCGTTGTCTACAAACATATTTCTTAACAATATGTCACTGTCGACTACACTGATTCAAAGTCCTCCCGCACCGCCGTCATCTATTTCATAACTCCCGCCCGGCGTCAGCCATGAATGCTTGAATAAAATTCCAAAACATGCAACGAGGTCCAGGTCACCCTCTCGTGCATATTCGGATGCATTTCATCGGCTAAGAGACCAAGAATTGGTCAAAACAAAAACACAAAGATGTTTCCGCTCTTCCGGCTTTAAAGGTAGAAGAGCGCTAGAGCACTCCCAGCTCTAATGGTAGAAATGTGGTAACGCGCTCCCGGCCTTAATGGGTTATGTTGTAAAACCGAGTGTCATTTTTATGTTAAGCAGGGTTGTCGGTATCTGTTGACTGTAACAAAGTGACTTGTAATATTACTTGGTAAAGTAAATAAGTTACTTTTTAAAACAGTAAAATAACCATGCTACTTTTTTTTTTTTGCACTCAAGTTGTATCTACTTACAAGTGACTCATGTGCCGATGCAAAAAATGAGCATAAACAACTAAATGTTGCAAACAATACCGAACATGTCAAGACTTTACTTTACTGAGATGTCAAATCATTGAGTCATTTTTCTTCACTGTTTTGCTGTTGGCCAAGAGTCTCTGGGAAGTGACTATTTTCATATTTTTGCCTTTTAAATAAACGAATATAAATTTAGTGTTCATAAATGGAGTCTGTCTGAATAGCTTCTTCACATTTAATAGTATTCAAAGCTTTATAAGAAGTGGCCCTTTCCACACTCGCATTCACACACTGTTGATTAAGGATATCAGAAGCAATTAACAGTTCAGTAGCTTACTCAAGGACACTCCAGCCCATCCTTTAGAGTGCTCACTCTGCAACCTTGTTTTTACAACACGACCCTTGAGTACCATTCAGGTTCCGTGAAAACTTCTGTAGCTCAACTCCAGTCACTTGTTCCTGTCTATCTTTTCACCTTCTTTATGGCAAAGGGTCTGATGTGTTAAAAGTGTTTTTGGTGGTGTAAATCAGTGCTTGTGCAGTTCCTGAGAAAGTATCAGTAAACTCAAATTGTATTATCATATGGCCTTCACTCAGTGTTGAGATCCAGTCAGTGATACAAAGTGATGGATGAAGTCAGAGGCCAGTGTGTGTTGGGCCATCTCCTTTTCACATCACTGCAGTGCACAGGAGTAAAAGCTGGTGTGTTTTGTAAACATGATGGACAACAGGCTACAAGACTGCCACACGCCAGACTTCTGATGCCTTAATGCGTTTTGTTCCACACGATTCCCACATAACTGAACAGCCATTCAACAGCTGATATATGAATACGGACAAAACTATTAAGACAGCTCAAACCAAGCCAAGGAAAAAAAAAACTTCATGATATCAATTAGGATTAACAGGCATATCACAATCTCAATGTCATACTTTACAGTCAGTGTACAGGCAGGCTGGGCATCCTCTGAGCAATGTTAAGTAATATTGGAAAGGCCCTTTAGGGCGAACACAATTAATTTTGCACTTCTTATTTCCCAATACACCCGAGCGGAGTAAGAAAAATTCTATTAACACACATCAGTAATGACACACTTTAATGCATACACATGAGGCCATTGTCGCAGGGATATACCCATGCAATATTCATGTGTATAAAAACAATGCATTTTATAGAACCATTCAGACACGATTAAGCGCGGTTTAAAAAGCACATTAATTAAAAAACACAAACACACATTTATTGGCAGTATGGTTGGGAATGTTGAGTTAATTACTTTCTTTAACCTAATTCAGTCTCCACTCAAGGCAGAATTAACCACAGATTAGTGTGTGTGCATGTGTGAGTGTGTGTGCGCATGTTATTGGATCTCAGGGCGTTTTATATCTATGTTTGCATTTTCCCTCGACACATAATACTGACCCCTATTAAAGTGTATTAATAGGCTGAATGTTCAACCTGCAAATCTGCTTTCAGACAAACGTAATGATCTGTGTGTTCCTTTGCAGTGAGCGTATTATCTGAGCTTGATAGGGGCTAAAAGTGAAATTTCCTTCAGAAAGTTAATTTGTTTCTTTCATCTTACTTCTATTATGTTTTTATTGTATCACCACTCAGCACGCGCTGATGAGACCAGCACTGGCCCATTTGCGTAGTGTTTTAACATAATGCAATTTTACCTGATGTGCCATTACTTTAAACTTGATGTTTTTTTTAAATTGCTATTAAAAAAAAAAAACCTTAATAGTACTATTAATGTAATTGAAAGCAATCTAAGCTCAATGTTTATAATGATAATATATTATCAATATTTAGCATGCTTTGATGTGAAATACAAAAGATAAAGAAAGAGAGAAAAACAACTGATATAAACCAAACCACCCTACAGAGATGGGTGGTAAAAACATTATTCCACAACAAAGGGGTACACAGATACAAAACACAAGTTATGTATACACACCACACCGAGGAGGGCGTGCCATCCGGCTGTCGCCAGAGCTTTTGAAACTGATGATCCTAATATCATGTGGCTGCCCTCTGCTGTTTTCCAAATAATAATTTCAGAGGGATTTGAAAGACAAATTGAGCAGAGCTTCGATCGTAGGAGGTTGTGCAATATTGTTGTACATACCAGTTTGCATAGTGCATGACATTTTAAATCAAGCTTATTTGGTGACTGTTCATTGTTTTAAAGAAAATAGCTTCACTAAAAAGATGGAGTGTCAAACAAGGATGACGCAATTTCCTGCAGAAAGATGACATGGGTGTGAATAAAGATGACATGGGTGTGAATAAAGATGACAAATGGGGATATATTGAAAGGCGGGACTTGCTCCTATTCATTTAAATGTAACTGGCGCGGCATGTACGCCGCTCACATATACTGTACTTTTATGACCAACGTGGCTATTTATGAAATTATAAATATGATTAAATATTGTTGTCAAGCACAATATGTGTACAGTATATACTGTATTTCTATTGCTTGGCAGTGTGTGGTGGGCAGCTGTGTCTCGTTCGCTTATTGCCTGAAATAGATTTTTTTTTTGCATGTGTGAAAGCTTTTCTGCATTTCGATTGACTTGAATTTGCGACATGGCTTCATCATTCAACTGCAATTCAAAATTTTAATCTGTGCATAACTAGTGGCCGAGACTGGGCCGCTCATGAAATTTTGTGGTAGAACTACGAGCGAGTGTTGAGTGGAGTTACGCTACATCACTAATGCTGCTTTTCCATTAGCACCGCATGGCACGCTACCACATCGCACCGCACGGAACGACACTACACGGCCTCCATTACAACGGCAGGATGGGACGCAATCATTTGAACTGTCCAAGCTTGCACACAATCTTGCCAACATTGAACCGTATTTACAATTACATATGGCCCACCATGGATGAAATATTGTGATCTTGATTTCACGAATGGAGAGCTCAGCCTCATTCATTTAACTATGGCTCAAGCTCTCATTCAAGTGAATGGGAACATACTGTATTGTTATGACTTTGGCGAAGACTGGCAGGCGCCTCTTGCCTTGCTTGCGTAAAATTAGGAAATGGGCGTGTGCCACGGCGGCCAATTAAATGACAGTGACGACACGGCCCCGCTCGGCCCCAGACGACCAGCGCTGCAGAACCATGGTTCTAAAAAGTGGTTCCCTTGGTACCGCTTGGCCCCAAAAAATTCATATGGAAACATCCGGGGACAAAAAATGCTGTTTCAGTGTGCGACCGGTCCGGTGGAAAAGCGTCAACATTTCTGTAATTAAAGTGAAATTGAGGTTGTGATGTTTATGGACTGTTTTGAAGTTTCACCATTGTGGTGCACTGTAAAAGTTTAAAATGTTGAAGGCCGCAGAGAAATCCAGCAGATAACACAACAGCATGTTTGGAATTGTAGGTGATTAGGATAAGATTTAGGGGCAAATCTTGATAAATATGCCTCTGGTTCATGGTAGAGTATTGACCATCAAATCTTAAGGTCCTCAAAAGTAGTGAATTGAATTACACACGCAATATTTAAAGTGGAATACATCAACATCATAAACAAACAGGGGGCGGGGGAAGTCTGGTAGTGCTGATAAAATGCTGTGATAGTGAAACCACTTTATCATGACACAAAAACAATACAAAGCTATTGTAGCAGGCTGCAGACTCAGAACACCTCTTTAATCAAAGCTATAAATTTGAAGTGATTGAATTCAAAGTGTTACTGGAAGAAAAACTAACTACGGAGTGACATAAAAAAAATCGACCACTCAGTAATTTTTGGGAAGCTAGGAACTGCAACACAGCCATCATTTGTTTGACTGAACTTGTGTGTGAGTGTGTGGCAATTAGACGTATGTAGCAATCCTGCATAACATTGCATTTAAAACATTGCATTTAAAACAGCAGGCCCACAAGCATGCTCCAGTAGAGGCCAGCTGTCACCTTCTGCTGAAATGACCCAGAGGCAAGCAAAGGCAGAATTGAAAGGAGCTTTGTCATAGGTGATATGGCATGACTCCTTCTTGTGATTGATTCAGCCATTGATTGGATCATTAAAAAGCTCAAAAATTTCACTGCTTATAGATGTTTTTTAGTTGTTGTTTTTTACCTTACATCAATCTATATGTACCATATTATTTGTGTTATGAATTTCGTGTTGTTTATGTAGACTTTAAAATAAGGTCAATTCATTTCAGGTCATGTCTTGTTCTTGTCATCTCATCTGCTAATTGCAGAAAATGTTGATTGTCAATTTGATTGAATTATTTCTTGAAGTGTGCAAAATTTTGCCAATTGCAAATTTTTATCTTAAAATTGTCTCCTTGAATAAAGATCTAAATTTCTTACATGTAATTTCATGGGTCAACATGAGTACTATTTACACACACAATACTAAGCATGGAGCGATTGTACCCATTAGCCCGTGATGCCTCAAAAGGAACCTGCTATTAAGGTGTTTATGTCGTTGTTGAGTTTCTAGAGATTTGCAACTGCCTGCATTTAGACCTACTTTGCTGGTGATTAATTGTATTGTATCAAGCACATATTTTTGCGCTCTTAGCTACAATAATGACAATTTACAAAGAAAACATTTGCATTCAATCCTCTGAGATGAGGTTTCCCACCATTATCTTTGAAGCGGAGATTTGCAACTGCCTACTTTTAGACCTACTTTGCTGGTGATTAATTGTATTGTATGAAGCACATATTTTTGCACTCTTAGCTACAATAATGACAATTTACAAAGAAGACATTTGCGTTCAATCCTCTGAGATGAGGTTTCCCACCATTATCTTTGAAGAGGAATTGGAAAATACTGTATCACTACGTTAGTGATGACCGGTTGGCCTATTGCAGTCTTAAATGGGTTGTTGGATTTTGGAATATATTTCACCCGTTACATCATAAATCTGTTTTCCTGTTATAGAGCTTAGCATTAGCCATACCCATGTGCCGTACCTTCATCATATGATCCCTCGAGAACTTAATTATTAGCCCAGAATTGGGGGTTTGTGTGTGTAGTCATATTGTGTTGAATTTGCAATAGGGTGGTGGCAAAAGAAGGGTGAGAATTGACAGAAGCTGTCAAAAAGATGCAATAACTCTCAAAAAAATGGTGTTGATGTTTACATAAATTTAAATTAGTTACATGTGACTTTGATCAGAATATTGAATTATTTCTCCATCTTTATTCAGTTTGGTTCCATGGGAGTGCCCTATTCCAAGTTTAGCTTTATTTGGGTGAGTGGAGTTGCATATGATTGTGTCCATAGAAAATCTCGAGATGCAATTAAATTGCAATGTTACACATAAAAAAATACATGTAATTGTTTCAGTGGAATTTTGCCAAAAATAAGTGTGCACAATTGCATTCCGGATTTTGGTGTGAGCTAAACTTCTTTGTTATCTGATCTACAGGTGGAGGTGCCAAGTGGTCACTCAGACCCCCTGTAGCAGCCTAATCTGCAATATGTTCAATTTGGCTTGCCTATTAACATTTCTTATCATGGGTGCACCTCAAAGACACACACATGCAGTATGCTCACTTTGGCTGTTTGCCTGATATGTAATACTACTTTGCTCATTTGAGTACAAACCGTGCACACCATGCAATATAAAGCTCGACTGGGATAAAGCTCATGTTTTTTTTTCTCCATAGAAACAACAGGCCAAAACCTATTATTAAACGCTTATCCACATCCACTGCAAGCACACTCACCGTCATTGACTATGGATTGATTACTATGGTATTTCCTACAAACAACAGATTATCAATTAGATCGTTGCTTCATTTCTATATGATGGATGGACTGTGATTGTACCACTCATCTAACAAACGAGTGTGAGAAATAATTTTAAAGTGGCTGTGAGTGATTTATAAGTGGGACAGGAGCATAACTTGATTCAATATGGAGCAAGAAGCACTTGAGAAACCACTTCAATTAACTAAAATAGTAGTCTGAAGTAGTACATGAAAGACAGAGAATAGCCATTATCTGGTTGACGTAAGCCAGTTTGTGAATGAGTTTGGCTCCATTACACTCCAACCAGGTTTGGCCTAGCTGTAAAGACAACAAAGAAACTGGTTGGAGGCCAGCAGCTCAAAGGACTGTGTCTGTGTGCCACCGCTATGGAGCCATGACAAAGTTTACCTTTTCTTCCAGCCAGCAAAGTTACACTAAACTTCGTGTGACACACATACGAGATAAAAGCAACACCAAAGTTCAGCTGCATTGTTGTATTTCTGTATGGCGTTATGTGATAAAATACAAAGCAGTTCATCAAAGTCTCACTCTAAAATGAGAAATTAAGATAATAATCCTGTTTTGAAAATAAAAGTGTTATGTATATCTCTTACAAGACATTTATTACAGACTTTATTGAAAATGTATTTATCAGGGGGAATTAATTAACACCTAACTTTGTGTACACTTTTCAACTGAATTTTCACAAGATAAATATCAAAAGTAATATTGTTTAATTGGTGTCATTGTTATAACGCTGCATACAGTATACAGTTTTTTATTTATTTATATGCAGTACTGTAGTACCACTTGAATAAATATATTGCCACACTGCTACTTGCATTCTTACAAGGAGTTGTCAATTGATTAAGTAGTACCTTTATACAGTGTTCTCCGTGTTCTGTTATTGCAGCTTCACTCTAATTGTGAGGTTTATATTTGTGACCAAGGCTTCATCTGTTGTGGGTTTCCTTCGCTATTTCTTGTTATTTTTCTTCCTTCTAAGTTGGACCAGTCAAAAAATATCTATCTATCTATCTATCTATCTATCTATCTATCTATCTATCTATCTATCTATCTATCTATCTATCTATCTATCTATCTATCTATCTATCTATCTATCTATCTATCTATCTATCTATCTATCTATCTATCTATCTATCTACAACAAAAAATAAATGCAACACTTGTTTTTGCTCACATTTTTTACAAGATGAACTCAAAGATCTAAAACGTCTTGCACATACACAATATCACAATTTCTCTCAAATATTGTTCACAAACCGGTCTAAATCAGTGATAGTGAGCACTTCTACTTTGCCGAGATAATCCGTCCCACCTCACAGGTGTTTTATATCAAGATGCTAATTATACACCATGATTAGTGTTTATTGTGGGCAGTCTAAGGCACACCTGTGAGGTGGGATGGATTATCTCGGCAAAGTAGAAGTGCTCACTGGTTTGTAACTAATATTTGAGAGAAATGGTGATATTGTGTATGTGGAAGAAGTTTTAGATATTTGAGTTCATCTCAGAAAAAAATGGGAGCAAAAACAAAAGTGTAACATTTACATTTTTGTTGAGTGTCTATCTGCCAGAGCGCACTGCTTCACTCTGACCACTTGGAAACTCTGATTTTTGTTCAAATGTGAGTGCCTCAAAAACATAATACTTGAAACCTCAAGTAAAAAGTAAACAGTTGAGTTGGTCTCCATGTTCCCACTTCACAGCACAGATATGCTTCCACCATGTTGGGATACTAGTACGCATCTAGCATGCCACATTTAAAGGAAATGAAAGAAGACACTTTGATTGACAATGATAGAAGTCAGCTATAACCACTCCCATAGCAGGTCCGCCATCCTGCACTTGTCTGCGAAATTAACAACTTGGTCTAACCATGCGCCATACAGGATTAAATAATTAATAGTTGTCATGTAAAGTAAAAAGTGGCATCCTTGCTTGCAGACAGTCAATAAAACATTAGTATAACATTGTGTAGTAAAAATCATCTATTTAAGATGTCCTCTTTTATTACAGCTCTTAATAATTTTCCCCAACATATTTTTTAAGATATTAAATAATTATTAAGAGTTTTAAGAAGCTCTTTGTGCTCACTTAATGAACATCATCACTTCAGGGAAGGAGCATACCAAGTCCCAAATCTCATATTGTGTCATTCTGGAGTTTAGAGCAGCATTGGGACTGAGCCCTGAAGGTGAGACTAAGTTTGGATTTGATCTATTGGGAGCCTGTTGGGAATTGGGAATGCTCATCATGCAGCTGTCACGTCATCCCTCTAATACCATCACTTCCAACCAAAAAATGGAGGGAACTGGCAGCTTGGAAACAGGACAAGCCTGTTTGATACAAATGGCATTTGCATATCACTCAAGTCATTTAAATCGGAGTGTCTGGAAATCCCCACAACAGAACGTGTTCCTCAGGGTGCTGCTAGATGCTAGATAAAAGGAAAACAAATTGAGTTTTGTAGTTGTTAAACAAGCCCTCTTTCTTCCTCCTCCCCCGACTCTGCCCATCAAAAGAATTCCCACTGCAATATAAGAAGCAGCGAAGTGTCTGGAATCTCTAATTGTATGAGCTACTCAAAGCAGAGGAGTAAGTCTTCAAATGGAATTTCAATTTGACATGGGAAGTCCTGTTATTTATGCACTGACGCTGATATCGCAGGCTTCAATCCCGTCTCATCCAGATCCATTCTGGTTGGTGGGGAACAAAAATATCAAAGACATTCGCTGGTTTCATTGGTGATCTAACTTGATGCGGCCCACCATGCCATTTTTTTTGTGGCCCACAAAAACGTTAACACATGCGGCACGGTGGCTGACTGGTTAGCACGTCTGCCTCCCAGTGCAGAGGACGTGAGATCGAGTCCGGGCTTCGGCCTTCCTGGGTGGAGTTTGCATGTTCTCCCCGTACTTGCGTGGGTTTCCTCCGGATACTCCGGTTTCCTCCCACATTCCAAAGACATGCATGGCCGGTTAATTGGACACTCCAAATTGTCCATAAGTGTGATTGTGAATGTGGATGGTTGTTCGTCTCTGTGTGCCCTGCGATTGGCTGCCAACCAGTTCAGGGTGTACCCTGCCTACTGCCCAAAGCCAGGAAAAGCAGTTAAGAAAATGGATGGATGGATGGATGGATGGAAAAACTTTAACATTCATGGGTTTTCTCTAGGTACTATTTCTCCCACACGCCCAAAAAACGTGCTTGTTCAATGAAGTAAAGACAAAAAAAACATTTTGGTATGGCTCGTGAACAGGACGCAAGGTACTGGCAGAATAACTCACGATACAACGTTGCAATGTTTAGATAATCATGATACAGCACTTATGGGATGTACATGAACAACGCATTGTTTGTTTATTTATTTATTCTCTGTGATACTTCTTCACAGTTATGCGATGTTATGTGACCGTCCCAGTGTAAATCGACTGATCTTTTTAGATGAGGTTTACTTGAGTGGGTCTGCAAGTGATTTTATGATACGTTCATCTTATTTTTTATTATTTTGTAATGCAAAAAAAAAATTGTAAAGCTACTTATTTTCTTTAACAATAATTCTATTAGAAAATATTGTCCCATGATTGTGGTTTCTGATCTCTCAGTTCACGCTCCAGTGTTATGAGATTGATATTTTGATGTAAAAACCTGCAGTATTGGGTAAACCAGTTTTTTTTTTATTACAGTTGTTTTTCTTTCAAACACATGAAATGAAGTGTAGGCACAGTATGTGCCAAGGGGACTCATTATGATGAAGAAGTAGATTTGTGTGTGATTTTATTTCCATTTGGGTTTAAATTCTACCCATTTATTATCTTAACACATTTTTAGGGGAATAGTATATTAACCCTTATGAATAAATATTAGATTTATGAACATGAAAGATTAGAGCACGCTCTTGTCAATGTTCTACTACTGGACCCAATTTCATGTTCTTGCACAGACATCATAGTGTGAAATAGTTTTGCATTTGCTGCTACTTTTCCATTTCGAATGTAAGAGCGTGCGGATACAAAAAGAGGGAAATGTCTCCTCGTGTTGCACAAGCGTCTGTCTCAGCCATCAGCTGATATACTCAAATAATCAGCAATACAATTGGTTTAATGCAATTGATATAATGTGCTATAAAAACATTAGATGCACATTTAAGACCAAACATCTTTTTTCTTTTTTAAACTAATGCCGGTTGACCTGAGATTGTTTCAAAATATGAACCATTCTCATAGACAAAATATTATGGTAATTGAAGATCCTGACTCGCCCATAGACTAGGGAAGGAAAGTTCATTTGCATGCCATACCTCAGCAACAAAGTGCTTCACAGAAAATTTTAATACAATAATAATAATAACAATAATAATAAAACATTTCTATGCATTACCGTTAGTTTACAATGAAAATGGAAAAGAACACCCTTTTATAGCAATTGCAGCTAATAATAGATGTTTGTAAAATGTTTTTGTTTTTTTACCATATTCTAAATATTACACTCAAAAATGTTTATACTTGCATAATCACTCCAGCAGTTGTACAAGTATCACTCATCTGTTGTTTGATGAGAGGGACCAGTCCCCCCCCTCTCTCCCCCTTCAGCTGCAGCACTCAACTTCACTTTTTCCCCCTTTGACATTTGGTAAACATTGACAGCTGGAAGGCCAGATAGTGGAATAGATTGATGGACAGATGGAGAATTTATCCATCACTCAAGTGTGGAAAAGGGAAAATCGTAGAAATACTTAAGAAACACTCCTGGTGTCATACCAAATAAGAGAAAGTTCAACATCAACAACAAGAAACGTGAAATTATTTGTCCCCATGTCGGACAAGGGACAGTGTGCAGTTAAAGACTCTAATTAGTTGTTTTAAATCGCTCTCACCTATCTGCTGCCGGCCCCATTGACAGCAAGGATAGGAACACACTATTTCCAGTACAGAGGCCTTAGGTAACTCACGTATCCATGGAGATTAAGTTAATTATCTTTCTCCTATCTTATCTCGAAGCGCTTTCTCCCCACCCTGCTGTCTTTCACACAATCCCAGTGAGCAGTTGGGAAAACCGTCAGGATGTCTGAAGTGTCAAGTAACGCATTACCTTTTCCAACTGCTCTGTCTGACAATCATAACATCAGGGATGCCTTTTTTTTTTCATTTGTTAAGTAGTCACTGATACAGATACCGCTAGTACTTTTGATACATTACATTTTACCCAAAAAACAAAAACAGATCATTTAAAAGAACAGCCTATATATCAAAATATAGCAATGTCTTTAAAACTGCATGAAATGAATGTACATTTTCGATTCTTCTCATTTCTAGTTCCTGATCATAAAACTGTTACAGGAGGATGGCCGATTCTGGTATGGACTGAAATCATGAGTGTGAATGCTGGTATTGGTACTCGCCCATCTCTAACTAAAAAGTAGTAATAGTACGGGCTCTTAAGGATGTTTGTAAATGTCTCAATCAGGTGACAACCTATGACCTAAAAAGGTCCTTGGGCACCATTGTCAAAAAAGTGTTACCTCTACAATGTAGATTATGATGACAAATGCATATATGACATTGGCGAACGACTGAGTGTGTGTGCTTGCGTGTGTGCGTGACAGTGTGTGTTACTGCATCTGCTGAGAGGTGATAAGACCTTTTATAATGAGCTTGTTCGTTCTGTCATTAGTCAAAGCACTGTCAGTTTCTCCACCATATTCCGTTTTCATTTACACACAAAGACAATAACAGAGACGAGGGCGGGGCTATAGGAACAGTGATAATGGTTGAGCATCGTCGAGGAGGTGATAAAGTCTCTCACTTTGTTACACGCAAACACACATCCTAGTGAGGTCATACTCATCAAGTTTAACGGGAGCACCTACATATAGCATTCTGACCCTGAACACACATCATCATCATCCATCTTCAGGATGTGTGGCTTTTTCTTCTAAATGAGATACCTCTTCATTTCCAAAGAGAGGATTTTAATGATGAGAATGAACATAAGAACATTTCTTTCATCCGTTTTTCTCATCTGATTGATTGTGGGACGACATTTTGGATAAGGCGTAGCCCCGGGAGGGACCCGGAGCCTATAAGGGAGCCGGGGTGTTGATGATCAATGTGTTATCATGCAATTCACATTACTTCTCTCTTCTTCTTCTTCTTCTTTTTTTTTTAATCAGGCGATTAACCTTACTAATCGAGTCCACAGTACTTCTGCATTCAAGTGCCGCATTTTGGTCACATGTGCCAGCCAGCCAACCGTCAGTGTATTTCTTGTGATGTGATGAGATGGTCACATGACTTTCACGACCAGGAAGTGCTGTTGCCATGGCTGTGGCAGCCAGACGATGTGACGTACTACAGCTGACCGAAAACTTAACAAAAGCAATATGTTCAATGCAGCCCCACTAGCCCATCTATGTTATTATGATTAAATTTGTGTTTATGGAATATGATTTAAGTACCCGTTTTTATTCATCTCAAGGGGCGTCCATTTTGCTACTTTCTGTCGACTGAAAATGACATAACCGTGCCAAACGGCTCAGCTTGCGAACATCACATGACCAAACCAAGAAATCAGGTGAGCTGTGTTTGGTCGTTACCTGAGCCCTTAAACACTGTGATGTAATTTTCATTCGACAGCGAGTGACAAAATGGCTGCCGCCTGACATGACGATTTTGTTGCTTAATTTATACTAATACATAGAGCACAATATTGTAAAGAAATATTTTGACTTCACTACCCCTTTAAATACAACTGCTCTTTATTTTGTATAAAGACCATGGCGATATTGAGGCACTTTGACGCCTTACTTAGAAAAGCAAAAGGGTATATATATATATATATATATATATATATATATATATATATATATATATATATATATATATATATATATATATATATATATATATATATATATATATATATATATATATATATATATATATATATAACTAGTAAGACATGTCTGCCTCACAGTTCTCAGGTTGTGCATTTAGAATTTGTCTTCATAAATGTTTTCTTTTTCTTTTTTATCAAGTGGCTGAAACGTGCACTTTTGCAAGCATTGAGAAAAACTGGATTTAAGTCTGTCCTGAAGAACAATGTAAACACATCAGCCACATTACACACCCACCAAAATGTAGATGACAGCAACCAATACAGAAATTCCTTTCCTGATTGATGGATTCTGTCCCCAGGCCAAGTATCAACCTAGTTGTGATGCATGCTGGGTAATTATTCAAACCGTAGCATTTACATGGAGAAACAATTTTTTCTCTGGCATCAATTCCATTAAATCCTCTTCCTGGTCATTGCTCAATTCATTTGTCATCATGAAATGTGTTTGAAGTGGAGACACGTTTAAGTACGCATGCTGCAACACACTACATAATAAATACAATGCCCATTGTGGTTTAAAAAAAGTGGCTGTTTCAATCTAAATTCATTCATCTTGCCTGACTACATTCATTGCATCTCCCTGTCCAAAATTTCTTGATATTTCCTCCGTTTTATTTATTTCCTTTCATCTTCATCTAATCTCCCGCCTATGAAAGATTTCAGCCTGCAGCTCAGACAGAGATCACTGGGGTCGTGGCCAAATGGATTCGTCATTGTTAGACTCTCAAGATCAATTTATCCAGAGAGAATCATAAGCAGCTGGCTTCAATTGCCTTTATTACATTGAAGCGCATTTCTGACTGGTCAAATTTGATTCTAAATTGGGTGATCCATTTTGTGGTTCTGGCACCAAACTTTTTGATCATGTTGTTATATGGCAAAAAGTCTTAGGGTCATTATACAATTTTGACACATCAACTGGAGGGGTCTTTGTGGTAGAAATAGAAATTAAATACATGTCATAGGCCTGAGTCTCAGATGCTAACAGCTGCACAAAGGATGGCAACAATTGTTAGAATACAATTAGGGGTTACACTAGCATCACGCATACATACACATGCATACACTGTATTCTTTCAATATTTTTCACATAATGTTCCTGTTTCATTGTTGCTGTCATTTTATTTCAAAACCAACTCTATCACCCCTCACACTTTTCATCATACACATCTTCCACATTGGACACACTTTTAGCCCCGCAGCAAGTTAGGATATAGTTTTCAATCATGTCATGTTCCATTCTTTTCAGCTACTTTATTCCCTCCCCTCTCAACCTTAAATTTGCATTGCATGCCTTTGATCCGCCAACTGTGTATATGGAATAAAGGACAAGGAAGGTCTCCTTAATCAGGTTCCCTGGCAGTGTGCTCCTTGGTTGAAGTTCTACAATATAATGCATATTGTATCTGTGTGTGCTCGCATTGTATTTGATAATAGAAGTACATGTTTGATAATGAGGTACACTTTAGCTAACTCCAGTTTTTCTCACGTCAGCATTTGTGCCAAGCTCACATTAAACGCTCAAACACACATTTGCTTTATACAATTTGATACACCCTCAGGTCTCTCCAAATATGTCTCCAAAGAGCGGCTGTTGCATCAGAACTATGCTAATTTCTATCTCACAAAACACCAAATCATCATAATAAAATTATCTTTTTAAGATGGATTTGCATAATCTCTGGCATGATTCAGCCCTCTGTTTATCAGAGATTTTTTTTTTTTTTAGCTGTTTTGAATGACTCATCTATCAGATATTCTTGGCACAGGTTCAGATGACAGAGATTTCTGGTGTCAAGGCAGCTTGGTAATGATTTTTTAAAGAGGTTCATTCAGTGGTGACACCACATTAGGGGCAGAGGGACAATGCACCACCAAATAAAGCAGTTTTAGTTTTATTTTCGATTACAGAATTGATAGCACAAATGATACACATAAAATCCAAACGAAAACGTTGGTTTGATTGAAATGTCAACCTAATATTGAAACATTATAGAAAGAAAAACAGCTATGTATTTTATCTGGAATAATTGTTTCATAAAACCTAGTACAGTATAGCTCTAGGAAGAATGGCAACTTGCAGATTTGTGTATCACCTTTGTTGGTGAATTCTGGCTTTAAGCGATATTGACGGTCACAAGTGTTTGATTTTATTCAGTAGGCCAATTTAATTCTCTGTTCCTTAAAATAATCTACAGAAAGTGTCCATAAGCTAAATGTGTGGTAGCTCTGTAACATTAGCAAGTTACGATAGCTAGCATGTATTAGCTGTAAAATTGCTGCTAAACTGTGGCTGTGTTTATTAACATGTTACTAGCATAAAGTTACAACATTTAAACACCGCATAAAGGATCTTTAAAGCACTGACCTCAATCCCACCAAAACCTTTTGAGGTGAACTCGAATGGATGGTTGAAGAGACTCACAGATCTCCCACTCCAAGTCCTCCGAACAGAGCGAAAGCTAATGTGTAGTAGCATTTTAAACTCCCTTTAAACTTTAAATTTTCAGCTCCTGTAGGTTTAAGTGGTCTGTGTCTGAATGCGTTTGCCCATGCATTACTTAGCGTTCACAAAGGCATGTGCACAATAATGAAGACGTCTCGTGTAGTACTTGCATCCATAACATTGGTATGGTATCTGCTTACAGGACTAAATAATCAATTCACTACACATTGTCGTTCATCAAAGACGGGGTGCAGAATATAGTAGAGTATCTGACTATGCTTGCGACATGGTTCATAATGGAAAAATATTTTGTAAGTTTTGATTCATTTCAAGTTTGTATTTCTCTTAGGGAAACTTTACAAATGCCAACGGTCTTACTCGCTTTTTTCCGTGCACTCAGAGACATGAGTACACTGAATGGATTGATTGTATGCACAGTCCAATAACAATTTTAAAAACAATCATGAAAGAAAACCTCATGTGAGGGACAACAACACACATTACATCTTGCAGCAATTCTGCGCCTCGCTTAAAATATTTGTCAAAGCAGTGTTGTTTTTTTTGCAAATGTTTCCTGGTCCTGAATTGACGTAAGACGGTGACCATGCAAAATCGACTTGTCAAAGAATTGAAAAGTGTAATATAAACAAGTGTCAAAAGAGATGGTACATTTAGTTTCACTGAATGTCAAGCAGCAGAAGGTCAGGAGGAAGTGTTAATTTCATTTGCAGTGGAAAACATTATATGCCATAGAGCATGAATAATTAATTTCATGCCGGGAAGCTGGCCTCAGGATTCTGAATATTGTTCCAAATATAATTAATGCCCTTTGTACCTGTACCCCCCCCCCCCCCACACACACACACACTCCCTATTTTATGAAGGTTTCCGTCCTGAGAACAGTTGAAAATTAAAACATGGAGGGGGGCTTACAGTAGAAAGTATATAAGAAGAGGTACTGTAAATGCAGTAAAAGATTGTTTCAGTCTATTTGGAGCGTCTGGTGTCATATAAAAGTAACTTTCTGTGCTCTGAAACTGCCAGTCACTCACATATATTCATATCTGAGGACATACATATACAAACACACACATTTCGCACAGTGAAGTTCAAGAGAGAAAAAAAAAATCTTATTTCTATATTGCAATGGCTGCTTTAGAAGCTGTGAAAGCAGACGTTGGTGATTATTGCTCTGTCTGACCTTATGTGCTGGACTGTTCTGCACTGCCTGCATGGAAAAGGTCAAACTTGATTTGACAAGCAAAGTCCATATGAAGTAGAAGTCTTTTGAGACATTTCCAACCTGGTTTTAGTAATTAACTGTGCTGGTCAATAGACACAATCAGAGAGCAGATTATATGAGCTTCCCGAGTTATCAAGGGCAACAAATACATCATCATCGTCATCATCTAATTACATGTAGAGCATGCAGTTAGCTGTCAGCCTGACTGACAACTTCACTTAATGAACTCAGTAAATTATGGTACCAGGTGATGGCAGTTGTGAGTTATTTTGAGCAACAACAGCAAAAAAAAAAAAAAAAGTTGTATTTTAATTTTAATGTTAAAAGATCACCATAATCTTCATATTTAGAGTCATCTTTTGAAAAGCAAGCAAACTAAAATAATTGTGTTTGTTTAGCAAAGACGAAAGGATGGATGAAGAATGAGAGCCATGGGTCGCATATCCCTTTTTTTTGTTTTTTGTTTTTTTTACCACCGACTTTCCTTGAATGTAGTCAAATTTAATGAGTGCTGTTTTGGGTCAGGTGATTCTGTTTTTTATGTTAAATCCAACAAACAACTTACAATCAGTGGTCCTCAACCTTTTTTCTGCCACAAATAAGTTTATATAAGTCCATAACTTTGTTCCTAACTAACTAGCAGTACAAACATCATAAAAACAGTAATAACAACAGTCACTATGGTAATGCAAATTATCATACAATAAACATGAAGCCACATTATTATTTAAATACATTAGCAGCATCCTCCTGGAATACGGCAGCACTAATAATACGGATACTAAATAAACCAAAAGTACAATAAGCTTCTTTTTTTTAATTCATTTGACTGTGGACCGCGGCCTAAACTAAATAAACTATTTCAAACAACCCCTGAATGTCTTATTTTTCTCCTTCTAACACTTTTACCATTCAAATTCAATCACACTAAATTCTCATCAGAACAGGCTCTACAACATCATCAGCCATTTAAACTTCTTTACAGATGTTGATACGTTGGTCCTCCATCAAACTCCAATATTTTGGCCTCATTGAGGAACGTTTGATTTCTTATAATGGAAAAACTTAAATATGTTCATAATGCTTATTGTGTCTGTCCGCTTTCCTCCAGCTCTCCAGACCACCCAGCCACCTAAAGTCCTTTTCCCCCCAGAGAGACAAGACACGGTGATAGAGATCACACCCGGTAAGTACCAACTTCTATAAACGTATTCTTCCTATATGTTTAAATGGTATCCAAAAAGAAATACTTTTTCACCCATGATCTGTTTTTATATCGATTTCTTGATGGGTCATTCTGTCAATGTAGGCTACTGTATACTACTATCATTACTCTATCTTTATGTCTGTCACATGAACCAGCACATATCCAAAAGGGTGTTTGTTAGTGCAGCTAAGGAAAGTTGCAAATCCCAAATTGCTTGCAGCATCAATTTGCAATTTTAGTGAAATGATTATCAATGCGAAAGAAAAGTGCTATTTGTTTGGCGCTCCATCCACTAATTTAGATTCACTCTTCAGATGGAGACACAAGGCAATGGACAATTTTAAGAAGACAGTTTGGGACGGTAATTATAGAGAAAGAAACACACAGGAAGGGTCTCATTAAAGTCTGTTTCAGATTGTGTACTAAATTGTATGGTGCGTGTTTTGCTCTAGCACAGGATGACTGTGCACACGTGTGTGTGCATGCATCACCTGCTGTGCAGTGGTCTCTCTGACAATGTTAGCACTGTAGGCAGAAAGGTGTTTGGATGCATGTACTAGTATGGGTGTTTGTGTGTTTTCATTAATTCCACATTGATGCAGTAGCAAGCAAAATAGGCCCCAAGGCCCTTGTACACTGATTGCAGCAGGGGCACCTTTTAATGGGAATCACAATCTCACTGCCACCCCAAAACCAATAGCAATACTGTAAATACTCATTAACACTGTATGTGCTCATTAGAAACTGTGGAGCATTTTGTTCATTTCCATCTCTTATTCAAATTTTCCTTTGTTCAACCATGTTTTTAATTACGCTAATTTCATCTCCATTCAGGTTATTCCTCTATTTTCCTTGCTCTCCTATTTGCTCCATTTCCCATATTGTGACCTTTTCTCTGTTCTCCACCCTTCCACAATACCATGGGTAATCAACACAATTCCGTTAACTCATTATTATCTCACTAATGTGAGCTAGAGGCAGATGAAATGCATAATTAAAGATTGATTTGAGATATGAGTACACTGAATTTTCAATGGAAAAAAAAAGATCCATGAATAATGAAGGTAGCTTGAGGAATTAGAGGGACATCCGACATTACAAAAACACTCTGGAGGGCCCAAGCTGCATTTGTATAACAATCTATTAACAGAGTAAAAAGAGAATGAACATGGTTTCAAATGAATACTTGTCATAAGCAGCTCAGAAGACTTGCTAAATTCAACAATTATGATTATGTGCTTTTCTCCTGGTTTAAGGGGATTAACATACCTGGTAATTGCTGTTTTTAAACAGCAGAGTTCTAACGATATGCAACTGTTATAGCATAATGGGAATCAACGTGCATGTTTTTTTTTTTAACTAAACATGTACCGCTCAGCTTTTAACATTTAGTTTGCGCACATCGCTCACATTGCATTTTGTTTTACCTTGAATTAATTACAATTCAACATTTAATAATAAATTAAGTTTGGGAGTTCCACACCTTTTTGACTAGAGTCACTTGACAACTCCACGATGTATGAAAGCACGCTTTTTTTTCGTAGTTTGGCAAGTCCTGTGCTGTGACTAATTACGCAGGTACGACTTGTATATTAAAATTAGAGCTTGGACTGGCACACCAAATCCCCGTTCCCTAACCGTGTTGACTTTCTTTGGCAGTTGGCAAATACTGTCAAAAGAACGTTGCAGAAGAAATGGAAGCATGCAAATGGAAGTCATGGTAAATAAAATGGCCATTTTGTCAATATGAAGAATGCAGAGTTCACCAAATGCGGTCTTCCTAAGAACGTACGCAAGTAGGTTCTTCCTAAGAACTGTCTTAGTACAAACCCATTATTAATGACGTTGGGGCATTGTATTAAACATAAACTGAATATGCCAACTCTGACGTGTTTCCATGATAAATCCACGAAATGCAACATGGGATATTTTGCTAGCAAGCCTTTACAATTATCCAACTGATGCATCCTTGGTTTAAGCTAGCTGACAAAAAAAGCATCTGTGTATTCCGTGCGTTCTTGGTTTATTTGTGATTTCAGTAGGGTTGAACTCAAAGGACGTCACATTTTCCTCATCAATATGCATGAGTCGGACAAAATAACAGCTAGGACACATGCGTACACATTATTTTGGAAGAGAACGACGTCCCAGGTGTGAAATTTCAACATGACTGCTAATATTGTGTTGGTCGCTCATTTTCACGAAAACGAAACACGATTTTCATTTGAAGATTTTAAGCCTACCATTGGGCAGTTACTTTTGTCTAGTTACTTTTGTTTAAGTGGCGTGGTGACACAGTGACCGCTCACATCATAGTGACACTGATCAACTAGCATGTTGTTGTAGGCATAGCGTTTTATAGCGCTGATACTTTATATTAATTTTCACATCTAAGCAGCATTGGCTTCTGTTGTTAAACTCAAGGTATTTTTGGTGCATTTACATCATGATGTATAGTAGCTAGCATGTTGTAGCAGGCAGCTAGCAATGCTAACGCTGAGAAAGCACATATACAGTAGATGTTTTCGGTGACATTTTTCGCATAAATCACTGCCGTTTAATTGTACATGCTTGAACCCAGTGAAGACATTCCTCTGGAAACTCCCTTCATTCAATCCTGGTCACAACATCGCCGGTCACAACATCGACGGTCACAACATCGCCAGTCACATAGCAACAGACGCCAAAACAGCAGTGGTTTGTTCTCACCATAATACGTCTGTTAAGTATGGTGAAATAGCGAGTCAGTTCACAAGTTTTGCCTCATACAAATACACTCCTTCAGTCGCTTGCCTGTGTTACTTGTCCAAAAATCAACTGGCCACGCCCATGCGCTGTTCTAAAAATAGTAGTTTGGGCGTAATTGTAAACTGCTCTTTAGGAACAGCACTTGGGCCACGACTGATAACGTTTTATATGATCACAAGGACATAAGATCTGGCAACGCAACTTGAAATGGCTAATGTGTGACGAATGATTAGTTTAGCATCCAGCTTCCTTATACCACTACAATAATTTACAGCACCAAAAGGTGAAATCACAGATCAGGATTTTACATTTGGCCACAATGTGATGCTAAATTTTAATGAAAGTAAGCCATTTTAAAGTAAAAAGAAAACATTTCCGTTGTTAGAAGCGAAAGTTGCCGTCACCACACGCGGGAAATTCACCCTGATGCCCTAACACATCTCTGAGAGAGTGTGTGTTCGTAAAGGCAATGCATGCTCTCCTTCTATTAATTTCTGAACACAGCCTATGTTGGAAAGCAATGAGCATCTTGTGCTTGCACTATTTCCATCTGTACTGGCTGACACACCGGACTATGGCACTCCTTTTTTGTGACACATTTCCAAACAGCTGGAGTGAACCAATGGGCGCTGGAGCATATTTCAGAACATACCCCATGGCTGTAAGAAATCCTAAGAAAATATAATAATGTTAAAAAAAAAAAAGAAGAAGTCACAATTCTCTCAATATTTCTATCATAATTATAGGCTGAAATGAGTACCCTATACGTCCAATTAATGATTAGAACATATCAAACAAAGCAGATTTAGTATAAAAAATGTAAATGCATCCTTTTTTTTCAGGTATCCCTCACTCACTCATGTGTGTATGTTTAATGTGTTAAACGCAATACCAAAGGCCTCTCTATCCATGATGTGGGTGAACAGTCTTGACTGTACTTAAGCAGAATAGGAGAACATCCTGTGCCAACACATACTTGTACTTGATTGAAAAGTGCATAACTATCAATATATGATGTGGGTGGATCAATGTTGGACTGTAAGATATGATATGATAATTGTGATATCCATATTTTTGCCTCCTCAAATATTCATGAGGTAGGCCTGCGTAAATTAAAATAGCCAACCAAAAAGTCCATTGGGTAATTTAGTAGGCGAACTTGCAGGATTCGATTTTTGTGCATGGTAAATATTTTCAATGAATATTAATGCTGTGTAGACTAAATTCCGAAAATTAGCAACAACAGTTTGTCTAACACGGGCTACATCTGGCAAGTTGGCAAGTTGCTCGCAGGCAAAGTTCTTATTTATTTATTTTTTATGTTTGTGTGGTGTCAGAAAGGTTGAGAACAGATTATTCTCCCGGCTACACAATAAGCACTTTATTTTCTGGGGTCACTTAAGCCTATTTCTCAAGTAATGTGTGTTGCTACTCCCTCAGGACAAATTCCTCTCTATCCTCTCCCTCTGTCATCGTTCCATGAAGTATATCGAAGAGGAAAATAACACACACATTCACACACACAAGTGTAAAAGGTACCAGTGAGAGTTTGGCTGTGAAAAACGGGTGAAGATAAGGTGGCATACTGTATTTTCTACCCACCACCCACATGCCCGTCTGTCTCGATTTTAGCCCCATAGCATTTATCTCAGTGTGTCTGTCTCCTTCTGTCCCTGTGAGGTGTCTGCTTCTATCTCACTTTATTTCCATCTGTCTGTCTCCCATCTACCGCTGCCACTATCTCAAACGGTTCCACTGTGTTCCTTTCAGCTCATTCTATCTCCTCATTCACATCCTTTCAAATAGCTATGTATGCCCATGTCAGTGTTCTCTTTCACTGTCAGAGAGAGATAACTTGGAGTGGGGTGCCTCAGACTATTCCAAGTTGGATCTGTATGGTCCCCATTTAATCCATGACATTGGTTTTGTTTGCCGTTATTTATCATCTTCAGCCACTTAATTCAGCCTTACACCAAGTGGGACACAATCATGAAGTGAAAGGAAATCTATACAATATTTTAAACTTTTTTTTAAATAAAAAACTGAAAAATAGGATTTGCGAAAATACTCACCCGCTCTGAGTTAATACTATGTAGAACCACCTTTTGCTATGTTACAGCTGTCTTTTGGGGTATGTCTACTGTTTTGCACATCGAGAGACTGAAATTGTTGCCCGTTGTTCCTTGCAAAACAGTTCCAGCTCAGCTAGATTAGATGGAGAGCGTTTATGAACAGTAGTTTTCACATTACAGTCAGTTGGCTGCACTGAGTGAAAAGGGGGTGAATATTTTTTTCACAGCCTAAATGGTAAATGGACTGCTTTTTATATAGCGCTTTACCTACACTGTAAGGCGCCCAAAACACTTTGCAAAGCCTCACATTCACCCATTCATACAGCAGTGATCAGCTGCTGCCATGCAGGGTGCTGCCAGGCCCATTGGGAGCAAATTGGAGTTCAGTGTCTTGCGTAAGGACACTTCAACATGGTCATAAGGGCTGACGATTGAACCCACAACCTCCAAGTTGGAAGACGACCACGCTACCATTGAGCCAGGGCGCCCCACTGTTCAGTTATTTATTTGTAAGTGTCCCACTTAGTGTTGATTCTTCAACATGATTAAAAAAATATATAATAATAATAATAATAATAAAGAATCCCATTTTATATCGTTGTTTTAATGCACTTAGTGTTGCATAAGAGATTCAAAGCTTTTAATTTGAAGAATTGTGTGGGTTGAAACAGGTTAAAAAAATAGTGTATATATTTAGAGTAGCATTCTAAATGTCAAGTGGAGACTTCCACAGCCTACATCTTCTCCTAACTCAAATGGAAGAAAATGCTTAAGATAATACATCACTGCACACAACATTTGTCTTTGAGTGCTAAAAGGAGGAGTTTGACAGACAAAAAGCGAGAGAAGAGGGTCAAAGAGGTTTGCCAAAGAGTGAGTCATGTTTCATGGCTCTCTCTCTTTGCTATTTTGGATAGAGTTGGAGCCTGAAATATAATGGCTTAGTACTTATCTTAAAAGTACTTATCTATAGGTTGAATAATTTTTTATCTGCACCTTTACTTTACTTTTATGAACACAAATAACAAGCATTAGAATTCTAATGTGTCAGTTTTGATGCAAAAGTATCACTAATTAATAGATAATCTTAAAACAAAATATGAAACATGTTGTTCAAATATGTTTTCTCCTGAATATTTTTTTTTAGAATTTCTAGTTCTTGCCCGCATGACAACCGAAACGACTGCCTTTAAGAGTGTTTTCTGTTTGCTCCTCCGTGATATCGTATCTCCATCAGTGTCCAATTATTTTCATGCTGTCTATCCTCTCATTCACTCTCTTTTACAAATGGTGACTTACTATTCAGGATAACGATCCTGTGGAGTCGGAATCAGATTTTTATTAAGCGGTAATCCCCTTTAAGAATCCATCTAACCAGAATGTGCGTGCGTGTGAAAGGAATAATGGATTGAGTGTGAGTGAAGCTGTGCGAGGTTGGATATCTGCCATACAGCGCCAACAACACCCAGAGCAACTGCACAGGCTTGGCATATGTTGCAAGTATGCATGTCAGTAGTTATTAGATCATAAAACTGTTGGCCATTCTTGCTCTCCTGTTTGTTTTTCTACAAGTTTTACAAAATGCCCTGCACATCTTTACGAGTGTAATAACTTACACCACAGAACATTGGTAAGAACATTGTATACCATACTGAAACAAACAAAACCTAGAAGTAAACAGTGCAATAACAGTTGAGAGCAAAACAACTTCAATTTATTTTTTGATTAGTTTGGAAAATCATGCAGTTAGCACGCTGATTCTCATCACTCAACTCTATATTTATGGAGTACTTTAAAACAATCACCACTGTTTTCTTAAGATGGAACCCAGGGGCGGCAGATACAATGAACACCATATGTTCTGTTATACATGTGAATTAATTTTGCACATATTCATTCGACCACTTTCTTTTTCTTGTTTGTTTTTCTTTTGCTCATCACAGTCAAGATGACGGGATTACAATTATAAAGAATTCAGACGACGTACCATCACAGCAGCTACAAGTCAACAACTGAGCCCACCAAATTCCCGCATAGGCCAAGCAATGTAACGTGATCACCTGCAGCCTATGATGGCCAAGTGGGGCTTATCATCACAAATCATTTCAGTCGGGTATGTGTCTTGACCTCCGCCAAAGCCCAGAGACAGACTCACCGAACCCCTGGGGTTCGATCGAACCCAGATTTAAGAACAAACTGCTCCAATGATTATAGGGCTGCAGGTAAATACGGTACGGTACATACTGAAGTAAAACAAGGGCAATTTATTATAGAACATATAGAACTTGTTAAATCGAAGGTATCCCAAACCGTAGCCGTTTTACACTAGGTTAAAGAATCACTGAACAAGAATGCTTTGTTATTGTTATATAATTCTTTGAGTGTGACCTATTGCATTGAAGTGTGGGGGTGCACAGCCAAAACCTACACCGAACCCATTTTTATTTACAGAAACGTGCTATTCGTGTCCTTTTCAGTTGTGGATGCAGATGTCACACTAATCCAATAATCACACAACTTAAAACATTACAATTTTATGAATTGATGGAGTCTAACCACCTTAAAATAATGTATAAAGCCCATCATCAAATCTTACCAATTAACATGCAAATCAAATTCAAAAAAAGGGAAAATGATTACAAATTAAGAGGAACAGATATTTTTTCCCAAACCTAAATACAGAACGATGTATTTCAACTCAAGGTGTCAGTTTGTGGAACAATCTGAATTATAAAACTAAATCATCTCAGTCCATTTGTATTTTTTTTTTTTTATATCTTTCTGTCCCCTTTTATTTATTTTTCTTTTAAAGAATAACATATGTTTTTTTTTTAATTCAATTGAATTCGGGAAGCTTCTTTGTACAAGCATGGCGTGTGGGTTCTCTCTGTTTTTGACTCCTAAATAAACTAAATAAGTCTCCTCTAATTAGATTCTTTGAGTAGGACATTCTGGTTTACTCAAGGGCAGCACCCTTTTTATCCATGCTGATGTGCTAATTTTCCACAAAGGATGAAACTTCAGAGTCACAGCATGGAACGTGAGTGTTTTTTGAGGTTTTACTTTTCTAAAGTGTAGTAAGTTTTAAAACTCTATGGGCTCTATTTTCATAGTCAGCGAATGTGAGCTCCAGCCTAAAAAGGGGCACGTCTTCATTGCTTGCTTTTATACACGCACTGCACACCTTACAATTTGGTGGCAGAAATACACTAAACTTTACACCAGCTGGAAGCAGGTCTAAGTTGTGGTGCTGGTGGTGCTATGCAATTTTGATCAAGGTGCAGGCAGTTCTTGCACGCGGCACAGCTATTGGTGGCGGTGGGGATGTGGGGTTTGCGGGTTGCTGAGGGTGGAAGGCGGTCTCCAAGTGCCCACTTGACAGTGGTGATCTGTGATGACCCTGGCCAACTTTACACCATCCACCCGTGGAGCTCGGTTTGCATTTCCTTATGTACATACTTGGCTTGTTTTGAACTTTTGCATGGACTCCAGCAAGTCTATTTGTGCTTTCGCTGATTTTAAAGCGAATGAGAGGAAGCGCCTCCATCGGCCAGGAAGCTAGTCATCTCTGGTGCAAAACATATTTATGACTTACCTGCTAGCGCTTTACGCTAGTCATGTGCTGGGTACAAAAATGGAGGAAATGAGGAAATGAGAGAAATGGACGCACAAAAGGCTTAATGTCATTTGTTGCTTTAAAAAAACAATACATTGGTAAAAGCATTGTGTCGAGAAGAAAAGTAGCAAGATGATGGACCTTTTTTTTTGTGGGAAATTCAACACAATAGTTCATTGCTATAAAAGGATTAAGGGCAAGTTTGGACATTTTTCCCATGCGGGGACCTTTGAAGCTTGGACATTTAGATTTGTGGGATAATAGAAATGTTATCTTCCACGTCTAGCCAACTTTCAGGATTTGCTCTTTGCTTTCTAGAAAATATTCCATTAGGACAGGTCAAGCTTTAAGCAAAAATCATTAAATATATTGGAAGTGTATGGTGTTCTGTTAATATTAATGACAGTGGTGAGTTTATGCTACTTTTGCAAATGATGCGAAAATGACTTGAAAGTTACAATAGCCAAAAAAAACAGCTCTGTCTGTTCTATCTGCTCTTATACTGTCAGTTTAGATTTTACAAAGCCCTCATGACTGGTCATTTAATTAACCTTGTCAAGCATATCGCCACTAATCTCCTTTCTAATTTCATCTGTTAATTTAAAACACTTCTTAACGAGGCCAGTCCCCAAGCCAATCAAATGTCCAGAATAGGTATATAAGAGCAATGAACTTTTTTAATTAGATCTGTCAGGAAATTGCCAAATATGGGCATAGAATGAGAATTGATTGTCTTTTCTGGGAGAGCTATCAAGAATCACCTCGGGTTTCGAATATTTGTGTTCCAAAGACTTAAAAGGCTGAATTTGTGTGGGAACTGATAAAATCAGACAGTATGGTAGAATGTTGTGGCAGCTTCATTTCCTGTTAGAAAGAAATGCTTTAATATTTGCAGAAATGATTCTCCATCACCTATTTATTAAATCATATCACTCCAACAATACAATATTACCAAATAATATTGGATATCTGAAAAGCCTTTTCACAGCAAGACAACAGCCTATAAATATGATGAATTATGCATAAAGTATCATTTCTTTATGTTTTATAATGGTTTAAGTATTCTTTTTTTTATTTTTTTTTATGGTTTAAGTATTCTTTCAAATGGGTGTAGTTAATTCTCTAGATAGTCACTGGTGATATTTGCTTACTCAAAATGTGAGAAAATGTCAAGAGGGTGTTAGATTTTAGCGTCCATAACTACTGATGTAAACATAACAGTCATGTACCGGAATTTATAGTGTAATGATTATTCTGTTTTAAAATGATGTCTTACTCTCAATGGACTTGATTCACATATCCAGTGCTATATGCTGGACACCGACATTTGCCCCACCCCTAAATAGTAGACATCACATCACCACCCAAAATGATGCGAAAAGTTCAAGTGACAATCAGAATGTGCTGCATACAGAGCAAATGTGGTTTGGAGAGACACGGTTTGTCCAAACAGCACATACACTCCATAACATGAATAGAGACACACACAAAAAAAAACATGTTCTAAAAAATCTCAAACGGATTACCACTGACAATTCTGGAAGCTGCAGTTGGCAAAAATGATGTGATTTTGTAAAGGTGTCACTGCCATGTACACAGACAGGATTTAATGCTGAAGCATTTGAAGATAAGAGAATGAGGAAGGATTTCACATTAAATCATTTGTTGGCGGCAAGATGCGTATGGATGAAATGAGTGTTGTCTGTCACATATCCCAAGTTATATAATACGTGATTGTTACTTTTGGAAAACACTTTACCCATTACCAGAACCTACCGGCTTGCTGGCTATAAAAAGAAAGACAACAACAAAAAGCCGTGTAAAAAAAATCAACAACAGTCATATTTGTTTAGTTTTACCACTTTTTTTAATAAATCAAATTAGCACCCGTAGATTCTGGGATGTGACTATCAATGTTGACTTTATAAATAGAAACAAATTCTTAATGACACCAGTTGATGTGAATTAATGTTACTCTTCTCATTACAAAAAATTGTCAGATGAATTACAGATATATATTTTTTATCCTTATAGAGACACAGTTGTTTGACTGCTCTTGTGCTGGATCTCATTAGATTGTGTGTTTATGAGTTTGATGTTGTTATTGTAATTCTTAGTTATTTGCCTCATAGGATTTATCGTCTAACTCATCCATCAGTGTAGAACAGAGGTGGGCCTCGAGGGCCGGATTCCTGCAGGTTTTGGAGGCTTTTCACTTCCAACACAAGCTGATTCCAATCAACAGGATCGTTATCAGGCTTATGCAGAGCGTGCTGATGAGCTGATCATATATCAGCTGTGTTGGAGAAAGCAACATGCAAAACCTGCAGGACTCCGGCCCTCAATACCCACCTTTGGTCTAGAAGAACACGCCCAAGGTGCTAATTGCTAATCTAATGAAATGAACAATTCCATTTTGATGAATGTATAGTCAACCAGGTAAATAGCCTTTATTATCCCCAAAATTATTATTTTTTTAAATCAAGGCAGGGGCAGCTTGTGTGGTTGTCAGTAGCACGTTTGCCTCAGTTGAGAGGATTCTTTGTTTGAATCTCTGCCGGGGTGATCCAATGTGGAGTTAACATGATCTCCACGTGCAAATCCATTTGGTTCATTGAAGACTATAATTGAACAAAGGTGTAATTGTGAATGATTGCTTGTATAAATGTCCAGCATGGACTTGACCTCTTGCCAGAAGTCAGCTGAAACAGGCTGCATCTCACCCACAACCGTAATGAGCGCACAACCGTTATGGAAAATGGAGCTTCCTGAACCCTGTTATGAATAAGCCATCCGCCCTCCACATCATTATTCACGACCTTATCTGCTATCCTCATGGCTTGTTCTTCAATGAGCCATTAATTTTGCTTAATATTTCTTGTAAAACCACATTGACGAAAAGTATCAATTCCACTCGTAATTTTTATTGAGATGGCTAATTAAAACATACACGTCTCCACACACATCTCCAAAGCCCCTGGATACCTCTGAATTTCTTGGGGAAAAAGGGAAAATTCAATAACCTTTATTTAATGTTCATCTTGCTGATAAGTAGGTCGTAGTGAAATGGAGGGGGTTGAAACATAAATTACATGAAATGAAAATAAAATAAATTGAATGACATAGTGGACCGGTGCTTCACAGCAAGAAAGTCTCAGACACGAATTTCGGCTCAGGACTTCCTTTGAGTGTTCTTTCAAGCTACAAAAACATGCATGTTAGACTAAGTACGGGCATGCAATTGAACCTAGCTGTGGTTGTCAGTGAGAATACTTTAATTTAAGATGTGTGTTGAGTTACGAGTATGGTCATGGCGGCACCAGTATAATTGTGTTTCTTATAGTACGAATCCCGTTGTTGAGTTTCTCCCCAAATTGTTTTTTACTTATTTATTTATTTCCAAAAACACATACAATACAGGCAGGTATAAAGTACAGTACAATTTGTAGCCAAATATCTGAGCTGGGGATGTTTGCGGGTCTGATAAGGCTCATAATGTAGCCATATCTGTCTAAATCTGCTTGACATTATTATCCTTAAAAAAGGGCTGTGCAATTAATTGAAATTTAATTACAATTTCAATTATTACACTTCACAATCACAAAATTGGCATAATCGTAAACAAAAAAAAGATTATTAATACTAATTTTGAGTTGTTAAAATGTATATATTTGCACGTTTTTAATTTTTAAAATAACTAATTTAATCAATCTTGTTTGGTCTAAAAGAAACTTGCATAATTATAGTGTTTCAAAGAAGTTTATTTGTCTCAATATTTTTTAGGTTTAAACATTTTCTTGTTTTGTACCAAAAAACAAATGATCGCCCTAATCGTGATTTCAATTATTACCAAATTAACTAGCTGGTAGATATACACATAGTCTAATTGTTAAACGTCCACACACATTTTACGTCATTCTCAGAATGCCCATACATGCATACTCGTAGAATACCATGTGATTGTTTCATAACTATTATTTGTGAACAAAATAAATTAATACATGAAAATAGCTAATGCTATCAACAGCAGAAAGGATCCTTAGATACCTTAGAGTTTAATTTATTAAAATCCCAAATCATGGGATAAATTGATGAGGTTGGCACATCCACTAATCATCACTTCCCGTCAATGACGACGCGAAGCCTCGAAAAAATACACAAACTAAGCACCGACTGAAGCAAATTTACATCCGTCGATTGGGGTGAGTACAGATGGTCCCTTTCATTCCGTGTCTTTTTGCGTGACTTTGTGTCATAAAGCAGTTGACGAAAATGCGGAAGCACTCTGTGAAAGGTGGGCATCGTCATCAAATTCACGATTAACGGAATTGGCCAGCTCTTGTAAATTGTGTGTTCACGTTGTTAGTTGAAGTCATGGAATTGGAAGTGCCCAAGCAAACATACTGGTGAGTTACACAAAATAAATGTATTTGCGCTCACCAGTGCGTTCCTGGGTACATCCAGTTTGTAGAGCAGGTTTGACATTAAAACTTTAGTAAATGTATGTATTATAGCCGTCATCAAAAGTCCGCTTGCTGTTTGGCAGCCAATAATTGGTTTTAGTTTTTGACTTTATTGAATTTCTGCATGGACTCTAGCGAGTCTATTTGTGTTTTCGTTAAAGAGAATGAGAGTTCACACCCACAACGGCACAAAATATTTTTCAATCTGCGCTCATCTGCGAAAAAAGAGCTGTAAAGAGGAAAACTTCTAGACTTCTAGCGCTTTTTGCACTAGTCTTGTTTCCTCAGTGCTAACCATCACTTTAACATTTTGTGAGAACTACACAGTGGTCAACGTTGAAGTTGTATTGTCAAAACATTTGACACAGTGCAATTAGTGAAAATACTCTACAATCAAATGGCTACTGTGGGCAAATCAAACTTGCAGTCTGAAGCTCAAAGCACACATGTTTGCAAGCAGAAGGAAGCAGATGGTAATGTCTGATAACCGGCACTTTCTCATGCTTGGATTGTGGCATCAGATATGACGCACGTCTGTAATGATGCTCACATTCAGGTGCTTGTTTATGTGCATGTTTCATAGAGGCTCCATTAAAGAGCACTGACAAGTCAGTCAGGCTTAAATAAAGCTACAGAGATTAAGTTATTTTTGACTACAGTGTTATATCATGACTTGCTTTTTAAAATGTACCTGTAGCTAAACTTCCTGACACAATCCAGTTTCACTTGCGCACACAAACAAAGTGGATGTGTTATTGAAATGATGCAATCAGCAGCAGTGTGAACTGATGATGGGGCCAGCTTTGTTAACAATGCCTCACTAGCATTAATGACAGCAGCACCCTTTCAATCAAACTCTTTTAAACGCCCTTTTGTTCCAGCCACAAAAAGAAAACGATGACTCAAATTACTGTGTAACCGGCACACCACATTTCTTAGGTTGTATTTTTGATTAGACAAACAAGTTGTGCGCAACCATTTTACACACACAAGCAAGCCAAACTGTATAATTTCAATCACCAGAACATGCTGAGAACACAAACACATCCTCAGGGTGCTAATCAATTATGATACTGTACACTAACACACGCACACACATGCACACCTTAATCATGTCCCAACAGAATTGTACAACATTTTAAAAGCATATAGCAGTATGGTCCCACAGCAAATTGTACTCACTTCCAGACTGAGTGGCAACAATAATTGTACACTGTGTTTTATAGACAGGTGTGACTATAGTCATATGAAAGCAAAATTATTATATAAAAAAAAAAGTTAGAAAATTCGTCATGAGAAAAAAAATGTCTGTATTCCTATTAAAGTCATACGAAATGTTATTGCGGACCATGTAAGGTAATTGATTAGCTTTTTTTTTCTTTTTTTTTATGGGTGAATGCCAAATTGAAAGAGAAAAAAAGCATCTAGATTATCTGACATCAATGTTATGTATCAAACTGCATATAATTAAAAGTGCTTTAAACTACATTTCTATCCCAAACCAATGTAAGCCCCATGACTATTTTGGGGTGAAATTAATCGGATTTGTTTCAACCAATCAGCATTCGAGTAGTATTGTGTCCCCCTTCATCTGACCATTAGCCTGGATTTTGAACATATAAGGGCCAAAACATGCCTTGTGAAAAATTAACTGCACTAGCCATCAGATGGCACTAGAACTGCAAAAATGGAAATCAACCTGACTTTTTTAACAGACGTACTGCTTGTAATATCATGACATGATGACGACGATATTGTGGCAGTTTTAATATCGCGATACCACAATATTGCCGTTATCGTTACATCGCTATTTTGAACAAGCTTACACAGTGCTATGTCTCATTTAATTTATGTATTTATTCAGTTTAGATAACATGCTAAATTCCTTTGCTTTTCATACCTATGTCTGAACTACGAGTGTGTATTTGATGACCTTATACACAACAGCAAAAATTCACCCTGTTTCTGTCTATAGTCTATACACATTGGAAGAGTTGCATGTTGTTGTTTTTAATAGCTTTCTTCAGGCTACACTCACCACATGTTTCTGCCTTTTTCCTTTGGCAGCTGATGGAGATGATGCATTCCAGGGTGTGGTGATAAACAATAATACAAATCAGAGATTGTTTGGCCAGTTATTACACAAGTCTACCACACCTCAAACATATGGGTGAAGTTAGTTCAATAATAGAATGATGATATTTATGATTATGTTGTTAACAATAAATCAAATCATCTGGTTCCAAACTGACATGTTTCTGTATTCAGGCAAGCAGAGTGAATCGGTTCATGTGCAACGGACTTTCCATCCCACGTTCTGTTTTCATCCTGAAAGCCTCGGTCCTGTCCCTCTGTCTCATCTTCTGTCTTGTAACTGTGACTGGTTTTTTTGTGTGTGTGGTGATAGCATAGTGTTGTGTGTTGCAGGTATGCCTCTCAGTCTGGACTGCAAAGCCTTTTTTGGCTACAGTGGAGAAAACAGGAGACCTATCATCTACTGGATGAAAGGGGAGAAGTTTGTTGAAGAACTTGCAGGACACATTAAAGAAAGTGACGTCAGGTAATTGCAGTCCTTATCACTCTATTGAGAAGTCATACTGTGCGGGCAGTTTAAAAAATAAAGCAGCAAAGTGAACGTGTATGAAAACATGCTAATTGCATGCATGACAAATGGAAGTAAAGTCAATAGTTTCACGCTACATGTCAGAGACTGTTTCTGTGCAGTCTCAGCGTCAGCCAATCAGAGTTGGAGTTCCTCGAAGTCTGAGTCAAAAGCCTTTACCGTGTTCGTTATTAATCAAACAAACCACACCAAAGGGAAAAGATGATTAATGGTTGGTGATTAAGACCCATTTTCACTTTGGAATGCTTACAGAAATGTAAAACATTCCAGCATTTGAAAACAAGTGTTAAGCCCTTTTCACACTGCATTTGGCAGGGTACAGCGCACCGTCATCAAACCCATTCATTGTGTACGTGGAACACGGATTGGAGCGTTGCAATGCGACGTGGCAAGAGGCCTTCTACCATGATGGCAGAGTGCCTCAAATTGGAAAATGTTGAGACTTGAGAGCGATGGCGACATGAGGTCAGACAAGCGCCTCCATTTGGAGAGGAGCTGGCGGATGGACTTATTTACCAGTCACTGCATGATTAAACTGTCCAAGTTGCTCTGCTGCTTGTGTCCTCATCCTCCTTTTTTAAATTAACAAAGTCAGGGCTTTCTTTTTGTGTGGTCTAACCGTTGGCAAATTATGCCGTTTTTACTTCTTGGTAGGCTGCTACGTCAACCAAAAATCGCCTGCAAGAAATTGATCATTTGGTGTTACCACGTGACTCTTTCACACTGAGCAAGTGCAGTGTGAAAAGGGCTTTACTACTAGTAGTAGTAGTAGTAGTAGTAGTAGTAGTAACAATTCAGTTTTAGCTGATAAGAGACTAGCACTGGTAGGTCTTAATGTTCCGTAAATCCATGCATCCATCTTCTTCCCCTTATCGGGGTCGGGTTGCAGGGAAGCCCACACTTCCCCACATAGGGGAGATCCCAAGACATTCCCAGGGCTTTCAGATGATCAAGGTTCTCTCTAAAGAGAGAACTCAACTCCCTGTGGAGGAAATTCATTTTGTCCTTTTGTTTCCGGGATCTAGTTGTTTCGGTCAAGACCCACAGCTCGTGACCATAAAGGCGAGTGTAAGGAATTTAGGCCAACCAGTACATCGAGAGCTTTGTCTTTTGGTTCAGCTCCTTTACCATGACAGACAGAGTCCGCATCTCTGCAGACGCAGCACCAATCTGCTGGTCGGGTATCTGAATGTGAATGATTCAGCTCAGCTGAGTCATCTTGAATGAGACAAGAGTTAAAAAATTAAAATTAAATAAGTTAAACGTATTACAAATCATATGTTTCTATCTTTAGATGAGCAGGACAGTTAATGAGTTCAATTGATTTGTTAATCTCTGGCATCCCATTTGATGACGCAATTTCCGTTTTAGGGTGCCAGGAAAGATTCAATTCATGTGGTGCCTTTTTTTTTTTTTAACTGAATCATCTGTAGGCCATTTGTTTTTATGGGGATTGGTTTAAGAAATAGGTGTCAAACTCTGGTCCTTGAGGGCCGCAGTCCTGCATGTCCACACGAAAGCCAGTTTCAATGTATCCTCACAAGTTTCACAGGATGGCGCGGTTTCACAGCTTGAAACCGATCACTTTTGAAACCGGGCTCCAGAGTGGAAAGATTTCAAAACGCGCCCCAGACGCTTCCGTCTGGACTCCATATGCAGGATACTTCTCCAGTGAGGACATTATAGTCGCAGCTCGATGACGACGCATTGTCGCTGATTGATGACGTAAGAGTCAATTCTCGCGTAACTGTGCGCGAACCGTCAGTCTGTCAACAATGGCGGATAGCCGTGTCATAGTCGTTTTGCGCAGCCTCCTTAGTTCGCTTTTGCAGCAAAATATTTTACTTCTTTATTCCCACGTTCAACAAGCAGCGTTGTACTTGAATCACCCGCCATTGTCACTTCTCCTGTGTTCATCTTTTTCATGTTGTTTCGATACATGCAAAGCCATGTTTGGTCAGTAGATTGCAAGAAAGTTAGAAAAAAAAAGTGTTTGTCTTCTTTGCTGATTCTTCTTCTACGCTCTCTGTTAACTCCCTGTGGCTGCGCTACAGCGCCACTCCAGACTTGGCATATACATTACAGCCGTTAAACGTCCCCAGCGTCTTCTTTTGGACACACGCAAGTCTTGAAATGCTTGTGTGTGTACGAGATTTGTTTGAGGAACGAAGCCGGCTTTGCTTCCGTCTGGACGGGCCTTAGAGATTCCCTCTTTAAACACACCGGCTTGATCAGTTAAGCTCTCCAGAAACCTGATAACGATTCTGATTATTTGATTCGGCTGTGTTTGAGAAGGGAAACCTCTAAAATATGCAGGACTGCAGCCCTTGGGGAGAGTTTGACAAATCTATGGTACTGTAAGACAATGTTTAAATGGCATTAAGCGTGTACATTTTTATGTTTGTTTACTTTATAGATTTGCATGTTTTAAAACTCTTTCTCTGATATTTGCTCTTAAATTGTGTTTGTTTGTTTTTTGATGTGTGGAATTTCAAAATAAACTTCTGGATCCTTAGCATGTGTGGATCCACAGCAACATTGAGTGTCAAACAATGACTCATGTGAACCAGATCGTAAATTCGTAAAATGATTGAAATTCATAGTTATTTTAGTTTGACCTGCATTTGTCCATCCTCCTTGTTGGGGTTCGAATGAGTTGGAGTCTATCCCAACCAACACTGGGCTTAAGGCAGGGTGTACTCTGGGCTGGTTGTCAGCCAATTGCAGGGCACTCATAAAAACATCTCAAATGGTACCGATATTTGTAAAACAGTCAAGGGTCCCTTTAGGTTTGTTTCCCGTGTAATCTTATGACCAACATTGTTCTTCTAATTGTTTTTGACCAAACCCAACTGTCATCATCCCAGTGGTAATTAGGGTATGCATATTAACATAAGTGCAAATACTTCTAACACTCAGTTTCATTTTCTTTGTCAAGGTTAACTGCATTGTCTTGTTTCATATTTTATTACCCAGAGCTTAAACCCAGGTCCTCGTATTTGGGAATGGACTCACCACTAAGCCAGTCATTGGCCTCAGAAAGTGTTCAGTCCCAGGATAGTAGTGAAGAAAAGTGCAGACTGAGTATTTAAAATTGAAACTAATCATGCCCTGTGGTATTTAATTAACCTTCGCCTGATGAGTTCTCCATCTCTTGATCTAGTCCTCTGGCTACAAATGATCCAATCATCTGCTGCTCCAAATCCGACATATTATAGAGATATTCCTGCTGTGACGTTTCGATCCCTCCACCTTGCTGTCACACTAGTTGTCCGTTTACATTTGACTGTTTGTGTTGACATGTTGATAACCAGAACTTGTTGACCTTCAATTTGCATTACAACAAAGCTTGACTACTCTCATGCAACAGATACAGGCAATAATATACAACACATGGATTTGTTGAAATGTGGACAAAGAAACAAATGATATCAACATAATGTGAAAGTAGTTTATATGGAACACTGTTGCCAACAGCACAGAAGGCCTCAAGTTATTCAGTCCAGTGCTGTCCAGCTACTCAGAATTTTTCTCAGCGTTCTCATTGTTCACTCATGTGCATTGAATTGCAATATATACATATGGATTGTTGCTTCGTTCATAGATTCATTTGGCCTGGCAAGGGTAAATGAATTGGCTTCTTTACCTTAGTTAAATCTATAACAGCTGAACGACACAACTTTTTTCTAAACCCACTGTTTAAATAGGGGTTTATGATTCATGATGATAAACTCATGCAGTTGTTGTTTTTTTACTACCATGTATTTTCCATTAATAGTTAATGCTTGATTAAAAATACATCATGCAATGTCTCTCTGTCTCTTCTGCTTACGCACCCACACAGTTGCTATAGAGGAAGAATAGACATCAATTGATGAAGTCAGGAGAAAAAAATATTTTGTTGTGGAATATGCGGAAAGGATGTGGTGAGTTTTTAATAGAGAAATCCTTTCTCAAGGACCTGTAATAACCTAACACTCTGGATAATAATAATGAATTCACTTTTAATTTAAACACCACACGTCTTCAGACAATTTGCACATCTATGTGTAGGCTAATATTAAACCTAATTTAAATGGCTCAGATTATCATCAAAATGTTAGTCTGTTAGATCCCTTTTTTTTTTTTGATCCATTGCACACAGAAACCAAGACTAGTTTTGTAAACTGGTTCTGCTCACTTACACAACTGGTTATTTTGCAGGCCAAGATACAAATTTATATTCCAACGTGTTTTGGTCCATTTGTTTTTGTCTCCCATATACAGCACAGTAGCTGGGCCCATAGTAATAGAAACCATTACTGTTCTCTTTTTACATGATGTAGATTTTTAAACTTGGTTGGTGGGTTGTTTACCAGGATACTGTAATAAAATGAGAAAAGCAATTGACACATGGATGTATTTCTATTCACCTTCAGTTCAATCACTCTATCATGCAAAATTGGTTAATTTTGCTAGGTTTTATTATCTAAGATTGAATGTTCTGATTGAGTGTGTCAAACAGGCTTATTAAGAGCTTATGAGTAATTACCTATAAAAATAATAATACCTCGAAAAATCTGAAATGTAATTACTTACTGTAAAAATAAAATGGAAAAAAATGATCAGCCACATAAATTCACTCGGATTCAATTTAAGGACTGTGGACAGTGCTTAATAGGAAAATTTGAATTGCAAGCAATAGCAGAAAACTCTTCTTTTGAGTGACAGATATCTTCTTGTGTATTCAAAATATAAACCATGTTAACGGCATTCTGTAATAACATATAGTAGGTGATCTAATGACTGAATTAGCTGCAATCAGGTTGGTGTTCTAGGCCAGAGATTCACAAATGTTTAGGTCACACGTCCCAGTTAATATTGGTCAAACGCTTGACCCCACCAGGGAGCAAGATACAGCTCCTCAGCCCAATCTCCTGTTCATATAAGAGTACCTCCAGTGGTGAATGAAGCTAGCTAAAACAAAATGTCACCCAAAACACAAAACAAAAGACAGTCACCAAACATGGCCTTTTTTGTAACTAAAACATAGAATACCACTAATAGGGTTCTGGATTACTTGACCATTTTACGCAAAAATAAATCTCAGATTTTCACTGCATCTCTGGAAATGTGGTGGTATTGGCCCAAAAGTATGTCATTTTATAAATCTAAAAATGTGTGTTAATCAATGTTACATTTATATATATATATATATATATATATATATATATATATATATATATATATATATATATATATATATTTATTTAAATTGAGATGACCTTAAAGATCTAAAAGGTAGCTTAAGGATTTCTGTGTATGCCCTGAATGTAGTAACAAGTCCCAAGCATAATTCAAATGCAATATTCCTAGGTTCTAAGAGCTGGCAGTTATTGTACCAACTGGCCTATGCAGGCTTCTGGCTTCTCTAGTTACAGCCACTAAGGAAGGTACAGTATGTGTCGTTGGTGGTTCGGGACTTTGGGTCTTCTTCTGGACCAAATGTGCTGTTGCGGCCTCTGATTTCTGCAGCCTGACCCTGAATCCGATTCCAAAAGGCGGGTCAACCCCTGAGCCAATTCAGTCTGCCTCCTGCCATCCTCCTCCTTGCAGGCTTATGCAGTATCTGACCTCACCATAAGGACAGAAGCTTTTTGCACCTGCTGCACTGTTTTCTACACATGCCTCCTTGCTCCATCTGTCCTACTTTTTAATGCACTCTACTCCGCTGCACTCAACTCAACTCCATTTCTCTATGCATCATTTACTCCTTTCTATGTTCTTATATCATTTTTGTTCTTCTTTTGTCCCTACTGTTGCCTATTTGTCTTCCTGCCTTATGCCTGGTCCTTTTTAGCAATTTTAGCAGAGCAATTTTTGGAACATGGACCTACCTGTCTCAAATTTACACATGGTGAATATTGTCATTCCTGGTATTTTTCATCAAATTGACACCCCTATTCTCCATTTAGAAAAAACAACAACAAAAACACTTGTCTTTCTTTTGTGTTTTAGTCAAGGTTTAAAAGATCATGGCTGACAAGTAATTTTGAATTTTTGTCTTTGCTTATTCAGGATTGTAAGGGAGCATTTGGGGGAAAACGAAGTGCAGCTATCCTTAACTTTTGACGCTATCGAGGAGACTGACCTGGCTAATTACACCTGCTACGTGGAAAACCACATAGGGCGGCGCCGTGGGAGTGCTCTACTGCAAAAGAAAGGTACAAAAATCCTGACCAGTTCCTTACTTTTCTCTCATAAAAGTGTGACTATTGTAAAACTTGTGACTTCTAACACACCCATTAGTTCATTACAGATACGTAATGTAGATTATAGGGAAGGATACAATAAATAATAATACTCAAGTTGCCGTCAAAGCTTTTTATATAGCGCTTTATCTACACCAAATAGTGCCCAAAGCGCTTTACAATGCCTCGCATTCACGCACGCACACATTCACACTCCAGTGGTGAGGTTCACTGGGAGCAAATTGTGGTTCAGTGTCTTTCTCAAGGACACTTCAACATGGTCGCCAGCGGTGAGGATCGGACCGACAACCTCGCGGATGGGAGACGACAACTCTACCACTGAACCATGCCGCCCCCACCAATATCATCACACTTGCCACTAACTCTCTCATACCAGCACTCACTATTTCCATTGACAGCTTCACGCCCTCAACATCAAGTACCAATATTCTCTGCCAAAGAAAGAATAGTAGTAGTGTTGTCACGTCAGCCCTCACGCAGGTAGACATGCCCCGGAAGATGGGGAGATCATCGCCTGCTGGTGTTTCCGAAGGCTGACGCGCTTGTGAAGATAGAGGACCCTTTGTCCTCTCCAGCCGTAATCGTATAAAAAAAAGATGGTTCCACTGGTCCATGCCCGGGGCAAGATTCAGCAAAGTCAGCTTGCAAAAAAACTAAGTACTGAGGATCAAATTAAAATTACAACGTCCTGGCCGAGAATCAAGCTGAACACAATGGTTTCATTGACAAAGACGCAGACATGAGATGCTCCGTTTTGCAAGCGAAGTAGAGCTACAGAACAATGAGATGCATTTATTTATATAGTCCAAATTCAACGTCCATCCCCTGTACTTCATTGGCCCACAGGCGTTACATCTTGACATTGTTGGTTTCTATTGGCATTTCAAAAAAGTGAACACCTTCTTTTTAACATATTGATATCACTAGTGTGCGTACAGCTTTAGCTGATCCTGAACATGAGATGAGCCTTGGAACAATAGCAGCTTTATTGAATTGCAGGTGCAAGTCGTAAAAACTTCTGGAAGCGGCTTCAACGCGGGGCATTTTTAATGGCTGTTAAAACATCTTAATGGGTTAGTCAAGAACGAATTGTTATGACGGTCAGCTGATGTACACATCACGAGTTTACTCATCTTTCTCTGTCAATCTGGCTAGCAATTTTATTTCATATAGAACAATTGATAAACACAAGATAATTAGGATATAATATATAGTGTCACTTGGATACCTTTAAAATTGCACATATGGGTAAATTCAAACGTCATCAGTCGTAGTAGTAGTAGTAGTACAGTAGTATGAAAGAAAAAAGTCCCCTCTTGTAAGGGTGGGGTTGCCACATCGGACTCTCGAAAAACATCTCGGACTGGCAGATGATACCCGTAAAGTGCACACCCAAGCAAATAGTGCCTGGAATGACCGAGGACTATAAGAAAAGAAAAACATGATCTCATCATTGCCACTTTTGAGATTCAACTGAAAAATGCATGAGAGTTCCTTGTGTAAAACATTTAAAACACGCCTTGTGGAGTCTGTGGACACAAAGCCAGAGAGAGAAAACTGGAGACAAAAAGAGATGCCGGGTCGTGGCACAGCGCAAGGGGAGGGGGACGTTTCTGTTACTTCGATTTCATTGGATAGTAGCTCTGAAAAAAGTGTGCCTTTGGATATAAATGTGCAGGAACATGGGTTTGAGAATGAGAAAAAAAATAAACATAAAAATAGCAAAATAGGAAAGAGAACAGTGTGAACGTAGTTATTCAATATACAAGCTGAGGTTGTGGAAGTGCAGAGGATACAATAAGAAAAGAGAAGAAAAATCTAACAGAAAAATGAAAGTGAGACGGAGAGGGAGGCAGTGAACTGAAAACAGGTCCTACTGTCTTTTGCCGTGGGTGTCAAATCTATCTTAGTATACTTAACTAGCACCCCAGAGACTCCAGTGTGCACGCACACACAGGATCATACTGACTCACTCTTCCAGTCGGGGTCATCGGGGTAGGTCATGATTGCTTAACACAGTAATAACTAGGAGAAATAGAGATGTGCGCGTGTGTGTGCGTGCGTGTGTGCGCGCGCAGAACTTGAGATACACACAGATAAACAAAAACATACATGCAATATTACAAAACAGAGACGGTAAATCAGGGAACTGATAATGAAATTGCCAATCCAATAAAATCCATCCAAACGGATGAAGATGATGTCGATACAAAGATTAGGTTTGATTGATACTCTATGAGCATGATTGTAAAATATATAAATTTTTATGGATTCATTTTTGCATTGGTGTAAAGCTGCACTGAATCAGACTGAGATGCTGATCGTTTGCTCTGTGGAAAAAGAAACGAAGAAGACAATAGCAAAATAGTAATAATAAAAAATAATAACAGAAGGAGCACAGCTTGGATTGAAGCCCTGACAGAATCAACACTATGCATTATTAGCTTTATAAAGGCATTGTTCTTTATATTGTTTTTGAGCTAAATCTCTCAATCTTGCATGCTTCTTGGGGCTCGACTAGAAAGTGCTCTACACCGTACATGTGGTTGGTGTGCAATCAAAAACGCATTTAAAAATCCATTTAAAATAAATCACAAAATTTGGAGATTCAGGCTTTGCATTGAATAATGTGCAAAATGCTTTTCTCAATCATTACATTCCCTCCCTGTGATGCGACTTGCTGACCATCAGTACCTATCAGCAAAGTTATTAGCCTGAGACATCAATGTCAGTCATAGTTTGGCACTTCCACTGCAGCAGGCTTCTTAACAACATAAACAGTGCTAATAAGAAACTATATCCATACTTTTGTAAGTCAATTACAGTAAAGTAACAGTCGTAATAGTAATCTGAAGTAGTAGCACATATTGCTGTGTAAAGAGCAGAAATACGCGGATCAAAACTGAAATATTGATGCCTCCAATAACAGATCTTTATGCTATAAAATAGATTCTCAAATAAAAATATCAATACTTTAATACATCAGTCATTTGAAGTAATGCGTACCATTTAAAAGAACAGAGGGTAAATTAGCTAAACTATTGACATCTTGTCTTTCTTGTCCATACGCGTGCTATTGAGAAATACTTTTTCTTCCCCCTGGCTAAGTGCGTTATGCATAAGTGGAGTACCACATTGCTTTATAAATCAGTCACTAAGTACATAAGCACAAATGGAGTCATGGAGCTGTTACAATGTGATACACAGAAAAGATGCACTTTTCTCAGATAAAACAGATCATTAAAATGGATTTTTTTTTCTGTTTGATATGATAATTGTACACAGCAATCCTGAGGAACGGTTAACCATCAGACGTAACAACTTTCCCCTGTAAAACAGCGTTTTTAAACTATTTTTTTGTTACGCCCCCTCAGGTGGAAAAAAATATTCTACGCCCCCACACCCAACGCTCTGCCGCGACTATAATTAGTATCATTTGTCTCTAAAATTGCTGTAAGTACACTTATGTAAAAGAGCTAATACTTTGCACAGTCTTTTACAGTGAGTGCGCCACTGTCACCTACTGGAGTGGATGTGCAACTACACTTTATTCTAGTGCTATTCAGTACAGCCACACACACACAAACACATCTTCCCTGAGGTCACACACCACCCTGGAATCTTGCCTAGCCCTGTTATCCAGGTGCAGATGGAGAAAAGCTATAGAGCTGACGATTGTAAATTACATGCTTCAACAAATAGCTGCACGATTTGAGCAAGTGTCTCACGGAGATAATCTCACATGAACATAAAAAGATAAAATTATCAGAGAAATATATTTATTTTCTGTAACTCAGCTACAGTAAGTATATGGTTGTTCCACTCTCTTCCACTAGCACTTCCAATTCCATCACATCAAACTTCCTTCCTTTTTAAAATAGGGTACTCTCCACCAACGTTTGTGCCTGTTGCCAACAATGGGCACAATGTGTGCTGTTTGTAAACATGCAATTTAGCTACCACCATTAACTCATTCACTGCCATTGACGGCTATTGACGTCATAAATAAATTTTAACTATTTCTATTAGATTAACATTTTTTTCCACTTTTGTTAACAAGAGTATGAAAACCTATTGTACAAAAATTTTACATTTAGAACAGATCTAAAATGTGTGATTAATTGTGAGTTAACTAGTGAAGTCATGCGATTAATTACAATTAAAAAAAATAATCACCTGACACCCCTAATTTTTAAGCATCTTTTCTTTTCTTTTTTAAATAAATAAAATAATTGTAATTTTTTTATAATCTTTTTTTCTTTTTAAAGAAAAGATTATTAAAAATTATTAAGTCAGGCGATTACCATTTTTAATCGTAAATAATTGCATGACTTCACCAGATAACTCACGATTAATCAAAAATTTTAGATCTGTTATTTTTTGTATTTTTTGTATTTCTTTTTTTCTGGATATCTGTTCTAATACAATAAACAAAATCTAGGTTTTCATACTCTTGTTAACAAAAGTGGGAAAAATGTTAAACTAATAAAAATAGTTCAAATGAATTTTTGACGTCTATAGCCGTCAATGGCAGTAAATGAGTTAAACATCCGAGTAAATGTATGGTTTTAGTAGATCATGCACAACACACCCACTAACAGTGTGTACAAATCTGTTAGAGTGAACTCATAATTTTAGCTCTTGCTATTTGTGATTTTACTAAATCAGGCCTTAAGTGTCCCTCTATGAGGCCTTGGTTGTTCAGCCCACATAGTCAAGACGAAGGCAGTGCCATCAGAGAACTTTTGGAGGTGGCAGTGGGAGCTCTACATTGCAAGTACAGGTTGAAGAGAACACACCTGTGTGCTCCAGTTTGTCTCTCCCAAGTGCAGGCTCTATGGTGTTGAAAGCACTGACATGATCCTCCAAGCGCAACCATGCTTCTCCATGTGGGAAAGAGCTCCGTGCAGGTGGAGGATGACAGCATGCTCTACTCCAATGCCAGACTTGTAGGCAAACTGCCGCGGCTCCGTCTGGACCTCCTGCCTTCTTTTCCTTCATCCTTCATATAGCTCTTTTCTCACCTGGTTAGTCGAGAGGAACAGATTGGTGTAGCAAGAGTGGGGTTTGAGAGGACACGGGGTGCCGACCAAGGCTGCAGAGCTGTCTGGGTGGGGGCAGGGGTGCTTGTCTGATCATACCTTATGGAAGAAAAAGTTCAGAACTTTCACTCACTGCTTCTCAGCCATCGTGTCCAGTCATTTGTGGCCGCAGATTGTCTTAACCTTTCATCTTCCTCATTTAGGTGACTTCCAAAATACCCTCTCTGATTTTCCTCCTTGGCTCATTCCACACAGTCCACTCCTTAAGGAGAACCTTTATGTCAGGGAGAGCGCCTTTATGATCTTAACAATTCAAAGCATTTCCACCGAGTGCGGCTTGATTTTTTTCAAAGTTTAACAGCCTCACTAAATAGCAAGCTCTCTGTTTCTTTTGCCTTCTGGTGCGATACATCGTAGCAAGGTCATGTCAGAGCGCCTGAACGCAACACGACAGCCGAAACAAAGCACATGTTATGCTAAGTTAGCACACATTATTAAAGCTTGATTTCACACACTGTGTGATTGAATTATGAGTGCACTCTACCAGTCACCCAGTTGGTAATTGCCAAATGCATCTATGTTTTATGTGTTTTGCACACACACACACACACAGATAGCTTTGAAGTTAAGCACAAAGAGCTGCCTTTAGCGAACACCATGAAAGACTTACTAGAAAGAAAAAAGGAGGTCTGGAAAGGGAGAATAAGAAACAGAGGAGCAGACCAGGACATGTTTGGTTACCCTAAAGTCTGCTAAATATTTCCTATGCTCTTAGTCTGAGTTTTGCTTTATTTGCCATCATAGCAGTTGGCTTTTATGTGTATTTTGTGATGTCATCATGGAGGTTTGTGTTACTGCTTTGTGCGGTGTGTTACTGCACAATACAATATACAGTATACATATACAATATTGTATACACAAAAGTAGACGCTAACAGTTACAGCATGCCTAAAAAAGCTAACAGGTCATCTGAAAGCTAGCTAATGACCATATAAGCCTACCAACAGTGTTGAGTATCCATTTCGTCAACATTACATACATTCTAAAATCTCCAGAGCACAAGATATGCAGAATTAAACGTAGAAGACCATCACTTATATGCTAGTTTGTTTTGAATGTTGTTGTGTTTTAAGCCACAATTACACTTCTAGGGATTCCTATAAAATGCTACTCGGTGGCAATAAGGCTCTCCGATTATTACTGTTAAGTAAGTGAACTTGCAGGTTCTTTTAGACACGTTAAACCATTTGCACAACTCCAAAAGCTTTCAAAAAACTATTTGGACTCAGTGAGCAGTGCTCAAACATTACAGTACTTCAGTTTTATGAATGTAGTGCTTAAATGTTACCAAAAACATTGCCAGTAGAAAAGTTTTGTCATAGTGATAGTTTTAAATTATAAGGGATGTAACGATATCTAAACATCACGATACAACATTATCACGATATGAAGGTCATGCATGATACAGTAATTATCATGAAATTGTGGGGAGGTTGGTGATATAAAAAAGGTCACAATATTGTAAAAAAAAAAGGAGAAAAAAAAGAGGTCATACTAAAAAATAAGACAATATTGTGCTTTTGCACATAACAGCAATGCATATAAACAACCTACAATAACACTAAATATTAAGGCACTTACTTGCTAATGCACGCACACATTGAGTTCCTCCACATATTGACTCGCTTCACAAACATATACGTTCCCCTTCATCTGACTATTAGCGTGGATTTTAAACATAGTAGGGCCAAAACATGGCATGTGAAAATTCAACTGCTCTAAAAAAAAAATAGCCACCAGAGGGTGCTACAACTGCACAAATGGAAATCAACCTGACTTTTTGAACAGAACGATATCACGATATTGCCGTTATCGTTACATCCCTATAAATTATTACAATCCGATCTAATACATTTGAAGAATACAAAGATCAAATAAGTTACCTAATTGAGAATGTAAGATAGGTTCTGTACTTGGCTTTTATCCCAAATACACCCTTGAGAAGTCCAGCTCAAGTTGAGCCAACAATATACATATATATAAAATTTCCTTATTGACAAAGGGCTTTGAACTACATGCCAAACAAAGAAAAATACAGACTTCTTCTTGTTAACATAATGCAGAAAAGCAGTTTTATGTACAGAATATAGCTACGTAAAATAGTTAATCCAGAAAACCTTTATGACTGCATACTCTCACAATCAACTGCATTCTATTCCTCTTATAATACAAAGGGGGGAAGCAAATGTTAAAATCGATCCCCTGAACACCAATAGCGGTAGACAAATGATTCATTAGAAATAGAAAAATGTGAGACTGTCAGATGAAGCATACATAAGGGAAAAGGAGAAGTAAAGGGAGGAAGAGGGAGGAGGAGAGAGGGAAAGCTGGGAGCAGGGAATAAAAAAAAACTAGACTTTTGAAATCAATGACATGATAAGGCAATCTGAGGTTAAGTAAAATTAGTGAAAATATTTGTCAGTTTGTGAAATCAACCAATTCTGTTCCAGCTCCCATTTTCTTTGTCACTGCGCTATTATATTCTACTGTGAATGTGTTCTGAGTGGAAGGCAGATGTCACAGCGTTGGAGAGACGTCTACTGGTGGAAGTTGGCAACACTATGTCATTTCATATATTTTCATGCATAAAATGACATCTGGACTAATGCAAAAATCCATAACTCACAAAGATTAATCTATGGAGTCAAAAGTATTGGGCCATTTACAGGAAATGAAAATGCAAGACTTTGAGTTGTACTTCCTTTTGCAGCTCCACTGTTTAGGTGACACAGATGTCTATTGGCTCACCATTTCTAATCTAGGGCATCCCCCAAAAAACTTTGAAGATTAGATCAGATTATTTCTGCAACAGAAAACTAATGTAACCATGTCCCTCTTAATATATATATTTTTTTTAAAGCAAAAATGAGTAGAAAACCGCAGTCTATTGAGCATTTTCTTTATTATTGTTCCTGAAAGAAAAGTGGCTTGAATGTTTAGTTGTGTGTTTTAAACTACAGTTTCAGTGTTATTTTGTGTATCCTGTTTTTGCCCTAAAATCCTTTTTCATTTAATGTTAGTCAATCTTGTGCCATTTGAATGTTTTGCTGTATTTTTGGTACAAAGAATTCAATTAATTGTACCAGAAAATCTGCCAGTGTAGTTGTTTCATATTTCCATATGTTGTCTTTTTGTCAGTCCGATGGAAAAACCTCATTAAAGAAAACCCCCAGTGCATGCTCTCTTAAACTTCCACGTTTGCTCAAGCTCCTCCAGACACATTTTTTGAAATTGAGATGTCCTTCAAGGAGGCGTGCTGAGATCAATTCCTGGGTCACAGGCAGGAGGTCGGAGCAAGGAGGAGACGAGGAGGAACAAATTAGGCATTGAAAATGACCCTCTTTGAACTGTTCAACAGCCCAGATTACTAATGAGAAGCACATTTGGCATCTAAAAGGAGATAGATATTGTATTTCTATTATTAATACACAGATCAAGGCAATGACCGAAATCTTCTTATTTAATTTAAGACAAGTCAACCATCATTCATGTGGCCTTGCACTACTAAAATGTTGTTTTTTTACATTTTGTAGCCTACAGCCTCAATAGTGAATGCCGTGAATGCAAGATTATATGAGATGTGTGTGAGATAGTGGAGATCTGGTCGAATCCCCAAGTGCCTACCTGGTTTGCAAGTGGTCAGAGCAGTTGTTTGTGTGCTATGTGTGTACGTTTTGTACGTGTTCAAGAGAGCAAGATAGTAATAGATCACATTTACAATGGTGTCATTCAGCAGCCATGTTCCATCAATCTCCCATCCACTCCACTCCACTCCTGCCTATGATAACACTATCATTCAAACTCGTACGACTTGAAACTTTTTGTATGCAGCGGTGCAATATGCTATTGTGAAGTCCTCAGTCACACATTAGACAACTTTTTGTGTGTTGAGCTCAACTTTTATTATTTTTTATCTGATTGAAATTTTGTAATTTGGAAGACCAAGATGTAAATTCCTTAAGATTTAAGAAAACTCATAATGTATAGAAAAACACTTATTTTTAACAATATGCTCTGTGGCTGCTGCATAGGGGGGAAAAAAGTCCTGTTTTGTTTTTTTTTTACTCATTTTTGGGGGGAGCTTTGTTTTTTTTGTTTTTTTTCTGTTTTATTGAATATTTTTCCCCACAGTTTTTTTTTATTTATTTTTTTTATATTTTCCACAGTTTTTCTTAATAATTTTTTTCTGTTTTTCTGAGTAATTTTTCCCAGTTTTATAAAATAATTTTTCTGTTTTTCTGAATATTTTTTTAAAAGGGTTTTCCCTCAGAGATTAGAGAACAAACCACAATACAGTATACACATTAATTCCTTTATTGAGAGCCAGTAAGTAAATCTTATTGCATATGGAGTTATGCGGGGGAAGTGTCCGCTTCCGCTATTAGTGAGTCTGCAACAAGTCACTTGGAGTTCAGAGGTAAAAAAAAAAAACATTTTTGTTTCTGTTTAAAAAAAAAATAATATCCAGTTTTTTTTTTAAATATTTTTTTCAGCCTGTTTTTTTGAATATTTTTGTTGACAGAAAAAAATCTGTAAAACAGAGAAAAATATTCAGAAAAACAGACAATTAAAAAAATACTCAAAAAAAACAAAGCTCCCCCCAAAAATTATTCATACGTCATAAAAAGTATGAAGGTTTATATTGGAGTTCTTCTGTCAGTCTATCACATACTATATACACCACTCACACAAAGTTAGGGATATTTGGCTTTCAGGTGAAATTTATGGAAAATGTAAAAAGTTCACGCTACAGTGATATCATATCATGAATATAGAACATTTGAGTAGAAGGATGCACTGGTGATTTCCTCATTTCAAACAATTCATTGAAACAAAAGTTAACAACAAGGGTGGGTACACCATAACCAAAAATGTCAACGTCTCAATAACTCGTCATGTGCCCTTGAGCATCAATCACAGGTTGACAACGACGTCTCATCCTCTTCACCAGTCGACTCATTGAAGGGTATCCCTCATCTCATTGAGGTTCTGGGGGTGCACAAATTCCAGCCTCTACACGGCGACTCAGCTGATCTCACAGGTTTTCAATAGGATTCAGGTCTGGAGAAAATGCAGGCCATTCCATTTGAGGTGCACCAGTCTCCAGCAGCCGTTCCCTGAAGATGCCGCCTTGATGAGTTGGAGCTTTGTCGTTTGTAAATTTTGCCGTTAAGCTCCTCGTTAGAGAACAGCAACTTGTGCAAAAAGTACTGAAGCATTTAACAGTTAGACATGTGCATTCAAAAGCTTAGATAAGGTCACATTAAGTTCACCTGGAAAGGTTTGAATGCATTTTAGGCTGGTCCTGAAACTTTTTGTGAGTAGTGTGAACAAAGACAATAAGACATAATCCTTTTCATACCAATGAAAGTACACCTGACGATCAATCACGGCACAATAATGTGCCAGGGCACTGTAGTTTGGAATCATTTATCTGACTTCAATTTATTTATGTACTCCTTTCATAGTTACGAAACAAAACGTGAACTATCAAATATAACTTATTACTTGTGTCTTTCACTGTCTGATCTCTCTGTTGAACTGTAAGAACTGTCTATTAGCAAATAAAGCAGACAAATATTAATGAATAACTTGAATAAACTCTCAGTTGATTTTTGTCATCATCTCACAGATAACACATCCGAAACATCTGCTTCAGTTTCTGTGCATAGGGTTTTTGTTTGTTTGTTTGTTTGTTTGTTTTGAGGTGGTGGTTCTATTAAATTCAGTTAAATTAAAAATGGTTTTATTGGCAGGAACATACTAAATCACTACAGAAATTAAATTAAAAGGCAAAATAAGCATCTGCTTAATTTATGGTCATGAATGAATAAATCATTTAACTGTAATAGTTTTATACCGGGATTTTGTGGAGGCAGTTTTTTTTTTTAATTGACATTGAGTAACACATTAAAAAAGAGAAAGTTGTGATGTGTTTTTGTACAGGGAGACAGTCCAGTAAATTAGAGCTTCAATTTTCTACTCACTACTGGATGATATCGCACTCAAATCTAGTGTGACAACTGAGAAATGATCTGGGTCTTTAGAGTTTTTTGCTTTTTTTCACTGATATGAATGCATTCTCTCTTCCTTTGACTGCAGATATGTATCGTTTGGAGTTGGCTGGTGGTCTGGGTGTCATATTGCTGCTGCTGGGAGTCCTAACAGCACTTTATAAATGCTACAACCTGGAAATTATGCTATGCTACAGAAGACATTTTGGCAGCGATGAAACTGAAGACGGTACATTTTGCATTGGCTCTGTTATAGTGTTATGACCGGCACCTACTGTTGCAATGTATTCCAATACAAACTTGCGTGACTCCCCTTTAGCCAGCTTGGATTCATTTCCCACTCAGAGCTGGTGTAAATGTGAGTGTGAGGTCTGCCTTTTACCAAAAGTCAACTGGGATAGGCTCCGGCTCTCCGCAACCCTGATCAGGATCAGCTGTATAGAAAATAACTCAATACAATAGCTGTATCAACAAGTCTGTGTTTACAAATATAACTGTGTTCAGTTTTGATTGGCAACATACGAGAAATCTTTATTAATGTTAATTAACTGCAATGCATCTTATTGAAAGGTGTTTCTTATATTTTGGTTTACTTCCCTGAATACATATACATTAATGGGCAAATTGTGAACTACTTTACTTTGAAAAATATAAATATACGCTGTAATTCACAACCTATTATCAAAAACTGTCTTTGCCTTCTTAAAGTTCATATTTGATCTAAAGTTGTATTATGGATAGAAGTGTCCTTGAATGAACCTATTGTTAATGTCTTCTTCTTTTTTTCCGTTTTTGTCTAATCAGATAATAAGGAGTATGACGCCTATCTGTCTTATACCAAAGTGGATTTGGACTCTTTGGGCAGGTAAACATACATGCTATGTTCATGTATTTTCTCACGCTGTACAGTAACTGTTTTAACCACTTTACACTTTAAGTGAGGCATAGGTTAATCAACTCACACCTGCGTTTCTGCACACCTTCTCAAAACAGCCACATGACAAGTAGTAAATACTGGCAAAGTCATGTTTTGTCATATCTTAGAATGCCTTGAGTGTTCGGTGCGGTGAGATTTTTAATTGGAAACGCCCACAACTGAGCACAATTGAACGTAGGCAAAACGAGCTAGTGCTGCGATGTGGAAATGACGTTCATGTGCCACATCACATTTGCAGTACATGCATGTTTTATGATATACAGTACAGTATATACAGGATTATGAATTTCAAACATCAACATTTTGTTGCTTTTGACTACAGAAATAGTAGTGACGAGGAAACTTTCGCTTTGGAGATCTTGCCTGACGTCTTGGAGAAGCACTATGGATACAAGCTGTTTCTTCCAGACAGAGATCTCATTCCGAGCAGCAGTAAGTAGCCATCAGTCATCATGCGATTCAGCCAGCCTCTCTCTCTCTCTCTCTCTCTCTCTCTCTCTCTCTCTCCCTCTCTCGAACATCCAGATTCCATCACTATGTCTGAATGAATAAGAATTCATGTGAAAATACATCTTAACTCACAGTTCAATGACACACTCAATGCATTTATGTATGTAAATTGCCAATTGTGTGTCATGTAAACCATGGCATTGTCATTCTAACTTCCTCGCCCAACCACCCACAGACACACAGAATACTGGCACACACGCACACGCACACCATTTGTCATCATTTCTGGGGTTATGTGCCACTCTCGGTCCAACTCAAGGGGGAAATTCGACTGTTATTGCTCTATCTGTCAATGCTCTGACCCAACTCACACATAAACACGATTACAGATAGGTCTACACGGGATGGGGTGCCACAGTCTTTTTGGGATACTCGAGCATTTTCACTGAAAATGACTTGTTTCTGCTTGCAGTAGGGATTATCATTGTTCTTACACTCAATGAATGATTTTCTGTGTCATCCGACAAATGCCAGTAAAGCTGGGAAAATGGCTCCTCTATGTTTCCAGACTGACATTTTGAGGACAGACGTTAGAGAAAGTAAAAACATGTTGACAGAAATGTCGGAAAAATGTCTGGATTGCCCTAAATTAACACTGACTGTTAAATCATACAATTTTTTTTACCACAGACCACTGCTATGATTATTTTTTCATTCTGGTTCATTTCTCATGGGGGACATTGCTTGGATGGCAGCATATGTTGCTCCAAAAGCTGGACTTTCAGCATAAATGGTGCCTTCACAGATGTGCAAGTTAGCAAATCCATAGGCACCAACACACCCACATACCACCACATGATGGCTTTTGAGCTTTGCACTGATAACAATACGGATGGTCCTTGTCCTCTTTGGCCCAGAGGAGTTGACAGTCATTTCCAAACCAATTTGAAATGTTGACTCGTCAGACCGCAGTACATTTTCCACTTTTCATGAATTCAGCTCATATGAAGGAGAGAAGTCTGAAGTGTTTTTGAGTGTTGTTGATATATGGGTTTAGGATTTCTAGATATAACAAGGAACTGTGTTTAATGGTTTTCTGAAGTGTTCTTGAATCAAAATTATACATACAGCACTTACAGATTTGGTTTTACTGACCTGTGGTGCTATTTTTATTTTGTTTCCTTAGAATTGAATAACAATGTTGTCTACCTTCACAGTATTTTAAAAGTATTTGCAAAAGTTCTGTAGTTTTCTCTCTGTGAGACCCTACAGTTTGCTAAAACACAAAGTGAAATATTGAGTCATTATGCCAGGCGTATTTGCATTTTGTTACTAAAACTCTCCACCGTGTCCTCAAAATAGTTATAAAGGATTGAAACAAATTTTTCTTTTTCAATATTTAACATTCTAAAAATACATTAATGTGGCGTGTAATTATTTACCATGCCCTAGATATCCTCCTCTTAGTCACTTCCCACTTCCCAAGCTTACTTTATGTGTCCCCAAAACATCCGTAGAATGAACAAATTGCCTCTGTGCTTCACAACTGATTAAAGCTTGCCAATGGATGAGCGAATTACAGCCACAAGCTCATCACCTTTTTTTTTCGTTTACCTTTGCTTCTGACGTAGCAATAAAACCTGACGTACAGCAATACATTTTTTATTCCTTTAGCTCTTGAAAATAAATAGGACAGAGAGAAATCAATTACAAAGCCAATCACTGATTGGGCAGAGAGTCGTTGTTCCCGTTATTTTCTAAGAATAATTCACATAATAACCCATTAAAAAAAAATTGTAAAAGGGAGTTGGAATTAGAGACAGAGCTGCTCTCCAGCCACCCCAATGGCCACCCTCACATCTAAGGAAATCTACTCTCTAAAAACAGTTGGGTCAAAAATAACCCAACTATGTGTCAAAAATGGACCGATCCTCTACTTGGGTCGATTTGACCCAACTTTCAGTCAAAAAATTGTTTTTTCTACATAAAACAACTCATAAATATTTGTTATATCCTTTACTTGGGTCAAAAAATTGGGTCATTTTGGATAAAACAACCCAGAAAGTTGGGTCGAATTGACCCAAGTGAATCGGTCCATTTTAGAGTGAAAGTTTAAAAAAATAAATAAAAATAAATAAAAATAAGCTGGCTCAATTCATAAAATGTCGAAAAAAATAATGCACCTCTTCTGAGTGTTACCCATCCCAAATAATGGCCATAGTTACACAGGCACACCCAACGTATGACACACATCCCTGCTTGTTGTTCTGTCGGAGCCATGCTCAGGTCAACTCCGTACTCGTACCCCGTCGTCCTGCATGCCCACCGACTGTTTTCCTGCCTGAACTCTTTTTGTCCCATCTCCCCAAATATCTGTGGCGTTAGGATCAGATTTGTAGTGTTTATGACATCATGTCTGGTAATTTGACATAGCGACGTGCAAAACCCCAAAAATCATCTAGACTGAGCTTGGCATAAGTGAGTCACAAAATGTGTCACCCTGGCACGGCATCAAACGTTTTCTGGCTGTGTTACTGGTTGGGAAAGTTAATAACAAAAACAAAAAAAATGGCTTGTTCAATAAGATAAACAAAGAAATGGAGAAGTTAACCATGAAATAAAAAGCAAGCATACCTAATTTTAGTAATGTTCCATGTTATTTGTGCCAATTAATTACTGAGTGTGAAACTGCGGTGGGTCTGCTGGAAATGTTATTATTTTAGCAATTCATGCAAATCTTATTTTAATGAACAGCTTTAGGGGTCTGGGTGTTTTTTCTTTTTTTAATCAACTAGGGATGTCACAAAGATCACAAAAAAAGTGAACACTTTTAGAAAGACACCTGCAATAAATTAGGTGGCTACAATATAGATAGAATAAAATATTTACAATTTAATTAAAAAATATTAACCAATAAACAACCCAGTCCTCTGACTGCAAATATCTTGCTTTTAAAGGAGACCGGCAATGGGTTTTTTTCAGTTGGCAGGTGTGTTTGCATGTTAGTTATTATAAATCAAAAAGTATTTTTGTATTCATGTGACCTAGATATAAACATAATATTATTATGATATGATATATTTTATGACCAAGTCATCCAGAAATTGTTGTAATTCCTAAGGCTTCATATACTTTTTCTATTATTATTTAAAAAAAATACTATTTACATGTAAAGTGTTTCAATGGCTTTTTTACACATCTAGTTCAAAGCCAAATGTAAACATCACTGATATCTCCATGCCATTCAGTGTGTACAGACTGTTTTGTCTTTGTTTTGCTGTTTGTAAACATATTTTTAGAAGTGTTTACATTCTAAGGTGTGTTTGTTTTGTGTATTTTAATATTGGGGGATGCTAATGCAAGCAGGTTTCTTGTTATAATCATGTCATGTTAAAATCATATACGATACCGTACAGTACTTTATGACTGTTTTCCAGCCAGATGGAATTAATTACAAATAATTTAACAATGACTCCAAATATAACTCACAAAACATTAAAGATGGATATGCACAAGGTCCATTTTTTTATGAAACACACATAACTCACAATTGGATGACTCCAACTCCTTCTCTCTCTCTGTTCCTCTTTTTCAGCATACATTGAGGACCTAGCTCGAAGTGTGCTGCAGAGCAGACGGTTGATCATTGTTTTGACACCAGAGTTTGTGGCCAAGAGAGGTTGGAGCATCTTCCAGATAGAAACACGTCTCCACTCTATGCTGGTAACTGGGGAAATCAAGGTAATCCAACATCTCGAGAGACTTGTCAACGCATTACATACATTTTTGACTCCTCAATATTGCATTGGACCCACAAAGGTTGAACATAATCCTATCTGGGATACTGATAGGACTTGAAAAAATTAAGAGTTTTTGGGGTGCTCTATAATTAATAGATTGAAGGAACGTTTTTTTATTCAGTTTTGTACATTCGGTACAATATTACAAAAAACACTGAAACATCACAATTCATGGGAAGACACCAGGCGTCCTTGGCCCATGTAGCTGCTAGTGGGCTGGGTCAGAAGGACTCAGAACCAAATAATACAATATTTTTTGTGTTTGTATTTGTATTTAGATATTTTACTAGGTTTTCTACTTGTGTCTTCATATGTGCTCAGGTAATCATGATAGAATGTGCAGATCTGAAGAGTGTGATCAACTACCAAGAGGTGGAAGCACTTAAACATACAATCAAGGTACTCACCGAACAATTTGTCATCAAAAACTATGAATAGAGTAATAGGGTAAAATATTTCCCTCACCTCTCCTCAGGTTTTATCCATCATTAAATGGAGGGGCCCAAAAAGTAATGAACTGTCATCCAGGTTTTGGAAACAGGTGGTCTATGAGATGCCTGCTAAACGAAGAGAGACTTTGTCCAGACGTCAGGTAAATAGTCAGTCAAATAAATACATTCTCTGCAACAATTGTCAAGAATATTTTAAAAACATAAATGTGTTTTAACATTTAACAACACTATGCTTTTGCGAAAATCTAATCTGGTGACCATTATTATTATTATTATTATTATTATTATTATTATTATTATTATATATTTAGTTTTACAATAAACTTGGACTGGGGGGAGTGTCAGTAAACATCTCGAGGCAAACACATGGCCTCTTTTTTGAAGAGCTATTCACTATCTTTCAAACTGCTGCTTGTTGTGAAAACCACTGCCACCATCTAGCACTCTAAAATTGTGCGCGTAAAGCCTGGTTCACAGGGCAGGAGAATTGGCCTGATTTTAGCCCCGAATTTCCCCTGCGGACAATCGCAAGGACGAGCCAACACGCAAACGATAATCTTAACAGATCATCCTGCCATGTGTTTTGACACCACACACGGCGCATCCCGATATCGGCGCTCAGAAGGACCTCCAACTTGAAATCGGGGATATTCAACATGTTGGATTGTTTTGTCCCGACTTTGCTCAGAAAGTGAGCCGACGAGGAAGCCGGTGGAGAATCCAAAATCATGACGCAGCAGAAAGTCCGTGCTTGCGCTATTACACTCCTTTTTTAAATTTATATTTAATTTAAATTTTTATACACGCACACACATACTACACAACGTTGTCTCTGGGTGGGACGCAAACCCGCGCTGCCAGCGATGCCCAGAGCCTATTTACACTCCTTTAAACAACGCCTTTTTCGGCTGAAAACTAGGAAGTATTGCGACAAACATCATCACAGTACACAACATTCTCACAATAACAGTAAAGGAAAGAAGAAAAAAAAATAATGATAAAGTAAAATAAAAAATATGTCAGGGGTCTTAAACTATCCATCCATCCATCCATCCATTTTCTTAACCGCTTTTACTCACAAGGGTCGTGGGGGGGGGGGGGGGGGGGCTGGAACCTATCCCAGCTGGCTTCGGGCAGTAGGCGAGGTACACCTTGAACTGGTTGCCAGCCAATCGCAGGGCACACAGAGACGAACAACCATCCCCACTCACAATCACACCTATGGACAACTTGGAGTGTTTAATTAACCTGCCATGCATGTCCTTGGAATGTGGGAGGAAACCGGAGTACCCGGAGGAAACCCACGCAAGCACGAGGAGAACATGCAAACTCCACCCAGGAAGGCCGAAGCCCGGACTCGATCTCACGTCCGGCGCCCGGGTCTTAAACTAAGAAATATTAAAAACACCAAAATGAGAACACAAATTTAAGGTATTGATAGCCTTTTTATTTTTGGAAGTAGAGATGGCCTGTAAATATACATCCATCTCTTTCAAAAATAGAAAAAAAAAATAGGTTTCGACTTTACACATTTACATTTATGAATATAAAACTTAACAAGATAAATTTAAAGATTAGTCAAATAATATATTTTTCAAATGAATTGTCATAGTTCAAAAATCCAAACAAAACATTCGGTAAGGAAAGCTCAAAATTACAAAAGATGTTGTCCAAAATAAATTTGCAAATGTCTTGCCATACCTTGCGAGCATAAGAACATTTCCAAAACAGATGGACAAGAGTCTCTAAATGGGGGTCACAGAAGGAGCAGTTCAGATCCATATCATGACCAAATTTATTTAGATGTCACAGGAAAACAACGATGAATAATTTTGAAAGACACTTCCTTTACCTTGTTCACTAAAAAGAATTTCTGAGGCAGGGTCAAAAAAAATTTCCAACATGAATTCTTTACACGACAGTTCAAGTATGATATTGCAGGTGACACAGACACAATATCAGATTGGAAAAGAGCACGTATTTGGCGATTGTTTTTATGACAGCAAGGATTGAAACAAAATCTACAAATTGGTGATTCAGTGATATCAGCAATAGGAGTGTCAGCTACAACACCAATGTGACCCCTATACAGCATTAATACACAAGAAGGAATAGCATCAAAAACTACAGCAAAATGTTTAGGCGTCACAGGCATCAGAAAGTGTAGAAGAAATTCCTCATAAGTAGATAACACTCCTCTGCTGTTAAATAATTGATTCACCCAGATTATATTTAATAAATGGATTTGTTCTTGTAACAAATGTCTTGGTTATTCCAAATAGAGTAGCGGTGTGGTGAAAAGTTATGCTTGTAGATAGGAAGTATCGCGACTGGTTCTGCATGTTTGTTGACTCGGAAGTCACGTTTAATCTCGAGAGGTTTTGCGAGACTTCCCGTCACATTCATGAATGAACTTGGCAGTTGTGCAGTGTGGCTACACACCACACACAATACGTTCAAAACTGTTTTTCTCTTCACGTGTGGTGTGCCTCAGAGTTTGGAAGTCGGCCGACAATTTTAAAATCTTGCCGTGTGAACCAGGCTTAACTTAAGGCAAAATAAATAAATAAATAATTCAGCCAGGCGACGGCATGTATCTCAAACATGAGATTGCATTCATTTTGCAAGTTTTACTGTACCCAGACTTTTATCATTTTGGAACATACATGTATATGCATTTAGCATAATGCCTACGGTATAATAAACAAAGGATAAACAGAATTAAAGGAGTGTGAAAATGTAGAATGTTTACACTTTTTTGCTCCCCCTCGGGTTCAGACATGTGCAACAAACAGATGGCCCGTAAAATGCCATCTAACTATTGCTGATATAGTGTATGAATTACTATGTGAAATCGGTACAAGATTCTGTGATAGGGAAAGTGTGTTTTTCTGCTGTTTCGTGGAAAGTCAAAGGGCTACATCCCTAATTGGAGCAAAACGAAACAAAATGCAGTATAATGAACAGTAGTGTGTCATAACCCCGCACTCACATAATGGAAGCACTCAAGTGTGTTGTTTGTACCTTTTTCCCAAGAATCCACTTTTTAGGAATTGCAATCTGTTGTGCTATTAACCATGAACATTCTAGATTTATGCACGTTATCTTAAGCTTGAAAAAAGTGAAAAAGTGCTTACAGTACATGTTCCTCAAAAGGCTCAAAGCAATATCAAATATGACATTATGAATTTTTGTTTGTTTATATTTTCATTTGAATGTCTTTGTGTATTATGGAAAATAGTATACTATTAAAAAAGGTGATGTATTTTATTATTATTGGCTCCATCAACACTAGTACTTTTCAAAACATGTGCAAGCTTAGTAGAACCTTGTGATCCGCAAAAAAAAAAAAAGCCTTGTTCATTCCACCATGTGAAGTCTACTTTAACAATGTAAGTACAAGAAGAAGTGCCTTTCCAGTACACGGGCCACTGAGCACCCAAATCTGAACCTCTTCATAAGAATCGTGAACATGAACCATTCATCTTGCTCAGTAACACAATGTAGACTGAATAGCAATAAGTTGGATTTGCCTAGTCTCGATATTTTCAAATTCAAAGAAGAATAAAAGCAAAATAATAATAATGAGGGAGGATAAAAGGCAGCGTAGTACCTTTGTTCAAGTAGCGGAGCAAAATAATTTACAACCAGAATTTGGCGAGCATTTGTCTGCACCCTGACTACTGTCAATGTGCCCTTTAGCAAGGCACTGACCCTCACTCCCATCACTCTCTGTGTAAATAGAATTTTCCCTTGAAGGATTATAATGGATGATACAAATTCATGATGAAAACAAGGCTTTATTTGGCACAAGTACAATAAACACCGCATTTCTCACTACCTAATACAACAATCTATAAGTCATACTCATCTCTTCAGAGTTCAAACTAAAAGATATCTTTATTTACAGCCGTTAAACTGATATGTACTGCATGCGTTGATAGTCCCTGGTTGAAAAGTAAACGCTCCAACCAATTCTTTGTCTCCTCTATGAAAAATGATCCATGGTAACAGGTGATGGACTCGGGTGAGCAAGGACTCTTTGGAGACCTACAGACGTCCGTCTCCACCATTGCCATGACAACCACCTCAGCATCCTTGGTGCCTCCAAGTGAGAATCGGCATGGACATCATCAGGTCAGCTGTTACAATTCAACTACTTCAAACTTTGGCTATCATTTTTGTTTATGTCTCCTTGAGCTAACTTTTATAATTGGTTTCAAGAAACTTGCAAAGGTCTGTTCTTGTATTGTATTACTTGTGAGCATTTATAGACTTTCCATATATATTACCTATGTTATTGGGGGGTGGGGTTTAAACCTTGAATGCAAGGCCCAGCAAAACCACCTTGTCACTAGGTCAATTTAATTGCCATTTTGAGTCATACTGCATGGCAAAAGTTAAAAGAAAGTTCTGATTTTTCTTCTTTAGGTTTCCTTGGCAACAGAGATCCCTGACTACAACCAGATGACCTTGCCTCTTGGGGGGGGTCACATGGCTACCGCAGCCCAAATGAGACATTTTTGCCGTAGCTACGAGTTTCATCTTCCCCCACAGCCACCTGCCCTGTCGCCTCCCCTACCACCTCCATCCACCATGCAGTTCTCCACTCTGGGCCCTGGGGGGCGCCATGTCTACTGCAACATCCCCATGACGCTTCTGAATGGACAGGTGGGGGAAAGGCACTTTTACTGATGTGCGTTAGTTGGTAGTTACCTTCTAGCAGCCCTCTCCTGTTTCTTCACCCTTAACTTTGTGTGCATGTCCCCAGATTTAAAACCTATTTCAACTAAAACCCCCTCTTTTCTCCCTAGGGGTTCAGGGCAGTTGACTGGGGAAGAAGAGGTCTGTTTGGATAAAAGAAATGTAGAAAGAAAATGTCATCCACCTTTATATTTGTGTGTACTGTATTTCAGATAGACTGGGGTGTAGACATTTTTATGTAATGTTTTTATCACATATAGTGTGGACCAAATGCATTTGGAAAAGGACAATGAGTATTTATGATTTTGCCTTAGTGCACCACCAAAATGGATTTAAAGATAATCACGATGTGGTTTAATTTTTCAAAAGCATATTTTCAGGGGATGTAAAGGAAAGTTTGACGATGTGGCACCTCTTCTTCCCTTTAAATGGCATGTGCGAGAAGTACTATGATAGTCTTTGACATGGAAGAAGACACTGATTTGCTTGAGTCACAGGTGGATGATATAAAGTTAGCTAGGGTAGGGAGATGACAGATCTGTGAAGTGGGCACTGGAGGCCGCCATCTACATTGATCGTACTTGTTCCTGTGTGACACCCGTAATCACAACAGGAGTCAGAAAAGTCCCTAAAATTAGTGATAATGTCTTTAAAGTGGAAGTCAACCTTTAACATTTATTAATAATAATATGTTAGCCTATATGTGACCTTATTAGTCTAAATATAACATTCTGATTAATATTACATTTGTGGAATATGAGTTATGCAGCAAAATGCAGCAGTTTTTAACAATATCAGAAGGCAGCCATTTTGCCTCTTGTTGTCGAGTGAAAATGACATCACAGTTGATCAGGTCTCAGGTAACAACCAATCACAGCTCAGCTTCAGAAAACAGGTGAGCTGTGATTGGTTGTTGCCTGAGCCCTGAGCAATTTTGATGTCATCTTCGGTCGACAGCAAGTTGCAAAATGGCCGCCCCCTGAGATGAATAAAAAGGCTGGATTTTGCTGCTTAACTCATATTCCACTAACACAATATTAACCAAAATGCAGTATTTAAATTAGTGTGGCTGCATAGAACATATTGTTTGAAAAAAAAAATGGGGTTGACTTCCCCCTTAATATAAGTTGCCAACACTGAGTAGCTGCTAGCTTTGTTGGCATTTGGATGCGACTAAACCCACCACCAAAATCGAGTGATTTTAACCAGCATGTGACAAGTGAATATTAAGTGTGCTGAAATTCTAAATCCTTCATGTTTTTGGAATATATAATAGAATATCATGGAATGTTTATTAAAACACTTGGGAACTATTTGTAATTGTTAAAAATAAAAATTAGAAATAAATAGGAAAAATGCATATTATTGCTCCTTTAATGTAAACTCCTTTAATGTAAACTCAGTATTAAATTTTTGTTGTTGTATTATTATTTTTTTTCATCCATTGTGGTGGCGTTTCACAGCAAAATCAAAAAGTATATAATTTTTGGGGATTTAATTGTAGATTACATGATACACCCTTTGCATTGTATGGCTTCATTATAAAACACAGCACCAATTTTCTTCTTAAGGATGCACTATAGATTGCAGCCAAAGTTCGATTTGAAAGACGATGATTGTTCATTCCCATGTTATGTTGTGTGTCTCCTAGGTTTCTCAGAGCAGCACACTTGGAAAGAAGCCCGATCTTCACCTGAACAGCACCTTTGTTCCACTCACCAGCAGAGAACTAAGCTCTGATATCTGGTAGAAACATTGCCCTGCTGACACCGGATTACAAAGAAATTCTCAATGACTTGGGACAAAGTTTTTTGGACCTTCTACAGACATGGGTTGGGGTCTCTTCAACCCATTTTGTGAACAAGAACTGCTCAAATATTCGCGTGGACCGGACAAGGTCCGGACTGCTTACAAATCAACACAGACTGATTGATTAAACTGATTGTATATTTGTACTGACCCTACCACTGAATTACAGACTGATATAAAATGGTGAGTAGGATTTAAAATGACACATATGCTTGCAATACAGGTAGATACACCACTGAAAATGTGCAGTCTATTAAGAAGCATGGACATGTTGGATTTGTTGATGTTTTGAAGGGGAAATGAACTTGAGAAAGATCCAGGATAATTAAACCTTATTTAGTAATCCACCAGCCGTGGGGTTGTATTTGGGCCACACTGAAAAGAAAAAATAAATCAAATTACAAGACTGAAGTCGTAATCAGTAACACTGTTATTTTAATGAGCGAAAAAGAAAACCCAAATGCCACAGTTTGACATTGTCTCACATTAGATCATTAAGTGCAATGTGTGAATACCTACAGTATATTTAACCCTATTCTCATTATATTTTGACTTTATTCTCTCTTTTTTTTTCAGTGTAGAACTAATATTCCTTTATAGTGTTGGAACTTGGGGAGTTGTTTTTATTATTTTATTATTACCGTAACAACTTTCTCATTCTTCTTCAATCAATGTCCCATATTGGTCAAGTCATAAAATTAATGAGCTCAAACAACAATCTTGGGATAGCATTACCATTCTTATCAGTAGGTAAATATGTTACATTGGCTATCAGATAGTAAATGTGTACTTGCATGGAAGACACCCATTGATGAAATTAAGAGGCAAATGATGACAGCTCTCCCCAAATGATGAAGCTGTGCCTGCATAGGATTTCTCGAAGCACATGATTTCCTTCCACTTTTTAAAAACATGCATATTAGATTAATTGAAGACTCTAAATTGTCCTTACCCTGTGATTGGCTGGCATCCGGTCCAGGTTGTACCCCACCTCAGCTGGAATCGACTCTTGCACACCCGTGACCCCAATGAGGATAAGCGGTATGGAAAGTGGATGGATGATGGCTACAATTGTAAAGCCATTCAGGTGGTGCACATGGATGTAAAATACGTCCAAATTATTTATTTGTTGACGAAAGACGACAGCAATAGAAAAGACAAGCCACTTCAGTGTTCATATGATTGAACTGGTAAGGGGATTAACTGGAAAACCTTTGCATAAAGGACATGGCTTTTTCTATTTGCATGATCACCTATTTGGATATATATATTTTAAAAATATGTAAAAAAAAATAAAATTAAAAAAATAGGTAGAATAATTGACACTATCATTTGTCGCAGTTCTTTTTTAACATGGGGAGGGGGGTTGATCGTGTGACGGGAAAAAAAAGGAGTGGTTCTCCTAAGTGTTGCAAATGTTTTGTTATGTTTGGCTTTGTTGACAGTTTTATCCTTCTTTAGCCTCGGTGAGAGTTTTACCTGGCTTAGTTTTAAATGTCGGTTTGTTATAATGATCTCTGTACAGCTTCAATAATGTACACATATATCTATACAGGAGTGAATTCTTCCCTACAGTTTCTGTTCCATGTCCTTTTCTTTCTCCTTCAAGATGGACCACTAACAGTCAACATGGAGCGCCACAGCGTTGTTCTTTGTGAGCTTTAAGAAATAAGAAAGATTATTATTCTTACCATAGCAGAGAACCTGTTTTGAATTTATGCAAAAATTCTGTCATTGTCTTTACAGTAGTGGAATCCATGAATTCTGGATATTTGAGATTATTTGATACAATAATTATCATTTAGTTGTTATATCAAATTGCAATATAAAGTCTAGTGGTTGTCTTTTGATTTATGAACATTTTGCTGAATATTCTTTGAATATATTGGTTGGAATAATTTAAAGAAAAATAAAAGTCACATGATTTGTTTTATATATTTTTGATTGACTCCTACTATTGTAATGCTCGTTCCACCCTCACCATGATCCTTTTGCATATTTCAAATTATCTGCTCCCTTCCCTTCCTTGTCTTCTCCTTCCTCTCTCATTCATCATTTGGAAGACCCAACAATAATGCTCCTGGCAGCAGTGGTGCGAGGTACAAGAGCTGGATGATCACCTCTTTTGAAGTTCATGCACTGCAAACCTTTTTTTTTTTTCAATTACAGCTTGTCAGGAAATATAATTAGTGTCAAATGGCTTTTCTTCTATGGATGCAAGCACATGATCATTGCATGGCAAGGCATGAATGGATACAAAGCATTCAAGCACACCCAACAGAAACAAAATGCAATAGGGAAAGACATTGACAACGTTTCAAATATTTTTCACTTATTTGCACAAGACAAGTTACATTTGGAGTGAAGGAAAAACAATTTGAGACTTGAGTTTGTGTGTGAACGTTTGCCCATTTATAACAATTCAGAGACTGTGTTTCATAATTCTGCTGACTGCTACATTCTTATGACAAAGCGAGTCTGATTTGGACCGAAAAGGCTCTTTCTAGCGATATTGACCCAACAACGTCCTCTAGTGGTAAGGGGGGAAAAAATAAAAAAAAGAGATAAATTCATAATTCTCAGCAACAGCATGTATTTTCATATTTAGCTTAACATGGCTGAACAAACTAATTAAGGATTTCATCACTGAGGCTGAAAAATGGCCCCTATCAGGACTTCTCTCTCAGATAGGCTGTATGATCATCTTTTTTGTGTGCATTTTCAAAGCTGTGTATAAAACAGTGAGGTGTGTAGCCTTCAAGTTATAAAATGTCAGTGAGGTTTTTATTTTTTGTGTTGTGGTTTTGCAGTATTGCAGAATTGCATTGCGTCATTCAATACTTAATATGTTGCCCCCTTTGTGAAATAGCCCTTTATTGGGCCAGCCGGTACCTCATTGTAACATTATTGGGTGTTCAAAATGGATGACTATAGAAGCACTAGTGTAGACGTTTGGAATTGTATGATCTATCTGATCCAATCAGCTGAGAAAATGAACGCTAAAAACAAAACTTGGTGTGGCTTGGCTTGAAAATAAAACAAATGTTAAACAATCTTTTGCTGTACTCTAAACTGTTTTGGCTTTAGGCTTTTAATTGTTGCCCTAAGGTAACCAAACTTCAAAAGAATAAAACCAAAATGATACAGTGGTGTCCTCTATAAAAATATTAAGTACCACTTTGACAGTGCAAAGGCTAAATGTTTGATGTACTGTAGTGTCATTAGATTATGCCGGTGTGTCTATGTTGAGTGACTTTATAATCTATGAGTGGTAGAAGACTGATGATTAGCCCTCGGAGGCACGTAGCTTAGCATCGGGCGCATGTAATGACGATTTAGAAATGTACCGTTCATTTCACGGTGCAGCAGCTTGTGAAATTCCACAATGGATATATGGCTTGCATATTTCCAATTTGTCACACTTAAGATAAATTTTCTTAGCGTCACCAGCATCCTCGAAACTCATCCCATGTCAAAAATTTCCAATTTCCACCATGTGTTTTTAAGCAGTGATGGGCTGTGAATTTGGCCCCTGGGCCTTTACCCAACTTAATTCAGTTCTTAATACCACCACTATAAAATTGCAATTATAAAAACGTTTAATACTATACAAAAACCAAAATGCACGTTACGGTACTTCATCATGTACTGTATATCATCTGCAGCAGTTCAGAGAATAAATATTTATCTCTTTACATGACAACCATAGACAATTGATATCGTAATCACCAGAATTGAGATTATTGAATGTATTACAAACTGTGGGCCTCTAAATCGAGTTTGAAATCTAAATTAGTTAATAAAACAAAACAAAACCATTCCAAATTACGTCAGCAAGCAGTACTAATTAAGACAAGAGACTGAAATCAGACCTCCAACCTCACATCCACATAGCCTACTTCTACAAATTATTGGGAGTAAATTAAAACAATTATAAAGAAGGGACCAAATGTTGATTTGAAGTAACCCCAACTGATGTCATAATATAGTTCTTGACAGGAATATTTTGTGTAAATTTCATTTCTGCTCCTTGATCAATGAAAGCAAATGGTGCCAACCACACATACTATTCATTGTGAGCGGTAAGCATAGGGACTTTAGTCATTAATGCTTGAATAAAATAAAATAAAAAAATCCTAGCCTATTAGCATATGGGTGAAAATCACACAGAATCAACCAAGCCAGCGACTGTGACTGCACTAAAATGTGAACTACTTTTCAGTCAGAAATTGGTTATTTAGAAGCTTAGGAAACAAAAAACAGAAACTTTATGTAACCAAGTGGTGCAGATATCCATGCAAAAATAAGTAAGGCACATTCCATCTAAAGGTGAAAATGTAAAATAAATGAATAAATAAAATTATTGTGCAGTTGAATGCAATAGTTTTCTTTTTTAAGTTTTATCAAAGGCAGTCATAGTACAAATTATAATGATGACAAATATCCCAAAATTGCCCAACTCCTGTCAATATACAGAACGTCAATCAGATAACCATGACAAAATCTTCAAAACTGAACATGCAATGAACAAAGCATACAACAAATTTTCAATAACAGGAGTACTCAATAAAAGAGGAAAAAGAAGCATCTTTATCAAATCAAAAATATTGAGACAAAAAAAAACCCCCATCCATATCCCATACTGAGTAGCTCCACAAACGACTCCCCGCTTGATGAGGAGGTCATATCTTGTGTGGTGTCACAGAAAACATTCCTGCCTCCCTTACTTCTTTAGGAATCGATTATTTTATTAATCTGCTGCTTACGTCGATGACTTGGTTGACATATGTCTTGGAGAACAACGTAACAAGTGATCCCCTGCCTTTAGTTCCGCTCGGCCTCATGTTGGCTTTTGCTTTTCTGTATGCATTCATGAACATGCTCTTTGAGAGTCACATCAAATTTGGCTTCTTGGCTTAGCTGTCACAATACGGCACTCTGCCTCTGTCTCTAGTGACACCACTGTTAGATCTGGATGAGCAAAAACATTGTAGGCCTAATCAATAACATTAAAAAGGAATATAGACGTCTAATTCATCAGGCCATCAAAACTACTACAATAGTGAAAAGGCTCCTAATTCCGGTTTTATTGTACTTGGAACATAAACATAAAATGATTGCGTAACAGTTAATCCTACGCATAATACAGGACAATTGCCGACCCAGTACACAATCTGTACAAGTCTGCTTACTAGTAGCACCTGCTTCATTCGGTTCCTTCTCCTCCACCTCCTCCTTCAATGAGGCCAACACACCTTCCCTGTCCTCCTCTTCCTTTCCTTCAAGAACTGCACTTCTTCCACTAGTGGCCTTAACAGCTGATGTTTCTGCTGCTAATGATAAATGTATATATAATCATAATAATGTTAACTATTGCGTTCTTAATACACATAGCGATCGATGTAAGAAAAAACACACGCACATAACTATCTCTTCTTACACACACACACACACGACCCCCACCCCCTCTCTCACACACACACACACACACACACACACACACACACACCCCCCCCCCACACACACACACACACACACACACACACACACACACACACACATGAAATAATATGGAAGCATTCCCTAACTGCTAACTGTGATGTGATCAAATCACAGATGTAGATCTTCTTGATGATTTTTTACGGTGAGCATTGCAACAACAATCAATCAATGATGCTCCATTACCAAATCATTTGCATTAAATGTATGCCTATGGACTACTTGGTCTAATATTGAGCCCTATTAAATGTGATTTCCACCAGGCCCACCTGTCGACGTTCTGCTGGAATCTGCCTCTCCATCAACTTCCTCCACTAAAAAGCTCAGTCAGTTTTGCACATTTGGTTGCACTTTCATGTAGCATTTAAATTTTCTTCCATCTTATGTTTTCGGCACCACCCATTTCCTTCTCACCTGCCTTCTTTCTTTTTGACATTTTTCTCCTCTTTTCAGTAGCAAGCTCCTACAACTTCGGGGGCGGGGGGCTAGTGCGGCTCGTGCGCTAGTGTTTGTAGTAAACTGGCTGCTGCGGCGCTGCTTATTATTGGTCACAAAGCGACAATCCGACGAAGCGGTCAGTTGTTTACGCATTGCTCTGAGTTTGTGTTTGAAGTTGACTTGGGCGATTCACTCCGCCAGGCGCCAGCCGTGTGTTCTCCTCGCAAGTGGCGGCCGGTGAGCGCGGCTGCGGGGCCGTTGGGGGCTTGTTGTGGCCTATATATAAAATAGTGGGTTCTGGGCTGGCTGTACGTATATTTTCTTATTAGATGGCTATGTGTATTGTAAAACAAGAAGGGCGCAAAAAACTACAAATAAAAATAAACACCGTTAAGAATTTTTCCAAAATCCCCAATGGCCAGTCCGCCTCTGCTCACGCCACTAGTACCGATCTATGCGTTGTTCCTATTTCGGTTTTTTTTTTCTGGCGGAGCGGCGGCCCACCGGGGAAATCCGCGGTACCCCGTGGGTCAGTCCGCCCCTGCCTGGGACTCTGCTTGTAAATGTTGAGGTTCAGTTCATCTTTTGATGTTTTGTTTTAGTCTAAGTGTGTCCCCCTGTAAAGGAAAAAAAAAAGTCATAATAATGACAACTTGGAAATAGCAACCGACAACAGTCGCTCACTGGAATGCTTCGTTTTGAAAAAAAAAAAAGTAGTTAGATTGATTTGCCGCTAAAGATGCGTGTATGCGCGTGCACGTGTGTGTGTGCGTGTAGGCAGCTGACCCTGGTGTGAACAAGGCCACTGTGTGCGACCACAGAGGAAGCATTCTTCACTGTGACACACACACGCACGCGCACAGAATGTGCAAGAGAGTCACTTGCCATCTTTTGGCTATGATCATGTATTCTTCTCTTCCTAACAGACACACATACAAAACACAGGCACATACAAACTATGCACCACGTTAAGATCTTATTATTTTACCATGCTGACTATGACTCGACTAAGTAATTTTTGCCTCAATCAGCATGTCGATGTTGTATTGCATCTGTACATTATATGGAATAAAATGTTAATTAATCCACTAACTTGTAAGATTATTTTAAACTCGATATTTTATTCTTTTTTTAACATGTTATCTTTTTTTTTTTTTTTTTTTTTTTTTTAAAGAAGAAGATATATTTATACGTGTCCCTAATACGCCGTTATATAGTAAGGGGGAGAGGCATAAAAGTATTCCTTTAAGTTGGGATCTGTTGACTGTGAGGTTTTGTTCCGTTTTTCTTGGCGTTGTTTGACAAGAAGGAAGCAGAAAACTGTTGGTTTGGTGGCGTAACAGATCAAGTTAGAAGACGTTGAGTAACGTGAGGTGAGACAGGCGGAATTTCAATATACCGACACAGAAGCATGGTCAGTGAAGGACTAAAGAGTGAGACATTTGAAAAATAAACATTATTGAAATGACGGGTGTATAATAGTGTTACAAAGCTAAGAGAAAACGTGACACGAGTATTTAAAAATGTTAGAATCACCTTGTCAAATTGACCTCACTTCCTAGATTTGTATTATTGTGAAACTTTTATCCGGAAGTAGTGTGATTGACACGCTAACTTGATGCTGTTAGCACAACTTCAGAATGGACTCAAGAGACAAGTCCGTTAGTTTGACGAAGATAGAACGAGAGCGTCCATGACTTGACCACAGAAATCAACGCCTTGACAACATTATTGGCAGCAATGTCGAGAGAAAACACCACTCGAAGTTTGGAGAACATAGACCTTGCTGCACTGAGAGTAAGACAAGACGCAACTTCCCCACCTTTACTGAAGCGTTTATGCAAACAGTTGGGTGCCGCAGATGTTAACCATAAAGTTAATTTGTTATCGCTGTTTTTGTCATTGTATTGTTTTAGTACCACAGTATGTATGTAGTCAGATTTTATCTCATGTTTGAGAAGTCTGTATATTGTTAACTTGGTAAAAATGTTTTGTAAGACTGTCTTTTAGAGGCTGTTGTTGTTTGTCAGCAGTGTCATTTATATTGTCTTGATACGGTTTGTACGCCCAACATTTTTCCTGGGAAACTTTGCATAGTCGACATGCTTTGCATACAATTACGCCACAAGGAGAAGCATTTTTGTGTTGCCAGGAACATATAACATGTCACTAAACTAAGTTGTTATAAACTGTTGTCATGGTTGTATTTGTGCGTTGTTAAAGTTGCTTTAATAACCACTGCCAGGTCAGATTGGAAACGAACAAACCTTACTTAGGGGGCAGCATGTAAGTGATAATGTCATCCAGATTTGCAATTCCACTTCCTCAGTCACCCTCGGGAACAACTGAATACTGTAGTGCAATATGAGCCGTAACTATGTAGTACAGTACACATTTTGTTTCACCTCCTCTTTATGTTCTTGTTCTTGACCCTATTTTCTGCAGGATCCCGCTGGTATCTTTGAGCTGGTGGAGGTAGTAGGCAATGGAACATACGGTCAAGTGTACAAGGTGAGTTCCATGGTACTTTGTTTTTGTCAATGCTGAGTGAGTCGAAGAGGTCACGTTAATTCTATTCTGCAACCAAACAGACACATATGAACATTTTATATTTAAATATCATTTAAAACAAGTTTCTCATGGTGACTGATCATAACACTGACCAATCGTCAAATGAAATTGCACACCCCCTGGAAAACAAATGTTCTCATAGGAAATAAGGGAAATCGAATTAATCTGATCCAGGGTCAAACTGGTACCATCATAACACCTTTAAAAACTGTATGGAAAGTGAAGATGTCAACATTCCAACTAAAAAATAACCCAGATCAATGGTAACATAATTAAAAGCAAGAAATTGGATATTCCCCCATGATGAGTGACAATGAGATGTACATTCCATTATTTTATTGTTGTTGTTGTGGACCTATATTATTTTTATTTAGTTATAGTGTACTTTACTGAGCAGCCAGGATATGTTTTGCTTTCATTACCCGATGTTAATATTTGCTGCAGATCTGATCAAGTTGTTTAATGAAGGTAGAACTGCAACTATAAAATATTTTTAGAATCAATTATTTAACTGATTATCCCATTATTAACATGAAAATAAACAGATACAAATTTATTTTGCGTTATTAAACAATAGGGCTTTGCCCAAATGGGTGGTCATTCATTCAATGCAGTATTACATAATCTTTCAAGTAGAATTGATTGATTAACAAAATCAGATGCCTTTGCCAGATCCACAAAAACAGCAGCACAATACTCTCTGCGGTCCATGACACGTACACTATCATTTACCACTTTTAGCGTGACAGTGGTACAGTCGTGTCAAGAGCTAATGCGGGCTGCAAATGATTATAGGCATTAAGAGTCTCCAGATGCGCGGTTGATAATTATTATTGTTTTTTTTTTAAGGCAGGGCAGAATGAAGATGGGTCTGAAACTGTTTAAATCCATATTACCTTCTGTCAATTAGCGGAATGACTTCAGCAAATTCCCAATCTTTGGGGAATACTGTAGTTTGCAGCAAAAGGTTGAACAGATTGCAGATGAGTCTCCAAGAGTATGAATGAATTACAAATCCTAAATCGAATCGAAAACCTGTAGTAGAAGATACGCAATTATCAAATGCGCACTCGGCTTTGTCTAAGTGTTTCAAGAAGTGAGATTTAGTTTAGATTTGTTTGTGACAACAATATCCTCAGATTTGACTAGAGAGGCAACGTGTGGGGGTTAAGTTTTGTGTTTAAGTGCTGGATAGTTAAAAAAAAATAAAATAAATACTAACTTTTTACCCACCGTATTACCTTTTAGTGTATTTGACCTGCGTAACTGCCAGTCACATGTTTGTTGTGAGGTCTTAGCTTTTCGCCACAGTTGGTGTTTCTGATGGATGTCTTATCACAGACAAATCAGGACTGTACCAGGAAGGACCGACAGCAAAAAAATAAATAATTAAAAATTAAAAAATTCTTACTGTCTGAAGTGGAGCATTTTTGTTGTAAATAGTTTGCGAGTAAGACCTGGCATCCTCAACCTCAGAGATAATTGCACTAATGCTAGATCATAAAAGAAAAGCCTATTCATTAAAGTGTCTCAGGTGACCTTTAGAGATGATCAGAGCCAGTTGTCTGGTGAAGGCATATTTGTGAACACAAGCTATGATACAACGGTCAATAAGTCTTTGACAAAATACTCCAGATGAATACCTATCAGGTCTATTAGTGAGTGTGATGCCAATTACTGTGCCAGAGTCTATTACCTTGATCTTGTGTTTGGTAGGCCACAGACAGTAGCAGAAGGTTGTCTTTTTCAGCCAACAGCTGTGATGGAGAAACTTCTTAATAGGGTTATTTTTAAAAGCTTGACTTCAAACTGTTCAGCAATGGGGTTTTGGAGCTTTTATCCTGATGATGATTATAACCAGGAATTTGTATGACAGTTCATCTAATTTGTGTCGGTCGCTACATACTGCATATTTGAATGCATGAAACCCAGACCCTAACAGTTGCAAAAGAAGTTCGGAGTGGATGAATGCATAGGAGATTTAGCCTGTAAAGGCATGCCGGAACCATCATATGTGGGTCTCTACTACAGTTAGTCCGTGTAGAAAAATTATCACTACAAAGTAGTATGAGATTGACATTTTTTTTTTCTGTAATCAAGTTATTCAAGTTACTGGATTAATTGTTTCCGACCTGATTTGAATGACTGTAACCACTTGGAAAAAACAGCAATGAACACTTGGCTTCAATACTTAACTGGTGCTAGTTGTTGAAAATTTGCTCTTCGATTTAGAAACCAGGTCACACCACATCCGCCGTCTCTGCACGGACACACAACGGTTAACACAATATCCATGTCACTTCAAGCAAAACCTATTTTAGCTACTTCCTTTTGCAGGGTAAAGGACACATTTAAGATTCTTATAGAAAATATGCAACGACCTGCAGACACTCGCATCACTGGCATGCACATCACATTTGTAAAGGCCTGGGTTTGGTTCACTTCCTTTTTTGCAGTATCTGTGCATGCATGCACGAGTGTCGTGGTTTGTGGTCACAGCCATATTTAGCACAATGCCGTTGGTTGGGAGTATAAATCACATCACTTTTTCAATTCCATAAGATACATGGTTACAACACACTAATCGGTTTACGTTAAAACCTTTACAAAATAGAGGCACAAAATATGCAGAGATGCCAAGTGTTCCAGTTGGATGTATTTTGTTGTGGGCAGTTTCCATTTGTTTCCCTTTTACAGGGAAGTCGAAAATGTTCTTCAGATTATGAGACAGAGACGGCATACATGGTTAATTAACTTAGTTTGCAAGTGAGTCTGCAAGTAATTTGGGATTTGGACACTGCCAAGCTAACCAATCATGATAACCTTTGTTGATGTCATGTCATCGTATCTTCCCCCATGTTTAAAAGTACTGATTATTCAGATGTTTTAGCTCTTACCGACAACGCACACACTTCGTTTTGCATCAATTGTTTTAGGAATAGGCTCATTGGAAACATCGGCTCATTTGATATCACAGTGACAAACTAGAGACGAGTAATGACTTGAGAACATTTGGTGCCGTTGTGTTGCTTTATAGTTGGTATGTGAATTGTTATTGACATAAAGAGTTAAAGAAGGATTCTGTTCAGAAACCCTAACATGTGTGAATGTGTTGTGAGTTTGAATGACTTTAAGAAAGAGGATGGATATCATATGAGTCATGATTGCCTCACAATTTTCTCTTACACAAGGGTCGAAAAGTACATACTTTATCTCATGACACAAATTCATGGATTTCTTAACACAGTAAAAACAGGATGTGGATTCATAATCTTGATCCGCTTGCCCTATATGTGGAATACTTACTTGGTTTCTACTTCCCAACATGTGAATGGAGGTTTTTGCTTATATATAATGTTAGCCTCATCTCCATTCGTAAGCATTGTTCCATCTAAAGTGATAAACTGCTGTGGCATGATGCAATTCAGCAGACAATGCTTATGTTGAAGCCACGAGTCTTTACTGGAATTTTCTTGAATCCTAAATGTGATGACTTGTTATAATCTGTTGTATTCACTCTTTATTTGTACCAGATGCCACTGGCTTGTAGTTGTATTTCAAATCATGTTGTCATCTCAGTTCTATTTAGCGCTAACTCACTCAATCAATCTATAAAAAATATAGCCGTGAACCATTATTTTAAGACGGTGACAATGTTTAATAGCCCATGCTTTTATTGTAGTTGTCTAATTTTGATTCACGGAGCAATTTTTTTTAAGCGCTTATCTCTATTGTTTTGACATTGCCGTGGCAGTACTTATTATTATTATTATTATTATTTTATTTTTTTCAGTGATTGGTGATGTCAGGGCTCTTCACTAACTTTTGCAATGGTAGCACTGGTGCTACCAACTTTTTCAGTTGGTCACACCTTTTTTTGGGGAGGTAAATAAAGCATGACCATATTTGCTGATGTATAGTTGCAATTTGCATAGCCTAGTTTCAGATGACAAAGATTGACAGCAACTCCGCATATACAGTATCTGCTAAATATTTTACTATAACAAGAACTGTCGGAAATAAAACAGGTCAATTATTTTATATGACTTTAATAGAAGACAGTGGAAAAAACTAGGGGTGGGTGATATGGCCTAAAAATTATATCACGATATTTTAAAGAAATTTGCAGTGACAATATTTTTGACGATATTGGTAATAATTACTACAATTGATTTGTGATTTGTACTTTGAAATAATAGAGCTTTTATTGCAGCACAATATTTAAGCCACCTTTTTACCACAATTAAAAGTGCAAATATAGCAACCGTAATGGAATTAAATGGAAATAAAAACAGGCCAGGTAGTGTTTACCCTGCGAGGTCTAATTGTAACATAACTGCTTAAAGCAGATAAAGCACATTTACTTGAAACACAAACCTTCAGAAGTCAGTGGCAAATTGCATGAGTCAAGAAAGTCCATTATATTCTCCTGTGTGGTTGTCCTCGTGTTGTAGAGGCAAAAAAAAAAGATACGGTAGCAGATAGTCTGTGGCGTCATGCTCTGTACATCGCAGGCAAGTGTATTGTTGAAAAAGGCTTTCCACTGCGATTGTTTAGGCAGTGGTTATTTTGCCGTAACCGGCTACCCTCCTGTGAGCGTTATTTTGCCGTGAATGTCTCTAATTGGTCAATAAGAGAAGCGAGAAAATGCTGTGATTGCTTGTAGACATTACTAGCGGGTTTGAATAACACAAATGTGCATGTTTACGCTAATGTTCACAGCAACGTGCACGCCGTCACGTCGAGAGCACCGTAGCTTAGCGGCCGTTTAGCATCACAAAGTCACGTCAACTATGAGGAGAGTTACCGGTCACGGTAAAATAACCACCGCGGATTGTATATCTTGGCCAAACAATACGCGACCGCTTCAGTATTATCCAACCACCGTCTGTTTTTTTGTTCATAAGGAGTGCGTCTAATCAAGAGTGCTCTAGTAAAGAACTTTTGTTCACGGCAAACAACACGAGCTGCAATTCCATGTCCTCTTCGCGTGTCTTTAGCCTGCGCATCCTCTTAACTTTAACAGCAACAGTTGTCCGGCACAATTTGCAAACGATTGTATTTTTTTGCATCATATCTGACCTCTTGTACCCAAACAGCCTCCACACGACGAAAGTAGCTCACTCCCACTTTGCCGACAGAACACAAAGACGTATGATGTTACGCATTACGTCGTCACGTCAATTTTGCATAAAAACGGTAATATCGTAGAAGATATGATATGGAACACCCCTAATGGGAAAGTTATTTTGTTCAACACAGAGGGGCCAGCTCTAATAGCGAGGCCTCCAAACCCTCTTCCCCTTGGGAAAGCCAAGGCTTCACAGCCTGCCTAGCATCATGATCAGTCAAGTCTGGGCCTTTGGAACACTGCTCTGGATTAGGTCGTCCAATGCTGTGTTTCCCAACCAAGGGTATGTGAGCACATTGCAGAAGTTATATGGAAACTCAGGTAACTGCTGAAAATAAAATTGACCTGCTATACTATGACTGAGTATTATTCTTGCTCAGTGTTTTGTTTAATGCCTGTTTAAATGGGACTAATGTAAAGGGCAAGACGCTCCAATTTTTGGCGGTAAATGTTAGAATTATATATAAGAAAGGCATGTTTATTCTTTAATTTGATTCATTGACATACCAACAACTCGATTAGATATTGTAAACAGAAGTGACTATATGGCCCAATGATTGTAATCAAGTAAAAAAAAAAAAACCTCTGTGATTTCAAACCCATCAATCTTCTTAATGTATGTCAGCTTTTATAGATTGATTGAAAGTGATCGGCTCGCCGAACACTGTCAATGTTTACACTCTCGCTAACGGCTAGTTGCTAACGCCGGATACTCGTATTATAGAATGACAGACTAATTAACTAGCAGTTTATTAGTGTCCTTAATTATTGATTTAAATATGATTTCAGGATGGCACCACCACCACTGCGAGGGTCAACCTCAAAATACAAGTCTACCAAGGCAATTGCATTGACATCAATGTATTAGTTGGAAGGCTTTTATTTTGAAGTCGGCCTTTGCAACATGTTCCGCGGACTATGTACAGCCCGAACCGTGGCACTTCATCCGTACGGATTACAGCTCAAAGATAAGCCGTTGCACCACTCATTAAAACATGTACTTGCGCCATGCGACCAGATGAAATCTTTACCAGCACACACCTTAAAGTTGGCTGCATTTGCAGGTAAATTGGTCGCAGTGTCGAGCTCTGTATATACATATCATTTTAACCACATTGTTGATCTTGGTGTTTTGCATCTGCAAACCATTACTTTGTCATCAAATATCTACTGTATATCGTCACCTATTACCCATGTGCCTTAGTTGTGTTTTTCACATTTATACTATACAATAACAACATTAAAGCTAAGTAAGCTAAAGTAAATCCAACAAGAGCACCACCTTGCCATATTTGCCATACAAACAAATGACAGTCTAAATACTGCATTACTGTATCTCTAATGAAAAACTATTTGGATGATGTAATTATGTATTCTGCCTCATTTCAGGAAAAAACAGCAAACCTAGCAGACTATAAGTGCAACAGGTTAAGTGTAGTTAATCTGTGTCAGCCTCAAGAGCAATTTTTGTGCACAAAATATTGTGAAGATGGCAATATAACCCGAGTTGAGTTCAACTTTATTAAACAAGGCAGGTTTAGAAACTCTATAAAAATCCACCATGTGACAGAGACATTCGTTTCACATGCAAACAAGAAAGGCAAAACACACACTGTGGTAATCAAAATAGTCACACTGTTACTAGCGTGTTTTTTCTCGGAAAGCAGAAAAAAACACAGTTTGAACAACAAGGGAAGGCAAGTTTATTTGTATATCACATTTCAAACACAAGGCAACTCGATGTGCTTTACACAAAGAAAGACATCACCTATGAGCATAAACAAACACAGCAATTAACATTAAGAGCAAAGCAGAGAAAACTAGTACAGCAGATTACAAATGATATACAACAAACAGTTGGTAGTTTTACTGGATCATGAGAGTAAAAAAATAAATAAAATGGTACCATTGATTTTTGTCAAGGAGGCATGTATTGAGTTGGTATCAGATTCTAGATTTCAATCAAAACCAAAAATGGCTGTTTCAAATTCCATATTTGTGAAAAGACACACTGGCGTGGGGGGGAATTTCAGTTTGTTCAGTTAAGTATGTGTACATTGTTTACTGTAGGTGGCATTAAGTTTATTTGCTTTCCTTGCTTTTATTGTTTAAAACACTGCTACATTTTAATATTGCATAATACCTCTATAACATTTTTTTGATTGATTGATCTAAATGCCATCTTTGTCAAAGACCGAGCAAGCGAATACCTAACATCACATTGAACTCATAGTACTCATGACCATGATTACTATGCCATGCTGGCTATGAATGAACATACCGATGTTTTATGAAATCAAGGATATGCCATTGATCCTGCATCCAGCAAGGCTGGGTGAAGATGGTGGTCGTGATGCTCTTATTTAACAACAGCAAATTGGATCAGGCAAGTAAACACCGATCTGCTGGGCTCAGCGGTGAGCCTGAGGATGTTCATGCAAATAGCACATGCATCTGATCTCGGGCAGGTTGTGATAATGAGGATGAACCAGAGGTTGCTCGAGTGTGGATGATGGTCACTTAATGATTGTAACCTTTTTGCCAAGTTGAGTGGTGGAGATGCCATTGCCCAGGAACTGAAGTTTTCAGCTACAGGAACGGATATATGAATTTCTGTGATTCAAACAAAGTGCATTTGGCATGCCAATATCTCCAGAACTGTAACAGATGTAGACCAAAACACCCCAAGTTAATTTAAAGTTTAAAAATAGAATATAATGTTTTAATACAAGTAAAGCTTGATGGCCCATTTATAATGTGCCTTTCAAGGGACCCAAGCATACGTCTTGCTTCTTAATTTTACAAATCAGTCACTGACCTTGTTCCTCTGTGACTTATTTATTTGCCCGACCACAGTGTGTTCAACAGTAATAATCACATGGTAGAACTAGTGGACAACTAGAATAGATAACTTCTTATAAAAATGTTACTTCACAGAAATACTGTAACTGGAGGTTTATTTCAGTTTTCACTTTAACTACTTGACAGATTCTCTGTATGAGTATGCTACTTTCAACAAGTAAAAATAATAATACAATACAATCATAGTACGAGTGTCACCTTATCACCTTAAGATTGATTATGCCTGTTCTTTTCACTCGTGGTCATTTTTCTTTCAACACATGCTTGCAAACGCACATACACACACACAGGGCGTTTCCTTGTTTGTAAAAGGAACTTCCCTTCCGAGCAAGTCACTTCTGTGCTGTGAGAGAAAGAGAAAGACGTGTGTGTGTGGGGGGGGGGGGGGGGTGCGTGCGTGTCTGAATGTGAAAATTCATGACTCCACTGAAGCATTGCAGACACCGTTTCACCTCTTTGCTGGTTTGAGCTGAAATTGAAAATGATATACAAACATAATTTGACCATCTGACAATCATACTGATCAATAATCTTTAACACTCAAAAATCAATGCATGTGAAATAAGAACATGTTTAGCTTTTTTTTCTGTCAAAGGTCACGAGACAGGTCTTCCTCATCATGCTGCTCCCACAGCTGATGTAATTGACCTCATTGTGAAATATCATAGACCTACAAAGTCAGGCTGTACTATAATGCAATCCCGAAACATGAATCACTTATGCTTCCTTAAATGTTTTTGGTGTCAAAAGCTCAACTTCCTCTCATTTGTTGCCAAACTGTCAAAGAGGACTTTAGGGAGCATCTCCTCTTTCTGTCTGTAAGGGGCACAAAAGAAAGAAAGATTTAAGTGGAGCCATGGGAGCAAGCAAAGCAGGATAAAGGAAGGAAGACAGAGGTGAGAGGCAAAAAGTCCAAGAGCAGGGGAGGAAGGAAGAGGCAGAGAGAGCGATGAAAACGAGAGAAGAGGAAATCAGCTAATCACCTGAGTGTCACAATATTACTTGTTTAACGTGGTGGATACTGACCTCCAACATTCATAGGCAATAACCAACTTCCCCCAATACCTTTTCTGACATTTTATTTAAGACTTATTTTATTTATTTTTCTTTTTCTTCTTTTTTTTTTTTTTTACAAAACACTTGACTTTACCAGGTGTCTTAATAAAAGGTCTGCCTCTGACATTATTCCATCAAAATACTCAAATGATTTATAATTACAACAACTTAATATCTACTTGTCACATTGTGGTAGAATTCACTCAGTTTTGGGGGGTATGGATTTCTTTACTATGATGACCAGGAGAAGAACTCCAGTATAGCGATGGAAGGGCCACTCAATTTTTACAAACTTTGCAACTTTATTGCTATGTTTAGTGAACCCTGTATTCCAATCCTTCTAACCAATATTTTTCATAAAAAGGGATTAGCAAAAAACCTAGTGACTTTTTGTGGTATTATTAAATATTACTGGAGTCTCTGAGACTCCCTCCAGAGCTGAATGTGTTCACAATTCTGCTTCTAGATAACAGTTTCATCAGTAATAGGCAAATGGTCAAACCTGTAAAAACAAGGCCAGCATGTCACAAGTTGGAGGGTGCGACCTTGGTAAGGATAAGTGGTACAGAAAATGTATTGATGCTCTACCTTTTTTTTTGGTACTCCTTTGCAGGTGCACTTAAATGAAACACAAACCAAGGGATGTGGTAATGAGTTGAGCTACAGAAACATTTGACTATTGTGTGTTGTAGACCGGATGGAATGCAGTCACCCACCAGGTTTGATTGCAACCAAATCAACAATATGACTTATTGTTGTTAGGAGACTTTCATACAAAAGGTATCTCCCAATTCTAAGTGTACAGTATGAGAATGGAGTTACATGAGAATAGAACCGTTTTGTATGTTTCCTTCCAAACTTGTATAACCAATGGATTGTTATTTATGAGTCACAAGGACCGATAAAGAAAAGATTGAGGCTAATATACAGTTTCACACAGAGAAAGGAACTGGTTCAAGAGAAGTGTTTGTCATTTCGTCCATTTGCTGTCTTTGTTGTAAATGTCTCTTCTGTATCTAATTAAAATCGTATGAATATATTATTGTAACCTTTTCACTGGCGCAATATTCATAGAGCATTCTGACACTGTGTATGTGTGTGTTTGTGTCAAGGACAGCATTTATGTTTGAACGTGTCTGTGTGATTCCTTTAGCATTTTCCACAAATGTGGAGCGTAAGTCTGTGTGAGATGCATTGGACAGTGTCAGAAAGTGACTGTGCTCATTAATTCTGGCTGAACGTGCGTGTGTGTGTGTGTGTGGGTGTGGGGGGGGGGTGTGTGTGCGTGCGTGTGTGTGTCAGTTATGCATGCTGCTAATAAGTAGAACATTTCACATTTATAACTTGTGGTGGCAGCACTGTTAACAGATGCTATTGTGACAGGAAGGCCATTTCCTTATTTGTCACAGTTGTGGCTCATATGCCAAAATTCTGTGCAATTTTAGAAATAATGTCAAGGATAGAATAATAAGGGTTAGTTGGCTTGACAATACCTCATAGAATTGTATAAATACATGGTGTTCAATGAGCAGAATAACAGCTATCTGTCACAGCATCTCTTTAATGGCCACATTGCACATCATTGTTCAGTACAAACTACCATTGAGACCGTGTTACACTATAGTGTACTATTGTATATGACATTTAAATACAGTTGTTGTGTATATAATTGTGCACTCCTTCACTGTTACTTCGTATGAATTAATAGTTACTGATAAATTATCAGCTTTGTTTCTAAGATAATTGTGCATGTCCTCACAGTTGCTTCATATGAACAATTACTAATTAATTCTCTCGTTTGTTTCTATTCTTTCCTCGGAGGGGAAGGGGGGGGGTGTCAAGGGGTTGACAAAAAAACATTACATTGTAATACTGATTTAGTGTTGGTATAGTGGATATGTTACGATTGTGAATTAAAGGCATACATGTCTGACAGATGCCCTAAGTTGCAATTTCTGTAAGTATAGAAATATAAAATGATAATAGAAATTTGCCATTCATTTCATGCAATTTTAAGGAAAAATGCTATATTGGGATATATTCTTTAAACTGATCTGTCATTGTTTTTTGGAAATTTTATCAATCAAATGTACTTGTGGTATTGGTGAGTACTCAACAGTTGTGGTATCGAACATCACTAATATTATAGTGTGTAGTGACCAAAATGATCAAATGTATTGGTATTGTTACATACCTACTACCCACATGCTAGGATAAATGTAACCAAAAAAAAATACAGTTACATGCACCTAAATAATTGCAGCAAGTTATATTTATATAAATAGTAATACCAGAAATAAAAAATCAGAAATCACTGACTCCTGTGAGTTGGGACAAACCATGTCCTAAATAAGAAAGTCTAATTTAGATTTTTTTATTTTTATGAATTGATTAATCAAAATATACATACAAAAATGTTAAAGTTGAAAGAATTGTGTATATGAATGTAATTTGTAGTATTCTATTTTTTCGTCGTTCTTTTTTTTTGGGGGGGGGGGGGTTGTCAGGAGGTCTATTGTTATTCCACATGTCCTCTGTAAGGTCGCTATTATTTGAAACACTCCAAAAACTTTAAACAAACTTCACAAGTTTGGTAATGTATATTTTAAATAAAAGCATGGTTATGACTTTATAAACCAACGCACTAAGTGAACTTTAGACGATATTTTCCCTAAAAACCTACCTGTCAAAGTTATGTCCTCAGTTTGTGTCAACTCTATCAGATTTATTCACAATCCTAACTAAATTAGACAATAGCATGGTCAGCTATATCCCTGTCTGGCAGTGTCCCTCTTGCTTGCTGTACTGTGAGTGTGCTGTATTAATTGTTTTCATGTGTGTTGCGGGCTTGCGGCTGTCGCCTACAAGTGACGTAGAACCGTGATACAGGTTGCTGCCCTGTGTTCACAGTTGTTGGTATGCAAACGAAACGGATGACAAGCACTTTTTGCTCTGGGGTAGATCGTGGCCTTTACTTTGCCTCAAGTTTGACTAGAGAGTATTTAAGTAGACCCTGTACCACCAGATGAACATTTAAATAGACAATAAGTGTTTTTGGAATGCCAGTATTCGTGTGCCTCTTGTCTCCTCTCCATTACATAGGCCAGAAGTGTCCTACTTCGGCACAGGGCGCAGCATAATAATGTAATCATTAAGCGTTTTTGTGTTACCGCACCCAGTTCCCGCTACTTTCCTTTCCATAATGAGGGGAACAATTGTCTCGCTCTCGTTCTGTCTCTCCTACTGTATTTGGGCTTACTTGGTTGGTTTTGCGCTGCCTGACAATCTTGCGTTTCCTTTATAGTGCACCCCCTTGTGATCTGATAAGCCGCACCTTTGTATTAGCCGCAGGGTCGAATGCAAGTAGCGGCTTGTAGTCCAGAAATGACTGTACTTTATTTGCATCTGCAAATACATATTTTGAGTGAAGCTGGCTTTAATTAAATAATAATAATAATATTTTTCAGCAGATACATGAAAATGGTGATCAGCTCTTATTACCGATCTCCCGGGATATTCCTAATGTGCGTAATAATAATGATAATAATAATGCATCAGATTTATATAGTGCTTCTCTGGACACTTAGATGCTTTGCAATGGATACATTTATTCAAGCGATCACAAATCCACACTCTGGTGGAGGTAAACTACGTATGTAGTCACAGATGCCCTGGGGCAGACTGACGAAAGCGTGGCTGCCAGTGTGCGCCTACGGCCCCCCCGACCACCACCAAACATTCCTATCATCCATACACCAGTGTGAGTGGCACAACGTGAAGTGTCTTGCCCAAGGACACAACGACACATGACTTGGAGAGAGCAGGATTCGAACAGAAGACCCTTGGGTTACTGGATAACCAGCTCCACGGTCACCACTTTTGAAGGGAATGTATCGTGGATACACTCATTTTCATACTAAATCCAACTAGGCCTTCATTCACCTTTCAGTAGTCAAACTTCCTTAATGGAGTTCTTGTCTGCATACCATTTCCACTTATGCCTATTTATGCACAGTCACCGTCAAATATTACAACTTGTATTGTGGGAGGTGTTGGCAGCTAAACTGACTATTGCCCATAATTGATGTTGTCCATGCTAATGTCTTTCTTCATGTTTCCTAACAGGGTCGTCATGTCAAAACAGGTCAAATGGCAGCTATCAAAGTCATGGAAGTCACAGAGGTAAAGTTGCACATTCTTTATTTGTGGTAATAATAAATAAAATAAAAAAAGACAACAGAAAGAATATTTATCTTGGGAAATAGATTTTTTCCATTTGCAAGTATTTTTTTTTTATTTATTTATTTTTTTTTTTTTAAGAGCTCAGTATTGTTCATTCGGAAATGTCATCATCATTGCTCTTTTTTTTTTTTTTTTTTTTTTTAAATATATATATATATATATATATACACATATATACATACATATATACATATATACATACATACATACATACATTTTTTTTTGTGTGTGTGAGTGAGTATGTGTGTGTGCGTGCGTGCGTGCGTGCGTGCGTGCGTGCGTGCGTGCGTGTTTGTTAGCTCACCAGAAAACCTATTAGAAAAAAAAAATCTCATACCGTTCACCTAAATCGAACACCAGGAGACCCGAGGGGACCGAAGAAAACCAAGGAAGGTGAAATCCAGCACCGACCAGACACCCCCCACCAGAACTCCTCCCCAGCCCAAGAAACATCCAGACCCCAACAAATCCAAAAAACATAAAATCAGGGAGGCCTCAAGAGACCAACGGAGAGACCGAGAAAAGGAAGGAAGGACAGACGAAGCCGCGTGAGATCCGAGACACCAGCCTCCACCGATTCAATAACCTGAGGAGGAAACAGATTGTGTCTGAGTTTCGGTAGATGCTGGTGTGGTGGATCTGGCATGCATGAAAATCTCCACCAAAGAGGGGAGCCGTCGACCCCCGCCGGAACAGAGCAAGCGCAACACCTCAGGGCCCCCCAGGCCGCGGCAGCGCCAAAGGACGACCCCCGGGCCCCACCAGGGCCACCGGCCGGAGAGCAAACCCAGGAGCAGGAGCGCCCCCCGCCCCAACACGGCCCGCGCCCCCGGCCCAACGCAGCAGGACGGGGCACTGCAGGCCCACCAGGCACCCCACCGGCCCCCAACCCCCGTCCCCCCCACAACCCCCCGCCCCCCATCCACCCCCGCCACCCACCCCAACCCAGCCCCAGCCGCCCCCATACCCCCAATCCCCCAGACACCCCCACCCCCAGCACCCCCCCACCCCGCAACCCCCACCACCGCCCCCCCCCAACAAAGCCGCCGCCCCCCCCGACCCCACCCCGACCAACCGGCAGCCCCCCAACCCCCGACCCCCAGCCCCCGGGGACCACCCGCACCCAGGCACCGGCGCCGAAGAGGGGCCGGACAGCGGAGCGGAGAGGGCAGCCGCGCCCACCCCACCCCCCGCCGTGTGGAAGGACGGAACACCGGGGGCAGAAGGGGGAGATGGGGGCACCGGAGGGCGGCCGACACCCCCGAACCCCAGGCCCAGCGGGGGAAGGCCCCGGTCGTCACCCCAGCGTTCTTTGTGAAAATTAACCCCTGTTACTGAGTCCGCCAGCTCGCGGACTGGCGAACTCTACCCCTAAACCGTGAATGTGACCCCACCCAGTGTATATACAAGTGTGTGTGTGTGGTGCATTAAAATTAGGAGCAGGTGAACCGGAGCCGATGGAAATGATATTCCCACGCTCCGATCCACCCGCCACCCAAGCATGTTGCTGAGTGTATGTGGTGCATTAAAAAAAAATAGATAGGGCGGGGGGGGGGGGCGGGTGGCGACACGGACAGGGGACCGCAGCACTGCTCTATACTGCGGCCCCCAACCGATGGCACCCCCACAAGCCCCCCCCCCCACCCACAAGTTGTGTGGTGTATTAAAATTGGAGGGGAGTTGTAGGGTGAAGACGGTGTTTCCACCCTACCCCACCCCCCAAAGTGTGTTATGTGCCCTATATGTCTATAAAAGTGTATTGTGCAAACCTAGTGTAGTGAGTTAAGAGGTGTGACCAGCGGGGCCCCCCCCAACCGGGCGGGGGCAGGAGGCGCACCGGCCCACCAAGCCCCCACCCACCCCACCAGGACCCCGGCGGGCATATGGGACCCGTCCGGCGGGGCGATAGGGCTCGCCCCCCGGATACTGGGTCCCGCCCGAGGTGTCAGGACGCCCACCGGAGCGGGGCGGGCACGACACCAAACCCCAGCCACCCCCGCCGGCCCCCATAGCACCGAGACCCGGGCCATGGATGGAGCCCCCGGCCCAGGGGAGGGGAAGGAAGGCGTACCGGGGAAGGGGAAGGGAGGAGGGAAGGGGACGACAAGAAGGGCAGGGGGCAGCGGCAGGGACGCAAGGAGAGGGGGAGAGGAGGAGGAAGGGCGACGAGGGAGAGGGGACAGGGAGGCGGAGGACGGGCGGGGAGAGGCGAGGAGGGAGAGGCAGCAAGGGGGAGGAAGGGGGAGGGGAGAGGGAACCACCGGGCACCCCGGCGGCCCACAGGCCCCGAACCACGTCGCCGGGCCCAGAGCGACGGACCGCGCCGGAACGGCGCCGCCCCCGACACCAGGGAAAGCCCCGCAACGCAGCACCCCCCAAGAGACCCAGGGAACGGCCAAGACGCAGCCGCCACCCAGCAGCCAACAGAGGGGCAGACCCGCCCACTCCCCGCCAGGGGGGACAGCACCCACAGAATTAACCCACTGGCATGCCGTGAATCCGAATATCAACCCCTGGTGCCCATCGGAGGTGAATCCGCTCGATCCCGCTGGCAGCAGCCGGGTTCCTGACTATGGAAACACAACCATTAGTTACAAATTGCCTAATACAGAAACATCAATGCCAGTTATAACGCTGCTGTGGCTCTCGCTAACAGGCAGAATTAAAATCCAAGTTTAGGTTAAAAAATTCTATATACGTAGACCATGTTTCTTTAAATTTTGACATTTGGTTTTTATTTGAGGCAGATATTTTTTCCATTAAAATATGATTTATGAGGAGGTTAGACCATTGGTCGATATTCAAAGTTTGTTTATTTTTCCAGTTAACAAGAATTGTTTTTTTTGCGATAGTAAGGGCTACAAGTATAGATTGAAATTGTTTATGTGGTAAGTCAATTGTTGTTAAGTCACCTAGCAAACACAAGTTTGGAGAGAACGGTATCCTACAGTCCAAGACAGCGGAAAGTTTTTCTAAGACTTTAGTCCAGAAACACATAACCGGAGTACATAACCATAAAGCATGAAAATAAGTGTCTGTAGTGTTTTGTAAACACTGGAGACAAATGTCGGAGTCTGAGAGTCCCATTTTCTTCATCATATATTGAGTAATGTATGTTCTGTGAATAATTTTATATTGGATAAGTTGTAAATTTGTGTGTTTTGTCATTTTAAAAACATTTTCACAAACTTGAATCCAAAAGACAGATTCCGGAGCTATAGACAAGTCTGTTTCCCATTTTGAGATGGGTAAAGACGTTTTATCAGTATATGAAAGTAACTTATATATTTTTGAGAGTTTTTTTGTTGTTGTCGGAGAAAGCTTGGTAATATCTTTAGCTAAAACAGGCGGTTGGAGCGTACCCTGGAGTGTTGGAATTTGTTTCTTTATCATACTTTTAACTTGCAAATAATGTAAAAAGTTTCCGTTTTTTATTTTATATTTTTGGAGCAAGGATGTATATGATATAAACATATTATCTGAGAAGAGATGGTGGAGATGTGTAATTCCTTTCTGCTCCCACACATTCAAATAAAACGATTGGTTGTTAATTTGAAAGTCGGGGTTATGCCATAGGGGAGAAAGCCCGCTGGGCTCCACTTTGGCTTTTGTCATTTCTAGTGCCTTCCACCAGGCAGTCAGGGTGGCGGAAATCATTGGATTTTTTAAGCAGTTATGGCGCTTAATCGATGTTGTAATAAAGAGTAAATCTAGGAGTCTGAGGTTATTACAATCCTTCTGTTCTAGTTCCAGCCAACAGTTAGTATCTCTATTGGGTTGTGCCCATAAAATAATATATTGTAGCTGGTTGGCTATATAATAGTGCATAAAATTTGGTGCCTCTAGACCTCCTTTGGATTTATTTTTCTGAAGAGTAGATAGACTAATCTTTGCTTTTTTTTTTTTCCAGTAAAATTTTGTAACGGCTGAGTCCAACAACTGGAACCAGTTAGCCGTAGGTTTAAATGGAATCATTGAGAAAAAATAGTTTATTTTGGGTAAAACTTTCATTTTAATAGTGGCTATTCGTCCTATTAGAGAAATAGGAAGATTATTCCAGCGCTCCAAGTCACTATAAATGCTATCCAGAAGTGGAGTGAAATTTAAATGAACTAAATCAGTTAATTTAGGTGAGATTTTTATGCCTAAGTATTTTAAATTACCTATAGGAAATGAGTAGTATGGGTCCTGGCTTGCAGGGTTCCATGAATTTTCTGTAATAGGTAGAAGTGTTGATTTTGTCCAGTTAATAGAATAGTCTGATAACTGTGAGAATTTAGTTATTAAGTTAAATACTTCCCCTAATGAAATAGCAGGCTTTTCTAAATAAAGTAAAATATCATCGGCATATAGATTAATTTTATGTTCTGTTACCCCAGAGTGAATTCCTTGAATCATTCTTTCCTGGCGTATGGCTAATGCAAGCGGTTCAATAAATATTGCAAATAATAAAGGCGACAGTGGGCATCCCTGTCTTGTGCCTCTCTGTAGAGTAAAACTCTTAGATATAATCCCATTAGTAGTAACAGTAGCTTTAGGAGAATCATATAATACTGACACCCAGTGAATAAATGACTTCCCAAAGCCAAATTTATTTAAAACAGCAAAGAGGAAGGACCAGTTAACTTTATCAAAAGCTTTTTCTGCATCCAATGATATAATAACTGCCTTTTTATCATGCCGCTGTGACATACTAATAAGGTTAAAGAGCCTTCTAATATTATTAGTAGAGTGACGCTCTTTAATAAAGCCTGTTTGGTCGCTATGAATGATTGTCGGGATTACTGTTTCTAATCTAGATGTAAAAGCCTTAGTGATAATTTTAATATCAGTGTTAATTAGTGAAATCGGACGGTAACTTGATGGAAGGGTGGGGTCTTTTTCTGGCTTTAATAAAAGTTTAATTGCTGCTGTATTCATGTGTGGGCGTATGTGACCATTAGTTTTAATTTCTGTTACTACTCTTAAGAATAGTGGAGCAAGCATTGACCAGAAGTGCTTTAGAAATATAGCCGGATAACCATCCGGGCCGGGTGCTTTGCCATTTGGCATACTATCTAGAGCACTGTACAACTCGTTTATAGTAAGTGGTGCATCTAACATATCTTTATATTCAGTAGTTACCTGAGGTATACTTAAGCTACTGAGGAATGCCTCAATATGCTCTGGGTTAGGTTTATTAGTTTCTGAGTATAAGTTGTGATAATAATTATAAAAAATTTGATTAATTTCTTCTGGTGATTGTGTACATTCACCAGTTGTACCTTTAATAGCCGTTATAAGCGATTTTTCCCGATTACGTTGAAGTTGGTTTGCAAGAAATTTACCTGATTTGTTATTATATTCAAAGTTGTTGTATCTCAATTGTTGTATTATAAACTCTGTCTTTTTAGTTAACATATCGTCTAACTGTATTTTTGTATTTTGTAAGTCAGTCCATATTTGGTTATTTGGGTTTATTGCGTACTCATCCGTCAGTTGTTTAATTTTATCTTCCAAGTCTTTTTCTAATTTTTGATCCTGTTTCTTTTTATAAGATGAATATGATATAATTTTACCTCTAATTACTGCTTTCCCGGTTTCCCAGAGAAGAGCTGGAGATAGGTCTGGAGAGTCATTTATTTCCAAAAAGTCCGCCCATTCTTTTCTTATAATTTTGTCAAATTCTGCGTCGTTTAGTAGTGAGATGTTAAAACGCCATGTAGGTGGTGGTTTAAAGGTATAATCAACTTGTAGGGAAAGGGAGACTGGTGCATGGTCGCTAATAATAATAGGATGTATTTTTGTAACGGTTTTATCAGCAATAGAATTATTTGTAAGAAAAAAATCAATTCTTGAAAAGGACCGGTGCACAGCGGAAAAGAAGGTAAATTCCTTCTTATTTGGGTTTTTAAGTCTCCAGCTGTCGACGAGGCCAAAGTCATCCATATATTCCCCTATTACTTTTGTGGATTGTGATCGCCTTATACATGTTGTTTTATTAGAACGATCTATTAATGGATTTAAGGTTGTGTTAAAGTCTCCTCCAATAATAATAGTAGAGTTCGCTGCTAATTCAAACAGTTTAGAGAAAAATTCATGGAAAAAAGCCGGATCATCATTATTAGGGGCATATAAATTACCGAATGTATATATTTTATTAAATATAGTCACCTGAATAATAATGTATCGGCCCTCTGGGTCTGTTATTGTATTATTTAGAGTAAAGAGTAAATTCTTATGTATGAGTATACAGACTCCCCTTTGTCTACTGTTATAAGGGGCAGAGTACGCTTGGCTAAAATTTTTATCAATAAGTAATTTTTCTTCAGATTTTTGTAGGTGGGTTTCTTGTAGGAGGCAAATATCTGCTTTTAATTTTAAGAGATGGTCTAAAGTTTTTATTCTTTTTGCCTGTGAGCGAGCGCCACAAACATTCCAGGAAACCAGAACTAATTTATGCATACAAATAATATAAACACAGTCCATTTGCAAGTATTTAATGAAGGGGGTATGGGCGCTGTTAGTGGTTTACACATACGGCTCACAGTTCTGAGGTTGAAGGTTTGAATTTAGGCTCCTGTGTGTTATTTCTGTGCTTGCATAGCTTTTCTGTGGATACTCCAGTTTCCTCCCTCAGCCAAAAAAACATGCATGTTTCGTTCGCCGAACATTATACATCAGTGATTCTCAACTGGTGGGGTGGAACACAAAAGTGTGGGAGGCTTACAGAAAAGAGGTAAAAAATGTCAAGGGGCATTGGTTTACGACAGTACCAATGTAATTCATTTCAAGGTAGGGCTGTCAAATTAATGTAATTAATTCGGACCCCCTGTAGTGTGAATTGTTTTACGTGCATCCCAGTTTGGAAAAAATATTGTGACAGACATGCCACCATAAAATGCTCCCGCCTCCAGTCCTCTTCGGAAACATTCGACAACCATCAGCACATACCCGGAAGAGCCTGGTCGTCTTCATATTTGTGAATTTGCATGTGACCACACATGAGAGCTCTCCCTCGGAGGACTGGGTTCTTGACAGGTGGCGGAAAATAATCTTTATGTGTGTGTGTTTCTGTGCTGAGACAAGCACCCCATAAAAAAAATATATATTTTAAGATTTGAACAATCCTTACGTGTATACATGGCCTTAGTCTCTGAGTTGCGGTCAGACAATCTAGAAATAACACCATGCTGTGTCTGTTCCAATTTCCAACTGGAGATGCTCTGATATTGTTTGCTCTATTTTTTGGTCTTACAGCTGCACATTGGGACAATCAGGTGAGGAAAGACTAATTTGAGTGTACAGTAGTTGACAAAGGTCAAATATGCAAATAATAACATGTAGCAGCTCGATTTGTTTGACCAAAAATCCCATTTAACGTTTTATTTACTATTGAAATTATTAGATTAATTGAAATATTGAGGAGGGAGCTTTTACCTAGGTCATCAAAGCAAATTTAGGGTTGGTAATGGTAAGTGAGTTGGCCTATGTCTGACTAACAATTTAGTCTAGACAAAGTCTCACACACAAGATACCATTGGCCAGCATGATTTGTGATCTGTTGTATGTGACAAATGTATTTTTGTTAATGACAAATGTCGTATTTTTGTGAAATCAGTGACAATGTGGAGTCATGGATTGAATTTGTTGCTGAGTTAGGAAAGTGATTAAAACCAGCACTGGCCATAGCAAAACGTTAGGTCAAACCACAATATTTTTGCTGAAGTTAATGTTTATTGTGATGGACACCCGTGTGTGGGTCCATAAAAGCATGGCCGTACTTATTAGCATGCGTTTGTCTCAACACGCACATGCACACAGACTGCAGACACAAGCAGGATGCGCTGTGTTTGAGATAGGGGTGAAAGTTCACGGTGTCATTCTCGCACCACTGTTCCTGTGGCGATTGAAAGGAGGTCACAACTGATACAAGCGCCCAGTTGTTTCCTGCTTTGTGGTTAACTTCCACATCTAGCTTCTTTACCTCTTCTCCCTATCCCTTAATCTTTCTTACTCAGTCAAGCTAAAATTTAGGACCTTTTTTAAAGTCATCTTTGGGTTTTAGTGAATAAAAACAGGTACTGCTGTGCAATGTATAACCTTTCTCAACAATTGACTACCCTTGACTGTAAGCTGTTGGGTTATTGTCCAAGAACTGTGAGACAGGTCATACTGAATTCCAGCGATTTAACTTATTGGCAAGCCGAGCTTGCTGTAGATAACATTTACAAGCATTATAGTACATTTTAAAGAGCATGGTTTTAATGTATATTGTTTGCATGGTTGTGTTTTCTGAGCCAGTATGTACACTCGGCCTATTCCTCACGTTGATTTGATTTTTTTGTGTGTGCTGTTTTTTGTGGTTCAGCGCTTTTGAGGGGTGGGGGGGGGGGGCACTTTTCTGTTCCACCGTGACCCAGTACACAAACCAAGGTCTGTAATGGCATGCTTGGATGAGTTTGGTGTTGAAGAGTTTGACTTCCTTGACTTGAAGCATTTTTCGGTTGAACATGAACAGAAATTGTGAAGCAGGCTGAATGGACAAAAATGTCTAGAGACACACTCCAAAACTTAATATGGTTGTGATGTGCTTATAAGTTGGCTTCTAAAAGCAGCTCTAAATGTAGTATTGACCCCAAGATCTTAATTTATCTCTTTTTTTTCTTTAGGAGGAAGAGGAGGAAATAAAGCTGGAGATCAACATGTTGAAGAGTTATTCCCATCATAGAAACATTGCAACTTATTATGGAGCTTTTGTTAAGAAAGGTCCTGCTGGACAGGACCACCAGCTCTGGGTTTGTTATTTTACTGTGCATTGTTGTAAATATTTCTATGAATAAATACCTCCATTTTAGGGTTGAGTGTATATGTAATATATGTATATATTATGGAACCGCCCCCTCCCCTCAACTTCTGATAGCATCATTCTGTCTCTCCAGTTGGTGATGGAGTACTGTGGAGCTGGCTCGGTGACGGACTTGGTTAAGAAAACAAAGGGTAACTGTCTAAAAGAGGACTGGATTTCTTACATCTGCCGAGAAGTTCTGAGGGTAAAGTAACACAAACGCACACGTGCTACAAACACTTGACTTTCCTAAATTTTTTATATAGTGTGCATTGTGACGGTATAGTGAGACCAATCTCAATAACCCTTAACAGTTGTGGATGGATGGATGGATTGGATGGATGAACTACATCTGAACATTTTTGCTAGGGATGAACAATTATAGAAAATAATCTAATTGCATTTTTTTTCTTCTTCCCAAATATTGTGATTGCGTTATCATATGCAATTATTTTTTTGAAGGTCCTTTTCAATGAATTTTTTTACATACCCAACAAGCAATACATTACTATAAACAATAACAGATCTATTATAGATTACATGATATTATTTAATAAAGGCAAACGATAACTTAATATAAAAAAAATTTGCTACTACAATTAAACTTACTAAATACTTTGACATGTAATCTTGGAAGCATTCACCATGCCACGCAAGTGCAATATGAACATATTACCGGTATGCATTATACGGTAAATCAGTAAATGTTCAGATTATAACAATAATGCAAACAAATCTGTGACTTTATCATTTTAACATAATCACTATTTCATATTGCATGAAACATGAAATGTAAACAAGTGCACTTATCGATAAATAAATAGCCTACAATATACATGTGATCTCCAGTTAGTAAAATCACACATGCAAAAGTTAAGGTAAAGCAAAATTATACCTGCTTATATGACCTAACATTCTCCAATTAAAAACAAAAAAAACAGCACATGTATTACAAGCAGCAGCACCTCAACAATTAAATGACAAGTATGGAGAGCTATAATCATTTTATTTGTCTTCATTCTCATTCATGATATCGGACGACACAACATATGGCCACATACAGACCTATTTATCCTCAACATGTATGACAACTTACCAGGGCGCTTCCACTTTCAAACAATTTGAGCAGAGGATGTACTTTGCATGGTCACCACTCGGTAGCGCCCCGTGCGCAAACATCGACACACTTCAACACAACACACCCCCATTACGTAATTGTGGTTTATCCAATCACGATTATATTGCAAATGCAATTAATCGTTCAGCCCTTAAAAAATGTTGCTCAAATTACACAAACATTCTGTATGATTGTTTTTCTCATAGTCAACAACAACATTCTGGTTCATGCATCTAACACAATTTCTTAATCAAGATTAAGCAAAGAAGTTGGGCTGATTGTGGAATGCAGAAGCATCAAAGAGATACTGAATTGATAATGATGTGTTCCTGATGTCCAGAGAAAATGTTTTTGATTTCATGTTTTCCCACTGTGACTCTAACAGTGGTGGCATCTGACATTAATGGCCTTGGCCAAGTGGGGCACTGTGTCAAGCCATCACGTACCTTACAGATGCTGAACCGACTGGGCCAGTATAGATTTCATAACTATATTATGATAATAAAATCAACACACTCTTTCCTTTTCATATGCCCATTCGAACACACAAACCACGATAAGATGGTGGCTCATTCAGGGTGGGGCACAGAACTAATATCTTCTTATGGTTTTAAATAAAGCAGTGTAAAAATGCTAAATATAAAATAAGGGATTTATTTGTAATTTCTTCTATGTTATGATTATCATCATAAGGGATCACAAAGGCCCTGAGAACTACTTTCCCAATACAACTAAGACGATTCTGAGCTGTTACATGCATGACGGACACAGACGTCTGGAATGTTGCCAGTATTTTTTTTTTCTGCTGTCGTCAGCCATGCTCTTCTTATTGTTTCAGCACCATAACACACACAACAACACCAGCGACTTGGCATCGCACGGTGAAGTCATTGTCAGAATTGGGGCTTGCTTCCTCTGTTTATTTAACACCCTTTGAAGATGCGAGAGTACACACGCACACACACACACTTGAAAATGGTGCCACTTATTAGTATCCTGTTCTACTAGGTTACACCACTTAGTCTCTGGTATTTTTTCCTGAAGGGGAAAAGCATCTCAACAAGCTTTAAATACTGTTACCCTATTCAGTGAATGTTTATGACCTCATTTGTCATCTGACTGTGTGCATGTGTGTCTTTTTGTGCATGTTTGTCCTCCAGGGTCTTTCCCATCTCCATTCCCATCATGTGATTCACAGGGACATTAAGGGACAGAATGTTTTGCTTACAGAGAATGCCGAAGTAAAACTTGGTATGACACTTAGACACATGCACAGTGGCATCTTGATCACATGCAGACTGTTGCAGGCACAACAATACACTGCCTTTCATTTGTGAAAAGACCATATAGTACTTCATGGTGTGTTGCTTTGTGTGTTTTAGTGGATTTTGGAGTTTCCGCACAGTTGGACAAGACGATTGGTCGAAGAAATACCTTCATCGGTACTCCCTATTGGATGGCTCCAGAAGTCATTGCCTGTGATGAGAATCCAGAAGCCACATATGATTACAGGGTATTTAAATAAATAAATATATATATAAAACAGGTTTCTAAACATCTCACACAAAGCAACATATGTATAGCTAAAGAAACAGAATTCAGTCAGTTGAGATCACCTGTATATGTATATACTGTATGTACAGTATATTATTGCAGAATGGTGGAAGTCAAGTAAAAAAATGTTCTTTACTATAATATGTTCTATGTGCCTCTACTAATCAAACACGTTCTGATTAATATTGTGTTCGTGGAAAATAAAGCTGGTGACAGGTGAGCCGAGTGTGGGTCATATGACATTTGCAAGCTGAGTTGTGATTGGTCGCTACCTGTGCCCTGAGCAACTTTGATGTCCAAATGGCCGCCCCCTTAAGATGAATACAAACGAGTGGATTTTGCTGTTTTATTAATTTTCCACAAACACAATATTAATCAGAACATTGTGATTAGATTAGTGGAGGCGCATTGAATATATATTATATTATTAAAATTATTGAGGTCCCCTTTAATGGTAACTCAGTCTAAACATTATTACAGTAATTTCTGGACTATAAGGTGCACCTGACTATAAGCCGTGCTAGCTAAATTTGGGGAATACTCGACTTTGTTACACATATAAGCCGCACCCGACTGTAAGCCACAGGTGTTTTAATGTTACCGCACTGGGTTTCAGCTACTTTCTTTTCCATAATGAGGGTGCAAATTGTCTCGCTCTCGTTCTGTCTCTCCTACTGTATTTGGGCTTACTTGGTTTGTTTTGCTCTGCCTGACGTTCTTGTTCTTCCTTTATAGTGGGCCTTTTTGTGATCTGATGGATAAGCCGCACCTTTGTATTAGCCGCAGGGTCGAATGCATGTGAAAAAAGTAGCGGCTTATAGTCCAGAAATTACTGTAACTAGGGGTGCAATGAAATTCAGCTCCCTACAGCAGAGGTCCCCAACCCTTTTTATGCCTTGGATCAGTGCAAACAAGTACATGCTATTCGCAGGCCATAATATAATGTGGTGAGTTCATCCTGAAGTTTGTATTTGCACCGTACTAACTTTTTCCCGTTCTTTCTTGTCAGAGTGACCTTTGGTCTTTAGGCATCACTGCTTTAGAGATGGCAGAAGGAGCCCCTCGTAAGTCATTTAATGCGTTATAACTTTTTATAAACTGTATGTTACCACTCAGGATTGATCTTGACTAATGTTTTTTCTCTGGGCCTCCCTGAACTTATGGGTGTGTAGCTCTGTGTGACATGCATCCCATGAGAGCTCTGTTTCTGATTCCACGCAACCCTCCACCCAGACTTAAGTCCAAAAAATGGTGAGCTTCCACATACTGTATGCATACCTATATATATATACACACACACACAAATATTCAAATAGCAAATACACGCGTACACACACAGACACACAAAGACACAAATGCTAATGTACTTGAGAAAAAGGGACTAAATGCAGTTTATTGAAAGTTTCGCATACCAGAGGCGGGTATTTTAAAAAAAATTATTTCGTTGGCGCCCAGCGCCCCCTTCCGTCACTGTCAGTCCGCCATTTTTTTTCAAGCCAAACCAATCTGTAATATCAGTCCGCCATTTTATTTTATCCATGCTTCCGTTGTCACTTTGTCACCGCCTTGTAGTCCAGAATTTACTGTATATAGAATAGAAGCTAAACCAAATAGATCGGCTAATGAGGCGGAACCAGCCGAATTAGTTAAGATGATGTCACTTCACTTTGCCAATAACAACACAAATCTACAATATAGTCTAATATGTTATTTATGTGCATTTATTTGCACACATTTATGGCTGGTGGATTCTGGGGGATAATTGTGGGTGAAATTATTTGTATCAAGAGTATTTTGGAAACAATTACTTTCGGTTTGGGCACGTACGTATGTTAGTTGGGAGGGAGGTTCATTGAAGTTCATTGTAAAAAAAAAACCCCTCCTTAGCCAATCATAGCAGGCAACGAGTCTCAACAGAGATCCTTTATCGAACACAGGAGTAGTCACTCTCATACACATATATTCAATGTAGTCCTCTTGAGCAACACACACATACAAACACAACAGAGACATGCAGCGGATACTTCCTTCATTCGTCAGCCAAATAGGTGTCCGCTTGTGAGAAGTACGTCAGTACTTGACCCGGTGAGTGACGTTTACACTCTCCATTCGTCAGAAAAACGGGGTTCCGTCAGATTGATTAATGGTGTTTTGACAGTTTACAAAATATACTTTGATTGTTACAAAAGTAGTGTTTGTGCTTTGACATCACCTGTTTTTGCATGATCAAATTTATTGTTTCATCAAAATACCCTATAAAACAATTGGAACTTTCTTGGCACCAAAATGTGTGTTGATCAGTGTTATCAGTGTTATCAGTGTAAGTTTGCAGTCTGCTTCCTCACACTCTTACATCATCTCCTTCAGTGCTTTGCATAATGAATAAACCCGTCAGATTGAACTGGTGGTTGAACCATGCTGTCTTTCATTCACTATTAATGTCATAAGAAACCTAAGTTCATACTGTAAGACAGCCTTCAACAGCTTTAACAGTCAGAAGGATGCAGTTCTCTCCCTGCTCGGCTTCTCTGCTGCTTCAGGCATACAATATGTGTTTTCTAGGATATTCCTCGGAAAAAAATTTGTAAGGCATCCTATCAAATGTTGCCTGCTTTAATTCACACATTGGAAACATTGCCTGAGCAAAAGACAGAACATCAATTGAGCATTTTTAAAGGAATTTCCTGTTCGTACTAATCACAGGTGGGTTTGAATTTTTCTGACAAGATACAGTTGCTGCAATTTGAGTATGAAATGTTTATAGCATTTATTGTTGTGAGATGTTTGTATTTCGACTTGTACTTGTGTTTTTATTGTCATGTTATGCTTTTCAGCGTATTCATCACAAATTTATAACAATATTATACTGTACTGGAAATAATTGTTGTACAGTAAGTTAATATGAATCAATTTCAACTATTTTTAATTTGAGGTCATCTTAAATTCCCAACAAAGAAACAAGTTACTATATTACTATCATAGAATACATTCCGAGCTAGAGTAGCAAGCCTATCATCAAACCAAATATGATTTGATATGATGTTTTTAGTCACATTCTTACACATTATTTTTTCCAACATGTCTTAAGTTGCTTCTTTTAATCTCTTCACAGGTCCAAGCGCTTTCTGTCGTTCATTGATAGTTGCCTAGTTAAGAACCATCTATACCGACCCACAACGGATGTACTGCTGAGGCATTCCTTCATCCGAGATTTGACAAATGAGAGACAAGTTCGCATCATGCTCAAAGATCATCTCGACAGAACCAGAAAGAAAAAGGAGAAAGGTAATTGGGTGTTGTTTATGAACAATATTCCCAATTTGTTTGTACTTACAGTAAAGGGGACATACAGTGCATTTACCAAATGTATACATTCACATTGGAACTGTTTAAGAAATTAAACATTTTGCATTCACAAAACTAAATTGGTCAAAAACTTGGAATATAATGTAAAGCCATTAAAATGTGGTTGGTCAGAAAGTAGGCAGTCCACAAATACCTTGTAAAGTCAATGTGCCTAATGTCATTCATGCAGATAGATGAATATGACTCTGCAGCAGCTCTTCAATAATTTCAATGTAAAGTGTCTGCAAAGAAGACATTCAAATGGTCACAGCGGACTGCTGAAGAGCTATTTTATAGCTGAAATCATCAAATATTTTTTGTGTGTTTTTATTGTCTTATATATAAATTGATGGGTCTCTCGCGTGCCTGCTCACAAATCCAATGTGAAATTACACAGCCAAGTACTGATACCTAACAAAAGGACAAAATAACATAACAACAACCCAACACCGAGTTTCCAGAATGTTAATCACCAGGGCCGGTGAGCTCCAGAGTAAAAGAACCACTTTGATGTAGCTGTTGTAGCAAGTCCGTTGTTGCAATGATTTGCATTTTTATTTACAAATATGATTGATTTTCCGAGTGTAACAAAATGCTCCAAAATATGTAAAATCCTTTCAAAACAATAATCAACCAATGTGGCAATCTCACAGTAAAAAAAGAAAAAAAGAAAAAGGGCTGAATCCACAAAATGGATAACGTGGCCCTAACCGGTAAAAATGGAGCAAAAACGGTGTCTAATTCACAAAGGACACGCTGATCAGTAAATGCATTACTAACTGCACTGCCAAGCAGGTCTTGGTGCACCGGTTGTATTTACGTATAAATTCAATAATATGCAGAGACATTTCCCACCTCTATGCAAATGATCCTCATTGATAAACGGCATCTAATTCACTAACACCACACATCTTTCCATGATATTGTTTTTCAGTAGTTCTCCATCGCTCTCTCTGTTTATATGCCATTTTGGCCTATAGTGCTCTTACGTTTTTCTTTGTCCATTTTTGTATTAACACTGTACAATCCAGCCTCGGCGGCTTTGCCCACGTCCATAGTCAAGTGTTACCAGCCATAACTTTTAATACTAATGTTCCAATAATGTTCAACTAAATTGACAGTGTCAGGAAGATATGAAATTATCACAGATTATTGTGACTGACCAATTGATTATAGAACTGTTTTAGGGGACAGCAAATGTTTTCACTGTCTAGCATAAATACAGTACTGCTGCTGTCTTTTGATTTTTTGTTGTCAGATGAAACACAAGAAAAGCAAGATGAGGAAATATGAAGGCAGTCTATTTTTTTGTTTTTGTTTTAAGGAGGATATGTTGCCTTTTGTGAGCACAACACAGAGTGGGCTCAAGATAATACATTTACAGAACTGTATATTCATATTTTTTACCTAAAGAGGTGATATTCAAGTGGTGTATTACCCTCCTTGTCGTAGCCATTGGATGTATAAATTGTTATCTGGAAACTCTTGAGACAGAAGAGAAAGAAAGTGAGAGTATAAACAAAGGACTTGAGCGAGAGAGTTGCTTAGGGGGGGAAGGAAGTGGCAACAGGAGAACCATGTGGTTCTAATCTCCTGTTAGCTTATAAAAACACACTAATGATTCGTAAAATATGTGTATGCATAAATGAAATGCTAGTCATATTAGTGTGTAGGAACAAACACAACTTAGTTGATTCGATTATAAAAAGAAACATTTATAAAAGTATGCAGTACAGGCGTGTGAATTTATGCAAACAAAGGGTTCCTAATTTTTAGCCCACCATTATTGTATTTTATTTTTTTTACCCACTACTTGTCATTAAACCACATAGTGTTTCAGCAAACATTACCAGCTTTCTTTGTCCACTCCATTGCACATGGGAATGAATCTTCTGGTGTCTTTTTAGTTTGCGCAGACACATGTATCCTCCATGGTAACATATGCTGTGCCAGTTAAATGTTCACATTTTACCAAGATGCTTTTAGACCATATGTGAACCAAATGTCGCTCTACTCGACCGTGGCTTATTTTCCTGCCTATTCGACAATATACTTCCTGGAGCCATAGAGAAAGAGTTGCATGAACATATCACTGGGACTCGTATTTACAAGTGAAATGCAGGCATGGCTCTTCTGGTGACCAAACCATATTTTTTATAGTACTATATATAGTGTATATTTCTGGCCAGGCATGAAAATCCTGTACCTTTCGTGTTGAAACCAAAATAGGTTATCTATGTGAATCGTGTAGATCCGATGAGAAAAAATTCCGGGCCTCTAGGCGGGGGGTGTCGTGTCACTATTTGTGCTTCGTGAACTGCTGTAAACAAGCTCATTTTTGTTCAAGGGTGCCAGGTTTTCTCTCGTTAAGCCGGTTAAACACACTGTAAACGAGCCTTAAAGTGACGGTGTGTAATCTTTAGTGCCATCTAGTGGTGAGCTAATAATTAATTCAATTAAAAAACAACAACCAATAGATAGACATAGATTTTTTTTTATATAATCGTTGGTCTAGTAATCAACTACTTATATTACACGGCTGGAGCCTCACCTTACAAGAGGCTGACATATTTTGAAGATGGCAATCTTCCTGCATCTAGTGTCGAACCAAAAGAGTCGACCGCTGCTTAACTTCCACAGTTGAGGCCTGCAGGTGGTAGTCTCTGAGTCCCATGATTCAGGCTTCCACCGGTTGTCAATTTCTGCTTTTTTCTCAAGCCTTTACTAGATTTTTTTTGTTTTTGTTTTTTTGTTTTTTTAACCAACTTTTCTCCCGCTAGTCACTCTTGTTAGCTGCTCCGGCTATATCTGGCTCGCTCAATCTTAGTGCGTCGCTTGCCAGGTTTCACATCGCCGTTGCTCACCATCGTCTGCTCACACAAAATAAGAATTGGTGGTAGACTTACGAACTTAGTTCGAAAATTTTAAATTAGGAATGAGTTAAATTAAAAAATGTTTGAAGTAGTTTGCGTAGAAAATGAACACTGAAGGTTGCAAAGATGTTCGCAGTTTACATTTAACTCCATAAAAGTTGTACATTTGTGCAGTTCATGAGAGAAGTTGTCAGTCTATTTCTTATACAGCATAATGTGACCGCTGTATTTTTTTTTAAATTACACATTGATATGGTCCTATTAAATAAACCTCCCTCCCTTCCAACCCACTCTACTGTAAATTCACGTTAACACGTCATTCTGTGTCTCTGCCTGTGGTGCTTCTCAGAGGGCCCAGAATATGAGTACAGTGGAAGTGAAGAGGAAGAAGACGAGGTCACCGAAGAGGAAGGAGAACCCAGGTAAATGCCACTACAAGAAATAAATTTTTTGTCACAGAAGGAAACAAGTCGATTTAATATATAATATCAGAACATAAGGCAATCACCCAATAGTATGACTATTATTAGGTATCAGTGGTGCATCGTGCATTTGGTATCTGGTCCTTTTGGAGGTAACTTAGAATGCTTACTTTGTTGAAAATAAATAAATTAAAATTTCATATAACAAAAATTTGAATTTAGGTTGGACTATACATGTGCTACTTTTCAGACCAGCAGAGAAGTTAATGACACTGAAGAACTGTGGAAGACTTCCTTAAATGATATTTTCTTCTTTGGAAATGCTTAAAATGTGTGTTGATCATTTTGGATGCCATTCTATAATCAACCTAAATATAATATGATTGTATTTATAATTCATGAATTAACAACTGTTTTTATTCATATTGATCTAGTATGATAAATATGTAAAAGTTATATCTCTCACACTCTCTTTATCGCTTTTTTAGCTCAATCGTGAATGTTCCTGGCGAATGGACATTAAGGCGGGAGTTTCTGCGTTTACAGACAGAGGATCGAGAAGAGAGCCGACAGAGGGGTCACAGAGTTGGTGGAGATCAGCAGAGACAGCAGGTAACTTGATTTCATGATAAACCATTATCACACAATGACATATAAAACTGTGTAAGGAGAATTGTTTTGTAGTAAATCTTTGCTGTAATTTGGATTTTTGTTGTCACCTTTCAATGGTGCTACATACATTCTATGTATTTCAGTGGGGAAAGTTGATTTGAAATAAGATATTTTTGTGTTACAAGCATAGTCACAGAACATTAAACTCCTAAGGCAAGCACTGCATTTGCTAGCATATTAGCATGAATAACACACAAGCACAAACTAGAATGACAACACGCATGGGCAAACACATGCACTTGCACTTCACACAAATCAATTTACCTTTTGACATTTACACACAATAATAAATAATAAATATTAGTAAATACAAACATCGGCAAACGCAAGTGTTTCTCGTGGTATAATTACATATAGGGTCAGTTCAGGGTGAGTTGGTGTGGGGGTGATAGCAGCATCAGCAAATCTTAAACCAGAGTTTTCTTAAATGACCTATTCCATTCTTAAATTCTCTTGTAACACAAAAATTACAAATTTCTGTTGGCCAGTCATTGGACAAACTCCACACTGCACAAATGAACCCCACTGCAATCAGTATCACAATGAAACGGTGACAAAATGAACGTTCATCTGGTATTCCTCACTGAAAAACCCTATTTGTTTTTTTGTCAGTAGTGTCCACTGTATAGCATCTGGCTGAGAGATGCAAAGGGGGATTCATGTTAAAATAATTCATTAAAGTAATTTTAATCCAAATGTGTGCCTTGTTATTGTAGCAAATCGTTGATCAGGAACAATACAAGCAGCAGTTACTGGCTGATCGACAGAGGAGGATCCAACAACAACATGAGAAACGACAAATGTTAGAAGACGTAAGTGCTGTTTGTTCAATTTGACATTTCTAACTTTTCAAAACAAAATCAAATAAAATTGGATTTAATTGGAATCTTACCAGCAACAGAGGCGACATCTGTCAGACTCTGCCTTTCAGTGGGCAGAACTACAAGAGCTTATGCTTGGGGAAGAATCTGATAACCGTGACAACAGAATCCTAAAGAATGACAGATATCAGAGAAACGACAGGAATAAGGTACAGAATTACATTATAATTGTTTTTCTTCAAGTTGTTTGAGAACAACAAAATATTGTGCTTATATGTGCAAGCTGATGCAAGCATTTTAGTCTATTAACATGTCTTTTGAAAAAGCACTACTAAGCACTTGTTAACGGTCAATGATTCATATACTTTTTTTTTTTCCTGTGTCTTGCTAACAACATTATCAAGCCATTTGTGTAGTCCATAGATCCATATCACTGACTGGTTTCATCTTCAAACAAATACAAACATCACTAATTGCAGACTGACTTTCTGGAATCTAGTTACATGTATTTTAAATTCTTGTGTGATTTTTGAACTGAAATTGTCTATGTTGTAAAATGGGTGAAAAAGAAATACAACACGCTCAATTAAGATGCTGAGCTGTGTCGGCGGCCCAGAATTGTAGCTCACTAGTTCGGCGTAACGCTCCCAATCCAGCAAGTGTGTGTACAAACCTCGACCGGACCGCACTTTTCTATCAATACAACTCAAAATAGAAGTAACCCCAAAAACAGGAAATAGTGTGCCTATTACACTTCTCCGGAGCACGTTAATTAAAGTCATATCAAATGTTTGCTGTGCCGTCAATATAATTTTTAGACAAAAATAGTCATCAATCAGGGTTGCAAGCATATTGAGCAGTCACCTTTTGAGTGACATAAACCACTGTTTGTCATCAGCATAATTTTCAAAGATACAAGGCAAGAAAAAAACAAAAACAGTTGGATAGATACATGTGCAAATTGTTTGGCCATTGAAGGAGTTGTCCTCAGAAATTTAAAAAGAGGTCATTGTAAAATATTTAGTAAAGGGCGTTAGCTAAGAGCTTCCCACCATATTGCAATCTCTGAATATTTTAGATCCCACCTCTAAGAAGTCATCTTTAGACCTTAGAATGTCCTAATTATTTTGTGTGTTGTGTGCATATTACTGCATGCATGCATGTGTCTATGAGTATGTAGATTGAGGATGATTTTGATTCTACTTAAATTCCGGTGGCTAAATCACAGTCTACTACTGTATATATATTTTGTTGATATAAAGTGTGTGTGCATCTTCTTGTCTTAAACAGGACAATATAGAAAGACAGTGGACTGCTGATGTGTCTATAAGGCCTCTGGACTCCGAGCAGGTAACTAATTTTCAGCATTGTGCTTTTTTTCTCAGGAAAGGCAAGTTGAGTTGTTTGTTCGTTGTACTTGTACCGGTAGTTTTGAGCATAGAAAAATGTGGCTCAACTTCCATGTGGATGTTAAAAGCCTATCAGTTTATGCTTTGAAGAAACGCATGGAGCGGACATGAGACACAGTTGCTACATGCATTTGTGCGTCTACCCCAACGTAAGATGACAGGATTTAGAGCAGTGAGATCCAAAGAGGAAAAAGACGTTAATGCAGAGTGCCACTGTGTGCAGTCAGTTATAGGAAATGTGGAAAGATAGAATTTATTTCATCCATGGAATTGATTTTGTACACCCCTGGTAGTGCAGCCCATGTTTGCCATTGAGAAGTGAAGTGAGGAGGAAATAATTTTTTCTAATTCTGTATGTGAGAGTGACTACTTTAAGATTGAGAGAGAAGGCCATGACATACACAATGCGGTAGCTGGGATGTTAGATTCTGACAAGCTTTTAAGCCAATGTTTATCACAGCAGGGCCTTTCTTTTTGTTTTAAAGCCATCTCATTTTGTCTCGACTGTTCGCTGCATGTCTTCTCTTCCTTTGCTTGTTTTCTCACCGTTGCCCTCCCTCTGGCATTCACAGCATGCATCCTTCTTCTTTTCAGCTATTTCTCTTTTTCTGTAGCTCAGTATTCCTTCTAAATTGTTGCTATTATTTACAATAGGTTGTCAGCAGCATGCTTCCAAGTGCTATCACTAGTCTTTTAGGAGTGGAGGGTACAGCTACACATAATGCACAACCATGCATTATACTGTACTTGTATGTGCTTGACTTGATATTTAACATCCAATTGAATCAATTTATGAACATTTCTGGCATGCTACAAGTAAAAAAATTTGCTTATATTCCTAACCAACCCTAATTGAGTCACATAGACTATGCAGTTATTAGTGACAGGCAGTGACGTGCGGTCAGGGCAGGCAAGGGAGGCACTGCCTGCCCCAGGCTGAAATGAACATTGAAACCGTTTGGCTTTTTCTATTCATTTTAATTATTTCTTTCATTTTAGAAAGCATACACTACCTATAGGTTTAAAAGTGACAACATTTGGTGATTTTCATACCTCAATTAAAAATGACTCATTACTTTGTCTGGCCTGCAGGCAAAAATGATGCAAAAATTATCGTTCCTGAAGGCACACCTCTGCTGTGTATTTCCCAGCCCTGGCCGCGTAGCGATGTTGCTCCGCGCATGCGTAGTCAGTTTGAACGAATGAATGAGTATACACTGTCATTGAAAATTAATGTTTTCATCAATTTCTTAGAGAACATAGAATTTTATATATATATATATATATATATATATATATATATATATATATATATATTTTTTTTTTTTTTTTCATGTTTCATATTGCCTTTACATTACTAACCACTGCATCAATTAACCCAAAATGTTTACTTCACAAAAATAACAAAATAACTTAGATTGTGTTGTATTTGATCACTGGCATTAGCTTCTGTATGTAAAGAATGTATAAAGAAACAAACAAACAAACATGTATGTGTTTCATCAGCAATTCCAGATGCTTTATATATTGTATTGTTTTATATGAAAGTTGTACTTGAAACAAGGGATTTTTTGTTATGCTTTATGTTTACAATAGTGGTAGAGACAGTAGAATGACATGAATGGAAATAGAAAAGTACTTAAATATCAGAGCTGGGCACTTCAGTTAATGGTCAATTCCCGCCTACCAAAAATACACGGAATGAGAGGAACCGTATGTACTCACCTTGATCGACGGACGTAAACATGCTTCAGTCGGTGCTCAGTCCCTGCATTTATTTATCTGAGGCTTTGTGTCATTGTGTATTCACCACAAGGTGGGCTTAATCAAAGACGAGAATTGCCGATTAACGGAGGTGCCCAGCTCTCTCCTGTGTTATGGCTGACATCATTTGACTTGACTTGTGTGCCCGCAACCTATCCAGTGTAATATCCAGATAAACACTGCTGTCATGCATTTGGAGTGCTTTCACAATATTTGTGTAACTTAAAATCCTATTTCAGACTGCTTTGCAATGTTTTTCCAAAATTTTACCCTTTTTATAGTGTACACAATTTTTTTAGTGTACACAAATGCTTCCTGTCTGTCTGTGTCTGTTTCTATATGTGCTTTCCATGTTTGCTGCATAGAGGGCTGTGGCTCCAAACCAGCTGCTTCAGCTTAAGGCCAAGCACTCGCAGCCTCATCTCCATTCACCAGCCAAACCCCAGCCTCTGAGCCAGCATCAGCAGTCAGGCAGGAGATCACACCGCACCCTTCCTAAAGACCAAACGCAGCTCCTGTCCCTGCAGCATGACAACAGACACAGGGAGAGAGAGAGGGACCAGGAGAGGCAAAGAGAAAAGCCAGAGGCATCTGTCCAAAAGCTAATGGCTAACAGCGGGAACGCAGGCGCTCCTGCCGCTCCCTCCGCTGCTTCCTCGTCCAGCTGCCCCGCACACTGCCAGCGCTCAGTGGTAAAGCCCTGCCTTCTATCTGCTATCAAACACCCTTTTATCACTGCCGGTCCCCACGTTGTGTTACAGGCTGTCTGTCCTTGGCGTGGCCTTGTCTCTTCACAAATCACTGAACTTCTCTTTTGATGCTCCTGTTTCCACATACTCTCCCTACCCCCAACCTTACCCCTCACCCTTGTGAAGAAAATAAGTGAATATGGTCGAGTTGACTGCTGGCCATACAACAGAAAGGAAGCCCATAGTGAGAGCCTTGGAACTAACATCCTTTTCTGCTGCTCAATTACCGGTATTAAAGTAGGACTTGTCTGAGCGGATTTTGTCATAAAATTGCACATTTACTGTATAGTTACACATAAAATGATGGTTAAATGCTGTGTTTAGGGTACAATATACTGTATGCCCAGGATAGAACCATCAATTGTTTCATGAAGCAACACCATTATACACGTGTTTGTTATTGTTAATCCTCCATTAAGTTTTAGGTCCAGTTGTTCTCCTGCTATTAGGTCTTGCCAGACTTTTCTCATCCCACAGATGTTAACCACACTGAGGCAAGTGCAATCTGTTTCATGTTTTAGATGGATTACCAGGACTCAAATATAGCCAGAATGCTTTTGGCTGCTGGCCTACCCAACGAGATGCACTCAAGGCTAGGCTCTGGTAGCAGTTCTAGTCCTTGTACCCCAGCCATGCAGAGAGCTCACATTAACCAGGTATTTTTACAGGTTTTTTTAAATCAAAATTAACTGCAGTGCATTGGAACCTTGCAGGACAATCTATACTGGTTGAATTCTGATCTGTTCAAATTGGAAAACATTTCCAGGGACAAAATGTTGCTAACACAAAAACTTTCATAACTATGCAGGTCTGTTGAATGCTTAAGTCAGCTTTATTTTCACATGTGCTAGATGTACAAAGTAATCGAAAATTGCATTCCTTAGACACAAAAACAAGATGTAGTCAACGGTGGATTAAATTGCACAGGCCCAATAGGTACCCGCAAAATAATAGCAGATAAGACATCTGACCACGAAGAAATTCGAGTTTTCATATCAGGAGTCGAACCCAGGCCATCTGGATGAAAACCAGGAATCCTAACTAAAAGTTCAAGGTTGATGATACTTAATACTTGTGCCTCCATCTTTACCTGGTTGAACCATTTTCTGAACCACTCGGCATTCATACTCACCAGGCTCATGTGCGTGCTGGAGCCTATCCCAGCTCTCATCAAGCGATAGGCGGGATACACCCTGAACTTGGCTCCCTGAGATAGCGTTTCGTCGCTAGGTTGCCCTATGCTGAGCCTTAGGGGCCTTGGATCATCCGTTTTGCTTTGTTTTGAATGTTTGTTTGTGCACTTGTGCAACATTGAAGAGCAGCTCCAATGTACAGAAACAACAAAAAAACACACAATAAATAACAAATAAAGGGGGAAACAAAATGAAAATGATTTTTTTTATTTAATTCTACAATAATTCAGAGAGTTTGAATTATTTGTCATATTTATGAATGAATGATGACGTCCGCCACGTAGGTCCGTGGAGCTTGCATCTCTGTTTGCCTGCACCTCAATTAAATTCACCAAAACAGCGTTAGACAAGTGGTCTACATTATGCCAAACATTTGACATGGTTTGTGGAGGTCTTAGTTTAGACCTTCAGCCACCAAACTGTCAGACGCGCCGGGCGCATGACACAAACTGAAGACGCTGCTGCACTAGTGTCAGCCAAATTCCCAAACAGGCACGTCTTGTTTGGAGAACTGAAACTGCCAACATAAAAAATAAATGCATTATTAAAAGTGAAAATTAAAAACCAAAAATGAAATACAAAACAATGATATAAATTGAAAAAAATATATATATATAAATAAAGTAAAAATGAATACGAAACTAAAAAAAAAAAAACATTAAAAAAATACATGGTAAAGGGGTGTCTAAAATGAGGTGACAAGTGATGTCATACAGGATGGAGATTGAAAGGAAACTGATTATTTTTATGACTGTTTTTTTCTCACAGAAAGTTTAGGTCAAATTCTGAATTGTCCAGGCCATGGTGCATTCAATTTAGAGGTTCCACAGTACAGTACTTTTAGATTAATATAATCTACTTTTTTTTTCCCCCTCCAGAATGCCAATTTGCGCTCTAGTCGAGTTGCCCCTCACAGCAGCTCTATGTCAGACATGGCTATCTCGGCTTTGACCCCTTTCACGCCCATGTTGCCCACTGATGATGTATTCTGGGACTCTGAGATGCCACCTAAGGTAGTAAATATTTTCTTTTTCTTTTTAACTGCCCAGGCAGAAAGCACACCAAACAATTGCTGACCATAATAAAAGCCATACATAGGGCATAGTTTGTTGTGTTTTCATGTGAGCGTGATCACGTGGCAAGCTGCCAGCAAAAGGAAGATGTAAACCTGCTCACATTGTATTGTGTTTTTGTGTGTTCTAACCATCCTGTGTCCATCAACATGAGGTCGGAATGAGTGAGTGTTTGTATTTGCAGAAAATATGTGCGCATTGTTCAGAAAGGGACTTTTTATATATTTTTTGTTTTTTAAATAATCATCAAACAGCATCAAAATGCATGTTACATACATGCCACTTACAAGTACTTTCTCCGCTGTTCTGTGTCTAATGTACCTGCTGTCCTGCTCGGTCATAATAAAATATACCATTAGATGTATTTACTTACAGAAAAGCATATGGATGTAATAGGACAGCTAATAACTACAACAGTGACAGTAGAGTCGATGGAGCTGTCTTATTTGCTTTGTTATGTTATTGAACTAACAGGAGACCATATGGACTCAACAGAGCAGTTAATGACTCAATCTCTCTTGTGATTGCAATGTGGCTTTGAGAAGGCACCAACAGTGTCGCATAACCTGACAGCACCGGTCGGGTGTATGCTACAGTGGGAGGAGAAGTATTTGGACTCTATGAAATGCCTTCAATTTCTGTATGAATTGGTCATAAAATGAAGTCTGATCTCCATCTAAATTCCAAGAATAAACAAAGTCTTACTTATTAATAACTAGCTGACACTCTTTGGGCAGCAATGACCTCAACCAAACGTTTCCTTAAGTTGTAGATCAGGCATGCAATATTCAGGATGAATGTTGGACCATTTCTCTTTTGAAAACTTGCACTTTAAAGCAAAATACCAAAAGGAAGAAAACTCCACCCATGCGCACAGTTAGACTGCGCTTTGCGTTAGACTTGCTCTGGGCACGAAAATAGGATTGTTTCCATTGTTTGTAACTTTTGATAGGGAAATGGCATGCAATTACAGACAAGATCCTTGTGCTAAAAACTTTACTTATAGAGTATTGAGGGGGGGAAACGTGGTATTCTACATGTGTGCAATCTAGATTTGTAGTTTGATTTTTTTTTTCCCCACTAATCATGTGTTCTTTTTCCAGTTTATTGAAGTGTTTGATGGATTGTTTTGGTCCTGTATACAGTGTATAAATACAATGGTAAATTTCTCTCTTTCTCCCCCCTTTCTCTCTCCCCTTCTCTTTCTCTCTCGCTCTCCCTCCAGGTGCCAGAACGTACTACCTCTAAGTTTTACTGCAGAGAACTGGTGAAAGGACACAAAAGGGCTGCTTCAAGGTAGTTGCAGGATGTTTCTATAGTTCTGGCTCAGATTTGAATGGATTACTTGGAATGAACCCTTAGTAAGGGCATACACCTTTTAAACCAAAAATGGCAAATGTGTTTTTTGTTGTTGTATTTTTACTTCTTATTATGAAGTACATATGCTGTAAACTAATTGGAATTGCATAATTGTAAACTGAACACAATAGAAGGAGTCTGTTGAAATATTGCTGCGAAAATGATGATCAGGCATTGTGTTTGCTAATGTCATAAATCTTCTTCTTGTATTTAGAGGGCAATCAGCTTTGGTTCAGTTCTGGAATGTCAGTTTTGATTATACCAATATGGAGGAAATCAGCAGAGCAAATGACTACAAGAAGTGTATATGTGATTGAAATTAATTTCCATTTACACTCTGTTTGTCTGTGTGCCTCTCTCACCATCTAGTGGCAGTCCTGTGCTTATGACAGATAAAGGTTCAAGGTCTGTGTCTCACCGGGTATCTAACAGCAGTAACCATCCAGGTTAGTTTCTCTCTGAGGTTTCATTTGTAATTTAGGAAAATGTAAAAAAAAAAAAATAATAATAATAAATACATACATATTGTGATTGTTAAAATGAATTATTCTGTACCTTATCTTTCTCTATTCTTTGTTCATTACTATGTGTCTCACACCTGAAAGAAGAAGAAACAATCAAATTTCCGATGACAAATGTTACAAGAAAAATTGCAGCACATACGTAAATGCAGTGCAGTATATTAATTGGGTAATTTCATTATTTATTTATGTAAAACACTAAATTGACTGATGATGAGGCATGCAATTTGTGTATTTCTTGATATCTGGCTTTAACCAACAGTTATTAGCCTTAATATACAGTGAAAATACCTGTTATAAAATAAGTGTGGTCAAAGATTATTTTGCGTGTGTAATCCTAATGATATCCAATACAACAAATTATTGCTCTATATTCTAGAAAAACAGTGAGTCTTACTTTTGAGGTACCGACTTAATCATTCCTGCTATTGTAGATCTGCATTATAATGAACAAAAACCGTTTGCCTTCTGTCTTGTTAAACTGACAGATGGAAATAAACTTTGATCATCTCAGTTTAGCTTCAGGCCCCTGTTTGAAACTGCATGCAGTTTTTAAAGATTGACTCAGGCATTTACTGCTTTGTGTATTTTATGTACTGATTATGAAAATCTAAATGAGTTTCGGAAACATGCTGTTAGACTGCGTGTGGTAGTAGTAATAAACCATTGACAGTTGGTAAGTGAATGGATTACTAGGACACCTTTCATTAGCTAAAAAAAAAAAAACATTTTAAAACCCCATCCAAGACCATATTTGCACATCCAAGATTGAATTTTGCACTCAAAATGTTCCTTGTAGAACTACAGAGTTGTATTGTCTTACTATCAGAACTGTAACTAATTTGAGTTTTTGAATTGTAGATAAATTCAAGTTGGAGAGTCCACGTGTGCAGCAGCGTCTTCAGCAGCACAGACGGCAACAGAACGACATCGCGGGAAGACATTTACAAGTAAAACATTATTATTGTTATAACTGTAGACTATCAAGGCATCTCAAAATAAGAGAGAAAATACAATGTAACAAAAGTCCATATTAACATTGTTATTGTCACAAACACATGCCCTCTCAGATTCATCCAAAATAGCAATGTCACTCTCTGCTTCTCTGACTTTGTTTTGTTATCTGCTGACATACTGTATCTTATCTCTTCTGTTTGCAGGGTGTCAAGACTGCTCTGAGCCCATTCAACAAGGCCACAGAATATTCCTCCTCCAGTGACGAGTTTGGGAGTAGTGATGAAGAAGAGAGAAACAGGTGAGCTGTTATATAGCTCTATCTGCAATTCAGAGATTTTTTGTAAGACTGTAAAATAAATTGATAAACCAAGATTTATGAATGGGGCAAATTATTGATAAGCTATGATCATAGTTGTAGCAAATAGAAAATGTATTTCTGACAAAACAGAGTTCCACACTGGGATTGGCTCCAGCACACCTAGTGTACGACTCTAGAATTCAAAGAATGAATGAAAATTATATAATGTTGAGTCCATATCGACCCCTCCTTATGACTATATTTTGTGTATGCTGAGTCACTCTTAAACTGGCACATTGAACATTGAAAAGTAAAAATAGTCCAAACTTGCTCAAACTACACACTGTATATTCCATCGGGACTTTTTTGCTAAAGTTTTGGCAGGCCGAGGCTAATGTAAACACTCATGTGACTTTGCTGGTTGATATTACCAACTCAAGTTAAGCCATGACAAACTTGTTGACAGTGTTAGTTATTTGTGCAATGTGACCAATGTGAAGTCTTTTCATTTGGCACATGTTTGCAACAGAGCTGTAATAAGTTGGAGTTCCTGTTCTGGATCTGTTTAGTTTTAGTGTTCTGATTTATTTTGTTTTTCATTAGTTCTCTGCCTCAGTGAGTGTGTTTCATCAACATATTTGTCACTCAATAATCCATTTCTTAAGTGTGTTGTTCTAATTGCTTCACACACCTTCCTGTATTCCTAGTTGTGGCCTCCCCAATGGAAAAGGAGAGAAATACTTGAAACAAATACCAGATGGTATTGTGCTGCAGCCTCATCGTAATCTTAACCAGGTGTTTACACACACACATCTTATGATATTAGCACAAGTTTGCTGTGAAATGTCATATTATATTTTACTTTATATAATGTTCATATTTGCCCCACACATTTCTCAGATGACATCAGATAATACTTACATGCTGCCAGACCTTCTGCAGAAAATATCGTCATCAAGTTCTTCTCGCAATGCACTAATCCAGCAGCAGCGAACACGAGAACAAAATTATACACAATCACCCACGGCACCTCGATCCCCCACACACCAGGAGCTACATGTGAGTAATACCTAGTGTGACTAGTAATAACTTTTTTTTTTTATGACATCTGTAATGTCACGAAAACAAACACAGAAACCCATACTCAGAACCCAGATCCTACTTTTATGTAAACATTGACTTTAAAACCTCAATAAGGGCCAATCATTTCACTGTAAATTATGTTGTGACATTTTACCATAAATGCATTGTACACTCCATTGTGTTGTGCAAGTGCTATATAATCAAAATGAAATGTTCCTTTACGTATGGGGTCTTTTTTTTGCATTTTCATGGACGATCAAGAGACCTTCTCCAATCCTCATCCGTCTTCAAACGTGTTTTTTTTAAGCATTGTATTTGTTACAATTGCCCGCTAGAGGGTGGTAGTGAGACACTTAGCAGAGAAGTGGACTAGTACTACAATAGTTTTGTATTGTACTCACAATGATCAAGATTATGGTAAATTATTGTGTGTACTACAACTTTATAGTAATGTTTATAAAACCCACGGGCTCATGCAACACAACTTTGAATGACTACACTTTTCCTCTTTATTTTGTTTTCCTCAGGCTTTCAGCAGTCCAACTAGTAAAAACGCCTCATCTTCCTCTTTCTCCGCCTTCATCGATCCAAGATTGATCCCTATATCTTCGCCACCACAGAGCCCAAGTGAGTACACTTCCAAACAAATATACAAACTTTGTATAAATTAGTTTCACTTATAATAGCAGGGGGCCGAGTGTTATAAGGTGAAATGTTTTCAGTCTGCAGTAAGGGTGAGCCAATCAAGAGGGAGAATCACAGGAAGGGCTCTGTGGTGAATGTGAACCCAACCAATATTCGACCACAGAGTGACAGTCCTGAGATCCGCAAATACAAGAAGAAATTCACCACTGAGGTGCTCTGTGCTGGACTATGGGGTTGGTAGCTTTCTTTTGCTCCAAATAATCATTAAACCATGATATGTGGGTCAATATCACTTTAAAGGTTCACTATGTGCTATGGAAGTCAACATTAGCCAAAAATGGCTTCCCTGTCATTATCCACTCTGTCAGCCAGCTCACTTGCTGTATGTTGCTGTTTGCTTGTACATTGTCTGCTTGCAATTAAATTACTTTTTTAAATGTGGGAATTTGACCAATGTGCATTAGTAGCCGTATAACATCTACTTCATACAATGCATATACATTTCAATAGATTTTTGGGGTTTGTGAATTGTACGAGTCTCAAAGTAACCTTATGGTGATATTGACTCATATAAAGTACATGATGGACATTTTGAGCATTGTCTTGTGTGGATTCTGTGGAATAATATCGATTGTGCGTTTGCTCTGCAGGAGTGAATCTGTTGGTGGGAACAGAAAATGGTCTTTGGCTGCTAGACCGAAGTGGTCAAGGAAAGGTTTACTCACTCATTAGCAGAAGACGGTTTCAGCAGATGGATGTGCTGGAAGGACTCAATGTGCTCATTACTATATCAGGTACACACATTGAAGCTTTGCCAGTTGTACATTTAAAATTTAGGGATTTACCATAACCGCCGTAGCCATAATTTCTCAGGTTAATCGTTATTGGGTTGGTACAGGGTAACTAATGCTGTAACTTTTGAGACTGTTTTCTGTTTAGGCAACTGTGTATTAATTAATTTGCGTAAAAGGAGGATTTATTTTGTCTTTGTTTCAAGGGAAAAAGAACAAGCTCCGCCTTTACTACCTTTCCTGGCTGAGAAATAAAATCCTCCGGAACGACCCGGAAGTGGAGAAGAGGCAGGGTTGGACATCTGTTGGCGATCTGGAAGGTTGTGTCCACTATAAAGTGGGTAAGTAGATTAATTAACATCTGTGACTTTTCTTGACACTGCAAGCCAATTAGAAGGGAAGCTGCAGGTTCATGTTTTAGTTTGTTTGTGCATTCATTTTACAGGCATTTGTGTCTCTTTGTACAGTGCGTTACGAGAAGATCAAGTTCCTTGTAATCGCTTTGAAGAATTCAGTGGAGGTTTACGCCTGGGCGCCCAAACCCTACCATAAGTTCATGGCTTTTAAGGTTAGTAATGTTTTGATGTATTTTATATTTATCTCATAGTCCTGCAGGGAAACAATGCAAACCAACAGGGAAGTACTTTGTATTTTTGTTACGGGTTCTTTAGAACTTGGTTCTTTTGCTTTGGCTTTTGTACATGCAGTGTTAAAGGTTTTGAACCTGTGCTCAGGACCTCCTGTGTGGGGTTTGCATGGTCTCCCTGCGCTTACGTGGCTTTTCCCTGGGCACTCCGACTTCCTCTCACATTACATGCATGCTTAATTACCAATAGATGGCAATGTGAGTGTGAATAGCTGTTTAGCTGTATGTGCCAATGCGAGGAACCCATGCTTTTCCTTCCTCTCACCCAAGGTCAGCTATGATAGGCTTTAGTACTGCTACCCTAATGCAGTGTTTCTCAACCTTTTTTGAGTGAGTGTGAGAGTGAGAGAGAGAGAGAGAGAGAGAGAGAGATCAAACAGACCAATCACGAGCGATGTTACGACCGCATCTACGGCGTACAAGAACTGGAGACGTGTGCACAGAACCTGGCCACGAGTATTTCTCCTAAATGGCCGGCGTACGTCACGTGATGTTGCAAGAGCAAACGCAGAAGTATAAATCAGGCTTTCCTCGACAGCGACACACTATTTGCGGATAATAATTAATTTGTTGTTACCAATTAGACAATTCCGCACGGCACACCAGACAGTATCTCACGGCACACTAGTGTGCCGTGGCACAGTGGTTGAGAAACACTGCCCTAATGGATGGATGTGTTTTCTAGGATAATAAAAAGTCATCCCTATTTCCTCTGCAAACAATACTTCTTCACATGTATAAAAAGATGAATGTAGGTGGACTCAACACTGATCGAGTCCGCAACCAAACTCTCCCTCACTGAGAGATATAATCCATTCAGGCTATGAGACCCCTACCCTCAGGAGAGCTTCATTAGAGCCATGCCCCATTTCTTGACATCCACCGTGGCTTGAGCTACTTTTCCTTCCTTACTCGGAAAAGGCCAAAAATAAACTGCACTTTTTAGGACTTGTGCCCGTTTGTGTGGGTCATAATCATTACATGTTCTCGTCTCTTCAGTCTTTCAGGTCTTTACCACAAAAGCCACTGTTTGTTGATCTGACAGTGGAGGAAGGTCAAAGGTTAAAGGTCATATATGGTTCCTCGTCGGGCTTCCATGCAATTGATGTAGATTCTGGTACGCCATATGACCTCTACCTGCCCACACATGTGAGTGACCTCTGCTTCCTTCCTAAGAATTGTGTTCCATTGCTTGTTTAAATGTTTTTTTCCCCTACTATAACATCACCAGTCTTGCTGCTTGTCACATATTAAAATTAGCCCCAGAGTGGGGAAATTCCATTTGTACAAAAACAAACAGTTGAAAATGTTCATCTTCTAGTTTATATAGTCATTTGTTTTCATTTTTAACACGATAATACAAACGTTTTTCGTCTTAAAAACAAAAAATTTAATAATACTAATAATGATGATGACGACGTTACAGTCTTAATCTTCGCAGTGGCATTGGTATTTTTGCAGATGCACACAGCTTGGTGCAGTTAATAAATGGGCATTTTGTCTCGACTTGATTTGCCACCAAGCGGCTCCTCTCGCTCCCTTTTAAATCAGCGTGATCATGAGAGGCGCAATATTTGACATGGTGGAAAAATAAACTAATTTGCTTGCAGTCCATGTAGGAGTTTGAAGCACAAAAGTATGCTTATAAGGAACTGCAAGCAGACCTTCATGGGCAGATGTAAAGTTGGCCTTACAGATATCCCCACACACACACAAACACACTTTAGTGGTACTGAAGCCAGCAGAGTGATTTCAAAAATATAATAAATGATGATGATGATGATAATACGTTTTATTAATTGATTTCTACTTTGTTCAGAGGGTACGATGTGCACTCCTGACATATTTATGAATGAAATACAACACATATAATATGAAAATTACAACCACCACACATCTTGCCTGCATGCGCCCTGATCAAATTCACCAAAAATCGTTAGACTACCTGCACCATTAGTTAGACGCAGTCCCAGCAGGCATAAAGTCTAGTTTGCGGTCAAGCTTAGTCAAAATATAAGGGTTTTACATTTCCATATGCAAATGAGTTCTCTATTTGCTGTTTCACTTGGATGAATTACTTTCAATGTATTTCTGCACTGCTGTGTGTGAGCAGACATATGATAGCTCACATTCTGTCTCGCAAAACATTTTTGCATCATTATATTTCATGTGCACCAAATACTTGCTCAGCTAAAAGTTGCATGTTATGTTTTTTTCTTTAGCAATTCTATGCCATCCTATAGTATAGGATAAATATCTCAAGCTTCTAAATGTGGCTATGCTGGCATACTTTTGTGTGTGTGCCTCTCTCTCTCTATCTCTCCACCCCCCCCCCCTCCCTCCAAGACACACATGTTCAACCCTCAACCGCAAACATGTGCTACTTTCAGTAATGAAGGAGTTAGCAGTGTGAGAGCGGTACAGTCGGACATTCGGAGAGAGAAATACGCTCTAAAAATACACTCTTCCTGTCCTCCTTTGCCTGTGTGCGCGCATCTGTGTGTGTGCGCGGACGCATGTTTGTGTGTGCGTGTGTGTGTGTGCCTCTAGTATATTAAGCCAGTTTTCATCCAGCTGTCTACCACACTTGCGCCTTAACTTTTCAGCTTTCCAAGTTCATTCCCACCTTTCTCCCTCTTCATTCTCTCTCTCTTTCTCTCTCACTCACTCATATACAGACACACACACACACACAGAAAGACACACACTTAGACATGCCACTGTCTTTGCAAACTCTTGAGAACACTTCATGCCCACACAAGCACTAAAACACACACACACAATGCATCAGTCACCCACGCAAATTAGCAAACATTAACACACACACACATCTGTGAGTCATCAGTGGAAGTTTGCGTGAGCGATGCAACAATGTGTGTTCCAAGGCAGAGGATTAAGATTGCGTTGCGTCTGTGGATGCCGGTGCTGATGCTGAGGATTGTGGTGGCTCACACTCCGGTGATGTATAAACTGTGTTTGCTTAATTGTGCCACTGACTGATGTTGTTCCCATCGTGTTGTCTTTATATTTAGCTTTCTCTGTAAACTATATTACAGTACCTAATGTGTGTGACTGTGTGTGTTTTCCAGATCCAGGGTTCCATCCATCCGCACGCCATCATTATTTTGCCAAACAGTGCCGGAACGGAGGTTCTTGTTTGCTACGAAGACGAAGGCGTCTACATTGACACCTATGGCCGCATCACCAAGGATACGGTGTTGCAATGGGGAGAGATGCCTGCATCTGTCGGTGAGTTTTTTGTTCTTTCTAACCTGCTTGCCTCGACATGACGGGCCCTAATTTCATGCAAAGCGCAGGCTAATCGTGTGCATGGGTCAAGTTTTTTTTTTCTTTTGGTATTTTCCTTGGATGTAAGGGGGAAGTTGTGCAGTTGTGTCGACTCCCAGCCAACTGAAGCTTAAAATCAGGGCGATCATAGCGCAAACAGTCCTTCAAATTGCGAAACTGAATTTGGCTCGCCGGGCCCGAGAGATGAGATTGGCAGGCGCAAAGTGTGTTTCTACAGGTAATCTGTGGATGATTTAGTCGGCCACACAAGTGACGTGGGCAATTGGAGACCACTTTGCAGCCCCAATCGTCCATCTGTGATGTGACTCTACAATGATTCAGAGGGCTTATCCTATGCTGTTATCACCACACACGCATGTGGTGCGAATAATCTGTTGTCTCAATCAAATCTACTAAAATCGCGTTACTCCACCTACGCCAGCATTTAGACCTGCTTTTGGTGAATTGAGTCTATTTTTGTCACCAAATGCGCAAGGGTCGTCGTGAGCAGATGTGTCAGATGGAACACCCAGCGAAGTGTGGCGCCTCTTAACATATTCACAAACGCACATAACTAGACTTGCCCCGGCACAAAAATGATGATGCGCCCGTTTTTTACACCGAACTCATGGCCGCTTAACTATCAAAAATAGGGCCCAACATCGTTCTCGTTTTCAGAAAAATTCCATTTAAAAAAAAAAATTTGAATTCTGAATTTCTTCAAGGTTATTAAAAGATCCACTGTACCTTTCAACTAATTCGACTTCTCAGGTTCACTTGTAGTTGAGGAATGTGGAATCATCTTCAAACACAAAACTTTATTCACTACCTCCTCCATGTTTATGCAGCTTACCTACAGTCCAATCAGCTGATGGGCTGGGGAGAGAAGGCCATTGAGCTCAGGTCTGCCAACACAGGAAACCTGGAGGGGGTTTTCATGCACAAAAGAGCCCAGAAACTCAAGTTCCTGTGTGAAAGGAATGACAAGGTATGTCTTTACTGTACTACACGTTCCAACAACCTCCTCCAAGAAATGTTTGAAATGAAGTACGTGGAAACAGCTTTTATATCAAGTATGAATTATGATCATTGTGGTTGTCATCGTATATCATTAACATTGTTACTTGATTGTTGTACTTAGTTACGTGTTCTTGGCACTCAATGTGTTGCTTCTAATGAATGACTTGAATTGTTCTTGTCATGCAATGAATATCTTGCGTTGCACATTGATCTGAATGTACATGCTTATTTCTTGTTGTAGGTCTTCTTTGCATCGGTGCAGTCAGGAGGCAGCAGTCAGATTTACTTCATGACGTTGGGTCAGAACTCACTTTTCAACTGGTAATAAAGTGGACGCGTGGCGCCGAGATGAATTGCTTGTGCAGGCCTTCATCGTCTCGGATTTTCACGCTTGTGAAATCGCACCAAGAAGAGTTGTCCAGGAAATGGTGTCACAAGTATCACGCTGACATTTTTGTGGAGCTGCTTTTCGACAACATCTGAAGTTTCAGTCCAACAAATTCACTGGATTCTGTTTTTTCCTCGCATTTGCGAACTGCAGCTGTTCAGCATTCAGCTCATCTCGTATGGATCAATCACTTCCTTAGCGGATCGGCGCGTAGACCTTCCAAAGTTTTGTTGCAGTGCTTCTTATAAACAGTATCCATGTAATGGAGGAAGAGGTGGAAAAATAGGAGCTTTATTATCCTTTGTTTACTCTGTGGAAATCATCTGAGTGCTTCACAAAAGTGTGTGTGGGGGGAAAAAATGGATCCCTTCACAGCGATGAGCAGGTTGCACATTTGATCCCTCTGACTTACTTTAATTACATTCCAGATTGTCAGCTGTCAGAATTGTCAGAGCTATTCAAACAGCCACATGGAGATGCTTAAATGTTGTGGCTGCAGTCAAAAGTTGAATATGAAAGGACCTCAATGAAAAAGAAAGTGGTGAGCCCATATGCACTTTGGTAGGGAGTTGCAATTGTTTTCAGCCTACCAGTAGTTCCTTATTTTCATTCATTGTTTATTTTTATCTGATAAATGAATATTCATTTATCAGGTAAAAATAAACAATGAAACCATGTTTGATGGTGCAAATCAAATATTTGAATTGCACCATCAAACATGTTTGCATTCTAGTCTAAAAAAATGTAAGCAAGCACTGAAGGAAACTGAAGACCATTTAATTTCAATATTGTTCATATACCAGTTGTTGTTATTGTTTAAAACGTACACAAATCAGTGATTGTGTAAAGCTAATCGAATGCACGCCCACCAGTATTTCCAGGCTTTGTCTTTGTCTTGTACAGTTCCAAGTTATGTATATGTAAAACAAATTGTATAAATGACTGAATGTCATGTTATTTTGTTTGAAATGTCAATATGAAGACTGCTCTATTTTGTCAAGTGACATTCAAAACCAATCGGGAAGACACTCCTGCTTGTGGCGTGCTCCAAAATCCTACACGTGTCCAAGTGGACCGATGCCCATAAAAGGTGAACTTACCTTGAAAATTACAGAGGTACAAGGAGACGTAAAACTTGAAATAAATATTGGCACATAGGGATAGGAAGCATGTGAGCAATTCTAAGATCCTCGCGCCCATGTTTGATTTTCCTTTTGAATCCGTTTCCAAGAGTGTTCCTCATTTGTCATGCTGTGAATGTGTCAGTCTACCGCAGATTACGCGATTGACTCGAGTTATTTACAATACGTTCGTATTGTCATTCCATTACACATTACCAGTCCAGTGTTTTTCCATGTAGTCATGTGTATACGTATTACCACCACTGCATACAGTAGTGGAATAAACTTCTTACTAGTGAAAACAACGGCATTCTAGTCACATTCAGTTGGATATCAGTTATGTATTTCCATAATTGCCTGTCATTTCTGGATAACTGGAAGCAAACGTGCCCTGATGTGTGTCATCTCGGTCAATTTGCCGTACAAATTAGCGAGCTCGTCACACTTCCACCTACACTTTCACTGACTGCCGCTCACATCTCCCAAGTTCTCCACCATCAAGTCTTTTCACTTTGTCAACACATCTCTTCTCTACTGGTGCTTTTCATCTCCCTTCCCTTCAAAGGCCCTTCACTCGCTCCTCACTCCACTTTCATCTTCCTCAAACTCGCATTCCTACAATCGTTGTTCCCAAGTTCCATCCGCCCCCAGTTCTGCTGCAGAACCCTGAATCTGCATTACTTAGCTCTTGGTAGTGTCTCTGAATTCAGTCATGTCAGGCGACATACTCTTCTAAATCGATCAGTACCGTTCACAACAGTTTGTGTTTGTTGTCCAACATTTGCAGTAAGTTTTGAATGTCACATTTAATGCTGCGTAGCTGCACATTTACAAAATGACAGTCACAATCTAAAGTGAGCATTACAGCTGTCGTTGTTAATTGATTAGATTAAAGATACTGAAGAATTGTATCAATTCTTGCCAAATTCATGGGGGCGTGTGTCGAATAACCAGGCCGGAAAAATACGGAAGGAGGAAGTGCGGTAGTTGGTGGATGGTGGCAGTGGAATAAATGATTTTGAATGCTGTCAATAGAGGGCGCCAGACTGAGGAAACGTTTGGTTTTCGATTGTTTTAAATGTCATGTTGAGAAGGCAGTCCATAGCCCGCAGCTCTAAGCTGTTGAGAAAATATGGACCTGATGAGGCCTGCAGTATAAACACAGAGCAGCTGTGTCCTTGTTCTTGTTTCTTCAATGCAAGAGGCAATTGAGATTTATTGGTTTGTAGAAATAATACATATGTCAAAACCTCTTTTCTCTTATTTCCAAAGTATCATTGCTAAAGATTTGTTACTTTGGTTTCTTGTTTTGCACTGGATCTATTTTTGATTGCTTGGGTTTTGTCATGCTAACATGTTTGTATGCAAAGTGGCAGAAGACAACAATAAAGTGTTTGTTTTTTTTGCGACTTCCAACATTGTACTCATTCTGGTTTTGTTCGTTATTGTCAAAAGGTTTCTCTGTGTTAGTATTAAGGCGAACCCAGGCCTTTCAAAATGCAATTGTAAAACATTTCAAATGCAAAAATGAAATCAAAATTTAAAAAAAAATGATATGCGCATTTAAGTACACTATTTTTAAAAGGATACTAAATATGTTTTGTCTATAATTGTGATAGCGTCATTTTTTTTCACGAACAATTAATACCTTTAAAAACTAATTTTGCCACTTGTCGACTGAAGATGACAACCTGTGCTGAGGAAATAGGTAACGACCAAGCATGGCAATATCGTTACCTATTTCCTCAGCACAGGTGATGTCATCTTCAGTCGACAGCAAGTGGAAACAATTTGTTTTTTTAAAGGTATTAATTGTACATGAAAAATCATGAAGTTATCAAATTAATTCTGGACCATATATTAAATTTTTACTGCTGAAAGTGGTTCAATGAGTCAAGTATACCTTTAAGCACTTTACTATTCATTCACGTTCAGTGCATAGCGTCACAAAAAAGCATATATATATATATATATATATATATATATATATATATATATATATATATATATATATATATATGACAAAATACAACTTAAGATTCAAAGAATGAGCATTGAAGCACATAATTACAAGATTCTTATTCAAACCACCTCATAGACTTGGCAATTTGCATCAGTTTCTTAAAAATTGCAATGTAACTACAGAAACACAAAAAAACGACATGACAACTCTTGCCATCAAATCTCTTAATGAGATGTTGAAGTAGAAAAATACTGCTGCATAAAAAGTAGGGCCAAGGCGAAAGTAGTACTGGAACAAATTATAGTCAGATGCACATCCTTTGCAACGACTTCATCAAGCATGTGATGTGACCCCCAGTGACATCGCCAAACTTTTGCATTCTTTTGTGATGATTTTTCTGACTTTTACCCCAACCTCTCTCAGTTCTCGCTTTTGGGGAATCATTCCCTTTACTCACATCGTAAGAAGGTAAAATGCAAGCTCTGTAGGGTTTAAGTCTGGATTTACTTTGTAAATCTAAAATTCCATTATGTGAAATTATTCCAAGGAAATAGTGTGTTGTTGCCAGTAGAAGCAACAACAAACCGCCCATGTCTGCTTTGATTTATTGACAGCAGTCATGAGCCTCTTTTGAACCTATCAGATGAGTTTGTCCCACTTTATGATGCCACGCTCTAAATTTGACCTTACAGAAGCCACCGAGCGGTCCCCTCCCTCCACTAGCAGCAGTAGTCTCGAGATCCCCCCCCCCCCCATACCTTACAGTATTACACCCCCCAATACACACGACTGACTGTGTGTTTGTGTGCAAATGTCAGCTGGCCTGAAGGTGGAGGAGCGTCCTTTTCCACCATCACACAGTAGGAATTTACAATTGGGATCAGTGGTGCTTCCTGTTGGATAAACTTGTGGTTTTTAATCCTCAGCGACGGTAAGCAGCAGAATGTGTGCATCATAGTGGTCTGCACTCGTTGCACGTAGAAGTTGGATTCAAAGCAAATTTGGGTGAATGAATTGTTAACTCATTTACTGCCATAAATTCATTTTTAAAAGATAATAAAAAATTAGGCGCAAGAGGCAATTCAAATTTTTTTAACTCATTCACTGACATTGACGGCTATAAACGTCAAAAATTAATTTGAACTATTTCTATTAGTGCAACTCTTTTTTTTTTTTTCACTTTTGTTAACGAGTATTAAAACCTAGATTTTTTTTATTGCACATTTAAAACAGATACAAAATTTGTGATTAATCGCGAGACTAGTGAAGTCATGCAGTTAATTACGATTAAAAACTTTTTTTTTAAATTGCCACTTTTGTTAACAAGAGTACGAAAACCTAGAATTTTTTTATTGTACATTTAGAACCAATATACAATTTGTGATTAATCGTGAGTTAACTAGTGAAGTCATGCAATTAATTAGAATTTTAATCGCCTCTTGCCCCTAATTTTTAATAATCTTTTTTATTATGAATTTATGGCAGTTAATTGTAATTAATCACATGACTTCACTAGTTAACTCAAGATTAATCACAAATTGTATATCGGTTTTAAATGTACAATAAAAAAAAATCTAGGTTTTCATACTCTTGTTAACAAAAGTGGGGAAAAAATGTTAAATTAATAGAAATTATTAAAAATTAATTTTTGACGTTTATAGCCGTCAATGGCAGTGAATGAATTTAAAAAAGAATAATTAAAAAAAGATAAAAAAATTCAGGGCGTCAGGCGATTAAAGTTTTTAATTGTAATTAATCGCATGACTTCACTAGTTAACTCACAATTATTCACAAATTTCATATCTGTTTTAAATGTACAGTAAGAAAATTCTAGGTTTTCATACTCTTGTTAACAAAAGTGGAAAAAAAATGTTAAACGAATAGAAATAGTTCAAATTTTTGACGTTCATAGCTGTCAATGCCAGTGAATGAGTTTTAAAAATGTGGTCAGAAGCTGTAGACTTAATTTGTTTAATGTAACCAGGAGGAATCTCTTAAGAGTGAGTGTATGTGTGTCGAACATCCATTCAGGAAGCTGAAGTGAGAAAGCAGCAAAAGCTTGTCGGTGGCAGAGGTTGTGGTTGGCACTTGCCAGTGCAAAGCTCAACATGTCTTCAAGACGCAGTGGTCACCGCTCAGTTGTGATCGACAGGCCCGAGGGATCAGGTGACTCGGTCCAGGCTAAATCTGTCCTCCCCACTTGACAAGTTTGAGGAGCTTAGAGAAACCAGGGTTGGGGGGTTTGGAGTTTTGCAGTGATGCAACAAAATGTTTTCCAGTCCAGTAAAGCTACAGAACATTTTGGCTGAACTTGGCTTGGATTGGAACGGCCTCGCAGTTGTCAGGTTTGAATCTCAGTTTTGGCCTTTCTGTTCCAGTTTGCATGTTTTTCGTTTTCTCCATGCGCTGGCTTCCTTCCACACTCCCAAAACACGCATGTTAGGATAATTAAAGACTTTAAATTGGTGTGAAAGTGAGTTTGATTGGTTGTTTGTCTTCTGCTATGTGTCTTATCATTTGGCTGGCGACCAGTCATGGGTGTACCCTGCAGTCTTGTATCAAGAAAGCAACTTTGTAGAAGCAATAGTGACCTTGTAAAATATTACTTGAGTAAATATATCGGACATGTACTTAAGTGTCAAAAGTAGCCTAATTTTCTAAATTATTGGAACTTGCAATTTCAAAACTCAAATTTCAAACTAAATATAGTGAGTGGTTACTGGTTCAACTGTTTAGTTTTTATTATGTTTTTTTTTTAATTATTAATTTTATTTGAATGTTATTTGTTTACTTCAGTAGTTGAGTTAAAGTTAGTTAGGTCTGTATGTACGGTACGCTAATGAATAAAGCTAGCTAGCACGTTAGCCTGGCCATCACGTTAACTGTATGTCTAGACAATGATAACTTAGAGAACAATCCAAATTTGACTTCATATTACTGTCCCCTTAGGTAGTTATAAGAGGGCATTCATTCAATGTAAAAAATAAATAAATAAACATTTATGTAAATGTATCTTATTCCCACCGCAGTTTTTAAGTGTAGTCATTTTGTTTGTCATCCTTTGCTGAGATGTTGAAAGAGTAGCAGACTCAGCAGCAGGCACTTTCATCTTAAATTCCATCAATTTGCATTGTGCAAGTGAAGAATACAGTTGGCTTTACTCGCCCATTTACTGTACAATATGAATTTTTTTATTTTATGGCTCTCACCAGTTATTAAACACTGTTAGTGGATTTCAGAAACACTGCAGGATATCTGATTAAAAACGAGACATATGCATCCATCCATTCATCAATGTGATTTTATTTATAAATGTGAAAATTGTCATAGGCTCTAGTTCATCCGCAATACCAATGTAGACAACCACCATCAAAGAAGAATGGATGGAGCGATAGCTCATTCTAAAACAAAGACAAAAAGTACAATGGACCCTTACAGAAGCTAAGAAATCTAATCAAATGTAGTATCAAACCGCCAAAAAACAGAATAACATCGCAGTAAAATAAATGAATAAAACACTAATCTAACATATTTTTAATGTATGGTTGGTGATTCTTTTATCCAGGGATGAAAACAGAGTTATTAAAGAAGTGATTTACAAACTGCCAAGATGGGACTCAGGGCAGTTAGTTCCATGACAACAATGGCTTTCTCCTCTGTGTTGTAATTGTGATCTGGACAAAACATATGCTTGTAAACACCATTTTATATATATATAGCAAACGATTAAATTTTTTAATCAGATTAATCACATCTTAGAATTTTGATTAATCACGATTAATCGCTTAATAATAAATCACTTTTTTTATCTACATTTTCCCCCCGCCAAATTTGAAGAGCACCAGTTATAAGTAGATTTTTTTTTACATTTCAACATCTTTTGATACACTACACACGCTCATCCTCCTCTTTTTCTAATATTTTGACATGAACAAATATTCTAAATGTGATACGCAAACATTCATTAAATGCTTTACTTTAATGCATGAAATTATATATAATTAATTATAGCAAATGATTACATTTTTAATCAGATTAATCACATCTTAGAATTTTGATTAATCACGATTAATCGCTTAATAATAAATCGCTTTTTTTATCTACATTTCCCCCCCCCCCCCCGCCAAATTTTAAGAGCACCAGTTATAAGTAGATTTTTTTTTACATTTCAACATCTTTTGATACACTACACACGCTCATCCTCCTCTTTTTCTAATCAGTTAATTACTTGCATAATTTAAAATGAATGGGAAAAAATTACCCCGATAGTCTGACATGAACAAATATTCTAAATGTGATACGCAAACATTCATTAAATGCTTTACTTTAATGCATGAAATTATATATATATATATATATATATATATATATATATATATATATATCAAATGATTAAATTTTTTAATCAGATTAATCACATCTTAGAATTTTGATTAATCACGATTAATCGCTTAATAATAAATCGCTTTTTTTATCTACATTTTTCCCCCCGCCAAATTTGAAGAGCACCAGTTATAAGTTGATTTTTTTTTTACATTTCAACATCTTTTGATACACTACACACGCTCATCCTCCTCTTTTTCTAATCAGTTAATTACTTGCATAATTTAAAATGAATGGGAAAAAATGACCCCGATAGTCTGACATGAACAAATATTCTAAATGTGATACGCAAACATTCATTAAATGCTTTACTTTAATGCATGAAATTATATATATATATATATATATAATATAATGCAGGCCACAGTCTAGTGGTGAAGCAGTCTTTTCCATCGGCGGCCATCACACTTCACACTTACGTAATGACAAGATATGCCTTCTAAATGTGTCTACTGTTTAGTGGTGTTGGATGGAGGCTGGGATTACACTTTTAGTGGCTTCTTGAAATGAAGTTGTAAATTGCCTTCCTTTATTTCCACCTGATGGCTTCTCACAACTGTTGAAAATGCCAACATAGAGTTCTGCGGTGACGTTTTATTTGAAGAGCTTTATCTCAGGTCGCAGGGGCTCGCTTTGCTCAGGCGGTCACAGTTTAATTTAGCTTGGAAACTTGAAACTCAGTGTTGTCTGTCAGTTGCCTGTCCGGGATTATAGGACAGAAGCACGCACACTCTTTTCATCATCAAATGATGCCTCATGATGGAGGCTAATGTTTTCAATGGAAGATAATGGCTCGGATCAGAATGAGATAAGATGATTTCAATATTTTCTATATTGACCTTTGGCAAGCGTAATATGTGTGTAATGACACCAAACAGAAACAGATCAGTCTGTTGTTTGCAAGTCTTTAATTGTTGTTACTATTTTTATCCCCATTTTTTTTATTTTCAGAGTGTACAAACCAAACACTGCCACTGCCTCCTGGAACGCCTGAAACATGGCCCAGTAAGTTGCGCAACATTGTGCAGACTGTGTGAGAAGTTAAGATCAATAAAAACGGCTTGAATGTACAGAATGATTCATGTAGCTTCATGTAGCTTTATGTGTTATTATGAAGCGTCCAGAGAGTGCAGAAGAAGAGCAGCTCCTTGTCCCTGACCATCGCATCCTCCACCAGGGAGCTCTCTTCCAGCTCATCTTCCTCGTCCACCATAATCGCTTCCAGACACTCCAGCCTGGTGCAGCAGCCTTGCGTTAGCCCTCAGGTGGTGCTTACAACCGACGACAGCACGTCTGAACAACCTTTTTTTTCTTCTTCTGCTTAACAAAATATACTGTATGCTGTTTCTAGACTGAGAGTCCCATCTACGATGAACATTCTGGAAGTGGAGTTGCTGCTACATTTGTAAAGGTACTGTACAAACCTTAGGTTATTTTTATATGGACACCAAAAATTTAGGGAAGACCCAGGATAGGAAAACTACAGGACTCTCACTTACAGCGTGATGTCAATAATTTGAAAATAGCCCACACACAACCAGGAAGTCGAGACGACCAACACAGCACACCAAACTAGATCTATGGCGTAGTACCATCATTGGCCTGTGAGAGACAGTATGGTGCCCCAGGGCATGCAGACTGACAAAGAAAAAAAAAAGACAAGAAAAAAAGACACGTCCCAGGTTAGCTGTTTGCAGTAAATGATCCCAAAAGCAATGAGGATCGTGAGTGCAGGGAGAGTAAGAGTAATTCTACTTAAATGTAACTTATAAAACCTGTTTATTTATGTCTTTGGTATAAGTAGCAAACATACATGCCGTTCTGCTTGCTTCTAATGGTGCGCATGGGCATGGTGTTACAAGTTTGATCGTAATAATTGAAATTGGAATAAATTAACAGCCTATTCCACTGCCATTTTTCAGTTAATTTATGTGTTTCAAGGTACCACTGTATTTGGATCCATGTTCTGTATTAAATATAAAATGTGTATCACATATGACCGAGATATGAATTGCAAAATACACTATTATTTATTGATGTATTTATTATTTGTGCTTGTTTCTCATGATGGGCATCATCGCATCCTCCAGTGCCTCCATGACGTGTGCGCACTGAAGGGCCAGTTGGTGGTCCTGGAGTGTCGACTGAGAGGGACTCCTCCCCCGCAGGTCACATGGTACAGAGAGGACCAGCAAATTCTGGACTGCGATGACTTCAGGATACTACGCAAAAGTAAGTGCGTGTTTGATATCAATCATTGAATATTCCAAGTAGCAAGATTAAAAAATAAAAATAAATAAATAAAACACATATTGGTTCACTGCAATGATTCTGACTGACAGATATATTGTGACTTAATTCACAGCCAGAATAATTAGTGCTGTCAAAGTTAAAGCGTTAACTAATTAATATATTACAAAAAAATGTTGCATTGATCATATATTAACGCAGATTAATCACACTATTAATTTTGACCACAGATTATTCTTTATCTTGACAGCGGATGGCTACATTTAAGGTAGCACAGGTTGTATTTGAACAATAAATATAACTGCATGCGTTAAAGTAAAGCATTTATTAAATGTTTGTGTATGACATTCAGAATATTCGTTCATGTCAAATTATTGGGGTCAATTTTTTTCCCATTTTGAATTATGCAAGTAATTAACTGATTTGAAAAATAGGAGGATGAGCGTGAGCAGTGGCTAAAAAAAAATGTTGAAGACGTCCAATTAAAACAGAGGGGTGCTCTTTAAATTTGGCCGGCATTTTTGTGTGTGATAAATAAGCCTTTTTAATTAAGCAATTAATCAAGATTCTAAGATGTTATTAATCTAATTAAAAAATGTAATCGTTTGCCAGTTCTAATTATAATTCAAGTACATTTATGAAACTGCACAATTTAAGACTTTAGAATAAGTCTGGATACTTCACCAAAAGAAATAACTTTTCTTCCCATTTATTTTCCCAGAAGCCAGTTCTGCATCAGTGCCAGGTGAGTGTACGCTATGATATTAACCACTATTATTGCCACTGCTGAGCTGAATGACATATGGTTTCATTCAACCTTAGCATAATAAAAGCTTAAGGTAAGCAGTGATATAGACATTCATTGCATCATTTTCCTAATCTTTAATGCATCACTTAAGCCAACCAAAAAATATCGGAAACACCGAGATGTGCTCACTGAAAACAATGCTAATCATTAGGGGTGTGCCAAAAAATCGATTCTCATTTTGTAGGATTCAGAATCGATTTTAAATGTCCCAAAATCGATTTTATTTAAATTAATTTATACTGTCTTGCCTTTGTCTGTGTGTGCCTTTATTTGGAGCGCTGTTTATATTGTACCCGATTTGGCCACTTAGGGGCAGTGTTGTTCCACGCGGTCTGATACACTGTTAAGTTGTAGCCACATTAGAGAGTAGAAGGAAAAAGTCACAATCAAATTACTCCAATAAAAGTTGTTTTTTTTGCAGTGTGGTGCCGTTCTTTTGAGTGATAAAAGTGCTGCGAGTCAAATCATTTGGAATCAAAAATTGTTCTTAATCGAAAATCGATTCTGAATCGAATCGCAGACCCAAAAATTGGAATCGAATCGTGAGACATTCAAAGATTCCCACCCCTACTAATCATGTTGTTATGCTTGTAAATGTAGAGTGTACATTGTATTAATGTTGTGTCCGGAGAGAGTGTTTTTATGTAGACCAATGTCTCGAAGTGAAAATGCATAATGAACTTGTGTTTTTGGTCTACAGAGGACCTTTGTACACTGGTGATAACTGAAGCCTTTCCAGAAGATTCTGGTGTGTTTAAGTGCGTCGCCCAAAATTCCTTTGGCACAGTCTCATGCTCTGCCATGTTGGATGTTTACAATGGTTAGTTTATTTCTCTCTCAGTATATATCATATTTTAAATGTCATTGAATTGCTGTGTCATAGTAACACATCTATTGTAAATAAATGTCAAATTAGAGTGCTAACAGTACCCGCAACCCATAAAACCCAACCATGTAGACCTCGAGGAGCAGCTGGAGATCGAGGCTATTCGCCAGCAGGAAGCAGAGTGCTTCGTGGAGTCAAATGAGGCAGAGTTCCAGCTTGAGAGTGCTCCTCTTAATGCTTGTGAAGAATTCCCCACTGTTCTGCGTGACTCTGTGATTGTTCCCCTACCCGACTGGCCTAGCAGCTCCCTGGAAGACAACGTCTCAACTAGTGAAGTAGGGTGAGTGAATGATATCCAAACAAGCACGTTATGTTCATGTATCTGTTTGATTCTACCTTAGAATATATCCATTTTAAAAGCCATACTTTGTATATGAGCGGTGAACCTTTAGGTCCAGAAAGGCCTTTTGTGCTAACCTAAACTATCCGGAGCACTTATCTATGCTTACAACTTGAACACTAAAATCTGGTCCATGAAATTGTATTAATTTATTCTTAGGGATGTAACGATAATGGCAATATTAGAATTGCCGCAATATCATTGTCGTTATGTTAAAAGCAACACATCTGTTAAAAAAGCAGGTCGTCTTCCATTTGTGCAGTTTAGCACCCTCTGGTGGTTAGTTTGTAAAAAACAGTTTGATTTTTATCAGGTATATTTTGAGTTTTGGTCACTTCGATCAGTGATTATCACTCCCATAAATATTGTAGTGATACATACAAATATTTTTCAACATCACCGTCTTATTTAGTTTACTTACTTTTCACCCGCTTCAATCAAACATAGCATTGTGAACTACATAAACCATGACACCTTGCGCCTCTGAGACCAAAGGAGCACATGACTTGTGATATGACATGACATGGCCAGGCCTAATTGTACTGTCATGTCGTGCCTTTATCTGTGACACTGCTGTTATTGTGTACAAAACAAAACGTGCTTTTCACGCACAAACAAAAAAATAAAATAAAAACGCAGCTGAAAGTGATTCACAATGACTTAAAAAAATTATCAAAAGTATTTTCATTGGTTACCGTTTAATGTCAAAGGATTTGACTGTTATTAATAATTTTTTTTGTATTATTATAGGTTAATTTTGTTCTTTCACTGTTACATAACGGGACAACCCGACACGATGTATTCAACAAATGAGTCAAGAACAAAGGCTTTGAGTTGAAAACTGGTTTATATTTCAAAGTTTATAGTTTGAGTCATCAAATGCAGTGTGACGGTTAGAACACCAGGAGGCGCTATCGCCCAGACGTTGGTAGGGAAGAAGCAACAATCAGGTGGAGCTTGTGCTACTTGCAAGTTGCGAGTCTCTTCTCGTCTTCAGTCGAGCGTGCGAGCTCGGCGTCACCTGTCTCTTGCTTCTTCTTGGCTGTCGTCGTCAATTCTTAAAGGAAACGGACACTTTTACTTCCAGTCTCCCTCAGACTCAAAGGCCCAAAGACGTTTTCCAAGGTAAGAAATATGTTGAATGGATTTTCAAGCCCTTGTTTTCATATGAATAATGAGTTGTGTGAAAAATGGATGGCGAGTGTGTTTTGTCGTATACATTTTTTTTTTGGTGGGGTGGACTTTTATTTAGTTTTACAACAGAAAAACACTAAAAAGTCGATGATGTTTTTATTGGGGGATACAGTATTTAAAGAAGCAAGTAGACTTGAAGTTGTCTGGCTGATGTGTATGATGCTACGGTAGAAACATTGGTCACACCTGTTGCACAACGCTAATTGACTTCATTGGAAAGGTTGCACTTTTTCATGTATCCATTCTTAACTTAATCTTTCAAATTAATCTCTTATGCAATACTGCATGTCCTTAACATTTTTTTTAATGATCTAAAGAGGCCCCTCTTGTGAATGTCCAGTGTGCAGCAGCAGACCGCATGCCTACTGGCTCATATTGAAGCCAAGTGGTATCTTAGAATAAATGATGAGCTCATTTGAGGGCGGTAATATTTCCCTGCCCGCATGCTTGTCAATCTTTGCCAAAGGTTTTACAACCAAAATCAGTTTTTTCTTCACTAAAGTGTTTTTGTTATCTTGTTTGTCTTAAAACAAATGTGAAAATATAGTTTTAAATGGCTGTGCTGGTGTTTTTGTATGGTCAATCAATACCAAGTTACCATCTGAGAATGTCGGCGCAGATGCTTTGGCTTTTTGCTAAGGGGTGATGTGTCCTATCTATATTAATGGCTCCTGAGGTATAATCTCATCTGTAATGTGGAGTGCCGACACGGTGACTTTTGTCCTTGGGAGCACTCTTTCCTCGCTGCAGTTCGACGTTTGATTACAGTATAACTTTTGGCATCTGTCAAACTTTTCAGGTCACGTTGAGGTTCAGTGGCCAAGTTTATGATTTGTCTTAAATGGAGTGAATGCTCTAAAGGTTTGAATCCCGAACAGGCTCGTATAGAAAGTTGATGGCTGGATACCTTGATTATCCATCCATTTCCTATACTGGCTATTCTCTATAAAGTCACAGGTGAGCCTGGAGCTTATCTCAGCTGACTTATGGCGAGAAGCGGGATACACCCGTGAATGGTTGCCAGCAAGTTGCAGTGCACATGTAGTCAAACAACCACCCCGACTCCAATTAAGACCAAAGGACACTTGAGTCTTCGCTGCATGCAAGTTTCTGGAAAGTGGGAGGAAGTCCAAGTTCCTGGAGAAAACGCAAAAAACATGCATGCAAACTCTACACGAGAAGGCCAGAGCCTGGATTCAAACCCTCAAACTCTATGGCAGATATGCTAACCACTATATCACCATGTTGAAATGAAGGCATTACAATGATGTGATCGGATTGTACTGATGAAATCTATGTGTGGTTAAATAGCGATTATAAAGATGCACATATGAAAGCGATTGGGCAAATGCAGAGAGAAAGATGACAGGATCTAGCTGGTTTAGTTCTATTTTTGAGGTCATGTTGGCCGGAGATGCCAGAGCGCAATGAGCAGATTGTATTGTTAACTTTGTTGTTGTCAGTCACAGAGGACGAAAAGGATAGTGTACTCTTAGCCGTGCCATGCTAACGTTGTGTGTTAGCATGCATGCATGGGTGTGTGAGTCACCAGTTGTGTGCCTGCACCTGCCAGCTGATGTCCAAATTCCTCGACCAATATAGCTGTGCCCACTTAATCTCTTTCTCCCTCGCACACAGTTTGCAAGGCCTCAAATCGGCCAGCATGAAGCCTGGAAATGGTTGAATTCTCATCCCAGAAGAACTGCCCTTTGACGCTGAAATCAATGTTAAAATATATGGTGATCATCGGCGTGGGACCTTTTGCTTCCTTATTAGGTTCTTATGTTATAAAAACATGTTTACCAATGAAGATCAATTGCAGTCACCTTAAAATATTGTGTGACTGCTGAGATGCTGACACCGAGCCTAAATGCAAACAATCAATCACAAGGACCAACATTAATTCATCACGTGTTTTTGTGATGTGGGAGGAAGCCAGAGTTACCCACAAAAAAAAAAAAACACCAGTCGGGAGGACATGAGCTGAAATTTCAACCTGGGACTTCTCAACTGTGAGGCATGCATGCTAGCCACTATACGTCCATGCTGCCCGTCAAATAACGAGTGCAAATTCGCTATACGTATGTTCTATATCTGTTGCTCTAATAAAGTTTAATGCGATGAGGTCCTTCAGTTTGCGGGGTTTTAGAATCTGTTAAATTTGCCGGAGTTAAAGAGAATCATAAAACATTTATTTACTTACTTACTTACTGTAATGCCAATGGTTTAAGGAATAATTTAATTATTTATTTATTTGCACTATATTTTTGGGGGACTCAAAGTTGCTCTGTAGTATACAGGAAGCTGCACAAGTCAACAAATGCACCATGAAGAATGAAAGAAAAAGTCTTATCTGGAGTATAAGTCTCCTTAAGAAAAAATAAATCATACAAAGAACAGTTGAGCCCGGACTGGGGGACCAAAATCCCCGTTCCCTAAACATGTTGATGGCAGCAAACGAGTTCCAGTTGGATTTGAAACTTCCGTTTCTTACTACGCAATTTTTTTCTTTTAGTTTAAAATGGCTTCTCTCGAATCATGTGTTGCATTGTGGCCAAGGGAAGAATTCTGGTCATTTATTGCACCTTTTGGTAATTTCTTGTTGTGGTGGAAGCCGCATGCTAACGGAAGTAAATTGTTAGTGCACCAAAAGTGTTTGCCAACGATCCAAAGAAAGTAGAAGTAGAAATGGAAGAAGCATAATTTTGCTGAAAATGTCAAATGAATTCCCGATTGCACAATTCACTCACCAGAACATGTTTAACTCTGCTGCCACTCAATAGCAAGTATGTTCAGGTTTGTGTATCTCGCTGGTCTATGTGAGGTTACAATTGATCATCCTTTAATTGACTGGTGATCAGCCGAGCATGTACCTCACGTGTACTCAAGGTTGTAGGCCCAAAGTTCTCCTTGACCCAGAACAGGACAATCTGTAAAGAAAATTGATCAATATGTCAAAGTGTGAGTTTAAAAAAAAGTTTAGATTCGGATGTTGGATCAGAAGGAATCGCAAATACAAAAATGACCACTGATGACGTGATGTCATGAGTTGTACTTGAACAAATACACAAATAAACAATTGTTAGTCAATTTCATACTCAGAGATGTCATATCCAGGTCCAGAGAGTAAAAACCCTGCCACAGTTTGGCTTTAGCCCCTTGTGCTAGCTAGCTAGCTCCCCTAGCAGGCAAATGAACAACCGGGAAGCTAGTCAAGGAGCTCGCTAGCTAGCACCTGGGACTAAAGCCAAACTGTGGCAGGGTTTTTCCTTTTCTACTTGGATTTGTTATTTTTTTCCTTTCGGACGTAATCTTACAGGTTACAACATTGACATCCGAAAGAAGGGCTGACTGGTAGAAGCCATGGCTTAATAGTAACCCGTCCCCATTGATTCTTACTATATGCATCCGTCATATACATTGATTATGATAGTCATTGATTCATATCGTTATCAATCCCAACAGATGCGTCCTTCCTCATTTGCCACCTCTGTTTCTGCATGTAGATATAAACCAAGAGGTGATCATGGAATTCGTAGATATTTACGTTGTGGCTTGTTTGACCCAGGTTCCAAGAGCCCCTGCTAGTGAACCACTCTTCTGAAGATTACTTCAACCACAGTCGGGAGCAGTTTTCTCCGAGCTCAGAGGTCCATCAGTCACCAGAGGTCACAGTCTCTTCACCCAGCCCTCACCCTCCATCTTCACCTCAACCTCCTGCGCAAGTCAACGAAAAAGCCCCAACACCCAAACTCTTCACTCCAAGCAAGCTGACTTTCAATGTAAGAAGTGATTTCAGACTCTATTAACTGCCAATGTTGAGCTTGATTTGTTTTTTTTCCTTCTCTTTGTCCAGTCCTCCCCGTCAGGAGGCAACACTATGAACCTGTCCGACCTGCCCACTTTTAAGCCCGGTGCCTTCCCACCCAGTGCCTTCAACTATGCGCGGCCAAGACACTTTATTCAGTCGCAGTCAACCTTCCAGGCGCCCAGCTATGAAAGTGTGATGAGGGAGGCTCAGGAGAACCAGAATAATTGCCAGCACAACTCCAAGCATAGTTCGAGTGTCGCTGAAGTTGAAAGTCAAACGAAAATGATGTCTTCACACAGCCAATCAGTGTCTCCGACTCAGTCACAGTTTCAGTCACTGAGCCTCTCTCAGAATCAGACGCAACCTAATGGGACAGGCAAGTCGTCTCCATCCTCATCCAGTCTCAGCTCCCCCATTTCCACGTCCTCTGCCGCTCCTCTTCACTCCTTTGTCGCCCCTTCTTCCTCATCCTCGCGCGTGACCATGCGCTCCAGCATCACCCTCACCCCTCGCACCCCAAGTGCCATTGGGCTGGGCAGCGCCACTCTGCCAGCCAATCAGGGCGCCATGTCGGCTCCCGCCGCCTACCTCTGCTCCGTGTTGCCTTCCCAGTCGGCCTTCTCCGCGTACTCCAAACTGTCCCCCAGCTCCACCCCCCGTTCCTCCACCTCCCCGCTGACCCCTTCGAGCCCTCACCTCCCCATAAAAGAGACCGCTCCTTCCTTCGCCGCTCCTCCGTTTTCCCCTTCCTTCCCTCACTCCAACCTGTCTCCCACCACCACCTCGCTGCCTCTGCCCAACACACCTGTTAGTCATAACAGAGAGCCGCCTGCTGTGGTGTCCATGCCCGCCAATAACAAGGGGACGCCGAGCACGTGAGTCCACATCAGTTTTGCATCGTTACGCACAGACATTAGGCAACGCTTGTCGAACCTGCTCGATTTTCACATTCATCGGTAGTAAGCCAATGCACATGCTGCAGGATATTGCAAAATAAAATATTCTATAAATTATATATTTTTTTCACTTGGTGTAGAATACTGTGGTACAAGTATTGCAGTACATGATTTCTTATTATCATGATCGTTGTTTCTAGTTCAAACTGGTTGTCCGTTTTTGGGGAATCCCAGTGTATAGTTTCAGTATTTTTGTATTTTTCTTTGGATTTTTATGTAAAGCATTTTTACATTTTACATTAAGGAACCATTATCATTTACATTGTTTATCATGCCGGTGTAGATTATTATTTTTCTTTCTGGGAAAATATATTCACATTTGAAACAAATTGGAAATCAACCACCTGAAGCAAATTAGGTTTGACTATCAAAGGTCCACTGAATTTTAATGATCTTCTGCAGCTGGTTGAAAAAGCATTCTATTTAGGAGCTGATTTTTTTTGTGCCTTAGTCATTTGGGTACTGCCAAATCATAAGGTCTAGTATTCCTCTATTGCTTCAAGACTGAGCAATTACATCATATAATGTACAATACATTGCACACAAAAAGTTAGGGATATTTGGCTTTCAGGTGAAATTTCAAGACCAGCCTAAAATGCATTCAAACCTTACCAGGTGAACTTAATGTGACCTTCCCTAAGCCTTTTTAGTACTTTTCGCACAAGTTGCTGTTCTCTAACGAGGAGCTTAATGGCAAAATTCACAAACAACAAAGCTCCAGCTGATGGAGGTGGCATCATCAGGGAACGGCTGTTGGAGACTGGTGCACCTCAAATGAAATGGCCTGCACTTTCTCCAGACCTGAATGCTATTGAAAAGCTGTGGGAGGCTGGAAACTGTGCACCCCAGAACCTCAATGAGCTGAGGGATACCTACAATGAGTCGACTGGTGAACGAGATGAGACGTTGTCAAGCTGTAACTGATGCTCAATGCCACATGATGAGTTATTGAGATGTGGAAATGCTGTTGTTATGGTGTACCCACCATTTTTGTTAACTTTTATTTCAATGAATTGCTTGATGAGGAAATCACCAGTGCATCCTTCTCCTTAAGTGTTACTTTTGACATTTTGCATAAATTTCACCAGAAAGCCAAACTTTTTGTGAGTAGTGTATATTAGAGCTAGTCAAAATTAATCGACAACAGTTTTAATGATCGAGTAATCGGTCAGAGACATTTTTTTAAATTCAAAATTGTCCAAATCCTCTGATTTTAGCATATCAACAGTAATTGTTCACTGATTTCTGTCGTCCTTCATGAAAGAAGTCTGATTGTCTTCTGTGTTTGATTAAGATGAGACATTAGCAAACGTCTGTTTTTACTTAAACACCAATCACTGGTCAACAAACAGGAATCTGGGGAAAATGCTTTTGTAATACACTTTAATGTAAAATGAAGCTTGGTCGATTAATGGATTGAATAATCAATATATTAATCAATTCTAAAACGATTTGATAGTGACAGTACAGTGTATCAAAGTTTTATCAAACAAATTCCACATCAAGCACAATGTCTTCTTCTTCACAGACTTGTAATTCTTTTGTCTATCGCAGTCTTCCCAAGCCTGTTGTCAAGAAGGCTGTAGCTTCTCGACCCTCGTCCTCTCGCTCCACAGATGAAGAAATCCAGGGTTCCAAAGATGCGCTCATCCAGGATCTGGAGAAGAAGTTGCGTTCAAAAGAAGTGAGGAGAAGAAACAGCCAGGTATGTCTTTTTATTTTATTTTAAGAAAACACATTTGTATCAACATACTGATTAACGGGCCTTCCCCCGCTGGGCCTGGGGTTCGGGGGTGTCGGCCGCCCTCCGGTGCCCCCATCTCCCCCTTCTGCCCCCGGTGTTCCGTCCTTCCACACGGCGGGGGGTGGGGTGGGCGCGGCTGCCCTCTCCGCTCCGCTGTCCGGCCCCTCTTCGGCGCCGGTGCCTGGGTGCGGGTGGTCCCCGGGGGCTGGGGGTCGGGGGTTGGGGGGCTGCCGGTTGGATGGGGTGGGGTCGGGGGGGGGGCGGCTTTGTTGGGGGGGGGGCGGTGGTGGGGGTTGCGGGGTGGGGGGGGTGCTGGGGGTGGGGGGTGTCTGGGGGATTGGGGGCATGGGGGCGGTTGGGGCTGGGTTGGGGTGGGTGGCGGGGGTGGATGGGGGGCGGGGGGTTGTGGGGGGGGGGGGGTTGGGGGCCGGTGGGGTGCCTGGTGGGCCTGCAGTGCCCCGTCCTGCTGCGTTGGGCCGGGGGCGCGGGCCGTGTTGGGGCGGGGGGCGCTCCTGCTCCTGGGTTTGCTCTCCGGCCGGTGGCCCTGGTGGGGCCCGGGGGTCGTCCTTTGGCGCTGCCGCGGCCTGGGGGGCCCTGAGGTGTTGCGCTTGCTCTGTTCCGGCGGGGGTCGACGGCTCCCCTCTTTGGTGGAGATTTTCATGCATGCCAGATCCACCACACCAGCATCTACCGAAACTCAGACACAATCTGTTTCCTCCTCAGGTTATTGAATCGGTGGAGGCTGGTGTCTCGGATCTCACGCGGCTTCGTCTGTCCTTCCTTCCTTTTCTCGGTCTCTCCGTTGGTCTCTTGAGGCCTCCCTGATTTTATGTTTTTTGGATTTGTTGGGGTCTGGATGTTTCTTGGGCTGGGGAGGAGTTCTGGTGGGGGGTGTCTGGTCGGTGCTAGATTTCACCTTCCTTGGTTTTCTTCGGTCCCCTCGGGTCTCCTGGTGTTCGATTTAGGTGAACGGTATTTTTTTTTTCTAATAGGTTTTCTGGTGAGCTAACAAATACACGCACGCACGCACGCACATACACATACTCACCCACACACACAAAAAAAAAAAAAAAAATGTATGTATGTATATATGTATATATGTATGTATATATGTGTATATATATATATATATATATATATATATATTTAAAAGAAAAAAAAAAAAGAAAAAAAAAAAGAGCAATGATGATGACATTTCCGAATGAACAATACTGAGCTCTTAAAAAAAAAAAAAAAAAAAAAACATACTGATTAACGTACATTGTTTTTGGACAGAAACTTTCTTATGAGGAGCGCATGGCTCGAAGGCTGCTGGGTCCAGACAACGCCATGTTTGACCAAGACAGTCTTTCAGACTCACAACTTGACCAGGTGCTCGTAACTTTTCTTAAAACGCTTGGATTGTACGGTGCCGTGCAGCAGTTAGCATATGTATGCTAGGGCTGGAAAATAAATGGAAAAAATAATTAGCAAGATTGTTTTTTGTTTTTGGTGATATTGGAATCATCATTAACTCATTTGCTCCCAAGAATGTATAAAAACATTTTATCTTAAATATTGCCATAGTTCCAAAAACATATTTTTTATACATTTCTTATATTTGTTTTTTTTTTAAGATAGAGCATACAGAAGGCTTTGATGCAGCCTCTGAACTGAAGCGAATGGTTAAAGCAATGGTAATTAGAAAAACGGCCAGCAGGTAGCAGAGTATAAGAGATCAACCAGGATTGTTGCAACAAGCTCTTTCCCCACTGTTTTCAACAGATTTGTGAATATTGCTGAAACGTAGCTATATTCTAATAATTGCTGCAAAATGGAAACAGATACAAATATACTTTTTTTTTCCTGATGAAAGAAGAGACTAATCTTTCTTTTGGTAGGTTCCATGTTTTTATAGCAATAGAACACAATATTCTGTGGGCCTTGTGCAGAAAGTGCAAACAAATCTGTGACTTTACCATTTCAACATAATATTCAACTTTTAATTGCATTAAACATATGTTAATAGTTTTTTGTCTATTATGTTTATATGATCATGAAAAGCCAAAATCAAAATCAAGATTAAATTGATTAATTACCCAACCCTAGTGTATGCTGAATTCAAATCCCCATCAGCTTTCATTGTGCTACAGTAATGTCTTATTGATGAGTGGGTTTTGGTTTCTCTGCAGGCCATTTTGGACCACTTTCTGAGAATAGAACCTTGTCATTGGCGACCACGAGACTTTAGTCTGACAATATTACTGCCTCAGTATGTTTTAGTTCACTTATGATGTTCAAAACTGGCACTTAACTTGGGGCTGTTTTGTTCTATTACAGCCAGATTCACCAGAAGGAAGACACACTGGCGGGCTCTGGTAAATATGTTGTAAATGAAGTACTTGTTGGAGAAGATGCATGCATGCGATGGCATAATGCATTCAAATTCAGTTGTGTATGACAATGGTGCAAGTTAATTCAAAACAATCTATTTTAAATATTACCAGAGTACCAAAGACGTATTTATCTGTTGTTGTTGTTTTTTTTATGTTAGAGCATACAGAAGGCTTTGATGCAGCCTCAGAACTGTAGAGAACGGTTGAAGCAATGGTAATTATTACAAAAACGGCCAGCAGCTGGCAGTAGAGTATCGGAGATCAACCAGGGCCATGTTGAAATAAAATCTCTCTTACTCACATTTCCAAATTGATTTGTGAATAATGATGAAACTTGGCTATATTCTCATGCTAATTGCTGCAAAATGGAAACTGATAGAAATAAACTTTCTTTCCTGATTAAAGAAGATACTCTAATCTTTCTTTTGGTAGGTTCCATGTTTTTGTAGCAATAGAACACAATATTCTGTGGGCCTTGCAAAATCTATCAAAATCCAGTAAAACAGCCGGGAGCGAAGAGGGTTGCTTCAGTGAAAATGACTGGGAGTGAATGAGTTGAGTTGGGTAAGAGGGGTTTGCGCTAAAATTGCGCTGGTTATTGTTGCCAATAATCTTTTAGGGTTAAACCTTAGTTTGGATGAATGCGAATGGAATGGCTGACTGAAGCTAAAGTAAAGGTCAGCCATGTGATCATGAATGAATTTCTTGGATTTCTTTTAAGGTACAAAATAAAACATTGTTGAATGCCACACGGGGCTGTTAAATTTGCCAAGCAGGGTCAGCTGGCTGGATCATCTGATGTGGCGTGTTTATTAACACGTGAACTCACAACTTTTTTTCCAACTAAAACTCGTTGCTCTTTAAATCTCGTAAGTCACAAATAAGGTCAAGACCAAGAGTGCATGTGTGTGTTTGTCGTAGACAAATCAAATCTACTCCCTGGATGTTGAATGACAAAAGTTTGTAAATCAATGTTTACAGGGGGAAGCACCACTGCGGGACAGATGAGCGGGGAAACGAGGGCTCAGCTATCCAGGAGAAATGTTACGCCCCTCGCTTCCTGCAGATCCCTCAAGACCTCACTGTGGAGGAGGGCCGCTTCTGTAGAATTGACTTCAAGGTGAATCACGCAAACACGCATTCGAGGTCTTACTTTTCGCAAACGCTCAATAAAACTTTTTTTTATTTTTATTTTTATTTTTTTTAAGTAGCAGATGATATACCAGTAAAAATATATTTGCTCACATTCAGGTTGGAGGACTCCCTACACCAGATGTGTGCTGGTACCTGGACGGCAAAGCGATACGTCCCGACGACTACCACAAGATGTTGGTGTGCGAGAAAGGGCTGCACTCGTTCATCATCGAGATTGTCACCGTGCACCATGCTGGCGTGTACGAGTGTGTGGCCAGGAACCGCGCAGGAGAAAGCAGATTTACCTTGAGGCTTGACGTCATAGGTAAAATGTCTTTACATTCTTTTGTACACATGGAAAAAGTCGATATTCATATTGTGGCATTCCTTTTTATCTGTCATTGCCTTGGAAGTTTTCTACTCGCTGAATTTGTTGTCACTGCATAATACAATGTTAGAAAATTCAGAGGAACTTTATTTAGAGCAGCTGAACACATTTTGACAGTCATGCTGTGTTCTCTAAAAAGGTTTCATATGACTTAGTTATTAAAGCTGCTAATTAGGGCTTTTCGATACCAGTACGAGTACTCCATCTTTGAGTAGTCACTGAGACAGATACCAAGTACAGATACCACTAACTTTTGATGCATAAAATCCCAAAACAAAGAAACTAGCATATAACTATAATATGGAACCGTATTGCACTCACTTGAAAAAACAAACAAACAGTTTTTCTGACTTTTTGGGGGGGGAGCTTTGTTTTGTGGTGTTTTTTTTTCTTTTTCTAAATATTTTTTTCTGTTTTACTAAATATTTAGTTTCTGTCATGAAACAAATTCTGAAAAATGGGGGGGGGGTGGGGTGATATTAAGAAAACAGGAGGACTAATTACTCAGAAAAAAATATTCGGGAATTACTTTTTCTGAGTAATATTTTTCTCCTGTTATTTTTTAATAATTCCCGCCACCCCACCACTCCCCATTTTTCGGAATGTATTTTTCATGACAGAAAAAAAATATTCAGAAGAGAAGAAAAAAAATACTCAAAATAACAAAGCTCCCCTAATTTTTGTTCAATTCAAGTAAATGCAATACGCTTCCGTACAATAAAGACTTAAAATGGGCAGTATCGCGAGCACCGATCCCTTGAAATAATAATAATTACCGATACTTGGTATTGGTACTCGCCCATCCCTTCTGCTATTGTCTGACATCTTAGCTTGACTGCTGTGTAGTAAGGTCGTGATCTCAGTTGTGCCGATCGTTTTCCTTCTGTGCAGCCCAGGAGGCTCTCCGCCCTCCCACCTTTGTTCAAAAGATGTCAAACTTCAGAGCTGTGGAAGGCGACACCGTGAGGTTAGAATGCAAGGTGGACGCGTCACCACCTCCTCAACTCTTCTGGAAGAAAGATAAAGAAATGCTGCGCATTGATCCAAGCAGAATGAGGTGAGCTAGTGACCTCCACATCAAACCACATGCAAACTGTCTTACAGTAAGTTTGTCAGAATCACATTTATTGGCCGAGTAAGTAAAAACACACACGAAATGTGTCTTCACCGTCACAACCGATCCGAGAAGCACGAAAAATAACAAATGAGCAACAGAGGGAGACAGAACGAGAAGCCTGGCGGTTGGCTAGTTAGCGCCCTGACTATCTGTTTAATATTGACTTTGTCTTGTGCGTTTGTGCAGCCTGTACCAAGACGGCTCGGGCAGGCAGTGCTTGTTGATCGAGAGGGTGACCAAGTCGGATGCCGGGTGGTACACGCTCTCTGCTATCAATGAAGCCGGCATGTCCACATGCAACGCCAGATTGGACATAAGCTGTAAGTCTCTCTGCTCTCCTCTCTAGTTACCAGAGAAGCCCAAAACGGCAGATGGACGATGTCCTGCGCTTAACGGCAGACTGAACTCAATTCTCAGGCCTCAAACAAATGCGCCGTTACACCATTAAAAAGAAACCTGACGAGCACATGAGCTGTGGCTCCCGTTCACAAAATGGTACGCAAGTGTAAACGTTACCTCGACCCGCTGGAGATAGATGGCTCACTGGAGCAAAGTACAAGGGAGCTATTAGGTTTCTACTCGATCACGTAACACGCCATCTGCTCTGTGAAGTGGTTGATAGCTTACAGAGAAAGTGACCTGCCTTTTGTTCTGCATGTGCTCGTGTCATTTGATACAAATTCTAAACCTTTTCCATTGATAAATGACAGTTAGACCCATTTTGGAATTCAAATGTTATTGTTTGTTTGTTCGTTTATTTATTTATATATTTGTTTGTTTATTTATTTGTAGACCCATTTCAGGATTAAAATATTTATTTATTTACTTGTAGACCCATTTTGGGATTCAAATATTTATTGATTTCCATCATGGTAATCATACTGGTCTCTCGCAGTTAATGAGTATGTGAAATACTGAAGTGATTCACTTTTTCCATGTGTAGTTATGTCACTGACTTTGGTGTGTAACTAAATTTAAGTAAATAAGTCAAAGATGACGTAGACAGAATGTTTAATATTTCAAGATTTCACTGACCTTTGTATGTCAGGAGCCATATTGTGTGCTTACTGTACATATAAGTGATAGTTGAGGCACCGAGCCTGTGCTGCTCCATGTTGTGGAGAGGAAGAGTTATTTTCAGGCACCTGGCATGAAGGGAATGTTATATAAACGCCTTCCACGAGGTCCCCCACCTCGATTGGTTACACTTGAATTCCTTTAATCGCATTTTCAAACAAAGAGGCTCAGAAATTCTTCATCGCGTAACTTTAATGTGAAGAAGTCTTTAATCTTTCCTTTTAATGACTTTGCCAGGCCGAGCAATCCCACCCATGAAAACGGCGCCCCCTGGCTCCAAGGCGTTGAAATTGCTGTCATCTCTGAGCCACGTGCCGGCTGTGACAGCAGAGTCCCCCTCCAAGCACACCGCCCCCTTGTATGAGAGCGAGGAGCTGTAGATCCTTTCAAAACACACGCACACACGCACGCACGCACACACCTCAGAACTATCAACGCACTGATGCAGTATTTTAGAATTTTGTGTTACTGGAGCTCAAGTTTAGCATACATGCGCGCTAGTCCTAGACTGTCTAATAAAAGTTAACCTTCTTCAGTCTTTATTTCCCATAACTGCATTTACTGTTTCGGGCTGCAGAGCTCATATTGGAATCAAGCCTGTAAGCCTCGCTTTAGCCGTCATGGCGTCTCTCAGCAAAATGGTGCGTCGAGGTCACTTACTGTTATGTGTATTAATAGTTGTGTAGTGACAGTTTACCCGGAAACAGTTCCTCATAAGTCCGCATCAGTCAGAATGTCAACATTGGCCACACTCACTACAGTAGCTCGCCACAATTCAACATTTGCGAAATACAGTACAACGCTGCACTTTAGTCCTCCTGCCAGTCTATTATGTTGAGTCACTGGACGTGGAAATGATATTTGTTGCATTTTGTCTTGTGACTGACTCAACTTTGTGTCACAACCACCACCATTCAGCATACACTATTGTTTGTTGTTTGCTAATATGGAGTGTATGTGAATAACAATATTTATTTATATGTTGCCTCTCTTGCCCTGCAATCCAACATGTGATATTCATTCTCAACGACTTTATTGAATTAACATATTCAGACCCCCTCCTCCCCCAATTTTGAACTCAAAATGCCATAGGCCTGGTTTAACAAAATGTAAATGAATTTCCAGTTACAAAATGAAATGTCTCTATAATAACACCCAATTTGAATCTGTTCTATATTTGGACTGCAGTCAGTAGAACAATCAGTGTTTCTACTCCCAATGTACCAATAAGCTTGTGGTTTGCTCAAGCACCAAAATGGAGCCTCTTAACAAAATGTTGAGCTGCAGGTACGAGTGTTTTCTCTTGAAACTGTTTGTCGTGTCAATTGGTTAGCATATCAATGGATGAATGCGGAATAAAGTCAAATATCAAGTAAGCTTTGCCTCCTGTCTTGTCAACTGTATGTTATGGTGGTTTGATCAGGAAGTAATTGACAAGGTGGCGGTGGCCGAGGAGAGGATTTAGAGATTGGATGTGTTTTATTAAAAAATAAAATAAAACTGCTGCAAAAATATCAAAAGCACAAGAACCAGACAGAAAAAAAAAGCTTAATCACTTTACAAACATTGGATCAATGACTCACTAAACTACAGCACACCTGCTGTGCTGACATATACAGTACTGTATTTGTGTATTATACAGTGACATGCTCACTTTTACAATGTAGATTACAATAACAAATGGAAATTGATGTCAAGCCAATGAGAACAGGAAGGCACAACATGTTTCCTTAGGAGGTGGAGATTGTAAATGAGAAATCTTAAACTAACTGAATGGTGATTTAAAACTCATTTTGTGCATGATTCTAGAAGGGCCTATCAAGCAAAATCAACCTTTTTCAGCTTTTAATCGTAATGCCAATTCCCCACCCAAAAAGTGGCGTTTTCCTCCATTCACCCATCTCTGAGGCAGATGTCGTAAAAGGGCGAACAGCCGCACAGAAAGGGGCGGGGTTTTAGCGAGCCAGGCCTCTTACTTCGGGGTTAGAGAAATAATCACCAATTTTAGTGTGCCAAAGGGGAAGCTTAAAATAGCATGATATGGGCCCTTTTGAACTAGATCAACATTTTTATCAGCAGCTGCAGATTATTAAAGTTGTGTAATGATACACACCTTCCCAAAAAATAAAAAATAAAGTAGCATTGCAGGTGACTGCCTCTAAATATGAAAACAATATCACAAAATGGACATTTAAAAACTACTATGAGTAAATGATATATGTTCTTGTGAATATATATATAAAACATTGACACTGAATATTTTTAAATATCCAGATGTTTTGTGTGCCCATCATAATAACAATAAAAAAAAGACAGAAGGCTAACAGCTAGTTGGAAATTGCTCAAGTCCTTCCAGCAGATCAAATTTCCACATCGCTTTCTTTATCATTGTCATGGTCACCATCGTAGAACTCGTTAGCTGCTTCTGGCCTGTGGAGAGGTGACACCAGGAATTAGACTTTAAACTACGCATTTAATGAACATTCTCTCAAGTCGACTCATCAACGTCGTAGTCAAAGTATGTTCTGAACCTTGTGTAATTTTCATCGCCTCCTCTCTCATCGGGGTCAGGCTCATCGGTGCGTTCGTAGCTCAGCATGTCCGAGGGGACGTCGTGGATCTGGACGCTGGGGGCGTGGTTCAGCATCTTCAAGTTCTCAAACACCGTCTGACGGATCTGCTCCAAATACTGCACTTGCCAACACATTTAAGGGAATGTAGTGACATGGTTGTTAAACAACAGCCGAGTTGGATTTTCACCTGTCGGGAGTTCTGGTTTTCTATCCTGGTGCTGACGTCAGGATGCAGCGTGAAGTCTGGAGCAAAGTACTCGAAGTACTCTGGGGAAAAAAATAAAGAAATGTTTGACATGATGTTGACATACGAGTATGGCTACATGGGTTGTCCACTAGATGGCACCACACAGTCCTAAAAAAAAAAAAAAAAAAAAACTCAACATGTCATTTGGATGCAGTAACTCACCACTGTAAGGCAGCTCATCGCTGATAGATTCGTCCAATAATAGAGATGTCTCAAAGGTCCTACAATGCAAAAAAAGGAGAGTTGAAAAGATCGGAAATGGATTCAAGAATTATGTCATCTTTCATATGCCACATGGCTCAAACTTACCAGCATCGAGCTACGTTCCTTACGGTGTATCCGCCTCCTCCCAGGACCAAAAGGGGAATTTTGAAGCTCTTCACAAACTCAACACACTCGCTGCACCAGACGGAAAAAAACAAACACTTCAACTTACAAGAAATCGGAATACGAAGATACGCAATAACTAACACAAACCCGTGTCCTCGTATGCTGAGGTTAAAGCAGCCCAGCCTATCGCAGCCCAGGGAGTCCGCTCCACACTGAAACATTTCAAACCAAAATCAAAACCTTTACATGATGAGTTTAAGGGCTACGTGTTTGCCTTACCTGCAGGACAATGCAAGTGGGCTGATAGAAATCCACCACTTGCTTAATAACTGGCTGGAAAAGGTGCCTGTAGCCTAGCGCACACGCAAATAGACATTCGCACAAAGGGTGGAAATGTAAAACGGTCTGATTGATTGATGCAAGGGGGCGGGGCCTAACTCACTCTGGTCATCAATGCCGTCCCTGAGAGGAACATTGAGGCAGTAGTAGCGGCCGCTCTCAGCTCCGACCTCATACATGTCACCTTGGACAACACACATACGACATTATTACACGCTTGCGGAGGAACAAGCACAAAACTTTATTTCAAGTATTAAAATTATTTATTTCAAGTGAAATTACTTCTTTTTTTTCCCGGTTGACTCACAGAAACGTGAAAGAAACATGGAGCTCACCTGTACCAGGGAAAAAATAATTCCCATATTTGTGGAAGGACACGGTCATGACGCGATCAGTGAGGTAGAAGGCTTCTTGCACGCCGTCGCCGTGGTGAATGTCGATGTCGATGTACAGGACCCTCGGGTGGTACCTGTAACAACGCACACGGGTGTATGTAGAGTGACATACATCAGGGTTGTGTGTCGTCTTACTTGAGAAGCTCCAGTATACTGATGACGATGTCGTTGACGTAACAAAATCCCGATGCCTGCGAACACAACACAAACACCAATACATGACTAATACATAATAACAAGAAATCATGTGGTACGTAATTTTTATATTAATCACATAATATATTCGGACCTCAAACTTTTTGGCATGGTGTAATCCTCCGGCCCAGTTGATAGCTATGTCACAAATCTGGAAAATAACGTAGGACGGCCATCAATGAATACAATGATTAACTCATTCACTGCCATTGACAACTATAGACGTAAAAAATTCATCTGCACTATTTCTATTAGTTTAACTTTTTTTTTTCATTTCATTTTTTATGAAAACCTAGAAAAGAAATTGTATTGTACATTTATAACAAATATACAATTTTTGATTAATCGTGAGTCAACTATTGAAGTCATGCGATTAATTACGATTAAAAAATGTAATCGTCTAACGCCTCTCATTTTTAATAATATAATAATTTTTAAATTAGGGGCGTCGGGCGATAATTTTTTTAAAATTGTAATTAATCACATGACTTCACTAGTTAACTAACGATGAATCACAAATTGTCTATCTGTTCTGAATGTACAATAAAAAAAATTATCTAGGTTTTCATACTCTTGCTAGCAAAAGTGGAAAAAAAATGTTGAACTAAGAGAAATAGTTCAAATGAATGTTTGACGTCTATAGCCGTCAATGGCAGTGAATGAGTTAAAAACAACACTATGAGGTAGATAAGTGCTAATGAAGTAATGTCCATTTCTAAATGATATATATTTTTGAAATTGTGTGTGTTACCTTGTGATTGAGTTGAGTGGCGCCCTGCAACGACGCTCCCGTGTATCTGGAGCAGAACTCAAAAAGGCCTGGAAAGACAGGACTGAGACACACAAACGACACGACACCTCGGTCATTCAATAACTCCATTGCTCTCACAAGCAAGCTTAGTGAGAAGTGCTTATAGAAAGTGAATGGATGGACATAACCACTCACCAGTCATCTCCCACATTGAACGTGTTGAGGCTCTTGGTGAAGCCCTGCATGTTGTTGGGGCTGACCTTCTGCAGGAAGTCAATGTAGTCTTCGGAATGGAAGCGACACATGTCGTGCTGGGACGCTTTGTATGGCTTAAACACCTGTAAAACAAATAATAATAATCATATTATGATAGCTATAGCTTAATATTACGATAGAAATTACACTGGTAAGTTTGCATATAAATTGCATGCAGTTTACAGATAGCTTTCCCGTGCTAACCGCTATCTAGCCTTGGTGGCTTTAGGCAAAGTCAAAGCTGTCAACTATTCCGGGTGACGGTCTTTAATTCTCTGTCAACATTTTGGCACTCATCTGAGCACATATAAGGAGCTAAGAAGGGGAAAAAACTAGTAGCATTTCCATTACAAGCACAGCTTATCCTCCCACGGATAAACAAATGTCGATCACATGACCAAAAGCTAGAAGTGTCATATGTTGTGTCTTGTTAGTGTGTTGACCTCACCATCATTTTCTTATAGAGTCCATAGTGCAGCACCAGGCTGTGAGTCAGGGACAATCGGTGAGGCTTCATAGGATGACCAGCACCTTATAAGAGAAAAAATATTATAACATTTCAGTCATATTGTGTGTAAAATTCGTGATGATTAAAGCTTCAAGCTGGAGTCCAACGGGGTTTGGTTTGGGATGTGATTCAACTTTTGTAGTCAGGTGCTTATCGCGAAAAATTACTTAAATTGGCAGAAAAACTGTCAAAAATGAAGTATTATGCCGAATATTATATTAGAGCAAATAAGCGTCAGTTGGGAAACGCCAATGTCGGGTTTCACATATTTAAAAAAAAGCGCCTCATTAAATACTGGAGGGAAATTAAGAAAATATACACAAAAGCTAAAAAATGATGAACGATATGAATGAGCACCCATTGCATCCGTAGGCCCGTTCGCCTGCACGGCCATCGTTACTCACCGTAATGAAAGTTACCCACGTCAGGGTCATAGAAATACGACGTCCTGTTCGTCATTCTGAGAGATGTGCTGTTTTTCTAGATTTGTGGCCGCCTTAAGTGTTATAAAAACGGCATTTTGTCTTTCAGTTAGCATAGGTAGCCGCTGCCATGGTACAAACAGAATGGCACACGTCATCAGGCAGCGACAACCACGACAGAGAAGGGCGGGGCCGCAAAGAGAGGTTCCAAAGGAATAATAATAATAATAATAATAATAATAATAATAATAATAATAATAATAATACAAACCGTTTCTTACCGAAGCTAGCTCTGTACTAATGAAGAAGCATAGATATTTGTTTTATAACAGACTTTTAAAATTTGAAATACGTATTCAAAGCATGTACTTAGGTGAAAGTAAAAAGTACAGACTCTGAAATCAATGTACTTCAGGTCAACAGTTGAAGTTGTGAAGAGTGACTTGTGTGACTTCTGGCTTGTCAAGGGATCGCGTTACAGCTACACTAACACTAAGAGGTGCTATAGCCCCGCCAGAAATATATCCTCATAAAGACCCTCTGGCATTTTATTTGACTTTCTAAAATGCACAGTTATTTATAAATGATCTTGCTTCTCCAAATCTGTTACTGTCGTCGATTGTACTCTCCGGTACACGTTTGTTCATTATGCGGCTGTCGCTGTTTCTGCCCAAGTCCCCAACATTTCAATGAATGAAGTAAGATCTCAACCGTGGTTGTCTGTAAACTGCATCATCATCTGTAGAAGTTGAAAAAACTAACAAACCTATTTTATTTTTAACAACGTAGGTAGTAAATTAAAAATATCCATTTTCAAATGTAAGGAGTAGGAAAGAGAAAGAAAAAAGCTTAAGTAAAGTAATGGAAAAATCTACCAGTGCCAAGTATTTGTACTTTGGTATGTGGTCAGCTGATAACGGTTAGCTGCTCTATTTAAAAAAATAAAAAAATAAAATGAAAGTACAGTACATACAGTATGTACCACTCAGTATACAAACGGAAAATTGGATCGGAAAATAATGCAGTAATTGGCATTTTTACAGGGTGCAAAACGACGGCATAAAATCCAGTGTCCTCATATTGCTGATGCATTTTTTAAAATTTACTTTTAAAGGTAATACTCTAATATAAGTTTTAAAGAATACTCTGAAAGAAGACATTTATTTTCCTTTGGGCTTTTCCCTTCAGGGGTCGCCAGAGCGAATCAGTTGCCTCCATCTAACCCTGTCCTCTGCATCCTCTGCTCTCACACCAACTACCTTCATGTCCTCTTTAACTACATCCATAAACCTCCTCTTTGGTCTTCCTCTAGACCTCCTGCCTGGCATTTGGAAACTCAGCATCCTTCTGCCAATATACTGACTATCTCTCCTCTGTACATGTCCAAACCATCTCAGTCTGGCATCTCTGACTATCTCCAAAGCCTCTATCTAACATGTGCTTTCCCTCTGATGACTCATTCCTGATTCTATCCATTCTGGTCACTCCCTCAGCATCTTCATCTCTGCCACCTCCAGCTCTGCCTCCTGTCTTTTCCTCAGTGGCACCAGACCAAACAACATCGCTGGTCTCACCACAGTTTTCAAAACCTTTCCTTTCATTTGAGCTAAAACTCTTCTATCACACCTGACACTTTTCTCCACCCGTTCCAGCCTGCCTGCACACGCTTCTTCACTTATTTTCCACACTCTCTATTGCTCTGGACTGTTGACCCGAAATACTTCAACTCCTCCACCTTCTTGGTCTCTTCTCTCTGTAACCTCACTCTTTCATTTGGGTCCCTCCCATTCACACACAGGTACGTCTTGCTACAGCTACCCTTCATTCCCCTCCTTTCCAGGGCAAACCTCCACGCCTCTAGCTTCTCCTCCACCTAATCCCTGCTCTCACTACAGATCACAATGTCATCAGCAAACATCACATAGTCCATGGAGATTCCTGTCTATACTCATCTGTCATCATGTCCATTACCATAGCAAACAAGAAGGGGCTCAGAGCTGATCCCTGATGTAGTTCCTCTCCTGGATACCAAACTCGCCCATCACCTCCTCATCACCTCTGTTTCCTGCACCAACGTGTTCATTGAAGTCTGCACCAACGACAACTCTCTCACTTCGAGGGATGCTCTGCATCATTTGATCAAGGTCTAACCAAAAGTTTTCCTTCTCCTCCAGCTCACATCCTACCTGTGGCGCATACCCACTAAGAACATTGATCATCACACCTTCGATTCCTAGCTTCAGGCTCATCACTCTATCTGACACTCTATTTACCTCCAGGACGTTCCTAACAAAATCCTCCTTCAATATAACTCCTACTCATCATTTTTCTTCCTATCTGCACCATGGTAGAGGAAATTGAACCCTGCTCCTAAACTTCTAGCTTTGCTCCCTTTCCACCTGGTCTCCTGACTACTCTGAAAGAAGTGGTGCGCAGGTGCACCAGTTTCAAGTGTGTCATTGTGCATTTGCATTTATTTTGCATACTTAGGGGAGCGAAGCGGTCGATGGGACTGAAGTAGAGTTGTGTCAGTTGCGAAAACTTGAAAACAGAAACCGTTGTCGTGGGCCAAGTCAACATGCTAACTTCAATTGTGTTAAATATAAAATGTCATGTCTTTTTGTAAGACAGAAAATTCCATTGTTTTCATTATTGTAGTGTATCCAAAATGAGCACCAAAAAGCCTTGGGTGCTCTTTTCGCTGCTAATATAAATATTACTGTATCTTGCGGTTACGATTTTAACTCTTCTATACTGTAATATACTGTATCTAATTTCTATTGTAAACTATTGAACGATTCATTATAATAAAAACAAACACTGCAAAAGGCTTTTTTTAAAAGAATATTTAAGAATTAAGTTTTAAGAATTATACTAAGCTGGAAGTAAATGTGACTTTGCAATGAGTGCATTATGAGATAGTTATGATCAATTCTGTATTTACGATGAGATGTTAAAAAAGAAAATGGGTTGATTGGATTTCAATCAGATGAAAGTTTTGCAATAAGATGAGAGACGCAACAGAAACCGACTCTCCGCGCTCGGCTAACGAAGCATCCACTCTCTGCCGTCCCAGGACGCACCTGCAGGCCCTTTTCCCCTCGTCTTTGGCTCCATGCAAATCAAGTTTCACTTCTGTCAAATCACGCTGATCTCACTCTGACTCTGGAAGCCCCTGGCCCGTCATTGCAGCCACAAGTAAAAAAAAAAGTAACTCACAGACACAGGACAACATTCTGGTGTGTTATTAAAAATTCTGCCAAATTTGAATGATTAAAAAAAAAAATATTGCCAAATAGATAAATGAGGACTTGAAATGGTGAAAAATCAAACCGTTGTCTCTACCCTAAAATATGCTGAAACCACACCTCACTCAACTGTTTACTGTCAATCAAATCCCACTAGTGTAGTTAGCAGTACTGCCTACATGTACTAAGACAACAATGGCACACGATCTACAATCATGTTAGGAGGCTTTAAAATGAGTCTATTATTCTAAAATAAGCGTAACAAGCTAATTAGTGGGGAAAAATGTGATTGTCGACCCAACGTGACCCAACAACATGACTGGGCAGCTCAAGTTGCTCATAGTGGGGGTGGGCCGACTCAAATGCCCAAATGCATCACTGGCCGCTGTTTTGGTCACGGCCAAAAAAAAAAGGACGAAAGAAATGATAACCAACAGTTTAAATGCCGTACCTTCACAATTCTGAACTACATAGTTCTCAGTCTTTATCGTCCGACATCGATCAAATTCGATTAAATGTGCTACACAAATAAATTTGATTTGATTTCCCTTTGCAGGAAATGTGAACGAAATTGACAATGGGACTCTTTTCTTGAACAAATCAGAATCAATCTCTTGAGTGACTTGAATGTTTTTGCCATTATAAATACTCCTTGTAAACTGCTGGCACATTTGCATGCTGTTATATTGAGTTTTTGTATATTATTCATGGTTTCTATCATTGTGATGTTATAATGGTGGTAAGAGATGGATAAGGTTAAGTAAATCCCCACATACCAAATGCACAGCCTGCCACTGGTTGAATGATGACTGACGTGTAAAGCTCCCAACTACTTCCTCTTTGGCGCTTTTAAAAGCTGCAGACTCCTTCTAACTGCTTCATTGACTCGCTCGCCTGACGTTTCACCACCGCTAACAGACACCATGTTGGGGACCATTTTCCTTCTCATCAGCGCTCTGACTTGTGAGACCATCTCGGGCATTTCTCCTCCGTGTCAACATTTTCAAGTCATGTTGTTGTTGATTCTTTTCTTCTTTTGACAGATGGTGATGCAGCGAAGGTGTTGACCCAGACTCCGGCGGTGATGACAGTTGCTGCAGGACAACAAGTTGTTTTCAACTGCGACATTCAGAGGGATGATAGCAATGTGGTTTCTTTTTATAAACATATTCCCGGAGACGCTCCTCAGTTTATTCTGTATCATTACCATTCGTACTCCGGGCCTAGCTTTGGAACAGGATTCTCCTCAAGTCGTTTTGATGCTAAAACATCCTCAACTACCAATTACCAGTTAATCATTAAACGGGCAGAAGCAGGAGATTCTGCTGAGTATTACTGTAGCACATGGGACAGCTCTGCTAGCGAAGCTGTATCACAGTGATTTAGCGGGTGACAGAAAGTGCCCATTCTTACTTCTGCTTTGTGTCGAGTCTGCGCCACATGTTGGACGTTTACACTGGAAGGAATGCTGGTTATGGGCCTGTTGGTCTTCAGCTGGCTACAAGGTCTGCAGTCCACAGTGTTCTCCACTTCAATTACCAAAAGTCAGCTGGTATATGATCCAAGATGGATGGATGGATGCTTCCATTGGAATGAAAATAGACCTTTCAAATAGTTTAGTCATTAAAAGCTGCCTGGACTTATTCCAGATCTGATCCCGGTGGAGAAAATATATTGGCCATGGAAATTCCAATCACATGGACCATGTTCAGAAGCCTCAACGTTAGCAGCGTTATTGTTTCTACATGGCCAACAATCGTCTTCGAGACGCTCCGTGAAATGGACGTTTCCATCAGGGTGACAACTTGGCTGATATGTTGACTTCCACCAACACCAAAGTGGAGGTAAGAGAAACAGGAGTGAATATTGCCACCCGCGAAGTATTTGGGATTAAAAACAAATGTCATGAAGAGGCCCGAAGTGAAGGTTGTGGAAGAGTCATCCGACTCATCAGTTTTTGTACGGCTGTGAACTCAAACGGCATCACTGTGGTATTCGGAGGAGGAACCAAGCTGTTTGTGACAAGTAAGTCCTTTGATCATCCAATTTCAAAACCTACTAACGTACAAATTTCAAGTTGAATATATTTTACCAAGTATTGTTCAGTTTTTAATTCCATCTTTTAGTTTAGGTTTGCACAATTACTATTTATTTCCGTTTTTGCCAGTGATGGCCACCATGTCTTTCTTTCAAGCATAGTTTTTTCTTTTTAAATCTAAACTTACATTTATTTAAAAATCAATATATTTTTAAATTATTAGTGAGGTTACTTTTGATAGACAATATACAATAATGTCTGGATTATTATCATAATTTTTTTAAATGTCAATTTTCATTTTAGTGTGTTTTCTTTGAATATATTTTATTCTGTTAAATATATTTGACCAAGTAGCTATTGTTCTTTTCTTTCTTTCTTTTTTATTTAATTAAAGCTTTTAAAGCAAAATATTCAGATGTCAACCAAAATTAGGCATAAGTGAATAACTTTTTTTGAAACCGTTCATATGGAACAATATGTGGCTGAGTCATTTTTGTTGGATGGCATGTTTGTTGTAGTAAATAATATATGTTGTGTTATTCTTAATTTAAAATGTACAATATATTTTGATGAGTGTTCAGTGCATGATGTACAGTGTTTGATACGTGTGGAGGGCTTCTCTGCACATTTGAACTTTAGGCCTTGAGTTGCAAAGCTAACACAAGAAAATGGATCTCAACCCTCCAGGCTCTGACCTCCCTGCCCCCGTGGTGACAGTCTTTCCCCCGGCCAGCGACGAGCTCCAGTCCAAAAGCGCCACCCTGGTCTGCGTGGCTAGTCAGTCGTCGCCATATGCAGACGTCACGTGGCTGGCTGGCGGCCTTCCAGTGAGCGGCGACGTCGTGACCGGCCTCGCGGTGCGACAAGCGGACCGCACTTACAAAATCAGCAGCTATTTGACCGTGGATACGTCCGACTGGAACACGGACGTCGCTTACACCTGCAAAGTGTCTTTGGGCTCCAAGTTTGCTGAAAACACCATCAACAAGTCCAAGTGTGTGACCTAGATGGTCAGCATGGAGTTGTGTGCTCTTCAGACCAGAGCAATGTTTGCATATTTGGAGCGAGTGTTTAGTTTTTCTTTTTGCTTCGTACTTGCTAGCATGTATTAGAATTCTTCAATAAAAACATCATCAAAAGTTTTTGAATTGGTAATTACATTCAGATTCAAACACTATTTTTCCCCCCCTTGCTGTCGCATATCCGAACTGTTGTTTTGTGTACGTTCAGTCACCTAAATTGACGAGCCTTCTGATTGGACATAATGCAGCAATAATAAAATCATTTCTATGTGTTTTGGGTGTCATGCGCTTGTAAAAACAAAGACTTGAAGGCTAAACCGTCAAAATATTTGATAACAAATATATTTGTCATTTAATGGCTATTTAATTCTTTTATTATTTACTGTTGCAAATGTTGAAAAAATAGGGCATTTTTTATAAGCACCTTGAGATAAGAGTGACCCAACTTACAAGTTTTCAGAGGTATGAGTCATTCGGCCATATTTTTGTTTTTACTTGCGAGTGCCGACTTGAGATATGAGTGGTGTGTGGTGGCAGTGACTCAGTTCACAACAAGTAGCAGTTTGTCAGAATTTTAAATTTTCTTCAAAAAATAAAAAATTAATTTTGCCTATTTTATTTATTTATTTTAGTTTTTAATTTAGTTTTTTAGTCTTTTAACACTATTCCTAAAATATAAGTGAACTATAAACCTTTAAGCATCTGTTTTTTTTTTTAAACACAAATGGTGCTGCAACACATACAGTATACAGAGAATATAACACACAGGCGTATATTCTTTGTTCTCTCCAAAGAATGACCGATATTACTGCTGAGGAGTTGTGAAGTCGCTTTTTTCAATTTATATTTCTGTCTGTCTTATACTGCCCCCAAGTGGCCAAGGCGTGCACACCAGAACGACGTGCACACTTGCATTGACGTGAATGATAAAGTGTGACAAAAAAAGGTTTCATTCTCATAATTATTTTATGGCTGAATATTTTTTGTTTAAGTAAAGTAAAAAGCATATTATAGCAAGTAATACATCATTCATTGATTACAAATGCATTACAGTTTTTTGGGGAGGAGAGTCTGGAATGGAATATATTTTAATGAGGAAAATAATTTGAGAAGAGTTTTGAGCAACCAGTGTAGACAAGGAATGAATCAAACGCTTAACTCAAGCAACCACTGTAATGCATGTGAAATCGCACAGTTGTCATGGCAATTCATATAATAAACCGATTAAAAATGAAATGCCGTCCTATCTACGTCCACATTCACGTTTCGTTATAACGGAAATAGAACTACTTCCTGCTTTTAAGTCTAAGAATCATAGGCAATGTAGTGCGGCCAGACTGAACACGAGCTGAACATTTCTTCATTTGTTATTATTTAAGCGGTCAATTCCTATCAGAGCGCACAGCCAAAAGTGAAGGCCCGCCCACAACAGCTCTATCACTCAACAGAGGAGAAATTCTACTGCTACCTCCCCTAGACATTTCTGTACCTCCACAGGTATATCATCAGGACCGAGTGCCTTTCCACTCTTCATCCTCTTCAATGGCCTTCTCACTTCATCCTTACTAATCTTTGCTACTTCCTGGCACACAACGGTCACCTCTTCTACTCTCCGTTCTCTCATTTTCCTCATTCATCAACTCTTCAAAGTACTCTTTCCATCTTCCCATCACACTACTGGCATCTGTCAACACACTTCCTTTATTACCCTGACCTGTTTTACATCCTTCCCATCTCTGTCTCTTTGCCTTGCCAACCTGTATCGATCAGTCTCTCCCTCCTTACTATCCAACCTAGCATACAAGTCATCGTAAGGCCCTTGTTTTGCCTTTGCCACTTCCACTTTCACCCTACGCTGAATTTCTCTGTACTCCTGTCTACTCTCTTCAGTCCTCCCAGTGTCACACTTTTTCTTAGCTAACCTCTATTTATATTTATAATATTTTTATTTATTTTTTATTTATATATATATATATATATATATATATATATATATATATAATTATTTTTTGTATGTGGGTGAGTATGTGTATGTGCGTGCGTGCGTGCGTGCGTGCTTGCGTGCGTGCTTGCGTGCGTGCTCACCAAAAACCTATTAGAAAAAATCCCATAACGTTCACCTAAATCGAACACCGCCGTCAGGAAACCCGAGGGGACCAAAGAAAACCAAGGAAGGTGAAATCCAGCACCGACCAGACACCACCCACCGGGCCACCCACCAGAATTCTTCCCCAACCCAAGAAACATCTAAATTCCAACAAATCCCCAAAAAAATAAAAAATCAGGGAGACCTCAAGAGACCGAAGGTGAGACTGAGGAAAGGAAGGAAGGACAGACGAAGCCGAGTGAGATCCACAGACACCAGCCTCCACCGATTCAATGACCTGAGGGGGAAGCAGATTGTGTCTGAGTTTCGATAGATGCTGGTGTGGTGGATCTGGCATGCATGAAAATCTCCACCAAAGAGGGGAGCCGTCGACCCCCGCCAGGACAGAGCAAGCGCAACACCTCAGGGCCCCTCAGGCCGCGGCAGCGCCAAAGGACGACCCCCGGGCCCCGCCAGGGCCACCGGCCGGAGAGCAAACCCAGGAGCAGGAGCGCCCCCCACCCCAACACGGCCCGCGCCCCCGACCCAACGCAGCAGGACGGGGCACTGCAGGCCCGCCAGGCACCCCACCCCAGAGGCAGCCTCCCCCAGGTCCCCAATCCCCCAGACACCCCCCACCCCAGCACCCCCCACCCCACAACCCCCCCCCCCCCACCCCCCAACAAACCCCCCCGACCAACCGGCAGCCCCCCAACCCCCGACCCCCAGCCTCCGGGGACCACCCGCACCCAGGCACCGGCGCCGAAGAGGGGCCGGACAGCGGAGCGGAGAGGGCAGCCGCGCCCACCTTACCCCCCGCCGCGTGGAGGGACGGAACACCGGGGGCAGAAGGGGAGATGGGGGCATCGGAGGACGGCCGACACCCCCGAACCCCAGGCCCAGCGGGGGAAGGCCCCGGTCGTCACCCCAGCGTTCTTTGTGAAAGTTAACCCCTGTTACTGAGTCCGCCAGCTCGCCGACTGGCGAACTCTACCCCTAAACCGTGAATGTGACCCCACCCAGTGTATATACAAGTGTGTGTGTGTGTGTGTGTGGGGTGCATTAAAATTAGGAGCAGGTGAACCGGAGCCGAGGGAAATGATATTCCCACGCTCCGATCCACCCGCCTCCCAAGCATGTTACTGAGTGTATGTGGTGCATTAAAAAAAAATAGATAGGGGGGGGGGGGGGCGGGGACACGGACAGGGGACAGCAGCACTGGTCTATACCGCGGTCCCCATCCGATGGCACCCCCACAACCCCCCCCCCCCCAAGTTGTGTGGTGTATTAAAGGGTGAAGACGGTGTTTCCACCCTACCCCACCCCCCAAAGTGTGTTATGTGCCCTATTATATGTCTATAAAAGTGTATTGTGCAAACCTAGTGTAGTGAGTTAAGAGGAGCGACCAGCGGGGCCCTCCCCAACCGGGCGGGGGCAGGAGGCGCACCCGGCGGGGCGATAGGGCTCGCCCCCCGGATACTGGGGCCCGCCCGAGGTGCCAGGACGCCCACCGGAGCGGGGCGGGCACAACATCAAACCCCAGCCACCCCCGCCGGCCCCCGGAGCACCGAGACCCGGGCCATGGATAGAGCCCCCGGCCCAGGGGAGGGGAAGGAAAGCGTACCGGGGAGGGGGAAGGGAGGGGGGAAGGAGACGACAAGAAGGGCAGGGGGCAGCGGCAGGGCCGCAGAGAGAGGGGGAGAGGAGGAGGAAGGGTGACGAGGGAGAAGGGACAGGCAGGCGGAGGACGGGCGGGGAGAGGCGAGGAGGGAGAGGCAGCAAGGGGGAGGAAGGGGGAGGGGAGAGGGAACCACCGGGCACCCCGGCGGCCCACAGGCCCCGAACCGCGTCGCCGGCCCCATAGCGACGGACCGCGCCGGAACGGCGCCACCCCAGACACCAGGGAAAGCCCCGCAACGCAGCACCCCCCAAGAGACCCAGGGAACGGCCAAGACGCAGCCGCCACCCAGCAGCCAACAGAGGGGCAGACCCGCCCACGCCCAGCCAGGGGGGACAGCACCCACAGAATTAATCCACTGGCATGCCGTGAATCCGAATATCAACCCCTGGTGCCCATCAGAGGCGAATCCGCTCGATCCCGCTGGCAGCAGCCGGGTTCCTGACTATAAAGACACAACCATTAGTTACAAATTGCCAAATACAGAAACATCAATGCAAGTTATCACGCTGCTGTGGCTCTCTCTAACAGGCAGAATTAAGTAACCAGGTTTAGGTTAAAAAATTCTATATACGTAGACAATGTTTCTTTAGATTTTGACATTTGGTTTTTATTTGAGGCAGATATTTTTTCCATTAAAATGTGATTTTTGAGGAGGTTAGACCATTGGTCGATATTCAGAGTTTGTTTATTTTTCCAGTTAACAAGAATTGTTTTTTTTGCGATAGAAAGGGCTACAAGTATAGATTGAAATTGTTTATGTGGTAAGTCAGTTGTTGTTAAGTCACCTAGCAAACACAAGTTTGGAGAGAGCGGTATCCTACAGTCCAAGACAGCGGAAAGTTTTTCTAAGACTTTAGTCCAGAAACACATAACCGGAGTACATAACCCTAAAGCATGAAAATAAGTGTCTGTAGTGTTTTGTAAACACTGGAGACAAATGTCGGAGTCTGAGAGTCCCATTTTCTTCATCATATATTGAGTAATGTATGTTCTGTGAATAATTTTATATTGGATAAGTTGTAAATTTGTGTGTTTTGTCATTTTAAAAACGTTTTCACAAACTTGAATCCAAAAGTCCGGAGCTATAGACAAGTCTGTTTCCCATTTCGAGATGGCTAAAGACGTTTTATCAGTATATGAAAGTAACTTATATATTTTTGAGAGTTTTTTTGTTGTCGGAGAAAGCTTGGTAATATCTTTAGCTAAAACAGGCGGTTGGAGCGTACCCTGAAGTGTTGGAATTTGTTTCTTTATCATACTTTTAACTTGCAAATAATGTAAAAAGTTTCAGTTTTTTTATTTTGTATTTTTGGAGCAAGGATGTATATGATATAAACATATTATCTGAGAAGAGATGGTGGAGATGTGTAATTCCTTTCTGCTCCCACACATTCAAATAAAACGATTGGTTGTTAATTTGAAAGTCGGGGTTATGCCATAGGGGAGAAAGCCCGCAGGGCTCCACTTGGGCTTTTGTCATTTCTAGTGCCTTCCACCAGGCAGTCAGGGTGGCGGAAATCATTGGATTTTTAAAGCAGTTATGTCGCTTAATCGATGTTGTAATAAAGAGTAAATCTAGGAGTCTGAGGTTATTACAATCCTTCTGTTCTAGTTCCAGCCAACAGTTAGTATCTCTATTGGGTTGTGCCCATAAAATAATATATTGTAGCTGGTTGGCTATATAGTAGTGCATAAAATTTGGTGCCTCTAGACCTCCTTTGGATTTATTTTTCTGAAGAGTAGATAGACTAATCTTTGCTTTTTTTTTATTCCAGTAAAATTTTGTAACGGCTGAGTCCAACAACTGGAACCAGTTAGCCGTAGGTTTAAATGGAACCATTGAGAAAAAATAGTTTATTTTGGGTAAAACTTTCATTTTAATAGTGGCTATTCGTCCTATTAGAGAAATAGGAAGATTATTCCAGCGCTCCAAGTCACTATAAATGCTATCCAGAAGTGGAGTAAAGTTTAAATTAATTAAATCAGTTAATTTAGGTGAGATTTGTATTCCTAAGTATTTTAAATTACCTATAGGAAATGAGTAGTGTGGGTCCTGGCTTGCAGGGTTCCATGCATTTTCTGTAATAGGTAGAAGTGTTGATTTTGTCCAGTTAATAGAATAGTCTGATAACTGTGAGAATTTAGTTATTAAGTTAAATACTTCCCCTAACGAAATAGCAGGCTTTTCTAAATAAAGTAAAATATCATCGGCATATAGATTAATTTTATGTTCTGTTACCCCAGAGTGAATTCCTTGAATCATTCTTTCCTGGCGTATGGCTAATGCAAGCGGTTCAATAAATATTGCAAATAATAAAGGCGACAGTGGGCATCCCTGTCTTGTGCCTCTCTGTAGAGTAAAACTCTTAGATATAATCCCATTAGTAGTAACAGTAGCTTTAGGAGAATCATATAATACTGACACCCAGTGAATAAATGACTTCCCAAAGCCAAATTTATTTAAAACAGCAAAGAGGAAGGACCAGTTAACTTTATTAAAAGCTTTTTCTGCATCCAATGATACAATAACTGCCTTTTTATCAGGCCGCTGAGACATACTAATAAGGTTAAAGAGCCTCCTAATATTATTAGTAGAGTGACGCTCTTTAATAAAGCCTGTTTGGTCGCTATGAATGATTGTCGGGATTACTGTTTCTAATCTAGATGTAAAAGCCTTAGTGATAATTTTAATATCAGTGTTAATTAGTGAAATCGGACGGTAACTTGATGGAAGGGTGGGGTCTTTTTCTGGCTTTAATAAAAGTTTAATTGCTGCTGTATGCATGTGTGGGCGTATGTGACCATTAGTTTTAATTTCTGTTACTACTCTTAAGAATAGTGGAGCAAGCATTGACCAGAAGTGCTTTAAAAATATAGCCGGATAACCATCCGAGCCAGGTGCTTTGCCATTTGGCATACTATCTAGAGCACTGTACAACTCGTTTATAGTAAGTGGTGCATCTAACATATCTTTATATTCAGTAGTTGACTGAGGTATATTTAAGCTACTGAGGAATTCCTCAATATGCTCTGGGTTAGGCTTATTAGTTTCTGAGTATAGGTTGTGATAATAATTATAAAAAATTTGATTAATTTCTTCTGGTGATGATGAAGAAGGTAAATTCCTTCTTATTTGGGTTTTTAAGTCTCCAGCTGTCGACGAGGCCAAAGTCATCCATATATTCCCCTATTACTTTTGTAGATTGTGATCGCCTTATACATGTTGTTTTATTAGAACGATCTATTAATGGATTTAAGACTGTGTTAAAGTCTCCTCCAATAATAATAGTAGAGTTCGCTGCTAATTCACACAGCTTAGAGAAAAATTCATAGAAAAAGGCCGGATCATCATTATTAGGGGCATATAAATTACCAAATGTATATATTTTATTAAATATAGTCACCTGAATAATAATGTATCGGCCCTCTGGGTCTGTTATTGTATTATTTAGAGTAAAGAGTAAATTCTTATGTATGAGTATACAGACTCCCCTTTGTCTACTGTTATAAGGGGCAGAGTACGCTTGGCTAAAATTTTTATCAATAAGTAATTTTTCTTCAGATTTTTGTAGGTGGGTTTCTTGTAGGAGGCAAATATCTGCTTTTAATTTTAAGAGATGGTCTAAAGTTTTTATTCTTTTTGCCTGTGAGCGAGCGCCACAAACATTCCAGGAAACCAGAACTAATTTATGCATACAAACAATATAAACTCAGTCCTATGTATATATCTGTATAGGCCATTTGCCACCACTGGCATGTTATAGGATAGAATCAAAGTGGTTAGGTGATTTATATAGTTTGTGTAAAATATGAGGTAACGTGTAAGGTAACGTGTAAGTAAATAAAACAGTGCAAAAACGAGTAGGGAGGTGAAAGTGAAGGAAATTAACAGGGGATTAAACATAACAATACACCAGTAACCCAAGCGAGATTTTTTTGTTTAAATATACTTTAGATATAGTTGTGTATTAATATTATATTTATAATATAGCCTAAACATAATAAGTATTCATATTTTTTGGTTTTATAACCACATATACAGTAGATGTATACACCTAATAATCAAACTAAGTTTAGTTCCACCAATGCCAATTAGAACAGCCAGGGAGTGGAATTGGGGTTCCGGAATAGTTGGCCATCGATATATAACTTATCAACGGCTATCGTAGTCCGTTTACCCTCCTGCCTATTTTGTTTCATTATAGGAAACAGTACCTTTCGCCGCTCATTGATCTCTCTCGGGAGTTGATCATTCATTCCAAATGAGGTCCCTTTAAGTTCCCGTCCTTTACTTTTTACAAATTCATTCTGTTTAAAATGCTCAAACTTGGCAATAATAGGACGGGGTTTGTTGCCCCTACGGGCTCCAAGCAGATGTACCCGGTCAAAAGAGATGTTATTTACCGTCTCCTGAGGAATTTTTAACGACGTCGTCATACATTTTTTTATCTCAACCTCTGGGTTGTCAGAGGTATTCTCGGATAAGCCTGAGAATATTAAATTCTCCCGCATACTACGGGATTGGACATCTAAAACTGTTTCTTTTAGCGTTTTATTCTCCTTTTTCATAGTTTCCAGCTCGGCTGAAACAGCCGCGAGTAAAGAGTGTAACTCGGCATTTTCCCGTTGAAGGACACTTACCTGCTGACTGACGAATTCCAGGCTTAACTTTAATTCTTTGACGTCCTCGAGGATGAGGCCGAGGACGTCAAGTTTTTTATTTATGGACTCCAGCACACTGACCGAAACGTCCGTAGTGGTTAGGTCGTCCGTGTCCGTCGCTGAGTCGTTTTTCCTCTTCTTCGAAGAAGGTTTCTTCGACGGTTTCTCGACGGAAGGATCCTCCATTGCGCAGCTGTAAAAATATCCGTCGATGGAACGTTCAAGGTCCTCCACGTTGGGTGGTATTTCAAATCTGCCGGATGAAAGAGAGAAGAGAAAAGACAAGATATATGATGGTTAAATTTGGATTAGTTTAGTATAATAGAGCTAGTTCTATCTTAGCAGCAAGGCGCCGCCATGTTAGGGTTTCCTGGTCTCGCTGTAGGTCTCGCGATAGTCACAGCATCTCGTGAGCCACTTCCCGACTTCTCTCACTTCTTTGGATGCTCTGCATCATTTCATCAAGGTCTAACCAAAAGTTTTCCTTCTCCTCCAGCTCACATCCTAACTGTGGCGCATACCCACTAAGAACATTGATCATCACACCTTCGATTCCTAGCTTCAAGCTCATCACTTTATCTGACACTCTATTTACCTCCAGGACGTTCCTAACAAACTCCTCCTTCAATATAACTCCTACTCATCATTTTTCTTCCTATCTGCACCATGGTAGAGGAAATTGAACCCTGCTCCTAAACTTCTAGCTTTGCTCCCTTTAATATATGTTGTGTTATTCTTAATTTAAAATGTACAATATATTTTGATGAGTGTTCAGTGCATGATGTACAGTGTTTGATACGTGTGGAGGGCTTCTCTGCACATTTGAACTTTAGGCCTTGAGTTGCAAAGCTAACACAAGAAAATGGATCTCAACCCTCCAGGCTCTGACCTCCCTGCCCCCGTGGTGACAGTCTTTCCCCCGGCCAGCGACGAGCTCCAGTCCAAAAGCGCCACCCTGGTCTGCGTGGCTAGTCAGTCGTCGCCATATGCAGACGTCACGTGGCTGGCTCGCGGCCTTCCAGTGAGCGGCGACGTCGTGACCGGCCTCGCGGTGCGACAAGCGGACCGCACTTACAAAATCAGCAGCTATTTGACCGTGGATACGTCCGACTGGAACACGGACGTCGCTTACACCTGCAAAGCGTCTTTGGGCTCCAAGTTTGCTGAAAACACCATCAACAAGTCCAAGTGTGTGACCTAGATGGTCAGCATGGAGTTGTGTGCTCTTCAGACCAGAGCAATGTTTGCATATTTGGAGCGAGTGTTTAGTTTTTCTTTTTGCTTCGTACTTGCTAGCATGTATTAGAATTCTTCAATAAAAACATCATCAAAAGTTTTTGAATTGGTAATTACATTCAGATTCAAGCACTATTTTTCCCCCCCTTGCTGTCGCATATCCGAACTGTTGTTTTGTGTACGTTCAGTCACCTAAATTGACGAGCCTTCTGATTGGACATAATGCAGCAATAATAAAATCATTTCTATGTGTTTTGGGTGTCATGCGCTTGTAAAAACAAAGACTTGAAGGCTAAACCGTCAAAATATTTGATTACAAATATATTTGTCATTTAATGGCTATTTAATTCTTTTAATATTTACTCTTGCAAATGTTGAAAAATAGGGCATTTTTTATAAGCACCTTGAGATAAGAGTGACCCAACTTACAAGTTTTCAGAGGTATGAGTCATTCGGCCATATTTTTGTTTTTACCTGCGAGTGCCAACTTGAGATATGAGTGGTGTGTGGTGGCAGTGACTCAGTTCACAACAAGTAGCAGTTTGTCAGAATTTTAAATATTCTTCAAAAAATAAAAATTAAACTTCGCCTGTTTTATTTATTTATTTTAGTTTTTAATTTAGTTTTTTAGTCTTTTAACACTATTCCTAAAATATAAGTGAACTATAAACCTTTAAGCATGTTTTTTTTTTTAAACACAAATGGTGCTGCAACACATACAGTATACAGAGAATATAACACACAGGCGTATATTCTTTGTTCTCTCCAAAGAATGATCGATATTACTGCTGAGGAGTTGTGAAGTCGCTTTATTCAATTTATATTTCTGTCTGTCTTATACTGCCCCCAGGTGGCCAAGGCGTGCACACCACAACGACGTGCACACTTGCATTGACGTGAATGATAAAGTGTGACAAAAAAAGGTTTCATTCTAATAATTATTTTATGGCTGACTATTTTTTGTTAGTTTTTTAAGTAAAAAGCATATTATAGCAAGTAATACATCATTCATTGATTACAAATGCATTACAGTTTTTTGGGGAGGAGAGTCTGGAATGGAATATATTTTAATGAGGAAAATTATTTGAGAAGAGTTTTGAGCAACCAGTGTAGACAAGGAATGAATCAAACATTAACTCAAGGAACCACTGTAAAGCATGTGAAATCGCACAGTTGTCATGGCAATTCATATAATAAACCAATTAAAAATGAAATGCCGTCCTATTTACGTCCACATTCATGTTTGTGTCATAACGGAAATAGAACTACTTCCTGCTTTTAAGTCTAAGAATCATAGGCAATGTAGTGCGGCCAGAATGAACACGAGCTGAACATTTCCTCATTTGTTATTATTTAAGCGGTCAATTCCTATCAGAGCGCACAGCCAAAAGTGAAGGCCCGCCCACAACAGCTCTATCACTCAACAGAGGAGAAATTCTACTGCTACCTCCCCTAGACACTTCTGTACCTCCACAGGTATATCATCAGGACCGAGTGCCTTTCCACTCTTCATCCTCTTCAATGGCCTTCTCACTTCATCCTTACTAATCTTTGCTACTTCCTGGCACACAACGGTCACCTCTTCTACTCTCCGTTCTCTCATTTTCCTCATTCATCAACTCTTCAAAGTACTCTTTCCATCTTCCCATCACACTACTGGCATCTGTCAACACACTTCCTTTATTACCCTGACCTGTTTTACATCCTTCCCATCTCTGTCTCTTTGCCTTGCCAACCTGTATCGATCAGTCTCTCCCTCCTTACTATCCAACCTAGCATACAAGTCATCGTAAGGCCCTTGTTTTGCCTTTGCCACTTCCACTTTCACCCTACGCTGAATTTCTCTGTACTCCTGTCTACTCTCTTCAGTCCTCCCAGTGTCACACTTCTTCTTAGCTAACCTCTTTCTCTGGATCCACTTCTGCACCTCCTCATTCCACCACCAAGTCTCCTTACCCCCTTTCCTTCACACCAAGGACTGTCCTACCTGTCTCCCTGATCACGTTTGCTGTAGTTGTCCAGTCATCCGGAAGCACTTCCTGACCATCCAGAGACTGTCTCAACTCTTCCTTTTTCAGCTTCCACCATTTCGTCCTCTGCTCTGCCTTTGCCGTCTTTGTCTTCCTCACCACCATAGTCATCCTACACACTACCATCCTATGCTACCACTACTTTGCAGTCGCTGATCTCCTTCAGATTACACCGTCTACACAAGATGTCGTCTACCTGTGTACTCCTACCTCCACTCTTGTAGGTCACCCTACGTCCCTGCCTCTTCTGGAAGAAAGTATTCACGACAGCCATTTCCATTCTTTTTGCAAAGTCAACCACCATCTGTCCTTCTGCGTTCCTCTCCTGGATACCAAACTCGCCCATCACCTCCTCATCACCTCTGTTTCCTGCACCAACGTGTTCATTGAAGTCTGCACCAACGACAACTCTCTCACTTCGAGGGATGCTCTGCATCATTTCATCAAGGTCTAACCAAAAGTTTTCCTTCTCCTCCAGCTCACATCCTACCTGTGGCGCATACCCACTAAGAACATTGATCATCACACCTTCGATTCCTAGCTTCAGGCTCATCACTCTATCTGACACTCTATTTATCTCCAGGACGTTCCTAACAAACTCCTCCTTCAAGATAACTCCCACTCATCATTTTTCTTCCTATCTGCACCATGGTAGAGGAAATTGAACCCTGCTCCTAAACTTCTAGCTTTGCTCCCTTTCCACCTGGTCTCCTGACTACTCTGAAAGAAGAAAGAGCTGTTAATGTACATTTACATTCTTGCAGCTGCAATTGTACAATATGCCTAATCAGAGGTGCACATAAGTGGTGCGCAGGTGCACCAGTTTCAAGTGTGTCATTGCGCATTTGCATTTATTTTGCATACTTAGGGGAGCGAAGCGGTCGATGGGACTGAAGAAGAGTTGTGTCAGTTGCGAAAACTTGAAACTTCTATACTGTAATATACTGTATCTAACTTCTATTGTAAACTATTGAACGATTCATTATAATAAAAACAAACACTGCAAAAGGCTTTTTTTAAAAGAATATTTAAGAATTAAGTTTTAAGAATTATACTAAGCTGGAAGTAAATGTGACTTTGCAATGAGTGCATTATGAGATAGTTATGATCAATTCTGTATTTACGAAGAGATGTTAAAAAAGAAAATGGGTTGATTGGATTTCAATCAGATGAAAGTTTTGCAATAAGATGAGAGACGCAACAGAAACCGACTCTCCGCGCTCGGCTAACGAAGCATCCACTCTCTGCCGTCCCAGGACGCACCTGCAGGCCCTTTTCCCCTCGTCTTTGGCTCCATGCAAATCAAGTTTCACTTCTGTCAAATCACGCTGATCTCACTCTGACTCTGGAAGCCCCTGGCCCGTCATTGCAGCCACAAGTAAAAAAGTAACTCACAGACACAGGACAACATTCTGGTGTGTTGTTAAAAATTCTGCCAAATTTGAATGATTAAAAAAAATACATATTGCCAAATAGATAAAATGAGGACTTGAAATGGTGAAAAATCAAACCGTTGTCTCTACCCTAAAATATGCTGAAACCACACCTCACTCAACTGTTTACTGTCAATCAAATCCCACTAGTGTAGTTAGCAGTACTGCCTACATGTCCTAAGAGAACAATGGCACACGATCTACAATCATGTTAGGAGGCTTTAAAATGGGTCTATTATTCCAAAATAAGCGTAACAAGCTAATTAGTGGGGAAAAATGTGATTGTCGACCCAACGTGACCCAACTACATGACTGGGCAGCTCAAGTTGCTCATAGTGGGGGTGGGCCGACTCAAATGCCCAAATGCATCACTGGCCGCTGTTTTGGTCACGGCCGAAAAAAAAGGACGAAAGAAATGATAACCAACAGTTTAAATGCCGTACCTTCACAATTTTGAACTACATAGTTCTCAGTCTTTATCGTCCGACATCGATCAAATTCGATTAAATGTGCTACACAAATAAATTTGATTTGATTTCCCTTTGCAGGAAATGTGAACGAAATTAACAATGGGACTCTTTTCTTGAACAAATCAGAATCAATCTCTTGAGTGACTTGAATATTTTTGCCATTATAAATACTCCTTGTAAACTGCTGGCACATTTGCATGCTGTTATATTGAGTTTTTGTATATTATTCGTGGTTTCTATCATTGTGATGTTATAATGGTGGTGAGAGATGGATAAGGTTAAGTAAATCCCCACATACCAAATGCACAGCCTGCCACTGGTTGAATGATGACTGACGTGTAAAGCTCCCAACTACTTCCTCTTTGGCGCTTTTAAAAGCTGCAGACTCCTTCTAACTGCTTCATTGACTCGCTCGCCTGACGTTTCACCACCGCTAACAGACACCATGTTGGGGACCATTTTCCTTCTCATCAGCGCTCTGACTTGTGAGACCATCTCGGGCATTTCTCCTCCGTGTCAACATTTTCAAGTCATGTTGTTGTTGATTCTTTTCTTCTTTTGACAGATGGTGATGCAGCGAAGGTGTTGACCCAGACTCCGGCAGTGATGACAGTTGCTGCAGGACAACAAGTTGTTTTCAACTGCGACATTCAGAGGGATGAGGGCTATGGGGTTTCTTTTTATAAACATATTCCCGGAGACGCTCCTCAGTATATTCTGTATCATCACCATTCGAACTCCGGGCCTAGCTTTGGAACAGGATTCTCCTCAAGTCGTTTTGATGCTAAAACATCCTCAACTACCAATTACCAGTTAATCATTAAACGGGCAGAAGCAGGAGATTCTGCTGAGTATTACTGTAGCACATGGCACGACTCTGCTAGCGAAGCTGTATCACAGTGATTTAACGGGTGACAGAAAGTGCCCATTCTTACTTCTGCTTTGTGTCGAGTCTGCGCCACATGTTGGACGTTTACACTGGAAGGAATGCTGGTTATGGGCCTGTTGGTCTTCAGCTGGCTACAAGGTCTGCAGTCCACAGTGTTCTCCACTTCAATTACCAAAAGTCAGCTGGGATATGGTCCAAGATGGATGGATGGATGATTCCATTGGAATGAAAATAGACCTTTCAAATAGTTTAGTCATTAAAAGCTGCATGGACTTATTCCAGATCTGATCCCGGTGGAGAAAAGATATTGGCCATGGAAATTCCAATCACATGGACCATGTTCAGAAGCCTCAACGTGAGCAGCGTTATTGTTTCTACATGGCCAACATTCGTCTTCAAGACGCTCCGTGAAATGGACGTTTCCATCAGGGTGACAACTTGGCTGATATGTTGACTTCCACCAACACCAAAGTGGAGGTAAGAGAAACAGGAGTGAATATTGCCACCAGCGAAGTATTTGGGATTAAAAACAAATGTCATGAAGAGGCCCGAAGTGAAGGTTGTGGAAGAGTCATCCGACTCATCAGTTTTTGTACGGCTGTGAACTCAAACGGCATCACTGTGGTATTCGGAGGAGGAACCAAGCTGTTTGTGACAAGTAAGTCCTTTGATCATCCAATTTCAAAACCTACTAACGTACAAATTTCAAGTTGAATATATTTTACCAAGTATTGTTCAGTTTATAATTCCATCTTTTAGTTTAGGTTTGCACAATTACTATTTATTTCAGTTTTTGCCAGTGATGGCCACCATGTCTTTCTTTCAAGCATAGTTTTTTTTATTTTATCTAAACTTACATTTATTTAAAAATCAATATATTTAAATTTTTTTAGTGAGGTTACTTTTGATAGACAATATACAATAATGCCTGGATTATTATCATACATTTTTTTAAATGTCAATATTTATTTTAGTGTGTTTTCTTTGAATATATTTTATTCTGTTAAATATATTTGACCAAGTAGCTATTGTTCTTTTCTTTCTTTCTTTTTTATTTAATTAAAGCTTTTAGTTTAGGTTTGGCCCGTCACTATTTATTCAAGTATTCGTCAGTGATGTCTTTCCACGTGAGACTATGTTAAGTTTATTTTTTTTACTATGACAATGTTTTTTATAAACAATAATCTTATTTTACAATATATTTCTACAATGACTAGAAAATAATAGTGAGGTTACCTCCACTATTCATAATAACATATTAACTACTTACTTTTATAATATATTTTTTGATCTCTTTCATTTTATATTTTATATATTAAACTTTTTTTTAATTATATGAATACAATAATGTTAGTATGGTTACATTTGCTATGTGCATCATTTATATATATATATATATATATTTATTTAGTTACTTTCACATGAACATTTTTTTTATATATGAAACATATATTTTTTACGCTTTTAAATGTATAGTTTTATGAGTAAAATTATGAGAAACACTTCTCAGTATGAGTCTTGCACTTTGACACCCCTGCAAAATATTCAGATGTCAACCAAAATTAGGCATAAGTGAATAACTTTTTTTGAAACCGTTCATATGGAACAATATGTGGCTGAGTCATTTTTGTTGGATGGCATGTTTGTTGTAGTAAATAATATATGTTGTGTTATTCTTAATTTAAAATGTACAATATATTTTGATGAGTGTTCAGTGCATGATGTACAGTATTTGATACGTGTGGAGGGCTTCTCTGCACATTTGAACTTTAGGCCTTGAGTTGCAAAGCTAACACATGAAAATGGATCTCAACCCTCCAGGCTCTGACCTCCCTGCCCCCGTGGTGACAGTCTTTCCCCCGGCCAGCGACGAGCTCCAGTCCAAAAGCGCCACCCTGGTCTGCGTGGCTAGTCAGTCGTCGCCATATGCAGACGTCACGTGGCTGGCTGGCGGCCTTCCAGTGAGCGGCGACGTCGTGACCGGCCTCGCGGTGCGACAAGCGGACCGCACTTACAAAATCAGCAGCTATTTGACCGTGGATACGTCCGACTGGAACACGGACGTCGCTTACACCTGCAAAGTGTCTTTGGGCTCCAAGTTTGCTGAAAACACCATCAACAAGTCCAAGTGTGTGACCTAGATGGTCAGCATGGAGTTGTGTGCTCTTCAGACCAGAGCAATGTTTGCATATTTGGAGCGAGTGTTTAGTTTTTCTTTCTGCTTCGTACTTGCTCGCATGTATTAGAATTCTTCAATAAAAACATCATCAAAAGTTTTTGAATTGGTAATTACATTCAGATTGAAGCACTATTTTTTCCCCCCTTGCTGTCGCATATCCGAACTGTTGTTTTGTGTACGTTCAGTCACCTAATTTGACGAGCCTTCTGATTGGACATAATGCAGCAATAATAAAATCATTTCTATGTGTTTTGGGTGTCATGCGCTTGTAAAAACAAAGACTTGAAGGCTAAACCGTCAAAATATTTGATAACAAATATATTTGTCATTTAATGGCTATTTAATTATTTGAATATTTACTGTTGCAAATTTTGAAAAATAGGGCATTTTTTACAAGCACCTTGAGATAAGAGTGACCCAACTTACAAGTTTTCAGAGATATGAGTCATTCGGCCATATTTTTGTTTTTACTTGTGAGTGCCGACTTGAGATATGAGTGGTGTGTGGTGGCAGTGACTCAGTTCACAACAAGTAGCAGTTTGTCAGAATTTTAAATATTCTTCAAAAAATAAAAATTAAACTTTGCCTGTTTTATTTATTTATTTTAGTTTTTAATTTAGTTTTTTAGTCTTTTAACACTATTCCTAAAATATAAGTGAACTATAAACCTTTAAGCATCTGTTTTTTTTTTAAACACAAATGGTGCTGCAACACATACAGTATACAGAGAATATAACACACAGGCGTATATTCTTTGTTCTCTCTGCTGAGGAGTTGTGAAGTCGCTTTTTTCAATTTATATTTCTGTCTGTCTTATACTGCCCCCAGGTGGCCAAGGCGTGCACACCAGAACGACGTGCACACTTGCGTTGACGTGAATGATAAAGTGTGACAAAAAAAGGTTTCATTCTCATAATTATTTTATGGCTGAATATTTTTTGTTAGTTTTTTAAGTAAAAAGCATATTATAGCAAGCAATACATCATTCATTGATTACAAATGCATTACAGTTTTTTGGGGAGGAGAGTCTGAAATGGAATATATTTTAATGAGGAAAATAATTTGAGAAGAGTTTTGAGCAACCAGTGTAGACAAGGAATGAATAAAACGCTTAACTCAAGCAACCACTGTAATGCATGTGAAATCGCACAGTTGTCATGGCAATTCATATAATAAACCGATTAAAAATGAAATGCCGTCCTATCTACGTCCACATTCACGTTTCGTTATAACGGAAATAGAACTACTTCCTGCTTTTAAGTCTAAGAATCATAGGCAATGTAGTGCGGCCAGACTGAACACGAGCTGAACATTTCTTCATTTATTATTATTTAAGCGGTCAATTCCTATCAGAGCGCACAGCCAAAAGTGAAGGCCCGCCCACAACAGCTCTATCACTCAACAGAGGAGAAATTCTACTGCTACCTCCCCTAGACACTTCTGTACCTCCACAGGTATATCATCAGGACCGAGTGCCTTTCCACTCTTCATCCTCTTCAATGGCCTTCTCACTTCATCCTTACTAATCTTTGCTACTTCCTGGCACACAACAGTCACCTCTTCTACTCTCCGTTCTCTCATTTTCCTCATTCATCAACTTTTCAAAGTACTCTTTCCATCTTCCCATCACACTACTGGCATCTGTCAACACACTTCCTTTATTACCCTGACCTGTTTTACATCCTTCCCATCTCTGTCTCTTTGCCTTGCCAACCTGTATCGATCAGTCTCTCCCTCCTTACTATCCAACCTAGCATACAAGTCATCGTAAGGCCCTTGTTTTGCCTTTGCCACTTCCACTTTCACCCTACGCTGAATTTCTCTAAACTTTGCCTGTTTTATTTATTTATTTTAGTTTTTAATTTAGTTTTTTAGTCTTTTAACACTATTCCTAAATATAAGTGAACTCTAAACCTTTAAGCATCTGTTTGTTTTTTTAAAACACAAATGGTGCTGCAACACATACAGTATACAGAGAATATAACACACAGGCGTATATTCTTTGTTCTCTCCAAAGAATGACCGATATTACTGCTGAGGAGTTGTGAAGTCGCTTTTTTCAATTTATATTTCTGTCTGTCTTATACTGCCCCCAAGTGGCCAAGGCGTGCACACCAGAACGACGTGCACACTTGCATTGACGTGAATGATAAAGTGTGACAAAAAAAGGTTTCATTCTCATAATTATTTTATGGCTGAATATTTTTTGTTTAAGTAAAGTAAAAAGCATATTATAGCAAGTAATACATCATTCATTGATTACAAATGCATTACAGTTTTTTGGGGAGGAGAGTCTGAAATGGAATATATTTTAATGAGGAAAATAATTTGAGAAGAGTTTTGAGCAACCGTCTACTCTCTTCAGTCCTCCCAGTGTCACACTTTTTCTTAGCTAACCTCTATTTATATTTATAATATTTTTATTTATTTTTTATTTATATATATATATATATATATATATATATATATATATATATATATATATATATATATATATATATAATTATTTTTTGTATGTGGGTGAGTATGTGTATGTGCGTGCGTGCGTGCGTGCGTGCTTGCGTGCGTGCTTGCGTGCGTGCTCACCAAAAACCTATTAGAAAAAATCCCATACTGTTCACCTAAATCGAACACCGCCGTCAGGAGACCCGAGGGGACCAAAGAAAACCAAGGAAGGTGAAATCCAGCACCGACCAGACACCACCCACCGGTCCACCCACCAGAATTCTTCCCCAACCCAAGAAACATCTAAATTCCAACAAATCCCCAAAAAAATAAAAAATCAGGGAGACCTCAAGAGACCGAAGGTGAAACTGAGGAAAGGAAGGAAGGACAGACGAAGCCGAGTGAGATCCACAGACACCAGCCTCCACCGATTCAATGACCTGAGGGGGAAGCAGATTGTGTCTGAGTTTCGATAGATGCTGGTGTGGTGGATCTGGCATGCATGAAAATCTCCACCAAAGAGGGGAGCCGTCGACCCCTGCCAGGACAGAGCAAGCGCAACACCTCAGGGACCCCCAGGCCGCGGCAGCGCCAAAGGACGACCCCCGGGCCCCGCCAGGGCCACCGGCCGGAGAGCAAACCCAGGAGCAGGAGCGCCCCCCACCCGCACCCAGGCACCGGCGCCGAAGAGGGGCCGGACAGCGGAGCGGAGAGGGCAGCCGCGCCCACCTTACCCCCCGCCGCGTGGAGGGACGGAACACCGGGGGCAGAAGGGGAGATGGGGGCATCGGAGGACGGCCGACACCCCCGAACCCCAGGCCCAGCGGGGGAAGGCCCCGGTCGTCACCCCAGCATTCTTTGTGAAAGTTAACCCCTGTTACTGAGTCCGCCAGCTCGCCGACTGGCGAACTCTACCCCTAAACCGTGAATGTGACCCCACCCAGTGTATATACAAGTGTGTGTGTGTGTGTGGGGGGGGGGGGGTGCATTAAAATTAGGAGCAGGTGAACCGGAGCCGAGGGAAATGATATTCCCACGCTCCGATCCACCCGCCTCCCAAGCATGTTACTGAGTGTATGTGGTGCATTAAAAAAAAATAGATAGGGGGGGGGGGCGGGGACACGGACAGGGGACCGCAGCACTGGTCTATACCGCGGTCCCCAACCGATGGCACCCCCACAACCCCCCCCCCCCCCAAGTTGTGTGGTGTATTAAAATTGGAGGGTAGTTGTAGGGTGAAGACGGTGTTTCCACCCTACCCCACCCCCCCAAAGTGTGTTATGTGCCCTATTATATGTCTATAAAAGTGTATTGTGCAAACCTAGTGTAGTGAGTTAAGAGGAGCGACCAGCGGGGCCCTCCCCAACCGGGCGGGGGCAGGAGGCGCACCCGGCGGGGCGATAGGGCTCGCCCCCCGGATACTGGGGCCCGCCCGAGGTGCCAGGACGCCCACCGGAGCGGGGCGAGCACAACATCAAACCCCAGCCACCCCCGCCGGCCCCCGGAGCACCGAGACCCGGGCCATGGATAGAGCCCCCGGCCCAGGGGAGGGGAAGGAAGGCGTACCGGGGAGGGGGAAGGGAGGGGGGAAGGAGACGACAAGAAGGGCAGGGGGCAGCGGCAGGGCCGCAGAGAGAGGGGGAGAAGAGGAGGAAGGGTGACGAGGGAGAAGGGACAGGCAGGCGGAGGACGGGCGGGGAGAGGCGAGGAGGGAGAGGCAGCAAGGGGGAGGAAGGGGGAGGGGAGAGGGAACCACCGGGCACCCCGGCGGCCCACAGGCCCCGAACCGCGTCGCCGGCCCCAGAGCGACGGACCGCGCCGGAACGGCGCCACCCCAGACACCAGGGAAAGCCCCGCAACGCAGCACCCCCCAAGAGACCCAGGGAACGGCCGAGACGCAGCCGCCACCCAGCAGCCAACAGAGGGGCAGACCCGCCCACGCCCAGCCAGGGGGGACAGCACGCACAGAATTAATCCACTGGCATGCCGTGAATCCGAATATCAACCCCTGGTGCCCATCAGAGGCGAATCCGCTCGATCCCGCTGGCAGCAGCCGGGTTCCTGACTATAAAGACACAACCATTAGTTACAAATTGCCAAATACAGAAACATCAATGCAAGTTATCACGCTGCTGTGGCTCTCTCTAACAGGCAGAATTAAGTAACCAGGTTTAGGTTAAAAAATTCTATATACGTAGACAATGTTTCTTTAGATTTTGACATTTGGTTTTTATTTGAGGCAGATATTTTTTCCATTAAAATGTGATTTATGAGGAGGTTAGACCATTGGTCGATATTCAGAGTTTGTTTATTTTTCCAGTTAACAAGAATTGTTTTTTTTGCGATAGAAAGGGCTACAAGTATAGATTGAAATTGTTTATGTGGTAAGTCAGTTGTTGTTAAGTCACCTAGCAAACACAAGTTTGGAGAGAGCGGTATCCTACAGTCCAAGACAGCGGAAAGTTTTTCTAAGACTTTAGTCCAGAAACACATAACCGAAGTACATAACCCTAAAGCATGAAAATAAGTGTCTGTAGTGTTTTGTAAACACTGGAGACAAATGTCGGAGTCTGAGAGTCCCATTTTCTTCATCATATATTGAGTAATGTATGTTCTGTGAATAATTTTATATTGGATAAGTTGTAAATTTGTGTGTTTTGTCATTTTAAAAACGTTTTCACAAACTTGAATCCAAAAGTCAGATTCCGGAGCTATAGACAAGTCTGTTTCGCATTTCGAGATGGCTAAAGACGTTTTATCAGTATATGAAAGTAACTTATATATTTTTGAGAGTTTTTTTGTTGTCGGAGAAAGCTTGGTAATATCTTTAGCTAAAACAGGCGGTTGGAGCGTACCCTGAAGTGTTGGAATTTGTTTCTTTATCATACTTTTAACTTGCAAATAATGTAAAAAGTTTCAGTTTTTTATTTTGTATTTTTGGAGCAAGGATGTATATGATATAAACATATTATCTGAGAAGAGATGGTGGAGATGTGTAATTCCTTTCTGCTCCCACACATTCAAATAAAACGATTGGTTGTTAATTTGAAAGTCGGGGTTATGCCATAGGGGAGAAAGCCCGCAGGGCTCCACTTGGGCTTTTGTCATTTCTAGTGCCTTCCACCAGGCAGTCAGGGTGGCGGAAATCATTGGATTTTTAAAGCAGTTATGTCGCTTAATCGATGTTGTAATAAAGAGTAAATCTAGGAGTCTGAGGTTATTACAACCCTTCTGTTCTAGTTCCAGCCAACAGTTAGTATCTCTATTGGGTTGTGCCCATAAAATAATATATTGTAGCTGGTTGGCTATATAGTAGTGCATAAAATTTGGTGCCTCTAGACCTCCTTTGGATTTATTTTTCTGAAGAGTAGATAGACTAATCTTTGCTTTTTTTTTATTCCAGTAAAATTTTGTAAAGGCTGAGTCCAACAACTGGAACCAGTTAGCCGTAGGTTTAAATGGAACCATTGAGAAAAAAATAGTTTATTTTGGGTAAAACTTTCATTTTAATAGTGGCTATTCGTCCTATTAGAGAAATAGGAAGATTATTCCAGCGCTCCAAGTCACTATAAATGCTATCCAGAAGTGGAGTAAAGTTTAAATTAATTAAATCAGTTAATTTAGGTGAGATTTGTATTCCTAAGTATTTTAAATTACCTATAGGAAATGAGTAGTGTGGGTCCTGGCTTGCAGGGTTCCATGCATTTTCTGTAATAGGTAGAAGTGTTGATTTTGTCCAGTTAATAGAATAGTCTGATAACTGTGAGAATTTAGTTATTAAGTTAAATACTTCCCCTAACGAAATAGCAGGCTTTTCTAAATAAAGTAAAATATCATCGGCATATAGATTAATTTTATGTTCTGTTACCCCAGAGTGAATTCCTTGAATCCTTCTTTCCTGGCGTATGGCTAATGCAAGCGGTTCAATAAATATTGCAAATAATAAAGGCGACAGTGGGCATCCCTGTCTTGTGCCTCTCTGTAGAGTAAAACTCTTAGATATAATCCCATTAGTAGTAACAGTAGCTTTAGGAGAATCATATAATACTGACACCCAGTGAATAAATGACTTCCCAAAGCCAAATTTATTTAAAACAGCAAAGAGGAAGGACCAGTTAACTTTATTAAAAGCTTTTTCTGCATCCAATGATACAATAACTGCCTTTTTATCATGCCGCTGAGACATACTAATAAGGTTAAAGAGCCTCCTAATATTATTAGTAGAGTGACGCTCTTTAATAAAGCCTGTTTGGTCGCTATGAATTATTGTCGGGATTACTGTTTCTAATCTAGATGTAAAAGCCTTAGTGATAATTTTAATATCAGTGTTAATTAGTGAAATCGGACGGTAACTTGATGGAAGGGTGGAGTCTTTTTCTGGCTTTAATAAAAGTTTAATTGCTGCTGTATTCATGTGTGGGCGTATGTGACCATTAGTTTTAATTTCTGTTACTACTCTTAAGAATAGTGGAGCAAGCATTGACCAGAAGTGCTTTAAAAATATAGCCGGATAACCATCCGAGCCAGGTGCTTTGCCATTTGGCATACTATCTAGAGCACTGTACAACTCGTTTATAGTAAGTGGTGCATCTAACATATCTTTATATTCAGTAGTTGACTGAGGTATATTTAAGCTACTGAGGAATTCCTCAATATGCTCTGGGTTAGGCTTATTAGTTTCTGAGTATAGGTTGTGATAATTATTATAAAAAATTTGATTAATTTCTTCTGGTGATGATGAAGAAGGTAAATTCCTTCTTATTTGGGTTTTTAAGTCTCCAGCTGTCGACGAGGCCAAAGTCATCCATATATTCCCCTATTACTTTTGTAGATTGTGATCGCCTTATACATGTTGTTTTATTAGAACGATCTATTAATGGATTTAAGACTGTGTTAAAGTCTCCTCCAATAATAATAGTAGAGTTCGCTGCTAATTCACACAGCTTAGAGAAAAATTCATGGAAAAAGGCCGGATCATCATTATTAGGGGCATATAAATTACCAAATGTATATATTTTATTAAATATAGTCACCTGAATAATAATGTATCGGCCCTCTGGGTCTGTTATTGTATTATTTAGATTAAAGAGTAAATTCTTATGTATGAGTATACAGACTCCCCTTTGTCTACTGTTATAAGGGGCAGAGTACGCTTGGCTAAATTTTTTATCAATAAGTAATTTTTCTTCAGATTTTTGTAGGTGGGTTTCTTGTAGGAGGCAAATATCTGCTTTTAATTTTAAGAGATGGTCTAAAGTTTTTATTCTTTTTGCCTGTGAGCGAGCGCCACAAACATTCCAGGAAACCAGAACTAATTTATGCATACAAACAATATAAACTCAGTCCTATGTATATATCTGTATAGGCCATTTGCCACCACTGGCATGTTATAGGATAGAATCAAAGTGGTTAGGTGATTTATATAGTTTGTGTAAAATATGAGGTAACGTGTAAGGTAACGTGTAAGTAAATAAAACAGTGCAAAAACGAGTAGGGAGGTGAAAGTGAAGGAAATTAACAGGGGATTAAACATAACAATACACCAGTAACCCAAGCGAGATTTTTTTGTTTAAATATACTTTAGATATAGTTGTGTATTAATATTATATTTATAATATAGCCTAAACATAATACATATTCATATTTTTTGGTTTTATAACCACATATACAGTAGATGTATACACCTAATAATCAAACTAAGTTTAGTTCCACCAATGCCAATTAGAACAGCCAGGGAGTGGAATTGGGGTTCCGGAATAGTTGGCCATCGATATATAACTTATCAACGGCTATCGTAGTCCGTTTACCCTCCTGCCTATTTTGTTTCATTATAGGAAACAGTACCTTTCGCCGCTCATTGATCTCTCTCGGGAGTTGATCATTCATTCCAAATGAGGTCCCTTTAAGTTCCCGTCCTTTACTTTTTACAAATTCTTTCTGTTTAAAATGCTCAAACTTGGCAATAATAGGACGGGGTTTGTTGCCCCTACGGGCTCCAAGCAGATGTACCCGGTCAAAAGAGATGTTATTTACCGTCTCCTGAGGAATTTTTAACGACGTCGTCATACATTTTTTTATCTCAACCTCTGGGTTGTCAGAGGTATTCTCGGATATGCCTGAGAATATTAAATTCTCCCGCATACTACGGGATTGGACATCTAAAACTGTTTCTTTTAGCGTTTTATTCTCCTTTTTCATAGTTTCCAGCTCGGCTGAAACAGCCGCGAGTGAAGAGTGTAACTCGGCATTTTCCCGTTGAAGGACACTTACCTGCTGACTGACGAATTCCAGGCTTAACTTTAATTCTTTGACGTCCTCGAGGATAAGGCCGAGGACGTCAAGTTTTTTATTTATGGACTCCAGCACACTGACCGAAACGTCCGTAGTGGTTAGGTCGTCCGTGACCGTCGCTGAGTCGTTTTTCCTCTTCTTTGAAGAAGGTTTCTTCGACGGTTTCTCGACGGAAGGATCCTCCATCGCGCAGCTGTAAAAATATCCGTCGATGAAACGTTCAAGGTCCTCCACGTTGGGTGGTATTTCAAATCTGCCGGATGAAAGAGAGAAGAGAAAAGACAAGATATATGATGGTTAAATTTGGATTAGTTTAGTATAATAGAGCTAGTTCTATCTTAGCAGCAAGGCGCCGCCATGTTAGGGTTTCCTGGTCTCGCTGTAGGTCTCGCGATAGTCACAGCATCTCGTGAGCGACTTCCCGACTTCTCTCACTTCTTTGGATGCTCTGCATCATTTCATCAAGGTCTAACCAAAAGTTTTCCTTCTCCTCCAGCTCACATCCTAACTGTGGCGCATACCCACTAAGAACATTGATCATCACACCTTCGATTCCTAGCTTCAAGCTCATCACTTTATCTGACACTCTATTTACCTCCAGGACGTTCCTAACAAACTCCTCCTTCAATATAACTCCTACTCATCATTTTTCTTCCTATCTGCACCATGGTAGAGGAAATTGAACCCTGCTCCTAAACTTCTAGCTTTGCTCCCTTTAATATATGTTGTGTTATTCTTAATTTAAAATGTACAATATATTTTGATGAGTGTTCAGTGCATGATGTACAGTATTTGATACGTGTGGAGGGCTTCTCTGCACATTTGAACTTTAGGCCTTGAGTTGCAAAGCTAACACAAGAAAATGGATCTCAACCCTCCAGGCTCTGACCTCCCTGCCCCCGTGGTGAAGTCTCTTTTTTCAATTTATATTTCTGTCTGTCTTATACTGCCCCCAGGTGGACAAGGCGTGCACACCAGAACGACGTGCACACTTGCATTGACGTGAATGATAAAGTGTGACAAAAAAAGGTTTCATTCTCATAATTATTTTATGGCTGACTATTTTTTGTTTAAGTAAAGTAAAAAGCATATTATAGCAAGTAATACATCATTCATTGATTACAAATGCATTAGAGTTTTTTGGGGAGGAGAGTCTGGAATGGAATATATTTTAATGAGGAAAATTATTTGAGAAGAGTTTTGAGCAACCAGTGTAGACAAGGAATGAATCAAACGCTTAACTTTTGGACTTAAGGAACCACTGTAATGCATGTGAAATCGCACAGTTGTCATGGCAATTCATATAATAAACCAATTAAAAACGAAATGCCGTCCTATTTACGTCCACGTTCACGTTTGTGTCATAACGGAACTAGAACTACTTCCTGCTTTTAAGTCTAAGAATCATAGGCAATGTAGTGCGGCCAGACTGAACACGAGCTGAACATTTCCTCATTTGTTATTATTTAAGCGGTCAATTCCTATCAGAGCGCACAGCCAAAAGTGAAGGCCCGCCCACAACAGCTCTATCACTCAACAGAGGAGAAATTCTACTGCTACCTCCCCTAGACACTTCTGTACCTCCACAGGTATATCATCAGGACCGAGTGCCTTTCCACTCTTCATCCTCTTCAATGGCCTTCTCACTTCATCCTTACTAATCTTTGCTACTTCCTGGCACACAACGGTCACCTCTTCTACTCTCCGTTCTCTCATTTTCCTCATTCATCAACTTTTCAAAGTACTCTTTCCATCTTCCCATCACACTACTGGCATCTGTCAACACACTTCCTTTATTACCCTGACCTGTTTTACATCCTTCCCATCTCTGTCTCTTTGCCTTGCCAACCTGTATCGATCAGTCTCTCCCTCCTTACTATCCAACCTAGCATACAAGTCATCGTAAGGCCCTTGTTTTGCCTTTGCCACTTCCACTTTCACCCTACGCTGAATTTCTCTGTACTCCTGTCTACTCTCTTCAGTCCTCCCAGTGTCACACTTCTTCTTAGCTAACCTCTTTCTCTGGATCCACTTCTGCACCTCCTCATTCCACCACCAAGTCTCCTTACCCCCTTTCCTTCCAGATGACACACCAAGGACTGTCCTACCTGTCTCCCTGATCACGTTTGCTGTAGTTGTCCAGTCATCCGGAAGCACTTCCTGACCATCCAGAGACTGTCTCAACTCTTCCTTTTTCAGCTTCCACCATTTCGTCCTCTGCTCTGCCTTTGCCGTCTTTGTCTTCCTCACCACCATAGTCATCCTACACACTACCATCCTATGCTACCACAACTTTGCAGTCGCTGATCTCCTTCAGATTACACCGTCTACACAAGATGTCGTCTACCTGTGTACTCCTACCTCCACTCTTGTAGGTCACCCTACGTCCCTGCCTCTTCTGGAAGAAAGTATTCACGACAGCCATTTCCATTCTTTTTGCAAAGTCAACCACCATCTGTCCTTCTGCGTTCTTCTCCTGGATACCAAACTCGCCCATCACCTCCTCATCACCTCTGTTTCCTGCACCAACGTGTTCATTGAAGTCTGCACCAACGACAACTCTCTCACTTCGAGGGATAATCTGCATCATTTCATCAAGGTCTAACCAAAAGTTTTCCTTCTCCTCCAGCTCACATCCTACCTGTGGCGCATACCCACTAAGAACATTGATCATCACACCTTCGATTCCTAGCTTCAGGCTCATCACTCTATCTGACACTCTATTTACCTCCAGGACGTTCCTAACAAACTCCTCCTTCAAGATAACTCCCACTCATCATTTTTCTTCCTATCTGCACCATGGTAGAGGAAATTGAACCCTGCTCCTAAACTTCTAGCTTTGCTCCCTTTCCACCTGGTCTCCTGACTACTCTGAAAGAAGTGGTGCGCAGGTGCACCAGTTTCAAGTGTGTCATTGCGCATTTGCATTTATTTTGCATACTTAGGGGAGCGAAGCGGTCGATGGGACTGAAGTAGAGTTGCGTCAGTTGCGAAAACTTGAAAACAGAAACCGTTGTCGTGGGCCAAGTCAACATGCTAAATTCAATTGTGTTAAATATAAATGTCATGTCTTTTTGTAAGACAGAAAATTCCATTGTTTTCATTATTGTAGTGTATCCAAAATGAGCACCAAACAGCCTTGGGTGCTCTTTTCACTGCTAATATAAATATTACCGTATCTTGCGGTTACGATTTTAACTCTTCTATACTGTAATATACTGTATCTAATTTCTATTGTAAACTATTGAACGATTCATTATAATAAAAACAAACACTGCAAAAGGCTTTTTTTAAAGAATATTTAAGAATTAAGTTTTAAGAATTATACTAAGCTGGAAGTAAATGTGACTTTGCAATGAGTGCATTATGAGATAGTTATGATCAATTCTGTATTTACGATGAGATGTTAAAAAAGAAAATGGGTTGATTGGATTTCAATCAGATGAAAGTTTTGCAATAAGATGAGAGACGCAACAGAAACCGACTCTCCGCGCTCGGCTAACGAAGCATCCACTTTCTGCCGTCCCAGGACGCACCTGCAGGCCCTTTTCCCCTCGTCTTTGGCTCCATGCAAATCAAGTTTCACTTCTGTCAAATCACGCTGATCTCACTCTGACTCTGGAAGCCCCTGGCCCGTCATTGCAGCCACAAGTAAAAAAGTAACTCACAGACACAGGACAACATTCTGGTGTGTTGTTAAAAATTCTGCCAAATTTGAATGATTAAAAAAAATATATATTGCCAAATAGATAAAATGAGGACTTGAAATGGTGAAAAATCAAACCGTTGTCTCTACCCTAAAATATGCTGAAACCACACCTCACTCAACTGTTTACTGTCAATCAAATCCCACTAGTGTAGTTAGCAGTACTGCCTACATGTCCTAAGAGAACAATGGCACACGATCTACAATCATGTTAGGAGGCTTTAAAATGGGTCTATTATTCCAAAATAAGCGTAACAAGCTAATTAGTGGGGCAAAATGTGATTGTCGACCCAACGTGACCCAACAACATGACTGGGCAGCTCAAGTTGCTCATAGTGGGGGTGGGCCGACTCAAATGCCCAAATGCATCACTGGCCGCTGTTTTGGTCACGGCCAAAAAAAAAGGACGAAAGAAATGATAACCAACAGTTTAAATGCCGTACCTTCACAATTCTGAACTACATAGTTCTCAGTCTTTATCGTCCGACATCGATCAAATTCGATTAAATGTGCTACACAAATAAATTTGATTTGATTTCCCTTTGCAGGAAATGTGAACGAAATTGACAATGGGACTCTTTTCTTGAACAAATCAGAATCAATCTCTTCAGTGACTTGAATGTTCTTTCCATTATAAATACTCCTTGTAAACTGCTAGCACATTTGCATGCTGTTATATTGAGTTTTTGTATATTATTCGTGGTTTCTATCATTGTGATGTTATAATGGTGGTAAGAGATGGATAAGGTTAAGTAAATCCCCACATACCAAATGCACAGCCTGCCACTGGTTGAATGATGACTGACGTGTAAAGCTCCCAACTACTTCCTCTTTGGCGCTTTTAAAAGCTGCAGACTCCTTCTAACTGCTTCATTGACTCGCTCGCCTGACGTTTCACCACCGCTAACAGACACCATGTTGGGGACCATTTTCCTTCTCATCAGCGCTCTGACTTGTGAGACCATCTCGGGCGTTTCTCCTCCGTGTCAACATTTTCAAGTCATGTTGTTGTTGATTCTTTTCTTCTTTTGACAGATGGTGATGCAGCGAAGGTGTTGACCCAGACTCCGGCGGTGATGACAGTTGCTGCAGGACAACAAGTTGTTTTCAACTGCGACATTCAGAGGGATGATGGCAAGGTGGTTTCTTTTTATAAACATATTCCCGGAGACGCTCCTCAGTTTATTCTGTATCATTACCATTCGTACTCCGGGCCTAGCTTTGGAACAGGATTCTCCTCAAGTCGTTTTGATGCTAAAACATCCTCAACTACCAATTACCAGTTAATCATTAAACGGGCAGAAGCAGGAGATTCTGCTGAGTATTACTGTAGCACATGGGACGACTCTGCTAGCGAAGCTGTATCACAGTGATTTAGCGGGTGACAGAAAGTGCCCATTCTTACTTCTGCTTTGTGTCGAGTCTGCGCCACATGTTGGACGTTTACACTGGAAGGAATGCTGGTTATGGGCCTGTTGGTCTTCAGCTGGCTACAAGGTCTGCAGTCCACAGTGTTCTCCACTTCAATTACCAAAAGTCAGCTGGGATATGGTCCAAGATGGATGGATGGATGCTTCCATTGGAATGAAAATAGACCTTTCAAATAGTTTAGTCATTAAAAGCTGCATGGACTTATTCCAGATCTGATCCCGGTGGAGAAAAGATATTGGCCATGGAAATTCCAATCACATGGACCATGTTCAGAAGCCTCAACGTTAGCAGCGTTATTGTTTCTACATGGCCAACATTCGTCTTCGAGACGCTCCGTGAAATGGACGTTTCCATCAGGGTGACAACTTGGCTGATATGTTGACTTCCACCAACACCAAAGTGGAGGTAAGAGAAACAGGAGTGAATATTGCCACCCGCGAAGTATTTGGGATTAAAAACAAATGTCATGAAGAGGCCCGAAGTGAAGGTTGTGGAAGAGTCATCCGACTCATCAGTTTTTGTACGGCTGTGAACTCAAACGGCATCACTGTGGTATTCGGAGGAGGAACCAAGCTGTTTGTGACAAGTAAGTCCTTTGATCATCCAATTTCAAAACCTACTAATGTACAAATTTCAAGTTGAATATATTTTACCAAGTATTGTTCAGTTTTTAATTCCATCTTTTAGTTTAGGTTTGCACAATTACTATTTATTTCAGTTTTTGCCAGTGATGGCCACCATGTCTTTCTTTCAAGCATAGTTTTTTTTTTTTTTTATCTAAACTTACATTTATTTAAAAATCAATATATTTTAAATTTTTTTAGTGAGGTTACTTTTGATAGACAATATACAATAATGCCTGGATTATTATCATAATTTTTTTAAATGTCAATTTTCATTTTAGTGTGTTTTCTTTGAATATATTTTATTCTGTTAAATATATTTGACCAAGTAGCTATTGTTCTTTTCTTTCTTTCTTTTTTATTTAATTAAAGCTTTTAGTTTAGGTTTGGCCCGTCACTATTTATTCAAGTATTCGTCAGTGATGTCTTTCCACGTGAGACTATGTTAAGTTTATTTTTTTTACTATGACAATGTTTTCTATAAACAATAATCTTATTTTACAATATATTTCTACAATGACTAGAAAATAATAGTGAGGTTACCTCCACTATTCATAATAACATATTAACTACTTACTTTTATAATATATTTTTTGATCTCTTTCATTTTACATTTTATATATTAAACTTTTTTTAATTATATGAATACAATCATGTTAGTATGGTTACATTTGCTATGTGCATCATATTTATAAATATATATATATATTTATTTAGTTACTTTCACATGAACATATTTATTATATATGAAACATATATTTTTTACGTTTTTAAATGTATAGTTTTATGAGTAAAATTATGAGAAACACTTCTCAGTATGAGTCTTGCACTTTGACACCCCTGCAAAATATTCAGATGTCAACCAAAATTAGAAATAAGTGAATAACTTTTTTTGAAACCGTTCATATGGAACAATATGTGGCTGAGTCATTTTTGTTGGATGGCATGTTTGTTGTAGTAAATAATATATGTTGTGTTATTCTTAATTTAAAATGTACAATATATTTTGATGAGTGTTCAGTGCATGATGTACAGTGTTTGATACGTGTGGAGGGCTTCTCTGCACATTTGAACTTTAGGCCTTGAGTTGCAAAGCTAACACAAGAAAATGGATCTCAACCCTCCAGGCTCTGACCTCCCTGCCCCCGTGGTGACAGTCTTTCCCCCGGCCAGCGACGAGCTCCAGTCCAAAAGCGCCACCCTGGTCTGCGTGGCTAGTCAGTCGTCGCCATATGCAGACGTCACGTGGCTGGCTGGCGGCCTTCCAGTGAGCGGCGACGTCGTGACCGGCCTCGCGGTGCGACAAGCGGACCGCACTTACAAAATCAGCAGCTATTTGACCGTGGATACGTCCGACTGGAACACGGACGTCGCTTACACCTGCAAAGTGTCTTTGGGCTCCAAGTTTGCTGAAAACACCATCAACAAGTCCAAGTGTGTGACCTAGATGGTCAGCATGGAGTTGTGTGCTCTTCAGACCAGAGCAATGTTTGCATATTTGGAGCGAGTGTTTAGTTTTTCTTTTTGCTTCGTACTTGCTAGCATGTATTAGAATTCTTCAATAAAAACATCATCAAAAGTTTTTGAATTGGTAATTACATTCAGATTCAAACACTATTTTTCCCCCCCTTGCTGTCGCATATCCGAACTGTTGTTTTGTGTACGTTCAGTCACCTAAATTGACGAGCCTTCTGATTGGACATAATGCAGCAATAATAAAATCATTTTCTATGTGTTTTGGGTGTCATGCGCTTGTAAAAACAAAGACTTGAAGGCTAAACCGTCAAAATATTTGATTACAAATATATTTGTCATTTAATGGCTATTTAATTCTTTTAATATTTACTCTTGCAAATGTTGAAAAATAGGGCATTTTTTATAAGCACCTTGAGATAAGAGTGACCCAACTTACAAGTTTTCAGAGGTATGATATGTATGAGGCATATAGATTAATTTTATGTTCTGTTACCCCAGAGTGAATTCCTTGAATCATTCTTTCCTGGCGTATGGCTAATGCAAGCGGTTCAATAAATATTGCAAATAATAAAGGCGACAGTGGGCATCCCTGTCTTGTGCCTCTCTGTAGAGTAAAACTCTTAGATATAATCCCATTAGTAGTAACAGTAGCTTTAGGAGAATCATATAATACTGACACCCAGTGAATAAATGACTTCCCAAAGCCAAATTTATTTAAAACAGCAAAGAGGAAGGACCAGTTAACTTTATTAAAAGCTTTTTCTGCATCCAATGATACAATAACTGCCTTTTTATCATGCCGCTGAGACATACTAATAAGGTTAAAGAGCCTCCTAATATTATTAGTAGAGTGACGCTCTTTAATAAAGCCTGTTTGGTCGCTATGAATGATTGTCGGGATTACTGTTTCTAATCTAGATGTAAAAGCCTTAGTGATAATTTTAATATCAGTGTTAATTAGTGAAATCGGACGGTAACTTGATGGAAGGGTGGGGTCTTTTTCTGGCTTTAATAAAAGTTTAATTGCTGCTGTATTCATGTGTGGGCGTATGTGACCATTAGTTTTAATTTCTGTTACTACTCTTAAGAATAGTGGAGCAAGCATTGACCAGAAGTGCTTTAAAAATATAGCCGGATAACCATCCGAGCCAGGTGCTTTGCCATTTGGCATACTATCTAGAGCACTGTACAACTCGTTTATAGTAAGTGGTGCATCTAACATATCTTTATATTCAGTAGTTGACTGAGGTATATTTAAGCTACTGAGGAATTCCTCAATATGCTCTGGGTTAGGCTTATTAGTTTCTGAGTATAGGTTGTGATAATAATTATAACAAATTTGATTAATTTCTTCTGGTGATGATGAAGAAGGTAAATTCCTTCTTATTTGGGTTTTTAAGTCTCCAGCTGTCGACGAGGCCAAAGTCATCCATATATTCCCCTATTACTTTTGTAGATTGTGATCGCCTTATACATGTTGTTTTATTAGAATGATCTATTAATGGATTTAAGACTGTGTTAAAGTCTCCTCCAATAATAATAGTAGAGTTCGCTGCTAATTCACACAGCTTAGAGAAAAATTCATGGAAAAAGGCCGGATCATCATTATTAGGGGCATATAAATTACCAAATGTATATATTTTATTAAATATAGTCACCTGAATAATAATGTATCGGCCCTCTGGGTCTGTTATTGTATTATTTAGAGTAAAGAGTAAATTCTTATGTATGAGTATACAGACTCCCCTTTGTCTACTGTTATAAGGGGCAGAGTACGCTTGGCTAAAATTTTTATCAATAAGTAATTTTTCTTCAGATTTTTGTAGGTGGGTTTCTTGTAGGAGGCAAATATCTGCTTTTAATTTTAAGAGATGGTCTAAAGTTTTTATTCTTTTTGCCTGTGAGCGAGCGCCACAAACATTCCAGGAAACCAGAACTAATTTATGCATACAAACAATATAAACTCAGTCCTATGTATATATCTGTATAGGCCATTTGCCACCACTGGCATGTTATAGGATAGAATCAAAGTGGTTAGGTGATTTATATAGTTTGTGTAAAATATGAGGTAACGTGTAAGGTAACGTGTAAGTAAATAAAACAGTGCAAAAACGAGTAGGGAGGTGAAAGTGAAGGAAATTAACAGGGGATTAAACATAACAATACACCAGTAACCCAAGCGAGATTTTTTTGTTTAAATATACTTTAGATATAGTTGTGTATTAATATTATATTTATAATATAGCCTAAACATAATAAGTATTCATATTTTTTGGTTTTATAACCACATATACAGTAGATGTATACACCTAATAATCAAACTAAATTTAGTTCCACCAATGCCAATTAGAACAGCCAGGGAGTGGAATTGGGGTTCCGGAATAGTTGGCCATCGATATATAACTTATCAACGGCTATCGTAGTCCGTTTACCCTCCTGCCTATTTTGTTTCATTATAGGAAACAGTACCTTTCGCCGCTCATTGATCTCTCTCGGGAGTTGATCATTCATTCCAAATGAGGTCCCTTTAAGTTCCCGTCCTTTACTTTTTACAAATTCATTCTGTTTAAAATGCTCAAACTTGGCAATAATAGGACGGGGTTTGTTGCCCCTACGGGCTCCAAGCAGATGTACCCGGTCAAAAGAGATGTTATTTACCGTCTCCTGAGGAATTTTTAACGACGTCGTCATACATTTTTTTATCTCAACCTCTGGGTTGTCAGAGGTATTCTCGGATATGCCTGAGAATATTAAATTCTCCCGCATACTACGGGATTGGACATCTAAAACTGTTTCTTTTAGCGTTTTATTCTCCTTTTTCATAGTTTCCAGCTCGGCTGAAACAGCCGCGAGTGAAGAGTGTAACTCGGCATTTTCCCGTTGAAGGACACTTACCTGCTGACTGACGAATTCCAGGCTTAACTTTAATTCTTTGACGTCCTCGAGGATGAGGCCGAGGACGTCAAGTTTTTTATTTATGGACTCCAGCACACTGACCGAAACGTCCGTAGTGGTTAGGTCGTCCGTGTCCGTCGCTGAGTCGTTTTTCCTCTTCTTCGAAGAAGGTTTCTTCGACGGTTTCTCGACGGAAGGATCCTCCATCGCGCAGCTGTAAAAATATCCGTCGATGAAACGTTCAAGGTCCTCCACGTTGGGTGGTATTTCAAATCTGCCGGATGAAAGAGAGAAGAGAAAAGACAAGATATATGATGGTTAAATTTGGATTAGTTTAGTATAATAGAGCTAGTTCTATCTTAGCAGCAAGGCGCCGCCATGTTAGGGTTTCCTGGTCTCGCTGTAGGTCTCGCGATAGTCACAGCATCTCGTGAGCGACTTCCCGACTTCTCTCACTTCTTTGGATGCTCTGCATCATTTCATCAAGGTCTAACCAAAAGTTTTCCTTCTTCTCCAGCTCACATCCTAACTGTGGCGCATACCCACTAAGAACATTGATCATCACACCTTCGATTCCTAGCTTCAAGCTCATCACTTTATCTGACACTCTATTTACCTCCAGGACGTTCCTAACAAACTTCTCCTTCAATATAACTCCTACTCATCATTTTTCTTCCTATCTGCACCATGGTAGAGGAAATTGAACCCTGCTCCTAAACTTCTAGCTTTGCTCCCTTTAATATATGTTGTGTTATTCTTAATTTAAAATGTACAATATATTTTGATGAGTGTTCAGTGCATGATGTACAGTATTTGATACGTGTGGAGGGCTTCTCTGCACATTTGAACTTTAGACAAGCGGACCGCACTTACGAAATCAGCAGCTATTTGACCGTGGATACGTCCGACTGGAACACGGACGTCGCTTACACCTGCAAAGTGTCTTTGGGCTCCAAGTTTGCTGAAAACACCATCAACAAGTCCAAGTGTGTGACCTAGATGGTCAGCATGGAGTTGTGTGCTCTTCAGACCAGAGCAATGTTTGCATATTTGGAGCGAGCGTTTAGTTTTTCTTTCTGCTTCGTACTTGCTAGCATGTATTAGAATTCTTCAATAAAAACATCATCAAAAGTTTTTGAATTGGTAATTACATTCAGATTGAAGCACTATTTTTTCCCCCCTTGCTGTCGCATATCCGAACTGTTGTTTTGTGTACGTTCAGTCACCTAAATTGACGAGCCTTCTGATTGGACATAATGCAGCAATAATAAAGTCATTTCTATGTGTTTTGGGTGTCATGCGCTTGTAAATACAAAGACTTGAAGGCTAAACCGTCAAAATATTTGATTACAAATATATTTGTCATTTAATGACTATTTAATTCTTTTAATATTTACTCTTGCAAATGTTGAAAAATAGGGCATTTTTTATAAGCACCTTGAGATAAGAGTGACCCAACTTACAAGTGTTCAGAGGTATGAGTCATTCGGCCATATTTTTGTTTTTACTTATTAGTGCCAACTTGAGATATGAGTGGTGTGTGGTGGCAGTGACTCAGTTCACAACAACTAGCAGTTTGTCAGAATTTTAAATATTCTTTGCCTGTTTTATTTATTTATTTTAGTTTTTAATTTAGTTTTTTAGTCTTTTAACACTATTCCTAAAATATAAGTGAACTATAAACCTTTAAGCATCTGTTTTTTTTTTTAAAACACAAATGGTGCTGCAACACATACAGTATACAGAGAATATAACACACAGGCGTATATTCTTTGTTCTCTCCAAAGAATGACTGATATTACTGCTGAGGAGTTGTGAAGTCGCTTTTTTCAATTTATATTTCTGTCTGTCTTATACTGCCCCCAGGTGGCCAAGGCGTGCACACCAGAACGACGTGCACACTTGCATTGACGTGAATGATAAAGTGTGACAAAAAAAGGTTTCATTCTCATAATTATTTTATGGCTGAATATTTTTTGTTTAAGTAAAGTAAAAAGCATATTATAGCAAGTAATACATCATTCATTGATTACAAATGCATTACAGTTTTTTGGGGAGGAGAGTCTGGAATGGATTATATTTTAATGAGGAAAATGATTTGAGAAGAGTTTTGAGCAACCAGTGCAGACAAGGAATGAATAAAACGCTTAACTCAAGGAACCACTGTAAAGCATGTGAAATCGCACAGTTGTCATGGCAATTCATATAATAAACCAATTAAAAATGAAATGCCGTCCTATCTACGTCCACATTCACGTTTCGTTATAACGGAAATAGAACTACTTCCTGCTTTTAAGTCTAAGAATCATAGGCAATGTAGTGCGGCCAGACTGAACACGAGCTGAACATTTCTTCATTTGTTATTATTTAAGCGGTCAATTCCTATCAGAGCGCACAGCCAAAAGTGAAGGCCCGCCCACAACAGCTCTATCACTCAACAGAGGAGAAATTCTACTGCTACCTCCCCTAGACACTTCTGTACCTCCACAGGTATATCATCAGGACCGAGTGCCTTTCCACTCTTCATCCTCTTCAATGGCCTTCTCACTTCATCCTTACTAATCTTTGCTACTTCCTGGCACACAACAGTCACCTCTTCTACTCTCCGTTCTCTCATTTTCCTCATTCATCAACTCTTCAAAGTACTCTTTCCATCTTCCCATCACACTACTGGCATCTGTCAACACACTTCCTTTATTACCCTGACCTGTTTTACATCCTTCCCATCTCTGTCTCTTTGCCTTGCCAACCTGTATCGATCAGTCTCTCCCTCCTTACTATCCAACCTCTCCCTCCTTACTATCCAACCTAGCATACAAGTCATCGTAAGGCCCTTGTTTTGTCTTTGCCACTTCCACTTTCACCCTACGCTGAATTTCTCTGTACTCCTGTCTACTCTCTTCAGTCCTCCCAGTGTCACACTTCTTCTTAGCTAACCTCTTTCTCTGGATCCACTTCTGCACCTCCTCATTCCACCACCAAGTCTCCTTACCCCCTTTCCTTCCAGATGACACACCAAGGACTGTCCTACCTGTCTCCCTGATCACGTTTGCTGTAGTTGTCCAGTCATCCGGAAGCACTTCCTGACCATCCAGAGACTGTCTCAACTCTTCCTTTTTCAGCTTCCACCATTTCGCCCTCTGCTCTGCCTTTGCCGTCTTTGTCTTCCTCACCACCATAGTCATCCTACACACTACCATCCTATGCTACCACTACTTTGCAGTCGCTGATCTCCTTCAGATTACACCGTCTACACAAGATGTCGTCTACCTGTGTACTCCTACCTCCACTCTTGTAGGTCACCCTACGTCCCTGCCTCTTCTGGAAGAAAGTATTCACGACAGCCATTTCCATTCTTTTTGCAAAGTCAACCACCATCTGTCCTTCTGCGTTCCTCTCCTGGATACCAAACTCGCCCATCACCTCCTCATCACCTCTGCTTCCTGCACCAACGTGTTCATTGAAGTCTGCACCAACGACAACTCTCTCACTTCGAGGGATGCTCTGCATCATTTCATCAAGGTCTAAACAAAAGTTTTCCTTCTCCTCCAGCTCACATCCTACCTGTGGCGCATACCCACTAAGAACATTGATCATCACACCTTCGATTCCTTTTTTTTTTTTTTTCCTCTCTTTTTCCTATAAAGAGCTCAGTATTGTTCATTCGGAAATGTCATCATCATTGCTCTTTATTTTTTTATATTTTTTATTTATATATATATATATATATATATATATATATATATATATATATATATATATACATATACACACATATATATATGTATATATATATACATATATACATATATATATATATATATACATATATATATGCATATATATATATATATATATATATATATATTTTTTTTTGTATGTGGGTGAGTATGTGTATGTGCGTGCGTGCGTGCGTGCTTGCGTGCGTGCTTGCGTGTATTTGTTAGCTCACCAAAAACCTATTAGAAAAAATCCCATACCGTTCACCTAAATCGAACATCGGCGTCAGGAGACCCGAGGGGACCAAAGAAAACCAAGGAAGGTGAAATCCAGCACCGACCAGACACCACCCACCGGGCCACCCACCAGAATTGTTCCCCAACCCAAGAAACATCTAAATTCCAACAAATCCCCCAAAAAATAAAAAATCAGGGAGACCTCAAGAGACCGAAGGAGAGACTGAGGAAAGGAAGGAAGGACAGACGAAGCCGAGTGAGATCCACAGACACCAGCCTCCACCGATTCAATGACCTGAGGGGGAAGCAGATTGTATCTGAGTTTCGATAGATGCTGGTGTGGTGGATCTGGCATGCATGAAAATCTCCACCAAAGAGGGGAGCCGTCGACCCCTGCCAGGACAGAGCAAGCGCAACACCTCAGGGCCCCCCAGGCCGCGGCAGTGCCAAAGGACGACCCCCGGGCCCCGCCAGGGCTACCGGCCGGAGAGCAAACCCAGGAGCTGGAGCGCCCCCCACCCCAACACGGCCCGCGCCCCCGACCCAACGCAGCAGGACGGGGCACTGCAGGCCCGCCAGGCACCCCACCGGCCCCCAACCCCCGCACCCCCCACGACCCCCCCGCCCCCCAGGAGGGGGGGGGGGCACACCCGGCGGGGCGATAGGGCTCGCCCCCCGGATACTGGGGCCCACCCGAGGTGCCAGGACGCCCACCGAAGCGGGGCGGGCACAACATCAAACCCCAGCCACCCCCGCCGGCCCCCGGAGCACCGAGACCCGGGCAGTGGATAGAGCCCCCGGCCCAGGGGAGGGGAAGGAAGGCGTACCGGGGAGGGGGAAGGGAGGGGGGAAGGAGACGACAAGAAGGGCAGGGGGCAGCGGCAGGGCCGCAGAGAGAGGGGGAGAGGAGGAGGAAGGGTGACGAGGGAGAAGGGACAGGCAGGCGGAGGACGGGCGGGGAGAGGCGAGGAGGGAGAGGCAGCAAGGGGGAGGAAGGGGGAGGGGAGAGGGAACCACCGGGCACCCCGGCGGCCCACAGGCCCCGAACCGCGTCGCCGGCCCCAGAGCGACGGACCGCGCCGGAACGGCGCCACCCCAGACACCAGGGAAAGCCCCGCAACGCAGCACCCCCCAAGAGACCCAGGGAACGGCCAAGACGCAGCCGCCACCCAGCAGCCAACAGAGGGGCAGACCCGCCCACGCCCAGCCAGGGGGGACAGCACCCACAGAATTAACCCACTGGCATGCCGTGAATCCGAATATCAACCCCTGGTGCCCATCAGAGGCGAATCCGCTCGATCCCGCTGGCAGCAGCCGGGTTCCTGACTATAAAGACACAACCATTAGTTACAAATTGCCAAATACAGAAACATCAATGCAAGTTATCACGCTGCTGTGGCTCTCGCTAACAGGCAGAATTAAGTAACCAGGTTTAGGTTAAAAAATTCTATATACGTAGACCATGTTTCTTTAAATTTTGACATTTGGTTTTTATTTGAGGCAGATATTTTTTCCATTAAAATGTGATTCATGAGGAGGTTAGACCATTGGTCGATATTCAGAGTTTGTTTATTTTTCCAGTTAACAAGAATTGGTTTTTTTGCGATAGTAAGGGCTACAAGTATAGATTGAAATTGTTTATGTGGTAAGTCAATTGTTGTTAAGTCACCTAGCAAACACAAGTTTGGAGATAACGGTATCCTACAGTCCAAGACAGCGGAAAGTTTTTCTAAGACTTTAGTCCAGAAACACATAACCGGAGTACATAACCATAAAGCATGAAAATAAGTGTCTGTAGTGTTTTGTAAACACTGGAGACAAATGTCGGAGTCTGAGAGTCCCATTTTCTTCATCATATATTGAGTAATGTATGTTCTGTGAATAATTTTATATTGGATAAGTTGTAAATTTGTGTGTTTTGTCATTTTAAAAACGTTTTCACAAACTTGAATCCAAAAGTCCGGAGCTATAGACAAGTCTGTTTCCCATTTTGAGATGGCTAAAGACGTTTTATCAGTATATGAAAGTAACTTATATATTTTTGAGAGTTTTTTTGTTGTCGGAGAAAGCTTGGTAATATCTTTAGCTAAAACAGGCGGTTGGAGCGTACCCTGAAGTGTTGGAATTTGTTTCTTTATCATACTTTTAACTTGCAAATAATGTAAAAAGTTTCAGTTTTTTATTTTGTATTTTTGGAGCAAGGATGTATATGATATAAACATATTATCTGAGAAGAGATGGTGGAGATGTGTAATTCCTTTCTGCTCCCACATATTCAAATAAAACGATTGGTTGTTAATTTGAAAGTCGGGGTTATGCCATAGGGGAGAAAGCCCGCAGGGCTCCACTTGGGCTTTTGTCATTTCTAGTGCCTTCCACCAGGCAGTCAGGGTGGCGGAAATCATTGGATTTTTAAAGCAGTTATGTCGCTTAATCGATGTTGTAATAAAGAGTAAATCTAGGAGTCTGAGGTTATTACAATCCTTCTGTTCTAGTTCCAGCCAACAGTTAGTATCTCTATTGGGTTGTGCCCATAAAATAATATATTGTAGCTGGTTGGCTATATAGTAGTGCATAAAATTTGGTGCCTCTAGACCTCCTTTGGATTTATTTTTCTGAAGAGTAGATAGACTAATCTTTGCTTTTTTTTTATTCCAGTAAAATTTTGTAACGGCTGAGTCCAACAATTGGAACCAGTTAGCCGTAGGTTTAAATGGAACCATTGAGAAAAAATAGTTTATTTTGGGTAAAACTTTCATTTTAATAGTGGCTATTCGTCCTATTAGAGAAATAGGAAGATTATTCCAGCGCTCCAAGTCACTATAAATGCTATCCAGAAGTGGAGTAAAGTTTAAATTAATTAAATCAGTTAATTTAGGTGAGATTTGTATTCCTAAGTATTTTAAATTACGTATAGGAAATGAGTAGTGTGGGTCCTGGCTTGCAGGGTTCCATGCATTTTCTGTAATAGGTAGAAGTGTTGATTTTGTCCAGTTAATAGAATAGTCTGATAACTGTGAGAATTTAGTTATTAAGTTAAATACTTCCCCTAACGAAATAGCAGGCTTTTCTAAATAAAGTAAAATATCATCGGCATATAGATTAATTTTATGTTCTGTTACCCCAGAGTGAATTCTTTGAATCCTTCTTTCCTGGCGTATGGCTAATGCAAGCGGTTCAATAAATATTGCAAATAATAAAGGCGACAGTGGGCATCCCTGTCTTGTCTGTCTTAGATATAATCCCATTAGTAGTAACAGTAGCTTTAGGAGAATCATATAATACTGACACCCAGTGAATAAATGACTTCCCAAAGCCAAATTTATTTAAAACAGCAAAGAGGAAGGACCAGTTAACTTTATTAAAAGCTTTTTCTGCATCCAATGATATAATAACTGCCTTTTTATCATGCCGCTGAGACATACTAATAAGGTTAAAGAGCCTCCTAATATTATTAGTAGAGTGACGCTCTTTAATAAAGCGTGTTTGGTCGCTATGAATGATTGTCGGGATTACTGTTTCTAATCTAGATGTAAAAGCCTTAGTGATAATTTTAATATCAGAGTTAATTAGTGAAATCGGACGGTAACTTGATGGAAGGGTGGGGTCTTTTTCTGGCTTTAATAAAAGTTTAATTGCTGCTGTATTCATGTGTGGGCGTATGTGACCATTAGTTTTAATTTCTGTTACTACTCTTAAGAATAGTGGAGCAAGCATTGACCAGAAGTGCTTTAAAAATATAGCCGGATAACCATCCGAGCCAGGTGCTTTGCCATTTGGCATACTATCTAGAGCACTGTACAACTCGTTTATAGTAAGTGGTGCATCTAACATATCTTTATATTCAGTAGTTGACTGAGGTATATTTAAGCTACTGAGGAATTCCTCAATATGCTCTGGGTTAGGCTTATTAGTTTCTGAGTATAGGTTGTGATAATAATTATAAAAAAATTGATTAATTTCTTCTGGTGATGATGAAGAAGGTAAATTCCTTCTTATTTGGGTTTTTAAGTCTCCAGCTGTCGACGAGGCCAAAGTCATCCATATATTCCCCTATTACTTTTGTAGATTGTGATCGCCTTATACATGTTGTTTTATTAGAACGATCTATTAATGGATTTAAGACTGTGTTAAAGTCTCCTCCAATAATAATAGTAGAGTTCGCTGCTAATTCACACACCTTAGAGAAAAATTCATGGAAAAAGGCCGGATCATCATTATTAGGGGCATATAAATTACCAAATGTATATATTTTATTAAATATAGTCACTTAATAATAATGTATCGGCCCTCTGGGTCTGTTATTGTATTATTTAGAGTAAAGAGTAAATTCTTATGTATGAGTATACAGACTCCCCTTTGTCTACTGTTATAAGGGGCAGAGTACGCTTGGCTAAAATTTTTATCAATAAGTAATTTTTCTTCAGATTTTTGTAGGTGGGTTTCTTGTAGGAGGCAAATATCTGCTTTTAATTTTAAGAGATGGTCTAAAGTTTTTATTCTTTTTGCCTGTGAGCGAGCGCCACAAACATTCCAGGAAACCAGAACTAATTTATGCATACAAACAATATAAACTCAGTCCTATGTATATATCTGTATAGGCCATTTGCCACCACTGGCATGTTATAGGATAGAATCAAAGTGGTTAGGTGATTTATATAGTTTGTGTAAAATATGAGGTAACGTGTAAGGTAACGTGTAAGTAAATAAAACAGTGCATAAACGAGTAGGGAGGTGAAAGTGAAGGAAATTAACAGGGGATTAAACATAACAATACACCAGTAACCCAAGCGAGATTTTTTTGTTTAAATATACTTTAGATATAGTTGTGTATTAATATTATATTTATAATATAGCCTAAACATAATAAGTATTCATATTTTTTGGTTTTATAACCACATATACAGTAGATGTATACACCTAATAATCAAACTAAGTTTAGTTCCACCAATGCCAATTAGAACAGCCAGGGAGTGGAATTGGGGTTCCGGAATAGTTGGCCATCGATATATAACTTATCAACGGCTATCGTAGTCCGTTTACCCTCCTGCCTATTTTGTTTCATTATAGGAAACAGTACCTTTCGCCGCTCATTGATCTCTCTCGGGAGTTGATCATTCATTCCAAATGAGGTCCCTTTAAGTTCCCGTCCTTTACTTTTTACAAATTCTTTCTGTTTAAAATGCTCAAACTTGGCAATAATAGGACGGGGTTTGTTGCCCCTACGGGCTCCAAGCAGATGTACCCGGTCAAAAGAGATGTTATTTACCGTCTCCTGAGGAATTTTTAACGACGTCGTCATACATTTTTTTATCTCAACCTCTGGGTTGTCAGAGGTATTCTCGGATATGCCTGAGAATATTAAATTCTCCCGCATACTACGGGATTGGACATCTAAAACTGTTTCTTTTAGCGTTTTATTCTCCTTTTTCATAGTTTCCAGCTCGGCTGAAACAGCCGCGAGTGAAGAGTGTAACTCGGCATTTTCCCGTTGAAGGACACTTACCTGCTGACTGACGAATTCCAGGCTTAACTTTAATTCTTTGACGTCCTCGAGGATGAGGCCGAGGACGTCAAGTTTTTTATTTATGGACTCCAGCACACTGACCGAAACGTCCGTAGTGGTTAGGTCGTCCGTGTCCGTCGCTGAGTCGTTTTTCCTCTTCTTCGAAGAAGGTTTCTTCGACGGTTTCTCGACGGAAGGATCCTCCATCGCGCAGCTGTAAAAATATCCGTCGATGAAACGTTCAAGGTCCTCCACGTTGGGTGGTATTTCAAATCTGCCGGATGAAAGAGAGAAGAGAAAAGACAAGATATATGATGGTTAAATTTGGATTAGTTTAGTATAATAGAGCTAGTTCTATCTTAGCAGCAAGGCGCCGCCATGTTAGGGTTTCCTGGTCTCGCTGTAGGTCTCGCGATAGTCACAGCATCTCGTGAGCGACTTCCCGACTTCTCTCACTTCTTTGGATGCTCTGCATCATTTCATCAAGGTCTAACCAAAAGTTTTCCTTCTTCTCCAGCTCACATCCTAACTGTGGCGCATACCCACTAAGAACATTGATCATCACACCTTCGATTCCTAGCTTCAAGCTCATCACTTTATCTGACACTCTATTTACCTCCAGGACGTTCCTAACAAACTTCTCCTTCAATATAACTCCTACTCATCATTTTTCTTCCTATCTGCACCATGGTAGAGGAAATTGAACCCTGCTCCTAAACTTCTAGCTTTGCTCCCTTTAATATATGTTGTGTTATTCTTAATTTAAAATGTACAATATATTTTGATGAGTGTTCAGTGCATGATGTACAGTATTTGATACGTGTGGAGGGCTTCTCTGCACATTTGAACTTTAGACAAGCGGACCGCACTTACGAAATCAGCAGCTATTTGACCGTGGATACGTCCGACTGGAACACGGACGTCGCTTACACCTGCAAAGTGTCTTTGGGCTCCAAGTTTGCTGAAAACACCATCAACAAGTCCAAGTGTGTGACCTAGATGGTCAGCATGGAGTTGTGTGCTCTTCAGACCAGAGCAATGTTTGCATATTTGGAGCGAGCGTTTAGTTTTTCTTTCTGCTTCGTACTTGCTAGCATGTATTAGAATTCTTCAATAAAAACATCATCAAAAGTTTTTGAATTGGTAATTACATTCAGATTGAAGCACTATTTTTTCCCCCCTTGCTGTCGCATATCCGAACTGTTGTTTTGTGTACGTTCAGTCACCTAAATTGACGAGCCTTCTGATTGGACATAATGCAGCAATAATAAAGTCATTTCTATGTGTTTTGGGTGTCATGCGCTTGTAAATACAAAGACTTGAAGGCTAAACCGTCAAAATATTTAATTACAAATATATTTGTCATTTAATGACTATTTAATTCTTTTAATATTTACTCTTGCAAATGTTGAAAAATAGGGCATTTTTTATAAGCACCTTGAGATAAGAGTGACCCAACCTACAAGTTTTCAGAGGTATGAGTCATTCGGCCATATTTTTGTTTTTACCTGCGAGTGCCAACTTGAGATATGAGTGGTGTGTGGTGGCAGTGACTCAGTTCACAACAACTAGCAGTTTGTCAGAATTTTAAATATTCTTTGCCTGTTTTATTTATTTATTTTAGTTTTTAATTTAGTTTTTTAGTCTTTTAACACTATTCCTAAAATATAAGTGAACTATAAACCTTTAAGCATCTGGTTTTTTTTTTAAAACACAAATGGTGCTGCAACACATACAGTATACAGAGAATATAACACACAGGCGTATATTCTTTGTTCTCTCCAAAGAATGACTGATATTACTGCTGAGGAGTTGTGAAGTCGCTTTTTTCAATTTATATTTCTGTCTGTCTTATACTGCCCCCAGGTGGCCAAGGCGTGCACACCAGAACGACGTGCACACTTGCATTGACGTGAATGATAAAGTGTGACAAAAAAAGGTTTCATTCTCATAATTATTTTATGGCTGAATATTTTTTGTTTAAGTAAAGTAAAAAGCATATTATAGCAAGTAATACATCATTCATTGATTACAAATGCATTACAGTTTTTTGGGGAGGAGAGTCTGGAATGGATTATATTTTAATGAGGAAAATGATTTGAGAAGAGTTTTGAGCAACCAGTGTAGACAAGGAATGAATCAAACGCTTAACTCAAGGAACCACTGTAAAGCATGTGAAATCGCACAGTTGTCATGGCAATTCATATAATAAACCAATTAAAAATGAAATGCCGTCCTATCTACGTCCACATTCACGTTTCGTTATAACGGAAATAGAACTACTTCCTGCTTTTAAGTCTAAGAATCATAGGCAATGTAGTGCGGCCAGACTGAACACGAGCTGAACATTTCTTCATTTGTTATTATTTAAGCGGTCAATTCCTATCAGAGCGCACAGCCAAAAGTGAAGGCCCGCCCACAACAGCTCTATCACTCAACAGAGGACATCGAGAGAGGGAGAAAAACCTAGACACTTCTGTACCTCCACAGGTATATCATCAGGACCGAGTGCCTTTCCACTCTTCATCCTCTTCAATGGCCTTCTCACTTCATCCTTACTAATCTTTGCTACTTCCTGGCACACAACGGTCACCTCTTCTACTCTCCGTTCTCTCATTTTCCTCATTCATCAACTCTTCAAAGTACTCTTTCCATCTTCCCATCACACTACTGGCATCTGTCAACACACTTCCTTTATTACCCTGACCTGTTTTACATCCTTCCCATCTCTGTCTCTTTGCCTTGCCAACCTGTATCGATCAGTCTCTCCCTCCTTACTATCCAACCTCTCCCTCCTTACTATCCAACCTAGCATACAAGTCATCGTAAGGCCCTTGTTTTGTCTTTGCCACTTCCACTTTCACCCTACGCTGAATTTCTCTGTACTCCTGTCTACTCTCTTCAGTCCTCCCAGTGTCACACTTCTTCTTAGCTAACCTCTTTCTCTGGATCCACTTCTGCACCTCCTCATTCCACCACCAAGTCTCCTTACCCCCTTTCCTTCCAGATGACACACCAAGGACTGTCCTACCTGTCTCCCTGATCACGTTTGCTGTAGTTGTCCAGTCATCCGGAAGCACTTCCTGACCATCCAGAGACTGTCTCAACTCTTCCTTTTTCAGCTTCCACCATTTCGCCCTCTGCTCTGCCTTTGCCGTCTTTGTCTTCCTCACCACCATAGTCATCCTACACACTACCATCCTATGCTATCACAACTTTGCAGTCGCTGATCTCCTTCAGATTACACCGTCTACACAAGATGTCGTCTACCTGTGTACTCCTACCTCCACTCTTGTAGGTCACCCTACGTCCCTGCCTCTTCTGGAAGAAAGTATTCACGACAGCCATTTCCATTCTTTTTGCAAAGTCAACCACCATCTGTCCTTCTGCGTTCCTCTCCTGGATACCAAACTCGCCCATCACCTCCTCATCACCTCTGTTTCCTGCACCAACGTGTTCATTGAAGTCTGCACCAACGACAACTCTCTCACAAGGGATGCTCTGCATCATTTGATCAAGGTCTAACCAAAAGTTTTCCTTCTCCTCCAGCTCACATCCTACCTGTGGCGCATACCCACTAAGAACATTGATCATCACACCTTCGATTCCTAGCTTCAAGCTCATCACTCTATCTGACACTCTATTTACCTCCAGGACGTTCCTAACAAACTCCTCCTTCAAGATAACTCCCACTCATCATTTTTCTTCCTATCTGCACCATGGTAGAGGAAATTGAACCCTGCTCCTAAACTTCTAGCTTTGCTCCCTTTCCACCTGGTCTCCTGACTACTCTGAAAGAAGTGGTGCGCAGGTGCACCAGTTTCAAGTGTGTCATTGTGCATTTGCATTTATTTTGCATACTTAGGGGAGCGAAGCGGTCGATGGGACTGAAGAAGAGTTGTGTCAGTTGCGAAAACTTGAAAACAGAAACCGTTGTCGTGGGCCAAGTCAACATGCTAACTTCAATTGTGTTAAATATAAAATGTCATGTCTTTTTGTAAGACAGAAAATTCCATTGTTTTAATTATTGTAGTGTATCCAAAATGAGCACCAAACAGCCTTGGGTGCTCTTTTCACTGCTAATATAAATATTACTGTATCTTGCGGTTACGATTTTAACTCTACTATACTGTAATATACTGTATCTAACTTCTATTGTAAACTATTGAACGATTCATTATAATAAAAACAAACACTGCAAAAGGCTTTTTTAAAAGAATATTTAAGAATTAAGTTTTAAGAATTATACTAAGCTGGAAGTAAATGTGACTTTGCAATGAGTGCATTATGAGATAGTTATGATCAATTCTGTATTTACGATGAGATGTTAAAAAAGAAAATGGGTTGATTGGATTTCAATCAGATGAAAGTTTTGCAATAAGATGAGAGACGCAACAGAAACCGACTCTCCGCGCTCGGCTAACGAAGCATCCACTTTCTGCCGTCCCAGGACGCACCTGCAGGCCCTTTTCCCCTCGTCTTTGGCTCCATGCAAATCAAGTTTCACTTCTGTCAAATCACGCTGATCTCACTCTGACTCTGGAAGCCCCTGGCCCGTCATTGCAGCCACAAGTAAAAAAGTAACTCACAGACACAGGACAACATTCTGGTGTGTTGTTAAAAATTCTGCCAAATTTGAATGATTAAAAAAAATATATATTGCCAAATAGATAAAATGAGGACTTGAAATGGTGAAAAATCAAACCGTTGTCTCTACCCTAAAATATGCTGAAACCACACCTCACTCAACTGTTTACTGTCAATCAAATACCACTAGTGTAGTTAGCAGTACTGCCTACATGTACTAAGACAACAATGGCACACGATCTACAATCATGTTAGGAGGCTTTAAAATGGGTCTATTATTCCAAAATAAGCGTAACAAGCTAATTAGTGGGGCAAAATGTGATTGTCGACCCAACGTGACCCAACAACATGACTGGGCAGCTCAAGTTGCTCATAGTGGGGGTGGGCCGACTCAAATGCCCAAATGCATCACTGGCCGCTGTTTTGGTCACGGCCAAAAAAAAAGGACGAAAGAAATGATAACCAACAGTTTAAATGCCGTACCTTCACAATTCTGAACTACATAGTTCTCAGTCTTTATCGTCCGACATCGATCAAATTCGATTAAATGTGCTACACAAATAAATTTGATTTGATTTCCCTTTGCAGGAAATGTGAACGAAATTGACAATGGGACTCTTTTCTTGAACAAATCAGAATCAATCTCTTGAGTGACTTGAATGTTTTTGCCATTATAAATACTCCTTGTAAACTGCTGGCACATTTGCATGCTGTTATATTGAGTTTTTGTATATTATTCGTGGTTTCTATCATTGTGATGTTATAATGGTGGTAAGAGATGGATAAGGTTAAGTAAATCCCCACATACCAAATGCACAGCCTGCCACTGGTTGAATGATGACTGACGTGTAAAGCTCCCAACTACTTCCTCTTTGGCGCTTTTAAAAGCTGCAGACTCCTTCTAACTGCTTCATTGACTCGCTCGCCTGACGTTTCACCACCGCTAACAGACACCATGTTGGGGACCATTTTCCTTCTCATCAGCGCTCTGACTTGTGAGACCATCTCGGGCGTTTCTCCTCCGTGTCAACATTTTCAAGTCATGTTGTTGTTGATTCTTTTCTTCTTTTGACAGATGGTGATGCAGCGAAGGTGTTGACCCAGACTCCGGCGGTGATGACAGTTGCTGCAGGACAACAAGTTGTTTTCAACTGCGACATTCAGAGGGATGAGGGCAATAGGGTTTATTTTTATAAACATATTCCCGGAGACGCTCCTCAGTATATTCTGTATCATTACCATTCGTACTCCGGGCCTAGCTTTGGAACAGGATTCTCCTCAAGTCGTTTTGATGCTAAAACATCCTCAACTACCAATTACCAGTTAATCATTAAACGGGCAGAAGCAGGAGATTCTGCTGAGTATTACTGTAGCACATGGGACGACTCTGCTAGCGAAGCTGTATCACAGTGATTTAGCGGGTGACAGAAAGTGCCCATTCTTACTTCTGCTTTGTGTCGAGTCTGCGCCACATGTTGGACGTTTACACTGGAAGGAATGCTGGTTATGGGCCTGTTGGTCTTCAGCTGGCTACAAGGTCTGCAGTCCACAGTGTTCTCCACTTCAATTACCAAAAGTCAGCTGGGATATGGTCCAAGATGGATGGATGGATGCTTCCATTGGAATGAAAATAGACCTTTCAAATAGTTTAGTCATTAAAAGCTGCATGGACTTATTCCAGATCTGATCCCGGTGGAGAAAAGATATTGGCCATGGAAATTCCAATCACATGGACCATGTTCAGAAGCCTCAACGTGAGCAGCGTTATTGTTTCTACATGGCCAACATTCGTCTTCAAGACGCTCCGTGAAATGGACGTTTCCATCAGGGTGACAACTTGGCTGATATGTTGACTTCCACCAACACCAAAGTGGAGGTAAGAGAAACAGGAGTGAATATTGCCACCCGCGAAGTATTTGGGATTAAAAACAAATGTCATGAAGAGGCCCGAAGTGAAGGTTGTGGAAGAGTCATCCGACTCATCAGTTTTTGTACGGCTGTGAACTCAAACGGCATCACTGTGGTATTCGGAGGAGGAACCAAGCTGTTTGTGACAAGTAAGTCCTTTGATCATCCAATTTCAAAACCTGCTAACGTACAAATTTCAAGTTGAATATATTTTACCAAGTATTGTTCAGTTTTTAATTCCATCTTTTAGTTTAGGTTTGCACAATAACTATTTATTTCAGTTTTTGCCAGTGATGGCCACCAAGTCTTTCTTTCAAGCATAGTTTTTTTTTTTAATCTAAACTTAAATTTATTTAAAAATCTATATATTTTTAAATTATTAGTGAGGTTACTTTTGACCAAATACAATAATGCCTGGATTATTATCATAATTTTTTTAAATGTCAATTTTCATTTTAGTGTGTTTTCTTTGAATATATTTTATTCTGTTAAATATATTTGACCAAGTTGCTATTGTTCTTTTCTTTCTTTCTTTTTTTTATTTATTTAAAGCTTTTAGTTTAGGTTTAGCCCGTCACTATTTATTCAAGTATTCGTCAGTGATGTCTTTCCACGTGAGACTATGTTAAGTTTATTTTTTTTACTATGACAATGTTTTCTATAAACAATAATCTTATTTTACAATATATTTCTACAATGACTAGAAAATAATAGTGAGGTTACCTCCACTATTCATAATAACATATTAACTACTTACTTTTATAATATATTTTTTGATCTCTTTCATTTTATATTTTATATATTAAACTTTTTTTTAATTATATGAATACAATCATGTTAGTATGGTTACATTTGCTATGTGCGTCATATTTATATATATATATATATATATATATATATATATATATATATATATATATATATATATATATATATTTATTTAGTTACTTTCACATGAACATATTTATTATATATGAAACATATATTTTTTTTACGTTTTTAAATGTATAGTTTTATGAGTAAAATTATGAGAAACTCTTCTCAGTATGAGTCTTGCACTTTGACACCCCTGCAAAATATTCAGATGTCAACCAAAATTAGGCATAAGTGAATAACTTTTTTTGAAACCGTTTATATGGAACAATATGTGGCTGAGTCATTTTTGTTGGATGGCATGTTTGTTGTAGTAAATAATATATGTTGTGTTATTCTTAATTTAAAATGTACAATATATTTTGATGAATGTTCAGTGCATGATGTACAGTATTTGATACGTGTGGAGGGCTTCTCTGCACATTTGAACTTTAGGCCTTGAGTTGCAAAGCTAACACATGAAAATGGATCTCAACCCTCCAGGCTCTGACCTCCCTGCCCCCGTGGTGACAGTCTTTCCCCCGGCCAGCGACGAGCTCCAGTCCAAAAGCGCCACCCTGGTCTGCGTGGCTAGTCAGTCGTCGCCATATGCAGACGTCACGTGGCTGGCTGGCGGCCTTCCAGTGAGCGGCGACGTCGTGACCGGCCTCGCCGTGCGACAAGCGGACCGCACTTACAAAATCAGCAGCTATTTGACCGTGGATACGTCCGACTGGAACACGGACGTCGCTTACACCTGCAAAGTGTCTCTGGGCTCCAAGTTTGCTGAAAACACCATCAACAAGTCCAAGTGTGTGACCTAGATGGTCAGCATGGAGTTGTGTGCTCTTCAGACCAGAGCAATGTTTGCATATTTGGAGCGAGTGTTTAGTTTTTCTTTCTGCTTCGTACTTGCTAGCATGTATTAGAATTCTTCAATAAAAACATCATCAAAAGTTTTTGAATTGGTAATTACATTCAGATCCAAGCACTATTTTTTCCCCCCTTGCTGTCGCATATCCGAACTGTTGTTTTGTGTACGTTCAGTCACCTAAATTGACGAGCCTTCTGATTGGACATAATGCAGCAATAATAAAATAATTTCTATGTGTTTTGGGTGTCATGCGCTTGTAAAAACAAAGACTTGAAGGCTAAACCGTCAAAATATTTGATAACAAATATATTTGTCATTTAATGGCTATTTAATTCTTTTATTATTTACTGTTGCAAATGTTGAAAAATAGGGCATTTTTTATAAGCACCTTGAGATAAGAGTGACCCAACTTACAAGTTTTCAGAGGTATGAGTCATTCGGCCATATTTTTGTTTTTACTTGCGAGTGCCGACTTGAGATATGAGTGGTGTGTGGTGGCAGTGACTCAGTTCACAACAAGTAGCAGTTTGTCAGAATTTTAAATATTCTTCAAAAAATAAAAATTAAACTTTGCCTGTTTTATTTATTTATTTTAGTTTTTAATTTTGTTTTTTAGTCTTTTAACACTATTCCTAAAATATAAGTGAACTATAAACCTTTAAGCATCTGTTTTGTTTTTTTAAACACAAATGGTGCTGCAACACATACAGTAAACAGAGAATATAACACACAGGCGTATAGTCTTTTTTCTCTCCAAAGAATGACCTATATTACTGCTGAGGAGTTGTGACGTCGCTTTTTTCAATTTATATTTCTGTCTGTCTTATACTGCCCCCAGGTGGCCAAGGCGTGCACACCAGGATGATATCATAATGGAACTAGAACTTCTTCCTGCTTTTAAGTCTAAGAATCATAGGCAATGTAGTGTGGCCAGACTGAACACGAGCTGAACATTTCTTCATTTGTTATTATTTAAGCGGTCAATTCCTATCAGAGCGCACAGCCAAAAGTGAAGGCCCGCCCACAACAGCTCTATCACTCAACAGAGGACATCGAGAGAGGGAGAAAAACCTCACACTTGATATACAGCGCTACAGCAACTTTCATGAACTGAAAGTCGCCAGTTTTGGCACTTCTTTGGAGAAAATCAACCCTTATTTGTGTCTGAAAAATCGCTAAATCAAGCAACAAAGTAATATGGAAACGTTGGGCGGCAGAACTGTCCTAAGAGGAATATGAAATTTGATTGGTTGCTGGCGTTCACGTGGTGCAGTGATAAATCAGCAAAGCACTCCGGCTCTATCTTGCCCATTGAAGGCAGCTGAAAACAAACATAGGTCGACATGTCTGTTTAACCCATTTGCGTTCATCCACAAGGCAGAGAGAAGCAGAGGGAGGAAAACATATTTTCCAGGACAATGCAAGCTTTCCAGGACATTTGACTTCCCGCTCATTTTCCAGGTGTTTTCGATGACTGGAAAATTGGTCAATCTTTTTTTTTTTTCCAGGACACGTGGGAACTCATTATTTTAAAAATGATCAATGTTTGAGATGCATATTAGCATCTTTGAACACAAAAATTACATTATAAATGTAACTAGAGTAATAAAAAGAAAAGTGTGCAAGTGTGAAATACATATATTGTATGCAATACAATCCCAGCGATGGTGTAGATCTACAATAACAAATCAACGTTCATCTCAGATGAGGGCTGCCTTACACGGGATTGATGACCTATCAGGCACATATTCAACACAGACACATTTGCATATTTACATTCATATATTCACCGTTTTGGATTGAGTTTGATTTTAAAGTTTGGACACCACTTACCTTTCAATCGCATGAACTGCACTGTCTGGGTGTCATGATAATTAAGTGAAAGCAATGAAACACCCATAATATCAGGATCCAATATAACTGCCAAGTGGGATAATAACATGTATTGTGACTCATATGCTTGCACTTGACAGTCATAAAAATATTTTTTTCCTGTGACAAAATAAAAGTGCCAGTCATGGATTTCAGTGTGACTCTTTTCTTGTTGGGATTATAAAGGGATTAGTGTATAAATCACTTGCATATGACAGCATGTCTCTGCAGGGTTTTATTTTTTGGTGTGTGTGTGGGGGGGGGGGGGGGGGCATCCAAAACCTTTTGAGTACAGTAGCAGATCATTTAAATTGTAAAAGGCAGTAAATGAAATGTAAGAAGTTAGAAGACAGTGTGTCCCTTTTTTAAGGACTTAGTCTTAGCACATACACGTATGTAACATGGATGCCAAGATAACAGTTTTACAAAGCCTTTATTTCTGTTTCAATTACACTTTTTACATTGCACTTTATTTTCACTCTTACTGTGATTAGATGGAAACGCCACAAACGGCTTTATATCTATTCTGTATGAAACATTGATGATGCAGTTTTAGAAGCAGCCTTCCCAAGTCAATGGCACAAAGCCAGTGTTGATTCATCTACTGTTGACATCACTTTACACAAACATTAACTCAAGGCTACGGAAGATTAAAGTCTACTTCCGAGTTGAAGCTGTAACCTTTCAACACAATATAAGTGATAGGCTGGCTAGCACCATCTTAACTTTCATTTTACAGAATGTGTTTTGACTTGTTCATGTCGGAATTTCTGTATGCGTGCTTCTCCCCCTCCTGCCTGTGGCTATATAGGAGTGCTAATTTGAATTGGATGGGTTATCCTGATGTTATCCCCCCACCCCCCAATTCCAACCCTTAATGCTGAGTGTCAAGCAAGGAGGGAAATGGGTCCCATTTTTATAGTCTTTGGTATGAGCCAGCCGGGGATGGAACCCACAACCTCCCAATCTCGGGGCGGACACTCTACCACTAGTTACTGAGCTGGTGTGTCTAAGTTCATCAATTAGAGCATGTTGACATTGACATGCTATTCAAATCTGTCATCAGATGCCTTTTAAGTCATGCATGGCCTGAGTCATGCATGTTTTCGAGGTTTCTCTGCTCCAACACACCTGATTCAATGATCAGGATCAATATCAGGCTCCTGCAGAGCTTGTTGATTAGCTTAAATATGAATCAGCTGTGTTGAACGTGGGAAACCTCTAAAACATGCAGGATTCAGGCCTGCGAGGACCGGATTTTTACAGCGCTGTTTTAAAATGTCTTGATATAATGGTAACACTTCTAGAGTTATTACAGTTACTATGGAACAGTGATAGGTTCGGCTATTGTAGTAGTGGAAATGATATTAACCAAATAAATGACCACAGACCAAGAAATGAGTATGAACTACCGGCTTATTTTAGTTAAATTTAACAACAATACAAAGACAGACAACATTTTTTTACATACAAGCAAGAGAAAAAAAATATTTACTTCTTTTATCAAGTGACTTTTTGTTTCTAAATCCATTTCCTTTTAAACCTATTATTTAGTTTTGAAGAATTTAGTTCTCAGTTGTTTCAGTTTCGATTTTCAATTCACAATCACTTTTGCTTGAAGGAAGTTCAGTGAAAGTGAAATTTCCAATTCGAGTTTTGTTAAGTGCACCTTTAAGTTTAAACCAATTCCCAGTTTTGTTGTTCAAAGCAAATCAATAATACAATTACACTATTACAGCATTATGTGGTTGGCAAAAGTAAAAGAGACACAATGTACAACTCAAAACGATTCAGCAAAAGACTGAATGAGTTCCATATAAATTGTCTCTAGTTCCAAATGTTTGTACTCTTCTTTTTGTCCAGAATATAAAATCCTGAGTCTTTGAGTCTACAGCTATGGTAGTAGCTCCTCGAGGAAGTTTTATGTTTAATGGCCATTTTCAAAGCAGTCATTTTGACATAGAGCAACAATAACAAAGTGGAATAACAAAGCCAGCAGCATCGTGCTGATTGACACAAAACTAGGAAGCCACAATTCTGTTTAAAAAGTAGATGCATGGTAAATAACACCAGCTTAACTGTTAAATGATGTTCAAAATTGCATTATAACCCGGGGATCGAACCCGCACCGTGACTAAGAAATCAGGGGACTATCAGTCGCAGTAACAACACAGTTGCGCTCCGCCTGCCATTTGTTGTCAGTCAAATGCAACGCATGCTAATTGGTAAAAATGAAAACGTGACATTTTCGTGAATTTCTAACCTCCTTAGACACGGGATGTAAAAAAGTGAACATGACCGTACAAAAAAAGGACACTCGGTCACTCTACTGTTACACGTCTGGTGTCTCAATTTGGCAGAAAGGTAGCGTGAAAGTGACATTCTTGTCATATATGGTTATAGCACTGCTCAAATTAATAGTGGCCTATGTCCAAAATGGTTGACAAAGCAGTCTATTATACTCCTAACAGTTAGTACATGTACCGGGAAACATACAATATATGTTCCCAAGATGTAGAAGTAGAAACATGTTGAGTACAAAAGCGGTACCACCCCACTGACAAGACACTTTACCCATACAATCATCATTACTATTTTCCCAGATGGAAATATTCCACAAAATCCCTCATGGGTCAATCAGCCTGCAGTCCAAACAATCCGGTCCAGAATGTTCCACTAGCAATAGCCTGAATATGCCATGCAATCCTCCGCATCCATGAAATCACCTGCAGTTTGACACGTGTTAAATTGCAGCACATGTCATCATGGGTGCCACATAGGAAAGATCAATATGTACTACCTTGAAGGACAAACATCACCACAGGAAACTCTACTACATTCGCCTTCTGTATGCATCAGATGTGTTTGTTGCTTTAATCCCAATTTGACAACCTGGTTTTGCATGGGTGGGATTGAATGCCTGGTGAGCAATTGGGTGTGTAGAACTCTGCCCAGGCTGTCCAAAAAATACGTGTAGTGGAAGATCAATGCTCTCTGGAGTTATTGGACTGTATCAGTGGGTGACACCTGACACACATTTGCTACTAAGGTTTTTTTTTTTTTAAATCAGAGAAAAATACAAGGGCTAAATAAAAGAGCTGAGATGTAGCGATCTGTTGATGAATGCCTTACTCACTTTGCCTAAATCATCTCGTCTGCAAATGCACATCTATCGATTTTGTATCATGTTGTTGTAATACAATTATCAGAAGCAGAGGGAGCCCTGTAGCAATGGCAGAAGAGGTTGACGTGGACATGAGCAGAGAAGTGCATGTGACTTTTGATGACGATTCATAGTATTTTTGTGTTGTTTAATTTTTGTACACGTACACTTGTGCTCATTAGTTTACATATCTGCAATAATTTATAATTGTACATGTAAATAGTAGTGTCGTTCCAATACCGTTTTTTTTTTTAGCCCCTGATACCGATTCCGGTACCCGGTTTTGCAGTATCGGCCGATGTCGATACTGTACCGATACCTAGCTGTTTCTTTTTTCCAACATGAGAAAGCTGCCCTGCCATTGGTTCAGAGCATTCAAGGGCCAATAGGATATCTTGGCTTGGCATGCAGTGAACACGTCACACGCATCAGTGAATGTCATGCACAAGCAAGACACAAGATGCTGCATCTAAAGTCCTATATTAGCGTCTAAAATAATGGTATCGGGATGTTATTTGTTCGGAACAACACTAGTAAATAGACTATCCAATAAATCAGCATTAATTTGGATACAGACGTATGGTACGTATATAGTGAGTACAGCCATGTGTTTTTTTTTTGTTTCACAAACCAGCCACAACATTGTCAATTAAGACTATCTCCACTCACAAAATGACTGAAAACCACTATTTTTCTTACGCAGCCGACTTCTTTCCTGGTCAATGGAGGCGACTCTTCTCGTTCTCTTTCAATTCAGTGCAAGAGAGGTGCACTTGCAAAGTATTTTTTTAAAAGGAATCGCAAGAAGATCTCCACTTGCGGATGAAGTAAATATGGCTAATGCGAAGTGGGTACTTGGAGACCAACTTCCACTCCCATCGTTCGTGTCTGTGTGTGACTCCACGCCTCTCCCCTAATAACTGTGTCATGGCCAGAAGGCGATTTGAAAAACTACTCTACATTATATTAAAGAAGATAATAGTTATAAAATTAATGCATCAATGAATTGACTTCTACAATGATTCAGAGGGTTGAAGCATGCTGTTGTTATATTTATGAATGAAATACGATGACATCCACCACACGTGCCCGAAGCGCAGAATCTGTCTGCCTTCACCTTGATCAAATTCACAAAAATCACCACCTGCACCACAACTTAGACTTCCTTTCAGCTAGTCTAGAGTTGAGTCACAACAAATTCCCTTTAACATTTCAGATTTGTTTTCTCATGTACAGTATGCTTGGTGGTCAGTTCCCCTCAAGTCTGTCAGAGTCGCAGTCAGCAAGTCAATACGCCAAAAGAGCTGGTAAATCCCAAAACATAACTTTTGGTAATGGCTTGGAAAGTAATAACTCAGCAAGTCAGACAGCCAAACAAATCACAGCAGAGCCGATATTAATGAGCTGCACTATCCAACTACCCTAAGAGGAATACCTTGTAAAGCTGGACAGGAGACTGGTCAAGAGTGTGAACTGAGCAAGGAAAATAGAAAGTGATCAAAAACAGGAGCACACAAATGTGAAAAACAAAATGGAGGACTATTAAAAGTGGTTCGGAATATATATAAAACATACACACACTTTTTGTCACATTTGTTTAAGTAGTCGATATGAACTGACAGTAGTACATAACAAATATGATCTCCACGTGCACGTCTCCGTGAACCAGCGCAAAATCTCACATGCACGATTGTCGCCTGTTTGCCACGTAGGAGGAAGGTAGGCGATTGTTTGAAATGAATTGAGAGCGAGTGATATCGCCTCCCGTGTGTTAACTCCACCCACATTTAGTCCAACCCCGATATCTAGGCTGCAGTGAAAGCTACACAAAAAATACAAAATTGATAACCCTTAAAAAAAATCCAACAAATACCGGGACTGCAAATCCAGCGGTGGAGGCGTTTTTACCGTAGACAAGCTTTCACACTCATAATTACATTACACCTAAGATGTTTTTGTCTTTCTCCGGGACGTTTCTGACACTCCAAAATAAACGGAAACATTAACAGCGAGGAGTCAAAGGCACAAAATTGAACTTGGAGGCACAATTTATAACACTTAACAACATACAGCATTTTTCTTATTACTTCCTGTCCAATCTAAATAGCTGATTTTGTTATTGTCATTCTGCATATCAGTATTTTTTTGCATCAGTCCTGTGCACTACATACATACATGTTGAACAATGATGATGATGCTTTTATAAGGCACCAAAAAGACTGGGTAGATTCACAGACTTTCAAGTGAGCACTCCAGAGACATAGACTTGTGACCGGGGGGGCGGGGTGGGGGGTTTGGGGGGGGGGGGGGTCCCCATACATAAACCGTTTAAGATGGAATAACATGACTGTACACTGAACTTCCAGCAGTCATGATCACAATAAACATATGATATTGCTATACAGTACATTATCAAAACAAAAATATTTGGAGACGGATGACGGGATAGGATGCCATGTTTAGGCACACACTTCTTCAGAATCCACACTTGTGCTGAAATAACAGCCGTGGAGAACACTTGTCAAAACAGGATGCAGAATCTCATCACCTGAAATGACTCACCTGTATATTAGTCAGTACACTGGAAGACAATTCGCAAGTCAATTGCTGTGCAATAGAATTACATCAAACTACGAAAATGCGCTAGTTTTTAACGCTTGAGCTCGGTTATCCAGCGCAACCAGGACTGGACTGGCACAAATAATTGGCCCTGGCATTTGGCCCCCATAGCTCTACTACTGATGTTTATTGGTTCGGTTTGATCTCTAAATTGTTGGCCCGTCTCTCCAGGTAAAATGGAGGAAAATTATCATTGAGGGACCGCCCCACCGGGCATCTGCCCTGTATGCCAGATGGCCAGTCCAGCAACCGGTGCGCAACTGGGACATGTCGTTAACTAGCTCGCTATGCCTATAACCCGAAGATGTGTCATCTCTTCGGCTAGTCCACTAGTGTGACCACTATGAGTGCCTCGTTGTTGGTCATGAGTGTGCGTAAATCAGGCGAAGGTGGATTTTTATTCCTTTTCATTAAGTCTTCCTTGTGTCCAGCACGTGGTGTCCAGAGGACCATTACATAAGAATAAATGTAGGCCGACCCCTGCACTCTGATATCTACATTCAGAACCTAAACTGGCAAACTACCAAGCAGGGAATCCTCCTCTTGATTCCAGGGATTATCTTTTTTTCCCAGCACATCTGAAACGTTCTCGCACTCACTTGTTATTCACACCTGTGACACCACACCCATCATGAATTTCTAAGTTTACATTTATTTGTATTAGGCAAAACGAATTCCAGGTCTTGTACAAGGCTTGGAAACTGGCAGCGTCCATGGTCATCATTATGATGAGTTGATGACTGACATGCGTGTGTGTGCGTGTATACAAGACAGGTGTGGACAGATGGCGCTGAGTGATGTATAGTTGTCTTCTGTTTAATAGACGTGCGGATTAAACGAATTCTAAATGAAATCATGCGGGAAATCTGGCATACATCTAAGGAAGCATGTCATTTCTCAAGAATGTGCTTCATCCAATTAGTGAGTGAACAAGAGCGTGCATTATATTAAAGTGCGGTTATGCAGTTGTGCTGCATTGCAGTTTTAATATCAACTGTAAACTTTGTACCTCAATTGAACTTGTTTTCTCAATAAATCCGAAACTAAAAACAACAAATACTGTGCTACTACAACAGCATTGTAATAATTATACTCAAAATGAATAGGAAAAAAATCATTCAGCCAACCACTGGTGTGTGTGTGTGTGGGGGGGGGGGGTGAATGGGTGAATGTGAGGCTTAAATTGTAAAGCGCGTTGGGCACCATATGGTGTAATAACTTTAAGCGCTATATTAAAAGGAGTCCATTTACCATTCTGGAACTTTTTACAGTATGAATTTTTTGCTCAGCCAAATTATGGAATGAGGTTTAAAACCTTACAATATAAAACTGAAATAATTTCATAAACACAACTGTAATGATGCTTTAAAAACTAGGGGTGTATTCACACCAGAAAAGTCCTTTAGTCCGCTTGTTTAGTCCGGACCAAAAGCGGACTTTATTTTTGTTGTCGGGTGCGGTTCATATTGCACTGTGCTCTTTGCAAGTGGACTATATTGCGAGTCAGCGTGATCGATCTGTGCTCCCATTGGACAACAATGACGAGGACTGAACACATAAGGAAACCTGGAAATGGAGGAAAACATGAAATTCCAACGCGCTGCATTACTGCTCTGCATATTTGTGGCGTTATGAAATGCAAGATATTTATAAGCGTCAAGCGCAGCTCATTCAATGGAGGTTTCGTGACACTGTTTCTAATACTGTATCGGAACAGCGTTGTCGATTGCGTAACCCAAAGCGTCTCGTCGAAGGGGAGGAAAAAAATACGAACATCTTTCCTAGCTATAAATGCACGAAGCGCCTCTCGCTGTTCAACATTCAGCAAGAAAACGATGAGTAATTCTGCAAGAACGGAATTATTTGCAGCGTCCCTTCGTGTCCATGTTAGGTTTGTTTGTTTGCCCTGCTGACGACGCTGGCTTCCTGATTTCGTCACAATTGCATATCACGCCCCAAACACAATGTTGCTCTGTGATTGCTCGGTCAAAATCAATTCGGCAATATATCGTGATATTACAGCGCGCAATTCTCGAATCTATTCGATATGTGGCCGAAACCATGTTTAAACATCATTTTTGTAATGGAAATATTCAACAAAACGTCTTACTTAGGATTCACACATTGAGCATGGAAAGATGTTATATTAGTTTACTTTAAGCCTTAATATTTTATTTCAATGCTGTTCAAACATGAAACAGATTGAAACAGATTGTTTGTTAAATACAGTGCCTGAAGTTTCAGATAAATAAATACATTTTCTTACAAATCTTACAGTGTACATGTACAAGTTTACTGATGAGTATTTTCAAAACTTGAGTAAAACAAAAATCGCAATAATCAACTTATAGTATCGGGATTCATCGGTATCAAATCGAATCGTGACCTATGAATCGTGATATGGATCGGATCGCCAGGTACTTGGCAACTCACACCCCTAGTGGAAAACAACGGGCTCGGTACAAGACGTATTCTCCGGAGTTTGTGAACTCAAAACTACCGCGAGAATTTATCTTGCAGAGCAAGGTTACAAAAGGTCCGGGTCAGCGTGGGAAACGAACTGTGGTCCGTTTAAAGCGGACTAAACAGTGCAGGTCTGAATACACCCTTGGTTTCCCCCCACTTCAAAATAGAAATAGTTGGGTACAAAAGGCCCATTTAGATACATTTGTTTTGATCTTGACTCAGGCAACAAATGTAGAAGTCAGCAACATAAGTGTTTCCAAATGTTACTAACAAGATCAAACACTATGATTCGCGCCCACATTTATTCAACACCAGCAGCCTTGCTATGGGTTTTATGAGATGCAATCAGCCAAACCCAGGCATCCATCGCTGATTATGCAGTTGGTAGCAGAGCTAATCTGCACACTACGCAGCGTAATTAAAAACAAGAGCTGACAAGAAGGTTACCGGTAGTCACACGTCTCAGTATGATGCAGCGGAGTTATACATCACATCACTATAAACTACGAACCACAGACGGGATGACAGAAGAAGAATGACCGAGCTGCAATGGATGCTGTGTGGACAACATCAAACACATGATATGATGCTTTAACAATGCTACTGCCTAAGAGTCCATTGAATGAAATGAAGTGCCGCAGGTTAATATTGGATGCCATTCCATTTTGCAGCAGTGTGAGCAATATTTTAAGACTTTTGCTTTCTCGACTAGATCAAAGCAAACAGGTGATTAAAGCATCCTTTGTTATTTGATCATGTATAGGAATACTAATTAAATACAGGTATTTGACTGTCGTCTCATTTCGTTTTGATCAGGGAGCTTAACACATATAAAACCTGCAAATGGTAATTTAAGCAAGGGAAAATATTTTCTGAGATTGCAAAAGTTGGCACAAAAAAACAAAAAAATCCAGAAGAGTAAGAAAGAAAAAGGGAAAACAACTGAAAATAATACCCTAATGTTTCCAGCAGACTGATGTGGAGAAAGGAAGGGGGAGTTTTGGGGAGGTGAAGGAAAGGAGCGTAGGTGTAGGAGGGGATGGAGAAGTTGAGCAGCATTCCTGTCTGAACACACCAAACGGGACCAGGAAGGAGGAAAGAAGCTAATCCCAAATCCAGATGCCTTCAGGACCAACAGAGGGTCAAACTAATCCAAACACACTCACAGAGCTCCATCCCTTCTTGTGTTCTGTTTTTTTTCGCAGACTTTTACAAGTCAGCAGACATTAGCCGGACTAAGACGTCAACCGGATACTTTTTATGCCTGCTTTTCTTGTTAAATTTTCAAGGCAGCAGGACTTTGTTTTGGAGTCTTTATTTTGAATCATTTGTTTTGTCTGTTGGAGGAATTTACAGGTGAGTGCATGAAAATGTGTTGAACTCTCACAATGCTTTTCATTCAACCTGATCGTTAGCTCTAATGTGTGTCAAATCATCTAAAAGGTCTTTGAATTTGCAATCACGATTTTGTGTGTCTATAAAAGTGATCAACAACAACAAAAAAAGTTCTTACATCATTTTGGGGTGGTGAATCCAAATCTGACTTTAGCTTTTTTTTTCTGTAATAAAACTCTAGTTTTGCATTTTATGCAATGCAAAATTTTTGCAAAGCAATATTTTTAACAAAGCAGGTTTATAGCTGGCACTTAAAAGAGGAGCTCAAAAGTACGATATGTACCCAAATAATTTGGATTATTACAACAATAAGAATTTTTTGACAACTGTAGATACAGGAGACCAAATATAGGGACAATGTACACATTAAATTATGTAGAGTAAATTTGACTCTATTTTAATAAGGACCAAATAGACTCAGTTTTAGAGTAGGCTAATATTTACACTTTGAAGAGAGTAAAATAAAGAATTGAAAATAAATACATAAAAGTCACTCAAGGGTTGAGGAACAAAATCACGACCTTCAGCTTGGGAGACTGCCACACTACCACCTGAGCTATGCCCCTCATTTTGTATGCTTATCTCCAAGAGACTAAAAACGATTGTGTCTTGGAGTTAGGAAGATTCTAGTGACATGAGTGATATTACTCACACACAGCAGGAGATGCGTGGTCTTAGGTGATGGATCGGTTGTCTCCCAAGCTGAAGGTCGTGAGTTCATTACTCAACCCTTGAGTGACTTTTTTTCTTTTTTCTTTTTTCTCGATTCTTTATTTTACTCTCTTCCAAGTGTAAATATTACTCTAAAACTGAGTCTATTTAGTCCCACTCTGAATTTTGTCAAATTTACTCTACAGAATTTACTGTGCTGTTGCCAAAAATAGCCAATATGTGAAAATCAGTCAACTATGATAAGCTAATGTTGACATTGATTCTATGCAGAGGGTTCAAAAGTTAAATTGGTATTGGGAGAAAATATACATTTAAAAAAATCTGCATAAAACAATCTGCATAAACCACTAATATAAGAATATCAAACGTGCCGACTGCATGAAAACTAAAGCATACAGGGAGAAAAAAACTGATGGAAAATTTGAAATCAGCAACCAAAAATCGTATCGAATCAGTTAAAAAAATAATGCAACAGAAAATTAAAATAGAAAGTTGGCCAGTGTAATAACTAATTTATATGTTAAAAATGAATTGCTGTTTCTTGCTCACAGAGGTTAATGAGTACCTATGAACTCATTAAAAAAAAAAGATGTACGTAACGTAAACTAGCATTGTCATGCTAGAAACCACAGTGTGCAGCCTCAGCTTAATTCCTCAGGCAACATCCACATTAAGTACCCTCAACATTTTTTATTGATAAATATCTGATGTGAGGCCATCCACAGATTCACTCATGACATACAGTATGTGAACCAGGACCAGGATTCTGGAATGTGGACTTGCTTATTCCTGACTCTCGTTCTGAAGGTCAACCTCAGTTGCCTGGAAGGATAAAACTGTTCCACAAGTGAACATTTGCCAGCTCAGTCTCAAAAGTCAGCTGCAGCCTGTGTGGTCCTGTTACAGCTACCAGGAAGTACCAGGCTGGAGTGGGTGCACTGCACAGGAATGTACAGGAAATGTGCCAGTGCCAATTATCATCAACAAGATGGGGTCCATTTAGAAAGCATTTCTACACACTCTTATTATCCTAATATTTCAATTGATATTTATTATGAGCAAGAACATGGCTTCTTGAGAATGTTGAATTCAAATGAATGCGTATTAATTGGCAATGCTCTACCAGTCACGGTCAACCAAAAGTCATGTCCAAATGCACTTTTGGTTGGTCTTTCTACTTTAAATGAGAGAAATGTGTTTTTATGATTTGCAAAGTGTCTGAGTAGACTGCTTCCGAAACACGAGACTCTTCTCACGTCTTATTTTAGCTTTTACTCCCCCCTTTTGCTTCTCAGTTACTCTCTTTTGAAAAGAGTCTTTTCTCATCACATGTTGTCCTTTTCGCAATCTGGCAACATGCACTAAGCACTGTTTTTACTGTCTTCTGTTACTTCCGTCCTCTTCCACTGTCTCCAGAGGAGCTGGTAAAGTCATTAGTGACGAAGACCACGTAGAAATGTAGCTTTGACCCAGGAAGACGATTCCAGACCGAAGAGTCAAATTTGAATTGAATTGCTCTTTAAAGTCATGTTAGTATCAAAAGGGGTTGCTCGCTTCCAGGAAATATTCAAGGTGGGAGTGAAGACTGAAGTAAAACCTTGTCAAATATGTTAACATACTTTACTGACCAAATGGAAAGTAGTTTTGGACCCAGGTCGTCGAGACAAACCCAACATTTGTGCTCCACAATTGACCCTGAACTTTGACCTCTTCTTCCTTCATCTTGTTTACCTTAATGATGTGTTTGTGCACATTTACCACATACTTTGTCTATAGAATTACTTCCAAAACATTTTATTCTTATACTATTAGCAATAAAACTTGCAAAAGACAAGACTTGCAAAAACAGCCCACTTTTAAATTTGTGTCACTCCATCTCAGATGACACAGAAAAGCCGGCACATCTTAATGGGTGTTGCTTATACAATATGCTTTGCATGATAGAGATTTAATTTGCATTTGTAAATGTCATGACAAACTGTGTTAACTGATAATGGATTGCTGAAGTGTTCCTGAGCCTACATATATCCAGGACACCAGGAGTCACCAACCTTTTTGAAGCTGAGAGCTATTTCTTGGTTGCTGATTAGTGCAAAGGGCTACCAACTTGGCACACTTCTGAAATAACACATTTTCTCAAATAACCTTTATTATGTCGTTATTACTTTGTATTTAGATGTTATTATTAGATCGTAGGGGGGCGGGGGGTGGGGGGGGGGGGTTGGCTAAATTGACCACAAACTTGGGCAACACAGAACTTTCTGCCTTGAAATGGGCTGGCAAGACCTGATTAATGATAGATTAATCGATAGGATAATCAATTCTAAAAAGATTAAATAGTGACAGCCCTATTAACTAATTAACTGCCATTGACGGCTATAAATGTCAAAAATTCATTTTAACTATTTTTATTAGTTTAACATTTTTTCCACTTTTGTTAACAAGAGTATGAAAACCTAGATTTTTTTATTGTACATTTAGAACAGATATGAAATTTGTGATTAATCGCGAGTTAACTAATGAAGTCATGCAATTAATTACGATTAAAAACTTTAATGCCCCAAATTTTTTATCTTTATTTTTTTTATTCACTGCCATTGACGTAAAAAACTATTTCTATTAGTTTAACTTTTTTCTCATTTTTGTTAAAAAGAGTATAAAAAACAATTTTTTTTTTATTGTACAATCAGAACCGATATACAATTTGTAATTAATCGTGAGTTAACTCATGCGATTAATTACATTTAAAAAATGTAATCGCCTCTTGCCCCAAATTTTTAATAATCTTTTTTTTAAATGAATTTATGGCAGTGAACGAGTTAATAATTAATGACATTCATTTGTGCGAAGACATTGATCACGTAATGTTTTCTCATAACAGATAAATACCAATATGCAGCACTTTATTTCTATAACTGTCTTCTATTTTTTACATTTTCAAATTATCACTTTTACAACATTCCTAGAAAATCACAATTCCTCATCACCTGTGAGCTATTTTTTTTAACAGGCCTGCGGGCTACTCATCTGATTCTTAGGAGCTCCTGGTGCCCTGGCATAATGCTGATGACCCCTGCTTTACACAATACCAGTTTTTAATACAGTGACGCCTGAGGGATCGAAGATCACATGCATTCAATGTTGGTTTTCAACCTTGCTGCTGATATGGAAAGATTTCTCTTGTGATGATATCATGGACCGTGGATGATGAAATCCCTAAACTTCTTGTAAATGTATGAGAAACATTCTTAAAATGTTGTACTATTTGTTGTTGTTCACATAATGATGAACCTTGCTTGTGCTAGCCTTTTGGGGATACTTCCTTCTGAACCCAACCATGAAGCTCACCTATATTTCCAAACAATTATTTATTTTTTTACCATTTTGCAGGCACCAAATTCAAAAGGGGAGAATGTTTGCAAAAAATGCTCATCAAATATATTGTCTTTTTAGAGTATTCAATAGAATACACAGTAGGTTGAAAATGATTTGCACATAAATATTTCTCACTTTTTGCAGATGCATTAATGGCGTGAGCATCCTCGGTGAACAAGTTATGGCATTGTGGTGGTGCACTAAGATCTTCTTCCGGTGGGCTGCAGTGTGCTTTCCCCTTCTCCTCTCACTGCTATGGCTAATGGTAAATATCTTAACTCATTCACTGCCATTGACGCCTCTAAACGTCAAAGAATTATTTGAACTATTTATTTTAGTTTAACTTTTTTTCACTTTTGTTACCAAGAGTATGAAAACCTAGACATTTTTTTAATCTTTTTTTTTTTATTAGGGGCATCAGGTGATAAAAAAACATTTCTTCAATAGTTAACTCACGATTGATAACAAATTTTATAATTGCTCTAAATGTAAAAAAAATGTCTAGGTTTTCATACTCTTGTTAACAAAAGTGGAAAAAAATTTAAACTAATAGAAATAGTTCAAATGAATTGTTGACATATATAACCGTCAATGGCAGTGAATGAGTTAATTACATGAACCGTTATCAGCGAGTTTCAACATGTGCTTCAAGTTTAATTAGGAATAACAGTCAGTCACTGTTTTCTGTATATTTATTTACCACACATGCAATATTTTGCTGAATAGTCGAGTAGATAAAAACATTTTTTGTCACTAATCTTTTCATATTTGCCTCTCCTTTTAATTCTCTCATTCTATTATTTACCTTTTCTCTATGTTTATTATTGGACCATCTGGGCTCTCATGTCTCTGTTGTTGCAGATCTCCCCTGCACATGCCGAACCCTCCTGTCCGCAGAGCTGCAGCTGTCCAAGTGTTAAAGACGTTCACTGTACGTTCAGACATCTCACAGCTGTACCAAAAACGTTTCCTAAGGACACAGAGAGACTCAACCTGGGGTAAGACTTGCAGGTCACATTTTAAAATTGCATCTCTGAAAAATATAAACAGGGCTACTCAAGTTGGGAAAAACCTTAACACGCTAAAGGAAATACTTTAGAATCTGTAGTGGGTTATGTCATAGAAATAATCAGCCCTTTAGGGTCAGTTATTTTATTTAATGTAGACCTCTTTAAAATATTGTATTGTATCTTGTCTCAACATGTATGACCATAAAACATGAATATTTATCTACCTTCAATAAAACTCCTTGGCATTTATTTTTTTCATTAAAGCAGTAATCAGGAAAATAGCCAACCCAAAACTCACTGTGCATTTAACGTGACAACTTGTGTTTGAAAGCCAGGAGCTAAAGGTTTAGCACCAGCATGTGCTTCCAAACTGACTCTGAAGTGGAGAAAAGCTCCTAATCACTTCCATGTGGGTCTTTGTATAGTGGATGAAGGTTTCAGCACAGTGGTCTCACGCAGTAGATAAATAACACAGTCACTTTTTTTGGTCTCTTTGTAAGCCATTAACTGTTTGTTTGTTTTCATTCATTTGAAGGGCTGCAGAAAAAGTTGCACAATTGTTAGAGAAGCAATTTGGACAGGAAAATTGGAAAGAAAAAAAAACATTAAGTGCCATGTTTTTGTTGGTTAGTAGGCCGCTCTGTGGTTTGTGGGGAATAACATCGATCATAACTTTATGGTCACGAGCTTAAAGGGAAAACAAACTCCCTCTCGGAGGTGCCGATCCGGGCAGCCACACTCATTTGGTCTATTGGGTGGAAAAAAACCTAGCTTTAACCTCCTTAAGGCCATGATTACATGAGGACTAGTGAAAAATAAAATTCCATGGGTAAAGAATGTGATGCTTGGACCAGATTTCTTAATGCCTTGATACAGTTCTAGAAAATACGGACCAATAAGGACCAATCCAAAGTGCAGGGTTACGTACATAACTTCAGCAAAGTGTGCCCTAAAATCAATATAGGTAAGATAAGGTACCTCGTGGCATCAAAAATATGGAAGCTAAGTCACTCAGAAAGTGAGTTCAGATATGATAATGCTAGAGTTTAACGTCAAATAATTTCTGCATTCACTGATAATGTTCTAAAGCGAAGTCGCCTAATGAGGAGAGACGTTATAAGATTAAAATCTGAAACAAAATCATGAAAAATGGAAAGTTCAATCTCACGATTAATCCAAATGAAGCTCAGACTCACCGCACAGAACTGGCCACCCCCAACATTGCAGTTACTCACTGTATGGCCCAGCTGTGTGCAGTGGAAGAATGAAATTCCTCGGGGGCACAGTTAAGTTCTGCCCAGTTGCACAGGCTTCTTAGGAGGGTAAATAGCAGGTGACGGCAGCTAGTCTGACATGCGCTGGCCATTCAACTGAGCGGGTCCTCCAAGTGCACGATGGGGAATTGCGCTCCATCTGGTGACCTCTCGTTGAATCCTGACATTTGGTCAGTTCTCTCAGACTCAGAGCAGAGCACAAAGCTGATCGTCCAGCTGATCAAGCTGCAGCCCCTTGACTGCAAATGAACATTTTACTTTGTCATACTGTATGCACAGCTTAATAAAACTGTTTTCAGCCTGAGTTTCAACAGTGTCAGAGTTGAGGCCTCACATCTCCTGAAAGACTGTTCCAGGTTTTAGCAGCATAAAACTGACCTTAGTAAAGGATAATTGACTGCTTTTACTTAATTTGGACAGAATGTTTACTGATAAAGGCTACTTTTGTCACTGGGCGTGCGTTTAGTCCGGAGAGGCGGTGCGGGGGTGGATCCACTCCTAATGACGTCAAAAAGTGCCAACAGCTTGTTTTCTCAGGTTGGGAGGGGCTGGTGCTTGGAGAGCAGAATGACCTAGAATTACTCATAGAGGGGAGAATGGAAGAAAACACAACTTTGGAGATGTTTTTGGTGAGGAATAACATTTGAACATGGCTAAAAGCTCCAAAAAGTGGATTTTTCACGTTGCTGTCCCTTTAAGAGAGTGTTTTTTACAAGTAGATGTGGCTGTTAAAATTCATGTCTGAGTTCAGTAAAAGCCCTATGTTTCTAAATTAAGTTTTGGAGAGTCTCCAGGTGACTGATAAGACTTCCTCTGTGTTTCTGTGGGCCACAGGCAAATGATTTCCGTTTTGTCTGAGTTTAGCTGAAGAAAATAGTGTTGCATCCACACACTAATCTGTAATGACAGAGAGAATGTACAGCAGGGGTGGCCAAGTTCGGTCCTCGAGAGCCCCAATCCAGCCTGTTTACTATGTCTCCCTCCTTCAGCGCAGCTGAATCTAATGATCAGCTCATCGGCAAGCTTTGCAGAAGCATAATAACAGATCAAGATCAACAAGATCACAATCACATCGTCGACTGTGTTAAAGGGAGCACTCAGGTCCACGAGAACGAGAAAGACTCTGCATGTGTCCGTGTTCAGGTGGTTTTCATTACCTTGATCAGAGCTTTTTCAGTGCTGTGTGAGGACTAGGTTTGATTGAAAAGTATTGAAAGTTATGAAAAATGCGAATGAGAATGTCTATAGGTTGGTCTTTTTCTGAGACTTTGTCAAAGAATGGCAGTTTTGAGAACTGTTGCATCGAGATTGCTCTTTTTCACAAGAGGCTTAATCAAAGCCGTTTTTAAGGCCTTTGGAATTTTTTTTATTCTCAAATGACATATTGACGAGATGCGGAAGTTGTATAAACACACTACCCAGCACACACACAGAAATCTAGTGAATAACTCATCAGCGTGGCTTTGGACCTCAGACGGCAATGCACTCCAACTGTATTTTGACTATGGGAGTCCTATAGTGCAGTAAGGAAAGGACAACAAGCTTAAACAGACAGATCATATGGCTATGTTTCAAATAGAAGCAATGCTGAAGGTGCCCCCAGGTCCAATGTGATCATTTATTGGTGAATGACTCTCTATAAGGAAGTGTTTCATGGTAATTGTATGTTTTCCATTTGTGCTGCATGTGTGTTTACGAGGTACAGAGTACGATCATACAGGAATCAAGAGCGCGCATCAGCAGACCAGACATTTGGAGGGGGACCAGACCTTCAGGGAACTGACATAATGGACTTTCAAAACACTAGACCACCCACCTAACCATAGTTCAAACGCACGGCTTTGGTATACATTCACACAAGGCATATTCTGTGAGTTTTATTTACATTTTTGGCCCGTTTTTGTTTAGTTTTATTATAGTTTCACTCTGTTATGGAAATACACCAATAAATAACTGCAGCTCTCAATATTTATCCTCTCAATGGATAATGCTGAGGATTATTGTATGGAGAGCAACCATAATAATAACCACATATGACCAAACTAAATGAATATTCAGTCTGTCAATCAACACTTATAGTAGTAGTAGTAGTATCCACATGAGTTGGAAGAGTAATCACCCTATACACTCGTCTCTGGGTTCTTTTCCTAAAGGTTATTGATATTGGTAAAGGTGACAAAAGGCTGTCTCTTTACAGCATATCTCTGAGAGTGCAAGAGAGATGTTTACTGTACCTGCACAAGGTGCAAATTGTAGAAACCCTTTGTGAAAATTGGCTGTCTGACCTGGTTGCGACGTATCCATGTTTTTCACTAGATATGGTAGATGTAAAATGGACGCTATTATTTTAGTGTGAACAATCAACAATTGATTTGTAGACTCGCGCGCACTTCCTTTTGGGAGCAATATGTCTTGCGATGCCCGGATGGGCAGCTCTGAGTATAAATGAAGAATTTGAAGTTTAGATATGGAATGGGCAACTTTTTTTTTAGGATTTGCCTAATTTGACATTTTCAACCATCACAAGTTTACAACTATAGTATGTACTTATTTGCATGACACTTTCATTGCTACACATTTTTGTTTCATGTTAAATGTATCAGATAACGCGTGTTTGCTTGGAACACACTACAAATACTCTCATGTTTTGATTGGTTCTTCTTTTAATTAAAAATAACAATGCATTTAGTCTTTCTAAACAGAAATAATGCCTGTGTTTATATGCAAATGGAACACAGAAGTAGCAGATGGCCAGCAGTAATCACTTAAGATGTGCACTCGTCTCCAAAAGTATTTGACACAGTGAAGCCAATCCCTTTATAATTGCTGTACAGGTCCTTTATTTGGGTTTGATGCCAAGAGATTGAGTTCTTATTTCTAGATATTTACATCTTGATCTGATAAATTACTTAGAAGATAGCATGAGAGAGAGGGAAAGGTTGGAACACAATTTTAAATAGATTAAAGTGAATAAGACCTAATACAGTAGTTGCAAATTCTTTGCTTGCAATAACTGCATCATATCTGTGACGCACTGACCACATTTATGTAGTCTTCTGTCATATATTTTATGATGCTTCCCCAGCTTTCACCACAGCCTTTCATACAGTGATTGATTTTTGGGGGTAATAGGGGCTACTCCCTGCTTTTTTAGCAGATAAAATGCATGCTCTGTAGGGTTTAGGTCTTGAAATTGACCTATTTCCTGCACCTGACGAACTTCTTTGTGTTTTGGATTATGTAGTGCTGCAATAAATTTGGTTCCATCTTCCTTTAAACTGGCATATATAGCCTACTGTTTCTGAAGACTTTTGAATTCATTTTGCTGTGATAAAGTCAACTTCATGGGGGTTAAGAGACTTACAAACATTTGAAAATAGTAGATGCATCCCCATTTCCAAAGTCAAGGCCGACTCAAGCATCTGCTGATTTGTGCTGTATTTGACATCTGAATGACTCTTGGAAAGATGTACTTATTGTAATGTGCTGAAAGCTGGAGAATACACGGCAGGCTTTTCAATAGCTCTTTGTATTTTAATTGCTGTTGTAATTATGTGCCAAAGTGCTATTCACAGCGCTCCTGCTGCTTTACAGTATGTTGCTGTCGTTAACACATAGCAGAACAAGCCAAAATCCCCTGCAACTTTATGATTGGCTTTCACTTATGTTTGCAGTAGTGAACATCTATAGCAGGGATGGGAAACTAGCAGCTAGTGGCTCCATGGTACTTGAAAATAAAAATGTTTAATGCAACTGAGCAGTTTTAAGTTGTAATAACAGTATTCACCACTAGATGGAAGACACCCCCAAGACAAGAGTGCGTCTGCATTATAGAGAAGAAGAGCGAGTTTGTCCTGGCCTGACGCCAGGGCCAAATTAGGTCAAGAAAATGAAGAAAAGAAAATGAAATGCACTTTTTGTTCTTTTGTCCTCTACATTAAAATTTAAGATGGGAGCTTTTCTGTAAAATGCTCTTCTGGTTTGTTTTCCTTGTCAGATGTAAAAATACTCAACTTACTAGTTTGTTTGTTGAAGGTCTTTGAACAGCATAAGAGGACACTTTATATTTGACACAAGTTACTGTTTAATAAGGTGTGTAATTTTGATTAACCAAATGAGCAACATTCTGTTCATATGGTAACATTGATTCAGTTCAGTTTGATAGGTACTGTGATGAGTTGTCACTTCCATTTCAGGGCACCTCACTTGATGTATGGCACGATAAAATGATAAATAAAAACACCTACAGACAATCCTGTACGCATGTTTTATTTTGTTCTCTTGCTTTCAGATATAATAGCTTGACTGAAGTGGAGGCGTCAGAATTCAGGTCACTACGGAAACTGGAAATGCTCTTGATGCATGGTAATGACATAAGCACGGTCCATCCAGGGACATTTTACAGCTTGCGGTCACTACAGGTACTGTGTATGTGAGAGTGTGAGACCATTACTTGTGTTATGTTGACTTTGAAGTAGAAACTATTCATAACTGATGAGGAATTGTATTATAATTTTTTTTAAATCAACTATTTCACTTAAATACCAACAGTAATCATTACGCTGAATAACAAATAAAATTACACTCAAAAGGCTCACTGGTGAGTTTACTATTATTATAAATACTGAGTAAGGCTTGGTTCAACATAATACCAAATCTGCAATTTTGTGAGTTTTGTTCGATGAGGCACTCTATTAAGTTAAATGGATTCTGTATTTTATTTTATTTTTAGATATTGAAACTGAGTTATAACAAGCTAACAACAGTGAAACCTGGACTGTTTGAGGGTCTGGTGGGTCTGGTTCGCCTGCATCTGGATCACAACCTCATCAGCTTTATCCAGCCATACTCTTTCACGGGTTTGACTTCCCTCAAACTTCTACAACTGGAGGGGAATCTTCTCAAAGAGATCCATCCTCATACCTTTATTACAGTGTCACTACTAGGGAACTTTTGGACCTCTGGACTTAAGTAAGACAACAAAAAAACGCTTTTGCCTGAACTTTTGTTTTGTTTTTGAAGTTGTGATATTAAGATGAATGAAAATAAAATGCTAAATAATTTCACATTAGTAGTATCAAGTTATATCTATAGTTTTGTGTCATACTACAATTACAAAATGTATTTTCCTAGCTTCACTAAACAAGAACATAACAACAAGCCAATTTGTGCGGAAAACACTTAACCAGGCTTGATTTTACACGTCCCAGCTTTAAGTCTGGCCGCTTTAAATTCGCTTGGCCTTTAAAGATTTTGCTAATTGAATTTTATTTTTTTTAACAGTTCATTGTTTTTGTCTCAGACACTTACACCTTTCAGATAATTTGTTGGAACAGATCCCTGTGACTGTACTGAACACATCTCCCAGACTGGAAATTCTCTCCCTTCATGGTAACCCCTGGACCTGTGATTGTCAACTTCAGTGGCTGGTACAGTGGAGTGCTACACATGAAGGTATCATATAAAGAGATAGAGCTTGTTTACATTTGTGCTGTCTCTTGAAACACTTGGCATGATTCTACTGGTGGGTGGGCGGAGGGGATGACAACAAGGCAAAAAAAAAAAAAACGGCAGCATGACAGGGGGAAAACAACAATGGATCGACGCAGACAGAGGGGAGACAAGAGACTATATACATACACACAAAACGAGACCTGGGGCAAGACACGAGTGGCTGAGTACACTGATTGGGTGACACGAGGAAGGGCAGGATTACACTTAACAAGACCAAGGGAGACACACAAGAAAAAACAGAACTCAACAGATCATGACAGAAACTTAAAGAAACATGACCAAATCAAAACAAAACCCAAAATAAAACTTAACCATGACAGAAAAGTAAAAAAAAACTACCCAACCCAAATCATGACAGCCACCGATGGTTTAGTGGCAAACTTGCCAAAAGTTCTTACTCAGTGATGGTGTGGATGTGCGTTATAAGTGTGAATGGCTGTCTGTCTCTTATGTGGCCTGAGTTCGACTGGCTACTAGCCCAATGTGTAGTCTGCCTTTTGCCCAAAATCAGATGGGTTAGACACCAGCACCTCATGACCTGAACAAGATAAGGATCCTTTATATATTCTGTAAGAAGAAAAACATTTGCTGCAAGAGTAGCAAGCAAGAAAGTCAAAGATGACCATCTTGTCCGATTTGATCTGAAAACATGCTTCAATCACTGTGGAGTCGTACCTCATGTTTAGTTTGATACTTAGCCCTTGTGACCATATCAAAAAGGCCTTGAGCAAAATATGGAACCCCAAGTTGCTCCTGATGCTGCATCATCAATAGGTGAACGGGGAGACAGTGTCTTTCTCTACTTTGACGATAGAAAAGCGCTTCACAAGTGAAAGCCAAATACTGACCGAGGGATGCATTTAAGGATCCTGACACTTCACTTCCCATCTGTTCTCAAATAATGCTATTAACAAATGTCAAACTCAAGATTTACACATTCCAAATCTGACAAATCTGATGTTGGGGCTGATCATTTAAAAGTGTCAAGAAAGTAGCTTTTTGGTTTCTCAACATTTGCAAACAGCAACAGATACAATGTACATTACAGTATATTTATGAATACTGTTGGGAGTTTTGTCTGACTATCACTTCTGTGTATATCTGATAAACAATGACAACTGAAATAGGCTCTAGGACGCCCGTGACCCTCGTGAAGACATGCGGTACGGATAATAAATAGATGGATGGATGTTTCAGCATGTTAGCCTTTTAATGACCACTGCTGCATCCTTCCTTTTTTCTATCCTCCTCCTATACATAGAACAATAGTTGATACTTTAAAATGTTGATAAATCTTCCCTCTTCTTGTTTCCAGGAGTAATAAAGTGTAAAAAGGAACGTGAGACAAGCACCACAGAGGTTTGTCCTCAGTGTTTCTCTCCTCAACCCCTGAACGGGACCCTATTGCTTGGATTAAGTGAAGATCAATTTACCTGTGAAAGACCAACTCTTCGCTCTTCCCTCAAATTGTGGGACAACCCTGTGTGGGCTGAATCTGACTCAGAGCCCGACCTCCCGTATACCCGGGACTTTGAAAAGCCCTTAGGCCACCTAAGCTTTGTTCTCTCAGATAGCCATGGAAATAATGCTCATGTGGACTGTGATATGCGCCACCCAGGAGACAGTTCTCATATAAACTGGACAGTGAATCCACGGTCAGGTCAAGGGCTGTCTGTCAATGTATCATTGGCAAGTATCCTTGAGTGTGAGATTGACCGGGAAAAATTACAAAATCTTTGGCAACTGGTCGCATATTACTATGAAAGTCCTGCTATCTTGGAAAGAGGTCAAGAAAGAGCTAACACCAGCAGAACTACTTATCAATATGCCCAAGTTGCAAATGAAAATTCCCCTTATTTCACAGACTTAAAAGGTTATTTGGTGGCAGAACCGGCATGGCTGCTTCAACACAGAATCACTTTAAAGCTTAATAGACAACAAACAACAACCAAGAAACTGGTCATGGATTTTACAACTGTAATCACCAAAATAATGAGCACCCACAGAGGCCAGCATGATGACAATGACCTTTCTTCCTCTTGGGGAATGATTCACCGTCGGAACGCCTGGCGGGTTAATACTGCTCTTGAGGGGTCAAAGGTTCACTTAAAATGCAGTGTTGTCACTTCACAGCAGGAGCTGAAAGTGGACTGGATGCTTCCAGATCTGTCCATTGTAGAGGGTTTGACTGAAAAACTCAAAATTGATGACACAGGGGATCTTGTGATCATGAATGCATCACAATCCGACTCTGGTCTCTATCACTGTATGATCAGAACAAAAGCAGGTGTGGATTTAATGTCTTTGAGGCTTACTGTGAAAGAACGATCACCAAGCCCCACTGCCTTCAATGGCCAGAAAATTATAATTGCAAAGGGAGGTTCAATCTCCCTCCCATGTGAGGTGACATCAGCACAACCCAGTCAAACTGTATGGTACATGCCCAAAAACAAAGTACTCCTTCCCACACAAAAGACAAGAAAGGCATCAGTAATGGAAAATGGTACTTTGGTCGTGAGGAAGTTGATGGAAGAAGATTCAGGAGAATACAGTTGTTTGGCCTCAAATCTCTATGGAGTTGACATGCTGTCACACATGGTGGAAGTGACAGAGGAAAAGGTCTCTTATAATGCTGAAATACAGATAGAAACAGAACAGCAAATCTTAAACACTGATATGGAAGAAGAGGGCTCAGCGGGAGTTTACCAAGAAATTATTCGCCCTTTTGCGACACAGGTTCCTACAGTAGGACACCAGCAAAGACCTAGTTTGTTTTCAAAAAAAATCCCAAAGAAAGATTTTAAACGAAAACCGACCATTGTTGTGAAGACACTGGATCCAAATTACTGGGCGGAGGTTTTGGCTAAAGCCAATGCTAAATTACCCATTGCACGGCCCTCAGAGTTGGCGCTAACATATTCTACCACAGTGGTTGCCCCAGTCAGTTTTTTCAACGCTGCAACAACAACTTCATACACAACTGCCAACAATGTCCCCATAACAACTATTTCTGATTATATGATGGAGCCAACAGCAAAAGAACCACAACTCAAAACTTCACAGGCTCCATTTGTCGGGAGTACAGATCCCTCCCTTCAACATGTTAGTGAGATTACAGAAAAAAACAATGGAGTAACTTCAATTGCCAGAACCCAAGTTGAGAAAGCAGAAAATCGGCAAATTGGTTTAGGCAACAGGAAATTTGTTCCTGGTCGCTCAAATCGTAGAAGGCCACCTTTTAGACGGAGAAAACCACCAATGAGAAGAATTCATCCTGACCTCAAATCATTTATTCATTCATCAAACATGCACAAATCTACCGTTCCACCACCAACAGCCACAATTATTACTACCACAACCACCTCCAGTTGGACGACACCTGAACCAACTATTGTCAACGCTTACTATCAGACAAAAAAAGTTGGGGGTAATGAGCATAGTGAAAGCATGGATGAACGAAAAGTATCAAACTCTGAAACTCATCATGCAATTAAGGATCTCCAAAGTAGTCATACAGCTTTTCAATCAATAAAGGACACGAAAGCCAAACTAGAGATTTCTTTAGACACACATATTCTACCTATTCCTCCAAGGATAAAAGTTAGTTCTCTTTCCACTGAAATGACTCTTGTGGAAACTGAGCAAGTGAGAGCAAACCAAAACACATCAGCAGAGAAGAGGGTGGATATTACGAAAGGAAGAATGAACACAGAACACGAGATAGCAAGAGAATCATCCAAAAATGAGTTATTAACACAGAGTTACAATATGTTGCATAACGTACTTTCAACATTCCAAACAACAAAACCAACCGTTCAACCTTCAATGGAACAAAATTCCCAAACCCAATCAAAGGATTCTTCTTCCAAAGTGACCTTCAAAACCTCTCACTTAAGCAGAGAAAATACAAAAGAGGACAAAATTCAAGACAAAAACAAAGAGGAGGACAAAGCAGCAGCAAAGCCTGAGAAGCCTCATGTTCCCGCCGTTCCCATTCACCCTTGGCTACACTGGCACAACCGAGGAAGAGTGCAGCAAAACTCTGCTCAGCTGCCACAAATACATCAAGACAGAAATCCAGAGAATCTAGGAGATGTTGATCTCAGTAGACCATCTGTAACACCCCACATTCCCCCAACCTTACACTGGCCTTCAAACCACCATCATTACCCTATGTATCCTCCTTGGCAGAATCAACCGTCATTTACACCTCCCAAGCAAGGTAGATAAACACTGTACTGCTTGTTATTGATAGTAAACAGTTTAATGTACCATAACAATTTACACAATGTGTTGGATTGGTGGTTTATGTTTTGAACACCGATTTGCTCTCTCTTCCAGGCGCTGTGCCACACGTTGTGCCCACAAATGAAACCAGGATTTTCACCCATGGAAGAGCTCAAAGCCCAGTTGGCACCAACAGACCAGAAATCACAGATAAAACTGTGAAACCCACAACCAACATTATCGAACCAACAACAATTAATTCTTCATATCAAAATAATCCTTTGGATGTCAGGACTCAAATCAGAGATCAACTGATATTATCAAAGCTGAGGAACAGATATAGACAGGTACATATGTGGTGCTTATGAGGGTATAAAAAAATGATTGCTGAAACGTGTTACTCCCATGCACACAGTAATTAGCATACATAATTACATCATCTGCCCCATCATCATCCTCAATAAACTAGAACTAGTAATGAACTCCTCCGTGAGTCATCACCTTATCGTGGTGGAGGGGTTTGAATGTCCCAGTGATCCTAGGAGCTATGTTGTCCGGGGCTCAGGGCCACCGCACCCTATACGCAGAGTACCCATAGTGCTAGAGCACCATCGTCCGTGTGGGGCCCCATTTGCCTGTGGGCACGCCGCACGCATGCACTTGACATGTTACTTCTGTGAGAACCCGTGCCAGGGGGAGTATCGTCGTGCATGCATTGGATGTGACATTACGTTTGTTTTAATTTAAAGACATGAAGAACCCATGTATTGTGATTGCCAGTTACATAAACTAGGTTTTGAAAAAAAAGTGCTTACATTCTACGATCCAGAGAAGCGTAGAGAGAAGCAAAAGAAAACCAAGCACGTCATTCACGTTGAGCAGTAAACTCTGGGTGCGTTCAATGACCACTCAGACAGTTGGATATTTGAAACCTACATAAAAAAAAAACTCAATGTATCAAACAGAAATAATTACTACGTGAGCGAAAGGCAAAGCTCTCGATTTACCGGTTAATCTACGTTCTTACCCTCACCTATGGCCACGAGCTGTGGGTCGTGATCAAATGAACAAGATTTCAGATACAAGTGGCCGAAATGAGCTTCCTCCGCAGGAGGTCCGGGCTCTCCCTTTGAGATAGGGTGAGATGCTCGGTCATCCGGGAAGGACTCACAGTCGAGCTGCTACTCCTTCACGTGGAGAGGAGCCAGTTGCGGTAGTTCGGGCATCTGATTCAAATGCCTCCTGGACGCCTCCCTGGAGAGGTGTTCCAGGCATGTCTCACTGGCGGGAGGCCCCGGGGACGACCCAGGACACACTGGAAAGACTGTCTCTCAGCTGGCCTGGGAACGCCTTGGGATCCCGTCAGAGGAGCTGGCCGAAGTGGCAGAGGAGAGGGAAGTGTGGGCTGCTGTCCCCGGGACCCGACCCCGGATACGCGGTAGTGGATGGATAGTAATGAACAGTTAGATAATTAAACGCAAATACTGTACACCATTTCACAAACTTTTTTCACTTCTATGTTAATGGTCAGGCCTTGGCAGAAGTCTTATCTAATAAGTGCCATTGTAGTTGTGGTGAATGATTTTATCATTGCTGCAACAACAAATATAATGGTGGACTTTTGCACAAGTTTGTGTTTTTTTGCTACAATAAAATCACTAGTGATGATAGTGATGAAGCATACATTCCAGGTAGAAATTCGTTTTTACTAATTGTCGACTGTCTTTTTCAGGCATATATTGATCGTCTATCTCAGCTAGGAAAGATAGCGACACCCAAACCTCGCATAAACTACGACAATCCTCAAAACCCCATTCAACCCAGTCCCATGCCTCTTACCAGACCTTCCCTCAACAAACCACCTGTACCGACACCCCCCTCTGCCCAACAACCTACAAATCTTGCCAAACCAACAGCATCCTCTTCATTTGGTTTTAATCTGACCCCTCACTCTTTCCATACTACCATCTCAGCTTTACAGCATGGGGGTCAGTGGCATGTTCGAGGTAAGCATCTAAAACTTCTAAACATTGTATTGAAAATGTATCGTGTATTTTAAATTGAAATGATGCTTATAGGAGCTGGTGCTGGTTGGGCCAAATCTCGGATCACTACAGTGAACAAAGCCAGTGTGTCAGTCCTGGCAGAGGGTGATGTTGTTCTACATTGTGAAGCAACAGGGCATCCTGAACCAAGTATCTCATGGACAAAAGTATCCACAGGTAAAATGCTAAAATGATAAAGGAATGAGTCTGGCAACATGTTTTGAGAATTTGAATGAATGAATGAATTTGACAATGTTGATATAAACAATGGACTCTTCTAGATGCTTTTGACTCATTCATTTTTTTCCTATGTTTGTTTTCCCTCCACAGGTGCCACCATTCCAGCCAACACTAAGCATGGTTCCCGGTTTGAAGTGTTAAAAAATGGAACTTTTGTAATTAAAACAGTCCAGCTACAAGACAGAGGCCAGTATCTCTGCACTGCCCAGAATAGGTTTGGATCAGATCGCATGGTTATTACGTTAGCAGTTCAGACTGAGGCCCCCAAGATCCAACCTCCCAGGTCTACAGAGATAGCAAACTATTTAGGGAAAAGCGTGACCCTTGAATGTCTTGCTTCTGGGAAACCCCCGGCTCAAATTTCCTGGATTCTTCCGGATGGGACATTTGTTCGAGAAATCGGGACCGTTCATACTTCAATCTCTCAAATGTCATTGCTTAAAAATGGGACGCTACAAATGCAGTCAACCAATTTCTCCAGTAAAGGAGACTATAAATGCATTGCAAGCAATGCAGCTGGTGCGGATACAGTCACTTATCATCTTCATGTTGCAGCTTTGCCGCCAAGCATCAATGAAGCCGCAAGTGACACTGTGATCATTCCAACAGGTATTGCACACAAAAACAAATGTCCATAAAATCATACCCATTGTAACTTGATGAGTAAAAAATACAATTCAATTAATTCCATCTACCCAGGGAGGAATGTATATGTCCATTGCTCAATGAAGGGTGAACCTTTACCCACTTTGAAGTGGACCCTGCCATCAGGGATCCATGTTAAGCCATCACAGTTTCTGGGACATAGGCTTTTTGTCTTTCCCAATGGGACACTGTATTTCAAGAATGTCTCACTAGCTGACGCAGGGAGGTACAGTTTATTTGTTTCTCTTTGTACACACATTTGAGCAAGTTATCCATTAAATAAATATGGAGTACAGTTAAGAGCATATTGTTTAGGTTTGTTTTGAAAGAAAAGCTGAAATTCAGGTTTTCACTGTCCTCCACACAGGTATCAGTGTTTAGCCACAAACACTGTGGGCATTGCGAAAAGAACCGTACATCTTGAAGTACGGGCAGATTCCTCCTCACATATCCGTCATCCTCCTCTTCCTTTCCCTCCTACTTATCACCATGGAGTGCCGTCCCGCCAGCACTCAGTTTCAGCAATGTATGGTTCTGCTGTCTACTTACACTGTCCAGAGTCAAGTGGATCCCTAAGGGGGACCATCTGGCAGCTGCCCTCAAAAACCATCATGGAGCATCACAACAGGTTACAGAAATGCTCAGTGGGAAACTTTATATTTCAATGCAGAAGTGTTGAAATTATAAGATTTTGAGTTGCTTTAGACTTGAGTAAACATTCTAATCTTCTAATAATGTCTCCTTTCCATCTGCCTCCAGTCCAGAGAGACCAATTAAAGTTTTCCGAAATGGGACTCTGAGGATACTTCAGCTAACAGAGCTGGATGGTGGAAATTATCTGTGCTTCTTTCAGAGACCGAACGGAGAGGATATGGAGGTCTTTCAGGTAAGATTAGCACAGACAGAGATGAACTCATTCACTGCCATTGATGGCTATAGACGTCAGAAGAGCCATTTTTACTGAGCTGGCAGTGAATGAGTTATAAGCAGTTAAATTCAAAGAAGTGTATATTTATTGATAACTACTTGAATTCTTTCTACAGTATATGTTCTCTCAACAATCATCTAAGCAGTAACGGCAGTAGACAATGAGAAGAAAAATGTAGTTCGCCTCACTCTTTCATTCATAACATATTTCTGTATTAGGTGGATGTCGTGATGACGCCGCCTAGAATCGAACATGTGAGAACTACACAACCGAGAGTCAACTTTGGAGAAAAAGTCCAGGTATCTATGTGGAAAAGGTTGAATGACACACAGTATGAGTAGCATGAAGTGAAAATAATACATACAAAACTTACAACACAGATACAGGTAAAGCCCCACTACTTAACTTTTCAACCTTCAATTCATGTCTTCATAATTCTGCTGATGAAACGTTGACTTAGAGCTAGATTAATGAAACCTTTGTCATGGTCTGAGGGGGGTCTGTATCATTTTTACTGCCATTAAACAACTTTGAGGTGGATGGTGTAAACTCTGCCACACAGAAAAAAACTACAATCGTGCAGACTGCTTTACGGCATACGTCACGTTCCCCGTTCCCCAGTCGTCCCAAAGACGTGTCGAACGTCTACCACGATTACTATTGTCATGGAGGAGCTACAAAAGAACAAAGAAACGAAGATTTTTGTCTGAGGAGACACAAATAAAAATGAAAAAGGAGCCTACCTGGATAAAAGCAGGATTGGCCCCGATTTCACTCGCTGGCGTGCAGTCAAAGATGAGGGGGGTTTCCAACCGATGCTGCCTTTGTGGGGCTCGGCTCTTTTTCGGATGGACGAGTAGGTAGCTTTCCATGCTCACATCAAAATTACTATGCTAATGCTAGCTATTGGAAATTTGCATGAAAGTAATAAATAGTCATCAGCGTGATAGTTCGCCCTTCCACACTGGCCTCACCAGGCACGCAACACTCAAAAAAAGTACTGTAACAAACTAGGTTGTGTTGTGTGCTGTCTTCTTTACAAAGTGCTTGTGAATGCATCGCGGGAAGGGAGGGGGCGAGCGCAGCCGTTTGTGTTGACAATAAAGAAGTAAAACCAACATCTGCTGTTAACATACCGGTACTTGAAAAACGTTACAGTACTGTATAAAAAAAAATATATATATATAATAGATTAATTACCTTCACATAGCCACAGCAAACATAAATGTTTTTCAATCCAACTCCAGACCACTGTGAGGGCTCGCTATGCACTAGTCCTTATGGGAAATGTGGTCTTCATTCAAGGCAAAACACTACTGCTTTTGTCCATATGGTGTCGCCATAATCAATGAAAACTGAAAAGTCATTTGGCGTTCCTTTAATGTGTAAAGGGAAATTGTTGTCAATAACTCACTTTTAATGCAATTACAGTAATTTTTGTGTGTGTGTGTGTGTGTGTGTGTGTGTGTGTGTGTGTTTCTTAGGTGGACTGTGTTGCAACGGGCCTCCCAGATCCAGAAGTCTCCTGGAGTCTACCAGATGGAACGCTAATCAACAATGCCCTTCAATCTGATGACAATGGTTATCGCAACCACCGCTATGTTATTTTTAACAATGGAACATTACTTCTTCAACAGATGGACAAAGAAGATGAGGGTGACTACACTTGTTTTGCCAGGAATAAACTGGGTAAAGATGAGAGAAAAGTTAGTGTTAAAGTTGGCCCGAATGCCCCAAGAATTAGTTTTACATTTCTATCCCTGGTCACAGTGAAATATGGAGAATTAGCTCAACTGAGCTGTCAAGCTACTGGTGAACCTACACCACAAATCTTTTGGATCTCACCGCGAAATAATGTGATTCTAATGTCATCAGACAAATTTGATATTGTGGAAAATGGCATGTTAGTGGTCAAAAAAGTAACACTGGCTGATGAAGGGAAATATGCCTGTGTGGCACGAAATTCTGCTGGTGATGACATTAAAAACATGATTCTTGAAGTTGAATCTAGGGAACCCTTTATCAATGGCAACAAAGGGAAGAATGCCAAAAAGGTTGTAGGCATTTCCTATCAAACCATACTATTAGATTGCAAGGTTGAAGGGAAGCCTGAGCCAAAAGTTTGGTGGGTTACACCTTACGGCCAATCACTACAACTCTCCTTTCTCAGCGGTCGCTTTCAAGTGCATCAAAATGGGAGTTTGGAAGTGAGAGGACTGAGAAAAACAGATGAAGGGAGATACATGTGTCTGGCCAAAAACAATCTAGGTGAAGCATCCCTTTTAGTTGAATTGGATGTGGCACCAGTAGCAGAAAAACCTAGTTTTGCTGTTCCTAATATTGAACTCATATCAATAAAACAAAACGGTGGTGAATTGCATCTGCAGTGCACTGCCCGTGGAAAACCAAACCCAGAGTATGTATGGTTGCTACCTAATGGGACAATGCTGTTGCCTGGTGTTAGACTACAACGCTTTACACACCATCGTAACAACGGGACTTTGTGGATCTCTCAGCTGGCGGCAAGTGATAAAGGAGTTTACAGGTGTCTAGCAAAGAATGTGGCAGGTCAAGCAGAGAAGCGTTATGCACTGGAAGCAGGAAGGAAGCCGGTCATCAGAGGATCAACAGGTACAGTATAATTTTTTTTACTTTTTACTCATTATCTTTGGGCCAAATCTTATTACAGTACAGTTGTACTTTCATTTGTAGGAGGAATAAAGATCACCTATGGCCAAACTCTCTACTTGCATTGTACTGTGGATGGCTGGCCGCAAGCATCGATTACATGGACCTTACCCAATGGCTTCACTTTGGATAAACCTCAGTCTATTGGTCGAGTTACATTTCTTGCCAATGGGACCCTCCAGATGAGACAGATTGCTACTTTTGACAAAGGGACATACATCTGCAAAGCCACCAACTCTTTTGGCACCTCAACATTGTCGTACCCTATCACAGTAATGGTTCATTCACCACGCATCACCAGTATGCTGCCCTCCATCACCAGAGTGAACCGGGGATCACCTGTTAAGTTAAACTGTGTTGCTACAGGTGTTCCCAAGCCGGAAATCTCCTGGACTTTACCTGGCCGTACAACACTGGTTCCACATAACCGCTACATAGTTCAGGGAGGGATCCACATGACAGAGGAGGGTAGTCTGGTCATACAGAATCCAGTGCTCATGAACTCTGGCATCTACAAATGCAATGCTAAAAATGCTCTTGGAACAGATTTTAAATCGACATACCTACAAGTGATCTGAGAGACATGTTGACACATTTCCAATTACGGGGTTAAGAAACGCTCCCAGTAGGCAAAGCTGGATAAGGATTTGTCCATAAGGAAGTAAGTGGTATCTACTATATTACAAATAAGGATGCCCTACAGAACAGCCACTGTAACTGGAGGCATTCATACTTTATATCTATATTTCCCCTCATGTCATTATGGTTTGTACACTTAAAAAAATGCATTTTGACTCACCGGGGCAACTTCTTAGTTCTGACTACATGACCTAGATTTGCCCCAGTTGTCTTTTCAATAAAGTTATAGTTTAAGTGATAATGGACATAACTTGTAATCACAGGGACCCATTTGATGTAACAGAATTGCGGAAAATTCTAAGCTGTTTTGTAAATGACAGAATATCAAAAACTGATATGCACTGCCGTGAAAAAGTATTGTATGTATGTTTAATATAATCAAACAAATGTAAGCATCAAACAAAGATAACTCACGTAAAAATGAAATCCAGTTTTCAAATGGTGGTTTTATTTATTCAAGGGGGAAAAAAACCTACTCAAAGCTACCTGGCCTGTACTGTTTAAAAACAAAACAAAAAAGAAACTCATCACCTAAACCTAATAACCAGTTTGAGCTGCCTTTCTGTGGAGATATTTTGGCCCACTATTTCTTCCCAGCAGAAATGCTTTAATTTAGCCACCTTGTAGGTTTTTCGATCTAATAAATAAAAATCACGATTTAACAGCTGCATTATATACCTACTTGGGTTATCTTTGTCTGATATTTGCTTTTTTTAATGCTCTTACACATTCAATTGGGGGCACTACGCAAAAAAAGGTAAAAATTTAAGAAGAGGTAACATAATTTTTCACAACACTGAAGGTTATTCACACAAGCCTTCAAAACACCAATATTCTCCTTAGAGACAGTGAAATAATTTGCTTTGTGTTTCATTTTATGATTTCATAGCAACAAAGAGTAACAGTGTCTAGTGGGCCCCGTAAGCTAGACCATGCATGTGTTTTTAAATAACCTATCCATATTTTAATGAGCAATTACCCTTTTACAGTGCACTTAATGAAATGAAACTTACTGGACTATCATACTTTGCTTATCTATCTATTGGTCAGTTAGCAACCTACCTCCTGTTTTATGGAGGATAAAAGATGGGCTGTGCTATATTGATTCTATTTTGGAGCATCAGCCATTCCCTTTGATGGCATACTACCTCACATGGTAAAAATATATTTCTATACAGTATTCCTGTTCTAAGTTCATCCATGGCTCATTCTCATTCTCAAAACAAACAAAAAAGTTTTATAGATTTTTTATTTTTATTTTTTGTATTTGTCTTTTTTTTTTTAATCTTATGTCAAATTTTCTATTGTTGAGATGGTTATTAAAGGGATACTTGACTCATTGAGCTATTTTCAGCAGTAAAAATAATAATATTTTGTCCAGAATAAATTTGATAACTTCATTATTTTTCATGTACAATTAATACCTTTAACTTTAACGACTGAAGATGACATAACCTGTGCTGAGGAAATAGGTAACGACCAATCATGGCTCACCTGTTGGGACTGGTCAGCAAACTGAGCCATGTTTGGTCGAAATCTTTTATTTTAGAATTAGTCAAGTATCCCTTTAAAAAAAAATTAAATGGATTACTATGTGTAACAAAGCCATTTTTCAACGCCAACCCCAATTCCAGCGAAGTTTGGATGTGGTGTACACCGTAAATACATACAGAATACTTGCAAACCCTTTTCAACCTATTATTATTATTATTATTATTATTATTATTATTATTATTATTTTTTTTTTTATTATTTTTTTTTTTATTAATACTCAGTTGACAATACAGTATATTTGATGATCACACAGATAAAACTATTTCCCCCGCCCCATATATTCAATTATTTCAAATTTGATGCCAACAACACATGCCCAAAAAAGCTGGGACAGGTGGATGTTCACCGTGGTGTAACAGCGATGTTCCTTTTACCAACACTCAGTAAGCGCTAGAACTCCAGCTACTAATTGTTGAAGCTTCGTAGGTTCCTACTCCTTCTTGCTTGATGTACAACTCCAGTTGCTCAACGATCAGGGATTGACACTGTTGTATTTATTTTGTGCTCTGCTATGCCCTCTCCAGTTGAAATTATAACAGGCATTTATAATTATTACTCTTAAACATGTCGTGAGAACTGTACAGAAAACAACACTAAAGAGTTAAATAACAATGTAATTCTCATAGAGAACATGAAAACATAAACAAATAAAAAATAAGCTCCATTTGGCAAATAGGCCTTTTAACATCCACTACATACGCCTGCTAATGTGCTAGCAACGATAGCATGCAACCGGACTAGCGCTAGAGTGCTAACGAGCTAACAATAGTACACTACTTCCAAAAGCCATTGTATGTACTGGACTTTTGGCAGGCAGGCAATCTAGTACTTGTACTTGTTTACTACAAAGTCACGCTGAATGTGGCCTGGCATTGTCTTGCTCAAATAAGTAGGGATGTCCCCGAAGAACGCATTGCCTGGATAGGCACTTATACGCCCTCACACCATCACAGATGTTGGCTTCTGAACTTTGCACTGATAACAATAAAAAATGTCATTTTGGCCTGGAAGACACAATGTCCATGATTTTCAAAAACAATTTGAAATGTGGACTCATCAGACCATAGCAAACTTTCCCACTAGCATCAATCCATCTCAGCTGAGCTCAGCCACAAAGAAGCCGGAGATGTTGTTGATTGCATGGTCATATTAATTAGCATTTATAGTTGTAGAGACAAAATGTGTTAATTGATTTTTCTATTTTTATGAAGTATTCCTGAGCCCACGTGTCAATATTCTTTACACAATGATGTTGGTTTTGAATGTGAAAAGTGCCACCTGAAGCATTGAAGGTCATATGCATTGACTTTTGGTTAACTAGCCTTGCCTCTTTACATGCAGAGATTTCCGTTAGATTTAAATGCTCACAGACATTATTATTATTAACTTTGCCTTTCATTACTGTTTTTGCAAAACACCACTTCAGTTAAATGTACAGTTTCACACCTGCTCACCTAGCTCGTGGATGTTACATGCAGATATCTCCTGGTGTTCCAATCCTAAAGAGTTCTAAAGCAGTTTGTCTTATCTTCTCTTTTAGCACCACTTAGAGGTTAAAGTTTGTGGTTCAACCCAAATATTTTTTTTCTTGATTACTGAATTAAGTGCACATAATTGATTGTTCAATAATTTGACTAACACTGACTTTGTGTTTATTAGTATGCTGTAACATAAAAAAAAACTTAACAGTGAGACCTGTGTCATTTATAGTCATGTTAAAATATCCAAATGTCATATATCATATGATTAGGATTTCAAATGGTATTTGGTTGATGTTTTACAGACAAAATCACTTTCAACCTTATAACATCATTTTTTTAAAACCTATTTTAGTTCTGTTTATATCACACTAAATCAGTAAAAGATACATTTGATTTACTATTTTTTCTAGGATTATTACCCGTTTACTACTTTTTGTCCACTAAATGTTTTCAATACAAGAGCTGAATAAATCAAAGTGATGTGTTGTACCCAGATCTGTATTCATTTTCACTGGTAGTTCACCAGAATGTGAATGTCTCCCTCTGTTTCACTTCCTGACAAATAAGCCTTTGACCAAGTAAGAAGGGAGCTTTGTCATACAAAAATGTTAGGACTGTTCTTCACAGCTTGTGTGTGTGTGTGTGTGTGTGTGAGAGAGAGTGTTTGCTGTGCATGTGTGTTACAGGAAGATTATGTTTGTCGCTTTGAGAAAGAAAGAGTCTGTGCAAAAGAGATTGTGTCTGTCTGAGGGATTGTTCGCAAATTGTATGTGTTTGTGTATAAGACTGCCATCTCAACAAAAAAGAAGGGACAATTTGGCAGTGTGTGTTATTAAATCCAAGTGTGTCAAAATGGAGGCAAAGCGGCTTAAATGTCTGGCAGCATTTTTTTTTAAGGCCTACACTTTTGTAAATGCTGAGTGACACAGATTTTCTGTCTTATATTGATACGGCATTTGCTTTCAAATCTTATTCTGCATTCTTGCATTTAAAAGAAACAACTATGTAAGGTATGCATAACACGGAGGCCATTATTAAATCAATAACCTCATACTGAAAACTCAGATATAAATAATATCTTTCAGATTTGATACCTAACTGAAATTTAGAACAAAATTAAGGTTGAATTTACTTGCACATTCTTGGCTTCTTGTTGGCTTTTTGGGGCACAGGCTGGTTAATTATTCTGTGTCACCATGCTCAGTATATCTGAAAGAAAATAAACTATTTGTAATATGACCTTTGACCACAGTGCCATTTTTAAATAAACTGTATTTTCTTATAGTGGAGTGCACTGAATTAGAAACCACTTTGTCTTAAGCAGGTTTGGAATCTGACAACACAGCAATCCTGTGCATTAAGGCCATGTTGCTTCATGGAATGTGATGATACGCAGCTAGTCAGATCACATGACTGGCGTGAGAACTATTTTCCCACGTTCACACTCTTTTTTTTTTGGGTCAATTGGCAAAAAAAAAATCCATCAATAGTTAATTTGCATAATACATGTTTGATTTATTTGACATATGTAAAAGCACAATTTGGGATGGGCTACAGCTCCTGTAGGCTGCATGATCTCGTTTGATAGTGCAGGTGTTCCTAATGAAGTGACCAATGAACATGAGAGTACAATGTAAAATATAATGATGATGATTATGCATACGGTATTATAAAATCGTGTATTCCGTTGGTTTTTATACATAAAGTCCTATGTGCGCTCGTGTGTTTGTAAATGCGTGCCCCTTGCTGACAGGGAATCTCGCTGGTAAGGCACATCTAAGTCTCCTCCTTCTTTCCTCCGTTCTCTTCCGTTTCCCCACCCTTCACTCCATCCATCTATTCGTCCATCTCCACTCTCCACTCACACATCCCGAATTTCGCATCGCCTCCTCCGGCATAATGACCAACGATTCCCCGGAGGAGGAGAGCCGAGAAAGGAGGGTAACCCGGCCGATCCGAGCGGACGACAATGTCACCATTCTGACATCATCCATGGATGTTTACAGAAGCCGGAGCCGAGCCAGCAGTAGCAACGACGCTGGCGCCAGCTTCACCTCCTCCCTGGAACTGAGCATCCAGACGCGGATCTTTAAGATAATCGTTATCGGGGACTCCAATGTGGGGAAGACGTGTCTCACCTTCCGCTTCACTGGCGGCAGCTTTCCCGACAAAACCGAGGCCACCATCGGCGTGGACTTTAGGGAGAAGGCGGTGGAAATTCAAGGGGAGACGATCAAGGTACCGTTTAAGCTTGTCTGGATGTGAATCGGAGGTGTTTCCTTGTTCCCTCCCCCCTCATCCACATCCTTCGCTTCCAGGGGACCAGGCCTAATTCAATGTAATGCCACAGCTACACAACTCCATCATTCATTGATTTCATATTGACGAATTTTACCAGATGACTTCTATGTTGTAAGTCAATAATGACAGAGAGGGAACAACGTGTTCGCTCATGTCCAAATTGATATTATAAATCGTCATCAATCAATCATTGTGGCATTGGTGTTATTCAATAACATCATCTGTGGTAAAACTACTAAAAGCAACGGCAGTGAGAGATCTTCATAAAGTAAAATTTTGTTCATGAAATTTTTTTTTGCACAGTGTAATGTTGAGAAACTGCTTACTATTTGTTTAACAAATTTGTTGGTCGAAGCAAATTGATGATCATTCACTCATGGCATCAGAGGTGTCCGGTTGATTATTATTATTATTATATTGTTGTTAGCTGACAGTTTTAACATTCATTAGTAGCATAAACATTTTAAGGATGTTTTATTTAAAATTTGAAGTCTCACTGTCAATTTAGTTTTAAAGTTCTATCTAAAAAAGTAATGACAAAAATAGAAAAATGTCATATTAAAATACTAGTTTGTTTAAGCATTAAATTGTTCTTACTTATGTCATTAAACTATTTTTTCTTTGAATAAACCATATCCCAGGAAGCCGGAGTTATTATCTAAACCATTGGTAAGTAGTTAAATGCAAAATAATAATAATAATAATAATAAAATATTTTAAACTGTAATTTTTTATTTATTTATGATGGTAAGTGGTTGACTGTTATGAGACTGTTTTTATTTTTTGAAGAAAAAAAAAAGGACCCCCCCACCCCCCAAACAAACAAACAAACAAACATTAAAACATTTAATTGTTTTTCAGAAAGCAAATGACCCAGCATGTGACTGCTGTAGATGTTGTGGTTTGGTGTTGATGAGGTGTGATGTGCCTTGCATTCTTTCTCCTGAGAGTTGCATGCTCTGCTTCTCTTTAGAAGCATGCAGGTCATACACCTTGTCCCATTGTATATTCCTTTACAGACCCAAGAAAAAAAAGAAGACAGTATTGTTACTTCGAGGCTTGCACAACTTAAAATCAAACAGGCGCTATAGATGTTACCGTTTTTCTTTTTATTTAAAGGTGGGGTCTTACGATTTCACTCAGAAATAAACACTTTATAAACACTACATGTATACACATGAAATCCTTCTCAATCAAAACCTCTGGGCTTCAGGTAATGTGTGCTGGTGATTTTGTCATCAACCCCCACCCCCCAGCCTGTATTTTGCTATTTTGTTGTGTTTTGCCATAAGAGGGATGTTTCTGGGGCGGAAAGTCAAAGCCAATCACAGAGCGGGCGGGGTGTGTGTCGCTGAAGGCAGGCGCAATGTTGACGAGAAGAGTGGGGGTTGATCCATGGGAGGAGTCCATTTTGAATTGTTTGTTTACAAACACAAATGGTCAAAACTTAAGACCCCACCTTTAACGGATTGTCAAAGCTTACAATTATTACAATACACATTCAACATGATAACACATATGCTCTTTGTAATATTTTGCTTTACAAGTAAAGGGTTCCAATAGACTGTATAACAGCAAATTTCTTTTTTACTTGTAGCAAAACTACAGAAGGATAATGCTGCCTGCTCAAAACGATCTGAGTGAACACAAAAGGGATTTTAAACTAATTAGGAAACCACAGCGAACATTTTATTTTTCAAATATAGTTTTTAAAAAAATCTAACAAAAATCAAAATCAATCTTCTTCTGCGGTGATTCTTCTTCTACAAGTAAGGTGGATTACAACCATTTGTGCTACATAGTGCCAACTACTTATAGGAGTCATATCAGTCAACTCAATAGGCATCACTGCTTACAAAATGCTTGCTGGCAGGCTGCAGTGGCGGCCGTGGCTCAGGGTGTAGAGATGGTCGTCCAGTAACCAGAAGGTTGCTGTTCGATCCCCGCTCTCCCCAAGTCACGTGCCGTTGTGTCCTTGGGCAAGGCACTTCACACACATTGCCTCCAGTGCTATTCACACTGGTGTATGAATGGTGCAAATGTTTGGTGGTGGTTGGAGGGGCCGTAGGCGTACCCTGGCAGCCACGCTTCTGTCAGCCTGCCCCGGGGCAGCTGTGGCTACTTAAGTAGCTTCCCGCCACCACGGTGTGAATGTGTGAGTGCATGAATAATGTATTGATTCCATTGTAAAGCGTCTTTGAGTGTCTAGAAAAGCACTATATAAATCCAATGGGATTTTTCTAATTTGAAAAAAAATGGGTGCCTTGGCTCAATTAAAGTTAATTAATGATATTTAGCTGTCACTTGATGCATAACAGAAAACAACACATTTCAGAAACTTGCAGTGGATATAAAAATATCTAGATTAAAAATAGATGTAACACTGCACAGAGGGTAAAAAGAATGGTGATGAGAATGTGAATAAGAATATTGTTGGGTACACCCTGCTGGCTATGAGTCAGTTTAAAAAAAAATATATAGCAGATACTTTTTAATTACATTTTCCCCAAAAGGGTAAAAAATGAGTAGAAATTACGTTTTAAATTCTAGGTATAATTTCAATGAGGTAACGAATGGTGTTGTGGTTCATTTCACATTTAGTGATAGACTTAACAGTTGTACTCTATATTTGCCCTGTGATTGACTGGCGACAAGTTCAGCTCAGGTCAGGTCAGGACCAGTCTGCCTTTTGCCTGAAGTCAGCTGGGATAGACTTCAGCTCCCCATTATGGGCCCTGAACAGGGTAAGCGTTACAGTAAATTGATGGCTGGCTGAATGAAATGTTCATCTTGGCATTGGCAATACCAGACATGGGCATCAATTCTTTCTATATATAGTGCACTTGAGTGATTAAGCTATGGACTCAATTACACCCCTGCCAATGTAGACACAGTTGGTACCTTCAGTCCTGCTGATGCTTTTGATTTTTGAAGGTTGTGACATAAATGGAGCACAGCCAAGAGTCGCACTATGTTAAAAGACTTCACAAGATTTGCATTAGTTTGCTTTGAAGATCTTGATTCTGATCCGATATGTACCTTGTTTCATGGCAAACAATAAAAGCACGATGTGTGCATTCATTGTTTTGTTTTGTTTTTCTTGGAACACGTTGATGTGATTTATCGTAAAATATTTTATTAAAAGTTGAGTGCAGTCAGCTGTATGCTGTGGTGTTGTTGAATTACTGTCATTGTGTCCATGTTTTTGCTGATCAAAATTGTTTGTCACCATGGCAACCAAAATTGACATTCATGTCAGTTGTGTACAAGAAATAATAAGACAGGATGTTCTGGGAACGCACATTTTTATCATTTCATATGTTCATCTGAAAAAAGGTCTCATCTCATCTTCAGGTGCAGGTATGGGACACAGCTGGCCAGGAGCGATTTCGTAAATCCATGGTAGAACACTACTACCGGAATGTCCATGCAGTAGTCTTCGTTTATGATGTCACCAAAATGGCTTCCTTCCGTAATCTGCAAGCATGGATAGAGGTACAACTGGTTATTCAAGTTTTCAAGTTTCCAGTGTTGTCGCCATCTCTAACGCTAGTCTGTGGAGGGTTGTTAGAGGTTAGCTTGCTGACATGCCAATAATTCAAGCTACTAATCTGAGTTTTCCATTAAACAACAATCCAAATATGTTTAGATGTTAATTCAACCTTTAACTCCACTCATTGTAATGTTTCTACCTGACACCATTTTTTCTAAATCAATATTTACGCAATTTCATGTTGTCACAGCAGCTGCACTGATCATATCAGTATTGTTATTATTTAGTACCATTGACATATTTTAGCCAATCTGCTCAACAACTCACTTGTTGACCTAACACTGCAGAACACTGGACATTAGTAACAACAAAAAACAAAAAGGTTTTATGTTTAATGCTTGATAAATCCTATAATTTGCGTGGTCATTTAAATGTTACTGAATCAAGTATTTCCTTTTATTGCAGGAGTGTAACGGTCATCGGGTTTCAGCATCAGTACCTCGAGTTCTAGTGGGGAACAAGTGTGACTTAGTGGACCAAGTACAGGTCAGTATGGCAGAAGATGAAAATGGGCAGATTAATTGAATCATCAGTTAAATGAATATTACGAATTCCGACTGACTGTTTACTGTTTATGATGGCAACACCAGGCAGCATTAATCTGTTCAATACGACTGGCGTCTAAATTGTGTTGAGTTGCATGTTCTGCACTAGATACTAAATTGTCCATAGGAGTGTTAATGGTTGTATCCATCTGTGCCCTATGATTTCCATGGCGACCAGTCCAGGGTATCCCCACCTCTCACCCAAAGTTAGCAGGGATAGGCGACAGCTCACTTGTTATCCTAATGAATACAAGTATGTATATGGAAATGAGATAATTTGTCATAATAATCACTTCCCTAGGTGCCTTCCAACATGGCGTTGAAGTTTGCAGACTCCCACAACATGCTGCTGTTCGAGACATCTGCAAAAGACCCAAAAGAGAGTCAGAATGTGGACTCAATCTTCATGTCACTGGCCTGTCGACTGAAAGCCCAAAAATCTCTACTCTACAGAGACGTGGAACGGGAGGACGGAAGAGTGCGACTCACACAGGAGACTGAGACAAAGAGTAATTGTCTTTGTTGAGGAAAAATGCAATCGGTAGATTTAATGGAATGGAATATTGTACATCGGAATAACAGTGCATGACTAGGAAGGGGAGGAGGGTGGTGATGGTGTAAAACAAGAGTCTTAATGTATTTTGACTGGTTCGGGAGCAAGATGATGCTTATGACTGACACTGAAAGCAACATTTCTTAAAGAAGAGGAGGTGAAGCAACCTTTGCTCTGGACTTTAGCACAAGGACAGAGGAAAAATGTGCTCATGATGGATCGAAAGTAAGATCAACATCAAGGTTGCATAGTTTTTGAGTTCTGAAATATGAGGTACCGATATTTCCTCTCATAGTGGCCTCCGACCAAACAGGTTCCTTGACATGAAGTTAACAGTGGAGTTTAAAGAAAAAGTATTTGCCGGAGAAAATAATTAGTGATTGAAAGAAGGAAGAGAATGATTTTATGTCTGCTGACAAGGAAAGATACACACTTCAATTGAGAGAGAAGGAAAAAGTTAACAAGGACTTGGACAGACAGGCATTTAGAGCATTTTTTTTTCTCCATACGAGGGAGTATTATATAGAATAATACAATATAATATAGAATACATGTATACATTATTTAATGCATATTCCTTTAATCCAAGCATCATTATTTGTGAAATCATAAAATTTTAGAAGTTTATTATTTAAAAGCATTTGTACGAATAAAGGCCTGCCCCAAATCACAGCCTCGCCCCTTAGAGTAATTAAAACCCCTGGATACTATATGAGTAAGTATGGTATGTATACAAGACTAGTCAAAATGACTTGATGAAAGGTTGTTTACAGAACCAGCACAGGCTCAACACTGTCAGTGTTATTAACTCAATGTTTTCTATATTGCTTTGACTTGGAAAATAGAATATCCCATGTTCTTCATACTACCTTTGCCTTAAAAACGCATCTCTGAGTTTGATGAACCAGTCAGCCGATAGTAGTATAAAAGCGTCAGATAGTATCAGGGTTGATATCATTTTGATCTTTCAAAAATATGACTTGTGTAAAATCACTGTGAACTCATTAATACATAGGAAACATCACACATCTCGACACAGTAAATGTGAGTAACACACAAGAAGAAAAAGAAATGTACAGAATTGTTGCTTTCGTAACCACAGGGGAAATGTATTCTCTTGTTTGGCATGGTGTGTATATATTATATAATGTACTGTATATCCTTCTACTGCTTTCCCCCGGTACAGTGGCTTATCCCATTTTGCCTTCAAATGCAAGAACACCCAAATGCAATGAGACTTTTAGTCAGGCACAATAATTCCTACATTTTCATCCTTTCTCTCTTACAGTGTTTGTATCATTGCCCCAATTTAACTAAAGGACATCTGAAAAACTGCACTGACAAGGTTACAGAAGTGATGATCACTATATTTACAGTCCACAGACATGTAATATGCTTGACATTGAGATAGCTGCCACAGTAAGTTATGGGTCAAGGGACACAGTGTTGTGGGTCATATGGAGGTAATTCACAAGATGGTAGTCTACAGGATTTATTATAAACTGAGTAAACTAACGGGGCTTTTGGAGGGCACTGACTTCTGCCATGGCTGGATCTTCTTCATATGTTTAGATTTGTTGTTCTTCAGTTTTAGTATGCTCATACGTCATTAGTTACACATTGTAAGATTAATCTGACTTGAGGTGTTAACTCTAATAAATGCAAAGCATAATGAGCTGTACTGTATAAAAAAATATTCAAAAATATTACTGAATGACTAGTGCCTGTGAATATTTTCATTCATCCAGATCATTACTTTGACATGGCGTTAAATCGACAGCTCTTCAAATTTTGTGTTAGCCAAAAATTTTGAAAGTACGTGTCACCTGGCCTCCAAGGTGCCTCCACAACCATTAGTACACATTGAATGAAAGGGGTAAACTCACCCGAATGACTGTCATTGGCTGGCAGAGGCCCCTCCCCAAATGTATCATAACAACTATCATTTTGCGTCCTAAAAGAATGAAACCACTCTTGGCTGGGACATGCCTCACCCTTAGAGGACCAATGCTTGGCCAACAACTCTGATGAGAATTTGAACCCCCTACTCCTGGGTCTGAAGTCAACAATACAAGTCCAAATCCAAACTTCCACCCAATCTTCCAGCTTTGGTAAAAAAACAACAGCTACCCAGTTAGTGGATTAGGAAAACAACCATTTTTAGTGTGCACACTACAACTACTATGTATCATATGCACTACACTTAAAATGTTTTTCCCCAATGTAGTTCTACAGCTAACACTTACCGTATTTTTCGCACTATAAGGCGCATCGATTTATAAGGCGCATCGATTTATAAGGCGCGTAGAATAGAAGCTACTGTAGAGGCTGGTGTTGCGTTAAGCATCCACTTAAGCTTACTTAACCAATATTGATCCACATATAAGGCGCACTGTCGGCTGTTGAGAAAATGAAAGGCTTTTAGGTGTGCCTTATAGTGCGGAAAATACGGTAATTGTACTTTACAAACATTTTAAGTGGTAGGGAAAATGAATGCCTTGCAAATGTCACAAGCCCAAATCACCCAAAAATAGGTGAGCTGTGAGCCCATGGGCACTTGATGTCAACTGTAGTTGACAGCAGGTGCTGCATAAAATGATAGCTTCCTTGGATGGCACAAAACAGGTGGATTAGTCTCAATTCTTATTTCACAAATGCAGTATTAATCAAATCAACATATCATATTTAGACTTGTGGGGGTGCATAGAACTGACAGTACTATTGCTAAGATTTTTTTTGACTTGACTTCTGCTTTAATGCATAATCAATGCCTGCTTTGAAAGGAATTATTATTAATTTGGGGTATGAAAATGGTTTAATTTAACCTTAAATTAAGAAGGAATGTTGAGGCCCAAATGAAAAAATTAACAATAAAGTCAAATTATTTCCAGAATAAAGTTGGCTTTTACGTCATATGTAAACACATCATCTAAAATATGACTTTTGTTCATGTGGCTTTACTTCATATTGGTTTTAAATAGAATGGGGCTCACCATTACATTAAACTATTTCAAGACGTTAATCTACTGTCCTGCCATTACAAATGCTTTCTGTTATGCTTGATAGTTCTTCATTTCAAGCAAAGGTCAAATGGCACACTGCACGGCATGAATGTGAAATGGTGCCATGCTGCACAGGTTGGATTAAATGTTATGTTACATCTCTAACAAAAGCCTTAGGTGTTATGTGTCTGATTTTATGAAGCAAAATTCATTTTTTGGCTTTTATCGTTGCTGGAAGCATTATCAGATGGTCATCTTAAATACTGTATGTTCTGTAATGTAACATTGCCACAGAGCAAAGCAAATTCTAAAACTACTGAACATGCTTTATTCCCAGCGTCAAGAAACATCCATCCAGTTAATTCTAGCCAAAAAGAAAATGTATTTCTTTTGGCGATTTACAAAATGTGGACCTCACAATATATTTACTGCATGAACCTCTTCCACACAGGGATTGGATGTCTGTTTTTTCTATTTACCGTTTTACCCCTGTATATTTAATTTCACCTTTCAAGGATGATATTTATAGTCGGCTTTTGTATCGGTTTCAAACAACAGTTCCTTTCTGTATATTTTTGGTTCTCTTATTTATTTTTAGCTTTTTTATATCAGTCTCATGTTCAAGTTATCACTGTATGTTTCAATTAATACTTTTTGCCTTACATTTCTCGTTCCGCTTTCATTTTCCAACCGTGGTTTGTAGTATCTTGGCAGATGTGCCCATTAATGGATTGTGCAGATGCAGGGAGTATGAGAGCATCCGAGTCAATGTGAGGGAAATTATCAGTATTCAACAATTTTTTAAAGATCCAGTTAAGGAATTGTTTAGTCGCAATTCACACTCTACATAAAAGTCGCTCAAAGAAGATTATTATTATTATTTTTTTTACAAATGTTGTGGAAAGGTTGTAGAATTTTGTCAGGAAAGATTTTTGGATTTGCCTGTAAATCTGTATGCTAGATGTACAAATGATGATAATCTGATCAGGGTGTTTAACATTCCAAGAGTAATGAATCAAGTAAAACCATATAACAATTATTCTACGGTCTGTGCTCTTCTCATTATAGAGTAATGTGTCCCCAAATTACAAAAATAAGTTAACCGAACAAGAGTTACCTGCTTGAAATAATAATTCCGTTTTTGAGAAAGGGGTCGCTATCCTAGGTGCTGACACCCCCCCCCCCCCCCCCCCCCCCCAGTTTGGTGTTGATTCCTATGGCAGGACATAAATCTATGCCGTACATACGTGACATAAAACAAATAACATGTCTAGCATGAATCACGTTACAAGTGCAAAATATAGAAGAGGTAGAACAAATCTATGATAAACAAGACGGACCCACGATTATTCAATTATGGTGTAATTGTGTACATTTGATCATTTAATAGTAAAAAAAAATGTTTGAAAAAATAAAATAAATGTGCGCAGATCTGGCATTCTTATGGGTAACCTAAGGACAGCAGCACCAACCTTTCCTGGATGCGAGCAACGTCGGAGTTCAGTAGAGGAAGAAACCGGAGACGTCACATAGATGCAAGCAGCACTAGCTGCCTGACCACTAATCACACAACATTAACTACCTACTACGAGCTAACCCTGTCGCGGTCTTCATGCTTCGACTTTGATTCATCGTAAATCCAAATTTGTATACTAGTATTTAACCAAATAGAGATTTAACGATCTTGCAGCGCGAGGGATCGTTTTACGGCTCCAAATATTTATTTGCACCCCTCGTCTTGCATCTTTCTGGCAGCTCATTCTAGCTAGCAAGAACCTGCCTTGGCTAGCGTTAGGCTAGCCAGCTAGCTAGCTACTCGTATCGCTAACGGTGGTTAGCTAGCTAGCGAGCTGTGGTAACTTGCGTCATGGATGAACTACTAGTGGAAGTGAGGGGAACAAGTGGTGCCTTTTATAAGGTAGGTTGTTTTATCTCTCTCTTTGCAAATTAACACGCAACGCTTACACATCAAGTATACAAGCCAAATTAGCTAAGGAGCAAAATTCCCATTTGGACTAGCATTGATTGAGGTACCTGCTCCGGCCTCCGTGCTCCTCTCCACCCTCCGCCGGCCGGGACGCAGAAACGGAAAAAACTGTAAACAAAGCTAAGACGTTACGGATCTGTGCTGACAACAAATCTACTCTCGTGGTGAATCAAACCTTGGGAGTACTTAAGCACGACCAATAGAAACAGTGGCGTTGCTGAACTGAATGGAATCTAATATCAGTGTAACAGTCGCCGATCGGCGGTTCATTGCTAACCTTCTGATTAGTTGTTCTGCACGTTAAGTTGTGTGGGATTCGTCTTTTGTTGACATTTATCGGGATTCCTAAGACCGTTAAGGTGCTTGGTTTAAAGTGGTACCTGTTAATAAAGAGACAACTGTTCAGTGGTAATATGACCAGGATGGTTGCTAACGTACTGCGACTGTTTTGAATTAATTTATACCAAAGCACACTAGTTACAATGTGGATCCCTTTTCTTGCTTCAGCTCTCCAATGTGGATTTTGTGCAATCGTGGACACGTTTTGGTATCCCTCTGTTAATGAAAGAAAAACTAGAATCCGACATTAATAATAATATGAAAATGTGTTAATGAAAATTAAACAATGATAATCAAACATTGCATTTGAATAGTGGTACAGCAGATTTTCAAACACTTATGAAAGGCCCGGGCAATCACTGCAATCAAACAATTTTTGTAACTTTCAGTGAGACGTTTGCACCCCTCAGTAGGTAATTTGGGCCACTCAACATGAGCATGAAGTGCTCCATTTGTCACAGGTTTGAGGGTTACTTCCACATACCTGCTTTAGCAGATATTCAATAAGATTTAGACCAGAGCTCATAGAGGCCATTTCAGAATAATCCTCCGTTTTGCTCTCAGTTATTCTTGGGTGGTTCTTTTTCTTTAAAGCTGTTTATTTTACATAATTTTCCTCTGGCAAGACCAATTACCCACTGCTCCTGACACCCAAGTAGCACATTTCTTTCTAGAATACCGTGATATTATTGAGATTTCATTGCACTCTGCACAGATTCAAGTCACCCTGTGCTAAACACCCAAAAAATCCGCAGAGCATGAAAAAGCCTCCTCCGTGTTTTACAGTAAAGACAGTCATCTTTTCTTGGTATTTTTTTTTTTGTGTGTCTGTGAACATAAAGCTGATGTGCTTTGCCAAAAAATTCCAGTTTTGTCTTGTCTGTCCGTAGGAATTCTCAGAGAAGCTTTGTGGTTTGTCACCATGCAGTTTGGCAAATTCCAGTCTTGCATCCTTATGATTTAATTTCAACTATGGTGTCCTTTTTCGTCACCTCCATGAAGTCCAGTTTGGCTCAAAAGACAGATGGTGTGATCCGACACTGTACCTTGACCTTGGAGCATTCGTTTGCCGCTGTTCTGGACTGTTGTGTTACCATTCACATTATCTCTTTAATTTGTCAAAAATGTTTCTCCTGTGATGTTGGCTACAGTCCCATGGATCTTACATTTCTGAATAATAATAATAATGATTGAAAAAAAAAACCAATACTGTGCTGTTGTAGGCACATGAACATCAAGCTGCTTGCAGGTAGTTTTTCTCTCTAAATGTCTTCTAATCTCCTTAGACAACTCTCTTTCGCTGCCTCTATTTCATGTTTTATGTGCTCACCAACCAGCACAGGGACTACTTAGTACTTGTCACTCTTTAAGTAGGCTGAATTACAAGTTTGAAAACACCTATGATGCTAATTTGAGGACACACCAGGGTTGAACATTTTCCAGCGGTGAAATTATTTTTGATCTTTTCTATGAATACAATTTTGTCCAGGCCTGTTTCATGTGTTTATTTTAAATAATTCTGTTAAACCACAATGCAAAACCATTGTCATTCATTACATTTTTATTTATAGTTGAGTATTATTCCAGTTAATTATGTGACCACTGTGGGTTTCTCTTTCATTGGGGTACCAACAATTTGAACATGTGTGCACTTGACATTGGACAATTCATGGGCTAGGACTAGGTCAAGAACAGACTACTCATTGGGAATTTAGTTTGCTCCCCTTCTCCGTTACGTTGAGCTTCTTTGCATCATTTACTTCACAGGTTGTTAACCTTGTAAAACCCACAGGCAAGCCACTTTGTCTGGAGTCCTTCAGGGCATGCTGTGTCCTACTTTGAACATTTGATATGTACAAATCCATTGTGTTAACAATTTGTGAGTAAGCCAAACTGTCTCAACAAATGTAATCAGTTTTTGGAGCACACAAAACATTTACACCCAAGTTTATCACCAAAATGTTAACTATTTATGTTTCTGAATGTCTTCAGGTAACATACTTTTATTTGTTTCTTTTAGGCATTTGTGAAGGATGTCCATGAAGGCTCAATCACAGTTGCATTTGAAAACAAGTGAGTAATTGCGACAGTATCGGCAAACTACAGTAAAATATAAAATACAACAATTTACAGTAAGTTAGTTTTAGTGTTGCCAATGATCAACTAAATGTGTGCTTCCATACCAGTTGGCAGCCGGAGCGCCAGATTCCATTCCAGGATGTGCGATTTCCTCCTCCAACAGGGTTCTGTAAAGAGATAAATGAGAGTGATGAGGTTGAGGTGGGTTTCTTAGTGATTTCATGTTTGCATCCAAACAGCTGGAAAAAAAGAATAATGATTACATTTTTCAGTTTTGCCAGTGGCAACTGCTTTTTATTTTATTGTATTTTTTTTGCTCAGGTTTTTGATGACTAATATTTACGGTGTGGTTTTGGGCAGGTGTATTCCAGGGCAAATGATAAGGAGCCATGTGGATGGTGGCTGGCCAAGGTTCGCATGGTCAAAGGCGAGGTATGTCTCAGTTAAACAATTTCACTTTCATTTCTGTATTTCTGCTTTGCTTTCCATTTACAGTATGCCATTGGAACTGTCTAGTAGTGGGAGAGACGTGTGTCTTTCTTTCTTTCTGTTGATTGTGCTGGAGTTGTGGAGAATTGCGGCCAATTCTGATACTAACAGACTTTGGCAGCTACTGTACAAATAGGAGTTTTGAGTGGACTGGACACTATTTTCTGTTGGTAAAATATGAAGTTGTCCGGTTTTGGGTAAATCGATGTTCTATTGTACGTTCAATACATATTTAATAAATACCCTTGGTAGTCATTCTGCAGTCGTGATCTGTCATCATTCACTCAGTCTGAGTAGTCTACTGCACTCAGAAGTGCAACATAATTACTTCGGCAACTGAAGTTTGATTTAAATCAGACCTTTAAAATGACCATTAAAGCACACACCAATGTCCTAGCAATTGTCAAAATTACACTAATTAATTCCCATTTGCTGATGAAAGATTTATGAGCTGTAAACCTTGGAGCCACCTGGGGGTAAAAAAAAGATCTCTTAGCTACTCATGTTCATAATCATTATAATGTAAGTATTTGCGTTGATTCACTTTTATTGGCTCATATAAGCATTTTGGATATATCAGGTTCATTTGTATGTGCCCTTAAATTTCCTATTTCTGGGTGTTTTAATACCTTTTCTTTATTAGTCTCTGCTGATATATATGTATATTTTGTGTATCTGTAGTTTTACGTTATAGAGTATGCTGCATGTGACGCAACATTAAATGAGATTGTGACGCTGGAGCGGTTACGGCCGATCAATCCCAACAAACCAGCCACCAAAACTACCTTCCTCAAGATCAGACTGGATGTCCCTGATGATCTACGACACATGTAAGATGGCTTTTATACATTGCCTTGAAAAAGTATTTGCGTCCTTACTGATTGCTTTTTAAAAATACATTTGTTTATTTACAGTATCTTGCACATTTTCCGCACTTGCATGTTATGGATCATAAAGCCAATTTTAATATCACAAAAAAATCAAGTGCTGTATATACAAAATGCAAGTTCTAAATGTGGATTTTATTCATTTTGGTGTGAGGGGTAAAACTTATTTGGCTAATGCTATTCGTGAAATGTATTTTTTTTTAAATTATTGATTTTTTACTGCTATTTAGATAGCGCTTTTTTAGCTATAGTACCCAAAGTGCTTTACATAGCCTCACATTCATTCACCCGTTCACACAACAGTGGTCGGCTAGTCGGTAGTTGCCCCGGCATTGCTAAATCATGAATTAACTGTCAATGTCATTTGAAGGCTGAGTTTAAAATCAGTAGCCACATAGTTAACAAATATGATTTTTAACCTACAGAAAAAAATGAATAATAATACTTATGTTGAATGTTTTTAATAGCTAAATTGTTGTCATTGGCTTGATCAATGATTGTGCCCAAAATATTTATTCAGGATAGATGCACATTTTCCTTGCATTTACAGTCCAACAATAACTTGACTCCTTGATATCAGGTGCTCTAAGGAATCGGCACACAAAGACTTCAAAAAGGCTGTGGGGGCGTTCAGTGTCACCTACGACTCTGAGAAGAAGCAGCTGGTCATCTTGGTTTGTGTAGCTTTTTTTGAATATTGTATGTACAATATATATTTTTAATATTGGTGTGGGAATATTCAGGATTATACTGCAACGATGGCAGCTTTGTATTTGACTTCATACAAACATTCGACGTGTTTACATCCACTGGTTTTCGAAGGTACACCATGATGTGAGATGAGCTTTGGTTTGTTCTAACAGTCAGTGAATGAGGTCACAGCGAAGCGGGCCAACATGATGAGCGACATGCACTTCAGGAGCCTCCGCACCAAACTGTCACTCATGCTGAGGAATGAAGAAGCCAGCAGACAACTGGAGGTACACGCGCACACTCTAAAACAGAGTCTAAAGCTTTAAATGTCGAACATGAATTGCATCCTCCCCATCTATCAAAAGTAGAAGTCCGACTTATTTACTATTATTGTGTTGCTTGCAGAGTTCCCGACAGCTGGCATCACGGTTCCATGAACAATTTGTAGTGCGTGATGATTTAATGGGGCTCGCCATTGGAACTCATGGGGCCAATATTCAACAAGCCCGAAAGGTCCCTGGAGTCACTAATATAGACCTGGATGAAGAGACCTGCACCTTCCATATCTATGGAGAGGTATGATAGCCCAACTTGTTCTGTTGACCTAACAATAGATAGGAGGGGCATCTACCCTTCAACTTGACGTAACCGAACAATCACAGATATGCTTTAGAATGGTCTTTCAAGGCTCTCACCCTCATACTTAAGTTAAATACCCTAAACTACTCCAACTTGAGCCAGGCTAAAGCATATCAAACTATTATGATATTGTAAATGAATTAGTTCTATTGACTCCTGCCCATCTGTTGCTGTCCATGCAATGATCCTGCAAGCATTCACACTTCCTTCGGTGTAGCTTGCATACACATACACGTTGGCACTCTCAACTTCACGTGTTGCCAATAATGCAATTTGCAGGCACTACTTTTTTTTGTTTTTATGAGTAATGTTGTTGCTTTTCATTGCATTTTAATAATACACTGAATTAGAATACCTAATGGGAGCTGGGAACTGATATTGGCAACAGTTACTAACATAAATCTTGTTATGTATGAATAGATGCATAGTAGGAATCCTACTATGGATAATTAAAAGACTGACAATTAATAAGAGGATATGTTTTATAGCTCTTGAGGTTTAGCCAGTATATTCTGCAATACAAGTTACCTCTTTAGGCTGCATACATACAAATTGTTACTCTGTCTGCAGTGAATGGAAAAGGACAAAAGTCGGTTTTAAACTTTTTTTTTTCACATAACACTATAATAGTCTTACACAAACACTTTTTATAGACAGATGTTATAAAAAAGTTTGTTTTGTGTTTGGTGTTTATCTAAGGACCAGGAAGCTGTCCGTATTGCACGGGGTTTCCTGGAGTTCGCCGAAGATGTCATCAAAGTTCCCCGGAACTTAGTAGGTGAGAAATTCACTCCACAAATAGGATGAGCTCTGTGGCAGTGTGTGGCGCCCCACTAAATAGCGTTTTTATTATTATTTTGTTGTTGTTGATATGTATTTATTTTTTACGGAGCAGTGAATGGAAAATGAATGATTATCCATAAACGTGACTGATAATTACTCAAGTGCCAGGAGAAACTGCAGAACTCTGAACTATGCTTCCTATCAAGTAGTGTGACATTATCAGGAAGTGACTTTAGTCTTCTTTACATAACTGTAGTAGGTGGCGTACTTTTTAATTTTTTTATTATTATTTTTCATGTAGCGAATCTCCACTATTCACAGGTTGGGGACTATGCTCTGGCACGAATGGTGAAAATCCACTAAAAAGGTTTGGAAGTGCCTATAAATGCCACAAGATGGCTGTAAAGCACTGCTAAATGAAACTTTTCGGCTCACATAAACTTATAGGGGGAATTTTTTTACAATGATTTTTCAAGATTTTTTTCTCTCCCATATTTCACCCCATTTTCCATGGAAAACACATTGAATGGTTATCAGCAGGTTTTCAAAAATAATCTGGGGGATTTAAAAAAATACATGTTTTTGCACACTAATCAATCATCCAATTACTTCAAACTATTGCGAAGCCGCCTTAATTCTTTAAATGGTCTCTAAATCTGGTACAGTAGTCTCCACAATCATAGGGACAAGCCACAAAAAGTTATTGCTCAAAAAGCAGGCTATTGAAGTTCTGTATGCACACATTGCTGCCATACAAAGTTGAGTAGAAGGAAAAAGTATGGTAGACAAAGATGCTCAGGCAACCACGGCCTTAAGAGGCTTTTGAAACAAAACTCGTTCAAGAATTTGGGAGAACGTCACGAGGATTGGACTGACGCTTGAGTCAGTGCATCAAAAAACACTTTACATAGAGTAGAGCCCAGGTCAGAAGCTTTTTCTTTTTAAGGAGAAAAATAACTGGGCAATTGCTCAGTGGTTCGAAGTTTACTCCATGAACTATAGAAAATTAATTGTGTTTTCAATGATATTCTAATTTTCTGAGAGATGCACCTGTATAGAGTATGTCTATTGTGATAATGATTCTACTTTTTCCCTTTAGGAAAAGTGATTGGGAAGAGTGGTAAACTGATCCAAGAAGTGGTTGATAAGTCTGGAGTGGTGCGGGTTCGTATTGAACCAGAAAATGACAAAAAGCCTTCAGTGGCATCGTCCTCAGTGGCGGCAGCTGCAACAGCATCAGTAATAGATGATGTAAGTCAGAAATAAGCTTAATTCTTAACTAGTACAATATTTAAAGGTGCATTGTGGAGTTTTAAAATGTTAATGTTAAATATTTTCTGCATCTTGCAATGCTCATATGAGTACAAAGAGCCGTGACTTTTTAACTGTGACTGCGCCTAGCAGCTTGTAACATCCCTTCAGCATGGATTGTTCGGTACACTCCAGAGTTTCTTGGAGTTTGGTAGGGGTAGAGTGGTAGAGGGTGACTTAATGCTCGTCCCCGCGGAACAAAAACAGAATTTTGTATTTTCTTAATTTTAAAAAGATTCAGAGTAGCAAAGTAATTCTGGGGTTCAAAACCTTGTTTCTAAAACTCAAAAACACACGTATCTTCTTCATGCGTTTATCGAAAAACATGCGTACCCGCGGCAGAGGATACTATTTTTTGGGGGGTAGCTACTTTGGCACATCACCGCCTCCAAAAGTGCGTGTCAAGATGATTCACTCCTCAATACGCTAAGCACGGTTTAGGAGTCAGTTGTGACAGGAAAGTTAACTTATTACCCACCCAGTGTCTTCGCTAAAGCTCGTATCTCACTGAGCAGCACAGGATTTTGAGGGTGTGTGGACGTAGCGAGTGTTGCTTTTTCGGCAGGCTTCGAAGCAATGAATAAAAACAACACCAATAGCTGTGGTGCGCTGCTGGCAATAATGCTACATGACTATTAGCAACGCTAATGCCGTCGGTGCAGGCGGCGTGAGTTTGCTTACTCGCCCGGGAGACTGTGTGTGCGTGAGCGAGTGAATAGAAAGAGAAAAAAAGCCACTTTACCCAATGACTGACAGAGTGAAGCAACAGACCACCACTTATGTTGTAAACAAACACGCACGTACATGCCTGAGAATTATCGCGTCCGGCAAACTTATCAAGCTCGTTTTTTATTATCGTGCAATTAATTGTTTTATTGCATATCGCGTCAGCCCTATCCAGAACTATATAAGTGCAATGTTGAGACCATTAGAGTGGACCTTTAACCAGTGTAGTCTGCATCAATGCAAATTGAGAAATAAGGGCGTGTAAAAATTTGAAAAATGCTTTAATTTTATATTTATATTTTGACAATCTTTGCCATAGGGAATGGTGCCCTTTGTATTTGTGGGGACCAAGGAAAGCATCTCAAATGCAACGGTACTGCTGGACTATCACCTCAACTACCTGAAGGTACACAAGAAATGGCATGTAACAGCCGTGTTAAACCATTTACCAGTCTCACATGAGATGACACCTTGGCAATGATCATGTCCAATGGTTATTCATTGTTGCATTGTTGCATATTAATAACATTCCTCCCAATGACCACAGGAGGTGGACCAACTTCGTCTGGAGCGTCTTCAGATTGATGAGCAGCTGAGACAGATAGGAGGCGGAGGCGGTGTAGGAGGAACGGGCCCACGAAATCTTAAAGACAAAAGCTACGTGTTTGATAATGGCACGGGCCTTGGCAGAGGTGCAGGAGGAGGGAAACCCTACGGAGGAGGAGGACGAGGCGGTCGAGGGCGAAGAGGAGGCGGTGCTGCGTTTGCCTCAGGTGCTGTTCCTTTACTACTTCAGTTCTGTACTTGTATATGGCACGCTGATGTTGAACTTGAGTAGAAACTTTGAGTCGGCACAGCTAATGACTAATTTTCAGAGGTGGGCATTCCGTCAGTACTGACGGACTGTCAGACGGCTTGACAGCTTAGTCCTTCGGTGCGCCATTTTACATTAGGCAGGTTATTGAACAACTAAAGGGTCCTAAAAAGGGGAAGTTCTTGAGTCTGTTGGCCATGCGCGGCAGTATTCCGACCGCATGCAAATACTATTTGTGACGGACAAGATGAGTGAGGAAAAGATTAATAAAGTAACAAACAATGTCAAGCGGAAAATAGTAGTGATGGAAGTGTTGTAAAAATTGATGGACAGGTGATTGATGGACTGTGCCCATGAAATTTGCTGTGGTTCCTATTCCTAAAATACCGGCTATAATTTAGCAATTATGGGAGCCGAATTAATTAATTATGTTTACAGATTGATGATTACTGTTGATTTGGCTTGACATATTAACGGCAGAAATTCAGAAATAAGCCGCGTCACCTTAATGCAGCAGGGGTCAAATCATAGAAAAGAAATAGCATCTTATAATCTGTAAAGTATGCTAATATATGCTCATTTTAAAGATCTCATATTATTCAACTTTTCCACATACTAAAATAGTTCTCAAATGTGTAAAAGACATGTCTCTGACATGCATTCGTCAAAATTTACTTTGGATCTAATATTTTTGCTGTCCCTAAATCAGCCAAAAAACGGTCTGTTCGAAACAGCCTGTTTTAGGGGCGTGCCTCTTATGTAAATAGCTACACCAGGCCACGCCTAGGCCATGCCCAGGCCATGGCCTTCTCTCTCGAAGGGGCTGTGATTTCGGCTTGGTAGTCATGTGCTAATGTTGTGAATGGAAGTGACTGGCCATGGGAGCAGAAACTGTGGTACAACCGTACCAATTTGAACCTTACAGTCATGTCTTTTACACATTTGAGAATTAATATGTGGAAAAAGTGGCAATGTTTTACCGTAAAAAAAAATTGTTACTAGAAGTAACATTACTACAGAGACTATATCGTAGCGTTAGTTTGCCATTGTTTAGGCAATTGATAATACATTTTCATACTATGAGACCTGACTTGCGCATTGCCCACTAGGCACCAACTCGGAGGCATCCAACGCTTCAGAGACTGAGTCAGACCACCGAGATGAGCTCAGCGATTGGTCCCTGGCACCCACAGAGGAGCTGATGACAGGAGGTGGGACATTGCCAAGACGGACAGATGGGAGGAGGAGACCGGGTGGGGCAGGACTTCGAGGGCGAGGTGGAAGAGGAAGGGGAGCTTATAAAGGTAAGTTTTTTATTATCATTGGCCGACGGTGTCACATGTAGAGTTTTCTGGATCACGTAATTGGAAATCGGAGCTGATCTCGTAATTAGCAACTAATTAGACAAACAAAAAGTCTTTTTTTTTTCACGGTCACAAAGCAGAAAAGTATTCCTGGGATTCAAAGAGTTTGTTCAGTGTCATGATTTTAAGTATGATATTAATAATAATCAATAATTAATTACTAAATTGACATATTCTCTCGGACTGTCCAATTTAGGGGACGATGTGCAGTGGAGTGACCCAAGGCCTCGTCATATCAGAGAACCCAAGACGAGAGCACAGGAAGACACCTTACAGGTACTGTCCTTTATACATATAGTGTCTGCAGTGCTGACCGCACCGTAATTTAATCAGGCAATGTTTAAAAACAAAAACAAAAAAAACTTTATGATACATCGGGTAGAATGATGGTTGGTGGTTTACTGAAGCTCTAAAATGCCCAAAGGTGTGAATGTGAATGGTTAGCTACCTTTTGTGTCAACCCTGTGATTGACTAGCGAACAGTCCTAGGTGTACCCCACCTCTTGTTATACGCAAGTCTGCTGGGATAGCATACAAGATAGTTGCTTGGAAGTAATTAAATATTGCAATAGAAAATTGTAAAATATGCATTAGTTCTGTTCTGTCAGCAGATTTATTCATTGACGACTTACCACGCATTGGTAAGTTGTCAAATTCATTCCACCAGAGTACATTTTATTGGATTGTTAATAGAGAAGTCTATTTTTTTTTTTTTTTTTTTTTTTTTAATGCCTTTAAAACAGTTAATGTTTTTGCACCTTCTTGTGAAAAAGAGCAGCTCATTGGGTGATTGGAAACAAAAAATAATGGACATAAATTTGTTTGGCTACTTTAATTAATGAACACTGACAAATATACCTTATATACGCTTAAAAGTATGAAGTAGACACAAAGTAAGAAAAAAAATCCTGAAAGAGGAAAAAAAGATGCATCGAAAATCGTTCAATAATCGAATCGTAGCACACTGAATCTTAATCACATCAAATTGTTGTGTGCCTTAGATGGCACACCCTTAGTTTATTTTTATTTTTTAATTTTTTTATTTCTTTATTTTTTAAAGAGCTCAATATTGTTCATTCGGTAATATCATCATCATTGCTCTCTTTTAAAATGTATTATTTTGAATGTGTATGTGCGTGCGTGCGATTGTGTGTGTATTCGTTAGTTCACCAAAAATCTATTTTAAAAAATCCCATACCGTTCACCTAAACCGAACACCGCCGTCAGGAGACCCAAGGAAGGACCAAAGAAAACAAAGGAAAGTGAAATCCAGCACCGACCAGACACCACCCACGGGCCACCAACCAGAGTTCTTCACCAACCCCAGAAACATCTAAATTCCAACAAATCAGGGACACCTCAAGAGACCAAAGGAGAGACTGAGGAAAGGAAGGAAGGACAGACGAAGCAGAGTGAGATCCACAGACACCAGCCTCCACCGATTCAATGACCTGAGGAAGAAGCAGATTATGTCTGAGTTTCAGTAGATGCTGGTGTGGTGGATCTGGCATGCATGAAAATCTCCACCAAAGAGGGGAGTCGTCGACCCCTGCCAGGACAGAGCAAGCGCAACACCTCAGGACCCCCCAGGCCGCGGCAGCGCCAAGGGACAACCCCCGGGCCCTGCAGGGGCCACCGGCCGGAGAGCAAACCCAGGAGCAGGAGCGCCCCCCACCCCAACACGTCCCGCGCCCCCAACCCAACGCAGTAGGACGGGGCACTGCAGGCTCGCCAGGCACCCCACCGGTCCACAGCCCCTGCTCCCCCCGCCCCCCATCCACCCCAGCCGCCCCCAAGCCCCCAGACCCCACCCGACCAACCGGCAGCCCCCGACAAAAAAAATTAAATAAATCCTGAAAGAGGAAAAAAAAGTGCATCAAAAATTGTGATAATCGTGCAATTGTGATGATCGATCATTAACTCTTTGACCGCCATAAACGTTATAAAACGTTTAGCATAAACCTACGGAAGGGCGCCGAGGACGTTAAAAGACGTTCACTATGTTTTTTTTTTTGTTTTTTTTGGGGAAACGGGTGGAGGAAAGCCTTGGGCAGCTGTGCTGAAAGTATCAGGCAGATCTGGTTAGTATAAGGACTCGTTTTGGCCCCTAGATGGCAGCGATGACTCTCTTTGCACAAGGTTGGATGGGCCGCCCACCGTGGGCGTCAGTAGAAGACGTGAGGCGGAGCTAGAGTGTTGAGGAGACAATGGCTGATGAAGCCACAATGGCTGACCAAGCAACCGGTTGCAAGCAGCTCACGCTTGAGCATTTTTTTCAAAGACGGAAAGCATCGATCAATACTAAAAAGCGCATTGATGTCGACGATGATGATGACTCTGAGCTTGACGCCAAAGTTGGAAGCCTTGACGCGACCGTTATGATCACGTAGTAAGCCTCACCGGCTAAGCGCGGCTAGCGCTGCTAAGGCCGGAAAACGCGCACAATATCCGACCGGGTACTTCTACACAATCGGACATTTGATCGGGCGATGGAGAGTTGGCATCGACCAATGCAGATTGATGATGATGATGATGATGGTGAATCCCGAGGTTGACGCCACAGTTGGACGCCACAGTTGGACGCGGCCTTTATTCTCACGTCATAAAGCATCACCGGCTAGCTCTGCTAACGCCGGAGCTCCACATGCGGACATTTTGTCGGACAATGAAGAGTACCCCGAGTCCAATGCATATTCATCGGAGGAGCGGGTACAGTCTGATCACGGAGAAGACACTGGTTCTGGGCTACGATGCCACCATGAATGGAGTGGATAAGATGGATCAGAACATCTACCACTCGGTATAGCAACTGAAGGACATGAGGAAGCCAGACATAACACCACCGTAACGTAACCGTAGCATGATCCTGATATTAGACTTGATGGCAACACACACTGCAGTATATACTTGCTATTCCCCGGAAAAAACTGCCTGCAAGAAAGTGGAGCTTTTGCACGCGAAGAGGCAATCTGTTGTGCAAATGCTGTTGTGTCTCCTTGCACGCAGGGGAGAAAAAACAAAAAGAAAAACTGTCGTTGAAACATCCACATATTTGTAAATAGCACCACAGTTGCACACATTTGTAAATAGTTTGCCAAATTGTTGTCAAATTGTTACACTGTTGAATGTAAATAAACGTATTTTGCTATCAAAAAACACTTTTTCATTCTTGGTGGTAGTGTTTTATAGAAGTAAAGCACTATTTAGGTGTTTGTGGCATCATTCATGGACAAAAAGAAGTGTAAAATTCACTAGAATGCATGAAATAATATCGTTTCACTAAAAGCTTGATTTCTCCGTATTTGAGTCCAAAACAAGCGAAATCGGGTGAAACTAACCATTTTCTATTGTTGATTACTAAAGAACGGAATAAGGTAGAAACAAACTTTTTTTTTCTGATGAAAGATGAAAGTCCAATCTTTCATTTGGTAGTATATGTGTTTCCATAGTCCAAACAGAACATTTTCTGTGGACCTTGAAAGATCAGTCAAAATGCTTAAATCGGCTGGCACTGACGGCATCCCTTTTCTGAAAACGTCTGGCAGTCAAAGAGTTAATAGCGTGATAATCGTTCAATAATCGAATCGTAGCACACTGAATCTTAATCACATCAAATCGTGGGGTGCCTTAGATGGCACACCCTTCGTTTCTAACTACAGTCCCACCACCACATTGTCCAACCTCTGAGACAACAAAGAAAAAGGGAAGCTACCTGGATTAAAGGACAGTCAAGGATCAACATTTCACTCTCTGGCATGAGCTAAAAAAACAACGCAATGCGCTTGTCCTCACAGGAAATGTGGTCTTCTTTCAGACATAACAATACCGCTTTTGGTGCCGCCATAATCAACGTAAACTCAAAGTTCCTTAGTAATCATCGCAATCACAGTTAAATAGTAAAAAGAAAGAAAAAGAAGGCCAGCAAGTGGCAGCAGAGCATAAGAGATCAGCCAGGGCCATGTTGCAACAAGCTGTTTTTCCTCAGTATTTTCATCAGGAATGTGAATATTGACGAAATTTACAGTAATTTCTGGACTATAAGGCGCACCTGACTAAGCCGCACTAGCTAGATGTATGTGGAAGATTTAGCTCAACACCCTTTGCAGCGGTACACGATGAAACGATTGAATAGTGGAATCGATTGGATTACAAACATTTGGGCGGGTCCTTGAGCAGCGTTACAAAACCACTGGCCTCACTGACCATAAACAAATCTACCAGGAGCACCAACAACAATATTCAAAGTCCCTTAAAAGGGCAAGATCACAGTTTTACTCTGATGCCATCAAAAACAGTCAAGACAATTCCAAACATCTTTTCGCCACATTCCACCATCTCCTCAAACCACAATCTCCCCCACTTACGAGTACCACAGCAGAGCAGTGCAAACTTTTTGGGGGATTTTTCACCTCCCCAGATTGCACACATCCGATCTGCTCTCTCCGGCCCTCCCACTCAAACCGTTTCCCCAACATCTGCTATCTCCCAATCCTTTACGGCTTTCCTTTGGTCACGTCAGAAGAGGTGCTGAACATCATCAGGAAAATGAAACCCTCCACCCACCTGTGCCCTGGACCCTCTCCCAACCTCCCTGGTAAAAACTCATATCTCTGTTTCAAGTCCTCTGATCACCTCCATTATAAACCACTCTCTCCAAGCAGTCATTTTTAAAGAAGGCAATCGTCATACCACTCTAGACTTGCTGACACTGCCCTCAGCTAGTTTCAGTCATACTTGACAAATCGGATAGAATACATATCCTTGGGCCACTCTACATCAAACCTACACACAGTCACCTGCGGTGTTCCCCAGGGGTCAGTTCTTGGCCCCATCATCTTCTCTTTATCTCACTCCCCTTGGCCAGGTCATCAGCCGCCGTGGTTTTTCGTTCCATTGCTACGCCGATGACACACGGCTATATGCCAATGCTATTGCTGCAACCCCACCTTTTTCATCCCCGTCACAACTCACCACCTGTCTGGAAGAGAAAAAGATATGGATGGAGCACAATTTTCTTAATTTCAACAGCTCCAAAACCAATGCCATCCCCGTTGGCACTCCTCACCAGACCAAATTATCACCCATAACCTGCATCACCTTTTCTGGTTCCAACATTCCTCTTTCATCCACAGTAACCAATCTTGGAGTGAAAATGGACTGCCAGCTCATCAGCCACCTCTGCAAGACCTCCTTTTATCACCTCTGGAACATTTCTAAACTTTCTGAACTACTGTAACACACTCTTCATCGGGATCCCTATTAAGAGCCTGCAGAGGCTCCAATACATCTAAAACTCTGCAGCTTGGATCCTGATGAGAGTACGCAAATATGAGCACATTACTACCCCCATCATCCGCTCACTTTTCACTGGCTTCCCGTCTCCACCAGGATTGAATAAAAGGCTTCCCTCCTCACACACCAATACCTTTATGGTCATGCCCCCCCTCTATCTCAACGGACTCCTCAGTCTACAAAGCACAACACGTTCTCACCGCTTTACCAACTTAAACCTCCTCCACACACCCAGGACCAAATTGAGGACCATGGGAGATAGGGCCTTTTGTGCTGCTACCCCACGTTTTGAAAGAACTCTTAAGACATTTATTTTTAGCAGAACCTATGGTCCCCCCCCTCTTAGATGTTTTTATAACTAAAAAATGCATGTCATTTTTCTTCTCTACTTGTAGCCCTTTGAGATCTTGCGATATAAAGGGCATTATGAATAAAATCCATTATTATTATTGTTATTATCATTATTTGCTGATAGTGCCCGGACCGGACTACATGCCAACGAATGCACTGAGGCAGGATGGCTTACAAAACACGGACATTCTTGCGTCTTCTGTACTTTCGGATGTTATTGGTTGCTATGTGCATTTATCAATTGTGAATTCGAGGTGAAGAATATCGGCAAGTTAGCTAGTTCCCTGATCGCGCTAGCTACGCTAGCTGTGCTAGCATGTTACAACCAAAACAACAACATTGTTGATTCATCACTTATTTTCGTACACTTTAACAACACTTTCAACTTGGTGGGCTGCTGGGAAATGAAAATAAGACACCTTGGAGGGTATTTGGAGAGATCTCCAAATCTAACATGTTGAACCCCCAGATCTATATTTAGCGAGAGCTAGCCACGGCTAGCAGCTCACATATATCATGATCACATTATGGTAAAAGCATTTTTACCATCTTACAATGATACTTACCTTTAATCAAAATGGTTAGGACACACTTTGGGAGACTTTGTCGGTTGGAAATCCTTTCGATGTATCTTTGCAATTCCGGACACCTTTGTCCATTCCCATTTGTCATTCCATGGACCCGTGAACGGCATACAGTACAATGTAGGGCAAATGACATTGTGTAAATACTATCTAGAAGTTTCGTTTCACATCTGTTTTTGCACCAGTGTGAAGCGGTTCGTGAAAATCCGGAATAAATGAATGAATCAAAGTTACTTGTAGCAAGCAACACGAGCGCTCCTCAGCATTTGCTTGCCGCTTGCCACACCAGAGGCCCGCTGAATCGATAGGTGGGGGTCGCTGACGTCATGTGAATACTATGTATACAGTAATACTGATAGCCACTGAGGGAAGGAGCTGGAAGAGGTAGTGACCTGAGTGTCAAGGTTCTAAGAAGATTTTGCCTGCCCTTGTCTTGGTTCTTGCAGCGTGCAGGTGCAAAACAGTGGTTAAGGGGGTAACGAGCGCTTGGATACTTTCTTGAATAGCACCTTTTCTTTTTTTAAATTGATTGGCAGGCAGTTTCCGGCCACTTTGATCTTCAAATAAAAGGCCTAGCATAACGTCACCTATAAGTTGGAAACTCCCCCAAACTTTTTTTTTTCTTTTTCAAACACACATGAAAGCAAATGTCTTCTCTTTCACTGTCATTATTTGCTGTATGACACTTGCTTGTGTCGCCCCACCGCAGATTCGTGTGGACGGGAACAACGAACGTAGTGTGCAGCATTCCTCAGGAGGGAGAGGAGGAGGGCCTTCATCACAGGGTGGGCACAGTGCCGGTGGCGATGGCCCGCTGCGCCATCAGCAGCGGCCCATTAGGGACCGAGGAATGAAGAAGGAGAAGCAGGACGCTCCCCCTCTGGTGAACGGAGTGTCGTAGATGCATCACTGGAGAACCTTCTCACATTCACAAATGAACCCACACTCTTCATACACAAACAACCGCTCATTAACTATCCACAATTTTTTTTCTCTTCTCTTTTTCCGTTTTTGTCAATACAACATTAGACAGGAGCTTCCATCAGCATGGAAGGTTGTAGTGAGTAATTTTAGTGAAGACCACTGCCTGTGTGCTACATCTGTGTACTGCTCAGTGTAGTGCAGCGAGCTGGTCTGGGACCGAATGGATGTATTCCTCCTATAGTGAGAACGCAATGAAGTTTATTGACGTAAAAGCTGCCTCTTGTCCAGCAAATTTCATACTTCAATGTCAAAACGCATCTAATGTTCAATTATACGTGTCACTTTTCTCCATCAGCTCATTAAGCAACGTGGATGCGGCTCATGCTATCCTTCACGTTCTTTCGAGCTGGACCTTTGACATGTTTTGAAACTGCTCTTTTGACCAGATGGTTAGGGCACAATGAGGGCAACCCGTGACCGCTGTAGTGGCCTAAACGTACTGTAGTCCAGTGTAGCTCAGTGCTTTGTAGACAAGTAGACGAGGTGAGTTTAGTAACTGACCTTGGACAGCAAACACACACACACATGTCCCCAAGCTGCTCATTGACAAGTCATTTAGGAAAAGTCTAGGTGGATAGTGGATACACTTCGACATCTCAGCTATCTTGTTCTTTTAGACGATGAGCAAGAAGCCTTGACAATGGCGTGTCCACTGCTCATGACGACAAGGCAAATCAGTTTTGACTGACCTAATGTCAGGGTAGATAAAACCATTGAATGGTACAAAGAGTAGTTCTTTACAATTTAATATATAGCTAATTCAACAAAAATGCTCCGAGCTTTTGAAGAACCATGGTTATCTCAGTAAGTTCTTACGGAAGAATCTGGTGCCTGTAATCTCTGGCTTGTTGACTGATGGCATTCGTCTGTCAATCATTTTTACTTCTTGGTGTGTTTTGATGAGTCAAGCGGCGCTCCATTTCCCGCATGAATTAAAAAATAATTCTTATGTATCCGTCACAGGAAAATTACCCTCATTTAATTAAGCCAGAGCGTAAACTCAATTGGATCGTATTTTCAGCCCCTCCTCGTCTTTTTAACGGTTGTTTCCATCTGTCTGCCCTTTTTATAAGCCACTGACTGATTTGTAAATTGGTTCCAACTATTTAGGCCCGTGCGTCACTTTTCTGTGCCACACTGGATATACACAAGTCTCGTGCTCACAACTTGCTTTCTGAGGCCAGTATTCCTTTCCATTGTGCTTGCTTTTACAGAAGTATGAGTTAATTGTGATTCTTTTTCACTAATCTTTAGCTTTCACACTGCAGCCAGGCAGTTTTTTTTTAAGTTAGCTTTTTCTGCATTGCATCAAAAAAGTGGTTTGAGTACAAATAATCTTTTAACTTTCCATAAAGCATCAACAGAATGCAGTTGTTTTGTGTTGTTGAAAAGGAGATAGGGTGGCATACTGTATATAATGATGTCATATTTTGTCTGAAAACAATTGTACTATTGTTTCAAATGTGCACTTACCCTTATTTTCTTTCTTTTGTTGCTGTTTGATATCAGTTCAATGCTAGGTCTCTTAATAATAAACTTGTTGTAAAAAAAAAGAAAAGAAAAAAAAGTATGCTCCATAGCACGGTTGAGTCACATTGATAGTGAATGTCCATAGCACTGCTGCAGATGTCCAAAACTACGAAGAATTTCCTCACGCTCTATACTGTAAAGTGTCTCAAGGAAGAAAACTCACTGCAGGCCATTTTCAATGATACAATGACTTAAAATTACAATTACAATTGTAACTGTTTTAGCTGTGGATTTTCATTACAAATACATGAAGGGCTTAAAGTTTTCAGTGAATCGGGGGTAATGCATCAAACCTGCTTTAATTGTTTCAGCCTTTGACAAGCTCCATTTTTTAAGCTTGTTCTCCACATAGTGGCAATCTATCGAATCATTTCATTCTTAAAATGTCGGATGCACGCAGTCCTTATCATTTGAGATGAATAGTGGAGAAATTACAAAGAATCTTGAACCTTCATTCAAAAAGTAAAAAAAAAATCCCATTTATTAAACAAGCTAATAAACCCAAGAATAGTAAAAGGAAAGATTAGGCTGAGATTGTATGTGTCGGGTTGGTTTCCACTTCCAATCTATAAAAAGGACACACTTTAAAAGTTGAAATCGACTTCAACAGCAAGATATTAACTTGTGTGCATTGTTGTCTTTCGAGGGGGTAAATTTGAACAAATGGTGTTGCAAAAATCAAAGTCTGTACTATAATAGAAAAATGTACATTGAGGAGGTGGGAAACTTGCATGCTGCCCATGTATAGTCGGTAAGGAACTGCTGCTGCGATGGAATTATCTGTGCAGATGAAAGCCATCAATCTTCCACTCGTTCTGACAAGATTTATATTACTGTATCAGTTCAATGCTGGAAAACAAATAAAATGGAAACAAAACTCTTGAGACATGTAAGTGAAGGAACTCCTATGGAAACCCTGAAAGGGATACATACCAACAATGACGTCAACATTTTACAAATAATGTTGAATTTTTGAAAGGCACCGCAAATTATCTTTTGGTTTGTGTGTCGTTTTGGTCGACCCTGTACTAAATAAAGTATGTCGGTTAAATGCATCCAAAGCAGCAGAAGTGCTGGGATTCAACCCTTTTGAAGACTTTTCTATTGATGTATATGTTATTTGCAGAGTGGATGTTGTATGTCAATTCCTCCTCTATGACTGATAGCAACTTTAGTGACAACCTTGGTCACAGTGTTATGGCTGTCCCCTTCTAATAAAATGTCAAACTGAATATTTTAACTGGACTTTTGCAAACTTGACGCGACTTATCATAGGGGAGTGTGTTTGACTTTGGGCATTTTTACATTTAGGTTTCAATGAAGTTGATTGAGTAATTAGGGTTGGATATGGTTGTTTAAAACCTTTTAAAATTTCATCTGAATGTAGATGGCCAGTTGCTCTCAATCCGAACCTTCTGAGGAGTGTAATTTTACCCATGCCATACTTGGAATTACAACTTTGGATAGTGAAGGACTAAATTTAAAAAAGTCTCCCTGATTCGTGTGAGCAAAACTACATTTTTGGAAGAGATGGGTCATGGTGTGTCAAGGCATGTTTTCACCGAAAATGACCAACCTAGACTTTCTTGCTTGCCACTCTGCAACAAATGTCTCTTCTCTTACTCCAGAATGTATAATGTAACAAATGCTAACTTGACACATTGCTGGCTGTTTAACAGAGAAGCAGGAAGGCAAGATTAAAAGAAAAATCTGTACATACTAAAACCAGGGTAGTCTTAAAAAAATAAATAAAATAAACAACTGTAAATCTTGTGAGCACTTTCGGGCATTTTTTTCCATTCCCCTTTGTAAATACTACTTACTAGCATTTAAAGTGTCTGGGTTTACATGTCTGGTTATAGTGCAATATATTTTGTATGCAAGCAGTTTCAATAAACAAAAATTGATCTTCTGATAACTCTTTTCTCGTCTTTCTATTGGACAATGTTTTTTTTTCTCTCGTCTCTCGAGGAAGTTCAATATGCTATAGCCTATATTTGTATTTAGTGTATCTAGTGTTTCGGTCACAATTCCGGGATATCAGGACTTAGTCTGGACTGATTATTATTATTATTATTATTATTATTATTTTACATATAGGCCTACCACTCTGATGAAAGTGACAGATTTGGAAAAAAACAAAAAAACCTTGTTACTACCGCACATGCTGTCTTTCTCTCGTTTCATAGTACCCCACTCCCCTCATCACTCTGATGGCCTCTGCTTCTTCTTCAACGTTGGTGAGACAGGTCAAACGAAAGCACAATACCGAGCCAATAAAATATACTAATGGGTAAATATGCATCTGTACAATAAACTAAAGACAAATATTTTTAATACAACACAATCAACTGTATACCTATTTATCTGACGAGTAGTACTAATAACTTTGTGAATTCGACTAACTTAAAACACAAAAGAGACAAATTGTCCAACCCAAAACAACAACACATGCAAAATCAAATCCCCTTCCCCCAGTGCTCTGAAAAACAGGACAGTTAAAAATAATAATAATTTTAAAAAAAATGCGTTTAGTGTAAAAGCCGAAAGAAAAATTGCAGTGGATAAAAAACAACAACAGTGCAGTATTCTTTGAAACCACATGGGGGAGGTGTTGCACTGTATCTTCATGAAGAGAGGCATGCATGATAGTCTTCATTTGGAACTGTTTCACGTCGTAATATTTATTATTGTTGCATTATGAACCTCTTAATTGCAAAAAAAAAAAGAACAGTCGGTAAAATTATGAAAAACAGCAATGATTGTGTCGGGATTAGTTCAATTGGAATCGAGGGTTTTAATCATATCCTTGTCATAATGGCATCTTATCGCAGTGTCTTTCAGGCTCATTTTGTCATTTTATGCACCACTTACTCATTCTGCAATTTCAACATTAAAATCTCATCATTTTGTATCTTATAGACTCTCCGTCCCTCCCACCCTCTCTCTCTCTGTCTCCCTCTCCCCCCTCTCTCTCTCTCTCAACCCCCCCCCCTCTCTTTCTATCACTCACTCTCTTTCAAACTCTCTCTATCTCGCTTTCTCTTTCTCCCTGTGTGTGTCTCTCTCTCTCTCTCTCTCTCTCTAAATGTCTCTCAAGGTCTGACCTAGTTTTGGACAGCCTCCACACACTCACGCACAATCGCGCGCACACACGCACTCCAGCCTACACACACCCACACACACAGGTTTGTTTTACTATCTTTGTGGGGCCATCTAATTGACATAATGCATTTCCTAGCCCCTTCCCATAACCCCAACCACCCCTATTCCTTACCCTAACCTCAACCATAACCCAATTCAAACCTAAACTCTAAACCCAAGTCTTGACCCTCAAAAAGAGGTCTAAACTTGTGGGGCCCAGCAAAATGGCCCCACATGGACGGGTGGGCCCCACAACTCTGAGAAATCCCGGAATGTTGGCCCCACTATGTGACAAAAACAAGACCACACGCACACACGCACTTACACACATGTGCGCGCGCACGCACACACACACACACACACACACGCACACACACACCTACACACACATATACAGTGTTTGATTTTGATGTTTAACACACTAGACAGGGGTGTGAATTTTATGTGTGTGAAGTTGTATTTTATATCAATAAAATGGCTGTATTGTTTGTATCAAGGTCGTGGCCACAATGCTTATGGCCATTCCCATGGCACTCAGAGGTGAAATGACACACTTCATCTGTGGGGATGAGGACAAAGCAGCAGAGATCTGAATCTTAAATTCTGCCGCGTTAAATAAGATATTGTTGTCTCTCCTCATCCTCTCTGTTGGAGCCTGCTCTTTGTACTTGCAGAGTGTGATGCCGAGTAATGCTGGCATGTTGCCTTAGACCACACACACACACACACACACACACACCCACACCCCCCCCCCACACACACACACACACACACACACACACACACACACACACACACACACACACACACACACACACACACACCCACACACACACACACACACACTATTCTTGTATATGCACACATTGCCAGCAGCGCATCCTCAAATTTTATTTTGTGCTCCATTTTGACGTGTATGTGTTGATCTGTTGTCGTCTTAAAAACATGCAAGCTTTTGCGTGGGAGACAGTGATGTCACACAAAGAAGACACAGTTAGAGCGCCACCACACATGCTGAGTGAGACGTTTGGACCATCTGGTCAATCATTTCTCAAGACAAGGCGTAAACAGCAAAACGTGCTGCTGGGCACGTGTCACGGCAAGTGCAGTCGGGATGGTCATCCACTAACATTTAATGACACGCTTGTTCCTGGCCTGCTCTCAAATGAAGGTGGATGACAAGCTTGGAAACGTGAGCAGAGTTGTCAAAGAAAGCTAACGATATTCAATATAGGAGAAAATTGGGAAAAAAGTCAATTCAATTGCAGCTCAGTGGGACTAATGATTATTTTTGACTTAATAGGCCTATTATCATATTCATTAAATTACGGGTTTTGTATTTCCTGGTTTAAAAAAGTTTTGGCACAGTGTAAAATAATTAACTTGTTTAGACGTGTTAATTCAACTCTGTAGAGTTTGGAGCTATATAAACCCGGAAAAAAGTGTTGAAATTGGCTCTTTAGGAGTCATTTCAACACTTGACATTTTGCTGCTTATGTTTTATCCAGTTTCCCTTTTCTTCACATTGAGAGTCAGAGCTTCTTTTTTTTTTTGCACCACGTTCCAATGGTTAGCCGTTCACTTACCCCGAGTAACCTGGCCCTCCATGAGCCTGCTTGATTTGGACCTCCAGGGAGCCACCATGAGCTCCACTTGCAGCAGCCACAGAGGGAGCCTGCTGTTCGAGCTACTCTCGGGGGCCCCCTGGTGGCCAAAGGTTCGTAAACTTATTGTAGTTTTCTGCTTTGCTCTACTCAACAACCATGGTGCCCTTTCTGGCCAGAGGTGGCAAAAGTACTGGCAGACAGAAGTAGGAGTAGGCCTACAGATGTAAGATAAGTCTCTGGCTCCTTTACTTCAATATTATTTTGTTGAAAAAGGACATACTCTGAAATTTCTTAAGTAAAAAAGTAAGAAATCAGCTTTGCTAATACTGTAAACTATAACAGAAGATGCTAAATGAGCTCATGGTAACTGAAAAATGTCAAATGCAGAGAATTTGTGAATGACAGAAGCTGGCAGAAGGCACATGGTATTTGCCACATTTTAGATGGGGAATCTCTTGCTTCTCTCAATTTGTTGCATCATCATCATTAATGCTCGCTGTTTCATATTCCCCCGTGTCTTTGCTGTCTGCATTTTTCTGTCCTCAAGCTCCCAAGGTCTCAATCCCTCTATTAATCAAGATCTCAGCACAGTTGACTTTCTAGTTATGTTTTTTTCTTTTTTAATACTTTTTTCTTTGGAATCATTATTAGGGATGTTCAATGTCACTTTTTTCAGGCCGATACCAGTACAAGTACTCAACTCTTGAGTAGTCACCAATACCAAGTACCGATACCACTATAGTGCTTTTGATACATAAAACGTTCCCCCCAAAACAATGACAGATAATAATCACATGTTTCAATTAATTGCAGTTTTCTATTCGTCTTATTTCTAATTTAGGGTATTTAGGGGTGGTGGGACTCAGACTCAGTCAGATATTTAAAATGTTCGCTATGGCACTGTCACTGAGTTGAGCGAGATGAACAAAGGATCCTCTCATTCCAGCTTCTGAGCTTTTATACTTTATGCCCCCACTTTGAATCAGAAAGCTTAATTTACTCTTCTTTTTTTTTTACAGTGTGGTGATTAACTAAAAATAAAATAAAATAAATAAAATCACCTTTTATGTGTGTAAATGTGAGGTGACTCATCAGACAATTAGGGCGTAATCTTCACAGAGTTTAGAACTGTATTGCCAGATGAAGGTACAACCATTTAACTGTATTTCATTAAACCTGACACTCACTTTTGTTCACCATAGACATGAGTCTTTATAAAGAAACGTTTTTGTTTTGTTTATGCAGTTTGTGTGCGGCGCGCGCGCGCGCGAGTGTGCGTGTGTGCGTGCGCGCGCGCGTGTCTCCCTCCCTCTTCTGCCTCGCTGTCAGCTTGCCTCGACCACGTAGCAGATTCCTGGCAGAGGCAGCCGCTTGTGTCTACTCTGCTTCTCACTCCCTCTCTCTGTCTATGTCTCGCGCACACGCACGCACGCCGCGTGTGTCACTTGCCCATGTAGAACCACGTAGCACCAGCTTTGGATTCTAAACAGCCTCACAAACGCCAGCCGAAGCCCGTCATGGATCTTTTCGAACTGGACTTTTTCCGAGACTGGGAGCTTGAACAACCATGGTGAGTTATCTCTTTTATTGTGTCTGTGATGTTTTTTAAATTCAACGTGGCCACGAAAGCGCCTCCAATGTAAGACTTGTGATCTGGTTTTTACGAGTGATGGAGATAAAGCCAAAAGTGGGTCCCGCTTAGCGTCTTCCTTTGTGTCACAGATGTTGCAAATGCATGCGTGCACACGCGTGCAATACCGGCTTTTGGAGTCTTATTGTGCAATGATGGAATGTTGGATGTGCCGATATAGTGGTCAGCGCAGCCACATGCAAATAACACGATCACGTGCACGGATTGTTAACAGGTAGCAGGAAGTTCCACAGTGTGTGCTTGTTGTGGCATCACACTGTTGCCAGAGTTGCAAGTGCGTCTGCGTGTACAATCGTGCACGAGTCAAGTTGCAATGGAGGGATGAATGGGCATCATTTGTGCTCTGAGTAAACTGCAGCCTTGAGCATCCGCCGGGTTGTTCGATCCCGGTGGAACGTGTTCAAGAGAAGTCATTTCAAAGATTCGAGACATTATCAGCATTTGAATATTTGTAGCGTGCGGATGTGTTGTATGCGGTTTCACAACATATAAGGCCACCTGAGCATGAGATCACGCAAAGAATATCTTTAGAATAAAGAATATCTTTAAAGATCAATAGGCCTATCTATCATCACATTATATTTATGATGACAATGCATCAGTTTAATAGCATTTGATTATTTTCTATAATAAGACCAATTATTCATTTATTTTGCCAAAACTGTTACCCCTTTACAATACAATAAAGGGGTATTTATCATATTTCGCTGAGTTAACCAACATCTTAAAAACATATCTCAGTAGGATGCACTACAAACTACAGCCACAATAATAAATACGCTGTGTTGTTAAATACATCTTGGTCAGCATTACATGATTGTCTTTGCAAAAGGCAGACATGTGAGTTTTTGATACAACTATTGAATTGCTAAATATGTTGTGCACGTGTAGCAAAGGTGACTGATGGATGTCTGTCAGTCATAGGTAGTCATAGTTCCTAGAGTCGGTGTGTCCAAACTATGGCCCGGGGGTCATTTGTGACCCACTGTCCGTTTTTTAGCGGGTCAAAGATTTGTGAATTCAGTATATCACATAAGTTGTCATCATTTATTGAAACTTGTATACTATATGATATATTACATAACATTGATACAATGTGACACATTTTCATAATTTTGTGTGAACTTGTGAATCATACGCTCCCTTGATTTATGTATTTATTTTTGCAAAAAAAAAAATATTCTTGAGAAATTCTGCTTTAAAGATTGTCATCTTATTACAGATTGCTCTCCTTTTGGTCCTCAATATTGAATTCTACTCAGGGCAGGGCCGTATCTATTCTCTTAAGTTACAGGGGTTGAAGGCTCCATCCAAAATCATGAAAAAGCCCAAACTGTTTACCTTATTATAATGAAAATAATTAAAATACATAATTGTTTGATGGATTGGTTTTAGCGTGTTTAATTAAGTCGAAGAATGGCATAGTGGTCCTTGCATCCTTCAATTTTTCTTTATGTGGGCCTTGGAGGAAAATGTTCGGACACCCCTGGTTTAGGCTGTTTGCACATAACATGATGAAAGAAATGAGGAAACAGTTAGCAGTGACATACAGCTCCATAAATACTGTCTTGGCTCAGTTTTTTGATAGCACATTTCATGGTCTTTTTATCCTGTTACTCAAGAGCTCAGTTGAAGGAGCATCATATTCCGTTTCACCACATCTCCAGGTCAACCATGTGTTACAGCGGGGCCACAATAACTTGGCTACAGTGCCGCTGTTTTGACCGTGTGTTCTATAGCTGGAAAATCTAAGCAGGGGAAAAAAATGACACATGCATGCACACAGCGCTGTCCCTCAGCAGCCACCATGGAAGGCCCTGGAGCAAGGTACTTAACCCCCCGCTGCTGGAGCGGAGCAGCTCAGGGCTGAACAACAAGCTCAGGGTGTCTACACGTTGCCCTCGCTCTGCCACCAGTCCATCACACAGCGGCTGACAGCTGCTCCTGATGGGAAACGGGGCTGGCACAGACAACGGCTTTATTCCTGGAAAGAGAATATGGAAATGTGTACAAATGAGCGGTCTGAATAATGAACCCCGCTCGGGTGTTAACGTGTGGGTTAAAGTGTGTCAGTCGCAAGTGCATGATTGCTTGTGCACCGTGTGACATGACAGCATGGACAGATCACAGTCGTGAGTCACCGTTTGTACATGCGACTCCAGTTAAATGTCCTTGCTGCATGGGGCCGGAGAAGCCAGAGAGGAGCACACTCAAACTTGATACTGTAAAAAAGAAAAAAAAAGAAATACAGCATTTTACTGGCAGCAGTGACCCAGTAAAACACTGTCATTTTCTACAGTGTGCTACTGCAGCTATGATTTAGTGTAATACTGTTAATCACTATATTTTATATTATTGATTACAACAATTACTGGATCACTGTTTCCAGTAAAATACAGTAATTTATGATGACACAATAAAATACTGTATTTAAAAAAAAAATCATAAATCTTTATTTTGGCAGTAGTGATCCAGTAAAGCACTGTAATTTCCTACAGTATTTTACTGCATCTATGATTTACAGTCTAATACTGTAAATTTATATCCAGTTAATTAATTATTGTATTTCATATTACTGATTACAGTATTTTGCTGGATCACAGTTTCTAGTAAAATACTGTAATTTATGATGACACAATAAAATATTGTAATTTGTTTTTTATACTAAATCTGTATTTTAACTGTATGTTGACTATATTATGAATTTATTTTATAGAATGTACTAATGATTTTTATTAAATTCTTTAAAATAAAAGCCAATAAGTATGCTTCCCCCAAATTACATTTATTTTGACCGATCCAAACTGTTCCGACTTTAAAACCTTAAACTGTAGTAGACATTCCAAAGAATACATGATAAAAGAGTAAGTTGTAAGATTTTATACTAATATAAAAAAAACACATGTATTTACAACATATAACTGTATGATCTCATTATAAAATGAAGTAATATTAAAGGCATCAGAAGCAGGCGTGACTATCATCAATTATCTATCTGTACTGTGTTTTCACTTGTGTTGTAATTGGTTCTTCACTGAAGGCTGCACACTGGAATGAGAGGCAGCAAAATGAGGTGCAGGCTTTTACGCACAGCAATAGATGGAGCTGCACAATCTAATGAGAGCCTTTACAAGAGCTATATCACAAATTCGTCCTTTAGAGGATAACTTGAATTGCACTCAGACATCCGCCAAGGCTGAACAATCCTAAAACATGTCAGCGTGATTTGTTGGCTGTACATCATATTGGCCCAGGCATTAGGTTTCAACTCTTGTCCGAGAGGTGAAGTTTAAAGTTTAAGTTCATGGGTGCAAAAAATCCCAAAGTTCTTTTTTTTCCCAATACGGCTCCATCTGCGCAATATTGTTCTCCTAATGCAAGTGGACTGAAACGTTAAAAGTTAAAAGTGGTATAGTTTGTGCTGACAGAGCCACACTGCATTATAATAATGCCTTGACTTATGAATTTAAATCAGTCCATAACCATGCTTGTAACTCAAATCATATCATTAACTCATTTACTGCCATAAATTCATAAAAAAAGAATATAAAAAATTAAAGGCAAGAGGCGATAATTTTTTTAAAATTGTAATTAATCGCATGACTTCACTAGTTAACTCACGATTAATCACACATTTTACATCTGTTCTAAATGTACAATAAAACAATTCTAGGTTTTCATACTCTTGTTAACAAAAGTGGGAAAAAAAGTGTTAAACTAACAGAAATAGTTAAAATGAATTTTTGACGTTCATAGCTGTCAATGGCAGTGAATGAATAAAAAAAGAAAAGAAAAGATTATAAAAAATTCAGGGCGTCAGGCGATTAAAGTTTTTAATCACAAATTTCATATCTGTTCAAAATGAACAATAATTTTTTTTTATAGGTTTCATACAATTGTTAACAAAAGTGGATTTTTTTTTAAAACTAATAGAAATAATTCAAATGAATTTTTGACGTTTATAGCCATCAATGGCAGTGAATGAGTTAATTAGCGCTACCCTTTGAAATGAATGAAAATGTCATTAATCCATTCCAGCACAATTCTCAAGTAATTTCTTATAGGTCAGGGTGAAAAAAAAAAAGAATAAAAAAAAGCGAGGGCCGTTTGAGGTACAACTGTAATCTGTTTACCTTATTGCCATACGTGACAAAGGCAGAATTTTAGGAACACATCTGCAAACAACCACAATATTGAGGTTAAGATAAAATTGACAGCGTCAATCAAAACTGAGCTATACTGTCGGCAGATTTTTAATACAGCTCTTGTATCGAGTGTAACAGACTGCTGAACTTCATTTCTGAGTGTAAACTTGATCTTACTTTTTGTATATTCATAGCAGAGAATGAAATGTAATTGTGTTTGACAGCAACGAAACACATACACGAACATTTCACACCCCACTTTTGCATCAAAGCATTCACTGTATTAATGACTGCAAATGAGTTAAGAGGTGTATTTACAACAAGAAGAAGCAGCATGTGCAACCCCTTGACTAAAGTCCACTTTTTTTTTTAAATTGTTGGTGACAATTTAAAGGCATTTGACTACAAGAATAAAAATGTTTGAAGCATATTTGATGCTCGGCTGCTGCGAGGCAGCCCCCTGAGACGGGATGGGAAGAGTTAAAAAGCAATACATTCTGTGTTTAAGTGGTTGATAAGGACGTACATCAAAACATCGGAGTCATCGGCAGCAACGTGCTTGATAATAGGGGCAACCAAATCCAGCACAAAGAAGATGATAGCTGTTCTTTGTTTTACCTGCGACCATGATGCTTTTCCTGAAGCGACATGTTTCGTTTCGGCTTTCTGGGGGACAATCAGCTGAATGAAATGCAAATCACAGCAGCTCAGTTGAAATGTGAAAATACCAGCCAGTTCATTTTAATCAGTCATTATGAGAGCGCCCTGGTTTCACGTTTCCATAGAATTAGCTTTTTGCCAGTCGGAAGACAGAATGATGGAAAAGTATTGTCAGCACTATCCAATGAAAAGCATACATTGCCAAATGACGTGTTAAAAAAAATGGATCCAGTTTTTTCCATTGACTTTACAACCCATGATTGGCAGAGCATTACATTCCCACATTGATTCAATTACCTGCTAATGTGGTATGCACAGGGAAACAATGCATGCAAATAATCTACTGTAATTTACCTTTAATTGATTACAGACACACTCTTAACTGTTTACGCTCTTGACAAGTTAGAAGTGTATGAGGTTAAAGAAACATTTCCCAGAGCAGCAGCTCCCTCATTAACGATGCTCAAACCATGGAACGCGTTAGAAATACAAATTATTCTCCACACATTGTGACAGCCGGGGCAGAATGGAATCAGAGGCCGGTACAGTGATTGTTTCAGAAAAACATGTTTGCTTGGTCATGTGCTGTCTGGTAAATTAGCCAGTAGCCACATATAGTATGGGAGCCTTATAAACCAGGATACAATTGTTATTTTAAAGTGTAATAAGTCAGGTCTTTGTAAGAAAATACTTTTAAATTCTAGTAAACTGTAAATTTCAAGAAAACAGCGAGATACAAAAAACATTTAGGTCTTTAAAATTCTACTATCTTGTGAATTTATGAAAAAAGACATTCAAATAATTGATTTATGATTTTTTGAACTGATATCAGCCTATGAAAAAAAATAATATTTTTTTTAACCAAGCCCTAGTAAGTAGATGTCGTCCTGGCTCAATCTGCCACCTACTGTAGTGGATGTGCAATTACACTTTATTCTATAACAGGGGGGGGGAGAACAAAAACTTTCACTGTGATAACATTCCGCTCCCTGGCATCGCACAGCAGCCCCCGAGGGGGGGCAGCCCACTATTGAGATGGACTGCTATAGACCCACATGTCACAAAGTAGGGGGAAAACAAAACAAAACACACACACGTCGCTCTGGCAACTAAGTTAAACATTGACACCAATAATAAAAGAAGAACAAAAATGCATAAAGTGAAAACACAACTTTGTACAGTGAATAGGTTTTAGGATGGCAACAGTTTGACCATTAAACAGATGAATGCTCTATTTTTTCCTATGAAAAATAAAATTGCTCCGCCCAATAAATCAGAGGTGGATCATATGGTGTTTAGCAAAAATGCTCCACTTTGTGTACATTATTACATTAGGTCAGCATTTGCGACTGTATAGGATCAGTTTGCAAACAGTTTTTTACTTTAGAATAAATAAGGGCATTGCGATTGGCTGGAAAGCTGGAGTATGCTGGGAAATGGATGGATGATAAATATGGACATTGGTCATTATTTTGATCACGATCCAACCCAGTGATTGGAAATTGAGCTGCTTCTTAACTCATACCGTTTGCTCATATGTGGAAGCACTTTTGATGTCGTTTGCTGAATCAGCGTTGTTCAACATTAAAAGGAGATTAATGCAGCCACTCAGTTAAAAACCAGCCTGAGCTGAGAAACGTTTTTTTTTTTATGTATTTGCTGCATTTGTTTTTCCAAATGACTTGTTCTTTTTTGGAAATCACTTGCATCGTAAGAAGTCAGGCGCTCACATTTGATGTGCGCTTTGTGTTTGACAGCGGATGTTCCTTCCCTGCAACAGTGTAGGTGCCCTCCTTCTCATCGGTCCCCTGCTTTCAACTCTTCTTGCTCTCCTCCTCTCATCTCACTCCTTGCAAGCGGATCTGTGAAAGCTTTGTATGATTGTGAGCGGGCTTCCATTGTATGTAACCTGTTCCCGACATCGTGTAGCTGGCTAATTGTAGCGCTGGAATCAGGGGGAGGTGGCGGAGGATGCTAATTGATGCTGATTGTGATAGTCTGCACAAATGAAGTAGGTGATTAGAGAATTGATGTCATATAAACTCACTATGAGGTTCCCAGCTGGGCGTTTTGCAGTCTAAAAGTGCACATCTGCATGAAAACACCCCGATTACTGTTATTATCGTTGCTTGATTGAATTGTTTGCCTTTTCTTTTGCACATGTATTAGTGATAGCCGAAAAACATCTTTTGCTGTCTTCAGCCCAAAAAGTGAAGGGATAAGACTTCAATACGCCAACATAGAGTCAATTTGGAATGCATGTATTCAGTGTTCAGTCTCACATTCCTACATTCAATCTGCCTTTCAATGCTCACGAGCTCTCAATCAGCACAGTCACACGTGCAAGCTTCAAATCCTTCATCACATTGAAATCTGCACCCCCGCTTCATGATCAGGCTACGTTTGCCAAAACAGCTCCACTTGATGCTACTTCACACTAACATCATCAGCGACTCCGAGGCTGTGAAAGGAAGCTGTGTCTCATTTCGTAAACTGCCAAGAATTCCCAGAAAATGCTGAAAGAAGGTTCTTTCTAGAAGGAAAAATTGTCCATTTTATCTCATACATATGGTGAAATGACCTCACGAGCCCTCACATCACCTGGGGTTCATCTGGGACGGGAACCTGGAAAATCTAGGGCCAAGTGCAGTCTAAATGTGCACTAACTAAGGGTGGAGTTTTTAATTTTGGTATTTTTATAGAGCACAGGTAGAAAGCTGTGTTTGTGCCGTTGTGGGAGTGAACACAGCTGACTTACTTCCTGGTCAATGAAAGCGGCTCCAGTCATTCCCTTCAAATTCAGCACAGGACAGAGGTGCACAGTCTTTGACAAAGCAGAAATAGCCTTCCTGGAGTCCATGCAGAAGTTCCAATGTGAGCATAAACTTGGCCAGGGCGATCACAGATGAGTCCACTAAGTTTTGTTCAGGGTCGATATCAATACCGATTATGAATAGTCAAGGAGGCCGAAACCTATATTTGGAGCCGATCCTTATTTTCACAAAAACTGAAAATATTGATGTAGAAAAAAATTAAAACATCAACTCTTAATTTCATAGATTTTTTTTAAGCATATGATTATTGAACAACTTGATTTGCAAATTATTAAACTTAATTAATAGATAGCTTTCTTTGAAAGTTCAGGGTCCTCCCAGGGTCATTAGCATGTCTTGAATAGTTAAATAGACACGTACATTTCCTCTTATCGTTTTCTACAGTAAAGAAATTTTTCCCAAATTTCAAACAAATAGGAAATGTAAAATTTGTTAAAACGTGTTCAATTGTTAAAAAACAAAACAAAATAAAACAAAAAAACTGAAGGTGCAGAGAGTTTACAGGGTCAACAGCATCTCTCATAAAGTTAACTGAAAATGTAAATTGCTTCCTGAAGTTGAGTTCGAAATTGATCTATTATTGGCCGTATGATTCTTCAAAAAGGCAGATGCCGATATTTGTCAAAATGCTGAATATCGGCGCTGATAATTGGCTCGGCCAATAATCAGTCTATCCCTATCACAGTTCACTATTGTGAAGTGGGCGCTTCGAGGCCGCCTTTGTGACCGTGTGTGCCACCCGGGCCAGGTGGGCGTTCCAAAAGATATAACAAAGATGATGATAATAAAAATGAGCTGATTTCTACACTGATTTAGAGGGTTTGATGCTGCTGTCATTTTTATGAATGAAACGCGATGACATCCACCACACATATCAGCAGAGTGTAGAATCTGTCTGCCTGCCCCTCAGTCCAATCCACTACCTGCGCCACAACTTAGACCTACTCCAGCTGGTCTAAGGTAGAGCTTAGAGCTTACTTTTGTTCGTTCATCCTCAGATTTGATGTCTTTCTTTATTTGGGCACTTTGTCACTTAATTTTAATTAGAGGACATGACTTATAAGCTACAGTATGTCCAGGTGTCCAGGTCTTGCCTTTACCTTTAGGAAAGTCAGTGGCCTTTGCCCAAATTGTTTACACTAACACATTATTCAGCCACTACCCAAAAACAACTATCTGTTCACTTTCAAAATGAAGAGGACTTATTTATGTCCATATAGAGTATGATCATTGCTATCATGCAACCCACTTGCCTGATTATTACAGGAGTCAAATCTCAAGGATAGAGGAAGTGAAAGGATACATAATTAGAGCCTCTCTCACCATGTTGCCATCTCTGCGGACCAGGCAAGTTTGAACTGAATGCTAATGCCAGCATGCTAACATGATTGCAGTGAAAATGCGAACAAACCGCTGATAAATTTCAAACATGAACAATTCTTGATGCCAAAGGAGATTTCATATTATTCACAGTTTTGAAAGTATTTATTTGCTTGCCTCAGTTGTTTGCAAGAATGATTTATAAAACGGTGTTGTATAAATAAGGATAGTGCACATGTTTTAGATGTTACAACATTAAAAGACTTCTGTTGCTGATTTACTGTCCTGAATGACATTCTTATGTTGTCTGACATAGCATACATTTACACTTAAAACACACTAAAATGAAACAAGTGCAATTATAGTTAGCAAACTAGAACAGCAAATCTAAAACTGGCTTAGCAGCAAAAAAAAGAAAAAAAAATAGAAGTATTGTATTTTGCACAGTACTGGCCAAAATAGATTTCAATTAGCAGTGTGCAGTTTCTTCATCGCCGTCATTTACACCACAGCAGGAAACACCATCATTATGTGTCTGGTGATCCCAGAGGTCACATGTCTCCTTGAAAGGAGTTCACACATGTTTAGCTGCATGATTGCGTCCCAGCAGTCAGGCTGAGTAGATCAGCTGTAGCTGTTGGGGTGTGACACTTTAAACTGCTTTATTATTTTTTTTATCATCTGCTTTAAAGGTTCTGTATGTACTGGGATTAACGTATGTGATCAATTCCAAGAATTGTTATGATCAACAATTAGTAGTCAAGGAAGGAACATTGCACGTTATTAACTCAAATGAAATGAAATGAAATGAAGTGGCTCGACAATTGGAAAAGTATGCAAGTGTTGATTTGAATGTGAGTTTTATTGGTTGTCTGCCTTTTGCCCAGAGTCAGCTGGGACAGCCTCTCGCTCGCCGTGGCGGCCATGAACAGGATAAGCGCTAAAGAAAATGGATGAATAATTCAACATAACTCACCGTGAGAGCACACAGTAGCTTAGTGAGTTGCCTTTAAAATAATTACAACTAATGATGTGGAACATTTTGATGAACAAAGGCATATATCTATGGATAGGGATATGTTTAAAGCATTTGTCTTGCACTGACAAATATTTTGGTTTCATTTATCATTTGAAAATTACTGACTGCATTGATTTTCACTGTAAAGCCATTGTTGCTCTAAAAATCTTGGCTGGTAGGCATCATAACGCAGAGCAAACAAAAACATCTAATGAGCTTAAATGAATTCAGTCACTTTATTATACAAGATGCTCGAGCTGACTCTCACACAAGGGCACAAGAGAACAATACACAAAGAAGCACTTAGTGTAGGTACAAAGACCAAATAAGAAATACGCATATTGAACATAATATTAAAGAAAAACAGCCTCTTAATGGCTTATGTGAAAGAATAAGGCTTATGTTGCAGTTTTTCCTATATATATATATATATATATATATATATATATATATATATATATATATATATATATATATATATATATATATATATATATATATATATATATTTGCACATTATCTTGCAGTTTTCAAGAATAGCAGAGCATATTTGAAAAATTAACTCATCAGAAGATTTCTTATAAACCAATTTTTGGTTTGTGGTATCAAACTAATACAGAGCATATTTACCAGAAATTATTATCAGATTGAGTAAAATATTTATAGAGCTTGGAAATCACTTTTGCAAATAGTGTTGAAATTAAGTTAGGAACACACATGTGACTTGAATTGAATCATAATCTTCAAGCATTTGCTTTACTTCTACTTTAGTCTTGGTAATGTAGTGTTTTTTTGCCAGTAGTATTTAAAATGCAAAATTACAGATTTTAAAGAGTATAAATATGAATCTTTGTTAGGGATGTTCAATACCACTTTTATTCAGACAGATACCAGTACTCACCTCGAGTAGTCACTGATACTAATACCAAGTACTGATACCACCACTACTACTTTTTATAAATAAAAGTTCCCCCCAAAAAAACAATGATAGATAATTTTAAAGAAAAAACTATATATATCTTTATAGCATTTTCCTTAAAATTGAATGAAATTAATGGCAAATATCTGTTCTTCTAATTGATCATTTTTGATAGTTCCTAATCATAAAATGACTGTCCCAAGTACCAATACCTTGAAATAAATCCGTGTATCAGCCCGATACCAATACCTCATACTCGCCCATCCCTAGTCTTTGTCAAAAATTATATTATGATATGTATGAAATCATTTTCAGTTACGCCAAAATTTCGGATGTTTTCTGTCACCCTTAAAAAATAAAATACAATAAAAAATACAATAAAAAATACAATAAAAAATACAATAAAAAATACAATAAAAAATACAATAAAGAATACAATAAAAATACAATAAAATACAGTAAAAAATAAAATAAAATAAAATAAAATAAAATAAAATAAAATAAAATAAAATAAAATAATTTCCATCAACTGCAAATGCAGCTGGATAGTTAAACCCATAAATATGACATTAATATAGTTGTTATTAATTGACAAACTCCAGTTGTATGAAACCATTTTTAAAACAAAATATGTCAAATATGTGATATACTATGTAGGGGCTAAGCCAACGCTTTAAGCCGCCCACTGTGATGTCATACTGGAACGTAATGTAGTAACTGACACACTTCTTATTACTGTGGTTGATGTTGCTGAATGAAAGTCTGAGACGAACATTCTATCCATTTATTCTCCTTTGTCATAACTAAACTTGCCAATTTTTTCAAAGAGTTGAACACAAACACAAAAATAGCCTGTTACGTTAAGCGATCGACTTAGCGTGTGCGTGAAACAGCGGTTAAAAAATGTTTCCTGTACGAGTATGAACAGAACACCCACCAAAGTAAATGAAAGCTTCGAGCCTACTACTTTATAGACGTGGTCTATTGACCGTTGGTTAACCAAAAAACAATGAACACACATAAACTATACAGTATATACCTCAAATAATCCGAATAAAGGTATTTGACCGAGAACTTGGACCTGAATTTAGCCCAAATTCTGCACAAGACCAGCATGCTTAGGTTAGTTTACTTAAAATTTTGGAACTATCGAGAAATGTCACTCATTTGTTTGGTTAATAGTTATGTAAAAAAGAGAAATCCCCATTGTTATACTTACTCGCTCCTGGCTGTTTTACTTGATTTTGACTGATTTTGCAAGACCCACCGAATATTGTGTTCTATTGCTATGAAAAACAAACATGGAATTTACCAAAAGCAAGATTAGAGGAAAAAAACGTATATTTCTATATTTTTCCATTTTGCAGCAATTAGCATTAGAATAAAGCTAAATGTCATCATTATTCACAAATCTGTTTAAAACAGTGGGGAAAAGGCTTTTTGCAACACGGCCCTGGTTGAGCTCTTATACTCTTCTGCCACCTGCTGGCCGTTTTTGTAATAAGTACCATTGCTTTAAGCGACCTCTTCAGTTCAGAGGCTGCGTCAAAGCCTTCTTTATGCTCTAGCATAACAAAAAAGTAAAACGTCTTTACAACAGGTTTCTGTAGATTATTATGAATTATATTTAGTGTACGTATTTGTTCCACAAGGTGGCTTGCTGTTGTTTGTGCATTTCAAACCTAACAAAGTGGACACACAGAGTTTCAGTTAGTATTCTGACTGTGAGCCTCTTCTAATTCAATCTCCTCATTATGAGCGTTGATAAGGGCTCATTGGATGATGAAATAAACCGTGTCTGGTTCTGTCGGGGGTACTCTCACTACTTAGATGGGCCAGCCCACTCATACTATTTGCAGATGGATAAAAACGGTTGTGTTTACCCGAAATTGGGCTTTTGAAGACCACATTTAATGTTATGGCTGAAAAGTTGACAGAAGTACTATACACCGGATATAAAATCAACTGAGAACAAGAGAGTTGAGAGCGTGCCGTCAAACAAATCCCATCATGATCCAATCGAAACGCAGAAGAGACTCCCACTGTACTGTTTGACTGCACCACTTTAGAAGAAAGACAAAGTGAGAGCTAGAGAGTCTCACAAGATTAAACAGCGGGTTTCAAATTAAACTAAAATAATAAAAGTGAACGTGAATGCAGACAGACAGCAAAAGAAAAGCGGCGGTGACACACAGACGGCGAGAGGCTAATGACGTAGCTTTTCTAGCCGGAGCCAATTTACTGTGAGCTTTCCAAAGGTCATCTCCTACATGGAGGCCTGTCTGTGACAAATTACATTATTTACACCGGCTAGAAAGAGTCAGAGAAAGACGAAGAGTCGAAGAAGAGAGGGGGAGGGCTGGTGGGGATGGGGGTGATATTTGACACTAATTGTTCCACACGGTTAACATAAGAACCCTGGAGACATTTGCCAAGATTCTCCTAATGATGCTCTTCTCACACACAGCAGCCACATTTCTGACAGTGGACCGCAGTGTCCTACACACCTCCAAGATGTTTCCATTCAAAATTGGAACATTTTAATTTCCTAAGCCTTTTCTATTGCAAGGGCCTTATTAAAACTTTGTTATTCACTGCTCTATCTTCTCCGGGGAAAGCGCAGAGAACTGAGAGACTTGATGATTCCCATTAATTCAGACTAAAGACAAGAGGGAGCGCCTAATTAGTATACATGGAAAAAGAAAAGCGCAAAAGCCTCAATAAGTCAAACTCTACGGAGATGGGACTCTCATTAAATGACGGGCACATTGCTTGATTGACAGATGCTGCCTGCAAGAGCAACACAGGCTGTTTGATTGACAGATGATCCTTGAAAGCAGAAAACAAAGATGGAAGACAAGAAGAAGCAAACCAACATTTGTAATATTTAGGAAAGCTATTCTACTGTGTTGCAATGTCACACACCATTTGTTTATATGCTCTTTTTATTTCATAATGTATGACTAGAAAGAGTCAAATGAAATTTTTATTCCCTCGTTTCCCACATCTCCTTAGACCAGCTATGTACTTTGTGTACTTTGTGTGTGTGTGTGTGTGTCCTGTGGGCTATGCAGAGAAGGAAGAGCTAAAGGGATTAGTTGTTAAATGGTTTGGGATTTTGGGTTTAACAGAAATATTAATATTTAGTAAAGTCCCAAATGAATAAAGCATGATATTTTATTAACGTCTTCCTGTATTGCCCTGAACAGAAATACAGTTTGTGAACAATTGTATTATGTAAAACATCATGTATAGCATTTCTTATTAAATGAGATATACATTTTTGGTCGCAATTAACTCATTCACTGCCATTGACAGCTATAGAGGTCAAAAGTTCATTTGAACAATTTCTATTAGTTTAACTTTTTTCCCCCCATTTTTGTTAACAAGAGTATGAAAACCTAGAATTGTTTTTGTACATTTAGAACAGATATAAAATTTGTGATTAATCTTGAGGTAACTTGAGGAAGTCATGCGATTAATTACGATTACAAATTTTAAACGCCTGATGCCTCTAATTTTTAATAATCTTTTCTTTAAAAAATAAAAATATCAATTTTTTTTAAATTATCTTTTAAAATAAGAAAAGATTAGAAAAGAAAAATTAGGGGCAAGAGTCGATTATTATTTTTTAATTGTAATTAATCGCATGACTTCATTAGTTAACTCACGATTATTATTATTTTTATATCTGTTCTAATACAATGAAAAAAAATCTAGATTTTCATACTCTTGTTAACAAAAGTGGGAAAAAATGTTAAACCAATAGAAATAGTTAAAATAAATTTTTGACGTCTATAGCCAACAATGGCAGTTAATGAATTAAATACAAAGCCAACTCCCTTGAAGTTGGGACGTGTTCAACAAACAAAAACAGAATACAGTACAATGATTTACAAACCATACAGGGTTCTTTTCTTCTTTGGCCCAGAAGGCACAACATCCACAATAAATTTTTTTTTAAAAAACTTTTTGAAATGTGGACTCATCAGACCACAGAACACTTTTCCACTTTGCATCAGTCCATCTTGGATGAGTGTTTCTGGGTGTTGTTGATAAATGGCTTTTGCTTTGCATAGTAGAGTTTTAAGTTGCACTTATGGATGTAGCGCCGAACTTTATTTACTGACATGTTTTCCGAAGTTTTCCTGAGCCCATGTGGTGATATCCTTTAAACATTGATGTCAGTTTTGGGTGCAGTGCCACCTGAGGTATTGAATGTCATTCAATGCTGGTTTTTGGCCTTGATATAATGGAGTGTAGTTGTTGAAATCCCTAAAATCCCTAAATTCCTTGCAATTGTACATTGAGGATCATTGTCCTTATACTGTTCGACTATTTTCTCACGCACTTGTTCACATAGAAGTGAACCTAGCCCCATCTTTGCTCGTGAATGACTGAGCAGTTCAGGGAAGTTACTTTTATATCCAATCATAGCACCCACCTGTTCCCAATTAGCCCGTTCACCTGTGGGATGTTCCAAACAGGTGTTTGATGAGCATTCCTCAGCTTTCTCAGTCTTTTTTGCTACCTGTCCCAGCTTTTTTGGAACGCGTTGCAGCCATAAAATTCTAAATTCATGATTATTTGCTAAAAACAAAGTTTGAACATTAAATGCGTTGACATGTAGTGTATTCAATTAAATACAGGTTGAACATGATTTGCAAATCATTGTATTTTGTTTTTATTTGCTTAACACAACGTCCCAATTTCAGTAGAATTGGGTTTGTAGTTTGCATCATCACTGCTGTTTGCTGCATTTCATCACCAACACATCAAAATACACTGTGGTGCATGACATCAACAAACACAGATAAAACACGCTTCCACATTGACATCTTATTATGACATCATTATCAGACGCTAATGTTGCTAACACTGTTATCTAATCTGTAATCAGAGCAGGTATGCTAACACACTTTGATGGCAGCCCTAAAAGTGGCTCCTTCTAGGTGTGGGAATCTTTGAATGTTTCACGATTCGATTCCGATTTTTGGGTGTGTGATTCGATTCAGGATCGATTTTCGATTAAGAACGATTCTTGATTCAATTTGATCGACAATGATTTTTGCTTCAATTTATAAATTTGATGCAATGCTAATGCTAATTAGTGCGCTACTCACAGCACTTTATCACTCAAAAGAACGTCTCCACGCTGCAAAAAAACAACTTTTATTGGAATAACTTGATTGTGACTTTTTCCTTCTACTCTCAAATGTGGCTACAACTTAACAGTGTATCAGACCGCGTGGATGCACACTGCCCCTAAGTGGCCAAATCGGGTACAACATGAAGAGCACTCCCAATAAAGGCACACACAAACAAAGGGAAGACAGTATAAAATGATTCAAATAAAATTGATTTTGGGACATTTAAAATAGATTCTGAATCCTACTAAATGAGAATCGCGATTCTTATGAGAATCGATTTTTTGGGCACACGCCTAGTTCCTTCCTTCTAGAAAAGGTTTACTTGGATGTTTACTTTCATACTTGATACATGGGCAGGCCTAACCTTTTGTATGCAACCATTACAAAGTAAATTTGACATGCTATGTCCCTTTTAAATAGCTATACTCAAATATTGCTGGGACTGGAAACATAATTTATGGTTGTGGTAAAAAGTGGATCAGGTTGAAAGACATAAACAAATTTTATATGCAATATATTAGTATTGACCGTTATTCTATTAGCGTATTTAGGATTGTGGTGCAGTATTATTCTCTTTTAAGCGCTCATATTTATGCACTCATGAATATTTTCTATCAACAGTGTAAAAAGAGGCAATCGACTGTGAAAGTGAACACTAATGGTTCAACTCTACTGCCTTCACCTTTTCCTTCCCGTCCACGTTTTCCCCTCCTATCTTGTATTGTAGTTAAGGTCAGAGTTCTCCAAACTTTACCTCTCCTGCTGCCCTATCCCACCATGTCCATTTAAATTCTTCTTCTTTTTTTTTACTCCATTCTCAGTTTTCTCTCTGCTGGCGCCCTTTCACACATCGTTCTGTCCAACACCCTTTTTCAATCTCATGATGTCAATCAGTAGAATTGATGGTGAGCCGTGCAATCAGGTAGCAATATTATTCAACTTTAGCTACAAACTTTACTGGTGTATGTCCTCACAAATCCAACAGAAGAGGAACATTCACAGATCTTTAAATAATCCCTTCGACCTGCTGATAGTAGTGATTACCCGGGCTGAAGTCCCAAAAGACACTATAGTTAAATATGTAGAATTTGCAAGAAACAGTGACTGGGGTATATGCCACAGAGGAGGCGGGACTTCCGACTTCCTGGTTCTCACACATCAGCTTTGTTTCTGTTTCCTGTTTGGGACGTGTGGGCCGTGTCCCAGTTCTTGCGCTTGCGCCTTTGTGCCCCGGCTGCGCGTTCCCGTCGACGAGTGCGAGACTGCCAGTGTGTAGTGTTGTAGAGTTGAGACGCCCTGCGGTTGGGGGGAGCAGCGGTGGGGGCGCGGGTGTTGGAACGCGGCCATCAGTGGCCGGAAAGGACGCTGATGTGTGGAACCTGGAAGTCGGAAATCCGTGGCATCTACCCCATTGGTTAGAATTAGGTATTAAGCCTGAATATAATAATAAAATATTGTTAGGGAATATATATTGATACCATATTTATCAATATATTTGAATTTGTTTCGCTATCATAATGTAAAATCATGTTTTGGGGACACTGCTTGTCTAACAGAACTATATCTTGTTACAAATGTGACAAATGTCTTCTGCTTAATTTACAGCTCTACGTTAGAATCCCTTTGGTCTTGTAATAGTCTGATTCATTTCTTTGATTTACAACTTCCTGACTGACTTTTACTACTTCTGTGTTACTCACCTCAAGTCCTAATACTCATCTGTCGCAATTAGTCAAGATTTGATTTAGAGTTCAAACGACATTTATAGATGCATATGTCTTGTGTGTCTTAGTAGTTAAACGCAGGTAGTGTATAAAAGCAAGCCATAGCATTAATAGTATACTGTATTGGTATATATTGTGGCTTGATTGAAAATGTGTGTGAGCCAAAGCTGACCGCTTAGATGCAGCGGCAGAGTTTATGTTCATTAGATGGGAATAAGTATGAGATTGAGTGCATGTGCATTTGATTACATCCTCGCTTTACATTTACTACAAACCTTATACAGCCTAACTAGCCTCATCTATCCAAATCAATAAATGAATTTGATCTGATGGTGAGTAAATACGACCAGCGGTATGAGATTCATTGACTAGTCGCGGTCAATTGAGCTGAAAATGAGCCAATACATTGCTACATCCTGGACAAGCGTATCATTCTCACAACGTTTCAAATGTCGATTATCATGCACGAAACATATCATTGGATGTCTTTTTTTTTTAACATGGAGAAAATCCATTTCCCAAGAATGAGAATATGTCATCAAGATGTTCATTTGCTACTGCAATGCTTCTGTCTGTGTCTGCCGCTCCCCTCCAGAAATGTATTACCTCGTTCTGAGGTTGTTCATAAAGGTTCTGTGTCACTGTCTGTGCCGCTCACGAACTCATCCTCTTCCTTTTTTCTATTAAACCATTCACTCTCTTTATTCCCCCATGCACTCTGTGGCCTTTTTTTTTCGGGGGCGTCGTACAAGATTTGTTATCAACCTCTCCTCTAATTAAAATGCAACTTGTTACTTGTCCTGACATATTACCATCTCTAATGATGTCTTACTTGTCATCTTCTTTTTCATCCAGATGTGTATTTGTATCTTTAATTCCAGACTTCACCTTCGCATGTGACTATTATCTGCAGAGGCATAGTCTGAAATCTAGCAGTCTATTTTCTGCAGTCATTTGTGAGACTGTGGCTCTCTTTCTTTGCCTTTTCACTCTGTGCGTGTCAGCGTGTCTGTGCAGGGCTTTACTGTGTCCAACGTCATCTTGACCGAGATTTCAGTTGAAGTCAATTTGAGTCAGTGGAAACAGGCCCGACCCCACAGGCAGGCCATATTGGGCCATGCCCGCCTGCCAAGATGCGTGTGCTCCCCCACTTGAGGGACAGCTGTAAAAATTTTTACTGTTTTAAAATTTAATTTGTATTTAATTTTATCATTTTTTGTGTTGCTATTTATCACTAACGTGTGAATCTGCAAGTTTTTTTTGTCTGGCATTGAGTCATGTGGCAATTGATCACAGTTTTCAGACATTAGGCGACATTTTGTGTTCATACATTACAGGTAGGGAGGGTTTAGATTGCCCCTGGCACAATCAAAGTATGGCAAGAATGGAGGGACATATTACATTGAGGTCGGCAACTTAAGGGCCATTTGAACCAATTTCATAAAATAGAAAAATGTGAGCCACAAGCCCTTTGCACATCTAAAATGAAGCTATTTTCTTTTCCCTTTTCCTTTTTATTTCTGCTGCAGACACCCATTTAACAGGGTTGGTCCATTTGATGCGATATCGCCATATTGGATGTGGCCATTGTATTAGCCATAAAAAAAACAGATACAATTAGTAAAATTGAGTTGCAATGACATAATACAATCAACAGCAATGGTTCAATACTAATCGAGTCAGTTCTGTCGTGTCGATACATCTCCAAAGATCAAGTGAACAAAGCATTTTCTCAAATTGCTTCACTTTGCCACATCCAATATGGCTACGGCGTTGACATATTCAAGGTGGCGTCTATGTATACAGTATGTACCTATGGTAAAACTTCAAGACTATTGACTGGCTAATAGAGTAACATCAAGTATATGGAACAAATAAGCTGTCTGTAGGGTATTAATAATAATCAAATCAATGGCAAAAATACCAAACAAAAGAAAACGCCAACCATGCGTAGAATTTGACTGCACTTTGAGCTCGACTTTGGCTGGGCATAAAAAAAAGGGCCCCATTTGTCTGTCTATTCACATCTCTAAAAAGTGTCAACATCTGACTGACAATTCACATAAACACACTGAAAAAAATCTGCCCGTCCATTCACAAATACTAAATAATTTTTGCCTGTCCAGTCATACTGTACACACATTCACGTATGATGTGCCATTTTAGGGGTGTGCCCAGAAATTGATTCTCATAAAAATTGCGATTCTCATTTAGTACAATTCAGAATTGATTTTAAATGTCCCAAAATCTGTTTTATTTAAATTATTTTATACTGTCTTCCCTTTGTTTGTGTGTGCCTTTATTGGGAGTGCTGCTCATGTTGTACCCGATTTGGCCACTTAGGGGCAGTGTGCTTCCACGCGGTCTGATACACTGTTAAGTTGTAGCCACATTAGAGAGTAGAAGGAAAAAGTCACGATCAAGTTATTCCAATAAAAAAAAAAAAAATTCAGCCTGGAGCCGTTCTTTTGAGTGATAAAAGTGCCGCGAGTAGCGCACTAATTAGCATTAGCGAATCAGACTGGAGTAGATCATTATAATCCCTTGCACATCTATAGATTGAAGCAAAAATCATTGTCAATCAAATCATTTTGAATCAAAAATGGTTCTGAATCGGAATCGAATCGAATCGTGAAATATTCAAAGATTCCCACCCCTAATAAATTACACACCAAGTACCAAGGTAGGGTTATTTTTGCAGCATTTTGTCAACCCTGGCTTGACATTCATGCCTAAATAATGAAACATTTTTCATTTTAAGACTCTCTTATTATTCAGTACATTATCATTGCTTGTAACCTTCAATGCGCAAATTTTAGACTAGACCTTGTTGCTGTTACTCTTTTTTTTTTTTTTGTATCAGGTGCGGGTACAGAAAAATACAAATACAAAGCAAATACATTCAGAAGGACATTTAGCAGTATAAGCTAAATAAAACATTAGGAAAAAAATCATGTTCAATGTCAGTGGAGCCCTCAGCAAACAGAACCGTGTTTCAGAGCAGGATGCAGGGGTGAGGATGGTGAACGCGCCATGCGCATGGAAACAGCATAAGGTTTTCTGATCAACTCTTTTCATTCATGGAGCTAAGATGATCCACGTACAGTAGCTTTTTCTTTCTCCTGTAACACTGTAAGGGATGCACGTGCTGGATAAATGTTATCCTTGTTGCTCTGCAGCTAAGTAAGTCAAAACATAAAAAACAAACAAATCTTAGTTGGGCCTCATTAGGCAGAAGATGGATGAGTGTGGTTTGGGGAGGATTGGCTGTAACCTGTAAGCCTTCACATCAAGCTTGCTCGGAAAATGGCAAACAGAGGGCTCGATCAATATGCTAAGTGTATGTGTGTGTGCGTGTGCGTGTGCACTTGGATGATGTGTGTCTGTGCATCTTTAACCTCACATGTTGTGTGTACACCGTGTGTATCGATCCTGAGGTGTTGTCTTGTGTATCTGATGGTCTGCTGTGTTTTACTTTCATTAACTTTGGCTCACACACTCTAATGATGACAGATGACTGAAGTGTGATTCATCAGCGGATTTATTTATTTATTTTTCACAAGGACATTTTTCAGCTGTCTTGACTTGATGCATTTTGGGCTGTGATAGGACATTCGTCTCATTTCAAATACGTACAATATTCTGTCCTCCAGTGCACTGAAACATGCTTATCTACTCTATGATGTTTCCTGATATTGTTTTCAATTGATCGCAACTCGTATCCAAAGGAAGATTTTGTCTGTCTTGACCTCACACTTGTCTCGCATCGCCTGCTGAAATAATTAAGCTGCGTGATCGATGGTTTGCCATCGTCACTGTTTGCAGCTCATCGACTGATTCCCTTAACAAGAAATGGCAATATTGTGTGTTTGTGCCAATCAATGCCAGCAACAAATAAAGTTTGAGAGGACTCTTGTTTGATTTGTAGTCATGCTTAGTTTGGATTAACTGAGAGCTGTTCTTGCTCTTTTATCTGATCTGTAGCTAAATACAGTACGGAGAAAGAATTGTAGGAACAGCTTAAAGAAGGATATACACACAGATAGGACAGCCCATGACAGTGAGGAGTCTGGACTGTTCGAGGCAAACACACCATCGATTAATTAAATAACAAATAATCAGAACATTAAGTAAATACAATTTGGCATGCCCTATTGTCTGGTCCCAGTGAAGCAGACATCACACATTTGAATTCCTTTCAAGAACGGTCAAATTGTAAATATACACTTGTCTAAACCGGAGAAAAATACAGTGGAGGAGCCATTTGGGATTTATTTTTATTTTTTAAGTTGTAAAATATTATTTGATTAAGTTGTAAAATATTATTTGATTGTATATATATATATATACAATTTGCAATTAATTTATGATTAATCGTAAGTTAACTTGAACTCATTCTATTTACCTAATGGTGATTAAAAGTTGTCTATCTATCTATCTGACAAGCATAAATAAAGGCAAACAAAGTGTATGGCGTAAGTCTTTTTCCCACACACCTGTATGGTGGCTAATTGGCTATTTTCCCGCCTAATTTAGTCCACACATTTGCCAGCAATAATACACTTTTAAATTCCTATTTGATGTTTTTGGATGCTAATATTTTTTTCCAGAACCAAATCAGTGAACACTTCATCATTATTATGTACGTATATTCGAGATATTCTATCTGTACGTGTTTACTTTTGTAAAGGTGACAAATGTTGAGAGGTCCAGGGTTCAAATCTCACCTCAGGCCCTTCCTGTGTAGAGTTTGCACGTTCTCTCTGTGCCTGCACAGGTTCACACCGACTACTGTGGCTTGCTCCCACATTTCCAAAGCATACATGATAGTTTCGCTGAATTCTCATCCAGCAGAATGGATGGTGTTGTTTTCTCAATTTCTCTAACGTATATTTTGCAGCTACTTGAAGTATCTTGTTAATTTCCCAGCCTAAAGATTTAAGAGCGTTGTATTGACTTTACACAATATTTATAGCACCGCCATTAGAATAATCAGAATAAAATTAGCTTTACGCCATTTGCACCTCATTAGACGTGTTACAGACACTTCCCGGCCCTCCAGGGAAACTCGGCAAACAAGAAGAAGTAAATAATAAGGATAATAAATGTGAACACAAACAATAGTCTCTCGCTCATCAGGGGCTTGAACCTCAAAAGAAAAGACAGAAAGAAAACCAGGTCACCTTGTTAATGTTACTGTAAATAGCAATAAAGATAAACACAAAGCCCAACTTACACCTCCCACATGTTTACTAAGCACACAGTTTCCATTACCTTTCCGTTTCGTTTTTCGAGTTCCTTTCTTCTCCTCAAAGTCAGTCTCACTTACTGTACTTACTCTCAGGATCAAAAGGCATGTTCTCGGAGTAAATCATTCAAGAGAAGCCTTCTGGCCTCACTGGTATTAATATAGGATGTCATTTCCTCACTTATCTTAATGAGAGCTACAGTATGTGTCGAGTTTCTTTATTCCTTTTCTTTTCTTTTTCTGCTTTAGAGAGAACTCAGTATTGTTCATTCGGTAATCTTACCGATTCGACATGTCATCATCATTGCTCTCTCTTTTTTTTTCTCCTTTTCTTTTTTTTGTATGTGTGAGTATGTGCATGTGTGAGTGTGTACTCATTAATTTACCTAAAACCTATTAAAAATGCCATGCCGTTCACCTAAACCGAATACCTCAGAATCCAGCTAGAGTCGTGAGTTGTCAGGAGACCCGAGGAAGGATCAAAGAAAAGAAAGGAAAGTGAAATCCAGCACCGGCCAGACATCACCTACTACCCACCGGGTTACCAACCAGGATCTTTCACCAACCCCAGAAATAAATAAAGTTTCTTTATTCAGTTGCTTGCCTTAAATTCCGCAGCTTATGGCCTTGCTCACCTGTTCGCCAGCGTGTCTCGTTCATTGATGCCTATTCAGATTACAGTATAAAATAATAATCATGTATGAAAATGCTTGCAATTTGCAGTGTTGTTGGCAAAGCAATCAAATATTAATGTTAATTCTCATTCATATTTGCAGAGAATCCAAAAAATATGATAATCAGAAATAAATCCAACCTCTGCTGCTAACACGTTATGACCTTGTCTATTTTTTCCATTCAAAAAAGTTAAAAAACAAACTATTTCATGGCATATAATTAAAGTGTTGAACAATGAGATTTCATTCCTTAGAGCAAACTTGGCTGTTTTTCATCTTTATGCATGGCGAACCTCCTCACAAATGGGAGGCCGATGCGTGCCTGGTGTATTGACCGGCTGCCTCAGTCCGACGAAACGCTAGCAGTGTTACTTCTCTGTGGAGGCGAGTGTGTCAGAGTGTAAACGCCACATCACCAGCAGACAGCCGGGGCCTGCGAAGGGACGACAGCTGAAAACCTATTCCCGGTCATCTGACGTTTTCACTCAGCCTGCGCAAGATGTCGACGTGAATCAGCTGACGGGAAAACAAAACAAAACATTCTTTACCAAGTGTAAGGAGCAGGGGGTTGTAAAGGGCCTTAAAGCTTTGCCATGTGGGGAAAACTGGCCTAAAAAAACATAGGCTGCCCTCTCCTCGAGCCCTAATTCTAAGATGCAGCAAAGACAGAAACAACATCAAAGAATAACAACACACACTTACTGTATGTGTAATCTTCTGGGATCCATCAATTTCATGTTTGGATGACTTAAGCAACATATCCATGTCTAGCTTTTTTTTTAACTCATTCACTGCCATTGACGGCTATAGACGTAAAAATTTCATTTGAACTATTTCTATTAGTTTAGCATTTTTTTCCCACTTTTGCTAACAAGAGTATGAAAACCTTTTTTTTTTATTGTATTGTTATTTAGAACAGATATAAAATTTGTGATTAATCGTTAATTCCAATTTTAAAAAATGTAATCGCCGGACGCCCCAAATGAAAAAAAAAAAATTAAAAATAAGGGGCGTCAGACGATTAAAATTTGTATTCGTAATTAATCGCATGACTTCAATAGTAGACTCACGATTAATCACACATTTTATATCTGTTATAAATGTACAATAATTTTTTTTCTAGGTTTTCATAAAAAATTTAATGAAATGGAAAAAAAAAGTTAAACTAATAGAAATAAAAATAATATTAATAAAAAATAATTTTTGGCAGTGAACGAGTTAAAATAGCAAAGTTCATTCTTTACTTTATATTTTTATAATATTTCACCAGGTAAGTCAGTTTTTACTGAATGTAATACAAATGTTTTATTTCGAAATTGTCTCTCAGTATTTAAATGTTGTGGCCAGTTAACATGCCAAATTTACACATCCTAAAGGAGACAATAAATACTAAATACTTGCCATAACTTAATTGTTTGGCTCATCAACTTGAGTCCTGTCTAGTTCAACGCAACTCTTCAAATGACACCCCTCATAACGCTAATCTTGGCTCAGAACACAAAGCAAAAAAAATCCTATGAGGAAAAATTGCTGCCCTGTGATTGACGCCAACTCCACACGACTCTGAGCCTGATATCGATTCAAAAAAACATTAACATTAATTGATTATTTTTATATCTATTTTTCCTATAAATTCATGAGAAAATAAAATGTTATAGGTCATTTTTTGTTTACCTTACTGTTTTCTTCGAATTTACTGTTCACATGAATTAAAAAGTATTTTCTAACATTTATGAACGAACCATTTTAATGTTTATGTTTAATTATTCAATTAAAATTATGAAAATATTTTCATATCAACCTTGCTGATGTGAATGTTTGTTTTGAACACTTAAGTTTAATGTTTAATTTAACGTTTGTGGAGTTTTTATCAGGTCCTTGATATTTAACAAGAATTGATGTTCTATAATTAATCAATATCGGATTGAATTGATGTGAATTAAATCGGATAAAATCGAAATCAAATCGAGCTGAACTCTTGTCAATCAAAATCAACTCGATTGAGGAAATTAGAATCGATACGCAGCCCTATAGGCTATAGTCGGGCTGTGCAATTAATCAAAATTCAATTTCACTTATTACATTCCACAATTACAAAATTGGCATAATCGTAAACAATAAAATATTTGCACCTTTTTTATTTTAATATGACTAATTTAATCATTCTTGTTTTGTCTAAAAGGAACTTGCATAATTATAGTGATTCAAAGAAATGTATTTGTCTTAATATTTTTTTTACATGTTTTGTACCAAAAAACTAATGATTGTCCTAATCGTGATTTAAATTATTCCCAAATGAATTGTGTTTAATATTTTCTTCATAATCGAGCAGCCCTGCTGTATAGAATGGATGGGGGAAATAGTTTGAAAATGTGAGGTTGGCTAGCAACCACTGACAACATATTGTGCTTGACTACAGATGTTTTACTTCATAATGCGTCTCATAAGGCACCATGACGTAGGGAATGTAATTATTTCTTCCGTTAGTGTAATTCAGTAACAAAACCAACACTTGTCCTAATGGGCACGCATTCAGCTTTCAAAACCACAGATGAACTCCCCTGTCACATTTACTGGCACTTCCACAAAGTCTATAACCACTTGCTTTGTTTTGGATGCTTTCACATGGAGGTGATTGCTTTTCCTCCAGGAGGCGAACCACAGGCAGAGCTCAGGAGCCTCATAATGCGTCCAGGATTACGATGTCATCTGAGTGTTGGAGAGAGAACATATCTGTACTGCCCCACTGATATAAGCGAGCCCAGAGGACTTTTGGGAGAGCTAGATCTCATCGTGATCAACTAGTTTTGAGTGTTCATTGCGACTGACCTGCTGTTAGAGTAGATACATTCCCCTGGATGATATGATGCTCGATATTCATTTGCTGCTGTTTGTACTACATAACCTGATACAATTCCACAAATGTGGCTTTTGTTTATGAAAAAGACATGGCGAACGCACACGGTGGCTTGCCTCAAGCCGTCAGCTTTGTGTCGCAGCCTCTCTAAGAAGGTCGTTGGTGCAGATGTCGATGCCACCGGGCCACATTGCTCTTGTCAGGGATCAGATTAATGGCTGGTGATATTCATGCACCTGTAAGTGGTGATGAAAGTGCATACAAAGATCTGTGATGGCTGTTGACAGTTCTGCCACTTTGAAAAAGCCCAGAAGCTTTTGCAGTGCAGTCATGCGCGCTCTTTTACGAAAGGTTAACCACCTGCTAGCAAGCTGCTGTCTCCAGCCAAAAGAACCCTGCTGATTATTGATATGAATGTGGACTACTTCCCAAAACCACACAAACGAACATGTGACCAAATCTACCCTACGACTTAAAGTGTGAGAGCCTTTTTTAACTAACGGTAGTATCTTTAAAGACGTTTACTTTGTGTGTATTTTAATGATGACACTCTATAGTTCCCCTCATTTGTATTTGTTCCCACGTTACTGCTTTAAGCTAGTATAGCCGTTTTAGCTAGCTTGTTTCAGTCCAGGCAGCTAGCCTAGTAGCTATGCCATCAACCAATGACAGTCAAAGTTTGCAAAAAATTTACGTTTTTTTCCCGTTTTTTTTCTCCCAATTAAATATACAGTATTTATCACTTTTTTTGAGCCCATAAATACAATTTATTGTGGCATATGCAGAAGCTACTACTAGTATCTTTAGGAAAAGTTGGTTCTGATCAAATTAATGACCAATTTAAATTTATTACTTGCTCAATAAGGGTAGGGAAAAAGGGGGAGGGCGGGAGAGTCAATGTGCTATTAAAAAAAAAATTCTATTAAAATATGTTAGAAGATTTTTATTTGCTGATTTGCCCAAAAGCCAAATGGACATTTTTTTTTAGTCTTGTACTTGTCTCTTAATGATTATTTGTAAGGAACCTGAATCACTTCTATATAACACCAAATTATCTCATTTTTAGTCATTATGGTTTTACATGTAAAACTAAATTGAAATCGACAGCAACAAATATAAATTGAGCACTCAATGAAACCATACAGTTCATCCTCCAAGAAATGTTGTCACCATTGATATTAATGAGCGAAAAACTGCAACTTTGGTGTCACTTTTCTCTGCTGGTTTAAATGAACTGCAGTCCTGTAAGCTGCAAATTCATTCCTAACTGCCACAGGGCTCCCGATTAACTTTATTTATTTATTTACTTTACTTTACTAGGAGCACAGTGGCCCCTAACCTGACGTTTGTGGGGAATGAGTAGAAAATCTAGGGGCACTTTTGTGAAGTGAATATTCACATTTCCACTCATTTTTAGTATATTACTGATAAATTGTGTCGAGCAGAGGTTTAATACTATTTGTAGTAGCGGCGGAGGGTTTTAGGTGCAAGTTATTTTCTTCTTCCTGGGGGTGCGTAACAGAAAATAATCAAGAAGCAGTGCATTACACTGAATGTTTTTGTTGTAATTGATGGAAGCCGTGCGCTTGTTTCTCGTCTCATCACAGGGTCATCTTATTTTTCTTTCAAAAAACTCCAAAGGCTTGCTTTTCGTATTTTGGCTCCGTGTGCCAACTGCCGAAGCAGTTTGGATGCGTTTGGTGAGTCCACTCGCAGAAATGCTGATGTTGTCTTATGTTGCCAGATTATGTCTCAATATTTGGCACTTTGCTCACGTTTATTTATTTATTTTTTGCTAGCTTGTGAGTTTACTTTTTTCCTGTATAGTTTGACTGAGATGAGTTTTAACACCGGCAGATTTTCAAAACTTCTTTTAAACTCTGTCGATCAATAAAAATAATAATAATTCAGACTCTCTGTGTGGCTCCATACCAAATGGCTTGCGGCTGGCTACCCGGTTTGGTCTAACCACAACAGGAACCAAATTAGGAGCAGAATTAGAAGATGCTACCACTGTGTATCGGCTCAACAACAAGATTAGTGCAAATGTTTGCCGGTGGCTCTTTTACAGCCGCATCATGTAGCTGTAGCGACTTTGTAGCCACAATTCCCAATTGGAGGTCTTTCACATGAGAATGGAAAAGTGGGCTGCACACACACACACACACAGATAAACATACACATGCTCTCACTTATTAGAGTTAAAAGGAACCCCGACTGTAATGACATGTTTGCCCTATATTATTTATTTGGTTGTTACTAGCATAACAATGAGATATATTTTCATAAATCATTTCCAGTTTATTGAATTTTGTAGAAACTTAATTTGGACGTACGCCGCCATTGTTATTTACGTCGCAACACATTCAGTGCGTAGTGACATAGAATGGCGGCAAAGTGAAACGCCTATAAAGAAAGCAAGGAAAGCCTCCGTAGCGTTCCTAAAGGGACGATCAAAACTCTTGAATGCGTCTGGTGAATGACGAGGGCACGGCGTGGGGGAGGGTGACTCTCCCGATCGCATGTTGTTTCTTTAGGAACGCTACAAGGCTTTATAGGCGTTTCACATTGCTCGGCAGAGAGCCAGCCGCCATTCAAAACAACAATGGTGGCGTACGTCCAAATAATGTTTCTACAAAATGCATTAAACTGGAAATGATTTTTGAAAAATGAAGTTATGTTATGTTAGTAACAACCAAATAAATAATATAGAGCAAACTTGTCATGACAGTCGGGGTTCAGTTTAAAGCCTTCTATGTCATTTGTCCTCTAAACAAATGATTCTACTGTAAATAAAGTAACTATTAGTCATAACCAGAACAATTTGAGTGCCACATGTCACATTTAACATGCATGTCAAGACATTTTGTGCCCGTAGAAACCTTGCTGTGACTATAAGAACCGCCACTAAAAGTCCCATTATTGTCACTTTCTACAGGGTTAGTCACAATATGTCACATTGCTGCCATGTAACGTTTGAGTGCACGTATTTGTGTGTGTGTGTGTGCTGAGACGTTGCTAAAGCAATTTGGCACAATGGATACAATAACAGAATGCCATTTTACATAGTGGGCATATATGTAAGGTGCCAGAATGGTGTGCAGCGATTACAGCCAAGACCAAATGGCTTGAGGTAAATTCTCTTTGCTACAGATAGCACGTTATTAACCCTTCATGTGCCACCAGTGGATAATTGGCTGAAAAAGCCTTTGTGTGAGAGCGAGAGAGGAGAAAGTGGTGGTGGTGGTATAAGCATGTTTGCAGTGTGTGTGTGCGTGCGCGTGTGTGTGTGTGTCCTTAGGGGACTCTCTATCCATCTTTCTTGCTCTCACTCTCTGGTCCAGAGCTTGTTACTATGGCAACATAGAAGAAGAGGTAATGCCGGAGTCCCAAAAATTGTATTATCTTTTTCAGACATACTACATGCACGCAGACACACACACATATCAGCCTGCCAGTTTGTGTAAGCGCAAGATAGACAGAGAAGTGAGTGTGTGTGTCTGCGTGTTTATCCGGTTGTGCCCAGCACAGCTTGTTCATGCTGCCAGGCAGTAGCAATCAGAGAGAGAGAGAGAAAGAGGAGGAAGGGGGGCGGGGGGGACAGTTTGAAGGAAAAGCAGGACGAGTGGAATTTTGCAGCAGAGTAGACAAGGTCACGTTGGAACTGCTGGATAGGTTATTTTTGCCACTTTAGGAGGGCACTTACTGTATTTTTGGTTTGTTGTTGAGTGCAACAGGTAATTAAGGCACAGCAAGATGCCATAAAATGGCTATAAAGAATGGTTTATAAATATATTTGGTTGGTGCACTTCAGTCACACGGGTAGTACATTATATTGATGACAACTGCACAGTAAACAGATGCGTTTTATCATTATTATTATTTATTATTATTTTTGAAATATTAAACTTAATGACTGAACCACAATAATGTATTGGATTGCTTACCCTGATCAATCATGCGATCCCTTGTTGCTAGGCAGATTATGTGGGGCATTAGTCTTCAAAGCGTCGTTGAAATAAAATGCGCAAATGTCAGTTACACTCACTGTGCTGTTTCCTCTACTGCCTCACACAGCAGAGATGGGCAGGGAAAGCTGGCACAAAGACAGTTATTCATACACGTTCACCTCAAAATGTCCGTTTCGGGGCATTTAGCGTGTTTGTGAATTTGGTAGACACTCTATGTAGCTGGGCGATCTGTTCCGTTGGACCAAGCTGCTATGCCGACAAAAAAAAAGAGACAACATTTTAGACTCGGTGAAACCAGGTCTAACTTGTGGCACATGTCTAATGTGATTTTGGTAAATTTGATCGAGGCGCACAGAGGCAGATGTTATTTTTCTGTTTTGTTCAGGTTAGTCACTTATGACTATTGGACATCATGCAGATTGACATGCATGTGTGCATTGGGCATGCGTGTGCATGCTCATGTGTGTGCACTTATGAGAGAGGATCAGAGAGAGCGGTGTGATGTCTACTGATTGGAAGACAACAAGATAAAGTGTGAGGTTAGTTACTGCAGGGTAAACCGGTCGTTCTCGGGAGCTTGGCTGCTTGAAAAGTAGATCTTGGGTCAAAAATGGTTAGGCACCCGTGGACGACAGAAAATGTGTCGGCTGTGATTGATTGATTGACAACCTGCAGGGCGTACTGGACTCTCACAGAATTACAGACGGATGGCAGGATAATTAGTAGAGAATGAATGGCTGGATGAGGTTCTTCAATTATTTGATCTGGTTGTGATTTTGTGTGGGAGGTGGGGTACAACCTGAATCTGTCACCAGGAAGGTACAAATAGAGAAACATCCATTCACACTCAAGCATCAGTCTTAAACTTATCAAGAATACATGCGTTGGACTGTAGGAGAAAAGTCCCACACAAGCACATGGAGAACACGCAAACTCCACACTGGAAGGCCAGATTAGCAGACGTGCTAACCACTTTGCCATTTTGCCGCCACTGTTCATTATCAGACCGTCCGTTTTCGACACTGCTTATCCTCTCAAGGGTGGCAGAGAGCTGGGGCCTCTCTCAGTTGACTTTGGACCAGACGACACCATGCCTGGACTGATAACCAGTCAATCCCAGAAGATAGAGACGCAGACAACCATTAACTCACATTAACACCTTGACTAAGTGAGAATTTTGTACATGTTGCCTTCATGGACAGCGTCTACTGTAAATATTTCTCAAGTTAAAATCGATATAAACATAATATTTCAGTCTTGCAAGTCTAGCACAAAGCTCAGTCTTAACTGTGCACATTTCTTTATTTTTGGTATTTTTGTAGACAGGCACTGTTAGAAATGGGTATATGCGCCGTTGTGGGCGTGAACACAGTCGCCTTGCTTCCCAGCCAATGGCTGGGGCTCCTCTCATTCCCTTCAAAATCAGCCCACAAGAGGCCTACAGTTGACATTGCGGAAGCATAAATAGACTCGCTAGAAAATCCACCACCTGCACCACCACTTAGACCAGCTTTCAACTGGTCTAAAGTCTAGTCTACTTCCTGTCACTAAATTATCTGGTGTGAAAGAAAACGTCCTCGGTTCACCGGAAAACCCAGCATGACGCAGCGCGGCCTAGCAAATTCACAAACACAGCAAACTAGACTCGTCCCGGCCCGGAAATTAAGACATGGCAGTTTTTATGGCGAGTGCACGTGCATTATCTATGAAATTAGAGCCCTTTGTGTCAGATTGGACTGGAAGTGACAATTAAAACGCTTGTAGCAAGCACAGTTGGCCTCTTATTTGGACAAGTTAGAACAGGCCCTAAGAAATTATTCAAAAAGTGTTTTCATAAGTTTCAGCGTTTCCATCAGTTTAAAATAGTTTAAAGGGTCAAACTATGTAAAAAAAAAAAGAAAAAGAAAAAAAGCCCTCTCTGTATTGCGGATTTTCCACTTGGGGCTGGTCTGGAATGTGTCCGGCCCTACGGTAGTGTCATGCGAGTTCTTTGCTATGTACTGTAAACAACTGTAAACATTTTTACGATGTCCATCCAGTCATTTCAGAACAAAAAATCATCAAATCAATGTGGATGCAAGACGGAAATGATTGTGCCTATAATGTTAGTACCAAATACTGTAAATAGTTTCACTTCTGTAACTGCCCCATGTGATCAGCATCATATCATCAACATTCATTATTGCACAGTACGTGACCATGTACAGACATGTAAATGAGCAAGATTATAGCGTGAGGATTACGCGACTGTCATTTCAATTACATTTTCAGAATCTCGTAATTTCCATCGCTGTGGAAATCAGTGGAAGCACAAGAATTGCGCGCGCGACGGCATCCGAGGACGCCAGCGGCTCTGACAAGCATGTGACATCAAATGTCTGAGAACAAAAGATCAAAAGCGTGATAATGGCCGTGATTATCTTCGTGCAGCTGTTGCATACGAGATGACGCGTCTGATGAACACATTGACCATCTTGGAAACCATTCACAATTATTAAGGACAGTACGCGGAAAGTGTGATACAGATTGATATAACATAATTTGCTACGGAGAGTGTGAAATGTACCGCACGTGCTTTTCGTTTACACACGACATACAAAATGAGACGAAATTGGTCTCATCTTTAACTGACTTTCTCCTGGGAATAGTGCACACGCGCACACACGCACAGGGATGGCGTCTAATCTTTCTCTGTCTCATCCTGCCCTTATGATAAACTGCCTGTCTAACATTGTTTTTCTTATCAACTGTGTGTGTGTGCGTGTGTGTGCATTTTGGTATGTGTGTGTTTGTGTCAGCCAGACCACGACTTGCAAACATTAACATCCCCGCACGCCTTCTTCGTCTGACTTCCCCCTCCTCCTCCTCCTCCTCCTCCTCCTCTTCCTCCTTCTTCACTCTCTCCATCTTTTGTCCTTTTCTAACCTGTTATCTGATCACTTGGCTGTGTCCACAGCATACAGGATGTAGTTAAGTGTGTTCATTCATTACCTAATTAATCAATTTGCCATGCACTAATTCTTTCTCATCAGCTAATAGTTAGCATATTAAGTGTGGTGGTGGGAGTCTGCCTGGAAGAGGAGGGGGCTGTAGAGTTTCTTTTTGAGTGTGCGTTAAATTATTAACCCTCATTATTATCATGTGAAGGTCAGGAGATAAAGAAAGCCTCCACCACTGATCTGGCAAATCAGACTATAATCACTATTCTTTTCAGAAGGCAACGGTGAGCAATCAGTATTTTGTGCAGACCATCATTTAGAATTTGCCTTCGATTATTGTGCTGGCAACAGAAGAAAAGGCACGCAATCTTGCAGGATTAATATAGAATACTCATTCTTTCCCAATCAACCACATGATATTTTCCACATCTTTTTGCTGCAATTATGTTGTCACTGGGCTTGCAGACCTGGAAGTTTCATTAAAAGCAGAAATAAATCTTCCTATGGCGTTGTACTGCCAAATTATTGTACTGCAAAAATATGCCATTGACACTCACAGTCTTTGCTGATTACAAGTTGTATTTTCTCATGCGTGGAACATTTATTATTTTGGGGCAGCTGTGAACAAATGCAAGAATGCTGCCTGTGACCGTGGGGGCCCCAAGTTCGATTTCCCAGTGCTGATAGCTGCCCGTTGCTCCAGCGTGTCACTAATGGGATTTGCTTGCTGTGTTCACTACTGTGATGGCTTCAATGCTGAGGCGCAATCTTTGGCAATGCATGCAAAATGTGTTCATCTAAGATAAAAGTCTTAAAATTCTGCAAAGGCTTTGTGCAGGCATTTAAAAAAAATCAACAGTTTTAAAAATGTATCAATATTATTTAATATGATGTTATTTGCAGAACGTAAGGCACAAATCCTGAATATCATGTCGATGTTGTTAATTTAATTGTTAATTTATTTGATCTTATTTTACAATTGAAATGCAAAGCCCAAGCACAATCCATTGTATGGACAATCTACAGAAGCATGAAACTGCCAATGTGGAGTAAACGTTTTTTAATGGGAAAAAACTTCAAACATACTTGTAGGATAAATGCTAACAATGTATCATTTTTTTATTGACTTACTCAAAGCTTCTTCTTTTTTTTTTTCATTTGGCCTAAACATTATACCAAAATGTTTGAAAATTGAATAAGTAAAACATTTTTTATTTGTAGTTTTTATGTTGTGCAGTTATGTCTGCGGTATATGATTTCCGTTTTTTTCCCATAATGCCGAGGGGTAATGACTTGCACATGCACAGACCCCGCCTACAAGTACATTTGAACATACTTGTAAATACGTTCACAAATATTTGCCAGTCAAATTTGCTTTTTCCTCATCGTCAGCTCCACCCTTCCATAACAATCTCTGTTTTAATAGTCTTAAAAAAAAATTATCCCAAAGAAAAAAATGGAAATATAAATAGATCTGTTCCAGGGTCAAACTATTACAGACAAAAGCATACTTATTAAAGGTGCAGGCAAATTTTTGTTTCCTTAGAAATGTGAGCCCACTAGGCGAAGTGGTGGCAGTACAGTTTATTACAATTGTATTTTACAGACTTAAAGTAATAGAACATTTACAATACGTAATGTTTGTTGAGCCTGTCCCAGTATAAAAAGGTGATCATGGAGGACCGAGTCAGAGTTGGAGGGATGTCTCCCAGCTGAATCCTTGTCTCCATGCCTTTGACCCCAGCCGAGCCACTTAGACCGCCTCTCTGATGTACTTGTGTGTTGTTTATTCATGTTCACCTACCCTCAGTATGAACCCATCGCTGCTAGTAGAATCATTTTAACATAAAGTATTACACACATCTTAAGATAATGTTGATTCCATGATAATTGTTACCCTGAAACCTGGCTTGATGACTTTTAATGTGAGACGCTGGATGTTGTTCACTAAATGGAAATACACAGATTTGAATCATCAAATCTTCTTTGGGAGCATGGAGTTATGTTTTCATTATTTAATGTATTCATTTTGCATGATTAAATATTTAAATGGCACACTAATAATAATCACACACGATTACATTAGCTTACTCTGTCTGCTGCAGCTCTGCAGGCTCTGCTTTGTTGTACAGGAATCCACAGTCGACACTTTTCAACAGAGGTTTGTTTTCTTGCTGCCATGTCTACTTAAGGCGATCAACAAACGTATGCGAAATATGGCCTTCCGTGTGTTTTTTTTCATATTATGCTTTATGACACACAGTAATATTATATTAAAAAAAATGTATTTAAAAAATACTTTCAGAAATAATCGTGCTACAGCATGTGACACTATCAAATGTGATCACTGCCACTGTTTAAAATGAAAAAATGTAGACTAAATAATGTAGAAAAAAAAATGTTATTAAGGTTGTTATACATGATATACTCTTAATTTGAAAACCTGGCGTATGTCCAACGAAGGTAGTGTGGATGCCATGTTTTTCCCTCCAGAGCAGTAAGATGAGGTGCTGGTGGGCCAGCCACTTGTGTAGCCAAGTTGCCTGAGGTAAGCGGAGATTTTTTTTAAATATTATTTTTCATAGTGGTCTGTATGTCTCTTCATTTGTGCTTCAGCTCAGTGACACTTCGAGTAGACTGTACACCCTCCGACTGCAATGACATCCTGGCCCTGACCAGTGACCTTTTGGTGAGAGGCAGCCTTTAACGTTCTCTGACCAAACAAAAACTTGTTGGTGGCTTTTGACACACTGCTCCATCAACCCCAGGTTGCATTATCAAAAGCATGATTCAGTGACAGTGGACACTGTCTGGAAATACAAGAGTATAGAGTTTTCCTCAGACTTGTGACTGGTATTGAGATTGTGAAAAAGCTTCAGCAAAGCACACTTGTAATTTGAAAAGGCCTTAGACTTTTTATTGCATGTGAAGTAAATAAACAGTAATTTCTTCAGAATACTTTGCTTATATATGACTGAGTACATATTGTGCTAGATTGAAATCAATTAGCTTCAACTGTCACAAATGAATATGCCCACACACACATGAACTTGAATATAACTGATTCAGCAAAGGAATATGAAAGTAATGATGTCTTAAAAGGAATCCGACTTCGATAGAGAGGCGGCGGTGCTGTTGCAGTGTCTGAAAAGGCACCATGCAGTTTTGTTTGGCCAGGGAGCGCTGAAGCCTGAGTCTCGCCAAAAGGCCGCTGTCTGGTCAGAATTGCAAAAGGGTGTCACTGCTGTCAGGAGGTGTACACGTATCACCGCTGAGCTGAAGCATAACCGACTTGAGCATGAGACTTACAGACTACTGTGGAAAACACAATCTCCGCGTATCACAGGCCGGCTCAACTGATGGTGGCCTCCACTTCATTTAACTACACTGGAGCAAGACGTGTCATCCATCTCTTTATGCAGTGGACCTGCTTGAAGAGGAAGAAGTACATAAAGGTAAGTACCTATGGTGACTATTGGTTTTGAAATTAGCGTATAAAATAAATAACAACCTTCATATAACTTGAAATAATATTGTTTTGGGGAAATTTGTATTGTACAGTTTACATTTGAAACAATAGAAGAAAAAAATAATAATTCAATTGACACTTTTCGTGGAGGTTACATTTCAATATTTGATGAAATTGAATTGCAAGTTGTTGGACAACTAATTAGTATTATATTATATTATATTAACTCATTCACTGCCATTGACGGCTATAGACGTCAACATTTCATTTGAACAATTTCTATTAGTTTTGTTAACAAGAGTATGAAAACCTAGAATTTTTTATTGTATTGTGATTAATTACAATTAAAAATTGTAATCGTCTGATGCCCCTAATAAAAAAAAGAAGAAAATATTATTAAAAATTAGGGAGGTCAGACGATTACAATTTTTATTGTAATTAATTACATGACTTCACTAGTTAACTCACGATTAATCACAAATTTTATATCTGTTCTAAATGTACATGAAAAAATTCTAGGTTTTCATACTCTTGTTAACAAAAGTGGAAAAAAAAAGTGAAACTAATAAATAGCTAAAGTGAATTTTTGACGTAGCCAATGGCAGTGAATGAGTTAAGAGATAAAAATGTATGAATTCATTCATCCATTGAGCCAGCTTCTTCATTTGTTCTGGCCACTGCACATCTGCACCTTACCCACTCAATAATAGGACAGGCATTGTTAATAAAAACACCAAGAATGATCGCACCTTTGCTGTGAATTTTCACACATTCTTCACAATCCTATTTTTATATTTAGGAACAAGAGTAAAGTCATCCTCATTAGTGTGCTACTGGGGATTATTATTATTATTATTATTATTATTAATTAATTAATTATTTTTTTATTTTTTTATTTTAAGTGGAAAAATGGGAATCTTGATTATCATGATGTTGACACATTTTAAAATGATATTTCCTTATGATATTTTGCCTTTCTATAAAACATAGTGAGAGACCTTCCATGCATTTCCAACGAATTCAGGGACGTGGCGCGATGTCCTTTGGAGACACGGCAGTCCGTGTTTGCTCTGACAATGATTCTGCTCAAAAGTGTTTGCTCTCGGAAATGTGTCTGAGTGGCCTGTTTTCATTGTGTCACACACACTCGAGAATCTCGCCCTTCTGATCCCTCCTCCTTATCGCTTTTTCCATTCCTTTTATTCCAGTGGTCCCTAAAAGCCATTACTAGATGTCTGAGTACTGACAATGAAGCAGGCACACCATTAAATATGGACAGCACACTCATTTAACACGCACGCACAGATGCACTCACACATTTGCACATAGACACATTTACAGGGTTTACCAAGGGTTTTAGTGTTGGTTTGAAAAATATCCTTAAATGTATGAGTGATTTTATTTTATTCATTTTAACATCTTCACGTGCCTTGAGACATTCAGTTTGATTAAGATTAAAGAATATTCTATCTGTCCATTATTTCTTTCATTTGGTATTTTCCTAGACAAACGCAGGTAGAAGGAAGGGAACGCAGCTGACTTCTAGCCAATTGAAGCGGCTCCCCTCATTCCCTTTAAGTTCAACGCAGAAAGAGACATGGTCGACATGGCATGCGCACGCAAAGTACATTTAAAAGTAACTGTAAGAAGATTTCCACTTGCGGATGATATTTAGTGGGCCACTATGGATGGACACTTAGAGGCCGCCTTGCACCCCCGTTCATGCGTCCGTTTGCCCGTGTCTCAATGAAATTCACCAAAATCGCATTACACCACAACTTAGACCTTCTCTTAGCTAGACTAAAATCGAGTCTACTTTTAGTCACCAAATTGCCAGATGCGCCAGGGTCGTGCAATAAAATACGCCAGAATGTCCATCGAGGGATTGTGTGGACCGCCAAATTCCCAAACATGGTAAACTAAAAAACTTTTAATTTTTTTACTAAAAATGATGATGCACCAATTTTACGCCAGGCGCATGGGCACCTATCTACGAAAATGGGGTCCCTCAGAACCGTGAGGTGGATATGCTAACCACTTGGTCACCGCCCATTACAGTAGGCATATTTTTGCATACATTACAGGGAATCTGCAAGTGAGCCATCATTGCACTGAACACAGCAAGCGCACATAATTGTTGACACATGGGATTTGGCTGCATTGCTTGAGGAGCAGTTGCAGTGCCTTGCACAAGGGCACCTCAGCCATGTGTGCAGTGGCAGGGGGTATGGTGGTACAATTTCAGACCATCTGGGAGTACAATCTACCACCTGACTCATGAAGGCAACTCTACGCAAGCAGATGGGACAGTTGACTTCAATCCAAATTATTTCAGGGAGCCTCTCAGAGTTCATCATAATTGACCAGCTTTGTGTTAATTGCGTGCCAATGTGACAAAGCATTAGCCAAATATCTTAAATGGAGTCAGAGTCAATGTGAGACAATGGTTGACACTCGCTAGCATACAGCAACCCACTTGCAAATTGAGTCTAAATTCTTACTAACTTCTGCAGCATTTGATAATAAGGAGAGTCAATCAATCAATAATCAATGAAAGATTATTCACTTTGCTAAACTGCAAGTTTTTTTTTAAATAAATTGAGCTGGCTTGGGAAAAAGATGGAATGGCTTTGAAAAAAGATGGACTACCATTCTAATACAGGGATGGGCAGGGATATGGGATAGCATATATATATATATATATATATATATATATATATATATATATATATATATATATATATATATATATATATATATATATATATATATATATATATATATTAAGGGTGTCAAAATTATCGCGTTAATGCCTCGTTAAAGTTTAAAGGTTAACATTTCTTCCCACTTTTATGTTAACAAGAGTATGAAAAATTAGAAAAAAATATTGTACACTATAATATAAATTTAGATAAAAATTTAGCTATAAAATTTGCCATTAATTTGCGAATAATCGTGAGTTAATTATTGAAGTCTACGATTAAAAATTTTAATCGATTGACACCTCTAATATATATAATATTATATTATATATATATATATATATATATATATATATATATATATATATAAATATATATATATATATAATATTATGTATATATATATATAATTATATATATTATAATATAATATAATTTGTAATATAATATATAATTAATAAAAATATAAAATAATATGGAAATTCGCAGATGCCAAACTGATCATGAATCGACTGTACTTTACGCTGTAATATCACCATTCACCACTAGATTGCAGACATAGCTTAGTTGCACTTACACTGTTACACTGCTGCTTTCTACGACATGTTTTTTGGATTTGGATTTGGAAATTTGGGGAATAAGATTAAAAAGAACATTTTGTCAGATTTACACAATATCCATTAACCCATTTTCAAGTTATTGTTGCATAAGCTTTCTAACAACAAAGATACTGCATTCAATTATGAAATATTTGCTGAATAGTCTTCATTTTGATGCTGAATTTTGTCACATAAAGCAAATGAATTGGAAAAATATTTTGAAAATTGCCTAATAAGGTTGCACATTTCCGTCTCAAGGACTCATGGAATGTCTTGCAAATCAGCGTTTCTTTCAAGATCTGAAAGATTTGGGAAACACTGAGATTTTTCTTAGCACAGGACAATAGGGAATGAATAAACGCAAATGAAAAACTGTATGCAGATAAGAGAATAATACATTCCTAGATGATTCGAGTCATTGCTTCCTCCTCTAACATGTGAGGCAAAAGGTGAAAACCCACCAAGAAGTCGTGTCTCCCTATTCCTGGCCTCGCTCTTGGTCTACTTATCCATCCATCAGTGTTAAGCACGCGCATTTGTGTGATGGGCACGGAAACAAAGCCAGACGGTAAAAATGTTTTTGAAACCCGTGTCTCATTATAACGCCCGCTGTGACGTGTAACACGTACGTACGCGCACGGAGATTTTTGATATTGTTCATCTTTACAACAGAGAAAAAGAACAAGCTGTATATTTTCATGTTGATGGCATTGTGGCGCATCCTCCTCTTCTCTGTGGGTCCGGGAATGCCTGCTGATATTTCCTCTGATGTCTAATGCCTTCAGAATGAACACACAAACCAGAAAACACACACGCGCACCAACACACAGGGACAAAAATGTGTCGTTGAAGTGACACTTCAAACAAAGCTTTTGTCTGCTGCCTGACAGCTATTCCTCTTTCCTTCCCCCTCTCCTCCCCCCTCTCATTATCCCCCTCACTCCTCCCTGTCATTCCAAAGCACTCCTACAAGCTGCGCAGACACCCCCTTTCCCTCCACTACACGAACACACACAGCGAGCATATTCGAGGGTTTACACTTAATTGAGCCGCTCGGCTTAATGCAGGCTAAATAAAATGCGAAGACTGAAAGTATGAAGGGCTTTGCATAACACCACTTGAGATAAAGGTATAATAATCAGGTGCATTTCATCTGTGAGAAGCGCAGGCTGAATTAATAAAATGATTTATTCCAAAAGATGTTCAGAATCACTCATTAAAAGGCACACTGGAGGGGACACTTTTAAATAAAATAAAAAGAAAATCACTGTTTAATCACTTTTGATGCATGAACAAAAGATTCATTATGTTTACAGACAAGAGTTTTTAAAGAAATACAAGACTTGTGAAAAACTAACCAGCTATTCTGTGAAATGGTTAATTTCAACTCTTCCCTGAAAAAATTGTCAATTTATGTTGAGTGATTATGATTTTACAGCACTTTTTATGAATATTTTTTCATTGAGTACAGTATCGGCCATTTTGGACAGTCACATGATCAGCCTGTGTAAAACATGCATATATGACATGGCCGCTAATGACAACAAAGCCACTCACGAGGAATTATTGCGTCCCACGGCGGACATCAAAGGTGGAATTACGCTCTACAGCAAAGTAGCACTTCTTCAAAAGCAGCACAGCCACAGAGGACTCGCCAAAGATTTGTATCCAGCCGAAAGCCGTAAGAAAGTGGCCGACTTATAGCAGGTCGAAGTTGGAGGCTCAAATTACCAGTCAAGTCATTATTCACTCCGGAAATATAATTTGTGGATGGTCCCTGGTCCCTGGAATCTTGACCCTGATGCGTGGTGTTGAGATGTTTTTGTGCTTGTTGCTCTCCGAGTACTCCGACTTCCTCCCACATTCCAAAAACATGCATGTTAGGTTCACTGAGGACTAAATTGTCCATAGGTGTGAATGTGAGTGTGAAAGGTTGTCCCATAGTCAGCTGGGACAGGCTCCCGCTCACCCGTGACTCTAATGAGGACATCATATAATGAGCGGTGTCGAAAATGGATGGATGAATAAGTACAACACTTGTTCAGCATTTAATGCGTGAACAGCCAAGAGGGTTGCGCAATCCCACTGCCACTTCACATATGCTGTCACGACATAAGGGAGAAATTGACAAGAAACCAGACAGACTCATCAGTTCTTGACCTTGTACCATGTGACCCCAACCCCCCGTCCTGCTCAGCTGTGTTGTGTGTAAATCATAATGATTACCTGTTCAAGATGGCAAGTTGTGTCGTACCAACTCAATAGCAATTGGATGGCTTGTAAAATGGTGGACGTAGTGCGAATTAGACCAGTGGTCTCAATTGTTTGTGTCCTGAGTACCCCCGAATGCTTTTGTCACTCGTACATGTTGTTGATTCTTCAAAAGCAGAACGTAGCAACTGATTATATGAAAACCATTTTATTTTGTCTCCTTAGTTTAAAGAGGCATTGTGCCGTTTAAAAAGGTCATATTAAATTGAAAAATATGAAATAAAAATAAACAAACATGCCTTTGTTGTTCATCCATATTTACACATTTACCACAAAAAATTGGAGCCATTTAACAGGCATTTAAACTTTAATGATCAGGAACTAAATACTACAACAAGTAGCGCCCACATACCATTTTATTAACTGGCTTAAATAATGACTGAGAATATTCAATTCTCATCTTGTAAGTAAAATATTAAAAATGTGTATGTATCCCCTGCAATGTGCTCGCGGACTGCTTGGTGAACACTGAACTAGACCTGGGCCCACTTTAAGTCATAAAATGAAACTCCAGCAAGGGTGCAACGATGGAGAGGAAAGCCGCTGTGCACGTGTTGAAAACTTTGGTTTCAGTGGTTAGAAAATAGAGAATGTGAAAGGCGTTGATGAGGTCACGAGGTCATGATGTCACTGCATTCCCTCAAAGCGCTTACTAATGCAGCATGTGTGACATTTCTGACCACCAACTTTTGCAAGTTCCACTTAAAGTCAAAGGCAAAGCAAGTGTACTACAATTTTAACCAAGAAAGAAAAATCATAATTTTAATAATTGAGCATAATTTTAATAATTGAGCATAATTTACGGTATATTTAGATCACAGTGTTCTAGTAAGTTTGGTTCTTTGCAATTTTGTAAAGTGTCAAAAACAAAAGAAAACACTGACATTTGCATTTGCTAGTACCCCCCCCCCCCTTCCCCCCTCTCTCTTATCCTTAAACTGGGCTTACATTTGGGTTGAGAAATTGAGTTATGGGAGTTATGTTTTTCCGCTGGTCACAGCAAATGTCGCTGGAAACACACATGCACACAATTATAGCCCTTTGTTCCACCATTTCTATTTTCATTGCGACACACTTGCTTTTACAGACTTTAAAAGGACAAGAGTCTCTCATAAACGCCAACAATTTGGCCAGGAAATGACACCGTATACAATATGAGTTACTAGCTTCATTTGTTAAATTGAATGAAAAATGTATTTGGTTTGCCGTGTGTTGTTCTTGTCTTGCTGAACTACAATCTGGCTCTAATCCCGACGTGCACATGATGAGTAATCACAGCCAATCAGTGTTGGACGATTGCCAGTTAGAACGTCAATTTTGACTAAAAAGCCCAAAAAGTGACAATAACGACAGAAGGTGAGAGGAACCCCAATCATGGCATACATGCTGTCGCATGAGGCTCCTTTTACCAAAAAGTTACACTTAAAATGATTAAACAAATACATAAAAAACACAATATTGCAATGGAGAGAGACATTTCTGTTTCAATTAAATTGAATTAATTGTTTAGTGTTTACAGATAATGTTAGTGTTTCTCTGCTTAGTTTAATTAGTTGTCGCTACATGCTGTCCTGCTGCTATAATAACTACTGCCAAAGTCGTTATGTACTCGAGCTGAAACTGCGATGGCCACACAAAAGAAAACGCTGTGCTGATTAGTGGATCGCAGTCTGAAATGAATTGTGCTCTACGGTGCCACTCGATGGAAATGTGGATTTCAACCAGCAGTATTTGACAACAAAATCAGAATCCACATAAATCTCCTGAGGGAAATGTCTTTAAAAAATATATATATATATATTATTATGCAATTTGTGTTTCTTGAGGAATGTGTGTCTGTCGAAAGGCTGTATTCCGTCATGTTGCTGCAGGCTCTGTTGACTACCACAGCGTAGTGGGAAGCCTGAATGGAAAACAGCCGCCATTAATGGCTTCAGTAACACCTGTGCCTTTCCTACTGTGTCATATCATCCAATCTGCTCTGAAAAGAGCTCATCAGGACTGTGGGAAGCATTTAAACATAAAAGCCTCCATTTGCATGTTTTCTCATTTAAATGAGCAGAGCTGCTGCGTGCTGTCAGTGTTCACTGTTATGACTGTTTCGCTTCAAAGTGATCCAATAAATTGGCTCTTTTTTTTCCTAATTATAAAGTGTGTATTTACAAAACATAGTTTCAGATGTGAGATAAATGGTGATATATTCACTTGAGCCGAAACAAATGCCTTTCATCTCCAGAGGAACACTTTAATCCAGTAACTGTGCAAAATGTGTGCACAGGCTCATCGAGCTCAGATGGCAAAGAAAAAGAAAAAGAAAAAAACTTTGCTCCGAATGTCTGGATGGCTTTAAATTAGTTGAAGCATATTTCAAGTGGTTGCCTTGAACTGTTCTGACAGTTCTTCCCAGAAGACACAAATACTGCATGAGGGCTCAGTGGTGTGGACCCACACACTCTTGGTGACATGCGCAGAGAAGAACAGTACACACTGGGAGTATGTTCTGCACATTCCGTAGACCTGCTGCGTCATCTGTCTCTTGGAAGTCAAAAGTTTCAATGTTTGAACTGTCAAAGGTTTCACAAGCATTTAACTGAGACTTTCAAATTGTGTGTAAAGGCCTACTGTGTAGCACAAACAACAGGATGGGGCCAAATTCACGACAACAAAACTTTTCTAAAAGCTAGGGCTGGGTATCGGTTCTAACTTCCTCAATGATTCGATTTCGATTCACAAGAGTTCAGTTCGATTCAATTTCGATTTTTTTATGATTTCAATTCAATTAGATATTGATTAATAATTATGGAACATCAATTCTTCCTAAATATCAAGGGCATGATAAAAACTCCACAAACATTAAATTCCAAATCAAAATTTGAGGAGGAAGTAACTGGTTAAATGGTTTAGTTTATTAATGAAAGTAACACGCGTTATAATCACATAAGTATTACACAAACATTGGCATCAGCAAGGATGATGTGAAAATATTTTCATAATCCTAATTTTATAGTAAATGTAAATTAAAAAGATTCTGAATGATCTTAAAATACAATAAGTCAGGTCTTTCATAAATGTAAGAAAATTTAAAATCATGTCAAGAAAACAGTAAAATACCCCCACAAAAAACCTCAACCTTTAAAATTATATTTGCATATACATTTATGGGGAAAAGAGATATTGAAATAATGGATTCATGGTTTTATGAATCGATATCAGACTCAAAAAGGAAAAACAATTTGATATATATTATTGGATTTTTTTTAACCCAGCCCTACTAAAACATTTGTGTGTGTGTGTGTTTGAAATTAGAAATAAATAAATAAAAATGTTATATACCGATAAAGATATATATCCTGATATAATACTTTTCCTGAAAATTACATGAAATTCATTTATGGAGATGGACTGATGCAAAGTGGAAAAGTGTGCTGCGGTCTGATGAGTCCATATTTTTAATTGTTTTTGCAAATTATGAACTATTTGGATTGTTATCAGAGCATTGTTCATTAGCCGGCATCAATGATGGTATGAAGTTGAGTAACTCCTGGGACGTGTCCCTGCTTATTTTAGCAAAACAATGCTAAGTCACTTCCTGCACGTGGCTTTGACGCACAAGAGTTTGAGAACTAGACTGGCCTGCCAGCAGTCCAGACCTGTCTCCCCTTGAAAAACTGTGGTGCATTATCAAGCACAAAATACGACAACAAAGACTGTTAAGCAGAAGTAATGTTGTTGTAAAATTGCCACTGACCAAGTTTTTTCGGAATGTGTTGCTGGCATCAAATAATAAAAACAAAAACAAAAAAAAACATGTTTATCAGTTTGAACATGAAACATTTTGTCTTTGTAGTGTTTTCAATTGAATATAGGTTGAAAAAGAGTTGCAAATCATTGTATCCTGTTTTTATTTATGTTACTCAACATCCTAACTTCACTGAAATTGGAATTTTTAAGAGTGCAATCTGACTCGATTGCCGTACCTTATACAAGTCCAATATTGTTGGTTGAAACACCTGAAAATGTGCAAGAGAAGGCAATAAGGCTGTGTGAGCGCATATGTGTGTTCGTGCATGCATACATGAGTGTGTGTGTGTTTGAATGAAAAGAAAAGAGTGTGTGCCAATAGTTATCAGGGGAGACCAGCACAGCTCTGTTGAGATTAAATTCCCAGAGCTTACTCTGGCTATCAGCATTACTTCAGGACACACACACACACATGCACACGCAAAATAAACAGAAAGCTGCCACCGTTTCATTCATAAAAAAATCGGCACAAACAATGTGCTGCCTGCTCCTTCATTTGTATACTAAAGAATGATATAATTCAGATCAATGGAGTTTTTTTAAACTAGAATGTCAAGAGCATCTTTGTTCTTAACTATTGACACACATTCTTTTCAACACCCCAGCTTTTTATGAATGTTGACTATAACACAATTCCAGATGATATGAGAGAGAGAGAGAGAGAGAGAGAGAGAGAGAGAGAGAGAGAGAGAGAGAGAGAGAAAAAAAAGTTATTTTAGTCACTTGCCATTTTATTGTATGTAGCAGGTGGACACATGAAAAAGAAAATTATTTGTATCACAAAGCATCGAATGTGTGGTTAGACCAAAACCAGCAAAGGGTAAAAAAAAGCCAATCGAAATATACTTGTTAAATTGCAATGTCAGCATTACTAAATAATAGTATTAAGAAAATAAGAAATGTAAATATAAAAATATATAGTTTGGCTGTAAAACATATTTAGAGTTAATTACACTTCTGTCTATTATTAGGCATTTTAAGAAACCGTAAATACAATTGTTTTAATATCTTTTGAAAATTACAGTACCTTTAGATTAGGTTGTTTGTGTGTGTGTCTGTTTTTATGTGTTCACCAATATAATAAAAAAACAAAAAAAAAAGATTTTCTTGAAGCCTGTAGTTTCTTGTAATCTTGTAATCTTCACAAAAATCTACAACATTCCAAATAGATTTACATAAAGCTTCAAACAAATATAAGGAATGTCTTTACTTTGTTATAGTTTTTGGAATGAGGGGCACTAGTTTCCTGTTTTCCGAGTTTTACATTGAAGTTGATGCTGTAACTATAGTAATGCTACCAAAGCCAATAAGCTAGAATAAATAACACATGGTCATTAAAGTCCTGATTGTGAGATAACTTGTGATGGAAAGTGCTGCACTTTCAAGGCAAATGACCTCGTGTGCCCTGAAATTGTGTCAAGTGGAGACAGACAGCGATCTGAAACGTGTGTGTGTGTGTTAGTGATGGGGAAAAAATAAGCAATAAGCATCAGTGCGCCGTTATAATTGTCTGAGATGCAATATCATGTCAGAGACATAATTTGAGAATAGCGGCGCTCCGAATGACAACACAAGTGTTGAAATTGATTTTCCTCTTTATTGTAATTCATATGAAAGACTTTCAGCTCTTATTACTTGGAAACACACCGATAATTTGTGTCCGATAATTTCAGTCATGATTGCCTCATTCTCTGTTGAAGTCATCTCACTGCTGTCATCAGCTAAAGGCCCGTGTGGGTCGACATTTTGGTTTGATCAAGAAAGAACAACATTTGGCAAGACTTGTGCAAGTTTGATATAAAATACACCAATAGCATAACCAAACCATATTTCCGTATCAATGCAAGAGTAAGGGTGGGCGATTACTGATACCAGACATCGTATCGGGCCGATACCCAGTTGTATTTTAAGGCAGTGGTACTCACAAAGGCAGCAAATACCATTTTACAATCAGGAAGTAGAAATTCAAAGTTAGAAGAATGAAAAATTGACATTCATTTCATGCAATTTTAGGGAAAATTATTTTTGTTTTGGGAAATTCTATGCATCAAAAGTAATAGTGGTAACAGCATCAGTGACTACTCAATAGGGGTGAACTTTTTCACTTCTGATATTATACCGATATTCCAGCCTAGCATAATGTTCCGATACCGATATCGATCCGATATGATAGCAATCATACATGCTTTAAAAAAAAATGGTACTATAAAATGTTAGAAGAGACTTGATAAAGTTGATTGAGAAAAATATGATCCATTTATTGCAAAAATTTGGGTTACATAAATTCAACCTCATACAAAATACATGAAAAGAGCCTAGGAAATAAAAATAATAAAGTCAATTAAAAACAAACTACGCTCTTGCTGGATCCGGATGCTGCTGGATAGAAGATCAGGAACGGAGTCTGGAATGGACTGCTTGTCTATGAGTGCTAATATCAGAGATTATGGATGTTAACCAAATATAATCCGATAATGTTTTTTGGGCTGATATCAGACCGATATTCGATATCAGTACTAGTATCGATCAAGGGGAAAAAATGGCATTGAACCTCCCTATGTGAGAGTCCAAACAGCTCACAGTCATCAAAATGAATTGCCAATTTTTCTATTTACACTGTTTTTCTTTTCCCCGTATATGTGTTAATATTCCTGGGAAGCATTTCCAGTATCGGCGTATGTGCATATGCTTGTTTTGTTCATACTATGCCAAATGATATTGCATCTTAATTGTCGTGAATCTTTTCTCACTGGTAGTGTGTCAATATCTCATCTTCTTAATGATGGTGATATACATATCCCTTGTGTGTGCATGCTGCTTGCTCTGTATATTTAGTGTCATGTGACTTACCGAGCTGTCACTTATCTCTGTGTACAGACAGATGATGAACCCTCTCTCTCACGCACACTGACTTGTCAATCATTTTCCTGGAATTCCCATTGCTCTCTTACTTTTTACTCATGCCTTCATCTCATCCTACTTTCCTGTCCTCGTCCCTCTACTCAGTCTTTCATCATTCTCTTATTTTTTTTTCCTTTTTAAGAAGCAGTTGCCCTGTAAGTGTTCCCCCCCCCCCCCCCTACCATGGAGGGCCTCTATGACAACCCCCCCATCCTTCCCCTTCTCGTTGCCTCTCTCCATTATTCCTACCTCCCACTCGCATTTTACTGGGAGATTAAATGTCGAAGGAGAGGAAAAGAAAACGTCTCTTTTAATTGTGTTGATGGCTAATTAGGCACTCTGTCTCCTCTCCGTGCAGCGCGTTGGGTAAAACAGATGCCCTTTCCTGGGTCAACAGGCCACAGACGTGCATGTAGCGTGCGCTTATTCACACACTTTCAAGCTCTAAGAGCCGCTTGTAGATTTCTCGGTGGACCTCTGGACTGCAGCCGATTGAAAAGGTTTGGGTTAGCAGAGTGAAACGTAGGCTTTGCTTAGAAATACACGGTGATATGTGGGAAACAATCAACACCAAGACGACTCTCCACAGATCGCTTGTTTCAATTAATGCTCCCGGCTGTTTTACACAGGAAATGATGATGAGTCATATACCCAGCAGCACTCATGGGTGAGGTATAAGCCAATAACGAGTACTTCTGTAGAACAAACTGATTAAAAGCTGACTTTATTCAGATTTGATCAATGACTCCATGACGGGACATGAAGGGAATGTGTCATGGCTCTAGGTATTTTTATGATGTCATATGCAGAATTAGACATGCAACTACTACACAGCCCACTAAAGTTCAAAATGAATGAATGAAAGCGGCCATCTGATTCCGTACGGTACTAAGGAAAAAAAAGAGTTGCTATGGAATCTATCATTCTTAATATTATTACAGAAAGACTGATTACACATTTTTTTGTGTGTTATATCTGTTGCTTATTTGAATATCTGCTTCTTTGGATCAAAAACACTTCTGATAAATAGTCTCAAATGCACAGTTGTGCATCTGCGTGGCATTTTCAACGCTCGGAACTGACGAGAATTGAAAGAGACACTTGTGTGTATGCTGCAAGAGCTGGAGGAGAGCAAAAAAGAGAAGAGCACGGCTACTCTGAGGAGCAGCGGTTCAGATTATATTTAGCAAACAAAGTTGACGCTTGTGTGAAAATCTAGTTTGAGGCACAAACGTCAGCAGAGGAGAGTGAGATTGTAATGAGTAGTGCTGCAAGAATATCTACTCAAATGGCCAACATGCAGTGACAGAAATATTTTAAGCAAAAATCTGTGTTAACATTTTGGTGCTAAATATTTCAGAGTTGATTTAAACGCCCAAAGTGTATTTTAACACTGTCTGACTTAGATAGAGGTCAGCGTTGGAGTTATTTGAGTTGATTTATTTAGTGTTAAAGCAACTCTGCAGAGTGTTAATCAAAGTAAGCCCCACCCACTTGATTAGAACTGCTCTGCCGCAAAGACTTCCGGGAGCGCTAAGTGTTACGGTTAAAGCAACACTTTCAGTTTACGTTGATTATGGCGACGCCATATGGACACAAGCGATAATGTTATCCCCGAAGGAAGACCACGTTTCCCGTGAGGACAAGCACATTGTGTCGTTTTTGAGCTCACGCCAGCGAGCGTTGACATTCAGATTGACTTTTGTCTTTGTAACGAATGGGTAAAGTTGGAAGTGACATATGGCATAAAGCAGTCAGCACATTTGTAGTTTTTTCGTGTGGCAGTGTTCCTACCATCCTCTTCAAAGTTGTTTAGTGCCAGTGAAAATGATACAATGAGCAATCATGTTGTGGAAAATAATATTCTATTGTACACTTCCCGTATAAATAAACTGTAATTAAGTAGACTGGCATAAATGACATTATTCAAAACCTAAGCGGGACTGAAACATAATAATCTATGCAACAGTTCATTACTTGTGAGTGCATCTTGCAATCAACTTCCAACAACACTATTTACTACACCTCACTTTGTGGAAATGAAGTGTATCAAGTTATCTCTATATGTTGTCTATCTGTCTTTGGAGGTCAGAAATGGGTGGTTGGAGGATTGTGGATTTGCTATCATTCTTTTATTTGCCAATGTTGGTGCTCGATATTGTCCACATTTCAGACATAAAGAGACAGTCGTTTCTGCTCGTGGATTGTTCTCAGTGGGCCACACTAACGAGTTTTCTTCCTGGTTTCCTTTTAGCCATTTGGAGTCCGAGCGCAGCGTCCTGAAAAGGAGAGAATGGGAGAGGAGGACCCAGGAGGTGCAACAGGATGACGATTTGTTCTCCACTGGATTCAACCTGTTTGGGGAACCTTACAAAGTAAGTAAGAGTAACAGATTGGACTCGTCACACGGTTTTGAATTACAGTCACATACTGAATTTATGTTTGTCAGGGAAAAAAAAACATTAAAAAAAACTTTGCCACCAATTTTTAAGCTAGGAGGTTTTGTGTTTTGGCCATTTGAGCTCACTGCAAACATTTGCAATTTGATAAAACCATAACCAAGGACAACAACAACAACAATTTGATTCGTTTTCAGATGTAGTGTTAATTTGCATTCTTACATAGGTTTGTAAATATAACAAAAATATCAGTTTGGGATTTTGGAAAGATTGAGAACCAAAGAACTGCTGTTTTCATTGCATCTATTCTTCTGAAACGAGATTCTTGCCTTTATTATTATTATGAGATTATTTAATCTCGGGAGATGTACTTTCTCAAAAGTTTTGATGGAAAAATATCTTACTAAAAACAACAAATGGTAAATTTGGACAAAAAGTCGAGGAAGTGAAGATACATAAAGTATTTTACATGGCATGGACTGCTGCATTCTGGACACTATATGGTCTCTGGCTGCCGCTTCGGAGACAGTTTTATACCAGCTTTTAAAGTTTGATTGATTTTTAGACAAGGACAATTGGACATGCTTGACATCAGCTTTTCATTTAGCTGAATGGGATGATTTTACAAGATCTTAACTAGTGAGGATGGGCCGCTTTAAAATGCTGCTTTGTGATTCAGCGTCGTGATTCAAAGCAATCAGCAAACCACTGATTAACCTTGATATTCAATACATTTTAGTACACCAGGCTGAATTTATATGATTATTTGTGCTAAGATAAAGGCAGTAATGGCCTTGAAGTAGATCATTATAGGCTAATATTTTCATTATGTCTTCCCCCTGTGGCCAAGCATTGTACCCTCCAGCATACGTTTCTCAGCAAGCGCCTCTGAGACACTCGGAACGTGTTGAGTCATGCGTCCAAGTCCACGGCCCCCCACTGCCCCCCGTGTATAAGATGGATTCAAAAGATTTAACTCTCATTCTCTGCGGCTAAGCACTTCACTTGCTTTTGCCGCCAAGTGTGTCGACCTTGGGACAGGCTGGCTTTGAATCTTGACAAGAGTGTGAGTGCCACTGTCAGAACACATAAGAAACAGAGCGGGTTCTGTACTGTTAGAAATCGTTGGGGGTTCATTTTTGAGGCTGCCACGTGAGGGGTTACACTGATAATGAATGCCTCCAGGCTTCCATTAATTGTTTTCAAGTGGTTATTAGTGCTAAACTCAGGTCAGGATATGAGTGTATGTGTTCAAGCGAATGATAGTGGGACACCATCCCATCACTCCTGATAAAAAGGTTAAGTGAGTGAACAATGATAAGAAAGCGAGGAAAAAAGATCACCCCTTCTAACCTGTCAGGTTTGAGTAATTCATTAATTTAGTCTAGCATGTTAAAACGAGATGAATATGGCTTCAGGTGATCATACTATTGTATACTGCAACACAGTGGACCTCGTTCTAGGTGTTAGTTGTAGTCCAAAGAAAAAAGTTCAGGGTAAACTGGTGTCTTAAAAGCACATGGTATGATTTTTCAAAGGAAAAATATTTTTTTGAATACAACAAATCCGATTTTTGTGAGTTTGTGACCCTATGTAGTAAAAATGTAAATTCCAAGTATTTGAGACTAAATAATATCTTACACATTACGATGTTCTAGACCTCAATGTTATTGGACTAGACCTCCAAGAATATGGATTGAATATCCCTATTCTCCACCAAGTCAGAATTTTGTATTTATTAAAAATAAATTAATAATAATAATAATAATAATAATAATAATAATAATAATAATACAGAATCCATGAAAACCTCATTATTAGGGATGTTCGATTCCGATACCAACTTTTGAGTAGTCACTGATACAGACACCAATGCTACTTTTGACACATAACATTTCCCTGGAATAATAATATCAGATCATTTTACAAAAAGCCCAATATGTCCCCCAAAATGTTTTTCCTTAAAATTGCATGAAATTAATGGCAATTTTCTATTCTTCTCACTTCCAATTTGTAGTTCCTGATCGTAAAACAGCCATAAAGAGGGTGTGAGTACCGATACCTCATTATACTTTATTTCTCCTAAAAAATTGGTGGCAAGTAGCAAATTCTGCTAATCAAATGCATTTCTGGTCGTCAATAGCTCTTGAAAGTAAACATTTAAGTGGTAAGTGGTCTGCTAGGCTTAAGAATGAAGATTTGTATTCAATTTTATTTTTTAACAACATGCCAAAGAGTCAAGACATTCGAAGCGGTCTTAAAGATGCATTTTAAGGTGCGAGAAGGGTTAAGAATCCTCCTCTAAACTGAAACTAATGTTTTATATGATGACAGCAAAAAAATCACTTCCTTGGAAGGTTTTCCACAAGAAAGCCCTTTCTTGATGATGAAATGAAATGAAAATGGCAACATTGCAACATCAGTAGGTTTACAAAGTTGAATCTATCTGATAAAAAAAATGACTACAGTATGTTAGATATTATTCCTGCTATTATGTTAAATACTGACATCAGATTATTTGCATTTAAAAAATCCTTACTAGTAAAATGGGACTGAAAAATGTCAACATCAAACTAAAATGGACTGAAATGAGTTTTTCCAAGTGTGGGACAGTGAGCTTCCCTTGAGAGAACATAAACCAATTTGTCTTTGATGCACAATTGGACTAATGCACTGTTAGTAACACCTCTCAGTATGATAGAGTGCAGCTGTACGTCACTGCTTCAGACATTTGTGAATTCAAACACTTACTTTGTCTCATACGGTTTGAATCAAACCTGAGCTCTTGGTGCAACTCTTGTAACCGAGTGCTGTGATCATTCAGGAGAAAATGTGATTCATGGGGCATTTAGTCCGCCCTGAGGCCAAAAAGCTGACTTGACCATCCGCAGGGGTTTATGTTTATTTGCTTCATATTCCATACCGTACATGCCCTTGCTATATAGCTCTTACTGCTGTGACTCATGACAAATGGCTCTGGCATACTTTGCTACTTGGCTCTGCTGATTTATTTGTCCCGCTAAAGATTTCAGTTTTTTACTGAAGGTGTTGCTTTACAGATACATACAATCATTGGGCCTCCTCAATCTCACAGCCCACTCTCGCTCAGTGCATGGGGAACCTTCAAAGATTTATATCTCTTCGTTATCACAAGGGATTTATAGAAAACTTTCTTCTCAATCGTTTTTTCATTTTTTCTTCCATCACTCTGCCTTCGTATCAGTCGGGTGTCTGTCACTGTCTGACTTTCTCATTTACTTTTTCTCTGTCAGCTATTAGCTAATTCCCTCGCTAATCCTGTTAAAGAGTGATATGTTGTTGGCGTTTATTTTTGGGTGAGCTAGTCACTCACTCACACGCACGCACGCAAGCACACGTACACACAAATGCAGGTATTCATCCCTGTCTCTGTTTTCCATTTTGCCTCTTTGTGAATGTGTTTTCTCATCCTCTTCAGCCACCAGATTTTTATTCATGAGCTGGCGGTGGAGAAGAAACAAGCTACAGTAATTTATTCACAGCTAACTTTAGCTTACAATGGTTTGTATAGTGTGTATTAAAACAAAGGATTTGAAAATATCATAAATTATATTTTATGGATCTACTGCATTGTTTCAGTGTAAAATGAAGCACACAAAGAAATACAGAAGAAGATGTAGTTGGGGGCTGCTATTAGAGAATTTCTCATAGAGTTACAATAAAATTTTGGAGGCACGCCCCACCATCGTAAATGGTATCAATCTTTTGGGATGCAAACGGTCATCGTTAAGATGCTTGGCAGAGAGGTCTTTGTTTGTCAATAAGTCTTTAGCTGGAAACACCCTCATTAATATTCTTAGAAACGTACTTTGCTTGTTGATGTCCTGCATTGACTCCAGCAAGTCCGTTTATGCTTCCGGACTAGACTATGCACATTTCCTGCACTGAATTCAAAGGGAATGAGAGGAACCGCCTCCATTGGCCGGGAAGCAAGTTGGCTGTGTTCACTCCCACAACGGCACAAAGACACTTTTCTAACTGCATGAGTCTGCAAAAATACTTGTGCTAAACTTATGCTGGGCAAGGAAAAAGGGCCTTCCCTTATGTGTCAATTTGAAAAATAATAACTCTTTTGCAAATGAAATTACATTTGTACCATTAATCAGAAGACGTATATACTGTACATAGATGAGAATTCCTGTATGAGCTGTAAAGTATTTTTGCTGCCAATTTATTAGGCTCATTTGCTTATTGATTTATTTCAAACTCAGCCATTTACTTCTTATTTGCTCCATACATCACTTTAACTGACATGGGGTGAGCAGGGCTGAATTTTAAAGAGTTGGACAGAATTGGCTATTTGGATGTCTGACCTCTCTGTGTCTTTTATTGGACGATGAACTGACGTAAGTGAACTAATCCAGGAAATAAATCACAACCTAACTGGTGTGTAGTTAACCAGTGATTTGGTGAGCCATGACTTTTAGCACAACTAAAACCATCCATGACAATGAAAGGGTAACAGTAACAGTTGTAATTATCATCCAATGATTACATTGTATTCAGTTAAAGCAAATCAATGGTGGGGATAATCTTCAAGCCTGCAAGCTTTGTGAGAACTCCCTGCTTAGCAATAAGATCTCTCCCTGGATCATTGCCTGTTATTACTCTATTTGATTGTTGACAAAAACAAAACCGACAAACACACACACAAAAACACGATTTGAGTGAATTATTTAAGAAGGTATATGACAAACTGTATTGTTCAATTTGTTGAGCAAATTAAAACGAGTGACACCAATACAGAGCATTGTCTTGTGTTGAACAACTTTCCTGTTTTATTTACTTATTTGGTTTATTTATTAGTTGTCTGCCATTTGTCCACGTGTTCATTAAACGAATAACTGTGCCATTTGATGTATCCACTTTTGGCTGATGATTAATATTTGCAACACGTGGTTGAAAAGACACATGAGGGGATTAGGGAACAACGCCTGCTCTTTATGTCTTTGCCTTTCGAAAAGGATCTCGGGCTGAAACGGCGGATGATGAAATGGTGGGGTTTCATCATTAAAGAACCTGTCAAAGACTCTTAACTATTCCGGAGAACATCTCAGCATGAGCACATAACAGCTGAAGGGGCTTTTGGATCATAAATCAGTAGAAGGCAGACTGTCCTCCTCGCGATGATTGCTTGAGAACCTGAGGTCAGGCTAATAATGATTCCTGCTCCATTAGTTTTACTGCTCCAGCTTGGACTGGACCCTCTTAAGGATGGCATGTGTTTAATTAATCATCGTGTCCGGGTGCCTGGTCAGTGGTCAACCAATTCATCTCTTCCTGTTCCTCTCTGAATGAGTAAAGAGGCCTTTTCATCAAGTGCGTAGAAATCAAAGAGAAAGATGGAAACTTAATGAATACTCCCGTCTGTCACTACTCTTCCTTACTGTCTCTTCTGCCTTTCTTTCAGACTAATAAAGGTGATGCTTTGGCAAGTCGGGTCCAGAACACGCTCGGCTCCTATGAAGAAATGAAAGACCTGCTAACCAGCCATTCAAACCAGAGCCACTTAGTGGGAATCCCCAAAGGCAGCAGCGCCAACAACAACAACACCCCCGTGCAAACACCAACCACTTCAGCGAGTGAGAGAGCCACAATGGAGCCCCAGCTTTTCAATGAGACCCTGAATGGAGGCACAGGAGCCGAGGGGGGAGGAGCGGAGGGAGGTGGGGAGAAAAGGATTGCAAGTGCGTCCTTGGCATCGTCAAATTCAATGCAGCCTCCTGCATCAACAACAACAGCGTCATCAAGTGTGCAGTCGTTGCCACATCAGAATTCCAAAAAGTCCAGGAGCTCCACTGAGTGGGCGAAGGGAGGCCATGCGCAGAGCGCCCCGGAAACGGGCCTCCATCTGGGGTTGGGGCAAGGCCAAGGTCAGGCTCCAGGAGCTGCAAATGGAAGGGGGAAAGTCTCCATGTTTGAAGAACAGCAACTCCAAAGGCACGAGGAGCTTTTCAGCTCACTGAAAGATGAATTAGGTCTAAAAAGAGATTTGAGCCCTTCTTCGTCGTCTTCATCCTCTTCCTCCACCTCCTCTGGGAGACGGCATTCTTCACACCCCAGTAAAACTCTTCCTCTCCCAGGTAAGTCTGACAGTAGGTCACCCAAAAAGAAACTGTTTGCTCGCTTACATGTCCAGACGGTGATTGTTTAGCAGAAGTGCTGAACAAAAAAAAAGTTGAGTTGATGGTACAGATTATATTTGGTCTGCTAATAATGTTTGGAATAGTTTGAGACTTTTTGGAAATCTTACTCAATACATTTTCCATTCCTTCTTTGAAGTTCAAAAAGGAGATTGGCACAACCCTGTATTAAGTTTCAACACCAGTTTGATTGGCACATCTTAGCCTCAAGACTGAAACATGGGGTAAGCCGCAAGCGCAGCAGTGAAAACTTCACAAAAAGTTTGTGCCACTGAACATTTGTCTTGAATTTTTCATTTTTTATACGCTTGGGAGAACACTTTGTCTCCTTTCAGTTTGCCTGCTAAGCTACTGAAAGTTGTAGGTAAAATAAGTGAACAAAGATGTGTTTAATGTGAAAGTCAACCGACCCACCCAAAAAAATATTGACAATAATATGTTCTATGCAGCCGCACTAGTCTAAATACAGTATTCTGGTTAATATTGTGTTAACGAAATATGATTTAAGCAGCAAAAGCCAGCAGTTTTTATTAGTACCAGAAGGCGGCCATTTTGCCACTTGTTGAGCTGTTGAGTGAAAATGACATCACAGTTGCTCAGGTCACAACCAATCATTGCGCAGCTTCAGAAAACAGGTGAACTGTGATTGCTCCTTGCCTGAGCCCTGAGCAACTGTGATGTCATCTTCAGTCGACAGCAAGTGGCAAAATGGCCGCTCCTGAGATGGACAAAACGGCTTGATTTTGCTTCATAACTCATATTCCACAAATGTAATATTAAACAGAATGTCATGTTTAGACTAGTGAGGTCACATATAACATATTATTGTCAAGAAATGTTTATGGTTGACCTCCCGTTTAATTACTAGCTATTAAAAATGGTTCTTAATCTGGGTTTGATCGAACCCTAGGGGTTTGGTGGGTCAGTCTCAGGGGTTTGGCAGAGGTCAGACACACACCCGACTCAAATGATTCGTGATGATAAGCTCCACCTGGCCATCATTGGCTGAAGTAATCATGCTATATTGCTTGGCCTGCCCTGCTGGCAATTGCGCTCAGTAGTCAACTTGTGGCTGTTATGATGGTATGTCGTGTGATTTCTTCATTATTGCAATCCCTTCACACTAACTATGTTGAGCAATAAAAGAAAACGGTCAGACGACTATGGTCAAAATGAATTCACATGTATAACAGAACCTATGGTGTTCCACAGGGTTCAATTCTGGGGCCTTTGCTGTTTTCATTGTATCAGATGCCCTTGCAGGATTCTTAAGAAAACAGAGGTGGTTGTTTTAAAGTGCTCTAAATATAGTTGTGTCCCAACGGCAAGATTTGGTAGGGCTCATTACATCCAACAAGGTTAAGAACCACTGGATTAGATTTAAAGAGTACATGACAGCTCAATGTTCTCCACTAACCGTGGTCACTTTTTTCTTACACACTCACAGATGGTGGAAATTTTCGATCTTCGACCATGGATGTTGGTCATTGCAAATCATCCGGCTCCCCATTAGAAACTGAACCAAGCTCTCACCTGTCCACGTCCTCCTCCCCGCTGGCTTCCACATCACTTTTGTCAGCACCTGTACCTGGTTTAACCACTCCCACGTCCACATTCCCACTTGGTGGCCTATCAGGGAAGCCGATTGCAGTGCAACAGAAGCCAACAGCCTACGTTCGCCCAATGGATGGCCAGGACCAGGCACCTGTTGACTCTCCTCAATTAAAACCACTTCTCGCGGCGCCAGAGGGGTTCAACTGTGGTCAATCGTACGGTGGAAACTCTGGGAACATGAAGAATAAACTGCCAAAACTGAGTCTAAGCCACACTGCGGAGGTAAGGAAACAACCATCCCATTTCATTAATCGATGTAGATTCTTGCCCGTAGTGGGCGATGACATTGATATTGAATTGAACTGTGCATCATCAGCTCAGGACTTCAACAAGAATATGGAGGAATGGCTGAAGGTGTTTATTTGTCCATCCATTTTCTATGCTGTTTATGCCATTCAGAATGTTTTTTAGTGCGGTAAAGACAGGGCAAATTCTCAGTTAATTACAGAATGGATATACTATACCGCATTTTGTGGCATTGACTGGGAAAGGAGCCCATACATGTAAGTCACCAGTGGTCTCTGTTTTGTTATCAGATCACTGACAGTGTGGTGGATACTAATGAATGGTCAAGGTATTAAGTGGGACAGATTATTGATTTGTATTCATTTCTGCTGATATACATCAATGATTAAATATCAGTATTGCTGATGTCTAATAAAAGAAGAAAGAACTACCTATTCTCTAAACAGCGTCTATCTTCACAATACTAGTATTTTATTAGCCCTTTCTTTAGTAATTGGACATGTCCTTGGAAAGTGTTTGAGATGGAAAATGGTTCCTTCTTCTTCTTCCTCTCCAATATTCTGATTGTTGCTTGATTTTTATTGATATTATATCATTATTGTTGTCACAATATTCTGGTCATATCAAACTTTGGCTTGCTCTGTGGTTCTCACCCCTGTAGAATGGGTGTTTTGTCTACCACAAGGTAGGAAACGGTGCAATTATCTCAATATAATCACAAACGGACTTATTCAATACGAAGTTTATAAACATGTTTATTGTTTATTTTATTGTACCCTTTGGCATTTAAAGGAAGATTTTTTTTTTATTGGTCTGTCAAATCGCTAGCATAGCTGTATAAACTAAGTGAAATAATAATTAAAAAGTAATAATTAATAGCTGTCTCTGTGTGCCCTGCGATTGGCTGGCAACCAGTTCAAGGTGTACCCCGCCTACTGCCCGAAGCCAGCTGGGATAGGCTCCAGCCCCCCCCCAGACCTTTGTGAGGACAAGCGGTTAAGAAAATGGATGGATGGATAATGAATAGCCTATGGTAACCTTGATGATCTTCCATGGTACCCTGGTTGGAATGGAATATCGAATGGAATTAAATATCTTGATTGTCATTGCATATGCACGTCCTGAGATTTTAGATACGAAGGGGAAGATGTGAGGGTAAGGGAGGGAAAAAAGACCAAAGGAGAGCATAGCAGAGCTTGGTCACATGCAGCACATACAGACATTACAACAAAAACAACAAACAAGTTGAGTATCACTGCATAACGTCATTGATGAAAGCACTCTTAGCCAAGAACATTCCCTGAGCACAGATGCCCATAGTTGCGTTATTTGTAAGTTGAAGTCCAGTATAATGTTGATGAAAAATAAATCTGACTATTGGGAATAGATCTGGGGTGTTAGTCAAGTCCAGGAAAGTCATTTCATGCTGGGTCTCTTTATTCCGATAGTCATCGTCAAACAGAAAATGGAGACTTAAGATTGGGGGGTAAAAAATCATTTATAAAAGAACATTAATTCCACTCCTATCAGATGACCATTCCTGTGTAGTGTTCTAAACACTTTCGGCTTATCAATAATTTCCTTGATTCAATTTGAATGGCCAAACAATTCAATGTGTATTCTCCATCCTGGAGATCGCCCCTTGCTTAAGCCCACCACTAACTCTAGCACCTCACAAGTCATGCAGCTCTTGTTCTCATTCAAATTGACTTGTACTATTGTTACTTATACACGACGGCTACAAATTGACCATAATTGGCCACAATTGTATTGTCAAATAAATTGGACCATACCAAACTCCTTCCAGTCTGCTCTCTCTGACTCTCTTACTTCAGCCCGCCCTCCATCTTTATCTCTCTCACTTGCCTTTTCAAAACAGCATGAAACATCCAGCTTGGTGCCGCGCGTGCATGCGTGCGTGTGTACGATGTGACAGGAGAGTAGTCATCCCTATCGAATGTAGCAGCTGTTCCCTTGCTTTGATGGAGCTGGTGTGCGTGCGCGTGGCTTTCTAAATGAGCTCGAGATGGAGCTTGGAGCATATGGTGTTGAGAAGGAGAAAGGCAGTCAGATGTGGGGAGACAGAGGAATTAAAATATACTTTATCCTCCAGACTTTATTGTAAAGGAGTGTAACGACAGCAAATAAAACCAATCGAGCACAAGATGCTTCTTTTACACTTTTTCATGCACATGTCAATGCATGCTGTTAATGACCTTTACTTTTGTCTGCACCAAAAGGAAAAAAGGTTGCAGGAGACAAACTATAGAAATGCAACAAGATGCAGCTCAGGATTTGTAGTTGCTCACTGCAAAAATTGAAGTGTTAAAATTTTGGCGGTTAAGAAAATGGATGGATGGATGTTGCAGAGTTGATTTCAACCCCCCAAAGTGTATTTTTAACACAGTGTTACTGTTAGACAGTTGATTTATTTAGGGTTGGTTCAACACTAAATAAATCAACTGTCTAACAGTAACAGTGTTGAATTAAGCTTAAGTAACTCTAGTACAGTGTAAAATTATTAACTATTTTGAGTATTAATTAAACTCTGTAGAGAGCTATACAAACTCAGAAAAAGAGTTGAAATTGACTCCGCGTGAGTCACTTTAACACTCAAATTTTTGCTGTTAAATTGTTTTTTCCCCCTGAAATGTTGACGTTATTTTTTCCCATCGTCTTTTGATATTTTTTTTTAAAATAAAATTTGATCCAATTTGTTTTCATTGTGACAAAAACACATGTTGAAATGAGGTATATTACTATAAATACTACTTTTACAAATATTTGCTTCATCACAGTTGTATATGGAGGTGGCGTATAGTCGATTTTCTTTTACTATCCTAAGATAGCACTCAGACTTGACATCATTTACTGAATATTTATTCAAGATTTTGTGGAGTTTACTGTTATGGCTGTTTGCGTCTACTGCAACTAGGAACTTTATGTATATGAAGTCTTAAGCCCCTTATGCAGTCTTTTGCGGTAATCAGAAGCAAAACGGCAGTCAGACTTTATTTACATTTGGCAACATGTTTGTAGTACACACACACACTGACTTTGTGAGAAAGGTAGACTACCGGTACACCCTGGACTGATTAATCACGAGATGTGGGGAAAGATCAACTATTCGTATTCACTAAGTCATCGGGCGAGAACTCAACATATCAAGCCACTGTAAACCAAAGAATTCCAAATATAACAGCATGCTATAAATGGACTTTCACTTTCCACTTCACATTTTCACCTTCAAGGCACTTAAAACACTTTTCCACTCTGCTCATTCACCTGCCGGTGATGGCAGCACCAGGAGCAACTGGGGGTCTCTTGCTCAAGGACAGTTCAGATCAGGATTAGAACCACTGTTTGCCTATTCATGCCTCCACACATTGTAAACATCTGTTCCTCCATTCATCTACTGTCTCAGAGGGAAACAATTAGGTCCAGACATTGACACCCTCAAAATTGGCTTCAACCATAAACACCAACAGCAGCTTCATGAGTGCAAAACCAACAAAACAACCCCAAAGGACTACAAGTACAGACCACTAAATCACCATCATTGATTTTGCATGTAACAGTTTCCAAATTAGTTCAGGTGCCATGAAATAGTGTAAGATAATCAATATCGGTCTTACAGCTTAGTACGTGTGGTGGTGGTGGTGTGTGTGTGTGTGTGTGTGTGAGGCTTTAAACTGCTGTGGAAGCTTTCTGTTAGCACTATAGAATTATCGATTTGTGCTTTTTATTCCCAGGGGTGTGTGCGTGTGCGTATCTGTGTGTGCACACGTGCATATGTGAGCGTAAGAGAGAGAAGACTGATAACATTATTGATCCTTTCCTCACATGGTTACAGTAGACTTAAACCTACTCCCAAGCACACATGTACAATGCAACACACACATTTGAATATGTCTATAATTTTCATAATACAATATAAAATCATAGTTCAAGTATTTCAAGTACTACTGCACAAGAAATAAAATATCAGTCTAAAAAAATCGAAGTCCTTTTGTTGCGCATGCAGCCGTCATAACGTCAGACAGTATTATATATAACATTGCTATACAATGGTACACATATAATGCAATTTACTGTGTGGCAATAGCAGCTTTTCTATTTTCTTTTCTATTTAAGGCAAAAGTGTAAGCACACAGTTGTTCCTCCAGAAGGCACAGAGCAACATAATGTTCATGTTAGTCAATTCTGCATCCGCCTGGTGAATATAAGACCTGATTTGGTTTCCACCATCTCCTAAGGGAAATATCTGGCTTTAATTGCTCTGCTTTCTTCAGCGGCTAGCTCCAAACACTGTCTTCCATGTGAGGCTGATGGGAGCGGGGAGCAAACAAAGCATGAAGAAACGGTTGTTAAATTGAATCAATGAGCTGAAGGATCTAAAAATGCTGCTGAAAGTTGGGAGGAGATACAATATAAAGTCAATTCCTTGTCCGAAAGACTACTATAATAAATGTAATGATCTATTTTGGATATGCATATTGTTGACTAAATTGTACATTTCTGTTACTTAAAACTTTCATTTGCAAAGCGTAACCTTGGTTGAGGCTTAAGCATTCATGTTTAAGCATGCACTTGAAAATGAAATTTGGCTTGAAATGACATCTCTATTTTGTTCAAACTGGAGTTAAGGCATGATTTTCTATTTGGATTTTAGTAGGATGCATACCAAGTTGACATTTTATTTGAATGGAAACATCTTTTCAATAACCTTAAGTCTCTGCAACGTGAAAATAAAAATGTCTTATGAATTTGACACAGTATATGATGTCATGTTTCAAAATGGTGAAAAATTGAGTAGTGCTGTATACAGTATTTATAGAGAGCATAGCTGCACTTGAGCGTGAAATCTGCCATATCCTGATTTTTATGCTGACGCAAGCCTAGATGCGCTCGTTTGGTAATTCTGGGCATTCCAGTGTGCCAGGGGTGGCTCCTTTGACATGCATCCGGCGCACCTGACAATTTGGTGGCTGAAAGTAGACTAAACTTGATGTCTGCTGGACGCACGTCTAAGTATTGGCACAGGTAGTGTAGCACGACATACTTTCTGCTAGTTATAAAGCCCACAATACTTTGTACCTCAACATAATACAGTTGGAAATTTAAATAATGACACCGAACTGTTCCAGAGAATATGTATTTTTTTGGTTGTTGGTTGTAAGCATAGCTAGCCAGCTAACTAGTCACGTTAGAGGTATAAATGGACCAAATCATTAAAACAAAAATAACTGATTAAACGCAGGCACTCATTTATTGCATAATAGGGGACGGGCATCCTGGACTGTCAATATCCTTACTGGGTGCCATTTCAGCCACACACCCAAAAAATAATGAAAATTGAAATGGTAAAAAAAACATTAAAGCCTATACTGTATCTACCCAATTGAGTTACTGCACAATTGTCAGGGTTTGCACGTTTTGAGCAATCGTCTTTAAAGCTGTATTTTGTATTTAGGAGCAAATGTCTGCATTCACTATAAAGGTTCTTTGAATAACTCCTAGCATTACAAAAAATTAGAAATTAGATAAATCTGATGAATACATCTTGTTGGCAAGGAGAAGACTGTAAGAAAATAAGACCTTCATATAGCATTGTGTAAAAAATACTTTCCACGTAATCACTCTCATCATTAATTTCAAATTAACAAAGAAAGGCAATATCTTTTAAACCAGGAGAGATGAAAGAGGCTGTCAAAAACATGAATGCTTCACGCAAACACTTAATGCGAGGTCACTACTCCGTTACTGACATTTGTCTGAAACACACAGGTAAATAACTCTCAAGCATATTTAGGCCTGTGAGCGAGGCGGCAAGAAGGTAAACTCTGAGCTGACAGGTGACATTTCCAACAGTGCTGTGACAGGTTTAATTTCAAAGTAGTTCAAAGAATAGAGCTGATGTAATTTCACACTGATTTGAAGACCCGCTGTGGCATTTCTGTCGGTCGTGTGTAAATGCACACACGGCGCCTCGCCACTAATGTAGCGGTAAATAAGAAGCAGGATGGACTTAGACCTCCAGTCAGTAATCAGCATAAGGCGACGCCAACAAAATATATTCTGCTCACAGAGTAGACTTCCATTTATGCCTTTTGGCTTGAAAAAAGGCTCTCACATGACACTTCAGTCTGATAAAAAAGAAAATGGACTCTGATAAAAACTGACATGAGTAATAAAATCTTGATTAAATCTCAATCAGGTAAATGGATTTGTTTCTTTAACTTGTATTTTCAGTCCAACACTATTTCCGGAAGACACCTTTCTATTCCATGTTTGGCGCTAAACACACAGATCATCGACAATGTCGATATGATGGATTATATTTATTGACCAAGTTTAATATTTAATGTGCTGCTTTCAATGTAAACTTATCTTTCAAATGCTCTTCTTCAAGAAGAGCTGCATCATAAAATGTGCCTTTTTAATCGACCAACTTGAGAAAAAAAAGAAGAAAAAGATACATTATTTTACCAGCATGTTGAGGCCGCAATTTATCTCAGCATGTTCAGATTTATTGACAAATGATTATTTCCCTTTATTAAAATAACTGCTATCCCTTGCAGCACCAGTGATGAAATTGCAGATGTTAGTTTTTACTGTCCGTAACCGTCTGCTCGCTAGAGTGATCAATATTTTTATGCTTGCGATGGATCAAATGAGTTTGTGTTATGTGAAAGAGGTCACTTTAAGAGGCCAGCCTACTGAGAGTTATCATCCACACTCTTCAGCGCCACGGAATGTTTTATAATCTGCCAGCTGACTGTTCTGTGGGCCACAACTTTACTGTTTTAATTCACTCCGCCGCTCTTATCTTTGAAAAGCTCAGATAAACTCACTGCACGCTCTTAAAAACCTCACCGGCGAGGCTGCATCTCTTCCTGTCCACTGAGGTCATAATTCCTTTTAAGTGGCGACGGTGTTATTAGCAGCCGGAAATAAATGTACTCACTTTCTCTCCCAAAACACCATACAATCAATTATGATGGCATTAATTATCCAATAACAGAAGTGTTTTGATGTAAGTTTTTATACACATAAAATTAATGATGATACAGCGTCTCTTTTGCCCAAATAAACCAACCCCTCTATTTATATAGCTGTAGAGAATGCAAATGTGTGGCTTTTGGTTAAATAATTAAGACCACATGAGTATTTGGAAGAAGAACTTTAAGGTTTTATGTGCTATTATTCATTTTGTCAGTCAGAAATGTCCAAAGATCCTTCATGTTCACACAACTGGCTTGGAGTGGCTTACATTTTAGGCATATTTGCTATTGTTTAAGACTAAATGTTTGACTGAACACTGAAGTTCACTGTGATTTATAGGTACTGTACAGTGTCTCACAAAAGTGAGTGCACCCCTCACATTTCTGCAGATATTTATTACATCTTTTCATGGGTCAACACTGTTGACTCGTTAATGTTACAAGGTCTCAGGTGTGAATAGGTAGCAGTTTAGGACTGTGCAATTAGTCAAAATCCAATTACAATTTCAATTATTACACAAAACAGCATCATCATCAGTAAAAAAAAAAAAGATTATTAATACAAATTTTGAGTTGCTTAAATTTATGCATTTGCACCTTATTTAAAATTTAAAATAACTATTTTAATACATTTGGTTTAATCCAAAAGGAACTTGCATAATTATTGTGTTTGAAATAATATTATTTGTCTAAATATTTTTTACGTTGAAATACTTCCTTCTTTTGTACCAAAAAATGAACGATCGTCCTAACCGTGATTTCAATTATTACCAAAATAATCGTGATGAATATTTTCTTCATAATGGAGCAGCCCGAGCAGGTGTCTTAAATTTCATTTTACATCTCTTACACGCTCTTGTACTTTACAAGTATATATTTATATAATTATATCTTGGAGTAAATCTGAGGGTTGTACTCGATGGAGATACTGGATATAAAACAAGATATTCGTCATGTTTTGGATTAACATACTAACTAACTGCTTCAATGACTGGCAGCAGAGATAGCATATGACACTCAACACGTGCATTGTCCATGGAAAATGTTCAAGATCCTTGGGGCTAAGGAAGACGCCTTAAACACAATCTTTTATTGTTCATTACTGTAACAAATGAAAAAACTCTTATAAAAAAAACATGTATATGCTAGAGAAGGCTGGGTATGAAATGAACGTATTTTGAAATACCTTGACTGAATAGGCAAGGCATCATGACAGCAGAGGAACACCGGGACATGGTATTCTCTCAATTGCAGCCGCGTCTGCCAATGCAGCAAACAGCTGGCCTCATTTGCATAATATCCCTCAGGCTGTCAAGTCACGACCAAGACGTGCACACAAAAACATGCACACGCGTGAAAACATTCATTATACCACCACCTGTATAATTTATAAGCACCACAGCTATGGTCTAGATTTTTTTTTTTAAGTCTACACTCAAACATGGACTTGTGTTAGGGCAAACAAATAATGTAATATAATTCAGAGAATGGAACCCTCAGTGGTTCATTGCAGGCCATTGAAGTTGAATAGAAGTTGTATATTCAAAATTTAAACAGCTCGTGTCATATTCCAGAGCTCTTGCACCTTCCGTATGACAATGCGCTTGTATTGTGTCATGTATTGTAGGGATGCACAAGCAGCATGCCACAAGTGCCTCACTTTATTTCTCTTTACATGGCTGTTACATTGACAGACACGGGTGGTATATGACAGCAGTTATTTGTACACTGTGACTAACTGACTAACTGTTTACTCTGGGGATTACCATTACAGCAATGGATTAGCTGCAATGATCAGCATTGATTTTTGCCATCACTGGGAGACTGAAGGTGTGTCTTATTGACCCTCGGAGAGCTCTCATCCCAACTAAAACTCCATTTCACATCCTCTGCTTTGGACACTCTCAAGAGGCTGGTCAGATAAAGCGACTGTTATCACATTGCTGAATAAGAGGTCGCTGGTTCAAGAAGAGGCAGGGCAGAGCACTCGACACACTGCAGCTCCCGGGGATGGTGGTCTCGGGGTCACAGTAGTAATTCTGTGCACCTTCACAGCAGGTCTCCTGCTGCTCAATATACAGTACCTGGTGTAATGGTAGAGCAGAGATGTGCTAGAGCAGGGGTGTTCAAACCTTTTGCATTTGAGGGCTTGCATGTATGGGGTTTGTAAATATTTGACTTCAATTAATTAAATACACTGAAATAAGTAAATCAAGCAATATTTATTGTTTATTTCTTTCTCGTTGCATAGCTGCTTTCTGTTAAAGGTGATAAGGTAAATATTGCAGTGTAGGATTTTCAAAATTTTGGGGGTGGCCTCAGCCCTGTATCCCACGAGAGTAGATCCACCCCTGCAATCTCCACATTGCAAACCACAACAATAGGAAACTGTTGTAAGCTGCCCATTTTCAAAACAGTTTGTTGAGAATCATTAATGTTCATAAATCAGACCTTGACACAGAGTGGAAAGTGGAAGAAACCATTTTAGTTGAATTATTTTTATTCACTGCATTATTATTGTCGCTATTTTAGTCATAAATATTTTATATCTTTTGCATATGAAGAAAAACTCTACAATATACAACCAATACCTATTTTTTGACACCCTTCATTCTCACTCTGCCCACCTACCCTTATCACCTCCTATTTTTTAAATAGCCTTTTGGGCCATGTCGAATGTCATTTTTAGTATATTCCGCAGGTTCATGAAAAATGGATGGCAGACCGCAAATGGCCCCCCAAGCCGTAGTTTGGACGCCCATGTGCTAGAGGAAGCTCTCATGTTGTTTTATGAATGGCAAAATACAAGCATCACCCCGAAGTTGGAGCATTTACATGGAAAATGTAACCTCATATTTCTTATGAGTGTAAATCTCCTGAGCTGTAAATAGGAAGAGATTCAAGAAACTTATTTTAGAAGCTATTCCGTTCAAAGCTTACTTGAACTTTTTAGTAGGCATAAAAAGTAAACAAGGCAAAGAAATATTGGTTGTTTGTTTGTCCACTTGTTTTTAAGTTAGAAGGCTACTTCTCGTCTCCGGAAACACTGGGTCGGTGTGGGAGTGACAGGCAGACAGCATCCCATTCTGGAGGATCGTATCCCTGATCCTTCTCCAATCTCAGCCTTTGGGCCTAGCATAAGGCTTGAATATGTATTGCGTCGAGGCTTTGTCCTCCAACCGCATGTGGGCTTTGAAATGAAGGCTTGTTAGCATCCCTACAAATGTGTCGGTTTACAAGTTGTTGCATCATTTTACACCATACATATCCTTGTATTTTTCCAATCATTTATGGTTGACCCAATTTTTAGTATTCTCTTTTTTTTTTCTTTTTTGCTTTGGATTCTTCGTGATTTAAATTTATGATGCTATGCTACATTAATCAAATTGCTGATAGCTGATTGATATTATAAGAGATTACACACTTTCCTTCTATTAATATTAATTCCCCAGGATATGAAGGTAGTAAAACATCACTTTTGATAGTCTTGACTGGTCAAATATGATACATTACAAGGCGACTTCATTTGAGACAATAAAACCTAGACCAAACGGCTTGTAAAATATCAGACTATTTCATAACAGCTTATGTCTGGTGCCCATAAAAACATGGTTATAAAAATCTTTATTGCTCTTGGCATTACAGGACAATTCATGGAGAACCCCTGCTGCTCGCGCGCTCATATTATTCATTAGGTTCTGATACAGACCAGTGGCTGCTCCCCACTTTGTGTATGTGGTAGGGCCTCTTAAAAAATACGCCCCGCTGGACTCGGCATTGCCAGTTTGCCAATCAGAGCATAGCTGCGATATGCAAATCACGGACACACACACATGCGCACGCACGCACGCACGCACGCACGCACGCACGCACGCACGCACACACACACACACACACACACACACACACTCACATGGATATAAATACACACAACATGGAGAAAGAGCATGCGCACGCACACACAGTGGGAGAAGGAGTGTTTTGATCTAGCAGGGCTATTACAGACATTTTAAAATCCTATGAATATAAAAGAGAGCGAGACGGAAAAGGATGGAAGTTAAGAGAAGGGAGATGAGAAAGATGAGAGACGATGGAGTGGAGGAAGAAAAGGGAGAAGGGAATGCATAACAATAAAGACAACAAGTCCCTTGTTTTACTCTTGCGATGAATAAATTAAATACTCACATGGAAGGCAGACTTACTAGATATCTTTTACTTTAATTTGTACTTTCATATTATATGATTACTTCTAATTAGATTTCATATCATAGTGCCATGGAATGAAGATGGTTTGGGTTCGATTCATGGCAAATGCTCCCAACACCCTGGCTATGGCGCTTTCCAGTGCTATTGCTAATGCGTCACGGAAGGCATCTGGCTTAAACCTTGTGCCAGACAAATCATGCGAGAAACTGGCTGAGGAATCCCCGAATAAAGAGGTCCCAAAAGTCAACTACCAACACTACATATTGGCACGAGAGACAAATCCTCTCATGTTAAAAGTGAGACATTTAGACAAAAAAACGTTTTTTCCATCACTAACAAACGTAGCTGATCATGGTTGCAAAGCTAGCAGGAGGTTGTGTTTTTGTCTGCATTTGTAAATGTGCTTGACTTTTATGGTGCTGTTTAGCTCTCTAAAATATATTCAAAATGCTTTTGTACCATATCCTAACTGACTAGCGGGGTTCTCACTGCACTAGTTGCCAGCCTCGGCAGGGCACATTTCTACAAACCTTCATGCCAGTGGACAGTTTTGAATCTTTTCCTTTATAGTTGAAAATAACTTACTTTAACCTGGAGGATCCCTTGTCGTACACTCGCCAACAGCAGAACCCAGGGTCTTCTTTGGACCAATTTTAAATCCATCCACTTGTGTCGTACCAATTGCTAGCTAGCTCCAAGCTATCTGGGAGTTTTCGTATTTTGTCTCCTTTGCTCGGACGACGTGAGAGGCCAACAGTGAATAAACAAAGGCGTGGATGAGACAGTCCTCTAACACAATAATAGGTCGTGCCAAATTAAGAACAAGTGTTACATATTGTAGTTAAGCGACCCTATCGGCCATATAAATAGCAAAAAAATTTGTAAACTGAACCATAAAGAGAGCGAGTGGGGATCGAACCCAGATCATCTGATCGGAAGACAAGCATCTATTCAACTAAGCTAACAGGCCAGTACTTGTTTCCATGTTGACTCCATGTTTTGTAACATCAACCATACTACAACCACTTCCTAACCTCAACTATTAGTGTCCCATGTGAAGACCTAACATGCACAACCTAATTAAAACCCTAATACAAACCCTAACCATTAGTATCCCATCCCAAAAGTGACGATGAATGACATGAAGAAGGAGCATGTGCAGAACGTACCAACTAAATACTTAACTATTTTCGTGTATGGTAAAATGACCAATATGGTCGTATTGTGTTGGAGGACTTGTTGGAGACCGTTCTTGACCGACTGCTGAATTTAATGCTTATTTGAGCACGACACACTTCCACACATATGACGTGCTCAAGTCACTGTAGCCAACCATCATAAATTCTGTGGTTTTTCTATGGCCTAGGGGGGTAACAGGAAAGAGGACGATGGATGGTAGGAAGAAATGACAGTGTAAGCTATGCACCAGTTAGCATGATTGTTTTGGCGTTCTGATTGGAATCCGGAAATTCTGATTTGGCATTTATTTTTAATAGCCAATCTGTTTCATCCAGCAGCTCAATTACAGTACAGTATTCTTAATAGCATTTCTTAAAAGAAAAAAATAATGGAAGTGTACATTGACGTTTTTGATTGAGGAAGCATGCTGACATCCGAGAGAAAAGCTGAGGCAGCTCTTGGAGCGATTAAGAGGGAGGAGAGTTGCTATTGAGAAAAATACTTGCGTTGGATTATTTTCTCTTTTTAGGATCTTACTGAGTACCAATTTGTGGTTTACATCTCATCTCCTAACACCCTCTAATCCCCCGATTCAGACATTAAAATGAGTGTATTGGGGAAGTCAGTAAATAAAAGGATGGGAAAAAGACAATGTGATCATTCAAGATGCATAACCAGAGCAGAGATGATGAGTGAAATGATTTTACACAATTCTACTGTTCCTTACAAAAGCTTTAACAGACAGCGTTTCCATAAAAACGCTTGATCACAGCTAATATGACATTCAAATAAAAGTGATCCCGAGCTCATTCCCATTTGTGGTCCTGTGATAATGTATAAAGTACAATGTTAGCGCTTCGGGCATCAATTTAAACACTCCCGCGGCGCACATGTGAAGTCACGCTGTCCTTACAGCTCTGAGCTTATTGCCAGTGTCCTGCCTGAGTGTTTCGCTGACACGTCTCTGCTTGCTCACCTACACATGTTCAGCGCTTGCTCTTCCCCATTTTACTGTGTTTCTATGACACAATATCAAGGAGGACTGTATCTATTGATCCACGTTAAAAAGGTTATTGATTTCAATGAATTGTGCAAATGGTGAATGATGACATCAGGCTTGCATTGGCGAGTTATGGCCAATATGTCTGTTCATGCTGCACTCACGTGGCAGCTATTCAATACACATCGGATTTTCATCCACATTTGAAAGGCGAATAGCAGATGATATCGTATTACATTTCTCTTTAACACTATCGAACATATCTGAAATGTGCCACTTGGGAGCAAAAAAACGGAATTGCGTCACTTGATCCAGGCAGCGAAAATCAAGCCAGAGTGACAGGACATGCAAACGGTGACTTCGCCCTTGATTTGAGACTGAAGAGTTTAGTGCCTTGCTTAAGGGCATGCCACAGCTGTAAGGATGCAGATTAGCATGCGTTTTGTAAATAATCTGTTACAGTCTACAATTTCCCTCCTTCAAAAAATAATAATAATCATAAAATAAGCATACTGTATGCATTCAAGTAGTTGATGGCGGCTGATGAGGGTGCGCTAAACTATACTTTGTACCTGCAGACTCAGGTCAATTAGTAGAGCCCAGCTTTCAAAGCAAACATGGTGAAGCAGCATTTAGCTGTTATTCTGCACAAAACTGGAATAAGATGCCAACAGAAGTGTTAATGCTTTCAAATCCGGGTTAAAAACTTCATTTAGTAAGCCACATTTCTTTACTTTGCTTTTAAATGTCTTTAGTTCTTTTGTTTGTAAATACTCTTAAATGTTGTACTTTTAATTATATGAAGCACATCGAGTTTCCTTGTATATGAAATGTTTGATATAAATACAGCTGACTTGCCTTGTGCATCTTATATGTGACCCGCTCCGAGAAAACGGTCCACATGTCGGCAACATCAGTTTTCAGTTTGTAACATAAATAGACTGTTTGGACAAAAATGTCGATGTTGAGATTTCTCCAAAAATAGTCTCCTTGAGGTGTCGATTTTCATTTCCCAGCAGCACAAAGGTTAAAACTGTAATAGAAGTAAATGAAAATAAGCAATTACCTGAACAAGTGCATCTATAACCTGCGTGTTTATAGCCGACTTCAGTTAGCAGCACATCTCGGAAACCTGCCTCAAAATAGACACCTTGCCGCCCCAATGCGTAAATATATATGCAAATTAAATGTATATGTAATAAATATGTAAAATAAAGAATCATCCAATATTTCCTGTTTAGTTTGAAATGATTTCCTGCTCTTGATCAGGTTGCCTCCCGAAGGGAACAGAGTGTGTCATAATCTGTTATTAAGTTGATCATAATATATATTTAATATATATATATATATATATATTAGAACTATTTCAAGTCAGAGTTGATGAATGTGAGTGAATAAGCAAATACAAACTGGTGTCCTATTGTACTGCTGACGACTCTCCATCACCCACCCGCTGTCCCCCTTTCAAGAGGCACTTATTTAGTTGGTAAAAAGGCATCATGCCGAGAACCACACACAGAGAGACCACACACGCACACACATTCTGCCAAGAGTACAAATCAAATAGGCTGTATTTTCCTGCCAACAGGACAAATCATATATACTCAGCTTGAATGTTGCTGTGCACACACAAACACAAACCTGTCAGTCATTTCCTATTCACTGCTCTCAACTTGAATGCCATTGGGATGCGTTCCGCATGTGTCCTTTATCCTACTGCTTTTTCTTTTTTTTTACACCAACCAAAATAGAGGCACCTTGATGAACCTACAGAGAGAGTTCATGCTCATCTCAGCGAATAGGAAGGTGTGTCCAAACTATTGACTAGTACGGGTTGAATGGCTAAACCGCTATAATGTCCCAGGTACAGCTCATAGGAATCTTTTCAGCTGAACCAAACTGAAGTCTAATATAATGAGATTTGGTTCAGGCTGCACATTTGTGTCATTTTAGAGGCATATTTGACTGAAAATGTTGATTTAATTCAGATATTCCACTGTGTGGCTCAATGGCTCTGTGCTCTGCATGTGTTAACATTCACAGTAGCGTTCATTTTCAAAAAGGATGTACGACTATTAAATACTCTAACAAGAAGTGAGCCTCCAGTTGTTTTATGTGCATTGGTGTTAGAATGTTACCAGTTCCGACTGTCTGAGAGGCCATGAAGGCATCTGAATGGGATTGGATGAACAGGTCAGGGGGTGGAGCCAGTGTAATCGAGCATGGTGGGGAATGTGGGTAAGCGAACTTGTGTTTGGAGGTGAAAGCGCACACAGCTAATGCAACTTTAAAAAAAATATCAATGATGTTTTTGATTAACCGACATTGACTATCATTAGCTTAGCGCCGACTACATATAATCTGAAGTCAATTCAACTCCTCATTATTATTTGGAGTCTTCCTCAGAAGCATATTTTTGGAATGCAGTAGGAAGCCAGGAGAAGCCACAGAAAGGACATTTTGCAATGAATATTTGAACTATAAAGTGGCATGTGATTAAAAAAAGAAGAAGAAAAAAATAGCTCTAGACAAAAACACAGCAGCAGCATTTGAAGGTAATTCTAATAGGGATAAAAACAGACGACATCACGATTCTGCTTCTCGTTCTGATACATGATACAACATGTGTAAAATGTGTGTGGTGAATGAACCAAAATAATTTCCACTCCGTCTATAAACGACATTTGTTGGGGTCACATTTCAACAGACTGAAGTATATGGTGTCGCTAACTTGTTCTGGGCTGTGATTCACCACAAAACAAGGCTAATTAATGTATTCAACCTCAGTTCAATCTCGGTGCAATTATATGGTCCAATGGCATCGATCACAGCTTCTCTTCACTCTGCCCTCCTCACTTCTTTGCTCATCCGCTTTTTAACAGCCAAATAATGTTGGGGATCTGATAAAGGATTGATGAAACCGCTTATGATGGAATTATTAAAATAACACTTTTAAAGGGTACATTCATAAACAATTTAACATTTCCAAGTATCTTAATAACATGCCTGACATGCTTTTGTTAAAATACCCCAAGGATCAAGAACTGAAGGACAATTTTCAGTCCTTTTTAGACTCTGGTTCAAATTATCCCACATTGCAGCTTTGCTTACCTTTTTGCTCTGACATGATTTTGGAAGAGGTGGTTCTTGGTTGGAGGGACTCATTTTCTAAATGTGTTAGATTTACTTGCTTGTGCTATTTAATTCCAGAGAGACAAATAGTTGTAAGCGATGAAAAATAAAAAATTGTCCCTAAATGTCCCATTTACAAACTTTTTCTCAACTGGATTTTCATCATTTTTGCAATTTAACATATTCATGACTTTTGACAAGATAATTAACATACACTAGAGGTATCTTTTATGCACACTATACATCTTATTGTCGACATCCTCGCATCTCTAAAACTATCACTTTTCAGGAAAACATGCTCATGGGCACCTTAATAGTTGTTATAATGGTCGGCAGACTACCGTTGTATAATCAATTTCACATGTCTAAAAATTATGATTTCAGACCTTTGAACATCCAAAGTTGTGAAGAATGAAGAAGTCAAGACCAACTATTGGCAAAGTTTGGATTTATTTATCCGAAATGTCCTCTTGCTGGAGAGTTGAGGTGTAATATACCAAAGCTGGAACTAAAATATCCACACGAACCCAGTCTGAACTTAAAATGAACCCCGTTTTAAGTGTATACTTACACATAACACACAGATACACACAACACCTTGCTCACACTCTAGTGCATGCATATAGTACATCAAGTCCAATCAGCACAGGGCTAAAATGACAGACTTATTTGAAGCAATGTTTCAATGTCGACATTTAATTGGATGGTACATCAACCGCTTATCTGCTTCTTTGCAGCTTGGAAAGAGAAAAGCAAGATGAAGGACAAGAGAGAATGGAGGGAGAGAGAAAGCTAAATAAATGTGGGCTGGGTGGGGTGTTTGGGTGACCGGGGGGGAAGTAAGCAAAAGAGAAACAAATGAAATGAGAAGAGGAAGGAGGAGAAAAATTTGGTGCACAGTAGTGTGTGAAAGTGTAAACAGGCCTACATTTAGTGGGGGTCAGACTATTTGTGTAAAGTTAGGTATAAAAGTTTACTTTAATAGAAGATCTGTTATTTGTTGAACTGATTATAATCCATCAACAGGAAGTCACACTGATGCATATTTCATGCTACACATCACGCAGAGAACGAGGTCACACATATGCAGATGTCAGAGCCAAGGCAACCCTTGCATCTAGATGTAGGCCGGTCGCGACCTTGCTCAAGGGCACCTGGGCAGTACTCAGGAGCAAGACATTTTTTTTTCTCTCTGTAGCAATCTTGTGACCCTGATTATCAAATTTCACTGAATTGACCAAATAAATTCTGGATCTTAAAATAATTATTGTGTCTTTGTTCATCTATCTATGCCAGCAATTTATAGAGACAGACAGAACAAATAAATTATATTCAATTAGATGGAAGAAAGTATATAATTAACAAGTGTATACACTTATAATATGTATACAAATACTTACACAATTTGGTGGTGTGCTGTGAGATTTTTTTTTAAATGTTAAACATACCTTGGCTCGATGAAGGCTGGGAATCACTGAATTAAAGAATAGAAAGGATATTGCGTGTAAATTCTGAAAAGCTGAAGCTACGCTGAAATTGTGTGGAATTAAGTGAATTGTAGAAATGTAGGATGTCAGTGGTCAATTGCATTTTATTTTGTAAATTTGGGAACTTTTGAATGTCAGAAATAGTTCTGAAGACGTCCTGAATGAGCTGAACATTTTAAAGTTGGAGTGGTTTGAACTGATCAAAAAATGTGGAATGAAGAGAATATTTATGACATGCCTTAATTTGGAAATTATATTGTGGAAAGTGTGGAATTGGGGAGAAATTTAATTATCAAGAGATGTTCGATGCCACTTTTTTTCCAGACTGTTACCAGTATGAGTACTCAACTCTTGAATAGTCACCGACACCAATATCAAGTACTTTTGATACATAAAATCCCCCCCCTCCAAAAAACAATGACAAATAATAAAAAAAAAACAATCTGAATATAGAATTTAAAACTGCATGAAATTAAGGGCAATTTTCCGTTCTTCTAATTCCTAGTTCCTGATTGTAAAACAGCCACAAGAGGTCACGAATACAGATACCTTGAAATTATATCGGTACCCCAACCCTAGAATTATTGGAATGTGGGGAGGGAGTTCTGCTAATTTTGAATGAGCTGGATTGTTTGAAAATGGAATAGTCAAGAAATGTGGGAGGAGGAGGTAAATACGTAAAATATGTTTAATTTGGGTTAAGTGTTCGCTAGTTCCCAAAATTTCCCAAACGGGATAAATATTTAGAAGTTAGAATGGCTCTTGTTCAAGAAATGTGAAATGAGAATGCAAAATATGTGAAATATTTCTTAAATTGAGCAATTTGATTGTGGTAGGTGTCAAATTTTGAGAATGTGGAAATTATTGGAATTTGGAAAATAGATGCCAAAATGTTCCGAATTAGCTTGAAACTGAAACAGCTTGGGAAAGATGACGTTTTTTTGGGGGGTCGTCTCATTCAGTTGAATGAGGATTATTGTGTTGAAAATATGGAATTCTGGGAAAATGATAGACATTTTTGGATTGTTGAATGTAATAATAATAATAATAAAAATAATGCATCAGATTTATATAGCGCTTTTCTAGACACTCAAAGACGCTTTACAGAGGAATGGATACATTATTCATGCACTCACACACTCACGCTGTGGTGGCGGTAAGCTACTTAAGTAGCCACAGCTGCCCTGGGGCAAGCTGCCGGAAGCGTGGCTGCCAGTCTGCGCCTGCGGCCCCTCCGACCACCACCAAACATTCGCACCTTGCATACACACACCAGTGTGAGTCACACTGGAGGCAATGTGTGTGAAGTGCCTTGCCCACGGACACAACAACACATGACTTGGGGAGAGCGAGGATCAAACAGCTGACCTTCTGGTTACTGAACGACCGTCTCTACGCCCTGAGCCACGGCCGCCACAATTATTTTTATTATTATTTATTATATATATATATATACAAATATATAAATTGTGCTACCAAATGTATACAAATGACAAATTTAGATAATCTGATAATAAAGATTTTTTTTTCCAGGACAATTTGCAAGTTATTAGTCCCACCAGTTCACGCAGACATCCTCACACAACGCAAATATCCTCACTTGCTTGCTCACACACTCGTGAAGGCACGCACGCGCACCCACAAAGACACAGACTCACACGCACACACCATGAGTAGAGCTTGTGATCTGTCTCACATGCTGGTAATCCCAGTGACGGCGGTCAGTGCAGCTCTGTAAACAGCTGAAATATGGATGATAACAGGAGCACATGAAACCGAATAAACAAATAGTCAGTGAGCAGAAAAATCCTTGAAGATTTTCCAAACCCGGCTGGACCTCAATCTTCAAAAACTTCAATAGCACCAACTGGATGACTGACACGTTCACTTTGACGCTATTGCTTTTTTCCATGACAGTACAGCAACAGTTTGCCGCACTTTGACCTCTCTAAGTGTTGACAGCGTTCACTTACTTCTTGTAATTTCTGCAACAATATGAGCCTTTTCCTTGTCAGCACCCGACAAGAAATCCTGTGAAATGACTTTGAGATGTAACAGGATGTGGAGCGGGTGAGTTAACAGCTCTCCGAGGACACAGAAGGGAAAAAAAGTTTGCATGCATTACACAGCAGATTTGATTATTTTTTGTCACTGTCTTTGTTTTTTCACCATCCTTTCACTTTTGTCGTTTCTTCTTTGCTTGTCCTCTTTTAACACGTGCACAAAAAGAAGCTTTTTGCTAGTACGCCGGACTATAATTGTCTTTTAAATCTTTTAATTGCATTACAAAAGAAACAAGAGACAGTGGAATGGGTTTAGTCACTTGAGTTAAATTTAGTAAATAAAGCATCAATATGAAATCTTCATCTATGACAAATTATATATTAACATCGTAGAATGTTGTGACAGGCAATAAGTTGCATAATATTTGAGACGTGTCACAGAAAACATTTATCACATCAGAGAATACTGAAATGTGGAGTAAAGTGGAACCTGGGCAGTATACAAACTATTTTCAGTTCATGAACAATCTTAGCATGGCTGCATGGATGATTGTTTGCACCCTGCTACAATGACAATAAAGCTCTTCTGATTCTCATTCTCAGTGAGTCATCTCAGTGAGTCAAACACTGTCAGTATCCTGGTTTATTCTTTCGCTCTAAATTAGCTCTCCGTGGAAGTGGAAAAAGTGATTTTTGTGTTTGTGATCTCACTGTGCGGTTTGTTTTGGTGAAATCGATCTAACATCTGTACTGCTGTCGTTAGAATACAGTAATTATTAATCACACTCGTATAGCACTATATCAATGGCCAAGGAGTCATCGGCTAGTGCTAGCCAGTGGGTTTTAACTGCACCCTGAGAGATCAAAAGTATGCCTGGCTGGGTTCCATCTTTGTCAACGGTACGAGAGCTTGCTTGCTAACATGCTAACTTTCCATCTTTCCATTCCCAGTTTATCTATAAAGAATGGGTAGCGCCACTTACAGTGATTTGCTTGCGAACACACTGAGGTATTTTTTATTTCACCTTAATTTATCCAGATAAAGCAATTTGAGAGCAATTTGCAATGACAACTTGGTAGAAGAAAGCAGAGTAAAACAAACAAAATGAAAGTAAATTCTAATCCATAGAGTAAAACTGTAGTGTTATACAGTTACTTATTTGCATAATTCATAGCACATGGTGAATACAATGTTCTAAACAGGCTGGAGAAAACCCAGGCAATTCTGCAAACTCCACACAGGAAGGTTTGAACCAATATTCAAACTTCCGAACAATGAGGCAGACTTGCTAATCACGAGCTCAACGTGCTGCTCTAATTGGGTGACATCATTAAATATTTGTTCAAAACATTTCTCGTTATGGCGCAGACGTGACTTAAGTCTGTGCAGTTCTTTCTCATGCAAGGAAAAATGTTGATGTGACAAAATTGTCTAGTGTCTTAGTTTCTGTAACTTGACAATCTCTCCCCACCTTAACACAGGTGTAAATGTATGAGTTTGCGATTGTAGTCTTGTTTATTTTTTCCAAATATTTTGACTTCATTCCCCCCATATAATTATTTCTTTCCTTTTTAGTGCAGCCCTCCACCTCCGTGTATGTGTGTGCAAGTGAGGCGTAGTGAGAGGGAGAGAGACCCATTGTTGGTGTGTTCGTGTGTGTCGACGTCTATCATCTGAGCAGCTATTTCAGACAGAAAAGCATTTCTGCCTCAGTAATTGCCTTGGTTATATTTTGCACCCAACTCACTTCTTACTCTTTTTTGGGGGTTCTTGTCATTTTTAGTTTCACCGCTTCTCATCCATCAGAGACTTTATTTCAGTTTATTTATTTTTTATTTTTTGTAAATGTCTGCATTATACTGTAACCATTTCTCAGTGCTCAACTTTACAAACACACACACACTGCACCACTCACATTCAAATCTGTTACAGCTGGTTGCTATTCGCAAAGCCTGAAGGCTGTTGTGTGAGCGTTGTGTCTTTTATTACGATACATTCGGTATGCTATCCTGTCTGAAGGTGTATGTGGCCAAGTGGAAACAAAGACCAAACACTCGAAGCCCTAGTTACATACTCCTGTGACAGATGTACAGATGGAAAATATATTGGTGTGGATGAGTGGACTTTTCTTTTGTTTGGTATTTTTGTAGACATGCGAGTGAGTGTTTTGTGTTGTTTTGGGAGTGAACACAGCCAAATTGATTCCCGGCCAATCAAAGCGGCTCCTTTCATTTCCTTTAAATTCAGCAAAGGAGATGCATGCGGAAGCATAATGGACATGCAAAGTATATTTATAAGGAACTACAACTCCACTTGTGGATGATGTCAAGTTGGCCGCTGTGAAGTGGGGTACTTTGATACCGATGATGATAATAATGTGTTCAATTAATTGATGTCTTCAAAGTTTGATGCAGCGTTGTCATATCTATGAATTAAATACAATGACTTTCATCACACATATCAGTGAAGCGCAGAATCTGTCTGCCTACACTTACATCAAATCCACCAAAGTCACTTTACCACCTGCGCCACAACTTAGTCCTGCTTTTAGCAGGGCTAAGGTCTAGTCGACTTCCTGCACTCACCAAATTTTCTGGTGGAACGCTTACAATGCCCAAACATGGTGAATGAGACTTGCCCAGCACAAAAATAAAGATGTGCCAGTTTTTACGCCGAGCACGTTTAGTATTTACGAAAATAGAGCCCCAAGTGGCAAATAAAATAAAACTGTTTCATTTTGTATCCTCATAGAAAATTTACTAAAACCTAGGCTGTTATAAAAGGGTTTAGGAAATGCACCAAGGATCCCATTATTAAAAATTTTCATGACTGTTTCTTAAAGTTTGGTAGCACCAATGAAATACAGTAATGAAAAATAAATTTGCTCTAGTTTAATATCCAGCTCTTAGGGTTTTTCAGTTTTTACCCAAAAGAAATGAGAAATTCCAGTCTGATTCATGTTTAAGTGAGACACTTGTATTTTAATAATAGCATGTAACTGACCAGTCACACATTCCACTTTCACGTCAGTCCAACAAAAGTTACTGAAGTCAAAGTTTTCATTATGTGTCATTCATTGTATGTATTATTATTTTTTGTTTTATCTTCTCGCGGAACCATTATACTATAACATCAGGTCATCATCAGATTATTTTTGAGGGACTCATGCACACCGAAACTGTTTGAAGACATATGGAATGAGTATGTGATGACGTAAATACATGGCATTCCTTATTTTAGTTGCAGTAAAATGCATATGGCACTTGAGTCTTTTTGAGTCTTTTTGATTGAACCAATTTTACATTGACGGCTTCTCTAGTTAAATCCTTAATTGTGGTGCGATGTCAACATAATGCTGTTGTTACGAATGCCTAAATGGTTCATTAACCCTTAATTTAACCTTTATAAACTCCTTATTGTTTTCAGATCTACAAAGAGGAATGACATACCGCGTGCTAAAATGCTCAAGCGGAGCCTGCTTATATAAATGGTTGTACCCTATTATTAAAGAAAGATTAGCAATATATGTTTTCACTCATAATGGTCAAGTCCTTTCTTGTTACATAGCATATGCCAGTGTCCCTTGTAGTTTTATTAGCTGTAATTCAGGACGAGGATGATGTCATCGTCATTATGGCGGGCACTAAATGTTTCCTGATGCTCATGTTGGTGCAGTTAGTGATGCTGTGCGACCGAGGTTATGGTTATGGAGGGATTTGCTCTCCTCTCCTCCAGCTGCTCCTTTATCCCTCACTCCTTTTTTATTGAGCCTGTCAGGGAGAACCAAGCCAGGAACGAGTCCATCACACTGTTTTATTTTGTTTTCAAATGCTTTTTGGAAACACTCATTTGGCAGTGGCATTTATACTTGTGTGGGGTACATTTAGGTAACAATGCAGTGTGCGTATCCAGCAGAGACAATAATGATTTGTTTCGAATAATGGAAGAAGTACAACATGCACTTTGGCTGAACTGACACAGCAAAGAGCAGCTGCTCCAAGAAAGCCATTTGTTTGGCTTATGCTTTCATTTTTATAGGAGACGTTTCATTGTTTACTTGGATTTTATTTGGACCATCACTAAAACTCAAGCATTTGGTTAGTTATGCCACCTTTCCAAATAGATAAAGTACTGCTAGTCACTTTGTGGAGCGTGCCTGGCATCTTTTTTTGCAGTGTGACAAGACTGCAAAACAAATTGTAAAAGACCTCCCAAACTGTTGGGACTTATTTGTTTTTGCTCATAACAAAGGCAAACGATATTTCATTTAACATACTGGTTATTTTAATTTAATTTTATTTATTTTATTTTTCACCAAACACATGCCATCATTTTTTGGCGATCATGTTCAAAGTTTGGCTGTTAATGGCATATTGACTATTTGCTGTCATTTATTTTGTGTTGACCTTTTTTTGTGTGTGTGTGTGTGTGTGTGTGCGTGTGTCCCCTTTCATTTATTTTTATTTTAAAGAATGAAAAAAAAATTTTGAATTGAAAAATATATATTTATTAATTCATTTTGACAATGGTGTAAGATTATTTTCCATACATTGATTATCTGTGTCATTTATAGGGATGGGTGAGTACCCACACCACATATCGGTATCAGGCTGATACCTGACCTTATTTTGAGGTATCAGTATTCATGATGGTGGCCTATTATGTCCATTTTACAATCAGGTGAAATGAGAAATTAGCAGTGTAGAAAATTGTTATTAATTTCATGCAATTTTAAGGAAAATTTATATATTGGGAAGTATAGGTCTTTCTTTATTTTTATTTATTTTTTGTGGGGGCTATTTCATGCATTAAAATTATTAGTAATATCGGTGACTAAAAAATGGTATCGAACATCCCTACCCACAACTGAAGCCGCCACTGAACTGTTCCACCATCAGAAGCATCTGTGGAAAAGGCAGCATGAAAACAATGACGAATTAAGGGAATTGTAATCACCCATGTGAAGCGATTATGAATGTGTGACTTAATCCTAAAGACCGTAAACATTAGAGCCCGTCAAATTGAGCCTTAATTGTGTAGTGGTTCAGGGAGCTGACCTTTTCAGCTGGTATGGCATCTCAAGGCTCCATTCCGTGACGAGACCTCGTATCAGGTGAAGCAGTATAGAAAATACGGATGGATGGAGCAACAAATTTTCCTTTTGTTGCATGTAACTCAAGCCATGTTGTGCTTGTCGCAAATGTGTTCTATTAATAATGACAGTTTCTTTGTTATGTGCAGGTCAATCTTCCAAATGACTCCAGCTGTGTAGAAGAGATCTTGCGGGTAAGTTTTACACACGCACACACACACCCCCACACACACACACACACACACAGTAATTGCAATGATCATCAGCTGTTTCAAGTTAACTTGCAACGTTTTTTCTTTCTGGAGGTAGACAGATTGTAGCCAGGAAGGTCTAAATGGAGAAAAATTGTCCAATTACGTCATGCAGAAACATTTCATTCCTTCTACCCGTGTTTGTTTGTTTTATACATCTAATAAGAATTGCGTTGAATAACTTCATTACAAACACTCTTTAGTTTAGTCTTTCCCCAAAGTGAAGCGAGAGTAGAGTCATCACTTGACCAACCCAGAGAGTTGCAAGCCGTCAAGGCAGCATTTTGTATAATGTGATATCAAACTTATCGCTCACTTTCCTCTGTCACCCGTCACCGGGATTGTCTCCATTCTCTCTCTCGTGACCCTCTCTTTGTGTGCCTGTTCATCGCTCTCTGCTCTCTGTCATTCACCTCTCCCTCTCACAAATCAATAAGCTGGTCAACAGCCTGTGTGACACATCGAGGGCTGTGAGCTGCATGAGAAGCCTTATGTCAATAAAATTGGTGCGCTATTGAATTCAATCTGTAGTTTCAAGCCGTGTCAAGTGGAAAGAGCAGCAAGTTCAGAATGTGAAGTGGGGTGCGTTGGAGCAGATGCTTGAAGCTGTTTTCCCTTTTCTTTCACAACACAGCAATAGGTCAGATAGTACACAAACCTTACTGAGTTGGGTATACTTTTATCTCCATCCATCCATTTTCTATATTTTTTGTCCTAATTAGGGTTGAAGGTGAGTTGGAGCCTATCCCAGATGACAATGGGTGTGAGGCGAGGTATATCTTCCACTAGTTCACACCTATTGGCAATTTAGGCCCCGTCCACACGAAAGCCAGTTTCAATGTATCCTCACAAGTTTCTTACCGTTTAAGCCGTTTGTCCACATGACGGCGCGGTTTCGGAGCTTGAAACCGATCACTTTTGATAAGATTTCAATATGCGCCCCGTACGCGTCCGTCTGGACACCATATGCGGGATACTCCTCCAGCGACGCCGTAATGGTGGCAGCTCGATGACGACGCATTGTCGCAGATTGATGACGTATGCGGCAATTCTCGCGAACCGTCAGTCTGTCAACAACAATGGCGGCTAGCCGTGTCATAGTCGTTTTGCGCAGCCTCCTTAGCTTGCTTATGCTTCTGCAGCAAATATTTTGCTTCTTTATCCCCACGTTCAACAAGTGGTGTTGTAATTGAATCACCCGCCATTGTCACTTCTCCTGTGTTCGTCTTTTTCATGTTGTTTCGACACATGCAAAGCCATGTTTGTTCTGTAGATTGAAATAAAGTTAGAAAAAATTTCTTCTTCTAAGCTTTCCGTTAACTCCCTGTGGCTGCGCTACAGCGCCACTCCAGACTTGGCATATACATTACAGCCGTTAAACGTCCTCAGCGTCTTCTTTTGGACACACGCAAGTCTTGAAATGCTTCTGTGTGTACGAGATTTGTTTGAGGAACGAAGCCGGCTTTGCTTCCGTCTGGACGGGGCCTTAGTCTTCAATTCACCTTAACAAACATATTTCTGAAATGTGGCAGGAAGGCAACGTTCCCAGAGAAACCCCATGCAGTCAGATCATGCATGATCGTGATCGTGCTGCCACGTTCACCCTGTTGCACACTCGTTAGGTAACATTAATAAGGAAAGTTGCACATGTAAGAACTGTACTTACTACTCTTGACTTGAGCAGCTCATAATTGGAAAGTACAAACAGTTCAGAGCTGAATTCAACTCCAACAACACTGTACTTACAGTGTATTGTATATATTGTCAGACATCAAAAAGTTAACACAGAACAAGACAAAAAAATATTCCAATAACTTTAATTCAGCATGTTTGTCCTGAATTAAAGTTGTAAAGTTTGTTTACCTTGCCAAAATTAGCGTCTCATTAAAAACAAGGATGGCTCTGATCAAGACTTTTTACACATAGTAGCCTACTGTGTGTACGATTTTTCTGCCTCGAATTGCGAGATAAAGCAGAAGTTTAGCATGTAGAATTAGTGACTAATTCTTCAAACAAAAAAACAGAAGAAAAAAAACAAACGAGACTTCAAGCTGTTCATTGTCACTTTCTGTTGAAGTTTACCATCAAACTCAACTTCATAGCACAGCCATTAAGTCGGATGAACAGATTTTCAGAATTATAAACCAGGACACGACAATTTTGCTGTAAATCAAATATACAATAAATTCTCACAATTAACTATTTATAACAAAATTAATCACTAGTCAATCTGGTGACCAGTAATTTTGTTAATAGCTAATGCTATATGCTATCTAGCGCTAAAGAAGTCAATGCACTCACTATAATTCAACCTTTTAACCTGAGTCCTTTACCTGACGCCTGTCCCGCGTTGTAACATTGGAAATACGCCACTAGAAAAGCTGAGCTTGCATCGGGTCTGACCGGCGACCGCAGCATTAGGCTAGGAGTGTTTCCCATGATTTGTTGACACGTAAGCAGGAAGTAGTTCTAGTTCTGGTATGACGAAAATACGCTTGCTTGCAATTAGATGAGCATGAGAACACAAACGTGAATGTGAAAGTAAATAGGAAGGAATTTAACAGTTAAATTCCTTATTAATTGGTTTATTGTAGGAATCGCTATGACAACTGTGTGATTGACATACCTGTGTAAAAGTGACACAAATTGATGGGGTTTGGCATAATCAGCCTACCTTTAAGTCCACTAGTCCGCTAGCTTAGTGCTACGCTAACATATAATGGGGAATGCTGTTGACAAGCGAATAAATAGCAACTATGTGGCGCTGTCAAAACTCTTTAACCATGCTGTACGGAGAAGCTGAGTCTCAGTATGGTGTATATACATGTGAGACAGTCTCGATGTTTGCCCCCAGGTGACCATTGCGTGCACTCCAGAAGGAGTAGCACAATGTCCATTTAATTGCAGCAAAAAGTGTGACAAAAATGTGTTTGCTTTTTACATTCTATTTATTTATCCTCCATATATTATAGAGTACAATATTATTGAGTGTTATTTTCTCATTAAAAGGCACATTGCAAAAATAGTTGGTTGTTTTTTTAGATGAAGAACAGATGACTCATTGCCTTTTATATCAAGTGAATACTGAAGGCTTTTGGTTTGTGGAATAAATACAGCAGAAGTGTTCATGGGACTAGATGACAATAACACAAAATCACTTTGACATGCAAGTCCATGTGCGCATGAGGGGAGAGAGAAAGATGGAGAGAGAGAGAAGGAGGGAGGATTTGCGACTCACTGAGATAATCACTCACATTAACATTTATAGAAGCAAATACACAAAATTAAAATACACGTACATGCATAATCAGTCTGTCACAACATAGTCATGTCGGAGAGTTACTTGGAAACACAATCTGCATCAGACTAAAAAGTACAAGAATTGCAGTTATGCAAATGTGCACTACGACATCAACACGGTGTGCACCTTGGAGTCCCTAGTTAAATAGATTAAACATTAAAGCTCGCACAAATGCATAGGCCAACTCTCATATAAACATGACTCATCTGATGAGTCATCCAATCCACTGAGGAGATGTCTGATGATGAAGCTGTGACGTAGAGATCTCTCACACAGTGAACCTGTGCGTCACAGATTTGTCTTTATGTGTTCAAAGTGAATTACAATAAGATAACTGCCTCCAAAAACAAAAGTTACATCAGTGTTGCTTGAATAAGGTCTAGCTGAGTAACCGACTACAATTATATTGAGGTAAATATGGTGCAAAAGTAACAATGACTGGCAGTATATATATTTTTATTTTATTTAATGTTAATTATTTAAAAAGGGACCATACATTTTACTGGACATTTACATGTATATTTATATGACAGATTGATGACATTTTTAGTCCATTGGCAGGTTAATGAAACATTTTAAGTATAAATAAAGTTAAAATAGGGTAATAAAAGTCAAGACATGAAAAGTACAGCGATCATTCATTTGTTCTGTGGCAAGCGACCAACAGAGCTTGTGTGCAAAAGAAAGATTTTTTTAGACAGCGACTGTTTTATTTGTTTTTTGGTCACTTTGTCCAAATACTTTCATCCAATGAAAGTTGTGCAACGCTACATAACATCACTGTAGTTGTTAAATAAATGATGGATGACATTTTTATGAAACTGCTTCAATTAGCACTGAGCGCTCTATATTCGTTCCCAAGCAAGTCTTGCTTGGCTGAACTGCGCACATGGGTGGGCTATACTTTCTACTGGTATTTTCACAGACGCGTACAGTTTGAAACGGGTGATTTGCGCCATTATGGGTGTGAACACAGCAGACTTGCTTCACAGCCGATGGAAGCGGGTGCTCGCCCTGTCTACGAATATAGAACCCCTGGAGTTAAGTTTCGTCTTGAATACGACCACGGTCTCTTCTGACAATTCTTTTCAGTTTTGATTCATCTCTGTTAGACAGATATTCAATTCATGTTTTTTTGGGGGTTTTTTTACGATTGCAATGCATCCTACTATATGCTTCTATTGTTTTGGTAACCGCATTTAGCTACATGAGATGGGATAAACACACGACATACGGCAAACTACAACAACAATGATACGCATATTATTAATGTAATCCCTCTCTGAGTATTATTGTCATGGATAAAAAAAAAAAAAAAATTATTTTTCAACACACAGTATCTCTCAACTTCCTCTAGACTGCTGTGCCTTAGAGATTGTATAGCGCAGCAAAACTAACACACACACTCACACACACAACGGCAGGCATACATCAGATGATTATTCTGTTAACTAATTGAAACTCCCACACATTGAGGCTAGAATTGAACTGAGAGAGACTGTGTGATTAGTGATTAAATCACAACGCTGCGGCAGTGCCGGCGTTTAGCTCTTAATACAACCAGCTGGAGTCAGCTTTTATTTTGGACACTGAACACTGCACTTAGTTCATGCTCAGATCCCTGAGCATGCTGCCAACTCCCAATACACTTCTCACTTTATATTGTGAGTTATAATACAGTCCAGCCGGATCTGTGTGAGTCTACAAAACTATAACTGAATGCTACCTCTGCATCCACGTGCTTGTACAAATAAATCCCTGTCATCAGAATTGCAAACTGGAGTCAGAATTGTTTTCACACAATTTATAGCTCTCTTTTGTTTAGACCACAAGAGTAAATTGGATTATATGTAATTGTCAAATGCTCTTAATAACATGTGTGTGTGTGTGCGCGCGTGTGTGTGTGTATTTGAATTTAGGAGATGACTCACTCCTGGCCACCCCCTCTCACAGCCATTCACACCCCTGGAAAAGCTGATCAAACCAAGTTCCCCATTCCAAGCAAGGTTAGTAAGGCTTTGCCTCGCTCACTTTCGCTATGAGAACAGAAATGCAAAACACAGTGTCGGGGAGCAATGCATGTAAGAATCCCCAACATCATACATTTGCCAACCATGCCATTGTGAATTTGATCTCAAGTTCAAGTATAAATACTACTACTTACTTAATTACAAATATATCTTAGTTCAGCTATATAGCCCACGACGTATATATATATATAATCTTCCATTAGATTGTAGAAGGTACAATTAATTTGTATATCCACCTGTTGCCTATTGACAGCAGAATAAGTCATGGCCTCCTCTGAGTAGGCTATTCAGTTTTTGTTAGTTAAAAAGGCTCAGAGTAATTCCATTTGTGAGTACATTGAGACAAGATCATCATGCTTTCATCCACATACATTTTGTCCTACTGATGTTGGCTTGTATGCTATGAGGTTTTTTAAATGTAAAATGGATTCCTTGGCTCAGTAAATGTTGGGAAACACTTCAAAGAGCGAAGTTAGATTAGCGGCTAATGTATGCTCTTGCTAGTATTTTTAAGTTTGCTGTAAAGGTTGTGTAAATAACTATATAAGATACAGTATAACATAGAAGTAGATGTAAACTACCACCTGTTCTGAAACAAATGAATGTTTTTATTGTGTGGAGAAATTAAGTACCACTAGTAAATACAACTGCATTATAATGTAGCTCGAGCTACACGTAATTGACTGCACTGAAATCAATGTAATGCTGTGAGATCAATAATGACCTCTGATGGTTCATTTCTTGAACACATTTGCCTCTGCTTTCATCCGGTTTCTCTCACCCTAGGAGTCGCAGCATGTGACCTCAAGCTACAACACCCAGAGTAAGTTTCCCAGCATCAAGGCGGAATCATCAACATTCACCGGTGTTAATTGGGAAAGGCAGTACCACCCACAAGACTAAAGAAAATAATTATTTAAAATATGCTCTGTTAAACTAGTAAACAAACATGGATTGATTCCTTTTTTAGACAGGCAGACAGGCAGGCAACGGATGGACGGACAGACAGACATGTGCTAGAGATAGCTAGCTGGATGGCTGGATGGATGGATGGATGGATGGATGGATGGATGGATGGATGGATGGATAGATAGATAGATAGATAGATAGATAGATAGATAGATAGATAGATAGATAGATAGATAGATAGATAGATAGATAGATAGATAGATAGATAGATAGATAGATAGATAGATAGATAGATAGATAGATAGAGAATTGTTAGGGAATTGGGAAGCAACATATGACTGTTGCCATTGCAATATTTAGTTTAGTTACAACAAAAACTAATTTGCTTCTCTTTGTAATACCAATCCAAATCAACGAGACACTTTAGGAGAGAATTGTTGCTCTATTTAACATAATAATCATGTTCAGAGTTGAAATAGAACTCAAAACCAGACTGTGTATTTTATCAAAAACTAATAATTGCTCTGTTTTAATTGACACTGTCAAGGAAGTATTATTTTATTGTCGGTAGCAGTTGTGCAAGAGCTGCACCGCATCACGCGGGGGGAAACATCTGTCAGGATGATGCAGTGCAGCTCTACAATACACTTAAAGCACAATGATACAGCAGCATTGTTAGGGGCAGAAAGAAGAGAGCAGGTTGATATTTGAGTTACCTGTCACCTGTCAGGACCCTTCCTTTTCTAAATCAAGGATTCATTTGGGGGAAAAAACTGATACACAAAACAGCAGGTTTTGGTTTGTGAGTCACAACAAAATATGTCTCTGAGGCACGAAAGAAGGGAATTGACTCATGTGGATGCCACAGTCAGCAAAGGAAATGTTTTGTTGTAACCTGGGGGAGCAAAAATGCTGGCAAAAGCAATAACCAGGAAGAAGAAGAAATTACACAATAAAGAAAAGAAACACTAGGGAATAAAATCACTAAGGAAATCTACTGGAAAAAATAAAAAAGATCCTTATATTTTTAGATAATTTTTTGTAAATCATGGCAATAAGCATATTTAAAAAAATCAATATTGCTTTTGATAAACATGAAATAATGTCTGGAACAATTTTTACTTTCGCTTATTGGTTGACTAACGGGAACAAACGCATTACTCGTGGATTGTCATGTTTTGTATTGTGATACTAGCAAGCATAACAAACAGACGTGGAATGATTATACTACCCTTTTATTGTTACAGAGCGATGTACTGTATCAGCTAGCAAGCCAGCTGTGAAACCACCAACGGCACCACAAAAGTCGTAAGTGTGCCTCTATCTCTCTAAACACATACACACCATTTCTGACCCAATGTTATGTTTCCCTCAAGGTAAAATTAAGTTTGACTCTTGGATGAAATTCAGTGCTGGTAGGAGAGAGAAAAAAAAAGATTATGTGGATCAGAGCGGGAAAGTGCAGCTACATTAATTTAACGTGAGCCAGGGGCATATTGCAACATCTCAGGCTGCAGCCCACTCCACTTCACTCGCATAGCAACACAGCAGGATTCATGGCTGGCTGGGATTGGAAAGGCAGGAATCGCTGCTTGTAAATCTGCCACACAGGCATAATGATTTTGTTTTACAAAATTAATGTTACGCTGAATCCACCAAACAGAACATGTTCAACGTGTGCTTTGGAACAATAACAGAAGTCTGTTAAGATTCAGATTGTGTGCATGTTCCAAAGTTGTCAATCTCCACCAAAAGGATGTCACATATTAGATGCCTTGCCAAGGCAGCATTCTTCCTACAATGCTAAGCCATCAATAACAAATCTATTTTGCTTTATTAAATGCATCTGTTTGTGAAGGATTAAATAAGCAACTTATTTTCCTAGTTCATTAAATAAGGTACAATAAAACATTTAGGAACTATATAGGCAACATTTTAGCATGCTTCATGGCTACACAAGTTTGTACACTTGGTCATTTTATCTATCAATCAATCAAACTTTATTTATATAGCACCTTTCAAACATTAAAATGCTACTGAAGGTGCTATACAAAACATCCATACCACAATAAAAAGGCCTCCTGCCTTTGATGGGAACACGGCAGCCATATTGGCCGTTATTCACCAATTTTTACACTAAAAGCCACAACTCATGTGACCATGTAAACCATTACATTTGATTGAATTAAGCCATTTAAATGCCATTTTACGAATAGAATTTGGATTTTGTGAATAATATGATGGCCACATCCAATATGGCGGCTGCTGTTTTTGTTTGTTTTATTTTAGCATTCTTAACTGCCATGCAAACACTAATTTCCAGTCCTACTTTGGCAACATTATCCAAATTTGTACATAAGTCCAAACATGTCTGTCCTAACCTACTGACTTGCGCTTCTGCAGTAGTAAAGTCAGAATTGAGTATTTTTATGAACAACAATTTATTCACATCAGGATAAAAAATCAAATGTAAAGCAGCCCTCAAGCGTCTGTCGTTGTTTTTATCAGCATCTGCTTGATGACATTGATTTGTTCATGTTACAGATGTTCAATCAATTTTATTGCTCCTGTACTGAGCGGCCAGATCCTTTGTCACAATACGTTTGACAAAAAAGCCATATAAAAAGTAAAACACACTTGTGGAGAATCCATTGTAGTAGATAGTCACTGAACTCGTGTGGTGATGAAATTGTCCTTTGAGTTCCAAGATGATTTGACTTCTCTGGCATATTTAACACCCACTTGCCAGCTATGGTGTAAGATTAAATGCTCTTTCTACATTTGCTCATCCTTGCTTGCATTTTATTTCATTTCCCATCCTTCTACCACCATTCAGCCTCCTGGGTACCTGTCCTCCACTTCCCCCGTCATTATCATCTCCATCTTACCTCCCTATCTTACGCTAGCCATCTGTGCCTTCTTATGAAATAAAGCATGGCTTCATTTTTCATTCATCCAAATATATCTATCATCGCCTATGTGCTGCACTGCGCCCTTATCTGTGAATCTTTTCTCATTGCGCTTCGCTCATTCACGACTCGCGCGGTCCCATCTGAAAACACCGCGACATTGGGGAGTGTTTTTTAGTGGTGAGAGCAGTGAAGAGAGCAGTTCGTGAGGCAGTAAAAATCCCTTTAGGGGATTCTCCTGTCATAACAATAGCAGTGCTATCTTAAAATAACAGTAGCATGCGTGGATGGTTTATATAAAGCAATAAAACATGTGGTAACTTGCCAATGCACAGCACATAAATACAAAATCATTTGTTACCAGGGAGGTCATCGAGCACACAAGTACATGTTGCGTCTTTATTGTACATATATTTATTTTTCTGCAAATGGAGGGTAAAAGCAACTTCTCCCGATTAGAAGTTGAATTTGGACTCAGTGGGCTCTCTCTTCTCAGCGTACCCTCTTGTTACCAAAGAATTCTTGGCAGCGGGTCAGCACTTGTCAACACAGAACGTTTCCAGGTGAAAAAACAATCTGGCTTCTCTCTCCATACTCCACATCTGGTTGCTTTTCTGCCCCGCTATGCCTCATCCACCGTTCTCTTCCTCATTCCCTAACATAAGCCAGTGCGACTTTGCCTATGCAATTAATCCATTTGCCAGGACAGCACTTTAAAGGGAATGGCAGCTAACAGTGTGCGGTATTTTATCTAATTCAAGCAGATGTTGAGGTCAGGGCTACCATTAAACCTGTTATTTTGTCTTTGTGCAGAATGCTGGAGGATGACCTAAAGATCAGCAGTGATGAGGAAGAGGCCGAGCAACAGGTGAGTTGCTTCTAGACTGCAGTCTATCCATTTATCCGTCATATTGGCCTGCCACATTTGTCTTTCATTCAATTACAACCAGTTCTTCTTTGGACTGATTTGCTCATCAGTCTCAACATCTGTTCAATTTGTTTAACTGAAAGCGTTCATCCACTATTAATTTTCATTTCCTTTCTCCTGTCATCAGTTGAATCATGCATACCTTGGCAATCAACTGTTTTAATTCGCTAACAGTAGTAGAGTATTGGCTGCACAGTGTCAAGTACGCCCTGGGAGTTTTGTCCTTTCATCCAGAGGTTACTGATGTTGAACAAGATAGCCTGGCTCACAATTTGTGTTTCAAAGATTTTTAAGGATGTTGAGGCTCCCAAATTCTTCCACACCAAAAAACCCCAACCATTGCCTTTATGGCTGTCACTGAAAAGTACCTTTGGCTAAATTATCACAAAGGCATTGATTAAAAAAAAAATGTAGCTGACCCTCTTAGATTCTTTAATTCTCGGATACCCAATTAGATTAAAAAAAAAAAATTTAATTAAAAAAATTATAAAAAATAAATAAAAAATAAAAACAATTAAAATTAAAAATAAATAAATAAAATATATAAATAAATACACCTTTTAATTTTTTTTACCCCTCCAAAATTATTTAAAAAAATACAGATTAATAGTAAATACACATTTTCAACAGAAAACTGAGGGAAACATGGAAAAAATCCTAGCAAAAATGGGGAAAATTTAAAATGTGAAGAAAAAAGGAAATATCTGCAAATTCACAAATCCGTGAGTGTCAAACTGCGAATATGCGGGGTCGAGTACACTGAGTCATATCCTGCCCTATACTACAACGTGAGTAGGCCTAATACTTTTTGCCGTATTTTGAATGATATGAAGGACCTTAATAATTTAAACATTTTGAGTGAATTTATTTTTGTGGGGGGAAAAATGCACAAAATGAATTTTTACACAGAATGTTGGTTTCTTGTCCAACAGTAATTGCAAGAGAGCCTTATGCATTGGAAAACAAATGCATGTAGTTATTTTGTTGTTGTTGTTGTTGGGTTAGAATAGTAGATCTTTTATGCAGTGAGAAATGTATTATCAAGAATGAAATACATTAGGCTCACGTATTTTGCACGTATGCTCGTATTTTGCCATATACAGTATAAAATCGCATTTTTGCCACACATCTGTTTAGGAAGTGTGCGTTCCTTTGTGGCCTACAGTAATGAAAAATGGTGGCACCCTCCAGCATTTAAGTTACCCATCTCTGCTTTAATTGATCATTAGGTGTGTCCAAATACTTTTGTTCAGACAATGTATCTGTGTGCATTTAAACAAGACAAATTACAGTAGTTATGAAATGTGCATGTGCAAAAGGATTACAAATTTAAAACAAAACAGTATATTGTGCATTCTTGTGACAAAGCTTGATTTAAAACAATAAGTTGTGTTTTTTTTTCAAATATTGAACAATTCAAATTTACCATTTACATTCATTCAAAAGCAACACAAAAAAAGAACTGAATATGTATGAGAAGTGTCATAGAGGCTCACTCGCCACTAATCACAATCTTTGTGCACTCATGATGCCAGTAGGGGGTCAGGCCACTGTGCCTCCCCCTCACATCAGTGCTTGTCAAAGAGTCCATGAAATGCTAATGAAAATATACCAGTTACTCTCATTCTTTTTTTAACTGTCTCTCTGATTGAATAATTATGCGATGATCGAGGCTATAATTATAAATTCTGGCAGGTTGTATTTAGTGGTTTTTACTTTTTTTTAATCATGTTGAAAGTGGATCTGTTAATTACAGAATTGTGGCAAGTGGCCTCCATAATCACGTCATCTCTATATACTTGATTACAGTGGAGCTCAAGTGCACTTAAGAAGTCTTCCCCCCAAGTTTTTTATGTGCATTCTTGCACCACATTTGTTAAAATGGTTTGGATCGATGTGTAACTTAGGAGGTTGCACTCTATACGTTTTAACAGGGTGTGAGTCAGACTATATGGTCGGGAAGATTGAATGGTATTTTTATTTTCGGAACTAGAGGTGCTTGATATATCTCCTCCCACTTTGCATCTTCACATATAACCCACAGACATTATATGCAAATCATTTCCTGGCTCACCCTGAGAAATAAAGTGAATCTCTCCAAAGTTGTTGAACTATTGCTTTAAGCCTTCAGCATGACAGTGCAAGATGGATATGGGAAGAATAAACAGAATAGAAAGTAAAAAAAAAAAAAAAAAGAGCGACTGGAGAGACAAAGACGGCGCAGACATACTGATAACAGTGCAGACAGGAGGAGATGAAGAGAGGGAAGGATGCTAAGACGAAGAAGAGAGAGGCTGACATGAATCCAATGGCATTTTCCTGTGCATGCAGTTAATAGGCTTATAGCAAATGAGTGCATGGTGTATTATCAAGCTTTTATAGCCTCAAGTAAAGCACAACACACACATACATTTATAATCAAATACACAGATGCTTGTGTGTTGTGCAAATGTTGGCAGCCTCTCACACACAGACACGCTGTCATTAGTATTCTGTGGCGCGGCACTGTGAGGGCAGCAGAGGAGTATGATGAATATGTTTTTGCACTGAGCAAAGACACGAAGGAGGGCAGGGAATTGAAAGAAGGAGCAGAGGAAAGAGGGGTTGATAGAAGGAGAGGAGAGGAAGAGAGAGAGAGAGGAGAAGGGAAGAAGAGAGATGTTCCTGGTGACTTTAAAAGCTGAAAGAAAAACACCAACCCAATTACCACTGCACGAATGTACTTTGTCTCGAGCTCCCTGCACATTTCTCTCTGTGATGACAGATCACCTTGGTCAAAGCAAGGTCACACTAAAACGCTCTGGCTTTCTATAAAAGTTGAATTGCAGCTGGTAAAATTGTCCACAACTCGGGCAATGTCTACTTCAAATCTGCTCAACGCAAAATGCACTTTCTGATAGCTCATCGTGCTAACATAAGCGTGGGGGGGGGGGGGGGCATTTTGTGTCATAAGGCTCACATCAACTGTTGGTATCCTTATAACCGTTTCTCTCCATCAAGTTACTCTATTAATGACTGGAGCAGCAATTTGAAAATAGTGCGAAGTTAGTCTGCTGTATTTTCTCCACTATAAAGCGCATCAGGTTATAAGCCGCGCCCACCTGTTGTGGATCCCCCCCCATTGGCCACGCTGGACTATAAGCCATGGATACATACCGTATGTTGTGAAATTTGATACTTGCACAGAAAGATATTGTACCAGTCCATTTTTAGGTACATACCTTGCTTCCAAGCAGTGTCTGTAACACGGGAATAGAACGGCTCAAACATAGCAGAAAAGTATTTGTTTTTATTCATCCTCCTATTCACTGAAACCACCAAAGTCGTTTTCTTCCATGTCGGAGTTGAAGAGCCTCAGAATGTCTGCATCGAATCAAAGGCACTTCATCCATATTTATAATACTGTATTGCCACTGATAATAGCTGGCCCGAGGAAGCAGCCAACCAGGAACAAGCGTGAAACCAGCCCACCAATCAGGAGTGCGCGCTCGCACAGTGATATCCACGGCTAAAAAACCCCACAATACATTAGCCGCACCGTCACATTGGCCGCAGGGGTCAGAGTGCATGAAAAAAGTAGCTAACTAGCTTATAGTCCGGAAAATACGGTAATACCAGAGGTGGGTGCATCAATGAATTTTGAGCGTCCGTCCTTTTGTCAACAGCTAGAACACTCTTCCGTCACTGTCGATCGTCAATTATTTCAAACTGAACCAAACTCTAATCGTCAATCCATCAATGTTATTTTAACCGGGACACTGTCATCGCTAAATCACAGCCGCTATTTTAGAACCAACAGTTGATTTCATGAGCACGGTCCGTCAATCGTCAGTCCGTCAACCACCTCATCCACACAAGCACTCAAGTCAAAGAGCATGGCCGGAGGAACAGCCGAAGGAACAATGCAGCTTTAATGACAGCTCAACTTCGATTTACAAAGATTCAACACTCACTCAGTATGCTTGACATTGTGTTACTATTCTTTTCCTCACTTATGTTGCCACATATAGTACATGCACACGGTCATAACTGCCGACCGCCGTGCACGATCAACGAACTACACCTCACCTTTTTAGGACACTTAGCTGTTCAATAATTTGCCTGACTTAAAATGGGGCACCGAAGGACCCTGAGCTGTTTAACAGTGTGGTGGATGTCAAATAAATGAACTGAGCACTAAAGTCAATAATGAGGAATTTACAAAAAGAGGAAAAAATTATCATTGCGGTCTGTCGTCAGATGAGCTCTATAACACAGTTAGCTATCAGTATCTTGAAATCTTCCCATCAACAAAATGGCCATCTGTCATTGACAGATTGACAGACCTTTTGTCAATATTGACGGAATGCCAACTATTGTGTAATACTGTTTATTGCCTTTCATGCCCTCATCCTCCGTCGCTACAAGAATAAACATTTTGACAATATCAGCGTCAAAATCATTGGCTGCAGTGACTTGGACTAACTCGCCAATAGCAGTGTCGTGGTTCACATAGTTTATTTTCATGCGGCTGCTGTGGGATCGATTCCCGACTCAATGACCCATTCACCGTCACCCTGTGATTGAGTGGCATCCAGTGCAGGATGTGGTCTGCCTTTGGCCCTGAGTCAGCTGGGATGGGCCTCAGTTAGCTGCCGTAACCATTTACAAGATAAGTGATATAGAACTGGATGAATTGGAGAGGAAAGAAAATAGTCCCTAATCACCAATTTTTTGGGCCTACAATTTTGGTGGACCAGCTTGGAAAATGTTCTTATGTTGTGTCAATTTAGGGTCAGTGCTGATGCTACTTTTAAAATCTGAGCATACTGCAAACTAAAATATCAGATGATGTTTATTCGAACAAATGTAGTCGTTTTCTTGAGAAGGAAAAAAAAGCATGCTTATCTTTTATTTATATTTATATTTACCACAATGGCCTCCAAGCAAATTTTACTTATAATATAATATATTGGAAGCTAAAAAAAATAAAATTATTCTTTATCATTCATCACACAAAATAAACACATGTTGACAGAGAACTGCACCTTCAGAAGGATTTTGATATGGGGATGAGTGCTTCTTTAATTGACCTTGAAGGAGAAATAACTTGTAACAGATGGTCCAATCGAGCTTGATGGTCAGCTCATACTACAGCAAACATGAGTAATGTCTTAAAAGGCCGCGAAAAATGAGGTCATTGGCTTGAGGTGCAAATTGCCTGTGAAAGTGACTTGGTGGGCCTCAAAGCAGGTGTGTAAATATATTAATCTCCCATATCTTGGTGAACATGGGAAATAAATAGCCTACCTACTACTACTGTCACTAAAGTCTAGGGCCAACACTAGCGCTCTTGTTTTGATCTTTTTTTTCACAGCAGTCATTTTGATTAAAGGGACAACAAAGTAGCAAATAGTCTGCTACTAGCATTTGACACCCGCTGGAACCATGTCTAAGGTTTGGCGCAGGTGATCTAATGTGATATTGGTGCATTTGATTAGAGGTGCAGGCAGACATTCTGAGCTCCGTGTACACGTGTGAAAGATGTTATCATATTTCATATGCAAATACGACAACAGCGTGCACTGAACCCTCTAAGTCAATATGGAAATCATGAACCGCGTGGTATTGGTGTAAGTGGTTACACAGATTTGTCATGTTACTTCAATACTAATTTCCTAGGCCCACCACTGGTCAAGAGGTGAATTGATTTAGAGTATTTGCTGAGTTGGTATTCAATTGGGGATGAGAGAATATTGCAATGTATTGATGAATCGATTCTTTTTACACAACACTAATTATGACCAAAGAACTGAAAATGGAACTTGGGCTTGCACCCACAAATATCTGAAAAATACTGTAAGTATTGGAGGACAGGGTTTAGGAACTGAATTCATATAATATTCAACAGACACCTGCAGAATGCAATACAATATAATTTTTTTTATTCATTTTTCTTTCACGTACACTATAAAGCCTGAACCATGAAATATATGAGAAAAAAATCGGATTCTTTGTAAATAGAGTATTTATCGGTCCTTTGGAACAAACTTTTTGTTTTTAAATCAACTTTCGCTTATGAAATTTTGATTTGTATCATAATTGATGTATGCGGTCACAATGCGTTAAATTTGTACATTTATAACTGTCAAAAATATAATAATAAACAGACATAGCAAACATATTAGTACTTCCAAAAATCAGAAAGAACATTTCCTACTAAGTATAGGTGTCTATCCTTTCTCAATTGGGCCGATCTTGCAAGGTCGCCGGAAAGGCCATCAGCTGGGTGATAGTGCAATCTAATGGATAATCTGTGCAATGCATGTGCTAGATCATATACGTCAGGGTTTTAATGGGGGGGGGGGGGGGGGGGGAAGATTATACTCATGAAATAGAGGGCTCAAAATGCCTTGTATTTAATATGATACGCTTGGCTTTATAGGGTTAATTAATTATAAAAGTTATTAATGTTACTTATAGTTTTCATTGGTTTAAAATTACACAGCATCATACTAAGAGCTTTAAAAAAAAATTTTTATCTTAGTTATATAACTGGGGTTATAAGAAACAGGTCTACACCACTACAATCGACAATTAAAATGATATATTCATCAACAATCCTCCATCCATCTACTTTCTATACCGCTTATCCTGATTAAGGTTGCAGAAAGCTGGAGTCTATCGCAGCTGACTTGAGTTGAAAGGCTGACTACAGTCCGGGCGGGTTGCCAGCTCGTTCTCAGTGCACATATAGAGACAGACAACCCTTCACACTCACATATACAGTCTTACTGTGTGGGAACTAAACTGACACTGCCTGCACTGAAGAAATACTACACAATCAGTGACTTGTGTATGAATGACCAAATTAATTTCTCCAGCACTCTCAATGCACTTACTTTTCACGGCACCCACCACACGATTGGACATCGCAGGGAGATTGGTGGCGGGGAACATGCTTGCCCATATTTGGTGCTGGTCGCTAAGCGACCAAATAGGAAGTAACCTGTATTATTTTCTCGCTGGTTTGGATGTTAAAAACACCCCCAATGACAATAAAGCGTATAGGATACTGAGACAACACATTAATTGATTCCTCTAGTTTTCCCCTTAGATTCGTTTCTACATTGCTTTCGTTGTAGAACTCCTTGAAAATCTCTATTGCCACTCTGAAATTACTCCGCCACCATTTCTCTTATTGGATATGAACATTTTCCAATTCCAGTGAGCCTGTCACAGCAGCAATCACCCACCTTGTTTACCACCTGCTGTACCGCGGCAGTGCATATACAATGAATAGGTTTGTTGGCGGCGCACTTGTAATGTGAGAAGGCCTTAAACTGGATTTCAGTCCCAGTGCCCAATTCTGCTTTAATTAGTGTTGTTCCGATACCAATACTGGTATCGGCAGAGGCCCCGATACTGCATTAAAACAGCGGTATCGGCATCGGTGAGTACTAACAAGTAACATGCCGATATCATTAATTCTGACGCTAATATAGGATTTTGGATGCAGCATCTTATGTCTTGCTCATGCACAACATTCGCTGATGTGTGACATGTTCACTGCATGCCGAGCTAGGATATCCTATTGGCCCTTGAATGCTCTGAACCAATGGCAGGACAGCTTTTTCATGTTGAGAAAAAAAATGGTATGGTATTGGCGTCGGCCGATACTGCAAAGCTGGGTATCGGAATCGGTATCAGGGGTAAAAAGAAAACGGTATCGGAACAACACTAGCTTTAATGCCAATATGCACTATTTTCGTGTGCATTTCAAGTTACTTATTCGATATGTTTACAATACTGACGGAACACTTGAAACAATCTGCTGTAATTTAGATTTATAATCGAGGTTTTTTGTGTTGTTTTAGGTAGGCATGTGCTGTGTATACCTCAGTAATCGATGTAAAGTATTTATATAACATTAAGCTCACATTGTTGGTTGTGTATCAGATATACATTTTGCATTTATACTGCGGTTGACTTGGCAGACAGCCAATACATATCAGATTGCGATTTTGAGTCCAATCGGCAATGAAGCATATCCGAACTTGAGAGCAAATATCAACAGTAGACCGACTTGCCATCCATGCCACAGCCATGTTTTGAGGATTAAGTGAATAATTGCAGCCCGTGTTGTTCTTTCAACCCCTGCGGGATATATTCCCACACAGATCCTCTTCATGAACCCTGCAAATCTCCCTGAGCCAAAGAGCTGACAAGGTTTATTATTCAAGACTGTAGCTCAACTTCAAACTATCAGAACCACAAAACCACTGGTGCCGTTAATCACCTCATTCCTTGAGAGACAGAAAAGGAGCTAAATATGAATCTATTTTAATTAGCAGATGAAGATGAATAAATTGTAAAACTGAATTAACTATTTTTTTGTTTTCTTATTGTAACTGAAGTAGCCATGTATAAAATGGACTGATAATGATGATGTGTCATAATGAAGGAAAAAGCGTTCCACTCAAAGTATGTTTACTGTATCATTAATAGTATGAATTCACTTGATTGCATACACTTAGTAAAACTGAGTGTATTCATATTTAAAAAGCAAGTATTTGACAGTTATATGTAAATATTATTCATTTATAATTGGTCATAAACAATGTATTTTTTGCAAATCACTTCAATGTAATTGTCATAAACGACATATATACTATGTCATTCCACATTTGGGCAACTCTATACATGCTAATATTGACATGGCACTAACAAGCAGAAGATTTGAACATACATGTCTGCGTTTGTTGACAGGTATCCGACAAGCCCAAAGCCCGAGCGACAGCCCTGAGGTAAGACACACACTTCTGTTGTTCAGTAAAGTTGCTCTTGTCGCATGCACTTTTTAGAAGTAGGAGTGTTTCAAGGTTATTGTGAACATAATCCCCATCAGGCAATCTGGAAGCACTGTGGCTGTAATTATCTGAAACATCTGCAATGCCGTGTGCTCTGTGAACTTCCCTCCCCAGTTTGCACCAACACAAACATTCCTCACAAGGCAGCAGGTGCCACTATTTGTTGGTTCATGCATAAACCACTGCACATCTGTCTGCATGTAGCCCATTAGTTTCTGTTTATGTTGCTGTTCGGATGTTTGTCACCTTGATTATCTGAACCCCTCCGACAAAAATGAACACTTGAAATGAGCACGCAGTCCGCTCAAATTCAATCCCTAGTCACAGTAACTTGAAGATCAAATCGTTTATGTTAAGCACATGCGCCGCCTACTGTATCCACAATAGCAGGGAAATCATTGGTGTAATTTTGGGATATAATAATATAATACCGCTAACTAACTAACTAACTAACTAAATACACACACATATATACATAAATTATATGTGATTTAAAGTCCCAAACCAGCAGGAAACCATTTTAACCAAAATATCTCAATGCATCTTTTTAGGCAAAGTAGCCAAAAACTATACTCAAGTAAATGTACTGTTACTTGGGGAAATAAATTCATTCAAACATATTGGTAAAGTTGTTCGAACGTATTGGCAAAATGTAGGCTAAATGCTACAAACTTGTGCATGCGTAATTGTAGTATTATGGGAAAATAACTCATAGTTGCATTACAACAAAAACAAGTTGTTTTTAGCATTTGGCCTTCATTTTACCAATATACTCAAACAACTTTATCAATACGTTCAAATAACTTTGCAGTAGATCTGAACAACATACTCCACATTGACAGTTCTACACGTCCATGTACTTTCTAAACAAGCGATTGTAAAGCTGAGTGAAGATGGATCAGAGTTACTACAAACTCTGGCCACAGACAACTGGTTTACAGAGGTTGAAAGGGTAGAACAGCGAAAACAGCAACAGTTGAGACAGAAACGTTCAGCGTTGTGAAGAAAGACAATCAAATAAACTGTTAGTGACATCAAGCAATAATCTCCTGAGGGTAGGAGTGAAGGTACTATAATGTAACGTCTGCACACTGGAAAACGCATTAGCAAGAATGACAGCAAATTCACATGTTTTTCAATAAATCACTAAAGTGTTTACATTTTTAAATGATCATTTTTGCAACATTCCTAGGAAATCATCACTTCTGAGCTATTTTTAGAACACGCCTGTAGGCTACCTAGGTGGTCCATGGGCACCAGTTTGATGACCCCTGTTGTAGAGATTACATTTTTGTGTTTGCAGTAAAAGCCTGGAAAAGCATCCCAAAAGACAAATACAAAGGCTTGGTGATGTCAGTGGGTCACAGGCTTGATGCAGCAAAGCATTTGCAACTAAACTTTATACTCCTTTTCGCTTCTTCTCTCCAAACAATCTTGTTTCTTATCTGTTCCAAAACTTACACTAATTTGGTGATTTGTTACAAATAATGCTGTCTTTGAATCTGTGAATGATACAGACATAAATTCCGGGAATTAAAATTGTTAAAAATGTTGATGTTTTGTCACATATTAATACTCATCTTCATGTCAAACCCAAATGTTGTCAGTCTACAGTAAAAAATTATTTGCCTTAATATTCCAATACTTTTGGAAGGAAGTGTCTGTGCGTTCTTGCTATTACAAAATTATACCCTTAAAAAAAAAAAATGTTTTAAATAATAATAATAAAAATTAAAAAAAATGTATACCCTTGATTGATGATATCGTACTAATAGCTGTTAACAAAATAACTTACATTAAAGCTAATGTAATTATTAGCACTAACGCTGTTCTGTAACACCAATCTGCAGATTGACATTAGCTTTTGTCTGATGAGAATGTTGTGTACACTTTGGTACATCACACAACATTGATTAAAAAATTATTTCATATATTATAAATTACACGAGATATTAATGTGCTTAGAGAAATGCATTCTGCCTGTCATTAAAAAGTCAAGCTCCAACTGGTGCATAAGAATGTCAAAACATTTCACAAATTAGCCTTGTGTTCTCAGTCTGCGTGTGTGTGAATGTGTGTGCACGTCTGCATGTGTGTGTGTGTAAGTGTGTGTGGTAGAAAGAGAATGTGCCATGTTTCTGTGTGTGCCCCAGGCCATGTGTTACTTTTGCTGCTGCTAATGAGCCCGAGCAGAGCGGGCACACACACAGACATGTATCCACAGGGATGCCGCAACTGAAGTTGCTACAAGCGATCCATGGGCTATATCCGATAGAAACACTCACACACTTGCACGCACGCGCACACACACACACACAAAATATGTCTAAATATACAGATGTATACTGCCTATACAGCTATTGTTTTAATCTTGCTCTGACAACTTAACTCCTAATTGTTTTGTTTTTTCTACTAGTGCAATGCACAAGACCATCACCCATTCCAGACATCACGTCACAGTGCACATTAAACAGTTTTACCGTGTCTTCTTTCAGTAGTTAAAAAAAACGTTCTGCTTCTCATATTATTCCATCATATTTGTTTCATGATGTCACAATTGAGTCTTATAATTCATCTTGTACTAGTGCAAGTAATGAAGCACATTTAGTCAAAGTGTAAAGTAGAATGAATAAATGTAGCAAGAAGAAAAATCACGAGTAACCCTTTCATGTGAATGTTCAATTTGGAATTTGACACAAATTATCATAAAAAATATGACTGAAGTCTCATAAAATTGTTAATTTGAACCAGTGTTGTACTTGATCTCACATCAGCGCTCCTCACAAGATCTCACATTCAAATCATTAAGACTTCAACATGTCATTATCAAATGCGAAGGTAGTGTTTAGCAATTTTTATTTTATTTTTTATATATATATATATATATATAATTTTTTTTTTTTTAATATAGTGATTATTTTTGCTGCAACCCTTCACAAGTGTGTAGTGGTGGTGATGTTGAAGTGTACTACTGCTGAGAGATTTTGGGCTCATATTGAGATAACCATTATATGACAAATCCGTATTTGCATATTTGTTTACCATTTAACCACCAAACCCCGAATCCATTCGCATGGACTACTAATTGTACTTTTGCTGAAAAACATGTCATAGTCCAAAACATTAAAAATCGAATTTGATCATAATGGAGTGCTCTCACATAGCACTTTATCTACACCATGTGTTGTCCAAAGAGCTTTTCCAAGCCTCATACAGGGAGTTCTCAAGTTACGATGTACGCGACCTACGTCATTTCGACTTTGCGGCGCCCGTGACTCGTCCGTAGCACCTTCTTTTTCATTCATTTCCTACAGTAATCACACCATTTTAAAGTTATTTAAATTTGTGTTGTTGTTAACCTCCAGCAACGGACGTCCATCGAGCAGGTTGGACTCGCCATCAGGCCTGTCACATTTCCATGTTTAAGTTTGAATTAGCTCCGCTCTGCCGTCCGTCAGCAATGGACGTCCATGTGGAAACACAAAATATTGGTTCTGGCTCTTCCGGTTGGCACAAATATGTTTTATAAAATTAATGTACAAAGTATTTTAATGTAAATATCGATTTTAATGGTGAAATCCGACTTCAGTGAAAATGCGGGTTGCATCGCCAGCGTAGGAACGGAACTCTGCCGTAACTTGAAGACTCCCTGTATTCACTCTTTTGAAAACATAACAGAGTGTACCAAGACTAAGGCCGCCACGCTAATGCTGCCGCGTCAACTTTGCTTTTAAGTTAAAAATAACTTACTTTTACCTCCATAATCCCTCATTATACACTGGCAACAGCAGAATCCAGGGTGTTTTTTCGCTTTTGATAAATTTACATTGCGTGTTGTATCTGTTGTGCTAATAGCTAGCTAGCGCTAAGCTAGCCTAGGACTGTTCGTCTCTTTTATCCAGCATCCAAGTTTGCAAGCTAGTTCGTACTAGGTCAGAGGCCAACAGTGAGGTAACGACAAAGGCATTGATACATTTCCTAGATGGGCTTTGTTGACTCAATGCTTGATAATGCCAGCTAAACATTCTCGTAACTACTTCCAGGTGTCAGCTCTCGAAGAGCGCGCATCACACGATTTTGTGCACTTCCTTGAAAATTCTGATTCAACATTCGTTTTTAACGCCGAATCTCAATTCAAGTCAACGATTTGTGCACAGCCCAAATCAAAACCTAACATTATTACCTTTGTAAACGTAGACAATTTGATACAGCTCAACTATATTGTACAAGATCCCCCCGCACCGTTTCCCACTAATTGTGTGGTTTACATTCCTTCCTTCTGGTTATCAGTAGGTGGTATAGGACATGGGTGGAGTGAAACATTTTAAATAAACCCTTATAGTCTATAATCTATATCTAAATTTGGTTCTTTCCTCTTTTATATGAACACCCTCATGTTTATTGGTAGTATTTTGGCAGAGGGGTCAAAGTGGTGCTACTAATCATGTCAGTCAAGTGTATCAAGTGTGATATGACACATATGCACACACTTGTGCTACCAGGGTGAATTGCACTACAAACCGTATGTACAAATGGAAATGTATTACAGCTTTTCCTACAATATCGATCCAGGCACAGACACAAAAAATAATAATTCAACACATAAACTATAATGTGAACTAGTTTATGTATGTTTACAGTATTGCAAGTAGCTCATTGATATGAAAAATGACAATATTTGATGATTGAGCAAATATGCATTAAAAGATAGTACTGGCTCGTTTAATCTGCTTGAATCTCAAATGGTGGCTAAAACACACATGATATGCACAAGTGTGTGAGGGTGATTTAAAGAGAGACAGAGAGGAAGATTGTCGAGCCAGCTGTGCAGGGTGAAGTTCTGCCAAGTGGAAGATGATTTGATGACCGATGAACTGAGTCCAGATGGCGTCCACATCTTCACTCAAACGTCCCAAAATACCACCGTGACTCTTCTGCTTTCACACAGCTCTTTGGCCAATTTGAGAGACTATATTTACCTCTGACTTCAACTCTTGTTGTGAACTGTATCCTCCCGTGTCACACTCTGCTGCATCTTGCTGTTTATCGGATCCAAGGTCCGTTCGACTCTAAGCTACTCAGTTCATTGATGTCAGAAGCTAATCGATTTAGTCTATTGCAGAGGCGATTGGCGGAAGGAAGAAAACGATTGGCTGTTGACGCTCTTTTGTTGCTTCTATTCCTGCTCGTTAATTGACACAAGGCAAACACAATCATGCACTGTAACACACAAGTAGCCTGGAGGCTTGAATCATTTCCTGAAAGAGTCACTACAGGTAGCTATTTGTTTGGAATTCAACAGTTGGGATGTAAAAAGATTTTAAAATGCAGTCCATCAACATGCTTTATATCCTTGCCAAGATCTGTGGAAAAAAAATATTGATTTACTATTCATAATTATTAGGACATTATAGGTTCCTTAAATTATTCTTCAGTCCATTCTTGTCAATGTATGTAAAATTGTGTCTGTCATTTCGCATAAACACATGGAGGAAAGTGATTACTTATATCGTTGACATAATGTAAACATCTGTATGTCTGGTGTAAAAACTGGGACATCTTGATTTCCTTTACACACACACACACACACACACACACACACACACACATACATATATATATATATATATATGTATATATATATATATATATATATGTATATATATATATATATATATATATATGTATATATATATATATATATATATATATATATACATATATATATATATATATATATATATATATATATATATATATATATATATATATATATATATATATATATATACATATATATATATATATATATATATATGTATATATATATATGGGGCGGCACGGTGGCTGACTGGTTAGCACGTCCGCCTCCCAGATATATATATATATGTATATATATATATGGGGCGGCACGGTGGCTGACTGGTTAGCACGTCCGCCTCCCAGTGCAAAGGTTGTGAGATCAAGTCCGGGCTTCGGCCTTCCTGGGTGGAGTTTGCATGTTCTCCCCGTGCTTGCGTGGGTTTTCTCCGGGTACTCCGGTTTCCTCCCACATTCCAAAAACATGCATGGCAGGTGAATTGGACACTCCAAATTGTCCATAGGTGTGATTGTGAGTATGGTTGTTCGTCACTGTGTGCCCTGCAATTGGCTGGCAACCAGTTCAGGGTGTACCCCGCCTACTGCCCGAAGCCAGCTGGGATAGGCTCCAGCAACCCCGCGACCCTTGTGAGGACAAGCGGTACAGAAAATGGATGGATGGATGGATATATATATATAAAAAGTAGACTATATTGTAGACCTGGTGAAACCAAGACTAAGTTGTGGTGCAGGTGATGTAAGGTAATTGTTCTGTGCTATGCTGATATGTGGGGTGGACGTTAGTGTATTTCATTCATGAATATGAAAATAAAATATGTCAAACAAAACATTGAACATACATATGTGTAAACTGGCATAGTACATGGTTGTAAGCTAATATGACTACTATATTAGGGGAAAAATAGCTGCCAAAAAAGTTCAATTGAAAGCTAAACACCTTCAACATTCAGCCTTAACAAACATAACAAGCCTGACAGAATAGAGCTTCAAAAGGAAATCCAGAATGTTTATGACTATATACTTTAACATATGAGTTATCATATACATCAACATTGTTTATATTCCCATCTCAAAATTGCAAGAATGTCCCTTTTGAAGTCATCGACATTTAATCACATAAACTTTATGGTGTGTGAATTCAAGACAACCGATGTCAATTCCTCTGAAATTAATTAAGACTACATGAAGGCTATTGAAATGGGGCAGAGCGTAAAGTGCAGGAATGATTTGAAAACACATCAGGAATTGAAATGAGTGGTTGCATTGTAATCACATTTTGCATTAATTGCAGATACTTTGCCAAGAGTTAAATTGTTCTTATTAATTAATGCAAATCAGCAATTTGTTTTAGGTTCATTTTTAATTACTTGCCTTCTCGGAATCTTTAGCTACTCCCACACTACACACAACAATTTTAAAACAAAAGCGCCATTCTGCATTTATCTATTCGTAGCTCAGTTTCTAGTCATGTCATGAAAATATTTTTAAACAGGCCATTTTATCATGTCAGCCCCCCACACACAATTAATATGACCACAAGTACAGTATATCTTTGTAAGTTTCAGCCTCTTATCTGCGGCGCTATCAGTCGTTTAACGGCCGCCTTTGAGGATCACGGGGTTCTTGCGAGGCCCATTGGGCATATCAAGCCAACGGCTCACTTTGTCAAGGCTGTGAGGCTTTCATTTCCCCTGTTGAGGATGATTTTATCATACAAACCAACAGGCGCATACCAAAGGCTTGGCTGCACTCTGAAAATCTGACAAAGGTTATATATATTATTTTCTTCTGCAACACAAAAGGCAGAGACAGAGAGTTTTGTGTTGTAAATCATTTTTTACTGATAAGGGAAAAAGAATCTCGTTTGAAACACTGAAGAAGAAATGTTGTCTTATTTTATTCAGGGAATTTCTTACACACAGATCATAGTACATCATGCGCCTCTAAATTACCCATGAATGCAGAGAGATGCAAGAAAGACATCAATAGTCGTAGTTAATGCATAACGGCACATCATAGCAATCTCCAGATACCGTGAATGTAATCTGATTGGCTGTAAATCCTCTGATACTTCAATGACATTGCTTTAATGTGTCATTTCTGTACTGCTTTACCTCATTACATCATGGGTGAATTGGAGCTTATTTACGTTGGGTGAGAGGCAAAGGATTAATCAAGCAACCATTCACACTCAACACATAGGTATTATTTGCATTAGATGTATGCCAATAAATATTATCCATTCATTACTTTTATCATAATATTTCCAATATTAACTCATTCACTGCCATAAATTCATTTAAAAAAAAAGATTATTAAAAATTAGGGGCAAGAGGCGATTAATTTTTTTTATTGTAATTAATCACATGACTTCACGAGTTAACTCATGATTAATCACAAATTCTATATGTTCAAAATGTACAATAAAAAAAATTCTAGGTTTTCATACTCTTGTTAACAAAAGTGGGGAAAAAAACTTAAATTAAAAGAAATAGTTCAAATGATTTTTTGACGTTTATAGCCGTCAATATCAGTGAATGAATTAAAAAGAAAAAAAAGAAAATATTATAAAAAAATTGGGGCGTCAGGCGATTAAAGTTTTTAATCGTAATTAATCGCATGACTTCACTAGTTAACTCGCGATTAATCACAAATTTTATGTACAAAACTAAATGTACAATCAAAAAAATCTAGATTTTCAACAAAAGTGGAAAAAAATGTTAAACTAATAGAAATTGTTAAAATGAATTTTTGACGTTTATAGCCATCAATGGCAGAGAATGAGTTAATATGTGCTACCGTTATAACCTTTCTTTGCTAATTGCTGGAAGTCCCAAGTTCCACTATTGAATAATAGAGCATGTGATGTCTATTTTAACTCAAGTTAATGTCGCCAATTAAAATATGGTTCCTTGCTGATAAAGCAGGATACTCACATTCCACAAAGCACCGATTGAAAGATTACCCTGACTGATTATCCTGTGTTGTGGGTAAGAGTGTTTTTTATGCTTGGAAAAACCACTGGGGCTGACAATCGAAAATATTAATCATAATGTTTTAATAATTACCATGCAAATCTGTGGTTGTTACCTGATAGCCCACCTTCTACTATCCTTCTTCTTGTTTGCATATTTATGGCCGTTTGAATGCCCTGTGGCGCCATCACTGGTCAGTCTCGGTACTACAACAGACATCTGGTTTGGAAGATGTGACATATCTTTATGTGGTTGATTTGCTATGTTGGCCCCCGCATGCCATAAAAGTAGCTAGCACACACTTGCCAATTTTTTTCCCAGTCATGTGTGAGTCCACTTTTTAATATTTGAAAAATCAATATGCGTGTAAGCCGCTTCAAGGACTACATCAGTGATTCACATATAGAAATTTTAAAAATGCCCATCAAATGAGTCCATCATAAAATAGGACACAATGCTGCAAAGTGCTCCAATTCGCCCCTGGATGAACTGAAGAGTGTATCTTCATTTAAGACCTGACATCATGGAGATGTATTTAAGGTGTCCAGTGAAATGCTTGCCTGTCAGATTGCACCAGCTGGTGCCGCATTTCAATTTGGCACAGACAACGGTGCTAAATTATGTTTGACGGCTGATGCCTGCCTGATTCCTGAGGAGAGTGGAGGGAAGCGGGCCAGATGTAATACTTTCACACATGTATTCAGCTCCTTTCATCTTGTTCCTGCAACACTCTTGTTTATGGTGCCAGAATAAAATAGGCTGCAGAGTGCTCGACTGAATGTCTCATTGAGCAGCAAACACCCTTCCTTTGACTTCACATGATGCTATTTATACAAAAACTAAATGGATCAGCATCCAGTATACAGAATTTACTGCTTGTTGTAACTTACCAAAATGGAAAATAGACATTGACACCCAAAGAACATTTTAAATGAGGTATGGCTCCTCACTCAGCTACGTGTGGCAATCTAAAAACAAATGGAAATAGATCTTGACTCTCAAATAAACATTAAACGAATAAGAAAGGGCCTACGTTGAAATCCCATGTGTTAATTTTTGACTATATCAATACAGGAGCCAAATATAAACTGATGTGAATAAATAGATGATCTTATTTCAGCTATTCAACATTTTTAAGCTATTACGTAGAAAATAAATCCCAATTCATGTCACTATGCTGAGCTTGGAACAAAACTAAAATAAGAAAATGTTGGAGTTTAATTCATCAGCTGAGAACAACACACCCGTGCAGGAGGAGTTAAACACCATGCGACACTAATAGTGAAAACTGAGAAGAAAACGTATTAAAATTGAAAGAGAAAGGCAGGAGCGAGAGAAGACGAGAAGAGATGAGAAATGATAGAAGGAATCACAATTCCTGTGTGCGTGCATATAAATATGTGTGTGCGCGCCTCGTGCGTGCGTGCGTGCGTGCGTGCGTGCGCGCGTGTGTGTTGCCCGAGGAACAGTTGATGGATTTGCTGCTTGACTGCTCACACAGATTGGTGCCTGCTGTGACGGCAGCCTTGGACTGAAATTGCACGTACACACTCAGACGCACGCGCTACACACGTTAGCTATATCTGCGCGCGTGTGTGTCCGTGTGTTCTCAAGTTGTGTCAGCGGTTGTGTTGCCTCTAGGAGACCATTTCAAAGGGTTGTGGAAGGACAGATGAAGTAGCAAAAGCACTAGAAAGAGATAATTGAAATGGTTCAAAAGACTGCATTTCAGCAATTATCACTGGATATGTGATTATATTTTCTATTAATGCTTAATATTGGTGGATCACGTCTCATACTGCTTGTTCTTTTCTACTTGATGAAATTAGAAATGGGACGAACTCAAAGGATACTAATATGAAAAGCCAAATTCATGTTACTTGACAGAGAGGGTTATATTTTCTGCTAATTAGAAAAAAAAAGTCAACTGTACATCACCATTCACCACTAGTTGGCAGCAGTGTTAATTATGACAAGAAATTAAAATTTAGTTTAATTTATAGTCTTTTGACTTAAATTAAAGTTTGAGTCATAATTTAGTCATCTTATTGTATTTTAGTTTTAGTCCATTTTTAGTCAACGAAATAAAGAGCGATTTGACCTAAATTGACAATTTAGTCGACGTTTTCAACTTTTATACAGAAAATTATAACACACCTTTGTGTAACTGTAGTTTAACACGCAAGACACATTTAACACAACGGTGTCTTTAGTAAACCTTGTTACAATGAAACATGTTGAACTGACAATAATATGCCATCTTAAAACTTAGTTTTCACTTAAATAATAAAAAAAAAAATAATAATTTTACAGCTGTACAATGAATGCAAACATTTTTGAACATTAAATAAAGTCCGGGAACAATTTCTGAGTGGCATGGCTCTAAATTAAGCACAATTTCCACCAGCCATATTTTTTTTTCCCAGTGAAATTTTTCCAAGATTTTTTTTTTCCGTTTTGAAGCCCCTAAACATAAAGTAACAAAAGTATGTCTATGGCAGCGTTGCTATTTTAAGAGATTGATGTAGATCTAAATTAGAGATGCATGTCAATTTTGGTGGCGATTGATTTGGTAGTAGTTAACATGTTAAAATTTCTTATAGTGCACGTCTATGGGTAGGAAGGCTAAGTGCCAATCCAAAATACTGTGGCGATTGTTTTTATATTTTCAGAGGTTGAACTGCGCACACGACTCTAACTTAGGCCTACATCAGTCTGTTAAAATAGTAAAATGATCGCTTTGTTTACAATTGGCCGTTTTCTGAAATTAAGCTACATACGCCCACACAATCTCTCATAAGGTACGAAGGTATGTTGCACTAATTCTTCGTAAGGATATAGACGGCCTTATATAAGTAATATAGTCTGTTTTCAATGATGCTGATGGCAACGTGTGATGTGTGTTTGTGTTTTTGTACATGTGCCGTGATCCCAGTATGTACTGACCAACTTTCCGGTGATTAAAAACATAGATTCCCTCGTAGGATGCGGCGTAAAGTTAATCCAAGGGAAAAGTCTTAGAACAGCCTCGGGTTTCGGGCATCTGACACTTTAGCCCCAACACGAAATCCTCTGAGGTGAAATGCTATTATGCTATGCTAGACCTGCGTGCTGCCCGTTCCTGATAATAAAATGTGGTCTTTAATCCAAGCTGAATCGCTCGAATCCACTTCTGTTTTAGTTCCATGTTGCAGGCAAACGAATGAAATGAAAGGTAAGGCTGTTTTAATAAAGTTTAAAACACAGTAAGAGCATCTCAGTACGATACAGTGGCTTTTGTTTTCCGCCCGCGGCATTGTTCAGACGCTGTGACACCGGAAGTTGATGCGAACAACGATCACTTAACTGTGTTGTTTTCAATTTTAGTCATTGACGAAATTGTCAGTCAATTTTAGATATCGTCATCGTCTCAATGAATGACTGCTATTTTAGTTTTCGTTTCATTTTTGTCGGAAAAAAAATGTCATGACAAAAAAGATGTACTGTATACATCACTATTCACCACTAGTTGGCAGGCATACGGTTGTGTTCCTAGGTTGGTATGTAAACTTATGTGCACAATTGTATATGTCAACATTCACCACTAGTTCACAGACATACAGCTGTGCTCATAAGTGAGTACCGGTATGTACATTTACACAACTGTATACATCAGCATTCACCACTTGGGAGACATACAGCTGTGCTCATAAGTAGGTATGTAAACTTATGAGCACAATTGTATATATCCCCATTCATATTGAATTAATATCACTCTTGTTCTCGTAATCCACACTGTACACAGTTTGTGGTGTTTAGGCAACATTTACACTTTGTGCCCAACAGCCACGGCAGCTCCGTTTGCCTGAAACATAATACGCCATCGTTTTTTTTTTCCCTTTTTTTTTTTTCTCAACATAATCAGGTCATACTAAGTTTGCTCACGGTCTGTCACGGTGTCCGTGACGGGCTATGGGGAGGAGGGGCTGCTGAACACAATGGATGAACATGAATGCCAGTTCATTCCCTCCCAGTCCGTCACGTTCTGATGTGGTCCCTCAAGTATGTCACGTTGATATTGATATTGAGGGAAGATATCTCATTCCAGTTAACTCCACATTTCATTTGCTAAACATCTTTATGTCAGCTTTTCAAGCCATGAACTCAACAAATAGAGGCAAAATAGTCCATATTAACAAATTCAATTAAAATGTTAGTTACCACGCACACACACACACATTTTCTTATTAACAACTGCACTAATGAGGTGACAGACATATGCTGAACATACATTTTGAAAGTATTGCCAAACGTTAAATCATGGCTCGTCTGAAATACTGTATCAACCATATGCGAGATTTCTGTCACATTTTTGTACACAACCATAACTTGTCACATCTACAATCAGTTTTTCATTTTGCCACTGGCCTCTTGGCGGCCTCTTTAACCAATTTTCTTCTTGTTCAATTTTGAATCAATGTATTGTTGTTTGTAATGTCAAGGCTGTGCCACATGTTTACGTCTCCTGACTATAACTAACTATACTAGTTGTGTTGCCTTTATCTGGCAACCAGTCCAAAGTGAACCCCTTTCTCCGGGGCAATTAATCTAATGTCAGAAATTTTTTACAGGGACAGTTCATCTTTATTAAGTAGAATACTTTTTTGTTTTTAACAACTACTATTTCAAATAAGTTTGAATGAAATGGTCATGTGTTGGTTAATTCTTAGTGAATGTCTTCATATATTAAGAGGTGGTCAACATACAACATATTTTCCAAACAGTATACTAAATATGTAAAAATTCTCAAATTATTTATCTCACTACCAAATGGGCAAATTTTTATAGTACACTGTTGATATATTTTTTTACATTTACAGTACACTTGTGATCCCTAAATTAATTTTAATTCATATTAATTTATTAAACTTAACTCATTTGCTCCTAAAAACGTATAAATGCGTTCTATTTTAAATGCTACCATAGTCCCAAAAACATATTTATATGTTTGTATGTTGTTTTTTTATGCTAGAGCATGCAGAACGCTTTGATGCAGCCTCTGAACTGAAGAGAATGCTTGAAGCAATGGTAGTCATTAAAAAAACGGCCAGTGGGTGGCAGCAGAGTATAAGAGATCAACCAGGGCCTTGTTGCAAAAAGCTCTTTTCCCCACTGTTTTAAACAGATTTGTGAATAATGATGAAACTTAGCTATATTCTAATGCTAATTGCTGTAAATCGGAAACAGATAGTTTTAGAAATGTACTTTTTTTTCCTGATGAAAGAAGAGACTCTAACCTTGCTTTTGGTAGGTTTCATGTTTTTATAGTAATGGAACACAACATATACTGTGGGCCTTGCAAAATCAGTCAAAATCCAGTAAAACAGCCGGGAGTGAAGGCGGTTGCTTCAGTGAAAATGGCTTGGAGTGAACGATTTTTAAGTCATAACACAAACAAACCAAAAATTATTCTCGGCTGCTGTATACTATTGTTTTGTGGGAGCTGCACACTGTTGCCTGCAACACCTTCTATTTAGATGCGATGAAAACAGGGGAGTGTTTACAGAATTGTAAAAGGGTTGAGTGCAGGATGCAATGCAACTGTAATGTTATTTCTTGTCTATTGTTATGGGTGACAAATGAAGCCGTCATAATTTTTGTTGTCCTTTTTTTTTCCGACCTTACCTTGAAAATATGAGTAGCAGTTGCTAAAGTATGTGGTGGATGACGTGATAACACATTGGCTACAAATTGTATTATCATATGAAGGATGGCAGCGGAAGGTACGACATTAATTGACTGAGTCATTTTCAGTGCAGAAAGCATTGAGTGAATGACGTGAACAATCATCGAGACTTACAAGCCAGTGGTTTATTGAAAGTAGACACAACGCACAAGCGAGGATGAGTGAATCTATTTGTGAATCATGATGTAACCCTGTTAGCGATCTAAGACGACATGAATGAGCTTTGCTTGTGTCAAGTGAATCAAGGCCTGTCTATTGTTTTTGCTACTTTGTGACATGTCAATTAAATCTGTCTGCTCTGTATCCTCTAAAGTGGTGCATCAGGGAGCAGCAGTGAATCTGAGAGCAGCTCCGAGTCGGACACAGACGAATCAGAGAGCAGCTCCAGTGACAGCGAGTATAACCAGGCCACCCGCACCACCTCCCCTGAGGTACCATGACAAGCATGTGTGTGTTAACAATGGGCTGCGAAAGACACAATACATATTGACAGGCATTGTCCCAGGAACAAATGCGTGACCATGTGTGGGTGTTATTAGCTGTATCCTTTTCTTGTCTTGTCCTATTACCAGTTGAATTAATGGAGATGTCAGTTGTATTTTAGACACGGTACTTTAGTTGGCCCGCCTATCTGCACTGCATCAAACTAATCAGGTAGCTGACTAGGGTAACCCTAATACAGTATAATGCAATGTAGATAGAGTATTCGACACTACAATCTACAATTGCGATAATAGACATATTGTGAATTAATACACATACAATGAATTTTGTAAAGGCATTATTTTATATTTATATTGTAAAACACATTCATCACAGTATCATTATACACTACACTGCATAATACACTATACTTGCCAATTTGCACACAATGTACAAATATGACTGTACCATAATCATACTGTTAATTATTACATACCATCATGTACCATTTTAGTCTTATTTTTCTCATCCTGAACAAAAATATAAGCACAACACTTTTGTTTTTGCTCCCATTTTTCATAATGGTGGTCATATCAGATACCGACTGATTTTGTAACCTACTGGTCTTAATAAATAAATAAATAAATAAATGGTGCCAGCGGGTACTCATTAGCCCCAAAGACAACATGTAGCCCATGTTCTATATGATACCTCACCAGTGATGGGACACTGACTTACTGAGAAGAATTAAAACAGAAGAACATTGACATTTTTTCTGTTTATTATTATTTATTTTATTTTTGTATTTTTGTATTTTTTAATCAAATTTTTATTAAATTTGTATTAATTTTTTTTATATATTTTTTATTTCAACTTAACATGGTATGTATTCTGAACCAAACATTCTATAAAATGAATGGAAAATGAATCTTTGGAAAATGAATGAATGAATGAATGAAAATGCTGTTTTATTTAACAAAATATTTTAAAATAGGTCACTTCAGAGCTGTAACTTTAATACTGCGATATGTTTTTGCGACTGGAATTCCCCCAGTACAGGCTTTCCAAGTCAATAATCGTGCGTTAAAAAAAATTGTTTAACGACCTTTAAATTAACTCAACTTACACCCCTAATAGCTGTATAAAGATGCATAGTGTGCTGCTATATGTAAAATATTTGTTGCTTCCCGGCAGCCTGAGCCGTCCTCAACTAACAAGTGGCAGCTGGACAGCTGGTTGAACAAGGTCCAAGCTCAAACTAAACCTCTGGTGGCCCCACAGCAAGATCATCATGGCACAGGTTAGTAATTGTGTATACAAATGTAAAAGTGACTATGTCTAACAGGAACATTAATCCCCTTGGTTTAATCTGGAAAGCTTGTGCTCTGATGATCCACTGCCCAGGTTCTGTCACCCAGAGTCAGGAAACATTCTCACAGCGAAGCGAAGCAGCAGGAGTGGGTGCTGCAGCCAAAACCAAACCTTGTGGAGCCGGCGGTGCTGCTCTTACCACAGCGCCAGCAGTGGAGCACAAAGATGCCAGGGGAACATTCTGGTATCAACTGCATTCATCTCTTTCAAAATATTAAATATAGAAAGTATATATTTGTAAATTTTATTTTGGGGGTTTTATTTAAAGTTGAGTGACCTTAGTGATGTTCTTCCCATAAAAAAAGAAAAAAGAAAAATCAATCATGTTTGTGTGTCGCAGCCCAGGCAGGGAGAAAACGAAGGCCAAACTCAGCCAGAAGACATCGGGTGAGGGTCAGAGGACAAAGATGAGGCTGTCGCCAGGACTGATGTCTGGATCAGAGGTCACCACACCGAGGAGGACCACCACAGGGAAGAAACAGCCCAGACGGACGGAGAGGTCGAACAGTGTGGAGGATAATCAGAGTCAGACATGGAGCAGATCAAACCAACAAAGGTGAGGGACGAATGACACTGCACTACCATTGAGGAAAAACTTCCACCTGTTATTGTTTAGCAAATAAAAACACTTATAACATGAACTTAAAATAGGAAAAGCAAAGATAATAATTTGTCAAACATGGTGAACTACTCCTTGGCATGGTAGCTAAGCAGGAAGTGAATTGCCGTTTACTCATTTGAAATTAAAATGTAAATTGAATTCATTCAATTTCACGGCTCCCATGACCAATCTCAGACAAAAAAGTGAGCAATGATTGGTTGTTACCTGAGCGCTGGGGAACTGTGATATCATTTTCAATCGACTTCAAGCGGCAACATTTCCGATGGATAAAAACAGGTGAATCTTGATGATGATATTTCACAAACGCAATATTTACCTAAAATTCCGTGTTTGGACAATGTAGGCGTCTTTGACTTGACTTGATGCCCATTTAGAGTATATTTCCATTTTAGGCAATTAACCCCTATTACTTGGCAAATATATATATTTGTTTTAATCCCACAAACAAATTATACTTCAGACAAACTTTAAATTATATTTATATGGAAGCATGAAACTGCCCATGTAGAGTAAAGATTTTTGACTGGCAAATACGTTTGAACGTATTTAAATACGCTTGAAGTTCAAACTTGCATCCATCCATCCATCCATCCATTTTCTGTACCGCTTGTCCTCACAAGGGTCACGGGGTTGCTGGAGCCTATCCCAGCTGGCTTCGGGCAGTAGGCGGGGTACACCCTGAACTGGTTGCCAGCCAATCGCAGGGCACACAAGTTCAAACTTGCAAATATGTTCAAAGTTTGAACGTATTTCCAAGTACATTCGAATGTACTTGTAGGCTAAATGCTAATATTTTAGCATTTTTACCCCATAATCCCATGGGGTATTGACTTGCACATGCGCCAGTTAAAAAATGTTGATGTTGTTTTTAGCATTTGGCCTTCATTATATCAATATTTTGAAAAATTAAGCAAACATATTCAGAATTTTTATGATTTATTGTTCAAAAAATAGATGGTTGGATTATTATCTCTGGAGTGCATGATTTCCGGTGATAATTTTTCGTGCTTATGCTGAAGTCAAAGTTTTTAGCATCTAGTGTACAAATAAATTTTTTGCCAGTGTTCAGTTTGAGGGCAGTGAAGTTTGCTGTCATTTAAAATAAACAGAGCAGCTCGGAACAAACTTTTCTTTTTTTTTAATTAAACTAATGTCAAATTGCACTTTTGTTTAGTCATTTAACTTTTTTTGTGCAGGATATTTTGTGTATTTAATTGCATCCCCCTTCACACAATTGCTGTCTGGTCCATAGCCCTGCAGTGAGGGAAAAGGACCTGCACCCTCCTGCCTCCATGGAGCATCAGAACCCGCCCAGGCCAAAAACCAAACCCCCCAGTGGGAAAACAGCTCCCAGGAAAGAACCTCGTAGTTCCACCAACTCAAATAACATCGTTGCACAACCGCTAGCACTGCAACTAACAACTGTGCCAATACCTACTGTCAGTGTAAACCAGGTCAGTTTTGCTTGTGTTGACACCCCTGATGGAAACCATGGTAGAAAGAAATGTCAGTTTGCATTATGCAATGAGCACTTCATCTTCATAGCCCCAAGGGCATTAGGACTATTATCTTGATCAATATTTCCTGGTTTGTAGTATAATTGAAATACAGCGTGAGAATGCAATTTAAGTAGATTGAGAAAGCAAACACAATTTCATAGTGTTGTTATAACTATTATTGTTGTTTAAAGACTAATCATAACAAGCAACGGGTTTGAGATCACATTTTATATCCTCTGGGTTGAGTTAAAGGGTGATTTGGATCCTGAGCAAAAATCTGGAGCTTTTAAATAATCAAGTCGTGAAAACTCCCAAATGTTATAAAATCCCTCAAGTAATCTTGACTCATCCAAAGATCAATACGAGCACCTTTAAAGGAACACAGGAAGTAACGATCTCTTTACGCATCACTGACGGTGTGTTGTGATCGAGTTCACCTTTAGGGCTTTGTGTTTGTTGCCTTTGAAAAACAACATGAGAACACACGGGTAAAAAATATGAATGAAAACAGGCAGAGTTCAACAGCAAAAGAAAATATATGACCTCATTTATGACCTCAAGAACAAGTAAACAGCAACTAATCTGTGATGCAGAAAACAAGACAGGCATGACCTTGACATCTACCATGTTTTCTGAAAAGTTTACGATTCAGTTAAGCAGAAGTTCAAACCACAAAGCAATATTCTTTTACATGCCTTTTATGTTTGCCAAGGGAACAAACCAAAATCAACAAATGATTTGTATTTATTCCACTAAAGGCTTGACCTGAGTTAATGAGCATGGCGTAATTAGTTAAGGTTAGAAAGCATGTACGATCTCTACTTTGCATTCTAGGCTAATAGAATGCTAAATCTTTGAAAATTAAAAAGGCTGTACAATTGGTTGGACATTTCTTAAGGAGTTTTGCGGACGCTCCACTGACAATTTGTAAAGTCTGCCAAGTGTTCATGGCAAGATGGTATCACTGCCTCTCAATTTGCATGTGACAGACATGCATGTGCTCATTTGTGTGACACGTGTGCTGTGAATATCAGCGACATTCAAACAATAGAGAGCCAAAACATGTTTCATTTCACACATCAGTAAAACACGTCTGTCTGCTCTGCCTTGTTTGTCGTCATTATCGTATGCTGTAAAAAAATATATATTTGGCTTACTTTGCCAGGTTCTACAGCAGATGATATACTGCAGTATAGAGGTGCAATCTGGGAGCAAGAACAGCATTTTTTTTCTGTGCTAGAAAATTAATTGATTACCAAGTTGAATGTTACGGCCAGTCAGTGAGCAACATAAGCCAATAAAAGTAATAAGGCTTATCATTTCTCCATCCATGATCTTTAATGTCTTATTTTTCTTGCTTCATTTGTCCCATAAAACAGGACAAGAGAAAGCACAGAGGCCCAAGTAGCAAAATCACACCCAAGTCCAGAGAGTTTGTCGAAACAGATTCTTCCTCCTCCTCGTCGGAATGCCAATCGGATTCAGAGGAAGTCATGAAAATCCCTGCTTTGCCGCTTCAGTCAACACGTGCCGCAATTAACACGCAACCTCAGTCCAACTCGTACACACCCCCTCTTCACTGTTTTGGCTCGGCCAGCAGTATGGGAAGTCTGGGAGTCTTCGGCGGGAAGGGACTTTGTGTCGAAAATAGTAGTAGTGTACCCAACAGTATTAGTAGTAGCGCTAGTAGCATCAGCAGCAATGGCATTGGTACTAGTAGCAGTAGCTGTAACACGCTAAGCATTATCAACATAAGTGGTTCATTTGGTACCTCTGTTCCTGACCCGGGAGGGTTAGGTGGACCATGCAAGAACCTGGAGTCCTTGTCACCACACTTCAACATCGGACAAGATTTGCCCCTTTCCCCACTTATGGAATACCAGGAGACTCTATGGGTGAAAATTGACCTGAGCTTGCTTAACAGGGTGCCAGGACAGGGTTTTGGTCAAATATCTCGGCTGGGGATGATAGAAAAGGACGGAAATGAAGGACGAGGATGCGAGAGGCCAGGGGAAAGGGTCATGGCGTTAGACAGAGAGAGACAAAAACAAGGTGATAGAGAGTGGCAAGGGCTCAGGGAAAGACCCAAGTTACCTAAAGGGGAGCAGCAGAATGAAGAAAATGAGCCATTAGTGCATGACGCAGAGAGGCAGTGTGACAGCAGTAGATTAACAGAGAGGGACAGGCAGGCGGACAGAGAGGAGAGAGAAAGGTTCAACATAGGAGAGCGAGACAAGGTGATGGAAAGAAGAGAAAAGGGATGTCAGGGGCTGAGAGGCCTGGACAACCCCCCTGTGCAGGACAAGACGCTTCCAAGGCTGCCTGGCAGGACGGAAAGAGGAGAGAGCGGAGGAAAACACAGGAGGCAAGCTACTGGCAGCTTGGTGGTCCCGACAGAGAAGCACACCAGCAAGAACAAGCGAAAACACAAGGTTAAAATTGTTTGACTTGCAAATTACTACAAAAACAGCACCATCATGATTAACTCATTCACTGCCATAAATACATTTAAAAAAAAAAAAGATTATTAAAAATTAGGGGCGACAGGCAATTAAATTTTTTAATTGTAATTAATCGTATGACTTCACTTGTAAATTTGATATCTGTTCTAAATGTACAATGAAAAAAAATTCTAGGTAGTTTTTTTTATACTCTTGCTATCAAAAGTGGAAAAAAATGTTAATCTAATAGAAATAGTTCAAATTAATTTTCGATGTTTATAGCCGTCAATTGCAGTGAATGAATAAAAAGAAAAGAAAAGATTATTAAAAATTTGGGGCGTCAGGTGATTAAAATTTAAATTATAATTAATCTCATGACTTCACTAGTTAACTCACGATTAATCACAAATTTTATATCTGTTCTAAATGTACAATAAAACAAATTCTAGCTTTTCATACTCGTGTTAACAAAAGAGGAAAAAAATGTTAAACTAATGCAAATAGTTCAAATACATTTTTGACATTTGTAGCCATCAATGGCAGTGAATGAGTTAAGTTTCTATACATACATTAAATTAGTGATCGGTCATTGCTCTGTATTGCATAAAAAATACAGAATAAAACTAATTCAGGCCACCTGGTTGGTTACTGCCCCTAAAACTCGCTAAAGCTAAAGCTGCCCCCCACTCAAAGTTGCAGAGTTACGATTCGATGTAAAATTTGAGTTAAATCAACAGCAAGTGAACGCCGTAGTGATGTGTGACATACAGTATGTAGACATCCATAGACAATGTCTATGCAGACATAGTGGAGGCAGAGCCACCGAGCTATGATAGTCGGAAGGGACACCCGTGAGTTCAGGGCGCTGAAATGTAGCGCACCTGCTTTGCCCTATCTGTTGCATTAAAGAGGAGCATCTGCGCATATGAAACTTTTAACGAGTCAATCCGTAAAGATTGTTGCGACCCAGCGCGGGTGTTATGTAACTAATCAAAACAACAAATAACAACTTTACCAATCGTTACCTATATACTTTTTATTCTGCTCATCTAGAATGAAATACAAATATTTCAAATTATTTTTATTTTACATGATTGCTTCTTATCTTCAAGGACAGTTATAATGTGATGGCCATGGTGGGGCAGTGCCCTAGCACCCTCTACTGACAAGCCGCCACTGCCCATGGCTATAAATTGACTTTGTCTTGCTTGTGCGCAATCCCCGTCGCTCTTTCAAACTCATGTTTGTCTTCTTTCTATTCCCAGTTGGACCACATAGAGCCATCCAGCAGCAGCAATAAAAAGCTACAATTGGACAAAGACTGTCAGCTCCTTCCACCTTGTATCTCCCCAATACACAACCACAAAAACAACTCCATGGAGTAAGTACTGACAATGAGTACTCTTCAGCACATATGCTGTTATGTTCAAAGGTACACTTCAAGAGTCAGTACATACAATATATAGAGTATACAGTATGTGCGGAGAATGAGGGCAAGCTTGCAAAAGTGTCCAAATCTTCCTAGGTCAATTTTGGTCCATAGCTAGTTTCAAATCATGCCAAATGCTTACACCTAACTCAGTGCTAGAGATGATGAAAGATCCATGTTTAAAACCTCCTTAAAACCCTAAACTATAGAGTGGTTTAAATTGAATTGAATGTTAATGAAGCAAATTTCATTATGACACTAATGACGTACGATTTCCTCTTTGTGAATTTCTGAAAACAGATGAAGCCGACTGTCTCGTTGCATAAAAATCAACGTGGCATCTACTGAGATTTACTAAGCATCTCATCACAATCGCAGATTATATAGCAAGGTAGAAGGGAGGGAAAGTCGGGGTGACCTGGAGTTGAACCCTCGACATTGTGCGCCAGACGCCTCAGTGTGTGGAGCGTCTGTATTTCACCCAAGAGGCTTTTTATAGTAGCTGTAAACTGGCTGATGTGATTACTCGACTCAGAGCCTTTCACCATTTTCTAATCTGTGACTTTTGACAGATTATCGCCGCTCAGTCGGTGAAATCATGACAATATAAATTAATGGCTGAAAATGAGAGTTTGGGAAAAGCGGCTTTGCAATTTCGAAAGCTGGAAAATATCCACAACTGGACAAGTAACATTTCATCAAATGCATCATAATATTTGGCAGATATCATGTAGTCATTTTGTGCTTTAACATTGGTTGGTAGTTGTCATCCTAAAATATTCATGACTGGCCTGGAAAACACACATACCAGCATTCATTTAGAAACAACACACAAACACATGCATATTAGCATAGTCATGCACATTGCTCACATCCATTATTCTGTACACCACACAGACAAACACACACACTCACACGCTCAGCCACTAATTAGTTTTGTCTCCCAGGTTTTGTATATTATCACTAATGTCGAAGCCTGCGGTGCTGTTCTGCGAGCTCAGCAACTTTTGCATTGCATCAACCCCCCAGAGCTTCTAGGAGAGGAAAAACAAAAAAATATTATCTCTGGTGTTGCAAACAATATAAATCACAGGAGCTACAATAGGGCAACTGAGGGATTAATCATCTGTGTTCTATCAGCAAGAGGAAAGAAAAGACCACTTTGACTTTCTAAACTATCATTCAACGACAAATGAAGTCTCTCGACATAATATGATAGATAGCACAGAAAGCATTCAGAAGTTTGGTTTTGCTCCCCATGTTATGAAGAGATTTAGAGAAAATGTGAAATGACAAGTACATTTATTCTAATAACATATTTGCTCACATTCAGATTACATTATTGATCCCTGAAAGGGCAATTTTCCCAGTCACAACACGTCCAAGAAACATGAAGACAATCATGACCAATAGGGCTTTCACCGTGCCCAAGTTTCTTATTTTGTTTATTAAAAAAAAGAAAAATAGAAAGCGGGTGGGAAAAACCAAGGACCAAAGTTGGTTCTTGAAAGTGGGGCACAGTGTGAACCTGGAAAAAAAACGGAGCACACATCATAGAAGACATTACATAACTGTAAGACCTGCACATGGTCCATAGATACAGCATGAAGGTACCGTATAAGTCAGTATTCCTCTGGACGCTGTGGTTACATTGGATATAGAATATTATCTAGGTAAGTGGTAGGACTATGCATATGCTAATGTTATTCTGAACATTTCCAGATATTTAGGTAGAAATTATTCAAAATTGTGGTCTATGTGTACTATAAAATTTTGTGAATAAAAAAAAAATGCAAGGAAAAAAATATCGAGGGGGGGGGGTGTTTGTTATTCAGGGGGCTTAACAAGAAACCAAATATTTGCACATGGTTTAATAATAATAATTTTTCTAGACACTCAAAGTTGCTTTACAATGGAATGGATACATTATTCATGCGTAGCACTTAGACGTATACCAGTATCTAGGCAGAACCTAGGGGTTAAAAAAAAAAAATTAGAATCACTGATTTATAGTAAATTTCATACACAACTGGACTCAATATGCTTTGCAAACTATAATTAAAAGTATAATATTTAAAATCAGTTACAGTTAAAGAGATTTAAAAGCAAAGTAAAGAAATTAAAAAAAAATTGCTTCTAGCAGAGTGTACAGTACAAGAACCAAATTTTGTAAAAATGATTTTTAAAATACTTTGAAAGACATTATTCATAGGTATGGGAAAAGAGTACACTTCATTGGTATGTTTTTGGAATTTTTATTTATTCATATTATTCACTCTCATAATAGAAGATACCAGCAAATCAGGGGACTGTATAATAAAGTACAGAGAACAAATTGCTTTTTAAGCGTGATTTGTGGGCCGGGAGGGGGTGGGGGGTGGGGGGTTGGGGGGGGGGGGGGCTGTATGTATTGTATATAGGTGCGTGTTATTCATGGGATTATTATTTACTTATTTATTTATTTATTTTTGTATTTAAATTCTACTAGACAGCCAGCCAGAAAGAACTGGGGTTGTTCTGTTTCAGATCCAGAAGCACGGAAAACCACAGAGTGTAAATGAAGGGCTGCTTAACATTGTGGTTAGCTTTACCCCATTTTGCCTTCTATAATCCAAACGTAGAGTTTTTTTGTTTGTTTTTCGCAATACAATACTGACTGAGTCACTGGGAATCTGTGGTAGGTTTATTTTAGGATTAGGATGATGGAACTATGTTCATGGTGTTATTTTCTTTAAGGGGAAAAAAAAGATAATTTTTATGTCTCATACTCCTCATACTTAGCTGTTTACTTGAGACTATAAAGACAAAGCTGCCATATTGCTCAAAACCGAACCAAAGTATATTATCCGCAACAAATATGACATCACGGCATTAAGTGCAAATACCCCATTTCGATGTGATAAGCTCAAACATTAGGGCGAGCTACTCATGATATCCGCTGGTACACTTATTGCATCTTTAAGTGCATGTGTGTGTGTGTGTGTGTGTTCCTCAGATCTCTAAACAGGAAGCAGTCCCGGCGGCAAGATGAGAAGCTCCTTCCTCCACTACTGTCCCCCCTTTCTGAAGAGCCCCCTCATAAACGTACCTGTGAGAGCAGTTCATCTCTCAGCCAGGATGGCGGCGCCACCTCAGCGGTGCCTTGCCCCGTCACTTCCTCCACACACAGACACAGGAGAGGAGATAGCAGAGGATTATCACATGCCAGAAATGTTGCCATAAGTGTAAGTCTGAAGATGTGCCCAGTAGTTAACTAGAGTTGCTAAACTGGCCAACATATTATTGATTGTTTATTACATGTAAATTCCTGTCAGTTTAAATTGCAATCAGTTTACGAACAATAAAGGTAAAGATAAAAATGTGGAACATTGTATCAATGAAAAATTTAGATTTTAAAGTATTTATTAAAAAATTATTTTAGACGTGGGTATTTAGTAACTCACAATCCATTATTATTTGTGATATTTTGCATATAGTGATGATTATATCATAATGCAGTGCCAATGACTGATAAACAAAGAATGCAGAATTTATAGTAACTTTAATTATTTTTTAACTCTTTTTCCTCATAATCCCTTCACCAAAGTGTAACCTAATGAAAAATTTATTCAGCACCAGGATTTTTTTTTTTAAACAAACAACAATTCTTACAATTTTTTTGGGGGGGGAGAGAGCTCAGTATTATTCATTCTGTAATCTTACCGATTCGACATGTTATCATCATTGCTCTCTCTCTTTTTTTTCATTTCTTTTTTTTTTGTATAAGCGTGAGTATGTGTGCGTGCAAGTGTGTGTATGCATATGCGCGTGCGTGTGAGTGTGTGATCATTAATTCACTTAAAACCTATTAAGAATCCCATACCGTTCACCTAAACCGAATACTTCAGAATCCCGCTAGAGTCGTGAAGTTGTCAGGAGACCCGAGGAAGGATCAAAGAAAAGAAAGAAAAGTGAAATCCAGCACCAACCAGACATCACCTACTACCCACCGAGTTACCAACCAGAATCTTTCACCAACCCCAGAAACATCTCAATTCCAACAAATTAGGGAGACCTCAAGAGACCAAAGGAAAGACTGAGGAAAGGAAAGAAGGATAGACGAAGCAGAGTGAGATCCACAGACACCAGCCTCCACCGATTCAACGACCAGAGGAAGAAGCAGATTGTGTTTAAATTTCAGTAGATGCTGGTGTGGTGGATCAGGCATGCATGAAAACCTCCACCAAAGAGGGGAGCCGTCGACCCAAGCCAGGACAGAGCAAGCACAACCCCCCAGGGCCCCCCAAGCCACAGCAGAGCCAAGGCACAACCCCCGGGCCCCCGCAGGGGCCACCGGCCAGAGAGCAAACCCAGGAGCCCGGAGCGCCCCCCACCCCAACACGGCCCGCGCACCAAGCCCAACACAGCAGAACGGGGCACGGCAGGCCCACCAGGCACCCCACCGGCCCACAGCCCCCGCTCCACCCATGACCCCCCTGCTCCCCACCCACACCCGCTTACTATTATTGTTGTTATACTCAGAATTTATGTTTTATACAGTATACATTGTAATATAATCAAAAGGTGGTCTTCCAATAATCTCTCTTCTACAGCTAACAGATCATCACAGCAAGAAGCCCTGTGGAGACAGTTTCCATGCCAACGGACAGTCCAACTCAGATGCGTGGTCAGAACCTCTGACAGAACCTCTGGCAGAACCTGCAGAACCTCCGAGACCAAGACTGTCCTTTAGTGACACGTATGTACAAGAACAGAGACAGTTACTGTAAATAAAACCCTAACACTGTAATTATGGCTTACATTTAACTTTTTTCTTTTTTTCGTTTTATCTTGGACTTTTCCCTTTGTTACCAGAGAAATACTTTGTTTATTTTGCTGAATAGGTGACTCATATGATTTAATTGCACTGCTGAGTCTGTTTAAGCTAAAATAAATAAATCAAGTCATGTAAGAAAGAGCAGATCCTCCTCAGAAATGTTTTTTTTTTCCTGAGACTGTCTAAGGCATTTAGCTTCCTGCGTTCAATTATAAAGCACCATGTGACCCTGCCTGAGTTATATTTGGCATTTATTTTGTTTTCACTTGAACATGAAGAAGAGTTTATTTTTTTGCTGAATGACTTGTCAACCCACACGTAACTATTTATGCCTATTTATATGTTCTCTGTGCTGCATCCAGTGTCCACAGTGCTGACTACTATATGCAGGAGGCCAAAAGGCTAAAGCACAAGGCTGACGCTCTGGTACGTTTATCTGCAAGCACTACTGGATAAAGATCTTACACACACGGACAAACACACAATGACACTTACACAAACTAGTACTATACTGGGAGTTAGCTACACAAAAATGTAAATAAATACATGAATAAAAAATAAAAACGCATGTGCTGGCTATAATAATAGGAGTGCTAGCGTTAAGCTTGGTCGTGTGCATTGTTTCAAAGACTATAATTGCACAAATGTATTGCTCCATTTTATCCAAGTGAACATTGCATTCAAGGACTGATGATGCCTCCAACATTATACATTATTTAAATAATGATCTGATTAAAATGTAGTCAGCTGTTATTCATCTTATATTTACATATTGTTTCCTCAGATTTATCTGCGGATTTGCGGCTTAGTGGGGGGATTACACAAAGAGAAAACTATCTAACGCAAAGCCCTTTAAACATGCAGGTGTCTAATTATTGTATTTTTCTCCTTCTCTGTTTGTAGATGGACAAATTTGGTAAAGCGGTGAACTACGCGGACGGCGCGCTCTCTTTCATTGAGTGTGGAAATGCTATGGAGCGCGATCCTCTTGAGGCCAAATCTCCATACACGATGTACTCGGAAACCGTCGAGCTAATCAGGTATGCGTTAGAAGTCATGTTAGTAAGTGAAATGGATTAAAACAATGCATAAAAAAAAGAAACACAAACTAATAATAGGGGAAAAAATATTTGTTTTGTTAGCTTTTGCAGGGAATCAAGTTGTAACCAAAATAACGACTTTTACAGCTAAGTTAGCTAAGTAGCTCATTAGCTTTTTAGACAATTAACATAAACTTGAGTGAGAGTCATATTGTTTCTACAACGAGACCACTTTAGGTGGAATAAATTGCAGACTAAACATTAGCATTAGAGACAGGAACAGGAGTAAACAATGGAACTTAGATGGAAACCAAGACTGAATAATAATAATAATCAGGTTGCTTTCATGTCCTGAAGGTAAATGGTAAATGGTACTTCATTTATATAGCGCTTTTCCACGTTACGAGGCCTTCAACGCGCTTTACATTCGACTACTCATTCACCTACTGTTGACGCAGCCTCAGGAGCAACTGGGGGTTCGGCATCTTGCTCAAGAATACTTTGACGTGGTCACAATAGCGTGAGATCGAACCCAGGTGGCAATGATGCGTATTATCTAATGGTGGAAAAACAAAAGGACAAGAAGACATTATTGCCAAACCTTCTGGATCTAATCAAATTGCCACCCAGATACATTTGTATTATTATTAGTTCTGTCAAAGTTAAAGCCTTAACTCATTGATTAATCACAAAATCACACTATTAATCTTGACCGCAGATGATCCTTTTGCTCAGCGGATGGTTACGTTAAAGGTAGCACCGGTTGTGTTTGAGCAATAAACATTACTACATGCATTAAAGTAAAGCATTTAATAAATGTTTGCGTATGACATTTTGAACATTTGTTCATGTTAAACTATAGTGGTCATTTTTTTCATTTAAAATTATGCAACTGATTAGAAAAAGAGAAAGATGAGAGTGTGCATTGGATAAAAAATGTTTTTAAGATGTCCTCCTAACAGGTGCGCTTCAAATTTGGCGGGCAAAAAGTGTTGATAAAAAGCCTTTTTAAATAAGTGATTAATCGTGATTAATCAAAATTCTAAGATGTGATTAATCTGATTAAAAAATGTACAGCTCTAATTATGATATACTGTAGTTTCATTGAAAGTAGTAAGAGGTTAAAGCTTATGTTGACAACAAAAACATACATAAAAAGTACGCTGTGGAAAAATAATTTCTTTTTTTTTTATTCTAAATGTGCGCCTACATTCTATAGCTAAACCCAAGATAACGTATACCCTGGTAAGAAATTCTGACAAATAGGTACTAGTTGGGAATACTTGACCTGCTCTAAAAACACTGACAGTGGAGAATAGATTAATAGTGCACAACTTCTTTCAATCTTTTGCCATTTTATTTCAGTTTTACTAGAAAGACACTTGGAATGAATACGAGAACACTTTGCAAACTTTTGTGAAATGCATAAATGGATCTGCATCAAATTGCACATGTTAATAGATAGCCACCCACTATATAAATTACTTCAATTCTGCAAAATTCAGTGTCATGTTTTAAAATAAAAAAAAAGGTTAACAAAAGAAACGGGGGGGAAGGAGGGGTCCTGGGTCCACAAAAGTATCTGCATACATTTTATGTGACTAATTGATCATTGCAATTCATGATCATCATTAAAAAAAAAACTGTGGCTAAGATACACAGAGAGAATAGGAGGAAGTACGCACATTTTCCTAAAGATGAATAAAGCATAAATGCCCAAGTCGTCGTCTTTGATTCATGTGTCACTGCTGAATTTCATAAGACTGAATAACCACTTCAGGAAGTGATCGCGCGGAGCTGATTTGGTCACTGAAGGCAGCAGGCAACATGGCAGACCTGTAGCTCCTTTTTGAAATAAATCAATGACCAAAGGTCAACGGTGTCCTTTCAGTTTCCAGATGTATTCAAACCTTGAAGAATAGTGTACTGTACCTGTTTACTAATGATCAACACAATGTGGTACTGTTTATCATGTCTGCCTCACAAGGCACTAAAAAAAAATATTGATGAATGGATTTTTTTCGCCCACCATATCTCTCTAGGTATGCCATGAGGTTGAAGAACTTCACCAGCCACTCAGCCACCATAGCTGAGAAGAAACTTGCTGTATTGTGGTATGATTACCATTTGTCTTTATATCGGAACACTCCATTAAACCACTCCATTTTTGTTTTTTTCTGGAGAGCTCAGTATTGTTCATTCGGTAATTTTACCGATTTGACATGTCATCATCAGTGCTTTTTTAAAAAAAATTATTTTTATTATTTTTTATTATTTTTTATTTTTTTTCACTCCATTAAACCTTGATGTTATTAATTAATGACTCTATTAGTTCAATTTCTGGCATATTAATGTTTCGCAAACAAGAAGTCACAGAAGTGGTTCACTCACCTGACTTTGGTGGAAGCGTGGGTTTAGTTATTACTTAGTGATGTTATGAATGTTAGCGTTAATAGCTGTCTATCTCTATATGAGAATCTGTGTTTGTGCTTGTGTTTGTGCATTTTTATCTAAGTCAGATATAAGCCAGGTATGTGCAACTCTGAACAGGATAAACACTATGGAACATAGTTGGATATTATTTATTTATTTGTTTATTTATTTATTTTGTTATTTAAACTGGAGGAAAAGCGCTTCAGATAGTGGATGGATGCCAAATAAAATTAAAATTAACTTAACTGTTAAAATGTTGGCATTTAAAAAATATATGTTGTACAGGATGTTATACTATTTAAAATATATATTTTTTAAATATTTACAAATAATTTTATATTTTTGGGGAACAAAAGTTTTTTGTGGAACTGCTTGACAAAATATAATAACTGTTTCAATTTTGACAATTAAAAAAATGTAGAGGAAAGTAACCTTTAACATTTTTTATATATTATTTAAATATTTACAACTAATTATATATTTTTTGGTGGGGGGTATAAGAGTAACCTTTAATATTTTAAATCCATCCATCCATCATATATTATTTAAATATTTACAAGTAATTGCACAGTACATTTTTGGGTTAAAAAAACAAACAACCCATGAATATCTGAATCAGCGGGTGCCAAACCTCGAGTATTTGAATTTATTTATTTGAAAAGGACAATGCACATTAATTAAAATTTTACAATGTAAATGTGCCCAAGTTAGCTAAATTAAGCTAATTTTCATTGGCAGTCCTTTGGGCGGATGCAAGAGAGCCTAAAATGAGTCATTAAAATCACAAATCAATTTCCAGCAATAAATATTACGCGAGTACATTTCCTGTACAGTTGATAGTGCTAACTAATCTCTCTATATGAGTGTGCGGGGGTCCACTGTACAAACGACAGAAAAAAGGTGGCTATTTGAGAAGAGTTATTTATTTGTCAATTGTGTAGGCTACTCAGCAGCTAAATGGGACTCATCGTCTACTCTACAGTCTATTAGAGCAGAGGCCTCTATGTGAGGATATACTGTACACTTGTAAAATACATAACATGACATCTTCTATCTCGTTGAAGCCAGTCATGAGGAAAAAAAAACATTTTCCATCAGGAAAAGTACTCTTTATGCTTATCTGTAAATGATTAAATGATGCCCAGTTCTGATAAAACTGCTGTGGCAACGTTCATGCTAATGTTTTTATTGGCCTTAAGAGGTTCTCTATGTCCTCACTGGATTGTCTTGGTCTCTCTTTTCTTCCAAGAGGTCTCAATGGAAGCATGCCAGATGGATATGTAAAATTACAAATGTGCATTTTATAAGTCTATCAGCCTTACAAGGTTATGCCCTTACATGTTTTGAGTTTCTTTTCACCTCTGTTCTTCTTTCCGTTGTTGTTTCTGTTAAGGGGGGAAAAAATACCGGATGATTAGATAAACACATTCTGTGTTTTTGCCTTTCATGTGCCTCATAGGTGCTCATCTGACTCTGTGAGGACATGAAATCTGACGGGTTTTTTTTTGTTTGTTTGTTTTGCACGACATGAAGATAATACAGCGTTGAGGATGAGGCTTTTACGGTGAATTTGTACAGAGGATTCATCTGCCTTCTAATGGTTTTGTTTCCATAGTAACCGCTGTCTGTCTCTGCTGTATCTGCGGATGTTCCATCTGAAGAAAGACCATGCTGTCAAGTACTCGCGTTCGCTGATGGAGTATTTCAAGGTAACACGCACACACGCACGCAGATGTTATACGCACACACACACACACGGGATAAGATGGTGACTTTTCTTCCTCACTAATTTTCCACTCTATGGGTGAAAAACATTCAAAGTCAATTACAACACATTTCATATTCGTTTTCATGGTGCTGTGCATTAATTTTGCATGGCATTATTAAAATCCATGCTTTCTCTTTGATATTAACGCATTAATTAGCTCCATCAATCATTAGAGAGAATTGTTGGGTTTAATGTACTTGTTTTGATTAATTATGTGTAGTTTAATTAATTACGGAGGATGTCATTATCACAGTGCCGCATTTGCAGTGATGGGATTGGATTTCTGGGAAGCAACGGAATGGGAATTTGTGGGAGCTGTGCGTGTGCGTGCGTGCAGTGCTCAGGCTGTGGACTGCAGTGTGTGTTGAGGGGACAAAAACATGAATAAAATCACATTCTAATGAATAGAAACAGTCCTACCACCAATATACTGTCCACGTTTTAAATGGTCAGTGTGTGTCGAAGTGTAAGGTAATAAATAGGTATAAGATAATGAATATCCAGCTAATTTGATGGTGTTTTCATATTAAATAAAAATGGTGGTTTGGTAAAACTATAGTAGCCTACTTTCTGACTGATGTGTTTTTTTATTCTTTACAACTTCTCTTTCAACTGCAATGTTCTATTAGATTATAAAAATCAGGAATGCCCTATTCTTAAACTGTTGCTATGAAGAGTTCATTGGACTATATTTGTTCAAACGTACTTGCAAATACATTCGAACGTACTTGTAGGCTAAATGCTAAATATTTTTCCCCCCATTATGCCACATGCATGTGCATTGTGCAGGTAAAAACAAATGCTATTTTTTAGCATTTGGCCTAGATTATACAAATCCAATCAAAAATTAAGTAAACATTGTTTATTCATAATTCTATAACTTATTATTATGCCTGCAGTGCACGCAGCATGTATATTTGAAAATTTGACACATTGCTAAAATATAGAATGGTCAATGTACAGCTTGTGTAACAGTCTAAATTTACTGTCCCCTTGTCTAAACTGCTGGCAACAAAGGTGATTACACCCCTAACTGAAACTGTCCAAATTTGGCCCAAATAGCCATTTTCCCTCCCCGGTGTCATGTGACTCTTCATTGTTACAAGGTCTCACGTGTGAATGGGCAGTACTGGTAGGTGTGTAGTAAATATGGAATTATCACTCTCACACTCTCTCATTCTGGTCACTGGAAGTTCAACATGGCACCTCATGGCAAAGAACACTGTGAATATCTGGGGCGGGGGGGGGTGACTGAAATTATATGACTGTGGTACTCTCAAGCAGTTTTCTTATGTGTCTCTTTGTATACCAGAACTCCGCCAAAAGCTCCCATCAAGCACCCTCTCCCTGGAGGACAAATGGAAAGTGAGTACACATACACACATGCTTGCTCTCTTGAGATAATTTTGATTTTAGAATTCACTGGCGCTCCGCTGCAAAATACCATGGCGTCCTTAACAATCTTGTAGTCAAACAAACCCCTCAGGAAGTTACAAAAAAAAAAAAGAGAGAGAGAATGAATTGCTGTAAATTTGAGAAGGAGAAGACTGGAGGGGTGGTCGAGTGCTGGCTGAGGTGAGATGGAGTGGGTGGTGATAGATAGAGGAGGGGCATGGAGGGACTGTGGATGTGAAGCTAATGAGTTTGAACAGCTCTGACGCTGCATAACAGCAGGACCGGACCTCAGCGTGTGCGTGAGGGATGTGTGTGCGTAGCCAAGAAGGCGCAAGTCTGTGGCTTAGCGAGGGCCACAATCGCAGACACGATGTCAATGTCACAGTCAAACACCCACTACGTGACGCGGCAGGAGATTTTCCCACTTGAAAGTTGAATATTACTTTGCGACAAAACAACTCGCTTTTTATTTTCAGTAATGTGATTATTGTTAATTAAAAAATAATTAACGCCAGGTTGAACAGTAAATAAGGAGAGAAAAATCTTTACAGGTTGGTGCCCAACTTTCTGTCGGCAAGGCTGGAGTTTTCTTCCTTTTGGTATTTTGGTAGATGGGCGCAACTAGAAAGATGCATTTGCGCCGGTGTGGGAGGGACATGGAAATGGATGGATGGATAGATAAAAGATCTGACCAATATTGATGAGTTGTTTTACGCTGAAAGACCCATTTCTTGACTTAAAGTTAGGTCAAATCTACCCAAGTAGAGGATCAGTCCATTGTTTGACCCACAGTTGGGTTATTTTTGACCCAACTGTTTTTAGAGTGTAGCACACAGGAGATGACATGTAGATTAGCATGTGCAAATTATATTTAAAAGGAAATGCAAGAAGATTCCCACCTGATGTAAAGTTGTGGAGTGGGCATTTGGAAACCACCTTCTACTTCCAATCTTGCGTCCTGCACCACAAGTTAGATCTGCTTTCAGCTAGTCTATTTTCTATTTCCCCAAACACGGTATACTAAACTTGCCCCGGCATGAAAATGAAGATACGCCACTTTTTACGCCGAGTGCATATACGCCTGATGTTCCTCTAACTACCTTGAGCCCATAGGTTCCGATTTAAATCTCACAGGTTCACGGGTTACCACAAGCACTCCGTGTGTTACAGGATCAACGGGACTCCGTCTCCACTCTCTCTCAGCCTCTCCCCGGCCAGTGGCGGTGTTGGGGGAGGAGTATCAGGAGGTGCACCAAATTCAACAGGCAGTATAGCGATTCCACAACGCATCCACCACATGGCGGCCAGTCATGTAAACATCACCAACAACATCCTGCGTAGCTACGAGCACTGGGAGACGGCTGAAAGATTGGCCACTGGTAGTCAAGGTAGGTAAATGAAAAGGCTGTTTTGTTTTGATGTAACTGATTTTTTTTTTGTTTAACCAAATGATTACTCACCTACAGTATTAACTTGGTAAACAAACATTTCTTGTTTATTTGCCAATTGAGTTACAGAACTGAACTGTTCCCCCACTAGAATAAAATAAAAAAAGGCTACAATACCGTCATCTTCCTATGAAGGCATGTAGTATATATATATATATATATATATATATATATATATATATATATATATATATATATATATATATATATATTAGTGTTGTTCCGATACCGTTTTTTGGCCCCCGATTGCGCTATCCAGCTTTGCAGTATCGGCCGGTGCCGATACCGTACCGATACCAAACATTTTTTTCCTCAACATAAAAAAGCTGCCAACGGTTAAGAGCATTCAAGGGCCAATAGAATATGTTGCTCGGCATGCAAGACACAAGATGCTGCATCCAAAATCCTATATTAGCGTCAGAACTAATGGTATCGACATGTTACTTGTTAGTACTCTTCGATTCTGGGGGGAATATTCTGAGAAAAAAATCTTATATTTTAATTCAAATTCAATTTAATGAACATTTTATTTCACTCTTTAAAATAAAAGAAATTAAAGGGGACAGAAAGAAGTAAAACTTGTTTTGTCTGCCCCTGATCAACACAAAAAAAAACACAAAAATTAATGACAGCAAGCAGACAAGACGCTTTCAGTATAACAATAATACAAAATAAATCAAAATAATTCAACTCTGTGTCCTTGTGCTTTATTTATATATTTGCAGTAATGATACTTTTATATTAAAAAAAACAAAAACAAATAGACTGAGAAGATTTTGTTTTACAATCCAGACCAACACCTTGAGTTGAAATACATCGGTTTGTTTGTTTTTTGTTCTGTATTTAGGTTTGTAAAAAATATCTGTTCCTTTGTACTCACTTTCCCTTTTTATAAATTTGGTTTGTAAATTGACTGGTAAAATTTCATGATGGGCTTTATACAATATTTTAAGGTGGTTAAACTCCATCAATTCATTAAATTTTAAAGTTGTTAGTTGTATAAATAATGGATTAGTGTGGTCTCTGTATCCACAACCACAAACAACACGAATAGCACGTTTCTGTAAAAGAAAGATGGATTCAGTGTAAGTTTTGACTGCACACTCCCACACTTCAATGCAATAGCTCAGGTATGGAACAATCAATGAATTCTATAATAATAACAAAGCATTCTTGTTCAAGGATTCTCTCAAATTTACAAGAAATATATTCGTAAATTTGACACTTTAAGAAAAAAAATTGTAAATTTACGAAAAAATAAAACAAAACCTTCCGACATTAAGTGGCACATTTGCGAGACTTTTTTAAATTAAATTCTCGAGAAATAAGCTCACAGATTTCGAGGGAAAAAAGAGGAGGATAGAAAGTGTTGTCGCTCGAGCTCTTGCTTTTTTTTTTCTCGTAAATTTTTGGGCAAATTTGCGAGTTGATTTCTAGTAGATTTACGAGTTTTTTCGTGCAAATTTGCCACTTTATAAAGTGCCAAATGTGCGAGTTTATTTCTTGTAAATGTATGATTTTATCTCAAAATATTACATACTTTTTGTGTATTGAGGTGCGGTCTATGCCAAAGATAGACACGCAGGCAACCGGGACACCTTTGTCGTTCCGTGCTGCCGCTTGACCCTTCCACACTGAACAAGTGCAGTGCGTAAAGGGCTTTGGAATTGGCTTGTAGATGACAATACTCTAAATGAAGCTCCTCAACATATTTCAACAGAGCTCATTGGCAGATAGTTGTCACAAGATGGCCTTTACACAAAAAACACCAAGAAAAAGGGGATATGTTCCCCCTCAAAAAAATTCAAACAGCTGAATTTGCAAATGCCGAACCGTGAATAAGCAGTGGTTCACTGTATAGCCAGTATGAACAGCTACATTTTAGTTACAATTCATGTTTTTTATACATGTCTTACATTGCATCTCATTAAATTGTGATGGTGCATCATGAGTGCACTGTTGGATTCACAAACATCAACCCCATTATTGTAAACAGCCTCAGTGCTCTTATGTCGTTTGCTAATCTTCTCAGCTGTATCAGCGAAAGAACCTCAAGTGTAGTTAAATGTTTCACTTGGAGTGTCTCCTTGTCTCCCTGCAGAGTTCTTCCAGGAGCTTGACTCGGTGATGGAGCCTTTGAGTCAGCAGAGCGGCATGACCGAGCTGGTTCGTTACATCAGACAGGGGCTGCACTGGCTCCGCATCGAGGCTCACCTGCTGTAGGCGCTGGACCACAGCCAGCTATAAAAAAGGGAAAATCATAAAATGGGCCTGGGAGCTAGAACTGGGATCAGAGAGATGACACACACAATGATGCTTTAGTCCCCGCTGGGGTCCTTCAAATGACTCAACATGCAGTCATAAAGTAATGGCATTGACTAGCTGGATTCATTGGGCAAAAATCAATCTGCACTTAGGAATTAACAGTAACTACATCATTTGAATGTGACTCACTGAGAACGAATTTGCATAATTAAATTGATGTGCCTCTTTGGAAAGACAACAATTATACTCTGTTTAAATTCCTCCCTGAATAGGAATATAAGTTAGATGTATTTTTAACTAGATGTGCTCATTTTCAAAAGGGAATGTTCAAGATGATTGTGATGAAAGAGGATGACTCTTGGAAGGAAGCTCTGTAAAGGCTCCAAGAAAAATTTACTGATATTGATCCAGCTGCTAAAGTACTTGCTCAACACAATTACAGTAGATAAGGGGCATACAGGTAAATACGGAAGAGAATTAGGGCCAATGAAGAACGAAAAAAAAGTTTGGCAGGATTCTGACTTTGTTCTCAGAATTCTGACTTTAAGGTGAGAATTCTGACTTTATTAGTGCTACTATTATTCTGACTTTATTAGTGCTACTATTATTCTGACTTTATTAGTGCTACTATTATTCTTACTTTAAAGTCAATCTGACTTTAATCTCAGAATTCTGACTTTAAAGTGAGAATTCTGACTTTATTAGTGCTACTATTATTCTGACTATTAGTGCTACTATTATTCTCACTTTAAAGTGAGAATTCTGACTTTAATTTCAGAATTCTGACTTTAAATATTTATATTTTACTTTAAAGTCAGAATTTTGACTTTAAAGTGAGAATTCAGACTTTAATCTCAGAATTCTGACTTTAAATATTTATATATGACTTTAAAGTCAGAATTCTTACTTTATTCTCAGAATTCTCACTGTAATCACACAATTCTGACTTTAAAGTGAGAACTGTCATATTTCTCACTTTAAAGTGATAATTCTGACTTGAAAGTGAGAATTCTGACTTTATGCTCAGGATTCTGACTTTAAAGTGAGAATTCTCTCTTTATTCTCAGAATTCTGAGAATAAAGTGATAATTCTCACTTTAAAGTCAGAATTCTGACTTTAAAGTGAGAATTCTGACTTTATTAGTGCTACTATTATTCTGACTATTAGTGCTACTATTATTCTTACTTTAAAGTAAGAATTCTGACTTTAAAGTGAGAATTATCACTTTATTCTCAGAATTCTGAGAATAAAGTGAGAATTCTCACTTTAAAGTCAGAATCCTGAGCATAAAGTCAGAATTCTCACTTTCAAGTCAGAATTATCACTTTAAAGTGAGAAATATGACAGTTCTCACTTTAAAGTCAGAATTGTGTGATTACAGTGAGAATTCTGAGAATAAAGTAAGAATTCTGACTTTAAAGTCATATATAAATATTTAAAGTCAGAATTCTGAGATTAAAGTCTGAATTCTCACTTTAAAGTCAAAATTCTGACTTTAAAGTAAAATATAAATATTTAAAGTCAGAATTCTGAAATTAAAGTCAGAATTCTCACTTTAAAGTGAGAATTCTGAAAATAAACTCATAATACTGCCAAACTTTTTTTCAGTCTCTTCACTGGCCCTAATCCTTTTTCCGTAGGTAAAGGCCGGCTTGCTTAGAAACATTATAAATAATTTATGAACAGACAAACAGAAGAATCACATCTGTCACCATCATGTGTTAGTCTTTTTAAACTCTAAATTCTCCTGTGGCAATTAATCGCAAAGTAATTTGATCTTTGTGATTGTGTCCTTTAGTTTTGTTTATTTTTGTTGTTTTTTCTTTCAAAATTAAACTAATATGGTTGCATTTTCAGCAACTGAAATGATCATTTCTGCTTTACAATGTTCATCTGGAAGCTTTCGTTTGAAACTTTATGTAGATAACAATACAGTATTGGAAGTTTATGCTGTGGTCTGATGAGTCCGAGACCGCATATTTATGTGCAAAACTAATCTTGGGATTAGTTATTTTTATGTCTATTGCCTTTGCACTAAATCCTGACTCCAATCATTTGCTGACAATGCCTCTTTTAATTTCTTAACCTCATTGTTCCTAAATTTTGGGTTGTACTGTTGGAAATCTCAAGACATGAACCAAATCCAACCAGTGGAGATAATCAAAATTTGCTTGGGACCTTTCTGTCATTGTTCTAAGTGAAAATGTTCACCAAAGACTAATCAGTCTACCAATCTCAGCACACAAAGAATAACACATTTTGGTATTCCTTGAGTTATTTCTAGGTCTTACCGGGTATTTTTAGGGAAGTCCATCCAGTTCTGGCTCCCATGGTAACCCATCAACCCAGCTAACTGTCCAAAGTTGGGTATAGAATACGAGGCTCGCCACTACCCCCACCAAAAGACTGTGCAACAATGGCAACTTTGCACAAAATTGAATCCGATGAAATCGCCACTGGACATTTTGGTCGTTTGATGTGTTGTTGTGTGTATACGTGTACAGCGGAGTGTTTGTCGAGTCTTTGAAAAAAGACTTCGACAACAGTGATGTTTGTGTTCCACAATATAGGGACTGTGACTCCTGCAAACAGTAATGTTGTTGTGTTGTTGTTGTTGTGGTTGTATGTGTCAGTTCAAAGTGACCGGACGATTGAATGATGTGAAACAAGATAGTGAACATCTATATTGTGTCATGCGTGTCTGTGCGAGCGTTTTTTGTGCGTGAGTGAGAGAAAGAAGTGTGTTTGTTCACTGTCGCATCGGCACGGTAACAAATCCAACCACATGAAAACTCCAAGCTTCCTCCTGTGCAGTTTCTTTTTATTTGATTTTGATTGTATTTATTTTTTGTTGTCATGCAGGTCTCTGTAAATCTAAGAGTGAGTGTTTTGGTTCTCAGTCATGTAACCACTGCTGAATGTGTATGGAAGACAATGCGGATGTGAAGAACATTTGACAAAATAGAAAAAAGAAGAAAAAATAACTTAAGTGCCTCTATTCGTGTCCAGTGGGAATTGCTCTATTTATTTAAGAACAAATACTGAATCTAAGTGATTTTCCATACCATATTGGTACAAATATGAGATTGTTTTTTGTAAAATCAAATGTTTCCATGAGCTTTTTACTAGCGTTTACTGTATGATGACATTGGGGTTTGGCTTTAAGGAAAATACGTGATTCAAAGTGTCAAGTTTCCATTGTTCTTTTTCTTGATGTTTTGAGGGTTCGTCTGAAATGCCTGACATGAAAAAAAAAACGTTGCATGCAATAAATGGTAGCGTCCAACAACTACTTGTGTCATGTGTGGTGGAATGTTCAAATAGTATTACAAGCTTGCTATAAATACAGTATCACCATTTTTTGAAATATGTATTACAGTGGGTGACCAAATAAAACCGAGATACTACAATTTAACTGAAAATCAAACACAATAAATAATCAATTTTGACTAAGAACTACTTGTAACAAATTTAATCGCTAGTCAATCTGGTGAACGGTGGTTGTCTTATTACTTCAGCTAATGCTAATTGCTATCTTGGTTGACAGTTAAACAATGCAGCTTGCGTTGGGTCTGGCCGGCGACCGCAGTATTAGGCGAGCTAGTTGGACTACAGGACTCCCATGATTGTTAGACATGGGAGCAAGAAGCAGTTCTAGCTCCGGTAGGACGAAAACAGGCCTGCTAACGATTAGAAGCGGATGAGAATGAGAACACAAATGTGAATGTGTAAGTAAATACATAGGAAGGAAATCAACAGTTAAATATGTTAATCCCCCCCCCCCCCCCAAATAACGGGATGCAGGATGTTTTTTGTAGTGATGGGCCAAAATGTGCCGAGGCTTCGAAGCATGTGTCGAGCAAATCAAAGATGGAATTTGAAAAAAAGAAATTCCCTTTCAGTATCTGAAAGGTGCATAGACACTGATAAAAAAAATATATATTATTTTTTGCCCTTGTAAATTTTACCTTAGTTTCTTACTTATATTACTTCTTTTTTTTTTAACTTAAAAACACTATGTATATTTCAATGTGCAATGTGTTTTTCATGTAATATTTTTTACAGCAAATGTTAAGGTACATTTTTAATTGAATTAATAATTAAGATTTACTCAATTCACGTGCTTAATTTTATTTTTCATTTCAATTTGTTTTCAACAAAGACTGAAACTTGGGAGTAATCATTGTTTCTGCACTTTGATTAAATTTGGGGTAAAGTGTATTTTATTTTGTAATTTGTTTTGCTTTCTTTCAGAATTAAACAAAGGGGCTTTCTTTGAAATTATCTGTCAATGTTTATTAGAGGCAGCACGGTGGCTGACAGTGCAGAGGACGTGAGGTCGAGTCCGGGCTTCGGCCTTCCTGGGAGGAGTTTGCATTTTCTCCCCGTGCCTTCGTCAGTATCTTCGAACATCCCGAAAAACATCGTAGGTTAATTGAAGTGTTAAATTGTCCCTTGGTGAGATTGCCAGCGTGTATGGTTGTTCTTATTCATTTCAGCAACCATTTCATGTTATTAAGATTTACTAAATAGGCAATGGCTATGACCTAATTACAATAACTAAATCTTACTACATTACCGTAAGAAACGTTATAATTACATTTAGTTAGAGTTACTTAATATTTTCCGACATGTAATCTTTAGTTGCATCATGTAAATGTTACTTAATTCTGGTGAGTGTAATATACAGTACTTGATATTGAGCAGTAGAATTTACTTAATTGGAGTGAGTGCAAATACTTTTTTTTTGTTGGTTGTTTTTTACAGTGTAGGCAAACCAACACAGGAATGATGTTTTCTTTCTTTAGTTTTCTTTTTCCTTTTTTTTCATAAACACAAGTAATGTTAATAAAAAGTGAAACCCAGAACATACAGAATAACTCATGTTAGTGTTTTGATTCTAGTAACTGTTGTTAATACAACTACAACTGTTGTTAGAGATGGGAAACAGTTCAAATAACAATCACGGCTTTGGCCACCAGGGGGCTTTATGTGCACGTGAAGCCTCACAAACTGAACTTTTTTGTGAACCAATTGGATGGAAAGCTTCGAGTGTTCAAAAAGCTTCATCTGTCCATCACTTTGTTTCTTGTGCTTCATTTTTGCCATGACGTTTCTTCTCAGCTTTTACCAGCTTTGCTGAGATTCAACGTTATTACTTTCTTGTATTTTTTCCAGCGTTGTGCTTTAGGATCCCTGTTGAACACTCAATAAATCCAGTGCTGTTTTTGCTGTGAATTGTGCTTTTGGGTCGTTTTTGCCTCCCTGTCAGTAGCTTAGAAGTGTTTGGATGATTGACTCGCAGAAGGTTGCAAAACACCAACATGAAGTGCAAGAAGTGCTCAATTTGATCACATGTCTGAACTTGATCTGCCAGTCAAGATAAATATTCCCTAATGGTGCAGTCGGTTGTCTGCTTTCACGCTAATGGAGCATGCTTTTGAAAATGGAAGGCAGCAAGGTCTGCAAACAAGCAGCAACTACCAAAATGGCTGCTGTTTTAACACCATTAAGATACACCTGTCGGTTTAAAATGAGAAATTAACTTTTGTGTGCAGCGGGGGAGGAAAGTTAATGTAAAGAAGAAAAGTAAAACCTTGAATTTTCACAAAGCAGTAGCACATCTGAAATCTACAGCTACTAGTGTATTCATGGTCATAAAGAACACCATTAATGGATACTCATAATTGGAGCATGATTTTTAATGAATAAAACCTCACAGGTGCACTCAGCAAGGTCTGTTTGCTATAAAGAGGCCTTCCATTAACACAGGCATGTTTATCCTCTTCAAGCTAATGGATACTTATTTTTACATTCATTCAACTATTAGCCTCCTTTGCAGTGGATCTTTAATTCATTGACTTTAGTGCATATATATTAATAGAATACATTTCAGAATGAAAGAAAAAGGCCTACATTTGGAGGAGGCTAAGAAAGAAAATAAGAAGATTCAATATAAGGACTCAATATTCAAAGTCATGAACTTGAAATAGTAAAGGGTATGCCTTTCACACCTTGCCTACGAGCAAATGTGATATTTATCATTATGATCTACTACTCAGCCCAATGATTTGCATCTTCATATCAAATCAGCAGACCAAACATGTATCATGACGACTATTAACCTGTGTGTGTGTGTTGTTGAATTTTAGATGCGGACTGATCCATTTTGTCCCTCAGCGATCATAACTTCAGGATTTATGTATCAATGTAAATTTAAAGGTTTATGCAGACTTCTTTAATGACTTTTTGTGCATTGTCGGCATTATTAAACTGTGCAAATGTAATTTTGAATTATGTTACACTGCTGTACAAATTCAGACCATGATTGTTACTTTTAATCTCAATCCACTCAGTGGTATGTTCCAATTATTTACTTCATGACATTTTTAAACGGCTCTTTGAATGGCTGGCCAGAAGAAGAAAAAGTAATTGTGGTGGCGTGATTTATTTTAGGCATAGGCTATTTGTTCACATTAAAATGTTTACCATCATCATATGAATTTAAATATTAGTCAAAGACAACACAAGTAAACCACATATTGCAGTTTAACAATTTATAATATCGAATATGTCTTTTGTTTTCATCTTTGTCAATTTATATAATAAAGAGGCATTTGGGGTTGATTTTTAAATGTATTAATTCAGTATTACCTGTACAGCATGGCTGCTAACCGCAAAATGGGAAGTTGAACAATTGTCTGGGAGTTGTAGTCCTTTCACTGAGTGTCACCTTGAAGTGACATAAAAAAAGAGCCACTGGATGACGTCGCTTGTTAACGATGGCCGTGCGCTTGCGTTTGGTATGGCTTCCCAGCTTTTATCACTGAACTCAGCTCGCATCTATTTTTTTTTTTTATTATTTCTTCTTCTGGAGAGCAATGATGATGACATGTCAAATCGGTGAAATTACCGAACATATTGTACTTAAAAGTTTGTGAACTGTTATGCAGACCTTGTATTTCAGTAGTGGATGATAGTTTTTAAAATTATATTTGTGTTGAGTTTCTACAATACAGTACTTATCGTGATTTTGGTTTAAAAAAAATCGACAGGGCACCTTAACTCATTCACTGCCATTGACGGCTATAGACGTAAAAAAAAAAAAAACATTTTAACTATTTATTTTAGTTTAAAAACAAATCCACTTTTGCTAACAAGAGTATCAAAACCTAGGGGAAAAATACATTGTAAATGTAGAACAGAAATAAAATTTGTGATTTATCGTTAGTTAACTAGTGAAGTCGTGATTATTTACAATGAAAATTTTGAATTGCCTTGATGGGCCTAATTAAAAAATAATAATAAATAAGGGGCATTTAATCGTAATTAATCGCAAGATCATTTTATATCTGTTATAAATGTAAAATTAAAAAAATTCTAGGTTTTCATAGTTTACATGAATTGTTTACGTCTATAGTCGTCAATGGCAGTGAATGAGTTAATGTGCGCCTAAGGTGCGACGCAGTGTGCACTGAATTTGAAAATCTGCAAATGTTGTTGTGTGACTTTGGTAAGCGCTCTGCTTGACTGACTGTTGGAGCATTTCTCGTGCCGCTGACTCATTACTTATATACAGGAAAGGCCAAAGGAAAATACAGAAATATCACACATAATTGAAACTGCGCCTTTTAAACCAGCGCATTTTATGCTCGCGAAATTACAAGTAGGCCTACTATTGCACAAAATGTTGTTGTTTTTTCAAACTAAACCCAATTCTAGAACTGTTTAAAAAATAAACTACAATGAAATGAAAGCTAACAAACTCAGTCTGACAACTAATTTAGAACTAACTGCATTTAAAAAGCAAAACTCATAATAAAAACTAAGTATAATTGCATTTCCAAAACTATTATAACCCTGTTTCAAACAGCGTCAAGCATCTTTGAACTTTTTTCCCCTTAATAAAGCAAATCACCAAAAGTGTATTTTAAGTTTATTTAGGTTATCTTCGCCTGATCTTGGTCTGACGGATTTCCGTTGGAGTCTGTAAACACAACATTCAAAACTGACGCTGAGGAAGTCAAAGACCAGTCCACCAATCAGGAGCAAGAGCTCACACAGCCAAATTTGCATATGCACACAAGACACAGGAGACAAACTCCATTCATCTGCAGACCAGGGAAATTGGTCGAACTATATATATGGTTGAGAGCTACAGTATATACCTTAAAAATAATTTCAAAGGGGGCAAATAGTTTTTCATGGTACTGTACAGCATCCATTCATTCTCTAAATGGACCACCATATACGGTTTGTCCTCCTTAAAGGTCACAGGTGAGCTTCAGGCAGCCAACCCCAGCTGTCTTTGGGTAAGAGGTTAGGTGCACCCTGGACTGGTCGCACTCATATTCATATCTACGGACAATTTGTAGTCCTCAAATAACCTAATTTGCAGATTTTCAAAAGGTCGGGAAAGCCAGGATACTAGAAGAAATCCAGTAGACAGATAAATAGAAGCACACAAAACCATAAAACTATATAAAATAAATCCAGCATGTGTGATGTTTTCAGTTCATTTATTTGTTTATACAGCAACTCTCTACTGTTTGAGGTGAATAGTTCATGAAATATTGCACAATAAAAATCTATGAATCATTTCCCACTAAGGTGAAGTTAATAGCCTGCAGAGAGAAGCAATTAGCCCTAAAAGTAGCAGATTTAATGTGTATTGGATACATTCCATGAGGAAAACTGTGAAGTTTTCTGGGACTTAAGTGGAAAGTGAGCTTGTTCTTCTTGATTCTCACACACAAACGCACACTCGCAGTTGAGACCAACTCTGGCGCAAGGCAGCTGAGCTAAGCTTTTTCACACGAACGCCCACACTCCATCTCTCTAATGTAATTGTGTATGTCACCAATGTTAACAGAAAGGCACGGTGACCTGTCAGGCTATGAGCCCGTAGTGGTAATGTGATTAGCAGTGTATGAATTATAATGAGAGTGTGACAAAGACAGAGTGGCTGGAGGAGAAGGGGCAGCTGCATATGTCACACTGGGAACAAAAAGGAGGCAGCAGGTAAACACTAACGTAATTGTCATTAGATCAATTTGATCGTGGTAAGAGATCACTGCTCGGGATGATAAATATTGATCGGATGAAACCACTGAGGCGCATTTCCAGGTTGACACAAGACAGGCAGTGACCCACTGCTTTATATTTATACAAACAACATGAAACTGAACTGCTGAGAGCCAAACACACGAGACGAAATGCTCCTAAAATTTGATGACAAACCTGGCGCGAACTGCAAAGTACATACATTTAAGCCCGTATGAGAAAGCATGGATTATATTTTTCCATGTGGAGGCAGTCAAATTATTGTGAAAACTTGTCTATCAAAATGCCTGCTGCGTAGGCCTATCGCCAAACACAAATACTGTACCACCCCTACCACATTGACAACTTCGCTGAGCAAACAAGTGCCTTTTGCGTCATCGAAAGCTAATACTATTAGCTAAAGATAATTTGTTTGTAAAAGACACAAGTCTAAAACAGTGACTGTATTTCCGTCTTGAAAATAAATGGTGCCACGACTGGTTAATTTAATTTTTTTTTTGTGCTAAAAACCTTCACTCCTACCATACACAGTGCCTTTTGCGTAATCGAAAGCTAATACTGTTAGCTAAAGCTAATTTGTTTTTAAAAGAACAGTAAAATGATTATTTTATGTAACTAATTTAATTACAAGTTACTTTAATAGTTAAATGTATTAGTGTTATTAAAGTGTTATTGAAGCTAGAAAAAAATTGTCGGCAGCACAGCGTGCAACAAACATTAATATTTTAGTTTTTAGCTGACAAGTCAAAATAGTGACTGTATTTCCAGCTTGAAAATGAATGGTGCCACGGCTGGTTAATTGAATCCTTCCCACATCAGCAATCGTTTCAAAGACACAATTTCATTTTTTTGGTGCTAAAAGCCTTCACCCCTACCACATTGACAACTTCACTGAACAAACAGACAAACAAAGCTAATACTCCTAGCTAAAGCTAATCTCTGCGTCCCACAAAGCTCAAGGCCAGGGTTGCCTCAGTTACCTTGAAAAAGTAACTTGGTTATTTTACTGATTATTTGCTTTTAAAAGTACAGTAAAATGATTATTTTATGTAACTAATTTAATTACAAGTTACTTTAATAGTTAAATGTATTAGTGTTATTAAAGTGTTATTGAAGCTAGAAAAAAATTGTCGACAGCACAGCGTGCAACAAACCTTAAAATTTTAGTGTTTAGCTGACAAGTCAAAATAGTGACTGTATTTCCAGCTTGAAAATGAATGGTGCCACGGCTGGTTAATTTAATCCTTCCCACATCAGCAATCGTTTCAATGAGACAATTTAAATTTGTGTGCTAAAATGGATCTCTTATGTGAAGTTTACATTTTTTACAAACACTCGACTAGTGGTTAGTAAGTCTGCTTCACAGTTGAGAGGTCATAGGTTAAAGTTTCAACACGGGTCCTCATGCGTGGCATTTGCTTGATTTCACTGTGGCTTCTCTGCCTTCCGACCACAATCCAACAACATGTGGTTTAACACAATGGTTGCTTGTCTGTGTCTCTTGCGACTGGGTGGTGACCACTGCAGTCCAGGGTGTAACCCTCCTCACATCTAAAGATAGCTGGAGTAGCTCACCCGTGACCCAGTGAGTACAATCCGTATAGAAATGGCTGGTTGGGTGCGCTTGCTTTTAAATCATATTGCTGTCTAGTGTCATGTTGTGTATGGATTTGCAGCACCTTTGAACTCTAAGCTCATTTGGCATGGTCACAAGTACAATCCAAGAATAACACACTGGAATGGACCTCACTTCTTGGTTTTTTTTCTCTTAAAAGTGTATTATTTTCTTTAAGAATATATTCAAAAAATCAGTTAGAATCAAACAACCAAGAGTAATTACAATGACACGATTACCACAAATCCTGCATGCACACGTTAATATAAATTGAACAGAACCTAATTGCATCAATTATATTCCTATGCACAATGATAAAACGCACACGATGTGCCGCTAAGCATGCTGGGACTCCCAGCATCATCTTTCCAAGGCTGCACTTTACAGCATGCCTAATAGCATTTTGTAAAATAGTGTTAGGAATTGCATGTTTATTGATAACAGCTGTTGTTATTCCCTGTGGCATCGTGGTGTGTTTTACCATCCTGTTACGTGACCAACATTTTGGCAGAGTGGTGGAGGTGCTGGTGGTGGGGTGGGGGTGAATCACTTTCTCCTGCATGGAAATAATGCAATCTGGCTGAAATTATTGACCTTGTAAAGCACATTTTCTGCAAACGTGCACATGCGGAGAAGATACGCCACCATGCATCTCCCCTGGTACTCCTAAAGACGAGAGGCTGTCCCCTGAATCCTCATACAAACGACCATGTTTAACAGGTCATGCCTTTATGCTTTAGCTGCACATCAGGTAGCACATATCATTTTGGGGTGCGAGGGTGTATTGCCGCCGTACATCTCACACATGCTAAAATCCACTACTATAGAACACTCAAGTAGTCTAGATGATCTGTGGTCACAGCAACATTAATATATACAGGCTACTATTGGCCTGAAACACTATGCAGCATAATTTAAAAATTATGATTGATTTTTTTTATGATAAACGTACAACTGGTACATCTACAACAACAAAACATGTATTCATCAGGTTTGGGGAATCCAGGTCCAGAAAGAAAAAACCCTGCCATAGATTGGCTTTAGCCACAGGTGCTTCTACTCAACTGGCAGTTAAATTAGCTCGTCTCCACCTGTTGAGGAGAAGCACCTGTGGCTCAATGGTAAAGCCAAACGGTTTCAGGGTTTTTACTTTTAGGACATGGATTCCCCAATCATACTGTATACTATCTTTGGCAGGACAGCAGCTCTCGAGCCAAGTTATTTTAGTCAACAAAAACTAAAAAAATAAATAAATAATTAATGATATAAAATAAAAATGCTTTAAAAAATAAAAGAAAACTGAAATAACATTTTACGTTTACTATAATTATAGCGAAAATTTCCTTAGTTCTAGTCTTTAATTAAATTAATGCATGCGCCTTTGGGAATGATTTTAAATGTGATTATAACTAGATTTATTTTGATATTAACCGGAATAAGGACGCTTGAAAGTGTGTCATGCAGAAGTGACTTCATCTAGCAGCAGCCAATAGAAAAGCATCTTCAGATGACGTCGCTCCGAGGAGACAATGGCTCAGCTCACCTCCTTTTTCATTTAACTCAGCCGAAATGCAACACTAGGTAAGAAATGAATTACTTAGTTTTTTTTCATTTTACCATGGTGTTTTTAAATATATCATACAATTTTATTTTTTTAAATAAAAATAATACTAAAACTAACTAAACTAAAACTAAGTATTTATCAAACAACTAAACCTAACAGAACCACCCTGGAAACTAATTAAATTTATAAACAAAACTAAAAAATCTAACCTAATTAATATGAAAATTCCATAACTATAATAACCCTGCTCTTGAGGACCACCTGGAGGAGTGAAAAAAATTAATAATTGCAAGTGGTTCATGAAGCTTCATTTTCCCATCACAGTAATTGAGTAATATCTCAAAGTTCAACAATGAGGTGTCAAAATGTACTATTTTGTACTGTACAAATTTGTTTTATTTATATAAAATCACAGAAGCAGAGAAACTGAAACATGCAAAATGTGCAAAGCTATCATCACAGATCCTAGGACAGTCTCAACTGCTGGGTCAGGACAGGTAGGAAAACAATAAACCAATCCTTGGTTTACGACAGTACGTTCATATTAGTCAGTGCTTTTTGTTTAGTTGTTTTATATTCATGTCTTTTTTTTTCTCCAAATACTGTATTTACTATGATTTACCGTTGTTTGTGTGTATGTTTAATATGAGTGACATACATATTTTCAAAGGCAATATTTCAAACAATACATTTTCACAAACACGCATTCTGTGGAACATCAGGTAGTGCGGAAACACTTGTCATTTGTACTGGATTATACCAGATGGCACGTGCGCACAAATTGAGTTCACCTGTTTACAAGGTGACAAAGTGCTTTGGAAATGGCATTGTTAATGCAACACATGTGGAGAAAACTTCTAGAAAAACAAGTTCAACACTCATTATCAAAATTCCTGGAGGAAGCAGCGTGTAAAATTGAGTGAATAATTTTCAACTAATTAAAGCGGTTTATCAAGAGTGCATGCTGTTGAAATTTGACCTTGTGTCTGCCTCGCAAAAAAAGTGCTGAATTACAACTGAATTAAGACACGGTTTGATCTTTGAAGCTCAAATATTAATAAAGATGGCTCATGTTAAGTTTAACCGTAGATTACATCTATTTTGAAAAAAAAAAAGTCAATATTTTTCCCTTCTCTGGGTTTTATTGCCTGTGTGCACTCTGTCATCATGCGTTACTTCCACTCATCTTCACTCCCGCTGTGAGGTAGAGGAGTTGGAGCTTCATCCTCATCTGTACACTCACAGTCTGGACAGGAAAGAAAGCAATGAATCACATCACTGAACACTCTAAAATTATGGACATAACTTAGCAAACTTACAGGAGGCATGTTCTTCATCTTCCTCGTCATCATCATCATCATGCTGTGCTGCTCATAGTCACGATAGACGTTGTTGTCCTCACCGGGGTCGTCTACTAGCATGTACAGCTCTCCAGCATGGACATCAGACACGTTGATCTTTAGAAATTGACGATAGTGGCAAATGTCAACCACATAAGACAGAGGATCAGTCATCCTGCAGACAAGCTTTAAAGAAAGATGGGAGTTAATGCTGTGTGGTTATATCGAAGAGTGAATTCTTACTTGATATGTTTTGGGGTCAAAGGCCAGCCACAGAGTGAATCGGTAGTCATAGGTGCGCAGAGAGTAGCCCATCACCTTTATGTCTTTGAGGTCAGGAAGGTCCGAGTTCTCCTAACAGATGATGACAAACATGACACCGTAGACTTGAAGCAGACATCGGTACAGTGAACATTTTAGGACATCGTATGTCCAGTGCACATAAATAACTCAAGCGACATGACAATGATAGTACCTGTGGTGTATCAGCAGGCCGCGGATACTGGCTGAAAGAAACGGCCTCTACATTAATTTTTTTCTTTTTAGGTTTGAACTCATGTGCCAAGTTATTTCCCTCTGTACACAGCTGCTCCTGAAGAAAGAAGAAATGTCAACGCTCATCCACGTTAGGTATGTCCACATCTTGTTAGATCATTCTTAAAAAAACGTTCATGCCTTGAGTATTTGTAGGCCTATCATAGTTCTAATGTGAACACAAAACAGCATCAAGACATCCAGCTGTTTACACCAGAATTATTTTTCAGACAATCAACTTCTCTGTGTGTGCATTGGTAATTTTCACCACATGACCAAGAACACAAACTGGTTTGGTTGAGGGATTATAATTATTATTTTTTTTTTTTATGAGAAGCTTTCAACACTGGCCTGTTGCCTTCAGTACATTTACTGGTACAATGTGGATTGTATTGCTGCAATTACAGTTGGCTTACGCTCTTATTTCAACAATTAGTCAGTGCAGCTCATCATTCTCACACTGTTATGCTATACAACATTTATGTATTTAACAATATTAAGAACAGCATTTAATATTAAGAATCAAGGTGAATAGTATGATGGCTAACTAATCGCTGATAAGTCTCTGCTGATAGCATAAACATTTATTTTATTTTATTTTGTTCTAGCCAATTAATAATAATAAATATAATAATGCATCAGATTTATATAGCGCTTTTCTAGACACTCAAAGATGCTTTACGATGGAATGAATACATTATTCATGCACTCACACATTCACATAGTGGTGGCGGTAAGCTACTTAAGTAGCCACAGCTGCCCTGGGGCAGGCTGACGGAAGCGTGGCTGCCAATGTGCGCCTACGGCCCCCGCCGACCACCACCAGACATTCGCACCTTCCATACACGTGTGTGAGTAGCACTGGAGGCAATGTGTGTGAAGTGCCTTGCCCAAGGAAGAACTGGGATCAAACAGCCGAACAAACTCTACACCCTGAGCCGCGGCCGCCACTAAGGAATTAAGGCAGCTCTAACAGGCAAAAATGTCATTGATGACATGCCTTGCAACATATGTAATAAAAACTGTTTGTACATTATATATTAAAAAGGGAAACTCCAGCCATTTACACAAATAAAAAAAACATGGAGTTGAACTCCCCTTTGTGACTTAAACAGCTTGTGTGTTTTGTTCATTGTCATTCATTGACACACTGGCAATCGAGTTCATCCCAAAGGTGTTTGATGGTCTTGAGTTTTCAGCCAATCCTTTAAAGATTGTGTACTGAGGCACAGTAATGATGGAACAGATACGATCCTATAACATTATACTCCCAAATTATTAAATTTTAAGGGTAAGTAATGGTCTTAAAAATGTAATTCCATAAATGTAGGAGTATTTAGGATGCGTATGATCAGACAGTTTCCTGCCACTTTTTTTTTTTTTATGCAATCATTAAATACTAAAACATTTATTTTGCTGCTTCATCTTGGCCACATTTTAGTCAGAGTGAAAGATTTACTAACATGGCAAGCATGGTTCTAAATTATTTTGTAGGGAAAAAAAATGTAAAAGGAGTTATTTATAGCATCATGATAAATACCTGGAAAGAAACATCCGGACAGGGAGCAGGTGCTTTCAGGCCAGCCAAGTGAGAGACGGTTGGAAAAACAGCCACGAGCTCCACCACATTTTCCACAACTTTATCAGCTGGAAATGACATGACTAAATCAGTTTCAAGAAGTTTCAAATTGAGGAAATTATTTATGACCAAAAAACATGTTTTGAGAAAAATGGGTTCTTACTCTTGAAGATGAACTCTGATTGACTAAATACATCTAAAAGGGGAAAGGTAGATTCTTTCAGCCCCCTGTTAGATGTGGGAGGTTCAGGGACATAAAATATAAGAGGGACATGTGTTGCCACGTCAAAGTTGGAGTATTTTGCCCATTCACCATGCTCACCTAGTGACCAACCTGAAACAAAATGGGAATGAGAACACGAAAGTGTCCAAGAAATAAGTAAAGATTTTACTTTGACCGTTTTCTTTCATTTGAATATAGTATAATAACTTTTAGGTGGGCTGTACGTTTTTGCATCAAAATATCTTGAGAAGTATTCACCTAAACCAAAATAGCATCATTACTGTTACAACACTGCCCTCTGGTGGCTAGCCTTTAATAGCAACATCTAAATGTGTTCACGTCCATTATGCAAAAACATTGCCGAATACGCACTAAAAAAAAATATCCTGTGAAAGCAATGACCTGGCATGTTTTAACTACAACATCCCACACAAATCCTTTTCCAAAGCACGAGTCATGACTGACTAACCATGATCGGAGGTGAAAACCACTATTGTGCTCTGAGCCAGCCCCAGGGCATCGAGGGCACTGAGCAGCCGTCCAACCTGGGCATCCATGTAGGACACGGCAGCATAGTAGTGCTGGCGGATACGCAGCTAGAAGACAACATATTAAAAGGAAAGACAAAAGGTCGATTATGTCGATCAATTTTTTTTTTTTTTTTTTTTTTGAAGTTCAAGGAGTAAAATTCATACTTGAAAGTCTTTAGGAATCGGTCCATAAGGGAAGCTGATATTGAGTTTGTGGACATCATCTCGCTTCCTAATGTCGATCCAAGGATTGTAAGCCACAGGGGGAAGGCCTTTCGGAACATCCGGGTCAGGGGCTAAAGTCATTCGGTCTATGGGATAGAGGCGCAGATACTCCTGGAATACAAAAGTCAGAGCACCAACAAAAACATATACTGTATCAGTGTGACTCAAAGTCTAAATGTTGACATACTTTGTATTGTTTTGTTTTTGTGACCATGGCGTGTGCTGTCACATCTTGCCATCGGTGGAGTGTGGCTTTTCCACATTACAGTTTCCTTCATCATCATTACATTCAAATTGCTATACTGCATTAAAATTAGTTAATACCATTAAACTTACGTACAAACGTATGCTATAAATACATTTTAATATTCATCTTTTGATGTTCCAACTAAATGGTTTTAGTCTACTGTTGCAATACACTTTTGGAGGTGAGTTTGTATGTTAATTGGTTGTATTAAAAACATTATGCAGTCAATATCCCAACAAGTGGACCAACTTCATTGCATACTTGTGGTATCCGGAAAGGAATGTGCGGTTTGTGAAAGCCCACAGCCAGGAAGAAAGGATTGTCATCAGTGGTCCGAGTCTTCAGAAGTCTCACCGCCTCATCTACGCTCTCCATGTCTGGCAACGTTCCTCCAGGCTGCTCTGTGACATTCACTGCACACAACAGGTTGGCATGCAGGTGACCATCCTCTCCTTTACACATCTGAAAACAAAGCAACATATTTATTTCAGGATGTATCTGGAATGCACTTTAACCTTTGCAGGTGAACTTAATTTGACCTCTGAACTTTTGCACACCTGACTGTTCACTGCTCCACTCGAGTACTTTTTGCACAACTTGTTGTTCTCGAAGGTTCACAACGTTTGATCAGTGAATCATTTTCAAAGACAGCCATTTTTACGCCTTTTTGTGACTGTCTCTGCATCTCTATTAGTTGAAGCTGTAAATGTTATTGTGTATTTTAGGTTCATCCTGTAGCCTATATTTGTATTGCCTCAGTTTGTGAAATGACTATCAGTGTGGTCTAGTCTCAACCAAGACAGTGTGGCTACACAGGTTTCGTAATGTCCTATAAAGTTTTGTTCTTGCCTGTACTGTACCTTTTCTTTCTCAAATCTGAATGAAGCAGGATGGTATGCAGGGATGGACCAGCTGTAAGGATAGTCATCAGTGTGGTTCGAGGCAATGCCTGCAGACACATACAGCACAACCGTTGTTCCCAACATTCAATTAGAAGCAGGATGACAAAGCAGATTGTCCAAAATTGCAGCAAATGAGAAGAACATTGCCAATAAATGCAGTATGTCATTAATTCAATTTACCTGGGTGAAAAACTTTGCCCACAGACATGGTAGCATAACCTTGTGATTTAAAATACTGTGGAAGAGTGGTGTAGTTTCCAGAGTGTACTCTCCAGTAGGATTTAAAATCATACAACCTGGTTGTATCCGGTCTGCGACTTGTTAACATGGATGTTCGACTGGGTGCACACACAGCTTGCTGCAAACAACAACAGACAGAAAAACATTCAAATGTGCAAGCAAAGACCAAAGTATGTGCTCGCGTCACATTTTAAAATGTATTAAAATACCAAAGTTGGCTACCTGTGCAAATGCATTGAGAAAAACATGACTTTTGGATGCCAATTGGTCAATGTTAGGAGATTTTACTGTTACGTCTCCATAACAGCCCAAAGATGTCCTCAGGTCGTCAGCTATGATGAAAAGAACATTTCGTCTGTCTATATGCAAAGAAAAAAAATGTTACACCAACATCAACTGAAACGATGAAAACTGAGCTTTAAACTTGAACTGTAAAATGTGAAGAGGAAGTAATAAATCTGTGCAAGCAAACTAGAATCGACACTAACGCTGAACTGTTTCATAACTTAGTCCAGCGACAAAGTGGATAACAAGCATCTAATTATCACGAATCACTGCTAAATAAGATTAAACACTTGACTTGAAGTAATAAAAATGACAATTGAGCCCTTGTTCTTGTTGCTAACACTTGTTCTTTAGTATTACAATATATAATTTTCAAAACTTTGAAGGTTTACCTTGTCTCGCAATCACTACAAGCGCGTGAAGGACGACGATGAGACATTTATGGGCAGTAATGTTAATATGCATGTTGCTTTCTACGCCCAGCTAGCACCCTTAGTCATCTACATAAATTAACATAAAATTGATTTTGCATCCCTGCTCCAAAGCTTCAGTCGCCTCCAAACATCATCACATAAATAACTTAGTCCTCTTCCTATTTAATAGCTTCCGATTAAAGTCTGAATGTATCCTCATTGGTCTACTCTGGAGTAACCCCGCCCCTAGGCGGAGTCTAATGGAGATTGTGATTCCGCTCATGCGAGGTACTTCCGCTCTAGCACACGATTTTGCCGGCTTTGTTGTGGGTCAGAGGGAGTTTTCATTCTGCCATAAACACTCTTTGAAAAGTGAGGAAGTGGCGTCAAACATGGCGGACGTTTCAACTAAACGTGAAAATAATCCTGAAGCCGCCGATGATTTTTCTCAAAGAATCAAGAAGACAAAAACAGACCATGAAGATGGTCGAGGAGAGAATGGAGAGGAATCTGGAAAAAATGTCCTGTCTGGCTTTCAAACGACTACCGTGCTGAGTGATTCTGCCAGGGAGAAAATCATCTTCGTCCACGGAAAAGTAAATAATATGGATGTTTAGCTTCTAGCTTGTAATATGTATCGCTAATTCTCAACGCGATCGCTGTTTGTTTTGGCGGGATTGATTTCTATTATTGTTTTTTTTTTTTTTGACTTAATATGAAGAGGAGTCCATCTGAGTCTGTTCATTGTTTTTGTTTAGATTATTATTATTATTATTTCCCTGCATTTATGTTTTGGTTGTTCACATGATCATCAGCTCGCTGACCAGAATGCTGTAGTCATCCTAGAGAAGACTCCCATCAATGAAGACACCCTATCTGAAATATTCACAGCTTCGACCCTGAAGCTTGATATAAGGAATGACATCTACAGCACCTACCGGCTCCAGGCTCCACCTCATCTTAACGGTACAGATATTTCTAATCCATCAAATGTCTGAAGCAGGAAAGATGGATGACTTGTATATATGTGATTTTCAGAAATGAAGGCGACTTTGGTATGTCCAGCCACTGAGAAGCATGTGAAGAAATACCAGCGTCAGGAGAGCTTCCTGGTGGAGGAGACAGCAGATGACTACCAGTCCATCACTCTTCCCTTCATCCAAAAGCAAAGTTTTAGTGTGCAGGTTAGTCAGCCTGAAACTATGTCAGCGCTTATATTGTGGGGATACGGTTCTTGACATCACATTCACTCCCTAGTGGGTATACAACATCCTGGAGAAGAAGGCAGAGTCTGAGCGGATAGTGTTTGAAGATTCAGACCCAAAGCTTGGTTTTGTCCTCCTCCCGGATTTCAAATGGGACCAGAAACAGGTGAAACATGCATGATCTGCACCGGTACTTTATTTAAGGAGATATATTGTGCACTTTTTCCATGGTTTTAAAATAATTCCCAGACCTCTTAGTAAAAGATCTCTCCCATTCTTTGCTCAATATTATACTCAATATATTGTGTCTCCTTTCAGATGGATAATTTGTACCTGATTGCCATCACACATCAGAGAAACATCAAAAGTCTGAGAGATCTGACATCGGAGCACTTGCCACTCCTTCAAAATATTTTGCAGAAAGGAAAGGTGACATCACACTAATGAAAAACTTTAGTCTTAATACTTATTATATACACTGATCTAATCGTGTGCCATGTGCCATTAGGAGGCCATCCTGCAGCGCTACAGCCTACCAGCCAGCAAGATGAGAGTTTACTTGCACTACCAGCCATCTTACTACCACCTTCACATCCACTTCACCAAGCTTGGCTATGAGGCACCGGGTTGTGGAGTGGAGCGCGCCCACCTCCTCACAGACGTCATCCAGAACCTTCACTCCGACCCACACTACTATAAAACCAGGACTCTGTCCTTTCCCTTGCGGGCAGATGACGGATTGCTCGGTCAGTTTAAGGAAGCTGGGAAGTTATAATGCGCCCCCTGCAGGAGACAACTGCTTTTTAATCTTTTTTTTATACATTTGACCATTTGTTTTTTATTTTATTTTTTATAACTGCTTGCTCGCAGGTAAATGTGTACTTTAAGCGACAGACTTTTTTTATGCCGGAGTTTTTAAATATATATTTTTTATCATGTCTTACAACCTAAATCATTGAATAAATGGCATCTGTGGCTGATTTCTATAATGTGTGGTTTCTAAAGATTCAGAGCCTATGAAATTATAATGATGCTAATAGATTTTGGAAAATTGGCACACAAATTAAAACCTGACTAATGATGTATCTTATTGTTTTAGCTCGTACAGTATGCTCTGAAGATTGTAAATGTTAAATATGTATTGGAAGTTACGTTAAAAAAATGGTCAAGTCAATCTTTCATATATAATATAAAGTGTCAAAGTGGACTCATTGAAATGTCATTTTCTTTAAATCACTGACATACACCCTGAACCACGTGATAATGGCATTCTCTTGTAGAGTTTGTACTGTGCCTAGCCATTTACTGTACATACAGTACAGTACATTGGGGGGAAAAATCATGAAAAAATATTAATTCCAGTGATTGTGGTTACACGTCATAAATTTTTTCATAAGTCAAGCAGTTGTCTAGAGAAGCAGTTGACTTCTAAGAGTACCATTTAAAATAAATAAACTATCATGATCAGTGACATTCTTATGGCATTTTTTCTCTCTAACGTTTAACGGTTTAATCAATGGGGAACTTGGTTGTGGACTTGTTGACCAATAGACCACAGACTGTCAGGATCCCAAGCTGCCTGTCATATAGTGAAGTTTGCGGACGACACAGTGTTAGTGGGAAGCATCACGAACAATGATGAGTTAAAACAAAAAAGAGGAGATGGAACATCTGGTGCAAAGATAACCTTTCATTAATGTGAAAAAGATGATGGTGGACTTGTATTCAATCTGATTTTGTTCTTTTTTATTTTCAAGTTTTACTCTTACTGGGCTAAACTAGACCTCTGAATCGTATTTCGTGCCATATCATGAGGAAATGTGCATTGGGAGACTGGTAGTACAATAAAATGCCTTGAATCCTTGAAGGCTTCAGTCTAGTAAATATTTTGTGTTCCCAAAAATTAACACTAGGTGGCAGTGTTTAATCCAAAATAATTTAACGTAATTCGTAACGAAAATTGATTCAGTGCCATTGAAATTGTCTACTCTATAATTCATGTTCAGTTAAATAAAATCCAAATTCAAATTTTCAATCAATTGCTGCATATGTATTTTCGCTCGAAAAATATGTTATTTTCTATCTAATAAATCAATTAACATCCATCCATCCATGTTCTGTACAACTTCCATAAAGTGAAGATATTGTTGTAAAACAGTAAAAGTAAATATAATATAGTAAATACAACATATTTTTCGCCTTTAAAGTGATTTTGTCCTTTGTTCTTTTTATTTCAATACCATCATGTATTATTGTGTGATAAGAAACATACGGCCCACCCGCATTTTATAAAGAAACGTCAAGTACTTTTCGTAAATCGGAAATTTCCGAGGCGTCCATGAATGCATCGTAGGAGAGCCGAGGAAACTGGGCAGGACTGAGACAAATAATCCAATCATTAGTCCACCAACAGCGTTGATGTCTTGGTTTCACTCACTGAGAGATGACTTCACTCTGAGGCCGTTTGAGATCCAGGAAACACCGTAAGTGAATTTTGTTCTCATAAACCTTTAACACGCCAACTTTGGCTGTGTGTGCGAGAGTAACTTTGACGAGTTTGTGGGCTGAGTGCGTGGAGTAGTGATTGGTGATCGATACATGCGGTCCATTAAATGCTTTGTTGTAGTTTATTTCAGTCAGGGACGTTGTCATTTCGCCACTTGCGTTTAAGGCTCTCTGCACATCACCCAATTCCACTTTTAAGCGTTTGCTTCCCTCCTTGGAACATTCCAATTTAAACGTGCATAATTGTTGTTGTGTGTTTTTTTACAGGCAGTTTTATAACCATTATATGCCCCGTGCCAGCTCATTGTTGATTTGTTTGCATGACCCCCCTCGGACATTTTTGTGATGGCATCTTGTCATATATTTTAGTCCTGTTCCTCCACGGTACTACTGTATAAAAAAAAGTACATAGTGACAGTACAGAGAAGTCAAGGGCGCCCCAGATTAAACAGTTATCTTTAACTGTGATGGAACCACTGTAATCCTAAACACAGATTGAGGGATTCTGATGCACGCCTGTTGCGTTGCTTTGCTGTGTGTGTGCGCGCGCGTGTAAGAGGGCGTGACACGGAGACCTGGCCTCTTATAAGGACATTTAAAACATTTGCATTAATTTGATGCTCTATAGGTGTCAAACTCCGGTCCTGGAGGGCCGTAGTCCTGCAGGTTTTGGATGTTTCCCTTCTTCAACACACCTGATATATGATCAGCTCATCAGCAAGCTCTGCATAAACCTGATAGCGATCCTGCTGATTAGAATCAACCTGTGTTGGAAGAGGGAAACCTCCAAAACCTGCAGGACTGCGGCCCTCGAGGACCGGAGTTTGACACCTATGCGGTGTATTCCTACTAGTGTGATGAATTGTCCATGTACGCTTTTGTATTCACAGGCAATTCGCCCCACCAGTAGAATGACTGGGGTGCACTAGTAACGCAACTTGGGCTCCCATTTGACTTTCTGCTTTCCACTACTATATGACATTTATGCACACAAATAGAAATGTGCACTAGTAAGTAGAGGAACTAAATGTTACTCGCGTGACAAAACTTGTAGTTGACATCTGCGTGCTACAGGTAGTGAAGCACAAGAGCCATATGAACTAGTAGGATTTTTATGTCACTAATGGTACTAAGTAGCACTCAGTTATCGACTAGTTTTTCTCCACTTGTAAATGTAGTCATTATACTAATCAGTGCAACCCAGTCATTGTACTAGTGCGTAAAAATATCAGTTGTGAAAGGCAGCTGTGGGGCAAAAATGTCACATGTAAGTTATTTTGCTAGTGCTAAACTGTCTCACAAGTGACAACAAAAGGCATGGCTGCTTGAACATGGTCAATTTAGCACACTTGAAATGCTTCAATGGCTTCTTGTAGGCCTGTGATGTGATCGAGAGATATGACAAACTATTTTGGATGGGGATACATACATTTGAAAGCTTTAGTGCTGGTAATCTGACTGATAAGCTTGATGTGCATTTGTGCGCATGTGCGCGACTCCCAGGCATCCTGATTAGAGAGGCCTGATCAGGTCATCTCTCACTAGGTCATTGGATAAAACCATGTGAGAGCGTGTACAGAGATGTCATGTTCAGTCCTCTATCGTGATCACTCATGGTACATCAGTAGACAATTCGATGCTTGTTTTAATTCACTGTGACATGTACACCGTGTCGCCTTGGAAAAGCTCGGTTTCACCATTGGTTGTGCCTTGATGAGCACACTGTTAGAGCTGCTCACACTTACAGTAATTGTTCACTGAATATAAAAAAACCCATCTGTCGTTTATACAAATCCATTTGTTCGTAAGATGACACTTTGCAAAGCTACACAGTGTGGCATAGTCCTTGGATGTGGGCCCGGGGGTCACCAACATGGACCAGATAGCCCCCAAGGACCACCTGAATAGCCTGCAGGCCTTTTCTAAAAGTCACTCACTAGTGATGGGACATTGTGATTTTCTAGGAATGTTCTAGAAGTGATCATTTATAATATATCCAATCCATCTTAACCACTTGTCCTTACAAGGGTCGCGAGGGTGCTGGAGCCTATCCCAGCTGGCTTCGGGCAGTAGGCAGGGTACACCCTGAACTGGTTGCCAGCCAATCACATAATTTATAACATATATCATTTTGTAATTGTATTTTCATGATTTTGGGAACTTACCCCAGCTAAACTAATTAATTACTACCAATCAAGCCATAAATGTAAGTTGACCAGCATCTCTTTAATATAGAGCTAGATCTAGAAGCTTAGAGCAGGGATTTCAATCTTGTTGTCATTAGGCCAATTTGATGTCAAGTCAGCCAAACCAGTACGTATATACAATAATGATACTGTAAATAATAAGTTTCTGTTCTTCCCTAATATTTAATTTAAGTTTATGTTAATGTAACCTGACCACATACTCAGCACTGCTGCTCATCCCACAAATGCATTTTGCAAACGTGGCACCATTTAAAAGGGAAATAATCAGGCTTTCCAACTGCAAAAGATTAATTCCCAAGAAGCATTGGTTGAAATTACAACTGCCAAATTAGCTGTCTTCTCTGCCTTCCGCACATTTTGGATTTACCATCTCATAAATCAGGACTTCAATTTATATTTCTATCGCAGCCTGCACTGCCATCGGATACAGTTGGAAATTATAGAACACTTAACAAGTATTTTTTTAACTTTCAAATTCATTTAGAACTCACTAATGTTGACACCCCTAATTTAGAGTCTTTAAGATGACATGTATGTTTTTGGAATGTGGGAGTAAGCCGTAGAACCCGAGGAATTCACACAAACACGGAGAGAACATGCAAACTCCACACAAGAGGGACCTGACACCGAGATTCGAACCCAGAACCGCTGTAAGGCTAACGCAATGCTTACCGGTAGCTGTAATCCTAAATGGTAAATTGTATATTATTTTTTTGTAAAACATCCTCAGTTACATGTAATATTTCACTTTAATATTGTTTTAATTCAAATGGTGCAAATGCATAAAAACTGTCATTGTCTGACTTCTTCCATCACAGACCCTCTTAGAGAGCCTCAGTGTCCTAAACTTTTATACACAAAATCAACTCAACATACTTCCTCCAAGTTTGGCTTTAATGGTCGCTCATCTATGAATGGCATCATTTCGTTACATTTTTGCTTTGATGTTGCCGCAATTGAGATATTTTAAACTGGCACAGTATCCAAAAATCTTTTTGACATGATTATAATACAAGCTCTCATGAGTTTAGTTTACATCATGACAAAAAAACATTTCATCTGCACATACAAAAAACACTACAAATATATTTGATTTCAAACAATCAAAAAACAAAGCTATGATTAAGAAAAAATGTACATGAAATAGAAACTAACTCAACTTCAAATCAAACCATGCAACCCACTGGACCTCAAACCGAGGAATTTAAAGTTGTGCCAAGTCAGTTTTATTTATATATGCGAGCATCATACAATCCCTTTAAGGGGGAAAATATGTTGGCAACCATTGCAAAATAACAGAGTAGAAAGATATGTTACAAATGTTAGAAAAAAAACAGAGTAAGCTACGATACGAGCATAACGAAGACACACAGTTGATTGTAAAGCAATGAATAGAACTGTTGATTGTTTTGTTTTCAACACGCAGAAAGTCTCAGCTTGGAATGGTGAGGAAGAAAAAGATGCTCTTAGGTGGGAGAGTGTTTTCTATGTGAAAACATACACGCACGGCATGGAGGGTGGCAAACTGAGGGCAGGAGTATGATTACAGGGTTATTTACATTACAGCAGAGAGTTTCACCAAAAACCAGCGAGTGTTTGATAAAGCAAGAGAGCAAGAGAGAGCGAAGATGGCTTCCAGATGTAGGGTGGAATTCAAGGGCGTCAGAGAGCAGCGGCGGCGACTCCTCCTTTTCTTCCTCCTCTTCACATGAAGATACAGAATGAGATCTGGAGAGAAACCTCGCAATAAAAAAAGAAGGAAGAGATGTTAAAAGAGGCGCATGGAAATCTTCCATGATAGCTTTCTGATGCAGCGGTTGTTTAAGAATTACTCCAAAATGTACTTAGTTGGGTAGGTCAGGAAAAGCCAAATGACATACATTTGCATACAGGAGAACAGTGTGTGCATTAGCTTTTAGGGATGTCTAATACCACTTTTTTTTCAGCATGATATTAACTCATTCACTGCCATTGACGGTTATAAACATCAAAAATATTTTTTACTATTTCTATTAGTTTAACATTTTATTTCTGCTTTTGTTAACAAGAGTATGAAACGCTAGAATATTTTTATTGTACATTCAGAACAGATATAACATTTGTGATTAATTGTGAGTTAACTATTGAGGTCATGCGATTAATTACGATGAAAAATTGTAATCGCCTGACGCCCCTAATTTTTAATAATCATCTCGTCAGGCGATTACAATTTTTCATCGTAATTAATCGCATGACTTCAACTAGTTAACTCACAATTAATCAAAACAATTATATCTATTCTAAATGTACAGTAAAAAATGTTTTAGGTTTTTATACTCTTGTGAACAAAAGTGGAAAAAAAAAGTTAAGCTAATAGAAATAGTTCAAATTCATTTTTGACGTTTATAGCCGTCAATGGCAGTGAAGGAGTTAATATGTTAAGAATGATGTAGAGTTGGATTGTTACTGAGGATTGAGGCAGCAGAGCAAACACACATTTTTAATTCAGAATTGTAACTAGTTTGCAGTGATGTATGTAAACTGTACTATTCAACAATGCCCTCATAATCCCATCTACAGTATAAAACAGTTAATTCCTACACCACTGCAAACTACAAACACAATGATAAACATAAAGCTTCACTGAAATTCACTTTAATTAAAACTTCTATCAGCCTAATGGCAACATTCCATTAATGCTTTAATAAATCATGATAAGAAATCCAAAGTGGGGAATTCCGATACTCTTAACTGGTGGTCTGTGCAAAAGAGAGCTTTGACCTCAGTAACCAACCACCCTGCAGAAGATGAGATGAAGGCCTAATGGCTTGAGAGCAAGGCTTGCCCTGTTGCAAAAGTGCAAGGAGACAAAGTGGGTGTTCTCCGGACTCGTTCAGGAAATACCAATACCCACTTTTTTCTACCGAGGGAAACTCACTTGACCGACATTCCTCTTGGCTGTGTAAACAGAAAGTCACATAATTGATAAATATGTATCCTCACACATATTTTGGAGGAACACGTTTAATGTTGAGAAAGTCAACACTTGTGCATTTTAAACATTTGGTAAGTGTGTTTTTAAAACGTCAGAGATGATCCTCATGGTGATGATCCCACATGCTATCTTATATAGAATTGCAGTTGCTTTGGATTAAGTTGACCGAATTTTCATAAATAAAAAGCGGGATGCTGTATATTATACAAAAAAAAAAAAAAATACCATTGCTAGTTTTTGTCTTCATCCATTGGGGGATGCAAAAGACGGCCGACATTAAACGCTAATGCTAGATAAAAGCTATCTTGGTTGACTGTTCATCGCGCTGCTCAATGCTCTCACCATTATCCAGTCTTTTCTGCTCCGTCCCGACAGCTATTGGAAGCTGGCTGAGTGGCTGTGCCATTTACCTCGCACCGGTGACTGTCACACATTGTATCATTGGAAATAAACCGCTAGAAAGCTCACCCGGCGTTGTCTGACAAGCGACTGACGACCGTGGTGAAAACTAAATTTCCCATGATTCTTAAATGCGAAAGCAGCAAGTAGTTCTAGTTTCGGTCACCGCCTGCTACATCTATCATGCTACCGATTGGATGCGAATGAGAACGCATGGGAAGTCAAATTCCCTTTTAATGGTTTTATTGTATGAATCACCAAGACAACTGTGTGATTGACGTACACTTAAAGGCAAAATCCACCGGGACGCCGGACCCAAGGCTTAAAAACGAGGACTGTCCCAGACAAAACGGGACGTCTGGCCACCCTAATTTAGATCTACTCATTGCTCTGTAGAAATGTTATAGAAGCGCCGTTTAGCAAAAGAGCATCACATTTCCCTCACACATCAACTCGGGAATTGTGAGCCTTAATGGCTTGGGCGCAGTGGGCATAGTGGTGCAGAAAGTATTGCATTGATTATCCTAATGGAAATGCTGTCAATATCTCCCACTTAACTGGGCTTGTAGTTTCACCAACATATCTCAAATAAAATATGTATGAAATCATACAAAGAGAGAAATCCAAAATATGATGTCTGGTATTTAGCAACAGTGGACACTATCGCAGTTTGTTCCATAACTTTGTTTTGAATTTTTTTTCTTCTATTGTGTGATTTGAGACATGGATTTAACCCAAATTCCTATTGGTAGGAGAGTCCACTGTACTTGCTACTGTGGCATTCCATGGCAAAGTGACTTCTGGTTTTATTCAAGGTAATATGATTTGAGTGGATGTCACTGCAAGTTTAACAACAAACTACAAAGTTAGAACTGTTGAGGGCACCAGATGACTTCTAATGACACAGTCTGCCTTTGGTGTGTTTAACCTGTGTATTATTGTGCACTCCATTGTTTGGCAGCCAAGCGCCAACTTGCTGTGACCTACTTTCCTACTTTTAAGTAGCCGAAGCCAAGCTTGAATGTGGTTTACATGTCATTACATTTATTTGAAACATTTTTTTGGGGAAAAAGGGATGTGTTGTGTTAGTTACAGATTGGCATGTATGTACAGTTGGTTATTAGCCTTGGCAAAGGTCTTCTATTTACTCTGTGCCCTTCTGGTATGGAATTACACCCCATCTGGAGTCAATCAAGGCGGGGAAAGGCAGCATCCAAGGTTCAGACAAAGCAGGATGTGTAAAATGTATATATATATTAAAAAAAAAACTAATATTATGTGATTATAAAAGCGAGCACACTAATTTTGCAGTTCACCTTTTAAGCGTAGTTTTTTTTTCCTGCAAGGGCCCTATTTTCATGCCAAGCGTAAGTCGAGTGCAAGGCACAGTCTAACTGTGCACATGAATGGAGTTTTCTTTCTTTTGGTATTTCACAATACTCTGCATAGGTAGAATTGGCACAGGGGATGTTTGTGCCATTCTTGGATGGAACACAGCCGACTCCTGGCCAAATGAAGCGGCTCCCCTCATTCCCATTAAAATCAGGGTGGTGGAAGCGCACATTGCGGAAGCACAAATGGACTTGCTGGGGTCCACGTGTAACGTGTGTGTATAACCGGTAAACTGCAAGATTTCCTTTTGTGGATGATGTAGTGGCGGCACGGTGGCTGACTGGTTAGCACGTCCGCCTCCCAGTGCAAAAGTTGTGAGATCAAGTCCGGGCTTCCTGGGTGGAGTTTGCATGTTCTCCCCGTGCTTGCGTGGGTTTTCTCCGGGTACTCCGGTTTCCTCCCACATTCCAAAAACATGCATGGCAGGTGAATTGGACACTCCAAATTGTCCATAGGTGTGATTGTGAGTATGGTTGTTCGTCTCTGTGTGCCCTGCGATTGGCTGGCAACCAGTTCAGGGTGTACCCCGCCTACTGCCCGAAGCCAGCTGGGATAGGCTCCAGCAACCCCCGCGACCCTTGTGAGGACAAGCGGTACAGAAAATGGATGGATGGATGGATGATGTAGTTGGCTGCGCATGTGACGTGTGTAATCTAAGATTGCCTTGCATCCCTTATCATGTGTCCGTGTGTGACCCCCTCAATCCCCCACATAGTTGTGTTGCGTGGTCAGGCGATTTCCTATTAAAACATTAAGATGACAATGACAATAATTTGTTCAATACATTGATTTCTATAATGATTCGTGTTGTCATATTTATGAATAAAGTACACTGACATCCACCACACATTCGTGGTGTGCGCAATCCGTCCACCAAATTGCGTTACACCACTTGCGCCACTTAGATAGACCTGGTTTTATTCATTCTAAAATGTTGTCAACTTTTGGTCACCAAATTGCGAGATGCGTCAGGTGGCACGGCAGCCGGAATGCCTACATTTGTCTACCAAATTCACAAACACACTAAACTTGTAGACTTAGAAAATGAGGATGCGCCTATATTTTTTTACTGCGTAGTCTACTTTATCTTACCAAATTGCCAGACACGCTGGGCTGCGGCTGCAGTGTCAACCGGAACGCCGAGAGAGGTGCAACAAAGTCCCAAACACGGTTAGACTAGACTTGCACCGGTATTAAAATGCCCGTTTGTACGCCGAGCGCTCGTGCACCTGTCTATGAAAATAAACCCCTAAATGGCAAAAAGTTTGCATAAAGATGCATTCTAGGTTGACGGTTACTCACAAACTGTTTTAATAAAATATTGATGGTACAAATATGCATTTCACACAGTTATCACTTCTATTAAATAATGATTTAGATACTGTATAATATATATTATGACATTAGGATTATCACTGTCCAATCTGCTCTAATGTTATCCCGCTCATATTTGCATATTATGCCAGGTACAGTTGAGCAAATTTTCTGTTGTAATCTTTTAACTGGTGCCTTTTTCATGATTTCTTCTGAAATTTGTCTTGTCAACCATATGTTTCCTCAGAATGCACATGCCATTTAATGGAAATTTTGAAAATGTCCTGTTGGTCGTGTCATGCTTGTACACACCTTGGAGATTTCGCTATCGAGTATGACGCAGACAAGACTAAGTTCAAGCTTGTTAAGATTGAGAAACGTGCCACAACTTTTTCTTTTTCACATCCAGCACTGTATTTTTGTCACTAGAGCAAATTTGATACTCCGTGGATCGGCACAGCTTTATTCCACAATCTTCTTTACTTTTGAAAGCTTGATAATCCCCCAACATGGAAACGTTGACCTGGCAAGTTGAAATGTGCCTCTTCTGAACCGAATCCACCCTATAATCATTTCAATAAACTTGTCAGTTAGCTAAGATTGACCCTGTCGTTTGAAAAGGATGCTGTTGTATCTGAGAGGATCCACCATGGGAGGATCTAACAAGAGGCCAGCTCAGGATCACGCCTCATGTCACCTCCCAGCCACACATACACACGCCGATAAGCCTGTGGAGCTGGACTTGCTGTCGTTATTTACTGTAAGCTTCCTACTTACCGAGATCAACTGCAACGGGCCGTTTGCAGTCTCTTGGCCCCCTGCTATGACATATCAAATGAGTAACACGAGGCACGTCAAGCGTCCCTTGTCTGTGTTCAATCGAACAAGGGTGACCACAATACACCCCTAACTCATTCCGCTTTTGTCCCCTTGCTGGTAGTAGTGATACATACAGTGGCGGCAAAATGAATGGAAGACCCATCACAGACATTTAGTCATCAATACAAACCGCAATATTGATTTTTCTGCACAATGGAAACTCATTTTTTGAAAGTGGAGCATGACAATGTTGCAGGGAACTGTTAAATCCCGTTCGATATGCACCAGCTGGCAACATTATGACCACTCGCACATTCTAATGATATCCAACGCTATATCATTTCTTTTTTTTTATTGAGAAAATTATATTTTTAAAGGCATGTTTGTAACTAGTCGGTGCGTCTGTATTTTTTTGAACGTACACACAGGGGAAAAATTGGTAATATGGCATTAAAATGATGTAAAATCTCAAAGCAGTAACATGACATGCAATGACTGCTGCATTATTTTCAAAATTGTGTGGAATTCTGTTTTTGTGCTTTGATGTACGTACTTTGATGTAATTTCTTTTATAGTGCTCTTGGATCGGATGATATTTTCCATGTACAGCGAACGTTGTAAGCAGTGAGTACTGAGTGTGTGCTTCATAGACAGGGTCAAATTCCCGTTACAGTTACAAGTTATCTGCTAAAAAATGTAGTTAGTAATTTAATCCAAGTACCATAATAATAATAAAGTAATGTAACTTGATTACTTTTGGATTACTCCGATACGGAGTATGCTAATGAAGACAAAATAAAAATAAATATCACCACAATATATATTGTATACAATGTGCCCCTGCTATTTGCGGATGTTGGGGACCTTATCAGCCTACAAATAATAAAACATCTTTGTGTAATTGACATCTATTAAAAAGAATGTAGGCTATCGATAGGTTGATTCATTGATTGAAGGCCATATGCTGTTTTCGAACTGTCACTGAAAGCAACCACACCTCACAGTTGAGACAGACAGATAGTGTCATCAACATTCCCCATGGTAGCTCATTTCACCTACATGCAAACTAATAATAATAATAATGAGGACGACAATGCGAGACATCAACTACAAAATTAACTTTTATCACAGTCACAAGTTTAGCCGTGTATATGTTGTGTATGATGTTTAAATAGTGAATTGGTGGGAGGAAGATTTGTTTGGAAGGTGTAACTCACATTATGGTTGTAGGCTAGCAGGCTAGCAAGAAGCTGCAACGCGTAGCATGCCGCTGGACTCTCAGCTCAAACTTTCGGCCCTTCAGCAAGCCGAGTAAGTTCCAAACTGAATACCGGTTTACCAATTCCTCCTCTCGTCCGTGTTGAGGGGATTGCAAAGCAGACAAAGTCCTGCTGCATTATGATTGGCTGCTTGCAGAGATCACTAAACAAACTTTGTGGAGCTACGCTGAGCAGAGAGGGGAGGATTGTGCAGTTGCACACAGGCGGGAGAAGGGCAGGAGGGACGAAGACGAGAGCATATACAGATTGATGCCTTTTTGCTCCGTCAATTAATGTGTATTGTACTAAAACAAAATAAAATGGTGCCACCGGATACTAGTTGGCCCCAAGGACAAAATGAGCAGCATAAGCTCTGTTCTAAACATTTTTTTTCTTTGTCTGTCTCTTAGCATGGTCAAAAAAACATTTTGTAAATGTATATAAAAAATATATTAGGTTTAAAAATGAAGTACATTGTGTTCAATGGAATGTTGTTTATATTTACCCAAGTATGTGTAAAAAAAGAAAAGAAAAAGAAAAACATTAAAGCTTTAGTACCATGATACCGCAATATTTTTGCTCACGGTTATGATTGTTGTCAGAATCCAATATCGGCCCATATCTACTGGTGATGTATTATCTGCTTGTACGGCACTGCAGATGCCGTAATAAAATCTTCATCAGGAGTCTGGTCCCAGCTTTCCTCATTCATCTCTTTCTTCCTTTCTTCCAAAGCAATAATAAAACACCTTGACCAGTCCCAGTGCAATTCACAGTTCTATATTTGTTTACAGTATATTCGAGAAATGATTAAACATTTGGCTTAGAACTTAAAAACACATGTAATTGTCTGCCTGCCATGCTCTGGTTTTCCCCAAAAAATAAGCAGTGTTCTGGAATCAGATTATGTGGTCAGATGAATACAGCAAAATACAAATTGTATCAAAATGATGAAAAATGGAAACTAGGTACCTTTCTCTAAACAAGTACCAAGCCGCAAGAAATTGTAATATACACAATTTAAGAAGATAAAATAGAGTTGAGTCGAGGAAGTTTAGTGGGCAGTCTCGCCCTCCTCCCTCTTGCGGCCCTGCCCCTACCCCTGCCCTCCTCCCTCTGCAGCATTACCATCCATGGTGACCGGGACGAGAGGAACGAGGCATGCAGGCGTCAGCCACTTAGTCATGTAGTCCATTGTTTCCCCTTTAGTTCAACACTGCACTGTAGCCCTCATTGGATCGCTCACAAACTACTGGAGGAAAAAAGTTTTTCTGACTCACTTGAAAAGAATGAATGCTTTTGTGGTATTGTGCATGCAAATACTAGAGCGGTAAAGTTTGGCTTGCTTTTCCTGCCCAGTTTTTTTTTTTCCTGGCCAACATTTGGTTAAAGGGAATTCTGTATGTAATTTGACAACAGTGAAGTTCCATAAGTGGGAGGAACCTCAGAGGATGGTCGGACTGGGACGAGAATGATCATCTCACACAGAGAGACAACTTTACTTTAAGACAGGGAGGTCATCGCTCCTCTGAAGTTTCAACGGAAATTATCAGTTTCTGCTGTTGGACAAACCAGAGGAAGATAGATTTGATTATAACTACCAAGATTTGAGTCGTTCTACAGCACGGCCGGAATGTATGGATGCTTCAAGAGCAAAAAGTAAGTTTCAAGTTTTCTCTGTCTATACTTGTCTAGCAACCAGAACAAGATGTCTGTCTCTTCTTAAAGGCTGCTATGTCATTTAAATTCACATTACATGTTAAGTAGCCAGAGATGAGATGGCGTGCTCTGGAAGCTAATTATAGGTTTGCACTCTGCTAGTAAAATTCCAATTTATTTATCAAAGTGTGCTGGTTTTAACTTGTATGGCACGTTGTCACCCCACAGAGTTGAATCTGTCTTTTTGTCCCAGAATGCTGTCTAATGAAGCTTTTGTTTGTCTTTGTTTGAGACAGCTGATGACTTGTAGTTGGCACTGACAGTCAGCTGGATGACTCAGAGCTGATGGATTGATTTGTTTTCTTTTTTATTTTTTTACACTGTGAGTAAATGATTGGTCACACAATTTCAGAAACGAGCCTGCTTTTTGTCCGGGGTTGTTATGCAGGAAAATTAGAATGATGAACATGACTCAGCATCAGTCATATTTTTTGCTTAGTTGATAGCTTGCTTTGGATTTTGTCCCTCAGTGATTTAAAGTTTGTGCTTTGAATTGGTTATACAGCATATACATATATATATATATATAGCATTTTGCTGGGCTTGGCAGTGTGATTGGAGCACAGAGGTTAAGTGTAATAAACGCTTTGAGCTATTTAAGCTACAGTCAAGCATCATTTTTATACAAGATGTGCTTACCATTTTACTTTCTTTATTTCTGCCCTCAAGTTTCATGATACGGCAACAATGTAGGCTTTTAAGGTTCACTTGGCAGATATGACAAAGACAAATGTTAGTTTATGTAACACAGTGGGCGTAAGTGAGCTCATAATTAGGGTGACAGTTGTTTGAAAGAATTATCCTTAGACCTATTCTTTATTTTAGGTGTCAAATTACTGTGTGTTTGTAGCCGTCATAACATTTAACATTAGATATGTTGTTGAGATATTGATAGCATAATCATTGCAGTTGAGGGATTATCATTTGAGTCTATTTCTTTGACAACTTAATGGAAACAAATTAAGTGGCATAATGCTGCCCAAAGAATAATGCTGTTGCTCCATTGCAGCTGTAAAACTGCTTCAGCCAGCAAACTAAAATTGTGCCGGATTCTGATTCTGTTTGACCACTGACGCAAAGAAGTTGGGACCTGAGGTACTTGCGGATCAATTTGTTCCTAAAATAGACCACACAAATCTGCTTAAAGTAGAAGGCCAAGATAATTCAATCAATAGGGCTGCTCATGCCAGCCTTACTACTTTCTGCATAAACAACCAAAGCTGCTTAATATTTTTATTTTAATTGCGATAGGGCATAATTAATGCATTGTGGCGGCAAGCTAGCAACAATTCTTTAATGCCAATATGGAACCGTTACTACCTGCCGTAACCACACCAATACCATAACAACATGTTAACGGTGCGTAGTTTACAAAAACAGTTGCATGTTGCATTCACTGCACCCCCAGACTATCAGAAACAATAGAACCTGCGAACCACATGCAAAGGTTGCTACTTTTTTACATTAATGGGGGGGCTACATCTATAACACACTCTAAAGAAAAATTATCTACCGGTAGTTTACTTTTACAATGTTGAATGGAAAGTTTGTACAGGCAGAAGCCAGCTGGTGCGGCAGTAGTTTGTTTAGCAGGAATGGTGATGCAGATGTAAATGAATGTAGCGTAGACAGGGCAGCGTGACTGATGACAGTGTTTGGTCAGGTTCTGTCTGGAGTCCTTGTAAGGTCCGTTGCTAAGAACACATTCGCATTCAAGCAGGGGAGTGTGTGTGATTGGTGGTGGGGGAAGAAGAGAATGTGTTGGATGGACGTGCCTGATGAGAAAATCCCCGAGCCTACGCATGGTTTGTAAACGTGTGTCTATGAGCATTCAAAGCACATGTTTACAAGCATCTTTCAGATGAGAGAGAGGTTCTGTTCGAATCAATACAACAGCAAATGTCTTAAGTTTACTTTATACCGGGTATATATTTTCATTTTACAAAGTACTGTGTAGAAGACATTGTCAAATGTCATGTTATTGTTCCAGTGAAAAGTAGAGCACGGTTAAGGATATCCTCTCTGACAAATTCCTCACATTTCCAATTGAGTGATTTCCCCGCAGCTATTCAGGCCTTGACTAGTTCACTTTGTTACAAACCTTTTTTATTTGAAAGACTCGACTCGTGGCCAAGCTCCCTTGTGACAGTTGGATTACATGTGTGCAAAACAGTACTAAAAACAAAATTCTCACAAAAGAGCACTCTGAGCTTTCGGAGTACATTGAACTCATTATTTTTGCCGATGTCTCTAATAAAACTGGAATTTAGTAAAATACGATAGTTGAGCTTGTAGTCACTTGTCTACAGGAGAAGAGCATCTGAAGGAATTGATTGATTGACTGATTGATTGATTCCTTTATCAAGTGAGACTGGAAATACAGATGAGCAGAGCCAAGATGGTAACACACTGCAATGACTATTATTTGGACACTTTCACGTTAGGTTTTCTGTAACTATACAGTTTTCCCCCAGTGCTTTATAGGCCTGAGCATCAGCTAGCGTCACATAGCATGATCAGCTAGCATCACATATGATACGCGCCGGGTCGATGAAGAGAATCTGGTACATGTCGTTTGTTGTAGCCGCCCGGTTGGCAAATATTTTAGTTTGGGTTCATTTCACACATAATAAAAGAGAGTAAAGATCAATGTGCCTATAACAAAGTAAAAATGTCTTGCATTATAAAATTGTTCAATCACAGTAAATCAAACATTGTTGGCTAATTTAGTTGGTGGTTAGGAGAGTGTATAGGCACAGTCACTTTAAAGCACACACATTTAACGGCATAGATACTGTGAACGTGACGATGGCAACTCAAAGTGGACAAAACTAATACCTGCACATCGCATGCATATATTTTGTTGTCATATGCATATCATTTTAAAACATAGATACATAATAAAATTAATATTTGCTTGCTATTTTGAAGTTTTCGTCTGTTTTTGATAAATGATATCGTGACGTTAATATACTGCAAGTGACTCACAAATTGACTTATTGTGAAATATGGGCCTGTTTAGTTGAGCACAAAGCTGACGCACTTGCAGGAAGCCATGATTTAGTCTGTGGATAATTTTCTATGACACATCTGATGAATTCTCACGGCACACTAATGTTCGGTGGTTGGGAGGCATTGGATTTAATGCACTAATATGTGTTGTATCCCCAAAGCAAGGTTTGGATTTAAATTGAATTGAATTGATAATGGATACAATTATTGTTTTTATCCAACAGTGTTTTTGGAGGCTTCTGGCAACATGATGGATGTTACTGTACCTACTTTTTTTCCCCATGGGTGTTCTAATAATGAATGCAATTTTTGGAAGACCCAAGAATGTAGCTGGTGTCGATGTGGAATTTATCTGCTCAGTTATTCTCCTATCCTCGATTCCCTTCCGCTTTTCCGCCTCACTCTGTAAATTGAAGACCTGTGGTTCATCATCGAGTCACCAACGTCACATTACTAAACTCAATCCATCTGCACTTCCTCTGGTTTGCTTCATCTGGCCTCGCTATGCAGAGCTACAATTTGGTTTGTGTCTCAAAAAATGCAGTGTGAGGAATAATGCGAAGCAGATCTTCGACAGCAATAGGCAATGGCTAATTGTAAGGTCAGGCTATTGAAGCTAAGTGATCTTGTGCTCAAGAATATACAGTACTGTATATGTGTGAATGTGTAACAAGAAATTTCCAATAATGAGCTTTAATGCTTGCTTTGTACAAAACTGAATTTATTAGTGCAATCATGGGTTTCCTCTGAATGAGCTCGTTGGGAAATTCAAATTCAGATATTACCATTAAAAACATTTTTGAAAAAATCTTCCAGCCAGTCACAGGGTATGGCTGTCATGCTAATAATTATTAAATAGTCAGTGAACATTTTGATGGCATGTGAGATGTGGTCAAATCAGGCACATATGGAAACATGAGGATTGGGTGGCCAGTGTTTGTGACAGTATGTCATAATGAATCATTTTGGTAGGTTTTAGTGGCCTTCTAAAATGAAAATGTGTTGTCATCTCACTTGTTAGAAAACTGGATGGAAATCTGTGTGGATTTAAATGAGATGCTTAAGGCTTTAGTTAAAAAAACCTTTTTATTCCGATTTAGAAAAAGGGACATATACGTCTATGTCCAGATAATTGTTTTTATATAGCTCAGGGACGTTTGTCATTGTGGAGTCACAGTCATCTTATTGAGCCTGGAAGTTGTCCTTTATTAAGTGGCGTGTGCCTGCAATGCAGTGAGTCTGGTGACACTAGTTTCATTGAGGAATTAAGGCGAATTAGGCTGGATTTGTGTTATGTCATTCGGGCAGGGGCCATAAGAACAAGCTATACCCATTTGGCTGTTTATTTGCACACGTCCTTCTGTTCTGCAGTAATCTCAACATGTCTAACCTCAGCACATGTTTTGATGGTCTCACTTGGTCTTCTGCTTTGAGGAAAACCTTTATACTGACTGCATGTTTATATGTGAAACTGATGTTATTTTATCTGCCTAATAAAGGCAGGCATTTATGTGCTAATCCATTGTTATGTAAGGTTTCTGGCACAAACACACATTTCCACTTCATAGACAAGGTCTGTTGTGTTCCAGCTCAGTAATACCATGTTGGCACTTAGTGGTTTTAAGAGAATATTAAAATATTTTTTTTTTAATTAACTCCAAGTCATCAGTTAGACAGTCATCTTGGGGGCAAAGAAAGAGAACAGTCAGATGCCTGGCGAAATGAATCAGTTAAGACCTGAATGTGGCATTTGAGGTTTTGCATTTTATTACTTTGAACATGTTCAGACCTCCAGAATGATTAAACTTGTTTGAAACAAAACATGGGACTGCAGCTTGTGAAATGTTTCAACATAATAATAAAGGAGTCAAACACATTTACAAGTTTTGCCACTCTTTCATATGTGTTAAACTATATTTTGGATTCACTGCTTGTTGCCATCATAGTCTTACATAGTGTTTATATCCTTCCAGATTAATTCATCACAATACAAGAGGAAAACTTCTTCACTGCCTGGTGCACAATAATTTCTGTTTTGTAGACATTTTCGTAACTAAAGCAGCTTCTACTCTTCAGAAAGTATTTATACATGTTTAAGTGTCTGTGGAAATGCTTGTCCAATCATTCAGAAGGACATTTGTGATGTTGGGCCAGCAAGGTCTGGTCTCTGGCTCTTCCATACCAAACTTGTTAGCCAAAATTAACTGCGAAGTTATGTGCTCATTATTAGCGCGGACGTAAAGGGCTTCTATAAACTGTAGTAGTGTGTAGTCAAGTCAACACTTTTGTTGATTCTTGTCAATTTTGGGTTGTATATACGTTTTAACAAGCCGCCCAAACCCCCTGAGCACCATGACCCATTGATGCAACAATGGCTCCCAAGTGTTCTGTTGCATGAGCGAAACCCTTCCTGTGTCTATCTCAGCAACACATCCTGTATGCTTGACCCTGCACACCCCCAACTTGACGCCCCCTTTATCCTCCTTTCCACACTGCCCACCCACCCACAGCTTCTTGCTCAGGCCTTTGACATGCTGTCTACTCTAATTTCAGTGTTTTCTCACATTTACCCTCTCAGTTCCTAGTGTCTTGTTTATTCCGTTTTTAATCCTTAAAAATTAAGACTTTGCGGTTTGAAGTATTTCATTGGGCTGATTGTTTTTAGATATCGTAAAAAGTTCTCCAACCCTGCTAAAGCGCCAGGAACATTGAAAAAAATAAGAAAAAGAAAAACAGAGGTTCCAAATCAGGGATCACCAACTTTTTTGAAAATGAGAACTACTGCACTTGGGAAAGCCTACCAGTTTGATACACACTCTTAAATGAACAATTAGGCTCAGGTTATTATTATTATTATTATTATTAAGTGATATTCATTTGTGACGAGACTGATCCTGTTAATGCTTTCTCACAATAATTAGGCAACATATAAAAATCAATACTAATTGCACTATTGTCAAAAAACACATCATAGTCCAACAAATGAGAAAACTAATTTGATCAAAACAGTAAATAGAGCGCTTTATCAATACCATACATACATTGTCCAGAGGGCGTACGACCGATTCGACTGGTATTACCTCTGATACCGATACCTGGTATTGGTTGTTACACTTCATAGTCAGGATGATACGACCTATGCCTCAATTTGAACCAGGAAAAACCCTGCACTTTATTTTTATAAATCTCTGCCAATGTTGACATATTCAAATTAATCCTTCTAGACTATTCCTAGAAAATCATAATGTCCTATCATTAGTAAGCTATTTTTAAAACATGCCCGCGGGCTGCTCATGGTCCTTGGGTGTTACCTGGTGTTCGTGGTCACCACATTGGTGACCCCTGTTCTAAATGAGCCATCCATCCATTTTCTATCGTGTTTCTCCTGTTCAAGGCTGGAGCGTATCCCAAATGACATCAAGTGAAAGGCAAGACTGGTTGCTGTTAGCGTTCTGGGAAAACATGAATACGAATGTACAAAAACGCCAACAATAACTGTAAAGTTATTTTTCCACTATACCACACTTACTTGATTTAAATACTTTTTTATTAGCAAACCTAGTACTATATTGAGGCGTTATTATTTCTTGTACCTGTCAGCCAGGATTCCAAGTGTATCTAATTTATGTGCAATATGAGGTGATGTAAACCACATTAACTCTTTGACTGCCAGACGTTTTCAGAAAAGGGATGCCGCCAGTGCCAGCCGATTTAAGCATTTTGACTGATTTTCAAGGTCCACAGAAAATGTTCTGTTTGGACTATGGAAACACACGTACTACCAAATGAAAGATTGGACTTTCATCTTTCATCAGAAAAAAAGAGTTTGTTTCTACCTTATTCCGTTCTTTAGTAATCAACAATAGAAAATGGTTAGTTTGACCCAATTTCGCCTGTGTTGGACCAAAATATGGAGAAATCAAGCTTTTAGTGAAACGATATTATTTCATGCATTCTAGTGAATTTGACACTTCTTTTTGTCCATGAATGATGCCACAAACACCTAAATAGTGCTTTACTTCTATAAAACACTACCACCAAGAATGAAAAAGTGTTTTTTGATAGCAAAATACGTTTATTTACATTCAACAGTGTAACAATTTGACAACAATTTGGCAAACTATTTACAAATGTGTGCAACTGTGGTGCTATTTACAAATATGTGGATGTTTCAACGACAGTTTTTCTTTTTGTAACACTCTCCTGCGTGCAAAGAGACGTAACAGCATTTGCACAACAGATTGCCTCTTCGCGTGTGCCACTTTCTTGCAGGCCGTTTTTTTCCGGGGAATAGCAAGTATATACTGCAGTGTGTCATCAAGTCTAATATCAGGATCATGCTACGGTTACGTTACGGTGGTGTTACGTCTCGCTTCCTCGCGTCCTTCAGTTGCTATACCGAGTGGTAGATGTTCTGATCCATTTTATCCACTCCATTCATGGTGGCATCGTAGTCCAGAAACAGTGTCTTCTCCGTGATCAGACTGTACCCGCTCCTCCGATGAATATGCATTGGACTCGGGGTACTCTTCATTGTCCGATCGAATGTCCGCTTGTGCAGCTCCGCGTTTTCCGGCGTTAGCAGCGCTAGCCGGTGAGGCTTACTACGTGATCGTAAACACGTCCAGGCTTCCAACTTTGTCGTCAAACTCGCAGTCATCATCATCATCATCATCAATCTGCATTGGTCGATGCCAACTCTCCATCGCCCGATCGAATGTCCGCTTGTGCAGAAGTACCCGGCCGGCTATTGTGCGCGTTTTCCGGCCTTAGCAGCGCTAGCCGCGCTAGCCGCGCGTAGCCGGTGAGGCTTACTACGTGATCGTAAACACGTCCAGGCTTCCAACTTTGGCGTCAAACTCGCAGTCATCATCATCATCATCATCAATCTGCATTGGTCGATGCCAACTCTCCATCGCCCGATCGAATGTCCGCTTGTGCAGAAGTACCCGGCCGGCTATTGTGCGCGTTTTCCGGCCTTAGCAGCGCTAGCCGCGCGTAGCCGGTGAGGCTTACTACGTGATAGTAACAGGCCAAAGCTTCCAACTTTGGCGTAGAGCTCGTTGTCATCATCATCGTTGACATCAATGCGCTTTTTAGTATTGATTGATGCTTTCCGTCTTTGAAAAAAATGCTCAAGCTGAGCTGCTTGTAACCGGTTGCTTGGTCAAGCCATTGTGGCTTGGATCAGCCATTGTCTCCTCAACACTCTAGCTCCGCCTCACGTCTTCTACTGACGCCCACGGTGGGCGGCCCATCCAACCTTGTGCAAAGAGAGTCATCGCTGCCCTCTAGGGGCCAAAACGAGTCTTTGACTAATCATATCTGCCTGATACTTTCAGCACAGCTGCCCAAGGCTTTCCTGCACCCGTTTTTGAAAAAAAAAAAAAAAAACATAGGGGACGTCTTTTAACGTCCTCGGCGCCCTTCCCTAGGTTTATGCTAAACGTTTTATAACGTTTATGGCAGTCAAAGAGTTAAGTTTAACATTTGAGGATACACTTTAGGAAATGAAAAAAAACAACCACACATGCTAAAATTAGCTCACCTTATTGCTGTGCCTTGGCTCAGACTATTTTGAAGATATTATTCTTTAGTCTCTACATTGCCGCCGCCGCCGCCGCCGTCGGTTTCTTTTGTTTGCCGTCAGCCGTCATCATATAATGTGTTGGCTTACAGTGTCGTGTTGTTTCATGGCCGTTTTTTTTTCTTTTTTGTTGAGTGGTGGATTGTGTGCGTGTGTTGGTGCTCCTCCCTAATTGGTGGTCCTCGTCCCCGGCTCAGGCCGCCAATCGGTGCAAGGGAGGAGCACTAATTACCGCATTGGCTTCAGGTGTGCCAGCTCAATAAAAGCTTTTTGTAGTCTCCAGTCGGGGAGCTGGATGGCTGTTTGCTTGTCCTCTTGTGTTTGCTTGGTTTTTTTTTTTGTTCCAGCACCCAGTCCCACGCAGTCCCTATGCCTCTTTCGTTTGTTTTGTGTTAAGTCCGCTGTCTTTTCCTGTAGTGCACCGTTCGCCATAATTCGCCTCTCCACTCATTGGTGTTCGTCATAACAGTAGTTAACCTATTTGTGTAGTGAGTATTCACTCGGGTGTCACTTTGACAGTTGGGACTTCGGGAGCAGTGGCTCCATTCCATTTCGTTTGTCGTGAGGTGTAGTGTCTGTGTGTTTGTGTTGTCGCGTGTCCTCCCCATGTCCACCCATTTGTGCCCACTTTTCCATCCTTCCCCTCCTCCACGCGTGCTGCCCGCGCCACAACATCAATTACGTGCCACCCGGCGCGTAACAAGTCCAATAGCAACAGCCCGTGAAGTAAATTCAGGAAATGCTACCTCCTCCATGTTCTCGCAGTTTCCAGAGGTAGCTACAATTTTGCACAAGTAGGTCTAGCTATTAGCCAATACTGTGCAGTAGAAAGGCAGCGTAAGCCATTCTGACGGCCACATGACACAGATAATGTATTTGCAAATGTATTTAATTTAATGGAGTCATGCTATATCAACCAAGAAATATTCACAACTTGTCACTGTTCTTCCCAATTCGATTGTTGCTGCGATTTCATATCACATTTGGTGGTCCAAAAAGTCATTTGTGGACTTAGATGTGTTACTATCCCTACGAGTAAAATAGATTACTTAAAAATAAATTTGACTAGCATCTCACGTTTCCGGTAAATTGGCAAATCAGTAAGTACCGTGACAATAAAGCAGTAATATTTGCCTTTCCACTTCAGGTCAAACTTGAAGTAGGACATTGCTGTGCACATTCACACAGCCATTGCCTGTTCCCGTATTAAGATGAGTTAGATTGATAGATGATTAAGATGACCTGTCAGGTTTGTGGTGACAATTGCTTTCAACACAAAGAGGTAACTCTCAGATGTTAAACTCACACTCGTACACACTAGGTGCATTCTGCTTGGTACGCCTCAGAAGCCCCGTCCGGCATTAGTAGCTTGCACACAGGTCACCAAGCTGGTAAAAAGGCAGTAAAAAGCCTGTCAGTGTGTAAGAGGCTGCAGTGGGCTTTTTGCCATGTTTGGTTAAAAAAACACACTGGTGCTTTATGCTGGAAGGGCTCTTGTGTTTACTGTAAGTCTGCTTTCCTCCTCTTCCTGATCGTCAGTTTATCTAACTGCCTTTTCTTTCTCTTCATGTTGCCTTTTCCCACAACCCCATCTGTGACCTCCCCCCCCCCTCTCCTCTTGTGCTCCTTCTCCCTTATTTGTCCCCACTGTTTTCTCATAAGCTCACTTTCTGTCCTTTGCTCTTCACGCATGACCTCATCGTGACTGCTCATCTTTTCTCTGCCATCGTTCTTCTTCATCGTCCCCCCATCGTCCTCATAGATGAAGCGGAGGATGTCGCCATGGGGAGCCAGCTTCGGAAGTGGGCGAAGGTCAGTCAATTAGACCTCAGCTCCCTGATGTTTCCACAGAAATATTAAGGCTATGTAACCTTGTCAATTTCTAGGATTGGACAGTGCTAAGGGCCTCTGGAGTTGAAAATTGTAATCGTCTTTTATGCACACACGAAAACTGGTATTGCAGAATGTTGACTGACACAAGAGGCCCAACCTAACCACAAGAGGCCCATCCTAACACTTTGGGAAAAGCATGTGGGGGAAAAAGTTATTTTAAACTCAAAACAGGTCAACCGTGTGCAGGTTTAGTCGTTCCTTTACATTAAAAAGGTGTTTTTGGAGCCTGAAATTCCATTTTTAGAAACACTTTTGAATCAAAATGCTGAAAATGGTGTTTAGTCTTGGATAGGGGTGCAACGGTTTCAGATTTTGGTGTATGATTTATAGTCTGAGAAAAAAAGCAGTTTTACATTTTTTATGGTTATTCTTGTTGACAAAAATCACATCAACCTTCTTTGGAAATTTTTATTTTTAACAACAATAAAAAAAATGCTCTTAAAATAGGGCCTGGGCACTATGTATAGCAAGTGGATGGTATTTACCCTCTTTTTCTTTCATCTTTCAATTTCAACCATACTTACAGGTGAAATGTTCGTCCACAGCCTTTAAATTGGCGATTTGTGCAGTTTACGGCTACTCATGTAGGCATTTTGCAGCAAAATGCGTATGCCAAGATATGTTTCTTGGGGGTCCCGCGGCTTCCAAAGTCTCGGCCTATGGCCTCTTCAGCGGGCGGCTGTGGATGGGGGACTCACGGGAGCGCCGCGCCTGGCCGCGCCTCGGATCCCCGGGGTCGGGGAGGCGGTCGGTCGGTGGGGGGAGAGTGGCGGCGCGGCGAGCCGTGTGCCGGTGGTTCCCGGCGGCTGCGACGGCCACCGCGGGTCCTCCCCCTCGCCGCGGCCACCTCGTTTCCGCCAGCGTGGGGACGCCCCCCGCCGGTGCTTGCGCAGCCCGGTCGCCTCAGAACCCTACCCACAGCCGTCGGGTACGCAACTCTCCCTAGGTAGCGTTCAAAGATGAGCCCTGTGTCGTTTGCCCGCTAAATGGGCCATGTGGAAACAGAAGAGCTTTGAACTATGCCACATGGTGATGCGGGTATTTAATCCTGACGTTTAAAAACCATGGTTAATCGCTGCACCCCTAGCTTGACAGATGTAAATGTCGTTGAAAAGCTGAAAATGTTCAAAATCAGTTGTTATCTATGTGTGCAACTTTTCCCAAACAGAAAGGAAAAACGTGGCCTAGGTCAATTTTGTCCATCAATTGCTGCCATCTCCCTCCCTTGATTACTATCTCACCAGAATTATAGAATTGAAGTTTGTCAAGAAGGTCTTCCAACAACCTAAATCATCTGGGCATGATAGAAAATTTTGGGTGCAGTAGATGTTTTTGTCGAAGCCCCTTGAAGGGCGGAAATTTTTGATCCAGCTGCAATGACTCAACAAAACTGAGACGATGGGGGGTCTTGCCTACACCAGATGATCTTTTCAATGAATGCCGTGAGTCCTAAAAAGATTAGCAGCTGCTACTTTATCTGACGTTCCAGGAATCTTTTGTATATCTTTTTAGCCAGTTGGAGCCCTGGAAGTCCTCTTTTCCTCTCCAAATTTGCAATAAGCGCATTGACCAATACAAAAATGTGCATGGGGCCCATTACACATTAATGAAAAGAGAGACATTAGCAAACAGTCGTACAATGATCGGATGGGACTTGTGAAAATCAAAGCTCTGACTTTCTGATTTCATTTGTATAAGACGTTGCCTTTTTCTTAGTTGTGATACTCGATATGGAATTTTGTCACAGGTCGACAAATAAACGATAAGCGAAGCCAGTCGTTGCTGTCGTTTGGAGCATTAACTGTACCAAGCCACAGATGGCTAGACTTCCTGAATAGTTTAGAAACTCGACAATAATTTTAAATGTGGATTGCTGCCACCTCCACTATTACAATTATTAGCTTTGACTTTGCGTCACAGACAAGTGTGACATCAACTGTATCACTTTTAAAACAGGACAGCGAATAACCACGTTTAGTCTAAAGGAAGAGCTCACCATTAGAACAGAGGCAGATTGCAGTTGCCAGATGGAGACTGAAAGACGGAATCTTGTAATGTGGTCGATCAAAAAACTGACTGCGAGCCACGAGTACCCATTCGATCTTTTCTCAAAATCAATCTTGTCGTTTTGATCCAGCTGTTCGTCTGGTTGGTGTATTTTCTGACCCTGCCTGTGGTTTAAATCAACTGCTGGTTGAGTCAAAAAGCACAGGTATAAACTCACTTTTAAGCATAATGTCAACATTTGTTTTTCAGTCACAAGATCTGATGTAAAAAGAAAAAAACAATTGCCAAAAAAGCTACAATTAAACACATATGCACACTCATACAAATGAGGGTTGGAAATGATTCCATCACAATTTTTTAGCTAGCTCATCACTGACTTAATGTTTGTGTGACATGAGAAAGCACTTCTTTCTTTCTTTTTTCTTTCTTTCTTTCTTTTTTTCTTTCTTTCTTTCCTTCCAAACCAATTAGTTTTTAACGAATTCTCTCTGCTGTGCAGAATGGTGAAGAAGGCTTTTTGCAAAGCGCTTGGTGATAGTTGTTGTTGTAGAGAGGCCGTCAGTATGTTGATAAACTCCAGAATGTTCCATTTGCTGCAATTATGTAATCTAAACACAGATTCCTTAATGGAAAAAGAGAGAACACTCGTGAAAACAGAAACAAGCATAATGGCGAGCATGGTCGACTTGTAGACTGCCTAAACATTTTTTTTTTAAATATATAGTACAACAACAAATAAACAATAGAAAATATGCATCTTTTTCCAATAAAAACTGTATTATGTGAGGTTTTACATTCAGAAGTGATTCAAAAGTTCCCAAAATGTATCATTAATGGAAGCTTCACACTTGCATTATGATTTCCACATACTTGAAAACCATAGAATTGAATCATGCTTAATACATTGACAATTCATATATTTTAAAGCTTATTGAGTCTGCATTAGATCAAATTATTTTCCCAACAGTGTGACTGAACATACTGTATTTCGATCACCTTTATAAAAGATCAAGTTCCAAGGAAGAAAACTAAACATTGTGACATGACAATTTGTCTTTTACAAAAAAAGTGTCATCCAATGATTCTTTCGTTGAGCGCTTTTTTGGTCGCAACATTTACGGGCCGTACTCTCATGCATCAAACTTCCTGGTATGAGATAAATTATTAACGTTTAAAAAGAAACAGCAGGTGCTTTTATGATGACAATTTCCCCTTTTTCTGATTGAGCTACATGGGCATCGGCAGCAGGCGATGCTAAATATAGCTCAAATGCTTTTGTGGGATTCTTTTAACTTGATGGCGCAGTTTGTTTGAGGTTCTCGGATTGTGGTAAAAATAGAAGTTCCTTGTAGTTACTGAAAATCGTTTTTTTTTGTCTCCATCCAACCACAAGAAGAAACATTCGCTTAAATTAGAGACACTTTCACTTGAATTAAACTTGAATGGCATTATAATCATGTGAGTCTGATCCCTTTGCAAGTGATTAGGCAGCTGCAGCATATGAGGAAGATCCAATAGAACTCGTTAGAACACGCAGTATGTATGGTTATCCTACTTTTTAAATGTAGCCCCTACAGCATGCAACACTGATTCGAATAGTTAGCAAATAAATGACTGCAGGAGTGTCGAGGCTCACCATGCTCATCTCTTTGGCAGCAGTGACCCTGCCGCCATGGCATCAGGACCTCCAGATGTGATGGCCAACCAGGAGCCTGCTGAGGTTGCAGAAGACTGCTCAGGTAGATTCATTCTCTCAACACAAGACACTCTATAAGTAATAACTATCCACATTTCTGTCTTTCCTTTTACTCATATCTCCATATATTACATTTTAATGGGTCTACTGTATCTTTTATTTGTGAAAACACTATCTGTTATCCTTGCCTTGTTTGCATGGAAATGTCACTTCTGCAAAGACACCTATTGTATACACCGTCAAATTTTTACTACAGTCAACAAAATTGCCCAAAATATGTTCTATAGTCGATTTCCAATTTGTCATAGATAATAGATTTTCTTTTCCAAGTTTGTTTGTGAAAAGAAAATAATTTAGATTACATGTGCACGTGTTCATTTTATTTATTTATTTATTTTTATTCTTATTGTTATTTTTTGCTTTAGTCAAATCCAATCTCTAATCATTATTTTTGTGTTAACACGCCTTTACTTTTTTCTTGTAGCATCTTGTGTTTTCTTCTCCTATAACTGTACGCCTGTTCACCATCTTGTTGTATGTTCAGTAGGAGCACTTATGATGATTTGACAAGGTTTTAGCTTCTAACTCATTTAATGCCAGTCATTTTAGAACATTTCAAAATTATCAATACCCACACGATATAAATGTTCAATAATTATACATATACACCAAAACTGCCTTTTCCCGTTTTTTTATAATTGACAGTAGAAAAATGTGGGTTGCACAAAATGCGGCCATGACTCCAACGGACTCTAAAACCGTGTTTATTTTGTATAAAATAGGGCAATGATGTCATCTACTGGATGGGGATCAGTAAAGTTGTTTCCTAGTTTGACATTTACAGTGGAGCATAATTAGATTCTCCTCCACCTGGCCCCGTTGAAAAAAATGTAATTGACAAATATAATTGTCAAAGGCAGTGAATTAAACAGAAAGTGGATTTGATTTAGATTTCTTGATTTTTGATTTCATTGAAACCATTGTAAGATGTAAATATTTCAACGAGCCCTCTTTGAGGAAGTCACATACAAAACCCCCGAACTTTTGAGGTGTATTTAAACCCAGATTTTAATGTAATAATAATTTTGCGACTTTAATATTTAGAGGTTGCACTGAAGATTAACCGAAAATATAGCAATATTTGCCTTAGGGTGTTATATCGAAAGAAAATTACGTTTCGTCTGTGTCACACAGCAAATGATGGCAGGCCGCTGCAGATATTTGGATGGCCTTCGTGCTGCTGCCAGCAGGAAATGAAGAAGCAGAGAAACCTAAGATTATCTCACATGCCCAAGCACAACACATTGTCACACAATTTAATAACACGCTGATGATATGATTGTAACTTGCGTATCTCCCATTGATGTGTAATAAAACAAAATTCTGTGTTTTGATCAGATGGATTTTTTTTTTATTTTTTTTTTATGTGAAGCATATACAATTGAGGTCCACCTATATGGACCTCCCGTCCATATAAGAAGCACGACTTCTGAATTCCGGGTTTTCACCCATCAACTTTGTTTCCCTTTCCTGTTTGCGACGTGTGGTATTTATTTTTTTATTTTTATTTTTTTGTCTTTTTAAAAAAAATCCATTGTAGACTTTTCTTCTGCTGCTTTTTTCTTGTATTTTGTCCTTCCAGTCGCTTGAAAGTCATGAGGCCAACTGCTCTAAGAAACATGACCTCATAGTTTCACTCCTAACACATGCTGATGCAATGTCAGTGTTGATGTGCTTTACCTCCCTTTCTATTTCCTCCCCTGTCAAAGGTCACCGTTTTCCCACTGTGTGGTCAATTCCCATCACACTAAATGATAACATGTATGTGGAAAGACTGTAATTGGGTAAAATATCACTTTTTTCTGACAGTTACTCGGGCTCACCTACCATTGTCTGAGCGGACCCAGTGTGCGGACGCTTGTCTCGGTGGTGACATTGTACCTGAAATAGCACAATTGAAAGTAGCTGACTTTCGCGTTTGTGTTGCCAAAAGGCCTCTGAAGCCTCATCAAGAGCACGCTGGAAGGTGTTCAAGTATAGTGAAAGCGTTCACTTTGTGTTGTCAGACAAAGGAAATGAGTATTAGTTGCCAACATTCCGACACACACAACAATGACTGGGAAAAATACATTCTTTCATATTTGACATAAAGGTAGTAATTTAATATGGATAAAATGTGTCAAATACTGATTGAAGCGTTCTCAGGCCAAATGTGCACCTCCCGTCCTCAGATTCCAAACATATTTTCAACTGTAACTTAGTTCAATCGAGACTTGAAGGAATGCTCAAGGATTCTCTCAAATATGACTCAGACAAGGAAAATGGGATTCATGTCATATATTTTATTACCCTAATATAATGTAATACCCTAAATGGTCTAAAATGTGTTTGGAATTCAAATAGAGACTGAAGAGCCTTTTCTGTTCAAATTACATCACAACCATGAACCGCGTTTAAATATCCTCATGACTTTCGCTTTTCCAAAAGAAGAACTATGAGATCTGCTGTCCCTAAGGGGCCTTTTTTTTTTTTTTGTTAATTCCAAATAACTAGGCAACACAGCAGATTAGACAGGGAGGTAGGCTGTCTTTGACCTGCATTCCCCTCGAAAAATAATGGAACAGTGAGGACAATTCCTCTTTGTTTGTTTGTTTCCTGTAGCCGTAGACATGAACACATTTGTGTTTCACAGAAAAAAGATGAATATGTAAGAAGAGATCACAAGGTCCAGGTATTTACATCTGCATCTGATACGCAACTTAGAAAGCAACTTGATTTTTATTGAAGCAGCAGGTTTTAAAGTCATAAAGTATTGGAACAGGTATCAGCCTCAAGACGAGGCAAGGCAGCTTTATTTACATAACACATTTCATACACAAGGCAACTCGATGTACTTCACATTAAAAAAATATATATATATTTATATATATATATATATACAGTAGGGGTGTGAATTGCCTAGTACCTGGCGATTCGATTCATGTCACGATTCGATTCAATACCGATTAATCCCGATACGTATCTATAAATTGATTATTGCGAGAGAGAAAAATTTAACTCAAATTTTGAAAATACTAATCAGTAAACTTGTACATGCACACAGTAAGATTTGTATGAAAATGTATTTATCTGAAAATTCAGGTTGCAGTCTGTTTCATGTTTGAACAGCACTGAAATCATATATTAAGGCTTAGTGTTCCATTAATATAACATTCTTCCATGCTTAATGTGTTTTAACCCTAAGTAAGACGTTTTGTTGAATATTCCCATAAAAAATTGATGTTTAAAAATCGATTCGGCCGCATATTGAATCGATTTGAGAATTGCGCGCTGTAATATCACGATATATTGCCAAATCGATTTTTTCCTAACGCCCCTAATATACAGTGTATATATTTTTATTTATTTACCCAAATATATATATATTTTTTAAAAGTAGATTTTTAGAGCTGTAATAATTATTATTTATTCTTATTCTGTATTCTACTTTATTTTTTATGTTTAAAGCTTAAATGCTTGTTTAAAGACCAAGGGCCAAAATGATGTTGCTCTTATTGCGGGGCCCCTAACTACTGAGGTGAACCAGTTAGAATTACCGCTAGGTTATCCATAAAATTACTAGCATTTTTGAAAATTATTATTGATGTAAAAAAAGAAAAGAGAGAAAGATCACCCTCCAGTGTATCAGCCTGAAATTGTATCATTGTCTCAACCCACTATTCACCGACCCCCCCTCCCCAAATGCATTTTGCCCTTCTCACTAAAAGCACTTTGTAGCTGTTTAAAAGGTCATAAAAGGCTTGTTGAGTTTTCCACTGCAGTGCTGATGGAGCCGCAATCAGCGTGTGTTGTGTTTATGTGCTTATCTGTGTGAACACGCATGCACATGTGGTTTTCCTTCATGTGCCTACCTGGGCTATAAAAGCCAACAGGCGAATTGCTGGAACTGCACTTCATATTCCGGCAGTGTATAAAGACGCTGCGTGCGTGATTGCCTCATTAGAATACCACTGTGGTGTTTGTTTGAATGAGTCAGGAGACGACCAACAGGAGAGCAAAAATCTGCAAACACATTTCAAACATGCTCCTCTCATGTGTCCCTTCAGGAAAGAAGAAGTCCAAGTTCCAGACTTTTAAAAACTTCTTTGTCAGGAAGAAGAAAAAGGAGCCGTCGGGAGACCATGCGGAGCTTAAAGGCAGCCAGTCGAGTGACGATATCAGTAAAACGTCCGACAAGAATACGCTGAGTCGCTCGGAGAAAGAGAAAGGGTAAGATCTTACTCGCACATATTTACTGTACACGTGCTCATCTGGCTTTGCTGGACGTGTAATATCAGTCAATAGGAATAAAGTTTAAAATTCTATTCGGAGGATATTTAATGTTTGTCGAGAGAGAACATACAAATGTAGTTAACGCGTTGTTGGTCATCTGAAGTGTTATTTTCCTGCATGTTGTTTGCAAATGTGATAGAAAGTAGTTGCAATGAAGGACTTATTTTTCCTGTGTTTGTTTTAAGTATTGGAGCATCTCTTCCTTGGAACAATCCTGATTTCCTTTCTTTAAAAAAAAAAAACAAGTGTTGCCACTTCCTGTTGTGGCTCCTACACATTTTCACTGGATAGATATACCCCAGTTTTAAAATGGAAGAACACACCACATTAGGAGGAAATGTTAACACGGATGGAAGAAAAAGGGCTGTCTGTTTTGGTGAGACTTTTTGTTTTTTTTCCCCCTCCCCATTTCCTTTTTTCCAAAGGTCAAAGGTCAGCCTGGGCAGCAAGGCCTTGTCACACGACTCTGTCTTTGTCTCGGACTCGTCCGAAGCCAACGAAGCCCTGGGGGCTTCTCAGGACAGCATTCATGGGAAAGTGAAATCCCTTCAGGTACGCTTCACAACAGTGATCGATCACAAACGGAGCGATCGTGTGTTCTGCAGCCACGGTCAGTATTGAGCTTGAAAGGCAATTTCAGATTTTCCATTCAGGAAAAAAAACACGATTGTAGACACAAGTTTAAAAAAACAAGCTAGGGAATGGAAGACAATAACAAGTGTACCCGTAAAATCGCTTATATAAGAGCGCTTGTATAGTGATAGCATCTTGATGTGCTAATTGTAATAGAAATTCCAGGCGGTCGGAGCTAAAACGAAAGAAAGTGTCCAAACTGATTTTATTTTAATGATGGTAAAAAGAACAGATGAAAGGACATTGTGTGTCACAACAAGCGGCCACAAAAAGGAAGAACTAAGACTTGGATTGACCCCCAGTTAAACTGCTCTTCTAAGCTGTCTACACAATGAAACCCCTTAAGAAGATTTGACACTGAAGAAACTTTCGCTTCTTCCGGAGTGTCTGTCACGAAATGTTTAACAGGAAAGACAATATCAAATAACATCATTATAAAGAATGAGCTGTTTATTTGTAAAATATTTATGCATTCAAAAAAACTCAACTTTGATCAAGAAATCTTGACCATAACCTCAACTCTGAACTGACGTGTCATTTTGATACAAAAGGAGCCAAATTCGGCGTAAACACATTACGCAACAAGCAAGCTGCACATTGGATAGAGATTGCACATTTTGCCACCCACAGAGTGGCCATGCTTCTGAATTTTTACCCTCCATCCCACCACATGATCCCAGTCAAAGTATTTTTATGTGTGCGTTCTGAAGAGTTTCATGACACGTCTCAAAACTTGTATCTGCTTAAGATTTGATGACATTTTAATTTCAGATGAATGACAGAGCTGTTGTGCATTTGTGTGATGGGGTCAGCAACCTTTCCTGTCAAAAGAGCCATTTTAGGTCAAATAAATGACCTAAAATATGTCTGGAGTCGCAAAACATTTGAACATTATGATGAACGAAACAGATTAGAGCTGCACCATAACAGAAAAATATGCAGAATCATGTTAGGGCTGGGCGATATGGCCCAAAAATTAAGTCTCGATTTTTGCACACATTCAGGACGATTGCGATTTTAATCGATTATAATCTAATAAACACAACAAACATTTATTTAAAGGTTTGATTTATTCAAAAATAATTCCTGTGCAAAAACGTTCAGACAACAATAATGTATACTAATTCTAAATTAGTTTTAACATAAACTCAACATTCATAGTTTGTTCTTAAATGCCACAATTAAGTAGTTGGTAGCTATTGAACACATGTCTTGTAAACCACCCATCCAGCATTCTGCCACTTGGGGAAAAATTACGACTCACAAAAACATTTGAATGTAACAGAACATAAGAACAACAGCTTTTAATAATCCAGAAGACAAAATTGATTTCGCAAATTTTCAACAATTCGATTTTTAAAATGATGATGTATCGAATGAATTCGATTTATTGCCCAGCCCTACATCAAATACATTGAGATTCATTTTCTTCTGCCTTTCGTGTTCTGTTTTTGGATTGCATTTTTCATACTTCATTTTTCATGCATTTTTAGACTTTTCTGTCAAATTAATGACATGCCTCTCTTCTTCCTTTTTGGGACATTTTATGGCTATTTTTGAATTTTGCTAACAATTTTCTGACATTTTTGGCAATTTTGTGTACATTCTATGATAATTTTCCAGATTTCTTCTTTTGATTTTGGACATTTTATAGTTACTTTTAAAAAGTCTTATTTTCTGCCTTAATAAAAATTTTGTATTTGGAGATTTTGTGGACGTTTAATCTACCTTTCATAACGTAAAAATTTGGAATTTTTTTTATTTAATTATTAATTCATTTAAATAATATTTTAAGTAAAAAAATATTTTGAAAAAATATGTAAGTATGTTTTTTTGGTAGAGATCCATAGGGAGCCACAAGAGCGAGACTAAAGAGCCACATGTGGCTCCAGAGCCGCAGGTTGCAGGCCACTGCGTGATGGAAATACAACTCCATCAGTTTTCATGTGCCTAGATCTAAATACTGTATGATGAATAAATGGAAAATGTATGGCTATCGTTAGATTGAAAAGTGATAAAAAAAATAAAGTAAAAAGTTTTGCACTTTGATAAATGAGTCACTGACTGACAATATCAGAGTAACATTGAAGCAGTCACTAAAGTATGCTCGTTTTAGTTTCTGTGATACTTACCGGCAAACAGACGCACACACACACACACACACACACACACACACGGTGCCAAAATTAAACACTCACCCCTCTGTAGTGACTGCAAGTCATTGTCTGTTAATCATACTCTACACCAGTGAGACTGTCCTATGTAAACATGGGAAGACACTCTCAAACAGTGTTTTTTTGCCTCGAACAATACTTATATCTAATCTGGGCTCTACGATGTCATTCCACTATATGTAGTAAAAAATAAATCTGTCTAATAGAGCAATGTTGGAAAAGCCAGAATTCTGCCTGTGTATAATACAGCACTGAAAACACACAAGAAACACAAATTGTAGAATGCATTCTAGTTTATAATTGACCTACTGGGTGTGAATGCGGTAGTAAAGTCATAATTAGAGTAAATACTGTACAGCGGTACTTTGGCTTGACAGTTAATAAATAACAGATGCGGGGAACTGCGAAAGTTTGTAGATAATCAGGTTTAAAGTTTTAAAAAATTCTAACCAAATGTTGACTTACTTAAGTGTCACTGTTGGCAAGCTTCGTGAAGCAGCTGTAATTTACAATGGCTCCGTCCGAATGTCCACCCTTATCCCCTAACCCCTCGTTCACCACGTAGCCCCGCACTATATAGTGTCCAAATATTTAGTGCCCTCATTCTACTTTCTCTTCGTCGCATATCACATGACCACCCTTTACTGTTACGACGCACCGGCACATAAATATCCGACTATTTGTTGTGAATGAAAATGTTTTAAAACTGTACTTTATTTCCTTTGTTGTACATATTTTCAACTTAAAAGAATTACACCCACACACAAAAAAAAAGTGTTTTTAGAAAAAAAAATTTGCAGCGACCTCTGTAAATTGAAACACGTAGGCCATAAAGACAAAACAATCAAATTAAAAACAGTAAATGATGACCATTAATTCTAATTAATTCTAATTGGGCCCCATATGTAGCCTTAAAATGTCGCATGCGGAATCGAACCCAAGTAGACACTGGGATTCCAAAATCATATATAACATATTTCATGATTGCAGCTCCAGCTGAAGCAGGCCATCCGACTGGGCTCTCCCCCATCGCTGATGTGCGTCAAGAGGACAGAAGATGCCGGAACCATGTCGGAGGATGACGGTCTGCCCTGCAGTCCTCCTGAGTACACGTCATCTCATGCAGCCATGGTAACACAAACGTTTGGTGTTGCACTACATGCTCCATTTTGTTGCCACAACTTCTCACACATGCCGAAATGTGTTTCTCTCCTCCTGTGTCTTTCAGAATCAGGTGCAGAGAAACAGTTCCGTCAGCCTGGAGGGAGTAGACAGTGATGAGGACCAGGTAACCATAGCGACAGTACCAGACACTCAGTCTTGGTCTTATTCAACTGGAGAGTTGGTTTCAATGTTATAGCGCTGGTTAATGTAAGTAGTTTGTGTAGTAACGTCAGATTATATCATCATGCAGCACAAGTAAGCGTGTTCGGTTACCAACGTAACTTTTTTTGGGGGATGATTTCATTCAAGTTTTTCTAATGCAGTAGCGTAGGCTAGTGATAGATTACGGCCTATTCTGGCTCTCATGTAGATATTAGGGGTATGCCAAAAAATCGATTCTCATTTAGTACAATTCAGAATCGATTTTAAATGTCCCAAAATCTATTTTATTTAAATTATTTCATACTGTCTTGCCTTTGTTGTGCGTGCCTTTATTTGGAGCGCTGTTCATGTTGTACCCGGTTTGGCCACTGAGGGGCAGTGTGGTTTCACGCGGTCTAAAACACTGTTAAGTTGTAGCCACATTAGAGAGTAGAAGGAAATTATTCCAATAAAAGTTTTTTTTTTTGCAGTGTGGAGCCGTTCTTTTGAGTGATAAAAGTGCCGCGAGTAGCGCGCTAATTAGCATTAGTGTGTCAGACTGGATTAGATCATTATAATTCCTTGCACATCTATAGATTGGAGCAAAAATCATTGTCAATCAAATCATTTTGAATCAAAAATCGCCCTTAACCGAAAATTCATTCTGAATCGAATCGCAGACCCAAAAATCGGAATTGAATCGAATCGTGAGACATTCAAAGATTCCCACCCCTAGTAGATATAGAACGGGAACTCCATCAGAAATGTGGCAATTGACAATTTGGTACGACAACATGAAGCCATAACAGGAAGGACATGATAAAAACAAAGTAAGGTTAGTACCTGCTCTTGCTTTATTTGTAGTGACAACTCAAAGTCATCATTTTCAATATGATGTTTTCAGTCCTTCACATTGTTTTGGCCTGTTCTTCTTTACAAAATGACACGAGTTCATTGAGGGTGGTAGGATTTTACTTGGATACCGTTTTCTTTAAGTCCTTCCACGGAATTTGAATTAGGCTGAGATGTAGACTCTTTACTGAGCCATTGCAATAGCAATGTCTTTCCTTTTTCGCATTCAATTGTAGATTTGCTGGTGTTTTTACGTTCAGTGTCTTTTTGAACACATGGCCTCACATTTAATTATTTTGAATTCGGTTGACTCAAAAGCTGGGCCGCTCAGCAAGCCCTGCCCTGGTCATCACCCCTCTGCCAGCAGATGTAAGACACCATTTTGATCCAGTCAAATACAAAGTTTTCTAGAAAAGAAAGTTAATGCTTTGCAGAAAGAAGTCAGGTATTTAAATGTAGGCCAGGAAATCCATCCAAGCCAGCAGAATTAAGAAACCCTATGTGATTTATGAAAGCCAGGAGGACAAGTTAGGCTGAGCAGCAGAGCTTTGTATAATTGAGATATTTCCCATGTGACGACAACGGAAAAAAACATCTCATGATTCAGTTGAATCACTTGTGGTTACTCTAAAAGCCCCCCTTCGTGTGTTTTGACCTCCTTCTCTCTTCAGCTCCATCCCGCCACCTTGTTCAAACCCTTAAAAATCTGTTTTGTCATGAACCACACTCTTTCTACTTCAATTGTGAATCTCTTGACCTGCTGTAGTGATAATGGTTTAGCACTTAAATAAGCCCAATGGGATTTTTATTTTTATTTTTTTAAAGCTTTTTTTTTTTTTTTTTATCTATGGCGAAGTAAAGATCCTAATTAAAGATGGGTACAAGTTTACTGCCTTTAATGTGCACACAAAGTGCAGTCAGCAACTATGAAATGATGTACTTGAAGCTATTCTAGCAAGTGTGAACTTTTCCTTCTGAAACCACTCCAAATGTTGAGCAACAAACATGCACAGAAAAGTCTGGAGGGGAAGAAAACAAAACTGAAATGCTACTTCTACATAAATACAGGAATATGGTGAAAACCGCACAGTAACTGAATGCAGCTGTTAAAGATGACTTCCAGAGCATTTTAGGGCGTACTCACACTTGGCCATTTGAAGCATGGCAGACGTGTGCGGGGTTTCCACTCCCTCTTCTGCCCCCTGCCGTACGTGATCATGCAAAAATCATTCCAGACACAAGGTGTGCATGATTAGAGCAATCACACTTAGGCAGCCTGAACTTTTCCCCTCCTTTTTTTAACGTAACATTTAGTGACTTTTTTTTTTATCTTGCAGACAAACAAAAAAAATAAAATAAAATTGTTTTTGAAAAAGTAAAAACTAATAAAACTAACAAACTTGCTCTAAAAACTAATTGAATATAACTTCATATAAACAACAACATTTCTAAATAAAACAAAAACTAACAATAAGGAAAAATCCCAAACTATTACATAACCCCGCTAAAATCTTGCCATAATGCTCAAGAAGACATGTTGCAATTACAAGGTATAAATACGAACACACGGGATGGATATATAGATTGAGGAGGGATTAAAATGAATGTGAAAGAAATCTAAAGTGTAAAATATTCCATGTCGGTAAATTTGTAATGAGGCTACAACATGACAAAATGGGGGGAGAGGTTAAATACAACACACTGTTAACAGCGTACATTTCACCTCCACTTGGAAAGTGAGTTCTCTTTTGTCATACTTAAGTTTTTCTTGAAACCTTTCCAATTCTGAAATCTTCTCCCGATGTAGCAGAACACAGCCTTTGCAGTATAATCAACACCACAAGTGTTAGCGCCGCGTTTAAAGCACAGCTAATATTTATACAGCTGGACACACTCACACGCAGTCGTGCTCTATTTCCTTTTTGGTTTCCTATCTGCAGACTTCATCATTCAAGTAAGAAATCTAAACTTTTCAACACAATCATTTCATGGTTTGAAGTTTCCTTCTCAAAGCCACAACAAGTCAGTGACTCATGTGTGATGTGAGCTGCACTGTCTGGAACGAATCTCCTCAAACAATGGCGATCAAGGGCTGTGGTTACTGTTGGCGTTTGAAATTCATTCCGCCAAGATCATTGGTTAAGATTTGTTTTAACGAAACGGCATCCATAGGTCTCTGTAAATGGTATCTCACTTGAAGGCATCACAGTGTAGTAGCGGTTAGCATGTCTGAATCACAATCGAGACGTCCCGTGTTTGAATCTCTATTGAAGACTCAAAATTGTCACAAGGCATAAATGTGAGTGTGAACAGTTGTTTATTTAAATGTGCCCTGTGATTGGCTGGCAACCAGCTTCCTGTCAGCTGGGATAGTCTCCTGCTCACCCATGACCCTCATGAGGACAAGCAGTAAAGAAGCTGGATGGCTAAATACATGACGTGACAGATTTAATTGAAACCTTCTTTTCCTGTTCTCTTCTCAGCTGTCATGCGCGGCCTCCAGCAGAGCAGTGAGCCCCCTGGTGTCCGTTCCGGGAGATTTCAGTCAGCCTGCGAGCCCGTTTGGCTGCCTGGATAACTCTGCTGCCAAACACAAGCTGGGCCTGAGACACAAGGCCTGCAACAGGAGGAAACCTGCCAATGTAAGAACACGGATATGTACTGTGTATTTGTCATACTGTTGAAAAGCGGTCGCTCCCTGGGAGCCAAACTGTTCGAGCATCGACATGCTGAAAATGATGCGTGCCTGGCCTGCTTGATGATCAATAAAATAGCTTTCAGCATTTTTACTGTGGCAATCAGCTCTCCGATTAAAAACTTGCTGTGACCCATTTTAGTTCCTAACTCCAAGTTTTACTCCTACCCTACATGATAGTATTTGTTGGGGAGACTTGGACTATGTAGACAAAAGTGTATGGACTTATGTTCACCGCCACAGTCAAGTTGAAATAGAAAAGGGCCTTCTCGAAACTGTGCACACTTACCAGCCAAGGCCAGCCCTGACTGATGTATTACTGTTCTTTCAGGGTGTTTCCAAAGACTTTTGTTCAGTAGTGTCCACCACAGTATAAGAGCAGTTGTTTGTTTGTTGCTTTTAAGAATGGAATGACATCATGGATGCAGTGTACTACCATGACATTGTTCGCATTCACAGCACAACAAAAGTATTATTTATTCACTAACTTTTTTTTATATTTTTTTATTTTATTATTGTATTCATCATACATCATGCTTCATTGGTGGCATTGGTGGCTTCATTGTGGCTGGTTACCACATACAGCCGAACAACTCAATACAGTCCAAAATTACTTTTTCTACTTTTTTTGTGACCTAAAAATGGTAACAATTCAATTATTATTATTATTATTATTTTTTTTTTTTTTTTTTTTTACAAATACTTGATGTGTAAAAGTTTGAGAACCATTGTCCCTTATGATGCACTTTGATAGTGTTGCCTTGCACATTGCGTGTTTCCTAACTTCTTCTCTGGACCAATAGTTGCCCTGCTGATCGTTTGGTGTCTGTTCCATGCAGAGGCTTGAGATTAAATCAGAGGAACACAACGGCATGGATGGATCATTGAGCATCCCCTCGCCAGAAAGTTCCGAGGCACAAGAGGAAGAGAAGAGAAGAGGTTAGTGCTTATTTCCCCACACTTCCTGCTTGCTACCATCTACCTCTGTTGTCACTTTTATATCTGTTTCTGGCTGTTGATTCAGATGCAATTGGAGATGTCCTTAAGCAAAGGCTGAAAGAAGAGGAAGAAGGTCGGGAGAAAGAGCAGTCCTCGATGCAGGGATCAGAGGGAGAGGATGAGTCTGAAGCAGAGCAGAATGTCTCACTCGCTCGGGACGCTTCCCGCCAATCGGAGGTGGTAGCAGCTGACATTGAGCCTCCCCCCTCCCCCCAACTCAGTACCAGAAGCTCCTCTCTGGACAGTCTCAGGTGATTAAACATCAGTTCCTAATTTTATTTGACTTGTTTTGATTTCTCCTACTAATCAAACCCTATCCTTGCTGTTTTCAGAGACACACCAGAGCCCCCTGCTGGCCACGAAGACCTCACAATCCATTCATTTGTGAATGGAAAAGAGGAGAACATGGATGGACCAGATCAAGAAGAAGAAGAAGAAGAAGAAGAAGACGGATTCGGGGAAGGTGTGGAGGATGACGGCTCCTTCTTACAGGAAGTGCTGAGCTCCCTGAAGACACCTCTACCTTCTTGCGCTTCATGTGTGGACTCTGAGGATGTTGTCCTGGAGATGAAGGAAGACAACAAGGAGGCAGAAGATGAAGAGGAGGTGAAGGATGAGCCTGCGTTTCAGCACGTTGCTCCTTGTGAGACCCTCCTGTTGGATCAGTCCAGTGAGGAAGAGGAGAAGGAGGAAGTAGCCACTTTGACCAGTCCTACTCTGCATGTTGAGGAAGAGCAGGAAAGTGAAGATGATGATGAAAAAGAAGAAGAGGAGGAGGAGGAGGAGGAGGAGGAAGAGGAGGAGGAGGAGGAACTTGTCGTGGAAAGATTCAGTCAGCCTTGTGTATGTTATATTTTTTTATTATTATTAAAATATCATCAATGCATCCATTCCCAGGAACTGATCTTATTTATACACAAATGAGTTTTGATTTTAATTGATTGGACTTCATAACTAGAGATGTCCGATACCACCTTTTTACAGACTTTGATACAAGTACTCACCAATACCAAGTACCGATACTACTAGTACTTTTGATACATAAGTAAAACAACAATAAAAGACAATGATAATTTTATAGAAAGACCGAAGTATCCCAAAATGGATTTTTTCCCCTTATAATTGCATTAAATTAATGACAATTTTCTATTCTTATAATGTCTAGTTCATGATCATAACACGGCCACAAGAGTCAGCCGCCGTTGCGAGTACCAATACCTTGAAATAAGGCCAATATCAGCCCGATGCCGATACCTGGTATCGGTACTCGGCCGCCCCTAATTATAACACATTGCATTGTGGGCATGTTCCACCTTTTATGTATGCAAAATGAGTGAAAAAGAACGTGTTTTGTAAATTAGACACATTTTGGGTGCACTTTCACATTGCAGTTGTACACAATGTATTTAGATTCGGTCTTTATTGTTGTGGTAGTAGTGTGGCACTGCATCATACTGAATTTTATGTAAAATTTGGGAAGTTTTTAGTCCTTGTGTCACTTAATAAAAAAAATAAATTAACTAATTAACTCTTTCAACTAAATTTGCTGTTATCGTTTTCATGTTTAGGCTGCTGTTGTATTTATTTGTCTAAATTTAAATTGCTTGTGCAATTTTTGTGCAAAAATTCTTTGAAATTTTGAGCATAATTTTTTTAAATAAAGAATGCAATAGAGACATGTATAGCATATTCGATAAAAAATACTGAAGCAGCTAATGTAAGTAAATACAAATTTGACTCGCTGTCAAAAACATTTTCTTATGACTGTACATCACTGCAAACAACCACAATAACAAACATCATTATATTATTATCAACATTTGATCATCCAAACCCGAAGGACTTTTTTTTTTTCATTTTTGTATAGGCAGACTCTTAAGGCAGGACCTACTGTATGTTGTTGATGAGTATAAGTATTACCCCTAGAAAATAGGTACTCCATGTGTTAAATTTGTGTTGAAAATGCGCGCAAAAATGATTTGATTTGTTTTCTCCTTTCAGGTCCAGTTAGAGGATACACCACAACACTCGCCACAGGAAGCCAAACCTGAAAAACAACATGACTTCCACCAAACAGAATCAAATCACTGGGAAGAACAAGAAACTGAAGCAACTGAGGAAGAGCAGAAGGTAACAGATATTGAAGAGGAGGAAGAAAGTCATGAGGAGGGCGAGGAAAATCAACAGTGGATAGAAGAGTCAGAAGAAGAAGAGTGGGAAATTATTCCTGACGAAGCACGGCAAGAAGTTTGCAATGTGTCCATATTGCAGGAGCAAAGGGAAGATGCAGAAGATGATGTCATGAATACCGCACCTCAAGAGTCATGTGGTCCGTTAGCCGACCCTGTCCATGAGAGCCAAATGTCTCCCAATGAAAACGACCGCGGAAGGAAAGCAAGTGAGGGGGAAGTGGAGGAGGATGACCACTTTAAGCACACAGGGCTACAATCACAACCACAGGAAGAAGCGGACCAGGAGAAGGATGGGGATGTGGAGCAGGAAGAGTTGCTGGAGCTGAAAGAAGAAATAGAAGCAAACCAAACAATATCACTTCGACTGTCTTCGTCTTCTTCGCACTTTGAATGTCCTTCACAAGACGGTGAGACCCTCTCTGTCAGTACAACTCCCGAAGAGACCACCATTCCCACCCAGATCAACATTCCTACTGAGACCTTCTCGAAGACAGCAACCTCTACCGTCCACATAAACCTTGCCTCTCCAAACTCAAAATCAGGCACGTTTGCCTTTCAGTTATCCCCAACTGATGAAGGTTCCAAAGTAGCCTCTTTTTATACAACAGAACAACATGCTGCTGAAGAGACCACTGGCACAGTGACAGAAGTAAAAGAAGAGCCGGTGACGCCGATCTGTGATACAGCTGCTGTCGTGGAAGAAGCCACGCCTCCTTCACCCGAGGAGGAAGTAGCCAATCAGACGCTTGAACGTCCCAATGAGAGCAGAGTTCGCTTCACCGTCGCCCCTGCCTGGCAGAGATCGCTCTCTGGTGGGGAGGCCAAAGAGATCCCGCCCTCTTCATCACCCCCCAGCGCAGGGCCTGAGGATGAGGATGTGGAGGAGACCACCAAGAAGGAGCCAGAGGTGGAGACCCAGATGGAAAAAAATGTGAAAACGGCAGCGGCTGGTGGGACTGCTGTCGAAGCTCCAAATGTTGTGGTCCAAGAGCCAGTCAGAGCACAAGCCTCGGTTACTGCAGCCAAAGAAGGTGAGAAAACATCGTGGGCGGAGATGTCAATTGAACTGCATGTGCTTGAAATATGCATATCGCTTGTACCTCCAAAATCGTCACTGTTCAGGAGACTTCAAAAACAGCATGTTTGTTCAACTAATTAGCATTGCATGATCAAAGAGAGCAAGCCATTTGCAACACTTTAGATCGGTCAATAATTTGTTTAAAAAAAAATAAAAAAAGACACCCATACCTGTGGACTGACCAAAAGTATGGATTTTTTAAGAAAGAAACAACAAAAAAACTAATTGTGACTTGTGAGTTTTTGGCCCGACGCCAGAGATATGCTTTTTAGGACTGTGATCTTCATGCGTAATTTTTGCAGGTTGATTTTCACAAAGTCACCCATTTTTTCTATCTATCCTGTTATTTGCTGAAAAACTTACCAATTGACTCTATTTTGTGCTAAAGACAAAATTATAAAAGCATTAAATTGCCACAACAGCATATTATTGTCACCTAGCAACAAAAAAGATTACAAGATTCAAACTCATCATGACTAGATTTAAAGTCAGTGCACCGAGACTTTTGTAACGAGATTTAAAGTAGACGTGACGAGATTCACTGTTGTACTAAGGAACCGTGTTGAAACTAATTGTGTTATTTTGACAAAAAATAAAGTCCTTTGCTGCCATCTTGTGGTATCTTAAGGTAATTTGACCTTTTATGGGGGCATCAATTACTGTATGGTTCGCTGTAGCTAGGACTGGAGACATACCGGTACTCAAATTTTTCAAAACAGTGGAAAAGGGACTTCAGTAGTCTCTAACATTATTCAGGAAAAATACGCAAATGGTAAAAAATAAAATGTTATTAAAAAAAATATATGGTACCACATTTAATATCGACTGTTTGAAACCAGGGAAAGTTCTGTCTAGTGCAAATGCCAAGTACTGTATTTGTTACCGTGACGACCAAGGGCGGCGCTAGTACAAAGCAGGCAGCTACTCAATGTAACCAACTTAGCAACAGCTTCATTAAGCCACTTTCTAACCCATTTGACAACTTTTTTTAAGCAGTGATCAGCAAATGTGGTGACTTTTTGTGGCTTTCTTCTTACTTCTCGAGCAGAGGTGGGCAATCTCGGTCCTCGAGGGCCCGGGGTCCTGCAGGTTTTGGAGGTTTCTCACTTCCAACACACGCGGGATTCCAATCAACAGGATCGTTATCAGGCTTATGCAGAGCTCGCTGATGAGCTGATTATACTATTTGTGTGTTGTTGTGTTTTTTGTTTTTTTACATATAAAAAGTAAATGTTCCATAATATATCCCATTTAAAAGAGTTTTATCTTCTACCAAAATTAAAGTACAGTTTATCCTGGACTTCTATCTACAGAGAGTGCTGTGGTGACGGAGGGTAACTACAACACTCCCTTTGGAGTTCGGCTGAGGAAGACAACAATTGTGCACCGATTCAGCTCGGAAGAGGAAAACACAGAGGTGAAAACCAACGTTCGATTCATGATGTCTTTTCTGGGCTTATTCTTTAATCTTTCAGGTTAGGTGAAATGTCCTGGGAAAGGGACATCTGAAATCTGATACTGCTGTATATGGCAACAGGGGTATATGCAACTTGATTATACTACTGCCATCTAGTGGAATATCATTTTATTGTTCTGTCAGTCTGACATAGATTAACACTAACATTATTTATAGTAAATACAGTACATATTTTTGTGTGAACATTTTTTTTTTTTTTTTAGAAATGTTTTTTTTATTGAATTGGCCAATTTCTTGTGGAAATGTCCTGCTGCACAGCTGCCGTGAATCACCCACAACTTTCAGTTTAATTATTTGCCTATTTTTTTTATGTTTGTGTATAAATATTGCAATTTCATAAAAGTCTTCACAATTTCCAAAGTTAATGCCACAGCGCTAAAAACATTTAATTGTATATCTGTAAAAATAAGGAATTATTTTGGCACTACTAGTATGTATGCTTAGAGTTTTTTATTTTTTTATTCTGGCCTACTATCAAATTCCAAATCAAAAAGTGTGCATGTTGGCTCTTGCAAAAGAATTGCAAGGCCCGCTGAAATGTTTCCAATGTTTATCTGGTGACTCCCAGTGGCTCAAATAGGAAACGCAGCTGTGAACTTGTACCGATGACCGCATATGATATGTCCTCATTTTAGGCACCCGTTGAGCCTTCAGCACCACCTGTTAGTTGCAAAGTTGAAGTAACCAGTTTCAAACCCGCCATAAGCCAACCGGTTGGCACCAAACCTGCCCTTCCCAAGAAACCAGATATCCATGGGGAGACTGGCCTGAAAACCAAGCGTGTCTCAGGTGCATATAAACTCACGTGCATGTGCCCACACACACACATTTGAGAACATAAAACCAACATTTGCAAACGCGTTCCAATGAAACTAACCCTGTGTCTCATTTAGAGCCTGCTGCAGCTTGTGGCGATTCTTCTGAATCGGAGGGTCCCAGCTGGATCTCCGTGGCCAGACAGAAACAAAAGATCTACAAAGAAAATTCATTGGATGAGATGACCATCAAGAAGGTAAGTCGCCAGTTTAATTCTCAATCTAAAAACATTATTCCGATTTGGACTTTGATGATTGTCATTTGTGTTTTTTTTATTCCCCCTGCTGCTGCCTGTGCATACTTGAATGACAAATGAATGTGCCGCTTTTCCATTCGTCATCAGGAGGAAGAGGACACGCAGCCTTCATTGCCTGCGTGCGTCAGCTCGGCATCCAAAAAGGAACTCTGCACCAAAACACCTGAATTCTCTGCAAAAGGTCTGAACGCAAGCACACATCCAAAAAGGAGCTCTCTGAGAAACTCGCGCACGCTTGCACGCACATTCTGAAGTCAATACTGTACACCGAGTTAAGTCTTAGCTCCATCCTTGTTGTAAATGATGCTTACCTTCGAAGGACACACTATATATGACATCTCATATAAACATGCAGTGCTCACCATAAATAAGTGTGCCCCCTTTTGAGAATTCTGTTGTTGTTTTTGTCATTTCTCAGCGAGCACGTAAACATTTTTGAATTACAAAAAAAAAAAAAAGCTTTGCTAGACTTTCATTGGTGTGCACGGATATTTCAACATTACATGAATTTGTCAGGGGGGGAGGCATCAGTATTTTTATTTTTTTTTAATGAGTGTGGTTTTCAAGTATGAGACTAAGGTTACTTTTCTTTTGCTGTTACTCTCACCTTTTCTTTAGTATTTTTTCCCCAACAACTTTTACCCTGCATTTGAAAACAGATATATGTACTTTGGATGGTATTTTCTCCTCACTTTGTCATAATGGACTTGTTGCTTTAGCCTCCGTGGATGTTGACACAAATTGAAAATAAAAAGATATTTAACTGCAATTGAGATCTTCATTGATTGACATTTTGGGACTTAGGACGGAAATAAACTGTGACAATGGCAACATGAAAAAATATGAAACAAGGATCATTAACGAGGACAGAAATTCAGACAAAGATATTCCCTATCCCTCCTTTGAAGGGACCACACAATATTTGGTAAATTATACTAAAAGCTCCTCTCAGCCAATCAGCAAACAAAATCAATGCTAATAATGAACATGTTATTATTTAAATATAATATATACATCAATTATACAGCTGCATCATTATTATAAAGGCAAATGATAGATTTTTCCACCAGTGAAAATAAGTGCTAAATGTGCAACAGCAATTTCTTGAATTTAGTCATTTTGGATTCATTCAAGTCATTCTAAACAATTTAATTACTCTTATAAAGCAATATCATTTGATTGAATGTGCAGTCCATTTTAAACGAATCATTTGAGTTTAGTGTCTCCAGTCTTTAAGTGTAGTGTTCATGTTAAAATGTGGGCATAATGTTACAGTTGCCTATAATACTATTACTCTATACACTATACTAACATTAATTATAGTGTACATTTCATGATTAAAACCTCCATTTTTGATGACCACTTTGGCCTACTACACAGCTGTATTTTAATGTTAGTTTCAATAGTCTATTGATGATTGAAGTCATTTTTGGTGCATTTCTTAATAAAAAATAATCATCTGAAATGTTTCCTCTGACATGCACACAATGATATATTTTTCTTCCTCTAGTGAGTTCATCCGAGATGAGCAAGCCTTCATCATGTACAGAAAACGAGACCAGGAAGTCTCTGTCCCCTTTGACTTCAGTGCCACCTCAACCTGCAAAATCTCAGCCACTTCCCTGCCCTCTGACCCCCAAACCAGCGCTTCCGTCGGCCTCATCCAAACCTGCACCGCAGGCTGCCCCCTCCTATCGATCCCTATCCCCTCCTACTCCTGTTCCAGTTGCCGTCAAAGTTCCTTCTAACTCCAAACCGCCCGCTCTGTCCAAACCCGCCCCAGAACCCAAGCCAGCGCAGACCCCCAACACAACACTCACCTCGCCCCCTTTTTCATCAAGAACCAACCCTCCGCTGCCGGCTGCAAGAGTTCCTGCACTTTCCGGCCCGTCTGCCGCATCTCAACGCGCTCTCCCACCTCCATCTTTGCCCCAGGACGAGCCACCGTGGATGGCTCTGGCCAAGAAGAAGGCCAAAGCCTGGAGTGAGATGCCACAGATAGTTCAGTGACAGTCGGGGCGCGGCTTACGGAAGGTTCGGTACGCTGGTCCAGTGTGACCTGTGCATTGAAGGCCCAAAAGGTTCACATTTGATGACTTGACTCTACAAAGAGTCTGAATGCATTTGCACATTATTGAAATGTTAATTGTTCTCTCTTGCTTTCTTGCTTCTTCTTTCTAAGCATGTCTCACACAAATTCTTAAGATGTTGTACAGCAATGATGCATTTATAACAGGGTAAGTACCGCCAAAATATATATTGTATGTAGCTCTAACCTGAAAGGTTTGTCCACACGTGTGCACTTTTAGTTTATAAGAAAGTGCCTGTTTGAGAGAGAAAAAATATTTTTAGAAATTATGAATGGCCAAACTAAAAAAAAAAAAATTGGAAAAGGCATGAATCTCGGAAGTTGTGTTTTTTTAAGGGGAATAAAGCATAATTTACTAGTGAATGTCAAAATTGCCACAAAAAACATAGACCGACCTGTTAAAGTTGATCTAAATCGGGTAGTAGCAACACTTCTGGATTTCTTAAGATCCTCAAATGTTTCATTGTAAAACAGTCTGTACTTATAATGCTCTCACTAACATGGCCATGCCTGGGGGAAAGAATTCTGACATGAGTAAATTACAAATTCGGTCTATTTTTTCCCTTGTATCTGTTTTTTTATCTCTCGTAATTTCCATATTTGATAACTTTTTGTTGAAAGTGTTTACTGCCCAACATTTTGAGGGATTTGACCAGAAGTTAATGGACCAAAGTTGTGCTGGTGTTTCACCAAAACGTTTCCTTAAAGGGCCACTATTACTTTTCAGGTGGTCAATGCATTTTAAGTTTTTGTTTGTCATCCTACAGGAACGTGATCTTAAAATGTTTATTACACAGATTTAAGTCTTTATTCTTTTTTTTTTTTACTGCATCATGTTGGCAGCCATATGCGGGTTGTTTAATATCTAATCACTAACAAATGTACAGTACGTTAATGACACAGAAAGTCTTACATAGAAGCAGTAGCCATTTGGAGATTCATGTTCTGCTAATGTAGAGAAAAGCATCAAGAAAGGCAAGAGAAATGGCATTTCTATCAGATTAATCTATCTCACTATGTTTCATTTTGTATTGCCTTTTGAGTCTTTTTCGTGTACATACAGTATATGGTGCAGTAAATGACAAATGAGATCATTTCCCTGTGTTTTTGTATTTCAATTCACATCTGATAAATATATATTTTTTTTTAAAGCATCACCATGCTTTTTTTATTATATATATTTTTAGACCCGTATTAGCAGGTAACACAGCAAAGTGGTGGTGGGGTAAACCCCCAGGGTGGACTTGAATTTGACACCTTTGGTTATCATGTGATTAGAATTACGGGAATCTATTGGCTACATAAATAGATTGCGTACGGAAGTGGAGAGTCAGTTTATTCGCCACGGACAAAAAAAAGCATGTCCACAGACAGGGGATTAAGGCAGATATTTAAATGAGACTTTTATTTGAACTCTCTGGAAAATTGTTAATATGAAGAAAAGAATAAGAGCGACAAATGGGAATATAACAAAAGCGGTGTCAAATAAACTGCTGCTCATTGATAATCACGTTGGACATAGTCATTCAAAGGGTCAGACGAGCAGTGGATGTGGAGCTGCAAATCAGCCAGCAGGGGGAGGCGTTGCACAACATACAACAGCTTAATCGTCCAACACAACATACGCATCCACCCAAGCCTGGTTTTAAAGGGCGAAGGACAAATCAACGAATGGGGAAATAAGAACAAGTGAAATTAAGTCATGGCGCAGAAAAATGTGGCAAATGTGAAAAGCCACAACATAGATGAAATCCATATCGTCTTGTCATTTGCAGAGTATGTAAAATCTGCAACAAAAACGGACATTCATTGGGAGAGTTCAACAGAAGTAAGTTAAGTAAAAGACTTAACATATTATGAGGTGCAGTCAACCCAGAGGGCAAAATCAAATGAACTTTACAGATTGCAGAGATGGTGGTCCCCTTCATAGCCGACTGATGCCACAATCAAGAATCAAGACGAACGAGGCAGACGCCTAGGGCGCCATCTAGTGGAGGGGGCGCAAGATTGCTGGGCATAAAAATAAAAAAGCTAAAAAATGTTTGTCCCCCTCAGCTTTTCTCAAATAAAATATGTAAATGACCCCGCTATTATTTTTGTTTTTGCAATTTTTTGTATTGCAGAATTGCGTTGTTTTATTGTGCTATTATTATATAGTTGATACTTTTATTTTGAAGGATACAGGAAAAGGTCTCATAAACCGGTAGGAACTGACGTAAGTAACCAACGTACTTAGTAGCGCCGTCTTCTAGTTCAGAGAAGACATGTGCGCACCACAGGAAATCAGAGAACACTGACGTTTACAACTAATTCAGTGAACGATTCTTTAGCACCTGGCTGAGAAGGGAACAAGGTTCGTATTAGAGCAATGATTTATTGTTTAACGAATGTTGCTATATTTCATGTTCATTGTGTAATTTCCTGAATAGTAAAACGTTACTATTTTCATCCACTGGAGTGTGCTAACGCTCCTTGGTAAATATTTAGCAATGCTATTGCTCAAGATTCTGTTTTATTGACTAAGAATCTGTATTTCTGTATGGTTTATTTTTGTTTTAAGGTATTTATAAAGGCAACAGGCAAGGTTAAAATGTTTATTTACAATATAAATTGTACTCAAGAGATTGTCAAGGCTATAAAAGGTAATCATTTAAGGCAATTCATTTATAGTATATGCTAGGGTGACCAAATGTGTCCTCTTTTGACAGGAGAGACCATTTTCTTACGTGCTGTTGGGGCGTCCGGGGGGTTTATAAATTCATGAAAATGTCCAGTTGGCATTGCGTAACTAATAGGAAGTGAAGTACACAATAGCAACAAATCACATAGAGCTGGCCCTGGATGTTACGTAGTGTCTATGCAAAGACGGTTGCGTTTCATGCTCAAGACTTTAAAAATAAGGTTAAAAAAACCCAGATATTTCATAAAAATTAGTAATAAAACTTTTTGTTACAAGTGGATTGTCAATAAAACCAAGAAATGTATGTTCAAAGCAAAAAGCAAGGTTTAATTCTATACAAACATAAAATATAAACACCATTCCGATATTTAATTGAGAATATGCAAGTCAAAAATCAATGAAAAATATCATCACAAATCCGCGCCTCATTTCTCCTTTGACGTAATTCAAAAAAGATTAACCTAGCTTGGTGCTAACGGAAGCTCATGGGCTACAAAAAGGTGCTAGCGCCATTAGCAGAAGCTAACTTGGAGCTAAACGAAGTGTATGGCCTGCCCAGTGTCCCAAAATAGCCTTAAATCTCACAACTGGCTTTGCTTTAGCCACTGGCCTTTAAACGAGATTAAATCATGAAAATTAAGATTCCCTGTGTGGCTGTGAGGGAGTAAACGAAAGTTGAGTGGCAGCGGAATTAAAACAGTGTGCGACTTCCTGCTGACTGGCATGTTGACTTTACACTCTCTTTCAGCGGGAGATGTTAAGGACTTTGGAATTTATCACCCTTGATGTCCTCTATTATTAAGTACAGTTTTTTCACTTCACGCACACACATTTAAACTCACTGAAGACTTCCTTTTCTAATAGAAGAAGAGAAATACGCTCTGATGTGGGTGAAAAGGAAAGGATATCAAGCTGACTTTGATTGAAATAGACGGCGTCTTAAGTAACGGACCTTCACGTCCATCAGTGGTCAGCCCGCAGTCGCTTAACAAAGCAGTTTGGTTCTCATTAGTGCGGTGTGCGTCTCAAGGACCACCTCTCAGCTCTGGACGGTCTCTTGTGTGATGGATGCCTCAGGTCTGTATCCTCCTGCATGGCCAAACAAACACTGTGGTGGAATCAGCCCCCGGTGCACAACTGTATATAATAAAGAAGGCCCTAATGGCTTGAACACGTGTGTACGCACGCACGCACACACACACCACCATTCAGTCGCCAACCGTCATGCCAAAGGGAATGGAGGAGTCTGTGTGTGTTTGTGAGGAAATGAGGTTGCCAGGTTGGTAGGCTGTCATCAGGCAGCGAGGAGGAACTGAGCGTCTTCCTCGCCTCACATGATCTTACTGAAAGACGACCTGCACAGCTGCATCGTCCCCATTTGGCCGCTACAGCTAATTGCTCAGCTTGTGAGATTGCTGTAATTACTCACTTTCACACACATACACACACACATGGAGCGAGGGGCGGAACATGACGCTGCATTTGTTTAAGACCTTGTTTTTTGTTTTGTTTTTTAGGAAGTTGGATAATTAAAATGCAATTCTATACACACACACACAAACATATTTGATCAGTAATCTCAAAGTTAATTTTAATACAGAGTAAAACAGTACAATTTTGGTAATATATGGATGGCCGATGGGGGATATCCCTCCTGCGAAAGAAAACAAAAATGCAATTAATGCTCCCCTAAACATGTTTATTGTTGTCGATATTAATAGTTTAAACAAGTGGTGTCCAAACTATGGCCCGTGGCCAGGGGCCGTTTGTGGTCTGCCATCCACTTTTAAGCGGCCTGCGGCATAGCCTATACTAAAAATGACATTTGCTACTAATAAATGTGTTTTTATAACTGTAGAACTTTTCTAAATACCGTATGTAAAGATCCATATTAACGATTTACAATCAAACAAGTAACAACATTTCTGTGCATACCACTGTGGTGAATAAAGATAATTAATTGCTACATGCAAAAAATAATAATTCTACTTTCTGCTCTGCAGTATCAAGGTCTAAATTATGAAAATATCACATGAATGATTCCCAAGTGACAGCTTTAAAAATGGCCATCTTACAACAGATTGATCCTGTTTTGTAAAAAAAAAAAAAGTAAAAGTAAAAAAAATAATAATTCAAAGTAGCCGTTGCATCCTTCAGTGTTTCTGTATGTGGCCCTCAGAGTAAAAGGTTTGAACACCCTTGGTTTAAACAAACTACAATGCCAAAATACTTAAATATAATTTCAAACATGTCTTACATTAGCCTTGAAACGAAAGATTTTACAGACTATTTGATATTGCAAACAAGTCGGCAACATGCGTGTGTACCAATAAACCGGGCTGAACTTAGCTTTGGACTGTCATTTTTAGAATCAATTATTCTACTAATTATTTAGACAGTTAATCGACTGATCAGATAACAAAAATAATACTTGCATGATTAAACAACCACATTTGCAGGTATTATTGTTGTCCTTACGTTCCACGCTCTAATATCAGTGGCTTTCACTGTCTGTGGCTTTAAAAAGTGGGCCCTAGCCTGGTGAGTGATGTGGGGATCAGCAAATGAGATGCAGTTTCTCAACATGAAGAACACAGCGTATGGGCTCGTAAGTACGGCCTTCCTAAGAGAACGTTTTTCTTAAGAATGTCAATCTTTTTGTAAATTGAAATGGTTGTGTATCCCATTGATTGTGATGTGTTCCTGTGATAACAGCACACAATGCATCTTGGGATAGTTTGCTAGTCAAGCCTTCACTATCCAACTGTTGTGTCTTTGGTTTAAGATAGCTGACAAGTACATTCTTTTTTCTTTTTCTTCTTTACTTTCAACTGGAACAGTACTTGGGCCGCGGCTGATATGATATGTGGAACGGACAGGAACGCCAATTTGAGAAACGGCTAGAGTACGGAGTTGGCCGTTGGGATTTTAGGCTAGCGTCTGGCTGTTAAGCTAACTGCTAACTAGTCTGCATCTTGAGTGTCTGGACGTCAGTTGTGGCTAGGTGTAAATGCGCTTTTTATGAGTTTATGTTGTTCCTTTTTGTTCTGCCAGTGTCTACCCTTGACCACATGTAGGAGCTTTGCACTATGTTCTAATTAGCATTGGTAGGCTATATTAAATTAGCCAACTACAATACCCTTTGACATCAGTTGTAGATTTGCTATGTACACTAGGTCAGTTCTGCTTTACATCATTTTTTTCTTGATCCCAAACTTGGGACATTGTCTGTCTTTTACCCACTCTTTCTTCTGGCCTGCCGCCATCACACCAAATCTTCTGGGAATTAATTTCTACTCGGAGTGGAGCATAAGGCCTAGTGTGAGCATGGCTCCAAGAAATATGATTTGATTTGAATGTAATTTATGGGGGCACACCAAAAAATCCACAGATGGAGTTCTGGATGAGGCAGCATGACGGGTTTGGGTTAAAGGGAAGGTTAAAGCTTATTAATTTGCTCATATTACCCCACATTATACAGTGTTTATACAAAATGTCTCCACACGCAATGACCTTCATTACCATCTTCCCCTTGAGAGGTTCAGGTGTTAAAAAAAGGTTTGTCGAGCTCGAGCCCATGCTTGATTGATAATGTCACATACATCTTGGTACAATTAGATGAGAATACATTAGGACACTGGTGCAATTGTTAGGGATGAACTGGAGATGGATGCTCATCATGATGTCTGGAGGTTTTCCATTTCAACATAAACATTGCGCCAGGTCACTTCACTGATACGTTGGTCCTCTGTGATTAATGGTGCTCACTTCATGACCTCACCTACTGTTACAATTAAAAATCAATCAGACACCATGACATAAAAAAAAAAGTGTAGCCCCATCTTGACTGAAATGAAAACAGACAATCCCTTATGGTGCGCCATGGAGGGCTTTGCTTTGTTTAAAAGTGTCCACAGGAATTATGACCGATGCGAAGATCGTTTCATTTCAATTTCAATTCATTTCACTTTGTGTTTATTCTAAAAATTCTTTCCATGTGAACAACTCTTCCACTGCACATGATCTGGAATTGGGATTTGATCGACACTGTTGGATAGGTGCCATTTATGGTCCTCATGATGTTTAGTTTTGTGATTGTAGTTTACGATGGTGTGGTATAACTTTTCTAATGTAAAAAACAGAAAAGTGTTACATACAGTTCACAGAACTACAGTACTACCATGGAAAACAAATAACCTATGGGAAATAATGGCAACAGAAGTAAACCTTTACAGAGTCAAAAAATCAATTACCCAATCTGTTTAAAAAAAATACAATTAAAATGAATTATGATGATGATTATTATTATTGTATTAATCAAAATACGCAGCAGATTTGTGTCTTAGTGAAATCCCCATTTTGAAATGTATTTAAAAAAAAAAAGGATTATTAAAAATTAGGGGCAAGAGTCGATTCTTTTTTTAAAATTGTAATTAATCGCATGACTTCACTAGTTAACTCGCGCTTAATCACAAATGTAATATCTCTTTTAAATGTACAACAAAAAATTCTAGGTTTTCATACTCTTGTTAACAAAAGTGGAAAAAAAATGTTCAATAGAAATAGTTCAAATGAATTTTTGACATTTATAGCTGTCAATGGCAGTGAATGAATAAAAAAAAGAAAGAAAATATTATTAAAAATTCAGGGCATCAGGTGATTAAAGTTTTTAATTGTAATTAATTGCATGACTTCGCTAGTTAACTCGCGATTAATCACAAACTTCATATCTGTTCTAAATGTACAAAGAAAAAAATAGAAATAGTTCAAATGAATTTTTGATGTTTATAGCCGTCAATGGCAGTGAATTAGTTAATTAACGGTCTAGTGCATGTGACTTTGGTGTTTTCAAGATACAAACCATTAGGGGTGTGCCAAAAAATCGATTCTCATAAGAATCCCAATTCTCATTTAGTACGATTCAATATCAATTTTAAATGTCCCAAAATCTATTTTATTTAAATTATTTTATACTGTCTTGCCTTTGTCTGCGTGTGCCTTTATTTGGAGCGCTGTTCATGTTGTACCCGATTTGGCCACATAGGGTCAGTGTGGTTCCACACGGTCTAATACACATGTTAAGTTGTAGGCACATTAGAGAGTAGAAGGAAAAGTCACGATCAAGTTATTCCAATAAAAGTTTTTTTTTTGCAGTGTGGAGCCGTTCTTTTGAGTGATAGAATTGCTGTGAGTAATTAACATTAGCGAGACAGACTGGAGTAGATCATTACAATTCCTTGCACATCTATAGATTGAAGCAAAAATCATTGTCAATCAAATCATTTTGAATCAAAAATCGCTCTTAATCGAAAATCGATTCTGAATCGAATTGCAGACCCAAAAATCGGAATCGAATCGTGAGACATTCAAAGATTCCCACCCCTACAAACCATTGTTCAGCTGATTTATTTACTTCGACATTTGAGATACGAGCCGTGAACTCAGTTCATTACCACTTGCAGTTGAGGTTTAGCCTACTGTCAAAGTAAAGATAAACAAAAGTGAAAACGCATAGCTTTGCCTTAGGGAAGTCAACTTGACATTGTATAGAAATGTTTGCCATCCAGTGACAAACTAATGGAATATAACAACCTAAGTTCGAAGCATGTCCATTTTTAAATGAGAGGCCACACAAACCTATCACCAATTACTATGTTCGCTAAGTTTGCCTCCTTCGGGCAACCATAGCAGGAAAATGGCGGTGAAACATGTCAGCCTGCTATAATGTGCAGCGCTACCTATGTAATATTAGCGATTACTAGACCTATGATTATATAAAAAGAATGTATGTGTATGTTATAGAGCATATTTTTCCGGTATTATTGAAATGAATCGTTTTTAAAACGAATGAGCATTGACAAATCTAAAAATGTCTAAACACTGTCCCTTCAATGTTAAAAAATAATGCAGAATGTAACTGACATGCTAACAGTTAGCATGAATAGTAGCAATTTTAGAAGGAATATCATAATATTTAAACTCAACGGTAGAGCAATGTATGTACACAAATGACAAATAACAATACTCACAGGCGTATATCCTTTATCCTCTTCAAATGACTAATATTACAGCATCTTTCTGTGACTTGCGCTAGTAGAAAAACAAGTACTACTCATCTTTGTTTGTGTCTGCATGACTGTATTATACTGCTACGTTTCATAATTTGCTCTTGAAGTACACTGAATGCAGGTGCACCCAATGCAGTGTCCAGTGAGAGAAAATTGGACCTTGGGTATCGTTCAAGGGTATTAGCACAAATATGAATAACACAAGAGGAATTCCTCAAGCTCCCGAGTTATTCCGCCTTATTGTTGTGTTGACGTCACTATTGAGATATTTTCTTCAAACAAAAGGCCTTACATCACCGCAAATCTAACAGGAAACAGCTTTGGAGTGTGATGCTACTGTATTTCCTGTGAGATACTCCTTGTTATTCCATCCTTCTATAGAGTTGATTTATTTATTTATTTATTTTTTGCAACCATCTGCCATGCTGGTATGTGGAATGACATAATTTAGCACGCACTTCCTCCATGACCGGACTGGACCATCTGACCGAGGGAACCCCCTCCCCGGCGGCCCACGCCAGGCCCGAGACCCTCCAAGCCCCTCATTAGAATGGGTGCTGGGCCTCTGCCAGTATTTTTCCAAGCTTGCCTGTTAAAGTCACCCCCTCCAGTCCTACTCATCTTTTACCCACATTTGTAGCTTCGCCACACTTCAAAAACCCCCTCATCAGCCCAAAAAAGTGTCTGAAAGTAAGTGACAGAAAGACGTTCAGACGGCGCCAACTCCCTTTTTTATTTCCACAAGCCCTTTTCTTTATTTACTGGATGTTTTGTCATCCGTGATTAAAATGGTGAATAGCGAATGGAAGCCTGCTGCAAGCGGCGCTTGTTTATTCTCCTCGTGTCTGCACAGCAGACCTTAATGACCCCTGAGGTGCCATTACTGGACGCCTTATCGCCCGTGAAAGCATCTCAGATGCTGCCAGCTTCTTCTTCTCACCATTAATGTGAGCCACATTACACTGATATGCAGCAGTATAATCACCGGGCTGTTCGTATATAAGCAACAAGTAGCTCATATTTGAAGACGGTTATGTTGCGCTCATCCCGCAATTTAAAAGCCGCGGCTACCGCTGCTGCAATAAATCCACACTATTTCGAATAACGGGATGAGATGACTACATGCAATCTTGACATTTTTTCACTTTAGCTATAGAGTGTATATTAAAAGTCTACACACCCTTGTTCAAATTCCAGTTTTTGTGATATGAAAAAATGAGAGTCATTCCTCATAGAGTCATTGCATTTGCAGAGGTGTCACACCAAAATATGGGCCACCAGCTGGGCCTCGTCAATGGGAGGGGGGTGGGGTGGGGTGCTGACTGATATTTTCCCGATGACACATCACAAACAAAAAATGTACTGACTAACATTACGTTATCTACTAGCTGGGAAGGACCCCCCGTGGGGCGCTATGGAGGGTGGGTGGCGTGAGTGGGTGGAGTTAAAATAGGCCACCAACATGCAAGATTGACACCCATGCATATTTGACATTAACGGATGGAGTTAGATGTCATACTCTTGTTTTTTATCTTTGAGTTGCCAACTTTGCATGTCGTGGTTCTCTTTTATCCAGATTATTATTTTTTTAAGGTTAAGGTTTCATTACGTGACCATGCGCGTAACTCAACTCACTTGTGTTAAACCATCTTACCCCATTGAAATGTAGTGAAATTAATCCTTTCCAGCCCAACCCAACAAAAAATGTAATACAAAGTTAACTCATATCTCAAGGCACTGCTTTACACTGTTCACCTGGAAGTAATTGGGGCTAAATGTCTTTTTGAGTGGAGGCCTTTTGAGTGTATGGCCTCATATATATATATATATATATATATATATATATATATATATATATATATATATATATATATATATATATATATATATATATATATATATATATATATATATATATATATATATATATATATATATATATATATAATGTGTGCATCCCAACTTCTCTTTCATCTTTTTTGTAGCTACTGTAAGTCCTTTTTGGCTCGGGCTTTGACTTCAAGCATCTGAATGTACTTTGGAATTAACCTGAATAAATCAAGTGTTCCTAGAGATCCGTTGCATGATTTCTTTTGTGGATTTGAGACTTACTTGCGAGCCACTGGGCTTAAGGCTTTAACCCTTGCTATAAAACTATGCAAGGAGCGCGGTGATTAATGTCGAGTGATCCCTCTTGCATTTATCTTCGTGAGATTTTAACTTTCCGTGGCCATTAATGATCTCCGAGGCTTGTTAGCACTGCCGTAAAGAGGTTGGTAATGTATCAAACGAGATTAGCACACAGTCAGTGAACTTGCGGTTATGTGTGTAATAGCTTGAATGTCTGGTACTGTACTGGGTGGCTTGTTTAATTGTCTTGACGTGAAACATGGATGACTTGAGAAGGAAGCCTTGAGCCTGTTCTCTCCGTGCCAAAATGCTAAATCATGCACATTGAAGAGAAGATCTACAAGCTCTTATTACTTCAGCAATGTTCTCGACACTATTAATCTGTCTAATGAGATTCAGTGCAAGAGCTGTGCCAAAAATTACATCTTTACAAAGATACAAAATGTTCAATATGCAATATGTTTATTAGCTCATTCACTCCAGGACATTTTCACTGAAGCAACCCCCTTCGCTCCCGGCTGTTTTACTGGATTTAGGTCCACAGAAAATTCTGATATATTGCTATAAAAAGCCAAAAGAAAGATTATAGTCTCTTCTTTCATCAGGAAAAAAAAGTTAATTTGTATCTGTTTCCATTTTGCAGCAATTAGCATTAGAATATAGCTAAGTTTCATCATTATTCACAAACCCATTGAAAACATTGGGAAAAAGAGCTTGTTGCAACATGGGCCTGGTTGATCTTTTATACTCTGCTGCCACCTGCTAGCTATTGTTTGTGTGTGCAATAACTACCATTGCTTTACGCGGCCTCTTCAGGTCAGAGGCTGCATCAAAGCCTTCTGCAAGCTCTAGCATAAAAAACATAAAAATAAAAAAAATGTATAAATTTGTTTTGGGGACCATGGCAATATTTAAAACAGAACGTTATTATACGTTTTTTAGAGCAAATTAGTGTGTTTTTAGTTTGCAGTTTTATACAAATGCTCACAAGGGTGGAGTGTATGAAGTTTGCTTTAACTGTACCTAAACACATCATGCTGCAATCAATTTTTTTAAACACATCATTTTGTAATATATTTTCAATATTTTCATTTTAAAAATCCATTTTTATTGATCATAAACACTAGGGGTGTGAATTGCCTAGTACCTGGTGATTCGATTCGTATCACGATTCATAGGTCACAATTCAATTCGATACCACTTAATCCCAATACAAATCTATAAATTGATTATTGCGATTTTTTAAAAACTCTAATTTAGAAAATACAAATCAGTAAACTTGTACATGTACACTTTAAGATTTGTATGAAAATGTATTTATTTATCTGAAAATTCTGGCTTATAACTGAGCCACTGCATTTAACAAACAGATTGCAGTCTGTTTCATGTTTGAACAGCACTGAAATAAAATATTAAGGCTTAATGTTCCACTAATATAACATTCTTCCATGCTTAATTTGTGAATCCTAACCCTAAGTAAGACGTTTTGTTGAATATATTAAAAAAAAAAAAAAGTTTAAAAATCGATTCGGCCGCATATTGAATCGATTCGAGAATTGTGTGCTGTAATATCGCGATATATTGCCGAATGGATTTTTTCTAACACCCCTAATAAACACAATACACACACTACAAGGCCTGATGAAATGAAATGGCCAGCTGAGAATGTTTATTAACTAAATGGGCCCTATTTGAAAATAGCATGGATGGAGTTTTCTTTGATTTGGTACTGTGACCTTTTACTGAGTCTAAAATCTAGTCTACTTCTTATTGCCGGGGCGGCCAGTTCAGTCGCACCAGCCCGTCCAGGGAGGCCTAGTGCAGCTACCAAATTCACAAACATGCTAATCTAGACTTACCCTGGCACCAAAATGTCATCGGGTACGCGGCAGCTCTGTACACCCACTTATATTGAAAACACAAGTAGGCAAAGACTCCAAACTTAACGCTACTCATAGTGGGATCCATTTGTGTACGAATAAATTCATACAAAATAGGTAAAACAATAAGTAACACTTTAACTGCTTTTCTAAACACAATGGACTATTTCTACTACTACTACTACTTCTGCGTGCAAGTGTGGTGACCTCAGCACTATGTTATTCTGTGCCCCCCATCACGAGTTACTTGACAAGTGAGGAAAAATGCGCATTAACCCCTCAAATGTGCTCAGTGACACCGAGTGGCCCGAGGCAGCACTGTGGCACCGCCTGCTCCTTGAAGCCGGGCAACTTGATTTCCATGTGCACGCTTTCAAAGGCCGGTCATGGATCGGCGCCTCCGCAGCGGCGTGGCCTTTTCATGCCTTTTAGTTAGCCTTGACGGTTCCCGCCGACGAGAATAGGGGGAGGGAAATAAACTGACAAACAGAAACAAACAAAAGAATTGGTGAGGGTCCCTTTAGAAAACATTTAGTGTCGGACTGAATGTTTTCAGCATGACTTCACTTGACGCTTTGCTTGTGCAGAAGGGAAAGCATTTCAAACAACGTGTGTAGAGGACATAACATGCCATTAATATCACACGGTGCAGGAATGCCTTCGCTCCAAGAATGGCAGCTCAGGTCTAACAATTATGACACCCAAGCCGCTTGTATCAGTCCAAACATCTTCAGCGAGCGGCAGGGGAATGCCATTGAAGGCCGAAGGTAACGCAAGCCAAGGTCAGCCTGTCGCCCAAACGTAGGTATCGCCAAAATAATCGTGTGCTTTCGGGTTCACCTACGCAAATAAACACCCGTCCTTGCCGAGGCCTGAGGTCATTTTTTAAAAACGTCGGCCTGTGACGAGCGAGCTGCTGTTAAGAAAGCAAATAAATACGAGAGGACAGGAGGTGGAATCGATGAAGAAAATAAAAAAAGCAAAAATATACAAAGACGAGGATCTCTTAACAAATCATACGTTGTGGGGCCTCCCTTGAGGCAGTGCTGGCAAACGTAAGGGGTGGAAGGAAGTGGGCATCCATCTCTCAAAACCTTATGTGGCAGCATCATTCTTTTCTGTTGAAATTGAAATGTGGAATTATGGAAAGACTTGTGTAAACATGATGGCATAAACTGGCTTGAAAGATGAGGAACTTCATTCACTCAAAAGTTTTTTTTTCCTGGGAAAAATGTGGGAAAACCCACTTTGCAAAGCATACAATTACAGATGGCGTCAGTGTGGAACCTCCAAAGTGCCTCCGTCACGTCATCACCGAAGCCGTTTCTCCCCCTTACCCACCCACCCAGCCCCTCATATCTACAGTCCCACTTGGCCTCTATAATCGAGAGGCTGCTGACAGCCATGACCTCACATTTACCCCGTCATTCCCCTCACGTCCAGTCCCAAAGCAGGTGCCGGGACCCGCCGACATCAGCCGCACCTTTGCTTTCCCCGGGCTGCCATCTTGACTACGTGATTTCTTGGATCCCATTGAGTTTAGGTACAAATGATAAGACTTGAAAAATACACACACACATAATATTGCTAGGGTGTTTTATCAGAGGGGCGAACAAGGATCTTGTAAAGGGGGCTGTCCTCTGGTAAGGTTCCTATAAATTGGGAAATGTAAAAGCTCGGGAGATATGTAGTACTGGTTGCACTCCAAAACAGCCTGGATCTGCTCTGTGTGGCCCCTTTTCCATTGCCCTTTTTTTGGGGCCGTGTGGTTACAATAGAACCACGTTTACATATGATATTTTAAATATGGTTAAGTATTGTTGCAAAACACAATTTATGTGTACTTAGTGTACTTCTATGTCCTGGCAGCGGACAGACGGCGACTACAGGGCCTTTAGTCTGGAACAAGGAACTGGAACAATCCTCTCGAAAATTCTAATTGGAAGCCTTTAGAACCAAGCATCGAGAACTAGAAGGTCCAGGAACTTGAGAATATTTAGCGAGTCAGACCATCCCTCGGAAACTACTCCAGGAACTTTTTGAGAATCACACAAACTACTACCCGGTTAGGTAAAATTGGAGTAAAAAAAACGTCAGAGTTAGTAGTTCCTTCAAAAGTTCCAGGATAATTAGAATCCTTAAGTTCTACAACTACATCTACCAGGAACTTAAATGTTTTTGAACAAAGAATGATAAATTAATGTTTCTCTCCTGCTCCTGAACATTCACAAGGATGGACGTGGTTATAATTCAATCGCGAGCCGATGCAAGACCTGTGCAGGCCTTCCAGTATACAGTATATTTGAAGTGTAAATAGTTGAGTGTCAGCTTGGGGTTTACATACGTCCAACTACTTGCCGTAGTGGATTCTTGGCAGAAGACTTGGATGGGTCTTGGTTGGCCGGCAGTGAATTAAAATCATATGTTGACTACTGTCTTGCCAGTAAATAAACCAACTGTTCGCTACATTTACCCGTGTTAGAGCTTGACTCGGTTCTGTTGGATTTGAACATATTAATTTGTGATAGTATAGCATGAGCTTAAAACCCCGCAAAAAACAATTATCTGATTATTTTGGTCTACGCAGTCCATGCATTTAAAGTGCTTGTTCACACAACAATTTAGGATTTTACACAAAATTATTTTGATACTGTAAGCCTATATATACAGGTACACAGCAAACGGTTTTCCATTTATGCAGTTCGAGCACCCATTAGTTTATTAGTGCGTTTTAATTTGAATTAGGAATGTTTTGGCCACTGTGGACCAGCAAATATTTGTCAACATCTCCGTCAAAAAAACTAAATATAACAAAAAAAACATTATTTTTGGCCTGCTTCAGCCAAACACAATATTGTGAACTACATAGACCATGATGCTTTGCCCAGCTGAGTCAATCGGAGCACATGACAATGACATGGCCAAGCCTATTTGTCCGTCACTGCTGTTATTATGTAAGAAAACACAATATTGTTTCAATATGAGGGGGGGGGGGGGTGTTGGGTTCCCAGCATAAGGTTTTTTTGTTGTTGTTTTTTTAACATGTGCTTTAAAAAAAATTGTTTTTACACAGTATCGTGAGCTTTTTATATTGCTAACCTCCCCACAATATCGTATTGTGAGGTTCATATTGTGATATTTATTGTATCGTGATGTTTTTTTCTTTTCAGCTGGAACCTTAAACAAGGTGGAGGGCATTATGCACAATTCCAAATACTGACTACTTAAATACTTAAATCATTAAAAAGGTCATGCACTGGAATCAGTAATGCTTCCTTTCGCATATAATACTGAGCTACTTGAAAGCCCCTCTTAGCATCTTTTGACTTATTTGAGCTTGTGTCCCACACGCTCGGAGCCAAGAGTTCTGCAGGAGTTCCGAGCACTCATAATTTCGTCCGAGAGTTTAAAAAAAAAAAATCACATGTGTCACAGTTTATGTCGGCAGTAGTAGCCTGGAGGAACTGCTGTTTTAGAATTTGCTGCAAACGACCTAATCATTTTGTCCTGCATAGTCAGTCATTCATCTTTTTTTCCAGACACTACGAAAACTCGCGCCTGCTTCCTGTCAAAGTGACGTGACCGGCAGGTAAAAACATTTGCCAAGTCCATGTAGTTTTGTCAAATTATACCATGTAACATGTTTTTTTTTTTAATGTCATCTCTGGATGAATTCACATACACATTTTCAACTGGATTCTACAATATATTATTTGTGTGCTACTGCTAACTTTATATAACCTTATAATGCCAGCATCCGTACTTTACTCAGTGTGTATTTAAAGTACCTCACTTTGAGCCAGCAGAACCGTGTAATTTATCTGAGTCAATCAGCTAACCAAAATAACGGCTCTGATGAAAAATGTATTCTGAGCAACTATGCCATTAGGATATTGATACATACAATCATTTATTTTCTATCTATCTATCTATCTATCTATCTATCTATCTATCTATCTATCTATCTATCTATCTATCTATCTATCTATCTATCTATCTATCTATCTATCTATCTATCTATCTATCTATCTATCTATCTATCTATTTAGCTAGCTAGCTAGCTAGCTATCTGCCACTTTCTTTGGTCATTTCCAGCTAATTCATACCCAATGACAACATAAAGATTCACTTTAACTCATAATAATCCGTTTTAGCAGCGCGTCCCCTGAAACCTTCCCTAAGTGAGCATTCAACGGAAGGTGGAGCGTTCCGCCATGTTTGTGTCCAAGTAGAACTACACACACACACACACACACGCACACACACAGGGCTACCTTGTGCCGCTTCGTTGGAGGAGCTGTCAGCCCGGCCGATGTTTTACAGCTTACGCTGCAGACAAAACACCTCAGCGGCAAATCCCCTCAACGACATCTGCTGCCAATTTAGTTGAAGCATTCCTGCAGCCTGCTTAATATTCACAGGGGTTAAGATCTGGCTAGATGGGGATGGTAGCTGATGGTGGTCGGTGGAGTGGGGGATCCCGGAGTCCGAGCGTCCAGACAGGGTGAGAAATGAGGGGTTAGCAAAGCGGGATCTGGAGTAGGGGGCTGCTAATTTGCTGGGATAATAATAGTGTTCATGCCAGGCCAGACAGCGCAAGCACACAGGAAGTTTACAACATGGCTCCACCAAATCAAAACGCATTTAATCATCATGCAAGCAGCCATTCTGGAGGTGAAGTCTCTTTTTAGAGAATGGTGCCCGACAGAATGGCCGATCTGAACCTCATAATAGCTGAGCGTGTTTAAATGGGATTTTATTCAAATGTCAAAGGTGCAACTCATTCTACATTTACTCATAGCCTTCAGCATACGTCTAATTATTTTCATATGAAGCATTAAAGTGCCCATAAACCTGGATGCATTGTGACATCAATAAGGAAAAACACAATTTTTAAGGAGCACATGTGTGCATTTAAGAGGGAATAACAAGCTAATTAATTGACTGTTAAACCAGAGGCCCTTTTTTAATAGGCCCACACAATGCCCTTGTGGATTGTTGTGGATTGTTGTGGAACACTGTATCCCACGTCAGTAGCAAAGGAAGCAGATTTGTTTGCGGGCGCATTTATGAGAAATGTATTTTATAGCCCATGGTGTGTTTGTTTAACCCAAAAGGAAATAAAATACCTAAACTCACCAAACCTCCAAAGACAGATACGGTTATATTTATTTTGTACGGGATGCGCTTCTCAATCATGGGAAAAATTATCTTCCATCTTCAATAACTAGGCAATTCATGTAAAAACAAATGGAGTCTATCTATCATTTACATCATACATAAACAAAGCCCGTCTATATGTTACATGACGTGTCCTTATTCCCACACATGACAAGATGCTCTTTGAGCAGTTGACCCAGTCTAGTGGTAAATTTCCTGCGAGAGAAATGCCTCTGCTGCTGCACCTTGTTGCCATGGCGACTGCATAAACATGTCTCTAATCATACGTGGCTGCCATTTGTTACGTAGAACACGCGTGTGCATTGTTTGCCAGGTGACAAGTGGCATCATCGTTGATATTCATACCAAGTCTAGTCCTTTGCAGTCTTGCAGCACATGCGTGATGAATGCGTGCGTAATGACAGGAACAAAAGGAGACGTGCCCTTTTTTTCCGCCACAATTTACAGTGGTTTACAAGTGTCTTGATTTCATCAAATGATCACAAATTACATTACAGTACAGTATTACATTTTACACACCCTGTCTGTTTTGATTGGGCGGTCAGTCAGGTCTCATGCAAATTAGCCACTGCTCAACCTGCCACTTCTAACTCATTCACTGCCATAAACTCATAAATAAAAAAAAGATTATAAAAAATTTGGGGTAAGAGGCGATTACATTTTTAATTGTAATTAATCGCATGACTTCACTAGTTAACTCACGATTAATGACACATTTTATATCTGTTCTAAATGTACAATTAAAAAAATCTAGGTTTTCATACTCTTGTTAACAAAAGTGGAAAAAAAATGTTAAACTAATAGAAATAGTTTAAATGATATTTTGCCGTTTATAGCAGTCAACGGCAGTGAATGAATTAAAAAAAAAAGAAAGAAAATATCAAAAATTCGTGGCGTCAGGCGATTAAAGTTTTTAATCGTAATTAATCGCATGACCTCACTAGTTAACTCGCCATTGATCACTAATTTCATATCTGTTCTAAATGTACAATAAAAAATTCTGGGTTTTCATACTCTTGTTAACAAAAGTTAAAATTGCTGCCAATTGACGTGGCTCCTGTCATTCCTTTTAAATACACTTGATAGTCCTCAACATGGCAGAAAAAGAAACTGATTGCTTCAGTCCGGCAGCAGATCAAAGCATGCAAAGTGCGTATATAAGTGCAAGCAGACCTCCGTGGGTAGATTATGTAAATATGGCCAGGTAGCTCATAGATCTGCACTGTGCAGTGAACATTTGAAGACCACCTTCCATCCCTATTGTTGACCTTTTCGGGACCCAGTACTTCTGAGGAATGCAGAAATGAGTCCTTGGCATATTTAGCCACTATGCTTTTTTGGTGACATTGCTTTGTCTGTGCTTTCCCGATCACAAACAATTTATACATCATACAATAGATGGTGTGTCCCAAAAGTCCCGATATACAGTACTTCCTTTTGCTGTTTGTTTTTTTTTTTTGGGGGGGGGGGGGGGGTATCATTTGTACAGACATGACTCCCCCAGGTTTTACACAATCAGGATTTTTCAGCAAATCACCAATCAGCGATCATAGAGTTTGAAAAAAATTATGACCAATCACCAATTTGATCAGAAGATGAAGCAATATATCTTTTTAAAAATAGACATTTTTAATGTTATATTAATATTTACCATAGCCATATTTGCGGTGGATTAGCACTGACTTGGCCCATGAATAATGAAAACCCCACAAATAATTGATATAGATTGAAATTTAAATCCATGTAAAATAAGTTTTAACAACTAAATATAACATGTAATGTCATTTCGTAGAGCTGATCAACGATATCATTGATCGATCGGGAAAATTAAGACATTACAGCCGATCACCGATTTTGCATAAAATGCTAAGTATCGGCCAGCCGATCAGATCGGTGTAAAGTCCAATGACAACTAAGATTTTGCCGTTTTTGGAAACCTAGCATTCCCTTGCTCATGGCTTGACAATTGACATTAGAGCGAAGTTGCAAAATTTCCACCTGGAAAAAGGTGATGACGACAGTTCAGCAGATAATTGGGAAATTGATAAAGCTTTACCTGACCGACTACAGGTTGTTTAAAACTGCTAAATACGGTCAGAAAACAAGCCTAGAATCACTAATGGGTATTTTTATTGCTGACATAAAACATTTTTTTACACCAGAACTATAAAATAAGTGCCACTTTGCATCATTCCTGGGGTCCTTTAAATGGAAACAAACGTCTTCAGTGTCAATGATGGTTGACATCATTATAAACCAAGAGCAACATTGTTAGCTTAATAGCATAATTGCCTTTTAACTTACTGTCATAATATCAATTAAAAATACCAATATGCTTACTAAAAATTGTGTTTTTGTCTGTGTAGATTCTTTGTCTTTCAGGTCAGGGTACTCCACAAAGGTTGAATCTAGGTAAGCGGACCTTGTTTACTAATACTAAAAAAAAAATATGAAAAAGGATTAAGGCAATTACGTTAGCAATATGCCAGTGTCTATTTAGGGACATGCTATAGATAAAGTACATCGGTGTGTGCGCATTAAGGAAGCCTCTGGCTCGCTCGATAGTGCACATTTGGAACATAGAAGGAAGTGTGGGAAGGAAACAGTCTATCTAGCGAAGGTCACGTGCTGCTTTTGAATCCATGATGACAGGAACACATGGAGTTGGCCTCCAGCCACTCTCACACACACAAACACTCAAACATATACACGCATGATTTATATCTCAAATTAAGAATGTGCCACTGAATTTCTCTGTTAAGCACCGTGTGTTAGGCTTGTACATATTTGGGGATTTAACAAGTAGTCTGGTTTTACAAAGTGTAACCCCAGGATCAGTTTTAAGACTTTTGTTGATCTAACAAGAGTCCACTTACGCCTCTGCGCTGATGGTCACCGGCGATCCTATTTAATGTCATGTCATTGTGGCATCAATATTTGGGTGTTAGCAGACGCCCACATGGTAAACCAGTAAAAGTCTTATCAGTCAGAGTTGACGACACGTTAGCCTTTAGCCTCGTTGTTTTTCAGCCTCCTGATTGGCTGGCTGGCAGAGCCTTGACGTCTGCCTCAACTAGCTTGTTTGTTGACAAAAATATTAGCTGCATCCCCTGATCTAAATTTCTCAAAAGGGCAAGGAAAAATTCGAGAATCCCATATGGTGAAGAAAGAAGAGCCCACAGTTGACAAAGATCCGCGTCATCCCCTGATCTAAATCAGAAATAGTATTTATGTTGCAATTCAATCATTTGTGTTGCTCCTTTTGGTGTGCCCGTCTTGGCCTCTAGGAGACAGGATAACAGTCATGCAGACATAAATAAGATTATAAAGCATAAACAAGAATATTACTTTTTCTTCCACTACAATGTAGTATATTATGGTATAAGGGACAGAAATATGTTGTGATATTAGTCATTTGTTCTAGAATATATGCCTGTGAGTATTGTTATATTATCTACCTATCTATGTTGCTCAACCATTTGTGTTTTAAACATTCATCGCTTTTAAAGCTGCTCATTTTTATGCTAACCGCTAGCATTGTTTGTTAGCATTCAGCTAGGTTCCTATGGCATAGCATTTTGGTTGTTTTTAATACACAACATGCAATTCTCTTTGTAGCAATAAACAACTTGAGACCTCTTTCTTGATGAGCTGTTCAATATTTGACAGACTGCTGCTTATTGTGAAGTGAATACAGTCCTTGTTTATGTTTGCACTATAGATAAACCGATGTTTTTTTTTTCAGGGCTAATACCGATTATTAGAAGTCAAGGAGGCCAATAGCCAATATTTGGAACCGATATAAATTTTTAATAAAAGAGAACATATTGACACCCAAATAAAAATAATAATAATACAAATTCCAACTCTTAAATTTGTTGAATTTTTTTAAGCATCTATTTATTGAACAACTTTTAAGATTAGTAAAATATTGGATTTTTATTTTATTTTTTAAATTTTAGTAAATAGACGTGTGCTTTTAAATTTTAACAAAAAGCTGAGGGACCTCCTGGGGTCATTAGCATGTCGTTCAAAAGTTTAATAAAAACTTAAACAAGTAAATAGTTTTCTCCAGTTAATGAAATTTTTCCAAAACTTCTAAATATCTGAAGTGTTAAATGTTTTCATTTATCTTTCTTATCATTGCAAACACAAACAGAAGGTGCAGCAGCATCTCTGATAAAGATTGTTGAATATTTAAAGAAATAGTTTCATTCCTTCCTTTCCTCAGTCTCTGCTTTGGTCTCTTGAGGTCTCCCTAATTTGTTGGAATTTAGATGTTTCTGGGGTTGGGGAAAGACTCTGGTTGGGTAGTAGGTGATGTCTGGTCGGTGCTGGATTTCACTTTCCTTTCTTTTCTTTGATCCTTCCTCGGGTCTCCTGACAACCTCACGACTCTAACTGGATTCTGAAGTATTCGGTTTAGGTGAACGGTATGGGATTTTTAATAGGTTTTAGGTGAACTAATGAGTACACACTCACACACACGCACACACACATACACACGCACATGCACGTACAAAATAAAAATGATAATAATTTTTAAAAAAAAGAGAGCAATGATGATGACATGTCAAATCGGTACAATTACCAAATGAACAATACTGAGCTCTTAAAAAAAAGAAAAATAAATAGTTCCCTGAGCTAAGTTAATACAGTTTTAAATTGATCTGTCTGCCGTATGATTCTTGAAAAATGTCGATGCTGATATTCGTCAAAATGCTGAATATCGGTGCTGACAATTTGTCTGGCCAATAACCAGTCTATCCATAGTTTGCGCCCTCAAGTCAAAGCAAAAAGTCTGAAAGTAAAGTAGTCCTAAAAAAAAGTTTGTTTTGTACTAATTCAACAATTTTCAACAAAACCCGGTATCAGTACGCACTCCATCAGGGTCATGTATAAACTTTAAAGTAGAATGTCCATATTTATTATGTAAAAAAAAATCATCAGAACAGTACAGTTTTGCACAAAGTGACCTGCAGACTGATGAATGAGATGATTAAGCGGCGTGTCATATTAAATGCTGTTTGCAGTATTAACCCTCTGCACCTCCGTCATGCTCGGCACCCTGCTGCCGTCCTGACTCATCTTCTCTGCGGCCCCCCTGGGGTCAGGTGGCCCCGCGTATCTGCTGCATACTGCTGATGTGTGTGCACGCACTGTTAGCCAGAGATGTCACCCACTGCCCACAAACACAGACACACACTCAAACATACACACAAACTGTTGCCGAGGAGGAAATCAGTCGTTATTGTTTGAAAAACAACTCGCTGCAGTTAATTAGCTGATAAGACGCCACTTTGATTTACTGCGGGGACTATCGCCTGCGAGCACAGTCTCCCTCCAATTAGCATAATGTTGAATTTTTAATCAATTAGCATCCTGAAGGAGAAATGGGAATGTGTTGAGGCGCTCCAGTGGGAATGTGCAGCCAAGGACAATTCTCTGATATTTGCATATGGCTCTTGTTTGCACTCTTGTGTACATTTCCAACATGAATTCCGGCAAAACTTCTACAAATTCTGCTTGTCTGCGGTAATTTCGTTTGAGGACTGAATTGCCTCTGAAAATATACAATGGTCACTGACTTAATGTTTCAGCTCCTTTCACAGATGTTCAATAGGGTTTAAATCGAGGTTCTTCAGAACAGCCTGTTTTGTTCATCCTGTTAACCGGATAACCGTCGATAATCGTCCGGTGTATTCAACCTCTGATTTCATTTGACATCAACATTTTAACAAAGAAGCATTATTTACTTATGAAGTGAGAAAAATATATTTTACGATCTCTTGTCCAAAATGAGGTTAAAGTAAAAAAAAAAATTTTTTTTCAAGTGATAGATTTTATGCCACTCAATGTATACAACAAACCCATTAACGGTATTGACGGCATAGAAGTAACGTTTGTAAAATTTGCAGATTTGGTTAAACAAATCAACATTATTCATAATGCTAATGGTGCCTTGAGATATGAGCTTAATTCATCTCACACACTCCTTTCTCAAATCATTTTTCACAATTAAAATTAATTGAAAATGATTGAAAATATTTGTTTAGTAGTTAGGGAAATGTTATTCTATAACATTGTTCTATATTGTACAGAGCCCCTGAAAAATATTGTAAACTGACATAATTAAATAGAATATACATCATTCATTTAAAACATTTTTGTGCATTGTGCTGCATGCATCCTAACTCTGCGTGTCATGCTCACCCGCGGGCCATATAATACAGACATACAGTTATACATGGAGATGGTTACAGCTCCTCAGTAATAGTGATATTTATCTTTATTTGCATAGGATAAAGAATATGTGTCTGTAAGTATTGTTATGTTATTTGTCTACGTGTGTTGTATTTTTAAAAATCAAAAACTGGGACACTACAATTTTACTGCATATCAAATATACATTAACTACTCACCAGGAACTATTTATAACAAATTATTTTCACCGCTAGTCAATCTGGTGACTGGTGTCTGAATTAAACAGCTTGAAGGCTCTTTTTTTGATGGATTGCTTACTATTTGCCAATCTGCTTATTGTGAGGTAAATTACTGAGTTCACTGTTATCATACGGCACTCGTATCTCAAGTTTGCTCTCTAACCAGCTCATATCGTGAAAAACTAAGTCAGGTCACTCCAATCTCAAGGCACCGGTTTAATTCTTAATTTTATAGCATACGGTTGTTATAGCATTGTTCAAGTGACACATCTAATGATGACTTTTATACCGCTCTGGATGCAGCTGTAAATTGATTGTATTTTCAATCACTTTTTCAACAGGCTCAAATGCACCTAGCTACTTCTGACCACTCCGATACTTGGCTGAGTAATTGTGCTGCTGCAAGATTGGCAGTGGGCGCACGCGTGCTTCTCAGCTGTGCGGGCAGATAAGGAAGCCAGCGCAGGCAGAGCTGCTGATTCGGGCTTTTATTCCGAGCAGCTGCAGGTCTGCAAGCTTGACCTGCATTAAAGACTTCCCAAACTGCCTGATGGCTAATGGCAACACTTTTGCAGAGCATCCTCAGATGCCGATTAAACGCTGGAGTTTGGCCAGTGATTTAAAGGAAATCTGCTATTATGTTTAAATAGAGTTGGCCTAATCTGGGCTGGCACATTATTCATTCACAGCTGGATGCGGCCCAAATGCTTTCCGGTTAACTTTCTCTACATGAATGTTTGATTTAGACACGCTAAAATGTTTGTTGTTTTTTTTGGCAGACGTGATCATGTGGTTAGATATTCAAGCATGTTTGATTCCCTCAACCGTCATTCACATTTAAGGCTGATGTGCCCTTGAGCAAGGTACCAAATTCTTCCAATTGGAAAGATGCCCACTGACTCAATGCAGCACTAATGACGTTTTCATGCTGCTTTCGTAATGCCTTGCCTCAAGCGTCTTGCCATGCCTAAAAAATGTGTCCACAGCACCAACATCTTAATCGATTTTTTTGTTATAACATTTAAATTATTAAAATTTACAAACACATTTTTTTTTTACATTTATATATATATATATATATATATATATATATATATATATATATATATATATATATATATATATATATATATATATATATATATATATACATGATACTGCAACAACAATTAACATAAATAAATAATGAATAAGAAATTGACATTACAAGTTTAGCAGATGGAATTCAAAGTAAAGAGAAAATTAATTATGACCCCTTCAAAATTCATTCTCATATAAGAGTGATAAAATGTAAATAAAATAAAATAAAAAACTAACAAAAGTAAAGTAACTGAACCAAATTACATCCTAATATTAAAGTACAAAATTGAATTAAAATTATTATTGGTAAACATAATACATTAAATATGAATCAGAATATTAAATAGTAATATTATATTTCTTTTTTTGAAATACAAATTAACATAATTAAAGTCTCAACTCAATACAACTTTATTTAGAGTAACTGCTGTACATGAAGTAAAAATCTTAACATAAGAAAACAGCTAAACATTAGACAATTGAAACATTAAATTCATAGCAACATAAAAACAGGAAAAACACTAAAACACTAAAACTATGCAGTCTCTCGCCGAATTGAAAGCCAAAGAATAAAAATGGCTTTTAAGACTAGTTTTCAAGAAAATAGACAGCGATGGGGCTTACCTAATGTTTAATAAGAGGTTATTGCCCAAAAAATGGAAAAACACTAGTAGTAAGTATACAATAAAATAAAGCAATGCAATAATACATACAAAATAAATGAATATAAATAAATAGATAAATAAATAAATACAAAAAATTGCAACAAATTACTCAAAAATTCTAATAATAATAATAATAATAATAATAATAACACCGAAAGAAAGCACATGATTAAAATTTGTTAAACCAAACATATTTATTTATTTTCATGGATAAGATGGAAAAAAGTTTACCACATTTTAATCATGTGCAATTGTATAGTACATGTTTGAATTGAATAAATCCTTTCTTCTTCTTTTTTGCATTCTTTTTATTATACAGTATTTGTTTCTTTATGGTAACATTTGCTGTTACAGGATTAAAATAAAATAAAATAAAAATAGCATTTTAAAATATAAATAATATTTACTACCTACTTCACAATATGCAGTAGACAAAAGTCCTTATTCTATTCCAGGACTACCTCACCTACTTGAAGCACTCACTCTTTTTCAAGTCATCCTTCACTTGCTTTTCTTTTTTCCAAGCTTGTGCTGCTGATTGGAGAATCACTTTGATTTGGAGTGGGTTGCCAGTGGGCATCTGACAGCCATTTTGTGATCTCTGAGAGACAGCCAATCACTGGCCCAGTGTGTAATTAAAGGTCAGCCACGGTCATCCGTTGACGTCCATTTCCATGTTTGTCTTTTGGCTCCCCGAGCAATCAGGCTGCTACTTCGGTTTCTTACTCCAAGTGCAACTTCCATGCGCACACCTGGGCTGAATACTTCAACGAGGAAGAACATTTTTGGGGATCTATTCTACCAATGTTAAGCTTTGAGCACCATGCTATGTTTGAATATGTCGACAACAGTGTGAACAACTCCATCCATTTTCCATAGTGATTGTCTTTATTATGCCTGCTACAAGTGACACTGCCGAACACAACTGAACTGAACAATCAGGGAAAAGCTGCAGTCTCACACCTGTACACCTGACGGTTGATCCTCACACATATCTGAAATATTGCAATTTCAATGTTCTAATCAGGAAACATTTTGATGGTACGTGGATTATTATGATTATTATTTTAATAAATAATATGCCACGGTTATTAAGGAAGACTCGTAACTCAAAACACTCGTATTGCAAATCATCTTTCCTTATTGAAATAAATGGAAAATAAATTGATCTGTTCCAGCCACCCGCCAAAAAAACTGCAAAAATGTTTGTGATGTGTTTTTTCATAAGCAAAATAACACTCTATAATATAGCACTGTACTATATTGTTACATATTGTAACAAGATAATTAAATAGATTGTAAAATAATCAAAGTCCCCGTACACGACTTACAGCCAAAGGCATTCTTAAGATAGCCTAAGAAAGTACCCGTAGTAGTCCTTGTAGGTCCGAAATTTGGTTGAGAAACAACTCCATACATTTTTCATACCTGCTCTTTACCATGCAGAATATTTTGAAATGACTTGACTGAATTGTATATGAAGACAAAACTAGATACTGTTACACTGTAGGAGCCTGGCTGAGCCTCATCCGATATGGCAGCCATATTGGATGTGGCAAGTTCTGGTGAAATGCAAGTGCCACTCATGGCCGAGCAAGAATTGACGTCAACATCAACAGTAACTCCCTTTACACATTATTGGCTGGGGGTGGTGGAATTCAACACCCTATGGTTCCTAATACGTGTGTATTGCAAAAGGCCCAACTGTGCTTGTCACAATTTTAGAGAAGATCTATTGAAACCCAACCCAAGAGTGTCATCGTTTGAAATGCGAGAATTAAATGAACCAATTTCACCTATCAATAACTGTATACTATTTATCCTGGTCATATAAACACATATACACATATACTGTAGTTTGATGTAATTTTATTCAAATATTTCCATTTTCATGACTTAATTTTTGTTCCTTTCAATGTGGCTCATCTGGAGTGGCACTCCATTGACGAGCCAGCACTGAATGTAACATTCATGTTTTTGGAATTTGGAAGGAAGCCGGAGTAACCTGAGAAAATGCACACATGCACTGATAGAACATGCAAAGGCGGGGATTTGAACCGAGAACCCCAGAACTGTGACGCTGATGTGCTAACCACTAACTCACTACGCTCAAGTAAAATTACAATAATAACCAGTTTTAGTTTAATCCATTCAATCCATGCACTTAATAAAATTGCAGTTAATGTCCTTGTTTTTTGTCGGTCTGTCTGCGGCTGTGAAAAAGGCATTAAAATAAATGATAGTAATTATTTTCTCTTTTAGTTCACATAATTTGCTGACGCTATGAGAACTGCTTTTACCAAAGCTTTTTATTTTTTATTTTTTATGTGACGGATCACATTTGCTTTTGGTGTATTTACTTAACAGATCTCAGGGTCATCTTTTTTAGGTATATTTTTTCATCACTAATGAACTGAAGGGACTAAAACGACATATTTGTGGACCATTTGGTAGCTTGCAAACTAACTGTTGGAGACCTGTCTTGTGTATGTGGCTGTCTATGACTGTTAATGCCTTCATGGTTCAACGGCAAAGTGACACCTTCCTGACAGGCTGTGCTCAGCCCTTAGAGACACGGACTCTTAACTGGTCTTAATAAGATAATAACGCTGCAAATACAGCCCCCCCCCCCACCCCCCCCCCCAACCCCCCAACCCACCCATCGGCCCTTTCCATCATAGGCAAATTGTTTCTTTGGGATTGCGAAAGCTAAGGCAAAGCTATGCACATCAAGAGAAAAACGGTGCCATGCACGCCTTGGATAAACATGTGGTTGTGGTTGGAGATAGGCCGCAAAAGCCTTGTTTCCACCAAGTAAAAAGTTTCAATTCAGTTTGGTTAGGATACATTTAACTTTTATTTATGGCAATTGAGAACAGATTCTCATTGGCAATGCCGACCTGGCCTCAGCAGTGTAAAACAAAGCTAAATAACAGCAATACAAATATGCATCATCGCTGTCGGGCAGTAACCCTTATGTCCAAATATGGTCAATATCATTGTATTGTTCTGCCACCACTTAATCTTTCATTTGTATGTAATATTAACCAACTGGGCGGTACGGTGGTCGAATGGTTCGCACGTCCGCTTCACAGTGCAGAAGTGAGATCGAATCCAGGCTGTGGCCTTCCAGGGTGGCTTTTGCAATGCATGTTCTCTCAGGACCTGCGTCGGTTTTCTCCGGGCACTCGGGTTTCCTCCCATATTGCAAAAAACATACATGGTAGGTTTATTGTACACTCTAATTGTCCCTGAGTGTGAATGTTGTTTGTCTGTTTGCCCTGCGATTGGCTGGCAACCAGTTCAGGGTGTAACCCGCCTACTGCCCAAAGACAGCTGGGATAGGCTCCAGCATCCCTGTGGGCCTTGTGAGGAGAAGCGGTTCAGATAATGGATGGATGGATTAACCAATTTAAGTGTTGAAAATATTTTGAGTACAAATCAGTCATTAAAAATTTAACATAAAAAATGGGACCCATTTGCTTAAGGGTTTGAATTGGGGGGTTAGATCACCAAATGATTCCCAAGCGCAACCCCTGTTGAAGAATGAATTTCGCACCACTTAGGTGGGTGTGACCATCAGTGGTACTTTACTTTACTTTAGAAGTAAAACCGAAAGTGTGGTTACACACACTTTGGTGTTACTACAAAGTATGGTTCATTTTGGTAAGATACAGTTTTTCACAGTTTTCAAGTAGTTCAGTCTTGTGGTAAGGTATGAACAAACCAAACTGAACTTAATCACTCTGAGCTGGTTTGAAGTTTCAACGTTCTTGTGTCTCTCGGTTGAAATCCTCGGGGTTTTGCTTGTTTCCTTCGAATTTGTAAGCAAAGTGTCTCATGTTTCCTCGTCCATACTTCTCCTTGGAGACTCGTGTAACCGTAGTCAGTCGCTAATGTTTCCGCGTTTAAGAGGAAAGGAAGTTCCCAATAAGAGGACACTTGACTTGGGGCTCGAGGGACTTTTGCAGCTTTACAACGCTGGTCTATCTGTCAACAGGGTGTAACGTTGTCATGATGGCAAAGTTATGAGGCTGATTGAGTTAGCCTTAAGCCCTTCCGAAGTTGAGCATTTTTCTTCGAGCTGCCCTTCCTTTGCCTTCCTGTGTTGCATATGGCCAACCCCTCCCACCCCAATTTTACAACCACTCCGGTGATCCGTTGCCACTGGCAAAGGAGTCACTTGTGGAGTCCACACAGCTGAGGTGCATTAAACCACCATTTTGTCTGTATGTGCAGGAGCACATAAAATTATTGTGGTGCACATCTGAAGAAGCAGCACGATTGAAATGGATTATTGCATTAAATTATGATGCACAAACTGTTCAATTCTTTACATTCAATGTAATTCTAATTTTACTATCTTTTAGACATAGTCCAATATTATACAGAGCTACGTTCCTGCTTAAACACAAACACAAAAATGTTTGCGATTTGATGCTAGAACGGATTAATGGTATTCCCATTCATTTCAATGGAGAAATGTAATTTGCACAGTCAGGGGATGAATTAAATTTATATCTCAAGGCACCCCTGTATATCTAGTTAACCTGACAGTAAGGGTTGCACAACTCAGTTTTGTTTTTGTTTTTTTGTTTTTTAAAGTGGACATTATTTGATGTTCACTTGTCTCTGATGATGTTGATATTTTTTCCGGTACGGTACTAAAATTAAACAAATCACAGGTGGAAGGAATGCCTTGCAATAATCTATATTCACAGACAATGGACCGCTCTTATGCAAATTATCTGAGCAGATAGAATTCAGAACACAAGTGCATTGATGTGGCTCGCCCGTTGTTGCGTGATGGTATTTCCAGCTACAGTATGCTTGCCGCTGGGACAGCCAGGTAACGTTTGCACAACATGGCCAAACAGGGAAACCTGTCCTCGTTCTCACAGCAGCGGGTTCTGCACAGTCACTTACCAAAGCTGCACAGTCAGAGTCTGTCATCATTTACGATGACAGACTCACTTCATTCGGCAACCTCATTTAATTGGTACATGTTGCTCCGCCTCCGCATCAATGCAAAACCACATGATAGTGAAGGAGTCGTTAAGCCAACTAGTCAGAATAATGCGTTTGAAAAATCTGTGTGGAGTAGTAGTGCACTAGTCTGTAATAATATTCAATATAACAGTACTCACAGCCTTATATTCTTTATCCTCTGCGAGGAGTTGAGACAAGCTGGGAGGAGTTTGGACATCAATACTGTACAGATGTCCATGTACATTATACTGTATCTGTCGGTCAGATCCTGCCAAAGTGTGAAGCAACACAATGACCATTCACTTGATGTAAAGTGTGAGAAAAAGTGTTTACTGTAATTCTTTTTAATTTTATTTTAAGTGGAAGTCAACCTTTAGCATTTCCTGACAATGATATGTTATATGTGACTAGTCTAAACATGAGGTTCAGATTAATATTACGTTTGTGAAATATGAGTTATGCAGTAAAATCCAGCCGTTTTTATCCATCTCAGGGGGCGGCCATTTTGCCACTTGCTGTCGATGGAAGATGACATCATAGTTGCTCAGGGCTCAGGCAACAACCAATCACAGCTCACCTGTTTTCTGAAGCTGTGATTGGTTGTTACCTGAGACTTGAGCAACTTTGATGTCATCTTCCGTCGACAGCAAGTGGCAAAATGGCCGCCCCCTGAGACGGATAAAAACGGTTGGATTTTGCTGTTTAGCTCATATTCCACTAACGCAATATTAACTAGAATGCCAAATTTAGACCAGTGGGGCTGCATAGAACATAATATTGTCCCCAAAAAATTGACTTCCCTTTTAATTGCAATTTTTCTCATAAATTTTTTGGGGATGTCTGGAATGCATTAATGGCATTTTAATTCAATTCAATGAGAAAGCTGATTGGAAATACAAGTGATTTGATGCATGGAACAAATTGTATTTGCATTGTCAAGCCCACTGCATACTAACAGTACAACTGAATAGGTACTAAAAGTGACCTCCCAAGTTGTTAATACTGCAGTAAAGTGAGTAGAACACAAATAGCTTCCACCCTTAAACACATTCCACTACCTTTTTAATAGTTTTGTGCAACCCTGTTTAAAAGCATTTCGATTATTACTGGTAATCATCCACTGCCAATGTGTTTATATTCACAAGGAGCGGAACACCTGTGGGGTGGATAAATTTAGATGTCACCTGATATCTTGCAATGCTTTTTTCCCCTTCCACTATAGCATCAAAATGACATGAATAGAAACAATAAGAGAACTGCGCATAACACCTGCTGGTCATTATGTTACACGTGGGTTTGATCTTCGCTCGGCTTGTGAACTTTCCCTGTGCAGGTGCTCGGCTAACTGCGTAATTTTTGGGGGTTCTTTGGTGGTACCATGGGCGAGCCAACAACACTAAAAGTTTTTATGATGTGGCAGGAGTCGATTCCGGGAGTCACTGCCAAGAGCCATCCAGATGTTTATTTTTGCATCTGTTTCAGCCCTACACACACACACACACACAGATTGTATAGAAGCAGTGCCGTATTTATAACAAAAATAGTAAAGCACTGATTGCTTAAGTGGACAACACAGCAAAATTGATCAGAATTGCCCAAATAATTTTTTCTCAAGTGGCCACTTTTTGCTAGTCATCAAGGCTTAATTGTTAGTTATTGCCCCACCAGTCAACAAATCACCCAGCACTATAATGGTAATAATTTTAGATGTTTACATTTATTTATTTATTTTTTTCAGTTGTATTGTATTAAATATGAAGCACATTGTAAAAGTTATAACAGCAGAAATATCATTACCAAATACATAAATCAGCAAATGATTGCACTAACTAAGGGTCGTCGCTAGATTTTATGGAAAAGTGGACAGCAAACACGATATTAGTGAACTTACTGTAGCATCCAAACAGAAATATCACAAATCAGCTAACAACAAGACTGAGAAATAGTTTTTCAACGGATTTAAAAACAATGCAATACTGTATAAAAATTGTTAGGCAGCAGTTAAATGTTGTCCTATTTCTGTTTGTTTTTAATGTAGTACACAAACAATTTCATATTCTACATATTCTATTAAATGGCAGAAGCTGCTCTTTGTAACAATTTGCCCCAAAATATCTTTACAATAGCCTTTTTATTTGACCATTTATGACTGAAACATCTTCCAATTAGTAGATTAACACCTTAGAAGTTCACAATGGGTATTCCTGTAAGCCTCTGGCCAATATTTCAGTTTATAGATTGGATACGGGTTTGAATTTCCCGCCCTGTGTCTGCAGATGCTACGTCATGTGCATATTGTGCACGTAAAGAAGGGTTTCTACAGTTTTATTTATCAGCCACAGGTGGCAGTAGCGATTTGAATATTTTTTCCATTTTTTTCATTCAGTAGTTTGCTGTAAATGATTACCTTTCTAATTACTCCAGTTATCCAAGTATTGGTAAAATGATCAGTGTACCCATCTGATTAATGAGGCACTCGCAGTATCACGGTGCATTAATGTCCGTGTATTCATAAACTTGTGCGGCTTCATTTTTGAGAGTCTCAACTCTCAACTCCACTTTGTTTTTAAGCCACAACTGTAAAAGACAGTGCTGTACATAAAGAGGGAACATAAATCAAATCTTTTTTTTTGCATTGTTTGCTAGCATTAAGCTAGCACACTGAAAGGTTATGCTAAATGGTTGGTTTGAATACAGAAGTGTAATTCTCTTTGTTTTGTGCTTAGTTTGACAGTAAACAGCTTGACGGCTCTTTTTTTTATTATTTTTTTTAAGAACTCTTCATTAGCTTCCAAGCTGCTTATTGTAAAATGAGTTGAATTGAGTTCACTGCCGCAATATTGCACTCGTACCTCAAGGGTGCACTCACAAATCAAAGCAAAAAAAATCGAAAAAAAGTTTTAGTCAGGTCACTCGTATCTCAAGGCACCACTATTGTGATAATAATCATGACAAGAGGGTAAATAAATAGACACAGTTAGTGCGTAAGGAATGTTGTAATGTGTCATGTCAATCATTACAACACAATCGCGTCTCGTCTTTGTCTTATTATCGACAGCGTAGAGGACTCAGTGTTTTATTTTTGTCTTCCAGCCAACCAAACCCCCTCAGCAGAAGTCTAGTGGCTGACAGGCAGCGACACACATTCCAACAGTGACAGTGAACAGGACCCAAGTCACAATGCCAGATGGACCTTGAACTCTTTCAAGGGACGTCTGGCCTCGCAGCAATGCCCCCCTTCCCCCATAGCGCCCTCCTCCCCTCCCGTCCCCTGACCACAAACTGTAACCCTATAGCTTCATTGTCACGCTCCATATCCTCCCGCTGACCCCGGGCACAATTATACAGCTGACCCAGGCTGGATGATATAACCTTGGGCGTCTTTTGGGGGCTGCTGGGGATCAAGGGGGTCCACCTCTTGTCCGTCATGACATGTCAGCTCTGCGTGTGTGTTAACCAGACACTTCCCCGAGTGGTCCCTGTGGGTGTTATGGGAAGGAATCGTGGCTCCAATGCAAAGCCAACTTCGTTACAACATATTCCCATAAGGGACCTTTTAGATCAACAACGTGATGGTTAAAGAGGGGCAGTAAGAACTGTATGTATGTATTTTACATTTCACAATTACTGTTCATGGTTCGTCGCTGTGGGAAGGGAGTGCGAAAAGGCGGCAGCGACATTCGGCGATTAATATTTATAAAAAAAATGGACCGGCTGGCTGTTTGGGAAATTACTCACAAATTTCCTGATGGCCAGTCCGCTAATGGTGTCAACTCAATGTATGAACGGTATTACCGCTGCGTGCTGCAGTCTCATCCAATCCAGCCTTCCAGGAACAGATCAATGGAATTTCCATTTGTTTCCATGGAGAACGATGATTTGAGATACGAGTGTTCATGTTTACGGGCGAGGTCAAGGAACAAATTTGTATGTCAAGGCACTACTATCATACACAATTGGCCAAAGTGCTTACCTCCTCTGGATTCTTTTGCAGTAAGCAATGCAAGAGTTTTCTTGTCTGTATATTAGCTGTCATGTAGACATCTCAGTGGCATGAGTGCACCCTCATTCATTAGAAAGCACAGCGTAACATGCTGAGTATGCACTATAGGTGCTGCTCCAGCTACCTGTCTTCACGGGATGCGCTTCCGACCAGACTGGCAGTTGATTTACATGTGCAAAAGGGAGGGAGTGAATTTTAATGCACAGGCGGGTTTTTTTAGCTGACAATGCAGGGGGCACGTTTTTAACTTTTCACGTAAACCTCTGCCAAGTGCAGTTTGACTCAATGTAAACGTTATAGTGCTTATACTTAACTTTTATCTATCGTTTAACAACATGAGGACACTCAACACCTCAGTCAGTTACTCTTGTTATAAACTTTGTAGAGGAGTGTGACAAAGAAGAAAACGTAATATGGTGTATTCCAATTTGTAATTCACAGATACTCTTAGTTATTGGTGTCAAAGAAGTCTGTTGAGGTGGCACATTTTGACTGAGGGCATGTCGGGGAGCAGCTAAGCTTAGCTTGAGTTGTTAGTGAAAGTTACGCACAGTCTTCACCGCATGTGCATGCACACTTCCAGTTATTTTCTTTTTTTTTAATATCTATAATAATCAACTGTAAAACATTTTTATTTAAGGCTGAAAGATGAGTTTGAAATTATATTATATATTGTCCTTCAGGGCCCCAATTGGCGCTTACAAATAAAATGTATTAGCATTATTGAAATGTTTTGGGATAATAATTTGTGGAATACAGGGGTTTTAGAGCCTTAAAACATTTATAATAAATGTAAAACATAAAGCTAACTACTTTGGGGATTTCATTTATTGTGGGTATTTTTTGGAGCCTAACCCCAGCGGAAAACGAGGGACCACTGTATTTTCTAGGGATGAGCGAGTACACCACCACTATCTGTATCTGTTCACAAATCGAAATGATCTATCTGTATCTATATTCGGGGGCGTGGCCTAAACAGGAAGTGGGTGTGGTTTGATCCGAAATAATTGGGGCTTACATCGATTCGGTATTATTATTATTATTATTATTTCAATAATTTTTTTTTAGTAAAATTAAGTGTGAAATTGATATGGGGGGAGAGAGAGAGAGAGAGAGAGAGAGAGAGAGAGAGAGAGAGAGAGAGAGAGAGAGAGAGAGAGAGAGAGAGAGAGAGAGAGAGATGAACATATTTACAAATAGAAAATATGTTCAACACGTGCACATTGAGCACTTGTAAAACATGAAATAAAAATAATTTGTATTTCATTTTTTACAAGTGCTTAATGTTGCCGCGCGTGCATTAGGCTATATGAACATTAAAATATCAATGGCATCTGACTCCCTGAAAATAAAAGGTTTAAGCCGTTTACGTGTCATGTACGCTGTCAAATTGAACTATTTTTGTGCAGCGCGTCATCGTGGACTTATTCCTGGTCTATATTGTGCTATAAAAATGCCTAGGCGTCGTCAAGTAGCCTATTGACAAAATTTGGATAGCACTCCTACTTAATGTGAAAAAAAAAAACACGGCTGATTGTCCCCAAAATTTACGAGTACATGTGCAGACATGTGGTATCACAGTCTCGCAGTATTTTGGATGATATTCGAAAGCGTTACGCATTATTATTATTATTATTATTATTATTATTATTATTATATTAATGTGCGGCAGAGCTTCCGTCTTAAATATTGTCAAAAATATTGCGAGTTCCATTCTAATAAGTTTGTCAGTCACGGTTTTCATTCATGCCGCATGGGACGGTGGTTAGCTGTGTTAGCTGCAGTCATTTCTGCAATTAAATGTCTTTTTTTCCTTTCTTTCTAGAAGAAAGAATATGAAACCTGAGGTGGAGTGATATCTAAATTATGGCAATGCTTGACTACGCCATACTCATTTTTATAGCACAATTAGATCATGAGGAAATAAGACCAAAATGAACAGGGCCGTGTTGCTTGCACGCAAACGTGTCACAGCAAAGAGTGACTGGACAAAAATGTCCAATAATTATCTCCTAATAAAAAGGAAACGAGAAATAATTTAATCAATTAATTTTAATCTTTTGTGTGGGCCAATTTTGACTCAAATTTTTGGTTAATTCGCGCATTGTCTCCAATGTCACTTTTACATGCAAACACGTTATAGATATGTCACAAAATGACAGCTAGTGAGAGAGGAGAGCTGATACGGATAATAAGGAATTATATCCGGGTTATGTTTGTGTCTGGAAAAAAATAATTATCTGTACCGGATACTCGTGTTGTACGGATATCCGGCTCATCCCCAGGATTTATAGTTTAAAGTTATAATCTATGCAATTGTACATATTTTAAACAATTATTTGCAGTCTGTATATTTTACTGCATTTGAAAAAATTGTAGACTAGCTTCCGCTGCTTCACTTGTCTGGCATTTGTCAGTCACTTTGCAATGCTTATTACCGCCACCTACAGGAGTGGAGTGGAATATCCAAGCAGCTCAGACATCTACTCTGTTTGGTTTAAGCAGTATCCATAATTTATAATAAGTAAAAAATAGCAGGAGTGTGCTTACAGCTCTCATAGTGGGTGAATGTCTCTTATTATTACAAGCCTCTTTTGTTGTCTAGGTCAGGACGTGACCCGAAAGTCGTTTTCACGGTGCCATATTATCGAAGAGCTCAATTGTTTTAAATGCACATTGAGGAGGCTTCACAACGGAGCTTTAATTGAGAAATCTTTGTTTACTTCTTTTATTTCCTTGACAGTGACAAGTTACAATCGCTCTCAACTAAAGAGAGAAATGGCAAGCTATGCTAAACTAAGCTAAAATAAACCAGGAGAGGGGTAATCTGCAGCTATGTGACACTTTTCTGTTTGCCTTCATCATCATCATCATCATCATCAGGTAACTATAGTTCTTTTTCTGTTTTTTACTGTATTGGTATGCTAGCAATTTAACTAAAGATGGTGATTGTGGTGAATTTATTAAATGCTCAACACCTGTATGTAAAGAACTATGTCATTTTGTTAATATTTTTTTCCTCCACCAAAAACAACTCAACACCTTTTTTTTTCTTAAAATAAGATTTTTAATATTACTTATTATCATAAAGATATATTTACACACTTTACAGAAATAGAAAATAAAAACACAAAGCTACGCATGAAAGGAAAAAAAAGTACTCCAAGAGCTAAAGCTTATCTTTTATAAATTAGAAACCAAAAGTTCAAATATGTACACAGTATTTCAACCATTTCTGATACACTTGTTTTATTTTATTTTATTTATGTCATTTATTTTTGCCCAGTTCAACATCAAAACAGAGACAGGGGACTGTACATTTGGCCTGGTGAGTAATATTGAGCACACACCTTAAAACAGAATATAGGAGTAATACATTGTCTTTCTGCTCAAGAACTAGTAACACTGTTATGCCAGCCCGCAAGTCTCTCCATGTGGTGGGCATGACGCTTTTCACATGGATGGAGAATGTGTCACAATCAGGGCAGGAGGGGGGCCTGTGTGCTATTTTAGGTGTAGGCAGTCTCATTTGCCAAGCTCCGAGATAATGTCAGATCATAGTCGTTTCTCACGGGAGAAAAAAACCTAATTCTCCTTTGGGTGACCCAGACGATGGGAATACACAGGATTGAATGGCACCCACACTAAAGGCTGACATGATGCATTTTGGGAAAATAATAGAATGTCTCATTTATCGAGCTTCTGCATCTAATTTCGCGTTATCTTGTAAATCAAAGTACAAAACGATAATGGGATTAAAGCAAATCTTGTTTTATGAAAGGTGTGCGTCTTTAACACACGCCAACTGTAAATTCTCACTCCCAGTCAAATGCATATGGACAAAAACAAAAACATGGGGGCAAGGTGTCAAAACAAACATTTTCTAGAAGGAAAACATGCTAACAAGTGCATAGGAACATTACTCAGGCCTTGTGATGGTCACAGAGAAGAACTGGAGGAAACATTGAGAGGCGAGGAATGGTTTCTCTTGAGTAAGTCTTGCTGGAAAAGACCATTAGGGCAAATGCTTTAGCTCCTCGAGCATAATGTATTGGTTTACCATTTCAGCCCGAGCCTGAACATACTTGTCCTTCCACACCACAAGGCCCATTAACCTGATGTGCTCTGGGCTACGACCTACAAAAAAAAAAAAAAAAAGAGGATGCCTGAAAGCTTTCACGTGTCCACGACATTTTGTGCTGCAGACTACTTTTCTATTTTGTTACATCCACAAAAGATACAACGTTTCAGACTGTAGTCAAAAAGGTAAGCTTTGGACAACCAGCTAGACAAAAAAAAAAAGAAGATAAAATTGTTACAACACACTGGAAAACCAAACCAAGAGACTCTTGTTTTCAGGGTGTATTTTTCCAGCAGCATAATGTAATTGCAAAAGTGCAGCCTGGCAAACCCATGCAGAGAGGCCTTGGAGCAAAGCCACACTTATTCGTTGAGATTACTTCAAACCGGACACCATGGATCTGCGGGATATTTGTCTTTGAATTGTGCATTCAGCAAGATTCCAAATGGGGCTGACGTTGGTTTGGTTGGTCTCTTGAAGGGCAGCGCGGCTGGTGCAGATGGTGAGGATACATTCATGAAGAGCAGTGCGGATACAGACGTTCGGCTCCGTTCGCAATAACGTCCGAGATGGGGCGCGGGGTGGTGGATAGCAATATGACCCCTCCTCGTGACCCAGTCGACTTCCAACATCAGAACTTATGTCCCCCAGCTATCTTCCCTCATCATAGACAATCTCACACCCGAGGAGCGTTAATGAAATCTACATCTCTGTCTGAGAGGATATGAAAAGAATAATAATGGTGGAACTGGAATTATTACGCTTCACAGTGCTCGAGGATTTAATACATTTTTAATCAAGGTATAATCTTGGCAGCATTGACTACCACTGTGATATTTGATGCTCTCTTAATAAAGGCTTGCAAGCCTCTTCATTTGATTAAAATATTTGCATGAGAAGCAGCGACAACGAGCGAGACATGGGGGAGGGCTTGGCTTTAGGTTAAAACGTATCCTAATCCTATATCACAGTTTGCGCTTTGGTCCTCAAGCCGAACAAATGGCGGTGCAAGGTCTCAGTGTTTGACATGGTTACACACTAAACCAGCCTGGCTATGGAGTGACGGAGGGCGTTGAGGTGACTGAGCGGGAAGCTGGGGTTCCCGTCTAAGCCAATTTAACCAACGAGCTCAGCCTCCGTGGCCCCGGTCAGCCTCCGGGAGATCCATCTGAGAAAGATTAACTCAAGAGTTTTAATGAGGGTAAGGATCAAAGCCTCGACCACCTGTGCTGTGGAAGAGCTGGCGGACTGGCAAGGCAACTGTACCCGCCATAAAGTAGGTAAAAGATCAACAGTGGAAAGGGCCTCGACGTGGATACATGGTTATATTGTACTACACGCAATGAGAGTAATGCTGTTTACGAAAATATGTTGATATAAGCTTTAAATGTTGCAAACTATGATTGTTTTATATGATAGACTGCTCTAGTACAAGCCTCTATGCTAGCACCCTGAGGAAAAATAAAGACTTAAACACAGAGATAATAGATAAATAGTGATGTATTCCAGTATGATGGAAAGGCATATCGTTTGGTCAAAGGTTTAAAGTCACTATAGGGTTAGACAGCAGGACCATTAGTGATGGAATAATCTTGATTTGGGGCATGAGCCAAGGAATAATCGGGTGAAAGTGGGTGTGGATCCTGCGAGATTTTTTTACCTAATGCACGGGAATACATCAAGGCATCGAGATGACTATTTTTTAAGGTCTACAATTCAGCTGATCGAAACGGAGTATTCGGCCAAGGGTGTAGTGCCATTATAGTTATTTTAGTGTAATTGAAATTAATGGGCCACCGTTGATTCACTCCTTACTTCAAATGCGTGTCAGTGTTACAAGACTTTAAAACAGAGGTAACTTCTTCACATTCTGGCAGCATTTGTGGAGAGGGTTCATTATTTGGCACTTCATTAAAAGGCAAGGCGGGCCTATCAGTGGCGCAGGCCGCCACTGCCAGTTAACAGTCGTGTGGCAGGAAGGTGGTATGGTTTTGGAGTAAGGACTGAAAATGAAATTTTGGGTTTAAGACTCATTCGAGTAGACATGTGCTGCTACAGAGACCTTGAGTGCAGTTCCGAACACCAAACTAACTTCAGATTACAGAATCTCCTAATTATAGAAGTTCTGCCACTTCAATCGATTATTTGAACATTTTGTGTGCAATTGTTTCAGTCGATAATGAAGCTCCATGTGGATGGCATTAGAAGATGCAAAGTACAGTCAGATGTGACACTCTTTTCTCAAAAATCATGAAACCATTAACTCCTTTAGGCAGTTGAAATCCAGACTATCAAATGATAATAAAGATAATCCTTTACAAATTAACCATTGTGTGAATTAGCTTCTTGTTTTACCAAAGCCATTAAGCTGCTACACAGTGACAAAATCAAAGGCCACTGTAACCTTAAAGCCAGGACAGGAAAACGACACCATGGCGATGTGACAGATGCTGTAAGAGAGAGAGAGTCTGAACCATGTCATGCTAAGTGTGTAAGACACTCAAGGAGACTGCTATCATTGGTGTCTCAAAAGCAAATGATAGGAAAAGAAAAACAACAATTGGGAGAAGACAGAGATAGATCAAGTCATTTAGGGTGACAGAGGAATAGAATCAGATAGCTAGGGGCTCAATAAGCCCCCCCCCCCCATCACTGCCCTCCCCCATTCCTCCTTAGAGCTAAGGGTTGAGCGGCTTGTCCTGATTTTTTTTCTTGTGGACAGAGTTGCTTGAAGAACCAGCAGGTGCTATGGACATCACTCTTCAGGCCGGGCAAGCATAGGCCCTTAGCAGCAAGGCCCCCCATGGCAAAGGAAGAGCATAGAAATCAGAACCTGGGGGAGGGCGCTTAAAGCAGTGCCTACAAAACAGAAACACAGAAGTATCATCAGCTTTTTTGTTTTGCTTTCGTTCATGAGTCATGCAGACATTTCAATTTCCTTTTGGGTACAGTTGCCCCCTTGAGTCACATCAAACAGAACTTTCTTTGTGTGTATGTTATCTTGCATTTGACGAAAGAGTGAAGTAAAGCTTTATCCAGACTTGTCTCAACCAGATTTCATGGGCCTTTGGTAGAAAAAAGAGTTCTATAGTATATGTCTCATGTATAACACAAACCCAACGTTATTCTACCCCTGGGGCACAGAAGCAGCACTTGTCCAAAAGGATATCTTTTATCTTCCTTTGGCGTTTTATCTTCGCCCAGTCTGTGATCATTTCCCAAGATTCCCTCTAAGTTTGAGCTCGGTTGCATGAAAACAAGTTGCCTTAACTGACAAGGGCCCATTCTTGTTTCAAGTTGGCATAGTTCTTAGGTCATGTAATGCCCAGTGAATTGACGTGGATGCATCTGATCTGCAGATCTGAGTTGTATATCTATTTTGTTTGCTCAGTCCTCAGAATGATCTCACTACTGCTGCTTGAGGTCATAGTCCTTATCCTAAAGGAGGAGTTGCAGAACTACTCTTTATTTTTGATGGAAATTTTCTATTGGAGGACTCCAGCTCTTGGCTTTGTCACGTAGGCTATCAAGGGGCTTAGAGAAATCGCCCGTGGCTTCAAACTGTGTAATATCCTGTCGTCTCTCTGTCTTTTAGCGGCTTGGCTTTTATCAAATTGGCCTAACGGAATGTTTGAATGTGAAGGATTACGATCAAGAAGATGTCTTTCATCTCACATCTGGAACATGTCAGAATGAGACGTCCACATTGCCCGTGGCATCTTGAAGAATAAAAAAATGATCTGTCCAATGATCCTTGGACGTTAGGATGGTGAGATGCTGCTAAATGACATCAGCTGATGGATGGGTATCACCACCTACCATCACCAATTCAAGCGACAGGCACAATTTTTGATTAGGCTGTAGTTTGGGATGTGGTTGGATTGTGCGGATATACAGAATAATGGAGCTGTCTGTCTGTGAATGACACACATAGCCAAGTTATAGTTCATTGGCAAGTGTATCATTCCCTGGTGTAAATTAGAAACTCTACTAAAGGGTAGGTATCATTTATATGGTCTGACTATAAAAGACTTGTGGTAGTTTATCACCAGTACATTTTATTGGTGGAACTGGACCACCGTTCCAATGAGCCCCATTCAAAGTCGTTTCGATCGAACAGACTCTGTGTTACCTCTGCTAGGATGCAGCTACTGCTAATATACTACCTCATTGTCCCAAAATTGAGGAGTACTCATTGATGAATTCACATCCAGAGAAAATGAGATTTAGTCTCTTTTGTACGACTTATTTCAATTAATTTCCTGATACTACCAGGCTACTTTTTCTTTACGTCTTTCTTTAAATTAGCAGGCTGTGAACCAGAGAGGGGTTTTAAATGATGTTTACAGAGACAGCGTTGTGATTTACTGACCTATTCACTTTTTAGAGCCACTTCCTTATTGTGTTGCAAACATTGAGCACTCACAAGTTGTTCAGAGAGTTCTCCCTTTTTTTCATTCTTTGACTAAGAACACTGGGTGACCAATGTTATGTCGAATGCATGTTACTTCTGAATGTCATTCATTGTTTGCTATTGTTCTGCGCCTTTGAGAGTGCTGAATGGAAGGCATGATAATAAACTTAAAAGGAAGTACAACTAAAAAATAGAAAAACACAATGACGATCATAATTCTCTGTGGATTGTAAAACCTCTGTTTTGCTGTCCACATTGTTGGGCGTTTTCAACGAAACTGATTAACTATGCCTTGACATCCATGGGCTGCAGCCTCGTCTCACTTGGGCTTGAATTTATGGCGGCCCTTTGCAGGTCAGTGTTGTCTGCATGACACCTTTTGTGGGGGATATCGTGTCTGAGAGAGTTCCCTTGTCTCCTAGCACATTTGGGAAAGGTTCACTAATATAACTTGTGTTTCTGAATGCATACGTTTCAATATGCTGCTATTGCTTTACATTCAGACATTGCGTAATGTGCAAACATTGGCGAGTGCGTAGGCAAACCGTGTGTGTACACTGTACATTTGAGTATGTTTTAGTTTCTCAGTGACGTCTCATCTGTTTTCTTTTGAAATACAGCGAGTTTGCTTTGGTTCAGCCCAGAAAGTCAAACTGTGAATAGGTGAGAAGTTAAATATTGTTTCTATTGATAAAAGATTTTTCACTCAATAGGTTATTTGACTTGACAGCAAGTTAAACATTCTTTTTAGTGCTGAAGGTTAAGGTGAGAAATACAACGCTAGAAAGTGCTATCTTTGTTAAAGGGTTTTAATTGACTTAAGCAGATGGACATAACCTATTTATTCCCAATGGAATGAACCCATAGGTTAAGTTTCTAACAATACCAATCTCCCGTATGGTTAAACGAATGGCAGTGCCGCAGGACCCACCTTTGTCGTACAATAAAAGCATGCAAATTCATTAATCTGTGGAGACGTGCCCTTTCTTTTAAAGTCAACAATAGCATTCTTTTGTTGAATGCAGACTTTCCGGCACTATTGTGAGAGTTTCGGCATTTTGACTCTTTCATCAGCAGAAACATTCAAAATAACTCAACGCTGTCTCAAGCCTTGAAGCTCACCTTGCTCTAGAACGGCATTGGCCCCTTGTGGGAAAGGCGGGGCCGTGGGCGTCTCCTCTTCCAACCGGCAGGTCTGTGGCTCTGACCACCCCTCGAGGGGCTTTGCTGCACCAGCTTTCTGACTGGAGCTGCTTCCTCCAATTCTCTGCCATGTTCCGTGGAGGCCATTGGACCTATAAGATCCAAACACGTATAAATATACCATTCATTTCCAATTGACTTCAATAAATATCGCAATTTGATGATGGTGTACTAGCAGAATGTGGAAAAAGATGATAGATGAGGCACCACAAGACATCTACGTGTGTATTTAGAGCCCACCCAGCATTGTTGTCCATCAAGTGTGTGTCGGTAGCTAATACAGAGCAGATTTACAGAGCCAAAGCAACGAAAAGCCCATCACTCGTGTTTCATGTCTCGGTCACTCTGCCTGTAGAGTCTAATAAACACCTCACAGTGACAGAACCTTGCCAGAGTGCATCCTATCACATTGTTTGGTCCCAAGATTAGAGATGAGCCTGTGTGTGTATGTTTGAAATGTGTGTGCGTGTGTGTGTGTGTGTGTGTGTGTGTGGACACGGGTGTGCTAGAGAGTAATCCCAGATGTTCTCACTTCTCAGTTAGCCATTGGTGAGGTCTGGCCTGGTTCGTGTAAGAGCCTGTGGTCAAATTGCCTATGTCCACCTCTGGTGTGCCTCGGAGTACTCAAACTATTAGAAGCTGAATGATCCAAAGCACCCGGATTTGTCATGGAATATTTATGCTTATCATTGACTCCATATTAATTTTTTATGACCCCATAGAACACATAGTACTACATGAAAGCCTGATGCATGGAGCTGAGGATGAATTGTTGTAATGATTGATGCTATTCTATTCTGATCTCTAAGCCCTACTTATTAAAAACAAATGCAGTCTTCTCTTTCCTTATTTGATTTTGAGTCCACGGATCTCCTTTGCACTCCTAAGACTTCTTTACAACAAAAAGAGAGGCAACACCACTTCCCACTGGGCACCGTCAAAAGCTGATTGAAACTACTGACACGAGGTCATGACATTCCAGTTTGCTTACAGACACTGGCACCATTTTTAGAGTTCCCCAAAGAGTGACCTTTGGAAGCTTTACAAGGACTTGTTTGAGGACACAGCTTGAGATAAGTCACAGGGTGGACTGCAGAGGTGAGGCTCGAAGGGAAGCAGCAGCTCAAGTCACTAAAAAAAGGTCGGCAGGAAGTTACAAAATCACAGCTCATTTTGGGTTGAATTGACTATGTTGAAGTTCGGGTAACTGGGATCCAGTTTTGGTTGTCAACCTTTCATTAATGGGTACACATTCTAAAATGGGAACAAGACAAACATGGATTACGGTACCAGCATTTGGAAATGTCACCAACACCGACCTTCTATATTACACGCAGCTGTTTTGAGCAAATGTGTTTTGCGGAACGCCAAGTTCCATTCAACGGCTCAAACACAGCATAGAAAAATCACATGTTCAGACATTTATATTATGGCCAATTTTTAAAGAAATTCTTAATGGTGATGATTCTCCTGGGCTGGGCTAGAGATTGATTTTGAAGGTGCAAAAAAACCACAACATTCTTACAATAATGTGAGTAAAACCTCCACACAACCTTTTAAACACTGTTCTCCAAGTTCCCCAAGGTTGATTTTATACGTGGTTAGAGGGCTTTTGAATCTTTTCATATGATTATCAACCTTCAGCTGCATACTGAAAGAAATGTCAAAAGAACAACTGAGAGAGTTTGAATGGCATATGTGAACTGAATCACTGAGCTAGTTCATTGAGTGCTTTCGACGCGTTATCCCTGAAATGCCAGACATCTCGAGTTCCATTTCCACACTAATCCCCTTTAGCAAGCACATTACACGCTATATTTGTGCTAGAACACTAAGCTAATTCATGGTCCAGAGGAAAAAAAAATTAATCTCTGTTGCATATTTCCGCATCTAAAGCCCATCTTTGCCGCAAGGAGCTTTAATCTGCGCGTTATCCTTTTGTTATTGTTCCTTCAATTCAGAGCGAAATAGGCACATACACACATTCTTAAAATACTCTGCTCGTTTCTTTCACATCCAAGAGGATGAACGTTAATACATGCGTTGTTTAGGTAGGTTTTATGGCAAACTGAAGCATCCTGGAAGGATTTAGCCATTCCTCTGGCACAGGACAACTGAAATACTTCATGCCTCACATTTAAATCACATGGACAACATGCTGTCACCACTTTGAAGTTTTTAAGATTTTGAAGGTTCCTGGGCCTAGACATGAGTAAATAATATTGAATGAAGGCTCTATTGCACACTTAATTAACTGCTTTCCGTAGTGTTAAGCATTCAGCAAAGCTATCTGAGGATTTAGCATAAGGTGACCAGACGTTCCGTTTTATAGGATAGTCTCGGTTTTGAGACTGCTGTCCCGAGTCCCGATGTACTTCGCCAGGCATTGTTTATCCTGCTTTTCCTTTTTTAAGTGTGTTTGTCAGTCACCTAATTGTCATGGCGTTTCATACTACTAATCTAACATCTAATCGCTAACAGACATGTTTTCATCACACTTCCTGGTTCCGTGTCTAAGAATCATGGGAAATGTAGTCCTAATAGCCTAATGCTGCAATTGCCGGTTTGATGTAACGTAAGCTGAGTTTTTCTGGTGGCATATTTTGAATGTTACAATGCAAAACCAGCAGACAGGTAAACAGTTTCCAATAGCTTACGGGGCAGAGCAAAAAAGGATGGATAATGGTGAGTGCAGTTGGCTTCTTTAGTGCTGTTGTTTTACCATTAGCTAAAGCAATAACACAACTACCGGTCACCAGATTGACAAGCTATTAAATTTGTTATAAATTGTTCCTGGTTATAATTTATATATTATATGTTTGATTTTCAGCGAAATTGTGGTGTCCCGGTTTTTAATTTTGAAAGTCTGATCACCCTAATTTAGCAAACAATAAAAGTCAGTCCAACTATAGCTAATGGTGGCTATGAGCAAGTTTATTATAGGATGCTTTTGGTCGCATTGGAAAGGAATACACATTATGGACTACGATAGTTTACATTTCCTGACAGTTGAGCCATATACCAACATTTAAACATTCGGTATTGCACATTTAACTGCAATCACACCATAATATCCAGGGGATCAGTGAAATGACTGTATGACCAACACAAACAAGCCACCAAAACTCATCTGCTGTCCCATTTCTGATACTGTCACATCCCAGGGCCGCAATGAGACAATTTCGATGTCCATCGCCACAGCCGCCTGTCAGCATCCACTGCGCATTGGGACGAACATATTGGCCAATCTCAATCAATCCATTCTGCCAAAACGGATAGAAAAGTGTAATGAAAACTGCTAAAATATTCTGTGGCCCTGTGATAAGGCTGGCAGGAATGATTAACTTTTGCAGCCAGTAGGGAAAGTGTGAGCAGACAGCTACATGTCATTGTAGAATACAGACCAGAAACTAAATAATGCATATTTAATCTCCATAAACAAGGATATATATCAGCCATTTTATTGCCCTGAAATTGGAAGCAGTCCCTGCGGTATCTTCTTTAATCTTTTCCCAGGAGCGATACCCGTGTTTTTCCTAAGTTGCTAAGGCACAAAACTCACAGGATAACATATGTCTGACAACAATAAACCTCTTAGCTCTTCTCTCTGATGACCTTAGACCTCCTGTGCTCTCTTTCCACCAAATCTGAACTCTTATCTTTCCGTTGCTAATTCTCAAATTAAAGTTTAATATATGGGGAATTTGAAGAATGTCTGGATGCTATTTCCGCATAGGATGTAGCATGCCGTGGTAGGATGCAAATGAAGTTTGAGTAGGATCGGGAATAGTTGTCAGTGTAGAGATGAAGCTGCTTGATTCTCCGCCCTGGTTTCCCGGGGCGATATGTTGCCTTTCTTCAAATGGCTTGCTGTCCATCTTATCACGGCCCGGTGCAAAAAGGAATATTGACAGCTCATCCGTGTTGTGACTGCAACAGACCATCATCAGCACGGCAGGCTTTAGAGATATAATATATAACTTCCAAGGGAGAAAAATGGCCAGTCTCTGGTTTAAAGCCAAGTTCATCAGCTGCCCTCATGACAGGCGAGAACAAACTGCGCATCACAGTGCTGCCAATGGGCTGGAGCTGCTTATGAATAGTCGTAAAGCTGATTTGTGTGCACCGTCTGCCAAAACAACAACATAACAAATGTCTGCACTTGTAAATGGAGCGACAACACACATTTTTCAGTCATTAGAGCAGCAAAGATTAACTTACACAAGACTGCTCGAGAAACAATAGCGGCGAGCACACAGAGGCACTGTGTTCAGAGCTTATGTCGCAGCAAATGTAAACAAGCACTGTCAGCCGTAGCCACCGACATTTAATCCACATTCAATATTCTCCGATTGATTGACTCTCGGATCTTAATGGCCATTTGTTCATCCGCTTTGCTCGTCGCTCAGCTGCGTCGCGGCAACTGTGAATCCACCGTGTCACAATCGCATTGATCAAATCTCACGGCCGGGTGAGATCCTCACCAGCGTTTAATCTCTCCACCGTGTTCACTTTACTCTGCTAACATTGCTTATCTGACACCCCTGCGACACACACTGCAGATTGCACAGATGTGTGCAGAAACAAACAGCTCGCAGAAGAAGGAAGGTTGCCATCACAGTGCATTTTATCTTATATGCTGCTTTTAGGCCCTAGCAGAAATGTAGCAAACTCTCCAAACAGCTTTTTGACAAATTGGTGTACCTATAATGCCAAGCCAAGCTTTTTTATTTTATTTGTTACCATATATACTGTACACTGATACATTTTTTAAAGATTAGCCTTTTTATTATTTATTTATTTTTAATGCTTTTTATGCATTTGAAGTGAGCTCAAACATCTGAGACCAGAGTTCTATGGCGGCAGTTAACTCACATCCAACTCACTTAATAATGATAATCATCATCATCATCATCATCATCATCATAATATTGTATTTATAATGCACTTTACTTTAAGAGAGCTTAAAAACATTTGCAAAATTATCAAACTAAAAGGTTGCAGCAGACAACTGGTTAAAAATAGCAACACACTTGGAGAAAAGGCTTAAAAGCTAATACAAATAAACTTTTTTTTTTAAGACAAGCAGCATATTGGCAAACCAAGAGGCTTCAAGCTGTTTAATTCCACTCCCAATTGAAGTTTACTGTCAAACTCAACATAAAACTAATTGAATTACATGTTGTTGAAACAAAAACATGGCTTAGGCCTAAGTCAGCTAGTTTAATGCTAATTATATAGCCAACCTTTGAAGCATTATACTTGACCCAGCAACACATTTAGACATTTAAAATAACAGTAATCACAGTCATAAAATGTTTTATTGTTTTTTTGGTGGCGGTGTTTAATTAAATTAATTAATTTATTTTAATTTCGGGTTCTAATATGCACCGCACCGGCCAAAACCTTGTACTTCCAAAACAGTCATTTTTTCAGGAGACCCCAAAAAAACGGCATGTTTGTTCAGCCATAAACATTGCAAACCTCATATAGAGCAAGCCATTTTCAATAAATGGTCAATAATGTGAGAAAAGAAAATGAAACCCACAGGTGTGGAGTCTGTGGGCTGACCAACAGTCTATATTTGTGGGGGGGGGGAATGTGAAATTGACCAAAATGCGACTTATAAGGTATCTCCCCGACACCAGCGATATGCATTGTGTTTAAAAGTGTGCTTTAATGTCTTTCAAGCACATTGATGGATTTAAACTATAAATAATATTTGATATATGGTCTTTCTATATTGCAGATTTTCACCTATTGCGAGAGGGTTTGGAATGTATCTTATGCGATAAAAATGGTGGTTCACTATACAGTACTGTGCATTGCTAGTAGTAAAGGTGAAGCCCTCCGAATTTGTATTTACAATGCTAACAAATAATACCGAAAGACCGAAATTACTTGATGACTTCAACACTGGGTAATAAATATGACAGTGATCTCCACATCTCGCTTTTGAGCAACACAGGACTAATATTGCTTTGGTATCACCGAGTTCCTTTAAAGCTTTTGCAGAAACACCACCAATTCGGAAATTGTTAAGTGTTTGGGCTGGAAAAATTCATAGCTCGCGCCTCCCAAATGGGACACACATTTTGTTATTTGATTGAATGTGAAATCCCTTTGAGCGAAGGATAAAAACGAGCTGTAAAAAGAGTCTATTTTGGTCACGTCAATGATTGTCTATCTGAAACCGCACAATTACATTGTGTTCCGAACAATTATAGTTAATAATAAAAATGTATCATAAAAAAGAGAATAACATGCTCCGTGGCTGCAGCATATTATATTGACAACGTGCAAACCTTCTGGGTAAGCAAACATCATTTGCCTGGGCTGTGGAAAGGAAGAATGAGTTCCCTGGAGGGGGTAGCCATGGTTATGGCGTGACGTCGGAAGAGCAGACCCGCTGTCTCTACCGTGCGTCTCCCCTTCTTCATTAACTAAAAGGAGACGAGTGGCATTAGCCGGTGAATCCGCGCCGTTACCAGAGACACGCTAACCCGCACAGCCAGACGGAGGTGACGCTTGCCACTGCGTAAGCACATTAGCGGATCAGGATTATTTATCCGGGATGAAGTGTTAATTGTGCTAGAACAATCCAAACATTCTCTTAGCCTTTAATAAACGCTCGCGCTGTCACAGCATCACATTGAGGGATTTGTCAGCTCTGACCCCACACGCTCATCCTGACATATGGGAAGGTGACAAAACAAGTATGCAGCTCTTCACAATCCAATATTTAGTGTCGGATAAGATACTCATCGCAGACCCCCCACCCCACCTCGGTAATTCTGGGCCTTGGCAGAAAGTGGTACCAATTGCTGACTTTCAGACCACGTTACCATGGCAGCCACCATGAAGGCGCTCAGTTCAGAGCAAAATCAAAATTTAAATTATAATCCAGGGGTGCATTGTATTGCTTTCTACACTTTGTGGCAAAAAAATTCTTCTCATCTTTCACATCACCGATCACACATAATTCCAAATAACGATTGATGCGACTGTCAAGGTCAGATTAGTACAGAACGCTCTTGTTTTGATTCTGAATGTAGAGATGTGATACTGCTGCTGATCTATTCCAGTGGGATCCAGAACTGCTGGCTACACAAAAAGGGGCGGAAATTTACAACACTTCTTAGAATGTGCTCAAGAGCGTTAATAGATTTAAAGCTATTTTCATTACATTAAATTGGTTAACACAGTAATGCGTAAACATAACGGACAACATAGGGACAGATGAGACCAATAGTTTCGATTTGAGGAAAACATTTTCAATTGACCATATTTGGACATAGCCTATGAGATTTCTGCCTGACAGCTTTGATATGTAAAAATAATAATAATAATAAAACAACAACTCTTCAAATTTTTACCTACACTGGTGCATTTGTTTTAGCGTGAAGAATGATGAAGAATGTTTAAAATGAAATAGGATTAAATGAAATGAAAGGTGAAGAATGTTTAAGTGGCCCTTTCATCTTTCATTTTTTTGTGTATGTGGCCCTGCAAAAAAAAAGTTTGGACACACCTGCCTATTCTACATTTATAGATGTTATCAACATGCCGGCATACTGTACAATTAGAATCAACGATAACCATATTTGTGATGTTAAGCCTCTTCTGCGGCCTCAGGGGGGTTTGTTTTGTGCCGTCTTTGATTTGGGCTGAGGGCTGTTTGATATGCAGCATTGTTGCGCTGTGATAATGCTACGCTTGTGGCCGAGCTGAAGGCCGCCTTTGTCCATTAGGAAACCAAAGTGCGTGAAAAGTTTCTCCCGTTTTCTAACGCAACCCCCACTGTACCCTTAGCGTGAAGGTTCAGAAAAAATTCAGATGAAAAACAAGCAGCCCGCTTCTTTCTGCAGATGTCCTTTTGAGTCAGCCTGACTGCCTTGTGCCCGAATTAGAGAGCGTATGAAATGATGAGGTGTGAGACGGCGCGCTCGCCGATGATCAGAGCGCTGCCAGTTCAAAGGGCCGCCGGCAGCAGCACTGAGCCGGCTAATGAAGCTCTCGACTCCCCTCGCTACTTGACTGCCTGTCGCTTTATTCGCAGGCACACTTCCAGTTGGAGGGGTGAATTTGTGGCTACAAGGTTACTGCGGGTTGGGGGTTTCTGTCCACCAGCAGCCGGACTAAGTCACTTGCTCAAAATTTTTCTCTGGGGAAGAATAGCGACAGAATCTGAAGTTGCGCAGCCCAAACACGATAAGCAGTTATGGAAGATGGATCCAGTTGAAGTCTAAGGTCTGTAAAACTGAAACAAAGCTATCCACCAATTAAGCCATTGGTTGGTTCTGTGGTTGGTACCAATGTGGTTATTGTCGTCTGAGTGAGTTTATGTCATTTTAGAATCTTGTTTAAACTTCTCTTACAATGTCTTAAGTCCTTTTTACAATAACCTCTTCAAAATAAATGGCTTATGATTTACACATCTGTTTAATTGTGACCATGTCGAAGCAAAATACTGAACCCTCAATTGCTCCTTGAGCTGACATCAGTCGGCGAATGAATAGTCATAATGTAAAGCGCTTTGAGGGTCATGTAAGGTGGGAAAATGAAGTACTACTTACCACTAACAACTCAGGCTTAAACTTAGCTCCTCCCCAACATATAAACATCTTTGTCTCTCAGTCTAGATGTATCACCTCAACAATATTTCTCAACACCAATTACTACTTTCCTATTGGCCAGGGCTTTGCCGCCATCCTATAGCATCTTAAGACATCTTTTGAAGCGGCCCTTAAAATGAGAATAGTTACAGAAAAAATAAATTCATTTATACGCTTGCGATTTAGAAAAAGGTACATGTAATACCTTTTTGGCGTGAGCACAAGGAAAAATAGTTATCTGTTTGTGCATCATGATGTAATGCTGCAATCCAATTCACAAAGAATAGTTCTTCTCCAGCTGTAAATAAAAACTACAACTGTTAAGTGACTCAGGAAAATGTTGTATTAAGTCATTTTCCATGTGAGTATTGTTATATTATCTGTCTACGTGTGTCTCCATTGTTCATGTGACAATCAATGCAAACTGTTAGCATGTCAATGACGTTTTGCACTCTTTGTCAGCATTAAGCTAGTTGTTTTGTATACCCGTGTAGTTCTCTTGGTTTTGTGTTTAATTCAACAGGGAGTGGCACTGAAAGCTGGAAGCCTTTTTTTTCTCAAAGAATGATTCACTATTTACCAAACTGCTGCTTATTGTGAAGTGAGTTGAATTGAGTTCATTACCACCATGCAGCCCTCTTATCCGAAGTTCTCGACAAACTCGCACGTTGGGTCACTCCTCATATCTCAAGGCACCACTGCACATTAGTGCAAGTTGCATCTTTGAGGAACAGAATCGCACTTTCTCTTCATCCACTTTTCTGACAGCGTCCGAGAGGCCAGTATTCTCAAAGACGGCATGTGAAGGGCAAAGGGAAAACACAACCCCGCCCTCTCCCTTCTCTCCTGTGTCATCATCATCTCACCTCCCTCTGGGCTGTGAACCTGCTTTCTTCCATTTGACAGGCTGGAGGAAGAGAAACAGGAGGGAAATGTCACTATGCAGGGGCCTTGGCTCTCCCCACATCACACTGTATATACACTTGTGATGACAGGAAATAGCAGCTACGTTGCATCAGACTGCATTACCAGAGGAATATCGTTGGCTCAGATGCTTAACCTGGACACAATGGGTGTAAAATGGTGGTTGCTTTGAACCATATGCACGGATGGAGTTGTACTTGTTCTGAACCTGAACCCAATTACCTTTGGAAGTCATGGTTATCAACAAGTGACATGGATGGATGGATAAATGGAAAAATGATATGAATAAGGACCGATGGATATAGATGGACGATAACCTCGATGACAGCCGATGTTGCAGATGAACCACAAGGTCTCCCTTGGAATAAACTGTTTCCATTATGTGGATAAATGTTTATAAATGGTTTTGCTAATTTTATAAACATCTGTTTCCATTCTCCCTAACACTGGCGAGGGGCCCAGTACTGATCCGGGGTAACCACCTGTGTGTAGGCTAGACCTGCGCTATTATTCAGTGGCAAGTCATACGACTGACAAGATTTTAACGTATGAAATAGTCACCCGGCGAACAACAACACGTGCAGTGCGATTAATAATACATGATTTCATTCTCCGGTGATTGATCTCCAGTTGTGTAGGGGATGGGAGGGATGTTGTGATTTTCAAACATTTCTTTCAAAGTGAGAACACTGTGAACATGACAGTTTGAAACCACTTGAGAGGCACCACAATAACTTAGAAACATGTTGCCCAAAGCTTCTTGTCACACCACATCCCCCACAGGGGAAACTTTAAAAAAATGAGACAACAGTCGGATCTCCTCTCTTGGCCGGCAATAGTCGTTGTCGTCCCAAGCTGGACTAAGAACGTGCGTTACTTTTAGCAACATCTGACGATGTAAAATATCTATGGGCTTCTACCAAAAAACGACATGTCCAAAGCAATATTTTGTGGTCTTTTAAAATTGAGCATGAAGGCCATTAAAGCACCTGCATTCCTAAAGAGCACAATATTTATTCTGTGGTCTGACAGCTTGTTAATAAAAGTGTCCACTTAGATCTTGATCAGGAATTAGATCTGCCAGAACTACTGCTATAAATGTATAAACACTTAATTTTCAAACACAGGGTCGTAAATAACATTTTCATTGGGCACTGGTGGAAAGCTGTTAGTAGGGGGGACGGTCTGGCTCTAATTAAGAGGGAATGGCAGGTCCTAAAGAAAACTTCTGACGATGATATGAGGTCTAGTTAGGCAGAACCTGACCCTCTCCACTCCATACGGCCTCTTGTACAGCTCAGGTTAGGATTAGAAAAACCTGCAAGTTGGGGCACTCGTAAATCAAGGCAACACTAATGTTTTTTTCACTATTTATATGCTTTTGTCAAAATAAACCACAAATTAATAATTATATCACTTTTCACATCCTTACTTCGATGCTGAAAGCATGCCTCACAATTGTGTATATGTGGTGAATGGAAAATTGAGAATTCAGAAGAACCAAACAAGCTTAATGCTAACAAACAATGGAAAGCGCCATTGAGATGCTAACAGTTAGCATGCATGTGGCACATTTCGAACATTGTATGTCCTTTAAAGGTCTGGAGTGCAGCACATATCCACACAGTGAGTGTCAGCTCTCCGCTCGCTAGACCCATATGTGAGCTTTTCAATGAGACAACCCTCCAAGCTCCCATATAACCTTGTTCCCAGTCCACCCTTTTATTTTAAAGTCCCTCGGCTTTTCTTCTTTTACTTGTCTTTGCTCTTTTTTTCCCCCTCCCTCCGCTGCATCTGCTCTCCAGGGAAGATCTAAGTGAGTAGATTTATTCATTCAAAGGGTTCTGAATTGCATTATGGCGGCCCAACGCTCACATATGCCAAAGTCTTCAAGAATCTCCAGGGTTCGACGGCCCAAAGGTTAGCCTTATATCCCTACCAAATGACTTATGATTTTTTTTTCTAAATCGCTTGCTTAACTCCCACTTATTCTGGAGCAGTGGTGGGTGCCGTTCATGATGCACATGTCAGCCAATATTATACAGACATCCGCATGTCTTAAAAAATATATATAAAAAAATGCAAATTTGAGCCCAGAGCGTTTCCACTGGGACACCATTCTTCGCTTCAACACTTGGCCACAATATTAGGTACACCTGGTCTCAATCCTGTGAGCTCCAATGCAAGAGCTGGTGATTAATCTTGCATTTACAAAGACAATGATGGTCAAAACTGCTATGAAATGTTCCCACTAGGGGAACTTGAGGGAAATTCAAAAAAATTCAACATGTTATGACATTTTTCCCTCTCAAAATAGTACTCTATAGTATTTTACTGTATAAAAAGGATAGACTAATTTCCTAGGATGTAAATAATTGAACAGTGTGTGCATCATGATTTACTGCTTAAATCAAATTCATTATCCTGCTCATTCTGGTGTGCCCACATTGGCCACCGAGAGGCAGTATAATGGGGTATATGCCACGGAGCAGGCGGGACTTCCGACTTCCTGGTTTTCACACATCAGCTTTGTTTCCGTTTCCTGTTTGCGATGTGTGGGCCGCGTCCCAGGTTCTTGTGCTTCAGCCTTTGTGCCCCTCGGTTACGCTTTCCCGTCCACGGGTGCGAGTGTGAAGTGTGTATGTCTCAGTTGTCCGAAGCATTTCAAAGAGCTGAGACGCCCTGCGCGGGAGCGCGCGGTTAGGGGGCGCAGTCAGTCAGCGGCCGGAAAACGACGCTGATGTGTGAAACCCGTAAGTCGGAAGTCCGTGGCATCTACCCCATACAGTGCGGACCAGACCTACTACGACTGCTGCTACTGCTGTAAATGGCTCAGTAAGATGCTATATAATGTGTTAATATTGTTCATTGTTCATATTGAAGAAATAATAAATGTATGTATTGTTCCACCATTGTGTTCAACTATCTGTTTCTTCTAAAACAGCATCTATCACTGCTAACTGTTAGCATGCCATTAGTATTTGGCATTGACAGGTATTATTTGTTAGCATGAAGCTAAGAGGATTTGCCTAATGTGTAATTGTGTTGTGTGTGTTTCATGTTTCGTGTGACTGTAAACTTTAGTTGGGAGTCTCAATTTTGAATCAAGTTCATAGTATCTGAAGTTTGCGGAAATCAGACAAATAACGGCTCATATCTAAAAAAAAACTTGTAAGTCAGGTCTCTCAAGGCATTTCTGTACTGTACGTCATATGTTGCAACGCTGATTCTAATATTTTGGTTACTACAACAACAGTGATAAACATTGTAATTAGAATATACCGGTAATTTTTAATGCATTCTTCTTTTGCATCTCATTAGATTTGTTAGTGTGTGTGTGACTGTGTATCGAGCCAGGTCAATTATTGTCCGCCTTGCAAACAGCTTGTTAAAGTCCTTAATGTTGGCTCCAGTTTAGGAAAATCCGATGTATTTATTTTTTAAATGTATTTCTATTTTATTTTTTTGCAGTGGACTAGATCTGACCTGCTGTGTTTATTAGTGACATAATAACTAGTGCATGTGTTTCTCAGCACCTTAATTTCTCCAATAATCCCATGCTAACATTCTTCCAGACCGCCCCCTCCCTTTCATACAGCACTTATTAAGATATTCCTGAGCATCTGGAAATGTTTATCTGCGTTTGTTCTCTCCCGAGTCTCCGAAATCACATCCAAAGTCACAAACACCTTCTTTGCATTAGCACACCCCGCATAATGATTTACACTTGCCAATCAGACCCGACCAGGCGCTGTTTTCTGGCCTCCTCTGAGATGCCTTGTTTTTGGCTGTAGTTTTACCCGCAAAACTAGGTTGAGCATATGAGCATATGAGCGCGCTGCAGTGCGGCGTCTTATGCGTGCATCCAGCCCCAACAATACATCAAAGTTTCATTCGGAATAATAGCAGCGCTGACAGGCTCACATGATATCGCCCGCTTTCCAGGCAGTCGATTTCTCGCTCAGATAAAAGCAGCCCATCATGGCCGCGTGACTACCTCACCTGTTTAACCCAGCGAGAACAATTACATCTACTGTATGTGTGGGTTGTAGGTGTGTGTGTGTGCCAGCTGCCATTATGTGTTGCTATGGGGTGCCGAGAAATAGATGGATGCTCCTGCGACAGACACATGGAAGGACTGTTTACGTCTTGAGAGTCAGAGCGAGAAAGAGCGATCGGCCTCGGGGATGAATTATGGATACCACATGTCTAAAGCTGGAGCCCACTCTTGAGCCAGAGTGCTTTTCAAGGATGGGTAATTGAAGTGCACAGCTAGAGGATGGCAGTATTACACAAAGAAGGACACTGCTCCTTTTTGGTTAGATGAGTTGAAATTTTACAAGGTGCTCGCAGGTACCATTTCTACACCACCATTTTTCAGCTGCATTTTTTTTTTTGAAGCGTCTTTTTGACGTTTACATGGCAACAGTGTTTTGAAGTGTGAAATCACTTGAAAAGGCGTCCTAAAGTTGTCTATGAAAACATTAGGACTTGACAAGCAAAAAAACAAAACACAAAAGGAACATTTATGCTTAGACCACTTCTCAAGTGAAGTGATTTTATTATTATTGTTGTTATTATTATTATTATTATTATTGTTATTATTGTTATTATTGTTATTATTATTATTATTATTACATGATACTTGATGTTCCGTAACAGTATCAAACATATGAAGTGTATATAAAAAGTCTACACACCCCCAATTCAAATGCTAGGTTTTTGTGGTATAAAAAAAAGAGACAAAGAAAGTAAATTTCCGATTTCTAATAAGTTTTTCGTGATTTAGTTTTTCTTTTTCTTTTTTGTCATTCAAACAAAAGCCAGAAGGTTTTGTGCAAACACTGACTGATATTCGCAACTGATCATAATTCTTTCCGTCTTGACTTGGGCCCCAATTCCATCAGAAGAAAAAACAGCCCCAATGCAAGATGCTTGACAATACGTATGGTGTTGTGGTTTGCACTAAACATACCTTTGGGAATTATGGCCAAAAAGTTTAACCTTGGTTTCATTATGCTATGACACATTTTCCCACATGTGTTAAAATGGATTTTGAGCAGAGATATTGAATATGTTACAACAAACCAACACTTGGGGGGGGGGGGGGGCTAAGTGTCCCAAGCAGCCACTTTGTTCTCTTAAGACAGAGGTGTCCAAACGTTTTCATTTTAGGGCCACATACAGAAATATGGACTGATGCAAGGGCCACTTTAAAAATCGTTTGACTTGAACATATTGAACACATTGCAAAATCAATATAGCAAGCAATGATATATTGTTATAGTTTCTTGTTGTTTTGGGAAAATGCTACCTTCCAGCTTCTTATCTAATCAACACTTTCAGAATCAAAACAAAATCAAACACTATTAAGATGACTATTTAAAGAAAAAAAACTTGAGGATAAACAAAACATTAAGTGGAATAAAAAAAAAAATTATTCTAAAATAAAAAAATCATCACAGTGTTTTGACGAGAAATGTTATTATTTTAGTTGTAAATAGTTTATTTGTATATTTTGTATATCTAAAAAAGCTCTACAGTATATAAGCCAATTTATTCATAATAGTGGTACCAAATTTTTCGACACCCTCTCTTCTCACTCTGCACACTTCTATCTTTTTTTTAACTAGCCTTGCGGGACATGTCAAAGGTTTTTTGTACAAATTTTTTGTATATGCCGCGGAGGACTGATAAATGGATGGTGGGCCGCAAATGGCCCCCGGGCCATAATTTGGACACCACTGTCTTAATCCTTTGGCTAGCACCGAAGCACAGCAAGTTTTTAAATGATTATTATATTTAGAAAAATACTTTTTGGTTGTTGTCCGAGATTGATTCCTTGCAAAATAATCAATCACAGTGTTCCTTCACATAGTGGCATCGCTTTGTCAACAATCTTACCATTAATAAACTTTTCAATAACAAAATGATGAAAAGTTTCCAATAGGCGTGCCCTCTGACTTCAACACTATTCATATAAGTATAAACCTAACAATCGAGTCCCACTTCATGATTCAACACTAGCATACAGTCTGTCTTTGCTGTGCATTTCTGCCTTACTTCCCAGACACACGCCCGGTTAGACAGATGCCCAATAAATCGGAAGCGCATTTGTCTCAAGATAAAAGACTTCACACCCACTGCCTACATGCAAGAGCTTCTTCTGACACCTTTCCGCGACGGCGCATGCTGCCCGTTCCTAGCAGACACACTCCAGCTAGCATCCCTCCCCACACCCATCACCGCCGCAACACACTTGCCTCCCTTCATCTCTCGCAGCTCCCTTTTTCTCCCTTCCTCCCCATCAATGGAGCTCTGGTACTATACGGTAGCAGCCCAGGGTTAGGAGGGGTACGAATGGGAGGCACATAAGCGGCATGACTGGAACAAACACGAAGACGGATAAGCTTTCTTGAAAAGCCCTGTTTTCCCCCGCGGGGTTTACGAACATGCTTTGCCACACGCAGGGGTGCGAAGAACGACACTGGCCATGATGCTAGATAATTGCTTCCCATTTAGTCGTGCGCTCAGTAGCGTCGGACAAAAATAGCGTGTGTCGCTGCGCGGCAAATGTGCAGGGAAGCATGGGAAGTGGATGGTGCCGCTCTGTTGGATCGATACGCAGGATGGACAGCACCGGGGCTACACAGCCTCTCTTTTCTACCTAAGTCTATAAATCATGTAGCCTTATCACTGCAATCAATACGGACTCAATCACACCTCACAGCCTATAGAATCCTCAAGCCTGTGTGAGTCTTCCCAGCAACCGGAGTTGGGAGGTTGGTGATAATCCCAAGAATGGCTCGGACGTTTACACAAGGCCTAACTGTTGTTTTTTCACACCACAGTGTTACCTGCATCACATCTGCAGGCTTGAACCATCACTCCCCGCAAAGAGACCCCCCCTTACCCCCACAAGGCAATAATGTGCAATATTAGACTTCACAGGCATCCATATATAGTCCAACAATGGCTCCAGTGGCACTTTACGGAAATGTACTGTTACAAGGGAGATGATCCACGCAAGTGGGATGTGTGTGTTCTCCTCACCGACCCATAAAACAATTACAGTCCTCGTTATCATCGGCACAGGACGCTTCTATAGGCAGCGTGTTGCTCTGCTGCACAATCAAAGTCAGGGAATGATCATCATCATGCAACGCAGGTTAGATGGAACGCAAGCCGTCAATTTGTCAGATTCCCTGCTGAGCTTGGGGAACATGTGCCATGCATAGCATACATTTCATCACAACAGTCTGCCATGCATCCCTCACCCCGCACACGCAAGCTCTCAATATTCCCTTTGCAGCTTGGCTTCACATCAAGGTGAGGGGATGATAATGATGCACCTAAGCCAGGAGAACAACATTCAACTTGAAGCCTTTTGAACCACTGCAGTGCAGTACTGTACCCGGCCAGGTGCTCCTATATTCCTGCTGAGAGCCCACACATGCTGGGTAACTGATCAACCACACATACAAACACAGATCAGCCCGCTGGAGCACAAACAGGACCGAAATAGAAAAAAAAAAAAAGCAGAGAAGGTGCACGAGCGCTGCCTCGCTTCTACTCACCAGCACTGGCAGAACACAGCAGAGACACCAGGAGCACAATCACCAGCGTCAGAATCTTCACATTCATTTCTGCACTCCCCTCTGGCTCGCCGCTAGTCGCTCGCTGATATACTGTAGTGCTGTTTGTGTGTATGTGTGTGTGTGGATGGGAGGGAGGGAGGAGAGAGAGCAAGTGAGGGAGAACCAAAGAGACTGTTTGCTCTGCTCTGTGTGTGTGTGTGTGTGTGTGTGTGTGTATGTGTGTGTGTAAGAAATGAGTGTTGTCCAAATGTGTATTTGTGTATCGTGTGTATATGTGACAGCAGCACTCCAATGAGTGGAGGCACGTCTCTATCCGCGCTCCCCCACAGAGTGCGCGTGTGTGTGTGTCAGAAAATGAGCAGCCAAGTTCAGTGGAGCCGCGAGTGCCTCTAGAAGTCCTGCTCGCCTCGGATAAGGAGGCTGTCTGGTCATGTGGCTTATGTATCTCAGACCCACTAGGTCACAGAAAAGCCACCTCCCCCCCAAGTCAGTAAGTGTGCATGGGTTGGGAGTTGGCAAAAAGGGAGGGAGGGGTGTGAAGAAGAAGAGGGAGCGTGGGGGGGGGGGGGGGGGGGGTGCAGGTTTGTGATAATAGCCCAACAGATGCTCTTGTTGAAAACTGTTTTGAAATTGCAAAGCAGGGAGACATGTCTGGAATTCGGGGGCATCAAAATAAGCGGATGAAAGAATGGAAGGTGCGAGATGCTTCCTGCTTTTGTATCTCTAACCCTCGCTCCATTCTTTCAGCGGCTCGCCTCCGGCTAAATAGGTATGGATGGCTTAAATCACCAAGCGCCGTTTGAAGTCGGCCTCCGTGACAGTTGGGGAGTCGCTGCAGGAAAATACGTATCAATTATTGCCCCCCTCCTCCTTTAAACCAGTCATTTTTTGACATGTCTTATATTCTTTTCACAACAAAGGCCGATAAGAGAGCAACTTATCTGGTTTTCGTTTGTTTACCACACAATAAACAGGAAAGGTTGATTTTTATTGCCATGAATTGTGAGAATTTGGAGTTTCCTTATCGTGGCACGTCATGTAGCGACATCAAGGCGACGTGCTTTTTGTCTCCGCTATTTGGACGTTTTCAAAACATGAAGAATGTGTCAAACATTTACAGTGTTTGGTTACTTCACAGGGCTGGTCGTCTGGTTTGCTGCTGTACTCTTGAAACGTGAAAAACGTTGCAAACTTCCAGATGAACTCAATGTAATGCTATTGCCGTACAACTCACAAAGGCAGGCTATTTTGTTTGGGGCGATCACCTCGACAAAAGCCAAAGCAAGTTTAGTTTAGTCTAATTTGGTAGATGCGCTGCGCCTCTCTGGGTGTTTCGGCGCCGTACACGTACACCAGATTTTTGACTCAGTAAAAGCAGGTCTAAATGATAGCTGAGATGGTGTAATGCAATTTTGGTGTATTTGTTTGAGGCAAGACAGATTCAGACAGGCCATCTAGCTTAATGCTAAAAACAAAGCAAAATGGCAGAAATGAGCTAATGAATAACATTGGTGTTATAACTCTTTAAGCATTGGATATTTGAATGCAAAAGTGGAGTAGCACATGTAAAGTACCTCGACCCAGATGACAGCTCATATCTGAATGGCGGCTGCTCATATCTAAACCCCCCATAATTCAGGTTACTTGTATCTCAAGGCACAACTGTACCTGGTTTCCGTTTATCTTGAAAGTTTATCCTTTGCATTAGATGTCAGATTGTGAAGGTGTTCCTAATTTTTGTGGCCTGTCGAGTGGCTCAAATCTGCTCACATTTGGGGTCCCCAAAGGCATGTAGTGACACTTGATGGATGGGCCGCGTTTGGGTCCCACCCTCCGGGCCCTTAAACCCCCCCCCCCCCCCTCTCAGCAACTCTTCTTCTCTGTGTTGTCACTAAACAGTCACACTTTAGTGGCGTGGACCTAAGAAGAGGGGCCCTGTGACCCTCAACTCGCCAGCTCCTGTCTCACAACAGCCCGCCCATTGTCTACCCCAAGGGCCTTGGCTCCCAGAAGGGCAATGTGTGTGTGAGATCCAACAAGAGGAGCACCTTCCATTTTTACACGCGGCACTTGAAGTGCCTCTCCTGTTCACGTGGATCGTTCCCCTTGCCCGGGGGTGCTAAAAATGCTTATCCAAGCCCCTTTTCTTAGCCAAGAGATAATTAGCTTGGTTGCTTTTAGAATAATTTGTTCACGACATCTTCTCAAATGTGCTCACTGATCACTGACAGAAATCCTTCCCAATCGTCGCTAATGGCGGATAGATGGGGATTATGGCGCTATTACCAGCCCAATTAGTAGTTAGGAGTAATTCCAAATTCAATTTAATCCAACATTCGGGAAGGATTGCAAAGCGAGCCCGCAGAGATATTTCACATAAACAGTAATGTGCTCGAGTGGGCTATTAAACAGTTGCGCCCGATCCAGGTGCTTGAACCATCCCCCCTGACATCTTGATAATTCACGACTGTGGCTTTAGCAGTCATTAAAAAGTCATATGGATATGGATGGGAGTATGGGCGACATTGTAAAGTTGGCAGTACCAGCTCAGACATTTGCACTCTATTAGCTTTAATTGTCTTAGCTCGGAGCAAAGCCGTGTAATGAAACTGTAGCAGATGGCGTTTCCTCGCCGTGTGTCGTTGGACGTTCGCCATGAAGTGAACCCTAAGCCAGGGGATGACTGCACGTTTACATGCGGGGGAGCCGGGTGTTTGGGGTCAACAGGACACCGGCCGAGGTCGGAAGGCGGCAATAGGGCCAAACATCTGCCGCAACACAGGAAACACTTGGCTGTTTACAGGAAGCGCACATGAAGGAATGTCGTGCATGTCTGCATTTGATGACCTTTCCTGATTCTTGACTTCTTAATAACAGGCAGACATTCCTCAGGTAACACGTACTGTAGGATGCAAATGGAATCTTTTTCTTCTATTCCGATGTCAATGTCCGTAGCAGGAATCATCAACAGGTGGCCTCTCGATTCAAGAATTGGCTAAATTAAGCCCACGATGAGCTCATGATTGTACACAAACAATTGAGTTTTCCTGTTTATTTTCCGCTTCCATACATAGCTGCTGATTCCGGAAATGCTAATGAAGTTTTCGGATGTTTATTTGTGTTGTTGTTTTACTATCTGAAGACAGACGTTGATGCTGTTGCTGAGCAAAACCGTGCTAACTTGGTCTTTAATTGCTCCATTTGCGAAATGATAATCATCTTTCGGATGAATGAAAAACATGAATCATTTGTGGTGCTTTGCACTTCTGACGGCGTAAATGTGGCCCTTCTCTTTCATCAAGCCATGAAAAGTATTGGTAGACAGTGAAGCCTCTTAAAGTCATACAAGTCATATTTTAAGCTTTTATATATATATATATATATATATATATATATATATATATATATATATATATATATATATATATATACATTTAAAGTTACCTAAGAATCTGAAGTTTGTTGTGGCTAAAACTTCCATTATCTTCCCAAGTGTTGATTACTAACAATCAGATAAATGTGAGGGTGCCCCTCCAGAAGCAGCAAGCACTGGCCATAAGGGAGGAAAGAGAAAGAAAAAGCAGATGAGCAACATACTGCTGGATGGTAACGAGGTGAGGACAGAGAGAAGACAAAAGGAAGGGAAGCATGGTAGAGATCCCCCGACAGTCTCGGTAGACAGGACAAGCCTGAGTCATCCTATCATAACCTCAAGCTATGCGGTCTACTGGCTGGTCTTTTGAATAGCTGACTACAGAAACAGTTCTACTTCATTTTTGTTGAGGATAAGCAATTATGCCTGTCAGTATTGTCTACAGTACATGTATTGTGTCCAAATAGCCATTGCTTCTAAAACTGCTACTATTTGATGCTAGCTATTAGCATGTCAATGGCGTTCTGCATTGTTTGCTAGCATTAAGCTAAGCGTACTTTCGAATGGCATAGCTATGACGTTTTGAATAGACAAGATACATTTTCCTTGATTTATAATTAGACAGTAAACCTGACCTGGGAGCGGCATTAAACAGCTTAAAGCGTCTTTTTATTAAATGTTCACCACTATTGCCAAAGAGCTGCTTATTGTGAAGTGAGTAAAATTGAGTTCTCTATCATACATCGCTTGTATCCAAAGTTTGCGCTCACAAGTCAAAGCAACAAAAATTGTCCGAATGACAGCTCGTAAACCGGGTTACTCCTATGTCAAGGCGATGCTGTATTTAAAATTCCCTCCTCACCCCTGCAGACGAGTAAATGCCACTATAAAAGGATGGCCACTAAATAACAAAACATGGTAAACATATTTCACTACTTTCCCAGTGAGCATGCGCAGAACCTGTTGCAGACCCTCATGAGCGTGTCAAAGACAGATATTACAGAACCACAAATAGCCACTGAATCAGTCTAATCAGAACATGGGATCTGGTGAGGGTGTGTGTTCAGGTGCCAGGTGATAGCAGCACCCTCCTTTTCCTCCGCTACCATTGATTGCCTCTTCACTTGTCAGCAACCATCTTAAGCGCGGCCTTTAACCTCGCCCGTGTGCGTCGGTATGTGGGGGCAGCTGGTGGCAACGTCCCAGCTTCAGATACCGTCTAACGGTCTCTTTAAGGAAAACACACCAACCATTTGCTTCCCTGTGTGCTCGCGTCATTGTTTCTCAGCAAATCCAGCCTTGTTTTTCATTGTAAAAATGGCTTCAAATGCAGTCAAAACAAGCTAAAAGCAAGGAGGCGTTGTCTCTAAAGTGGCGCTCTCTCCCGCTCTCCAATATTGTTGCTCTTATCAGACGTGCGATCCGTTTAGAAACGGCTGATTTGTTTTTTGTGGACGCAGTCTGGAAGACTGGGGGCTGAGCGTGCCAGGGCCTGGGCTCGCCGACTCAGGCCGCGACCGAGAGATGTGACGTGACAGAAGAGAGATAAGCAAAAGTTTTGTAGGGAGGGGGGGGGGGGGGCGAGGAGGTTCGACAGCCCCTGAAAAGAGACATGATGTGCCTTTGAAAGATATTTTGCGCCGCTCAAGTGAAGGCGCTGAAGAAAACAGAGCTCATTGAACCTTTCACGACATCCTTTAGGTCGTCCGCCTTCAGCAGTGGGACAAAGGCTCTTTTTGTGTTTCAACGTAAAACATAAGAACCTGAACTCTTAAACCCTTTTAATGTCAAAAACGATTTTGCTTTTGCAGGTTTTATTTTGTTATTCTTCATGATTACTTATTATTACAAACACATACAGGTATATTCCTTCCACTTATACTCTACTCTTTTCATGACCCTTTCTTCATATAAGATGTCGACATTACGACATGAAGTATTTTTTCATCCAAAATGTTTGTGTATATTTATTTGTTTGGTGGTGGTACTTCAGAAAACTGCAGTTATGCAAGCATCCATCTGCTTTCTCCATGCAACACAGTGCTTCAAGTAACATTCAAATATGCCTACCATTGATCAGGCAAACGTAATAATAATAATTTCAGAGGTTGGGTTTTACAAACACAGGATTGTTCTGTTGACTTGACTGTGAGGTTTTAAGTAAAATACACAATATATCATTTCCAAAACACTTGTTTAAAAAAAAAAGTTTTTAATCACATTAAATAAATAAAAAAGTCATGGTCCACAGAGAGCTTAACAAAATAATTTTCAAGTCATTAAATATACAATGAAAGATAGTGAAGACAGCCATTACCAAGTGGAGAATATTGCATAACAGTGCCATAACTAAGAAGTGGACATCTCTCCAAAATGGATGAAAATGTGAGAAGAAAACTGGTGAGGGAGGCTGCCAAGAGTCATACTGTATCTCCCATCGTCTTCATATAATCAAGTCACAGGGCTTTGGGGTAGGTTGGCAAAATGGAAGCCTTATCATGAAAAGCAAAACATCCAAGCATACATTTTGCCCAAACACACTTTAAGTCTCCCAAAGGCATGTGTGAAAATAAAATGTCTTATGGTCCAAGGAAACCAGGGTTGAACTTTTTGGCAGTAACTTCAAAGGGTATGTTTGCTGCAACCACAACAAAGTATTAGTTTGAGAGTGTGCGTATTTATGGAACAACATTATTGCATGTTTTTATTTTTTCCCTTTAAAAAACAAAAAAACAATTGAGTTGTATTGGTTATAGGTCACAATAATGGTGGAAAAGGTTTTGAAATTATATATCTTGATCTCCTTTAGTCACATCACGTCACAAAAACATGGCACTATTTTTTAGACTAAAGAAGAAAACAAAAATAATAATCTAAATGAGTAATTTTAATTGTCAACACTGTTAAAGAACAGCCTTTTATTATAGTAAAATCTAATTCTCACCATGTACCACTTCTCCACACGTTAAGCGGCTTTATTTGTGCATTGTGTTAAATATGGTCAGATACAGTATGAACCTGAACCAGATTCGTTTTCTTGTGTAAAGAATGAATGGAAAACAATGCAGTCGTGATCAACGCTTTCACCCCAGTGAGCAAGCGTTCAATAAGAACAAAGTGGGTTTTTTTCTTCCTTTGTCTGCTATCTCACTGTAAAACGTCTCTTTTGTTTTCTTTCCTATTATGAAATCTCGTCGCTCCCTCGCAATCCCACATTTCAACATCTCTCTTCTTTCCCCCGCCTAATATTACGATATGGGCGAATCGAATGCACTTATTCAAGCATTCTCGGCCTATAAAGTCGAAGTAGCATCTAGTGGCTGCTTCATCTTTAGCTGCCTTATGGACGTGGGCACTGGGGCCACTTCATTTATGACACATTAGCTTTTATGTGGACTAGGCTCAGTTCATTGCTCTTTTAGGAGAGCCAGCCCAGCTCACCTGCCTCTATTAGCTGAGATGAGAGCCATTACGTGACTTTTAAGCACACCTGATTGAGGAGCACACGGGGAGCATCTGACTAATGGTGGAATATTCCTCCACTTCGTCTCTTTAATCTCATATTATTAACAGGAGAATATTGATGAATTTGCCTCTCAAAATAAGGGAATCTGGTTATCTCTTCATTCTGTTGACATTAAAAGAAATTCATATCCGACTGTGAAAAGAGTTTAGGGGGGTGGGGTGGAAGAGGAGAAAGACAAACAAAAGGCCGTAAAGGATATGGTGTTCTTTGTACTTGAAATGTTGCTTGATGAATGGATGAGTGAAGCAGTCACGTCTCCACAGAGGACGTTTGACCTCCTCGCTAACATAGCAACCAGCATTTCCTCTTTGGAATTTTATTTCGATACTATTCGGGAATGCACACAAACCGACATCACAGGCAAGGTTTCAGTACGTTGAATGAGATAAATATAAAATACTTCAAATTTACAGGGAAAATACATGTTTAAACTCTAACTATTCATATTTCATATCATATTATTGTATGAATTGAACTGTTTCTAACATAGTAAAACGTCTAAATGCCGATCTCCCAAAAAGTCTGAGTTACAGTGGTGCTTTGAGGTACGGGTATACTCGAAAGACGGCCAACATGCGCATCAATTGCTAATGCTAAACACTATCATGGTTGAGTATTCAACAGCCTTAAACAGGTCAATGGACTCATCATCACCCAAACTTTTTTGCATGGGCCCAACAGCTATTAGAAGCTGGCTGAGCGTTTTACATCGCGCCGGTCAGGCATTTTAACATTGGAAATATACCGCTAGAAATCTCAGCCCACAATGTCTGACCAGCGATTGGCGACCGCAGTGGACAGTAGGACTACATTTCCCATGATTCTTAGATACGAAAGCAGGAAGTTCCGGACACCTTCTGCTAAGTAAGTCCATCCTGCTACCGAGTAGATGTGGACGCCAATGAGAACGCAAATGTTAGTTTGGAAGTAAATAGGAAGGACTTCCTTTTAATGGGTTTATCGTAAGAATCGCTATGGCAGCTGTGTGCTTGACGTAGGCATGGCAAAAAACACGACGCCAGGATGGGACCTACGTAATAGTGGGACAAAACAATGAGGTTGGCGAATGCTGCCGGGACTCGGGACTCAAGGCTCAAAATCAGGACTGTCACGGCCAAATCAGGACGTCTGGTCACCTTAGATATGAGTGCTGTATAGTGGCTGTGAACAGTGAACTCAACTCACAATAAAAAAAAATAATAATAATAAGACATTTGGCAAAGGGTGAGCAATTCTTCAAAAAAGTGGCTCAACATACTAAACTTAACATGGAACAAAAAGAATGACACTTTTTCTTTTTAAGACAACAACATTGTTTAGCCTTTCAGTCCGCTAGCTTCATGCTAATGCTAACTAGCATTTATGTTGAGGCCCTATAATTCGACATGCCACGATCTGACATTGTCCTCTATTGTCCGTACTTCTGATTGGATAGTGTTTGGGTCAGAAAAGATCTCCATGTCACTGAATATTATGGTGTGCTATTTTTCCTCATGACGTTGTGTTGTTTGGGTTGAACAATGGACCGGATTGATGGCATGTCCATTCACTTCAATGGGAAAAGATTGTATCTCAAGGCAGCACTGGACAGCAAACCCTACAGTGAGAAAGCAACGTGGTAAAATTGTCAAGATGATGCAGAGAAAGGGCTGCATAGCTAATGTCAGTAGCTAGTTGCTAGGTACCGTTTGTGCCACTGAAAGAGAAATGGCAGCAATATTATTTGTGAGATAGTTCATTTTGTTCTGTGAACACACCCATAACTCAAAACATTCATATCTTAAATTATCTTTGAATGGAAATGTCTGTCATCCGTTCCAGCCAGTAATAATTTACAGTAATTTGACCGATGTGCAGTAAAATTCAACAGTTGTCAAAAGTTTTTCTGATTTATTTTGGCGTTTGCAAAACGGCGTCCAGTGGTGCATTTGTGCCCCCACATGAGTTTCCCCTCCCTCCCAATATAAGAACTTGAGCACCTTCAATCGCATCAGGCACACATTCGATTTGGAGTTAGCTAGCTAGTTATCCCTATGCCCCAAAAATGAATCGTCCCTTTGGATAATGTGGTGAAGTGTCCACTTTAGAGCACCTCGTTGGAATTCATGGATTAATGAGCGCTAACTCGCATAAACACATCAACACAAGGAGGCTGAAGTGTTTCGGTCTGTAACACATTTCCCACTGTTGAAATCTTAAAACATTGGCTGGTGCTTCATTGCAGAAGAAAGATACACATGCTGAGGCATCTGTTAAAGCAAACTTCCAGATATGTTTCATGTCATTCCAATTCCTTGACTTTGATTCAAATGCTTGAATGCACCAGCCAATGTAATTACGTGAAGATGTTTGCAGTTGTTTTGCAGTGCAGATTAAAGGAGTCTTTATTTACTTTTCCATCAATGCAGTTTCGAATATATACTGCCTTAATAGTCAACTGGCACCAAATCCTAGCTTCTAACACCTATTTCATTTTTACTACTACTGATAAGGAGTAAATACAGATACAGGGTGCGTTGAGAAATGGGCTTTTATTCAAGCACATTCATTTGTTTGCTCATATTTTGAATTCTGCGAGGCCATTTTCTTTAAAAGTCCCAAATGTCTGTACGTCTGCACCTACAGAGTTATGAGTGTCACTCTGCAGACCTGAGGGCTGTTTATAGCTCTCTGCAGTGCATTATGGATCTGAGTTGTGTGTTATCTGTCTTCCCATCGAACCGTTACAAAATCCCTTGAAGCTCCGCGTGAACATCGTCCACACAGCTCAGTGCTCTTCAATCACGGTCAAGTTTGGCTGTGTTGTAGAGTGCTCTGTCGCCTGATCTGAAGGCTGCATCGCGGGCCCGGAGAAATGAGCGGACTTGGCTGGTCATCCACAGTTTCTGGTTTGGGTACACCTGGATGGGCTTCTCCACCATAACCATACCCATGCAGTACTTGATGCAAGACAGTACTGTGTCTGTGAATGTGGCCAGGTCTTTATGGTGGAAAATCTTCCACTCTGTCTGTTCAAAGCAGTCCTGGAGTCGGGGGAGGGCGTCGTAGGGCCAGGTGATAATGGTCTGTCTTTTGGTTCAGAGTTCAACAGGAACAAGTGAGAGGCTAAAATGTAAATCAGTGTGACAATTTGACATACGAAACTACCCAAAAAAATGACATATAGTCAAATACAAATATATCTGAACTCTGTACCAAAAAGTATACAGACCAAGTCTGTCTTTGCGCCTGTTTACAAACAAAACAAACACATTAGTGGTCTAGAAATGCCACAGGCCAAAAGCAGTCAAACTGCTTATGCTTATTTTTATTTTATTTATTCTTTATTTTGTTCAAATTATTAACCAATCTTAAGTGTCAAAAATGACTTTTGGAGTTAAAAGGATTCCCACCAGGCACCAGCAATATTTTAGTGGCATTTTAATTTTTAAGTTTGCGGAAATAAACCTGAATGAAAACACTAGAATTTTTTTTAAAGGCCCAAAATTTGCACACAAAAAAAGCCGAAAAAAACAAAAAACACAAATTTTGCCTATGGAAACAGGTTTATGCGAAATGCTTATATCTTTGTTCAGTAAAGTCGGGTCTGGCATGCCTACCCAGCGGTCAAGTGTGAAATTAACCAACCAAGTAGACCTATTATTATCTGCCTTTTTTGAAAATGTGTCTGTGGAAGAGCCATCCTGCACTTCCGCACCATTGTTGGCAAACAGTGGAACTATTTTACATCATTATGACCGTACACACCAATTTTCTCCATCCATGATTGGGAGAGAGGGCTTGGCAGAGATCCAGAGCCGCTTTCAAGCGACTGCCGGAGCCAACCTTTGTGGTTGGTGATGTGTTCACAGAACACACAGTTGTAGTGTATGAAGTAGAGTGCGACGATAGGGTGGGCTCTTGTCAATGAGTGGTTTTCAAACATAGTGGATGGTATACACTTGCTGGCAAGATGACAAGTCAGTCTACAAAGCCTCTCTGGTTGAAAGCTCAGCCGATGCTCCCGGTCGTCACGGTAACCAAAGCCAAAATCGCCTTTGGCCCGGCCATACTACCACAGCTAGGAATTGTTTTAAATTGTGAAACAAAAAGCGTGATCTCTCTCCTTGTAAATAATGCACGAATCAGAACCATGAGGTTGCAGTTTGTTGTTGATCCTCATTTGAATTGTTTGACATAAATTTAAGTTATTTACCAAACAATCTCTAAAATAGTTACACTCGGGAATCCTGATTATATGTTCACGAAGACTTTAAAATCCTGTTTGCTTGATCTTGCAGACATCTAAGCCCGTCTGCATGTTAGCATGGCAGAACATGCAATGGTGATCAACTTTGAAGTCGAAACCACCTGCTCGGCACTGTCAAGCACAACTTGAGACAACCACACTCCTACCACATTTCAGCACAATATGTTTTTTATAGGCTGTGAGGAGACAGTAATAATCTGGTGATGTAATTGCATTTATAGTAGGAGGATATGTATTGATCACGTTAGCAAGCTATGCTAATGAGCTAATGAATTGACTTTCAAGTATCTTGTCGAACTGTCACTAAGTTCTTATTTAGAAATAGAACTAGATGATACTCGGTGAGATGATCCTCATTGTGATTGGATAGTTCCACTCTGCGACAGCGAATCCCTGATATTCAAAGAAGGGAATTGTAATTTTCAAAATTGTAATAATTGAGCATTAGGTTTGCATTTTTTCATGAATGTGATTTATTTATTTTTCTTGATTCCATCCATTTTCTTCTTCATATCCAGATTGGGAGGTCATGTTTCATTATGGTACATGGCAGTAAAAATAAGGTGAAAAGCTTCTTTTCACAACGACAATATACATTTGGACAAATTCAAGCATGATCTTCAGTGTTTTGGTGTCAGGCATCCCTTTACATATCCCGTTTCCAGTCAAATCCAGTTAGACTTGAGTGAGCTTTTCACAGCTGGATGCAAAATTGAAATGTGAGACTGCATAATTGCAGATTTGATTGCCTGAAATGTGCACTGGGTGCAATTTTCCCCAAAGCAAATCTTTTAATTCACGAACTGCCAACCGCTGTTGGTAGGAGAGCAAGAGAGAGGCCACCCTTGGCTTTGACTGAAGATGTGCCACTGTGAATGAATATCCTATTTTTATGTGAGAGCATCACTTTTTATAGAAGGATGTAAGCTTACGCTACTGCCACAGACAGCCGAGTGGGGATAACACAAGATGAGTGGAAAGTGCAACACACATTTAAACAAGGACAATTTAAAAAATAATGCATGCATTTGCAGTATCCCACTAAATCATTTCTGATTTTACAACACACATGGAAAACGGAAGAGCTGGTGCAAGTGCAGACCTCCCCCAAGGACAATTTGTTAACAAAACAACTGAACCAAACAAACATGGAGTGCAGTATTTGTCTGTTTGCCTGTATTTCCTGATTTTTGATCATATGTTACGAATGGTGGATGGTACTATTTTGACTCAGCATTTATTACTGCAAATCTTTTCATACTAAATATAGAGTACAAAAGTAAAACTAAATGTATTGGTCAGGGTGCATACAAAACATATGTGGTTTTCCAACTAACCAATGACAACCGCTCTCACCGCAAGTGGACTGTTCCTACCAACCAACCAAGGTGAGTTCAAGGAAAATGATATTGGAAGTTATGGCTGAATAGATGGTACAATGTTGGCTCAAAGTTAGTGATTACAATTCTTGTTGGTTCTACAAAATGAACAAGTGTAATTCTGAATGATATTTAAAAGGATAATGTTTGGGGTGCAACCTAAACAGTTACAGTGTTGACCACAACTGTGTGGTGAGAAAAAATGCTTAATGTCCATGAAATCCAAAATATTGTGGCAATTGTTTTGATATTTTCAGAGGTTGAAGTGAACATGAGTAGAGATGTGCATGTGAATTTTGGTGACGATTCAGAGCATTGCGCTCGTACGTTTACATATTCTAAGGGTATGTAAATTTACTAGAGCAACTGTATGTTTTTGATGAAAGTTATTGTTGTTTTCAAATGGCCATTACAAACTCCTCTCATTGATGTCCCCAATGCAAGTGGACTGTAACGCTGAAAGAAATAAAACTACAGTGGTGCCTTGATACAGGAGTGGCGCGAGTTCTGACAAGATGTCAGTCAAATTATTTTTTGCTTTGACTTGTGAGTCATAATTTAAGATATAAGTGCTCTGGTGGCGGTGAACCCAATAACCCACTACGCCAGGGGCGGGCACACTCGAGTCCTGCAGGTTTTGGATGTTTCCCTTCTCCAAAACTAAACATAAAGCTATCTCCTTAACATAAAACTAGGACAATTACACAATGTGTATTTAAATTTTTTATTTAGACTTTAGTCCAGTAGCTTATTGGCAATGCTAACACATAATGGGAAAATCATATATAACCCTTTAAGCTACTGATATTTAAATGCAAATGGTGTACCAATTTATTTAGACATTCTGTCTAAAAGAACTCATGCTCATATATTCTTTATCCTCTGCAAAGAGTTGAGAGGTGCTGAGAGATCATACCTGTACAGACATCCAACTACAGTGTAGCCATCGGTCTGCCTTATACTGCCACAACATGGCCAAAGTGGGCAACAGTACAATGGTCATTCAATGACGTAAAGTGTGACAAAAAATATTAAATTATAAAAAAATATATATTTGATTTGCTTATTATATGTAATTGGTATGTTTTTGTAAAGTACAATACCATGTAATGGATTTTTTCCCCCTATTAAAAATCACATGAAATGTTTGTTTGTTTTGCTGGAACGGATAAATAGAATTTCCATACATTTCTATAAGGAAAGATGATTTGAGATATGAGTGATATGAGCTATGAGCATGGTCACAGAGTCAATTTTATTTGCACCACTCTGCTTTCAATCATGGATATTTCATGGAATTTGGTTGTGGAGTTGTGCCGCTATATGATGGCAGAAAACACCACAATGTCCACAACAGAAGCGAGACTTTTATCCTTTGAGAGCTTGGGCTTTGCAGGTTTTTTTTTTAAACTTTACCCGTACTGACTTGAGGTTGTTGAGCATCATGATATTCCGCCTGAAGCTTTTGAACATCCTGAAGTCGGTATGGGCAAAGATTTATCACTTTCCAAAACATCCACTGAATCAAGCTTTTGTTGATGCTGAGTTCGAAGGAAGCCCTCTGCATAGACTTTCCCTGGTTTTGCGTGTTCGCCTGCTCTATGAGTTCTGTGTTTTCCTCAATTGTGGTAGTTGCAGGATTTCTGCTGCATGGTTTAAGACGGTGTTCAAGAAACTTACAATGCATAATATAAATTGTGCGAGGTGTTGGAAAAGTGTGATAGCTATAAAAATCTATTAAGCTGGTGCAGAACCAACAGCTGGTGAAAGAAATATTTCAATATCAATCAGCAAGCCATGAGCAGGGGAATGATATGCTTACAAAAACTGCAAAGCCTAAACTGTCAAATGCTGATGGCCTGACGTTTCCCTGGAAGATACTTCAAATTATATTGAAAAAAAGAAGAAGTGTACTGCATAGTGAATTTTGGAACACCTTCAGTCACTCATATTCCACCGGATGCATTTAAATTGTGTACAAAACTGAGCAATTAACTTCATGAAAACTGATTTAAACAGAACATTCCTGCCTGCTGCAATTGTTTAAACATACATTATTTCATTTGGCATTTCTGATCAAACGTTCTTTGTTGCAAATGTTTGAAACCAGTTGGAGCAACACCCACAGGCCAAACAAGCTTGGGGGTGGACACCAGGTTGGGGTGGGCCATCTGTGTGCTATTTAGTCCAGTCCCAGCAGTCCTGGCTGCTTAATTCCAAAAGTGCCATTATGTGCCGACCATTGAAAAGCTTCAGATTTCATTAGGGCACAGGAAGGGCCACATTAGCCTCTGGATTAATGTCAAGTTTGGCGGTTGAGAGTTGCAGGATTGGATGGCATTTATGTGACTGCTTTGACCTGCCTGTTGAAATGTACCCTAAGTCACTGAGCTCAAAGCAAAGCACGTAAATAGCTCATGAATTATAGACGTTTTTCTTCCAGCTGAATATTCCTAACACCAAGGAGGTCTTAAAAAAAAAAAAAAAAAAACATAAGGCCTATGAATGATTCCGTCATTTGGGATTGTGGACCTCCATGTGAGGGGCGTTATCTTCGGCCATGAAAGGCAACATTGCGTCATCGCTTTCTGTGTCATAGCAACGTGTGTTTACTGCGGTGACGGGATGTGGGCTGGTTGTGTTCTGTCAAGAAAGTTGACACGCGAGCGCAGTTATGTCATTGGGAGTCTTTGAAAAACAAAACAAGAAAACAAAACGAGTGGAGTAAAGATCTCCGCCAAGGGTAAACAATCCTTATTTGGATCTGTGCTATATTGAACATACAGTATATGCACGCCTTCTGCTTTCGTCTTAATTTTGAATCAACATGAATCCATACTGTCCTAAGAAAAATATTGGAAAACACTGTTTGAATGTTTTTTTTTGGGGGGGGGGGGGGGGTTCTGTTACAAAAATCTCTACCAAGGCTGAATATATATTTTAAAAAGTGCAAGTCTAGCACAGAGCGCAGTCTAACATACATGGGTGGACTTAATTTTTTTGGGTGCTGTATTTTGCTTGACTAGCGTAGATATAATGGGGCGTTCTGTGCTGTTGTGGAATGGAATGCAGTCGACACCCAGCCAATTGAAGCGGCTCCCCTCATTCCCATCAAAATCAGGGTGGTGGAAGGGCACGTTGTGGAAGCAGAAATGGACTCGCTGGAGTGAGTTTATACATGTAAAGTGTAAGATCTCCCATTACGGATGACTGCATGTGACATGGGCAATTGGACATTGCCATGGCTTACACCCCCGATCATGCGCACGTTCAGGTACAATCCAACTAACAACTCTTAAACCTAATGATCTGCTCTCAGGCCATGTTTTTTTTTAAACCTCATATTATATAGCTCCACAATATTGTTATGCATGAACCGCCTGGTGTCCTTCCAAAGCCTCTGTGTTTCATCAGCATTCTCCTCGGGCCTGCTACCAACTGTGAGAACTTTTGAGGTTCTTCATCACAAAATGATGTCGAGCAGCAGTGATTCATGGACCACACGGCTTGTCGCACTCTTATATGCTGCACTCGATCTCAACAGAGCTCAACATACACTGGTGGGATCTGATTTCAGAGTTAATTTTCTACAAGTTGGACTCTAAACATCTCAAGAGGCGGCACAATATAAATGTTTGACAGGCTGTTTGGACTCCTTTCATCTGTTTTCCTTTGCACGCTCAACCTGTGGAGTGTTGCACATGTGGTTCTGAATCAGAATTTTTTTTTTTGGGGGTGTGTGTGATCAACACTGTTTGTGCTCACACAAGTGGGATGGCAACTTCTGCCAAAACCAGCTCAGTCAGACCAATATTTGTCATATGTGCAGAACTTAGGCCTTGACGCTGTCAGGATATTAATATTATTTATTGTGGTACATATGGTGCGCATAGCTGTGTTGTTTTTGTTCTTCATCAAATGCTATCATTGGGGCAGCATGGTGGAAAGCGGTTAGCACATCAGCCTATAAACGGTTCCTAAGTAGGCCTCCAAATGACATACAACCACTGGCCACAACATTAGGTACGACCTATGCGAGCCAGCAACTCAGCAATGTGTATTGCAAATCCTACTATCTAAACTAAGCATTACTCAGTTGAGATTGAGGTACTGTTTTAATGTATACTGTTGTGGTTGTAATTTCTGCACATCACTGTTCATATTTAATAAAACGCAATGATACGTTCAAAATGAAACATCCCCCTCAGGACAAGTTAAAGGGAACAGCAGGAATAATGTTGTCCTCTATTCTGTGATTTACTTTACATGTCGCCCGCTGATAGACTGGGAAAAGACATCACGTGGACTAAAAACACAACCTTGACCCACTTTGAACAACAACGCTGCGCCGTGGGAAAGGAAAGGAACAACGCAGGCTAACTGGATAAAATCCACCTGAGAACTGAGGGAGAGATGTTGTCTCTTACTATATAAGTGGATGCCATGACGACATCAACAAGTACTGTTTACGGCAGTGGAAAGATCCTAATGATGACTATGCAGTATGTACTGACTACATTTCGATAGCGATCCTCCCCGGAGCATCGTTTGGAGCTGTCACTGCTCAGGCGCCAATTACTGAGCCAGTCCCAGTCGGCTGGCGTCAAACTGCAAGTAGAAAATTTGATGGAGAAATTTAGTGAAAGGGAGGAGGAGGAGATTGGAGGAAAGCGAAATTAAAAAGAAAAAATATATATTGTCAATTCTGAGCTTCAGCTTCTGACTTTTGAAAGGTCTCTTTCCAATTCGTTCTTCTTTTTTTCTTCTTTTTTCTTTTTTTTCTTTTTTTTTTTTAAAAGAGCTCAGTATTGTTCATTCTGTAATGTCATCATCATTGCTCTTTTTGTTGGGTTTTTTTGTATGTGGGTGAGTATGTGTATGTGCGTATGTGCGTGTGTGCGTGCGTGCGTGCGTGCGTGCGTGCGTGTATTCGTTAGTTCACCAAAAACCTATAAAAAAAAAATCCCATACCGTTCACCTAAACCGAACACCGCCGTCAGGAGACCCGAGGAAGGACCAAAGAAAACAAAGGAAAGTGAAATCCAGCACCGACCAGACACCACCCACCGGGCCACCAACCAGAGTTCTTCACCAACCCCAGAAACATCTAAATTCCAACAAATCCAAAAAATCAGGGAGACCTCAAGAGACCAAAGGAGAGACTGAGGAAAGGAAGGAAGGACAAACGAAGCAGATTGAGATCCACTTCGTTCTTCTTAACTTTTGTTGCTAACTGATTGCGCAATAGTTTCAGCAAAGCTCCTCAAGCCCAACCGAACTTGGAATCGCATAATGGTGCGAGGCCGCGGGGGTGTGCCCGCTGTGAGTGTGCCTGCAAGTGCGCTCGGATGATTGACACCTCATCAGTCACACTTTTGTCCCTGATTGGTTGCTTTTCCTCTTGTGTGGTGATTAGATGTACAAAATGGGACAGTGGATGATAATATTTGCAAATGTGAAGCTGCAATTTCAATTGCGGTGTGGAGCTAATGAACAAACCTCTCTTAAAAGCATTTATCTTTCGGCTTGGAGTGCAGCTGCTTGATGTCAAAGAACGAGCAGCCATCGTGTTTCCTCACATCGCTGAGCGCTTGCAGTCCATAACTTATGCCCTGTCCTCCACTGTTTTGACGGCATATCGTTTTTTTTTCCCTCGACGGGAAGCTTGAGAGCTCTCAGGAGAGCGGAGATGGATAAGACCGCAAAGTGCCGCCATGTGACATTGGAACGAAATGGCCGTGTTCCTTACGAGCGCACATATTAAACAAGCGGGAGATTGGGGAGGGAGGCCAGGCAGGGCGCACAGGACAGCTGCTTTGTTCATCACCGTAAGTCTCCGGAAGCCAGCGGGAAGGATTGCCCCTGCTGGAGAATTCATGTTTACTGGGCACAAACTGGTTATAAAGGAGATTGAATGCTCTGGTAGAGGATGTGTTCAAAATATCTGATTTTGCTTCTTATCCTGCTCAAACCAAAACGATCACCGCACATTTCATTATGCTCTCAAGTACAAGATATAAGATAGGATGGCATTCAGTGGAATGTGTCATATTTAAGACAAATGGACATTTGTTGTTCTTTCTGAGTTGCATCGAATCATGGCAAAAAGACAAAAACAAATGGCGCAAACTAATGTGAGAGAATTGTGTCCACCCATCGTTATGTTTGTAGCAGGGAAGTGCGGTTAAAGGGGAAGTCAACTCAATTTTGTTTTTGTTTTTACAATAATATGTTCTATGCAGCCCCCCCTAGTCTAAATACTGTTTTCTGGTTAATATTGCGTAAGTGGAATACGAGTTAAGCAGCAAAATCCAGCAGTTTTTATCAGTATCGGAAGGCAGCCATTTTGCCACTTGCTGTCAATTGTAAATGACATCACAGTTACTCATTCCTCAGATAACAACCAATCACAGCGCAGCTTTAGAAAGCAGGTGAGCTGTGATTGGTCGTTGCCTGAGCCCTTTGCAACTGTGATGTCATCTTCAGTCGACAGCATGTGGCAAAATGGCCGCCCCCTGAGATGGATAAAAATGGTTGGATTTTGCTTCATAACTCATATTCCACAAATGTAATATTAATCAGAATGTCATGTTGAGACTAGTGAGGTCACGTAGAACATATTGTTGTCAAGAAATGTTTAAGGTTGACTTCCACTTTAGGGGAAGCAGGAGAGGCAGAGCCTCATCTGCCTCAAAAAGAGAGAAAATAATGATTTTTGTTTTTGTTTTTTTGTTCTGTGGTCTTATTTGTCGGATTAGATTAGCTATTCTCTCACGATTCAAGTTCCTTACTGGATATGTTTGTCGCGAGGGCTTGAAGCTACGAAGAGATGAGAGATTCCATTCTAACTTAAACAGCAGAAGTAGAAAACAAATGTCAGTAAATGTCATTTCTATACCAACATCAAATAATCACTTTCTTTCTTATTCACAAAAAGCAGATTACAGCGCTCTTCGCAGAGTAAACTGTAACATACTGAAAAGAGTTCCTTTGGTTTTCATATAAAAGAAAGTGGGACATTTCCTGTATATTTCCCATAGTGATACAAACATAAAAGCAGTTTATGGGGCAATGTTTTGCTGTTCAATCCATTAGCAGGCAACGTATTTCACTGTGTGTTTGAGTTGTTGACTCTCAACAGATGTGCTGACACTTTGATGAGTCATTTGTCATCTTGCAACGCATGTGCCTCCCCGACAAGTCGAGTTCTTGCCGCAGCAGAGTGCTTTACGGTGCCTGTGAAGGATACGTTTGGACGCCATTCTTTGCATCGTGACAACTGATCTATTTATCTTTTTGTCTTGGCTGCGAAGTGCGCATGAGGTTCGTCCCTCGTGGCTGGACGTGTTGTAAAATGGAACACGCATTGCAACATTTAGGATCTCGAGCTTGCATATGGACGATGACAGGCAGGGGATCGCCACCTCTCATTGATGGCACATTTTCTCATTGGAGGGCTGTGTAATTCACACCCGGGCCTTTAGTAGGAATCTACCTGACTTAATACATCTTTTATAAACCATCATGAGCGCTTACAACGGTGTCATCTAAATCATGGAGCAGTTCAGAATCCGTATTTACTAAATCTGATACCATGACTAAAATAGGAAATATTTAAATGTTCGCAACAGAGGCTGATTATTGAACGTATTGACGAGTACTTCTGATCACGTTAAGGCCTGCAGTTGAGGCCTTGACACCTCTGACCACCTACCACTGCATTTCTTGATTACTCTTTGTGATCCAGGAGTGAGATTTTAGTTGCCAAGGTCACCCTTGGTGGTCTGCTGATGGTTTTGAGGAGAGATGGCGCTCGCGGGTGGCATGACAGTCAACACGCAGAGACATTGGACACTGCAGGGACTCCAGTCAAGGTCCAGAGGAAAGTAAAATGCCACTCGGGGCTTTTGCGATATTTGCACCACACCGAGCAAGTCTGAGAAGGTTCAAGCGTCAAGTGAGAAGTGAAAGTGGCAGCCATGAATATGAATTACTCATGTTAACGTATACACGCAAGATTTATGCAGACTGCTGATGAGTGTGTTGGGCTCTTGTCTACGTCGGCCAACGCTGGAGATCACGTTTTTACCTGTGTTTTGGTTATGTTAGTTTTGAGGGCAACCACTAAATGGTGCGAATCGTTCAGAATGTGTAGCTTTTGATCAAAGAGGGATTTATTTTTCTTCTTTTTTAATGTAATCAAAATCAGGACAGATCTGGAGTCTGACTTTGCTCCACTTTTGTAATATGTGTCATGATCTGGGTTTTGTTGATTTGGTTTTAGTTCGATTTTCGTTGTCACGTTTTGCTTAATTGTGTCTCCTGTGGTTAATGTCTGTCTCATTAAGTTTTTATTGTGTCCACCTGTGCTTGTCAACCCGGTCCATTGTGTCAGCCAATTAGCTCCCTGAGCACCCGTGTGTCTTGTTTTAGTTCCTTGCTTTCTTTAAGTATCAGAATTTTTCATACAGTGTGAACGGTACTTTTTTCTTTATTTTTTACACATGCGATGCGTCTGCACTGTGAACGCTCATCCGCACGCATCCGATTCATACGTCATCAAAAGCCTGATATGGGCGGGAGAGAGTGCTTGGAAGGGAGACTACATACAAAGCTGTTTTGAGTAACAGTTTAAAAAAAAAATTGTTTTTAATTTAATCTCACTTGAAATATGAAGCATAAATTAAGTTGACATGTGTGGCGATAGTAGAAATTCAGCCCTGCAGACGGTTCATCACGAACGGCGATGACGCGGCGTCATCTTTCGAGGAGTGTCCACTCATTTCCCCCAAATGACCTCTTCCAACCTCGCTACTCTGGCGATATGAGATGAAAAAAAAAAAGTCAGACGGATTTCTGTTGCTGTTTGTAAACAGCACATTCAAAACGGACGCACGAGGAAGCCGAGGATAACAGCCAACCAGGAACGAGCGTGAAAACAGTCCACCAACCAGGAGTGCGGGCGTTGGTACAGCTGAATTTGCATATGACACTGATAAAAGTCGCTTGCCTCAGTGGCTTTGCTGGTGGTAAAACGTCGGGACAATATTTGCTCACGCAACGTGACGTCGTTGTTTTGGGTGCGCAAAGAGCACACGTCGAGTGGCATCACGGGCGTTCACATTAGATGTCGCATTTGTTTTTGTAACGTGAACGGTACATAAAGGGTTCGGATTTAACAAAAAATCTGAATTGGGCATACGCTCTGCAGTGTGAACGTAGCCTTAGTTCCTTGCTTTCTTTTAGTCCTCGTCGGTTCATTGTCCTTGTCACGTATTGCTGCTGTTTGTTTGATGTCTCCATTTAAGTCTAGCTTGTACTTTGTATCTTGTTTTGGGACTTTGTTGATTTTGTGTTTGTGGGAGTTCTAAAATATCTTGTTTGCCTTTTCATTTTTGTTGAATTAAATTACTTTTTTCGAGTCCACACCTGACTTGGTACCCTGTTTTTGGGTCAACATCCACACGAAACATAACAATATAGACATTAAAGAGTTTTGACCCGTTTTGAAAACAATTAGATGTGTATCTGCTATAATTCAGGAACACAATAAATTCAGCTGATAATCTGGATTCCAATCAGATTGCGGAAACAGCAATTTTTTTCCGATTTATCAATTCTCAACGAAGGTTGTTATCCGATTTTGATCAACTTTTATATGGCTTAAGAACGAACTGATAAAGTTGTTGATCATGTGTGTCACGTTTGCACGACCAATTGATAAAATTGTGCTCACAACTGATCACAATGTAGTGACATTGAAATTTCTGAAAAAGTTGCATGTTTTTTCAATGATCTGGATTTAGATCCAAAGATCTGTTTCTAGACTAAATTAAGTCAATTTTGGAACATGAACTTCACTCAAAATGTGGTGAACAGATTTGGATGTGCAGCATCAATAGGACTCCAAAAATGAATATGGATCCTTATTTTGGATGCAGATTCCAGAATGTGTATATGGACACATTTTGGAACACAGATATTACTCCAAACATTCTAAAATGAAATTTGGTGAGTGACTTCATACAGAAAAAAAATATTTCTAAATCTCTGTGTAATCTATATTGAGATTATTTATACAGTATATCTCGATTCTGGGTAAAGATAAATTATGCACCACGGACATAGTTGAGAACAGATTGCTGTGCATTAGCTTGGATGTGACCCAAGGACCAGTATTAGGCCTGAAAAACTTGAATGCTTACACATCTTGATAATCAAGCCTTTGAGGTTTGATGTATGTATTTTAGTTTTTTTTTAGGTTTGTGAATGCAATTCAGCCTGCATGTCATGCCAATCAAAGACCAGTCAAATTCTTTCAGAAATGTCTGTGGTAGAACAATTAATTTGAAGCACCGTCTGACGTCTAGTTGGTTGACATGCAAGGTTACGAAAGGAGTTGATAGATTTTCATGCTTTTTTTGCCCACTAGGCTGTCTCGCCGAAGGGAGGGAAAAAAAATGCTTATTTTGGCACAGTCAGATGGAAGTGCAGCCAGGGAAGATTACATTTTGTAATAGTTTTCTTTCTCTCCATTTTTTTATTTTTTTATTTTATTTTACTGGCCTCAACGGAGCAATGAGCTCTCCGAATGCCCTTCTAGTAAAAGCATTATTCTTCTTACTACTACCTGCTTATTTTTAGGATAAGAGGATAAATGTTGAATTGAGACCAACTGGATTAACAAACCCACAAAAGTACTCGTAGTATTAGCTGGTCATACAATGAACTGTAAAGCAGTAATCAACCAAACTTGCAGTTGACATAATTGGCCATTTTCACTAAACAGGATTTCCCGTATAACAGAGGATTAACCCTGCATCCAATTAAAGCAGTTTTTTATAATCTGCCTTAACTGAGGCTTTTCTATATGACCAGTTTGATTGTCAAAGTGATTGCTTGTATTCAATGTTGAAAGAGGAAGACTCACTAAACCCAAGCTGGAATAATATTGCTCACAGAGTTTTGTTGGAGGCTCGTTGATGTCGAGGTTGTTTGCTCAGGTCCAAAAATCTATTAGCTTTTCAGATGCTTTAAACTGTGTCACGTGACTTCCTGCCACTCAGATGAAAAGTGCTGATGATGAGAAAGATGGGAAATATTAAAATCCTTGCACGGGAAGTAGCAGAGACCGTCTGTCTGGTGCTGTCGCAGAAGTGTGATGACATGCCTCATTTAAGTCCTTGTTGAACTAGAGGAGGCCTCATAGAGCACAAAGGGCACACTACATAACTTGCCGCATATGCTCTCTCTATAGAACCGCTACATGGAACACCCATAAAGTTGTATGATACAGAACTCGAGTAAAATGAAGAGGAAAAATACTCTTCTAAAAACAGACATCCTTATAATGCATCTCTCATTAGCCTTATTTAGATGAGTGACCACTTGCTTAAAATGCTTGATTTTGTTAGCAAGCATCTTAGCGAGTGGTTAATAAACAGGGGACCTTGTTATCACCAATTACAAACTGCCCCATCGCTAATAAAATCAAAAATATTTTACAGAATTACATCTTGTTTATTGAAAACTTTCTGCCAGTTCAATTGAACCGAGAAAATAAAAAGTATCTGAATGAATGATCTTAGAGAGAGGCTAATAAAAGAGACATTACAAGGCTAATAAATTTTGCATGAGGTTATTGGCGATTTCAAGTTGGAACACTCCATTCCCCCATTAATTAAAGTATGCCGCTACGATGGCCTATTTTTCTCTCAAATGCTTCTTATATTTTTTGATTAGGATAATGAAAATAGCTTTCGTTTTGTCAGTTTGTCAGTTTGTCTTGGAGGAATTAGTAAATAAGAAAAAACTATTTTCTTCCTCTGCAAAATGGGTATGACCCCCTGAGGTCAGCGGAGGAAGAGGACACAATTTGTAATTTCTCATTTTCTAAATCACTGAATGTACCTCACTTATAATGTCCAAGAACTGCAGTCAAAATTGATGTGGACATCTCTAATCAAGCATACTTTTCTGAAATGATTACGACGATAATCATCTACATAAGTGCTTGCTGTAAAGGAATGAGGAAATCAGTAAATTTGGTGCTTATGTTTAGCTTTTTTTTTTATCTCATGCACATCTGTTTTTCTTTGATAATAATAAATTAGATTTATATAACGCCCTTCAGGACACCCAGGGATGCTTTTGAGTCAAAAGAATGAAAAGAAAAAACAACCGGGATCAAAAGAAGCCGCATTTGCGACTGAGAGGGAGACGGCGGGCTTACTTTAGCTCACTGCTGTCTGTGGCAAGCAGGGTTATTATAGTTTTGGAATTTTCATTTTACTTCGTTTTTATTTCATTTTAAATTTTGTTGTTTAAATTTAGTTAGTTTTCATTAGTTTGCAGGGATGTTCTATTAGTTTTAGTTATTTATAAAATGCTTAGTTTTAGGTCAAATGAAAAGAGTAGTGCATTTCTTACCTAGCGTTGCATTTTGACTGAGTTAAAAATAAAAATAAAAACAGGCGAGCCAAGCCATTGGAGCCAAAAGTCAAGCATGCAAAATTGTTGCCTCGGAGCGACGTTATCTGAAGGTGCTGTTTTATTGGCTGCTGCGAGATGACGTCACTTCTGTCGGACACACTTTCAAATGTCCTTATTCCGGTTAATATCGAAATAAATATACTTAAAATCACATTTAAAATCAACCCCAAAGCCTCATGTATTAATTACCAAAGAGTAAACTGAAGGACATTTTTGCTATAGTAGTTTGATTCAGTTAGTTTTTAAACGTAAAATGTAGGTTCAGTTAGTTTTCGTTTTTTAAAATTCATTTTTGTTTTTATTTCATTTTGTTAACAAAATGTTTTTTTATTTTATTTGAGTTATTTCGTTAGTTTTTGTTAACTAAAATAACCTTAGTGAGAAAGAAGCTAACATGCTAGCCTTGGCTGCATTAGCGGCTAGCAGCTCACAGCTGATGGCGACGAGCAGCCCTGGCTTGTGAGGCAGTGTTTGTCCCACTATAGCTTTGGTTGCATTAGCGGCTAGAAGCTCACCGCCACAGAGTATGATGGTGATTATGTCCATAGCCCTGAAAAGAAAGACCTTGAAGTGCACACAAGGAGTTTTCCAATGATATAGACGAGCCTACATGGCAGCACCAAAACTAAGCAGCCATGGCGTTTTGTCAAGTAAGCTATTTTCTTCCAAACTATATCCAAAAACAATTCATCTTCCATATCAGAACCATTGAAATGATCGCTGCATTACACTACTCTGTTTAGTCCATCCCATTTGTTTCATTTTGCTTAATTATTTTAGTTTAATGAGAAAAGGACACCGGGCGAATAGATATTTTTACTGCTCATATCAATTTTAAGCACAGAACTATAAAATAAGTGCCAGTCATTCTTGAGTTTGTGTAGCAACATACTATTGTCATTTAGAATGGAGTTGTCTTCTGAAATGCGCACCTTAAGAGTAGCCCTGTTCCTCTCCAGGGTTACGAGAGCTACATTTCCCATCATTTTGCGACAAAGACCCCTACTACACCCACCACCACTCTTTTGCATCACTTCTACAGAGGGGATGTCAATTTCTCACATAAACGCCAGCGATACGATGTGTAAGTCATAATACCAATACAAACCCATTTGAAGTCGTATTTGGTGAGGGGTGTGTGTGGGTGCTGCAACCCAGTGCGATACATACCAGAACCACCACTACATTCATGACATCATGATATCTGTGGACTTCATGACACCTCAGTTCAGCCTGTGTATTTTGCTTTTCCTTTGCCTTTTTGTGAGTTTTGTTGGAATACTTATTCTAAAAGAAAAAGGCTCTCGTGCCTTTTTTGAACTATCGTATGTTAAAATGTTGAGAATCATTTGAGCTTGTACTATTTTTTGGACTGTTAAACAGTCTATAACTGCCCTTGGTCGAGAAGTAGAGATTCCAGTGTTATCAGACCTCAAAGTCACGTTAGCGCAATAACCGTGTCTTGGCCTTATCAGAGGGTAGAGGTTTTTAATAACATATTGGTTTGAAACTTTTTTTTTTTCAACAGGAAAAAGAGGGCCTCGGCTTGTACACAAAAAATTGTCTCCAGCCCTGTGAAGAGGTCCGAAATCTCTTTTCAACAACTCCAAGGTGGTGGCCAGGTCCTGTTCAGTTGGTGCAAAATCTTTACAGAGAGAGAGAGAGAGAGAGAGAGAGAGAGAGAGAGAGAGAGAGAGAGAGAGAGAGAGAGAGAGAGAGAGAGAGAGAGAGAGAGAGAGAGAGAGAGAGAGAGAGAAAGAGAGAGAGAGAGAGAGAGAGACAGAGAGAGAGACAGAGAGAGACAGAGAGAGAGAGAGAGAGATGCAGTCAAACAGGCCAAATTAGTTCAACCAAATGCAAGAGTATACAAATAATTCTTAAGGCAAGGTTTAAAATGTTCTACAGAGGTAACAGCTCTGCTTCCCATGGGTAGGGCAGTCCAGAGAACTGAAACCCGGATCAAAAACCCTCTAGAACCTGTGGACATCGGATCACCAAATGACCAGCATGTTGTGAATGAAGGTTTTGGGTCGGAACATATGGTACCACTAAATCAACGAAATGGGGAGGCGCTTTTACTACTTTCTAACCAGCATTTTGTCGTAGATTTTGTTTAACCTTTCACATTCTACTAAATTGAATTACTGACCTCTTGAAATTGTCTTCTATCTACTGCAAGTACTGTAACTTTTATCCTTTGAGCTCCATGGGCAGTTGCAAAACATTCTTAAAATCGGTTGAAAACGTACAAACACCGATGCAAACAAAACTTTTAGACCACTAGCCAATTCCTAGCGATTATTAGGTTACAGTATGGAACACTAAGTAATAAAACCAACAGGTATGTTAGAAGAAACCCGTCTTATCTACCCAATCATGTTATTTTTGCACATCTTTAATTCTCATCCAAATGTAAGGATGCAATAAGTTTGAGAACATTATGTTCACTTTGTAATCTTGATCTAATCTAAAGTAAATCAGCATTTCCAATTGGCTTTAATCCAACATCCAATTGATCCCTCTTAACCGGTTAATTGTCTAATGGTTTGAATCCAGACAGTGAATAAGTGGGCCTCCCTTAAAGTTTCAGCTCCTGAAGGGCTCTCATGGGGGCCGTCTCCCCTGTCATCTGTACCATTGTCCCAAACCCAAAACATCCACCCAGCACAAAATGGACTCGTAGTCAAAGAGGACGGATAATGAGGCTCAGCTGTCCCGTCAGTTTCACTCATGTGTGTCCCCTAATCTGCTGATGGCTCTGGAGAGGATCAGTTGCTGGGGATTTTGAGAGGTGCTGCGAGCTAGCAGAGCGCTTGGCGGAGGCCTGGTCCAGGATCTCAGCGTTCGGGGTGGGTGTCAGTGTTAGCGGCTGCCATCTGTTTGCCAGGCGGCGCACCGGGCAGCGTACACTTGAATGTGAAGGCATGTTACAATGCGGGCAATGCAGCATTTCATTGCAGCTCTGATTTATTTTTGATGGGTTTGATTTCAGTTGACTCTTGTCATGGATTCGATTTGACATCATCATTTGATCTTGCTGTGGGGTGGAGGAGGGCAGATCATTTCCACAGCTGGGTGGTTGAAGCTCCGTAACCAGTTGATGGGGTACAACTGTTAAAATGCAGATATGAAAGTCACGAAAAGCATCAATATTAGCAGCAGTCTTTCAGGCGGGCTCACTAATGTTCCTCTTAGGTAATGGTGGTGAAAACACTCTGTGAGCTGGTCTGCGCATGCCTTAAGAATTGAAGTAATACATCCCAAAAGAAGGACAAGATTTTATAACAGGAAAGCGCCTCCTCCATGAATAGTGTGGGACTACCGTGTGCCATGTTTTGGGGCAGCACAGTAAGCTAATGGGTCGCATGTCTGCCTCACAGTTGTGAGGTTTCGAATTTGCCTCTCAAGTTCGGGTCTGTGTGTGTTTTGGGGGGTGTCACCATGGCAACAACCTAGATGCTAATCTCTTTATTCCGAGCTGAAGCTGTTATTTTAAGGTCAAATGACTGAATATTGTTGCTTTAAATTACAAAACAAAATGTAATTGACTTTTATTTGTTTGGATTGTAACTTATGGTCTTTTCCCATGAAAATGTTGCGAAAGATGGACAGGACAGAGAGCGGTGTGAGTGTTTTGGTGACACTGGCGAGTTAGCACAAGCGGCGTATCGCTTTCTATTTGTCTTTGTTAGCCAAACAACAAAGGAATGTTATAAGATCAGTAGGGTCTCATCACTCAACCTTTTTATGAGAGGACCCCACAAAGGGGTCGGATCACTCTTCCTCGCTGTCTTCCTTGTCACCCTCAGGAGAAGCCGGCATGCCGTAAATCACGTTGGCAGCTCTGTGCTTCCAAGCAGCCAGTGTCATTTTATAGGCTTTTTTTGTGCGCACCCTGCTCCGTAACCATGAGGCTTCTGAAAATCATGGTGCCTTAAAAGTTGCGGCTCGGGCTTGGTGAGTGGGACCGATGTGGAGACGAAAAGACAATCTGTGGTTATTAAGACGAGCTTCTGTCCAACCTTTGCTAGCTAATACTTTTGGTATGGAAAGCAGAGCTTTGTTGCATTCTTTCAGGAGGTAAACTTCAATGTAGTTGTGTACTTTAAAAGAAGTGCTTTGTATACAATGCTGTACTTTCTGTTAAGGCCCATTTCATATTTGAGCGGGGTACACACAATGATTTTTAACATTTTCACAGTGTGACAAAAACGGTTTTATTATTTTCAAGTCTATTTAATTATGTTTTTACTGTATATATTTATAAAGTACAATTTTATTTAATTCATTTATTTTATTTTTATTTTTTTATATACGCATTACAGCAATTTTTGTTGTTTTTCGGTGGAGGCTGGAATGGATTATTGGCATTTCCATTCATTTCAATGGAAAAAGTTGATTTGAGATGTGAGTTTTTAGAGTTATGTCATAATAAATTTTGATTAAAGTGATGTATTTCCTCTGTTTTCGCAGATGCTTTGTTACATCAGACAACATTTAGACACATTGTGCAGATGTTTGCATGCATATTTCTGCCCAAACCCAAAAATGGGCAGCTTGTAAACTCCAGAAAACTGCAGCGAGAGCAGGATTATTTCTCCCTGATGGCCTTTTGTTTGAAGAAAAAAGGTGTTGAGTGACATCTGAGGTCCCAGACTCGACTCAACCAGGGTTCAACTTGGATGCCTGGCTAATGAGCTCCACCGCAGGGATTATAATCAGACGGGGAATATTAACGCTCTCATGTGTCACTCAAGACGAGGGCAAACTTGTCGTTTCAAAGTGAGCTTTCCCAGCTTCCGACTAGCTGGTGCTTACCACGCTGAGTTGTGTCATTGGTAGAAGTGGGGGAAAAAATTGATATTGTCATTTATTGTTGTGGTCTTTGTTGCAATCAATATATCAATACACTAACGGCAGTATCGATTTATCGATCGAAGTATTTATTGAAATTACATATTTTCTGCCAACATTATCACAATGCCATCCCGAAAGTATTTGTAATCTAATTTAGGATGCTAAGAAACCGCTAGTTAATTACGTCGTCGTTGTATGATACGCCGCAAGTCTCCGACGTTAGTGGCTAGCAGCTTTCTCCGGAAACGATGGTTCACTTATTTCAACATGTGAATTTTTTCTGGTCTAGGCTGTGTTCTTTTATAAGAACTTATCTTGAACTTATTTTGAGATTTTTGTTTTATTTTGGAGAATGTTATTTTTGGTTTTGTTGAAAGAAATGGAAAAAGCAAAGCAAAGATGTTTTTTGTGAATTTATTTATTATTTTGGCAAAATTTCACATACGTAAGTGTAAATTTATGGGAATTAAGCCTTCTTTTTTGGCTTTCATTAACGAACTCAGGCTTTATTTTCTCTGTCAATTAGATATTGTAAGAAGGAAAAAGCAATGAAGATTGTTTCTGCTTGTGTTGAATGTAACATATTTATCAAATTTTATTTGACATGTATGAAAAGTTACCCCTAGCGTATCTTGTATTCTTGTTTTTTTTCTTCTTCTTTTTTTAATGTTCATGTTTGAATGGTACTTGTTCGACGTACCTAATCCTGATAGTAAATTGTAATTATTGATTAAAGTATTTAAATAAATAATAAACTATGGGCTTACGTGACCTCATTTTGCTGTATTTAAAATAATATTGTTATATCTGGATAATCTAAGGTTTTCTTTGAACCCCAAGATTCTATAAAGACTTGAGGAAATAACCTTGAGCCCCTTTCTTTCCAATTTTCTTGACTCCATGTATCTTGTATTGGTCATGTATTGTTTTCAATAAATTTATACACACAAAAATAGTGGCTAGCAGCTAGTGTTAGCATTAGTGCCTGGCTGGTACGGTGGCCCTGAAGTGCAAAAAAGGCTGGCAGCAGTAATGAGTGACACCTACCAGGCTTTCTTTCTTTTACTTTTTCTTTACTTTTTCAATATCCTGGGCATAGGCTACTTTGTAATTCACTCTCCATGTTTAAAGGAAGGGAATGTGCCTTAAATTGCACTTTGTAGTTTTCATTATAAAAAAATATATAATAGAACTCTGTCTTCATTTATTTTATAAAACACCTTTTCCAATAAATAAAAACATTCAAATTAAAAATGTCAAATATTGACGTTTAGATTTTAGGAAAACAACTTGAAGCCATTAATACCTTGTTATTTTATACATAAAATAAGAATGTATCTGCCTCTTATTGCACTTAAAGTTTTGTTCCTAAATCCTAATCAACTTCATTAGACATTTTGAGTTGATTTTTTTATTATTATTATTTAATGGGCAAAAGTGTTTTATAAAATAAATCAATTTATCTTGTTTTGTTTTGTTTTCTGATCCAAAAAAACGATTCGATCTGTGACTCAAATTCGTGATTCAATCTGAACCGTGACTTTTGTGATCCTTCGCAGTCACCGTCAGTACTTAATCTCTCCTGTCCTGTTTGTGGGGGCGCTAATCCCTAAATGGTGGTAAAGTAGGTAGAAGCAGTAGCAAAGAACTGGTGTCTAGTCTGTTTTCCCTGTCACTCACATACTGAATATTGTGATATATCGTTGAGCAAATTTCTGACAATATATAGACTATCGTAGATATCGTGTATCGTAATGTTATCGTTATCTTCACAGTATCGAATCATGAGTTACCCGTATCATCGTACCCCTAGTCATTGGGTCCCACAGTTTCTTTTTGGCCTTTGCAAATGCAGCCTGGACAGGAGTGAGTCTCAAAGTCTCCAATAATGACTAGATTGGTTGCTGGTTGCTTTTTTGTTGTTGTTTTTGCTGGTCACTCTGCTTATTACTTCTCCAAGTGGCCTGGCATGAATATTACATTGACAGTAGTCTTTTTTTGTGATTTTCGTTTTTAAAATAAAGAAAAATAAAGGTTGTTGTGGTTGTTGTCGCGTAAATGTACCCTCAAGATCACAACGGTCAATTTAGGAAGAAGTTATGGTGAGAAATCTCAGCATGGCTCCAATTTCGAGACCCCAGTAAACACAGAGGGCGCTACAAAACGTACAAATTATCTCCTGTCAACTTTTTGCCTGTAAAACGTGGCCCGTCTTTAACCTCCCAATGATCATTCAGAGTAAAGGTGTAGGCACCGGGCCGAGACCGAAATTTTTTGCTACAATTAATCGCCATCACGTTTGACCCACGCCAACCTTACCCCCTCCGGCCCCCTCCCCATCCAGCTCGGAGCTGTTTAAAGAGCTCAACAGAGCGAGAGATGAGAGATTGAAAGAAAAACATTTGAAAAAGTGCACACGCTCTCCAAGGGCCGGGTGACATATGGAAGCCATCACAGGTCTGCTGGACTCCCATCTGTGTCGCCCGTCCCCACGCAGGATGAGAATAATCCAGGATCTGTGGATTTGTCACAAGAGGGGTCTCAATCTTCCGTGAGTGTTGTAGGCATAGACTGTAGATGCGGAGCAGAAAACAAGTTCCCCGGCAACTTAGTGGGCTTCAGCTGGCTTTAACGTGGCTGAGTTTCTCACGTATTTTAGTCTGCGGCTGAATGATCCGCCCGGCAGCGTGTAACTGAGCGTAAACGTGACACATTCCACGGCTGTGAAACTTAAGAGGATTGTAGCAAATGTGCATTTCCTTTCCTTGCACACCCACAAATCCATTTGTGTGTGAATGAGGTTTAGTGACTTCCCCCTTAAAATGGCAGCTTTAAAATCAATGTAATTGTGCATTGGCTTGTAGAAAAAAAAGGAAAATAGCGCCGCTGTTCCGGACATGTTGCCTTAGTGTCGGTGCTAAACTTGTTTAGATATACAATTAATATTTACCACCTGCCAAAATCTGCCTTAATGTTTGTAGATGAACAGTTTATTGAACTTAATTTAATTTTGCGGCCCACTCGCTGGCGCTTGCTGCCCAATTTTGGACCGCAGCCCTATGGTTAAGAATCACTGTACCATTTTATTTTGCTTAACAGTAAGTTACGGTATTTTGATTAGTATTGTGTTTGTGGAACATGAATTAAGCAGCAAAATGCACCCATTTTTATCCATCTCATGGGGCGGCCATTTTGCCACTTGTGGTCGACTGAATATGACATCACAGTTGCTCAGGTAACAGCCAATCACGGCTCACCAGTTTTCTGACTTTGGTCACGTGACATTATTGGTCATTCGCTGAGCCCTGAGCAACTGTGATGTCATTTTCAGTCAACAGCAAGTGGCAAAATGGCCGCCCCCTGAGATGGATAAAAACAGGCGCATTTTACTGCTTTATTCATGTTACATAAATGTAATATTCATCAGAATACTATTGTTAGACTATTACGGCTGCATAGAGCATATTGCAAAGGAATTTTTGGGGTTGACTTCCCCTTTAACAAAATTTACATGTCAGCCTGTAACCAGCATAAGCGAAGTGCATATCTTCCCGGTCGAACTCACCTTAATTTACATGTTTATGTTGTTAAATTAGCGTAAAGGAATGGATTAAAAGTGTTGTTTTAGGCGTGCGAGCGGTGCAGCGAGGTGTGATGCATGAGTCTCCTGACCCACATTCGTTGGTTCACGCTTCATTTTTCACTTCACTGCCGATCTGTTCAGGAAGTTCAGCTAATGTTCTGTTTTCTTTGTCTAAAAAGTCAAATGATGAAATTGGCCCACTTTAGATTAAAACGTTTATAGAAGGTTGGACATGATTGTGTTCTTTGTCGACGGGCACGTTTTTGTCTGTGAAAGATTTAATGAAAAGTGATCCATTTTTCATCGCCTAATTTTAAGGATTGTGGCCTATGAGTATTATTTTGTATGCACGTGCACAAAAGAATGACGTGTGCACACAATTTGACGTTATGGTTGGAGGGGACCAAGTGCATGCTGGCATGCTTTTAATTTGGATGAACAAATGGTCTTTGGTCTTGAGTGGCAGTGTGGTCCAACCCCCCCCCCCCCCCCCCCCCCCGCCCCCACCAGCCCTCAGGTCTGCATGCCCCAAGGCCAACGAGGGACCTTCGAGATCTTTCAACAAGTGACAACTCACAGACACCAACACCTTCTTTGTATTATGCTAAGTTTATACTGCAGATCCAAATTCTCAATTCCAATTCAATGGCTGTATCTTTTTTCTTTTTTTTTTACTGTATATTTCCATCTACAGCGGTGCCATGAGAATTACGTTGTTGTTATTTTTAGCAAAATAACAATACTGACAGACATATATTCTGTATCCTCTGCAGAAAAAAAATAAAATAAGTAACATCCAATATTGCGCCAGCTTTGTCACTTAGAGTAGTTGTGAAACTCTTTTTGTGCCAGAATGACTGTATTATATTGCTTCTCGGCTTCCAAGGTGCACAACATTTTTTACACTGTAATTAATTATGACATTAATGCAATGTTCCGTATTTAAAAAAAAAAAAAAAACACTCACAGAAATGTTTGTTGTTTTTTGTACAAAAGGTTGCTTGCAACATATCAATGGCATTTCCCTACATTTCAATGCAGAAAGAATTTGAGATATGCGTGTTTTGAGTTTCGAGTGCCGTCACTGAATGAATTAAACCAGCACCAAAAAGGTGCCACTGTGATAATCATTATAATACTTGAGTAAATAAAAATTCCGTTAGCAGTACAGTATTGAAAAATGCTACGCATATTTAATTTATTCTTACTGAAATATCAGAATAATTTTATTTATTTTCAGTATTACAACTGTTTTAAACTTAATTAATTGTAACAAATACATATTAAAAAGGAAAATTCATTATTATATTAATAAAAGTATCAGTTTCACTTATCTCACATGTATTTGTTTATTTATTATTGGATTGAGTGATTAATTGTAAATGAAATAATATACAGTGTAAAATGATGGAAAGAATACAAAATAAATTATATATTTTTTTAAATTAACAAATTGTTTTCAATTTCAATATGTTAGTATATAATGCAAAAATATTTCTAAAAAAAGTTTTATATTTACATCTAAAAATGTTCTCTTTTATTTCAAAAAATGCTCAATCATCAGAAAGTTAATTACAAATTCAAACTAATAAAAAAGAGAGAATACATGTATTTATTGAAATGATGTCACCTTCCTAAATAATGACCTCAGTCATCTTCAGCAGTTTTTTCAGAAAACCTGAAAAAATTATTTTATTTTTTATTTCATTTAAGGGGTAGAATTGAATGATCCGTTAACTAAAGATGTAGCCAATTTTAGCACAGTTGGCCAGCATCACGATCCGTTTGAAAAATCCAAAAGTGGCCGATGAGCATGAAAGTGTGCCCACCCCTGCGATGAAGCGTGACAACAAGACCTCTTGCAGGAAGCATGTTTGTCGCCCTCGCTGTCAACTTCATCTCCGCGCGCTTGCTGCAATCAAGCGCTTATCATCATCAGGAAGTCCTTCTGCAGGAGATATCCCATGCACGTTTGTTTGTTAGATTGTGTTGAAGCATTTTCATTTCCTCACAGCAACACCGCTTTCTGGCGTGAGCTGGCTAAGCGTGGCAGCGTCGCGTGCAGCTGGAAGGTGACGCAGCATGTGGCGCAATACAGTAATGGAGTCATCCATCAACAGGCCCTATTAAGACACTTTAACCAGCCAGCTGAGGCTGCTGCAGTGGCCATGGCGACCAGACACCAGGTTGGTGTTTGCTCTGAAGTCCCCGGGTAAGACTTGCCAAGTCCATAATTTTTTCACCTCACATGCACTCAATATAAAAAGTCTACACACCCCTGTCCAAATGTCTTTTTTTTTTATATATATATATATATATTTTTTAAATGAGACCAAGATAAATAATTTGTTAAGATATTTTCTAGGGGGAAATAAAGATAAACATTGGAGATAATGTGGTTGCGTAAGTGTGCACACCCTCTTAAAATTGCGATTGTGGCTGTGTTCAGAATTAACCACATTCTAATTCATGATGAATGGGAGTTGGCACACACCTGCCACCAAATTGTATCTCTGATTAAAGTTCAGATGTCCTAGTAGGCTTTTTTGTCATCTGACAAAATCAGCTTGAGTTTAAACAGCATCTGACTTCTTCCACCAGCCATTCTTATGGACACATTTGTGATCAAGCTCGAACTATGTAAGGATAAAGCCAAAGTGTGTTTGCTATTAAACACTTTAGAACATTTGACATGCTTGAGAAAATGGGTGCTTATAGCACTTTTTGCAGGTGCACAATGTCTAGTAAGTGAAGTAACTCCTTCAGTGACAATCAAGTGGAGCTGAAGATCAAGTTACGACATCAGAACCACTCAGTGGCTCCAATGTATTAATTGCTATGTACATGACTGAAAATCTGACCGATGACGGGCTTGTCATAGTGTGAAGGATACATACAGACGGGAAAATCCCCAGGCTAGTAAATCTATTGTTCATACTTTCAGTTAGCTTTTTTATAAAGCTGCAGACTGAGTTAATGAAATTCCAGATGTTTTCAAATCTTGTTTAACATCAGCCATAAAAAAAGAGATTGATGTATCAAAAACTGCATAGTTGTAAATGAGTAACAAATACATCAATTAATTAAACTATTTTGTATACCACTTAACTCATTCACTGCCATTGACGGTTATAGACGTCAAAAATTCATTTGAACTATTTCTATTAGTTTAACATTTTTTTCCACTTTTGTTAACAAGAGTATGAAAACCTAGAAGTTTTTTATTGTACATTTAGAACAGATATCAAATTTGTGATTAATTGTGAGTTAACTCATAAAGTCATGCAATTAATTACAATTTTCATCGCACGACGCTCCTAATTTGTAATTGTAATTAATCGCATGACGTCAATAGTTAACTAACGATTAATTAGAAATTTGATATCTGTTCTAAATGTACAATAAATGTTTTTTTCTAGGTTTTCATACTCTTGTTAACAAAAGTGAAAAAAATGTTAAACTAATAGAAATAGTTCAAATAAATGTTTGACGTCAATAGCCGTCAATGGCAGTGAATGAGTTAATAGAGATCGTTAATATATAATTTATTTTAAAGATGGATACCAGTACTCAACTGTTATGTACTTTGATGCGTACAATTTCCCCCACAAAACAATGAAAGGTAATAATAAAGAAAAACTCATTAATCCCAACTATAGCATATTTCCTTCGAATTGCATTACATTATTGGCAATTGGCAATTCTTGTAATTTCTAGTTCCAGATAGTAAAACCGCCACATGTCGGCCGCTGTCGCGAGTACTGATACCTTGAAAAAAGGTCGCCAATCACGGGGCATTTACTGTGCAGAGCCAGACAACTAGTTAATTGATCATTCATTAATCTTACATTGGTAAAGCAGCTTTTCATTTTTTTCCTTATAGGCTATAAAACATTGACAACGAGAACATTACTTTTATACTTTTGCTGTTTTGATGGTTCAAATGTATTATTAAAAAGGTTTTCTTCAATGAGCCTGGTTGCTCTCCGAGGAGTCGCTGAGGCTTTGGCAAGGCAATTATGTGCAATTTCAGCTCTCCAGCCCATCTTCCCTCAATCACCATGGCGATATTTAAAATGCGTTTAGCACTTCCTGTCTGTCCGGCGTGTGACTCTAATATGTTGCCTTTTGTGATAACAGCCCTGTGTTCTCTGGAGCATCAACCAATTTCTGCACAAACGCATCCTTCCCAGATTCCCTTTTCGCCGACTTAATTGAGGTTTTGCTTGACTTCATTGTCCAATTGGAAAACTGTTACGAGCAGATGATTTTGATATCTTCCGCTTGAATCCCTCAAAGCCTTTCGAGGGTTTTCTCGTCCTGTGGCTTACAATTGTGTTGATTTATCATGCCAGTAAAAAGCTTCGTGTAGCCCTCCGGCGCGCTGCTCAGGTTCCTATTCAGACCGGCGTATCTGCTCCATCTGCGACGTGAGCAGTCGTCTTCCTGCATTCCACTGCTTTTGTTTGCAGCTGTGAGGGGGGAAGGACATTTGCGTGTCTTCCATTGACTTGACATCCTTGGAAAGTCCGTCGCCGCACACACCTCACACCTGCTGCCTAAAAAAAATGTCGGATTCTGTGTGGGTGAAGTGTTCATCTGTCGGACGTGCCGCCTGTAAACTACGCGGGTGGCTCGAGGCCTTGGAGGCCGCGCAGCGTGCGTCGAGGAAATGGCCGACAACCTGAGCGCCGCATCCACATCCATCAGTGCAGCCAAGAATGCGGCCATTGTTTTGCTTTTTCGACTGTCCCTTTGCTCATATACAGCACCTGCACACTTCATTGAAAGACTCTTTGTGTTGATCAGTGTTGGGGCAAAGGCCTGTGACTTGTTATTTATTCGTATATTTGCGGCAAATTTAGCGATTTTGGGGGTAGCCTATCGTATTTGCTGTCAAATATTTGAGATATGAGCACGAGATGGTGACAGTGAACTTTATATTAAAATCCCATGTGCCGGTTCCCAATGTAGTAAAGGCAGTGTGAAAGTGGAATATTTATCTTCCAACTGTTCCATAACAATAAGGTAGTAGGTCGCTTGAAAATCAAGATAAATATTAAACCCTGTCGGAGTGTTATTGATATATGATGGAGGTTATCAGCATGTGTCAAAGTGTGTGACTCAGCACCTCTTTAAAGAGCAATGTATTCAAAGCACACGGCTCCACAGACACAGATACAATTTATCTGGAAGCACTTGGTCTTCCAAAACCGCAAGGCCCATCTCTGAGATCTTTTTATGGCCGTGCAGCCATTGCAATAAAGCGCCGTGTCCGCTTCTATGAAAGATGAATCTATGGTTTAGTGTAAGTCCAGAGGTGCTTCGCTTGAACATGTCTTTCCATCACATTCGAGCTCATGTTGTCATAACATGAGCAGGTTGCCCAAAGGTTACGTATACAAGCCAGAAATTCCCCGTGATGGTGTGCAGCAGCTCGGCGTGTCGTCACATTCCCGCTGTTTCACCACTTTGTCCTGCCTTTTCCCTTTCCCTTCACCGTGACACCCCACCGCAACCCAAGGAAGTAACCGCAGGTAGTCCAGCCTTGCATCCAAGGACCACTGACTGAATAGGCTTGCAAAATGAAATCCTCCTGAAGTTTATTTTTTTTAAAACATACATTATATATATGTATAGGGAAGTTAAGGTGGTTAAGATCCTGGACAGTGTTTTGCATCCTCAGTGAATTTGGACCAGGAATTTAGTAGAATTAATGAACCGAATTAATGTCAAATGCAGAATTGCAGGTTAGTCTATAACAGAGATCTTAGAAGCAGTGGATGAAACATCTGGTAAGACAAGTTCAGTTATAACAAACTTTTCTACCGTTTCTACCTCAAACCTAAGAGTTGTTGCAAACTAAATTTCCCATCGAACGTCCCCACAATAATCGACACAAATAAATCTGCACAGTGTTAAAAAAAATAATAAATGCTTGCGGATTTTTGAATGCAAATATGAATTGTTTTACCATGACTTAAATTGAGAAATGCATATGGATAACCTCTGAAACATTTCTAATGCAGCCAACAAATCAGTCATTTTTAATTCTAAACACATTTGCATGCTGGTCCAGCAGCATTTCAACAAATCATGAAACAAGCCATTCCTTTCTTTCTTTCTTTCTTTTCAGCATCACATGCAATCTTTCGGCTTGGCCTGTCAACGCTTGGCAGATGTGGGCCGCTTAAATCATTGTAAATAATAGATATAAGGGTGCACTGAAAGGTATTCCATATCGAAAGGATAACACTGAACTTAATGTCCAGGAAAACAGCAAAAGGCAAAAGAAGGTGTTGCGAACAGGCAGACGAAATAGTGTGGCATGACTTTGGAAAAGTCTCAAGCGTTGTTTCCCTGCGTTCTCCTTAAGGACGTCTTAAAATTTGAGCCTAAGGCTCTTATATGAGCGGAATTTGCCATAAATCCTATTATTCCACAGTTTGAAGTGACATGATTTAGCATTTAAATGTGCTCTTTGTGATTGTGGCTTTTTAAAAGTGTATATAATATCTGCTAGATCACTCCCCCCCCCCCCTTTTAAGATAAAGGAGGACTGGTGTTGATTTCAAGAAGTGTCAGTTTACACGAGCACCCTATAAAACTGGGCATGTTTTTGATCAATTGGATTGAAAATTCTGTTATATGCATGCCAAGTGTGGGCTTTAGCACTTAGCTAAACTAAATGCTAGCTAATCTGGTGAAGTTGTGGTTGAAGATTATTTTTCTTTTAATTTTTAGAACGACTTGAGAGTAGCAAAGTGAGTGTGCAGTTAAATTATCTGAAATTCTGAATTATCATGGTTGGTATTTAACTGAATCTGTAAGAATCTTATCATTGTATGATATGACACTGTACATGTTTTTTGTTGCCAATGAAAAAACATTGGCTTTTTATATTGTCATACTTGCACTGTATGTTTTGATTAATTATTTGTGATACGATTTAATGCAAATTTTATGAGTGTGTTTGCTGCGTACAAATTTGGGATTTTTATATGTTTTGTTTGGTTTTATGTTCTGGGCTACAGCTGGAGATTTGCTTTCAGCTAAATCTTGTGCTAGTATCTTTTCCAGTGTTTTGATATTCATTATGTGGAAACACAAACTTAATGGCATTATATATATATATATATATATATATATATATATATATATATATATATATATATATATATATATATATATATATATATATATGCACCGAATATTCGGCCACCGAAAATGACTATTTCGGTGCATCCCTAATATATATATATATATATATATATATATATATATATTTTTTTTTTTTTTTTTTTTTTTTTTTTTCGGTGGCCGAATATTCGGTGCATCACTAATAATCAATGACAAAAGGTGGGTTTGGGTTGGACTCATTAGAGCTTCTGCCATCTAGTGGAAGAACATTTCATTAAAACAATAACAACTGTCTGTATACTTTTCTGGCATAGATGAACAAAGATGTATGACCTGTATTTGTAGTATATAAAAAATAATTCATTGGTGGTGCTTAAAGAGCAATGGGGTACTTGATGTAAAAAAAATAATAATAATAAAATAAAAAAGAGGTACCACTGTTTTACAGGTGTCTAAGCTTTTTACTGCCCTGATAACAGCAGTGATGACTTCGTCAGTAAAGAAAAATCAGAAGTGGCAGCACTTTGGTTCCTCAAGTCCCCCATGTTTTCAACCAGGAGCCACATCCGAGTCGTCAAAACAGCTCATGGATTTAACGTCGTGTCTGACAAGCACTTCGGGCTCCGTTTCACTGTTTTCCGGCTTCTGGCTTAACCTCCCTCTGACCGGCGTGTTCTAATGGCCCAAATTGACTGGTCGCCTTTGACATGCGCTGCTCCCTTTTGTCATGAGGTGAACGGTTTACAAGTGTCAGAGGGAAAAAGGAATTTGCTTCAGCAAGTCGGAGGTGACCACATTTTTTTTCTCCCCCTTGCAAGCTATAGTACTGGCTTGTTTTGAAAGGCCAAAAGGTCAAGTTAGGCACTAATCTCCCTCTCAAGCTCCTTATGGACTCCTGAATGTTCGCACAACACTTGCAGTCCCTCACCAAATGTGGAGTCCTTGTTATCGTTTTACTTGTTGACTGTGTCTATTCAAGCAAACACTCACAAGTAGCAACTTTTTGTCTGAGCGCGGAGCAGTTCAAGGGGAGACTTGAACTTTGCCTTAAGAGGCCTGGGTTTACTTGTATTGTAGGAACGGAAGTTCCACTAGGGGAAAGTTGAACGGATGGCTTTAAAATCTGGCTGTATAAATCTTCCCTGTAGATTAAGCAACGTAAAAATGTTGCTCCTAGGAAAGAAGCTACATTTAAGACCGTATCCCACTAAGGGGCAAACTTTTGCAAAGCTAGCGAATGTTGATATCTCGTCATGTTACCGAAGACGTTCACGAAATGTTTTAATGGTTTTTCAATTTGCAGCAACATTTTTTTTAAATTAAAACTGAAGTATGTTTAGAGAACATTTTGCGAACGTTTCGGCCTTGAACGAACCCCAGCAGGAAATCAACATCCGCTACCTTCTCAAATGTTTGACCCTCAGTGGGATATTGGCTTCATTGACCACTTCATTAGTGTGTTGTTGTTTTTTTGTGGTTCAAGTTTGTGTTGGTGTAAAACTGCATAATGTTACCACCTGCATCCTATTAGACTCAGATTTATTGGCCAAGTATGTATAAACACAAGTACACAACAAGGAATGTGTCTTCACAGTGACAACCCGTCAACACGAAAAGTAACAATGACCAACAGAGGGAGACAGAACGGGAAGCCTGGCGGTCTGCTAATTAGCCTGCTGAGTTCCATAGATAGGGGGGTGGGGGGTGGGGGGGGGGGCATGACATGACCCTATATATAAAATCTTCTAATGATTCTTTAGACAGACTAGCTGATGATTGATCTGGCAGACATCAGTTACTTCTGGGAAATGTATTCTTCACAAATTGAGAAATTGTCACATTTCTTGGGAGTAAATTGTGGGATTGGAGCCATGATTCCTTATTCTAATGGGGACAAAAAATCATGATACCAGTAGAGCAATTAATGATACCAGTTATAGATATATCATTGTGCAAACAAGCTGAGACAATATCATATTCACACACATTCACAGATAAGGGATATCCGTCAACGAGGAAGCCTAAAGAATCGGTAGGAAACAACACAGTGTGAGCACAGAGGCGTGTGTCCCAAGTCCCTGAAGGCAACACGCTTCTGAACCAGGTGCCTTTCCTGTTTATTCCCCTCCTTATTTGGGTGTTTTCTTTAGGTCCCTCCAGTCAACAACTTCCGGCGCCATGAGGGGAAGTGGGACGGCACCCCTGGACATCACACAGATAATTTCAGTTTTGTCAGCTGAAGTATATTCAACCTTACGTATACAAATAAACCAGTTCCTAATGGTTTCCTTTGATTTCCCATTTCATTTGGGGCCATTGCTATGCATAACGATATGCGAGATCTTAACATATTGCCTGAGACCTTCAAATCAGGGAGCGTTTGGCATTTTGTAACTTTTACATATTAAATATTTCAGAAGAAGAACTAGAAGAAGACTGCAGAATGCCACACAGACGCACTCAGCATCTGTTTTTGCTCACACAATCACAAAGCAGCTTTCATCCCAACCCGAGACAAACACTTTGATAAGTTGATAGCAGAGGATTAGTGCATCTTGCGCAGAACTGATCTGCTGACTTTAACTTACACTCACTCCAGACTTTATCAAGCCTCCAAACACCATCGCCTACCGTGTTCTCTGCTTTACCTCAAGCCGTGAGATTCCCTCAGCCGTTTGGAATTCAAAAGGGTGCCACAAGTCACCCTGCATGGCAAGTGTCCCGAGCACCAGGGTGTTGGAACGAGAGCGTCACCTCACAGCCAGGAGTCACACGGTGCACATCAATGGGTTTTGGGCCAAACATGATCATCGCTACCACCCACTGCAATGACCCTGGAAGACCTCACAACCCATTTGAGAGATTATTTTGTTAGTGGTGATTGGTATGATTCAGATATCTTTCCAATGGGGCAGTTATATAGTTGGGCAGCTCGGACCTGTAAGGAGTTTTTTCAACCCAATAGACTATTGTCCAAATCCGAGCTGTTAAGTTCCATGACAACTGATGTCAAAAGTGGAATGCTTGAGAAAACTTGGGAACGGTGATCAATATCTATGCAACATGATGTACAGGTTTTTCAACCCAGTGGTGTCTGGTTCAAATCTAGACTGTTACTCCTAGAAGTTCTTGTTTCAGTTCAGTTGTTGTCAGAAGTTGGCTGGCTGTTTTTTTTTGTTTAGATTTTTTGTTCTTCAAAAAAATTTTAAAAATTTAAAAAATTTAAAATTAAAAATGAATAAAAAGAAGTTGGCTGGCTGTGAGGTTATTTGAAGCAAAATGAGGGAACGTTGGGGCTGGTGAACCCCGAAGATGGCATACCTGTATGGGAGGTGTTCAGACCAATAGACTTGGGTTCTAATGCAGGTTGTTTCTCCTCAGAGTTTTGTAAGATGGTACCAGAAGTGGGATGAAAGAAACAAACAATGTTCAAAGAACCCCCACCCCACAAAATGTCATTTTTCTACCAAAGTGCTTTACTTTTTTGGATGACATCCTACAAAAGTACAAGCTAATCATATTTCACAAGCCAATCGTTTGAGGATGCAGTGGACCACTGAACTATCCTAAAATGTTTTCTCTGGACTCGAGCCAGCATTTTGTCTATTTGAGTTGATTCTGCGGTTTCAAGGCCATTTCAGGCAGTTTAAACGCAACGCAATTCACTTACTGTTTCACATATTTCTACACTAAACGAATTGAGAGTCATGACACCACCGTCCGTGCCCATCCGTTTGCTCCGTCCACAGAAGGTTTTTTTGTTGTTGCTTTGTAAAAGCATTTGATGCGCTTCTCCAGGAACATGATAATGCTGCAAGGTTTTGCGAATTTCTTCAAGCGGGTTATCCCATAGCCTCTAAAGTTGATTCAATTATTGCAGGCAAGCTTTGAGGGATTGCAGACTCGGACTCATTTGTTCCCCAGAGACGTGCGCGGCGGTGTTTTACAGTAAAATGTGATATGGCTGCATTAATCCTGCTGATTGGAGCTCGGCCCAGTAAGCAATTTGTGTTGGAGTGTGTGAACGCATGCTGATGCAGTATGTGCACACATCTGTTTTAGTGTGCATGGGACGTATACAGGGGTGAGGCTGAATTAGGGGAACCGCCGCAATTAATATATCAATGTATATTTTAGATTTGATACTGCACTGTCAGGGGCGGGCTCTATTAAAAGTATGAAAATAATTTGTTCATTGAAGTGATTGATTTTGTCCACACAATTCCAAATCTGTATGCCTACGCCTCCATCAAATCGCGTCACACCACCAGCACCACAATTTAGACCTGCTTCTTGGTAGTCTAAAATGTAGTCTACTTTTGGTCTCCAAATTGCAAGATTGCGGGGACATGCGATAGAATATGCTGGAATGCCTATCGAGGCATAGCGCAGTCTACCAGACATGCTAAGCTAAACTTGACCAAAATGAAGATGCAACCGTTTTTACGGCGAGCACACGGATACCTGTTAACAAAAAAATAGGGCGAGAGTATAGATGTCTCGGTAAGACAAGGCCTCAACAACGGGCTCCCACCCACCGACTGACTGCAGAGTGCGTTAAGTGCGTGTGCAGGCTAAAAGTCTTGCATCCATCTTCCTCGACAACTCCCGACCTTTCAGTAATCTCAGTCTTTGTCGCTATCTGCGCTGCCATCATCCCACACATGCGTGACCCGCCACCCGCATCAAAGCTACCCCTCCTCACTCATTCGTCCTCGGCAGTCACACTCAAGACTCCATCATCAGCTACCGGCCACAATCAATGTTGGCCGCATTCCCACTTTCAAGTCGATTATGTATCTACCCCAGCCACTGGATCTCATTTGTCCTCCTCTGATGGAATGAGAAAAAATATTCTGAGGCCTTGTTTTGTTTGAGCTCAATTACTAAAGCAAAATCAGACTATAGGTGTTTCTAGCCCATTTTGGAGGGGTGCTCAAGCAGCCTTGAATTGAACCCTAACACCCCTACAATTTGAGATAATTTGTAATATCCTTTTCAAAAATGCTATTTAAAAAAAAAGTATATAATCATATAGTGCTTGTTTAGTCAGTTAAGCAAAAAATAATAATAATATATATATATATATATATATATATATATATTGTTATTATTATTATTATTATTATTATTATTATATAGTAATAAGTACCTGACTTACACCAGGATGTGGATAATTTATTAACTTTTAGCACTCAATACACATAGTGTGATAATATATATATATTTATTTAAATGTTTTATTTTTTTAGCACATTACTATCATTACTGTTCTTAATTTTTGCTGCATTTAATCATAGGTCACTGTTTATGTCAGGTGTTAGCTGGCATTTTTTGCGGTATCAATAAGTTGTCTTCCCCCCAAAATTGTATGGTTCCATTATGTTTATTTTATAAATCCAATCCATTCATCTTTTACCATGGCTCAACATTTACATAATCAGATTTGATGGTTTAGTCACGGGCTTTTGTGTCTCTTTCGTTGATGTGGGAATTAAATGCATTCAAAATTGCAAAACAGTGAACGTTAATTCAGCAACCCTTCAACCTCGGATCCTGGAGTCACCCCTGGATCAAACTAGAATCAGCTGTACTCGCAGTGACAATATTTGATGTGTTGTTCATTGAACACATTGCAGAAAGGCTTGTGAACACGACTAACTACTAAACGTCCACGACGTGTATCATCTTTTCACAAGCTGATGTTTGCGAATGAGCCACCCCTCACTGTTTACTCAGCCGTGTGCTATCTAGGAATGTCACCAAAGCTTTGATACCAATGTCCATCTGTCCATCTGCTATTAATTAACTTTTAGTGCACATTTATGAACTTTCGCCATTATATATATATATATATATATATATATATATATATATATATATATATATATATATATATATATATATATATATATATATATATATATATATTCTTTATATTTATTCATTATTCAGTTTTTTTTGTGTGTCCATGTTGGTTCCTCAGCACCTTTGCTTCCCCCTGGCTAAGATCTGACTCATGCACTCTTCTACCCCGTTGCCACGGCTACCGTTTATTAATATTGATCTTTAACTTTGTGCCTCATCACCCAGTTGCACAGTATGCGTGTAACACTGCCTCACACATCAACACACACACACACACACACACACACGCACCCCCACACACACGGACGGCTCAGGGTCCAGTTGATTGTAAGGTTTGGTTTTGAATCACGTGTTTTAGTGGCTGTTGAAGGTGGAATTACTTTGGCAACAGTGAACCCTTGTGGTGACATAGGGACAATTTCGATACCACATGATATTTTATATTTTAAAATTATATGTATTATAATTAATATACAATATGTTACTGTAATAAAATAATTCTAGCAGATTTTTGCAATATGCCATATGTAATAATTAATATTAATACATTATATTATTATGTTTAATAAATAATAAATAATAAATAATAAATAATAAATAATAAATAATAAATAATAATACTACTACTACTTTTATTTAAAAAAATATAGTAATAATAATGAATGATTTTATTCTTTTTTAATTATGTGGAATATATTGTATTATTTTAATTCATATATGTCAATAAACATGAATAATAATAATAATAATAATAACCTGCAATGTGGATGTGGAGTGAGCATAAGTGCATAAAATAAAATGTATAAAATAATAACGATATAGCAATCCACTAAATAATCATCATTCACGATACCTACTAAAAAGAAAAAGAAAAAGGAAAACTAAAAATAAAACTTTAATTATTTTAATTGGGTGTGTCAATGGTTACATTGAAGAAAAAAGTAGAACATGGTCACAGAAATGAAAATCAGTTGAACGTCCATCCTCTTCCATTATGTTATTAGTGGATTATGCTCACTAGACTGTATGACTGGCTGGCATAAAAACATATTATCTCTTCTGAGATGCAACAGCAAAAAAAAAAAGCAATGGCTTGGCACCAGCTTGAAGTACGAAACACACTCAGTAATGCGAGCTCATTAGTCAAATGAATGAACGCAGGCAACATTTACCAGAGTGTTTGATTGTACCATCGTCATTAATCATTAGGCTAGGCTAGTTGTTCCTGATAGATAATAATGACAATTTTATGACTGAGTCATAAAATTGTCACTATTCCAGCAGGGCTGACCCTGTACAAGATTTGATATGTGGCCCCAAAACACTGACAGCACAGCCGCCAAATCACTGCTCATAACTAGATGACGATGAACACATGCACACAAACTCGCTAATATGACCTCATTTTGTCGATGGACAATTGCTCCACTCCAAAGTGTCAGTTAGCAGGTGCAACAATTCTTTTAAATCATGCAGGATATCTTCGAGCAATGTATGTGTACTGACGAGCTGCTGAAGAAACCACAAACAAATTCAACATGAATTATTGATGGTAGGTTATCTTTCCAGAATGACACCGGTGACTTTGCTCCACCTTTTATGCACCAATCAGAATGAAGAGCTCCGATCCAGCCAATGTTCCTTCTTGCTTCGAAAATGTGAGATGATTTCTTTCAACAAATGTGCGTTGTAGTTCTTTTTGCTCGAGCGCTAAACCGGACACAGCTGCTTTCACGTCCTGTTATGATTTACAACATGTAGCCTGACTTGTCAAGTTAAGCTCCCTCCACAAACTGCAACGAGTGTGTCACACCCCCTACTTCCTATTGATGACAGAAAGAGTCGTATGCAGTATGCATAACGGGACGTGTTCTCAGACAGTTTGGAATCTGACATCTGTCTCAAAGCGTCATACAGTAGTTGCAATGAGGTGACATGAACCAACCGAGCTCTTTTCAAAAACACTTTGAATCCATTTTGACAGCAAAAGTTTGAATCTATCATCTATCTGAGGCCTTTACAAAACAAGTTTTCTCAGGTTTGGCCTGGCAGTCATCTACACGAAACAGCAGATTTACTTTAATTTATAACAATTCCGTTAAAAACCTCCAACCAAAGTGAAGATCTGCGACAACTCTATTTATGCGTCTGCATGTGGATGTCAATAAACTGTGTTTTTGCGATTCATAGTTTAATTTTAATTAGGCACTTTTTGGCCACCTATGTTTAGACCCACGTAAAGGCCAAATTTACTCTATTCACAATGTAAACGTGCATTAGCAAGTAAATGCCTTAATGTAAGTGTTAGTGATTTTAGGTCGTTTATGTGCATTGGGGTTAATTTTACCTGTACTATTTGAACTATATGTATAATTATGATTAGCATTGTATAGATGAGACATTTAAAATAAAATGACTGGCCAAGCCTATTTCTTTGTCACTGCTCTCATGTACCAAAACACAATACTGTGGGGTTTTTTGGTTTTTTGGTTGTTTTTTTTTACAATATTGTGTGTTTTTATACAGCATTGTGAGCTTTTATTAATATCGCCAACCACCCGACAACATCATAATAATGTTGTATCATGATTCGTGACGTTTAGATATCGTTACATTCCTAACATCACACCTGTGACACACACGACCTGTGCTTTACAAATTTGGTAACAATATGTCAACTAAAATACATCTATTATTATATAAAATAAATACACAAAAAAGGGGTTCATACATAAAAACTTGCAATTTGCATTCATATACAGAGCAGCATGAACAAGGAGTGAAAATCAAAACAATAAGAACTAAGCAAAATCAGCACTTATTTTCCACACAAATTCTTTTTTTTCTTCTTAATCTTTTTTTTCTTCTTACTCTTTTTTTTCTTCTTACTCTTTTTTTTTATCTAGGGTCAGACCAGGACGCCCTGCCAACTGCTGGGGGAACTTATCTTGCACTGTATGTTCAAAGCAAGTATTAAAATTAATTTTTTGTAACATTTTTAAAAACAACACCTGGGGTCAAGCAACTTTATGAATTTAAGATGGCATGAAAGTGTGGTGTCACACTTTCTTTATTTTTTTCCCCCTATTTTAGTACAGAGAGCAATAATAATAAAAATAAATGAATGCAGATCACATGATTGCTGTCAGGGGACAAGTGAGGCGGAGGAAGAGGAGTAGGAAGGGAAGTGGGTGAGATAAGGAGAGAGAGAGAGAGAGAGAGGGAGGCAGGGTGGGGGAGCCGCATACAGTACGTACACTTCACTTCGCACCACAAACTCACATTGACTGAACGCTCAAAGGCGCACCTGCTCCAGTCAGGCCCGACCCGCCTCGGCCCACCTGCTGTGTGGATGTGCTTCAGAGGCAAGATGCTCTCCATGTTGGCTCTGCTTCTGATGGTCCTGACAGGTAAATTGGAAAAAAAAAAGTTGTTCTGTTTTGTCCTCATTGATGTGATTCTTGCTTGTGTTGGCTCACATTTAAGACACAATGACAGTTGTTGTTAAAGCTTGAAAGTTCAATGTGCCTTTTTTATTATGTGTTTGACACATAAAAAAAAATACTAATAATACGGTGGTCAGTTTTCAGTAGAGAAAACGTATCCTGCTAAACAGAATTCATTACCTGCTCTCCAATTCCGGTGCATAAAAATGGATCAACAGCAGTACATTATTGAATTCGACTACGCTTCATTTTGTGATTTATTGGCTTTGCTTGTCTAAAAGGTCCTGCCAGTGTTCGTGTCCAAGGAGAAACCAACTTGGTACTGAACAAAAAGTGCTGACAGAACGCTTTGGGCAAGTTTTCAAGGTCTCTTCTCATTTCAGGAAACGTCAACGGAGTGGCTTTGTTTGAGGCCACCGAGAGGAACTGTACCTTGTCCCCGCCGGTGAGCTCTGCACGGCACAAACGACTTTGTTGTTACCTTTGATTTCGTATTAGAAAAGCTCATTTATTCAAATTTGTCATTGCAAAAAATATTTTATTTGTCCTATTTTATTTTTTAAATATTATTTTCTTAAAATATTTTATTTTATTTTATTTTATTTATTTTATTTTTTGGCTGTTTTTGAGTTGCAAGAATGTTAATTAAAGTCCATAAAATAGAGACTTTTTTTTTTAATTCTTGAATTATTTTTAATATTATTATTATTATTATTATTATTATTATTATTATTATTATTATTATTATTATTATTATTATTATTATCATTGAATTTGCAGCATGGTGTTTGAGTGGTTTGCACGTCTGCCTCACAATTCAGGGGTTGTGCATTCAAATCTGGGCTCCAGCCTTCCTGTGTTAATTTTTATTTTATTTTTTTAAGATCAGAAATTACATAATTACATTTAAAATGTTCGTAATATGTAATCATTTATAATAATAAGCTTGAGTCTATAAATGCTCAGAAAGATAGGCACTATTGTTGTTATTGTGACACGTGGTGCAATAGTTAAATGATAAATGATTACAATGTGAGATACAGGAAAGGCTGAGTCAGCAGTTATTCGTGTTAATGAATCTGTCTTTTACTCTGTGTGTGTGCGTGTGTGCGTGTGTGTGCGTGTGTGTGTCAGTACCTCCCGAGCACAACTGTGAACAGCAGTCTCCAGTTGCACGAGTTGCGAGAACACATGCTCGTCTCCAACATCTCGGCCTACATTATCCCGGGCACGGACGCCCACATGGTACCGCAGTTGTCAATCACCATGAAATGCATTTCCTGTTTGTGTGATGATTAACAGTGTGTCTGTGTGTTAGAGTGAATATATCGGACCGCGTGACGCAAGGATGGCCTTCATGACGGGTTTTACAGGCTCTGCAGGTAGCAGCCTCCTCCTCCTCCTCCTCCTCCTCCTCCTCCTCGTCTTTTTCTTCGTCCTTCCAATGACTCAACATCCCGCATCTGAGCTACTTTTATCCTCCTCCCCCTCACTAAATGAAAAATGATGATTTACTCAGGATTAATTATCCCACAGCTTCGGCAAACTCACTTTATCCTCCCGTGTGGAATAGAGAGATAAAAAATGGCAACAGTGAAGCCTCACATTATGAGATCCCTTCAACCTTCCCGTGTCCCCGCTTGCATACATTAGCCGACTGCGGTGCATTCACTGGCATCTGTAATTTAATGCTCCCGCCTGTCTGCAGGCACGGCCGTGGTCACGCCGGGCAAAGCGGCGCTGTGGACGGACAGCCGCTACTGGGTCCAAGCGGAGAGACAGATGGACTGCAACTGGGAGCTGCGAAAAGACGGTGGGTCTCAAAACGATCTCAATGGATGACCCTTGACCTACAACTGAGACCAAGATGTAGCTTCATCCAGCACAGGGTGTCTTGAATCCCAGTAGGGGACAGTGAAATGTTGAGAGTCTGAAGACATCCTGAATTACAATGGGTTGCTCAGTGCCAGACAACTTGATCTCTCTTATGTCTTGGGGCTGCTTTGCTACATCCGGTCACAGCGTCTCATGACTATGAAATGCAAAATGTGCAGTTCTGCCGCAGGTTCTCCAACTGAATAATGCTAATATTTGTTGAAACAATCTTTTTTTGGCAGCATTAATCCCTTTTTAATTACAAAAAAATTATGTATGCAGCTGCATGCTACTGATGGTACGATGATATATTTGTTACATCGGCTGGATGGAATAACGTTGTGCATGTTAGAGCGACACACCAATTTCCATGCAAAACCGGATGTGTTGCAGGCTAGCCATATCATTTCTGTAGAGTAAATTTGACTCTAAACTGAGTCTATTTTGTTCCACTCTAAATAGAGTAAAATTTACACCTAGAAGAGAGTAATTCTCGGTCTGTATTTTATCGAGAGTCTGAACCATGGGTTACCACATCTGGGTCTGCCGGTGGTCAGTAACTCCCATGAGTCGCTTGTTACTTTCTGCTTTGCTCTCGCAAGCTTTTACCAGCTTTTTTTTTAACTAGCTCCTCCCGATAGCCGCTCTTGTTAGTTGCTCCGGCTAATTCCAGCTAGCTCGGAATTTCGGCGTCGCTCGCCGGGCTTCATAGCGGCTGGCAAATCGCCGTCGTTTGCTCAGGCAAAATAAGAATTGGCGGTAGGCGTGCGCAATGTGGTCTCTCTGAGCCACCGTAGTGTGCGCGCTTCTAATGATGGCGCTAGGAATCGCTGAATGTCCCTTTAAATAAACTAGTAGAATTTTGTCAAAATCTCTCCTTGCAAAATTTACTGAGAATTTCTGAGTGAAAAATCTTTAGTATTTTTTTTTTCATGTAATAGGCAAATTCTTTCATACACACAAAAAATACTTTTAGCACTCTTGAATGGGACCAAATAGACTCAGTTTAAAGTAACATTTACTCCACATAATTTACTGAATACAGTACTATAGCTGTAGTACTTCAGGGTAAATCAGGATAATGTTCAAAGGTCCATGATAGAGCCAAAGCAATACTTCAAAATCAAACAGGACTATGGAATTGCAAATTTCAGGTAAATGTCTTAATACTTTTAAATAGAGATGGGCGAGTACCGACACCAGGTATCGGTCTCGGGTCGATTCCTGGCGATATTTCAAGGTATTTGTACTTGGGAAATTAGAAATGAGAATGATAAAAAATTGCCATCAAATTCATGCGATTTTATGGAAAAATGCCATAATGGGATATGTTGGTCTTACTTTATCTGCGACTACTCAAGAGTTTTTGTGATTGTATCAGTCTGGAAAAAAAAAAAGTGGTATTGAACATTACGTAGAGAAGCTTTGTGGCAGCCATTGTGATTGTGAAATTCGACCTTAATCGATTGTTTTAAAGACAAAGTGCTGTGAATCATCAATAACGTTGCTATGTCATCTGTGTCGTTCCACAGTGTCCATAAGCAGCATAGCCGAGTGGCTCATCTCAGACGTACCCAATGGCGGCCAGATCGGCTTTGATCCGTTCCTCTTCTCTCTCAGTGAGTCTTTATCACCGCCTCCGTCACTCCTTGTTAACGTCACCGGAGGCCGCTGACGCCAGTTTGACAGACGGACGATTCCCTCCTGATTGATTAGCCTCAGAGTGCTTCATCGTCTGCCGTTTGCTCCATTAGAAACGCAGGAAGACTACGCAATGAGTCTGGAGTCGAGTAATCGGAGTCTCAAGTCGATGCCTGGCAACCTGGTGGACCAAGTGTGGAAGGACAGACCTCCCATATCGCCTGATAGTCTCATCCGCCTGCCCGACAGAGTCATACGTGCGTTGCCCTCCCTTACCTGGGTGCCGATAAATAAATACATTTTACGATGTGGCGTGGCCATAAACAACCTGGTGATGTATTTATGGTTGACAGATTTAATGCCGACTTTGGGGGGACGGACAAGGAAGGAAGTTATTTCGGCCAATAGCCTCATTTAGCCTTTAAGGTCACATGTAGGTAATGGAACAAATGGAGAGCATCATAAATCGAATGTGTGTGCACGCATTTGACAGCATACCTGGATAAGGACACTCAGTACGAATATGATGCATTGTTGCTGGGATTTTAATGCCTGTGTAAATTTGCACATAATATCAAAAAAGCATCATGTGTTTTTTTTAATCTTTTTTTTATCTTTCATCCTGGCTTGCGTGTGTTGCTCTTCAGGAACACTTCTTGTGAAAAAAATCCTCTGACTGTCATTTATTATATAAAGAGGGCCTTGGCCCCGCCTGGGGTGTTTCAGTAAGGGCGCAAAAAACGTACATGGGCGAGATTTTCAGCTAATAGTTATAGCATAGGTTCGACAGAAAAACATAGAATAGATGAATTTTAAAGTTAGCATGGGATTTCATGTATTTCCTCCCAAATTCCAAATTCTGGCATGTTTTGTTTATTAAAGACTCTAAATTGTCAATGCATATGTTTGTTTATGTGCCCTGTGATGACCCGATTGAATCTCATGCAGTAAGCTGAGATCGGAAGATTATTCATCATAACTGTTTATGTAATATAATGTCGTCCACAGAACGGTCCTGGCAGATGAAAGTGGAACAAATCCGAAATCAGATGAAGGAGAATCCTTATCAGCCCACAGCTCTCCTGTTGTCAGCACTTGATGAGACAGCGTGTAAGTCACTTTAAAATCGACAGCATCTTACGCGCAGACTGCAAAGTTCATATACATAACTTGCATTTGTCATTTTCAAGGGCTGCTTAATATGCGCGGCAATGACATCCCATACAACCCTTTCTTCTACTCATACACGCTGCTGACCATGGACGAGATCTGGTACATTTTTATTGATCCTCATGAGAGGCCATCAAGGATAAAATTCATACATAACTGAAATGCCCTCAAACCACAAATGAAATCTATACTCACATGATCACACTTTTGTGATACTGTGTCAAGAAATACAAAAAAAAAAAAAAAAGATTAATGATTAACGATGAAGGATATCCTCAGGTAATTTCATTTAATATTCTCTGAAATACACATTTCAGTAGTGTGTGAGAAGTATCAGTAGTGTCTCTGGAAACATTTCAGTTGAATGTAAGAATGTTTGAGTGTGAGAGCATTTCAGCAGCCTGTGAGACAGCATTTCATTTTATGTGTGAGAGTTTCAGGAGGCTATAAGAATGTTTATTTTGTGTGTGAGAGCATTTTACGTTGCATATGAGTCAGCATTTTATTGTATGTGTGAGAGGGTTCGCGAGAGTATATCCTTTTTCAATTGGATTTGGCAGCAACTCAAATTGTGCATGACAGTGTTTCAGTAGTGCTTGTTAGGGCATTTCAGTAGTTTGTGTGAGAACGTTTCAGGAGGATTCGTGTGAGAGGATTTCAGTAGGAGACATAAGAGTAACTTTTCAGTTTTGCATGTGACAGCATTTCAGTAGTGTAGCAGTGTTTCAGTCATGTTTGAGACGTTTTAGAAGTGTGCATGAGAGTTTTAGTAGTATGAATTAGATTGGGTTCCAGTTGTGTGTGAGTGTTTCAGTAGTGCTTATCAGTGTTTCAGTTGTGTGGAGTCTTTTATTTGACTGTGAGAGTGTTTCCCTAGTGTATGCGAGTGGAACGTTTTTCAGTTGTGTGGCTGAAAGCATTTCAGAAGTGCATGTGTGAGAGGTAATCCTGAATTATGTCCCTGCTGGACCCTGATGGTTTACTTTGTGTGATCATCATCTTCACTCACGACATGCTTGTCAGGCTCTTTTTGCACACAGAAAGGGTGACAGAAGAGCTGAGGGTGTACCTGAACGCCTCATGCAATGGGCCGTTCTGCGTGCAGCTGAAAAGCTACGACGCCATCTTGGACCACCTCAAGGAGTACGTGAGCCGGCCGGGGGTCAAAGTGTGGATTGGCACCGAGTACACCAACTATGCACTTTATGAGGTCATAAAACCGCAGGTATGGCACTAATATTGCATTCTTGGTGAACAATTTACATGATATGCTAAATGGACAAAAGTATTTGGACACCTGGGGAAAAGAATCTGAAAGTGTGACTGTGGAAATTCAACCTGAAAGAAAAGCAGGCTGCACTACTGGTTAGCACGTCTGTCTGTGGGTTCGAGTTTCGGCTCCAACTCATTACTGAAATACCCTCACACGTTACTGAAATACTCTCATACAATATACTGAACATCCGTCACCGACACCAACCATATTGAAATTCAGCCGATAAAATAAACTGAAATGCTCTCACACATGAATGAAATGCTCTCATATTATAAATGGAAACACTCTCACACATGTTCTGATACAATATACTGACATCTCTCATCTAACATACTAAAATGCTATGAAGTAATAAACTGAAATCCTCTCAAACTGAAATGCTCTCATATATACGTCAAGGGGAGCTTGCTCCGCACAGCTCAATAGAGTACTAGTGGTGTCAGGAATGAGCTAATTTATGAAACATACGTGTTTCGCCTCTCAGGGCGTCATCAGGCTGCTAATGAGCTACTCATTTATTTACTTCAGCCACTAATAAGCTACTAATTTAGTAGGGCTGTGGATCAGTGCTTATTGAAATGCTCTCATTTAATATAATGAAAGGTGTCACATGTCATACTGAAAATGAAATATGATCAACTGAAATGGTCTCACACTGAACTATGATACCAACCTCAAATGCTCTCACACCTACTAATGCTGTCATATAAAGCGCTGAAATATTATAACAAACTGAAATGCTCTCACACAACATACTGAAATGGTATGATATAGCTAACTGAAAGGCTCTCAATATAGGGAGGAAGCTTTTGAATATTTTGGTATTAGGTAATTTAGTTGTTTGTTTGTTAGTTTTTTCCCCGCCATTGCTCAACCTTCAAACTTAGATATTGAGTTACTCTATGAAGACATGAATGCTGGTTTAGAGCAAAATCCAATTTAATTCTTGATTTTTGGTGTGTTCTTCACACTTTCCCCACAGACTTTGACTGGTATTTGATGTCGGTATTGCTAAAATATGATATGATATGATATGATATGATACGGTATGAACCGTTTGTTACCCGTATTCTTTACCTCCTTGTGTGATTTCATTTGTCCAAATTTAAATTTACTAACTTGCATCCTGTAGGACAAACTTTTGAGCAGCTCTTACTCTCCTGTGCTGACCACCAAAGCTGTGAAAGATGACACTGAGCAGCGCATCTTGAGGGATGCTCACGTATGTCGTACACACACACACACACACACACACAAATACATGCCTACGTTACTGTTACTGGGCTGCAATTTGGTTAGATAGGAACCAGGCTAGCATTATTCTTTTATGACGTTTCTTCTACTGCTCAGTGGGTGGTTGTGACTGCGTTCCAGGTGAGAGATGCCGTAGCTGTCATGCAGCTCCTCATGTGGTTGGAGAAGGCGGTGCCAACAGGAAAGGAGACGGAGCTGAGCGCCTCTGCGTATGTCAACCACTGTCGCAGGTCAGTCTCAACATTGTACGTACAAAATCACGATAGAATCTGAAAACTTCAATATATAAAAAGAAAATGAATATTTTCAGCAAACAAAAGGACAGCAGGGGGCCGAGCTTTGAGACCATCTCGGCAAGTGGACCTAATGCTGCACTGGCACATTACAGGTAAATATAATTTGGTCATGTGTAAGTACAGTGCAGTGGTGCTTTGAGATACGGGCTTCATTTGGTCCGTGAACACACTTGTGTTTCAAATCATCTTTCCCCATTGAGTAATGAATGAATACCATTCTTATATTTCAGCCTCGAGAAAAAACGTGCTCCTTTGTTCATCTAATAAAGCTAAAAAGAGTCATAGTCACTCCATGCTAAATGCGATTTCAGTGCTGATTCGTTGTCTTTTCGTGCTGCAGCCCAACAGTAGAAAGCAACAGGAAGCTGACGGTGGATGAGATGTACCTGGTGGACTCCGGTGGCCAGTATCTGTGCGTAACAACACACACACACACACACACACACACACGTCACTTGTGGTTGACTTGGTGTCATGACTTCTTTCCACGCTGTCAGAGACGGGACAACCGACATCACCCGGACGGTCCATTGGGGGTCCCCCACAGCTATGCAAAAGGTAACACTGTGCATCTGATACATAGTCATAGTGAGTCACTGCCACCATATCAAAGCAAAAAAAGTGACAGTCAGTCACTCGTATCTCAAGGCACCACTTTATTACCTTCCATGTTGGCACTTTTGTAATGTGAAAATAACTAACGTTGACTTATGTCTATTTTCAAGGAGGCCTACACCAGAGTGCTTATGGGAAATATCGAAATATCTAGAACCATATTTCCTTCAGGGACCAGAGGTGGGTAATGTTCATTCAGAAGTCTCAGTGTAACACTAGATGGCAGTATTGGACTGTTGCTGTGTTTGAGTGATAAGCTTGTGGTCCGTCCTCAGGTGCCAACATGGAGATGCTGGGCCGCAGAGCATTGTGGGAAGTGGGCCTCAACTACGGCCATGGCACAGGACACGGGGTTGGCAATTATTTCGGGGTTCATGAGTGTACGCCATTTTTTAATTATTTTTTTTGTCTCGTACTTTTTTACACTAAGGACCGCCTAAGCACCAAAAAAATACTGAGCTCTCCTAAGTGTTAATCAAAAACAAAATGTACTAAAATTAATATTCATTTTTTTAAGCCATTGTACACAGTTTTAACTCAGCGCTTAAACAAGGGAAAATTAAAATAAATAAATAACTGTACTTAAATGATTCAGTTCAAATGTATTGCACATGAAAGTTTAATTCAAATTTAAAAACTAAACTGCTTTTAAAGATTAAGATGGGGGTTTAACTTTTTAATATTAATTGTTTTACTTTATTGTATTTTTATTTTATTCAGTTTTGATTTTTATTCTTATTTGCATATTTTAGTCTTTATTTTATAATACAAACACAATAATACAATAACTAAATAATAATATATTGAATTCCTTTTTTTTGTGCCTCATTTCATATTTTATATATTTTTTTAAGATTTCTTATTTTTTATTCCAATTATTTTTATTTTTATTTTATTATAATAATCAATTTAATACGAATGTGGTATTATATTAGACAAGTTTTATATTTTGTATTTCTTATTTGCATGTTTTTATTTTATAAATAATGCACTTAAATATTGATACATTTTAGTATTTTTGTCTAGTTCTACATAATCTATTTTCTTATTTTATTTTATTTAATGTAATTATATAATATAATTTAATGTACAATACAATAATACACCTAATAAATATTAAACCATTGGACTATTTCTATCCAGTGTTATATTTTGTTGATTATTTTCTTATTTGTATTGTTAGTTTAAAATAATAATAATAATAATAGTGCACATTTTATAAATACTAGTAGTAGTACAGTACTCTACCTTTTTTTATAGTTTGTATTTGAATCATTAAGACTGATTATTTTTATTAAATTATTTAAATACTATTCTTATTTCTATTTTTATACTTTGTATTTATTATGATTGATCATCACAAGAAATATTAATATACTCTACTATCGTTGCCTAGTTTTGTATTTTGGAAGTTCCTAGTTTCATTATATTTTTTTATTCCACTGATTTATTTTTACCCTTATTCGTACACACTGTTTTATATTTAAAAATGCCGTTCATAAATATTCATCTACTCTGCTACTTTTGCTACTTTAGGGCCTGTTGGTTTTCAGAGTTACAACATTCCATTTAGAGAAGGCATGTTCACATCTATAGGTGAGACTTTTTGTTAGATCATTTGCATGAAAATTTAATTCATATTACACAAATTTCTGTTCTGATTTTGTCCGCAGAACCTGGATATTACAAGGATAACGACTTTGGGATTCGCATTGAAGACGTGGCAGTGGTTATGCCATACCATACAAATGTATTTAAGCCAAGTCATTATTTATCATTCAGTCATTTTCTCTTAATAAGTGTCGTATGGTAATTGACGCTCTCCTTCCCCTGCAGTATGGTCATAACTACCTGACGTTTGACACTGTGTCCTTGGTTCCATATGACAGGAAGTTGATTGATATCTCTCTTCTCAGCCCAGTCCAGGTAATTGTATGCTAATGAAAAATAAATAAATCTTTCAGTAGCTGCTAGTTTATACGGTCGTAATATTATGTTATGCCACAAGCTTTATGTCAATTTCTTGTTTCAAAGATGCATGACGTTTCTGTAAGAGTGCTGGTTTCCTCTTAAACCCCACCTTTCTTTTTTCTCTCCAACTGAAAGATGAAAGTGATCTTTGTCAAAAACAAACCATCTCTTACGTCATATGTAAAGAAAATGACTACATCTCAATAAATTATAATATATAAATATTCCCACAGAGCAAAAGTGGTTCTAGTAATGACTCCTGTGGAACACCAGATGCCACTTTGGCGATCATGAGCTACTGTTTTAGAAAATGCTTTTTTCACTCTCGCTCCAGCTGCAGTGGTTGAACAAATACTACGAGACCATTCGGAGGTTAATGGGTCCCGAGTTGGACCGTCAGGGCCTCCATGAAGAGAAGAGCTGGATGCTGAGCCACACAGAACCCCTTGTGCAGTCCGGATCATTTTCATATGTCCACTCCTCTTCACCCACCCTGGTCACTTTGGCTGTGGCTGTGTTGTACAATGTTGCACTCTAAAAATGTACTGTATATCAGGGGGAAACGCTGACATTTGTGCACTGGCATTTTTGTTCCAAGTTTTAAAATGACCTTTTGTTTAATTTAGATGCTTTTAAACTATTTATGTAATCATACTGCCCAACTTATTTGATTTTGATTTGTTGTCATCTTTGAAGCAAACATTTGAAACTCGGTCCCTTTTGTTTATTCAACGACAATATCTATACATTATTGGTACCCTACTATGAAACTGCAGATGCTTTAATTAAACTAGAATGTGTTTCACTTGCAATTGGATTCATTCTTACTGATTCTAAGTACAGTGGTGCCATGAGATACATGTACCCGACAAATGTATGGGGCAATTATTGTGCGTATTTTGATCCACAAATATGTACAAATAATTTGTATCCGTAACTAAAGTCACAAATGTGTAACGAGAATCCACAAATGTGTGATATAAATCTGCAAATGCGTACACTGATTTGTATGCGTAAACAAATAGTTGAATGTCCCCGGCCCCCGAAACACAAGAAAACAAACAAAATCAAACGGCTATGGCCTAGATTGCAGCCAACAACGTAAAATATTATTGACCCTAGCGTCCCCTAGTGGACACAAAAGTGTCCATACATGTATTTGCAAATCGCCCGGTGTTTGTTTACAGGTCAGATATATATACGCGTTCAACTATTTGTTTACGCATACAAATCAGCGTACGCGATACAAATTCTTTTTACCAATTTGTGGGACAAAATACGCATTTGTAAATATTTTGGGCACAATAATGACCCCATACAAATGTGGTTTTTTTTATATATCAGAGCACTAGATAGCTGCAAATTCACCTAACTTCACAACAAGCAGCAGTTTTTTCAAATGGTGAACAATTCCTCAAAAAAGAAGCTTTAAGCATTTTATTGCCACTCTCAGTTGAGGTTTCTGGTCAAAGTAAACAAATAGCTTTACACCATTGTGTATATAAAATTACTAATAAAATATCACAAGATTTTGCTGTGATAATTTTTCCACAAAGTTCAGGCACAAATACTACAGTACTGTAGAACATGTGGATGATAACCCTGAATGGACAAAAATAATACCTGCACCTCCCATGCACATATCTTGCTCTAGGTTCCGGAATGCAAACTACAATAATAAACACTCCGCTAATCCATTTCTGGCAATGCCCATTCAAACAGACCATTATTATCGTTGTCAAGGCAAAGCTTTTGATAATGCTCTTGGATTCAATCTCATGATATTGTGCAGTACGGTACCTAATAATGTGGCCAGTGTTGAAGTTGTATTCAGAGAATACAACAGGAGGTGTAGTTCATCTTTTTCCGTGACGTGCCAATGAAATGAGAATTTTGGTTCTGCAGCAAGCTGAAGTGGCATAAGAGGAAGCCGAAATAGGGCATCCTCTCTTCGTGCGGTTTGCAAACACGCCAAAATAACAAGCTAGACATGGCTTTCGCTCTACTTCCTTCTCTGCTTTTGCTATTGTACGTCTGCCACGAAGGGAAAACACATTATCACAAGATTTGGATGTTTCTCGCGTCGTCACCATTTTTGTTTCAAGTTTTGGAAGATAACGTACTAACTTGTCATAGTTTAGTAGCAAACTGAACATGTACTATTATATATACAGGTAGATAACTATGAAATCAACTAGAGATGATAAACATTATTGGAAAGAACAATTTTGGGGGTTGACGTCCCTGCTGTAAAATGTTTTTCAGTGAAATAGGGAGCTTTTCAGTTCTTGAAATGAAAACATATAAAAAAATTAAAATGCCGATGTATGTAATCATTTGGAGCTAAGGTTTTTTTTAAGTTTTCTTAAAAAATAATCGACTAATACTCTAAAAGTTGATGATTTTATATCATTTGAATTTACTATGAACCGTGGGCAGTATTTTATTTTGAAATGGCTTGGTCAGAACCATCAAAAAGCCCAAAACGGGTCACAATACCGCGTAGGGGTAGATAAAAATAAATATATAATTTGCGTAATAATTTAGAACACAGTCTTGTTTTCCTGGTTTTACTTTGGTGCTCCACTGTTGTTTTGTAAAAAGGGTCCTCCTTCGGACGTGCTGACAAATAGTCACAGCTGAGGAAAATCCGCTGAAAAAGCACAAAGTGGCCAGATGAGCAACAGCTTTAAAAAGCGCAAGCGTGATTCACATTGTGCTGAAGAAGGAAAATAATGTGGCAACAGTATGCTTCAAGAAGTGCATTGTACTGTAGAATATGCAAAGCTTCCATGCTGTTAGTTTTTAAAAAATGACTCCAGTTGTGCCTTGAGATACGAATGACCTGACTTCAAGTTTTTCAACATGTGAGTCATTTTTGTTGTTGTTGACTTGCAAGCACAAACGCGATACGAATTCTGTGTGGTTTCAGGTGAGTCCATTCATGTCACCGCCAGCAGTAATTTTGAAGATTTAATTAGTAAATATTCTTCAAAAAAATATAACTTTTTTTTTTACTGCGTATTTAAATCAACCACAAAGCTTTAAGTACAGCACCATACATAGACAGATTTAGGCAATAGACAAAAAGAACGACTTATAGTAGTGACATCCTGAGAATCGAGCTGAGTCTCCAATACAGTAGATCCGTGTGACTTATACTGACCCCAGGTGACCAAGGTGTGCAAACCAGAATGAACTTACATTGAAAGAGAAAGTGAGACAAAAGCTGTTTAATTGTCTTTAACTTTTAATTATAATTTGTGTTGTTTTTTTTATTAAGTATGATACTATAGATACTATATATTTGTCTCAAAGCGCAATGTTATATTAATGTTTTGTTTTGTTTTTGCTGAGGCTAGATAAAAGCAAAAATGGTCAAAATGGCTTTTATTGCGCATTGAAGAACTGACAGCACAATGAAATGTGCAGTAGTGTTGTTTTTTTTTGCTACGCGGCCATGTGACTTCCCCTTAACGTGTGCTCTTGTTTCAGCAGCGGGGGGGAGTGCACCTCTCTTGTCTCATCTCTTTTCACATCTTTCCTCTCAACCCAGAGACGAGGACAGAAACCTTCACTCAATTTATACAAGTCGCCTGCACGCCGTCGACGACAAAATGTTGAGGCGAAAACCTTCCAACGCTTCGGAGAAGGAGCAGGTGCAAAAGAAGAAGGTGAGAAAAGCCTTTTGATTGTCACACTGCTTTTACATGCGAGGGGATATAAGCAGAAATATTTCCTTAACTTAAATAGTACACAACTTTGCATTATCACATTTGAAGTTTAAACACATAGAGGAGTTTTAGAACACTTATTTTTTCTTTTCTTTTTTGCCCATTAAGTCTGTATATGTTGGAGCAAACCTTTGTGGTTAAGATGAGTTCACCAATACGCACGCACATACACATACACACACATACACACACATGCATAGTCTAACCGCTTGAAGTTGTTAGCGCATGAGAAAAAAAAGATCTAGTTCCTCTCTTCTGCGAGGGTGAATCATAGCAGCAGAAGTTGTTTGAGTTAAAAAAAAAAATTGTTGTGTTTTATGGTCTCGCCACATAGCAGTAAGTGTGTCAAAGGTTGTTTGGGGTATTTTTGACCTTTTTAACAGAAAAATACAGACATCATCATGCAAGTCATGACACTGCAGTGACATTTTCACACATTTGGGGAGATTCTAAGAAGCGGTGGGATGTGAGTGTGTATGTACGCCTTTAATCTTTTCTGATGGCGTTCAACATCGATTACAGTAAATGGTGATGTAAATAAAAAGTAAATGTGTTTGTTTACAGCTGTCGCTGCAGAGGTCGAGCAGCTTCAAGGACTTCATGAAGCCCAAGGTCACCTCACCCGTCACGCCTGATAAGGAGTTTGTCCTCGATGAGACTGTGAGTAGGCCTCAATCGAATCATTTTTGTGTCACGCCTGATGATGATCGCCCACGACGCACAATACTCAGATTACAGAACTGCATTGGATTTTTGCAGGTGCTCCTATAGCGAAGTGTAACTTTAATCACTGCTTGAGTGAAAAGTGGAACAGCTGCTGTTCATCCAAGCATTTCATAAACACAGGTCATAAACAAGCCTGAGAGTTGCAGAAGTGCAAAACTTCCTGATTCGGCACACCATAGTTCATCGGAAGTCAATGCTAATGATTTTTCTGCAATCAAGAGCTTTGTGCATCAAGTGCAGACAGGATGTCTTTTGCATGGCGAGAGGCAGTCAGGCAAAGAGTCGCAACAGTCTGTCAGACAAACAGCCCACAGACGTTTCACTTTGTTTTTCCTGATAAGCACATACAATTACTATGTTGGCCATGTTGTCATTGCAAATAAATCATTTCAGCATATGAGAACTAGAATAAGATAACTCAGTTTTTTTTTTTTCAAATGCGTACTAGTCTAGATGAAGGTTTAGATTTGGCACTTTTCCAGAAAAGCACTGGACCATTTCCAAGATTGGTGCGCCCATGATACCAGACAGATGACGAAGTTCAGAAATTGACTGAAGGCTCAAAATGTAGCTACCAGTGCAAGTAAATGTTAATGTAATTGAAAATTAGAGATAGGCGAGAACCAATACCAGGTATCACTATCAGGCAGATACCGGCCTTTTTAAGGCCTCGTGGAGGATGCCGATACTAGACACTGATATTTCCAACAGCGAGTAAAAGTCTTCCTTAGCAGTAGTAGGCGCCAGTTTGATCCATGTGCGAATCATCATCTGTGCCAGAAATTTTATGAACTTTATATGAAAATACTAGCAATATCGGTACTCTGTATCGGTTAGTTCTCAAACAGTATCGGTATCGGTTTGAAAAAAGTTGTATGAATATTATTATGGCTGAAATATTGATAGGTCTGATGGACATTTAATCTTGGGCCACAATAGCACCCCCCCCCCACACTTAAAAAAAATCCCAGTCTGTTTCTTTTCTTTGAGGCAATTCAAATGATGCTGACCAGGTTGCAACCAGTGAAACTCAAGATGTCAGAATGCCAAAATCTGAGGAAAACCTTAAAACCTGTAAAAACAAAAACAAAACAAAAAACAAGTCACCAGAAGAAGCTGTTAATGCAGAACAAATCGTCAATATAATGTGTTTCTGTATTTCAGCAAGAAACTCAAACCTTACACAATGTACAAATATTATTGTTTTCATATTATGTTGAGGATTTATTTTTATTTTTGTTTTATTCATTTTTCCCTTCGGATACATTATTACAGGTTACATTGATCACATCATATCATTTGCAACATTGACATCCGAAAGAAGGGCTGACGGGTAGAAGCCATGGCTTATTAGTAAAGTTCACGGTTAAACATTTGTGTCATCTCAGGTGGAAGGGAGCGTCGCAGATGAAGGGAAAAGCGGTGGCAACCTGAGCAAGAAGTGGCGCAACGTCATCTCCCGCACGTTGACCCGCAAAACCTCCAAGATGGTGCAGAAGGCTCTGGCAGAGGGAGGGGTAAAAAAAATAAAAATAGTTTTTTAAACACTGTACACTTCGTAATAATGCACTGTGTCAATGTATTAGAGGTGAAAGGAGTTACTGGTGCTATTTGATAAATGTTTCCATCTGGTGGTGAAACATATGTACTGCATGCAGAAATTCCCTTTTTTTCTTTTCTTTTCTTTTTAAATAAATTACATATTTAAAAAGTAGGTTACTTCATATTTATATTTTATTATAACTAAATCATAATATTTACTATTAAATGTTTTTCACATTCATTCACTTCTTACACAATAATTTTATTTTTTTTAAATGTATTAAAATTGTATTTATTGTATATTTTTTATTTTATTTCTTAATTTTATTATTTTTATGTTAAAGCATCAAACTTGACACCACGTTGGTTTTAACATCTTCAGGGGGAGAGCAGTGAGGAACTATCCCCAGTCTCCCCCAACTGGGGAGGCCAGAGGACATCAATGTGCTCCACAGGCTCCGAAGACACCAGTCATGTCACCTGCCCCTTTTCTGGCAGTAAGACTTCCTCACCATTGACCCTCTTTGCCATCAAGCATCCTGGTCCAAACGTGTCCTTCCTCTTCAGACAGCGACAGACAGAGCCTGGACAGCGGTTACTGTCAGAGGGACAGCATGAAACTGGAGGAGAATTCGGTCTCATTCAATGGACCCTTCTGTGGCCGCGCGGTGGCGCACACTGACTTCACTCCCAGTCCTTACGATGTGGAGTCCCTGAAACTTCAGGTGAGTCTTCCAGATGACATGACTTAGCGTACTGTTAGCTACTTTCTATTACGTATCATGATTGTGCGTGCTCCCTCCTCCAGAAAGGAGACATCATCCACATTATCGAGAAGCCTCCCGTGGGCACTTGGACGGGAAAACTCAACCACAAGGTGGGCTCCTTTAAGTTCATCTACGTCAATCTCCTGCCCAACGAGAGCCCCCCGGCCAGGCGAAGACGTTGTGACAGCAAAACCAACAGAAACAAGTCCAAACCATCCACGCTGGAGGAGGTCCTGGACTGCATCGGTCTGATGGTGCGAAGCCCACTCATTAGTTTTGCGTTTGTCTATTCCTATCCATGGCATCATCTATAGGCCAACAAATACATGAGCTTATCATTAGCCACAAGCTAGTTGTTCAAAACAATATACTGTCTAGTGTCTACTTCAGCGGAGTCAGTTCTAAAACAAATTTGATTGGTTGCCTGATGTGAGTGTGTAACACTGAGAAATGATCTGCATCCATTCCAGGAGTTGTCTTCCTTGCTGTCCATGCATGGATTTCAGAACCTGGATGACTTTACAGGCCTGAAGGAGTCTCACCTCAATGAGCTGAACATCACAGACCCGGATCAACGCGCCAAGATCCTGAGTGCTGCCGACCTGCTCCGAGACTGTAGGTTTAACGATCCTCCTTAATGTCTGTCTATTCAACTAGTTTAACCGAACTCTAAAGGAGACAATGCTGTATGCGCATTTTTCACAATCTAAAACAGTTTCTATGCGTCTTTGTAGTTACTTCACAAATCCACAAAGTTCGAGCACACTTAGGTATTAAAAAGTCAATTTTCCATCATATCTTTAAAAAAGGCAGTCAGTAAGTCATCTTGTATTCCTGACACAAGAAGTGCGCCTGTAGGGAGGCTTTTATGCCACCATCCCACTTCTTTGCCTCAGCGACATAACAACTTTTTACTGCTCGCTTACACAGACACTCACTCGCATGTTCAGTCATCTTGATATTTGAGCTCATCTTGTCTCACATTTTCTTTTTCTTTTTCTTCACACTAAACCCAAAGGTAGTTGCGAAATGAAATCAACAGCGGCAACTTTTGCCATCCATACTATAAAAAACTCGGAAAGATTGATCAAATCCAGCATAAGGTGTTAGAAAAATAAGTTGTGATATCGGCAGAAAAACTCACAAGTTACAAGTTAAAATGTGTTATGAAATGTTATGAGAATGAAGTATTCTAATGCTGCATTTTGAGGAAAAGTCATAACATTACCAGACAAAATGTTACAAGAACAGAGTCAAAATGGGATGAAAATAATAAAGTAAATACATTTACTTAATTAATTAATATTATTATTATAATAATAATAATCAAAATAATAATAAAAATAATAAAGTCCGAATTTTATGAAGTAAAAGTTCTTATATTGCCAGAAAATGTCACACAAAAGAATATGTTGTCAAGTGTACTCACAATGTTCTGAGAAAAGATTTCTACAGTTAGAAATCTAAACTCCTCCCCAAGTGAAATGTGGTCATATTATCACAATAGCATTGCAAAGTTATTAAGGAAAAACAAATCTTAGCATCCAAACATTTCCAAAATAACCCATAGGCCTAGAGTTACAACAATAAAGTTGTAATACTAGGAGAAAAAAGTTTTATTGTTACAACTAAACAGTCATAAAATAAAAGCATGTTTTTGTGCGTGGGTTAAAAGTGAATTTGTTAAATCATTCATTCGTTAGTTGTCATTTTCTTTTTAAAACTACGACAAAAAGCTAAAAACATGTTTAGAAATCCTGTACTTAACACATATAAATGATTTTGCAGCTGAAGATGAATCCAGTGCTGAGGAGAAGAAGGAAGAGGAGGCTGAGGACAGACCCAAGGAGGACACCAAGGAGCCGAGGGATTCGGGTTGTTTTGAGAGCTCGGAGCAGCTTGATGTGAGGCCTGACGAGGCCAAACGGGAAGAGGAGCTTCAGAATGACCAGTCGAAAACCAGCAAGGAGACGGAAGAGAAGATGATTGATGATGTCCAACAACAAATGCAAGAACTGAGTATGCAAGAAGCACGTTGAAGGCTCCAGATTGAGTTATGTCAATATTTGTATTGTGGTCCTGGAGTTTTGGGACGGAAGCATTGAGAGATTTGTGTTGTGACACATACACAATCAACTCTCTATCCAAATCTGCTGTACTTTTGTAAACGCAAACTGTTTGGATTGCTTCCTAGAAAGTGGCCTTTTTAAATTGGCATTATCGTTTTGTTTTGTGAAAAATGCATTTTACTTTTCAGTCGTTTTTTCTTTATACTTGCATTCTGTGATGTATTACTTCTGTGTGTGCTGTAAATAGTTTATGAATAAAGCCAGAGAATTTTCTGCAATGTTCCCTTTTGTACATTCTAATGACAGTCAATTAATTTGCGATAATATTTATAAAATGAAAAATGTACTTTAAATGATATTCTCTTGTCAATTGTTTCACATAATGATTCATGATTGAAATGTTGTCTGACAATGCTAATTGAACATAAAATTATTTACGGAATTTGAACTAAAAAGTATACATTTTACGATAGAAGATAGAAAAACAGAGAATCTTTATATCCAAAAATACAAAGTAAGAACGGAGAGCCGGACTTGATGGTGGACCAAAAATACAAAGTAACCACAGAGAGCAGGGCTGGATGCAGATGGCCTCGTTCAAAAGAACTTGAAGAAGAAACCAGGACCAAAAAACCTTGACCAAGAAACCTCAATGTACTGGCAAATGTGTCACTGAGCAACTCCTGCTATGGAACATGCTCAATTCTATTTGACAGAATAAATACCTATGTGACAAAATAAAGCCTGTATCCCTCTAAGGATTGAATGTTTGCGACGCTAATGAATGTTATTTTTAAGTCAGAATTTGTTAAAAGTTGCAAAGTTTCCTAAGCGTTGTCTAAACAGTTTTACTTTTGAGTATGTTCAAAATTGCCAGGCCACAAGAAAAAATACTAAGACTGACTTTTACAGAATGTTTAGGAAATGTTAAGACCTTGAAGCAGCTTGCCCATACGTTGGAATTTATATTCGGAAATGGCACGTGTTCACGAAGCCAGTCTCCCAACCCGGGAGAGGAAAATATGACATCGCAGCAGAGCCGCAAGAGGTTTCATCCAACAATAAAGTTTGCTAACCTGTGGACAGCCAGCTAACCCTTTATGTTTTTTGTACGCCCTTGCTTGAAAGTGAGGGAGGAAATTCTTCCTCAATTTCAATTAGGCTACTTCAGTAGGACGACCACTTGAAATTATATTCTCACTGGAGCATTCCTGGGCATGGCCGGAGGTTCGCGGAGCACGGCCGAGAACGCTGGAGCCTCCTCGGGCATGAAATCTGGCATTTGTCGGCCCTCTATCTCCGAAACGCAATGGAGCAACGGGCCGTACACCGTTGAGACAGGTCTTGCTGAGAAAAATCCGGGAATACCCGTATGTCCCCGGTAAGACGTAAGGTTATTATTACTATTATGACCGCTTGCCACTGCCTTGAAGTGAAATCAACATTCGTTAGCGTCGCAAATGTTCGCCCCTCAGTGGGACACAGACTTAAGAGTGACAAATAAAGGACCATAGCAACTAAACTAAGTAAAATGTTCTTTCCAGACCAGCATGCTGCCGTTGTGGCCTGCCACAAAATGCCCACATTTTGTTAACTACCAATTAGTGGACTTTTATTTTTTTGTTATAGGATTTTAAGGGGCAATCAGAACTAAGCTTATTTACATATTGAATACTTAAAAAAAAAAATCTAACAAGAAAACAGCTCGTTCTAAACCACAGACATTTGTAACCAAATAGCTCGAACCCAAATTAGCTTGCAAAACAATAAAAGATCAAAGACGACGACGAAGAAGAAGAAGAAATAGTGGCATGGGACCTTGACTGTTTTATTTTATTTACTGAGGTCAAAGGTCCCACTCCACCGCCCTTCACTGTCCATTTCACCAAAAAAATTCTTTAAACAAATGTTTAACCTTTGGCTTTCAACTTTAAGACTGCACCTCTTTAAGTCTTTGTTTTTCACTTATTTTATTGTTTTATGTTCAAATTATTTTACAGCTTATGTAAGATTTTTTTTGTTGAATATGTGTACAGCACTTTGTTCCATAGGCGGTTGTTCTTAAAAGTGCTTTGTAAATAAAGTTAAGTTGACTTTCAGAATGTCCACTGCAACAGACAAAATAATAATACAATATGGTTTATTTACCAGACATACTGATCATGTAAAAAGAAGTGGAATAACTAGAATAAAATACACAAATCACAGTGTCAAGACAAAACAAAGTGAACATAAATAAAGAGTACTGTATACATGATGTCATATATATATATATTGTATATCAGAGCATTCGGGTCTGATCATGGCAAATAAAATTAAAAAAAAATCATACAATTGAGAGGGAACCTGCTTGGATAGTTATAAATATAAGTTGCATACATTTACCCTTTTCCACATTCCTTCTTTTTTTCCTCATATAGTGAAAAGAAACGTTAAGGGTTCATGAAAAGGCTCCATTATCTGTCTTCAACCCTTAACATTTACACATCATGTCACAAAGAAAAACAGCTGCCAGGAATGACCAAAATCTCCCAAATTAGCAATTTCTTCTCCACTTTGGCTATATAATAAAAGTCAACCAACGTGACAAATACATTAGAAATGCTCACTTGTGACCAAATCTGTTGGCAGCGTCCGATACTTATCTACACACAAATAGTTCACTAACACTTGTTCTTTCTCGCATACACCACAAAAATACACGATCACAAACTCGCTAATATCGTTTTGAACACCAAAAATGAGCTCGACTTTTATCACATTTTTCCTCCAGCCTCATCTCTCGCACTCCCTTGCCTACTTCAGTTTATATTCCCTGCATTAAAGACAGCCACGAGCCAACCTTCACTGGAATGATACAAATAAAAATACATTAAAGTGAGCTGCCTTCTTTTTTTCTTGGAGGGCGGCAGGAGAAACAGAGAGGACTGTTGGGGGATGATTGGCTCGAGTGTGATATTTGGGCTCGGGAACGCGAAAAAAAAAATCTGCCGTATACTGCTTTTGTATCTTTCACTATGTCCACATTTTTAAATATATGTACAATTCAACATTGGCTTTGCTTGTTGTATTTTATTTTTTATTTATTTTTTGCTTATTCACTTAACCTCGCCAGCCAGATTGATAATTGTGATTCACTCTCGGGAGTTCTTCACATTATCAATCTGGTACTTCACTCTGCAGACCCGTTCGAGAAAGGTGGGACTTGCTGTACAATACTTCGAGCTGATTGGACGATGCGGTTTAACTCATTTGTTTTGACCAATCAAGGCAACGGATGAAAATATTGTCTACCGTCTCGTTTTAGGGAGAAGCGAGGGGAGCACGAACATCTTTACCAGATAAAAATGCACGAAATGCCTCTCGCTGTTCAGATTCAACAAGGAAACGGTGAATAATTCTGCGAGAACATAATTGCAGCATCCATTCGTCTGTTATTTGCCCCCTCCCGCCACAGGTGCTTATTGGTTTCGTCCTGCCTAAACAACGCCTGATTGGTCCGATCGAATAAAGATTGGCCGCAAACGGGAATCAGCGGGAGCAGTACAAGGTGTATTCTCCGGAGTTTGTGAACTCACAAGTACCGCGAGAATTCATCTTGCTGGCAATGTTATTACTCACTCACTTACTGTATGTCCAAATTAAGTTTGCACTCCTCATTACAAGTCAAAAGATTGAGCACTTTCCCTGAAAATTCCAAGGACGAGCAATACTAGCACAAGATAATACATATCGTTTGGTTTTCTTGCGGAGAGTTGAGGAGGACTGATTCTGTTACAACCTGAACTGATTAGTTGAGTCAACTTTGCATCTCCACATCAACGTTTAAAGTCAAATGTTCGTCGTTTGTAGTCATTCAACCCATAGTAGCCTACACATACCGATTTGGAAGAGGTGAGTCTCAATCATCACGTGACTCTCAGTAAGAAAGCAAATACATATTAAACCTAATATACATCTATTCACAAAAAGTTCTGCTTTTGGGTGAAATTTCAGGATCAACCTAAAATGCACTAAATTTACAAAAACATTTAGTTTACAGGTCAACTTAATTCGACCTGTTAACCTTTTTGAGTGCACATGTGAACCTGTTCAGTGTTTCAGTACAATTATGCACAATTTGTTGTTTCTCTGGACCAATAAACTTCCAAGTTCGATTAGAATTGGTATTTAAACCGTTCTCTTCATCACGCTGTTCATATTTTGACACCATGAGACCAAGTGGCCTTTGATCTTAAGAGTGTCAGAGTATCAGCAGAGAGGTGGACTTCCTTTTCCATCCTTTTAATTTCATCTGGAAATGTCACCCAAAAGCTGATTACAGTGGTGCCGAAAGATATGAGTTTGATTACGCCCATGACTCTAAACACGCTCAAATCAGCTTTTTCATTGAGATGAATGGAAATGCCATTAATCCGTTCCAACCTCCCAACCAATGAAAACACCAAGATTTTGTTTGTGTTTAATGAAAAATAGTCTAGAAGATTGTACTTAAAAAAAAAAAACATAATTAGAGAGACTATAAAAAAAATGGAACAGTTTGTGTATCATGATTTAATGCTACAATTAATTTCATTGTGCTGCTCCTGGTGTCCCTCTTTTTGCATTTGGCAAGCTGTATAATTGTCATACATGAATGAATAGTACTTCTTGAACTGCTACTGTAAGTGACTCAGTAAGATGCCGTCATATCAGTCATTTATATAAATAAAATGTAGTATTATTATTCATAGAGGATAAAGAATATATGCCAGTGAATACCGTTGTATTATCTGAGTACAGTATGTTGCTACACCATCTGTGTTCAAATGTCAGCTCCTTAACTCATTCACTGCCATTAACGGCTATAGACGTAAAAAATAACAAAAAAATCATTAAAAATATTTCTATTAGTTAAACTTTTGTTAATAAGAGCGTATGAAAACCTAGAAAAAAATTGTACACTTCGAACAGGTATAACATTTGTGATTAATCATGAGTTAACTAGTGAAGTCATGCGATTAATTACGATTACTAAAATTAATTGCCTGACTACCTTAATTTTTAATAATCTTTTTTCTAAAGAATAAAAGATTATTAAAAATTAGGGGTGTCAGGTGATTACAATGTTTAATTGTAATTAATCACATGACTTCACTCACGATTAATCACAATTTTTATATCTATTCTAAATTTACAATTTTTTTTAGGTTTTCTTAATCTTGTTAACAAAAGTAGAAAAAACATCAAACTAATAGAAATATTAATTTACAGTATGGCAGTGAATGAGTTAAATGGGTCTAATTATGTCAATGGCATTTTCCATTATATGTTAGCATTAAGCTAGCGGGCTGTACTTAAGACAACATTGTTTGGTCATTTGAAATACATGGTGTGTAATTCTCTTAGTTTGATGTTTAGCTTGTTAGTAAACAGGACAGTATTTGATATACACTGTCACTAAACAGCATTCGTCCCTCAAGTTTTACAGCCCGTAACTCAAAAAACTTGTCGGGTCACTCATATCTCAAGGCACCCCTAAATTTTTGCGAGTAGCATATGCATGCCTTCGAAAGTTTCTTTGTTGGCAGACGTCTGTCACGTCCATTATAAGGCACAATTGCTACGAGGGTCTAAGAACAACATCAACACATGCCTGCATACAAACAAATGGCGGGATGCCTCCCGGTGAAGATATTTTGTGTGCGTAAAGCGAGTGTCACCGAATATTATACACGCCTTGAACAATTACGTATATAAAAAGGGAAGGAAGGAAGGACAGGCGTTTCCATTGCTATAGTAACAGTACTGAATGCAGCAGTTAACAGAATACAAGGTTTAACTTGCCTTTACGGAGTCATTAGAATATGTCAGCTACACACAAACACCGCTCATCCAGCCTCCACAATTTGCATAGAGCAATGTCATGTGTGCACAACACAAAAAGGGGGACTGTAATAAATGACAATTTACACATGGAGAGAAGCAAACATGTCTTTGCCGGCCACTTGCTTGGAGTATATTGGCCGCTCACATTTAAAGTTAATACAAGATTTGGAAGAAAAGTCATCCCATCGGAGCTCCTGTCCGTTTGTCATGCACACGCGTTTTTCCTCCCTCGCTGAGGCCTGCCAAGCCAAATGTTCGGGAGACGGGAAGATGCCGACGTTCCATTAAGTCGCTCCTCTCCCTCAAGGGGGATGCGTCACTCACTTAGGGTGAAGGAGAGAAATCGGGCTTGGGGGATTATGAGAGCTCCTGAGCGGGCAGGACTCGGAGGAACGCGGTTAGTGGTTCTTGTCCTTGGCGACGGGGGCCTCGGCGTCCGTCTCGGGGGAAGCCAAAGGCAGAATGAAGGAAGAAGGAGGAAGATCGTCTTCGGGAGAGCCGATGCCCGGCTTGGCATCGTCAGGCGTGTGCTCGTTTGGGATGAGCGGTGCCGTGGTTTTCTGGAAGCAAAATACATCAAATAATCATTGATACATTAACCTTTCAAATGAATGTCAACTTTCCATAATGTCTATAATAAAAAACTGAAAAACAATGTTAACTCACTCTTTATTTATCCCTAAAATGAGTCTGATTTTAGAGTGGAACGATTAGATTCAAATCTATTTGATGCGCTTGCATCTTTCAATCAAAACCAATTTTCCGACTCAAATAAATTTTTGCTACACTACTCATATAGTTTGAACAATTTTTCAAGTTATTTTTCAAAAAGTATTACATTTGCGTTATAAGTAGGAAATCAAATCTACAAGTAATTGCAGTGAAATACTTTTTGCTGCTAAAATCTCACTTGCTGCTTCAAACAATGGTTTTAAGTAGAATTAAGTTGTTCAGTAACAAAAAGACACGTGAATGACACAGGGCACAAAATGGCTGCTCCAAATTGGATTACCACCCCTTTTTTTTTTCTCTCTCTCTAACCCTCAAATGTTCCTGTTATTGCTTTAGATTCTATTTTATGTTACATTCTCTATTCAGACACTTTACTAGGGTGGATGTGTGAGTGGGGGAGGGTAAACGTGTGATTGCGTGTGTGTGTGCGTGCGTGTGTGTATGTGTGTGTGTTATGCTCACAGTGGTTGGCGGTGCTGGCTTGCTGCTGTTGGAAAAGGATAAAGAGGAGGAGGATGGTGCAGCAGACGATGCAGAAACGGGCGAATCTTCGTGCATCAGGCCCCTCCTGTCCAAGACGCTAAACAGCAACACAGCAATCAGTCAGTAGATGGAAGCTAAGTGTAGAACTGAGCGACCTACTGGAGAGCTGAGACGGAAGTGCAGAATTGCATGTTAATGTTGGAAAGAAATAATGCATGCAATAATGTGACTCGACTGATGAGATTTCCATGATGCGAGCTGTCATTTGCTTTGACTTGCAAGCGCAAACTTGAGATATGAGCACTGTGTATGGTGGCACTGAACTCAATTCGACTCGTCACAATAGCAGCAGTTTGGCAAATACTAAAAAGCTGTTAAATACCACTCCCTGTGCACTGTCAAGCATAAAACTAGAGAAGTACATGTTATGCATTTTAAAGAACCACATCTTAGCCTTCGACTAGCTAGCTTAATGCAAACAAATAATGCAAAATGCTGTTAAAACGGTTAGCATCGACAGTTGTGGATTTAGAAGCAATGGATATTTGAAAACAAACAGAGCAAAACATGTGCAATACTATAGAGTGCTATTTATCCTTAATAAAAAAAAAACACAAACAAAAAATGAACGAAGATAAAGGTGTACTTTTGATTTAAAAAATAATTATATAATAAGAGTAAAGTTGCAGAAATAAAGTAATAATATTTTGATTTTATTGCGGTAACGTGACAGTTTTTCTTGTTTTTTTTCCAAAACACATTATCCTTGTAATATTAGGCTTTTTACATTAACTTATTTTCTCAAAACATTGAGTATCTTTCTTGTATAAATAACACTCATAATAATATTCCGGGGGAAAATTTATTTAATGTATTAGTTAGTTGTATTTTTTTTAGCCTAATAGTATAATTGCCTCAGTCAATTTTGGATATTTTCAGGCAAAAAAATAAAAATCTAACTGGAATAGTCCAGTTGCCTCGTTTCAACGTTTGCCGATTACAATGACCTGAATGACTACAATTCCTCACTGACATAAAAAAAAAAGAAGCACAATTATGAGCCAAAAAATTAGAAATGTTTCCTTAATATTGTGGTAGCAAGTCAAAAATGACTTGGGCACCTATGCGAGGCTAATGTTATTTCTGTTGTTTTTTATCTGAGGCCTATTTTTCTTTTTATATGAAGACATGTGGACCCATAAAAATAAGATTCAAGATTAGTCAGCTGCTCATGAGTCACTCCTCTGAGTCTACTGAATAAGTGTGACATATCAGCGCCATGGCCGGAGGAGTGAATACAAGATATAGACATTTAATACGGCAAAATATGATGCGTGTGAGGCAGCGTGTATCGTCTTGGGTCATACCTTGGGTACGCGGGCCCACACAGCACCTCACAGCAGTTTTTAAAGATGTTCTTATGACTGTAGGGGTTCTGCACTCGGTTCTTCCCCGACCAGGATCCTTTAATCTGTAAGAACACAACAAATAAAAATAAATACAGCATTTGCCTCCCACCATATTGTCACATGAAGGACAGTGGCGCATTGAGATATGAGTGACCTGAGTTACGAGTGTTGCGTGATACGAGCCGTCATTTATTTTGGAATGAAAAACGCAATTGACGTGCTAACAATTAGCATTGATAGTCGCATATTTTGAAGAATGAACGCAAACAATCAAGCAACATGTAGACAGACAATATCATACTACTCTCAGGCATATATTCTTGATCCTCTGTGAAATTCATCTTATTGAGTAACTGAGAGAAATGAAAATGTGCATATGCAGACAAAAAAAGTTTATTTTTTATTTTATTTTTTACTTGGTCTGTCTCCATAGCAGATTTCCACTTATTGCAGGAATGTATCCTCCGCTATAAACGGGACTTCGCTATAAGCACAAAATCCATTGACGATCTGTGACACCTCGCTAAAACAGAGAGCGGCGCTCAGCGGCCCGTTTCCAAACATTTTCCCCGGGCTTATACCTTATTCAAAAGCAGGGCTCTATTTTTAGATGTTGTTCCCAGAGGCTAGGCTTTGACCTACTAAAAAGGATCTCGTCAAGGATTTAATGACACCTGCTTTAATGCTACGTTTGCAAAACAAAACATGCATGTGGAAGCCCGTTCAATAATTCATTGAGAATTTTGAGACAGTGTCGGTCCAGCAAAAAGGAAAACTTTTATCTTTTTTGAGTGTTACTAGTCAAATCTATTAACATTTTACTAACAGTTATTGTGCAGTATACACTCACTAAAAGTCACAACATTAGGTAAACCTACACAAACACAAACATATAAACAGTATTAATTTATACATTATTTTTCTTTCCCATATGTATTTTATAGATAGTAGTGGCCTGATTGAGATTCCCCCCACCATCTCATAGTACAAATCAATTAATATTGATATTAGTATGTGCCATTTTAATTTCTATTCTTTTATATTGATACAGAGTAGGCATCAATTTGATGCAACTGTAACTTTTTCCAACATGTATTGTTTTAATCAAAAATTATTACTGCAGTCTAGCCAGTGGTAATGGTGCAGTGTTGAGCCAGATGGCGCCATTTTACTTTCTTTCAAATAAATGTAGTTCTAATCCGGAGGTGGGCATGGAGGCCCGGAGTCCTGCAGGTTTTGCATGTTGCCCTTCTCCAACGCACCTGATATATCCAGGCTCACACTGTGCCTTCCTTTAAAGAAGCAGAGCTTGAGCATTTATTATGCTTTCCTCAAGGGTTATTGTTTAGTTAAGCCTCTTTAGCATTCTGCATTATGTTATCATTAAGCTAAATGGACTGTAAAACAAATCCATGTGAGCGTATTAGATTATTTTTGGTAGTATTCTTCCTTGGGGGGTGGGGGGGCCGGGGTATGGTAGCAAAATAACAAACACTGTGAAAGGGGCAAAAAATTAGGATGACCCATCAGCAGGCTTGGGGAGTAACAGAATACATGTACCGCCGTTACGTAATCAGATTAACAAAAAAAAGTAACTGTATTACGTTACAGTTACAGGAAAAAACATGTAATGAGATTACAGGTACCTTTATTAAAAATGGGGATTACTTCGAGGGATTACAATTTGTACGATGAGAGAGAGCAAGAAAGAGAGACAGAGTAAGACGAACTGACGAGTCGTGTCCTCCACACGCGGGCAGTTTAAAAATGCTTCACGGACGGGAGGAGGAAATGGCGACCGGTATTCACTGTTTGGAATTTACTCGGCTTGCTGAAGGAGCGAAAGTTTGAGCTGAGAGTCCAGCGGCATGCTACGTGCTGTAGCTTCTTGCTAGCTAGCCCGCTAGCCTATAACCATAATGGGAGTTACACCTTCCAAACAAATCTTCCTCCCACCAAATTACTATTTAAACATCATACACAATATATACACGGCTAAACCTAACCATCTATCGATCTATCAATAGCCTATATGCTTTTTAATTACACTAGGATTTTTGCTATTTGTAGGCTGTCACCCGCAAATAGCAGGATCACATTGTATAGAATATATACTGTGGTGATATTTATTTTTATTTTGTCTTCATAAGCATACTTGGTATTTGAGTAATCCAAAAGTAATCCAGTTACATTACTTTAATATTATGGTACTTGGGTTACGTTACTAACTAAATTTTTTAGCAGGTAACTTGTAACTGTAACGGATTACATTTTAAAAGTAATCCTCCCAACCCTGCCTATCAGTTCGACAGGTACCAAAGTGTTACACCTGCATACTAACAGTCACAGATTTATCTATCTTTTATAGTTGCTATTTTTTCACTTTAATTTCATCCATCACTCCTTTCTGTCAGCCACCTCAACCTCAACCCCCCCCCCCCCCCCAACACAAGTGGATATTTTGGCAGGCGTCCCATCTCCTGCAAGTATCAGTGATTCTATTATTGGGGTGATTTCAATTATGGAAAAAGAAAAACAGCTTTGATGACAACCATTGTTACACCTCCAGGAGCAACACCACACGCACACTGTAGGTGCGAATTACACAGCTTCATTACTCATTAAATGGTGAAAAAAAGGAGGCCAGCCATTCCTTTCTAAAGGGAAAAAGAGGGGTGGAAGCATGAATAAATGATTAAAGCAGAAGGGGGAAAAAATATGAGTGCGCTCTGTTGCTTTTCAGCCATCTAGAACCTTGCCATTCATCAATGCAGCCAACAAATGCAATGTTGCTTTGATTCTATTCACACAAAGTTGAATTAACGTAGATTCTATTCAAGAATCTGCAACACCACCACTGCTTTGTACAAGCATACTTGTGTGTCAACAGTGACTCAGTGAAGAAGGAGTAACTAACAATACGGGCAGGTAATAAAATATTTTTAGATGGGATAATGATGAATTCCTGCAGTAATGAATAATGGGATAATGTGGTTGCACAAGTGAACACACCCTCTTATAACTGGGACGTGGCTGTATTTAGGTTTAAACTCAGCACACACCTGCCACCATTTAAGTGGTTTTAACAACCCCAAATCAATTCAAACTGTTCTAGTAAGCTTTTCATGACATTGTTTTTTTCTACCAATACCACAGTTTCTCCAAACACAAGTGGGGAAATACACTCGGATCCAATAAAACAAAGGTTGAACTATTTGGCCATAATTCCAACACAACACGGGCTGTTTTTCTTCAGCCGGAACTGGGGCTTTAGTCAAGGTTGAGGGAATCATGGACAATTTGAAATACAATAATAAAAACCTTCAGGCTGGAAAGCGGTAATAAAAAAAAGAGGACAGGAAAAGCCTACTAGAACATCTGAACTTTATTTGAAATTAATCAGAGGCATTTTAAATGGGGAAAAAAAGTGGCAGGTGTGTGCTGACTCACATTTAATACACGTTTGAATGGGATTGGCTAATTCTAAGTATAAGTGAAAAAACAAATATTTTAGGTAAATGGTCACATAATGTTTAGGGGTGTGCCCAAAAAAACGATTCTCATAAGAATCGCGATTCTCATTTAGTACGATTCAGAATTGATTTTAAATGTCCCAAAATCAATTTTATTAAAATTATTTTATACTGTCTTGCCTTTGTTTGTGTGTGCCTTTATTGGGAGTGCTGTTCATGTTGTACTCAATTTGGCCACTTAGGGGCAGTGTGGTTCCATGCGGTCTGATACACTGTTAAGTTGTAGCCACATTAGAGAGAAGGAAAAAGTCACAATCAAGTTATTCCAATAAAAGTTGTTTTTTTGCAACATGGAGACGTTCTTTAGAGTGATAAAAGTGCCGCGAGTAGCTCGCTAATTACCATTATCGAGTCAGACTGAAGTAGATCATTACGATTCCTTGCACATCTATACATTTAAGCAAACTCATTGTCAATCAAATCATTTTGAATAAAAAAATCGTTCCCAACCGTTAAATCGATTCTGAATCGAATCGCAGACCCAAAAATCAGAATTGAATTGAATCGTGAGACATTCAAAGATTCCCACCCCTAATAATGTTACCCTAAAATCCAAATACTTTTACTTTATTGGAAGAGCACCATCTCAAGGATGCATGTGTCGATCCATTAAAAAAAAAAAAAAGTTTGCATATTTACTGCAGACCATCAATAATGTATAACAACAGATAAGACACACTTAGCTGTATTGATCGTTTGTCCCACCCCTAGTCCATCAATCAATACATCTTGCCTATTTTCTCCACATCTTCGTCTTCTAAATGTCCTAAACCAGACGGGAGGGCGTTTAGTTGTCCCGTCAGCTCAGTTCTACTTCAACATGAGGAGAAGACGCTTTCCCCGCTGATGTTTATATCGGCAAGTCGTGTCTGGCCGCTCGTTTGAGGCTGTTTTTAGCTGCCAGAGTGCTTGGCAGCCAATTTGTCACATGACTCAGCTGCTCCAATGGCAATCTCGCTCGTGAAGACGTTCATGGCCTCTGTGTGAATGAAGTGCTCAGTGTGGGACAAATTAAAGTTAAAGGGGCTTGCAAAAACAGCTAATAAAGTGCACATTATTGTTTCATTAAGACAGCAGAAGATAGAAGATTCAAATCGCTATTTAGTCCAAGTAAAGCTGGCTAAGATATTCTTTGAGTTTTTATTTCAATTTTTTGATCATTGATTGATGATTAACAAGCCGCACATGGCTGACCCTTTGTCCTTGGCTTGTGAAAGAGGCTGTGCCGTCGTCATGGTAACAAGCGCAGTGGCCGTGTTTATGCCTTGTCAATGTTTATCCTTCCAGGCATGCGAAGCCACACGCTGACTGGATCTAGTCGGTTAGCTCTCAATTTGATGTTATAGTAGTTTACGTTTAGCGTTTGTAAAGCATGGTTTAAATACTGTTACTGGCACGATACATTTGAATGTGATTGTGTCCTCTAGTGAATTTAAAAGCTACAAATGCAAAAGTAGGCATCTTCTTTTCTTTTGTTGTGAACTGAGAGGGAAAAAAATAAAAAATTCTGGTTCCAGTTTAAAGCTAATGTTTTTCATTATTTAATTTAATATAGGTCAAGCAATTATTGAGCTAATCTGGGAGGTGGGGATCACAATTGATTGAAAAAGTATTTCAAAGACTCAAGCATGGCACTCAACTATTTGAGGAAATATGAAACCACATGATATGTCAGGCACACTGCAAAAAATGAACCCGAAAGCACACAGCGCATGTGTGGAATGTAAATAAAGGTGTAAAGTACTTTGTCACGCTGTGTGTCAAAGGTGGTTTGACTGGAACATACAATAACGGTTGAGTAGTGTATTGAATTTCTGAGACTTACATCCTCATTGGTGGTCTGGTTGAGCGAGATCAGGTAGGTGTGGAAGCCGCTCAGGCCGACCACTGACCACAGCGTGAAGAAACACACCAGCACCTCCAGCACAGTGAGATTTGAGTCAAGAAAATAGTAACAGATGATTTGTGCCTGACACTCTAATTGTGAAGTGAGTTGAGGTCACTACCACCATATACAGCAATAGTGGTCGCAACAAAGCAAAAAAAAAAATTATATATATATATATATGATCAACTTGAATCTAACAAAACTTTTAAGTCACTCATCTGAAGGCACAACTGTATAGTGATTGCATTAATTTATTTTGTAGTCACAAATTGACATTTTGTGCCCACATTACATCTACATTGCAGCCACAATAAAAAATAAAAAAAAAGTCCCTATGTAGTGCTGTCATGATCGAATATTTTCAGAATTGATTAATCAATCGTTTATACAATCGATTAATCGACTAATCAGATTCATTTTAATTTTGCATCAAAGTGTATTACAAAAGCATTTTTTTCCCTGATTACTGTTTATTAACCAGGGATTGATGTTTACTTCGTACTTTGTATTCATATACTGTAGTGCTAAGAAAGGGGGATTGATGTACTATGTTACCGGTTCGGTCATTGTTTTACAAAGTAAAAACACAGATGTTTGCAAATGTCTTATTTTGATTGAACACAGAGGATAATCAGTCTTTTTTCATGATGGACTACAGAAATCAGTGACCAATTACTGTTGATATGCTGAAACCAGAGGATTCAGACCATTTTAAATAAAAAAAATTCTCCAAACGATTACTCGATTATTCAAATTGTTGTTGATTAATTTGATAATCGATTAATTGTGGATTAATCGATTAATTTTGACCGCTCTATCCTTAATGTTATGTATTCACCTCTGCAGTATTTTTACTGCAGTAGTTTTAAAAGGATATGTTCCGGGTGTTTCCTTCAAAGCGCTCAAAAAGCCATCATCCACTGAACCTGTCAACAGAGCAACACAGAAGTGAAACTTGAAGTTGTCCTCATGTATCAACTACGCGGGGTTAAAAAAGGCTATAGCTTGAGTGAAAAATCTGTCACATGCACATCATGCTATGCCTCAAGGACCGGCCTCAGTCGATCTTATTTAGGTCATAGCGCGTGTGTTTATCTGTAAAGCTTGCCCTTCTCGTCTTGTCACATTCCTTTGATACGCCTCCTCCTCCTCCTCCTCCCTCACAGCAGGATACTCACGCATGACCACGTGGACGATGTCAAAGGTGAAGATGTAAATGGTGAGCAGCGAGAGCGAGAGCGTGAACATGTAGAAGTAGCGGTAGTTCCTCTTGCCCACGCAGTTGCCCACCCATGGACAGTGGTGATCAAAACGGTCTGAGGGGACACAGATCAAAACAACGGTGAAAATGTGGAATGCGTATCAGCCAGTTTTGGGGCAGTCAAAGGACATGGTAGTTAAAAATACATTCAAATCAGCCACTCCTTTAAAGATGGCCTTGCGCAGTGCTCTCTGAAAACTGGCGGTCTATATTTAGTGTTCATTTCCTTTTTCCTCTTTTCTTCTATGGTTGAGAAGAGAGCCACATGGACAAGAAAAGAAAACACATTGTATTTTTTTTTTTCAACTAAGATGTTACGGAGTACTATATTTTTCTCGTTGAAATTAGGGCTGATCAATTAATCAAATGCAATTAAACATCACAATGTACAGTAGTAGAATGCAATCATAATTGCAAAGGCTGCAATTTGGGGTGGAAGAAAACACCGTCTCATCTAATATATATATATATATATATATATATATATATATATATATATATATATATATATATATATATATATATATATATATGATAACTATAATAATATAAAAAAAATTATAATACGTAATTATTATCATTATAATAATTATTATTATATAAAGCTGAAGTGATAAAGCCACAAATTTGTTTGGATTAGTTTATAATCTGATTTATGATTTACTGATTAATGTTCATGCCACATTTGTTTGGTAGTGTTTTGTGAAGTTGTTTGAAAAATACTCTTCAGTTAAAAGTGTTTTGTAAGTTAACAACTTCCATATTATTTTATGGTTGCTTTTTTATCTTTTTAGAGTAAGCCTAATCTATTAAAATAAAAGTCTTTAAAAAATATAGATCTGATTGTGTTTGTTGTAATACAAATTAAATTAATGCTTGTAAAAAAAAATACATGGTAAGATCATTTTAAAAATAATACATATTAAATCACAATCACAATAGTGAGTAAAACATAAATAAATAAATCATTCAACCCTAATGATATTTTTGGGGGGAGTAATGGCATTTCAATTTATTTCAATGGGAAAAGATGATTTGATATGAGTATTTAGAGTTACAAGCATGGTCACAGCCCACTCTCGTCAAGTGTACAATTAGACAACCATTTTGTTGCTAGCCCTAACCCTAAGCTATCAGCAAAGACTAACATAGGCCAATTCTTTGGTTGTTTAAATGCACAATTTAAAATTATATTTGTTTTATGTTTAGTTTGAGATCTACTTAAATTTGAGTTCTCTGCCGCCTGTAGCGCAAATGCTTGCTCACAAATCAAATCAAAAACATCATCCAAGTGAGGGCTCGGACCTCGAAAGATCTCCTCTTACAGAAAGTCTACACCTCAATCATATTTTGATGTTTTCTTTCAAAGCTATTGTTAGGATCCAAATCCTAAACTCTTCATTGTTCATCGGCCAAACATTGCTGTTAGCCTCTCAAAACAATTGACGGCAAACAAGAGGCAAATGGTGCGCCCGAGGTATGAGGCAAGATTAGTGTAGCGAGGAGAAGGTACCAGGCGCTGCAGTTTGATGGAGATAAGCTTGATTTACAGACGCTCAGGTTTCAGAGGGTGTTGACGTCCATGATGGCTTTATAGCACAGGATGATTAGCCTTTGATTCCTCTGCCAAGAAGGCTTTTATTGCAGCCAAGCTACAAGGCTGACTAAAATGAAAGGAAGGCGAAGCAAAACAATTAGACTGGCAACAACTATTGTTATTAATGGGGGCTTTTTTTTGGACTCATCAGAGTGTTTGGAATGTTGAAATGTAATTATGAAAGTAGATTTGCTTTTAGAGATTGTGATAATTGTCAAGATCGATGTCTTTAAAAATCACACATTGGCAGTTCAAAATTAACGTTGTATTTAACTCATTCACTGCCATTGACGGCATAGACGTCAAGAATTCATAGCTTAACTTTCCCCCCCGCTTTTGTTAACAAGAGTATAAAAACCTAGAAGAAAATTATTGTACATTTAGAACAGATATGAAATGTGTGATTAATCGTGAGTTAACTATTGAAGTCATGCGATTAATTACAATTACAAATTTTAATCGCTGACACCCCTCATTTTTAAATAATCTTTTATTTTAAAAAATAGATAAAATAAAAGATTATTTAATAAAAATGTCTAGGTTTTCATACTCTTGTTAACAAAAGTGGGAAAAAAAAGTTAAACTAATAGAAATAGTTCAAATTAATTGTTGACGTTTATAGCCGTCAATGGCAGTGAATGAGTTAATGGTGTCATTTTAATGACTGCTTACCGTGAACGGCACACGCGTGCACCATTGTGAAGTGGTTCGTGAAAATCCGGAAATAATGAACAAATGAATGAATCAAAGTAACTTGTAGTAAGAAACACAAGCGCTCCTCAGTATTTGCTTGATTTGGCCGCAATTGTTTGCCACAAAATTGTTTCACCCACCAAATGGCTGCCCGGTCCATAGGTGGGGTTGGGTGACGTCGTGTGAACAATATGTATGCATAACATCTACAGACAAAATGAAGCAATTTACTGAAACAACACTCTGAAAACAGTGGGGTCAAAAGTAACCCAGTTATGGATCAAAAATGGACCGATCCCCTTTATGGGTCAATTTGACCCAACTTTGAGTCAAGAAATGGTCTTTTCATTTTGTATAAAACAACACAGAAAGTTGGGTCAAATAGACCCAAGTAGAGGATTGTTCCATTTTTGACCCATAGTTGGGTTATTTTTGAACAAACTTTTTTTTAGAGTCAAGATAATATGCTTCTCCAAAATACATTAAAATAATATAGGCAACATTGAGGTTGGCTTGGCCCTCGGCAAACCTTCATGTTTCACATGTGGCCCCTTTGCAAAATTATTTGCTCACCCGTGCGCTAGCACTGACCTTGGCGTCATCTCTTACCGAAATACAGTATGTGTGAAGTGAGCGATGAGAATGATCTGCTTCTTTTCTCCTGGTTTGCCAGTACAATGCAGGGTTGTGTCAAATGTTTATTTTAGCCTATGTCACAGACAGAAATAAATGGATAGTGGGCCACATAGAGGCCCCCGGGCCATAGGTTGACAAATCCCCCATTTTTGACTGTGCCCCTAAAAGAATTGGAACTGAGAATCGTTTGAAATCAGAATTGAAAGGAGGAACCAGAAATGGACCCAGAATCGTTCAAATTCAAAAGGGAAGTTACTAAACTCACCATAAATGAGTAACATCATGACTTTCTTCTTATCTAAATAAAGTGTTTTTCAACGGTTATAGTGGTTATTTGACAGTTGAGAAAGTTATAAAGGAATTGTACCCTGAAGCATAGTAATTATATGTTTATTATTTCCTAAAGGGTCAATAATTATTTATTAAAAAGGTATGTATTATTTTAATTTGCAATAAACTGCTTGGCCTTCCACTCAAGGTTTCTCAAGAATAATATTGCCATTAAGTGAACTTGAGTTGTATAGCTTAAAAACAGATTAGCAAATGTTTACTCGAGACAACATTGTGGTGGTCATGTACTATAAATAGACACTTTGTGTACAGATTTGCGAAGATAAGTGAATTGAATTAGTATGACCACAAAAAAAAATATTTCTTATAAAAACACCCATTGAATACGTTCAATAAAATGGACACGATATGAAAATTGAATTTAGTTAGGCTTGGATACAAAAGCCTCCTTTGTCCACTGTGTGTTTGCGTGTTTACAAAAGGCACTCATGATTCAAGAAATAAACAGAAGCGCAATTTCGTAGTATTCGTGTGAAGGATAGGGGTCACTGTTTGTTTTGTGTGTGTTTTTGTAAATCTGGCTATTTTTCGCCACACTTTGATCAAAATCCGCGAGTTCTACGTCAAACTCTTAAAACAGTAATAATAAACCACTTCAATGAAGCGGATCAGCTGACGCTTACCAACGCAGTTGTCGCAGATGCTGCAGTGGGACGCTCGCGGCGGCCGGAAGATCTTGCACGTGTAGCAGTACTTGAGCTTGACGATCTGGTTGTTGATCTCAACGTTGCGGATTCGAGGAGGCGGTCGCTGCCCGCTGGGGACGTTGCCGTTGGCGGCCTCTGCGGAAAAAGTCCTCATTTGAGACTGATGCCTGCTCCACTTGCATGACGACGACAGTGGTACCTCGACTTAAGAGATTAATTTGTCCCGTGACCACATTTGTAACTCACTTTACTTGTATTGTATATCAAATAAATTCTCCCCATTCAAATAAATTGAAATGCCAGTAATTCGTTCCAGCGCCCCCAAAAGCATCATAAAAAAAAAGCTTTGTTCTAATATGTTTTTGATTGTATTTCATGTTTTTAATTTTATTTGTACTGTCGCCTATACCGCTAGTGGTGCTCGTACCTGGTGATGCTGGTAACGTGTAATGTGTGCACTTTTCAGGAACGACTAATCTAGCACACTACTTTTCCCGGTGAAGTAATCAGGCTACAGTTACTCATCCAAGACATGAAACGTTACTGTATAGCATTTTATTATTATTATCATTATTGGCAAAAAGGTGCCGATTCACCAGCAAGGGCAATTAGAAGCAATCACCTTTGGGGTGCAGCAGTGAGTAACATTTGACAAAACATGAATATTAAAAACAAAAACAAACATATATTATTATTACTTATTCATTTATTTATTTATTATTTATATTATTCAGAGGCACTGTGGGAGCTTTAAGCTTCACATTCCTGCCTGGGGAAGCAAAGTCACATATGCTCTACATCACATATTCAGCATGTGGACACCTCACGTGTCCATGCCAATGACATAAATAACAATGGAGGAAGGAGAAAGATTGTGTGTTCATGCTGGAAATGCTGTCACTATTTTGAGTACTCAGCTAAAGATGAAAGTATAAAATATAATAAAGTTTTGAGTATAGAATAGAATATTAACAGTTAAATATGTCAATTATTGTTATTTAAAAGAACATTTTATTTATGTTCAATGAAGTCTATTCTATTTTTTTATTAACGCAATTAAATCCAGAAAGACTATCATTGTCATTTTAAGCAGGGTTGTCAGCATTTGCCAAATACAACTAATGAGTAAAAAAAAGTTATTTTTAAAATAAAGTAATTAAATCAGAAAATCAGTAAAGTAACAAAATTCCGCCATTTTCACTGAAGCAACCCCCTTCGCTCCCGGCTGTTTTACTGTGTTTTGACTGATTTTGCAAGGCCCACATAATATTGTGTTCTATTGCTATAAAAACATGGAACCTACCAAACGAAAGATTAGAGTCTCTTCTTTTATCAGGAAAAAAAAGTAGATTTCTATCTGTTTCCGTTTTGCAGCAATTACTATTAGAATATAGCTAAGTTTCATCATTATTCACAAAACTGTTGAAAACACTGGGGAAAATAGCTTGTTGCAACATGGCCCTGGTTGATCTCTCATACTCAGCTGCCACCTGCTGGCCATTTTTTCTAATGACTACCATTGCTTTAAAGGGATACTTGACTCATTTAGCCATTTTCTGCAGTAAAAAGTAAAAAAATGTGTCCAGAATGAATTTGATAATTCACTTTTCCACTTGCTGTCGAGTGAAGATGACATCATCTGTGCTGAGGAAGTAGGTAACGACCAATTATGGCTCATCTGGGTTTGGTCAGTAAACTGAGCAATGATTGGTCGTTACCTACTTCCTCAGCACAGGTAATCCCATCTTCAGTCGACAGCAAGTGGAAAAATTTGTATTTATATAATTTATAATAATTGTACATGAAAAAAAATGAAGTTACCAAATTAATTCTGGACAAAATATTAACTTTTTGCTGCTGGAAATGGCTCAATTAGTCACGTATCCCTTTAAGCGACCTCTTCAGCTCAGAGGCTGCATCAAAGCCTTCTGTATGCACCAGCATAAAATAACAACAACATAAAAAACGTATAAATACGTTTTGGGGACCATGGCAACATTTTAAATAGAACGTTTTTATACATTTTGGGGAGCAAATTAGTTAACTTTAAGATCCAGTAATCACTAAAATAACAAAGTTACCTTTTCAAGGTAATTGCAGCAAAAAAGAATTATGCATGTCGTTTTGTGGCATTGTGTGTTTTTCCCCCTATATTGTTCATATATTAATCACCTCCACTCCCAGAGCAGTTTTACTCAAGCAATTATCCATCTTGAGTATGTTACAGTGGTGTAGCGTAGTAGAATACAGTATCACAGAGGACAAACCAGCAGAGAATACATTAAGTGATTGAGTCACAGGAAGTGTGCCACTCCCTCGAGGCAGCACAGCTCAGTCTGCGAGCGGCATCGCATATTCAGAGAGGATGCTACTCCCGTACTCCATATTAGCCATCCCCATGGGGTCCATGCGCTATCACACTGACAAAGCACCCTGGCTGCAGATTTACCAGCAGCTCTGATAGCGTAGCTGCTAGCAGCTATGCATTTCTGAATTATCGTCAAATAATTTTTTTAAAATGTTTTGAGAATTTGCCCATTTAGGGGAATACTATAAGGGGGAAGTGGGGAGCTATTTTTGGTGTTGCTGTGTATCAAATAAGGTTGGAGGCTAAAAAGGGTGTGGAGGCTGAAAAAACAACCTACCCATGGTTTATATGAAAGACAGTTAACCATTTTAATGATCCTATTCACAACAGCCATTTTGACATTGTAAAGCAGTAAACGAAAAGAAAAAGGAGCCAGGCATACATTAATTACCCATTCCATTAAGAGGCAGGCATATATAAATTTATAAAAAAGAAAAAAAAAAAGAGGCAGGCACACATTGCTTTTCATCTGATTTTATCCATCCATTTTCTACACTGAAACCAGCCTTTAAAAAAATAATAATAATTTAAAAAATATATATATGGAACATTTCATGCCACTCATAACGTTCTGCTCCATTTCTTAAAATGTCTAAAAATCATGAGAATAATTAACAGTGATTTATTTTTTTCTTGTCATGGAGTGAGCTGAATGAGTCACTGTGCTGATGAGAGAGGGGAGCGTCGGGTGCCAGCTGTCCCCCCTCAGAGGAGCGAGTGGCTCAACCTTGCGTTTAACAGCCATCCCCTATCACGAGTCTCCACCCGCGACTGCCTTTGTGAAGCGAGATGGCTGCTGAAGGATGCTGTGAATCTTTAACGCAGACGAAGACTGAGCAACCTCACGTGCAGGGGTGCAGGAAACCAATAAGGACCGTTGCAGAAATACTGCTTTGTGGTTTACTTCCCTGGTCATAAAGGGCAGTTGAGGGAGAGAGGAATATAATTGCTTGGAGGGATGGGGATTATGGTTTATTTAATGAGCATGCCATTAATAGGCATGTTACAAATACAATTTTCTTTCTAGGATGGTAAATATTCCCAGACAGTATCATGATAATGGATAATTTTGTTGATGGTTTTTTTTTTTTTAATCTCATTGACACAATTATTTTGGAGCATAATAACTGAAGTATACCCTTTTTAAGAGCAATTAACTTTTCAGGAATATTGGCATTGAAATGTAGAACACAAAATTAACTCATTCACTGCCATTGACTGCTATAGACGTCGAAAATTCATTTGAACTATTTCTATTAGTTAAAAATTGTTTTGCCATTTTTGTTAACAAGAGTATGAATTTAGAACAGATATAAAATTTGTGATTAATCATGAGTTAACTTGTGAAGTCAAGCGATTAATTATAATTAAATAATGTAATCGCCTGACGCCCCTAATTTTTAATAATCTTTTCTTTTTTGCTTTTAAAAAAAAAGAAAAGATTATTAAAAATTAGGGCCGTAATTTTTTTCGTAATTAGTCGCATGATTTCACTAGTTAACTCACAATTAATCACATCATCTGTTCTAAATGTACAATATTTTTTTTCTAGGTTTTCATACTCTTGTTAACAAAAATGGGGAAAAAACGCTAAACTAATAGATATAGTTCAAATTAATTTGTTACATCTATAGCCGTTAATGGCAGTGAATGAGTTAAGTAAGTTGGATAAATATATTTTTTTATTTTAAAAACGACTCAGGCTCTGTTAGAGCACTTCAATATTAACATATAGTATAACTCGTACAACCACATATCAGTAGCAGATGTGGCAGAGTACAAAGAAATGACTTATCTTTCTCAGAACGTCCACTTACAGTACAGCATACAAGGCTGAAATAACTGTTTGGGAATTCAAAATTTTTTTTAGGCTTTTTCTACTGCTCATCAAGTGTCTCTTTGGCTATAAAGCTGCTGAAGACAGTTACGCAAACTGTGCCCGTGAGTCATTTTGTGCAGTCACATTTATGTCTGCATTGTTGGACAAAGGCATCCTTAAATGTAAGATGTCGGCAAATGGACTTTGAGATTTGTTCTGTTGGGACTTTCTACAAACAAATGTGACATACATACTAGCATGTTGATGCGAGCGATCGAACCGTGATTTGGTTTGAACCCAAAATATTTCCACTGTGGTATTAGAACTTATTCCATTGATGCCGCTTAACTTTCTCTAATTGTACAACTACAGCTGTCGGAAGACATAGCTTTGAGTACCGGTAGCTAACTCTTTCTGATAACTGTCATTACTGAATGTTTTAAACTGGTTAGACTGCAACATAAAAAAACATTTTTGGGGAGCTGTATGTACAAGTTGAGTTTTCCTCCATTCGCCCCAGTATGAGAAAGTCTAGGTTCTTCTGCTCTCCAAGCACCAGCCCCTCCCAACCTGACAAAACAAGCTGTTGGCACTGTTTTACGTTATTGCGCCACCCTCCGCACCGCCTCTGCGGACTAAATGCACGCCCACTTTCTCTGAGACCTCCCTCTATGGGATAATGACAAAAGTAGACTTTATCAATAAACATTCTGTCCAAATGAATTCAAAGCAATCAATTATTCTTCAAATTTGCAATGCCAAAGTGCAATGAAATGACAATTGGCCGTCTTAAAATCTACTGGCTGACACTGGTATACTACAAGTAAAACATTTGCGCCAACAAATTTAAATGAATGGATGGTGGAGTGGACAGTGCACTTGCCCCATACGCAATAAATAGGGCGCGGGTTCGTGACCCGCTGTGGTGCTTTTTTTTCTTCCTCCTCCTTCTTTCCTCCAACCTCTCTGCTCCCCTCCTCTTCCACGATTTCTTGCGACCATACCCGTTTTGTTTCAAATGTTTATTCAAGAATTGATGGCTTGCGTGACCAAACGCAGAGATCTAGCAGCCCGTAAAAATTTAGAGTCCATTTTAAAAATCGGTTTAAAACCTATCTGTATGTTTCGTGTGGCAGCCACAGGGGGAGAGGCGGGGTTTTACTGAACCGAGCGTTTGACTTCCGGGTAAGTAAAATAGCCATCGAAATAACTCATATTTCATAAGAAATTACATCGCAATTGTGTCAAAGGTAAGATTTCATCATTTATATGCCTATAGTTAACTGTGGAAGGGCTTAAAATACCGTGGTGTGGTCCCTTTAAGCACTATTAAAGAGTAGCATTATTAAAGTGATATTGTGGTGCTCTATATTTCCTCATCAGAATTCATATTACAACATTTTTTGTTGTTTTAGGGGAAGGTTGGAACGGATTAATGGCATTTCCCTTCATTTCAATGGAAAAAGATGATTTGAGATATAGTAGATATAGAAGTTTTGAGTTACGTTCATGGAACGAAGCTAACACGTATCTCAATGCATGCATTCATGTGATAATAGAAAATAAATTGCAAAAAAAAGGCTTATGTCTAGTATTTTAAAATCTGCATAAACTCACCAATCTCCATCTCAATAAATGTGGCCTCCTCTGGAAGAGCGCGAGGAAGGACGCCCGGGTCACTGAAGCTGGTCCTCAGTAGCATGGCTATGACAAAGAGGAAAAGCACAGCGGCGAAGACTGGGATTGTGGCGGACAGGTGGACAGCCAGGTATGGGCACCTACGGTTGAAAAGAGCAGGAGTGGTGCGTTAGACCTTTTCCTGCCGTCCATAAATATGGACCGTAAAAAAGGCAGGACAGCACAAGACCATGCATATCGTCAACTGCTGTTCTGGGCATGAGGTCGTAAACTTTGACAGAATAAAGTCACAACTGGAAATAAATAACATCATGCCACACTGTCCTGACAATCTGGAGGACTGGGGACACGTTAGCATAAATCACCAGGCAGTTGAACCTCGATGAATCAACGCAAACTGTTCCAGGATGCCAGAAACCTTTTCGAGAACATTCTTAACTGATATTGAAATGTAAAATGAAGTAAACCACTGTTAATATATAAAGACAAAAAATTAATCATGAAGGGATCCTCTAAATGGGTAAACCACCAAGTAAATCTTGTATCTGTCTAGTTCTGAAAATGTGTTTATGAGCAAGCCATTGTAAATATTTCCATATTGTGATGATGGGGCTAAATTACATAATATTGCCCACAGACAGAATTTCTCCACCCATGACATATTGGATAGGCAGAGTGAAGACCCAGAGCTACTTTCAAGAGGCAGCTTTAGTCCGGCCGTGGGACTAAGCTGTCTGAAAAAGGATGTCATCGCTATGCTCAAACCACAAGGTAAGCAGAGCTGCATTGAGTTTTGTTGGTTGCACTGATTAGTAGGGCTGGGAATCTTTGACTGTCTCACGATTCGATTCCGATTTTTGGGTCTGTGATTCGATTCAGAATCGATGATCAATTCAGAGCGATTTTAGATTAAAAATAATTTGATCGACAATGATTTCTGCTTCAATTTATAGATATGCAAAGAATTGTCATGATCTACTCCAGTCTGACTCGCTAATGCTAATTAGCACTCTACTCGTGGCACTTTTATCACTCAAAAGAACGACTATTCATACAAAACGCTTCATGAATGTATACATAGAAGCATCTTAACATCCTACACTGCAAAAAAAAAAAACTTTTATTGCAATAACTTGATCATGACTTTTTGCTTCTATGTGGCTACAACTTAACAGTGTATCAGAACGAGCGGAACCACACTGCCCTAAGTGACCAAATCGTGTACAACATGAACAGTATTCCCAATAAAAGGCACACACAAACAAGGGCAAGACAGTATAAAATAATTGAAATAAAATCGATTTCGGGACATTTATAATCGATTCTGAATCGTACTTAATGAGAATCGCGATTCTTATGAGAATTGATTTTTTGGCACAGCCCTACTGATTAGCGTTAATTTTTGATACGCATGAGACAAGGACTATTCTGTAATTTTTAATCAATGCACAGACATGTTATTAAAAAGATTAGGAATTGATCTAAATTATTAAAAATAAAAAAAATAAGAAAATACATATCTTCTAATGCAAATGTTTTACGTAGCACTGATATGAATAAAAGTCTACCAACATCCCTAGTGTCACAAAAAAAAAAACTTACGTTGATCCTTGTAAAGGATTTCAATCAGTACTTTTACTTGTTCACAATACTGAATTACAGAGTGTGAGTACATTAGTCCCAATTTTCTAACACCAGCAGCTACAGTGGAAACAACTGTGACAACCTCTCAAGTAGCTGAAAATCATTTATCCATAATGTCACATTAATAAAGCATTTGTGCCACATCCTGTACAAGTTGCATTGTGGAGGCTCATCAAGGAGCTAAGCGCTGGCCTATGTGCATGCCAGTGACAACCTGGAGAGAAGAATATGAGAAGATTTTAACGATCGCAGAAATGAATATCTGGCTGGACTAGTGAGTATTAAAAGATGCCATAAAATAGATATGCGGCACAAGAAGAGCATCAATTTGGGACTTTAAAAGACTGGAAAGATAAATTGCAAAAATTCTGCACTTCACTCCTGAAAATGTGAAAAGTTTTCAGCCTTTTTAGTTCCTCTGTCCATCTGTTTTCTATACAGCTTATCTCATTTCCAGAGCCTATCACCAGTCAGTCACAGTCGCAAATATGGAAAATTTTAAGTCTTCGAAACTCTCAGCCTTTTTTTCCAACAGTACTGACCGTCTTTTCCCGACAAACCATAAAATCATCGTCACATCCCTGTACCATCATTATCCATTATTGACCGTCATCAAGACATTAAACATGGTGCCTTTGTGCTGCGTAATATCCCTGTTTTATATCACATATGGTTGTGTAAATGTTTGTAACCAAGACTTTTATTGCACTTAATCATAATTAGAAGTCATTCTAATATTACATTCGTGTAGTTCGTGTAACCACTGAAAGCTACAGTACAACCACAAACATATTGTTGGTTGATTTTCTTTGTTATGACACAATTTTGGATAAAAATGTATTGAGCCGATGTACTGAATGCTATTGCAATGTAAGAATAGTAAAACACAAACACAATGAGGCAGGACTTGGTGTCGGTCATACAAGCTCACATCCACACACTGTCACATGTCACCCATCCAAGGCCCCGCCTCTTAAATTCCCATATCGAACATGCAGACACTACAATAAGTACAGTTATTATTTTCCCCACGTTTAACTGGTGTGTTTTGGTGTGGGAGGGTTCATATTAAAAAAATATAATAATAATGTGCATACAGTCACTCTGCAGTAAACAAAGCGTACACGCCTGTGTTCCGATGCCAGATTTCTGAGATTTAAAAAGATGAGTGTTCAAACATTTGAACAGGTGTGTGTAGACTTTTTATAACCACTGTATATTGCAAATTTTCATCTATTGCGGTTGGGCCTGGAATGCGATCCCTGCGATAAACAAGGGTTCACTGGAAGGCCGTTAAAATAAGAGGATTGTCAGCAAGCCACAACCAAAAATTTAAGTCCACCAGTCCAATGCTGATTAACAAGTATGTCAGAATACCTAAACGCACAGTATACACACCTGCAGAACTGGTCTGATATGTCTCTATTTTCCCACAATAGGAAAGAAGCGGCAGAGTTCAAACAAATTGCAAGTCATTTCCTCTGGACCGAGCGTCTAAATGCCATATGGGTTATTTATCAGAAGCAGCCAATTGATGAAGCGTAATGCCGTAAATTTACTGGTGGCCATCGGAGTCACACGCTATCATCTATTCCCATCAGCCGTGCTGCTTCCTGGCCGGGTGCGAATGCTTCCCGGGCAGTCGAGGGGCAGGCTGATGATGCTACAGTGACACTGTGAGGTCATCACTCAATGAGTGAGCAGAAGAAGAAGAAAACTGAACTTAATCAGCCGCTCGATACCTGAGGGGGGATGATTTCATCTGCAAGGCTTATTGATCTGATCACCGGTGAACCTTCTTCCTCACTCGTCTTGCGGATGTATTTCACCAATTTATTAAAGTGTGTGTTCAGAGCTTAGTCTATGTCTTTAGTGGCAGATCAATACTGAAAATGACTTGCAATGAGACATAGGTTGAACACGCGTCGTGTCACAAATATCTTTCACCAGTCATTTTTGACATTATTAGATTCATTTCCAAGTTCAAATAAATAGCTTGCAGTATGTCTTATAAAGTTGACACAATTCAGACAAGAGTGTTATCAACAGCAAGTATATCAAATGAGGCTTCAAAATCATGACAAATTAAGTTATTGTCTCTGCTCTCAAATCCTGTGTCCAACATGGATGCTACTTTGTCTAGCATCCTTCCTGGCTGAAATATAAAAACGGGGCGTTTTAAAGCGGCCATGTCTGCCCACTCAACTGTACGTTGCCGGATAACCGCTAATATGAACCAAGGCTCTCAAGTTTCTTGGATTTTTTCCCCCCATAATGCCAAGGACTTATATATTTTATAGTATCTTATTTTATTTTTATTTTTTTGCATTTGGCCTAAATTATACCAATATGTTCCAAAGTTAAGAAAGTAAACATTGTTTCTTAGTGAATTTTATGGTTTCACATTACGCTATCGACTTGTGCATGTGCATACCCCGTGGCATTATGAGTGGGGCGGACTAAAGATGCATACAATACTAATAAACAATGTTTGCTTACTAAATTTGCAAACGTCTCAGTATAATGTAGGTCAAATGCTAAAAAAAAAAAAGCATTTAGCCAACAAGTACATTCAAACTCCTTAGAATGAGTTTGCAAATATGTTCGAACGAGTTTGTAAACTGGTTCAAACATATTTAAATGCGTTTGAATGAGTGTGCAAATGTGTTCCATCGAGTTTGATCACACGTTTAAATGAGTTTGCCAGGCAAACTTTTGTTTGTTTACTCCACATTGGCAGTTCAACGCATCCATAACAAACTGTTTTGACTTGCTACTTATTATTTGATGCTTGGATTACAGATGAACGCATACACACAAACAGAGCTAATAATGCTTAGTAGAACCTATTCTCCATATACTGTGCAGTGTGTCTACCTATACCATATCATTTTTGATTAATGTTTTGAACTTTGTATACGGTTCGTATGACATAACACTGTATTATAAGATAATGGATGCCACTTTGCTGAAAATCCCGCACTCAGCGGTTTATATTGCAGCCATTAAAGCCATAAATAGACACATCACGCTCCTTCCTTCGTTCCACGTGTTTGTGTGATTGTGGTTAGGGTGTGTCCACCAATGACTTTGATCATACAGTTCTCCTTACAAGCAAAACAAAACCCCACAAAATAAGATGCAAAAGGAGGTAGGATATAAGTAATTAAAACCACTCACTGAACCAAGGTTTAAAACACATTGTCATACCGCACTGACTCATCAACCTTTATTACTTTCATCATTGCGAGCCGTGCCCGCTTTGCCAGAGTCATGCAACGTGATACATAATGCAACAGGCTTGTGTATGGAGGTAAATTTGGTGCAAAACTAACTTGTGCAAAAAATGTGTACCTGTAGAAAAAAGTCTAAATTTGTATCTGTAAAAGTCGTGATTTGTATCTGTAAAAAAAATGTGTGCCTGTAAAAAAAAAATTTGTGTCTGTAAAAGAAATGTGTACCTGTAAAAAAAATATTTGTGTCTGTAAAATAAATTTGTACCTGTAAAAGTCATGATTTGTATCAGTACAAAAAAAATTTTGTACCTGTACAAAAACTATAAATTTGTATCTGTAAAAGTTGTGATTTGTACCTGTAGAAATGACAACTTGTAGTCAAAGAAGTCGCCACTAGGAGTCACAAGTGGGTTTTCTGCTGCTGTTCTGTGACGTGAGTTTTGCCCCATTTGTTGCGCTACAAATGTAGCAAAACTAATTTGTACTTGTAGAGCGCCTGATTTGTACTTGTAAAGAAGGGGGCGGGCTCTGGTGTAATGAAGGGTTGTTTTGACCAATCAAGTGAGAAGGATTTGAGCGGATTGGAGCGCAACCTCATTGGTTTAGCGAACGACGGTGGCGGGACTCGTGGAAGGATACAAGCAGGACACATCGTCGCCAACCAACATACATATTAAGAATACTTCAGTCGACTGAAGTATTCTTCCTCAACATACATATTAAGAATACTGACGTATTCTTCCTCAACATACATATTAAGAAGTATTCTTAATATGTATGTTGGTTGGCGACGATGTGTCCTGCTTGTATCCTTCCGCGAGTCCCGCCACCGTCGTTCGCTAAACCAATGAGGTTGCGCTCCAATCCGCTCAAATCCTTCTCACTTGATTGGTCAAAACAACCCTTCATTACACCAGAGCCCGCCCCCTTCTTTACAAGTACAAATCAGGCGCTCTACAAGTACAAATTAGTTTTGCTCCATTCGTAGCGCGACAAATGGGGCAAAACTCACGTCACTGAACAGCAGCAGAAAAAACACTTGTGACTCCTAGTGGCGACTTCTTTGACTACAAGTTGTCATTTCTACAGGTACAAATCGCAACTTTTACAGATACAAATTTATACTTTTTGTACAGGTACAAAAAAAATTTTGTACAGATACAAATCATGACTTTTACAGGTACAAATTTGTTTTTACAGATACAAATTTGTTTTACACATACACTTTTTTTTTTTTACAGGTACAAATTTATTTTACAGACACAATTTTTTTTTTTACAGGTACAAATTTATTTTACAGACACAAATATTTTTTTTACAGGTACACATTTCTTTTACAGACACAATTTTTTTTTTTACAGGCACACATTTTTTTTACAGATACAAATCACGACTTTTACAGATACAAATTTAGACTTTTTTCTACAGGTACACATTTTTTGCACAAGTTAGTTTTGCACCAAATTTACCTCCATACTTGTGCACTGCAGGGCCAAGAGTCTGACACAACGGCATCACATAAACATCTGTACACTCTGACTGCCTGCTTCCTTTCTCGGGCAGAGGCTGGAATGAAATAGGGGGGGGCTGTACTGTCCCTTCACAATTGCACCTTGGTAAATATGTGATGAGAGCCTTTTGTACTCACAGCAGCTAAAACCTCACACAACTTTTTCTGTTTCATTTCCACATACCAGTCTCGAAGCGATAATTAGATATCTGTTGCTTGTTAGCTTGAGTCACTCAGCTGAACAAAAACATGCAGCAAAGACTCTATATAACTTCAGCTATGACAAACAAGGACAAACCTAGCTCCTACCCAATATACAGTACAAAGATCTCACAACAGTCGAAATACTTTTATCACTTTAAGATACTCCCTTGACACCAATCACTACTTTCCTATTAGTCAGGGCTTTGGTGGCATTTTCCAGTAAATAGTCGAGAACATGTTCAACAGAAAAAGGAATTTATAAATACCGACTGTGACAGAGTAAGAATGGACATTCAACTACATTTCCTTGATTGATAACAATAGCTATTTTTCTTTTCTTCTTTGTAGCTTAACTGCTCATATATGATGTCACAGTTGTTCTTTAGTAATATGGATGCATTTCATTGACAATTGTAACTATTTCTGGGACCGAAGATATCTTTTTAAGGGAGATGGATTTCCCCTACACAAGTCAGACTCAGGACTTAAGTATTTCACTTCCAACCTATTTTTCTTCCTGTGTCACAGTGTTCCCCCTGCCACGGTCAAGATACAAGGGAAATTTAAACAAAAGGAAAAGATACCTAAACATGAAGAGGAGCCAACACGCGCTCCGCCTGTTAACTGTGTTAAAATTGTTCAAATCTACTTGCAAGCTAGGTACTAGCTGTCTCAATTGGAAGTCATGAGTCTGAGCGAACAAAGACCACATGTGGGGTTCCACAAGGGTCCATTCTTGGACCACTTCTATTTAATACCTACCTACATGCTCAGATTATGAAGCACCACATCTCAAAATCATATCATACTCACGTATGCTGATGGCGCGGAACTTTACATTTCAGTGCCACCACATTCCGTAACCCTAAGGTTCGTCAAGTAAGTGTATTCATCAAATCAAAGAGTGGATGGACCACAATTTTCACCAGATCAATCCAGACAAGACAGAATTAATTGTCTTTGACTCCAAATATGTAAGGCCCAAGATCAGCGCTCACCTTGACTCTATGTCACTGACAGCTACTGTACAAATCAAGCCAGAATTATTGACTCAGAGCTGAATTTTAATCACTTAAAAGCTATTACTAAATGCCTATTACCACCTGAAAAACATTGAATTAATGAAGGTTTCTATGTCTCCGCATGACAAAGAAAAACTTGTTCATGCTTTTATTTTCAGGGCTAGACTACTATCATGGTGGTTGTATAGGTCTTAACAAAAAATAAAAAATAAATCAGGCAGCTGCAGCTGATCCAAAGTGCTGCCGCCACACAATATTCCCGCCCGGGTGATAACGTACATTTAGTGACATATATGCCCTGCTACAAACACTTGTCAACTGGGTGGGGCGCTGGTGGACATTCCAGGTCACGAAACATGCTCTGCTCCCCAAAAAAATACAACAATACCGTAATATTAAGTTTTTGTTTGTTTGTTTGTTTTCAAACTATCCGTGCGGCCAAGTGGCCCTTGGAACGAAGGTTGAGGATCCGTGCTTTAGGCAAGTGCACTCCATTATACCTCCAATGCTTCATGACCAACAGTCATTAATTGACATTCAATTCCCCAAAATAATCAGAACTCTAAAGAATCAATTAATCAATATTTTTTCCCAACCCTGGTGTAGAACTGCTCTGCCTCAGAGCCAAGCATTGCCTTTGATAAGGTGCATCTCTTGTATTTGATCATGAAAGACAGGATCAGAATAAAACAGCTTCTGAGTACGTATGTTCATGGCTCTTTGGAACTATTCAAAGACAGGGGGAAAATATCCGATGATGTGAACTTCATACCGGCAGCTCATCCATCTAGCAACTATCTTCGCATGAAGACTCCCTTCAAAACTCTTTGAAAAAGATAATCCAGAGTATATGAAAGTGGGTAGTCTGAAGCTAGAGAGGATACAATCTGTTCTCTCGGTTTAAATCCATCTTGCTGGTTATGTAACATTTAAATACCATATGAGAGAGAAAAAACATGCAAGGCGGGGTCATTTGGATTTTTCTAGGATTAGAGTGGTGGTTGCATCATAAGAATAATGATCAGTTAATATGAACCCCACTGAAAAAAAAATAGTAAGTGTTCTTTGCAGTATGGAAAAGCTGGGATCGATTTGTCTGCCATCCATTAAAAAAAAAAAATCATATACAAAGTGATTGAAAAATCTGAAAATACAAATGAAACCTCCAAAGGAAATCAGTGACCAAGCTTGTACATGTGTGTCAGATAAATGGAGCATAGAGTCTGAAGGGAGCATTAATCAAGTTAGTGCTAAATTAGCCAAGCCCAGTGGCCGCTTTCCTATTGGCCGGTCGGGAGACAGGGTGGGGTTGGATGCTGAGAGAAGCTCCGGTGTCTGTTACAAGATCCGCAGCCTCTCTGCGGGCTCGGCTCTGAATGCCTCATCCTCATCCTCTTCTTCGTTCTTCCTCATGCAACACACCCCGAGTGGACAGCCGGGCACACCGAGAGCTTCCGCTTAGTGACATGCACACACGCAGGTGACCGCAGAAGAAGAATGCGCGTCCTGACATATGCTCCCACGTCATGGGGGGGACAAACATACGACGCAGTCCTCATGCTCCCGTTGCTTGTTCCGTCAGCCAAAAGCTGTATGAGGTCATCAATATGCTCATCCAAAATTATTTTCAATACCCTTTATTGGTGTATGTGTTTGCTTGACATATTACAATATGAGAAGCAATATGGTTTCATCGGTTGGTTAGTGACCTAACGACGTAATGGTTGACTCACCTACGGTATGTACATGTATAAGACTACTGTTTTCAAAGTTTAGACAAAAACTTCTGAAAATGTTTCATGCTGAAGTTTCTATTAACTCATTCACTGCCATTGACGTCAAAAATTCATTTGAACTATTTTGATCAGTTTAACATTTTTCCCACTTTTGTTATCAAGAGTATGAAAACCTAGAAAAAATTTTCTTGTACATTTAGAACAGATATAAAATGTATGATTAATCGTGAGTTAACTATTGAAGTCATGCGATTAATTACAATTAAAAATTAGGAGCGTCAGGTGATTAAAATCGCAATTAATTGCATGACTTACGAGTTAACTCACGATTAATCACAAATTTCATATCTGTTCTAATAAAATAAAATAAAAAATCTAGGTTTTCATACTCCTGTTAACAAAAGTGAAAGAAAAAAAAAGTTTAACTAATCGAAATAGTTCAAATGAATTTTTGACGTCTATAACCGTCAATAGCAGTGATTAAGAGGCTAACGTGTAATATGTTTTTAGCAGAGTACAATGGAGTCATTTAAATGGCAAGACTGTGATCAATCAGTTTTGCAAGTAAGTACCAAATTTGGGACTATCCAAGTTACTTGAAACGCAGCATCAGTAATCTTCCACACAAAAAAAAGGATCAACATAATGCCAGAGGATATAAAACTACGAGTTTAAGCCCACAAGAGCTGCAAAGAAATCGATTCATCCCAGAAAGCAAACAAACAACCTGGACGCACCTTCTTGTTTTGTTTATCCGTTGCAAATAGCTCAATTCAGTTTGTGTACCAAGACTTCTGTTTCCACAATTTAACACTAACTAAAGAGAGGTTCCCTTACTAACTGGGCCCAAAGCTGCTGACAAAAGAGAGACGTCGGCTCGCCTGCAGTTGGATCAAAGCCAGGCAGGAGGACACTGTCTGCCCTGTTCGACTGTCCTTGGCCCAGTGGGGCTCTTGGCTCGACTTTGCACACTCGATGGTGATTTTGCATTGCAAGACATCTCTGAACTCTATGACACTTGTATTGGTGAACTTGAATGATCACATACCATAAAATCGAAATACAGTGGTGCCTTGAGACACGAGTTTTTCGAGAAACCACTTTCATTTGGCTGATATTTTATTTTTTGCTTTGACTTCCGAGCACAAACTTGAAACATGAGCACCGAACAGCGGCAGTGAACTCAACTCATTTCCCTCTAAAAGTAAAGGTTTTGCAAATAGTCAACAATTTTGCAAAAAAAAAGTGGCTTCAAGATGCTTAATGCCACTCCCATTTTTTATTTTACTGTCAAACTAGACATAACACGAGTAGAATTGCGCATTAGTCCACTATCTTAATCTTAATTCCTTTGGTGCACTAGCTTAATGCTAATGCTAACACATAATAGGAACTGAATACAAACCCTTCAAAGCAACTGATATTTAAACACAAACAGTAGAGCAACACATTTAAACATTAAAATTAACAGTTATCAGTCATATTTTCTTTATCCTCTGAATGGAGTCGAAGAAGCTGAGACGACTCAGTGTACACTGTACAGACATCCATGTACAGTACAGTATATCCATCTGTCTGTTTTATACTACCACAACGCAGCCAAGGCAGGTAGCAGCAAAGTGGCCGTTCAATTGATGCAATGTGACAAAAACGGATCGCATTCCTTCTGATACGATTCAATGATGCCATTTATGTATGTTTTTATTAAGCCCAATATTACAGAGCACTATTTTTGTCCTCATTAAAACAACACTACAAAAATGTGATGTGCCGAGATTAATGGCAATTTCATTCATTTCTAAGGGGAAAGATGATTTGAGATTGGAGTGATTTGAGATACGAGCGGAAATAACTCAACTCGTACCTCGAGGTACCACTGTACTGTTTTGCTGGCATGTTAAGCCTCGCGGTGTTTTCTCACAACTGTCTTTGCACGTGGTCCACAGATGACTTTTATCGTGACACCAACCCAGGTCTCAGCCTGAATATCTATCCTACCATCAGAGATAATTATGATGGCTTGCTGGGCTGTAATATGAACGTGGCACGCTAACAACTCTCCAGCCATTAGTCCCCGCAGAGCCTTGCTCAGTCTGTGTGAGCACCATCATCCTCTCACTTCTTTGCACACAACAGATCCTTATGTCCACACTCAAAGAAAAAAGGCAAGAGATCACTAAAGAGCAGAGCAGAATGAGATGGGGAGGTCCCAAGTTTTTTTGCTGAATCTAAGGAATCCAATCAAGATTTTTTTCCTTTTCAGAGTCAACTCTATATTGTTTAACTTTCTTGCACTGTGTTAGAAGCAATCAGCCATATTTGAGAAATATAACAATCCTGTTATATTACTCGTTAAATAAAGGAATGACAACAGTGACTACTTGACAAGGAGTAGGTTCACATCCTGTGCCTGACCCCAACGGTCATCTTGAACACCTGTGAAATTGCTCTTCCTGCCGAAAACAACGTAACTGGGTTTGGAGTCAACACACCGCACTTGAATCCAATCCACCATTTTGTAAAGTCAAAGAATCCAGTTGAAACTATTAGGGGTGTGCCCCCCCCAAAAAAATTTGATTCTCATAAGAATCGCGATTATCATTTAGTACAATTCAGAATCGATTTTAAATGTCCAAAAATCTATTTTATTTAAATTATTTTATACTGTCTTGCCTTTGTCTGTGTGTGCCTTTATTTGGAGCGCTGTTCATGTTGTACCCAATTTGGCCACATAGGGGCAGTGTGGTTCCACGCGGTCTAATAAACTGTTAAGTTTGAGCCACATTAGAGAGTAGAAGGAAACAGCCACGATAAAATTATTCCAATAAAAGTTGTTTTTTTGCAGTGTGGAGCCGTTCTTTTGAGTGATAAAAGTGTCGCGAGTAGCGCGCTAATTAGCATTAGCGAGTCAGACTGGAGTAGATCCTTACAATTCCTTGCATATCTATAGATTGAAGCAAAAATCATTGTCAATCAAATCCTTTTGAGACAAAAATCTTTCTTAATCGAAAATCGATTCTAAATCGAATCGCAGACCCAAAAATCGGAATCCAATGGAATCGTGAGACATTCAAAGATTCCCACCCCTAGAAACTATACTGTTCTTCTTCAAACTAACCTGACGAATTCATCCAATCCAACACAGCATTGAACTTAGATTGGCCATGAGTCTGCTGCGTTCCATCAGACAATGGTTCAAACATCCTATTCTATCTGCGCTAGTCAAGCAAAATACCAAAAGAAAGAAAAACTCCCATCAATCTGCACATAAAATAAATCGATTAAAATACTAAATGAATAAGTAAGTGAGTAGATAAAATGAAAAACATTTAAATACTTAGTTAAATGAATAAATAAGCGAACAGATAAAATATCACACACATTAAAAAAAAAAAACAATCAGTTAAAGGGTAAAATAAATAGATGAGTCTTGAGCCGCCTTTTAAAAAAGATCAAGAGTCTCTGCGGTCCTGATGCTCTCTGGCAGGCTGTTGCAGAGGTGCGGGCCATCATGGCCGAATGCAGCCTCCCTGTAAATTTTTGTTGTGGCTCTGGGAACAGTGAAAAGGCCTGTTCCAGAGGACTTCAGGGACCGGGAGGAATTATATGACAAAAGCATATCAGATAGATATGATGTGGCCCAAGACTGTTAAGATATTTAAAAACGAGTAAAGGAACCTGGTGTTTACAGATTGTTTGCTTCATGTAAATATCCAAAGGAAGAATTGGCCTTTCTGTTCACAAATTTGGATATTAAGATTACATAATTTGTCTAAGAATCCAGCTCATACCACACTCATCTTTTTAAAGACAACATGCATTCTGCTATGTTAGAGGAATATATCATTTCACTTTCTTAGGATGAAGAGAAAATATTCTCATAAAAGCCAGACATGTCTCACAGGAAAGAGATTAAATATTTAACACGTCAAAGAGAGCGGTAAGGCTTAAACCTTCAGCAAAGAAACTGAATTTGATCCACATGCACAACAAATCAATTTGTTGTTTGTTGACAAGGAGGAACCCAAAGAAATGAACAAAGAATATTAATTAACTGATTTTTAAAAAGAAAGAAACCCACACGTGAACCAAAGAAAATTCCAGCCTAAATCAGCTTGACCAAACAAAAAATAAAGATTTACTATCAATTGCTTTAACGTAGGAGTGCACCGATCACAATTTCTCAGATCTTTTTAAAAAGTCTGTGAAATAATACAAACAGTTTGTTTTAACTTCAAATTAAGTAGTTCTCTGAAATAAAAATGTAAAGCCCATTAGTCATCTCAGCGGAAGAGGACAGTGGCTGACTTTTTCAGACCTCTGAGGAGGGAGATGAGATCGGTGGAAAAGATCGGTATATATTTAAAGGATCAGCCGATCACCGATCCCCCAAAACTAAGGAAATCGGGGCCGATAAATTGGCCGGCCGATCGATCAGAGTACCCCTAGTTTAACATGTACAATAACTGCAGCTGCAACCAATTTTGAAGCAGACCGGGGAGCAAACATTACTCTAACCAGTAACCACACCCCATACCACATGAAAATCACTCACAATCATCTTTTAGAGTTATATTTGAACCATATTGAACAGGTTTAGCACTTAAAATTGGCGCCCTGAACAGTTTGCTGAGGGGCGGTCAATCTTACAACACCTCAGATATGCATCCGCTAACTTTGAGCACAAGGGAGGGAAAATGCTAAATATTATAGGCCCAAATGTCCGTATGTGTGTACCCTTCCCTGCTTTAGGAGCGTTCTCTGACAAACTCATGGAATCTATGCAAAAATAATGGTCTATTTTGGGTGTAAATAAGAAAACATTTGCATATCCAAGTGAAACCTATCATTACCTATTTAATTTAATTAATTTGGTGTTGTAGAGATTTGTCAGAGAATTTCCAGAAAGCCACCAAAGTGATTAATTAACCACTTATGTGAATGGATTGAATTTGAGGGCAATTAAAAACAGTGTTTCTTGGAACGGTTATCTTTGAACTCCTCTCAATTCAGCATTGATTAGAACATTTTTGGAATGTTGGGAGGATGTTACGGTCGTTTGGGAAAAATAACATGGAACTTACTCGAAGCCGAAGAAGAGGGCGCATGTCCCGATGATGAGGAAGAGGGTCAGGTAGAAGACTCCCTTCTGCCGGGCCATCATCACTCGTCCATCGCAGCAGAAAGTGTTCTTGCCCGGCAGCTTCTCCCATTTCCGCACCTTCCTGCTTATCATCACCGCCGACATGGCGCCTCTCGACGATCACACTTCAGTTTATATTTAAAAATAATAATAATAAAATGCAGATGTTACTCACTGAGCAACGTGACACATTTCTGCATGTTCTCGGGTACAAAATAAAAATTAAAAAAAAGAGAGCGACAACAGAGCTGCAGTCACATTGTCATCAGCAGTGTTGATTTCCACTTTGCGGTCTTTTTCTGCGGCAGCTCATTCCCACGACGACGCGAAGAACAACGTCGGCTTCTTCACGCCCTTGCTGGAAGAAGATTACACATTCATCCACGGGCTCTCGCTGCAGATGTTTCCTCCGCCTCTCCACAAATAATAAATCCACCCGTGGAGGAGCGAACCTTGACCCGGCTGACTAGTCCACGCTTGACCAGGCAAGCGGCTTCCCATTGAGGAATTTTTTTTTTTAATATAATTAATTAATTAAATAAATAAATAAAAAAGAGCCCAATCGCCAGTAAACGATCGCTATCTTTTCATAAAAATATAAGATTAAATACTTCAAATGTGCCGATGTGGAAGCGGAAAATAGCTGCTTTGCTGTGCTGCTTCTCCACCCGCAGGATGCCAGATTCACTGTTTGAGTCAATGGCAGCAGGAAACACGCCTAGATTGAAGTGGCTCCCTTAAAGGGGCAGCACAGGTAAAAACAGTAGTGAATACACATTGCAACATGAAACAAAGGGCACATGCTGGGCCACAGTATTAGGTACACCTGCATCAGTTAATCTAACGTGGCATGCTTTTATTGCGGTGTTTCCAAAACATTGATTGAGAAACACTCCCACCAAACAAACAAACAAAACAAAAATGTTACAAAAGGTACATGAGTTATTCCAGAATTAGAGATTACACAAAATCCAAACATGCAATTAAATGTAAAAATGTAACTATAATGAAAAAAGTGATTCCTAAATATTATTAAATGGCTTTTTTTTCTCTCTTGTTCCTTGCTCTTGATGAGCAATTTAAATGTCAAATATATTCTAATAGATAATATGCACCAAATATGCAAATCAGCTTTTTGGTAGGATTTTGTTGATCTGTTACTTTATTTTGTATTATCACAAGATAGGCATATTTTAAACTGTAATAATTATGCTCAGAATCTGCATACATGTCCACCCTTAGCCATCGGGAGCCGTGGTTCTCAAACTTTTTAAAGCAAGTACTACCTCAAAAAATACTGAGCTCTCCAACTGAGAAGATTCTTGTTGTTTTATTTTATTTTTAGGGGGTGTGAGGAAAATAGGCATACTGTAGTATATAACCTAATGACATAATAAATGTATAATGTATTTTTTTTCAGTTTTTTCCTTTTGTCTAAACACTTTTCTAAAGTAGCGTGTGGGGGGGGGTCTCTTTTTTTCTAACTGTATACCAACTTTTGCACCAACCCCTTTAAAATGGTGTAAATTGTATTTTTATTGAATTCAGTGATTCTTTCGCATACCACTACAGAGAGCTCACCGACAACATGTGATCACTGATCGAGAGGAAAAGAAAAGTGAGTTACATGACTCAGCAGATTTTGGATTCTCCCCCCCCCCCCCACCCCCAATTATTCAGCAAAGTTTGCTCTCTCTCTCTCTCTCTCTCTTTATATATCCATCCATCCATTTTCTTAACTGCTTTTCCTCACAAGGTTTGCGGGGGTGCTGGAGCCTATCCCAGCTGGCTTCAGGCAGCAGGCGGGGTACACCCTGAACTGGTTGCCAGCCAATCGCAGATGTGTGTTTACTAAAGTGTGATGTGCCATTTGCAGTGGCTGTAAAGGCTGTATTATTTATTGTAACAGCTGCAGAGTGACTTTAATAGTGAGCCAATGAAAGTTCAATATTTGCTCAGCTCAGTCACACAGCACAGTAATGCTTTCTTGCTGAATGCATAATACCTTAAAACGACCCAGAGTGTATGGCACAAATAAATGTCGTTTGAAAAACAATAGAGGATAACTCTGTCGAGTGTTATTTTGCTGTTCAAGGTTCAAATTGCACACAGCTAAAATTAACTGTTGTTTTTTCTAATGTTGTTACACTAAGCAATTTAATAGAATGCAGACCTTGTGGTGTTAGAAAACACATTCATGCTAAAAAATAAATAGATAAATAGACCATGATACCCCCTCCCCCAACATTAACTATATGAGCAAATAAAAAGGAAAGATAAGCATCCATCCGTCCATCTTCTTTAGTCCTTGTCCTTAATAAGATCTACTCGGACCAGCCAATCGCAGGGCACATATAGACAAAGAAACACTCACAATGACAGTCACACATACAAAATAAGCAATTAAAGTCCAAGAGGAAGTTAACTCTAAAATATTTTTTACAATAATGTGTTCAATGCGTTCCCACTAGTCTAAACGCGGTATTCTGACTAATGTGATATTAATATAAATTAGGGGCCTGCCAGTTTGCCTTGTTGGTACTGTCACTTGCTGTTGACTGCAAAAATTACATCACAGTACATAAGGGCTCAAGAAACAACTGTCACGGTCACGGCTCACCTGTTTTCTGGATTTGGTCATGTAACGTTCGCAAGCTGATGCTGCATTCCGTGAAACTAGAATGTCAGATTTGTCCCACTTGCATTGTACCAGTTATGACTGCAAAGCGTTCCAGGGGAATGTAAACAACAAAGATGGCTGATCTTGATAAACTGGTTTTCGTTTTGTTCCTCACAACACATTTAGACCTCTAGCAAACCTGTCCTTATAATTTGCCTTATTTATACAAATAAAGGAATAGCTTTTCTTACCTGCATTTAATACATTTCACCAAATTATTTCATGCAGGGTGCACAAATCCAGTTGTGTTGCGTGAAGTTATTTACAATAACTAAATCAATATAATAATAAATTACAATAAATACATAAACTTTTATATTCTTGTAAACTATGTGTTGCCATTCACGACCTGTGTCAATGGGAGTTGCCATTGTTGAGTGATGTCGGATTGAATCTACGCAGTGAAATTGGGGTAGATATTTTTCTCCGACTTGGCAACATTCTAGTTTGAGTGATGTTCCAGTGCACTTTTCCTGATCGGAGGTCATAAAACTCTAATGTCCAATGTTTATGGAACGCAGCATGAGCCCTGAGCACTGTGGTGTCCAAGGAAAATGGCACCCCCCTAGCCCTGACATAGGTTAAAAGCAGGTGGATTTTTCTGCTTAATTAAAATTTCATAAACACAGTATTAATCAAAATACTATCTTTGGACAAAGATAGGGTGCATAGAACACATTTTTGTAAAGAACATTTTTGACTTGACTTTAAACCTAACGTATTTGTAATGTGGGAGTGCCCAGAGAAAACCCAAGCAAGCACGGGGAAAACATGCAAACTTCACACAGGAAGGCCGGAGCCCAGATTCAAACCCCGAATCTCAGAACTTCGAGGCAGACGTGTACCACCTTACCAAAGTGTTTACCACTTTTGCACAATGCCATAAAAACAACCATAGTATTTAAATATAGAGCATTAGACAGCATTATCTATACAATCTTAGTTATGGTAAAAAAAAAAATCTAAAAAAAAAAAATCAATTTCCATAAATAGTCAATCCAGAAAAATGGGGATAAATATAAATTAATATTGGTAATAGTATAAATTATAATAAAGTTAAAGTAAGTCAAGATCTTGGGAAACGGTAATGTCCGGTATCAGAAATGTATGAATTGTATATCAATAAATTAGATTTTTAATTATAAATAATGTGCGTGTTTGTCAGGGGAAAGTGTACTGTATGTCGAAATTGGTCAGTAGCACTGAGCTCCACAGAGCAGGTGAGCTATTTTGCGACCTCTAGCGGCAATCATGCGCACCTAGTCCAAACTACGTCTTTTTTTCTCATTCCTTCTTTTTAACTTTTATTATTATTATTAATTGTATTTATTTTTTTTGCAAAATAATTTATCGGAAGTTGGTCGATAGTGAATTAAAATAGATCATAAACATATTATTCTCACGTACAAGTCCGTCGTTCTTAACTGTCCACCTGGAAACAAGCACCGTGTGTCGTTTTAGTCCGATTTACGTGTGTTTACATTTATTTGTCGACATTTTTTTCAAATGTTCTAAATGTATTTTGTTTTTACTTGTAAATGGAAGGGGTGCCTTGCCTCCGCGTGTCTCATTGCCGTGCACAGAAATTAAGGTAGTCTACAGCAAAATAATAGCTTGAAGTTGTTAGCGGTTAGCATGGCTAGTGAGGACATGAGTGATCAATTTGTTTTAAGATTGACTTGAAACTTATTTTTTTCTTCTTTCTGGCTTGTCATAATTTTAAAACCATTTTATGTCTATTTTACACAGGGAATACCTCCAGTCCCAAAAATTTCTGGACCGAAGTTTATGTATCGTGAAAGAAGATACTGGGACTGTCCTTGTGCCCATTTTACCTTCATGCTTACTACAACATGATCTAATCGTTTTCAAAGAGGTTACAGTTGTTTGGTGCCAGGTAATAAACACTCATTTAATTAAACTAATTAAATGAAAAGTAACGCCGCTCTAACTTTGCCTTACATCGTCCATAGCCTTCTGTCATGTCCAAGAAGGAGAGAGGCAGGAGAAGGGGTGATAATTTAGAAGATGTCCTCCAGGAGTTGTTGGAATTTCATGGAGAAAGTTGGACAAAAGAAGTGAGGGAGGACCTGCCCCGCAGCTTCCATCGGCATGGAGATTTAGTCCTGCTGGGGCACAACTGTTTCTTGCTGCCTCTATGGAATAAAATGGGTAATATTGCCAGATTCCAGTGTGCTGATAGGTTTAAGTGAGCACCACCAGTTAGATTAATATTTTTTTCCCCTTCTGTTTATTTTAGATCAACGGCTATGGCGCACTGTAGCCAAATGCCTGAGAGCCAAACGACTGGCGAGAATGAATCGAATATCTAGTGATGGCTTCCGATCTCCTCAAGTGTCTCTGCTGCTGGGAGAGCAGAGCTGGGTCAAACATGTGGACAACGGCATTACGTGAGTGTCCGTTCCAGAGGATCAACTCATTTACTCCTGTTGTTTGCCAGTGCGACATACGTATGTATGCTCAGTACACAGAACATTGGGCACACCCTCACAAAATAAATCCAAAATACAGTATATTTATTGAGTGTCCCTAAAGCCTTATTGCAAAACACTGTGGGTGGGCCAGATGTTGTGGTAATTATAATCATTCAAACAACCTTCAGCCCACCCCCGAGTGTCTTATGTTTGTACTCTAGTATGAATATGGATATTGTTGCCATAACGAACAATGTGACAGCCATTGTTTATCAGCAGGGCCCTGCAACCAGCCTACACCACAGACCACAGACCACAGACCACAGCAAGAAGACACTTAAATGAATTTCATGTCTAATTTCAGGTATGAGTTTGACGTCACCAAATGCATGTTTTCTGCTGGAAATATAACAGAGAAGCTCCGGGTTGCTGGATTCGACTGCAGGGGCGAGACCGTGGTTGATTTATATGCGGGTAAGGAAAATGTATGGTTTGTAAAGTTTTGTTTCAAATCACGGTTGACATCGTTGCTGGCTTTTCTGGTTTTGTTCAGCATAGTTTTTCGTAACTAGCCTACCACCTTCAAATGGCAAGAAAACAACAATAGATCATTTAAATGACTTGTCTGTTTTGTGCTGTTAGGTATAGGATACTTCACACTTCCATATCTGGTCCACGCGGGTGCAGCACATGTCCACGCCTGCGAGTGGAACCCACATGCGGTCGAGGCGCTGCGTAAAAACCTAGCGACCAACATAGTACGCGACCGTTGCACAGTTCACCCAGGGGACAATAGACAAGTAATTTACATTTTTCTGTGCTCTTCAGCCTCAATAAACACTAACCAGACACAGCGTTAAGTTGATGAGGAAGTGTAGAATTACTTTATTATACCAAGGTGTTAATAATTTGATCACTTTATATAGCCTACGGGTAACAGAATGATTTCAACAGTTTTTAGTATTATGCAGAAACTACAAGCACAGTGTGTCAGAACCGAGATTTATTATTATCCTAAAGGCATCATTTGAAAGTCAGACATTATAAAGGGATGGAACAACAATAATATTGCCATACATTTCGTTTTAGCTTAGTGTCTTTTCTTCAGTCTGCTATGAAAAGATAACATATTTACAAAATGATGAGGGATATAGTGATATTTTTGTTTCCATCTCAGGTCCAGCTGTGTGACATTGCAGACCGTGTGAACCTGGGCCTCATTCCGAGCTCTGAGGACGGCTGGCCAGTCGCCTGTCGCCTGCTGAAGAAAACAACTGGCGGTGTTCTACACATTCATCAGAACGTGACATCAGCGAACGCCGTGGCCTCACATGTAGTGGCTGATGCGGACGACAGCGTATCCGGGAAGAGAGCAGCCAGAGAGGCATGGCAGGCCTGGGCTGACGTCGCGTCGAATCACATCGCATGTCTTCTGAGGGACCTCACTGCTGCGACGTGGAGGACAAACGTCCAACATATTGAACCTGTGAAGTCATATGCACCCCATGTGCATCATGTTGTGCTGGACTTGGAATGCAGACCAATCCGAACAGAGATAAAATAACTGTAAGGTGGATAGAGAGTGATTCAGATTCAGACAACTATTTATCCTACAAGGCATTTCATTTGTTGCTTCCCAGTTTGCATACCGGTACTTGGTTGTGTGGAGTGATTTCTTTGCTCTAAATTTACAAGTGGTTGACAAAACATCCCCCACCCCGGTCTGTTTATTAATGATGACGTTGGGAAACAGCATGATATGATTTCGGCCTAACAGCTCTGAGGTTCAGGCTTTAAATCTAGGCTCTCTCTGGCCTTCTTGTGTTGAGTGTGCAATGGTCCCCATGCATGAGTAAAAATATTGTTGTAATATATTTTCTGTGGACAAATGTATCTAAAAATACACGTTTGTGATGGGTGGTGCTGTTTGGTGATAAATTAAAGATGGCAGCAGAAATAATATTGGTGAACTGAGATGACAAATGGGGAAGGTCGAGCTACTGGCTTGGGTAAGATGTGATCGATGACCCATTTATGATTTATGACCGATGACCTTGCATTTAAATTATATAAGATGACACCACTGATTGAGTTAAGACTAGTTTTCTACGCTCTCAACCCCTTCCACCCATTTCCTATACTGCTTGTCCAAAAGACTGGGGGGGGGGGGTACATTTACTTAAAGGAAAAATGTGAATACAGTAATTCTGTCAGTCACAGATGAATTAATATGCTGTGATGGAGTACACAATTTAATCATGATAATTAAGAGTGGATCTTCATGATGAGAAGCAAAACTACTCATACTCTGTACTTGACATGAGTAGAAGTTCAGATACTTGTAAAAAAAAGTACAGACTAAAATGTACTTGATTACAAAAGTAACATTTTACTGTCTTCATTTGTGAAGGATAGGGAGAAATGAATGGGCCTCTTTTGGCATAGTAAGGAGTAGAAAGTGCAGCTACATATCTGCTTAAGGGGAGTAAAAAGTAAAAGTCATCTGAAAAAATAAGTATTCAAGTAAAATACAGGTACCAAAACAATGTACTATGCTTAAGTACAGTAATGAAGTATGTGTACATTGTTACTTCCTACCCCTCTCTATGGAGTTATAAAAAAATATGAAGGCAAAATAATATGCCTTGGTCATTTACATGAAGACATTCATTTGTCCAATTTATGAAATACAGGTGAGCCTTCTTGTCATTATTATGTCAGTGATTCTCCTAATGTGGTATGCATAGTGGTATGTCAGTTCTCTCTAGTGGTACATGAAAGAATCACTGTAAAATTCAGTTTTTTGTTGTTGTTTTTAGATCAGGATGAAGATGACATGGAATTGCAACAATTATAGTTTGGGGTAGTTTGGTTCAACTGAGGATGTGTTTTAATTGATTCATTAAGTGCAGGTGATTTTTTTAATTTTCTTATACATACTGTACATAAGCCCAATGTTAATGTTCAAACTGGATATATGATATAGTGGTAGGGTAGGCTATACTTTCTAAGAAGAAGAAAAACGAGTCCCGTTTTTGATGAACACCTAACATACTGACCCATACAAGTTCATTAAAGGTACTGCATTTTAATATCGCTGGTTACTTATTTATTTATTTATGTATTTATTAGGCGGCGGGTAACATCTGGTGTAAAACGTTTGCGATCCAATAATGCATATGTCACCACACTGCTTCCTGTTGCCAGTGGAATGAACGTGCAGTGGGAACGTTTGCAACAGTGTCCAATCTTCCTGTCTGTGTTCGCTTGCTAAGCAGCACGCTTGCTCTGCGGTTCTTCTCATTGGAGGTGGAGGAAGGCGAAGGCTATTATGGACCTACACTAGTCGAAGGAGCCCGGAGCTTTAAAATTCGCACAAGGTAATGTTTTTTTTAATGAATTTTCTTTCGAGGAGAATAACAACTTGTCTTTGTAAACTGTGATGACGTAAGCTTGACTTTTCGGCAACAGGTGTATGTGATTAAGCCAAGTAAAACCAGTTCTGCTGCGGATTTTTAAACTTTGAACAAACACTTCTTTTTCTTTATAAATTTCCAGCTGAATTACTTAATGTTGAGAAGTAGCTAGTTGAACGTGGCTTTAGTTTGGATAGCGTGCCCATGTCGTAGTCCTGTGTTGGCAATCAGTGGCGATTTTATTTTTATTTTTTTTTACTTTTTACCAAATTATCAGACAATTCAATCAATGGTCGCATTATTTCTTTTGACCTATCTATTAAATGCTGCATGTTTCTCACATCATTAAAACAACGATATTCCAATTTGAAGGGATATAAAAGGAATCTTGTTTGTTCAGTCTTTAGAACATCTTTGAAGGTATGCAACTGCGCATGTGCTGCTTCCTTCCTTCCTTCTTTCCTGGGTTGAGAAGTTACCTTGCAGGTATTTCTCTACCTGATGTTCACTTTGCCTTTCAAATTAAAAATTTTGAGGCAATTAAAATGAGCCATGCCATTTCAGACTGATAGCTGAATGTTTGCTTTAAATGTCTGCTGATCTCTGTATCTTTAGTGGGTGGGAACCGACTGTAAGCCAAGTTGATGTTATTTTTGCTTGGCCTATGCCAAACAACCTTTCGGCAGGGCAGAGACCTCAAAATATTGCATCCTGCTTTACTTCCTTTGAATCATTTGTCATTTTAAGTCAAGCTAGTTAAGCCAGAACGCTGTACCGGTGCATCCTGAATCCTGGTCACATGGCACTCAGAAAAAGCCTCTCATTGTCAGAGGTGTTGCGGTTAAGAATGTCAGAATTAATTAGGTGTGAATACCTAGAGTAGTGATAGTCATTAGTCAAATGATTACACAACACCACACTAAAGGACCCAGTTATATTTTTTGTCCATATGTCTCTCAGTGGCGCAGGCACTGTATTTGCTATCTGGGCCTTTAAGTGGGTGCATACCCATCTCAACCCACCTCTTAATATCAACAACATCTCTTTGAATTAAAGCAACCATCAATGCAGTACAAAACCCCATTTTAACGGCATGCACGCATCATACCAACCAGACATGTTTGTTATTAAATGCATTAATATGTGCAGATTGCTACAGATGTTTTGCGCTGACCAGCCAGAGGACAGAAAAATGCTTTAGTCATTGTAGGCCAGTACTCTGGGCTTGTGAGGATTAATTTGAAATCTGATTGGTTAAACGCACTGTACCCTTGCTATTATACAGTAGTTGAAGTTATAATGGCCGGCATGCCCGATTCTGATGGCCCTGGACAGATTAGATTGACTTGGCAACAGCGGCGGAAATCTGATCGGGGGAGAAAAAAAAATCCAATATCTACAAACACACACTGGAAGCAGGGCAGTCAAGGGAAACACTACAAACTGAAGAGAAAACACTCCTGGCAATAAATTTACTACAATTTGAAGGAACAAATATTGGAATTTAGCTTGTAAATGTAGGTCAGTGCTTATGATGGTGTTTAGGCCAGAAGGCCTTCCTGGCTCCGACCATCACTTAGCAGTCATTTATTTTCTGTACCACTTCTACAACTGCCCAGTAAATGATGCATTTGTAGATTTAGTTTCCTGTCATTTATTTTTCAGTATCAGTCTGACTGGATGTAAATCACTTGGATTGTTTTGAGCCACCAACTGTCACCATGCCTCAGTCAATTGACAATATTGACCTGAACTTCCTCTCCGACACCGAGCGGGATTTGATCCTGGAGGTACTGCGGCGGGACGAGGAACTCAGGCAGGCCGAGGAGCAGCGCATTCGGTAAGGAGTTTGCTTATCACACTTTTCCACACTGGCGAGTTCCGGCGTGTCACTTCAGGGCAGTCAATTTTCCACTAAAATCAACACAACGGAAACTGTGACAATAACACATGCATTGGATGCGTAGGTCTAAACAAGACACAACAAACAATAGAGGGGAATGAGAATCTGCTGTGTTTTCTGTTAGACGCAATAAGAACACTCATTTTATTTGAGAGGAGACTAAGGGTGGAAATAAAAATGGACCGCTGCAGCAAAGTGGACACCGTGAAGTATTGTAATTCCCCCGTTTGCACGGAATGGGGCCTGTGCCCTGCCATGAATAGCAAAAACATTAAAAAAAAAAGAGTAATTGACTTGCCTTTGAAAAATGTTTCGAACTGCCTATAGTAAGAGTCTAAATGGTAAATATACCACAAATTATGGTCCCCAAATATTTTAATATTACACTGTATTCCAAACGCTCCTATTAACAGTACCCATTAAAATGATACAGATGATTTTATTTCGATAATGCACAAGATGTTTTTTAATTCATTATTCTTTTCGGGCATGTCAATGTTTTTGAGATATCATGCAACATTGTCATTGTTGCCTCTTTCTGGAATCTTCATTTCTGTCCTGACATTATTGGAGCATGCCACACACAATATGACCACAATTGTTAAATGTTTAGTTTTTTTATGTGTGGGGTCTGTAACAGATAAACAATCTTTTAAGATGTGAAAAATCCTAACATATTTACCAGATCTTAGGCTATGTTTACACTGCAGGAAATAATGCCCAATATTAACCAATTTTCTCCCCAAAATGTATAAATACATTCTATTTTAAATGGTCTAAGTGTCCCAAAGACATATTTATATGTTTTTTAAATGCTAGAGCATACAGGCTTTGATGCAGCCTCTCAACTGCAAAGAACGGTTGAAGAAATTGTAGTTATTACACAAACGGCTAGCAGGTGGCAGCAGAGCCAAAGATGAACCAGGGCCATGTTGAAAAAAAATTTTTTTTACTCGCAGTTCAAAATAGATTTGTGAATAATGATGAAACTTAGCTAAATTCTAATGCTAATTGCTGCAAAACGAAAACAGATAGAAATATACTTGTTTTTCTGATGAAAGAAGACTCTAATCTTTCTTTTGGTAGGTTCCATGTTTTTATAGCAATAGAACACAATAGTCTGTGGGCCTTGCAAAATCAGTCAAAATCCAGTAAAACAGAGTAAATATATTATAGTGTGATATAATATAATATGATACAATGTCTTGTACACACTAACAGATAAGCAACACTGCCATTTTCAACATATCGTACTCCTGTTGATGGTTTGCCTTTTTTTTCGGCTCGAGCATACTTTCAGCATGATTGCATGTTGTTTTCCCACCTTGCGTTACAGGAAGCTGAAGGCAGAGTTGCTAGAAATTAAGAGGAAAGGGGCCAAACGTGGCAGCAGGAGATACAGTCAGCGGAGTTGCGCCCGATGCCATGCCTCTCTGAGTTTGCTGGCATTCAGTTCCAACAATTGTCAGCGCTGCCACCACCTCATATGCAGCAAATGCAGGGCCAGCCTCCCCGATGGATCCTGGCTGTGCAGCGTGTGTGCCAAAGAGTCGTAAGGGAATGTTTTAATTACCCCCCCCCCCCCTCCCCCCTTTTAAATATTTCAGTCTAATAGCAGTAGGCAGGATTAAAAGCTGGCAGGAGATCTGTTAGACTGATAATCCATTAACACAAGTACAACTTGTCTTCTAGTGACCTAAGGAAGAGTACAGGTGACTGGTTCTACAATCTAAGGGTCAACCGATTCTCCAGCATGCCTGGCCACGAGCTTGTGAGAAGCAGCATCAAAAAGAGGCCCATTGGTGAGTACAGGAAGAGGAAGTGGGTTCCGACTGTTTAACAAGGAATGTCAACAGCACGCCAAGCCCCGGCATGTCAACAGTGACTGGAATAATGTCCAAGTCAAACAGTGAAAGAGGAAATAGTGCAGTGTGTGATTCGCTGACTCTTTGTCTGTCTTTAAGTGAAAAAGTATGCGACAATGGGAGATGTTCTACTGAAAAATTCTGAATCGAGCCGAGGTCCACCCGTTCCTGTCCCCAGACAGAAAGTCAACGCCAGAAACAAAGGGTGCAAAAACATTTCCTACTTGACATACACTAAGCACAAAAAAAGGATACTGAGCTTTAGGGTGAAATTTCAGTACTATAAACACCAAAAGGGCGGCACGGTGGTTGACTGGTTAGCACATCCGCCTCCCAGTGCAGAGGACGTGAGATCAAGTCCGGGCTTAGGCCTTCCTGAGTGGAGTTTGCATGTTCTCCCCGTACCGGTGGGGGTTTTCTCCGGGTTCCTCCCACATTCCAAAAACATGCACAGCAGGTTGATTGAACGCTCTATATTGTCCCTAAGTGTGATTGTGGATGGTTGTTCGTCTCTGTGTGCCCTGGAAACCTAACAACCAAATGGATGCTGCAATTATGTTCTCGCTGAATTTATTCACCGTTTCCTTGTTGAATTTGAACAGCGAGAGGCGTTTTGTGCATTTTTATCCGGTAAAGGTGGTAAAGACGAAGATGAGATTTTCATCCGTTGCCTTGATTGGTCAAAACAAATGCGCAATAATGCCGCATCGTCCAATCAGCTCAAAGTATTGTACAGCAAGTCCCGCCTTTCCCGAACGGGTCTGCCTAGTGAAGTACCAGATTGATAATGTGAAGAACTCTCTCGAGTGAATCACAATTATCAATCTGGCTGGCGAGGTTATTGACAATGAGCTGCATGTCAAAATTCACAACAGGTGTTTGACATTTATTCAAAAGTTTAAAGAAAGTCAAAGTAAGTACACCTATAAAAATTATACTGTAGTGCACTTGGAATGGAATATGATTTCATAATTTCCACGTATGGAAAAAGGAAACTATTCTATGAAAAAATATTTTGTCAGAAAGTTACATTGATATACATTATCAGCTTATAATGTACACCCTTCAATTGTCTCAATTAGTTCCTGTGGAACAATGAATGACTGAAAGTTCACCCATAAGCCCAAGTTTTCTAGTAGTGGATAAAACAATATTCGACTGTTAGAATTGTAAAAGATGATTCCAATGTTTTTCTTGCAGTGCCTCCAGTGAGAACTCTGGCTCAGTTACTTCGATCGCATCTTTTGAAACGAAAGAAGATGGCTTTTTCTATCATGGTCCTCCCAGTGAGTACTCTGGGTCTGTTGCTTCATCGGCGTCTTCTGAAAGAAAAGGGATTGACGGCCTGCTAAAGCCGTCGCAGAGTGACACCGAGTCGGCAGAACTCGCCAGCCTCGCGAGCAGCAAAACGGGCAACGAGTCTGGTCGTGTAACCCCAGACTTGCCCAGGTAAACTCTCTAGCAGTGCTGATGTTAGAATATGTCATGTATTTTGATGCATTTCAAAGTGATATGGATTATTTTGTTGTCCAGAAGAGCACTTCTCCCACCTAATTACAACCAGCCCAATGCTTCCAGTGTGATTCTCCTACCAGATTCTGTCAGCATTCACAGTTATAGCTCAGAAGCTGACACCGTAAGTATCGTCGCTTTTATATATTTCTCTCAGCTTTCTCACTCTGCTCGTCTTAGGAAATAATTAAATTGCTGTTCTGTCTCGATAGAGCACAGAAATAAAGCAAGCCATTCCAAGCCCAGAGTTTGATGTTGACAAACTCTTCAAGAAGAGCGTCAAACGCGTTCAGAGTCCTCCAGGTAAGTCTTTTATTGTTTTACCGCAATGCACAGAATTTGGTTTTAAGTCATCATATTCATTACAGAGAGTGTCAGCGATGGGCTGGATGTGGCCGAGCGACCTCGCTTGCATGCGGTCCCCGGGGAAGTTAACAGCCAACTTGTACAAGGTTTAGACACTCAGGTAAGTACAAAAGTTATTTATTTATTTATGCTTCCCCCCCACAGTTTGAACCATGTCATTAAAATACTTGGGAACTGTCTTGTAACACGCTTTCATCAAAATACATGAAGAAAGTTTTCACGCCGTATTTCTTGTCGAGCTGAAATCACCCGGTTTTTAGGGGCTAGCACATTTATCATTCAAGTGAGCGATTGTATATTCCACCTCATATACTGCTGGACCAATGACGAGGCCTGTTATTGTTACCATGACAACACCAGAATTTGGGGGGGGGGGGGGGAACGAGAGCGGCTACTCCTCTTTTAAACATGATTAGCCGTTTGTCCTTATAGGTCACAGAAATAAAGCAGGCCAGTCTGAACCTTGAGTTTGATGTTGCGAAACACTACAAGAAGAGTGTAAAACACATTGAGAATCCTCCTGGTAAGCCCAATATTGTCCTGATATTGTTATGCCACAATGCAGAAAGAATTTGTTTTTTAACTCCTGTTCATGACAGAATGTGTCAAATATGGGCTGGATTTTTATGATCCACGTCAAACCTACTCGTATGAGATCCCAGTGAACATCAAGAGCCAATTTGTCCAAACTTTGGACACACAAGTAAGTAGAACAGTAATGTACTTCATTAGTGTTAACTAGTAAAAACTCAAGGGAACGTCTTAGAAGACACATTTGGTGAGCGCTGTCCCACTGCATGGGTGCAAGTTCTAGTCATAGTAGACCGCCTTGCTGTTGTCGCTTTTTTTTTTTCTTTTTCTTTTTGCTTCTTGTACTTAGTCAGTGGGGCTTCCAGGCGTGCTGAGCTGATATCATTTGGGTGATCTGGATTGCGTTGTCCATTTTCTCCTCCTTGACTAAATGTGTCTCCTTGAGAAGTGAAAACAAGAAACTCGTGTCTTATTTGAACCGATACGTTCAATGTTTTGGAGTCGAAAACCTGCTTATTCCAAAGTTAAACAAGTACAGCTGAGCTGAGCCGGTACCAATTAGTGTGAAGTGCCAGGTTTACCCTATGCCATATTATTTGTGAGTTTACAATGGAGCTGTTAATGAGCGACTGTAGCACGGTTATGATGTTGTCAAGTAGATGCGGTTTTTATTTCTGCCTCAGCTATCTCCATCTACTGCTTTTTGAACACGATTAGCATTTTGTCCCCCTTGTACTGTAGGTCCCAGAAATAAAGCAGGCCATTCAAATTCCAGAGTTTGATGTTGACAAACTCAAAAACGATGAGAATCCTCCTGGTTAGTCTCTTTTTGTGCTGCACGTTCTTCCTTAATACAGAGAGAATTTGCTCATTTTGTAACTCGTCATGCTTATTACAGAATATGTCAATATTGGGCTGGATGTTTATGATCAATCTCAGACATATGAGAACCTGGTGGAATTGAAGAGCCAATTTGTCCAAGGCTTGGACACGCATGTAAGTCAAGTTCCACTTTTAGGGATTGGCACTTTCTCATGCAATTGAGCAACTTTGTACCCAATATTCTTTTGGCTCAATGGCGAGTCCTGCTTTTGTTTCCACGAAGAGCCACAGAACAGGGGGGGGGGGGGGCTGGGGGGTGGGGGACAAGACAAGCAACCTTCTCCATCTACTCCTCTTTGAACATGATTAGCTGTTTGTCCTTTTAGGTCCCAGAAATGATACAGGCCAGTCCAAGCCCGCAGTTTGATTTTGAGAAGAGTGAAATACTTTTTGAGAAACCTTCTGGTATGCTTTCGATCGTCGTGCAGTGTTTTTCCCACAATGCAGAGAGAATTTGGTTGTAACTTATGTTCATTACAGAATGTGACAAATATGGGCTGGATGTTAGTGATCAACCTGACTCGTATGAGGTCCCAGTGGATGTCGAGGGCCAATTTTTCCAAGGTTTGGAAATGCAAGTAAGTTAGTGGCTCCTTTTCATGCAAGTGTGACCGCCCCATATACTCCTATGCCAATGACGAGTCATTACCTTGAAGAGGGTAGAATGTGGGAGACAAGCCAGCGCCCACGAAGACAATTTAATTATTTTCTTGGAGGAGGCAGCACTTCACTATTCTATCTACTCCTCTTTGAACATGATTAGCCGTTTGTCCTTATAGGTCCCAGAAATAACGCAGGCCAGTCAAAACCCAGAGTTTGATGTTGACAGCCTCTCCGGGAAGAGTGTAAAACACATTGAGAATCCTCCTGGTAAGCGCCATATTGTCCTGGTAGTGTTTTCCAACAGCGCGGGAAGAATTTGGTTGTAACTCATGTTCATGACAGAATGTGTCAAACATGGGCTGGATATGTTTGATCAACCTGACTCTAATGAAGTCCCAGTGGCTGCCAAGAGACAATTTGTACCAAGTTTGGACGTGCAAGTAAGTAGATCAGTTCATTTAAGTGTTAAATTCCTCTCGTTAGTTGACTCTTGGAAGCGTCAACATCTTGGGTGACAAGTTTGGTGAGCTCTACTCGCTATTAACACTTTCCCATTGGTAAAAGCGGATACTATGAGGTGCTCTCTCTTATACCTGGTCAGTGGTGCTTCCAGGAATGCTGTGGCCGAGCTGATTTTGGGCGATCTAAAAAGTTTCCACTTTGCTGCTGTTGTCTGTTTTCAAGCAGCCATCAATCTCTTCTTAAATGTTAAGAAGTAATTGCAGGAAACCCATGTCTTATTATTTTCTGAAGCATTCAATGAGCCATGTTTTTGCAGTTTTCACTGAGGTAGACAACCAGCTGAGTTTTTCAATGGAAAAGTCAGGTTTACGCAATGCCATGTTTGTGTGTTGACGGTAAAGGTGGAAACAATGGTTGGCTCACACTAATCGGGAGCCAACGCTATCGAGTCGATTTGAGATTATTTCTGTCTCGGCGTTCCCCATCTACTTCTCTTTGAACTTGACTAGCTTTTCATCCTTACGCTGAAGGTCCCAGAAATAAAGCAGGCCATTCCAAGCCAAGAGTTCGATGTTGACGATCTCTTCAAGAAGAGCGTCAACAACATTGAGAATACTCCCGGTTAGTCCATTATGTCCTGCTATGTGTTTTCCCTCAATCCAGAGAGAATTTCAATAACTCATCATATTAATTACAGAAGGTGACTATTATGGGCTGGATGATTATGATGGGTTGCACACATATGAGACCCTGGTGGACATCAACAGCCTATTTGAACAAGGTTTTGCCACGGAAGTAAGTCAGTCTTGTTTTTAGGTGAAGGCTCTTTTCTTAGCACGCTTGCTTTTTGTCAGTCACCGGAGCTTTAATAAAACATTTGGACTGACGTAGCTGTTGTAACTTTGGCGTTGGGGGAAACGAGTTGTAGTGCACATATATTCTTTCTTTTTTTTTCTTCTTTAAAGAGCTCAGTATTGTTCATTCGGAAATGTCATCATCATTGCTCTTTATTTTTTATTTTTATTTTTTTATTATATATATTTTATATATATATATATATATTTGTTTTATTTTTTTTATTATTTTTTTGTATGTGTATTTGTTAGCTCACCAAAAACCTATTAGAAAAAATCCCATACCGTTCACCTAAACCGAACACCGCCGTCAGGAGACCCGGGGGGACCTGAGGGGACCAAAGAAAACCAAGGAAGGTGAAATCCAGCACCGACCAGACACCACCCACCGGGCCACCCACCAGAATTCTTCCCCAACCCAAGAAACATCTAAATTCCAACAAATCCAAAAAATTAAAATAAAAAATCAAGGAGACCGAAGGAGAGACTGAGGGAAGGAAGGAAGGACATACGAAGCCGAGTGAGATCCACAGACACTAGCCTCCACCGATTCAATGACCTGAGGAGGAAGCAGATTGTGTCTGAGTTTCGGTAGATGCTGGTGTGGTGGACATGAAAATCTCCACCAAAGAGGGGAGCCGTCGACCCCTGCCAGGACAGAGCAAGCGCAACACCTCAGGGCCCCCCAGGCCGCGGCAGCGCCAAAGGACGGCCCCCGGGCCCCGCCAGGGCCACCGGCCGGAGAGCAAACCCAGGAGCAGGAGCGCCCCCCACCCCAACACGGCCCGCGCCCCTGACCCAACTCAGCAAGACGGGGCACTGCAGGCCCGCCAGGCACCCCACCGGCCCCCAACCCCCGCACCCCCCACGACCCCCCGCCCCCCATCCACCCCCGCCATCCACCTCAACCCAGCCCCAGCCCCAGCCGCCCCCAAGTCCCCAATCCCCCAGACACCCCCAACCCCCGACCCCCAGCCCCCGGGGACCACCCGCACCCAGGCACCAGCGCCGACGAGGGGCCGGACAGCGGAGCGGAGAGGGCAGCCGCGCCCACCCCACCCCCCGCCGCGTAGAGGGACGGAACACCGGGGCCAGAAGGGGAGATGGGGGCACCGGAGGACGGCCGACACCCCCGAACCCCAGGCCCAGCGGGGGAAGGCCCCGGTCGTCACCCTAGCGTTCTTTGTGAAAGGTAACCCCTGTTACTGAGTCCGCCAGCTCGCCGACTGGCGAACTCTACCCCTAAACCGTGAATGTGACCCCACCCAGTGTATATACAAGTGTGTGTGTGGGGTGCATTAAAATTAGGAGCAGGTGAACCGGAGCCGAGGGAAATGATATTCCCACGCTCCGATCCACCCGCCTCCCAAGCATGTTACTGAGTGTATGTGGTGCATTAAAAAAAAATAGATAGGGGGGGGCGGGGACACGTACAGGGGACCGCAGCACACATATATTCTTTCATGGCCGTGCTTATGAAATGACTGAGAATATTCGTAATGTGCTTGGGGCTAGGGGTACACATATCGCTAATTGTGAAACGTAGTGCAATATTCAATCTACTCCTCTTTGAAATGATTAGCCTTGTGTCCTTATAGGTTGCAGAAATAAAGCATGTGAGTCTAAACACAGAATTGTATGTTCAAGAAGAGTGTCAAACACATTGAGAATCCTCCTGGTAAGACCCATATTGTTGTGACAGCTTTCGTGTTCATGACAGAATGTGTCAAATATGAGCCAGATGTCTCTTATGCGATCCCAGTGCCTGTCCCGAGACAATTTCTGCAAGGTTTGGACACGCAATGAACTTAATTGGTGGTAAATTCCTCTCATGGATTGACCATGAAAAGCGTCAAATTCTTCAGGTTAGGTGATCCATTTGTTGACATTTTTCTATGGTATGGTTACCTATTCGTCTCAAAGTAGCTATTGATGCATTTCCGGTGAACTGATATTATGAGTGATCTGTTGGTGTCGTCCATTTTTTTGGTGATCTCTTTTCCTAATTGTCTCTCCTTGAAGTGAATGTAGGAAACGGTTGTTTAATTCCGACCGATGCATTCATTGATTTTACCCTTTTTATTATTTTGAAACCGAGCTGGCAAAGATGTTTTGGTAATAAGGAGAAGGTTGTCTATTTCTGTCTCAGATTTCTCCATCTACTCTTTCTTGAACATGATTAGCCGTGTATGTCCTTATTAGGTCCCAGAAATGAAGCAGGCAAGTTCAAGTCCAGAGTTTGATGGTGACAAACTCTTCAAGATGAGCGTCCAAAACTTTGAGAATCCTCCTGGTATGCTCCCTGTTGTCCTGCAATTGCTTTCCCTCACCACAGAGCGAATTTGGTCTCATGTTTATTACAGAATGTGTCAAATATGGGCTGGATGATTGTGATCAAGCGGACACGTATGAGGTCATAAAGGACGTATATAGCACGTTTGAACAAAGATTGGACACGCAAGTAAGTCGGACAGTAGGAAACATACAATGTAAAACAGTTCCCAGGTGTTTTGATGACATGTGCCATTAAACAAAATGCTTCAAGGATAAACGGTACACCTGACACACTCTGAAAGGAGTCTGTTTTTAGGTCTCGATCACCTATGCCATGTTTTGTGTGTGTTTGCGTTGGCAATTTTTGGCTATGATGTTAATGAGCAGTTAATGCGCCTTTCTATACTGCTATAGGTACCAGAAAGAAAGCAAGTGTCTCCTAGCCCTGACTTGGATGTCCAGAAACTTTTCAAGAAGAGCGTCAATCGGACCCAAAATCCTCCTGGTAACCGTCTCGTCGTTGTTGTTGTTTGTTTTTTTGGGGTCCTCATAGTAAGATGGATAATGAGTAATGATCTGCACGTTCACGACAGAACGCCTATCAACACAAGATTTGCATGACAATCGGGACACATCGCCGGTACCGATGGAAAACCGGAGCCAATCGGTGCCTGATTTAGACGCACAAGTGAGTATTGCCATTGCGCAATGTTTACATGTAAAATCAACACACACAAAATATTATGCACCTGATTAGCTAATCAACTGCACTTCGTGTATTGATGTGGTTGTTGGTTATACTGTACTTTGCTAGGACGATGAAGAGGAGGACATTGACAGTTTGGTTAACTTTCATAGAAATTCCATGGCCACTTCTGCAAGTTCAATGGTAAATTTTTCACATTTTAATGCTAGCATAGTCTGATCTGTTTTTCTAATATGTACAGTGAGCTTTTGTGCTTTTGTCTATTCGGAAAGTAGTATTTGGTGACAAAGAAGTATATTTGTGCTTTACCACCGTGTTTTAGAGCCATCTGGAACAGATCAATGGTGTTTCCATTCATTTTAATGCGCAAAGATGATTTGAGTGTCTTGAGTTCCGAGCGTGGTTGAAAGTTAGTTCAGGCTTCTAACTAATTGCAGCAGGGCTCAGTCCCCATCTTGTAGTCTGCAGACATGAAAACCTTGAACAGGAATTTCCTAACAGAATGTTATCATCCCCAGAGCGTGAGCATGATGAGCATTTACAGTGACTCTGGAGACAGTTACAGTGTGGACGTGAGAGGGGAGGTGGTCTTCTCCATGTTCTACGATGAGCCCAACCAGAGCCTGCAGGTTTTTATCAAGGAGTGCCGCAGGCTGGCCTTTGGCGATAACCTACGGAAGTTTACCAACCCGTAAATATGACCGTTGTTTTCATTTCGTTCCACGAGTGCAACCATCCAAACATTTGATATGGCTGCAAAATGTACACTTTTTCTCTTATGTACGCGATCGGCGGAGATGAGTGGCCGCTGGCTGTGTTTGCTCTGTTTGAGTGCACCACGTGTACTGCATGGGAAATTCAATGTCAACAAACACGTCCAGAATTGCAGTCATGTGAGAGGTTTGCAAGGAGAAAACAGAGTTGTTTCCTTGGGGGGTTTTTTTTTCAGTTACGTCAAATGTTACCTCCTCCCCGACAAATCTCGTCAGAGCAAAAAGAAAACTACCATCAAGAGGCACACCTGCGACCCAGTCTACGAAGAAACATTCAAGGTACGCTTGAGACGAACGCTTCCTCTTCACTGGGTTTTATTGATGCTTTAACTGGCGGGGCATGCAACTCATTATATTATAGGCACCTAACAGAGGCCTATAGAATAACTGTTGATTTACAGTAGCGCTTGTCAATGTTGACTCTAATCCTGACTTGCAGTGGAAACTTTATTTGAATTGGGCTATATAACCCGAGAGCTGAAAAAGACTGGCTGGATATACAGTGTAGATTGTATGTGGCACATGGACAAGCACAAATAACCCCAGTGTCAACTTCACCAAGCAACCATGTGCCTCTTATCAGAAACTAGCGCAAATCTTTGCATCCCAAAAATCTCAATGCAGCCCTGCTTACTTTTTTGTCTTTGACATGAGAGCAGGAGCATCACACCTATGGAGGATGTGGTTGCTTCTGGATGACGGTCCTTAAACCAATTGAGTCTGGCGCAGGGTTATTATAGTTTTGGAATTTTCATTTTAGTTAGTTTTTATTTCGTTTTGAGTTTTTTTAAAAAAAATTTTAATGTATTTTCAGTATTTTCATTTTAATAAAGTAAGTGTGTGTGTGTGTAATGAACACCATCGTAAAATGATAAAAAAAAGTAATGCATTTCTTATCTAGCGTTGCATTTCGGCTGAGTTGAATGAAAAAGCAGTTGAGCCGTGCAATTGGAGCCAAAACTCAAGCACGCAAAATTGTTGCCGAGGACTCTGAGCGGCGTCATCAAAAGGTGCTTTTCTATTGGCTGCTGCTAGATGATGTCACTTCTGTGTGGCACACATTCAAACATCCTTATTCCAGTTAATGTGGAAATATAAATTAATTACCAAAGACTGAAACTAAGGACATTTTTGCTATAGTTTTGTAAATGTAAAATTTTGTTTCTTTTAAAAGCATTTTTGTTTTTAAATTATTTTGTTAACGAAAAAGTTTATTGAATTTTTGTTTGTTATTTCGTTAGTTTTTGTTAACTAAAATTAGCTTGGTCTGGCGGCCATCACTTGAAAAGCATCTGGATATTTGCCTAGCTGATCTTGTCAAAGGTGGAGAAACTCAGTGTGAGGTATATTAGCGCCGCTGTTGCATCATTATATGGCAACTTTCATAACGACTTGCTGCATTTTCAGAAAAGGGCAGATAACAGAAGACTTACTTGTTTAATTTCATACAAACCATTTAAATATCACTTTTCTATCTTGTGTTGCCATTTTTTGTCTTCTTCCCCATTAGTACTCCATTCGCCGCAATCAGCTGTTAACTCGAAGCATGCTGATCTCGGTGTGGCATCACGGCCACCTCGGGAGCAACCCTTTCCTAGGGGAGGTGGAGATCGCGCTGGACTGCTACGACCTGGACTCCCCGCAGGAGGAATGCATGACCCTCATGACAAAAGTAAAATGTTTGAAAATCTGCCTTCATGGGATGAAAAACTGAGCATAATGCGCGTAACGTTCTCCATTCGAGGCTCCGTGCTGCATCCCAGCGTCGGCCTTCACTCAATTCAAAGGAGAGCTGGTGATCTCATTGAAGTATATCACACATAAAGGCCCTCGAGTGCAGAAATTCAAAGGTAAAGCTACCGAGTGAAGAGAACGGATTTATTTGCTACTCCTGAGCTCAAAATGTTGCCCCCCCCCCCCCCCCCCCCAGGCAAAAAGGTAGTGGAGGTGGAAGGTGGGGAGCTCCACGTCCTGATTAAGGAGGCACGGAATTTGATGGCCATGAAGGGAGCAGGCGGCACGTCTGATAGCTTTGTGAAAGGGTGAGACTGAGACAAAGCTCCATGGCGTTCCGATGATAGAAACCATTTTTGAAGAGGCTTTTCACTGCGCTTTCACAGATACTTGTTCCCATCCAAGTCCAAGACCGCCAAGAGAAAGACGCCCGTCATTAAGAAGAACCTGAACCCTCACTACGGCCACACGTTTGTGTACAAGGAGCTGGCGCTGGAGCAGCTGAGGACCATGTGTCTGGAACTGACCGTGTGGGACAGAGAACCCATGTTGAGCAATGAATTCCTCGGAGGAGTGCGCCTCAGCGCCGGCGAAGGTAAAATGCTGGCAACAAATCCGACTGAATCTCAATCAATTGGAATTATCGTTGGTTAAGTTACTTGTGAGCTTTTTGAGGTTGTTGTTTTTTTCCGGACATGAAATGCACTTAAAAGATGTTAAATGCCTCTCGCAGTTGAGGTTTATTGTCAAACTTGCAAAACGTTTCAGAATACTCTTCAAATGCACAATGCGTTCCCCGTTTTAGGCAGCGTCAGAATGGGAAACGAGGATATGGAGATGGATTCAGTTGAAGAAGAGATCAGTCTGTGGCAGAAGATGATGCAGTACCCAGACTCCTGGGCAGAGGGCTCTCTTCCATTGCGCGCCACCATGAAGAAGAAGGGCAAATGAGGACACCTGGATCTTTTTGGATGTGGGGGCGGGGGGGGGGGGGGGTGACGGGTTGGAAAGAAATTAATCACGTATGGTGATGTTTATTTTTGCAGGAACAAAAACTCACCATGTGATGCAGCCGATTGGCTGTGAAAGGACACTCACTTCCCACTCCCTGGCCTCAAGTTCTGACATGTTTTTTTTAATTTTTATGACTAATGTGCCAAAGACTGCTCAAATTATGGAGCTATTTTTATTATTGTTTTTAACCACGACTACACAGCACAGAAATGGTGTCATCAAGCAAATTGTGCTTATCTAAATCTGTTACATAGCTATTGCTGTTTGTTGTCACTATAATATAAATATATTTGTACAAGGCTCATAAATTCTTGCGGATTGATGAGATTTTTAACTTCTTGCCAACTGTCCTTTTCAGCCAATAAATTTTGACCAAACATTACGTATTGTTTAATTTTATGCCATAGTACGTATTATCTCATTTGACCTTGTTGCATTAAAAGCCTAAATGTACTCGATAATCGGTTTAATTTAAAGAGATACTTGATTCACTGAGCCATTCTCAGCAGTTAAAAGTTAATATTTTGTCCAGAATGTATTTGACATTATTTTTCTTGTACAATTAATTACAACTTTAAAAACATTTTTTTTCCGCTTGCTGTTGACTAAAGATGACATCACCTGTGCTGAGGAAGTAACGACCAATCATGGCTTACCTGTCTTACATAGAGCCATAATTGATTATCTGCTTCCTCAGCACAGGTGATGTCATCTTCAGTCAACAGCAAGTGTAAAAAAAATAGTATTTAAAGGTATTAATTGTACATGAAAAATAATAAAGTTACCAAATTCAGTCTGGACAAAATGTTAACTTGTTGCTGCTGAAAATGGCTCATTGAGTCAAGTATCCCTTTAAAATGACTTGAGTAGAAAGCAGTCATCTTAATTACTTCAATAAAAGTACCCAATGAAGATGACTTGTGCTAAGTGAAATGGTAAACGTTTTTCTTCTTTTTTTTTTGCAAATGCATGAATGTGAACTAGAGGAAAATATCAAATGGGAATGTGCAAATTCTGATATTGCCCAACAACATAACTTTTAACGAAACAAATATATCAAATAACAAATTGAGGCAAGTTCTGCCAAAATAAATTGACAAACATTTGTTCAAATAAAACTGCACCAGGCAGAGATTAAATAACTGCTGTTTTCACCAGTTTTCATGAAATGTTATCACTTTGAAAAAGCCTCTGATACGTGTGTGTTCATGTGACGATATGTTAGTTGCATTGGATTGGTGAAACCGTCATGGTGGAAGTTTCTGACAAGGAAAAACTTGTGCAATAATGAATGGTAAGAATAAAAGTAACGAGTGGAATATTAAATGTTAAAGTACTGTTTCTTAACAAAAATAGAGTAAAAGCAAAATATATATATATATATATACTGTATATGTTGCAACTATAAAGTACTTTGACAAGTACAATTGCAATTTAGCACAGAAATTACTCTTAAGTGAATGTAACTGAAAAATAAAGTACCGGTATTGATGTGCTTTGTGCTCTATTTTGTGGTGATATAGAAAAAACTTTATCCTGGAAAGTTAGAAGTGTAACTTTCCTCCTGAGTCTATCCGGGCTGTCTCGGCCCTCATCATCATCATCATCATCATCATCATTAGATGACCCTGTGAGCTTGTCACTCTTCCACTCTGTTCATTTTTATTTGTTTCTATTTTATGAATTGCAGAAGTCCCGGTGCAGCTCCAGCTTCTCCCTCTCCTCTTCATCTAGCAAGAAGCTGTCAATGTAGGAGAAGAGCTCCTCCGACGCTACGTGGTTAATGAAGCGTTCCCGATCCAGCCCGAGCTTGTCCACCAGCACCATGCTAAAGTATTGCTGGGAGATTCGGAATGTGAGCCTGGGGGGGGGAAATCGTTCAAATCCAGTTAAGATCTCTTATTAGGTGGTAGTATGCACAGTCAGAAGTGGGATTGCTGTGTATGAGCGTGTGTGTGTTTCGGGGGGGGGGGGGGGGGGATTCAATGAAAGCATTTTCCAGTCTGGAAAATGGAGCCGTGCTTTCACACAAATTGGACTGCCCGCTGGAAAATCGACTGTATACATTTGCCTGTACTTACATGAATGAGTGTCTGTCTGGTGTGATTCTGTTCATACTTGGTGCTCTGTTCATCAAATTTGCATTGTCACTTTTTGTTCCCTTAACAATCTTCCCTTACTAGCTTAAAATCTCATCAGTCACAACATGTGAGTGAGTAAATGATGTATGACGGTGAGTGATGTGTATCAATGTTACTAAAGTTTCTTGTGTGTCCATGAAAACAACGAAGAATCCATTTGATACCTCAATTCTTCGACAACGAGCGAGGTCAAGTTGTTCTCCTTGATGCGTCCCGTCTCATGCGGCGGCGAGCCGAGCAGCTCGATAAGCGTCACGTGGCGCAGTTGTAATCCGCAGTCGGCTTTCTGGGGGCGGGACAAAAGCAGAGGGATCGTTGACCGCTGTCGTGACGCGACGCCTATCAAGGTGTCCTCACTTGCATCATGATGTTTTGCAGTTGGTACTCCGGGTCGGCAATGTCGGGTGTAGACAGGATGAGAAGTCGCCGCTTCTGGAAAAACTGACGCAGCAGAGCCGATGCTGTTTTCACGTTGGACTCGATCTCCATGGCTATAATAACACACAAGATCACTGTCACTTACGGGGGGGGGGCTTTTTTGCGAGCTTATTTAATGGGTAGTCACTTGTAATGACCCAAGACTGTAATTGAGGTATGACTTCTGTTTAAGTAGAGGCCACTATAAAGGCCTGACCAATATGGATTTTTTTTTTAAGGGCGTTGATGATTCTGATATTTCGCAGATTTTTTAAAATCTCTTAATACTAACAACAAAGATATGAATTACAGGTGGAACATTTGACTGTTTTGTAATACCTTGAGCTTTAAAATCCCTCTCTGTTGTACGATACAAAAAAACCAGCGTTGACTGGTCTCTTTACATTCAGGCCATGGATCAGGGTTGGGCAACTGATTCTGATTCTGATAAACATTCAATATGTTTTTTCCAATGAAAAATGAGGAGTAAATTGGGGTTAAAAAAAATCCAACTATTACTATAACTATTTTCATATTTATTTTATTTTTAGATTAAATGGGGTTTTTTTACATTAAATATTCTCTAATTGAATTAATGATTTAGATTTTTTTTAAAGAATAATTAAATGGTCAAAAAAATGTCAGTCCCCCCAAAAAAATTTAAGAATAATTAAATAGTCAAAAAATGTCAGAGTCCCAATTTTTTTTTTAAGGAATATTTTTTTTAAAGAACATTAATTATAATTTTTAAACATAATTTATCGCATAACTTCACTAGTTAACTCACAATTAATCACAAATTTTATATATGTTCTAATAAATAAAAAAAATCTACGTTTGCATACTTTTTTGTTAACAACAGAAGGAAAAAATGTAAAACTAATAGAAATAGTTTAAATGAATTTTTGACATCTATAGCCATCAATGGCAGTGAATGAGTTTTAATGTTGATTTGCTGTTCAGCAGCTTTGTGCCGTCCTTGAATGGTCATTTTTATGCACTGAAATAAAAAATCACAGTATGGGGTTGAATTCAAAATGTTTGTTGTTGGGTTAGAATAGTGGATCTTTTATACATGTTATACTAGTCCCACAAATGTATACTTGGTATACTCACGAAGGCACTCCACAGGCCCGTCACTCCAGTTGCGGTCAAACTGGCAAACCCGACTAGATACGCCTCTGCGCTCGTACCCGTCGTCACAGTGGTACTCGCACACGGCGCCGTAGTTGGTGACGTCGGAGGAGCAGCTGAGGGAGCCGTGCAAAGGCGGAGACAGGACGGGGCATCTCCTCACTGTAAGAAAGAAACACGACAACTTAGTGATTCCTTACGTCTTATTGTGCCATTGATGTGATCCAATTATGACTTGCTTTGAATAACGTATATTTGTTTGTTTGGTTTGCTGTGATATTTCTCTCATGCTCACCTTCAACACGGACGATAAACTTGCAGGCGGCTCTGTTTCTGGCTTGATCGTACACTTTGTAGCGAATGATATTGGCTCCCTCCTTAAAGTCAGTGTCGGGCTGCTGGCCTACGAGGATCACGCTACAAAGACAGCAAAGTTGAGCTTGTCTTTCCATTTGAAACAGGAAAACGGTCCTTAAGTTCAACGGGGACTTACTCGAGTATTTTATCAGCTGTGTCCGTGGCAACTGGTGCATCCCAAGTCACTCTGGCAGTCAGTTGTCCAGGTTCTGCCATCTTGATTCTGGATAGCGGACACCTGATTTTTGGAGCTTCTGTATCTGAAATCAGTTGGAGATCCACAACACATTTGATGGAAAACTGAAATAGAACTCCCGCAATGTGGCTAGCGCAAAGGCATATATTTTCCTTACATTTAACAGGGGAAGTGAATTTATGTATTCTTTATTTAGTTCAGACAGTCTTGGAGCCCACTTTTAGAACCACTGCTTCAATGAAACATGAAGACTGAGTGACCGCAGCTTTGGATTCCATTAGTAGCGTGGGAGGAAATATGTTTATTTTGGTGAAAGTGAGCCCCTTGAGAGCTGAGCTTGTGAAAAAAGAAACACATCGCAGATGCACTGCAGATTCAAGCTTGTGAATGTAATGAAATTCCGCATCACTATCACATTCAGTGTTACTGACTTCTAGACAGTGTATTTTTTAGTTCTCAGTACTTTAAGGTCATTTTTTTACCATTTCACAGAAGTCAACCCCAAAAAATGATTTGCAATAAAACGTTCGGTTTTCTGAAGCTGAGCCATAATTGGTTGTTACCTGAGCCATGAGCAACTGTGATGTCATTTTCAGTCGACGGCAAATGCAGTATTTAGGTACATGGTAAAACGACCAATGTGGTCGTTTATTGTTGGAGGACTTGTGTTTAGACTAGTTTGGGCATATACAACATATTATTGTAAACAACACCCTCCCCCCCCAAAAAAAAAATCTTGACATATGAGTTAAGCAGCAAAATCCAGCTGTTTTTAATCAGTATCGGAAGGCAGCCATTTTGCCACTTGCTGTCAAGTGAAAATGACATCACAGTTACTCAGGCCTCAGAATACAACCAATCACAGCTCAGCTTCAGAAAACAGGTGAGCTGTGATTGGTCGTTGTCTGAACCTGAGCAACTCTGATGTCATCTTCAGTCGGCCGCAAGTGGCAAAATGGCCGCCTCCTGAGATGGCTAAGAATGGTAGAATTTTGCTTCATAACAAATTTTCCACAAATGTAATATTAATCAGAATGTCATGTTTAGACTAGTGAGGTCACATATTGTCAAGTAATGTTTAAGATGGACTTCTTTAAGATGACACATCGGTCTGATTTAATCACCTTTTGTTATAAGTAACTTCCCAGTTTTGTAGCTAGAGCCTTCACCGTCTTGATTTGACCACACGCGACTAACATAACTGGTGCTCTCGGACAGGGGTGGACACACTCGGTCCTCGAGGGCCGGAGCCCCGCAGATTTTGGATGTTTCCCTTCTCCAACACAGCTGATATATGATCCGCTCATCAGCAAGCTCTGCATAAGCCTGATAACGATCCTGTTGATTGGAATCAGCTGCGCTGGAGCAGGGAAACATCCAAAACCTGCAGGACTCCGACCCTCGAGGACCCAGTTTGCCCACTACTGTTCTAGGACCACCCTGGTTGGTCAACTGGTCCTCGGGTAGGATTAAAAAAAACTTTGGAATTTACCCTAATGCTGACAGTAACTCTAACCCTAATCCATTCATAACCAGGCTTGGGGAGTAACGGAATACATGAACCGCCGTTACGTAATCAGATTGCAATTTTTTTTTAACTGTATTCCATTACAGTTACAGGAAAAAACTATGTAATCAGATTACAGGTATTGATGGGGATTACTTCAAGGGATTACAGTTACGATGAGAGAGAGTGTGAAAGAGGGCGAGAGAGAGAGAGAGAGAGCGTGCACGCCCACGCGAGTGGGACCGTTGCTACATGTCAGGGAGGTGAGATAAAAGTTAATTTTGGGATAAAAGTTAATTTTGTAGTTGATGTCACACATCGTCATCCTCATTGGATATCTATCTATCTATCTATCCATCTATCCATCTATCTATCTATCTATCCATCTATCTATCTATCTATCAAACTGTGAGGTGTGGTTGCTTTCAGTGACAGTTCGAAAACAGCATATGGCCTTCAATCAATCAATCAATCAATCAATTGCCTACATGCTTTTAAATTATGCAAGGATTTTTCTATTTGTAGGTTGCCCGGGTCCCTATCACCCGCAAATAGCAGGGGCAAATTGTATAGAATATATATTGTGGTGATATTCAATCATTTTTATTTTGTCTTCATGAGCATACTCGGTATTGGAGTAATCCAAAAGTAATCCAGTTACATTACTTTAATATTATGGTACTTGGATTACGTTACTAACTACATTTTATAGCAGGTAACTTGTAACTGTAATAGATTACATTTTAAAAGTAACCCTCCCAACCCTGTTCATAACTCAACATCTAGACCTTCCTTGTCTAAATATAGCAACACCGAGATTACCTAGAGTTAGGATCAATATATCTATGATTTGCAATAGTGTGGAAAAACTCATGTTATTTGTAATAAAGATTGATTTGTTAGCAATCTGTGGTCTTTATTTTTTGTTTAAAAAGTATCTTTTATCTATAACTACTTAATTATGATGCGTGTGATGGTTTGCCAGCTCTTCTACTGAAGAGTACCTGAACAAATGGGCTGCGCCCCGTTCCATGTCCCCCCGTGCTGACACGTCCGGGAGTGCTCCCCCTCAATGCGATGGCCGGGGGTGCAGGTGAAGTCGCACCTGGAGTCCACCACGAAGCCCTGAGTGCATGTGTATCTGCCGTGCGGAATGAGGGGCAACACGATGCATCGCATCTCTGCGGAAAATATGAATATCATCTTATTCTGATGGAATGATTGCATCCGTGTTACACGCAGGGTGTTGATGTTTTATGATCTTCTCTATTTTAAGTGCTTTGCCACCATCTTTTGGCATCTATAGGGAATTATGATGCCTTTTTATGGCAGGGCATCAACGTATCCCCCGCAATTTCACAGAAATGGAAATATTTTGTAATAGCAATTAACACTCACTGCGGCAGACAGCGGTCCCCGACCAGCGGCGGTTGCCGAGACACTGGATGGATTTTCGGCCAATCAGGCGGTAGCCTCGGTCGCAGCTCATGTTGCAGCGGGTGCCTTGGGTGGTCCGGTACGCTCGGCCATGGGGGGAGTGGCAGTTCAGCTCCCCGTTGACGAGGCGTGGAGCGTGACACCAGTGAAGTTCTGATGGAGGAGAGAAGCCATTTGTAATGTATGTGGGTACATGCTAACATGTAGCACATTTTATTTCCATATTAACTCATTCACTGCCATTGACGGCTATAGACGTCAAAAATTCATTTTAACTATTTCAATTAGTTTAACAACACAATAACAAAAACATTTTATTGTACATTTATAACAGATATAAAATGTTTGATTAATCGTGAGTTAACTAATGAAGTCATGCGATTAATTACAATTACAAATTTTAATCGCCTTACGTGATTTAAAAAAAAAAGATTACTAAAAATTAGGAGTGTCAGTCGATTCCATTTTTGAATCGTTATTAATCGCATAGATTCACTAGTTAACTCACGATTAATCACAAATTTTATATCTTTAATAAATGTACAATAACAAAATCTAGGTTTTCATATTCTTAACAAAGGTGGGAAAAAAATGTTAAACTAATAGAAATAGTTCAAATGAATTTTTGACGTCTATAGCCATCACTGGCAGTGAATAAGTTAAAAGGGAATTTAACCCAAAAATAACAATAATATGTCCTGTGCAGCTACACTAGTCTAAACGTGGTATTCTGATCATGTTTGTGGAATATGAACTAAACAGCAAAATCTATCCATTTTTATCTATCATAAGGGGCGGCCATTTTGCCACTTGCTGTCAACGGAAATTATGTACCTGTAAACATGAAAAATCCAGACTGGTAGTTCCTCAAATGGTGGTGTGGGAGTCAATGTATTCAACTCCAGATTATTAAGCGATTATTGAGGTAAGGTGCTTATTTTTTACAAACCAACATTTAGAATAAATCCATTACTGTAATTTGTATTCGAGTGCTGTTAAACTGGTAAATTGTGGTGATGTACTGATGTTCGGTGTTTATTAGAAACAAGGCGCTTATTAGTGGAATACTTTATTTGTATGCAATTTTAATTTTCCTCTTTTTTTTCTTCATTTGTGGTTGTTCCTTATAGGTTTCTTGATTTGTTAGTAGTGCTGTCAAAGTTAAAGCGTTAATTGATTAATCACAAAAAATTATCGCATTAATCATGAATTAACGCAGATTAATCGCACTATTCATTTTGACCATAGATTATCCTTTAGTGTGACAGCGGATGGCTACGTTTAAGGTAGCACAGGTTGTGTTTGAGCATAAAACATAACTACATGCATTAAAGTAAAGCATTTAATGAATGTTTGCATTTCACATTTAGAATATTTGTTCATATCAAAATATCGGGGTCGTTTTTTTTCCGCATTTTAAATTATGCAAGTAATTAACTGATTAGAAAAAGAGGAGGATGAGCGTGTGCAGTGGATCAAAAGGTGTTGAAGACGTCCTCATAACATTAAATGTCAAAAGAATTAACACATAACCGGTGCTCTTCAAATTTGGCGGGGAAAAAAATGTAGATAAAAAAGTGATTTATTATTAAGCGATTAATCGTGATTAATCAAAATTCGAAGATGTGATTAATCTGATTTAAAAATGTAATCGTTTGACAGCTCTATTTGTTATATTCATTCACTGCCATTGACGGCTATTGACGTCAAAAATTCATTTGAACTAGATCTATTAGTTTAACATTTGTTCTACTTTTGTTAACAAGAGTATGAAAACCTAGATTTTTTTTATTGTACATTTGGAACGGATATACATTTTTTGATTAATTGTGAGTTAACTAGTGAAGTCATGCGATTAATCACGATTCAAAATTTTAATCGCCTGACGGCCCGAATTTTTAATAATCTTTAAGTCGCGTCAGGCAATTAAAATTTTAAATAGTAATTAATCGCATGACTTCAATAGTTAACTCACGATTAATCACACATTTTATATCTGCTCTAAATGTACAATATTTTTCTAGGTTTTCATACTCTTGTTAACAAAAGTGGGAAAAAATGTTAAACTAATAGAAATAGTTCAAATAAATTTTTGACGTCTATAGCCGTCAATGGCAGTGAATGAGTTAATGTGATGACCACTTTTTTGTTTTTTGTTTTTTTTCATAAGAAAATGTGAACTTTGTAAATGTTTCTGATACTATTTTATTCACTCAAAAACTTAAATAAACAAAGTTGGAAAATAATAATAATAATAATAAAATAAAATTACAGAAAGAGTGTTGGATGATGTTTGTTCAAACTACAAATCACAGTGGTAACAGAAAAAAATAAGTTGGACACTTAAATATTGTAAAAAATATATAAAATAATAAATAAAAAAATTCTCCGTTTATTCTTGAAAATACAGTTTATTATTGTAGATCACTTTATATGTTTATGACGTTCATGATTGATTGCTTAATGAAATGCATACAATTAGTGTTAGTATAATTTCAGCTGTGTGAGTAGTTATAATGCCTTAAAATCAGAAAAGGTCATGATTAAATTTCTGGACCAGACTGCAAATTTCTGGAGGTTCCCGAACGGCCTTGCCATTTTTTTTATGCAGTTATTGGTGCAAATACACATTTACAATTGAAGACAAACATTATTCTAAATTGTATTAGTAGTATATTGTTATAGCCTACTTGTGTGCTATAATTATTTACCTTAGAATAAGCACATTCTGTTTTGTTAGTGTATTATAGTTCTTGTATAATGTGATTGTGATTCTTAGAGATAAGTGTGTCTGTGTGTGTGTGTGGCCCATGTGAATGTATGCGTGCATTTTTTCCATACTTACTGGTGTAGTCTAGGCGAAGCTCTTCTTCATCCTCGGCGACGTCCTCGTAGCCGCCATCCTCTGTGGTCCCAAACACAGCTGGAACATGGAAAACAGAAAGACATGGGGGGAAAAAGCCTCGAACAAACAGCTCATTTGAAGTGGGTAGAAATGTTCCCAGGGCCAATGTTCTTTGACAGAAAGACTTTTGTTACTGTTAGGCTCATATTGATGATTCTCGGCCACACAAGCTTCGTTTGGCAAAAGCTTAATGACATTTCAGCATTCGCACATATGGAAATGCTATCAGTGAAGAAAATGCATATCCTTTAGATGAATATTCCCTATTTTGACACATAGGGAGCAGTCCAATATTCCATTCAGCACTTTACTGATTCATCAGTGTGATTTTCTAGGAATGATGATTAAGCGATCATTTGAAAATGTAAACTGGCAGAAATTTATAGAAATCGAAAAGACACATTAAAGACATTAAAGACATTCTAATGACTGTAGTACACTGCTGCCAATGAAAAACATGTCTTCAGTTTCATTGCTCCTGATATGAGGGGAATCCCAAATGGTGTCTTCCTGAAGTGAGAGCGGGCTCTTAAAATATGAACCACATCTGTATTTAATGCAGATGTTATTACTAAAGAGTAGACTGCCTATATATTTGACTGACTTGATCTGAGAGAGACCATACAGACACACAAGTAAACTTATCATGATAAAAGCTTTGCTGACTCACCTGTAAAAGATAAAAAGAACAAAAAGAGAACCGGGGTACGGGTTAGGGTCATAGTCAAACCTCTGGTCGGGAAAAAGGATGACACTGCTGGGAGGGGGAAAATCGCGCGCCGCTTCTCGTTGACGTCCCAAGTTGGACTCCCTGCAATGTCACACTCCTCAAAACCTTGACAAATGACACTAAAAGTACTTTTAAAAAGCTTCACTGGTGGGTCTCCTGTGGGAAATACGTAACTTTTTTGTCTTGTCAGGAGCGCTCAGCCCTCCTCGTTACTTCAGTGGCGAGTACAAATCCACCGGAGGGCGCTGTTGGATCTTGACGTTGTAGCGCTCCAAAAAGAAGTGATATATTTTTTATATATAAATAAGTGTGATTTTCTGCTTCATTTTGTTTCAAATATTTAATAAATTATTTTATGCATTTTAGTCGAGTGATTATCTGAGAGTGTATGCACATGAACTAGCGAGCACCCAGGGAGTTTGTGAACCTTCAGAATAAAATACCCAACAAATTGCTCGTTCGTGTTTGATGCATCGTTTTAATTTTATTGAATTTATTTCTAAATGTAAGAAATTTCAAGCGACTTTCTTGATGCAATGCATGAGTAAAAATTGCGTGTGCAAATAAATTTCCCATTGAGGCTCGTTGCTTACTTTATTTTGAAAGCAACGTCGGAGAGAAAGGTTGACAGACGGCGGCTAACTTGACTAGTGTAAAAAGATTTATTTTGCGACTTGGCAACGAACCAGTTTTGGGGGGGTTTTCACCTTCGGCATAAAACACTAACTTAGAGAATAAGTGTTTCCGTTAAATTAATTTGTCTGAATTTATTTCCAAGTTTTGTTTTCTAACTGACTGTAATTATATGGCAAATTATAATTGCGTTCATCAAATTTGCCAAGATTCGCAACACTATTTTATTGTGAAGAAACAAGTTTAGACACAATGGCTAACTAGATATTGCTAAACTCTTTCTCCCTCGGGAAAAATAAATCTGGCCAGCGACGTCACTTCCTCTCTAGCTTGCCTGGGACGTAAACCCCCCCCTCCCCCCCTACCAACTTTTTCTTCTCGGGGGGCTGCTTTGAACTCAGCTGCTTTGTTTCTTTTAACTTCATAGGCGAACGAAAGAAGCCGAACATGTCACCGCCGTCACGTCGGCTTCAGACGAAGCCGGTCATCACCTGCCTGAAGACTTTCCTCGTCTCCTACAGTCTCATTTTCTGGGTGAGCTGCGACCGTGTCGATGTGGAGGAAGGGGTGGGGGGCAGGAGTCAGGACAACAAGCTAACATACAATGGGCTACAAACAGGCTAATAAGCGCTATTTAAAAACAACAACAAGGACGTTTCTCATTGTAAAGTTATGAAATGTAGTAAAGTTTTACATAATGCCAGTACAAAAACTCGAGGGACTTTGTTGCCGTTATTTGTGAGCACAGACGCCGGCAAAAAAAAAAAAAAACACTCAGACAAATATGGTCTCCCAGGCGGGGAAGCGAACCCACGCCAAACCTGCATCGAAGCAGGTGACGGTTACACTCCGCCACCTGGAGCCCGCCGCCGACGGTTAATTGAAGAGAAGACTTAACCGTCATGACGTCACTTGTTACGCACACGTTACAAGTGCTGTACCATAGCTCCTATTTTTGTCCTGAAAAAAATAAAATAATGTGATTTAAATTACTTTCCATAGGTCTAAAAGCAAAAGAAACTAACGTTAATAATGGTCTCAAAAGTAGAAAATCTAAGGCAAACACACACACACACACACACACAAAAACACTGGCACTGATTGTTTTAGCCACAACGTTCCTTATCTTGTTTTTTTTATATATATTTTTTATATATATCTACTATCTTCAAAGGATTGTTCACTCAGATATTATCACGTAACGATATGAGTATCTGAAGGGTTTTCTTCGAGTCACAGACAGGGCAGAACAATAAATCAACAAATCAAATCAACATTGCAATGTAGATGAATGACATTTTAAAATCGTGAAGGCTGCAATTCGATTGATTGATCTGTAGGCTTATTTTTTTTTTTTTGTAATATGTATTCTATATTCGCGGCCATGCTGGAGCCGGTCCCAGCTGTCTTTGGACAAAAGGCAGGGTACACCAAATGGACAAAAATTGGGCAAACAATCATTCACATCTACGGACAATTTGGTGTTCAATTAACCTACCATTCGGGGTGTACATCTCTCCACAAAAGAGGATTCAATACGATTCTTGATACGCGGGGTACGATACGATTAAAGGATGTAACGATTTTTATGGTTCTATTCAATTTGTTTTCATAAAACTTTTTTACACGTTCAACTATACAGTTGTTTTATATTCTTATATTTAAGTGCAGTGTTATTGTCTAAGCTGCTTCATGTTAAAGTGGTTTACACTATTAAATATATATATATATATATATAGAGAGAGAGAGAGAAATAACTTCTATCTGTTTTTTGATTAACACTTACTATGCAACTGCATTTTAATGTTGGAGCTGGAGAGCAAAGTATTTTTCGACATGGTACTCTGTAAAAAGTTCACAAACCACCTAAATCAAGTACCGGTACAAATCAAGTAAACGGAGTCGAAAATAACACAGAAGTCATTCTAAAGACAGTCCACAACCTATATGTCTTGTTGATAATAAAGAAATGCTCCTATTTTTCTCACTTTATTAAATTGTAATAACATTTCCAGTCCAACATTAAAAATACATTTAAGTCAAGGGCTATACTGACATCACAAAGTTAGTCGATAGAACTTTATAGATTTTAGTTCACTGCTTACATATACATTATCTTACTCCCTGTTCCTTTTCCAAAAACAAATTCAGTAAACAATCAACATATTGATGTCAAAGTCCACTCCATTAGAGTTAGGGGGGGTGGGGGGCATTCAATCTCAAGATAGCGCACAACCTGTATGTCATGTTATTCATAATTGATTTATTGTTTTCAGTCCAACAATAAGGGTTCCAATGACTGACTTCATAAGATGAAAAGTAAAAAAATAGAGAGAGAAAAACTCTAAGGAATTTCAAATGTAAGATTTGTCCATTGATCAGAGTATGTGATGTGATTACTTCCGCTTATGTAGCATTCAGTCCTTTATTAACAAATGAAAAGAACATGTTCACACTCATTTAAGTCTTCTATAATTATTCCAAAAAGACATGAAAATATTGACATTAGTGGCAGAAATCTTAGAAGCAATTGAAGGGAAACTGTTTTTCTGACACTTGAATGTAAAAGCAAAACTAACCGCTGATATCAGTCATAATGTTCTGTGCTCTTCCTGAATATGGCGCTGATACTCACACCCAAGATAACGATTAGTTGCTGCTGCTGCAGGGTTTCTCTTTGTACACTGTATAACAGCCATCTGCAGCCAACACAAAGTTCACTCTAATGCATTTATCTGGCCTCGTTATGGCTGCTGGAGCCAGTAGTGTGCAACCCTGCCCCCCACCTCAGGGAAGTGACTTGTGGACAATTAAAGGCAACGATAACGCCGCAGCCTCAAACTGAGACGGACGCATATAGTTGGAAATGTATCAGTTTGCCTTCACTGTTTTTTTTTTTTTTAAACAGTAATATTTACTTGAAAAAAACTAGTTGGTTTTTTTCACTCAGAAATTCTAAGTACATTTTACAAGGAGAGTTTTGAGTTCATTTTGCCAGTTATAAAAAAGAAGAAAAAAAGAAAAAAGAAGCTACTCAAGGGTTGAGGAACGAAGCCACAATCTTCAGGTTGAGAGACAGCCGCTCATGCAGTGTGTTAGTATATTGATGGTGTCAGGCAGAATCCATGTACCTCCAAGGGACCAGTTTTTGGTCTCATTTTGGACACAGCGGCAATGCAGTATAGTGGTAGAGCGCCCCAAGCTGAAATATATAGTGAAAAAACTTTACTAATTTGTTCAAGTAAATATTACTCTGACACTGATACTGTATGTTAAGGTAAGCATGGATGAAAACACTGAACTCCACAAATAAATTATAGGTACTTGTACTCAATCTGGATCAAGTAGAATCAGCGCATAACTAGTATGTCATAATCACATACGTCGGAACACGGTGATGCTGATTGGCTCCTGCTGTTCCTCAGTTCACAGGCATGATCTTGCTGGCGGTGGGCGTGTGGGGGAAGGTCAACCTGGAGGCGTACATCGCACTGGCGTCCAACGAGACCACAAACGCACCGTACGTCCTCATCGGCACCGGCGCCGCCATCATCATATTCGGCCTTTTCGGCTGCTTCGCCACATGCCGCGGCAGCCCGTGGATGCTCAAACTGGTCAGCAGAGAGGGCCCAAAACTCCTAAACCGACGCCCACAATGCTTTTAATGTTCTAAACAACCCGGTTTGATACGTTTTCTCTTTGGACAGTACGCCATGTTCTTGACCGTGGTCTTCCTGGCCGAGCTGGTGGCCGGAATATCTGGCTTCATCTTCAGGCACGAGGTGAGATACTGGTGGCCAAAGCACGACGTGAGGGATGAGGCAAGAATGTCATCCGTTTTTTCCTGCGTTTGGACTTTTGCAGATAAAGGAAAAATTAGGCATCGCATACAAAAATGCAGTGAAGACCTACAACAGCACAGAGAGCAGCAGGACCGCAGTGGACGCCATCCAGAGGACTGTAAGCTGTAGTGCTAAATTCTTGAATACCAAACGTAAAACTTGTTTTTTTTAATTATTTTGTATCATTATAGTTCATTAGCCTCTATTACTAATCATTAATTATAAATAGTACTGGTAAAAATTAGGGAAGCACTGAAATGAAATTGTTTGGCCGAAACCGAAAAAGAGAAATGCTTGGCCGAAAACCGAAATGCCGATTTTTTTTCCCCCTCTTTTTTTTAAATTATCATTTCATTTATTATAATTAATTAAAATTATAATATTATTATAAAATATTTAGGCCTATTTAGCACGGGCATTTTAACAAAGCACAATATAAATGCGTCCACACCACAGACATCAGAGACATGTTGGCGAACGGTACATTAAACACCAAACGCGGGCTGAGCAACTGAGCGTTTTCTGGCGGTGCAATTGCACTTTATAGTCAATGTACAGTACTTCGCATCGGCGGATGCGTGCGGTGCGGATGACGCATTTGTAGGCTATTTGGAGCGGGACACGGTGCCGCACACTTAAGGCACAAGACGGACACACACTCCTGTGTTTGGTGTTTAATTCATTTTTTTAAATTTCTTTATTTGTTTAATCTATTTTTATCTTTTTGCTTGCGTCACCACAACATCCTCTTTCAGCCATATTCTTCCAGCTTGAATTAGTATTTCACATGCACATTTTCACTATTTTGTATTTTGATCATTATTAAGTGATTTATATTTGGGCTGGGAGGGAAAGCCATATAATTCAATCACAAAAATAGGTTGACAACATTTTTGTGCTGGTAGCTTCACTGGCATGTTACAGCATCCACACGGTCATTTGAAATGTGTGTGTAATGCATTCCAGTGTACCAGCTCCTCATGACTGTAGTAAATGTGAAATACTCCCATTTCATTGATCCTGTTGTTCTTACACAGATGTTAAAGTACACCATTGAGGCCTTTTAAACACCAGCAGTTACGTACTGGAAATGCCCCTGGCCACTGTTTGCACAGATACAGTACTTTGAAATGACAGTAACTCGTAAAATATATTTGTTCACATGCAGTTGCAATGCTGCGGCGTGAAAAACTACACGGATTGGGCCGACACGGACTACTTCAAAGACCAGGGCATCCCCGCCAGTTGCTGCAAAGTCAACACCAAGTGCCCCCCAGACACCCTGAAGGATCTGGACAAGGCTCGGAATGAAGTGTATAACACCGTGAGTTTCCACTTCCACTTGATTGTGTCGTCGTTTTTTTTTTCTTCCATCAATATTTTTATTTGTAATTTAACATTTTCAACTGCACACGAACTTGCAGGAGAACAGAACAACTTCTCAGACACAAAAGACAATTGTAGTAAAAAAAAGAAGACGAAAGCGACATTGTACATTATTGACACAACAACCGAAATTTTGATGATCACTCAAGTATGTCAAGGCCTCCAGAAATCAGTTTTAGACATCCCTTTTCAACGTCCGCCAAGTCAGTGTGTTGGGCAAAGAGCATAAATGGTCTCAAAATCCTTTCAAACAAGTCCTTTTCCCCTTAAAATTAGGAGTAAAAATTCTACTGGTAAATCCTTAAAGATAACATATTTCACAACTTTCTTTATTTCCATCCACAATCTTGTATTTCCCTACATTCACAAACACAATGGAATAAAGTTCCCTTGTCTTCCCCGCGCTTTATACAAGTGTCTGGAATATTTGGATTGCATTGGTTCAATTTTACAGGAGTAATGTAGACACGCATCAGCCATTTGTATTGTAACAATCTTAATCGAGAATTAATAGTTTGCTTATGGGCTTTTCTACAAACTGATTCCCATTCTTCCAATGACAAATTTAGTTCTAAATATTTCTTCCAAGCTTCTAATTTCAAGATTGAGTTATCTGACGAATAGGATAACAACAAATTGTAAAATCCTGAGATGGCTCCCTTTTTTAAAATTATTTTTACTAATCATTCCTTCGAGCTTTAAGATGGGAGGTTTTGTTAGATTGTTTTTGCTTCGCTCCAATATAGCTTCGAAGTTGCAATTATTTGAAAAAGTATTTCCTCTGTACATTATACTTAAACATAACCAAATCAAATGATGTCATATAATCTGTTGGATATAAATCCTGAATTTTTGCCCAGCAGACTTTGAGCAAACGCTGGTGTACACCCTTGACTGGTCGCCAGCCAATCTCAGGACACTTGTAGGCAAACAGCAGGTGTTGGTCAGAACATTAGAATATTAGAAGAAGTCAATTTATTTCAATCATTTCTTTCAAAAAGGGAAACTAATGTTATGTTAGCTCGCCACACACAAAGTGAAATATTTAAAGCCTTTTACTTTTGTTTCAATTGTGATGATTAGGGAATTAACAATTCACAAAATTAGAGTATTTGTTAAGCTGGCAAAACAGTTGCAGCGATTTTCCTCATCCTTGAAATGGTATCAGTCTCTGTTAGTAGGCCTTCGGGATTCCGCTGTAGATTTCCATGACTCAAGCCACTGCAGAAGCCAAAACAATGTCAGAAGTGTCTGTGCTGGGCAAAGGAGAAAAAGCCCATTTTGCATTTCCTTTGGAAATCAAGGTCAAGCACAAAAGTCAAACTGCTTAAAGTCCAGTGTGACGTTTTCCCCCGTCAGTGCTGGTTTGGGGGGCCGTGACGTCATTTGCTGCTTTTGATGAAGTCCACAGTCAACGCAGTTGCCTACCAGGACGTCTTCAATCACTACATGCTTCCTGCTGCCGTTGAGCTTTTTTGAGACGGTGATTTGATTCTCTAACGGGATTTGGCACTAAAAACTACCAATACCTGCTTTAATAGCCGTGGAATAACATAACTTGGTTGGCTGACATTTGATGTTGTATTGTCAAGACGAGGGAGCAGAAACCCTGCAATTCAGACGATCTAAAGAACAATATCAAAGCAGATTGGGCTCAAATAAACCTGAATGTGCCGAAGGGTGATTATCTCCTCGTCACACAGCCTTGATGCTGCAATTAATGTAAAAGGAGGCCCGACAAAGTACTGAGGGCAGATGACTTGGATACATTCTCAGAAGACAACATTTATGTTTGAGATCCTTTTTTGTTAGTCACATGAAATATTCAAATTTTGTGAGACACCGTTTTTTTCCCCCACAATCATCAAAATTGAAACAAAAAGGCTTGACATTTTTCACTTTGTTACGTGGTCAACTAATGTAACATGCAAGTTTCACTTTTTGAAGCAATTTATTTAAATAAATGGATTTTCCTCAATATTATAATTTTCGGACCAACGCCTTAATGGACTCTCTTTTTTTTTTTTATCTTTCAGTCTTCAACAATCCAAAATGGTACTGAGCCTGGATTCAAACCATGAACCAGAATTATGAGGCAGACCTATGCACCCATTCGTCTTCCGTTCTGCCCTGTATTGCATTATTTACAAAAAGAAACCATTATTGTTAACTTTGCTCTCCACTCCAGTTTGTGTATTTGATGTTTTGATTTCCTCTGCAGCCAAAGTAAACTACGGGGTAGACTATAAGTTTCCTTAGGTGTGGTTTTAATGTTCATTTTCATGTTGGAGTAGTAGATTAGAATGGCCACCTCACAGTTCTGCGGATCGGGTTCGATTATGCCCTCCGGCCTTCTCTCCCTGCTTAAGTGGGTATTTTACCGGGTCTTCGGGCTCCCTCCCACAGTCCAAAAACATTTATGTTAGGTTCTTTGTAGATCGTCTATTGGTGTGAATGTGAGCAAGAATAGTAACGTGTCTGTATGTGCAGTTCAGGGTGTAATAGAAATTCCAGCGAGCATTGTTTTTGTTTTGTTTTGCATGCAGGGTTGCTTCTCACTGGTGACTGACGTGATGGAGTCCAATCTGGGCATCATTGCTGGGATCTCCTTCGGAATTGCCTTCTTCCAGGTACATGCTAATGATAGGTTGCAACACCAAACAAAATTAGTGCAGTGATACTTTGACGCATAAGATAGCCTCATGATTTTTTACGAGTTTTAAGCCAAAATTTAGTTACAGGTTAACTTCAAGTATGCCACTGCTTGAATGAAGTAGAAAGAATAATAGTGAACATTTAAGGTACTGTAATGCCCACAGATGTGGGAAAGGAGAGCCACAGTCAGCGATTTACTTGCAGCCCTTTATTGAACAGGACAGTCAAACACATGAATAAGTGTAAATTCACTCCGCCACTCCGACTACAGCTCCTGGTGTCATTCACTAGGCCACGCCCCTTACAGGCGCATGTATAACATATCCATACTACTGTACATACAGTAATTATACTTCATTTAAACCCGTTTATTTCATTACTTTCTCTTAAGCTATGCTGTAAAATAGTGCTTTTTTTTTCAATGACACGTAACACAAAAACATTTTTTGGGTGAGGCTGTACAGATTAATGCCGTTGTAATTAATTCCAACGAGGACAAATTAAACTCATAAGTCAAGGGACTTGGCTTGTGGTGAGAGGTACCTGTTGCAAAAAATAAAATAAAACACACTCACATTGATTCTGCATGTTTTCAATGTTTATTACTGTGCTCAGCTCATTGGGATATTCCTGGCCTGCTGCTTGTCTCGATACATAACCAACAACCAATACGAGATGGTGTAAGAGTGCTTCTGCCTCACGCAGGTAAAAAGATCTCAATTACGTCCAGTTTAAACAAATAAAATCCAAAATGTTTCAGCATTTTGTTTTTATGTCTTTCCAGGTGACTTGTGTTTCTCTCCCAACCTTAATGACTGACGCTCTTGTGATTTTTTAACTTTTTATAGAGTGAGGAACCAAACTCGCTGCTTTTTTTTTTTTTTTCGCTCGCGCAACACGGCAGAGGAGCAGAAGGGAATATTGCAAAGGGAGTAATAAAGTGTAGTTTGATCCAAACATTTCAACTTATAAAAAAAGAATACATGTTAAGCCTATGTTATCGCGTTATTTTGTGCTCAAGCATTGTGTCTACGTTTCTTGTCTTTTAAAAGTTCCATTGCCTTATTTTGTCATTTTGATTAAACATGTATAGGTAAGATGACAAACTGACAAGGGGTTGTGCGTGAGGTTATTTATGAGGGTGATGGCGTATGTTAAGTGCCATCTACAATAACCCACATTTTCATATCAAAGTCATCAGTGTTTATTGCTTTTTCTCTGTGGATGCATGTAAAATAATTGAAGGGGAAAAAATGAATAAAAGGTGTATTCACATAACTTGTGTGTCCTAAACATCTTTACTTATACAGATCCCAAAGTGGATAAGTCTCAAAATGTGTGTACAACATATACACATCTTTTCTGAAACGATAATGCGGTTGTCCCAGATCTCATGTGACCGTGTACAAACACCGCCAAGATTAAGAACAAAGGTGGAGTCGCATGTTGCATTCATACTGCAGAAACTACTGAACATGAAGCATTTTGCAGCAAAATCTCCACACAAAAGGCTTTTTCCCCTCACTTGGCATATTCACCACCATTACTGTGCATGGCATCGATAGAGCGCTACATAGGCCTGAAATACTTGTATGTAGTACTACAGTGTTGCAGCATTTGAACATGGGTGTGTATACTTTATCTCCACTCTATGTCCACACACACAATGTATGCGACTTATTTGAGCATTTACATGGTTAATAACTTGGAGTTAATTAAATAAAAATGCTCAATTGTGGATGCACAAGAATACAATTATATTGTTTCTCTTTAAGGCAGATTAACAATCATATACTTATTTTCTCCTTTGTATATATCTGCATGGGTGGATCAAAATGACCCTGGTATCAATTACAATGATACATTTAATCATTGTTGAATTGTAAACTTCTATTTGTTAAGATATGAGAGATGTTATCAACTTAACCAGTGGTACAAATACTGTAATTGGATGGGCTCCCACACAAAAGCTGTATCAAAATGGCTGCCTTTGCAAATGTTTAGTAGTAACAAATTGTTACATTAACATATGAACAATATCATGAAATTTGAGCACTTAACTTTTGAAAAGGCACAACTATTTTCAATACAACCTTTGTGTCATTAAATGTAGTGTCTGGTGACTTTTGGTATCGAGTTGAGCATTTGAAGATAATATATATATATATATATATAATATCAGATCCTATCTTTTAGCATTATTATTATTATTCTCTCACAGACCATAAAGTGAGGTACAATTGAATGGGTTCCAATATGTACAAGACCTGTATTTATTTATTTTATTTTATTGTATTACCATTGGAACGGCTGTTTTTATTGTATGTATTCAAGTTTAGCAGATTCTGATACGGTACAGTACTTGGGAAAAAAATTGTGTTCTATGGAGATTTGATTGCAAAAAATATTGTACGATGCCTCTGCCATTAGTACTTGAGCATTCTTAGATTTTAAAATTCTTCTCATGTTTTAAATTTTGACTCCGGAAATGTTTTGCTATTTTGTCTGATACATTTGATGACGTCGTAACTCATCGTCACGTTAGAAAGTCACCTGTGCCCCCACCGTACACACACTAATGGGTGCTACACTGTATTGTAAGAAAAACGTCTTATACTTTGTTATAAGAACGTTTATTAATTAGTAATATGAAAAATTGAGAACATTTAAGTTGAACTTGTACGGGACGACTCTTTGAAACGTTACAACGATGAGCGACCGGACAAACACTGGGTGGCGCTAGCGGCCCACAAAAGTAGACATTAGCCATAACGTTAAAAGCCATACTGGGCATCTATTATCTGTAGGCACACTGTGTGACAAAGAGGCTTTTTAGATCCATAGCACAAATAATCCCGAAAAACTAAAAAAGACGGCGTATGTGTAGACACCGGTGTTAGCTCTGTTGTTCAATGTTCAAAGATGCTGACGGCTAATTGTGCGTATTAAAGACGTTTTGATTGACACGAGTGTTGGTGACTCACGATTGGCTCAAACTGGATCATACGCTCTTAAGGTCCGCCTTTATCCGGTCCGCCGGCCAATGGGATCACCGAAAACTGACGGATGGGCCGGATTTGGCTGTCAGCACTGCAACCCGCCGGCGGTGAGGTATATAAACGGATTCAGCCGTTTGTTAGACGAGGAAATTCTTACGTTTCCTTCACGCCGGGTGGTTACCGGAGCCCCCCCTAAAGACTTGGATATTTTGCTACCAGTGACCCCAACTTAATCATTTCATCAAGCTACTTCGAAATTCAGGTAAGTCCTATTTTCCGGATCGAATAATTCATCCTAGTTTGTTTGATGCAGGAAGTCAAGGTCATGCTACTGAAAGGGATTCATTTATGACAGTTTAGTGTATGACCGGTTGAGAACACACAATCTGATCCATGTTGTACACCTTTCAGCTCAAGCCTTAACGCCACCTGCCAGCCACACACTGTAAGCAACCAAGCCTTCAGCCATGATGCAGATCAGCAGCGACTCGGCCACCAACAAGCACTCCCTCATTAACGTCATGCACCGCTTCATCGCGGCGGCCAACAACATGGACGAGACCATCATGGTGCCGAGCCTGCTGCGAGACGTGCCCCTGGAGGAGCAGGCGGCCAGCCAGACGGAAGCCAACAACAATAATAACAACCTCCATGACGACGACGTGCAATGCCCCAGCAAGCAGCAGAGAGACATGTACGAGCACTACCTGCTCCTCAAATCCATCAAGAACGACATGGAGTGGGGTCTGCTTAAGCGAGAGATGAGCAGCGGCGCCAGCTTCCTGGAGATGGCCGTCAAGCAGGAAGAGCAGCAACAGAAGCCCATCACGGGGGCGCTTCCCCTGGACGACAACTCCGACCTGGAGCGACAATTTCACTTTCATCTACGTGGACTCTTTGGGGTTCTGTCCAAGCTCACCTTGCAGGCGGACCATCTCACCAACAGATACAAGAGAGAAATCGGAGGCGGAAACTTTATGAGATAGAAAGCTTTTCGCCGTCCGCCTCCTCCTCCTCCTCCTCCTCCCTCGGGAATGCTTGACGTGATGGGATGTGTCACGGGAATTCTCTTCGCAACGGAGTGGGGCCGTCAGCACTCCCATGTCCTCTCCGTCTCCTCCCTTCCGACATAAACCAGTGACGCCGACTGCACGTCAAAAATTTGAGTGCTTGGTGGAGGTTTAACTGTCCTGAATCCCGATGAAGCACAGCAGCTTACGAATTTGTGTGTGTTGTGCTCGTGTGAATTAAAAAAAAAAAAGTTTGACCGTAGGAGAAATTGGAATGCTGGTTATTCTGTCCCTCCTCCCCCTTGCCCCCCCTTTTTTAATTTTTATTTAAAATGCTATTTTAATGCTGACCTTGAAGGGCTTTCTTCACTTCAGTGTTATCGTAACTTGGCGTGCCTTGACTGTTTTGGCCCTGTTCATTCGCATCACGTTGTCTAACTGCTCAAATGTATCGACAAGGTCTTACGGCTCATCTTATTTGTCCTCAAATTTTATTTTATATTGTGTAGTTGAATAAATAAATAATTGGAACCTTTCTATGGCTTTGTTCTCCTTTCTCAACACATACGCCATTGCATAAATGTTCAAATGTGCATGTTAAGTATTTTTATTTTTGTTATAACAGTAAGTTGCTGTATCTAACAAGTTAAAAAAAAACATTTGCAATTTAGTTTTTGAATAGTCCTCAAACAGTAAGTGTAATCTCAACTTTTGTGTGCTACATTATAATTTAAACAAAGTGCATTTTTATTTTCCTATATTAAAGCACATTTTCAATGCACGATCAGTACAAGAATATGAGTACTAAGTATAATTTTGGTAACATTCAGACTCTGTACACTACTGAATTTTAATGTAGGCCATAATGATGACTTGAATGGAAACTTGGTGTTAAGAAGTTCGCCAGTTTGCATTAGACAATCTTAACAAGTTGTGTAAAGTGCTTACAAGGTGTCTTATGTGGGGCAGGTATAGCAGCTTCATCTGGGATTTACAGGGGATTTACAGGCAGGAAAGGATGCCTCTTAATTTAGCATGCCGACTTAACACGGCCGGCTAGTTGCCTTGGAAGCGGGGGGATCTTGAACTCTTCATTAGGTACGGTACACTAACCAATGATGAGCTCAATTTCAAAGTCAGTCAGTTTAAACATACAGTTAGTTCAGTGAAACAAAAGTTTGCCTTCTCATTTTTTTTGTTTCCCCACTTTAACTCATTCACTGCCATTGACGGCTATAAACGTAAAAAAAAATTTGAACTAATTCTATTTAACATTTTGTCCACTTTTGTTAAAAGTATAAAAATCCAGATTTTTTTATTGTACATTTAGAACAAATATAACATTTGTGATTAATCGTGAGTTAGCTATTGAAGTCAAGTGATTAATATTTAAAATTTTAATCGCCTGACGCGATTTAAAAAAACAAAAGAAAAAATTATTACAAATTAGGGGCATCAGGTGATTAAAATTTGTAATCGTAATTAATTGCATTACTTCAGTAGTTAACTCACAATTAATCACAAATGTTATATTTGTTCTAAATGTACAATAAAAACAATTCCAGGTTTTCATACACTAGTTGACAAAAGTGGCGATAAACTAATAGAAATAGTTCTAATGAATTTTTGACGTCTGTAGCCGTCATTGGCAGTGAATGAATTAATGTGGAATGATCATCAAACAAATGTAAGTATCAAAGACAACCTACTGTGATTTTGCTTAGGGGGAAAAAAATATGTAAAACTGTCTTTCCCCCTAAACTTATAAACTGGTTGGGCCAACCTCAGCAGCAACTGAAATAAAGTATTTTCCATAACAACAACAAGTCTTTCACATCTCTATTGACTCATTTGGGCTCACTCTTACTTGCAGTATTGCAGTAATTCACCGGCAGTGGAGGGTTTTCGAGCAAAAATGGCTTTTTAAACTCATGTTACAACATTTCAGTTGGTTTCAAGACTGGACTTTAACTATAGGCCACTCCAAAACCTTTTTTTTTCTTGGGGTAATTTCTGTAGTTTTTGTAGTAATTTACTTGAGCCTAAAGCTTTAGAAATGGCCTTGTAACTCTTTCCGGACTGAAAGATGTCAACTATTTCATTTCTCATCTGTTCTGGAATTTCTTTGGATTGTGGTATTGCACCTTTCTATGATCTTTTATCAGACAAGTACTGTTTGAGTGACTTTTGATTGAACAGGTCTGGAGGTAACCAGGCTTGGGTGTGGTCAGTAAAAATGAACTGAAAAATGTAATTCGCCACAGTTGATTCATGATTACACAAGGGAGTTTAATGAAATGTATAAAGTACTTTTTCAGACAGGGCCATATAGCTTCCCTGAGTAATCACTGTCTACAAACTGTTTCACTGGAGTCTGGCCAAAACCAGTCAAAATGTTGGCAAATTTCATATATATATATATATATATATATATATATATATATATATATATATATATATATATATATATATATATATATATAATTCTTTTTATTTTATTTTAACTCATTCACTGCCATAAATTCATTAAAAAAATATATAAAAAATTAGGGGCGACAGTCAATAATTTTTTTTATTGGAATTAATTGTATGACTTCACTAGTTAACTCATGATTAATCAAAAATTTTATATCTGTTCTAAATGTACAATGAAAAAAAATTCCAGGTTTTCATACACTTGTTAACAAAAGTGGAAAAATATATATATATATATATATATAATTACCTTATTTTATGTATGTATGTGTATGTATATAATAGAAATTAGTTCAAATGAATGTTCGACATTTATAGCCGTCAATGGCAGCGAATGAATAAAAAAAAAAGAAAAAGAAGAAAAGATTATTAAAAATTTGGGGCGTCAGGTGATTAAAATTTTAATTGTGATTAATCGCATGACTTTACTAGTTAACTCACGATTAATCACAAATTTTATATCTGTTCTAAATGTACAAAAAAAATTCTAGCTTTTCATTCTTAACAATAGAGGGGGAAAAAAGTTAAAAACTAATATAAATAGTTCAAATGTATTTTTGACGTTTTTAGCCGTTAATGGCAGTGAATGAGTTAAAATCTATACTTTTGGTCAATCCATACATGTGGGTATCATTTTTACCACACATGTGGGTGTTATTTTTGTTTGTTTGTTTGTTTACAAATTATTGACCAATCTAAAGTGTTGAAAGTGGCTTGTACTCTGTTGATGCAATGTTAATGATAGTTGAACAAACATGTGCAGTTTTGACGCCAGGGATTTGTTTGATGATCTTGGACATTAAAGTGGGGGGAACTATGCAAACAAAAATAAAATAAAAATTGTGAAGAGGGCATGGCTGTGCAGAATTGTATTTAACATTAAAGTACATCGTTTGTGGTTGGGAATATAAACTTGAATTAGTAAATGTCATCAATTTGTACAAATATACACAATAAAATAAAACAGTTGTTTTTTAGTATTTTTTTAAACTCATTCACTGCCATAAATTCTTTTTTTTTTAAAGATCATAAAAAAATTAGGGGCAAGAGGCGATGAAAATTTCTAATTGTAATTAATCGCATGACTTCACTAGTTGACTCACAATTAATCACAAATGTTATATCGGTTCTAAATGTACGATAATACAATTCTAGGTTTTCATACTCTTGGTAACAAAAGTGGTGAAAAAATGTTAAAATTAAATTTTGATGTTTATAGCCGTCAATGGCAGTGAATGAATAAAAAAAGAAAAAAGAAAAGATAAAAAATTTGGGGCGTCAGGTGATTAAAGTTTTTAATCGTAATTAATCGCATTACTTCATTAGTTAACTCGCAATTAATCAATTAAAAATAATAAATTTCATATCTGTTCTAAATGTACCCCCCCCAAAAATCTAGGTTTTCATACTCTTGTTAACAAAGTGAAAAAAAAGTTAAACTAATAGAAATAGTTTAAATGAATTGTAGACGTTTATAGCCGTCAATGGCAGTGAATGAGTTAATATGAATTGTCCTCAGTGAAGTCTGATCTTCTAAGGGTAACAGTAAATTTGGATTGAAGCTGTTATCAATAATGCATATAAACAATGTCTACCTGGATTTGTTGTCATTTCTGACACTTGGACAGCTCAATAACAGAAATTGGGTCAAATTGACATTATTGATTTGGCACATTACCGCTCTTCCTGACAAACAAATGTAACGTGAGAATGTTTGCAGTTGTGGAGGGTAACCAACAAAACAATCCTCTGACTCCATCAGCAGTATTATCTTTTTCAAGGCAAATTTGTTTTGATCTCATTAGCGTGTTACAAATGTGTCTTTACTGCTATGGCTAATGTCTGCACTTTAAAAAAAAAATAATAATAATTACTTTGATGCTTTCATATTTGAACTGTGGCCTTTTATGCAAATAGAACTCCTTTCAAAGCACCACGTCTAATATTCATCTCTAAGTTCTTTCCCCGCGGTGACAGCACAATCTTACTGTCATAAAGACGGAATGCTTTCACATGTCAGACCTGATAACGCTTTAATTTGGCACTGCAATAAATTAAGTTTATAAATGGTGTGCATGTGGAGGCATAAACATAACCTTTAGTACCGCTTAAGTCAACCTGACATTTGGTAGTTGCGAATCACTGATGCCTTTGTTTCCCCTGCGCGCCCAATCATAAAATAATTAAATAAAAAGACACGTTAAATGGATCAAATACAAAGTATGGCGATCGAATTGCCTCTACGGGCCGAGACCCTCCCTTAGCAACAGCTTCACCACAAACAGCCAATCCGCTTGCACAAGGCTGCCCCCCCCCCCCTCCTAAAGGGCGACAATGACGGCTGTCTGATGAAGGGCATCCAGGAAGTGAGGACGAACACGTCTGCTGCCTTTTTGACCTGTCCTGCTTTATTGCAGTGAACTTGCACCAACAGTTTTTCTCCTTCTGGCGCAGACAGATTGCAGCTTGGCCCGCTTGTTGCGGTTAACTGGGTCAACAAGAAAAGAGACGCAAATGTGATGTACTTTAACTTTGGGAAACCATGTTGCGATATTACTGTCGTTTTCCAGTTGTTGGCGCCACATCGATCATTATCTTGTAATAACAGCACTCATTTCCTGAGAATGCACATCAATCCTCGTGCATGCCCAGACAAAACGGGCCTCCGAGGAGCGTGACACCGTTTCTCTTGTGCACGAGGCTCCCATGCTCGCGTCTTGAGAAAGCCCCGAGCAAACATGAGCAGCCAATCGGCACCAGAGCAGCAGCGCAGGAGTCGCGGAGACTTTGTTTCCTAACGTCTCTGCAGCAACACTCAAGAGTGGACATTGCAATGACCCTGTTGTGGAATGGAGTTGCATGATTCTACGCTTGGCAGACAATTTGACTGTCTGGTGCACCATCATAAAAATGATAAAAAAATTCAAAAAAAATAGTGGGGATCTGATTCTAGTCTATACTCAATGGCAAGCTACCAAACCACGCAGATGGCAAAAATCCATGCGACGTGTAACAAAGTTACACAACTGCAATAAAATGGTAGCAGATCCAGCATACGCGGCAATTTAGATCACCTGAATTGCTCTGAAGATTTGTCCTGTCTGATTGCTTGCTCATGTGCATGACCATCCACCCTAGCTATCTCTAACCCCCCCCCCCCCTTCAACTCTTTCATGCTTATATATTCTCTTTTACTTCCTCTTTCCAGCACATGCCTCCACCTTTCTAAATGTTCCCTCACCTGCTCCATGCTTTCACTGCAGGTCACAATGTCATCCGTGAACGTCATAGGGATTCCATTCTCGGCCCATCTGTCAGCCTATCCATTAGGATTGCAAAAAGAAAGGGACTCAGAGCTGATCCCTGATGCACGCCTCACCACTGCTCTACTGCTCTCGTGTCCTGTACTCGAACAGAATTCTCTGCCACTCCAGACCGGATCAACTAGACAGGGCTGGGAGGGTTACTTTTAAAATGTATTCCGTTACAGTTACAAGTTACCTGCTAAAATTTTTTGTTAGTAACGTAATCCAAGTACAATAACATTAAAGTAATGTAACTTGATTTCTTTGGATTACTTTTGGATTACTCCAATACCGAGGAAGATTATGTTTGGAAGGTGTAACTCACATTATGGTTTGTAGGCTAGCGGTCTAGATAGCAAGAAGTTACAGCGCATACCATGCCGCTGGACTCTCAACTCAAACTGTCGCTCCGAGTAAATTCCAGTGAATACCGGTCGCCATTTCCTCCTCCCGTCCGTGAAGCTTTTTCAAACTGCCCGCGTGTGGAAGACACGACTAGCCAGTTCGTTTGTCCCCACCTCCCCGACATGTAGCAACGGTCCCACTCGCACGGGCGCGCATGTACGCTATCGCTCTGTCTCTCTGTCTCTCTCTCTCTCTCTCTCTCTCTCATTGTAATCCCTCGAAGTTATCCCCATTTTTAATAAATGTACCTGTAATCTGATTCTCCGCTGCGTTTTTTTTATTATTATATACATTATTTTGTGTCTCTACAATGAAAATGCCACACTTTATGCTTATATACACATACAGTAAATACAAGTATATAAGTCCGTGCTTCTGGTGTGTAACTCACCGGAAATACTCAAGCCGATGTCAACAAACATGACACTTGCAGCAAAGAACCACACTTTTGGAACGAGGATGAAACCGACTACTTTATGTAGCGTGGTGAGTGACATAAATATAATGTCTTTTATTGAACGTAAAGTAAGTTAAAAGCAGAAATGACGTTATTTACGCAATTACGTTGTCCATGCGTCGCGGTCCGAACTGGTTTTTCCAATCGAGCACAAATGAGTATGTAAACGGGAGTAACTCTTTGTAAACGTGTTACCGCGATTGTTTCAGAAACCGGAATTCTGACCTTAACCCGAATATCGACTGGAGACCAAATAGACTAAATTTTAGAGTAATATTTACACTTGGAAGAGAGTAAAATAAAGAATTGGAAAAAAATAACTAACACACTACCACCTGAGTTATGCCCCTCCTACTGTTTGCTTATCTCCAAGAGGAGATCTTTTGGTCTCGGATTTACGAAGATTCCAGCTGACACGAGCGATATACTAACACACATGCTTGGCTCAGGGAGTAGATCAGCTGTCTCCCAAGATGAAGGTGTAGTCCAGGGTATACGCGGGTATACGGCGCATACCCACTTCTTTTTCAGTCAGTTTTGCGTCTACCCACCTCTAAATCCTCAATTTTGCGTCTACCCACTTGTGAATCCTCCTGGATGCGCAGTTTTGCGCACCATTCAGCCATGACCACTAATCTGTATATATTACCAGATCGGCTCTGCCAGAGCCGGGCCCTGCTGCCGGCAATCCAGTAATATATAGATCAGTGGCCATGGCCCACCCTCCGCTGCCTCGAACTGGCTGGCTGGCTGCACTCGCTGTCTTATTGGTTAATTAAAGGAAGGAAAACGGATGCGCCTATCAGAGAATGAGTAGGGCGGGTCATGAAGCGTAATCTATTGCTTTAGGTGCCAACACCACTCTAGTTGATTGACAGGTCGCTCCGTTTCCTACGCGATGATCGTGAATGTGAGCCAGGCAGAAATAAATAAATAAACATATTTTCAGTGAGTGATGGCATGCAGGCTATCCGAACATACTGTACATAAAATGAAAACATCATTCACAGGTAAGTTGTTTCCAAATAAATAATTGTTAACTTTTAAACTACTGGAAATATCACTGTACAGTACTTTACAACATACATTACACATTATACAATCCATTATGGTTAAACTGTGCGTGCAATTATGTTTCTGTTTGACAGTGACAATATAAATATTTAGTGTACAGTAATTTTATAACATTACCATAGCTGGGTTAGTGACTTTAGATTACAGCACTTTATTGCAACCTGATGACTTCCTGTTTTAAAAAGAGATGGCTCTGGTGGGACACACTGCTCCCTGCCCCTAATCATAATCCACGGAACATCAAGGCAACATACTCTTCATATGTCTGCCTGGGTCGGAGAGTTTGAAAATAAGATGGCGGTGGTCATGGATGAGAAAACGGTTAGCCTCACTCGGTTCCATTATTCTGATTGCAGAACATATTTCCATGGCACTGATTCTTGGTCAACTACGATCTTTTGTTGTTCAACCCCAAATGCAAAGTCGCGACCTTAGTGCGTCGACGTGACGGGATTCTAGACTGGACCAGTTTTAGGCAGACATGATATCTTTATGAGTCAAGTCAGGTCAACCTGCAGCACGTGTGAATAAAGATCAATACCTTCGGAGCAGTCAGGTTTGCACTATCTCGTATTTATCAGCCCTGGTTTCTCTGGTAGCAAGCTTTACCGCTTCGAGTAAACAACACCCCACTATGTGTTTTAAAATACAAGCATGTGCAGTACTTTAACTCATTCACTGCCATTGACGGCTATAGACGTCAAAAATTAATTTGACCTATTTCTATTAGTTAAATTTTTTTTTCCACTTTTGTTAACAAGAGTATGAAACCCCCCCCCAAAAAAGTACATTTAAACAGATATGAAATTTGTAATTAATTGTGAGTTAACTATTGAAGTCATGCGATAATTTAATCGTCTGACACCCCTAATTTTTAGTAATATTTTCTTTTTTTAATTAGGGGCATCAGGCGATTACATTTTTTTACTGTAATTAATCACATGACTTCACTAGCTAACTCAAGATTAATCACACATTTTATATGTTCTAAAAGCACCTTTTTTTCAGGTTTTCATACTCTTGCTAACAAAAGTGGAAAAAAAATGTGAAACTAATAGAAATAGTTCAAATGAATTTTTGACGTTTATAGCCGTCAATGGCAGTGAATGAGTTAACTAAGGTTGATTTGCATTTATTCCAAAGTGTCAAGTAACATGAAGTAGAATGCGGGCCCGCAGCAACGTCAGGCCCGAATGGTCTCATAGCACGAAGGAAGAACGCGTCATTGTGCACGGCCGGGCCTCACAATACGCCGCCTTGTCCTGCAGACGTAACGAAGGCCGGCACTGATGTCGTTAACACTGCGGTGCGTTCCTTCATCACCGCACAACTCATCAGGCAATTCCACAGACATCACCACGCAAAATACTAAATAGGCTAGATTCAAAGGCACCAAACGGCTCATGAGCCTCCTGCGTTGATTAGATTAGACACACAATCTAATGACGTCCATGTATCAGAAAATCTGCCTCAGGATCCAAAGTGGAACAATGAAACGTCTTACTTGTTGGACGTGGATGGTCATTGTGAAGGTTCGACTCCCTCTTCTGCATCTGGTTAGCCAATGCACCGCTTTGATTGGCGTGAATGGACTGTAACGACGAAATGAATTTTTCGAAGCGCACCAAAATATATCATATAGGTTCATGTTCAGTACTTAAAGTTTTGTGGAAATTTTGTTAAATGTTGGCAACAAACAAACGGACAAACCAATTAATCAAAACAACACATTTTGTCCGTTTTATCTCGGTGGAGGTAATTAACTCATTCACTGCCATAAATGAATTTAAAAAAAAGGTCGTTTTTTTTTAATTAGGGGCGACAGGCGATTACAATTTTTAATTGTAATTAATCACACGACTTCACTAGTTTTTTTTTTTTTTTTTTTTTTTTGAGAGAGCTCAGTATTGTTCATTCGGTAATTTTACCGATTCGACATGTCATCATCATTGCTCTCTAATTTTTATTTTGTATGTGCGTGAGTATGTGCATGTGCGTGTGTGTGAGTGTGTACTCATTAGTTCACCTAAAACCTATTAAAAATCCCATACCGTTCACCTAAACCGAATACTTCAGAATCCAGCTAGAGTCCAGCTAGTTAACTCCCGATTAATCACAATTTTATATCAGTTCTAAATGTACAATAAAAAAAATTCTAGCTTTTCATACTCTTAACAAAAGTGGAAAAAATGTTAAACTAATAGAAATAGTTAAAATGAATTTGACGTTTATAGCCGTCAATGGCAGTGAAGTAATAAAAAAGAAAAGAAAACATTATTTAAAATTTGGGGCGTCAGGCGATTAAAATTTGTAATCATCCAGAAACATTTTTTTTAAATCATAATTAATCGCATGACTTCACTAGTTAACTCACAATTAATCACGCATTTTATATCTGTTGTAAATGTACAATAAAAAAATTCTAGGTTTTCATACTCTTGTTAACAAAAGTGAAAAAAAATGTGAAACTAATAAATAGTTACTTACACTTACAAAGCATCCAATCAGATTGCTCTGTCATCGCAATGCGTTTTACTGTCACTTTTCATGGTATCTGTCGGTCATCCCTCGCTATATCACGGTTCACTTTTTGTGGCTTCTCTGCATCGCATATTTTCTAATCAAATTTATAACGCTGATTATTTCATCTATTGCGGGATTTTACTGTTACTGCAAAAGAAGTTAGCATGGGCTAGCAGGAAAGCGTATGTAAAAGACATAGAATGTCTAACGTTTGGAATTGTTTCAAACTTAATAAAAGAAGCTTAAAGTGCATTGTGCCTGTTGCAAAGTACAACCGGCTTAAGTTATACAACCGCACGTCTACGGTAAAGTAAACTTTGCTAGCTAATTTAAAATAGCCCACCACGGCTAGTGAGAATGAATGGTCAAGGATAGACACGATAGCCTAGTACACTTTCAATCACTTTATTGAACAGAGGTAACAAAAACAAACATATATTCACACACACCCTGCTGCTTAATTGCCTCAGCTGATGTTGCATTTTTTGTTGTATAAATTAACTCTAGGCGGTGTACATGCAAACAGAAAAATATTTAAGCTTGCTGATAGGGTGGATAATGACAGGATGGACATTTTTGGTTCATGTTCGCATTTAGTGAGTCAGCAGCACGATTCGTTTAGGAAAAGACTGTCTGTACTTTTGAATTTCAAAAAGCTTTTTATATCAATTGATATTTCACTATGACAGAGTGGACGTTAAGCTTGATAACATCCAGCTATACACATAATATGATGAGAACGACCATGGCCTCTATTGAAGAAAGACAAGTAGTGATGTCATTGAAAACATTAAAGTTCATAAAGGGGCAATTCCCCCATAATGACAGGGTGGACAGCAATTTCAAGGACATATGCAAAAAGTTGAATATGATTATAAAAATTGAGTAGATCAAAATGACTTGTTTTATCAAATAACTTGACCACTTTGGATATGGATATAGGAATGCCATTGGAATTGATCTGCATTGTAAATCCAGCAGCCTAATTATCTTTTGTTTTGATAACATAGTATAACTTCTCTTTACTGCGATGGGAATGATATACATGAGTGTGTATCTCACAGCAGCTGGAGAATTCTGGAGCATTGTGTTCTCCTCCTCGCAATCCCAACGACACCACCCCGCTCGCTCCTATTTTGACATAATATCGGACTGGCTCGTACGTGGAGCGTTTCTGTTTGGATGGACAGAATCTGTCTGGGCTACTAATAGTCTACAATGTAGGATTGCAGTAGGAAGACAAGGCGGCCTTTTAGCTTGTTTGCTTGTCGTTGCCACCATCAGTTTCACGTAAACAGAGCCCGCATCATCCAATCCTCCGTGGTGCAAGTGCCTTGTATCTGTACATTGCATTCAGGTCATTTGAGGAAAGAATGTATATGGTTATGTAAGGGGTTCGAGTGGGCGTGGTGTCCATGTTGCCTGAAAGAGAGACGTACGCTCAGGGAGGCTTTTGTACACACACGCATGCACGTTAGTTTGGATTCTGTTCCCGTGTGTGCTTCTTTTACAGTGATTATGCATTGTCAGAAGAAGCCATTTATGAGCAACATCACAAAGTTCACCACAGGACAATGGCCTCTTCTCCATGGCAGCTGCACAATTTAATCTAATCTGCAGGGAAACAATAGAACGGCTGTGTGTGGGTGTGGGTGGGGGGGGGGGGGGGCATGTGCATGAATGCCAAGGCCTGTTTTGTCCCAGGAGTTGTTTAACTAAGCACACCCATTTTGAGTTTGCCGTATGTCGTCAACACTTTTTAAATTGAGGCGTTCCCATTGAGTGGGCAAATCTGAGATATGTGGCTCTATTTTCAAGGGCGCACACGAGCTCGACGTTAAAATGGCGAATCTTCATTTTCATGCCAGGGCAAGTTTAGTTTACTATGTTTGGGAATTAGTAGTAGACGGTGAACGGTATGGGATTTTTTCTAATAGGTTTTTGGTGAGCTAACGAATACACACACACTCGCACGCACGCACGCACGCACGCACGCACGCACCCACATTAAAAAAAAAAATCAAAATAAAAAATAAAAAATAATAAAAAAAGCAATGATGATGACATTACCGAATGAACAATACTGAGCTCTTTAAGAAAAAGAGAAAAAAAAAAGTAGTAGACAGTGTATATTCAACTACCAAAAATCATTTTGGTTGAAAGAACAACCAGAAAATAAATTTGTAACAAGTAAAATACAAATAAAGAGCAATAAATGGGAAAGAAAAAACACACACTGCTGTGTGTGCTTTGGCCTCTTAGAGGCAGCGTGGTGCACGCATTGAGATGCACCCTTATATTAAGAGTAGAAGCAGAAAGTAGGTTTGAACTTTATTACCATAAATGGTGTTCACACATTTGGAAGAATATATGCGAGAATGTGAGAATTGTTATATTAACCGTCCGTATGTCAGCGTTTGTGTGTGATTAGTCGTTACTAGAAGGTAAATAAATCCCTTCCCTGAACTTGATGCTAATTTGCTATTAGCCCATCAATAGGATTGTCCATTGACTGCTAGCATTAGCACTGGTAAATTTTCTAAAACCAAGTATGTTTTGTAATTTAATATATTATGAATGTAATTCGTTTTGTTGTTTGTTTGGTTTTACAATGATCTCCAACTGTAGATGTTATATTGTAAAATGAGTTTAAAATGATATTAAACTATTTTGGGGGTTATTGCAGGCAGTTATAAACATTTTGTGCTCCTATCCCCTGCTAATAGTGTGGATTTACTTTTCACTTAATCTTGCAACAACAAAAAATCCCTTCATTGTCAAATGTGCTATCACAGGCTTGAATAGTCACCAACCAACTCAAACATTGATGTTTGCTTTTTCCTTTTAAGTGTGGGTGCATTCAAGGCAGTCTCGATTATTTGGAACACATTGGCGGACCGTACATTTAGTAACCGGGCCTTCTTAATAGCACTACTATCACACTGCACATTACAAACCACAAAACTGTAAGTACAGTTCCATTCAGAATCAGTATTAACTCATTCACTGCCATTGACGACTATAGACGTCAAAAATTCATGCAAACTATTTCTATTAGTTTAACGTTTTTTTTCCATTTCATTACATTTTTTAATGAAAACCTAGATTTTTTTATTGTTCATTTATAACAGAAATAAAATTATCATGCGATTAATTACGATTAAACGGCCCTTATTTTTACTAATTTTTTTTAATTAGGCCCGTCAGGCGATTACATTTTTTAATTGTAATTAATCACATGACTTCACTTGTTAACTCACGATTAATCACAAATTTTATATCTGTTCTAACTTTACAATAATATTTTCCCTAGGTTTTCATACTCTTGTTAGCAAAAGTGTGTGTGGGGGGGGGAATGTTAAACTAATAGAAAAATTTAAAAAGATTTTTTGACGTCTATAGCCGTCAATGACAGTGAATACGTTGATGTAAATAACATGTTAAAAACATGAAAAAAATAAATAAAACGTCACAATCACCAGAGACGCTTATTATTAAATGTAGATGTGTTTTGCTCAACAAAGTTAGTTGTAACAAGTTTTGCTCCTACCAACCAATCAGAGGAAATAAAAATAAAATGATCAAAGACTCAAAGATGACTGAAATGATTGTTGTCCAATGATTCTGATTCTGATTCCAAATTGATGTCAGTGCATCTGGTACAGAAGAGAAAGGCCCTTACTGTCCTCCACTGGTCTAACATTTCAACAGCAACCAATTTAATCAGACATTTTGTGGGATGAGAGAAGTCAAAAGTCGAAAATATGCGCTTTGATGGTTGATCATTATTCAATCTTGCAGACAAGAAGACATTGCGTAATTGGCTGGGTGTAAAACAGGTGCACATAGTGTTGAATAAATCCAACGTGAGTAGCCAACATTTGTATCACATGGGTGAAAACAATGTATTTAATTTCTAGGATTCGTTATTAGTTGTTGTAAATGTATGTTTTATGACCTCAGTTTGACCCGGGAGCAAATCCTTTCTATTTTGTTGCTAGTGCGTTCAGAATAGGCACCAGCAAGTCACCGTGTTAACTGCGTTGTTAGTACATGTCAAGGCGCCTTGTTGTAACTAACGGAGAGCACAACAAGACATGACACCACCTCATTGGATTTCTTGTGTGTGCCGGGTGGGATATATTTAGAGGCGGGGACATCAGGCGTCAAAAACAGCGAGAGATTCCACGCCATTAGATGCGCTGACGTTGCATAAACGCAAGGCATTAATCGTGAGCCTGACACGTTTGATTCGTCAGGCGCTGCCAAAGAGCAAACATGTGAATGGCTGCGCACAAGAGAGCTCTTTGGAAAGTAAGTGCGTGGAGAACACGTTCAATAAAAACCCTTCCTTCCTTTTTCTCTATTCACGTTTTTGTTGTCGCTACCTTAACATTCTGCTCAGAGGCTCACTTTTAAAAGCGAAACGAGAAAGTGCCTTGCCAAGTGAGAAGGACTTCCTCTATTTCGTTTCTCTTTTTTTTTCTTCTTCAGAGTGGGCTGTTACATAAGCCTGTCAGAGTGCCGTTAACAGATGTCCCTTGTGAACTCACTGCACTTGAACACACACGCACACACACACAAACAGGTTTGTTTTACTATCTTTGTGGGGCCATCTCATTGCCATAATGCATTTCCCAGCCACCTCCATTCAACCGTCAAAAATCATTGCCTACCCCTATTCCTTACCCTAACCTCAACCATAACCCAATTCAAACCTAAACTCTAAAACCAAGTCTTGACCCTCAAAAAGAGGTCTAAACTTGAGGGGACACATGGACGGGTGGGCCCCACAACTCTGTGAAATCCCGAAATGTTGGCCCCACTATGTAACAAAAACAAGACCACACACACACACACACACACACACACACGCACGCACACACACACACACACACACACACACACACACACACACACACACACACACACACACACACACACACACACTATTTAAGACAGCACTCTGCCAAATTATTGTGCTGTGCACTAGTATATCACTTTACTTATACAGTACTTTATATTTAATACAGAGCAGTGAGTCACCACAAAGATTCATTTAGTTAACTAAAACTAAAACTAAAATTCAAAAAACAATTTTGTTAACGAAATAAAAGAAAAACGGAAAATGCTTTTAAAAAAACTAAAACTAACTGAAACTACATTGTATGGTTACAAAACTAACTAAAGTTAACAACAATTCTAGCAAAAACATCCTTCGTTTTAGTCTTTGGTAATAAATTTGATGCATGAGCCTTTGGGGCTGATTTTAAATGTGATTTTAAGTAGATTTATTTTGATATGAACCGGAATAAGGACATTTGAAAGTGTGTCACACAAGAGTGACGTCATCTAGCAGCAGCCAATAGAAAAGCAACTTCAGATGACGTTGCTCCCATGGTGTTTTTTAAAATATTGCACACAAGTAATACTTTTTTTTTTTTAACTAAAACTAATACTGAAATGAACTAAAATTAAACTAAAACTAAGCATTTATGAAACAACTAAAGCTAATAAAAACTAACAGAACCACCTTGAAAATTAATTAAAACTAACTAAATTTAAAACTCAAAACGAAATAAAAACGAACAAAAATGAAACATTCCAAAACTATAATAACTAAAATAATGTGTACTGCGGTGCCTTGAGATATGAGTTCAATTAGCTCCTTGACTAGGCTCATAACTCAAAAAACATTTGTATCGCAAATCATCTTTCCCCATTGAAGTGAATGGAAATGCTATTAATTTGTTACGGCCTCCCCAATAAACCCCCCCAAAAAAATTTGTGTGTGGTTTTTAATGAGAAAAATCGCACTGTATGAAATCGTTGGCGTCAGGCCAAAACCTCTTAAGTCACCATTTGGTAAATTCTACATGTTTTTAAAAATGTATACTATTGGTCAGTCCACACGTTTGGATGTTATTATTCTTTTTTAAATTATTATTTGTATTGATATTTTTACAAATGATTGGCCAATATCAAGTATTGAAAATGGCTTCCTCTCTTTAAAGATGCCATGTTAAAAAGTGTGATTCACGTTGTCGTTCTTAGATTAAAGAATAGTGTAATTACTGTCAGTGCTGTTCTCTTGTTTGTCTACATGTGTTACTGCATTGTTTGTGTTCAAATATCCATTACTTAAAGTGTTAGCCTATAATGCAGCCACGTAGATGCTAATCATTGCCTAAGTTAGCATCGGCCTAAAGCTAGCAGGCTAAAGGCTAAAGGCTAAAGGCAATGTGGTTGTTTCAAATACAATGTGGGATTCTATTTGTTGTATTTTTTCATTGAACCTTTATTTAACCAGGTTGGTCCCATTTAGATTAAAAACCTATTTTTCATGAGAGACCTTACATATTATTATATTTAGTGTGACAGTAAACTTTAGTGCCTCTTTTTGATGAAAAAAATACTCGTTCTATATACCATACAGTGCTCATATCTAAAGTTAAGAAAGTTAAGAAAAAAACTTTTCTCTTCGTATGTACAGTATGCTCAACCTTTTGTCACCCCTTTGAGTGCCCGTAGGACGAGGGAGCCATAACAACAGGGTGGCTTCCCTGTCCTGTGCTTGTCAGTCTGTTAGTAGGTCTTGTGCAGACTTGCCCTCCTTTTTAGCCAATCAGGCGGCAAGCCGGCACGCGGAAGGCGGCCAATGAGCAGGCGGGCCCGGCGGGGGCTCGGTGAGGAGGAGGCGTGGACCTCGTATGATGTAATCGGGCCTTAATTTACAGGATGGGTGCGAGAGTGGAGTCCAAATCGTCCTGAGACGATTACATTTCTAAAGAAAGTATAATCTACTTTCAATCAATCCCTGCTGCAACTCTTCCATTTAAATTACACGCACAAGTTCACACAGTTGATCTTTTGAACTTAAGAAAAACATTCAGTTCAGTGTACACAAACACACAAAAGGTTCAAATCTGGCAGCATGTTATCAATGCTGGAAGATAAATATGTGTCTGAACTCCAGTAACCTTTTGTGTAGGGGGAGGAAGTGGGGGAGGAAGTCCATGCGTTTACGATGTGCTCCAATGCATCTGTACATGGGGCCCGGTGAGGACGCGATGGGTATGTCGCGCCTGTGTCAATACCTCAGAAATATCCCAGCATTACACATTGACACCGACTGCCTAAATAGTGCTGCAAAACTTATCATCAGGTTCAGTAGATATGCTTCAAAACGTTAGTTTTCCTTTCAAAATGAACATTTTGCTATTACATTGAAATCTAAACACAGCTTTTTGATTATAAGCTAAATCTACCCGTGTTTATCCAGTTTAAGAAGGGCGGCCATTTTGCCACTTGTTGTCAACTGAAAATGACATCACAGTTGCTCAGATACCGACCAATCACGGCTCGTCTTTGAGTTTGAGCATGTGACGTTCACAAGCTGAGCACAATTGGTCGTTACCTGAGATCTGAGCAACTGTGATGTAATTTCCCGTCGACAGCAAGTTGCAAAATGGCCGCCCCTGAGATGGATTAAAAACAGGTGGGTTTTTCTGCTTAATTTATTTTCCGCAAAAACAGTTATAATCTAGTGCGGCTGCATAAAACATTTTATTGTAGTGATTTTTTTTTTTTCATTTCACTGTATCAAATCATTTTTAAATACCCTTCCAATGTCATCTTTTTTTTCCATTTAAAGAGGTTCATGGGACCTTTATGATATTTGTGCCACCTGTGCAGTGCACTATTAATATCTCAGCATCACATTTTCACACCTAGGTGTCAAACTGCTTTCCAAGTGGTCATTGCATCATCTTGTAACCCCTTCCTTTATATCATTCTTCAACATTAAAAATGTTCATGACCTCACGTCAGCTGCTGGTATGTCTGGCATGTATAAATATAATACACTAAAACATCACATCTCACTTCCAAAGCTTGGCGTCAAACTGCTGCTAAACTGATAATATCTTGAAAGGCACTTTGTTTTTGTAACATTAAAAACAGTTGTCAAATTGTGTTGGCAAACTGATCAATCAATACCTCTTGACATGATTTTTTCAACATTAGAAAAGTTGAAGCGAGGGCAATCCATGTGATGTATTTCATCAGTGTGACTCAACCTCTTCTGGCTCAGCTGCTCCTCAGGCAAGAAAACGTGAATTTGCAACATCTCACATGATGCAACCATCCTTTTTTTTCATGTAACAAGAATGTACATTTTTCTGCGTTTCGAGGATGTCTTTACGCTACTCTTTGATTATTCATGTGCGTAAATGTAATTATAAAGTGGCAATAGTAACCACTGTGAAGTATTTAGTGGCTAGAAATGCATTTAAGACACACGAAGGGAAACTGATGGATAAAGCTTTGCCACTTGCGCCCTCTAGTGGACAAAATGAACCAAAACACAATTTGTTTTCCTGGTCCCCCATTTTAAGACTACGTAGTCTCTAGTAATTTAGGATTATTCGAATATATTTTTTCCTAATAAGTCTAGACTACGAAGACTACAATCTTTATTTTATCCTTTACAAGAAATGCTATAAAAAAACATGAATAAATAAAATAATCTAACAATTAATGCTTGTAAATCATATTAGTTAATAGTTTCATAATGTTTTTCCTCCTAATTTTTTCCACTTTCCATTTTGTTATAGTGCTTATACTGAGGGTGGTGGGTGTGCTAGAGTAGTCCAACTGACGTTTGGCGAGAGGTGTGGTAGACCCCGGACTGGTCGCCAGTCAATCGTAAGGTACATATAAACAAACAAGCATTCACAAACTGAATGCATGCTGTTATGGAACGTGGGAGGAAGTCCGAGAACATGGAGAAAAACCCATATATATCCGGGGAGAACATGCAAACAACAAGATTCGAACCGTGAGGCAGTTTTGCTAACCACTAGCGCACCATGCAGCCCCTCCAAATCAATTATACAGTTTTTTTTAATCAGTTTGAATGTTTTGTCAGCCAAGCTGGTAAACAAATCCTAATAATCAAAAAAGTATGATTTACAATCATGCTTTATTTTTGATTTCTTATAAAAAAGAATCAAATAAAAGTCTCTTGCAGAACACTTGCTTATCCCCCTGTTCAGCTCAACTCCATTCATCTTTCTGTTAAATATGTTCTTTCCTCTTTTTTTTTTTTATTAAGTTTGTGATTCCAACCCAAAATGTCATTGATTGTCAACACACACAAAAAAAAAAACTATAGCACCAGTACAATAAAACTGTACTTTTGCTTGCTCAAATACTGTTCTCAAACCAGGGTCGGGGGGGGGGGGAGTAAAGGGATCCTAATAAGTACGTGAAGCACCGACCATACAAAGCAACTTTTCATACATACACAAGAGGTCAAATATATTAAGGAATATTAAATAAAGCACGACAAAACGAGGTGTCGACAGATGCAAAGGACACGGCCGCACGTGTCCGCTCCTGAAAAGTCCCCCCCGAAAAAAAAGTGATTCAGCGAGGGAATGTCTGGGGGCTGTGTCGTTGCATCTCTGAGGTCCATTCACCACAAACATGATGAGGAAGAGGAGGGTGGAGTAAAGGCGTTTGGGAAAAGGGGGTGGGTCCAATGTTTGACTACTGTCTCATCTCTGAGGACCACCGTCTTCTCGTAAGCCTCAAGTTAAGTTAGGAACCTGAAAAGTAAGCACTCGGACGGAGATGTTCATCGTACGAGGGGAGGGGGCTACCGACCTCGCGGCTTCTCCTCCTCCTCCTCCTCCTCCTCCTCCTCCTCCTCCTCCTCCTCCTCCTCCTTCTCCTCCTCCTCTTCTTCTTCTTCATCTTCATCATCATCATCATCATCATCATCTTGTAGGATGTGAATGGAGGAGCCCAGCAGTCTCTGAAGCTCTGGAACGCACCGCACCAAATCCACCAGCCCCTCCTCCTCGCCATCTTCCACCTCCTCCTCGTCCTCTTCTTTGTCCGTGCTGAGGTAATCCAGAGGCGAGCCAACCTGACTGACGAGAACCTGCCGGTCGAGCTCAGCACGAGACAGGCTGGCCACTTCCAAGTGAGGGTGGCGGGCACGGAAGATCCGCGCGGACACCTTCAGGCGCTTCAGCACGTCCGACAGCAGGAACCAGTTGCAAAAACTGCAGGGACGACAACAAAGACACATGGCAAGCTTTTAAAAAAAAAGAGAACAAATGATGGAGAAATTACTTCAAAATCATAACAAATTCCACGATGAAGGTATGTTAGGAAAAAAAATTCTGGCTGGAAATTCTGAATCAAATGGGAAAATTCAAATTCATTTTGGATAGTCAGTTTGCGACTCACTGCCGGTCAACACTGATTTGTGCACAGTAATGAAATCGGTACTTCCAATTGGCTCGGCAGTATATGGGGCGGGATGAAGGCCTGAGACAAAGCCGCCCTCTCAAATCAAAAGCACACCAAATGTAAACAAAATCTTAAATTTGGAAGACCGTCATTAAAGAGCACATTGTGACACGGCGTTAACTCACCCCTGCGTTACAGACACCTGCACGTGGTAGCAGGGCAAAAGGGGCTCGGAGGAGAACTCGAACACCAGACTGTCTTTGTTGGATTCCCCGTCGACATTCGCGTTCTCGCCCTCCGCAGACTCCTGGCTCTTCTCCGACAGCAGGAAGTCCCAGCAGGGCTCCTCGCCCGTCTCTGCGTGGGTGAGAAATATCATGATACATTCGAGTCACTGTCGGGGTTATTAGAGTTTTGGAATTTTTCATTTTAGTTCGTTTTTATTTCGTTTTGAGTTTTGGTTATTAAATTTAGTTGTAATTAGTTTTCGAGGTGGTTATGTTAGTTTTTATTACTTATTTCATAAATGCTTCGTTTTAGTTAGTTTAAGTATTAGTTTTGTTTGTTTTTAAAAAGTGTATTACTTGTGCGCAATATTTAAAAAATACCATGGGAGCAACGTCATCTGAAGGTGCTTTTCAATTGGCTGCTGCGAGATGACGTCACTTTTGTGTGACACAATTTCAAATGTTCTTTTTCCTGTTAAACTTAAAATCACATTTTAAATCATCCCCAAAAGCTCATACATTAAATTTATTACCAAAGACTTAAAAAAAAGGACTTTTTTGCATTAATTATAGTTACTTTTAGTTAGTTTTGTAAACATAAAATGGAGTTCATTTAGTTTTAGTTTTTTAAAAGCATTTTCGTTTTTATTTTATTTTGTTAACGAAATTGTTTTTTGAATTTCAGTTTTAGTTTTAACTAAAATAACCTTGGTCACTACACCTCCCAAAAAAAAAACACAATGGAACTGCCCGAAATTCAATCATTTAGACAATCCATTTAAACTATTTGAGTTTATACTTTCTTGCTTCAGGCAATCAAATGCTTTAGTGCAGACATTCAGAGCCGTATATAGAGAGTTTGGCCAACTGAAAACACGGACGCCATGTTGTTACCCTCGGCCACAAGGCGGGGCGTGCGCTCAAGCGTGTCGCGCATGAGCACGCCTATCGTTTTGCATGCAAAATAACTTTCTTACACAAACTAGGTGTGCAGTTTATTTTATATTTTCCGCTTGTTTTATTTTATTTTTTTTACCTTTGCTGTATTTGACAAGCATGTATGATACATGCTATTACTAGTTCAGTATATGTTGTTTTTTTATACCAGTACATGGATTTTGATTTCCAACGTTGTGAATGCTGGAAATGTACCAGTGTTCATATATAACACATTCAAATAAGAGATCTTAATACATGTATTTGCTTTATTTCCTATCTTTGGCTCCTGATATAACAAGCAAAATACTTGATCAAATTTTTTTTTCATGGTACCGATGAATGTATTATAACAGGTCATTTGTGTCATTTGTTTGTCATAATGAATATATGGTCCTAAATTTATATGTGATTTCAGTGTAACTGACAACCAAGTGTCATATTTTCTTTCAATTGTGCATGTGCAATATTTAGAACTTTTATTTACAACACAAAATCCACAATGACTCATTTCCATATTATGGGCCCTGCTTTATCAAGAGTTAAAATCGATAACTTTAAGTCCATTCACTTTGTACAGGCTTATAATTAAAACCAATTATATTTTTATTTTCAATCATAACTCTTGATAAAAGGTCGGAGGCTGCATTGTGCAGTCCCACCTACTTCAATTTGCGTTGTTTTACTTTACTTTGCACAACAATGAAGTGTTATTTTCTTTGGAGTCCTCTCATTTGACTTTCACTTCCCACAATTTCCTCCTCCTCCAGTGAACCGATGCATCATAATACCACTGCCTGCTCGTTGTGAGCAACGTCATGCTGAGCAACAAGGCATGATTCGAACATGAAAGTGGAAAACACCTATTGCAAAAACACTACCAAATCCTAGCAGCAGGGTAGCAACATGGCGTCCATATGTCATGTGACCAGCAGTTGACCAATCACAGCGTAGTAGCTCTGAAACCGAGTTGGCCAAACTCTATCTACGTCTCTGCTACTAGTGGTATGTGGGCTTTCTCGAGTGGTACACAATAGAATTGCAGTCAATTAAAGTTCGATTGTATTGAACTTTTTCAGTTCAATATATTTGCATTTAATCTTTAAGAACCCTTTTTTTATCATTTAGATACAACTTTTAAGTACAATACATTTTAATTGAATGCACCCCCGCGAACCTTGTGAGGAATATGTGGTTTGGAAAATGGATGGAAATTACGCTGGTTGTTTTATTGCCCTATATTTAAGAGCAGTGTTAATGTTCAAACTAAACATTTGAATTGTTTCAACACCCCCCCCCCGCACGTGTTTCCAACTGCTAATCCAGCAGGCCTCAACGCGTCTTCCTCTCTCTCTGAGGTTGAAGGTGCCTCTCCTCTCTCTTTTTCTAACCCCCAGACAGGCGCATTTTCCTGTTTTCCAACATTGGTAACTGAACTTACCGAACAAGGAGCTGCTGTAGAAGTCCCAGTGCAAGGTGGGATCCTGCTCACCGCGCCCCTCCAGGTCGGTGAAATATTCTGGAAGAACAACGGTGGGAACAGTGATGTCATGCAAAAAAAAGTAAAATCATGATTTTTTTCCCTAGTCATTCGGTTTGGATTTCGATTATGATTTAAATCGATTTTAATCTTATTAATAAACATTTATTTAAAGGTTTCATTTATTCAAAAATAAATCCTGTGCAAACTGTGTTCAGACAACAATAATGTATACCAATTTTAAATCAGTTTTAATGTAAACTTAACATTCATAGCTTGTTCAAAAACATATTCATAGTTATGCACAACTTGCTTAAATGCCACAATTAAATAGTTAGGAACTATTGTAAAGACGTCTTGTAAACCACCCATCCAGCATTCTGACACTTGTGCAAAATTACAACTCGCAATAATGGATAGAACAGAACAGAACGTAAAGTGATAATTGACTCATTAAATCATTTTCAGCAGTAACAATTTAATAATTTGTCCAGAATTTATTTGATAACTTTTCATGTACAACTAATACCTTTAAAAACAAAATTTTCCACTTGCTGTCTTCAGAAGATGACATCATCTGCGCTGAGGAAATAGGTAACGACCAATCACGGCTCACCTGTTTTCTGGGTTTGGTCTGCAAACTGAGCCATGATTGGTTGTTACCGGTTTCCTGAGCATGGGTGATGTCCGCCAACAGCAAGTGGCAAGATTAGTTTTTAAAGTTATTAATTGTTCATGAAAAAGTAATGAACTTATCACATTAATTATAGACAAAATATTATCTTTTTACTGTTGAAAATGGCTCAATGAGTCAAGTATCCTTTTAAGAACAACAGATTTTTAATAATCCAGAAGAAAAGAGTGCATTTATTCATATGCACCTCGATTTCACGATTTAGCTGATATTCAATGATTCAATTTTTTAAAATAATTAATTCATCAAATTATTTTGATTTATTGTCCACCCCTAACAGCAATTGGGACATTTCCAATTTTTTTTTTTTTTTATCAAAATGCATCTGAAATGAGTAATTATGATGTAGTTTATGAAATGATGCAGCAGAAAATAAATAATTTTGGTGGGTATATAGCAAAAAACAACAACAACATATACATATATATATATATATACATATATATATATATATATATATATATATATATATATACGTATATATATATATATATACATATATATATATATATGTATATATACATATATATATATATATATATGTATATATACATATATATATACGTATATATATATATACATATATATATATATACATATATATATATACATATATATATATATACATATATATATATATACATATATATATATATACATATATATATATATACATATATATATATATACATATATATATATATACATATATATATATACATATATATATATATACATATATATATATATACATATATATATATATATATATATATATACATATATATATATATATAGGTGTGATGAAGTGACATTAACGTCTGATTTTAGAGCAAATATATAATTGACCAACATTTTAACAGCCTCCCATTAGCTTCTGCCACATTTGCTAGGGATGTAACGATATCCAAATGTCTCAATGCGATATTATCACGATATGAACCTCACAATATGATAATGATCACAATATTGTGGTGGTGTTGGCAATATTCAAAAAAGCTCATAATACGTTATATATCCACCTCTGAGTTTTCTGCTATATCCATGCCCCTATGCCAGTATGGTCGCCGCCTTGAATTATTTTGTAAACAATGCACAGCGTATGTTACTATTGGCTCAGCAGCGTAAAGTATCATGGTCTATGCAGTTCACAATGCCGTGTTTGGCTGAAGCAGGTGAAAAGTAACGTTTTTCGATGGCGATGTGGTGCTTTAAATATCGTCGCATGACGACGACAATATTGTGACAATTTTAAGATCACGATATTGCGATTACTGTTCCATCCCCAACATTTGCACCACCTCGAAAAAGCTCATGAAAACTAAAGCGTCATCACGGTGAAGTAGAAGGCTGGTGGCGCTACCTGTGAGGAAGGTCTTCATGGTGGTGCTGTGCGCCAGTTTGACCGGCGTGTGGCCCGAGTAGGTGGCCAGAGTCGGGTCGGCGCCGTGGTTGAGGAGCAACCACACAATGGGAAGGTTGTCGCTAGCCACCGCGTCGTGAAGCGGCCTGTGGGGGACGATAACAAACAAAAATGTATACAATGTAAGAAGTATACTAACTAATCAGTCTCACGTTAACATCAATTTGTGAACATTGAGTTGGAGAAGGACAGTAAATGTGATTTTAATTGACGGGCTAATTGACAGTAATAGCAAGCACATAAGCCTATTTATTTACCGTGTTCCATCCTGAGCACTGCAGTTAACGTCGGCGCCGTGTTTGAGCAACATCTGGACAATTTTAGTCCAGCCACGAGAGGACGCCTCGTGGAGGGCCGTGTAACCCGCGTTGTCACGCCGATTCACCTCCCTGATGTCCTTTTCAAGACAGTACTGCACCACTTCCTGATAAAACAACCCCCACCAAAAAAGGTCAAATTCCTGCGGAGGTGAATATTAAATAGAATGTATTATTTTTTTTTTTTTTACCTGATAGCCCAAACGGGCGGCGCGTTGCAGCAACGTCTCTCCGGCGTTTTTATTGACAATCAGCCGCCGCACCTCGGGTGGGACCGCTCGCTTGGGGGGTGACTCCGGGCTGCTGTGTTTCCCTGACGAGCTCCTTTTGCCGGACGGAGACGATGGCACGCTCTTGGCGAGGGCCGGGGGGCTGCTGCTCTCCGTGGTTGCGTCCTCATCCAGAGCCGCGGGGACGCCGCGCTTACCCAAGCTGCCGCGCTTGGTCTTGGTCTAAAACAAAAGCGAATAGAGGAGAGTGATGACTCAAGTCAAATGGAATGCATTGTGATCTCCATCAATAGGTGAACCCCAAACAAAGGAACAGGAGGATTTAGAAAGGGGAAAAAAAAGACAAAAATTGAGCCACAGGGGGCACTGTTGGCTTATACACTGTATTCATCAAAAAGCTGCATTTAAAAATACAGAAGAACCTTAAACATGACATGGAATGTACCATAAATTGACTTGTGTAAAATAGGTTGAATGTAAAATTGACACACAAGGGAAGGTTTCAAGTTACCTTGCACTATGATTTCAACACATCTGACTTTGAGGTGTACATCATAATCAGAATCAAAATCATCTTTAAAGTATGTTAAAACACAGTCATTGTCTCTTGTAGTTGGAGTCACACTACTGCTATCACAAAAAACAAAACAACAAAATATACATTAAGCACCTGTACTGCGAGGGAAACATGCAAACCACTGGTGTACAGAGATGCTATTATTTTTTTTTTTTAAGGCACCTGAACGCAACATCAGCACTCGATTTCAGAGGTCTAATCGAAAATAGAATCAAAGCAGCTCACCTTTTGCTCATCACTGTCACACAAGTGTTTGCTTTTGAACTTCCTCTTCCCGGAAGGCTTGTCGTTGGACTCAGGCGATATGTCGCTAGCCTGGTAGCGGGCCGAGCCCGAGCGTGTGAAGGAGGGTCTTCGTGGTGGCGCCTCCGGACTGGAAACAGCAGGACTTGGACACTGAGATTTTTGTAAATCTGCAATGATCAGGTTGAGTTTTGTTACCATTTGGGGGAAAAAATGGCTCCTGGGACAATTTACAGAACATAAATATCTCCTAGGCTCCCCTTGTAATTCTAATACTAATCTAAATGCCATAGGAATTAAAAAGTTGCCTATTTTTGAAAAAAATTCATGAATAAATAAAATAAAATAAAATCATAGTGTTACAATACCCAATTGCGATATTTTTTTAGGGAAACAAGTTTTAATGTTATGAGAAAAAAATTGGGGGGGAAAAAAAGGTCCTAATCTTTACAAGAACAAACGTATTTATTCGGAATAAAAAGTTGAAATGTTAACGAACATTTGAGAGGATTTGTTGTACTTTGTCACTTTGGATTGGTAAAATTTTGTTTCCATTTAAAAACTGGACTACTTAGAAGGGAATAATTTTCCAAGGACCCCTCAAAATCATAATGCCATTTAAACATCACTATCATGTAGGGATGGGTACTTTTTGTGGTATGGACCGATTTTACTTTCGAGCAGTTTCGGTTCTGAAGCACGTCTTTCAAAGTTGTGACTGCGGGAGTGGAAGAGTTGACGATTTTCCATGGCGCACTTGAATGCAACGCGTACCAGCAAACTGACGTCACCCAATCGCACAGGATTCACGTACAAAGAGTGAGGCCGAGGGTGCGGTCGGGGCTCGCGGGAGCCCTCTCTGCCCCACAGCGTCCACGCAACCTAGTCCTGGTCTGGCCGCAAACGGCGCGGGGACACCTACATTTCGGGTTTGGAAGTAATTTTGTAATATTAACTTATGTTTATTAATTATACTTCAGTAATTGTAAAATGTTAAACCTTTATTTTTACTATTCCTCTCTAAGTCATTTGAATGAAATTTAATTTTATTTTTTATTTTTCAAGTTTTACATATTGAAAGGTAATTATTAAATTGATTAAAAAAAATATGTTACTATTAAATAAACAATGATGAACATTTGCTACCACTCAAATAAATTAATACATAAAATTTAATAAATAAATAAATGTTTTGGGTTTTTTTAAAGACAGAGAGAGAGAGAGAGAGAGAGAGAGAGAGAGAGAGAGAGAGAGAGAGAGAGAGAGAGAGAGAGAGAGAGAGAGAGAGAGAGAGAGAGAGAGAGAGAGAGAGAGAGAGAGAGAGAGAGAGAGAGAGAGAGAGAGAGAATGCAAAAGTACCGAAAATTCGTACCGTTGGGTACCGGTATCGATTCCCAGGTAGCGAGTATTGGAGTAGTACCGGTTCAAATGTGAAAGGTACCCATCTCTATTGCCATGTATACCCCTAAATGCCAAGGGAATTAAAACATTGCCTGGTTGGAATGCAACTATAACGAATTAAAAAATAATAATAATAATAATTTAAGAGACAAAAAAGCTGCTTTACAAGAACAAATTTTGTTGGTATAAAAATTAGTACTCTTTTAAAAATAAAGTCATAATATTAAATATTAAAGCTAAATTTAACAACAAAAATAAACTAATTTTAACAAGTAAATTAAAAAATATATAACTATTATTGTAATATTACGTCATTATAGAATAGACACCTTTACTTATTTATTTATTTGGGAGGGCATCTAGAAAAACCACCAACCACACTTTTTGATTTTTTTTTTTACTTACCTTTCTTTAAATTAAATAATCACAAGTGTGCATTAGTTATTTTAATAATAACAATAATCTTCCACGTTTTTAGCCTTTTTAGAGTTAATGTAGTCACATTTATTAAAATTATATAATAACAAATAAACATTTGTTATTTATTTAATAACTATAATTTGCACAATAAATTTTACATTATTGTATTACATTTTGTAATTTCTTGCAAAATTATGATAATCAATCAATTTAGCCATTTTTCCCCCTTAAAATTGGTTAGGTAAATTGTATTTATTCATTATCTACATACTGTAATGTGGTATTGGAGCTATTCCAAATAATAAAATAAAATACGCATTTAAAATAAATTACATGCCGTCCACATTTCTTACAATGAAATAAATGTATCCATTTTCTACACTGTTAATCCTTATGTGTGATATATAAAATTTCAAAATATATTTTATATAAAATATTTTCAAGATATTTTACATATACATTTTTACTTTTTGTTCCCCTTTTACCTCAACTATGAATGATCTGATCCAGCTGTCCATTTAAAAAATCAAATGTGGACCTTGAGTACAAAAGTATGCCCAAGGGAGAAAGAAGAAAAAAATCAAGGTTGATTTTACACAGATTGACCCTATGGATTGAAGTGGTGGACGTGGCGGGTAACAAACATTCTCCTCTCAAAGTAAACAATGAACATACCCGCTGTGATTCCACTGTCTGACTCATCAAGGTGGTCTCCTTCTTCCAGTTTGTCCTTCTCAGTGATGTACTCCCCCGTCTGGTACTTTCTGTTACGGCAGTGCCGCCTCCTTTTATGCGCCGGGGCGTCGTCCTCCGCGTCGACCGCCTTGCTCTTGTCCCGAACGTCCCGCTCCGACAGCCGGTTGGAGCGGGGCCTCCCTCTCGGACGGCGGGCCGGCGTCCGCGGGGGTGAGGGTGATGGGGCCTTTTCGGGGGGTGGCGGCGGCGGAGGTGGGGAGGGCGTCGCAAAGCCCCAGAGGTCCAGCCTGGCCTCGTCTGCACGCCGCCGTCCTCTCCTCAATCTCGGGAACGAGGCCTCTTTAACGGCGGCCTCCTTACTGGCCGCAGCGGCCTTCAAGGCACGAGTCTCTTCACCCCCGGGACTGCTGCTACCATCTGTAACTGATTAAATCGTATTTGACTGTTACTCTCCCGCATACAGGTGCAGGTGACACATCGGAAGCATTCACATTTTGCGTGTATCGACCTGAAGAGTAAGAGTAAACGGCTCAATGAAAGGCTACACAAACAAAAGCGTAATTAAATCTGACATTTTAAGGAACAAAGACGATACCGGTTTTGTTGAGGGGTTCTTCGTCTTTCCAAGTCTGCTCTCTACTCTGCGAGGAAAGCCGCTGCTCCAATTCTGATGTTTTTTGTTTCATCTGCTGAAGACGGAGGACGGCATGAATGTTATTGGGGATGCAAATGACAACTTCATAAATTCTAGCACAAACATATACTACCCCCCACAAAGGTTAGGGGTTCGGCTTTTGGGTAAAACTAAAATGCACCATTACCATTACAGGTTAACTTAATTTGACCTTGAACTTTTGAATGCCCATCTCCAACTGTTGAATGCTTCGGTGACAGTCCTTTTTTTTTTTTTTACACAATAGGCAAAATTCATAACAAGTGTTTATTTCCTGAAAATTTCCAAGGGCGTCTAATTCTATGCCTTTCTGTGACTCTTGGTATCTCTCCGTTGCAACCTATTCATGACACCCTAAATTCAGTGACCACTTTCACTCTGAGAAAATCTTGTATGAAGCCTCACTAATAGGGATGCACTGGAATTAAAACAAGGTCTGAAAACCACAACACTGAAAGAAATGATAATACCTTAAAAACCTAAAAAAAAAGAAAAATCCTGAGCTGGGTCATTTTTTGCATTTTGCCACATTTGTCTAAGTGTGTGTGTAAAGTTTCAAAGATAAGACCAGCATTGTCATAAATCTTTTAAAGATCCTTTTAATTACAGTCATTATGTGTGGGGGGGGGGGGGGGGGGGATAGGCAAATCTTGCGATAACAAAAATCACCATCATTTGAAAATTACAAAGAATATCTAATTGACATTTTTGACAGAAAATAATCTGAAGCCCTCCTTTCAGTAAAGTAATATAATGTTCAAAATTATGTAAAGTAATACTGTATAAATGTAGCAAAATATATTAAATAAGACTAGATAATGACTATTATTGCTGTACAGTGGACCCTCGCTATTCGACCAGTGAATAGCAAAAATCCACATATACTTGGCGTACACTGAAATGCATGTGAAAAAATATATTCTCTTATTTACTTTTTAACTCAAATAATGCCCCCCCCCCCCCCCCCCAAACATCGCTAAACTTCAGGGGTTGGCTCCACTCAAAAAAGGCCGAAAACATATTTTTACAATATTGAAAAGCATATCTATAAAAAGGTGAATCCCCGGGTGCCAAACCACAAGTATTGGGGGGAGCACTGTACATCTTTTAATAAGAGTCGCAAATAAACATACACTCCATACGTTGTTAATATGCATAGTAAGGAACAAACACATTGCAGTTAGAAGGCATTTGCAGTTGATGGAATTCATGAAATTAGTGTTGGAAGTGACGGAAAATGTGAGCCATGACAGCGGGTGAGAGGAACGTCACAAGGGACGTGGCAAGCTGAGCTAAAAAAAATATGTAATTCAACCAATTTATTTCAAAGTTGGCAGAAGCATAGAAAAAATACATAATTTGGGGAATTTTGGGCTCGTTTCCCCACCACCACCTCCCCTCATTGGGCTAGCAGCATGCTGCGCACTGGCTAGCCAGCAAAGCGCTTGCTTTAAAGGATTTTGCTTGCGTCATGACAATATCCTGTTTCGGCCGTGCTGTTTTGAAACAAAAGTCTTTTGAACAGAAACCGTAAATTTGGGGTTACCGAAATTTCGGTGCATCCCTATTCAACTGTAGCAATGTACTGTTGATCAGTTCTTAGGTGTCATCTTTGTTTCAGGACATCAAAAAATTTGTAACACCAATTCTAATTAAACCAGGATATGTATTGGTCAATTCATCGATCTAACACCTGTTGTGATTTTTGCCGTCCAAATCCTTGTGAGAGAACAGCAATTTGTGCAAAAAGTATTGAAACAATTGGACAAAGGTTATGGTGCATTTTAGGTTCATAATGAAAGTTCACCCGAAAGCAGAATATCATCTACTTTTTTTCTGAGTAGCGTGATGTAATGTTAACAAATCCAAACATAAAGAAACTTTACCTTCTTTTGGGAAGTTGGTGTCATATCTTTGTCTTTATCTCTTGCCGTCTTTCTTGCCGACTCCGCCATTGACTTTTCCTTTGAGGTCTTCTTAGGACTAACTTTCTTCTTTTTAACAGCTTTGGTTGGCGACTCCTCTTTGGTTCCGTTTGTTTTCTTCTCGTCACCTCGACCCGGAGACCGGCCCGACAGAATAGATGCAACTAAACCTCCCAGATTTTCATCTGGAGGACCGTCTGACTCTTTGCTGTCTTTTTTCAGCACCTCCCCCTCCAATACCTCGGCCAGTTTACTCTCCAGCCTGTTTCCATTTGTTGATGTGTTGCTTCTGAGGCTATGCGACTGTCCAAAAGGCTTCGAGAAACCATGCTTGTGTTCTCCCTGATGGCTGCGCATCTCTGCGTTATTCTCCGAGGTCTCTGTGGATTTCAACCTTTCCGGCCTTTTTCTGGATGGAGTCAAACCCCCTTGAGACAAGACTCCAGGCCACTTTTCCGTGGACCAGTATGCTGAGGGTTCATATGGAGAGGCTTGCTTGAGCGGGGTGTCTTTGAGAAGAGTCAGAACATTGTCTTTTCTCGACACAGCGTGAGTGTCGCTTGTTTCAAAGTCTTGCTGCTTCACGATGGACGCCAGGTTAGAGAACGGAGACGGTTTCTCCCACGAATCTTCCGCAGGTATGGATGGACTCTGAAATTTGGAACTTTCCGCATTTCCTTTGGGTGTTGAAGAATCTGGTGAGATTTTCCTCTGAGCCGAGGATGCTTGGTGTGGCGAATGAGAGGATTGTTGCCAAGCGGAGTACGGACCCGCTGCTTTGCCAGGCTTGAGATGCGTGTTGGTGGTGCTTGACAGGGCCTTCATGAGGGCCCCTTTAGCGGGACAGTTTTTGGTGATGGCTGTGCTCGAGTTTTTGACGTGCTTGACACTCTGGGCATGCTTCAGTGAGGGGGGCCTCTTTCCTCCCGGGGTCGCTTGTTCTCCCTGGTCGATTATTGATATAAACTCCTGCTTAGCAAAATTCTGGAACTCATCTGCAAAAGTCCCTTTGCCATCTTTACCTCGAAGCGTAGAGGCCAGTATGGGACTCGCTACACCTACGTATGTTCCAGGGATATTTTTAATGGGCTCTTGTGAAGGTCCCTTGCTCCATGCCGGTTTAAGATCAGAGGCCTGGTGATTCTGTGACCGGATCGATTGCTTTTGATGCGATCCATTTCTGTGTGTATTGGGTAAAATGGGGAATTGGCCAGCTGCGCCGTACGTTGTAGAATGAGTCTTTTTTGATTTTAGAAAGTCTGTTTTATTTGACTCGCTCTTTTGGGGCTCCTTCGTCGAACCTGGAGGGTCATTTGTGCATTTTGGACGTTTTGATTTAGCGGACAAGTCCAGGGGAACATCCCTTGGTTCCAGCGAGCACGCTACTCTATGCTCTTCTGTCTTCAGAGCGCTCATGGTGACCTTGTCTAAGCTGAGGCTCTTTTCCACGTGGTTAAGAAGTCTACTCTGAGAGGCGATGGTGGCTAGTGCAGAGCCGCAGCAAATGGCGGCAGTGGGCGACAATGTGTAGTGGGTGGGTGCTGTGGAGTTCAATGACGGGTGTTGCAGTGGGAGAGCGGTAGCTGGCGAAGCCACCACTGAGGCCAGCGACTTATGCTCACCGACAGATTTGGCGTTCTTGCTGGACGAATGGTTGGCTTTAAGTTTAGAGGCTTTTTTCTCGGAAGCCGGAATCCGGCCCACGGAGAAAGGATAGTGGTAGGTACGCATGAGGGGCGTCCCTGCTACACCTGAGGTTTGAGGTTGAACGTCTTTTGGAAACTGGCTGGCAGTGGCTTCTCTCAAAGCCGCGATCTGCCCCAATGCTGGTGGGAGAGTGATTTTACAAAGTGGGGAGGAGAAATCGGTGGAAGGCAGGAAGGCAACTGGCCGGGCTGGTTTGAACAAGGAACACTGGAAACCAGGTGGAGCAGATGGTGTTTGCGTATGTGATTTCTTGCTGTGACAGGGATTGGCCGAATCCTCCCGGCTGACTTTTATGCCACTCGACCGCTGAGGAGCGGGTAAGGCCCCCGCACCGTCGGCCTTGATTTTAGCGGCCTCTACCGCTCTTTTGTCTGTCCTCTTTTCAGCGCCGGCGGGGGCTGAGCTTGACATTGGTTCATTGTTGAGCTGCCGGGGTGGAGAAAGCTCCGGGCTGTGGTTGTAATTACTGGTGTCCGGGCAGGCTCTCGCTGTCTTACAGTCTGTTGTCGGAGTGGTCTTGTTTTGCTGACCGAGGGTAACATCGCCTCGAAACTCAAGGGGCAGCGTTTGGGGAGGATTTCCCACCATGCTCATGGACGCTTTATTTGGAGCACTGATCTCTCTGCTCACCGTGCCTCCATCCCCTACATTCATTAGTGAAGAATCCACCTAGGTAATAAAGAATAGAGATCAAGCAGCCATTTTCAATAAGCTACCCCCATACACTAATCCAACCGTAATAAAAACAATGCATACCTGCATAGGTGTTTCTTTAACACAACATGCCTCAAAGGGTAGCTGAGTCAGTCTGATGAGAGTTTTTCTTTAAATGCAATATATAGGCTGCAAAGAGAAAATCAATTCATTACCACACTGTATACCGCAAAGAAACGTTTGATTCAGAATAGGAAAACTTCCTTTCGACTAGCTTGCCTCTGAGGCCAAACATGATTCAATTTCCTGACAGCAGGGAGATATTTCCATGTACCTTTATCCGGTTGTTTAGTATATATATATATATATATTTTTTGCTATACACAAAAAGAGAATCCCTGTGTAAATCAAGATTGCTGGTTTCAAAATGTATGTCGTTATATGTATATGTTACTGAAGACTTATAAAGGACAATGGAATCTCTTTTTTGTCCTCATCCACACAATGATTCCAAAGCAGGGCCGGGTTGGATGGCTTTGCCTGTCCACTTTAAGAACTAGGCTCTGTTTCAGTGCCCTATAAGATGCTGACAAACAGATAGCCTCAAGGTTCTCTGCACTGATGAATCCTTGTATGTAAAGTGAGCAGATTTATGCAAATTGTTACAATGTTAAGCATGATTGCAAATTTCAAGCAAGCACATTAGAACTGTGATTTCCAACCGGTGTCCCGCACGGTTGGATCATCAGGTGTGCAGCTGTGTTACTATAAATAATGTATTGCTGTTCAACTGTCTACTTCAGCAACATATAGCGACAGAACAAAAAAAATAATAATTCTGCATATTTAAGTTTGAAGATGGTTACCTCTGCCTAATTCAGGGTCAACCCTAGCTCTGAAGGTGAATGAATGAAAACTGTCATCTGACTAACGTTGTACTGTATGTACCCTTATGTTTTTGCCTTTTCAGAGAAGTCTCATAATATGAATATTTTGTAAAGCAAGGTGGAAACGAGTTCTTCAAGAAAAGCAATAGGTTAAAGAACAATCAAGTACGCATGTGCAAACAAGCACACACAATTCTTCACTGAAAGTGTTTGAGCCATGCTAATGACCACAATGGTACAGCCTCTGCCTCAATTTGCACTGGGAAAGCCCCTGTCTAGATAGCACAAGGCACATAATAAACCATTTGTCAACTTTTTGTGAGATTTTTCATTGGTGGTGTGTTATAAGATTTGATCTAATGTAAAATGTGTGCCTTGGCTCAAAAGGTTGAAAAATAAGCCTTGGCTTCTACCCGTCAGCCCTTCTTTCGGATGTCAATGTTGCAAATGATATGATGTGATCGATGCAACCTGCAATAATGTGTCCGAAAGGAAAAAATGAATAAAACAAAACAAAATCAACGAACACAGTATTAGAAGACAACGTGGGGAAGAAAAGAGCACCACAAGCAAGTGAAGCAAGCACACGTGAGTTCAGAGAGCAGTTCAACTGTAGACTAAAACGGAACGAGACAGAATTTTTTTTTTTCGGGGCTAAAGAGGACAAATACATCACCTCGAGGTGGCTCAATAACAAAGAAAAACAAATCACAAGAAACCATCTCCAACTGGCCGGTGCATTCATAGCCTCGTTGTCCATGTCTTTCTATGTGGGCCAGCACATGCACACACTGAACGGTGCAGTTTATTGTGAATGCAGCGCGCAGCTTCGCAGCCTACTTTCGGCTCACTGTCCAGCACGAATGACGAGAGCCCGGGCAAGTGCAGTCGGAACCTCCTAATGCTGCGAACATCACTCACAAGTCTGATGACGAGGACGGTAACGACACAGTGGTGGTGGTAGCAAAGGGGGGTACGTACGCAACCCCCCCCCCCCCTTCCAAAACAGCTATCTCGATATCACATTAACGAAAGCAACAACAAAAACTCTTCAATACCCCAAACGCCTGTCTGCACATAATCAATATCAAAGCCAGGAGGGGGGTGGATAAAGGATAGATTCAGACACGGGGGGTGGTGGGCGACACAAGTTAATGCGCAAGCTTGTGTTCCGGAGCGGTCACCGCTGTCACGGAGAAAGCAGGAGAAGACGAAGCCCGACAACTCCGCGGCCGGGCAGCGGCGACCGAGGCTCCCCCACCGGTTCGCACGCAGAGCCGGGCTGCTGTTATTTATCCTCAGCCGACCTAGCACGGAGCGTCGGGAGCAACCGCGGGTGTCCCGTCCTCTCTCGCCACTTGCGAGGCTTCCGTACGCGGACCCCGACCCCACGAAACCGCCTGCTACCACCACCACCACCACTGCCCCCCCCACCACACTCACACTCACACGCACGCACACACACACACACACACACACCACCCCCTCCACCTTATTTTCCCTCTCTCCCCTTCCGAGTCGCCACATAAAAGATGTCCAATGACACGAGCAGCCCGCTCACCCGGATGGTGCGTGAACGTCGCACGGCGGACGGCTCCGTTCCGCGGCTGCCTCTCCGGCCTCTGGCGGTCCGCGGCTCTTCACTAACCTCGACGGTTTTCGCTTCTCAAAGTCCGGGGAGGGGGGTGGTTAGGGAGGGAGGGAGGAGGGGAGGGGGGTCGTTAAGACTGTCCGTTCCGTATCTCCAGTCTGATGGGAGCGAGAAAGCGAGCGAGAGAGGGGGGGAGCCTATGGGAAATGTAGTGCTCGAGTATCCACGCCCAGGATTAGACGTTGGAGAAGCAGGGAGGGATGAGGACTACAGGTACCAGCATGCGCCGCGGCGTCACAGCCGCTTCAGGAGGCACGAGGGGGGATCGCGACCACAGCGGAACGGCCGTGGTGTTTGTGGTGCGACTTAAACTGGGGGAAAAAAATGCCTTTACGTGAACAGGTCACCAAGTCATGAACTGTTACTTTAAAGCCAAGAGTTTTAACAGGAAGCCAAAGGGGAAATGTGGTGAAACGAGGAAATAAAGTGTGGGAGAGGTTTGAGTTCGTTGATGAAGATGAGGAAGCAAGTGTGTTGAGAAGAGGAAAAGAGCACATGCGCGTGTTCACGGAGATCTTCCAGTCTAATGACACGTAAATTGCGATTTGAAGTCACCGCTGTAAACTCACTTAAATCCAACTGGGTTCACCTGTGATAGTTATTTTGTTTATTTACAGCTGTGGTTATAAAACTTTTTCAGCTGTGGATCATAATCTGAAATTTGATGCCGCAGAATAACAGCATGCATGGTGATCTGCTTTGCACATGCCGCACAGCTCTGAGGTTGTGGGTTTGAATCTTGCCTTCCTCTGTGGAGTTTGCATAATTTTTCCTTTGCTTGTGTTGAACTTTCTCCAGATGTTACAACAACCCACATCCCAAAACATGCATTTTAAGTTCAAACTAACTTGTCCATAAGTGTGGGTATGAGTGTGAATGTTTGTCTATTAGTGCTCTGTGATTGACTGGCAACCAGTCCAGGGTGTAAACCACCTCTCTTCCAAAGTCAGGTGGGATAGACGACGTGCAGCTCAGGTGTGACTCCAGCAGTGTATGAGATGGATGGACAGATTAAAAAAAAACAACAACAACATTATACCATGTATTAACACGCAAGTTTACGATGCATGACAACATGATTAAGAATGCATTGTCCACTATTTGGGACTTGTTTTGGTTCCGGACGCCAAAATCCTAGAAGCCCTGATCTAAAGAAGACTCTTCTAACACAAGCATCCATCCATTTTCTACACCCTGCGGCCAAGCACTTCACTCAAAGTGATTGTTGGATAAATCCAACAAATTCCAACTAGATTATTTTTATTGAAAGCTTGCAAGTCTACTCGCAAGCAAACATGAACATGGAACATTAATGGACATTTTCTGTCCATAATTTAAAGCTGCGATTCACAAAACTTCAGTTCAGATTTTAGCTTTAGGATTTATTCGGTATCTGAAAATGAAAGCTCTTTTTTTTTTTACTCATTAAGCACTCAATATCTTTTCAAAGAGCTTTTGGAAACAAAGTCGCAAATACTGTGTTCTTTAACGTTAGTTTATGTACAAGTACAGTCAGACTCATTTGCACAAAGCAGATATTCTTGAATAGAACAGTTTTCCACCTGCTGACCAGAAGCCTGAAAATAACAGTAACAGTCATTGCCACACAATTCCATTTAGGCTACATACTATTTTCCACGCTAAAAAGGGGTCGATGACTGTAAAATAACTGAACAATATGCACAATTTATTATTGTGGTTGTAATTTGCAGTAGTGTCGTTGCAGATATTTTGGTAATGCCCAAATGAGCCAGCTGAGTGTTTGTGAGGTATCATGATGAGTCAAAAAGGGAGTTTGTTGTTAGGCATGTCAAAATAGAGATGGGATTGTAAGTCAACCCAAAAATGTTCATTACAATATGTTTTATGCAGCCCCACTAGTCCAAACATGGTACGGTATTCTGATTAATATTGCATTTGTGAAATATGAATTAAGCAGCAAAATCCACCCTTTTTGATCTATTTCACGGGGCAGCCATTTTGAAGCATGTTGTCAATTGAAAATTACATCACAGTTGCTCAGAGATCAGGTAAACCAATCACAGCTCAGCTTGCAAACATCAAACCAAATTTTAAAAAAGAAGTGAGCCATGATTGATCCTTACCTGAGCTCTGAGCATCTGTGATGTCATTTTCAATTGACCACAAGTGGCAAAATGGTCGCCTCCCTGAGATGGATAGAAGTGGGTGGATTTTGCTGATTAATTAACATCCCGCCATCACAATATTAATCAGAATACTGTGTTTAGACCAGCGGGTCTGCATAGAACATAATTATAATGGGAATTTTTGGTGTGACTTCCCCTTTCAGATTTGTATTTGGAGTACCGGTACCCTTTTATTAGAAACATCTATGACGCGGCCCAATTCTACACAATATCAAAATGCATTGTTTTAATTTTTAAAGGCAGATATATCTCTTGTATTATATCTATTAGCAAGGTCCAACTTTAAATGGCGGCCCGATGACCCTAGGCCAGTACGGCACTGTGTCAGCCCACCACATAACTGAACAGATGCTGGCCCAACCGGTCTAGTACAAATTTCATTCATAAATAGAATGAAATCAACACATTCTTGCTTTTAACTGATTTGTCTGTGATTGAAAAAGCTCAGTATTAATGAGCCTCCCCAAACTTAGGGTCAGATCCCAAAATAAGGCCCTAGTCCATTTTGTATTGGGTCAACAACTGTTGAGTAAAATGCAGTAATGTTATAAAGGTCTACTCCACACCACAAAGTCTAGATTGATTCAAACCCTGAACCTCAAAAGTGTGAACGGACGTGCTTACCATGACTTTGACTTATATGATGGCCATGGCAATTTATCCATTAAAAAAAGACATCCATATACAGTAATTGCTGACATAATTAGTATTTTTTGTGCTCTTACTGAAATGCTATAAGATGTTACAATGCCCTATCTAAATGGTGTGGTGTTTGGGAAATATGTTGAAGTGAAACATCTCAAGGAGAGTCTTCACCACATGTACAAACTTCCAGTGCTTTTTTTTTTTTAAGCAAATCATTTGCAATCCATTAGTTTTCAAAGGTAATGTTCTAAGATGAGTTTGAAATTACATTGAAAGTGTTTTGGGGTATGGATATGGCCGAAAACAAAAATTGGGGGGGGGGGGTTACTAGTCACTTGAAGGGCAGATTCTGCAAAATAGGATTTATCATTTGTGTCAATTAGCATATTTTCAACTATTTTCTTTTTTAAATTCACACTTATACGTTACACCAGGTCTTGAGCACAAGATGGGTGATGCAAACTTCGAACCTCAGAACTGTGTGTGTGTGCAACCCTTGTATTAATGATCAAAGGTTATTAAATTATCTTTGAAAGGGCATCATTTTCAATCTAGTGCATTTGCTTCTAATAGCACATAAGCAACATACACCTGGAAATAAAAGTTGCACTCGCAGGCTGCACGTCTTTCAAAAAAAACAAAAAACAATAATTAGTACTACTATTATGATCTTGCACTCGTCTCCTTCCATAATCACATTTTGTCTCGGTGGTTAAGCAGCCCTTGCTGTAATTAGGCCACTTGTCTTATTATACCAAAGGGCTGGGTCAGCTTTTTCAAGGCATTTCCTACTTTTCTCAACACTTGTGCTCGTGAGGAACTGGACAAACACAAACACGAGGGGCTGCTAGGTGTTCGGGGGCTTGTTTTGTGTTCGCATCCAGCCCGGCGTCGAGGCGGTGCGGTTGGTGGCGGGTGGGGGGCAACGCTCAACCCAGCGGTCCGGGCTGAAACTATTTGGCTGCGTGGAACATCGGCATGTGGGAGCCTCTCCGACATGCCCTTCGTCATTCGCCCAGTAATGGCTGCGCACAGGCGGCCACATCGCTGACAGATTGCCCAATGTGAACATGGCAACCCCCGCTTTTATGATAAAAACACAAACAGGAAGGGACATTTGTAAACAACAACAAAAAGGGGGCGACTCAAGCCCGCGAGCTCGGTGGAAGCGTCGGGAGTGCCACACACACACACAAACACACGCACACACACATACACATCACATCGAGAGCTCCGCTGCCACCGACCGGGGCAAGCGGCAGCACACTTCCCCGGTAGTGAGCGGCCACTCCGATGCTTGGTGACCTGTGACTCGCCATCGGATGACGAGGTCGGAAGTATCAAAAAATAGTGCAATTCAGCATTGATTTTGTTTATCGCTAAGGGCCTACGTGTGTTTTAGGGACAAGACACCCGCCTTCAAAGTGACCCCCTCCCTTCCCTTCTTGTGAGACTATTTTAGGCCGCCATGGCTTCACCAAACGAGGATGTCCCGTCTAAGTTCACCTGGAGGGGGGCAACTGGGTACCCATTTTGGCTAAAGTCATTAAATACATCAGGAAGGGAGGTTGATGTTAATCGCCGGGGTTATTAATGCATCGCTCGCCCACATGATGTGAAAAAAGCTCGGCACCTGAATGCATCACTTCTCGTGTAGTTTGGGTAACCCCCCCCATCCTAACCTAACCGCGTACCTCGCAACGTATTCGCCTTTGCAGACACACGCCGTGTCATCCCAACTTGCTCGCGTGTGAGCCCCTCTTTACACACAATGCCGCGGGATAGCAGCGAGACGTCGCCGGGTAGAAGATTAAAAACCGGGGGGGCGAACGACGACACGAAAACACATCCAGGTCAAAGTTTGGCAGAGTTTGAACTCGTCCTCGACCTCCCTGTGCAGTGTGCGCCCCCCTCCCATGCCTGTAACGCCTTTGTTATTAGTAATGGCACGCTATTGCGCCGTCTTCTTACCTTGGCGCTCCGAGCTGTGTGCAGCCGCAAAGCCTGCGTGTGCACACGGTGCAACAAGCGAGCCGTCGTTAACGGAGAGAGGGGAGTGGAGAGGGGGGGGGCTTCCGAGCCGGTGGTCCCGCCGGGGTTGCTCTCCGCTAAGAATAAACAGAGGTGGTGTTTCCCCCCCAAAAAAATGTTTTTTGTTGTTGTTGCTTGTCCTCGCGATCTTCGCTTATTGCCCGAGCTTTGGGTCTGCAGCAGCTGGAGATGAGAATCGCGCACCCTGGGTCCTAGCGCCGGATTGAAGCCCTACAGGTGAATAGAACAACAGACTGGAGCTCAGTGGGTTTTTATCCTTATGTTCTCGGAAGGGGTAATCCCGTCACGGTGGCCCTCGCATGCTTACATACAGTGCTTACCTGATGAGAAGTCCACAGAGAGTCCGGGTCTTATTCAGAAGCCCTAAGACAGGCAACCACTGTCATAGGGCCCTCCACTCAAAAGATTTTAAATATTATTTTTCATCAATAAAACTTATGTGAAAATTGAGCTAGATAAAATCCTTCTTGAGGATTGTTATTTGTCTAGGAGGTAGTGAATCCTCTTTTACTGTAGACTTAAACTTATTCCAAACGTATTCATTTGAGGGCCACAGAACATGTAAGGATGCAAGAGCCGCTTGTAATATTTTTGTTTTACTGGACTTTATTTATTAAATGCACTGAAATCAACCAAACAATCACTTATACTGTATATTGTTGACATTTTGTAGTTATTTTCAAAAATTGCTGCATGACAGCTTTCTGTTAAAGGTGATCAGTGAAATACAGTAGTTGAGGATTTTAAAGATTTTGGAGTGGTTGAAGTCTTGTATCCCAATAGACTAGATCCACCCTTGCATTTGAACAGTGACCAAATCCCATATGCACATTCAGAACCAAAACCAGAGAAAATTGTATTCATTTTAAAAATCGTTATTTTAGGATTATTAATAACCCCTTATCACCAGAAACAGGGCTAGACTGGCACAAAAAAAATCGGCCCAGGCCTTATGACTTGGGCCCACCGGTCTTGCCCGGCCCAGACCGACTCGTGCCTAGCTGGTAGTTCTGCCACTGATGTTTATTGATGATGTTTCAGTTTGTGATCTATATTCAAACTGTATTACCAGATAGTCCCTCTAAATTGTGGGCCAAGCTCTTGTGGTAAAATGTAGGAAAATAATAATTAAAAAGCACTGCATCGACCCCAAAAGAGGCCGGCCCACTGGGCATCTGCCCGGTGTGCCAGATGGCTAGTCCAGCCACTGCTAAATTGGAACTTGACACTGAGCAGAAAGTAGAAGAAACTATTTTTGCTTCTAAAATTGTATTATTCATTCACCACAGTATAAACAATTATATATATTATTATTATATTATATATAAATAAATAATTTATTTGTATATTTGCATATGGGCGGCATGGTGGCTGACTGGTTAGCACGTCCGCCTCCCAGTGCAAAGGTTGTGAGATCAAGTCCGGGCTTCGGCCTTCCTGGGTGGAGTTTGCATGTTTTCCCCGTGCTTGCGTGGGTTTTCTCCAGGTACTCCGGTTTCCTCCCACATTCCAAAAACATGCATGGCAGGTGAATTGGACACTCCAAATTTTCCATAGGTGTGATTGTGAGTATGGTTGTTCGTCTGTGTGCCCTGCGATTGGCTGGCAACCAGTTCAGGGTGTACCCCGCCTACTGCCCGAAGCCAGCTGGGATAGGCTCCAGCAACCCCCGCAACCCCTGTGAGGACAAGTGGTACAGAAAATGGATGGATGGATATTTGCATATCTCAAATGTCATTTTTAGTATATGCAGTGAAGAATAGATGGCGGGCCACACGTGGCCCCTGGGCCATAGTTTGGACCCAGTGCAGGCTAATTGATTATTGATGAGAACAATAATCAACATGTAAGGACTCTGCAAAGTGAATCCACAGATCCGTTTCAAAATACATTATACTTATGTGAAGATAATTGCTGCCTGATCATTTCTATATCCATATTGGTCCCTGGCCCGGTTTAAAAATTGGAATCCGGGTTAAAGTAACCCCTAATTACTATTAGCCCCATTCCTTACCACCACAGCGATGACATGCAACACTTGACTTCTCTAGAGTCAGATATAAGAATATGAACTCAAAATAGAAGATTAGCCTATATTTCAATTTTGGCCTTAACTGAAATATTTGTTTTCCAAGCTTTAAATTATGCTTCAGTCAATTCCAAACTGTTCAACAGAGATAGCAAGAAAGCCAAAATAATATTTAATACAGTATAAGGTCAAGTTTGTTGTTGTTGCTGTTTTTTCCTTGTTGATCACTCTTAAAAAACAACAACCAAAAAAACTATTTGGTCTTAATTAATATCAAATATGTTATGACAGCTTGATTATAAAATTACCCAAAATTACCATACCTGCTTGTCTGATGTTTCTAATAAACCAACCTGTGCCTTAACTGGTAAAGAATTCGACGAGTCACGATTAATTTATTGGAGCCAAACACAATTACCTGCATACAAGTGTCCCGGTAGTATGTGCCCGAACACCTCACCAGGGAGGCGTCCAGGAGTCATCCTAATCATATGGCCAAGCCACCTCATAATGGATCCTCTCAATGTGGAGGAGCAGCGGCTTTATTCTGAGTTCCTCCTGGATGACCCAGCTTCTCACCCTATCTCTGAATGGGATAGCCTCAACCCTCTCCCTGGCAGAGAGATGACATTCTATGTCACTCAAGTTATTTGATCAATTTTAATGATGAAATCACTGACATTATTAGACTGAAAAAGAAAATCAATGTAAAGCACGGACCAGACAACTAAAATTGATTTTTTTATTTTTAACTCTTCATATACAGTGGGAAAGACTGCCTGGCATGACCAAATGTTAACAAGCAAGCTATACTTCCACTCGGAAAATGCATCTTCACTGGACGCAACAATTTACAGAACTCAGTGTCATTATTGTAATTCCCAAGCGAGGAGGTATACGAGCCCGTCCGCCTGCCAAGAAATGCCCCATGAGTAGCTTGCTAGCTTAAGAGCTAGCTAGTGGCTTGTGCCTGCCATCATGGTATAAATCCTAGCCATGCTTTTAAGTTTTAAGCAAATATATATTTTGTGGCTCAAACATGTGTTGGCGTAAAAAACATGGATACATTTTTCAGCGGGGTGTGGTTTCACACATTCAACGGACGCACCCACAGCGTTTAAAAGACAATAGCTTGTTTTTTTCCCCCAATTTTGAAGTCTCATTTTCTAAGTCTGGACGGCAGAATCATCAATGACTAAGTGTGAAAGGGAGAATAAGGGCCATGGCGCCTTCAAGCGCATAATCACAACTTTGATGAAATAACTTTGAAAATGATACTATTCATTTTTCAGGGACTTTCTGAATTGGAGACACCCAGGTATTAATATTAGTAATGCCCCTGATCAACTCACTCAGTTGAGACACTTGCGTTGCGCAAATGCTCAAGAGAAAGACCCCACAAGTCAAGCAGCTAAATGGAATTAGGCCATCATTCATTTGATTATTTACACCAAAGCATCTCTCTTATAGTGACATATTCAAATATCCTCTTGGCACCGTGATACAAGCCAATGAGAGGAAATAAATAAGAGACAACCACCAGAGCAAACATAAATATACAGTATGAAGTCAAGTGATTAAAAAAAAGGGAAAAAAAGCAAGGAGCATCTGCAGGTATCCATTTACTCTATATAAAAATAAAAAATAAAAGAGTTAAAATCAGCGTGATAAACTTGTGTTAATAAATATTATATTGCATTACTTTTTTCATTGAAGTGAATATATACATTTTTACCCAATAATCAGTTTGGTAAATATTAGGCCAGTGTCCAGTTTTATGGGGGATGGACCCAAATGTTGGGAAGAAGGGTAGTCGTGAACTCAATTTAACAGAGACGAAAAGGTAAAGAAAGTACACGTGTATTCCAAAATACTAATATTGTAGTTAAAAAGAAAAAACATCAACCATAGTATAATGAAATTAGTATTGAGAAATCAAACCACCAACAACAACAACAACAACAACAACAACAACAACAACAACAACAACAACAACAACAACAACAACAACAAGGACATGACATGACATGACATGGACACCCAACAAGGACTGAAAGAAAGCAGAGAACTAAATACAAACAAACTGATGAGCCAATGAGAGGCACCTGGACAATTAAGACACACGTGGCTGAGGGAGCTGATTGGATGACACAAGGGACTGGAACCAGCTTGATAAGCACAGGTGGTCACAGTAAACTTAATGAGACATGGACAAAGGGAGACACAAGGAAAACACGACCACTAAAATCCAACCAAAACAAAACAAAACACAGATCATGACAGCCATGTCCACACGAAAGCTGTTTCATACACAACAATCACTTTGAGAACCTTTTTGTATGTGCATTTCAGGCTTCAAAATACTCTTTGTAAATAAGTGGCCAAGATTAATATGTGCAACTGCTTAGTTTTTGTATGTGTCTGTCTTTTTTAAGTAGATCCTAAATCGAGAATAAAAATTTAATTGAATATTAGCCTTTACTTAGAAAACTGGGGAAATGTTTTTAAGTGGTCTCATTTTTAAATGTAGAGTATTGTGTAAAATGGATATTAAAAAAAAAATCTGTCAGGTTTTTGTGAGCCCAAGATAGATAATTTCCAAACTTTTTCCACCATTAATGTGACCTATAATGATATTTGAGAGTGGAAGAAAAAACACAAACTAAAAATAAAGTGATTGCACAAGGGTTCACACCTGCATTTAACTGGAGATGTGTCTGTGTTCAAAATCAACCAATCACAATTCAAGTCATGCTACAAGGGAGTCTTCACACAATAAAGTGCCTCTGATTAAGCCCAAATAATGTTGAGCTGTTACGTAGGTTTTTTCCCCAAAATGTTTGTGAACATTTTAATATATATTTTCATAGGAACAAATAACAGTTTGTGACATTGTAAATTAGTCCACTTATAGCTTGTAAATGTACTGTCCCTGCAAATTAACTCACACAGCCATTAATGTACTGCTCCCAAAAACATATAAATACGTTCCATTTTTAATATTGCCATGGTCCTAAAAACGCATTTATGTTTTTTATGTTGTTGTTTTTTTAGAGCATACAGAAGGCTCTAAACTGAAGAGAACACTTGAGGCAATGATAGTTATTACAAAAACGGCCAGCAGGTGGCAGCAGAGTATAAGAGATCAACCAGGGCTATGTTGCAAAAAGCTATTTTCCCCACTGTTTTAAACTGATTTGTGAACAATGATTAAACTTAGCTATAATCTAATGCTAATTGCCGCAAAACGTAAATAGATAGAAATATATATTTTTCCTGATGAAAGAAGAGAATCGCTGAAAACCCAGTAAAGGGGGGTTGCTTCCATGAAAATGGCTGGGAATGAATGAGTTAAACAGCTGGCAACAAAGGTGATGTGAAAATGTCCAAATTGTGCCCCATTAGCCATTTCCCTGCCATGTGTCATGTAAAATTTTCGAGTTGCATGTGTGTGTTTTCATGTGTGAATGTGGAGCAGGTGTGTTCAATTTGGTGTTATCGCTCTCACACGCCCCTCATAAAAAATCTCTACAGCGCACCACCAAACAAAACTGTCACAAAACATACTTCTTTATACTGAAACAAGGATGATCTTGTCTGAGTTTACTCAGCAATGTACTCGACTGTTTAGTTGAATACAATGCTGTTATTTTGTTATATGTATGGTAACAGATAAATACAGAAGTTTATTTCTACCTTTTGTCATTATACGTTGCTGACATAAACAGATGAAAAGAGATGCATTATTTGCAGGAAATAAATAATTTGAGTGAAATATGATTATTCCCCACAACACACCTGAGCACAGCGGCTGGGAATCACAGGTTTAGCATATGTAAATATAAATTGTATCTCTACTTTAGCGATAGCGTCTGAACACATGATCAGGGCAGCTGTTGTTCTGATTGGGCGAACAGCACTTGTCTGACAGCTAGCTACTGTATGCATGTACCTGGACTTAGCATTTACAAATGACTTTACAGATGTCTATATTTTTTCCCCAGCCGCGTTTCTCAGATGCCAACACATGGCACGGAAGGTCAGGACGTCTTGGCAATCTGTTAAAGTGGCTTAACCCTGCTGAGCAAATCAGGCCGCTGTTTACATCACATGGGTGGAGACTTAACTAGTAGCGAGTGAGAGTGCACAGTGAACGTCTAGTTATGTTGGAGCACGGTGTAAGGTGATCGATTTTCTTGGTAGTGAGCAATACGTATGGTTGACACGCACATGGCCAACATTCTGTAAGTGGCGCAGGTAAGAGGATGCCACTCTTTCACACACTTCTATGGTAGATATGGTAACACAGAAAAGCGCGCTGTTTTGCAGGCAGAACGTGGCATCGGCTCAAGGACTAAACATGTATTACTAGAATGTCTCTCGGTGGAGCGCAAAACTCAGCAAAGACTACATTCTTAAGTAGGGAAAATAAATTCCATTTATTGGTTTGTTAGCTAACAGGCTACTACTGATTCTTCACAACAGGTTTTGTTTTAGGTTGTGTATATAAGAATGTTTCATGAATATGGCAGTCATTGTCTCAAATGAAATTTGTGTCTACCTTTAAATTCACACTTAAACTTTAATAACTGGTTTATATTAAATCTATTTGAGAGTATTCTTGATTTGGAGGCTGTTTATTGTTTCTTGCATCCCCAACACACAATCTAATCTTCCTGGTGTCCTTAAAAGTGGGGAAAAAACAACAACACAAAAGAAATAAAGAATATATAAAGATGTAATACTTGTAATAAATTATGAAAAAATATATATGAAAAAAGAACCTACCCACATTAGTACTCCACTAAATACACTAAAATACTAATAGTGGGTGGTGAAGCCTATCATGCCTTTGCCATTAGGACATTATTTTAAGTATTTTTTTAACTTCTTCCTGAAGGTGGACTTTGTTTGTGTATTCATGATAATATCAGTTAATGAGTTCCTGTAAATAGCTCCATACGTCATTAAAGGTTTAAGATTTGTTCTGGGTTTCGTAATCACTAAATTATTTGAAATACCGTAGATTGTTTTGTAATATGTTTGGTTTGCTTTTTATGTACACTACTTGGTCTGGAAAGTACTTTGTTTGTTTTTTTGTCGTTTAAAACATTCCTGGGAGAAAAAAACTGTGGAAACGGGAGTGCAATCTGTATTCAACAGTTCTGTAATCAAGTTCTACAGTATTTGTATATTTTGAACATCTTGGGACATTATTTTGAAGTATTTGCAATTTCTGTATACCATTTTTGTAGTAGATGACCAATTAGCTAGATAATATTCAAGGTGTTTGGATTACTTATTAGTATGTTTTTTGTCATATACCTTGAGCGTCTCCTTGTAAAAACGAGGCTGTTTCCCATTTTACTTGGAGTGTGACGATATATCGATATTGTGATAAATCGTGATACTTTGTCTCCCGATAAATTATCGATACACCTAGGCAAGTATCGCGATATTTGTAGTTAATATACGGCCACTATAACGACTCCATTGTTCATTACTTATTAGGCAATTACTTGGCAGGCCGCTAGGAGGAGCACCTCATAAGAGTGGCGGGGAAATGTATGGAAGTCTTCAGGCGAAGAAGACTTACTTTTACTTGTGTCCATTTATTATCTGTCCAGCAACTGACTCAGTTTTGCACACGTAACATTTTAAAACATATTTTATGGTTCGACTTTTTGAAGCACACAATTTCTGAGGAATATCAATATTGATTTAATTGGATTTAATATTTAAGTAATTTTATTTATTTACTTTTGCAATGTTAAACACAAAAAAAACCGTTTATAAATGGAAACAATTCACTATGTAACTGACTGCCACGTTGCATGGCAATAGTGTTTAAGAAAGACACATATGTATTCACAGAAAGTGGTCTTTGTTAAGAAGACATTTGTATTTGTTTAAAATAAATACACTTAAGTACTCACTGTGAAGAAGACACCAGTTTTAACATTTTGTTTCAGTGATGGTACAAAAAGAAACTATTTTCTTATTGGAAAAAACATCCATTTATGTCGTGAGTAGTTTTATCGTAGATTATCGTGGATTTATTACCTGACCAATATATTGATAATCGCGGTATCGTCATATCGTGAGATAATCGTTATCGTGAGCCTTGTATCGCATATCGTTTCGAATCGTGAGGTACCCAGAGGTTCCCACCCCTAGTAAATTTTCCATAGGTTTACCCCATTTTACTTTAAAATCCAAAGTAATGCCAAGTAATTTAGTCTATTTTACTTGTTAAACCGTTTTTCCTGCCAGAGATCAGCTCAGCCAAGGATCACCATGCGCGCAATGATCACGCTATAGTGACACAGTCACATTCAAATACATAAAATGTTGAGATTTTCTTTACGTGGTTCTCGTTGGGTCACACATCAAATTTTTTAACATCACTAACTTTCACACAAGTGTGAAAATAACTTAACCTCTGTCAAGTGTAAATGAAATACAGCAACACAGTGCCTTAAAAGTGACGACCTGTATGATGCTATAGATGTTTTGTTATGCACGATTTCATTTTTTTTTTTAATATCATGACTTCCTGTAACTATTGGCATTTGTGCCCCCTTGTGGAGTCGCCCTCCGTAAGTAGAAGAGATAAGATGCTGGGTGTAGGGCACCTGATTCATATAATCAGCTCATCAGCATGCCTGATAACGATCCTGATCTATCAGGTGTGTTGGTGGGCGGAAACATCTAAAACCAGCAGGACTCCGGACCTCGAGGACCGCAATTGGTGATCCCTGGTGTAGGGGGTCATTCGTGGGGAATGATGGGAAATGTAGTTATTTGTAATAAATATGGAGAGAAAAAGGTCAAAACCATTCAGTGCACAATTTCAGAAGAGGAGAAATGAGCAGGGCAAAGGCGGTGTTAAATGAGAGTTCACTTTACATATTGTTCGGTGTTTGGTATGCAAGGTTATTTTAGTTAACTAAAACTTCACGATAAAACTAAAACTAAAATTCAAAAAACTATTTTGTTAACGAAATAAAATAAAAATGATTGAAAATGCTTTTTAAATAACGAAAATTAACTGAAACTACATTTTATATTTACAAAACTAACTATAATTATAGCAAAAATGTCCTTCGTTTTAGTCTTTGGTAATCAATTTAATGCATGAGCCTTTGGGGATGATTTATTTTTATATTAACCGGAATAAGGACATTTGAAAGTGTGTCACACAAAAGTGACGTCATCTAGCAGCAGCCAATAGAAAAGCACCTTCAGATGACGTTGCTCCCTATGGTGTTTTTTAAATATTGCGCACAAGTAATACACACAAAAAAAACTAAAAAACTAAAACTAATACCGAAACTAACTAAAACTAAACTAAAACTAAACATTTATGAAACAGAACCACCCTGCAAACTAATTAAAACTAACTACGTTTCAAAAACATAACTCAAAAGGAAATAAAAACTAACTAAAATGAAAAATTCCCAAACCATAATAACCCTGTTGGTATGTTTTCCTTTCTTCCTCCGTTCTTCTCGTGTCACCCCTTGTTGAGGCTGCTGCTTCTCTTGCAATAAAGCGAAATACCTAAAAAAGAAAAAAGAAAAAGAAAAACACACGTGCACAGTCAATCCTTTGATGCTTGTTGGACTGCGCTTTCGTGAGGTACGCTGATATCCAAGTCCATGTGTTTTGTGAAGCGTCTGAAGGGATCCCCCCCTGACAACATTTAAAATTCTACAACCTCAAGAGGCACTTGACTTGAGACGATCTGATGTATTATGTACAGTTCAATGGCTCAGAACAGAACTGTAGCACAAGAGTGATATGGTTTATTAAGAGGGCAATTGATGATTGTGTTATTTTCCAAAAATCCAAGTAACCTTGAGATTTGTCTTTATTACACCACACCTCTCACACTCTTCCTCTCTCATCTCAATTACTATCACTTCGGTAATATCCATGGAAAACATTATTATGTGGCACCGCGGCATTACTAACTCATATTGTCAACCAAATTGTAGGTCTGAGGAATAACTTTAGCTTGCCTCGAATGTTGATCCGCCCATATATGAATCTGTCTTGTTTAATAGTGCCAAGTTTCTGCATTTGAGCCTGCATTAATGTATAAGGCCTGGCTATACCTCTCAAGGTACGTTGTTGATAAATAGTTGCAGTTGGTGTTTTTTTTCACATGCAACTGGAAGACCTTGATCAATGCTGAACAGCTTTGGTCAAAATGTCTACTAGTCCTCCTACTTGGGGACCACATGTTTTTTGTTGTTGTTGTTTTCCTCTCAAACCCAGCACAAGCAAAAAAATAATGATGGCATTCTCTTGTGGATGGATGGGCGAAATTTCCATTCCATGCTGATTGCAAGTTAACTCTCTTTTGACTCAACTGATCACCAATCAATTCCACACAATTGATCGGATTCTTATTTTAATCGATCGCTATGGGTAGGACTGCAGCTATTTTAGGAATCAAGAAGTCTACCGATTAATTGAGTAACACATGCAATGTGTTTTGCAAATGTAAATGTATTTTGCGTTACACCATTATATACCATACCATGCATTACACCATTAACCGTTGTCACGTTCTCCACTGTAGTATATGGGACTTTGAATGTGTGTGGTTTTAAAAGGCAGAGCCTGCCCTGGTGAGTGATGTCTGCATCTGCAAACGAGACTGTAGTTGGCTGTTGCAGGCTCGTTTATAAATATATATTACGGCACATGTACGCTTTTGAGGTTTCTCAACTCCAACGCACCTGATTCTCAATGATCAAGATAATTATCAGGCTCCTGCAGAGCTCGCTGATGAGCTTAAATATGAATCAGCTGTGTTGAACGTGGGAAACCTTTTAAACAGGCAGGCCCTCGAGGACCGGACTTTGACACCACTGTATTATGGTATGTGTTTCTTTCATTTGTTATTGTCTGTTCAATAAAGCAAACGTAAGTGCACAGGCGGTTGACTGGCAGGTGAACTGTGACCACAGATTTTTTACACCCTGAATTCCAAATGGGGCATGAATTGATTGTCATTACATGTCAGTTACACCACACATATTAGTCAATTTTAGTATTAGTATTAATATTTTAGTATGAAGGCTCTTTCACACTGCACATTCTATTGATGAACTCATTCATTGAAGAATAAGTACGGCATGAGTGAAAGTGTGAAACACAGGCAAAACGATGCTAATATCCACCAGTGAGGCAATTAACAGTGTTAAAACACTACAGGCAGGGCAAGTATACTTACATGCGTGTCCTGGGTTCAAACCTTCTGGGCTGTGCTGTAGGGCCCAACATCCAATTCACATGGAAGATGCAACAGAATATATACATTGTCAAAAAGTAGCAAGACTTATGTTTAACAAAATATAGTGTAGGCCTAAAAAAAGAATACATTCACGTTATCTGTAATCTAGATTGTTTCATTTGAGTGTGAAACCACAGTGGGGTTTCAACATATAGGTCACTTTATTTCTATGGTTGTACTTTGGCATTCATGGTTCGATGTTGGTCTTTTAAGAATTACTGTATAATTTATCAAATACAAATTAAATAAAATGAAGCTATTCCTTATCCATTATCGCAAAACTTCCCATAAGGTCATAAGGTTCCTACAAACCGGAAACCGGATATTTTCCCATCGTTTCTTCCGGGTGTCGCATTTAATTTTGTCCCCCTCAAAATGGCGAACCTTGCTGCTGCTGCTGCTGCGGCTGCTGCCGTGGCTGCTAATAGAGACCCAGCCGTCGACCGTTCATTACGCTCGGTCTTTGGTAAGTCTTTTTTCCTCTCCTTATTTTTGCGGTTTGTAAAGGATGTGTTATACATTCGTGAAGGTTTGTCTTAGCTAGGTAGCTATCACAGGCTGCAGGCTCGTGCCAGCTTTTGTTACGCCAAAGAAGGAAACACAACTTTTAACATGAAAAAAGAAGGCACGTAATGTTGTCAAAGAAATTACATACATGTATATGTTTTAGTGGGAAATATTCCTTATGAAGCAACCGAAGAGCAGTTAAAAGACATCTTCTCAGAAGTTGGACTTGTTGTCAGCTTCAGGTGAGTATCGTTCATTCATTCCTATGTGTTAGCTTTTAGGCAGTGGATATTTTGCGGTGAACGGCAACTCTAAATGTAGCGTTATTTTGCCACGAACGGCTCTGATTGGTCAATGACCGAGTCATGCACCGGGCATGGTTCCTGCCTGGCTAAGTTCGCCCACCTTCTCTCTTTTCACGACGTTTTCGTTATGTTTTGCCAACGAAATTAGGCTGTTACCAGTCTAAGCACAACCTTCAGAGCATAAGCTGTTATTGGCATTACTGGCCTAACCATAACCCTTAGATCAGGGTTATCAGGTAGTAGGACACACTACACCTTTTCAAATATGCAATTGTGTTTTCTACTTCTTTAAATGCAAAACAAATAAATAACTGTTAAATTTTTCAATAAACACGTGAAACAAAACTGCTCGTTTACAAGTACCGAATGGCTGCAAGAAATTGTTGTGTGTGTATATATATATATATATATATATTTAAAAAAAAAAAGGTAAAGAGCGCGATTCAAACCTGTGGCCCAGCACTTTCGGAGCAACTACTCAAACCACCGTTTCACAAGCTAGTACACATTCACTGGCAGAGAATTTGTATTTGTAGTTCTTGCATGATACACGGCAAAATAACGCTTTGTGGCGAGTGGCAAAATGATCACTGTGAATAAAATGGACTAGGACTGCAGTGTCCTTGTGGGCAAGGAGAGCCGCAGTCACATGCACTTTCAGCCGTTTAGTGAACGGGACAAATGCTCAAATACAAAATGAGAACATGCACATGGAGCTGCTGCCTCGTGCCCAGACACTTGCACTAAAATAAACAACCCTCCTGACTTCAGCACTCACTAGGCCACACCAGTAAGAAGCATTAGTAACAGTAACACATGTTGACAAAACAATAACGGTACTCGCATATCTATATTCCTTATCCTCTATTAAGAATAACTGTGAATGCTGTTCTGATGAGCTGTTCGTTGATATATCTGTCTAATTCCTTTTAATTCTGTTAAATTTTTAATTTTACAGCAAAAAAAAAAAATTAACAGGTTTTTCTGTTCACTTCAGTGGGAAATGATTATTTGTGCTATGAGCATGGTCATAGAGAAAATTAAATTAATATTGCATTATTTTGCACTATGTACATAATAATGTGTATTTTAATTATCAATGCTTAAGGCACTTCTGGTTTGATGCAATCTTATTTTCGTTGCTTGTACTTGTGACGTTCAATAACAATAAAGTTGAATCTAATCTAATCATTGCAAGGCACCACTGTATTTGTATAATTATATTCAAAGGACAAATGCTGATTATCACGACTGTTTTTGCTCTTTCAGGTTAGTGTATGACAGGGAGACGGGCAAACCAAAGGGTTATGGCTTCTGTGAGTATCAAGATCAGGAGACTGCGCTCAGTGCCATGCGCAACCTCAACGGCAGAGAGTTCAATGGGCGCGCCCTACGTGTTGACAACGCAGCCAGTGAGAAGAACAAGGAAGAGCTTAAAAGTAAGCATTTTAAAAGGGCCACCGCTTAAGTGGTATTACAGTTCTTGGCGGTTCTTGGCGGCGGTGAGGTGATTTTGTGAATATCTTAACAGGTTTGGGAACAGGAGCCCCCATCATTGAGTCTCCATTTGGGGACAATGTCACACCAGAGGAGGCTCCCGAGTCCATTAGTCGAGCTGTGGCAAGTCTGCCACCTGAACAGATGTTTGAACTCATGAAACAGATGAAGGTGAGGTTTCTTTGTCGATGCTTTTTTTTGTTTTGCACTAATCGGGAACTAAGTTGTATGTTAGGTGTGCTCCAATGTGCCTTTTTGGGTGCCTCTGTCATAACATGATGCATGCCAAAGTCTCAAACTCCCATGTCCTAAACCAAACTAGTCGGCCATTTTAATTTAGAGCAGCCATTTTGGGAAGCAAACACTTGGCTTCTGTTTTGAGGAATTGTTTACTATCTGCCAAACTTACTGCTACTTATTGT